>NC_090924.1:1100793898-1103193898 GCF_040938575.1 Ambystoma mexicanum | reverse complement strand
ATTGGCAGCCCCCATCCCTGACCTCACGGGCTTAGTAGGCAAACACGCCCAGTACAGTACCACGCAACTAAACTCCGAAGCTGGAACCCAATGCAGATCTCCTCACAATACATCGCCCCCCAAATAGGCATATGCCACATCACTTGCAAAGAAAAACGCTACACGGGCCAAATCAGAATAGAAATTTAATGCACATCAAAGTCACCAAGCCCATACAGCCATCAGGCCATGAACTCCTAAACACCAATCACCATTGTGGGCTGCATCCGCAAGAAATGACCAGCCACTACTTGTGTGTCGTCCTGTTCCCTCATGGTACACAGAGCCACATTCACGTACGAAAAGGCAACATGGAAGCGCACAGAACCGCAGGGCCGTCCCAATGGGGAGGCACTAGTCCAGCTGAAAGGCCGAAATGTTGCTCCGAGCCACCAGTACTGCGTAAGGGCATGTGGGCCATTGGCGATCGTCCCATAAGATCGTAATGCTGCTCCACTGATTAACACGAAGCAGCAGGTGTCGGGAGTAAAACCCATCTGCAGGAGTGGCATACAGATGGCAGTGGCAAAAGGGGAGGAGATACCTGTCAACCAAAAGAAAAGAAAAAGAACAGAATGGCCATCAGAACTACATTCCAACAACTCACTTCAATGATCACACGAAATCCACAGCCATATGCATGCTAGCCCACTCCAAAGGATCATCACCACCCCAAAACCACTTGCGACTCCTAACCATCTATATCGAGGTGCAAACACCATCACAAACGAGTGTACCTGTGCATGCGTCTGTCAAAACAGAATCCATCAGATGGGAATGTTAATGTGCATGGACACAAGTGTCTGAGGGCGTGTCGAGACAGGGAGGGCTCAACAAGGCCAGATAGACGATGGTCCCACCATGGCAGCCCTGCATCACATAGCGTAGGGGAGGCGGATAGATCCCAAGAAGCCCTGTACATGGCAAACTCTGCATCAAATCACCTGCCCATGCATCCATTCATCATTCCCTCATCCCGGAATCAAAACGCCTGAATAATTACTCACATAACATTAGAAACATCCATTGAGTCTGTGCGTTATGCAGCCTGCAAAATCCACAGTGCCCCAGCCCGTAATTCCAGTGTTGTGAAGTAACATGTATGTGGGAACGGCCGGCCTCATCGCCCACGTAGCAATTGCGCATCCCAAACTATTCATATCAATCATTGCTTCCTCGCCATGGGCCCTGTCTCAAGGACATTGAACAACAGAACGTTATATTTGCAGTCAGACCTGTGGGCATCTCCTCGCCGCTAGCTGGAAACCGAAAGCGCCGCCCTTCGAATTCCACATTTGCAACATCACGCCGAAAAGGCATCTGTGGCCGTTTGAAATCACTAATTATTCCATCGAGTGCGGCTGTGTGTGAAAATGGCAACTGCCTTCACCCACAAATGGGACGCCCCGCCCGTCATTGCAACTCGGTACAGTGATGCATGAGGGCCCACCGTTACTCGAGTACTACGTTCCACTGACCCTTCACAAGTCTGTTCGCGACTGCACAGATAGTATGTGCAACAATGGGACCACAGCAGAATGAACATGTCAACCAATGTTACACGGCCATCGGGTACAAATACATGATTGCAATAGCAAGATGCCATTCCCAGATTTGCAGCGTTGTGCGCGGGACGTGCTCGGCCAAAGGGGAGAGCAGCTTGCACAGGTGGAATTAATCACCACAGGTGGAGGCCATACAGCCTGAAAACACATAAATTGCACAGCCAGTCTCCTCCCACAACCACACCGAAATGCTACCGGCAGGACTCGCGATGTTGGCCCTGGGGGACCTGATAGCACTACAACTACTCCAACTCCAAGAAGAAGACGAACACCAACTGCTACCGGCCGCACGAAGGAGACGCAGGAGGAGGAGGAGGCCAAGGCAGGGCCAGCAAGGGCCGCCAGCACAGCCACTACCACCACGCAGGCAGCCCGCAATCCCACGCCTCCGAGCACATCCGTTCAACCTCACTGATGAGCAGATCCACACCCTCTACCGTCTGGACCGGGACACCATAGCCGCCATTGTGGACATGACACAGGCTGACCTTGTCAGCATGATAGATAGCCCAACCGCCATCCCACCCCTACTGAAGGTGGTGTCTGTACTCCACTTCCTGGCCACAGGCACCTACCAGCACACAGTCGGACAGTTGCATGGCATTTCTCAGCCACTGTTCTCACGGACACTATTGCAAGTGCTCGATGCCCTCCTGCAGCACGCAGACGACTACATCTCTCTACCACGCTCGGAGCAGGAAATTACCAACACAAAAGTGGGATTCCATGCACTTGCCGGCATACCGGGTTGCATTGGTGCCATCGACTGCACCCATGTGGAATTGGTCGTCCCACATGCCATGGAGGCCCAGTACCGCAACAGAAAACAATTTCATTCCCTGAATGTACAAATGGTGTGTGACTCCAACAGGATCATTACACATTGTTGTGCCCGATTCCCTGGATCAACCCATGATTCTATGGTCTTGAGGAACTCTACAATACCACGCTACATGGAGCGACACGCAGGGAACAGATCCTGGCTACTCGGTGAGTCTCATTACATGCATGATTATGTGGGGAATGTGATTTGGCAATGACCTGGCAGGAAGGGGGGGGTGTGCGTACGTAGCAATGGCATTCCACATCATACGTTTCTCGTCCACATACAGGTGATGCTGGATATCCACTGAAGAGATGGCTCCTCACACCAGTCCGGAACCCACGGGACCAGCATGAGGAGGACTACAACCATGCCCACTCACGTACCCGTGTAGTCATTGAACAGGCATTCGGCCTACTGAAGACTCGTTTCCGCTGCCTCAGCAGGTCTGGCGGGGCACTCCTGTACTGCCATGAGAAGGTTGCAAAGATGGTCATGGCATGTGTCATGCTCCACAACATGTGCGTACGTAGAAATGTGCCCATGCCCCCTGACGCAGAACTGCAAGCACATGATGATGGTCATGATGAGGGTGGGGATGTGGCAGCACCTCATGGAGTCTGCGAGGCACCGGAGGCCCGTGACATTCGTCAGCATCTCATTGATGTATGCTTCTAGCACTCACGCCTGGTGGCTGATACATGGACACGGGACTCGTGGCACTGTGCGTGTCTGGGACATGCACAATATGGACTGTACGCCTATGATGGCCTAGTACACAGAAATCAATGTCCACACATCTCATTGGTTGATCGTGCACTTTTTATGGCATATGTGATGTCATGTTGAACACCCTATCGACCCGCCACCCAAGTGAGCCCAACACACCCCCTCCACCCTCCTACCTCCCCCACGAACCCCAGTGTCCAAAGATGCTCATTGTCAGTGGGCTGTCGCTATTGCAAGCCCCCTCTGTGGGTATCAGGGGCACCCCTGCCTGTGGAGCGCAGGTTCCTTCCAGATCTACGTTGGGGGCTGCCCTGGACGGAACTTGCAACGGATGATGTGTCTGCCTGCTCACGTCCATGCATGTCCCTAAGGGTTTGCGAGAGCTCAGTGAGCACACGGCGCACTGCGGCAAGTTCGGCACATACGTCTTTGGACGTCGCATGCAGTTCCCCCCTCAGGCTCTCGGTGCTTCTCTCCATTTGGACTCTCAGGCTCTCGGTGCTACTCTCCATTTGTGCCCTCAGCGTCTCAGTTGATGTTTCTATGTCTGCCTTAGTGCCCCCACATTCATCGGCATGGTCCTTGAGGAGCGTGGCCATTTGCTGCTGTTGCACGATTAACTGGTCGAGGGACTGTTGCCTCTGCTGGGCCATGCCCATTTGCGGGGGTGTCACAGAGGGGCTGTTGTAATCATGTTGCCTTGCCACAGGGCTTGTGGGGGATGGCCAGTCGTTGTCTTGTGGGTGCCCCTGCGTGGTATCCTCATGTTGTACGGGATGGGACAGACAGGGGGATTGGGACAGGTCATGGATGGATCTGACTTCGACATCCCCGTTTTCTGTGTCGGAGCATGCTGCCATCAATGGGGTGTCACCTATGGTGCTGCTGCCACCAGAGGCAGTGCCTTCTGTGGCATCCATTGGGGGGACCTGTGGTGGTGGTGTTGTGGGCATGCTGGCTGCTGGGGTGCCTGTTGATGTTCCCTCCTCTGTGCTGCCACCTGATTTGTGCTGCTGCCGTGTCTTGATGCGTGCAGCTGAGGTGGAGGGTCTCTGGCCGTTGGTCTTGGCCCTCTTTGCAGGTGTGCTGGTAGGGGTGTCCTGTAGCTCGTCGTTTGGATCGGACCCTGTGGTGGAGTAAAGGAGGGCGAGGGTTAATGATGGGTCTGTGGGAATTGGAATGGCATTGTATCACATGCTCTGGGGTGGTACCTGAGGGTGATTTGGGTCGGGTCCTTGGAGGTGCTTTGATTTGTGTGTGGAGTGAGGGTGCAGTTGTTTGGCAGCCTGCAGTTAGGGTGTGCCTGCTGCACGTGTAGTGCGTGTATTAGGGGTTTTTAATTATTTATGTATTTATTGTGGGTTTTAACGTGCGCTATCAGGCCGATGTGTGTGGCCGTTCTCCTGGACATGTGTTTCTGTTGCACTATGTGGACGCATGGTACTTCACATGGATGGACTGTGTGGATTTGGCATTGTTTTATCTGGTACACCTACCTGAATCTTCGGATGTCTGCACTCCTTTCTCCATCCCTCCGACTCCCTCTATGCTCTCCATTCCGATGGTGGAGGCACAGATTTCTTCCCAGGGGGTCAACTTGATGGGTGATTCAGGACCTCCCCCGGTGGCTGTGGCAATGTTGCGGTTGGCAGAGAGTATGCTGCGGACGCGTATCCGCAGGTCGTCCCATCGCTTGCGGCATTGCTGTGGAGTGCGGGGTGCGGTCCCCACCGCACTTACCCGCTGTGCCACCAGAGCCCATATGGTCTTCTTGTTTGCAAGTGCCGTTCTGGTCATTTGCGTGGAGAAGACGACGGCAGCATTCTCCTGGAGGGTCTCTGTTAGCACGGTGAGTTCCTCGCGGGAGAAGTGGACCTGCCGCTTGCGGTCGCACGCTTTCTTCGCTACTTTTCCCATTTGTCTTGGTTTCGCTAGGGTGGGTGACGGGTTGGGGTGTGTTTCAGGGTAGTGATTTTAGTGGTTGTGTGGTTTTAGTGGTTTTATAGGTGTACGCCGGGATGTTTCCCGTTCCGGGCCCATGTTTTTACTTCCGTTTCCGTATATTTCCGGTCACCGTACTTTCCGGTAGGCGCACACTGCGGTGACCGCTAAGAGGGGTGGCGGTATTGCACCTAGGGCGCCGTACGGCGGCGGTGTGGGCCGTTTTGGGGTCATTTCCGCCATCGCGGACTTTGCACTTCCGCCGTGGCGTGGTGCTCGTGCCCGATGGGTCGGAATGGGCCGCACTTTGCTCCTTCGTGCAATGGCGGAAACACTATTTACGCTGTGGCGCTCCGGTCAGTCGCTTTCCGCAAGGGTCGTAATGAGGGCCAATATCCTATACTGGCTTATAATAGCCCCTGTTCTGCTTTGAGATAACTGGAGCAGAACAGGGGCTATTATAAGCCGTATTGGATATTGAGTGTTTGGGACATTGTATAGAAACTCATTTGCAAGTGTGTGGAATTCGTTTTGTGAAACCTATGAATCTTACAGTACAAACCCTAATTTAACAGAGGATAATATTGAGATGTAATTGCCAGTTGTTTGAACTAGGAGAATATGTTTTTGTTGGAGTTTAAACATTGAAGAAGCCTTAATGCCCTGATGAAGACCAGTGATAATTAGGCCGAAACACATGTTGGCGAAGGCTAAATATTAATGACGAGCAGTTATTAAAGAATATCTATAGACACTGAGAAATTCTATTGTATCTGATTCAGTGTTCGGACTCTGCCAAATTGGTTAAAAGATATAGTTTAATAGGTGCATGGCTCGTAGGGTAGATACTTTATGTCTTTCATGTTAAAAACCATGTTCAATTTCTTCAGTGACTTCTATATAAATGGTAAGTTGTTCATCATTTAGCTGTGATTTCAGCACTGCCAACTCTGCTTCAGATTGATTCAATTGATAAATGGTATTTTCTACCTTAGTCATGGCTATGTCTGCATCATTTAAAATGAGTGGTTCTCCAAGTGGTTCTTGGCTTCCTGCAAGGGAAGATTGACTGCCCCCCAGGAGTGTCTTTATCTAGCTGAGCTTCAATTTCTTCCTCTTGTTGGCGTTCATTCTCAAACATTTGTTTGTATTGTTTGAAATTGACATTTGTTATACTGCTTTCATTTGCTTTGAATGCAGCCTCAAATTCGTCATAGTCACCTAATAATTCTTCTTCTTTTCTTCAAGGTTTAAAAAGTTCTAGTAGGGCCATGTATTCCAATTCTCTATGTTGCAAAGATTTAAATGGTAAATCTATATGATTACTTAGGCTGGGTTTTGTAAGTTTCACTAGGCTTCTTTCACAAGTTGAGACTGAATGCTTGCCAGTTGTCTCATCTGCTGTGACATTGTTTTTGGATGAGTAGTTTTGGGCTATGTTGTACAGGCACATGTTTTCCAAAGCAGTACTTCTGTTTGGGTAGTATGTGTCAATTACATTGTTTTTTAAAATGTCCTAGCTGTTGAGATCACTTTTGGCCATTGTTTCTACCTCTTGGTAGGATTTGAGTACTCTTTTTTGGTATGAACCCGGACCAAGGTTTTTGCCAGACAATGTGTTCAGATTTGCCATATGAGGATGTACCTGTTACATGGGCTGCAGCTTCATAGCACCCACATTCTCTATGGGAGAGCATTTTTATACCAAAGCTGTACAATTTCTTGGCAGTTTTTTGTCAGATGATATGTCATTCCAGAGATCTTTTAGCACTGTTTTCTCTGCTTTGGTGAGATAGGCTGTGACTTATCTTGCAATTGCAGTGCAATGGTCTGCAATGTATTGTATGTCTATGTTTGCATTTCACAAGAGGGCAATGATTGCATCGTACTTCAATGCTTCATCCCTTTTAATGTTGTATGTGTTTTTAAGGGATTGGCCTTTTACACCATGTCTAACAGAAGACATCAAGCTATGTACTTGTCCTTTTTTGCAAACTGGTGTAGGGAAGCCAAAGAACATTTGGTATCATATTTACCTTTTTCTATATGTATGTTGGCAGTATTTGCCACACTTATGTTTTTGGAAGCAGACAATTTGTCTACATAGGTCACTATCTGTGGTTTCTGAAGTGATGTTGCAGGCAATGCATTTTTCAATAAACTGTAAAACATTGGCATCACTGTCATGGCCGAATTTGAGAGCATCTTTTATCCACAAAAGCATGTCGAAATGGGGTGCTCCTCTTGATTGATATGCTTTTCTCCAAAAGAAGAGCTGCATGTCTCCGAGCGGAGGGTAGTTTTATTGAAGATGAAGTGTAGCATTGCAATAACGCGAAGGTGAAAGTACTTTGATACATTGACTGGGTCAAGAGAACAGAGATCTTGTGGTGTATGCATATCTATTCCATATTTATTGTGGTTGGCAGTGCATAGGAATATGTGCAGGTCTTTCCATGCATACTCTGCACAACTTAAATTATCAAACCATGTGGGATGGCCTAAATTCCTTAGCATACAACATACATCAGCGAGATGTTGGGACCAGTATTCTTTGATATCACGCATTTTTGCCAAGAGATTTGTGATGCTGTAGTGCAAAACAGAATCTTTCTCATTTTTTTTTTTAAGCAGTTGGGTAGTGGACATGTTTAAAACGGTTGAGCCTGTTTTATATGTCTGTGCAACTCCATAACATCGAGTTGCTAATTAATTTTCGAATAGGAGGTGGAAAATGTATTCCACATTTTGTCTGAATCAGGGGTCTTCAGAATGCATTCGTAAAGACCGATATTCTGATGCACTAATTTGTGTGGACCTTTCATCATATCTTCCTCTTCTTCCTCTATTAAAGAGTTAAGGAGAAGAAAATGCTTTTTTTCCCGTATGCTCATTGGGGATCCTTTAACTTGACGCATTTGATATGTTTCTAATGCATCTTCAATGGTGTCTTTGGAGTGTAGTTGGTGAATTGCATACTGGTCTAAAATGCTGGCTGCAGTAACAGGATCTACATGTACAAATTGGCCAGTTTCTAGTGAATCTTGAATAATTTTGGTGCTTTCTTTTTAGTTTTCCTCAATGTTTACCTCTTTTTAGAATGTATTGTTTTCTTTCAGATATTGTAGTGCTTGTCTAACTTTGTTTAAGTTGACTATTTGTTGCCAAATCTTTGTGTCTTTTGTTGGTACACCATTAACTAGTACAATCAAAGATTTATTTATTGCCCATTGTATTCCTAGAGTTTTTACATTTTGTTTAAGATCTAATGGCAAATATACTATTTTACCATGGATGCCCTTTAGTAACTCAGATGGATCTAACTTGGCTGTTTTTGGTTAATGGTACATTATAGCTCGAAATGGGTGTACTATTTGGAATATAATGCTCTCATACAAGTTATTAGTGATGGCACGTGATGGCATTTGGTTATTGTCAAACTTTCTTTTGCAGTACCTACAAACTATTGAGGGGTCAGTTATTTTGTATTTATTTTCTGGTGTTAGATATAAAGCTAATTGGAACCATTGGGATTCCTCATTGTCCTCTATTTTGTAGCTCTTATCTTTTATTTTTGTGTTCTTTTTATAAAACGTTCTGTGACAACAGACACATACTTGCTCTTGCATTTCTGCCAGTGTGTCTTGGAACTTAGCTATTTCTTTTTTGTATGTGTTTGTTAGGAGGTTGGTGTTTGTGAGGTTTTCGCTAATGTTTTCTGAAGTTACTGAATGCTCTAAGTCAACTTCACTTCCAAAGTATTCACTTTGCATGTGCTCTATTTCTCAAAGGATTTCTTTGGCTATTCCATGTAGGAGAATGTTATTTAAATGTTGCAATTCTAGAGCAGGACTTTTTGCATAGTATAGTCTACGCACAAGTTTTCCTATAACGGAACGGTGTGTTGCTAACATTTTGATGTGGTGGATGTTGCTTTTGCAAGCAGTTCCTAAAATGCAGGCTAAGGAATGTCCTTGGAGTCCATTTTGTCTCTGCACACTGGACAAGTGTCTATGGTTTGCAAAGTTTTCATTTTACTTTTGTCTTTTAGTTTCACATAGTGATTGAGGAGTTGTCGTAAAGATGTAAAGGATTGTTGGCATATGTTACACATTGAGCTGCATGTCCATGTGTATACGGAACGGTTTGTTTGGGAGAAAGGAACATTTGGTTCAAAGTTTGTTGGCGATTTTTTTTCTATAAGGGTTTATTTTGCCCTAATGGTATCTCCTACCATTTCGTAGCCTCGCCATTACTGTCTATGGCAATTGTTGTTTGTTCTTGTTTATAAGCCTCTTCATTGAAATATGGTTCTCTGCTGCTTGAGTGAATCCATTCACGTTCACAGCAGTTTGAAAAGGCATATATATTGATTTTGCGCAGGTATAGAAGTACATTTTGTAATTTATTGATTTGTTTAGTTAGTGGTTTCATTCAGCTTAAAATCAATATAAACAAAGTTCTCTTTAGTAGAAATGTGCTGTAAATTAGAGCTTCTAGGACTAGTCTCTTGGGGTTGTTTTAAGGTTAGATCATGACATTTCAGCTGTTTTTTATAAGATTGTGAACCGCTCTACAGTGGAACATGTTGTAAAACAAATGATTTGGATTGCTTTACAGGTTAGGTTCAATAGTAGCCGAAATTTTAGCTGACATCAATAAGAAGCTTGAGAGCTATCAAGAGGATTTGGAAGCTCGGAAAATACGAAAGTTTCGTCGAGATACTTTTGGTTACCTCAATAACGAGGTCTACACGTGGGCTGATAAATATCAACAGCAAGGTACACGCCCGAATAAAAATACAAGTGGCAATAACAGCTCTGACTCTGACATCCCTGAGCAAGAAGAGAGAGCAACCACAGATCCCCAACTGGCCAGTACATCAGCCCAAGAAGCAAGACCAACGCAACCCAAACGTACAACTAACACCATTTTTTTAGACAATGGAAGAGGACACGGAGGTGGAGAAAGAGGAAACCAAAGGATGCAAACAAGGTTGCAAATGAATCGCAATTAGTGGTTAACTTGTCGAAGCGGACACTCTCCGCACGTGAGATACAAACCCTGGAGAAAGGGCTCAAGTTTGTACCTACTTATAGCACCAATAAGTTCCAGACGGAGATTGAACTGTTCAAGCTGATTCGCAAATTAAAATTTAAGGCATTTTTTGAAGAGAGTGCACCGTCTACTACAGTAATAGAATCGGAGTACATCGAATTCAAACCGAGCAGCACTTTTTGTCCACCAATACAGGTACCGGCAATAGATATTTTTCAAAAAATGGTACTGAGTGACCTAAAGAAGATGCAATTTCAAGCACCGAAAAAAACAATCTTAACAGAGGTGAGCTATCACAAATATGTGCTTTGTTTAGTGATGACTCTATAGTCATCCGTCCCGCCGACAAGGGCGGTGCAATGGTGATCCAGGACGCATCACAATATCACTTAGAATGCCTACGACAGCTTTCAGATGCCAACACTTACGAACTACTACCACAAGATCCTACACCTGAGATCAAAAGAAAATGAACAGAAATTCTAGACAGAGCTGTAGAAGATGAATGGATCAGCACAAAAACGAGGGCATACCTTTCCACCCCATTTCCAGTAATGCCTCATCTATATACTTTGCCGAAGATCCATAAAAGTTTGATCATCCCGCCTGGAAAGCCAATAGTGGTGGCCACGAGGAGGCTGTTACAACCACTTGGAACGTATATAGACTTTTTTCTGCAACCATTCGTTCAGGCCACAAGCACATACGTGAAAGACACGACACATTTTCTCAAAATATTAGACACCATTTCTTTGACCTCTGAAGACATTCTATTCACAATTGATGTGGTCAGCCTCTATATAAGTATTCCGCATGATCTCGGACAACAAGCAGTGGAAGCCCTTTTACTCAGCACAACAGAGATTGGAGCCAATAAAGAATTCCTTATCATTCTGCTTGACTTTATCTCCAAGAATTCTTGTTTCAGATATGATGGCAAATTTTATAACCAAATATCAGGAACAGCGATGGGAGCCACTATGGCACCAGTGTACGCCAATTGCTTCATGCATCAGTTTGAAACCACGCATGTATTATCCAATCCAAGATGGCAACACCAGTTGAAGACATGGATCAGATTTATAGACAACATTTTTGGCATATGGACAGGCAGTAAGCAGGACCTTCAGAAGTTTCTGATATTCCTAAATGGAATCGATCAACGTATCCAATTCACTATGGACATAGGCAATCCGAATGTATACTATCTTGACGTGCAAACAGTTATCCAAGCAAACAGAATCACCACTACGTTGTACACAAAACCCACAGATCGAAACAATCTGCTGCACCGGCTCAGCTTTCATCCGCCCAAGACAGAATTTACCTTACGGGCAGATGTTAAGGGTTAAAAGGATAGTAAGTGACCCTGAGGATTGTCGCTTACAATTGCAGAAATTACAAGAAAGACTACAAGCAAGAGGATATCCAGAGACAGATCTCGTAACTGCTCGCGACAAGACTAACGCGCAAGAATGCCAGCAACTTTTAGTGAAAAAACCTGCAAAAGACAGTCCTGAATTGGTTTTTGTTACCAAATATTCCATACAAAGTAAGCAGATCAAGGCTATAATACACAATAGATGGAACGTTCTCACCAGCGATGAACGTACTACTGACCTGTTTCCCACTCCACCCATATTTGTGTTTCAGAAGAGTAGCAATTTGCGGAACTTACTAGTTAACACCAAAGAGAAGACACCTGCAACGAGACCTGACAAATTCCCTGGAACGCATCCCTGTATGAGTTGTGGGAACTGTAACAACATTATTAAAGGTAGCACAGTTACACATCCATGAACTGGCAAAAGATTTACATTAAGACAGCATGCTACATGTCTTTCAGAGAATGTAATTTACGCAATCAGGTGTCCCTGCGGGAAATATTACGTGGGAGAGACTTCACGTAAGATCCGGATTAGGATAAATGAGCACAAGTTCAATATCAGGAACAAGAACAGGATGTCAGCCGTTGCTAAACATTTCAATGACAATGGACATACGGTGAGCTAATTGAGGTTTTTGATACTTGAAGTTATGCCTCCCAAAGGACAATCTCGAGACATTAAGCAATGGCGAGCACAAAAAGAGGCATTTTGGATTGACAGGCTCGACTCACTATCTCCGAATGGGATGAATGAGGAGTTCGACCTCAGCTGTTTCCTTTGATGCTTGAGTAGCCATATTATGATTTTATTTTTTTTTATTGAAAATGTGCAATATTTTAGAACGCACTATGACATTGAGCCATTTTGGCTTGTTTTGGAAATGCCAGTGTCTTGTGTTGAGAGTCGTGAAGATATAGGAGACCTCCGTCCCCAAGTGCCGCACAGGGAGAATCACTTATTCACTCCCTGTGCAACCTTTGAGGCCACAGGTGGAGAAAATCCAGAGCCGGAACCGAAGTACTAGGAACCCCAAGGCAGCTGTGAAAAAAGGCAATGATTATATACCAAGCAGACAGGATACTACATGTATTAGCCAGAAGACAATCAGAGTCTTACCGGGGATCTGATGAAAGGGATGGTGAACCTGAACTGGAGGATGGTTCCGGGACTCACGTAGGCAAAGGACTCACCCTGCGGGATAGGTCTGGATGGTCTTCGCCGGTCTCCACCTGGAGAGTGTCTGTATTATAGAAGGGCCCCAGGTAATCAGATGGCAGCCACCAACTGGAAAGTGAGATTACCCGTGCAGAGGTGCAAGCAGGGAGGCCCAAGAGAGGTCCGTTGCAGAAAAAGGTCTGAAGCCAGGAAGAGCCGTCCGAACCAAATGGAAGAACAAAAACGTGATCCAGAGGAAGTCCGTAGTTCAGTCCGTGGTCAGGAGCCGTAATGAGCAGAAGAGCCGATGTAGCAATAGCCCAGCGTGATCCACCAGGAGTCCAGAAAACAAAAGCCAGGTCCAAGGAAGCCAGGTAAGGAACATGGATAAGTAAGCCAAACAGTGTCTCCAGGTAAACCAGCTGTGAAGCGTGGTGTACCGGCACTGCACTGCTTAAATACCGTCTACTTCCTGGTCACATGACACTGAATGGAGTCACGTGACTGCGAACCTTGGGCACGTGACCGTCTCCTCGGGTCACGTGATCGGGCCACAACGATATGAGCGAGTGTGTTACTGCTCGAGCGGTGGCCTAATCTCCATGGCAACTGCCAATGGAGAAACGGCCGCAACCGCGACTGTAGGGTGTATGGCGTTTGTCTTGCTAGCGCGCGAGCCAAACTGGGTTGCCTGCGTGAGCCCCGGGAAACAGGTGAATGGGAGGGACAGGTTACAAGACTGGGTGACGGGACATAGCCGGAGGAACGACCCGAAGGCATGACAGAGCCCCCCCCCCAAAGGCCCACGACCCCGTGGGCAGGAAGGATGCTCCCGATGAAACCGAGAAACCAACCGAGGGGCATGGACATCCGAGGCGGAGACCCAGGTACGCTCCTCAGGACCAAAACCCAACCAATCGACCAGGTACTACAGGCGACCCCGAAGGAAACGGGACCCCAGAATGCCCGAGAGCTCGAAAACATCAGGCGTATCCAGGGAAACGGGGGCAGGAGAAGGGCGAAGACGCGTCGAGGACGGGCAGGGCTTGAGGAGGGAGGTATGGAACACTGGATGTACCCGCCAAGAGGAGGGGAGAACTAGGCGATAGGCCGCCGGATTGATGACACGGGAAACAACATAAGGACCCACAAAACGGGGCAATAGTTTGCGACAGCCCTTCAAGTGGAGATGTCGGGAGGACAGCCAAACCCGGGAACCAACGGGATACAACGGGGCCATGGTACGCCTAGCGTCTGCAGAGGCCTTCATGGATGCCTGTGCCTGCTGCAGATGAACGAGGACCTGGGCATGGAGGGCTGACATATCCCGAACGCAGGCTGCTGCGGCAGGGTTCTCGGTGGGTGAAATGTCGGGGACAGGGAGGACTCGGGGATGTTGGCCGTACATGGCGTAGAATGGAGAAAGACCAGTGGAAGAGTGTGTAGCGTTGTTGTAGGCGAATTCAGCGTAACGAATGTTCTGCAACCAGGTCGATTGTTGTTGTAGCATCAAACAACGCAGATACTGTTCCATGGACTGATTTGTTCTCTCGGTCTGGCCATCGGTTTCCGGGTGATACGCGGAGGAGAACCGTGCATCGATACCTAGCAGAGCGGTCAATGCACGCCAGAAACGGGATGTGAACTGAGATCCTCGATCGGACACAAGGACAGAGGGAAGGCCGTATAGACAGAAAACGGTATAAAAAAAAGCTTGGCCAAGGCAGGGGCAGACGGGATACCATGACAAGGGATGAAACGGGCCATCTTAGTGAAGACATCGACCACTACCCATATGGTGTCATAGCCCTGGATCCTGGGTAAATCGGTTACGAAATCCATGCTCAGGGTGTGCCAGGGCTTTGGTGGCACGGGTAAGGGTCGCAGTAGCCCCAATGGATGACCCCTACGATGTTTGCCCTGAGCACAGACTGAGCATGAGTTTACGTAACAGCCCACGTCATGTCTCATGGAAGGCCACCAACACCAACGTTTCAAGAGGTCCAAGGTACGGGCCTGGCCCGGGTGACCATTGATCGGGGCGTCATGGGACCACTCCAGGGCTAGGTTTCTGGTGTCAGTGGAAGGGAGAACTAGGCGGTCCTGTACATATGGCAGACCGTTGTGATAAGTGGGATCCCATTCTGACAGCTGATCGGGGTGCTTTTGAACCCAAGAACGAATCTCTTCTAGTAGTGCCAGAGGGGGTGTACATGTGCAGACAACATGCCCCCGGGGTAAGAGCGTGTCAGGAAACACCGGTAACGAAACCCCCCCAGGGGAGCGAGACAAAGCGTCAGCCTTGCTATGCTCTGAACCAGAGCGATGTTTAATCTGGAAGTCAAAAGCGGCGAAGAACAGGTGCCACCTGACCTGTCTACTGTTTACGCATTTTAGGGCTGCCAGGTCTTGCAGGTTCCTGTGGTCTGTGTATACTGTAACCTTATGTTTGGCCCCCAACAGGTGATGACGCCAGGTTCGGAAGGCGTCCATCACCGCCAGTAGCTCTTTTTCGGTTACGGTATAGTGGGTTTCTGCGGGGTTGAACTTACGCGAATGGAAGGCTACAGGATGCAGCCGCCCTGTAGCGGGACAGGCCTGTGACAGGATCGCCCCCAATGCAAAAGAAGAGGCGTCAGCCTCAACGACGTAAGGCTGGTCGGGGTCGGGGTGTTGGAGCACAGGGGCAGTGGTAAAGGCGTTCTTCAACGCCTCGAAGGCCTGCTGGTGTATCTCCTGCCACTTGAATGGAACAAGAGGACTGGTAAGGGATGTGAGAGGGGACACGAGAGAAGAGAACCCAGAGATAAAGCGCCGATAAAAATTAGCGAAACCCAAAAAGGATTGCAAGGTCTTTAGAGTCTTTGGTGTTGGCCATTCGAGGATCACCCGAACTTTGGTGTGATTCATGGCCAGACCACCAGGCGTGATGTTAAACCCTAGGAATTCCACGTTAGACACATGGAACAAACATTTTTCGGGTTTAACAAACAACAAGTGTTTTTGCAGCCGGGACAACACTTCTCGTACATGTTGTATGTGTTCTTTCAGAGTGTGAGAGAAGACGAGTATATCATCGAGATACACCACCACAAACGTGTCTAATATGTCCGAGAGGATGTCGTTCATGAAATGCTGAAAAGTGGCCGGGGCGTTGCATAGGCCGAAGGGCATGACCGTATACTCAAAGAGGCCATACCGTGTACAGAAGGCGGTCTTCCATTCGTCACCCTTTCGGATGCGGACGAGGTTATAGGCCCCCCGCAAATCCAACTTGGTAAATATGGAGGCATGGGTTAACCGGTCCAAGAGGGGAGAGATGAGTGGAATCGGGTAGCGGTTCTTAACTGTGACGGCATTGAGCCGACGATAATCCACACAAGGACGAAGGTCGCCCTCTTTTTTAGGCACGAAGAATATGGGGCTAGCTGCAGATGACTTAGACGGTCGTATGTGACCCAGACGCAGCGCTTTATCGATGTACTCCTTAAGAGTCAGGTCCTCTGATAGGGACAAAGAATAGATGCGGCCTGAGGGTACCAAGGCCCCGGGAACTAAGTCAATCGGACAGTCATAGAAGCGGTGAGGAGGGAGTACTTCAGAGGAGCCCTGATCGAATAGCGTTCTGTAATCCTGATAAACCACAGGGATGTGAGCGGTGACTAAACCCACTATATGCGAGGCAGGGGGAATGTCGTCGCCCAGTATCGTGAGTTGGGCAACAGCACCAAGTGCTAATGCTGGGGTGTCTGCTTCTCTGTCCACGGGGAGGCAGAAGTTTTGACAGAGCTCAGATTCGAAATGGACGTGTCCCGTTCCCCAATCGATATGCGGGTTGTGTTCCCGTAACCAAGGTATTCCTACTATGACGCCAAACTGAGGCGTGGATATCAAATCAAAGTGGAGGGTTTCCCTATGTACTGATAGGATGGTTAGGACGAGGGGGGTGGTCTGTTGCTTGATGGGACCAGAAGCGAGTTCTGTCCCATCGACTGCTTGAACCGGTTCGGGTCGGGGTTTATTGATCAGAGGTAGGTTCAGTGTCTGGGCTAGAGCGATATCGATATAGTTCCCGGAGGCCCCGGAATCAATAATGATCCGCACGGGGTGGATGATACCAGGGGCAGGCTGTATGGTGGCTTCTACCTGAATGGGCCTGATTCGACCAAACGATGGAATGAGATTCGGGGAAGGGCATGGAGAACTCGATCATACCCCCGTATCTAGGATCGAGCTAGATGAAAATCCTGTTTCTTGGGTCTGGGCCTCCGGGGACACTCCTTCACAAAATGCCCCCCTAAGCCGCAGTAAAAGCAGGCGTTCTCAGCCCTTCTGCGCTCCCTCTCTCTCGAGGTGATGGGACTCCTAACACCCCCTATTTGCATAGGCTCACCTGTGGATTCAGAGGAAGACGACGAGATAGCAGAGCTGGCCGTCTGGGAAAACCCGGCCTCAGCCCTGCGTTCAGAGCGTCATGCGTCCACTTGGAGAGCCAAGTCCACCAGGGCCGGGAACTGAACTGGCAGAGACGGTACCATAGCCAAGGCGTCTTTCATAGGGCTGCTTAGCCCTCTATAGAATACAACCGATCTCTTACTTTCGGGCCATGAGGTTTCTGCTGCCAGTTGGTTAAATCGTGTAATGTACTCAATAAGGGAGCCCTTACCCTGGGACAGGTCCAGCAGTTCTAGATCATGGGATTGTGCTTTATACCTGGTGTCGAACACTCGGGACATCTCTGATACTAACTGGTCGAAATCATAGAAGGCAGGATGATCGGTTTCTAACAGCGGGTTTGCCCAAGCAGCACCGTGCCGGCTAGGTGAGAGAGAGTGAATGCCGCCTTGGTGGTAGGATCTGGAAAAACAAGGGGTCGACACAAAAAGTGCAACTTACACTGGTTAAGGAAAGTCCTAAACTTTCTCGGGTCCCCATGGAACTTTTCTGGGGCAGCCAAAGGAAAGGGAGAAGGCAGGACCACCGGAACGGGAGCCGAAGGAATCGGGATTGGGTGTGCAAGGGGTATCGGTGCTGGAGGGGCGTCTCTGAGCTCCGGGTCCGCGGGTAAGGGATGTTGGGCGCTCTGTAACAGGTCAAGACACTGATGGACCGCTGTATTAGCAGCCACCATGTCGGCCCGTAGTACCGTGATCGCTTGGATGACAGCGGCCAGGGGGTCTTCAGCGGCACCCTCCATATCTTACACGACAGGCTTCACAGTCTGTCTTGTGTTGAGAGTCGTGAAGATATAGGAGACCTCCGTCCCCAAGTGCCGCACAGGGAGAATCACTTATTCACTCCCTGTGCAACCTTTGAGGCCACAGGTGGAGAAAATCCGGAGCCGATCCGAAGTACTAGGAACCCCAAGGCAGCTGTGAAAAAAGGCAATGATTATATACCAAGCAGACAGGATACTACATGTATTAGCCAGAAGACAATCAGAGTCTTACCGGGGATCTGATGAAAGGGATGGTGAACCTGAACTGGAGGATGGTTCCGGGACTCACGTAGGCAAAGGACCCACCCTGCGGGATAGGTCTGGATGGTCTTCGACGGGTCTCCACCTGGAGAGTGTCTGTATTATAGAAGGGCCCCAGGTAATCAGATGGCAGCCACCAACTGGAAAGTGAGATTACCCGTGCAGAGGTGCAAGCAGGGAGGCCCAAGAGAGGTCCGTTGCAGAAAAAGGTCTGAAGCCAGGAAGAGCCGTCCGAACCAAATGGAAGAACAAAAACGTGATTCAGAGGAAGTCCGTAGTTCAGTCCGTGGTCAGGAGCCGTAATGAGCAGAAGAGCCGATGTAGCAATAGCCCAGCGTGATCCACCAGGAGTCCAGAAAACAAAAGCCAGGTCCAAGGAAGCCAGGTAAGGAACATGGATAAGTAAGCCAAACAGTGTCTCCAGGTAAACCAGCTGTGAAGCGTGGTGTACCGGCACTGCACTGCTTAAATACTGTCTACTTCCTGGTCACATGACACTGAACGGAGTCACGTGACCTCGAACCTGGGGCACGTGACCTGTAAGAGGATTCAATTCAACACTACAGCTAAGTCAACGCCTAATCTATAATACTGAATGAAACCCTTATTGATATATCTTTATGTCCAGTTCATGCGTTCTGGATGACTACCCCTATATAACACCCCTCTCTTGGAATCCTCCTGACCCCACTGAGCCAAGAAGTAGTTCTGTTTTGCAAGTTAAAAGGTTTAATTGATAATTTAAACAATATATATATATCACGCTTTATAATAAATTAATAATTGAATATCACACTTAATCTGGTATGATAAAGATTAACAACGGAGAATCTGGCACTAGCACACTTCTTTATAATCAATGATGAGTGGTTATAGGATGGATAAGATAGCAACAATACTTTTATGGTTTCAAATTGATGCAATGTGGAATGAAATGCAGTAAAGAAAATAACTTGATAGGATTTCAGCAAAGACAATGTAATCACTTTCTTGGACAATTCACCCCCCCCTTTTATGCAATGCAAGGAAATGGAGGGAAGCACACAGTTCTCAGAAATGCAATCAAATGTGATTCAGTTCACCCCAGCAACTTAGACTACAGAAGTTGAAAACACAGGCCCAAATGCTTTTAAATGTGCTGGAAATGAAGAAATAATATGCTAAAATGCTTTTAATTCCCTCTAGAGGTTCAGGGTGAGTGTTATCTAGTTAATATTAGTCCAGGCTCACACTAGCAATGATGCAGGGATGGTTTTTATGAGGCAAACGAATTTCTTTCAGAGGAAAGCAAAAGCAGCTATCTTTTTGCAAGTGGAGAAATTTGCAAATCGCGGTAAAATTTACGAATGCGCCGGGCGCTATTACAGAAGAACTACAAGGGCTATCAATATCGTTTTGGGGTCCTATGAAAGCCTAGGATCTCAGCTTCCAGATGAAAGTTACTGCAAGTCTCTAGCACAAACGGTCACGGAGATATGAGCGATTAAATAAAGGTCGTTTTTCAGATTTGAAATTTTAAAGTTCAAAAAGACAAGTGCAGCTTGCAACTAGAAAATGACAAGTGACAGCTTTACAAATGACAGGTGACAGTTAGGAGACAGTTCTACTTAGATTAAAATAGGATTGAATTATATTATTTTAACTAAGAGATTGGTTCTGCACAGTTTTCTAGGTACTCACACTATATTCTTGAGTGAAATGGGCCTCGCCATGGATCTGGTCAGGTTTTAGACGGGACTCTGGTCTCTGCACTTCACAGTGATCTGGGTCTGCTCTCTCTCTGGATTCTGAAGATTGAGGGATTTAAAGTCTGGATCTTTCTGCACAGCTTTCTCTGGAGATTGATGGAGGTAAAGTATGGATTTTCCCGGCAGAGCTTCCAGCTGCAAATGGATTTGAAAGTCCCTATCTGTCCTGTCTCTCTGCTTTTATGTGTTTTGAAAATGGGTGTGTGTGAGCAGCATCACTAGCCAGCCCCTCTCCACTTGTCATTGGCCACTTCATCCGCTTCCACTTGATTGGGGGAATGAAATGAAGTGTCATCGTGATGAGGTCTGTTTATGATACAGAGAACCCACCCCTGTCAACTTTACACAGAATCTATATTTGCTCAAAAAAAACATATTTGCACAGGTACACATTTGTTTAAAATTACATGCACCCTTCACATATCACAGGAGGTATACCCTGTCCAAATCTGCTCTTCCTGGGGGCTTGCATTCAAAAATGGCACATATTTCACTTTTTAACTGGTTTCGCAATTTCGGACATTAACCCAAATTTACACACATGTGCGCAAGGAGTATGGACATTAGTTGATGAAGTGTCAGATTTTTCACATGCACACATTTTGAGTAATATCCTCTTTTCCGCTAAAACCCCCCTGAACATGCCACCGGTTCTAAAAACCTCTTAAAATGTGGGCAGAAAAATCACAAGAATTATGGTATCATTTAAATAATTTTCACAAGTCCGTACTATGAGTTATTCATCTTTTTAGAGTTATGTTCTGGCCCCAAAGGGGTGTGGTTTTCCTCCAGCACAAGGTTGAATTTCTGGTTTTTCCAGTTCTGCCAAGCCAGCTTGCTCTCACAGGCAGTGCCCCTCCCCTGTGCTTCCAGGAGAAATCTCCATTTACGACTCCCGCAATAAAACATTTGCCTGAGTCAAGACAGGGCTTTGTTCAATTTCCTGCAGAGCCCAGGTAATTCAATCAGGGAAGTGTCATATCCCTTTTGGTGTGAGCAGCAAAAGGGCAGCTAGGCCTGGGAACACAGCTGTGACTCAAGTTTCACTCCTGATGGGGGGTAGTTGCCAGGCAGAATTCAGTTCCTTAAGCCAGGTTTTTAGCTACATGTCATTTCTGTTCCCCAGTTTTCTGCATTCAAATAAAACTAAACATTTTTACATATGCAGCTAGAATGCTGATTCTAAATTTAAAACTATGACATTTAAACAATTGCAACCTATGTGACACTCAAAGTAGGTCACTCAATCATTTTAAACATTTAGATTTTTTTAGTGTCTTTCAGTCCACATTTACTTAAACTGCTGAAATCCACAGCTCAGCCAGTCTTGTTATACACCTTCAAGTCACTTCAGAATATAACTTTACATTGGATCCACCTCTCAGTAAGTCTTTCCTTGGCCTGTTTTGGGTTCATTTATTCAGTTTTACAAACAAAAGTAAAATCTGGTGGTTTTAAAACGCCGGCTTTTGGATAGTGGTGAGTACTGGTACTGCATCCCTTTTTGGGATTTAAGAAAATGAATTCCCAACAGTTATGGGTTTGCTTTTGGCAATCAGCATTGCCATTCCCAATGGTTTCAGACTACTGTGTGGGTAGTCCAATGGTGGTTTTAGGCAGTGTCCTTCTGTGCCCATAACATCGGCAAAAATGAGTGGCAGCCTATTCTTCATGCACTTCCCTGGGCATTTTCTGGGAAGCTCTGGCTATCATGATGTTTTCATGTCAGTACTGCACAGTTTTGAGGTAGGGCTCGGATGCATGATACATCCCACAAGCCCCCCTTCTTGCGGTGGCCATCTGATCCTTCACTGGTGGGAACCGCAAGACCTGGGATGTTTCCTCATCTTCTTCCAATAGATGGCACAGTTCAGCATCTTTTCCTCCATCCGGTGGATCGATCGGTTCTCCTCGCCGGTCCTGATGGGAATATTGGGCGGTACCCCGGCCCATTGCGTCTCTGCTCCCGGTCTCCGGATCGTCCTCCTTGGCCCGTCTCCCGGTTTTCTTTCTCCTAGGACGACAAAGGAAGAGCGGCAATACCTATTCATAGACATTTTTCCACCACTGTTGAGATAGTGGGGCAGCATATGCATTTCATCATAACAAAACATTACATTCTGATTTTGAAAAAAAAAAACAGTATAACTAAGAGACAGTTTCATGCAAATCACAATATTTTAGAGACTAGATGTGGTATGTTTTATGATTGGAACTGAATTATTCTGAGACAGTACCCGCTATGATTCCAGAGGATTCCTCCAGTTGTTGCAGAGCGTGCCTGGGATGGCAACATTTCAACTGGTTTATGTGGACCCACTTGTCTTCCCCCGCTGCCAAAGGACCTTTGGGGATGTGGATTTTGTAGGCCACAGGGGAGATCTTGTCGATGATCTCAAAGGGTCCCTTCCATGTAGGCAAAAATTTGCGCTGCTTTGCCTGGTTCCTTTGGAAGTTGTATAGATAGACCCGGTCTCCCACCTGATATTCCTTCCTGGACGTTTTCAGGTCATAGTGGGTCTTCATGCTATCAGCTGATCTTTCTAGATTCCACTGAGCGTAAGCAAAAGCATGTTGAAGGTGTTTCCTTAAATTCTCCACATACTCATGAGTTGTGGAGGCATTTATCAGTGTCTGCTCTTGGGTCCTGTAGAGCAAATGCTGCGGAAGCACCATCTTGCGCCCAGTCATCAACTCAAATGGTGACATTTTGGTTGCAGATGAAGGGGTAGATCTGATGGCCATTAGGACCAGAGGTAATCGGATATCCCAACTTGGCCCAGAATCTGCCACAAACTTTTTTAAGATGCTCACAATTGTCCGGTTGTAGCGTTCCACTGCTCCAGAAGAAGCTGGCCTGTAAGCAATGTGTAGCTTTCTCTTGACCCCCAGTATCTCCCACATCTTTGTCATTACTTCACTGGTGAAGTGGCTACCCCTGTCTGACTCAATCCTTTGAGGTAGACCAAAACGGGAAAAGATGTGGTTAATCATCAGGGCAGCTGCAGTTTCTGCCTTGCAATTTGGGGCTGGGAGACATTCCACCCACTTGGTAAACAAGCATGTCACAGTCAACATGTACTTATTCCCCCTAGCCGAGCGAATCACGGGGCCTACGAAGTCGATTTGTAAATCTGACCATGGCAGTGTCATCCCCCTCTTTTGGAGATGTGCACGGTGCGTGAGGGATGATGGCTGAAATTGTGCACACACAAGACACCCCTTCAAGTATTGGTCGAGGTCCTGCCCCATGTGTGGCCAGTATGCAACCTCTCTTAAGATTTCCAATGTTGTGTGAAACCCCCTATGACCGGCGGTGGACGCATCATGGGCGTGACTTAACATCAGGCTTC
Organism: Ambystoma mexicanum; assembly: GCF_040938575.1. NCBI lineage: Eukaryota > Metazoa > Chordata > Amphibia > Caudata > Ambystomatidae > Ambystoma > Ambystoma mexicanum. The sequence continues at coordinate 1,103,170,620 of NC_090924.1, read as the reverse complement.
GGAATGAGGTAGGAACCACCCACTGATCATGGCCAGCTTTGGATTTCCTTACCAGCAAACCGTCTTGGATCCGGAACATTTTTGGACATTTCATCAACACTCTTAGGTCCTCTTTCCCGATGTAATCGGTATCCGTCAGGGGAAAGTTCTCAGGGTCCTCAAGGTGCTGGTAAAATTTACCAATTATTGGATCCCCCTTCTGAGCGGTAATCAAATCAGCATCAGGGGTCTCCTTACTCCATTGTGCAATTGAAAGGTCGTTGTGAGCATTTGTCTGGGACCTAGTGATAGCAGTGACCTGGATTTCCCCCAACAGGGACTCAATCTCAATTAGATCCCCTTGGATGGCCCCGGTTTTGGCCAGCTGATCAGCTAAGTCATTTCCAGTTTTGTCTGGTCCCTCTACTTTGGAATGACCCTTGATCTTTTTCCAATAGATGGTCATCTCATTCGAGGTGACCAGATCATCAATGTTTTGGATCAACTTCCCATGTTTCAAGGGTTTGTTATTAGCACATAACATGCCTCTGGTTTTCCAATTAACCAGGTGCTCCACGAACCCGTTCCGTACATAATCCGAATCTGTGATTATGACCAGTTTGTGGAGTTGATGCTGGACAGCAGTGAGGATGGCCTGATGCACAGCCATCAATTCTGCCACCTGACTACTTCGGGGACCAATTTTGTATCCAGCGGAGGGTTCTGGGAACTCCTTCACCCATGCATTCCCTACTCCGGCCACCAATTCTTTCTCCCCGTCGTTGTCAACATGGTAAGAGCATCCATCCACATAGACAGTGGGCATTCCCTCACACTTGTCTTCTTCAAAGACTTTGTGGGGGGAATTAAGGTATGCCTCCGTGTTGTCCTTGATTTTTAGACTTTCGTCCTCGAGACAGTTTTCTCTGGCACAATCATGCAAGTCAGCCAGACCTTGCGCGAGGGGACTCTTCTTGTTTTGGCCATATCTGACCTCCACAGGAAAGCCTTGCATTTACAGAATCCAGGAAGTAATTCGGGAATTACTCACATTTCCGGCCCGGATTCTGTCACTTTGAAGATATTGCAGAGGCTGGTGTGGAGTCTCCACTATGATGTGTTCCCCCTGGATAAACGAGCGGTAATTCTTCAATGCCCACACCGTAGCCAGGAGTGCCTTCTCACAATCGTTGAATTTTTCCTCCACAGAGGATAAAGTTTTGCTCGCATAGGAGATTACTTTATTGACCTTGTCATGCTTTTGGTATAATACTGCCGTCAAGCACGTATTAGAGAACCCCGTCTCCAGGAAGAACTCCTTGTTTCTGACAGGGTAAGCTAGGCAGGGCGCTTGTGAGAGGCTTCTTTTGAGTTGTCTTACTGCCTCGGCTTGTTCTGGACCCCATTCCCACTTGACCCCCCCCTTCAGGAGATGAATCAGGGGTCTGGTGATCTCTGCGTAGCCCTCAATGAACTTTCTGCTGTAATTAGTCAGTCCAAGCAGGCTCCTTAGTTCCCGCAGAGTTGTGGGGTCTTTCAATTTTTGAAGTGCTTCTACTTTCTTTTCCTGGGGACAGAGACCCTGAGGAGTAATCTCATGCCCCAAGAAATTAACACGGGTTCTACACCACTGTGCTTTCTGAAAGGAAAGTTTTGCTCCGGCGGCCCTCAACTGGGTCAGAACATAACGGATCTCCGCTATGTGTTCCTCCACAGATGAACTTTTGATGAGGACATCATCTACATAAGCCAGGTTACCCCTCACACCCAGGTCGGGCATAGCCTTATGTAGGAAAATGTTGAATTCATTGCCGGAGTTGAGGTATCCGAAGGGAGTCCGGGTCCATGTATACTGCTGGCCCCCAAAGGTAAAAGCCAGCTTGTATTGGTCCTCCCTACTGACAGGCACGGTCCAGTATCCATTGGTCAGGTCTATTGCTGTGAATACCTGTGACCCCTGGATCTGGGCCAGCCCTTGGTCAATGTATGGCAGAGGCCATCGGGAAGTATGGACCCGTTTGTTGAGCTCCCTAAGGTCAGCACAGAGTCTCCACTGGCCGTTTGGCTTTAATATTCCGAGCACCGGATTATTGAAGGTGCTGTGGACTGGACGGATTATTCCCCTGGACTCAAGGTTCTTAATTATTTCAGTAAGGGGCTCCATTGACGCGAGAGGCAAGCGATATTGCTTCACAAACACAGGAGTCATGCCAGGGTCCGTGGGGATTGTTGTTGTGTGGATGTCGGTGCGACCACAGTCATATGAATCTACCGCAAAGAGATCTTGGAAATCCAAGAAAACATGTTTCAACTTTTGCTTTTGTTCCAGAGTCACACAGGCATCAGCTAGGTTGACTCTCTCTTCCACCATCTGCCTGAAGCCTGGAAAGACTTCTGGTTTGGCTATCTCCGCGGCCTCCTCCAGCTGGGTGGAGAAGTCCCTGGTCAGAGTGCTGATTTGGACTGGAGGCTTCAGGTGGGAAAGGCAGCCCTCATGGACCTGGAAAATCACCTCATCCCTCCTGAAGTCACAAGTCACATCTTCCTTACAATAGGGGAAGGAAGTGTACACCAGGAAGTTCCCCCCATGCCGGGTAAAAATCCTGTCTGGTGTTGTATTGTCATCACTGTCACTGTCAAAACAGTCCTTGGGGATTAGTCCTAACAGTTCATTTACTAAGTCGATGGAAAAATGTCGGTCATCAACCGCCATTCCAATAATGGTGCCTGCGGCTAGAGTAATACTCTTTAAGTCGCTGTTATCCACCTCTATTAGAATGGTGTTATGTTCTATGTTGACTAATGGAGTTGGGTTTACCCCCAACCCTTGCTGTTGGAGAGAAGCGTTTAGATGTATGTAAGCATCAGGGTTTTGCAAATACTGTCCTCTTTTAACTTTCACTTCCAGGGAGAATTGTCGGGTCCTTTCTGGGATGGTGACTTCCTCTTTGATCTGAATTTCAACTGCATAAGGTAGCAATTGAGCTGACCTAAATGCTTTTTCTGAATCATCAAAGCCCATGGGATTATCCGCTAATCGGGACCAAGCTTTGAAGTTTATTAGGTCCAAACTAATGGCAAAGCGATTGAGAATGTCACTGCCTAAGTAAATGGCGGCAGGGACGTCTCGCACGACCCAACAATTGTGGACTTTGCTCTTGTTGCCAATGGAGATTTTGAGCATACACCTGCTTGGCAGGAGATGTTTGGAATTAGGTGCTTCCAGGTCCATTTCCCATTTGTCTATCAGTTTGAATGTGGGAATGGCTGGATCTTTTGGGAGTTGGCGGAACATGGCTTCGCTGATGAAGCTCTTACCGTTGTTCACACACACTCGAGCGAGAACAGAGTCCTTCCCATCATTTAACTGAACAGGGATGAACAACTGCTCTCCAATTTGCTGAATATCAGCCATGCTCTGAGCTGATTTCACATCTTTCTGGACTATAGGTGTGGGAGTTTCTGATTGTGGATTAGTATAGAATCTCAGAGTGTTTCCCTCCAGCGTGGAGTACCACTTTAGACTGGAAGGAAGGTTGATTTTCAGAAATAGAGAGGACCCTCCATCACCAGTCTGTTGTCCTACTGCTATTACTGTCACGTCTGGAATTTGGCTATTCTGGAAGTGAAATTCTACTTGGTCAGATTTTTGTTCAACCATGTGGCAGGTGCCGTTTAAACTAACATGGTTGACACTCCGTTTTAATTTTATTGGTCGGCTAGTCTGGGTCCAGAGGACCTTGTTTACGCAATCTATTAGGGGTGACAACCTTCTCAGGAGGTCATTCCCTAGTAAACAAGGGGTGCCCTCTGGGGTCACAACTATGACCGGGTGTTTCAACTTGTGTCGCCCAATTTTAATGTCCAAGTCTGCCGTCCCCTCGACGGGAATTTCCTTCCCGTCAAAGTTCTGGAGTTGTCCAGGAAGAGAGGTGAGAGGAATTTGGTAATTCCCTCCCCTTCCTGCATTCAGTTCATCAAAGGCCCTTCTGGACAGAAGGGTAGCTTGAGATCCCGTGTCCACCAGCGCTGAAATCGTACCCTGCCCCTGTACTTGTACCGGGGCATAGTATCTTCCCTCCTTCTCCTCAAGGGGGCACAGATAATGCACCTTTTTGGACAACTGGTGGGCTAACTTTCTGGTTTTGGACATCGCTAGCTAAGAGATTTGGGCAGAATTCTGTGGAGAGCCTTGGGAATCTGAAAGAAAAAGTTGGCAACTGGAGATCAGAGCCATTGTGGGTTCCCCTGGCTCCGGTTCCGGGCCGCCCCCCCTTTTTGGAGGCAGTCACCAGGATGGGTTTGAACCAGGGGATTTTCTTGCTGTTGGTTCTGGGATGAGATGGTGGGCGGCGGTAGCTCAGTCTCCACATCTCCCCAGTCTGGATTTGCATCCCTAGGGACCCATTTTTCTTTGGGAGGAGTTCCCCCCTCTCTGAAGGAGAAGATCCTTTTCCCAGGATGCTCTGAGGATCCCTCTCCCTCAAATTGGAATATCTGTACCTCCTCCTCAAACTGAGTCTGTTTGGGTCTTTTGTTTCTCCTACCCCCCCTCTGCTCCTTAGGAGGCAGACTTTCAGGGGTAAGAGATTTTGTTTCTGGTTCCTGGGTTTCCAGGGGCTGTTTACAAGTGAGGAAGGAAGCTTCCTCCAAGGCTTTACACCCCCCTTCCCCTTGTGCCTCCTCCCTGGGAACCGGTGAGTTATCGGGGTGCTGCCCCCGTCATTGCTCTGGAGTACCAGGTCCAGAGTTTGGGGCATTCTGTGCCGGCATGCCGATCTGAGGGTTCTGCTGAGCCCTCAGTATGTGACCCAGATCCCGCGCCATGTTTTGAACCTGGCGCTCTAACTGGGAAACCCGCTCAGGCTGATACGGGGCCCTGTTTTCTCCCCTGGGCTGATCCCGGGAAGGGTAGCTGTCCCTCCTCTGGTAATACCCCGGGTTGAGAAGATTTGGGTACCCCTCCACCCTTGGCCTCCCCTCTCCCGGATTAGGTTGTCTGGGCTCAGGGAATTGGGGAAAGAAGGGTGGAGGATTTTGGGGTTGGAAATTGGGTGGATACCTGGGGAAAAAGTTCTGCCCAGGATTTGGAGAATTTCTGCCCTCCGGTGGGAAGTTAGGAGGAAAGTTCCCTGGGTTAGGTTCTTGGCTGGATCTCCCCCCTTGGGCTGGAGGAGTCCACACATAACCCAGGATGGGTCTGTTTCCCTTGTACCGGGGGCTTACATAATCAGGAGAGCGAGGGACCCCATTTGTGGGGCTGCCTCCCTGGCTCCCTGTCTGTGACTGGCCCGAGGACCTTCTGGGCCTAGCATTATTAGGTGCAGGTAGGTTTTTAGGCCCCCCCATCTCCAAATCCAAAACGGGGGTGACCTTTACCTCTGCCACCTTGGCAGCAGCAGGGGTGCTGTTGGCTTTGGGGGTTTTCTGGGCATTACTTTTGCTATCTACCGGTTTCTGCACCTCATAGATCCGGGTAGCCTGTTCAATGACCCAGTCTAAAGATCTTTTCTCGTGAAAATCCCTCACGAGCTGGGTCATTATGTATTTGGGCAAGGCATGAAAAAATGTATTGATGAATTCTCTACTGTCTGTGCGCACCCTTCTGGTGGTCTGCGCAAAAGCACGTTTCAGTTCTTGCACAAATTCTTGTGGGGCCTGATCCTCCCCACATTGCAAATTGTAGGCTGCCTTGCGAGCCTCTTGAGGATTTCTGTGAACAGAAAAGTGTTTCAAGATGGCCGCCTTATAGGTGGACCATCATAAATGATTTTGGTCCTCCAGCCCCGCAAAGAAACTGGAGTATTCCGGGGAGAAGGTCCACTTTACATATTGAATACAGCTTTGGCTGTCCTTCAAATGGAAAGTCTCCATCATTTGCTCAAACAACTCTAAGTGCTCCCAAACAGAATACTTAGCGTTCTTATGGTAAGGCGTGATGACGCTCCTGATCGCCTTAATCTGCTTTAAGGGGTCCTTAAGCAAGGCCCTTTTTGCCTTATTGGCCTTTTTGGTTCGGGTAACCCTTGTCCATTCATCCTCTGACTCAGAGGCACTGCTCCCAGAGGTTCCTGTCTGTTCTTCCAGGTTTTCCCGGATTCTGCGAGCCTGGGAATGGCTGGCAGAATGTGGGGACCTGGTCTCCTGTGTCCTGCGCAGTTCAGAGGAGTCTTCAGATTCCTCCTTGCTGCCAGGATTTGATGGGTACCCCCTCCACTGACCTAACTGGGCAGAGGTTTTCAGGATGCCCTTAATGGGCCTACTCTCCTGGGGTTCCCCAGTAAATTGCACTGCGCTTGGGTGCCCATACCCGGATGCCCGCCCCTCCATACCTGGGTGGTACTGGCCTATGAGCCCCATACTTCTGGCTGGATAGTAATCTGCCATCCCTGTGGCCCTGTGCTCATGTGCGCCAGGGGACATGGGGGTGGCAGAGTCCAGGGACCGAGAGAGATAAAGGCCTCTGGTACTAGGGCCCCTGGGGTTATGCTCAGGAGTTTATCTTTCCCAGCGAACCTCATCTCTATCCTCCCCTGCTCCCTGTTGCAATGCAAGAGCCTGCGCCTTCAGTTCCTCAGTTAAGGCCTTACTAGACTCTATCAGTCTCTCCTGCATCGCTACCTGTTGTTGGAGTCTATCATTGCGCTGGCAGAGAGCCTCATTCTCTCTCTGTGTTTCCTGATTGGTCCTGGAGCACTGGGCCAGTCTTTGCTGCAGGAGGGTTACCTCCTGAGCTGTGTCCCTATTGGCCTGCTCCTTTCTTGCTAGAGCATCCTCCACCCTCCTGGTGTGCTCTAACAAGTTCTGGTGTTCTTTTTGGAGGTCACCCAGTCCCTGGTGGGCCAGGTGATTTTCTTCCATTTTTCTTTTTAAATGGCAGACTTCCTGGCCTAAGGCGTCTCTTTCCTGACTAAGAGCCTGCATTTGTGCCGCCAGGTCGTCCCTCTGCCTTTGAAAGGCACCAGCTTTCTGGCGTTCTTCATCAAACTCTGCCTGGGTATCCAGGTCTTTCGAAATCAGCTTGTTGCTCTCTACCTTCACTCTATCTAGATGACTTTGCAGGGTGGCTACCTGCTCCGTGCATGCCCTGTTAAAGTCTAATTGTTGCTCCAGCTTTTTCTGGCTCTGCAGTAAGGAGTCCAAACTGTCTCGGTGCTCCTTCTGCAGGGCCAGAAATCTAGTATCCTGGTCAGCCTTTTCCTGTTGCAGTATATCCATGTCCTCTTTTATTTTAATGATATACTGCCTACTGTCATTTTCTGACTCCTGGCTCCTGAGCAGCCTCTGCTCAGAAGAGTCCAGCTCAGATTGGGCCTTCTGTAATGCCAGCAGTTGCCTACTCGCCAGATCTTGGCCTTCAGCACATTTGTCCTGCATGGCTCCCATATGTAAATATAAATATGCCGCTACCCTGGCAATCTTGTTGTGCTCATCCTTGGCCTTAGAGGACATATATAGTTCACTCAGGGCCACATGTAAGGGACCCTGGTCTCTCCATATATCTGACCCTGTTTCCGTGATTTGGGGTGTGATGGCCTGCAACCAGACTGTTTGGTCCTGGTGAGTCCACTCACCTCTCACAAATAACTTATGTAAGAAGTGCTCTCTGGCTATTTTCATGTCTACTAAGGTCGTCATTCTAGAGATTGGTCTCTGTCCTGACTTACAGAAGTTTGTATTTTATTTTTGCAAAACAGACCTTTTTCTTAGAGCGTTCCTTTGAGAAGTGCTTTACAGCGTAACACAGCGTGGTGATCCGACCGGATATGTGTATCTGGTCAGCTGGCACGCTGTATTAATCTGCACAAATGGTAGATCTAACCCAAACGTCCGGCACAAGCCCCCAATTTGTAAGAGGATTCAATTCAACACTACAGCTAAGTCAACGCCTAATCTATAATACTGAATGAAACCCTTATTGATATATCTTTATGTCCAGTTCATGCGTTCTGGATGACTACCCCTATATAACACCCCTCTCTTGGAATCCTCCTGACCCCACTGAGCCAAGAAGTAGTTCTGTTTTGCAAGTTAAAAGGTTTAATTGATAATTTAAACAATATATATATATATCACGCTTTATAATAAATTAATAATTGAATATCACACTTAATCTGGTATGATAAAGATTAACAACGGAGAATCTGGCACTAGCACACTTCTTTATAATCAATGATGAGTGGTTATAGGATGGATAAGATAGCAAAAATACTTTTATGGTTTCAAATTGATGCAATGTGGAATGAAATGCAGTAAAGAAAATAACTTGATAGGATTTCAGCAAAGACAATGTAATCACTTTCTTGGACAATTCACCCCCCCCTTTTATGCAATGCAAGGAAATGGAGGGAAGCACACCGTTCTCAGAAATGCAATCAAATGTGATTCAGTTCACCCCAGCAACTTAGACTACAGAAGTTGAAAACACAGGCCCAAATGCTTTTAAATGTGCTGGAAATGAAGAAAAAATATGCTAAAATGCTTTTAATTCCCTCTAGAGGTTCAGGGTGAGTGGTATCTAGTTAATATTAGTCCAGGCTCACACTAGCAATGATGCAGGGATGGTTTTTATGAGGCAAACGAATTTCTTTCAGAGGAAAGCAAAAGCAGCTATCTTTTTGCAAGTGGAGAAATTTGCAAATCGCGGAAAAATTTGCGAATGTGCCGGGCGCTATTACAGAAGAACTACAAGGGCTATCAATATGGTTTTGGGGTCCTATGAAAGCCTAGGATCTCAGCTTCCAGATGAAAGTTACTGCAAGTCTCTAGCACAAACGGTCACGGAGATATGAGTGATTAAATAAAGGTCGTTTTTCAGATTTGAAATTTTAAAGTTCAAAAAGACAAGTGCAGCTTGCAACTAGAAAATGACAAGTGACAGCTTTACAAATGACAGGTGACAGTTAGGAGACAGTTCTACTTAGATTAAAATAGGATTGAATTATATTATTTTAACTAAGAGATTGGTTCTGCACAGTTTTCTAGGTACTCACACTATATTCTTGAGTGAAATGGGCCTCGCCATGGATCTGGTCAGGTTTTAGACGGGACTCTGGTCTCTGCACTTCACAGTGATCTGGGTCTGCTCTCTCTCTGGATTCTGAAGATTGAGGGATTTAAAGTCTGGATCTTTCTGCACAGCTTTCTCTGGAGATTGATGGAGGTAAAGTATGGATTTTCCCGGCAGAGCTTCCAGCTGCAAATGGATTTGAAAGTCCCTATCTGTCCTGTCTCTCTGCTTTTATGTGTTTTGAAAATGGGTGTGTGTGAGCAGCATCACTAGCCAGCCCCTCTCCACTTGTCATTGGCCACTTCATCCGCTTCCACTTGATTGGGGGAATGAAATGAAGTGTCATCATGATGAGGTCTGTTTATGATACAGAGAACCCACCCCTGTCAACTTTACACACAATCTATATTTGCTCAAAAAAAACATATTTGCACAGGTACACATTTGTTTAAAATTACATGCACCCTTCACATATCACAGGAGGTATACCCTGTCCAAATCTGCTCTTCCTGGGGGCTTGCATTCAAAAATGGCACATATTTCACTTTTTAACTGGTTTCGCAATTTCGGACATTAACCCAAATTTACACACATGTGCGCAAGGAGTATGGACATTAGTTGATGAAGTGTCAGATTTTTCACATGCACACATTTTGAGTAATATCCTCTTTTCCGCTAAAACCCCCCTGAACATGCCACCGGTTCTAAAAACCTCTTAAAATGTGGGCAGAAAAATCACAAGAATTATGGTATCATTTAAATAATTTTCACAAGTCCGTACTATGAGTTATTCATCTTTTTAGAGTTATGCTCTGGCCCCAAAGGGGTGTGGTTTTCCTCCAGCACAAGGTTGAATTTCTGGTTTTTCCAGTTCTGCAAAGCCAGCTTGCTCTCACAGGCAGTGCCCCTCCCCTGTGCTTCCAGGAGAAATCTCCATTTACGACTCCCGCCATAAAACATTTGCCTGAGTCAAGACAGGGCTTTGTTCAATTTCCTGCAGAGCCCAGGTAATTCAATCAGGGAAGTGTCATATCCCTTTTGGTGTGAGCAGCAAAAGGGCAGCTAGGCCTGGGAACACAGCTGTGACTCAAGTTTCACTCCTGATGGGGGGTAGTTGCCAGGCAGGATTCAGTTCCTTAAGCCAGGTTTTTAGCTACATGTCATTTCTGTTCCCCAGTTTTCTGCATTCAAATAAAACTAAACATTTTTACATATGCAGCTAGAATGCTGATTCTAAGTTTAAAACTATGACATTTAAACAATTGCAACCTATGTGACACTCAAAGTAGGTCACTCAATCATTTTAAACATTTAGATTTTTTTAGTGTCTTTCAGTCCACATTTACTTAAACTGCTGAAATCCACAGCTCAGCCAGTCTTGTTATACACCTTCAAGTCACTTCAGAATATAACTTTACATTGGATCCACCTCTCAGTAAGTCTTTCCTTGGCCTGTTTTGGGTTCATTTATTCAGTTTTACAAACAAAAGTAAAATCTGGTGGTTTTAAAACGCCGGCTTTTGGATAGTGGTGAGTACTGGTACTGCATCCCTTTTTGGGATTTAAGAAAATGAATTCCCAACAGTTATGGGTTTGCTTTTGGCAATCAGCATTGCCATTCCCAATGGTTTCAGACTACTGTGTGGGTAGTCCAATGGTGGTTTTAGGCAGTGTCCTTCTGTGCCCATAACATCGGCAAAAATGAGTGGCAGCCTATTCTTCATGCACTTCCCTGGGCATTTTCTGGGAAGCTCTGGCTATCATGATGTTTTCATGTCAGTACTGCACAGTTTTGAGGTAGGGCTCGGATGCATGATACATCCCACAAGCCCCCCTTCTTGCGGTGGCCATCTGATCCTTCACTGGTGGGAACCGCAAGACCTGGGATGTTTCCTCATCTTCTTCCAATAGATGGCACAGTTCAGCATCTTTTCCTCCATCCGGTGGATCGATCGGTTCTCCTCGCCGGTCCTGATGGGAATATTGGGCGGTACCCCGGCCCATTGCGTCTCTGCTCCCGGTCTCCGGATCGTCCTCCTTGGCCCGTCTCCCGGTTTTCTTTCTCCTAGGACGACAAAGGAAGAGCGGCAATACCTATTCATAGACATTTTTCCACCACTGTTGAGATAGTGGGGCAGCATATGCATTTCATCATAACAAAACATTACATTCTGATTTTGAAAAAAAAAAACAGTATAACTAAGAGACAGTTTCATGCAAATCACAATATTTTAGAGACTAGATGTGGTATGTTTTATGATTGGAACTGAATTATTCTGAGACAGTACCCGCTATGATTCCAGAGGATTCCTCCAGTTGTTGCAGAGCGTGCCTGGGATGGCAACATTTCAACTGGTTTATGTGGACCCACTTGTCTTCCCCCGCTGCCAAAGGACCTTTGGGGATGTGGATTTTGTAGGCCACAGGGGAGATCTTGTCGATGATCTCAAAGGGTCCCTTCCATGTAGGCAAAAATTTGCGCTGCTTTGCCTGGTTCCTTTGGAAGTTGTATAGATAGACCCGGTCTCCCACCTGATATTCCTTCCTGGACGTTTTCAGGTCATAGTGGGTCTTCATGCTATCAGCTGATCTTTCTAGATTCCACTGAGCGTAAGCAAAAGCATGTTGAAGGTGTTTCCTTAAATTCTCCACATACTCATGAGTTGTGGAGGCATTTATCAGTGTCTGCTCTTGGGTCCTGTAGAGCAAATGCTGCGGAAGCACCATCTTGCGCCCAGTCATCAACTCAAATGGTGACATTTTGGTTGCAGATGAAGGGGTAGATCTGATGGCCATTAGGACCAGAGGTAATCGGATATCCCAACTTGGCCCAGAATCTGCCACAAACTTTTTTAAGATGCTCACAATTGTCCGGTTGTAGCGTTCCACTGCTCCAGAAGAAGCTGGCCTGTAAGCAATGTGTAGCTTTCTCTTGACCCCCAGTATCTCCCACATCTGTGTCATTACTTCACTGGTGAAGTGGCTACCCCTGTCTGACTCAATCCTTTGAGGTAGACCAAAACGGGAAAATATGTGGTTAATCATCAGGGCAGCTGCAGTTTCTGCCTTGCAATTTGGGGCTGGGAGACATTCCACCCACTTGGTAAACAAGCATGTCACAGTCAACATGTACTTATTCCCCCTAGCCGAGCGAATCACGGGGCCTACGAAGTCGATTTGTAAATCTGACCATGGCAGTGTCATCCCCCTCTTTTGGAGAGGTGCACGGTGCGTGAGGGATGATGGCTGAAATTGTGCACACACAAGACACCCCTTCAAGTATTGGTCGAGGTCCTGCCCCATGTGTGGCCAGTATGCAACCTCTCTTAAGATTTCCAATGTTGTGTGAAACCCCCTATGACCGGCGGTGGACGCATCATGGGCGTGACTTAACATCAGGCTTCGGAATGAGGTAGGAACCACCCACTGATCGTGGCCAGCTTTGGATTTCCTTACCAGCAAACCGTCTTGGATCCGGAACATTTTTGGACATTTCACCAACACTCTTAGGTCCTCTTTCCCGATGTAATCGGTATCCGTCAGGGGAAAGTTCTCAGGGTCCTCAAGGTGCTGGTAAAATTTACCAATTATTGGATCCCCCTTCTGAGCGGTAATCAAATCAGCATCAGGGGTCTCCTTACTCCATTGTGCAATTGAAAGGTCGTTGTGAGCATTTGTCTGGGACCTAGTGATAGCAGTGACCTGGATTTCCCCCAACAGGGACTCAATCTCAATTAGATCCCCTTGGATGGCCCCGGTTTTGGCCAGCTGATCAGCTAAGTCATTTCCAGTTTTGTCTGGTCCCTCTACTTTGGAATGACCCTTGATCTTTTTCCAATAGATGGTCATCTCATTCGAGGTGACCAGATCATCAATGTTTTGGATCAACTTCCCATGTTTCAAGGGTTTGTTATTAGCACATAACATGCCTCTGGTTTTCCAATTAACCAGGTGCTCCACGAACCCGTTCCGTACATAATCCGAATCTGTGATTATGACCAGTTTGTGGAGTTGATGCTGGACAGCAGTGAGGATGGCCTGATGCACAGCCATCAATTCTGCCACCTGACTACTTCGGGGACCAATTTTGTATCCAGCGGAGGGTTCTGGGAACTCCTTCACCCATGCATTCCCTACTCCGGCCACCAATTCTTTCTCCCCGTCGTTGTCAACATGGTAAGAGCATCCATCCACATAGACAGTGGGCATTCCCTCACACTTGTCTTCTTCAAAGACTTTTTGGGGGGAATTAAGGTATGCCTCCGTGTTGTCCTTGATTTTTAGACTTTCGTCCTCGAGACAGTTTTCTCTGGCACAATCATGCAAGTCAGCCAGACCTTGCGCGAGGGGACTCTTCTTGTTTTGGCCATATCTGACCTCCACAGGAAAGCCTTGCATTTACAGAATCCAGGAAGTAATTCGTGAATTACTCACATTTCCGGCCCGGATTCTGTCACTTTGAAGATATTGCAGAGGCTGGTGTGGAGTCTCCACTATGATGTGTTCCCCCTGGATAAACGAGCGGTAATTCTTCAATGCCCACACCGTTGCCAGGAGTGCCTTCTCACAATCGTTGAATTTTTCCTCCACAGAGGATAAAGTTTTGCTCGCATAGGAGATTACTTTATTGACCTTGTCATGCTTTTGGTATAATACTGCCGTCAAGCACGTATTAGAGAACCCCGTCTCCAGGAAGAACTTCTTGTTTCTGACAGGGTAAGCTAGGCAGGGCGCTTGTGAGAGGCTTCTTTTGAGTTGTCTTACTGCCTCGGCTTGTTCTGGACCCCATTCCCACTTGACCCCCCCCTTCAGGAGATGAATCAGGGGTCTGGTGATCTCTGCGTAGCCCTCAATGAACTTTCTGCTGTAATTAGTCAGTCCAAGCAGGCTCCTTAGTTCCCGCAGAGTTGTGGGGTCTTTCAATTTTTGAAGTGCTTCCACTTTCTTTTCCTGGGGACAGAGACCCTGAGGAGTAATCTCATGCCCCAAGAAATTAACACAGGTTCTACACCACTGTGCTTTCTGAAAGGAAAGTTTTGCTCCGGCGGCCCTCAACTGGGTCAGAACATAACGGATCTCCGCTATGTGTTCCTCCACAGATGAACTTTTGATGAGGACATCATCTACATAAGCCAGGTTACCCCTCACACCCAGGTCGGGCATAGCCTTATGTAGGAAAATGTTGAATTCATTGCCGGAGTTGAGGTATCCGAAGGGAGTCCGGGTCCATGTATACTGCTGGCCCCCAAAGGTAAAAGCCAGCTTGTATTGGTCCTCCCTACTGACAGGCACGGTCCAGTATCCATTGGTCAGGTCTATTGCTGTGAATACCTGTGACCCCTGGATCTGGGCCAGCCCTTGGTCAATGTATGGCAGAGGCCATCGGGAAGTATGGACCCGTTTGTTGAGCTCCCTAAGGTCAGCACAGAGTCTCCACTGGCCATTTGGCTTTAATATTCCGAGCACCGGATTATTGAAGGTGCTGTGGACTGGACGGATTATTCCCCTGGACTCAAGGTTCTTAATTATTTCAGTAAGGGACTCCATTGACGCGAGAGGCAAGCGATATTGCTTCACAAACACAGGAGTCATGCCAGGGTCCGTGGGGATTGTTGTTGTGTGGATGTCGGTGCGACCACAGTCATATGAATCTACCGCAAAGAGATCTTGGAAATCCAAGAAAACATGTTTCAACTTTTGCTTTTGTTCCAGAGTCACACAGGCATCAGCTAGGTTGACTCTCTCTTCCACCATCTGCCTGAAGCCTGGAAAGACTTCTGGTTTGGCTATCTCCGCGGCCTCCTCCAGCTGGGTGGAGAAGTCCCTGGTCAGAGTGCTGATTTGGACTGGAGGCTTCAGGTGGGAAAGGCAGCCCTCATGGACCTGGAAAATCACCTCATCCCTCCTGAAGTCACAAGTCACATCTTCCTTACAATAGGGGAAGGAAGTGTACACCAGGAAGTTCCCCCCATGCCGGGTAAAAATCCTGTCTGGTGTTGTATTGTCATCACTGTCACTGTCAAAACAGTCCTTGGGGATTAGTCCTAACAGTTCATTTACTAAGTCGATGGAAAAATGTCGGTCATCAACCGCCATTCCAATAATGGTGCCTGCGGCTAGAGTAATACTCTTTAAGTCGCTGTTATCCACCTCTATTAGAATGGTGTTATGTTCTATGTTGACTAATGGAGTTGGGTTTACCCCCAACCCTTGCTGTTGGAGAGAAGCGTTTAGATGTATGTAAGCATCAGGGTTTTGCAAATACTGTCCTCTTTTAACTTTCACTTCCAGGGAGAATTGTCGGGTCCTTTCTGGGATGGTGACTTCCTCTTTGATCTGAATTTCAACTGCATAAGGTAGCAATTGAGCTGACCTAAATGCTTTTTCTGAATCATCAAAGCCCATGGGATTATCCGCTAATCGGGACCAAGCTTTGAAGTTTATTAGGTCCAAACTAATGGCAAAGCGATTGAGAATGTCACTGCCTAAGTAAATGGCGGCAGGGACGTCTCGCACGACCCAACAATTGTGGACTTTGCTCTTGTTGCCAATGGAGATTTTGAGCATACACCTGCTTGGCAGGAGATGTTTGGAATTAGGTGCTTCCAGGTCCATTTCCCATTTGTATATCAGTTTGAATGTGGGAATGGCTGGATCTTTTGGGAGTTGGCGGAACATGGCTTCGCTGATGAAGCTCTTACCGTTGTTCACACACACTCGAGCGAGAACAGAGTCCTTCCCATCATTTAACTGAACAGGGATGAACAACTGCTCTCCAATTTGCTGAATATCAGCCATGCTCTGAGCTGATTTCACATCTTTCTGGACTATAGGTGTGGGAGTTTCTGATTGTGGATTAGTATAGAATCTCAGAGTGTTTCCCTCCAGCGTGGAGTACCACTTTAGACTGGAAGGAAGGTTGATTTTCAGAAATAGAGAGGACCCTCCATCACCAGTCTGTTGTCCTACTGCTATTACTGTCACGTCTGGAATTTGGCTATTCTGGAAGTGAAATTCTACTTGGTCAGATTTTTGTTCAACCATGTGGCAGGTGCCGTTTAAACTAACATGGTTGACACTCCGTTTTAATTTTATTGGTCGGCTAGTCTGGGTCCAGAGGACCTTGTTTACGCAATCTATTAGGGGTGACAACCTTCTCAGGAGGTCATTCCCTAGTAAACAAGGGGTGCCCTCTGGGGTCACAACTATGACCGGGTGTTTCAACTTGTGTCGCCCAATTTTAATGTCCAAGTCTGCCGTCCCCTCGACGGGAATTTCCTTCCCGTCAAAGTTCTGGAGTTGTCCAGGAAGAGAGGTGAGAGGAATTTGGTAATTCCCTCCCCTTCCTGCATTCAGTTCATCAAAGGCCCTTCTGGACAGAAGGGTAGCTTGAGATCCCGTGTCCACCAGCGCTGAAATCGTACCCTGCCCCTGTACTTGTACCGGGGCATAGTATCTTCCCTCCTTCTCCTCAAGGGGGCACAGATAATGCACCTTTTTGGACAACTGGTGGGCTAACTTTCTGGTTTTGGACATCGCTAGCTAAGAGATTTGGGCAGAATTCTGTGGAGAGCCTTGGGAATCTGAAAGAAAAAGTTGGCAACTGGAGATCAGAGCCATTGTGGGTTCCCCTGGCTCCGGTTCCGGGCCGCCGCCCCTTTTTGGAGGCAGTCACCAGGATGGGTTTGAACCAGGGGATTTTCTTGCTGTTGGTTCTGGGATGAGATGGTGGGCGGCGGTAGCTCAGTCTCCACATCTCCCCAGTCTGGATTTGCATCCCTAGGGACCCATTTTTCTTTGGGAGGAGTTCCCCCCTCTCTGAAGGAGAAGATCCTTTTCCCAGGATGCTCTGAGGATCCCTCTCCCTCAAATTGGAATATCTGTACCTCCTCCTCAAACTGAGTCTGTTTGGGTCTTTTGTTTCTCCTACCCCCCCTCTGCTCCTTAGGAGGCAGACTTTCAGGGGTAAGAGATTTTGTTTCTGGTTCCTGGGTTTCCAGGGGCTGTTTACAAGTGAGGAAGGAAGCTTCCTCCAAGGCTTTACACCCCCCTTCCCCTTGTGCCTCCTCCCTGGGAACCGGTGAGTTATCGGGGTGCTGCCCCCGTCATTGCTCTGGAGTACCAGGTCCAGAGTTTGGGGCATTCTGTGCCGGCATGCCGATCTGAGGGTTCTGCTGAGCCCTCAGTATGTGACCCAGATCCCGCGCCATGTTTTGAACCTGGCGCTCTAACTGGGAAACCCGCTCAGGCTGATACGGGGCCCTGTTTTCTCCCCTGGGCTGATCCCGGGAAGGGTAGCTGTCCCTCCTCTGGTAATACCCCGGGTTGAGAAGATTTGGGTACCCCTCCACCCTTGGCCTCCCCTCTCCCGGATTAGGTTGTCTGGGCTCAGGGAATTGGGGAAAGAAGGGTGGAGGATTTTGGGGTTGGAAATTGGGTGGATACCTGGGGAAAAAGTTCTGCCCAGGATTTGGAGAATTTCTGCCCTCCGGTGGGAAGTTAGGAGGAAAGTTCCCTGGGTTAGGTTCTTGGCTGGATCTCCCCCCTTGGGCTGGAGGAGTCCACACATAACCCAGGATGGGTCTGTTTCCCTTGTACCGGGGGCTTACATAATCAGGAGAGCGAGGGACCCCATTTGTGGGGCTGCCTCCCTGGCTCCCTGTCTGTGACTGGCCCGAGGACCTTCTGGGCCTAGCATTATTAGGTGCAGGTAGGTTTTTAGGCCCCCCCATCTCCAAATCCAAAACGGGGGTGACCTTTACCTCTGCCACCTTGGCAGCAGCAGGGGTGCTGTTGGCTTTGGGGGTTTTCTGGGCATTACTTTTGCTATCTACCGGTTTCTGCACCTCATAGATCCGGGTAGCCTGTTCAATGACCCAGTCTAAAGATCTTTTCTCGTGAAAATCCCTCACGAGCTGGGTCATTATGTATTTGGGCAAGGCATGAAAAAATGTATTGATGAATTCTCTACTGTCTGTGCGCACCCTTCTGGTGGTCTGCGCAAAAGCACGTTTCAGTTCTTGCACAAATTCTTGTGGGGCCTGATCCTCCCCACATTGCAAATTGTAGGCTGCCTTGCGAGCCTCTTGAGGATTTCTGTGAACAGAAAAGTGTTTCAAGATGGCCGCCTTATAGGTGGACCATCATAAATGATTTTGGTCCTCCAGCCCCGCAAAGAAACTGGAGTATTCCGGGGAGAAGGTCCACTTTACATATTGAATACAGCTTTGGCTGTCCTTCAAATGGAAAGTCTCCATCATTTGCTCAAACAACTCTAAGTGCTCCCAAACAGAATACTTAGCGTTCTTATGGTAAGGCGTGATGACGCTCCTGATCGCCTTAATCTGCTTTAAGGGGTCCTTAAGCAAGGCCCTTTTTGCCTTATTGGCCTTTTTGGTTCGGGTAACCCTTGTCCATTCATCCTCTGACTCAGAGGCACTGCTCCCAGAGGTTCCTGTCTGTTCTTCCAGGTTTTCCCGGATTCTGCGAGCCTGGGAATGGCTGGCAGAATGTGGGGACCTGGTCTCCTGTGTCCTGCGCAGTTCAGAGGAGTCTTCAGATTCCTCCTTGCTGCCAGGATTTGATGGGTACCCCCTCCACTGACCTAACTGGGCAGAGGTTTTCAGGATGCCCTTAATGGGCCTACTCTCCTGGGGTTCCCCAGTAAATTGCACTGCGCTTGGGTGCCCATACCCGGATGCCCGCCCCTCCATACCTGGGTGGTACTGGCCTATGAGCCCCATACTTCTGGCTGGATAGTAATCTGCCATCCCTGTGGCCCTGTGCTCATGTGCGCCAGGGGACATGGGGGTGGCAGAGTCCAGGGACCGAGAGAGATAAAGGCCTCTGGTACTAGGGCCCCTGGGGTTATGCTCAGGAGTTTATCTTTCCCAGCGAACCTCATCTCTATCCGCCCCTGCTCCCTGTTGCAATGCAAGAGCCTGCGCCTTCAGTTCCTCAGTTAAGGCCTTACTAGACTCTATCAGTCTCTCCTGCATCGCTACCTGTTGTTGGAGTCTATCGTTGCGCTGGCAGAGAGCCTCATTCTCTCTCTGTGTTTCCTGATTGGTCCTGGAGCACTGGGCCAGTCTTTGCTGCAGGAGGGTTACCTCCTGAGCTGTGTCCCTATTGGCCTGCTCCTTTCTTGCTAGAGCATCCTCCACCCTCCTGGTGTGCTCTAACAAGTTCTGGTGTTCTTTTTGGAGGTCACCCAGTCCCTGGTGGGCCAGGTGATTTTCTTCCATTTTTCTTTTTAAATGGCAGACTTCCTGGCCTAAGGCGTCTCTTTCCTGACTAAGAGCCTGCATTTGTGCCGCCAGGTCGTCCCTCTGCCTTTGAAAGGCACCAGCTTTCTGGCGTTCTTCATCAAACTCTGCCTGGGTATCCAGGTCTTTCGAAATCAGCTTGTTGCTCTCTACCTTCACTCTATCTAGATGACTTTGCAGGGTGGCTACCTGCTCCGTGCATGCCCTGTTAAAGTCTAATTGTTGCTCCAGCTTTTTCTGGCTCTGCAGTAAGGAGTCCAAACTGTCTCGGTGCTCCTTCTGCAGGGCCAGAAATTTAGTATCCTGGTCAGCCTTTTCCTGTTGCAGTATATCCATGTCCTCTTTTATTTTAATGATATACTGCCTACTGTCATTTTCTGACTCCTGGCTCCTGAGCAGCCTCTGCTCAGAAGAGTCCAGCTCAGATTGGGCCTTCTGTAATGCCAGCAGTTGCCTACTCGCCAGATCTTGGCCTTCAGCACATTTGTCCTGCATGGCTCCCATATGTAAATATAAATATGCCGCTACCCTGGCAATCTTGTTGTGCTCATCCTTGGCCTTAGAGGACATATATAGTTCACTCAGGGCCACATGTAAGGGACCCTGGTCTCTCCATATATCTGACCCTGTTTCCGTGATTTGGGGTGTGATGGCCTGCAACCAGACTGTTTGGTCCTGGTGAGTCCACTCACCTCTCACAAATAACTTATGTAAGAAGTGCTCTCTGGCTATTTTCATGTCTACTAAGGTCGTCATTCTAGAGATTGGTCTCTGTCCTGACTTACAGAAGTTTGTATTTTATTTTTGCAAAACAGACCTTTTTCTTAGAGCGTTCCTTTGAGAAGTGCTTTACAGCGTAACACAGCGTGGTGATCCGACCGGATATGTGTATCTGGTCAGCTGGCACGCTGTATTAATCTGCACAAATGGTAGATCTAACCCAAACGTCCGGCACAAGCCCCCAATTTGTAAGAGGATTCAATTCAACACTACAGCTAAGTCAACGCCTAATCTATAATACTGAATGAAACCCTTATTGATATATCTTTATGTCCAGTTCATGCGTTCTGGATGACTACCCCTATATAACACCCCTCTCTTGGAATCCTCCTGACCCCACTGAGCCAAGAAGTAGTTCTGTTTTGCAAGTTAAAAGGTTTAATTGATAATTTAAACAATATATATATATCACGCTTTATAATAAATTAATAATTGAATATCACACTTAATCTGGTATAATAAAGATTAACAACGGAGAATCTGGCACTAGCACACTTCTTTATAATCAATGATGAGTGGTTATAGGATGGATAAGATAGCAACAATACTTTTATGGTTTCAAATTGATGCAATGTGGAATGAAATGCAGTAAAGAAAATAACTTGATAGGATTTCAGCAAAGACAATGTAATCACTTTCTTGGACAATTCACCCCCCTTTTATGCAATGCAAGGAAATGGAGGGAAGCACACCGTTCTCAGAAATGCAATCAAATGTGATTCAGTTCACCCCAGCAACTTAGACTACAGAAGTTGAAAACACAGGCCCAAATGCTTTTAAATGTGCTGGAAATGAAGAAAAAATATGCTAAAATGCTTTTAATTCCCTCTAGAGGTTCAGGGTGAGTGGTATCTAGTTAATATTAGTCCAGGCTCACACTAGCAATGATGCAGGGATGGTTTTTATGAGGCAAACGAATTTCTTTCAGAGGAAAGCAAAAGCAGCTATCTTTTTGCAAGTGGAGAAATTTGCAAATCGCGGAAAAATTTGCGAATGCGCCGGGCGCTATTACAGAAGAACTACAAGGGCTATCAATATGGTTTTGGGGTCCTATGAAAGCCTAGGATCTCAGCTTCCAGATGAAAGTTACTGCAAGTCTCTAGCACAAACGGTCACGGAGATATGAGTGATTAAATAAAGGTCGTTTTTCAGATTTGAAATTTTAAAGTTCAAAAAGACAAGTGCAGCTTGCAACTAGAAAATGACAAGTGACAGCTTTACAAATGACAGGTGACAGTTAGGAGACAGTTCTACTTAGATTAAAATAGGATTGAATTATATTATTTTAACTAAGAGATTGGTTCTGCACAGTTTTCTAGGTACTCACACTATATTCTTGAGTGAAATGGGCCTCGCCATGGATCTGGTCAGGTTTTAGACGGGACTCTGGTCTCTGCACTTCACAGTGATCTGGGTCTGCTCTCTCTCTGGATTCTGAAGATTGAGGGATTTAAAGTCTGGATCTTTCTGCACAGCTTTCTCTGGAGATTGATGGAGGTAAAGTATGGATTTTCCCGGCAGAGCTTCCAGCTGCAAATGGATTTGAAAGTCCCTATCTGTCCTGTCTCTCTGCTTTTATGTGTTTTGAAAATGGGTGTGTGTGAGCAGCATCACTAGCCAGCCCCTCTCCACTTGTCATTGGCCACTTCATCCGCTTCCACTTGATTGGGGGAATGAAATGAAGTGTCATCATGATGAGGTCTGTTTATGATACAGAGAACCCACCCCTGTCAACTTTACACACAATCTATATTTGCTCAAAAAAAACATATTTGCACAGGTACACATTTGTTTAAAATTACATGCACCCTTCACATATCACAGGAGGTATACCCTGTCCAAATCTGCTCTTCCTGGGGGCTTGCATTCAAAAATGGCACATATTTCACTTTTTAACTGGTTTCGCAATTTCGGACATTAACCCAAATTTACACACATGTGCGCAAGGAGTATGGACATTAGTTGATGAAGTGTCAGATTTTTCACATGCACACATTTTGAGTAATATCCTCTTTTCCGCTAAAACCCCCCTGAACATGCCACCGGTTCTAAAAACCTCTTAAAATGTGGGCAGAAAAATCACAAGAATTATGGTATCATTTAAATAATTTTCACAAGTCCGTACTATGAGTTATTCATCTTTTTAGAGTTATGCTCTGGCCCCAAAGGGGTGTGGTTTTCCTCCAGCACAAGGTTGAATTTCTGGTTTTTCCAGTTCTGCAAAGCCAGCTTGCTCTCACAGGCAGTGCCCCTCCCCTGTGCTTCCAGGAGAAATCTCCATTTACGACTCCCGCCATAAAACATTTGCCTGAGTCAAGACAGGGCTTTGTTCAATTTCCTGCAGAGCCCAGGTAATTCAATCAGGGAAGTGTCATATCCCTTTTGGTGTGAGCAGCAAAAGGGCAGCTAGGCCTGGGAACACAGCTGTGACTCAAGTTTCACTCCTGATGGGGGGTAGTTGCCAGGCAGAATTCAGTTCCTTAAGCCAGGTTTTTAGCTACATGTCATTTCTGTTCCCCAGTTTTCTGCATTCAAATAAAACTAAACATTTTTACATATGCAGCTAGAATGCTGATTCTAAGTTTAAAACTATGACATTTAAACAATTGCAACCTATGTGACACTCAAAGTAGGTCACTCAATCAATTTAAACATTTAGATTTTTTTAGTGTCTTTCAGTCCACATTTACTTAAACTGCTGAAATCCACAGCTCAGCCAGTCTTGTTATACACCTTCAAGTCACTTCACAATATAACTTTACATTGGATCCACCTCTCAGTAAGTCTTTCCTTGGCCTGTTTTGGGTTCATTTATTCAGTTTTACAAACAAAAGTAAAATCTGGTGGTTTTAAAACGCCGGCTTTTGGATAGTGGTGAGTACTGGTACTGCACCCCTTTTTGGGATTTAAGAAAATGAATTCCCAACAGTTATGGGTTTGCTTTTGGCAATCAGCATTGCCATTCCCAATGGTTTCAGACTACTGTGTGGGTAGTCCAATGGTGGTTTTATGCAGTGTCCTTCTGTGCCCATAACATCGGCAAAAATGAGTGGCAGCCTATTCTTCATGCACTTCCCTGGGCATTTTCTGGGAAGCTCTGGCCATCATGATGTTTTCATGTCAGTACTGCACAGTTTTGAGGTAGGGCTCGGATGCATGGGTAAATACATCCCACAAGCCGTCTCCTCGGGTCACGTGATCGGGCCACAACGATACGAGCGAGTGTGTTACTGCTCGAGCGGTGGCCTAATCTCCATGGCAACTGCCAATGGAGAAACGGCCACAACCGCGACTGTAGGGTGTATGGCGTTTGTCTTGCTAGCGCGCGAGCCAAACTGGGTTGCCTGCGTGAGCCCCGGGAAACAGGTGAATGGGAGGGACAGGTTACAAGACTGGGTGACGGGACATGGCCGGAGGAACGACCCGAAGGCATGACAGCCAGTGGTGGTATGGCTTGGAATGTACTTGCTTTCATGATGAGCTATATAACTTACGCAGTAAATAAGGAACTGTACATACACTTTGGGACCGTCCTGGTTATCCCCAGCACAACTCTGGATATTTCTGTTTAGTGTTTATCCCTTTCTTCTTTCCTAAGTGATCCTCCTCTTAAGGGTATTCTTTGTTACAACACCCGGGACATTCGCAGTTCTTGGTCTGTCCCTACTCTCCTTTACCTCTAACTAAGGTTATCAACGAGTTAGAACAGAAAACGATCCATTCCGAACTTAGTCTGACCTTTGCCGGTCCCCACTGTGGCTATCGGACTCAGGACAATATAGGCACATATTTTACAATTGACATTGCGCTGTTCTCTCTTTATCTGGTTTTTTATTTTTATTCTTATTTTTATAATTATTTTTATTTCTTTGCTTGTTCCACGTTTTGTTTGGTAAAATTCAATTGAACAGCTTGAGCTAGTTTAGAATAACTTTTAAGTTGACAATATGCACAACAGAACGGGAGACTCTACATCTATAACACACACTAGTAGCCTTTCAATCATGGCCGCCGGAGATTTACGGCTTCTTACGTTGCCTTGGCAACCTTAGGTAAACACAGTAAAAGAACCATGGCTACGAGGAACGCGCCCCTGTGGCGTCCTCAGTTGACTCACTTTCCTTCCGTAGTCAGGTAAGGCGCCTCTCGCATTTGGACCTAGCCTAACAGTGTTTGTAGAAGTTTGAGCTTCGAGAATGGTATAACCTTTTTACCACTTTGTTCACCGCGTTGCAAGTCTCTTTCAGATAGAGTCTGCAGGCGGTTAGAAACGCCTTTCAGGAATCGATATTCTGATGAGATTGTCAAAGATTTAAACTCATGCTGTATCCATGGCAAGGTCAGTGCAGCTATATTTACGAGATTTCTTTGTACTAAAGAGAAAATATAGCCAATTATATTCCCGTTGTCATTTTCTCTACTCTTTTCTTTTTTCTTTTTTCTTCCTTCTTCTATTTTCATTGGCGTCCCCATATTGCTGGGACCCTACGATTTGCTACTTTGCACATGTTACGGTATTACACATATGTACTCTTTATTTTATTTTCTGATTACTGGTATGTGTTGAAATCCTTATGGTTTATTACGATTTGTGTGATTGGATTTGGGTATTCATACCCCCATTTTTGAACATGGTGCACCCATACCCGGCTTTTTGAAAAATTTCAAAAAATTTTAATCATGATAATGTACATGCTGATGGCTTTGTTTACTTGTTCTGTCATGATTTATGTGGATTCACTTTATGAATGTTGTATTTTTACCCACTACTGTTGTTTACATGTTGTGTGTTATCTAATAGATTCGTTTGTTCAACTTTTTGACATTCGGATCCAATTAATTTGAGAAGGTGCTGGCCATGACGAAGGAACTCTGTTCCGAAATGCATTGGCCATTTTTTGAGCTCGCCCTGCACATCTGCTTTTACTAAAATGTACAGTTGTTGAATGTAAAGATAAAAATTAAACGGTCACACTTTGCAATAAGTTAACGGAAGTTTGTTACTTTTTTTTCCCGAACTACATTGAATGTACACACCACGTTGTGTTTCATTCCACAGAGGCACCTTTCCAGCGGGTTGGCACCCCTCTTTGAATTCCATTGAATGGTGATCAAACTATAAGGATTGTCCAACAAGAGAGGGTGGTGCACGTTCACTACATGCATTAGGTTCAATAGTAGGTCTGCTTTTGTTTTAATTTTAGTTTTTGCTAGAGGGGCCTGACCTTTTTTAGTGGTGGCTGGTTTAGTTTTGTTCGGTCAGGTTACTAGTTCTTTTGTATTAATGTTTCCTATTCATTGCTTTAGAGATGGATCACTATACGTCTTGTTTTTATTTTTATCTGCTCTATGTTTTCTTTCTTTTCTACAGAATTGCTTCTTAGTAGGCTTTTTTATGTTTTAGGAAAAAAGAAAGTTTGGGTTTGAACGTTGTGTAATGTATATGCATGTATTCTGCATTGGTGTGTGGCTGTGATTGAAGAGATACATATAGTGCTGTTTGATTGTGAAGTGGCATAATATGTGTGGTTGGTAAGGTTGTAAAAGTAAGAGTCTGTAGAGGTGTGATGTGCTTGGATTAGTGAGGAATGTAGTGGTGGTGTAATTGAATAAGTAGGGACATTATGATGTTTTGAGGAAAACACTTGGTGGTATAATGGTGGTGTTTGGATGGGAATAGAAAGAGTGTGAATGGTGCAATATAATGAGTAAGAGTGAAATAAATGTTGATTTGAAAAGACTTCTCTAGGCTAATATATAGTGGAAGTATATTGTTAGAAAAATGTTCCACAAATGTTTTGCATCTGTTTTGTCTTTCTTTTAGAAAAATGTTACTCACAATGCTGCTATAAATGCCCATTTTCATTTTTTTACTTTTATCAAACTGTTTCTCAAAATAAACATTATTATTTGCTGCTTGATGTGAGCAGGTGCTGAATGCACAATGCATGGCATTTGCTAGAGTGGTTATAAAAGAGAATATGCTTATTGAGAAGCTTATAACAGGGTAAGTAGCAGAAACCCTTTTTACATATATTTGTAAAAGAGGTCAAGAAAATACGTTTATGGATATAATCATGCCTGTACTATTTCTTGTTAGATGCAGATGTTGTTGAATCTGCAAATAAAAATCTTGGAAAGTTTCACAGTTTGTGATGCAGATAGATGTGATTAACAGTAAATGTGTACTCTCAGAGTTCAAGCGTACATCTGAATTGTTGAACTGTATTGGGATGTGATTGGTGGGTGGATGGATATGTAACAGTTTGCAAGCAGCCAATGAGGAAGTGTTAAAAACAAGAAAATGAAAAGGGTAAAAGAGCTGCCCAGGGTTGCGGTGTCCGCACATGCCATCTGGGTCTTTTAAGAATGCCTGGCATGGAAATAGGACTATGAAGACCGCGGATAGATGTAGATATCGGCGGACATTGGGGGATCAGCCAATCGGGTTTCGTGGGTGTGGTGTACAGGAAGAGAGGGTAGCAGGAGTTGTGTTTGGTGAGTGCACTGAAGATGGCTATTGCTATGTCTTTGAGGAATCAAAGTGTATGGATTTTGGCAGACTCTTGGATCCAATGGCTGAAGGTGTATTCTGAACCCTGTTGACTATCTGAACATTTTGAATTCACTGAATTTCAAGCTTCATGGTATGGAGTTCGAGAAATGAAGTGGGAGGACTTCCTCCCATTTTGTGAGAATATGGTTCACTTGAAGGATACGGAGATGTGTATAGTTCACTGTAGAGGTAACAGTTTTGGTTATGTTTTAAGAGCTACCATTTTGTATGCGAAAAACAATTTAAATGATTTTCATTCCCCCCCATGCTTGGAATGTTCCTGCTGTCCATGGACTACTGCTCTGTCCACAGACTATGGAGCATGCAAAGGGGCCTGTGAGGTTTTTTCAGTTCTATCGTTGAACTGTGAAAGGTGGCTCCTAAAGGAACAATTTCTTTGTGTTTTGTATTTCTTTTGGCTTTTTTGTTTTTTATCAGGAGTGGCAAGGTAAGGTGGGGGACGGAGGGGAGGGAAAGGGCACCAACCACAAAGGCGGAGCGGCAGATGGAAAGAGGAAAATGTTGAGTGGGCCTTATATTTAAGGTCGGGAGCAGTGTTTCTCGTGTTCCTTGACTGCAGCCTCGAAAGCACTACAAAACTGCTCCCTTCTGCAGATTGGTCCATCACAGTACATACATAGTACTGTAACCCTCGACAGGTAAAGGTCAACAGTGTTCTACTGGGATCCTCTGCTCCACAGGAGTAGTTTTTGTGGTGACAGGAGAGGTCAAGGAAGCAGGGGTAGAGGCCGCTAACCTGCTTCACCCTGAAAAGATACCGCCTTTTTCAGTGCACCCGGGCAGTTGAACTTTGCACTCATTGCCTCTAACTGTGGCTGCCCGCACCTTTGTTACACCCCCATCAGTGGTGAAAAATCGCCACACCCAGGACTCACTCTGAGCGCTGGAGGTAGGCACTTCCTCTACCTCATCTTTGCCTTCTTTCTCATCCGTTTCTACATCCTCACGCCTGTTCCACTTTCCAGGCCCTCCAGATGGTGATGGTGGGGGTGGCTGGGGAGGAGGGATGGCAGTGAGGGATGGCAACGAGTGATGCCATTTGAAGCAAGATTGCAGCTCTCCTAAATAGCTCTGCAAAGCAGGTGCTCTCTCCTGGACTGCCAGATTGAGAATGAGTAAAAGTAATGGGTGGGTTCCTTCAGAGGATCCGTCCACAGACAACACAACTGTCTGCAGAATACTGAGTCAAAAACAGGTCTTGAAAAGTTGTCAAAGGATGCCATATCAACTGGGAATGTGTCTTGCAGTTCTGGAAGGGTAAACTTTGGACTTGAAACATCAATGATGTGTTCAATGCCATTTCTTATGTCATCTTTGACGTCCTGGGTGTTAATCCTAGCAGTGCACACTGGTGGTGCAAGTTATGGTTGCTTAGCTTACTATAACTGGCAAATTTATTGGGGTTTTCATTTTTACTTGTAACTATAGCATCCCTTTAACAATGTTTTTAACAGAATTTCATAGGTTTTTATTAGTGCAATTTAACCACAACGTTCCTTTAACCAAGTGTTTTCACTAAATATACATATATTTAAAATGTTTAAAACATATAAGAGAAAACATTCCCACAAATCATGGGAGAACCACACTCAAAGGACCCAGGTCATTCCAGACCATAAAAAAAGTAGTCGCTGATACCAATGTACACATTTTTTAGAAAAAAGGGAGGCAGACAAATAGCAATGCATTTTTTACCCCTGGGTACTTGATCACAAAATTACATTCATCCAGGTTTAAACATATATAAGGATGATGTCCTTTGTCTATTTCCATATTGTCATAGAGTTCATGGTGTTAAATTAACCACAACGGTGGCCATCTTAAAACATAGTGACCCGCACCACAAGATGTTACACGCGTGCACCTTTGAGATGGGCGGCGCAAACAGGGATCCATGTATTGATGTGAACTTTGTACAATATGTGAGTTCAGAAGATGTTAATGCTTGAACGTTTTATCACAAATAAACTCTCGCTATGGCACTCATAAATGAATAGAGTGCATAGTGCATAGCAGCCAATAGGGCATAATATGATAAACTGAGATAAGGCTGATCATCAATGCGCATCACTTAATGGTTACCCTAAGAAAATGCAAATAAATAAAATCCTACCATTAAAGCATAGCATAACTACCAATCAGCATAATATTGGCAAGTGTGTAGCATGATACTAAAATAGAGCTGGCCAAAAAGATGTTGGAGGCAAAAATGCAACCAGAGTTAAAGTGCACAGTGCGTGCAGCCCAAAGACAGTAGAAAATAACTCTGCTGAATGGGACAATAATGCAAAGGAAAACATTTACAATGCAATAATGAATGTACTGCAAAAAATACCTCTAGGGAAGTTACACATAAATAAAGTGCAATGTGCATAGCAGCTAAAGAGGATAATGGATCCTAGGTTAGATAATCTAGGAAGTTGGAAGGACCCAGTGTGTGTATTAATTCATACTCTGTTCAAGTAAAACAATTAAAAGAAAATTTAAAAAACATGTTTTATATAAGCATATTTTCTTTTCTTGTATGCACTTCACATGACATGACCCACATAGTATTTACCACACAGGCTTTTGATGCTGTAGATTATGTTACTGCTATCACTGGTGCCATACTTGTTTTGCCTCAGTTGGGAGGGAATAGCAGGCTCCCTTTAAGGATAAATCTGCAGTTATAGCATTGTTGCCATGGGAAGTTTCTACATACACTTGTTGTTTGTGGTGGTCTGGTGCTGTCACTCCTTACTAGCATATCTCTAATATTTCTACTCCTACTTTAAGCAAAAACTTGTGGTTCGCTATATATCCCCCCTAATGTCCTGGCTCATGATAAAAAATGACAGTGATTTCAAAAAACCAAATCAAGGTTTTTGACCAATTTAATTGTAGGAGATACATTTGTATTTTTTAGGATTTTAATCAGATCCTAGCTAAGTAAGCAAGAGGTTTACAGGAAGTTCATGAAGACATTATGGGGGTAATTCATGGAATAAATCAAATCAAAAAACCAAATCAAGGTTTTTGACCAATTTAATTGTAGGAGATACATTTGTATTTTTTAGGATTTTAATCAGATCCTAGCTAAGTAAGCACAAGGTTTACAGGAAGTTCATGAAGACATTATGGGGGTAATTCATGGAATAAATGTGCACCGAAATTTGTGGCGAAAGCTGGAACAAGCGTGAAAAAAAGCTAGTGAACGCGTGCGAATCGCATGCGTGGGATTCATGGAAGGCCCTGCGCGTTTTTTTCCCAGGAAGTGCACCAAATCCACGCTAACCTTACACGTCACTGCGACTTTCCAAACGTGTGTGCGACAGAAATGGGGAAAGCACACAACTTCCCACAAACACACCTAAAAGGGGGACGGAACACAGGAAATGGGGAACAACGTTGTGAAAATGTAGGCGTAACGTGGGAAGTACTGCTGGGAAACACATGTAACCTCCACACGCTAGTGAACAACACGTATTCATGGAATCGAATAGGGAAAACCCGCGCAAGTCAAAACATATGTACATGCACAAATACATCCGCCACGCGAAAGCAGGCGGAAGTGCCCCCGCGGAGCATAAAAGTGCACGCAAACAACAAACAAGCATATACAGCTATGATGAATGTCCCGTTCCTCGCAGCAGTGATTATGGGACACCGCAGGAGGAGGAGAATAGCCAGGCCCCGCATTTTTCTGACGAGGACCAACCTTTTTGGGGTGCTTGATGACCAGTTCTATGGCAGGTATAGGTATCCACCTCATATCATCCTAGACCTGGTCACTGAGTGGGAGGATGAACTCACATCACCCACCCTGTGCTCCCAAGCATTTAACCCCTTGGAGAAGGTGCTAAATATTCTGTATTTTTAGGCCACTGGGTCATTTCAGTGGACAACTGCCATAGTGGGGGGCGTCTCACAGCGCATGCAGTCACGTTGCCTACACCAGGTGTTGGCAATCATGACTGCGTGCCCCTCAGTCCGCAGACACATGTACATGCCCAGAACACCACCAGAAAGGCAGGCTGTGGTCCTGGACATCTACATGTTGGCACACTTCCCCAAAGTGCTTGGTGCCATAGATTGCACCCATGTGGCCCTACATCCACCTAGGGCCACCAAAAACATCCACCACAACCGCAAGCACTGGCATTCCATAAACATGCAGGTTGTATGCGATGCCAAGGGAATCATCACCTCTGTCTATCCAAACTATCCAGGGTCCACCCTTGACAGTTTCATATGCAGAATGTCCGCCCTGAGAACGGGCACTGGAAGCTGGGAAGCATGGCAACACATGGCTCATAGGTGAGTAGAAATGCCTTTGCACATGCATGCATGTCACACACAGACATACACACAAACCTAACTAATGACAACCATCATCACCTCCCCAGGGGACAGTGCCTACCCTCTGAGCACCCACATGATGATGCCAATACGGAACCCCACCACACCACCCCAGGTAATTTAAAATGCAGCCCATATTGCAACCAGGGCCATAGTGGCGCCCACATTCAGAGTGCTCAAGTCACGCTTACGCTCGCTTGACCGCTCTGGCGGCCAGCTACTTTATGCACCCCCAGTAGTGTGCAGGATCATTGTGGCAGCATGTGCCATGCACATTGTCAAAACATGGTGGGGCGTACCGGTGGACATGGTGGAGGCCCCACATCCCCAACCACATGCACAGGTGCTGCTCATGGGTGGGGAAAGGATACGTGGCGAGGCAGCCCGGACCCAGCATGTGGCCCCATTTTTCACCTAAACTCCCACCCCTGCGGAGTGCACACAAGCCTGGTACATACCAGGTGACAATCGATGATGGCAAAGAGACAGTCAACTGTCACAACCTTACCACCCTGAGAATGTTTTCATGGAAGTGCTACATTGTGTGCATCCCTAGCAACTTAAATATAACCAATCTGGCGTGACCAAAAGGAAAACATGCAAGGTGCATATCCCACCACCCCCCCTGCAAAACAGGCCATATAAATCACTGGTATGTCACCCAAACCCTCCCAACACCCATGACCCCTGTCCTCCATGCCATGCCATGGCATGCAACAGCTGAACAGCCAACCAAATGCACAACACATGACACTATCGTCATTAAGTGCAACGAGAGAAATGTAAACAGGCATGAGACATTCACACCTGGCATGGAACCTGATAAACTCACTTGGCAAAAATCTCCCACATATACAAAGGGGGTCATTAAGAGTATGGTGGTATGCCATAGACGGTGCCGGTACGTCACTGGCACCGTCCATACCGTACTGCCATATTAAGAGTAACCCTGGCAGGTGGCAGGCTGTGTGGTGGTCACCACAGCTGCACCTGCAGCTACCACTACCGGTGGGCCCGTGTCAGCACATATTACTTACTGTTGGGTCACAAGGGTGCCAGGGTCGGATGCAACAGCAGCATCACCTAGAGCTGCAGGGGGTGGTGGCATGGCTGCACGAGCACGTGGCTGGACATCCTGCCCCTGTAGTGCACCCCTGCCTCTTCCTGCTCTAGGGCCACCCTCGCCACCCTGGACTCCACATACTCCCTGGTCACCCTGGCCACGTGCCCGACCACTCCCAACACTGGCAGGGCGCCCAGCTGAGCCTCCCATAATCTTTGGTGGCCTCCCAACCATGGCACAGATGTACTAATGCCAATGGAAGCTGCACTGAACAATTGTCCTGGTCAATTGGAGTGAATGGGGCAGGGTACGTTATGGTAGATGCACCCCTGTGCTCCTGCAAGACTGCCTGTGGAGCCTGGGGATAAATGACGGTCATGCAATGCTCAGGCACCCCAGAAATACAAGAAAAATGTATATGCAACCCCTGTAGCCCACATGCATGTACAAAAACCTCACGCAGTACGCGGTGGCACCCAGGAACACAAAAAAGCATATGCTATTAACACGCAGGCTACTATGACCTCAATAAATGGGGTACGCAACAAACAGGGGCACCTGCAGTGGGAAAAATAGCATTCAATAGCGTGGACGACTCACTGTCTGCCTTGCATGGAAAAGAAATACGCGTAGGCACTGTGACCGCTGTGAAGTAATCACGTGTGAACCCCAAAGTAGGAAAAACAGATGCGTCGGTCTCCACTGAAAGCACGTATACCATGCTGTAGACCTGCGTGGACCATTAACATGTGCAGAAGGAAATGCCTGCGTGCGTTACGTCACTTACGCGCTTACGCGCTAAGGCCCTTTCCTCGAATTACACGCTGATGTGCTGTTTTTTCACATGCCAATTCACTCTGCATCAAGCTGGCCACTCGACAAGGCACAGAAGACCACGCTCCTGTCCAGAAAGCCATTTTCCTGCCCCCCACAGCACTGGGGAGCCTCCTACAAGCCATCTGATGCTGCCTGCCTGCCTGCTGCCAACAGCGCCCTGCCATTTGGTGCCTGCACATCAGCCATCTGCAGGGGTCCAGTTGCTATGACCACCCCTGCTTTAACAGAAAAATCCCGTCTGGTGTTCCATCGCTCCACAGCCCAACCCCAGAACACAGTTGCCCACCCACACCTTCCTCGGTGGTTGCCATGTCCGACGCAACACCATCCTGCACCAGTGGCAACCCCCCAGCATTGCAAATGAAGTTGGCATCCTGGTGGAGCAAGTCCTGGGGCATTATGATGCCCTCTTTACACCATTGCGCGCCAAAAAGGAAGGACGGAAGAGGATCTGGATGGACATAGTCGGTGCCATCAACGCGGAGAGGGTGGCACCCCGTGACATCAAACACGTCCAGAAGCACTGGGAGGACTACAAGTCCAGGACCCTTAAGAAGGCCTGGTGCCTCTGGAACGCAGCGAATGCAGTGGGGCTCCGGGGCCACCTTACTACCCAACAGATGAGGGTCCTGGAGCGCAGTCGCCCAGTGCTTCACCACCAGATCCTCAGGATGCAGGCTCATCTGGAGTCGAGCAGTAAGTGTCCATGCATTCTCGTTTAAAACAGTGCATGTTGCAGTGTGGTGGTAGTTAGCTACTTGGCTGTATGTGTGACATGGGTCATGTATGGATGTGTGTGTGCAGGGACATGATGGTGCTGCATGTGAGTCCAGTCAGGCGTGACCCACATGGATGGTGTATGTGTTACAATGCATCATGCGCAGCAGCATGCAGAATGCACACATGTACACATGCCTGTGTCTATAGTTGGACATGTTTGGGGTGTGAGAGATGGGTGCTGCTGTCATGGACATGTATGGTGTACATGTCTGTGTGTCTGAGTAGTGTGTGAGTGACTGGTAAACGCCATGGATGCATGACAAATGTCTTTGACGATGTGTTGATTCACTGATACAGCCTAGTCATCCTGGTATACACTGTGTCTGGGGGTATACAGGGCCAGATGCATGACCCTCCGGTGATGTGTGTGCATGTGATCAGCATGTCCCATGATGCATGCGAGTTTCAGCCCACCATTGGATGTTTCTACAGTGCCTTGGACATGGATGCAAATGTTTGTTGCATGTGCCATGCCTGTTCATGCATGTGTGTTGCCTGCAATGACCCATTTGTTGTGGAGGGACATGATGGAAGTGGTGTTTGACAGTGCCAGTCATGTGCTATTGCTTTGTGTCTAGGGGACTATTGTACAGTACCCTGATGCTTGTGTTCAATGTCTCCCTTTACACAGCGGCGAGTGAAGAAGAGGGCAGAGACGGCGCTGTGGAGGAAAGAGGCAGGGATGCCTCTACCGGCCAGCAACGCAAGGCCCAGTCACCCTCCCAGGAAATTATATAATCCGGGAGCGAGGGGACTGGTGCCGCATCTGCCACTACGGCTGCAGCAGAAGGGGTGGGCGAGCCCCCACAGGGGCTGGCGATGGCGAAAGACGGTGCGGAGTTATACAGGTTGGTGGTGTGTACGGAGGAGGAGGAGGAGGAGGACGCTTCAGAGCCGCACATGGGGCCTGGTGAGAGTGGTACCACTGGTGCAAGTGGTGCAGTCCATGGGCAGGGGCAGGAGGCAGCACAGGTTACCATGGAGGGGCCTGTGCATGTCACTGTCCCTGACACTGTGACTGCATCACCATGCACCAGCAAGGAGGCCGCATCCCAGGCCCATCCGCAGGTAGGTGGGAGGTCTGCGTCATCTGGCACTCCTCTACCTGTGGTCGTGGGGACCCGTGACAGGATTGAGTCCGTCCTGATTGGTGTCACGTTGCACACACGTGCTTCCTGGGGAGACCACGCACGTCATCATGAAGATATGTGTGCCAACGTGGCCCAGTTGGGAGGGCTCATGGTCGAGGGTTTCCTCCATGTGTCGCTCTGTCTTGCGGGACTCTCCTCCTCTGTGCGCACTATACGCCAGTCGTTCTCCGTGCTGTCTTCTGGCCCAGATGCCAGCAGGGCCCCCTGTAGACCTGCCCAACCAACGCAGCCAGGCTGGTGGAGATCCCATCCCTGCCACAGTCGGGAGTCAGAGCTCCAGCACAGGCAGGCAGTCGTGGTGGCGGCGGCAGGCAGCAGAAAGGCGGCGGCAGGCTCGGCGTAGGAGGCATGTGGCATCGGGGCCCTCTATATCATTGGGGCAGGCATCAGCCGGCAGGTAGGAGGACCCAGAATTGGGAGTGTCTTCCGTGTGGCAGCGGTTGGGCCAGTGAATAGGTGCGGAGCAGCGGCAAGCGGAGCGGGCACAGCTCACAATGGTCAAGGCGGAGAACTCCATGCACCGGGCTTTGAAGCGGGCTGAGTGCCTCGAGGCAACTCGCAGGGAGTTGGAGGCTGTCATGGCTGCATCCCTGCAAGACCTCGAGGCCAGGGAAGGGGCCCTCCTCCGGAACATCGATGTAGAGTTCAATGATGCCCTGGCCCGGGACATCAAAAAGTTAGCCGTCGGACTAGCCTGCCGCCTTTGTATATAGTTATTTAGGTTTAGGTTTCATTTGGTTTTTATTATGATTTGGAGTCCACAGACTTTGCTCCACTTTGTGTATATAATTGTATTTTTGATAGGGTGTTTTGTATGTTTCCTTTTGTTTTGGGATAATGGACCCTTTAGACTTTCATTTACTATTTTTGCGGACATGTACGCACTTTCTTTTTTATATCTTCACATGGTGTAATGTTGTTTTTGCTTTTCAACTTAGGATTTCTTTCTATGGACTTTGGGGATAGACCATTTTTCTTTTTTCATGTTTTGTATTTTTATTTTTCCTTGGATTTTACTTTATTTTTCATATTGCAATCATTATTTCTTCATTTGCATGTCTGGTTTTCATTTTGTCATTTTATTTTCTTTTTAATACATTTCATTAGTCTTCATTATTGGTGTGGTCTACTATTTTTTATTTTGTGCATGTCTCCCTGAGCATTGGCTCAGTCATTTGGTGCCACTGTGTGGCTCTGTAGGACATTTGTTGATGGGCATGCTGGTTCTTTTCTGACTATCATGGAATGGGTAATTTACTAGGGAGTGGGTGCAGTGGATCGTTGGGTGTTTGTACTGGGGGGTGGGTGTGTGGGATTTGGGTTGACATTAGGGCCATGGGTCTGTATAGTTATGATGTGGTGTTTGGGGGGACATGAGTCAGGGCCTGCTGGCAGGTGCCCGTCAA
This sequence comes from Ambystoma mexicanum, assembly GCF_040938575.1. NCBI lineage: Eukaryota > Metazoa > Chordata > Amphibia > Caudata > Ambystomatidae > Ambystoma > Ambystoma mexicanum. Next base: position 1,103,134,431 of record NC_090924.1, on the reverse strand, counting down.
TTGGTGGTGGGTGGGGGTACATGGGTCAGGGCCTGCTGGCAGGTGCCCGTCAATGGGGGGGACATGTGCTGGGGCCTGCTGGCAGGTGCCGTCAATGGGCATGGTCAGGGTGGATGGGCTGCCTACGGGGTATGGGTAGGGGTGTGGGGTGGACCCCTGTGACATGGTCTGGCTGCATGTGGCTTCTCACCACACTGCTGCATGAATCTGGAGGTACGGGATTGGGCTGGCGCGAGTGGGGTACGCGTATTCCAGGGGTGCACTGGGAGTTTTACATGCGATTTTGCCGGCGCGAGTGGGGTACGCGTAATCCGAGGGCTGCACGGGGAGATTTACACGCGATTTCGCTGGCGCAAGCGGGATACGCGTAATCCGAGGGGTGTGTGGGGAGTTTTACACGTGATTTCACTGGCACGAGTGGGGTACACGTAATCCGATGGGTGCGCGGGGAGTTTTACTCGCGATTTCGCTGGCGCGAGCGCGGTACGCATAATCCAAAGGGTGCGCGGGGAGTTTTACACGAGATCTCGCTGGCGGGGACAGGGTACGCGTAATCCGCGGGATGCGTGGGGAGTTTTACACGTGATTTCGCTGGCACGAGTGGAGTAGGCGTAATCCGAGGGGTGCGCTGGGAGTTTCACATGTGATTTCGCTGATGCGTGAGGGCTGAGTGGTGTTTTTAGCGTGTTTTCGTGGTTGGGGGGCTGTATGCTGGTCCACTGCCTTTTGTGCCATGTAGGCGATTTGTGCAATGTTTTTGGCACGCAGGGCGGGGTTAGGGGAGTAACTGGCACTGCTGCAGGTTCGCTGCGCCACTCTGCGCCATGGCTGGTTATGGATGTAAGCATCCATGAATACGCTGTGCGTGAAAATGGGTTTCTGCGCTAAATTCTATGAATTACCCCCGATATTTTGTATACACATGACACAGCAGACAGGTACACCTTTTATTTGTTGGCAAGATTGTAAACAGACAGCAAGATTTTATACACTACATATTAAGTTTAGTTACAAAGACTGTTCGTTAATTTTTTAGAATTGGGTACCTGAAGAAGGTCAAAGGACCGAAATGCATTGAATGACATTTAACTGCTTGTGTCTTCTGAATAAACACCCTTATTTAAACTTTAAAGTGATGTCATGAGAATTCTATACACGAAAAGAACACAAATTGACATAACACATTTTTATTTTATTTGTATTGTTCATTTGAACTTGAGTATGAATATTAGTAACATAATGTGTTAATACAGACATGGGATCCTTCCACCTTCCTCGGTTATCCTAGGATTCATTATGCTTTTAGAATTTCCACACCTCAATGTGCATGTGAGGTTTGTTGGCTACATGACCACAGATTTAATTTAACTTTCTACAATTATCTATATTTCCCTTCTTGACGTGATAAGCGATGCCCACTGCCCAATCATTTTCATAGCAGCTAAAGAACCATTAAAATGCCCCAAAATGCAAAAGGAGAGCTCATTTAAAATACTGTATTCTGGCACATGCAAACACATTCACAATGTCCAATTCAAAGTGGGGTGCATAAAGATTAAGTATGCTGATACACGTGTGCAATAATGGACCAAAGCACAACACTGATAGGTGCAAAGTGCATGCCTCTCAGGAATCGTGTGTGCAATCTGGTACAAAAAGAGCATCAAAATCTGCTATGCTCCCCACAGATTAAACAAAAACATGAATCCCACAAAATGTCAACACACCACATGAATCAAATTACAATAACAACATTGCCAATAGAAAAAATCAAAGCATCGACAAACTAAATTGACATCCTTCAAAAATAATAAATGTGTTGTCAACATAATCAATAGCTAAAATAAGAAAAGAAACAAGAGAAACAAACAGTAGAGCACAACATTACTGATTAAATCTTAAACTCTACAAAACTATATAATTCCTCAACAATATTGTGACCATTGGGGGGGCTTCAATATCAAAGTCCAAAATAATGTGCAGGTATATGTGCTGCTCCAAAAAAAGACAATACATCTATTTTACTTGTATGGTCCTCATGAAGATGTTTGGCCATTGGATACGAATGGTCACTGTTCTGATGGTTCTGATGGCCCGCAGATGCTGAAGTATCCAAACTTTCAATTTACGAGTGGCGTTGCCCACATACCACTTCTCTTACATGGACAACTCACAACAGACACCTCGAATGTGGTTTTCATGTGCTGTAATGTTGAATCATCTACAAAATGGCCAACACACAATGCATGAACGTGTTAGAAGACACACCGTTCATACACACTTTACATTTCATACAATTGTAGAAGACCTTAACCGGATTGGATAACCAAGAGACTGACGCCAATGGCGTTTTGACAGTAGATAAAAAAACTCAGCACCAATTGTTCTCTCAATGAAGGAGACTTTCTAAAAGTGTGACACGGATGACATGGCATAATGGTACAAAGAGCTTTGTCCATTTGAAGAACATGGCAATGTTTCTGAATAATACATCTTATCTGTTGGGATGCATTACCAAACGTAAGGATAAGATGAACCTCAAATTGGAATTAATATGTGGAAGATCATTTAGCAGGCCCTCCGTATTACAACACATGCGTTAGTACAAATGACAGATACAGACAAATGACATCAATATTGTGGACTTTCTGAGTGAAGAAGAAAATGACACAGTATGCCTTCACATGGCTTCAGCTGCTCGGTCGACTCTACTCATGGATGCCCGCGATGAGTTAAGTTTGCTGGGCTTTGACATAAAAAAAACAGAAGATGACTGAGGCCCTCCATCCCCTAAAGCGACGGTATATGACACATAGTCCACAAATCATTCATGGATTCCCGTTAGAGAAAATAAAGTGGATGGCCAAAATCCGATTGAATTGCCCATTCACTCAGAGAATGGAAAAAAAACAATTTTTGATGACTTGGAATCAATTAAAGGGGCAAAAACTACATTGGAATCAACAAGGCAGCCTCAGCAAGAATACCTGAGACCATCAGTAAGTGACGACTGTTAATCATGGGCCTGTCTAGCCAGAGATTAGAGGCAGGAGATTGAAGAACCCTAGATGCTCAACATCGGATCTTGGAATACTAGCGGTTTCGCCCACCTCTTCTTGCGCCTCCCTCCTATGATTGGAAACCTGGGGATCATATCATTGGAAGACACCTGGCTTCCTGAAACTCCATTATTGGACGGCTACTCCAAGTATCATAACAAAGCCATAAAAAATACATTGGGGCATCCCTCTTCTGGCCTCCAGACCATTGTAAAAACCAATTTAAAACTGGAGATAATTTGTGTCATTCACCTGAACCCTTACATCCAGATCTTAATAATCAAATCTAATGAATATTCATTGAATGGCATAGATCACTTTGTCTTTTTTAACCTTTACTGGAACCCAGAATGTCCACAATCTCCTACCTCTGTTGACACCATGACAGGTTGGATTGATGAAATGGTTTCTACTATAAGTGAACCTTCTCTAATAATCTGTGGCAATCTGAACATCGACTGCCTATGAGTAAATCAGAGAAATGAGAAAGGCAGGCTGTTGGGCTCCAAATCTAAAAGACTGGGATCCCTACTATGGTCTGATGAAATGGAAATCAGACATATTCACATGTTAAATGGAAACGTTAAAGGAGACCTTAAAGGTGCCAGAACCTGGCAAAATGGGGCCAAAACTGCTACTTTGGACTACTTTTTTCTCTCCAGTAACGTGAGGAACATCGAAGAATTCTTGAGAGTCCTACCCACACAGGCTAGCGACCATAACCGGGTTGTTCTCTCATGCACCATGTCAAACAGGGTAAAAACAGCCCTGTGGACCCACGAGTGGAGCCGGAACCAGGAAGAAATCAGCTGCATATCAAGCCCCAAGACATCCCTCGTTTAACTGTAGAGCTGTCAGCCTGGTTGAAGTCAGAAAACGTGGGGGTGGAATACAACTGTATGCTGATGTCGTTCAACAAGCAATGTCACAAAGGTAGCAGACCCAATTTTAAGACAAAACATTCCTTTGACAGTACAGTTATTTAGCAAAAAAGGGATAGTGCGCTCAAAAATTGTATTGTCCCGATTGTTCGGACATGTGTTTTCCAGAATAGTGTGATCAATCGTAAAAAACTTTCCCATGCATTTTACCTTAGTTTTCCTCACTTTTACACATGCGAAAACAAGGGGTTGGGTGCGGCCATCTTGTGCTAATCTTATCCGTTGCTGCATCGCTCTAAAGTCAAGTGCCCCTAAGGCACTAAATCATAACCCCGCCCCTGAAGCTGACATCACTAGACTCTTACGTCCCTTTTCACAAAGCCAATGCACGTCTCGTGTCAAAGTTCTCTGTGCGCAAGCTATTGATGTGTCTCCATAGAAATGGCTGGACGCCTCTTTCCTCAATAAGCATAAACAGACCCCTTCTCATCAGATAACATTAGAGTTGCTTTTTCAATCGTTTCACTGTCTTTTTTTTTATTGTCTGTCACTCGTTTCTGCTCTGTTCAGCTACTTTCTTAGCACAAAGCCCATGCAAACCGATACTTACACTAGCATTACTATTGATTTAAATCATTACTTGCGTTTTATTTAAAAATGTATCATATAATGGCAGCAATACAGCCGTACCAGTACGAACCTGAGTATTCGAAGGAGGAAGTAATTGAAAGAGAAAGATGCAGAAACAATGGGGAATCGAACGATAGTTGGCAAGATGAATCACCGGAGCATGAGCCTGAGCCTAGTCGCATGGAAGACGTTTCCACCTGATGTACCTGCAATCGCTGCGAGGTCATGCCAACCGAGGTGAAGAACTGCTGCTGCAAAGAAAACTCTGATGTCGTTCAACAAGCAATGTCACAAAGGTAGCAGACCCAATTTTAAGACAAAACATTCCTTTGACAGTACAGTTATTTAGCAAAAAAGGGATAGTGCGCTCAAAAATTGTATTGTCCCGATTGTTCGGACATGTGTTTTCCAGAATAGTGTGATCAATCGTAAAAAACTTTCCCATGCATTTTACCTTAGTTTTCCTCACTTTTACACATGCGAAAACAAGGGGTTGGGTGCGGCCATCTTGTGCTAATCTTATCCGTTGCTGCATCGCTCTAAAGTCAAGTGCCCCTAAGGCACTAAATCATAACCCCGCCCCTGAAGCTGACATCACTAGACTCTTACGTCCCTTTTCACAAAGCCAATGCACGTCTCGTGTCAAAGTTCTCTGTGCGCAAGCTATTGATGTGTCTCCATAGAAATGGCTGGACGCCTCTTTCCTCAATAAGCATAAACAGACCCCTTCTCATCAGATAACATTAGAGTTGCTTTTTCAATCGTTTCACTGTCTTTTTTTTTATTGTCTGTCACTCGTTTCTGCTCTGTTCAGCTACTTTCTTAGCACAAAGCCCATGCAAACCGATACTTACACTAGCATTACTATTGATTTAAATCATTAGTTGCGTTTTATTTAAAAATGTATCATATAATGGCAGCAATACAGCCGTACCAGTACGAACCTGAGTATTCGAAGGAGGAAGTAATTGAAAGAGAAAGATGCAGAAACAATGGGGAATCGAACGATAGTTGGCAAGATGAATCACCGGAGCATGAGCCTGAGCCTAGTCGCATGGAAGACGTTTCCACCTGATGTACCTGCAATCGCTGCGAGGTCATGCCAACCGAGGTGAAGAACTGCTGCTGCAAAGAAAACTCTGGATGCTTGGCCTACATATCAGAAGAAGACACACCTCCGCTATGCGTTACCGAGCTGCATGACTTCAGGGCCGCCTGCCTCACAAGGTCTGTATTGAGGATTATGATGGTGCTTATGCACGAACTTCACGCCACAGTTCACCCTCGCAATTCAAGTAACGAGAAAATTTACTCTAGGTGTGATGTCATTTTGACCACTGAGGTGAATAATATTTCATGTTTGTCTCTTACATTGTCGTAACTTTGATCAATCACTGGCAAATCAATTTAGTCTTCAAACTGGATAGATTTCTATCGCTTTTTGCAAACCGGAGTGTTCATCGCTTGCGTGTGTTTCACTTTCAACTGAGAAACCATATTTTTCTGTGGCCCAAACCGTTCTGCATTGAATGGGTGTTCACTTTTGTTACGTGTCTAGACTCCAAAGCGTTTGTAATGGCAACTAAGCTATAGAATTCAGGATGCATTTTCTAGTAAGGATGGTACAACACTTGTATGGTTAATTCAATTACAGTATTTTTGTTTCTCTTCCACAGGTGGTACAGGCTGGTGGCCTACCGTTCAGTTACCCTGTGGCTTTATGGAAGTCTTGGATTCCACGTTCGATGAGTAATACCTGCTTCTTTTGTTGGAGCCGTTCATGCCATATTCCCCAATGACAGTGGACAGTACAGGGGATTTTCACACACTGTGCTGCAACCTCAATTATACAATGTGTAGTTTGTTTGTGCAATCAACATCAACAAACTAAATAAAATACAAATGATCATATACGAATAGTTGTTTCAATTTTTCAGTAAATCAAGAACATGGTCACTCGTTTATGAGGGACATGAAAGAATGGTTGGTGCCCTCATCCGCAACAATCCATCCCCCCTCCATTATACCCCACTCCAGTACTGGGTGGGTGGGAACGCTCAAGGTGCCAAACACCATGTACACATCAAAAAGGATCTTCTGCACGGTGACCATTGTTCTCATGGCCTCCCCAGACGCAGTGTCTCCAGACTCCCCTCTGCAAGACCACGCAACAAACACATCACACATTCACATACACACCCACTTTTCCAATCCTTTATAAACACCTTGACATTTTACTGGAGAACATCTCTGTGCTCAGTAAGGTATCTGTTCGTCATGCAACTTTTTCCCTGGATAGTTGCTCACCTGCTTGCTGAATCGGCTTGTTTGTTCGTCCAGGTAAGGGTAGGTCACCGATTTACTTCTCTATATTCATCGACTACTGATCTCAATTTTTTGTTCAATTTACACCAAATTGTCCCGAGCATTGTAATGTTCATTTAGCCCAATGACTTCACCATTGTCTAACGTTTCAAGTATTTTGATCTCGAGAAATAGCACATTGCATCAATGTCCATTGAAATAGAATCGAATCTTTCAGAAGAGATGTTTGTAAGCATGTTCCCTTTTGATGCATGAAATTACGTTCAACGGACGAATAACATGTTATGATTCGCAGTATACCAATCATATCTGTAAGACAGTTACCGCTGTGTTCATTTGACAAGGATAAACAGGTTTTCCCTCTTTGACAAAAACAAATATTGCATAGAGAGCTAGAATACAATTATATCAATCACATGCATACAGTTTTTTAAAATTATTTTATTATTTATATATTTTAATACAGGTCTAAGAGACATTTCAAGAATGCCGGCTTGTATGGTTCTCGTTTGCACTTCTAAGAGCCATTCAAAAAGTCTGACCATGGTCCTGCATACATTCCCGTAGGATATTGATTTAATAAGAAAATGGGTTACGTATTGTGGTTTTCCAGTGCACGAGATTGAAAGTAGAGCCCATGATGTCTTGAGGGACGAGAGGGCCAATCGATTCCACATCTGCAACCGGCACTTTACCGACGATATGTACAAACGATCTGAGTACATGAAAAAACGTGGACTCCGAATTCTCGTAAATTGCTTCCACGTGCAATTCCAACCAAATGTATGCACACGCTGCCTCCGGTGAGTCCTGCATGATGAATTGGCTGTGTTTGTTGTTATGTAGGACGATGGGCTGCATAAATAAGTAGAATCTACGATCTCTTGATCTAAATCTGGAAGGGTACCGAAATGGTAACTTCATGAACGGATATGAGCTTTCGGTGTATATTTAAAAAGTGTCTTACTTAGGTTTCCATTGCTACAAAATTGTATAGAATTTTTAGTATACTAGATTTCACAACAGTACATTGGTCCCCGCTTTCTTGAGCTTCTAAAAAATCTATCATTTATGAGCATTATAAAACAATGCCATTGTGGCCTTTAAAATCGCATTATGTTTTCATAATCAGTTGCTTGGCATGTCCCTTTTTTGGCGTAGAGCACAGTGATGGATGCACAGACACTTACTAGTGACGAAACCCCCAACATGTGCAGTGTCCCAATGGTGAGTCCTACCGGCATGCACAAAGTGATATTCTCAAGCATTGGATCTGCCCTCATATCTAATACAACTTTAATTTTCCCTTATGCCACTTTATGACAAGGCTTCGCCTATCAAGTAATTTTATTATATTTGTCCTTTACGATAATGTATTATGCTTGCAATTTCAAATGAAATGAAAATGCTTATGTGTGCTATCGGTTAATAACACTAAGTGGCATCTATGAGTGTCCCTCTATACCATTGTCTGCATCTCATTGTCTCAGTTCAATTTCGCTGTTTTCGTCCGTACTAAAATGTATTACAGGGGGATGCTGGAACTTTGGTTATTTGGTTACAATCACCTCCTCCTTTGCAACTGGTCCAGATTATGAGGTATGCGTACTTACAGTTCTTTTGCAAGAATGAAAGCAAATCCTACCAAGGATATTAATAGAGAGTGAAATGAATGTAACCATGCACTGTTTCAAACTTTTCGGATTTCGGTTCTAATGTTACACTTCCTCCCTAATGCAGAATCATTACAAAAAATGTGAGGGCAACATTACTATCAGTATTTTTTGTATGGTGATCTCTGATCAAGTACATGTCTCATCTTGGAAGGTTATCAGGTGAAATGTGAAATGTATGTTATAACTGTTTGCAAGGGTGCGTTCATACGAATGTTCTCTTGGTGTTGCGACAACAAACCTTGTAGTATACGGTTCTTATTAATTTAATACTACTTTGTGTGTAAGTGCTCTGTGCCATGAAAGCTTTTTTATTCTTTTTAATTAATATTCTATTCAAGGAATGTACACAAGATGTGGAATTAGAAGATGAGGCACATGGACCAGAGGTGAACATAACCTAATTTTGAATATAATAGAACATCACATTGCATTTGGAATACATTTTAATGTTGTAAATGTTTCTATTCAATCAAGGTGGTTGTGTTTGTAGATATGTACATATGTTTGTTTGTGAGGAAATTAAATGTGCTTGATGTACACCACATAAATATGCTATTTTTTTCAGCTTGCTGATGCGGTGGGAAAAGAGAAGCCCACGGTTTCAAAGAAAACAAAGAATACAAGTGTAAGGAACAAAGTTCGTTTTGTAGAAGTTTTTAGGCTGGTGTTTTATTCATATAATGTTTTTGTTTTTAATATGGTATCTGCTGTATGTGTGCTACACTTTGAGCACGTTTCTCAACACATCTCTTAGAGGCCCAGAAGGAAGAGAAGTATAAAGACACAGACAACAAATGAAACCAAAGATGTCACTTGCCAAACTGATTTCACAATGGAGTAACTACTATTTGGGACACAGCGTGGTCCAGTCAATAAGCAGACTCGTGATGCTTATGCCCAATGGACGGAAACTGAATGGAATGTGCCCGGCGATCCATGCAAAGTGTCCATGGACCATTGCTACCATGTTACAACTCGACAAGATGAGACTGAATGCAATGAAGATGCATTGCAATTCCTCGCAGACCCCTTGAAATAATCTACACCCGTCAAAAAGGTTCCACCCAAGAAACATTCAATTTTATCTGTTTCTCCAATTTGTTTGCAAATATCACAAACTGAAATAACAGAGACTCCCGCTTCAACGCAATTGACCGAGGAACTTGCTAAAGATCTCGACTTCAGTTTGCCTATTTTTGGCGATTTGTCCACCACAGCCGACTCGCAAACCACATTCATGCTGGACGATTGACTATTGAAGGAGCAAAATTGCATTTTATTTGACAGCTGCCTGCTAGAGATTGTATAGGTGCTGAAATGTGTCCATACATTAAGGGGGAACATATGCAGGGAGCCATTGGTGAATGTATCTCGTGTATTACAAGGCACTAACCTTAAAATCCAAGCCAACTGTGTCCACCTCCATAGTACATTTTCATGGTTCACTCAATCGATGCTGGGCAAAGCGCCAGCTGGAAATCTATTATGTTCAGAAGCTTTACTTTTCAGCAGGTCTACTTTCGGTAAGATTTCCAGTTTCTGTCAATTTGTGGGAGTTGAGTTCCTTGCTAAAACCCAGTACTACAAATATCAAAGGGAATTCTTATTCCCCGCCAATAGTGAAGCCTGGAAAATTTAACAGATGTCAATTGAAAGCACATTCTCGGGCCAATTGAAAGCACATTCTCGGGCAAATGTTTCTGGCTTGCTGGTGATGAACATTGTGACAGCCCAGGATTTTCAGCAAAGTACTGCACATACCGCTTTCAAGACATGGAAAGTAAACAAATTGTGAGTTCGGAGATAGTACAGGTGTCCGAATGTACATCTTCAGTGGCCATGGAGAAATGTGGTTGCATTAAATCCATCGAACATCTTCAATCAAGGGGAATGCAAATAGAGCTGATAGCCAAAGACTGGTATGTTTCGATAGACAAGGCCATGCAGGTGCAGGATCCACACATTCATCAACAATTTGATGTATGGCACATTGCCAAATCAGTCAATAAAAAAAATACAGCTGCTGGTGAAAAAAGGGTTCTGAAGAAATATTACAGTGGTGTCAGTCTATCAGCAACCATCTTTGGTAGAGCTCCAAAACTTGTGATGGGTCTGTCGAAATTTTACTTGAAAAATGGCATTCATTGATGCACCATTTTTCCAACGTACACTCATGGACAGAAAACCAACATTTTCACAAATGAGCACATAGACCTTTATCGGAGGAGCAGAAATGTAAAAAGAAGTAGTTGGTGCCATGTTCAACTCCACACAAAGCTCTTGAGAAGATTGTGTATGAGCAGGATCCACACATTCATCAACAATTCGATGTATGGCACATTGCCAAATCAGTCAATAAAAAAATTACAGCTGCTGGTGAAAAAAGGGTTCTGAAAAAATATTACAGTGGTGTCAGTCTATCAGCAACCATCTTTGGTGGAGCTCCAAAACTTGTGATGGGTCTGTCGAAATTCTACTTGAAAAATGGCATTCATTGATGCACCATTTTTCCAATGTACACACATTTTCGCAAATGCGCACATGGACCTTTATCGGAGGAGCAGAAATGTAAAAAGAAGTAGTTGGTTCCATGTTCAACTCCACACAAAGCTCTTGAGAAGATTGTGTATGATAAAACACATTCATGTGACATGTAGGGACTCACAGAATTCTGTCATACCGGAGATTTGGAGGTGTTCCACAATATGTGCCTAAAGTACAGGCCCTAAAGGTTGCATTTTGGCATAGACGGTACCGAGGCCAGAAAAAGACTAGCTGTACTTGTGCACAACGAGAACATTGGGAGGAAACTTGTATATACAACAAGTAACAACATATACATAGACACAATCCAAATATAATCATTTGACCTCCTATTGACTGTAAACATTGTTCTCATTCATTTACCTTATTCAAAGATTTAAAACCCTGATCTTAAACACGCTGATGCCTAAAACAGTTATATTAAACAGTTTCAAATATCTACAATTCTCAAATGAAATAACACTGTAAAATAGATGAGATTGCAATCATCACCTTGAATACAATTTGTTTGATACAGTACAAATGTCAGTCATGTTATCATATGATTTATAAAACATAATGCGCAGCTCCATGAGATTTTCAAAGCACATCACTAAATGGCAGAGAGACTGCATAACTTTACAGCCACATAGACGATATTGTCTCATTTCACGACACAGACCTAGATGTGACCCTTTCGTCTCCAGTGCCTCTGAATTATTCAATTTCATTGTGAGGTAAGATCAAAATACCAGGGGACTGGGGTAAGCTTTAATGTATTTGGGCACTGTCTCACGGTGTATGAGGTATTGACAGTAGTCACCGCTATGTGCTTTGGTTGCAAGTGCCACTGTATGATACCCATTAATGTGCTCTGCCAATTTTCTTTTGAGCCAACCCTTTACCTGAATAGCGGTAGCAGCACTAGGATTTTGTGGAAACCCATCCACCCATTTTTCGTGCATAGATTTCATGAGTCCCATCGTCCCCATCTTTATACATTTATCTATTAACAAAAAAGCTTGCATGTGTAATACAACAATTGTTCCATTGTCCAGCTTAGTTAGATTATCATAGCACATTACTGATCTGCTCATATACTCAGCTCGTATACATTTCATGTTAAACTCTAAGTATAAATATTCGAGTTATATGGTGGTGGTCTCAATTTTAGAAGTGATCGAGAAGATTTGGATGGGGAGGTGCACTCATGGGTTATTGTAATTTTATTTACTTAACTCACTGTCATTATCTCTACTTCCAAAAGGTCAGGGTTTTCCCAACTCCCTTGGAAGCAGATTCATAACCCAGGTTCCGAGTGCCAACCAGTCCCAATTGGGACCTTTTGGACCCAGTCCTGGCGCCAGTGGCACCAGGCTCATAAATATGCCCAGTCCCAGCGCTGGAAGCGCCGGGCTCATAATGCTTGGGTGGACTTACCTGCAGCAGACCATGCTGCTTACTTGCCTGCCAGTTGAGCCTCTGATCCTCTTCTGTTTGGAACTACTTTTCCTGTTGGGTGGGGCAGGAGGCACTCCCTAGGTTCAGAACACTGGAACTCTTCTGGAAAGCAGGAACTCTTTTCTTACCTAGGCGTGGCTGTAGAAGGAGACACTTAAGCACTACAGGAGGCTATTTAAACCACACCCGATGGATGAATCTTGCTTTGCGTTATTCTGCATCCTCTGCAGCAGAACACTCATCGTGTCTTCTGCATCTGATCCTGGGCCTAAGGAAAAAGGCTTACCATCCTGAATCCAGTCTTCAGCAACACCTATAAAGACAAGAAAGAACAGGTTAGCATTACGGTCTTCAGTGACAGCTCTTCACTTACCTGGGCCATCGGCTGTCACCAACGCCTCGTGCTGCATTCTGAAAGACAAAGGCTTACCTACTCTTCGTGCGCTCCGGAGGTCTTCACACTGCATTCCGGCATCTGAAAGACAAAAGCTTACCAACTCTTTGCACGCTCCGGAGGCCTTCGGCGCTGCATCCCGCATCTGAAAGACAAAACAAGGTGCGTTTAAAGACATTGGGGAACTTTAATACTCACGTGCCATTACTCCTTTCCACATCTAACCCAGTGGGTATTCCGGCACCCTGCAGCCGCTCCGAACTTGTACCTGCAAAATAAAAAGACAGTTAGAGCGCATCGTGAAGCAGGCAACAAGCGCTTACTTACGTGCTTCCAGGCGCTTCTATTCATCACACGGGCTCCATCTTCAACTCACTTCAGCCCGTCATCCACCATCGCCGGAACCCTGCAAAACAAGAGACATCATTACCAAAGACTTTAAAGACATTAGAATTACTCGAAACTTACCGTTCATGCAGTAAACTACGGACAGCAGTCCTCTGAAGTCAAGAGGCCTGCTCCCCTTATCCAGTGAAGAAACTGGTTACAGCACCCTGCCCCGAGGCAGATGGAGAGCACGGCGTTCACTTACCTAAGGTGAGAGCGTTAACCTTCGGGGTTCTACAGGAGAAGAGAAAGGGAAGAAGAGAGAGACATTCAATAACCCAGTTCATTAATCCCATATTTTCTATCTGCAGACATCTTACCCTTCGAGTCAAACATACAGTGCACAGAGGTCCAGCCCAAAGAGCCAGCCGTGTGTAACACGTCACCTTTGAAGATACGGTATACGCCCAGTCAAGACCGGCGCCTCTACGGGAATCAGGTGAGCGTTACACTCACTTGTAGTTGTTTAGGTGCAATCTGTATAGAGTCTGTGCTACCAGACCAGAGAAGTATATAGAAAGAAAGGGTCAGCCGTCAACAACGGCGGACATTACAGATGCACACTTTTGCGCTGACACTCAGCCAAGCTATTTCCTTAAACTTAACGTATAAACTGAAATTCTTTTCTTGTAAAAAATACAAAAGTATAAAAATATGTGTGTCTTTATTTTTCCATTTTTTCTCTTTAACACAGAGTTCTCAACAAGTTTATAACTCACTCATTTAGACCTTCAACAAAATTTCGTGTCATTATATACATAATTTTTTTTCACCTTCCTAACACATATAACATAATGTGTGACAACAACATTTTTAACTATAAACAAAATTCAATTCCACTTGAATGCAATATAATGTTCAAATAAAGTATTTCTGATATCCTGTATCTGTTGTTCCAGTATGACTGCCCTAATGACGGGCTTCTGGGATTTCCACTACGCGTTTCGGGCAATTAATAAGCCCTTCTTCAGGTGGGAATATCAGATTTCTCTGTCTTTTTTCTACAAAATTAAATGTAGAGAGGGAGCTCAATTAATATCTTTTTCTGTTAAAAATATATTTAAACACATTATTGAGGACTATTTACACTTCACTAACCTCTGTCCAGGTAAACTGTTGTGCGGTAATACTTTGCCCGCTGCTATATGATGGCTGCTTGCATCTGCATATGGCTGTTAGTATAATTGCTGGGATTCATCAAACTATAGAGATAAAACATAAATCAAAATACCAGAAGTCACTACTCTATTCCATGTGTATAGAGACTCACACTGCTATGTCAGAAATAGGTAAATGTGGATCACGAGTGGGACCAGTCGCTAAAAACAGCTGAGCCCCGTCCAGGATATTTAAAAAAAAGGCTGGACACGGCCCTTTTCTCAACTAAGATACAGAATGGTCAATGGACTCAGTGCCGAAACTAAGATCTAGAAGGGGACTGAGTCATCAGTAATGGGTGAGTTCAACAAGAATTGAAAATCGACTTTCCTTAATATGTGATCACAGGGTGGGACCCAGCGCTGTTTTTAGCGACTGGTCCCACTCGTGATCCACATTTACCTAGCAATAGCAGGTCATCCGCGTATGCTAACCATCCCACGGACAATGTGCCACGTTTCACTGGACAAGTCATCAAATTCCCAAAAGTATATTCCATGTCCGCTAGATATAAGTTAGACAGGGTTGCTGCCACTATGCAACCCTGTTTTACACCACAACTTGTTGGTATAATAGCAGACAATTTCCCTATGGCATCCGAGTTTATCTGCACAGTGGTATCTGAATAAAGTAACATTAGCATTTTAAGTAGGTCTGTGGGAATGGTCCATGAATTCAACTTAATCCAAGACGATTCCTAAGCACGGAATCGAAGGCAGCTGAGTAATCGACTAAAGCACAATATATGTTCAATTGTCTGCGTTCCAGGCATATTCGATGCCTGATATTAAAACAGTCAGATTGTGGATTGTACTGGATCTTGGTCTGAAACCAATCTGATTAACCGGCAGAATGTTGTTGCTTAGTATCCAGTCATTTAATTATATTAGTAGTACTCGGGTAAAAAATGTTGACGGTATGTCAAGCATTGCCAACATTCTGAAGTTTTTGGGGTCAGCCCATGATCCCTTTTTATACACGGTTAATATATGACTCACAATCAATGACTTTGGGATACAATCTTGGAGCCCTATTTCAGTAAACAGCATGTGCAAGGTATAGGCCCACAAATCAAGCTCTAATTTGAGCAGTTTGTTACAAGCGCCTGCTCAGTTATTAAGCTCTTCTATGATTGATGTTATATCCAAGGCGGATGTGATTCATAACCATCTCTTTCTGGGTAGTGGGTATCCCTTTTCAATATTTTCTGTTTGACCTAAGGTTGATTTGATATGGGCAGACCAAGTCTCTCCCGAGATACAATTTATGGTAAAATGTATTTTTTTAGTATTGCGGATTACGTCTGAGATCTTCAAAATAAATTTGAATATGCCAATGAGGCAATCTCTTTCCATCGATTCAATTGGTGCTGTCTTAACCAACAACAGTATCCATTGTTTATGGATTTTACTCTAGCCGTGATCAAGGCAGCATTATGCTTTATCCTTGTGCAAGAGACAACTTCAGCTATTTCAAAACAAACCTTTTTTTTGGCAGTACTAATTATCTTATCTTTGTATCTACTGGTGGATACACCTTTATTTGATCTTTCAATAGCAGACTTGTAAGCACGATTCTCCTTCACTTGTTTTTGTATCTCCTCCATCATGTTAGAGAATTGCATTACCAATGTTTCCCCAGACTTGGTTGCAAAGGATTGCCTTTCAGCTATATATTTTGGGAGTAATGCCTTGACCACTAAATTTGCATATTCCACATTTTTAGCATGCCATTGTATGCAATTCCGCCCCTCATTGACATGTATTTGGCCATTTCGGTCGTAATCATCTGATAGACTACTGCTGGTCGCCAAAATCAGATGAGTGCACAGCGGCAGATGATCGCTCTTCTCTCTATATACTAAGTCCATATCTCTTATATATCCAACACCTGTATTGTTGACGAACACAGCCACCATCGTTACTGCCATGTGTGCGTCACTCAGTGTACTATGATTAAGCATTATAAACCCATGGGTGACCAAAATACTGTGCCACTGTTTTCCTTGCCTGTTATTCACCTTCTTAATGATAGGCGAGGATACTTTCATTGTGGCCCAAAACCCACTTGTTGACAATGGGCTAATCGTTGCATTTAGATCTCCAGAAATCCATATCGGATATTTGTGATTATAGTTATCAAGTATAGAACTCACAACTCTTAAATTCTCCCTCTGTATTCACCATATTGGGAGTGTCATATACAGTAATAAGAATTATGACATTCTTTCCATCCAATAGCTTGGCTGCCAAGATATTTGGAGTAGATTCTTTTAGCATTTGTGCTACCCAGGGGAATTTCACTGTTATTAAGAGGTCGCCTTTTGGGCGCCCTTTTTTCCCTTAGATAGCTGATTGATGTACTGTGCTGCGCCCATCAAATAAAACATTGTCCGTAAGCAAGGCAACAAACAAGAAACTATCTAACATAGGTACTAACCAATCCTCTGCGAGTATGACCGCTCATATTCCATGTGAGCAATACATCATCTCAGATTTTCCTCGTCATAAAATGTTGCTTGAATGCTACAGGGAGCCATTGCCAATAGCCATTCACTGTAATGGTTTGGCTATTTGCTACAAGTCCCTTACTCTGTGGCACTAGGGGTAACAGGTTCTTACCTCCAGTATTCATCTTTACCCCTGAATCTGAGTTTTTAGATTTCCCCACACCGCTAACTATGGGTATTATAGTTGGAACCGGAACTTGTGTATTTCTACTCAGTAAAACACTTTGTGGTGCTGCCAACGAACGCAGTTCAGTTGTTGGTATTATAACTACACTACAAGTGTATTCTTATCTTAATAGATCAGCTTCATATTGCATAACGTATTAAAACAGACATTTGTGGTAAACTCACCCACTGCTTCCACCTGATCAACTATATTGATATCCAGAGTGGATAAGGCCCTTAATGGAACAATGAAATGAAAAATATTCAAGACCGCTGATTATTCAGTGGTGGTTGATGGTGGTCTTTGAAAATTAGGTACAATTGCAGAGCTTTATCAGATTTCCTTTCAGCCAACAAATCGTTCTTGGTTGTTCTTACAGGTAAGATTCACTCTGCCTCTTTTTTATCACTATAGTTAGTTTTGGCATTCCATGTATATGTCAGAGTTCTTTGTGTCGGAGAATGAACTTCAACTTCTACCGAATTATTGGCCAGTGCACTTGATGCTATTGCTATGACAGGGATATATTTTACTGGTAATAGAGATGACTTTTTATTTAGCTCTGCACCAATGTTATTATTAGATGCTGTTACCACCTCTATCACAGATTTTTCTAGCTCAGGATTAGAGCAATGCTCACCCTTGGCTATCCTTGGTTTCAAAGTTACTTTTTTCACACTCTTTGCATATTTACACATTTATATTTTATTACTATACATAAAAGCATAGTTCACTGATGTTGTTGATTTCTTTACCTAGCGAATATGTCTCGTGCTTGTTTGTGTACTCTTACTGTGCATTGCTTTATTCTGCAATTACTTCTTAGGCTTCACAAGTGTCGTCGTTTTGTCTTGCAATTCCTCATTTTGTAGTGACATACTGGAGCCACGTTCACATGC
Source organism: Ambystoma mexicanum (assembly GCF_040938575.1). Lineage (NCBI taxonomy): Eukaryota > Metazoa > Chordata > Amphibia > Caudata > Ambystomatidae > Ambystoma > Ambystoma mexicanum. The sequence continues at coordinate 1,103,116,363 of NC_090924.1, read as the reverse complement.
TGTTCTACTTCTAACATTCAAACTTTTATGTATGAGAAGGGACTGTATATCTAATTTTGTTTCAAGGCGCTCACACTTAGTGACAAGTTCAGTTAAAAGAATCTCAAAGGCATTGAACATCTCACTTGATGTCATGCTGTTATCATTGATGCTTATATTCGCACTCTCACTTGAGTCGAATACAGCTTTAATCATCTCTCCTTCATTTACATCATTATTTTTATTGGGGACACTTTCTGGGACAAAATCACCCTGCTTGTTCGACTCTTTCAAGTTTTCATGAGTTAGGTCATTATCTGAAGCTAAAGGAAACATCATAGCTGCTGATGTAAGCCCATCTGCGTGTGGCGATGTTTTCACTTGTATTTTTGGAGTAGATGATGTCTCACTGAAGGACATCGTCATATTATTTCCAAGCTACTCAACTCCATACTCCTCAAGTTCACTGTGGGGAAGGTCAATGCTTACTAATACTGACTGAGTACTGTCTACAATGTTGTGGACCATTGCTTGCGTATTTAATGATTTTCATTCAGCTGATGTCAGCAGTTTAGCACACACATCAGAATCACCATTCTTAACACTCGCATTAATACTCGCATTTTTACTCTCAACAAAACCATTCTGTAAACCATGTGTTGCGAGCACCAGGTACCATGAGTTGCCACGCCCTCCATCTCTGTTATCAGTACACTAGCAGCCGGTTGGTAGGAGCTTGAAAAAAGGCTGTGCTCGTGGTGCCTGTTGTGTGTATCAAGCGAAGATTGTTAAAGCTTCCACTCATTTGGCGCGTGTGCTGTTATCTATGCTGGGATTTAACCCATTGCTTCATTAGCGAATGAAAAATGTGATTTCCACAAAAGCTGCTTGCTATCATTGTTTCCAAATTGTTATTATTATTTCCTTGCATTCATCGGTTGATGGAAAAACAAGTGGTGCCGACAAGTGTTTCGACCTATCAGGTCTTTTTCTAGGCTACCATTTTTAATTTAAAAGACATTGGATAATGGATACATATATGTTGAGTGTGGTGTCTCCAAATGGGGCATTCAATATTCGTGATCAAGTTGATAATGCGTGACAGTTGAGTTAAAACCACATTAAGTGGTGGTGAATAAGTTCCTTGTGATAGTGACATAGAGTTAGGCAGTTGTGATTTATATAAGGTTTTATGTATGTTTGCCGATTAGTACATACGTTTAAGAGAATACATTGCACAAATTATATTAATTACACAGTAATTCATAGACATGAGGGAGAGAAAAGGAAAGATTTCGGTCAGCGAGATTAGATTGGCTCCTAGGTGTTGTCTCATTAAGTGGTGGCCTGTATCAATTAAGAAATGTGGTCTCACCTGGTAGGTGATGGGGGTGCCTAAATAGCAGCTCGTTTCTATTGCGTCAGGTTGATCCTGGGTGGTTGTATTCTTTGGTGGCTGTGGTCCGCCTCCGTGGTTTAAGGTTTATTACCTAAGAATTAGGGAGAATGTACATTTTACAAGAAGGCTAGTTGACGGTAACTTTGAGGAATTCCCATGGTAGTACTGAATCTGATTCCAATAGTAGGGGGTACGTATAGTGGAGGACAATTAATCCAGCGAAAGGTGCGTGTCATGTGGGGTTAACCATAGTTAGTCTAAGTCATGGGACATTAATACCTGGTGACCCCTTCCCACATGCCAGGAGTGGCTGGCGGTGGGAATGGCCCGTGTCTTTTGGGTGCATAGAGTGGTTCCAGTTTTCTTCCTTTAAGAGAGGGTCTATGCCCGGTTGGGTAGTGAAAGAACGGAGAGGCCCTTGTGTGTGGGCGGTTGCCTGTGATCGTTCCGGTCATAAGGGCACTGGTACCCGGGGACCCTTTCCTCTGTTTCGCCTTGAGGGGGGCAAGAGCGTGAGAAAAGGGTTTCTAGTAGTTGGCAGTGCGCGGGTTGGTTTAGTGGTGCATTCGGTTGCCGGTTGTTCTGTGCGTTGGTCCCCCCAGACCCTTCCCTCCCTGTGTCCCAAAACATGGGGTGAGGGAGGGGTCCAAGGCTGTTGAATCCGCTGTGCGCCGTGGTGAACATAATGAAAAACCCACTGTTTGAGTTACTAATCAGAAGGGTCAGGTGGTATAATACTATATGTGCCACCCTCCCGTAATACACTTGCTGTGCTTGCTGCTGCGGCTGGTGCATGACTCCCCTCATTGGGTCACTGTTTTGGCGAAGTTAAAGTGAAGAGGGTGGCTCTGAATAGTTCAGATTTAGAGCTTCCCGAGTGGACAGAAAATCGCGTAGGGATGGCTGCTTACCTTTTGTATTTGGTGGCTATCTGTATCAGGATCCAGCTACAATTTGTGTAGCTTGTCCCATTGTGTTATATTGCATGAGTCGTTGGCCCCATTGGCCGAAAGGACGCGCCCCTATTGGTCGTAGAGCTGCTTTACCTGATTGGTTGGTGAAGGAAGCTGAATGGGGCTGCGGTGTTTCGAGCATTCCGTGGTGACAATACAGCTGAATAGGGCTGTGGAGCGTATGTATGAGGTATACATGTGGTGGTGGCCAGTGAAGTCCACTTTGTTCGTGAGGGTTGGGCGTATGTTTGAAGGTCTGTCACGTGGATGGCTGGGACTGATGTCCTATTAGTCAATGGACTGGCAATATAATGGCAAATATATATATATATATATATATATATATATATATATATATATATATATATATATAAATATCTGGCACGGGGAAGCCTGAATCAGGCAGGGGTTCCTGCTCTATCCCTGGTGAGTTGGGGAAGCGGTTCACGGTTAGTTAAAAAGTGTGTTCAGGGTGGACATCCACCGTGCCCCTAAATGGGCAAGAAATAACTGATGTGGTATCAGGTGGGTTAGAGAGGGGTCAGGCGACTCCCCTAGTCCTGGCGGTTCGTCCAGGTGGGTGCCCTGAAACCCGGGCGTGTGTAAGGGCTGGCCAGAGTGGCCCAAGTTGAGAAGTGGATCAGGTTTATGTCTGGTCGCTCCTGGTGGGAGTGGGAGTGGGGTGGGAAATGGGTTGTGTCAGGGTTGGGGCGCATGGGAGTGATGTCATGTTGTGAAGGCCATCGGCTAAGGCAATGAGCTATCTCACGTGATGGGATGAGATCAATCATGATACATTAATACTCGCAATTTTTACAAGAACGCATTTGACTCAAGTTTGGTATTTAAACCGAGTTCTGTATTTCTACTTCTGCAGATGAGTCTTGCTTCCTTTTGCCGGAGCCTCAGGGCCCGGTTTCCTCCTCTGGAGTCAAGCTTGATGGTCTCCAGACCAACAAATCTGATGTCCTTTTGGTTGTCCATTTGATGTTTCTCCTGCCGTGGGTGGCCAAGGGATATCTCTCTTCTGTGGTTTTCAAGGAATGTAGGTGTTCTCTTATCCTTGTCCTTAGCTCCCGAATGGTGCTGCCAATGTACTTGAGTCCACATATGCAAATTATAACATATATAACAAATTTGTATCGACAGTTAAAGAATTGGTCGATCTTTTTCTCATACAGATTGCCAAAGTACACTCTATCGGTTGTGATGGTATGAGGACACATTGTACAGTTTCCACATTTATGGAACCCAGAGCCCGTCTGTTTGGTCAGCCAATTCCCCCCTAAATTTGTCTGCGGTTCCATAAATGAGGGACTTAACATGCTTTTAAGTGTTGGTGCCTGACAATAGGTGATCGTGGGTTTTTCTGATATCCATTCCCTTATGTCTTGGTCTACTCCCAGGATATGCCAGTGTTTGGTAAGTACTTTCTGGATCCGTGAGCTATCCCTGTTGTATTCTGTTATAAAGCGGATGTCCTTCATTGTTTCCAGAGATTTCTCCCTTTGTTTAACCTGCAGCAGTTCCTTTCTGGGGATTGTTGATACTTCGTTGATGGCTTTTGAGATATTGGCTGGTTTGTAGCCCCTTTTAAGAAATCTGTCACGGAGTAGTTCACATTCTTCTTTATATGTGTCACTTGTGCTGCAGTTTTGTCTGGCCCTTATTATTTCACCTTTAGGTATGTTTTCAATCACATTTTTTTTGTGGCAACTAGTGAAGTAGAGGACTAAATTGACCTCTGTTGCTTTTCTGAAAGTTCTGGTTTCAAGTCCAGTGTTTGTGGTAGTTATCCTGATGTCAAGAAAATCGATAGTGTGGGCATTCTGTGTCCCAATCAGCTCCATTCCAAACTTGTTGCAGTTCAAGTATATCTTGTATTCTTCCAAGAGTTCAGGTCCACCAGTCCAAATTAGTAGAATGTCATCGATAAAACGGTGCTATTTTAAGATATGTTCCTGGTATTTGCCTTCTCCAAATGCATGCATCTGTTCATATTTATGCATGAATAGGTTTGCAATGGAAGGTGCATAAGTTGCACCCATGGCGATTCCTTTCTTTTGTTTATAGTATGTTCCATTGAACAGAAAACAGCTGTTTGCTAGAGAAAACTCAAGAAACTCCTTGACCATGGTTAAATGTTGGTAATGAGAGGCAGAGATTTGTGCAAATGCATAGTCATTTGCATCCAATGCATGTTGATGTTCAATTGCTGTGTACAGTGCTTTGACATTGAGAGTAACCAATAGGTAGTTTGTTTCCCATGTGATTCCTTGTAGTACAGACAAAGTGTGCATGGTATCCGGCAAGTAAGTGGGGATTTTGGGCACTTCTTTCTCAATGACTTTGTTGATATATTTGGCCAGCGGTTCATTAATCGAGCCTATCACACTCATTATTGGTCTTCCTTCTGGTATTTTGTCAAATGTTTTGTGCACCTTACGGAGGAAGTATATCGTTGGAATCCTAGGGTGATCATTTCTTAGAAATGTTTCTTCATCATCTGTTAGTAATCCTCTTGAGTGCCATTTTTTGATCAATTTTATGGACTGATCCTTGATGTTGTTAATGGGGTTGCTGGGTAGACCATGTGTATGTGTAAACCATTGTGCAGACATTATGCACAAGATCCAGTGCCAGCAAGCTCAATGGTTCTAGAACATTAGTGTCAGTTACATTTGCTGTCACATTTGCAGTACTTACACTATGCCCAGAAGAAAGCTTTACCTCACCACAGATCACATTGTCCAAAGGTTTGGAGCTAACACAGCCAAGTTCTTTGGCAAGCTCATCTACTAACTCCTTTGCAGCTGTTCTTTTACTATTCGACAGTGATTGAGGTATTTTTGGAAAGAAATCAGTCATTTGTTTGCAGGTCATACCAAGTGCCTTTGGATGTGTAATGATTTTTGGCAGGCATATGGTTGCCCATGTAGCACGTTGTGTGACTCAATACATTGGTAACTTGTACTTCCATTTATTTTACACAAATCCTTTATAACTCAGTTACCTTTTCTTTCTCTTGCCCACTTTTCGCAGGTTATGCATTTACCATTTGCCGTAATACACATGGTTTTGGGCTTTTAAGAAACAACCAGTGTATTTTATCTTAACCCAAGCTATACCAATTCAGTCACTGATAGACTGAATAAGTTATCTTTCATAAACACGCACAACCTCTCCTGGAATCACGAGGCAAAAAATACAGCACTAATCTCAACGGCATTGTCTACAAACTGCCACAAACCACACCACCTACGCTGAACAGCCGAGCCGCACAGGACGACAACAGGTAATCAGAGAGGTGTGGCAAAACTACAGAGCTAACCAGCAGATTTGGATTCCAATATGATCCCTCATACAATCAACTGATGACTTTTACCCTTTGAAGACAAATTGAAGAATAAATAAGTGTAAGTTGGTCATAAATTATACATACAGGAGACACACAACTCACCCAGATAAATCTTGGCAAGTAGCAGTGTATGTAGCTTTCTGTTCACCAAATAAAACTTCTCTTGCTCTTTGGAGATTGCAGGGGGTGGGGCTGTTTAATTATGGAAACATTCATTTTTTCTACTTAAAGTCACAGAACTAAATGGAATCTACTGGGCTGATTAACAGAGGCACTAAGCACTAAGCAGAAGACAGGCTCCAATGTCGAGATGGAATCTCCAATTGCTATTAATACCACCCAATGGCAAATACGGGCAGCTTTGCACACACACACGTGTTGGTTAATATCCAGTTAGTTCATCAAAACCCACTTGTTAAAGTAAGATGCAAGGTGCTCAAGGGAGGGAACTTTTCCTGCGATGTCCGGTATGAAAAGCAAATCACTCCCACAATCCAGAGAACCACAAAAACACTCTGCCCGCTCCGCTAGGACTGCAGTATTTGAAGGGAACACCCACCTGGAAGCAATAAAAATAGGAGACAGACTCAGGGTTAGATTCAGATAGCCACAAAAACACTCGACCACACTCCGCCCGCTCTGCTAGGACTTCAGTATATGAAGGGAACACCCACCTTTTTTGGGTGTGCACAGTGAGGTCTTCGAGAAGCGGCAGATTCCAGTCTGGTGCCATACCGCCAGCCCTCAGCGTATGTTTTAGTTATCACACATGGAGCCATAAATAACCGTTAAGTGGTTTTAATGAGCAACAGCGGTATGGGAAATGACAGTTCAGTTGCACTGAGTTACCATCCGAGAAACGAACCCTAGAAATGATCAATCGACTGACCTGTGTCAACACCATAACTTCCAAAACATTCTGCCTTACTGGTTTTTTAAGTTTTTCAAACACCTCGCGAGTGGGCCCCTTTCTACTCTCACATAGATTATTTCAGTCTTTAAATGTGTGTGTTTTATGGCTTTCTCCATAGCTCTACATAGCACACCATTGCATCCAAAATGTAATTTTCAAATGTATCCTCTTTATCAACATTTTCCCAATAAGTGCCTGTTGTTGCTAGGTTTCCATACAGTGTGACTCTGTGTTTTGCTTTGCATGCGCCCCTCCCTGTTTACTTCCTTTGTGTATTTCCCAGCCCCCTCCAACACCATTCCTCTTCTTCCCTCTGCCTACCAATTCCATGGTGCCCTCTGTCTCTCCCATCTTTTGTAACTGTTTCTCTATCGACTACCCTGCCCTCTTCACTAAATCTGGTAGGAAGAAGTTTACGAGGGGACATCCTGGTCTCCAAACCAGGCCTCCCTATCGCTGATACCTATACCTGTGCTACCTCCATACAAACACTCACCAACATCCTCTCTGTCGTTCCTTCGCCACACCTATGGACTCTACATATGGTCTCTGTGATCTCTCCTTTCTCTTCTTCTCCCATTAATGGTGGCACCCGGTGGGAGGCCCTCTTGGCCTCCTTCCACTCTGTCCAAGGTCATCATTAATGTTTACTTAATGCCTCTTAATTAACAAGTCTCCTTGTTAAAGTCTCCTTCATGTAGACTTTAACATCCAACTGGATGTTTTGTGTACTTTCTCAGGACTCACAGAAAACTTCTCTCCTGAACATCCCTGAGGACGTGCTCTCCAACCTTGATTCCTTCACTCCCTGTGTCCTCATCATACTCGATCGGTACTCTGCCTTTGACATGGTGAACCCTTCCATCCTTTTCAACCGTCTCTGTGATAACCGGGGTATCACCGATCATGCCCTGGCTTGGCTGATTTCTTTGTTCTCCGATTGACCCTCCCTGTTCCAACTTGGGTCCTTCCTCTCCTCTATCTCTATTTGCTTTTCCTCCTCCTATCACCTGCTGATCTTCTGACTGAAACTGAAACTGTGCTGGTTGCCAGGATACCGTCAGGCCTGACCCTTTGATCTCTGGCCCAGGTCCCCTCCTCACAGGTTGCCCACCTGCACAGCCCCCATGGCAACACTCACTCTTGGTGACTGTTTCTGTATCCCTACAGTCCCCTACCAGCAATTGACACCTGCTGTCTGCACTTAGCCGTACACTTTCCACCTGCTGACCATGCTTTTTATTTATTGTCTTCCTTTCTTTATTTCAACTGTTTATCCTATGCACTCCACTGCCCACTCCCCCGTCCCATGACACTTTTACCCTCCCCCCTTTCTTTTGCACTATTGTGATATCAATGTCCCCTGCACTAGTAAGATCTTGTCTCTGTCCTCCCTCCGTCTCCCCTCCCTTACCTCGTCACGCCTTGAAGCACTTGTGCATATGTGCATTATAAATGCCATATCATAACATCATATGATATTGTGATCTGTTTTGTACAGACACAAAAGGAATCCTAGGTTGCACAAGGCTTTGAGTGCCTAGTACTATCGGTTTTACTTACCGTCAGTGTAAATGTGTTCAAAAACTATTTTGAAGTCATGGCTTCCCCTGCTCTGTGAAACAAAAAACAACTATCATTGAATATTACACCCCAAGGTCCAACTCTCCTCGAATGACAGTTACACAGAATGCAATTCATAGTTTCATACCGTGCCTCTTAGAGACTACGTGATTTCTTACTGAGATTCATAGTACAACGGATAGTCTACCAAAGGAATTCTATGTTGGCTCGGTTGGCATGCGCTCACCGGCTGTTGTCAGATTTCAAAAAATGATCTACTCCGAAGGGCACACCCTACTGGAATAGTGGGAACCAATTCTTCATCACCTCAGGCCCCTTGCTGACTTGATACAGCCTTGCCAAGAAGATATGCTTTTAGCTTGACTGTCACGATTGCATGACTTTGCGCACTACTGCAATGTTGAGCACAAGGCTACAGACTTCTCAGGTCCGCGTTTGAAAAACAGGGAATGAATCCAAAAAATTGGATCACGCCCATCCGTGCTTACCCTATGCACACACACGGTCGATTAAGACAAGGCCTAGTCGGATCATGAATACAACTAACCTGGTATGTGCAAGCAATGTGACCTGTCTCGCTTGAACTTAGACAGAGCTGCCTCAGGTTGGATAGTGTGAACGGCTGTCCCCTGTTACGCTCAAAACATAGTGAATACAACGCTCTCGTGAAAGAAGCAAAGAGATAGGTTGAAGGGTTTACAAGGTTAACTTTATTCAGAAATTAAAAAGTAATCATCAAAGCTAGCTGCTCTTCGTAAACATTGAGACTCCAGATGTAATGCTTTTGCCTATGGGAAGGCCACAGCTTTGTGAATGACATCACATATAGGTTCATAACCCGAACTAGTGATGGGTGAGACAGTATTCAAGATTGTGTGGCATTGGTGGATGCCAGCCAACAATTTGGTTATTTTCTTGGGTTTTTCAAATGCTTTGTGGGCCAGCTGTGCTCATTGCTCCATGGAGTGAAGGTCATTTGGTGGGATGATGCTTGTGGGGATAGAAGAAATTAATCAGTTTACACTGCAGCATCTTGTCCAGTATGTTTTAATATTGTGGCATTCATTCACAAAAACAAAACCTACCAAACATAGATGCTGAAAACAAGCTTCAATTGTTATGTGACCTTGACCGAAGGAAGCAATAACCAGGCTAGAAGGACAGAAGCTGCGGAATACCCACAAAAATGATAACATTTACTGTTATGAAAGTGGACATTGGAACATTTAGGGGGTAATTCATAGAATTCAGTGCACAAGTGGCGCACGCGGCTGGCGCACAGTGTGCGCGTGTGAATCCCTGTGCCAGCCGCGTGCGCTAAAATCTATTTCCGCGCACAGCGTATTCATGGATTCCAGCCACCAAAACCAGCCGTGGCGCACAGTTGCGCAGCGACCCTGCAGCAGCGTCAGTTACGCCCCCAAGAACGCCTCTCGCGCAGGGAAAAGCCATCAATATACCCAATCCAGCGCAAAGGGCTGCGCTAACCCTGTACCAGCACGTCAAGCGGGCTACGTGTATCACTGGGGGGCGCGGGAAGTACCTCACGCGATTGGCCCTGTGCGAGCAGGGTACGCGTATTTCAGGAGTGTGCGGGAAGTTCCACACGAGATTTCCGCAGGGTACGCGTATCTCAGCGGTGCGCGGGAAGTGCCACACGCGATTTCAGCAGGGTACGTGTATTTCAGGGTGCGGGGCAAGTTTCTCACGCGATTTCAGCAGGGTACGTGTATTTCAGGGGTGTGCGGGAATTTCCACACGCGATTGGGCCCGTGCGAGCAGGGTACGCATATCTCAGGGGTGCGCAGGAAGTGCCACATGCGATTTCAGCAGGGTACGTGTATTTCAGGGGTGCGCAGGAAATTCCACACGCGATTGGGCCCATGCGAGCACGGTATGCATATCTCAGGGGTGCGCGGGAAGTGCCACATGCGATTGCAGCAGGGTACGTGTATTTCAGGGGTGCGCGGGAATTTCCACACGCGATTTCATCATGGTACGTGTATTTTGGGGTGCGGGGGAAGTTTCACACGCGACATCAGCAGGGCACGTGTATTTCAGGGGTGCACGGGAAGTTCCACACGTGATTTCATCAGGGTACGTGTATTTCGTGGTGCGGGGGAAGTTCCACACGCAATTGGGCCCGTGCGAGCAGGGTACGCGCATTTCAGGGGTGCGCAGGAAGTTCCACACGCAATTCCATCAGGGTACGTGTATTACAGAGGTGCGCGGGGAGCACCACACGTGAATTGCACGTGTGGGTCCTCCCAGGTGTTCCCTCTACACCCTCCACGGCCCCTGCAGGTGGCTCACACCATAGGGGCCTACCCTGCACATGTCCTGCAGGCACACCATCCACCATGGCCATGACCCCCAGCCAACCCACATGTCAACTTGCACTACTGCCCACCAGCGCATGTCCCCCTGCACCCCCAGCCACCAGGGGCACCCTCCACCAGGCCCCCACCCATGTCTCCCACCACACCCACCCCCCAGCAGTGCAGGGGCACCCTCCACCAGGCCCCCACCCATGTCTCCCACCAACCTCACCCCCAGCACTGTGGGGCACCCTCCACCAGGACCCCACCCAAGTCTCCCACCACCCCCACCCCCCAGCACTGTGGGGCACCTGCCAACAGGCCCCCACCCATGTGCAACTCATGTCTCCCACCACCCCCACCCCCCAGCACTGTGGGGCACCTGCCAGCAGGCCCCCACCCATGTCCAACTCATGTCTCCCACCAACCCCACCCCCCAGCACTGTGGGTCCCCTGCCAGCAGGCCCCCACCCATGTCCAACTCATGTCTCCCACCACCCCCACCCCCAGCACTGTGGGGCACCCTCCACCAGGCCCCCACCCATGTCTCCCACTACCCCCACCCCCGAGCACTGTGGGGCACCTGCCAGCAGACCCCCACCCATGTCTCCCACCACCCCCACCCACCAGCAGTGCAGGGGCACCCTCCACCAGGCCCCACCCATGTCTCCCAGCCCCCCACCCCCCAGCACTGTGGGGCACCTGCCAGCAGGCTCCCACCCATGTCTCCCACCCCCCCACCCCCCAGCACTGTGGGGCACCTGCCAGCAGCCCCCCACCCATGTCCAACTCATGTCTCCGACCACCCCCACCCCCCAGCACTATGGGGCACCCTCCACCAGGCCCCCACCCATGTCTCCCACCACCCCCACCCCCCAGCACTGTGGGGCACCTGCCAGCAGGCCCCCACCCATGTCCAACTCATGTCTCCCACCCCCCAGCACTGTGGGGCACCTGCCAGCAGGCCCCCACCCATGTCTCCCACCACCCCCACCCCCCAGCAGTGCAGGGGCACCCTCCACCAGGCCCCCACCCATGTCTCCCACCACCCCCACCCCCCAGCACTGTGGGGCACCCTCCACCAGGCCCCCACCCATGTCTCCCACCCTCCCCACCCCCCAGCAGTGCATGGGCACCCTCTACCAGGCCCCCACCCATGTCTCCCACCCCCCCACCCCCCAGTACTGCGGGGCACCTGCCAGGAGGCCCCCACCCATGTCTCCCACCACCCACACTCCCCAGCAGTGCAGGGGCACCCTCCACCAGGCCCCCACCCATGTCTCCCCCCCCCACCCCCCAGCACTGTGGGGCACCTGCCAGCAGGCCCCCACCCATGACTCCCACCACCCCCACCCCCCAGCAGTGCAGGGGCACCCTCCACCAGGCCCCCACCCATGTCTCCCAGCACCCACACCCGCCAGCCACCAAGGGCACCCTCCACCAGGCCCCCACCCATGTCTCCCACCACCCCACCCCCCCAGCACTGTGGGGCACCTGCCAGCAGGCCCCCACCCATGACTCCCACCACCCCCACCCCCCAGCAGTGCAGGGGCACCCACCACCAGGCCCCCACCCATGTCTCCAAGCACCCCCACCCCCCAGCCACCAGGGGCAGCCTCCACCAGGCCCCCACCCATGTCTCCCACCACCCCCACCCCCAGCCACCAGGGGCACCCTCCACCAGGCCCCCACCCATGTCTCCCACCACCCCCACCCCCCAGCAGTGCAGGGGGACCATCCACCAGGCCCCCACCCATGTCTCCCACCACCCACACTCCCCAGCAGTGCAGCGGCACCCTCCACCAGGCCCCCACCCATGTCTCCCACCCCCCCACCCCCCAGCACTGTGGGGCACCTGCCAGCAGGCCCCCACCCATGACTCCCACCACCCCCACCCCCAGCAGTGCAGGGGCACCCTCCACCAGGCCCCCACCCATGTCTCCCAGCACCCCCAGCCACCAGGGGCACCCTCCACCAGGCCCCCACCCATGTCTCCCACCCCGCCCAGCACTGTGGGGCACCTGCCAGCAGGCCCCCACCCATGTCCAACTCATGTCTCCCACCACCCCCACCCCCCAGCACTGTGGGGCACCCTCCACCAGGCCCCCACCCATGTCTCCCACCACCCCCACCCCCCAGCACTGTGGGGCACCTGCCAGCAGGCCCCCACCCATTACTCCCACCACCCCCACCCCCCAGCAGTGCAGGGGCACCCACCACCAGGCCCCCACCAATGTCTCCCAGCACCCCCACCCCCCAGCCACCAGGGGCACCCTCCACCAGGCCCCCACCCATGTCTCCCACCACCCCCACCCCCCAGAACTGTGGGGCACCTGCCAGCAGGCCCCCACCCTTGTCCAACTCATGTCTCCCACCACCCCCACCCCCCAGCACTGTGGGGCACCTGCCAGCAGGCCCCCACCTATGTGCAACTCATGTCTCCCACCACCCCCACCCCCCAGCACTGTGGGGCACCTGCCGGCAGGCCCCCACCCATGTCCAACTCATGTCTCCCACCACCCCCACCTCCCAGCACTGTGGGGCACCTGCCAGCAGGCCCCCACCCATGTCCAACTCATGTCTCCCACCACCCCCACCCCCCCAGCACTGTGGGGCACCCTCCACCAGGCCCCCACCCATGTCTCCCACCACCCCCCAGCACTGTGGGGCACCTGCCAGCAGGCCCCCACCCATGACTCCCACCCCCCCCACCCCCCAGCAGTGCAGGGGCACCCACCACCAGGCCCCCACCCATGTCTCCCAGCACACCCACCCCCCAGCCACCACGGGCACCCTCCACCAGGCCCCCACCATGTCTCCCACCACCCCCACCCCCCAGCACTGTGGGGCACCTGCCAGCAGGCCCCCAACCATGTCCAACTCATGTCTCCCACCACCCCCACCCCCCAGCACTGTGGGGCACCTGCCAGCAGGCCCCCACCCATGTGCAACTCATGTATCCCACCACCCCCACCCCCAGCACTGTGGGGCACCTGCCCGCAGGCCCCCACCCATGTCCAACTCATGTCTCCCACCACACCCACCCCCCAGCACTGTGGGGCACCTGCCAGCAGGCCCCCACCCATGGCCAACTCATGTCTCCCACCACCCCCACCCCCCAGCACTGTGGGGCACCCTCCACCAGGCCCCCACCCATGTCTCCCACCACCCCCACCCCCCAGCACTGTGGGGCACCTGTCAGCAGGCCCCCACCCATGTCTCCCACCACCCCCACCCCCCAGCAGTGCAGGGGCACCCTCCACCAGGCCCCCACCCATGTCTCCCACCCCCCCACCCCCCAGCACTGTGGGGCACCTGCCAGCAGGCCCCCCCCATGTCTCCCACCACCCCCACCCCCCAGCAGTGCAGGGGCACCCTCCACCAGGCCCCCACCCATGTCTCCCACCCCCCCACCCCCCAGCACTGTGGGGCACCTGCCAGCAGGCCCCCACCCATGTCTCCCACCACCCCCACCCCCCAGCAGTGCAGGGGCACCCTCCACCAGGCCCCCACCCATGTCTCCCACCCCCCCGCCCCCCAGCACTGTGGGGCACCTGCCAGCAGGCCCCCACCCATGTCTCCCACCACCCCCACCCCCCAGCAGTGCAGGGGCACCCTCCACCAGGCCCCCACCCATGTCTCCCCCCCACCACCCGGCACTGTGGGGCACCTGCCAGCAGGCCCCCGCCCATGTCTCCCACCCCCCCACCCCCCAGCAGTGCAGGGGCACCCTCTGCCAGGCCCCCACCCATATCTCCCACCCCCCCACCCACCAGCACTGTGGGGCACCTGCCAGCACGCCCCCACCCATGACTCCCACCACCCCCACCCCCCAGCAGTGCAGGGGCACCCTCCACCAGGCCCCCACCCATGTCTCCCAGCACCCCCACCCCCCAGCCACCAGGGGCACCCTCCACCAGGCCCCCACCCATGTCTCCCACCACCCCCACACCCCAGCACTGTGGGGCACCTGCCAGCAGGCCCCCACCCATGACTCCCACCACCCCCACCCCCCAGCAGTGCAGGGGCACCCACCACCAGGCCCCCACCCATGTCTCCCAGCACCCCCACCCCCCAGCCACCAGGGGCAGCCTCCACCAGGCCCCCACCCATGTCTCCCACCACCCCCACCTCCCAGCCACCAGGGGCACCCTCCACCAGGCCCCCACCCATGTCTCCCACCACGCCCACCCCCCAGCACTGTGGGGCACCTGCCAGCAGGCCCCCACCCATGACTCCCACCACTCCCACACCCCAGCAGTGAAGGGGCACCCACCACCAGGCTCCCACCCATGTCTCCCAGCACCCCCACCCCCCAACCACCAGGGGCAGCCTCCACCAGGCCCCCACCCATGTCTCCCACCACCCCCACCCCCCAGCAGTGCAGGGGCACCCTCCACCAGGGCGCCTCCCATGTCTCCCACCACCCCCACCCCCCAGCATTGTGGGGCACCTGCCAGCAGGCCCCCACCCATGTGCAACTCATGTTCCCCAGCCAACATGTCATCACAATCTAGTTCCCTGGTCCCTATGGTCAGCCTCCAAATGCAAAACAACCACCCGAGTATTGCATCCACCCACTCATAAATTGCAATTACATCACAGAACACCAATTGCAAGTTCCGAAACAAACACATCTCCCTCATATACACCCAATGGGTGTCAGTGAATCTCAAAACCCATATCATGAAATGCATGAAACCAATGAGATACCACACATTGAAGTTCACCAAAAAAATATGTATTAAAGGAAACATAAATAGGATCAAAAATAAAGAAACAGAAATGTGAATGTACAAAAATTAAAAGAAGCATGTCCATGAAAAAAAGCAAAACCAAAAATAAAATTCCAAAGTAATGGTGTCCAAAGTCAATGTCCACAAAACAAAATCCAATGGGAAATAAAAAAGAAAGCCATTGCTCCATGGTTAAAATGTGAAAAAAATACAATCCAACAGTGAACTATGTACATGGGAACAAGCCAGGGTCCATTATCCCAACAAAAGAAAGGAAACCTATCTAACTACACTAACTAATAAAATAAACTATATACAAAAATGTGGCCAATGTCCGAAAGGTCAAAATAAAATCAAAACAAAAATGAAACCTAACACTACCTACATAACTATGTACAAGGGCATCGGGCTAGTTTGACGGCTCACTTGTGGATGTCCCGGGCCAGGGCATCATCGAACTCCTGCTCAATGTCCCGGAGGCGGTCCTCCTCCATGGCCCCGAGGGTCCGCAGGGCTGTCGACGTGTCCACCTCCAAACCCCTGCGGATTGCCTCGAAGCACTCGGCCCGCCTCAGGGCCCTCAGCATGGAGTTCTCCGCCCTGACCATTGTGAGCCGTGCCTCTTCCGCCCGCTGCCGCTCCGCATCTATGGCGTGGCCCAACCGCTGCCACACGGAAGACACTCTCTGTCCTGGGTCCTCCTGCCCTCTGGCCGATGCCTGCCCCTCCGATGTTAAAGGCCCCGAGCCTTCATGGCTCCCACCACGTTGCTGCTGCTGCTGTGCCTCTGCCCGTGCACTGCCTCCTGCTGGCTGCACATCCTCCGCCGGCTGGGGGGCAGTCGTAGATGTGGCCACCCCTGCTGGACGTCCGACTCCTGACTGTGGCAGGGATGCCTCCTCCACCAGCTTGGCCGCACCGTCAGAGGCAGCTCCACAGGGCACCCAGGTGACTGATGGGTGGGAAGATGGCACGGAGGTCGACTGGCGCGTAGGGGGTCCAGATGAGGAGGGGGTCGTAGCAAGCCCCATCAGACGGAGGAATCCGGCCTGGGTGACCTGTCCAGCAGGCTGACGTGGTCAACGAGCCATTCGAGATGACGTGCAGTCTCCTCATGAAAAGACTGCAGGTCACCTCGCATGGCCCGTTGACGCAACGCCACACCAGTCAGGACAGGCTCAACCCGGACCCGGATAGCCACGTCCGCAGGCAGAGGAAGGCCAGTTGACGTGAGCTCATCCCCTGCCTGAAAACGGGTCTGGACGTAGGCATCCCTGCTGGTGCAAGATGATGCAGGGACAGGATCAGGGACAGGATTGCACACAGGCACCTCCGCGGCGGCCTGTGCTGCCTCCTGTCCCTGGTCCTGCACTGCACCACTAGCACCAGTGGGATCCCCACCTCCTGACCCCGTCTCTGGTGCTTGCACAGCCTCCTCCTCCACCAAACCCCCCACCAACCTGGATGACTCCGTGCCATCTTCCCCTGTTGGGCCCTGTGGGGTCCTAGCTGCCTCGTCTGCTGCCGAGGAGTCCAACTCCAACCTCCGCCACTTGGACCTCCCCCCGGCAGCTGCGGCCTGGGACGCGGCTCCGGACTCCTCACTCCCCGACGAGATGACAACATGGGAGGGGAGCCGGGCCTTGCGTCTCCGGCTGGCGGTGGGATCCCCGCCGCTGTGCTCCACAGCACTTTCTCCGCCCTCTTCATCAGTTGACGCTGCAGACAGGGAGAAACAAAACACAGGCATCAGGGCACTGTACAATGGACACATACACACATGACAGTTGTACATGAGTGGCATTGGCAAACCTCAGACATGTCATCACAATCCCCAACACACATGTCATTTCAACTCGCACACATGAGCCATACCACAGCCATATCGCAACTGCCAGCACCATCCATACACATACAACAGCATGAGCAGGCAAAGGTGAGCCAGACATCACATGCAACACAGGACGTGCACCACACATGTACACACACCACCACACTTGCATGCATGTGTACACCTCTGCCAAGTGCCGCAATGTTCAGACGGGCCTCCATATCACATCTGCCAATCAGGCTTCCACATACCGCTGTCACATGCATCCATGTTGCATCACTGTTGAACCCTTGTTAAATACACACACATGCACATGTACACAGTGCTGATACATGCAGCCGAAAACAACATACACGCGTGACATCACGGACATGTCTACTTACATACACATTCATCCAAACATGTGTGCCCACACAACTGCATTTGGCATGCAAGCCTACACACACAAGCACCATCCATGTCTCACACATTCCAGCCCTCGCATATGTTAGCCCCCCGGCCCTGTACATCCCCACCCATACTCGACCCCATACAAACAGATGTGCAACCTGCACACTACTGAAAAATCACCACATGCCCTGCTCACAATCAGGATGCATGTACACTTACCGCTCGACTCCAGACGGGTCTGCCTCTCAAGGACCTGGACGTGGAGCGCTGGGGATATGCGTTCCAGGACCCCCATCTGTTCTTCCGACAAGTGGCCCCGGCGCCCCTTGGCATCCGCTGCCTTCAAGAGGCGCCGGGCCTTGTTCAGGGTCCTGGACCTGAAGTCCTCCCAGTGCTTCTTGACATGTTGTAAGTCGCGGACTGCCACCCCCTCTGCGTTGATGGCAGTCACGATGTCAGTCCAGATCCGAGTCCGTCCTTCCTTGTCGGCGCGGGAACTTCCGAAGAGGGCATCATACTGCCCCAGGACTTGCTCCACCAGGACGCCAACTTTGGTGGCACTGAAGCTGGTGCCCCTCTCCCTCTCTGGCCGGGGGTTGTCAGTGGTCTCAGATGGTGTTTGCCCCGACATGACAACCCCGGAGGCAGGAGTGGGTGGGCAACTGGGTCCTGGGGCTGGGCTGTGGAGCGATGGAATCCCAGTCGGGAGTCTTCGGTTCCAGCAGGGGTGGTCACAGCAACAGCACCCATGGCTGATGTGCAGGCAGCAAATGGCAGGGCACGTGGGCAGCAGGCAGTCAGGCAGCAGCAGATGGCAGGTGGGAGCGTTCTCGGGGCTCTGGGGGGCAGTAGTTCGGCCTTCTGGGCAGGAGCGTGGTCTTCCATGTGCTTACGCATGGCCAGCTTGATACGGAGTGATTTGGCACGTGAAAAATCTGCATGTCAGCGTGTAATTCGAGGAAAGGCCCTTAGCGCGTAAGCGTGTCTGCACGCATACGCATTTTCATTGGACAGAAGGCCCTTCAAGCGCAAGCGCCCCTGTGACGTGACGCGTACAGACGTGCATGGGCATTTCAGCGCGCGTGAAAAACTGCACGTCCGCGTGCAATACGAGGAAAGGGCCCAGGCGCGTAAGCGCGCGTGGAAAACTGCACGTCCGCGTGTAATACGAGGAAAGGGCCCATGCGCGTAAGTGACGTGACGCGCGCGTGCGTTTCCCTCAGCACGGGTTAAAGTTGAGCGGGCCCAGCAGTTCGCTGTACGTGCCTTTCGTGGAGACCGACGTGTGTTGCTGCTTCCTGTTGTTTCGCGCGCCATCACAACTTCACAGCTATCAAGGACGTATCTCTTCTTTTGGCGGGGTATTGGCTACGCATGTTTTTCTGCATCGCGCTAGTCAGACGGTGAGTCGCACACGCTCTTTTTCCCACTGCGAGTGCCCCTGTGTATCGCACCCATTTTCTATGTCATAGTAGCCTGCGTGTCCCACGCGTACGCGTTATTCGTGTTACTGGGTGCCACCGCGTACTGCGGGAGGTTGAATCCACGCACGTAGGCTGCAGGGTTGCGTGCACGGTTTTACTGCAGTTTTGGGATGCCTGAGCGTTGCGTGACCCGTCACCACATCACCGGGGTCACATACAGCCTTGCAGGTGCAGGGGGGCTGTTAACATCTTGCTTCCCACCCCCTTCACCCCAATTGCCCAGGTCAATTGTGGTGTAGACCTCCCATTGGCACCACTCCATCTGTGCCAGCACTACTACATCTGTGCCATGTTTGGGAGGGCACCAAAGGTGAGGGGCGCCTCAGCTGGGCTTCCTCCTCGTGGCGGGCGTGGTCGGGGACGTGGCCGTGGTGACCAGGGAGTAGGGGGACTCCAGGGTGTCCAGGGCAGCCACAGAGGGGGAAGAGGCAGGGGTGCGCCACTTGAGCACAATGTTGTGCCATGTGTTGGTGCAGCCATGCCACCACCCCCTGTGGCCCCGGGGGATGCAGCTCCTGCATCTGGCACTGGCACCCGTACGACCCGGCAGTCCGTTCCATCGACTGCCACGGGCACAAGTGTAGTAGTAGCTGCAGGTGCAGCTGTGGACACCGCCACCCAGGCTCAGGGTCTGACAGCGCAGGCTGCGTTGGCACTTGAAGAGCCCTTGGTAGATCTTCAACAGGCCAGTGGGGAAACCATAGGGGCACGCCGGGCTGCTCAGACCAAGACACGTGTCCCTGGGGCAGTCATGTCATCTGCTGCCCCGAACAGACGGGTGTTGGCAAGTGCAGGGGCAGATGCACCCAACAGCACCCCGGTTGTGAGTCTGCCAACCAGGACCGTTGCGGTCAATGACCCTGCCACAGCTGATGTTGATGCGCAGGGTCCATTAGTGGGCACCCAGCTGCCACTGACACAAGTCAGGCCTTTGGTCATCCCTCCACCTGCCACTCCCTTGGCTCAATTCACCGAACCCACTGGCCATACTGGTCGGGCGGCATTAGCCAGCCAGGGTCTGCGCCACAGTCCAAGAGGAGGAAGGTTGCACCTGCAGCACAGGCTGGGACCCCACACACAGCCACGACCTCCTGCACGTCGAGGAAGAAGCCTTTCTGTAAGCAGGAACTGGACTTCCTCGTGGACTACGTGCGGGGCCACAGCCGTGACATGCTAGTGGGTGCCAATAGTCAGACTACGGCTGCCCAACGTGACACCCACTGGAAGCATGTTGCGGAACATGTCAGTTCATTCGGCCATGAGGTGCGCACGGCGCAGGAGTGCAAAAAGCGTTGGAATGACATCAAGCGCAGCACTAAGGCTAGCCGTGCCTCAAATTACAACTTGACTCTGGTGACTGGCGGTGGGCCTGCACCAGAGGAGGAAAAACTCGCTCCGCACGAGGCTCTTGTTGCGGAGTTCATACCACCTGAATTGGTCGAAGGAGTGGGAGAGATGCTGGAGTTTGATGCCCAGTCCAGTGAGTGTTGATGCGTGTTTGTTGAGGACGTGTGTGTTTCACTTGTGGGATGTGTTGTGCATGATTGCTGCTACATGTGATGTGTACATGGTTCTGATGTGTAAGTAATGTAATGCTTCCGTCATGCATGTCTCCTCTGCCTGCATGCGGGACTCCATGTGGGCATGCTCCCTTGCCCCTCCTCCGCCACTCTGCACCCCAGTTCCACCTTTGCACTGGTCTGCTTCAATCTTGCCAATGTGTAGTTTCTTGTTCATGTGTCCTGTGTAGATGCTAACTTCCAGCGTAGAAACTGCCAGACATATGCCGTGTGGTACAGCCTTAGTACTTGATGCAGGGTACCTCACTTGTACTGTGCATGGGTCAGATGTCCTGCAGGGACATGAGTGCCCATTCATGCTCCATGTGCATTGCACGCATGCCCCTATGTGTCCTTGACTGGATGATCACTGTAATATGAGTCCTTGTTTACATACATTGCCTGCCATCTCATCGGCCTCCCCATGTCAACTGTGGCTCAGTCCTGCGTTGCACACATGTTTAGGCTCTGACAATCTGTGTGGCTCACAGGCCTCAGCCTTTCTGCAGGTGGATGAGCCTCAAGAGCACCTTTGCCAGCAGACATGGCCCATTGGACGACGGAAATCTGGACCCGTTTGTAGGTGCCCACATGCACATGTGTGCACAAGCAGAGGCACAGTGATTGCAGACCCACATCCTAGAACTGCTGACATGTTCCAAGGAACTCCAGGCAAGGTGAGCATCACAGGGGGGCCACGACACAGCAAAGCTTGCACCAGGCGAGTTGCACATGCAGGCTTAGTCACAGCACTGAGGGTGAGCTTAGACGAATATTGGTGTTGAAGCACACAATGCAGCTCAGATGTGTTTGTGGACTGATGGCTGTTGATAGTAGGGTTGTCTGGGACACATGCAGGGACAGTGGCACATACCCTCCGGTACACCAAGGTCCATTGAGGCACTTGTATCAACCATGTAGCCTTCCGAGACATGGAAAGGGGCAGCTCACAGGGACATACAGCAAGGGACATACTCGGGTGCAGTGCATTTCATTTCCATGTACTTTATGATAAATGCACTGCCAACTTTGTTTCGGTCATGGTGGTACGCAACTTGCACTGAAGTCATGGCTTGCTATATGGGTCTGTCTGCTTACCCAGAGAACATTGCATGTTGTGTGAATTGTGACACATTGGTGTTCCATTTGCCACGCACCCACCGGCGGCTGACTTACTGCATTGACTGTGTATGACCCGTCACAGGGGTACTGATATATATGGGTACGAAGCATCTACACCAGATTGTCTGTTTGTAGAGTACTTTGTTGCTATGGGGCATGTTTGGTGGTGTGTTTTTGTGTAATTGGCACATACTGGTTGTTGACTGTGGCTCTCTTTGCAGCATTGCAGTGCTCCTGTAACCGGACCTGAGAGTGCGCAGGCAGTAGGCCAGCACTCAAAACCAGAGCTAAGTGTCTTGTTGTTTTTCTTTCAAACTGCTCTGCATAGGCTTGCTGGGGGGGTGCACTAATGCATGGATGTATGTGTGATTCAATTTGGTATGTTTTTTTCCCCCTTATCACCCGGAATCCTATGCAATTTTGAACCCTGTACCCTCTACCCGGTGTTCCTGCTTCCCGTACCTATCCAAGCAACGTTCCCTAACCCTCTTTCCCCGCTGGGGTTGCGGATGCCTGTGTAAGCCCCGAACTTGCAGGCGCCAAAACCCTAGAGGGGGTGGTTGGTTCGTACCACTCCTAAGCCTGGACTACAGAAGGCCATAACAATGATGTCCAAGTTTGTTTGGATTGTGTATGTGTTCGTGCAGGTAGTACATTTTCGTTCATTCCCTAATTTCATGTGTCATTGCTCCTCCCCTCTCCTGCCACTCATTCCAGTTATCCAGTGTGCCAACACCTGTCCCGACTGCATATCCCTGAACCTCCTTCCCCACCAGGGTCTCAGGGGCCTGTGTGAGTTTGACCTTGCAGGCACCCGGGACACGGTGGGGGTGGTTGTTTCGTGACACTCTCGCGCCTGAACGCGGGACTGTGACAATACACATCCGTTCATGATGCATCATCCTATGTTATGTACCACACATGGTTCAAATCCTGTTGTGACATTGCTTTACTGTGCTACCTTGGTTGTTGCATCATTGTGGTAGTACTTGGCCTTTGTGAGGTACTGCTACGTCAAGTCATCTACTGGAGGGTGTTCGGGTTCGTTTTTATGCCTTGGATTTTGTGATTTTGGAAATGAGTGTGGATTCTGAGGGTTCAGGCATCTTTTTACACACAAGGTGGGAGATGGTGACGAAGGGTAAAGGTGATCCTGTGGCCAGGTGGAATTGAGGGTTGGAGGCTCCATGACCCAGGTGCAGTTGTTCAGTGGGTCATGGTCATTTGTGAGGGAGGGGGGGTTGTTGTTGATAGTTGCCTTGCCCTGCAGTGTGATGGGAACTCTGACATTGTAATGGTGGTATCCTATGTACATGTTGTGTTCTGCTGATCAATGCCTGTTCATGTGTTGTGTTTTCCTTTCAGATGCGAGGGGATAGTTGTGGTTTGACATGCTGGGGTGTACACATGGTGAATGTTCACATGTGATGTGTAGGGAACACTGATGGTCACTTGAGTGCACATGCATATGTGGAGTGCATGTCCTTGCAGAACCACACACTCTGATGCACTACATGTACTCCTACCCTTGCATATCCACGTGTATACTGTTTGCCTTCTGGTGCCCACTGTGTCCCTGCAGCACATGTTCTGTGACCGATTATGGATCCAGTACATGCTAATTTGATGTTTGATGTGGTCTGTCACTTAGATGTGATGCTCAGGGTGTGCATCACACACAATGGCTGTTCACTGTGCTGTGCGCTGAGCAGTGTGTTGCAGGAGTAGGACACTGCACACATGAGCTGCAGTGTTGATTTTGCAATGCATAATGTGGATGTAGACAGGCATTCATTGTTATGTTACGTCTACGACTGTTGTAATGCATTTGGAAATGACTTATTTTGGGTGGGAGATTTTGTTGGTCTGTCATTTCATCTGATTCCGGGTCAGGTATCATTGTCTGATGCCACTGTACATTTAGGACATGGCAATGTGTACCTTATCGTTACTGTGTTGGTGTATGGGTATTGCTTGCCATGTCATGTTGATGTTTGGGAGGGTTTGAGTGAAATGACAGTGATGGCCATGCACACCTTGCATGTCAGGGTCATCCGCTTCTCAGAGCAACTAGCTGGGGGTAGATTTCTCTCCGCGGCAGGGCCCTCCCCCTGGAACAGACTTCCTGCCTGACTTGAACTTGAGGGGAACCATCTCCAGTTCTGGAAGCACCTCAAGACCTTCCTCTTTGCTTCTGCTTACTCTCTGCCTCTCCGTTGCAGAATTCTTCACTGGAACTGCACAGGAGCTGCAACTGGGCCACTCTCACCGACCTCGGTCCCTGGCCCAGCCACTCTCCACTTGCACTGCCTCCCTGGCAACCCCTGCACTGCAGTACTGTCTCTCTATCCATACAGCCCTCCCTTCCCAGCACTTGTCTGCACTGACCTTTGCAGTTGCCACCAGCCGACCTATGTATTATTTTTTTGGGCTACTTCCCCTGTACTGGACTCCCCCCCACCCTTCCCCTTGCACTTTTCCCTTCCCCCTACCCCTGCACTGCACGATCTCAATGACACCTGGCCTAGTAGTACCGTTGTCTGTCTTCCCTTGTTCCCCCCTACCTGTCTCATTGCGCCTTGAAATACTTGTGTATGGGTCATATCATGTCATATGTCATATGTGTGCCTTTTGGTCACACAGGATAGCTTGTGTTTAAGTAGCTAGGGATGCAGACGATGTGGCACTTCCATGGCAACTATCTCAGGGTGGTAGGGTTGTGACAGTTGACTGTCTCTTTGTCATCATCGATTGTCACCTGGTATGTGCCAGGCCTGTGTGCACTCCTCAGGGGTGGGAGTTTAGGTGAAAAATGTGGCCACAAGCTGGTTCTGGGCTTCCTCGCCACATGCCCTGTCCCCTCCCATGGGCAGCGCCTGTGCCTGTGGTTGGGGATGTGGGGGCACCACCATGTCCACCGGGACGCCCTGCCGTGTTGCAACATTGTGCAGGACACATGCTGCCACAATGATCCTGCACACTACTGGTGGTGCATAGAGTAGTTGCCCACCAGAGCGGTCAAGGGAGCGGAAACGTGACTTGAGCACTCCGAATGTGCGCTCCACTATGCCCCTGGTTGCAATATGGGCAGCGTTGTATCTTACCTGGGGTGGTGTGGTGGGGTTCTGGATTGGCGTCATCATGTGGTTGCTCAGAGGGTAGGCACTGTCCCCTGGGGAGGTGATAATAGTTGAGATTATTAGGGTTTGGATATTTGTCTGTGTGTGACTTGCATGCATGTGCAAGGGCATTTGTACTGACCTAGGAACCATGTGTCACCATGCTGCCCAGCTTCCAGGGCCCGGCTCAGGGCGGACATTCTGTATATGAAACTGTCATGGGTGGAGCCAGGGTAGTTTGCATAGACAGAGGTGATGATTCCCTTTGCATCACATACCACCTGTACATTGATGGAATGCCAGTGCTTGCGGTTTCGGTAGATGTGCTCAGTGGCCCTAGGTGGACGTAGGGCCACATGGGTGCAATCTATGGCACCGAGCACTTTGGGAAAGTGTGCCACCCTGAAAAAATCCAGGACCACGGCCTGCCTTTCTGCGGGTGTTCTGGGCATGTATATGTGCCTGCGGACTGAGGGGCGCGCTGTCATGATTGCCAGTACCTGGTGCAGGCAGCATGACTGCATGGCCTGTGAGACCCCCCCACTATGGCAATGGTCCGCTGAAATGACCCAGTGGCCAAAAAATGCAGGACATTGAGCAGCTTCTCCAAGGGGCTCAATGCTTGGGAGCAAAGGGTGGGGGATGTGAGGTCATCTTCCCACTCCCTGACCAGGTCTAGGATGATATGGGGTGGAAACCTATACCTGCCGTAGACCTGGTCATCAGGCATCCCAAAAAGGCTTGTCCGTGGTGCGAAAATGCGTGCCCTGGCTATTCTCCTCCTCCTGCGGTGTCCCACGATCAGTGCAGCGGCAAATGGGGCATTCATCGTAGCTGTATATACGCGTTTGTTGTTTGCGCGCACTTTTATGCTGTGCGCGGGGACGCCTCCGCCTGCCTTCGTGTGGGCGGACGCGTTGACGCCTGTGCACGTCTTTTGCCGTGCGCGGGTTTCCCGTATTCGGATACGTGGTAAGACTGTACGTCCGAGTGTCATCGCGTGTGATCGGAGGGGAGTGAGCGTACATGCGATTGGCCTGGGTACGTGTGTTTTGGGGTGCGCGGGAAGTTCCACACGCGATTAGCCTGGGTACGTGTGTTCCGGGGTGCACGGGAACTTTCACACGCGATTGGTGGAAATCCACGTGTGTTCTGTCAGCACGTGCAATGAGGGAAACACCCGCGCGCGTCACGTCACAGATGCGCTAACGCGCTAAGGGCCTTTGGTCCAATGAAATGCATATGCGTGCTGCCGTGCATACGCGCTAAGGGCCTTTCCTCGAATTACACGCTGACGTGCAGATTTTTCACGTGCCAAATCACTCCGTATCAAGCTGGCCACGCGTAAGCACACGGAAGACCACGCTCCTGCCCAGAAGGCCGAACTACTGTCCCCCAGAGCCCCGAGCACGCTCCCACCTGCCATCTGCTGCTGCCTGACTGCCTGCTGCCCACGTGCCCTGCCATTTGCTGCCTGCACATCAGCCAGGGGTGCTGTTGCTGTGACCACCCCTGCTGGAACCGAAGACTCCCGACTGGGATTCCATCGCTCCACAGCCCAGCCCCAGGACCCAGTTGCCCACCCACTCCTGCCTCTGGGGTTGTCATGTCGGGGCAAACACCAACTGAGACCACTGACAACCCCCGGCCAGAGAGGCAGAGGGGCACCAGCTTCAGTGCCACTGAAGTTGGTGTCCTGGTGGAGCAAGTCCTGGGGCAGTATGATGCCCTCTTCGGAAGTTCCCGCGCCGACAAGGAAGGACGGACTCGGATCTGGACTGACATCGTGACTGCCATCAACGCGGAGGGGGTGGCAGTCCGCGACTTACAACATGTCAAGAAGCGCTGGGAGGACTTCAGGTCCAGGACCCTGAACAAGGCCCGGCGCCTCTTGAAGGCAGCGGATGCCAAGGGGAGCCGGGGCCACTTGTCGGAAGAACAGATGAGGGTCCTTGAACGCATATCCCCAGCGCTCCACATCCAGGTCCTTGAGAGGCAGACCCGTCTGGAGTCGAGCGGTAAGTGTACATGCATCCTGATTGTGAGCAGTGCGTGTGCTGATTTTTCAGTAGTGTGCAGGTTGCACATCTGTTTGTATGGGGTTGAGTATGGGTGGGGGTGTACAGGGCCGTGGGGCTAACACATGCGAGGGCTGGAATGTGTGAGACATGGATGGTGCTTGTGTGTGTAGGCTTGCATGCCAAATTCAGTTGTGTGGGCACACATGTTTGGATGAATGTGTATGTAAGTAGACATGTCCGTAATGTCACGCATGTATGTTGTTTTCGGCTGCATGTATCAGCACTGTGTCCTTGTGCATGTGTGTGTATTTGACAAGGGTGCAACAGTGATGCAACATGGATGCATGTGACAGCGGTATGTGGAAGCCTGATTGGCAGATGTGACATGGATGCCCGTCTGAATACTGCGACACTTGGCAGGGGTGTACACATGCATGCAAGTGTGGTGGTGTGTGTACATGTGTGGTGCACTTCCTGTGTTGCATGTGATGTCTGGCTCACCTTTGCCTGCTCATGCTGTTGTATGTGTATGGATGGTGCTGGCAGTTGCGATATGGCTGTGGTATGGCTCATGTGTGCGAGTTGAAATGACATGTGTGTTGGGGATTGTGATGACATGTCTGAGGTTTGCCAATGCCACTCATATACAACTGCCATGTGTGTATGTGTCCATTGTACAGTGCCCTGATGCCTGTGTTTTGTTTCTCCCTGTCTGCAGCGTCAACTGATGAAGAGGGCGGAGAAGGTGCTGTGGAGCACAGCGGCGGGGATCCCACCACCAGCCGGAGACGCAAGGCCCGGCTCCCCTCCCATGTTGTCATCTCGTCGGGGAGTGAGGAGTCCGGTGCCGCGTCCCAGGCCGCAGCTGCCGGGGGGAGGTCCAAGAGGCGGAGGTTGGAGTTGGACTCCTCGGCAGCAGAAGGGGCAGCTGGGACCCCACAAGGCCCAACAAGAGAAGATGGCACAGAGTCATCCAGGTTGGTGGGGGGTTTGGTGGAGGAGGAGGCCGTGCAAGCACCAGAGACGGGGTCTGGAGGTGGGGATCCCACTGGTGCTAGTGGTGCAGTGCAGGACCAGGGACAGGAGGCAGAACAGGCCGCCGCGGAGGTGCCTGTGTGCAATCCTGTCCCTGATCCTGTCCCTGCATCATCTTGCACCAGCAGGGATGCCTACGTCCAGACCCGTTTTCAGGCAGGGGATGAGCTCACGTCAACTGGCCTTCCTCTGCCTGCGGACGTGGCTATCCGGGTCCGGGTTGAGCCTGTCCTGACTGGTGTGGCGTTGCGTCAATGGGCCATGCGAGGTGACCTGCAGTCTTTTCATGAGGAGACTGCACGTCATCTCGAAAGGCTCGTTGACCACGTCAGCCTGCTGGGACAGGTCACCCAGGCCGGATTCCTCCGTATGATGGGGCTTGCTACGACCCCCTCCTCAACTGGACCCCCTACGCGCCAGTCGTCCTCCGTGCCATCTTCCCACCCATCAGTCACCTGGGTGCCCTGTGGAGCTGCCTCTGACGGTGCGGCCAGGCTGGTGGAGGAGGCATCCCTGCCACAGTCGGGAGTCGGACGTCCAGCAAGGGTGGCCACATCAACGACTGCACCCCAGCCGGCGGAGGATGTGCAGGCAGCAGGAGGCCGTGCACGGGCAGAGGCACAGCAGCAGCAGCAACGTGGTGGGAGCCATGAAGGCTCGGGGCCTTCAACATCGAAGGGGCAGGCATCGGCCGGAGGGCAGGAGGACCCAGGACAGAGAGTGTCTTCCGTGTGGCAGCGGTTGGGCCACGCCATAGATGCGGAGCGGCAGCGGGCGCAAGAGGCGCGGCTCACAATGTTCAGGGCGGAGAACTCCATGCGGAGGGCCCTGAGGCGGGCCGAGTGCCTCGAGGCAATCCGCAGGGGTTTGGAGGTGGACACGTCGACGGCCCTGCGGACCCTCGGGGCCATGGAGGAGGACCGCCTCCGGGACATTGAGCAGGAGTTCGATGATGCCCTGGCCCGGGACATCCACAAGTGAGCCGTCAAACTAGCCCGCTGCCCTTGTACATAGTTATGTAGGTAGTGTTAGGTTTCATTTTTGTTTTGATTTTATTTGGACCTTTCGAACATTGGCCACATTTTTGTATATAGTTTATTTTATGAGTTAGTGTAGTTAGATAGGTTTCCTTTCTTTTGTTGGGATAATGGACCCTGGCTTGTTCCCATGTACATAGTTCACTGTTGGATTGTATTTTGTTTTCACATTTTAACCATGAAGCAATGGCTTTCTTTTTTATTTCCCATTGGATTTTGTATTGTGGATATTGACTTTGGACACCATTACTTTGGAATTTTATTTTTGGTTTTGCTTTTTTTCACGGACATGCTTCTTTTAATTTTTGTACATTCACATTTCTGTTTCTTTATTTTTGATTCTATTTATGTTTCCTTTAATACATATATTTTTTCGGTGAACTTCAATGTGTGGTATCTCATTGGTTTCATGCATTTCATGATATGCGTTTTGAGATTCACTGACACCCATTGGGTGTATGTGAGGGAAATGTGTTTGTTTCGGAACTTGCAATTGGTGTTCTGTGATGTAATTGCAAATTATGAGTGGGTGGATGCAATACTCGGGTGGGTGTTTTGCATTTGGAGGCTGACCATAGGGACCAGGGATCTAGATTGTGATGACATGTTGGCTGGGGAACATGAGTTGCACATGGGTGGGGGCCTGCTGGCAGGTGCCCCACAGTGCTGGGGGGTGGGGGTGGTGGGGAACATGAGTTGGACATGGGTGGGGGTCTGCTGGCAGGTGCCCCACAGTGCTGGGGGGTGGGGGTGGTGGGAGACATGGGTGGGGGCCTGGTGGAGGCTGCCCCTGGTGGCTGGGGGGTGGGGGTGGTGGGAGACATGAGTTGGACATGGGTGGGGGCCTGCTGGCTGGTGCCCCACAGTGCTGGGGGGTGGGGGTGGTGGGAGACATGGGTGGGGGCCTGGTGGAGGGTGCCCCTGCACTGCTGGGGGGTGGGGGTGGTGGGAGACATGGGTGGGGGCCTGGTGGAGGCTGCCCCTGGTGTCTGGGGGGTGGGGGTGCTGGGAGACATGGGTGGGGGCCTGGTGGAGGCTGCCCCTGCACTGCTGGGGGGTGGGGGTGGTGGGAGACATGGGTGGGGCCCTGGTGGAGGGTGCCCCTGCACTGCTGGGGGGTGGGGGTGGTGGGAGACATGGGTGG
Source organism: Ambystoma mexicanum (assembly GCF_040938575.1). NCBI lineage: Eukaryota > Metazoa > Chordata > Amphibia > Caudata > Ambystomatidae > Ambystoma > Ambystoma mexicanum. The sequence goes on along the minus strand of NC_090924.1, from coordinate 1,103,086,381 downwards.
GGGCCTGCTGGCAGGTGCCCCACAGAGCTGGGGGGTGGGGGTGGTGGGAGACATGGGTGGGGGCCTGGTGGAGGCTGCCCCTGGTGGCTGGGGGGTGGGGGTGGTGGGAGACATGGGTGGGGGCCTGGTCGAGGCTGCCCCTGGTGGCTGGGGGGTGGGGGTGCTGGGAGACATGGGTGGGGGCCTAGTGGAGGCGGCCCCTGGTGGCTGGGGGGTGGGGGTCCTGGGAGACATGGGTGGGGGCCTGGTGGTGGGTGTCCCTGCACTGCTGGGGGGTGGGGGTGGTGGGAGACATGGGTGGGGGCCTGCTGGCAGGTGCCCCACAGTGCTGGGGGGTGGGGGTGGTGGGGAACATGAGTTAGACATGGGTGTGGGCCTTCTGGCAGGTGCCCCACAGTGCTGGGGGGTGGGGGTGGTGGGAGACATGGGTGGGGGCCTGGTGGAGGCTGCCCCTGGTGGCTGGGGGGTGGGGGTGCTGGGAGACATGGGTGGGGGCCTGGTGAAGGCTGCCCCTGCACTGCTGGGGGTGGGGGTGGTGGGAGACATGGGTGGGGGCCTGGTGGAGACTGCCCCTGGTGGCTGGGGGTGGGGGTGCTGGGAGACATGGGTGGGGGCCTGGTGAAGGCTGCCCCTGCACTGCTGGGGGGTGGGGGTGGTGGGAGACATGGGTGGGGGCCTGGTGGAGGGTGCACCTGCACTGCTGGGGGGTGGGGGTGGTGGGAGACATGGGTGGGGGCCTGCTGGCAGGTGCCCCACAGTGCTGGGGGTGGGGGTGGTGGGAGACATGGGTGGGGGCCTGGTGGAGGCTGCCCCTGGTGGCTGGGGGGTGGGGGTGCTGGGAGACATGGGTGGGGGCCTGGTGGAGGCTGCCCATGGTGGCTGGGGGGTGGGGGTGCTGGGAGACATGGGTGGGGGCCTGGTGGAGGCTGCCCTGGTGGCTGGGGGGTGGGGGTGCTGGGAGACATGGGTGGGGGCCTGGTGGTGGGTGCCCCTGCACTGCTGGGGGGTGGGGTGGTGGGAGACATGGGTGGGGGCCTGGTGGAGGCTGCCCCTGGTGGCAGGGGGGTGGGGGTGCTGGGAGACATGGTTGGGGGCCTGGTGGAGGCTGCCCCTGCACTGCTGGGGGGTGGGGGTGCTGGGAGACATGGGCGGGGGCCTGGTGGAGGCTGCCCCTGGTGGCTGGGGGGTGAGGGTGCTGGGAGACATGGGTGGGGGCCTGGTGGAGGGTGCCCCTGCACTGCTGGGGGGTGGGGGTGGTGGGAGATATGGGTGGGGGCCTGGTGGAGGCTGCCCCTGGTGGCTGGGGGGTGGGGGTGCTGGGAGACATGGGTGGGGGCCTGGTGGAGGCTGCCCCTGCACTGCTGGGGGGTGGGGGTGGTGGGAGACATGGGTGGGGCCTGGTGGAGGGTGCCCCTGCACTGCTGGGGGGTGGGGGTGGTGGGAGACATGGGTGGGGGCCTGCTGGCAGGTGCCCCACAGTGCTGGGGGGTGGGGGTGGTGGGAGACATGGGTGGGGGCCTGGTGGAGGCTGCCCCTGGTGGCTGGGGGGTGGGGGTGCTGGGAGACATGGGTGGGGGCCTGGTGGAGGCTGCCCCTGGTGGCTGGGGGGTGGGGGTGCTGGGAGACATGGGTGGGGGCCTGGTGGAGGCTGCCCTGGTGGCTGGGGGGTGGGGGTGGTGGGAGACATGGGTGGGGGCCTGGTGGTGGGTGCCCCTGCACTGCTGGGGGGTGGGGGTGGTGGGAGACATGGGTGGGGGCCTGGTGGAGGCTGCCCCTGGTGGCAGGGGGGTGGGGGTGCTGGGAGACATGGTTGGGGGCCTGGTGGAGGCTGCCCCTGCACTGCTGGGGGGTGGGGGTGCTGGGAGACATGGGCGGGGGCCTGGTGGAGGCTGCCCCTGGTGGCTGGGGGGTGGGGGTGCTGGGAAACATGGGTGGGGGCCTGGTGGAGGGTGCCCCTGCACTGCTGGGGGGTGGGGGTGGTGGGAGACATGGGTGGGGGCCTGGTGGAGGCTGCCCCTGGTGGCTGGGGGGTGGGGGTGCTGGGAGACATGGGTGGGGGCCTGGTGGAGGCTGCCCCTGCACTGCTGGGGGGTGGGGGTGGTGGGAGACATGGGTGGGGGCCTGGTGGAGGGTGCCCCTGCAGTGCTGGGGGGTGGGGGTGGTGGGAGACATGGGTGGGGGCCTGCTGGCAGGTGCCCCACAGTGCTGGGGGGTGGGGGTGGTGGGAGACATGGGTGGGGGCCTGGTGGAGGCTGCCCCTGGTGGCTGGGGGGTGGGGGTGCTGGGAGACATGGGTGGGGGCCTGGTGGTGGGTGCCCCTGCACTGCTGGGGGGTGGGGGAGGGTGGGAGACATGGGTGGGGGCCTGGTGGTGGGTGCCCCTGCACTGCTGGGGGTGGGGGTGGTGGGAGACATGGGTGGGGGCCTGCTGGCAGGTGCCCCACAGTGCTGGGGGGTGGGGGTGGTGGGTGTCATGGGCGCTACTCCTGAGGGGCCAGGACTGGCCCAGCGCCCTCAGAAGCAGACCCGTCTTCCACTACTCCGGACCCAGCAGACCCCTACAGGGGCCCTTTGGACCGTGTCCTGGCGCCTTTGGCGCCGGGCTCATATTGATAAACAGTGTAATAATGCTTGGGTGGACTTACCTGAGGCAGACCATGCTCCATATTTACCCAGAACAATCCAGTCTGGTTGAAGTCCCCAGCCATCAGGGCTGGGAGGAACTATTCCCTCCATTCAGGAACTCATTTCTTACCTGGGTGGAACCGGTGGAAGAACACACACTGGAAGCACTTCTCTGCTATTTAAACCACGCCCGATGGAAAACACGTGCTTCGCGTTATTCTGCAGCAGCAGCAGGATGCTCACCGAGTCGGCTCCTGCATTCCAGGTCCAGAGTCATTTCAGCTTCCGCGCAGCAACCTGTGGATGAAGAAAGACACAGAACAATACTTACCAGATCCCGGAATCGAGTCACCGGCAAAACCTGCAAAGAATAAACATAAGGTTAGAAAAGTGCAACTCGCTCGCAGCCACGCCGCTTACCTGATCCATCCGTGATTGCAACGGAGTTAACCGCGGCCTTCTCTTCGGCAGCTTCTCTGCACCTGAAAGGCAAAGGACATAATTAAAAAGGGGTTCAGGTGAAGGCAGTCGCATTCATCTTAACTTACCAGTTTTTACACGCGCAGTAGCAGCCGCATCAAACTCAGCATCCCTCAGCATCCCGGCACCTGAAAAACAGGAAAAAGACATTATTTGAGGTGCCATTAAAAGCGGCCAACGATCATTATACTTGCGTGCATCGGTACGTGCAGTGGCAACGGATATAAAGCCTGCAGCATCCCGGCACCTGAAAACTAGAAAAAGGACATTATTAGAGGTGCCATAAAAGGCGGCCAACGATCATTTTACTTACGTGCATCGGCACGTGCAGTGGCAACGAATATAATGCCCGCAGCATCCCGGCACCTGAAAACTAGAAAAAGGACATTATTAGAGGTGCCATTAAAAGCGGCCAACATTATTCTTACGTGCATCGGCACGTGCAGCGGCAACGGAAAACGGAAAACTACGCCCACAGCATCCCGAGGCCTGAAACAAAGGAAAAGGGACATTATTGAGGTGCCCATCTTTTAAAGCCTAAAGACTACAGTATACTTACAGGCATCCGCTCTTGCAGTAACGGCGGCATCGCTCTTTGGCATCCCAGTACAAGTGCCACAACTAAGGCCGCAAAAGACTTGAGCCTCAACACTGAACTCATCCAGTGACGTAACTGGAATCCACGCACTCCTGCACCAGACGCAGGATGGAGAGCTCAGCATTTATACGCCTAAGGTGAGAGCTCGCCGAGACAAGTAGAAAGCTAGGCTGTGGGAGAAACTGGCGATTGGTGGGAGAAGGAATCCCATCAAACGGTAATTCACCCTTTTTCTTCCACCTGCAGAAAACTTACCCTGCAAGTCAGACATTCGATAAGAGGAAGCCCAGTCCTGAGAATCGTCCGAGCTCTACGCTTCTCAATTGAAGAAACGATAGCAGCCCAGCCGGGATCAGCGCCTCCGTGGGAATCAGGTGAGAGTTACAGTGGGGAACATGAGTTGGACATGGGTGTGGGCCTGCTGGCAGGTGCCCCACAGTGCTGGGGGGTGGGGGTGGTGGGGAACATGAGTTGGACATGGGTGGGGGCCTGCTGGCAGGTGCCCCACAGTGCTGGGGGGTGGGGGTGGTGGGGAACATGAGTTGGACATGGGTGGGGGCCTGCTGGCAGGTGCCCCACAGTGCTGGCGGGTGGGGGTGGTGGGAGACATGGGTGGGGGCCTGGTGGAGGGTGCCCCTGGTGGCTGGGGGGTCGGGGTGCTGGGAGACATGGGTGGGGGCCTGGTGGAGGCTGCCCCTGCACTGCTGGGGGTGGGGGTGGTGGGAGACATGGGTGGGGGCCTGGTGGAGGCTGCCCCTGGTGGCTGGGGGGTGGGGGTGCTGGGAGACATGGGTGGGGTCCTGGTGGAGGCTGCCCCTGGTGGCTGGGGGGTGGGGGTGGTGAGAGACATGGGCGGGGGCCTGGTGGTGGGTGCCACTACACTGCTGGGGGGTGGGGGTGGTAGGAGCCATGGGTGGGGGCCTGCTGGCAGGTGCCCCACAGTGCTGGGGGGTGGGGGTGGTGGGAGACATGGGTGGGGGCCTGGTGGAGGCTGTCCCTGGTGGCTGGGGGGTGGGGGTGGTGGGAGACATGGGTGGGGGCCTGGTGGAGGGTGCCCCTGCACTGCTGGGGGTGGGGGTGGTGGGAGACATGGGTGGGGGCCTGGTGGAGGCTGCCCCTGGTGGCTGGGGGGTGGGGGTGGTGGGAGACATGGGTGGGGGCCTGGTGGAGACTGCCCCTGGTGGCTGGGGGGTGGGGGTGCTGGGAGACATGGGTGGGGGCCTGGTGGTGGGTGCCCCTGCACTGCTGGGGGGTGGGGGGTTGGGAGACATGGGTGGGGGCCTGGTGGTGGGTGCCCCTGCACTGCTGGGGGTTGGGGGTTGTGGGAGACATGGGTGGGGGCCTGCTGACAGGTGCCCCACAGTGCTGGGGGGTGGGGGTGGTGGGGAACATGAGTTGGACATGGGTGTGGGCCTGCTGGCAGGTGCCCCACAGTGCTGGGGGGTGGGGTGGTGGGGAACATGAGTTGGACATGGGTGGGGGCCTGCTGGCAGGTGCCCACAGTGCTGGGGGGTGGGGGTGGTGGGGAACATGAGTTGGACATGGGTGGGGGCCTGCTGGCAGGTGCCCCACAGTGCTGGCGGGTGGGGGTGGTGGGAGACATGGGTGGGGGCCTGGTGGAGGCTGCCCCTACACTGCTGGGGGGTGGGGTGGTGGGAGACATGGGTGGGGGCCTGGTGGAGGCTGCCCCTGGTGGCTGGGGGGTCGGGGTGGTGGGAGACATGGGTGGGGGCCTGGTGGAGGCTGCCCCTGGTGGCTGGGGGGTGGAGGTGCTGGGGAACATGAGTTGGACATGGGTGGGGGCCTGCTGGCAGGTGCCCCTGGTGGCTGGGGGGTGGGGGTGCTGGGAGACATGGGTGGGGGCCTGGTGGAGGCTGCCCCTGCACTGCTGGGGGTTGGGGATGGTGGGAGACATGGGTGGGGGCCTGGTGGAGGCTGCCCCTGGTGGCTGGGGGTCGGGTGCTGGGAGACATGGGTGGGGGCCTGGTGGAGGCTGCCCCTGTTGGCTGGGGGGTGGGGGTGGTGGGAGACATGGGTGGGGGCCTGGTGGTGGGTGCCCCTGCACTGCTGGGGGGTGGGGGTGGTGGGAGTCATGGGTGGGGCCTGCTGGCAGGTGCCCCACAGTGCTGGGGGGTGGGGGTGGTGGGAGTCATGGGTGGGGGCCTGGTGGAGGCTGCCCCTGGTGGCTGGGGGTGAGGGTGGTGGGAGACATGGGTGGGGGCCTGGTGGAGGGTGCCCCTGCACTGCTGGGGGGTGGGGGTGGTGGGAGACATGGGTGGGGGCCTGGTGGAGGCTGCCACTGGTGGCTGGTGGATGGGGGTGGTGGGAGACATGGGTGGGGGCCTGGTGGAGGCTACCCTGGTGGCTGGAGGGTGGGGGTGGTGGGAGACATGGGTGGGGGCCTGGTGGAGGGTGCCCCTGGTGGCTGGGGGTGCAGGGGGACATGCGTTGGTGGGCAGTAGTGCAAGTTGACATGTGGGTTGGCTGGGGGGCATGGCCATGGTGGATGGGATGCCTGCAGGACATGTGCAGGGTAGGCCCCTGTGGTGTGAGCCACCTGCAGGGGCCGTGGAGGGTGTAGAGGGAACACCTGGGAGGACCCACACGTGCAATTCACGTGTGGTGCTCCCCGCGCACCCCTGTAATACATGTACCCTGATGAGATTGCATGTGGAACTTCCTGCGCACCCCTGTAATACACGTACCCTGATGGAATTGCGTGTGGAACTTCCCGTGCACCCCTGGAATACACGTACCCTGCTGATGTTGCGTGTGATACTTCCCCCGCACCCCGAAATACACGTACCCTGATGAGATCGCGTGTGTAACTTCCCGCAAACCCCCGAAATACACGTACCCTGATGAGATCGCGTGTGTAACTTCCCGCGCAACCCTGAAATACACGTACCCTGATGTGATTGCGTGTGTAACTTCCCACGTACCCCCGAAATACACGTACCCCGCTCAATCGCGTGTGTAACTTCCCATGCACCCCCGAAATACACATACCCCGCTCAATCGCGTGTGTAACTTCCCGCGCACCCCCGAAATACACGTAACCCGCTCAATCGCATGTGTAACTTCCCGCGCGCCCCCGAAATGCACGTACCCCGCTCAATCGCGTGTGTAACTTCCCGCGCGCCCCCGAAATACATGTACCCTGCTCAATCGCGTGTGTAACTTCCCGCGCACCCCCGATGTACACGTACCCCGCTTTATCGCGTGTGTAACTTCCCGCGCACCCCCGAAATACACGTACCCCGCTCAATTGCGTGTGTTACTTCCCGCGCACCCCCGCAATACACGTGCCCCGCTCGCACAGGCCCAATTGCTGTATGTTGCCACTTTTGTGATGTGCTGGGACTCTACCGCCTGCCTTTGTGTGGCAGACGTGTTTCAGCTTGTGCATGTCTTTGGCTGTGCGTGGCTTTGCCCTATTCGATTCCATGAATACGTGTGGTTTGAGTGCGTGTGGGCGTTCCGTCTGCTTCCCTGCAGTACATCCCCAGTTACGCCCTTATTTTCGCACATTGTTCCCCATTCCGGGCGTTACGCCCCGTGTCCCGCCCACTTTCTGGTGTATGCGCCGAGGTTGTGCGCTTTCACTGTGCGCGTCGCGCACGCCTTTCGGGATGTTGCAGTGACTTGTGCGCCATGCACGGGTTTGGCGCACATCCCGAGGTAAACACGCGCAGGGACTTCCATGAATCGCACACTGTTTTTTTGCGCTTGCGCCTGCTTGCGCCTGATTGCGCAAAGATTTTCGGCGCACGTTTGTTCCATGAATCGGCCCCCAAGTTTCAATTTATGCAAACTGTTGTTCAGAGCGGTCAGTGCGCATTACGTCAAGAGACTGGAACTACAGAACATAATGTAAATTGAACTATACATCATATTTTTGCGATGAAAAAAGGGGGAATTGTTCTTTTTGCATCTGGGAGAATTCAGCGACGTGCCAAAATGCCATTTGACGTAAATAATGGACAGAATACGTTGTTCCCTATACCACGCCATATTTAAAAAATGAGTGCATAACTCGCGATTCATTTATAAGTCTACTAATAATTGCTATTTGTGTTTCGTTTAAGTAGGATTGGATTTTTGGCCTGTATTGATTATTGACATTGTTATGGGTTGTTTGTTGGAGCATATTGTGACGATTACTCATAGATGACCCAAAACCACAATCTGTATGTGGGCTAGTGATATCCAAACCACTTTGTCCCATGAAATATCAGGGATTTCAAATCAAAGTTGCATTATTCAAAGGGCTGGGGGCAGAACATTTTCCAAGGATACTTGGTTCGCTTTTCTATAGATAATATTCCCAGTTCCGTTACAATGCCATCTGTCTGCTGTCCCATTTCTGAGTCACTTTATCCATACCTTTGAGAGCTATACTGACTTCTCAGCACTAACCTTTCATGCACATCGTAGTCTAAAATAGTCCCCCATGTTTTCTGTGTGTGTTCATTGTGTGTGGTTTATGTTTGTTATTCAGTTTCATCCGTTGCAAAATTACAACATAAATTAGAATAAAGAACGGATGATAAAATATATTTTTATTCTGTTATCTACACAGATATGTTGTACCGTTCTGCGAATGCCATAGTTTCCAGCTGCTGTGGGATGGCTTTTTCAGCCAACAATGCCAGATACGCCTAACCGCATCATTCAGCATCACCTTCATGTGGGACGATACACCAGGACCGATAGGCCCTTTGGCAGGACCAGCGACAAGGAACAACCTGTCATCATTTACGGTGTAGCAAGAATCTGATGCATCTAATCCACATATTCCCCCAAAAGGAACACCATGTGAGTCACTTTAAACTTTTGCCACTCAAGCCTAAGGACACACATCTATTTGTCGTTCATCGCAGTCAGTGGATCTCAATAATGCGGTTTTTGGAGCGTTCTTTGATCAATAAAAGCACTTGCAAACTTGCAGATGAATGACGTTTTCTTTAAAAATTATTCGATTTGGGACGCGATGTGAGAGGAAGTGTGTGTTGATCTTCCGGGCTCTGCATTAATTGACGTTATTACGTGGGTGATGACTGGGCGCTTTTGGCTACGCTGCCCACTAAAGTTATGAAAATAGGTGGATCCTATCGTTTGGAATATGATATGATATGATATGATATGATATGATATGATATGATATGATATGATATGGTATTTGTAACGCGCCTATACACAAGTGTTTCAAGGCGCGACGAGGCAGGGAGGGGGAACAGAGGGAAGACAGTCAACGATCCTAATAGGCCAGGTGTCATTCAGATCGCGCAAGTGCATGGGTAGAGGGGAGGGAAAAGTGCAAGGGGAAAGGGAGAGGGGAAAGTGCAGGACTGGGGTAGTAGAATAACAAGATAAATAATAAGGGCCAGCTGGTGGCAAGTGCAAGGTAAGTGCAGACAGGTGCTGGCAAGGGGGGCTGTAGGGATACAGAGACAGTCCCGCAGTGCAGGGGTTGCCAGGGAGGCAGTGCAAGGGGAGAGTGGCTGGGCCAAAGACCGAGATCGATGAGAGTGGCCCAGTTGCAGATTCAGATTCAGTGCAATTTCAGTCAGAATAGTGATGTCAGCTTCAGGGGCGGGGGATATGGTTTACTGCCGCAGGGGCACTCGACCTTAGAGCGATGCAGCAACGGATAAGATTAGCACAAGATGGCCGCGCAGAACCCTTGTTTTTACATGTGTAAAAGTCAGGAAAACTAAGGTAAGATACATAGGAAGGTTTTTTACGATCGATCACACTATCCTGAAAAACACATGCCCGAACGATCGGGACAATAACATTTTTGAACGCACTTTTCCTTTAAGGAACTTAGATGTGCCCCTTTCCGAGCCTGACTGATTAAGAAACGGAGAACAAGATACTGAAATTGGATTGCTTCACATGGATCTACGATGTATCAAAGGGACGCAGAAAAAATGCTGCAGGCGTTCTCTACACAGAACACCCAGAACCTGTGGCTGCTTCTAAACAACTAAAAAGCTCCTGGTTGTCCCCTTCAACTAAACCCTATACCCGAATCTTTGTGGGTGGAACCTATTTGGCCAAATAATCCTCCAGACAGAACACCATAATGAATGGAAAATTAACTTCTACAGAGACAAAATCTTACATCTAATAAAGAAAGCAAATAGGTCCTGAGCCACGGGCCAGATGGACTAACTAACGACATACTGCCCCAGGAGCATGGGCTGATTTTTGGTATATTTTGATTGGGAGAATCATGCTGATGGGCCAAGTCCCTGCTTCATAGAAGAAATCAGTAGTGGTTCCTATTTTCAAGAAGGGTGACAGAACTGATCCCAAGAATTATCTCACCATTGCCCTTCTTGATGTCTTGGGTAAGCTCTTTGTGGCTGTCTTGTTGAGGCGGCTTAATGAGTGGGTACGAGACTCTGGAGCTTTTGACCCTAGACAAACTGGATTTGACACTGGAGTTGGATGTAGTCTAAACCTGCTACTAATGAGCCTGTTAAAAATTAAGACATGGAACAGGCAATCAATAGCAGTAGTAGAAAATGCCTGTGGGAGAAAATGTCAAGGTTAAGATGTCCAAATGACCTGTTGTCCGCCATCAAGGATCTCTACACCAGGACAACCCTACAAGTAAGGCTTGATCTAGATGGCCATTTGACCAACAACATTGTAAAACACAAGGGACTGAAGCAGGGTTGTTCACTTCTCGCTGCTTTATTTAACATCTTCATATCTGATCTACGCGACTGGGTACGAGACTCTGGAGCTTTTGACCCTAGACAAACTGGATTTGACACTGGAGTTGGATGTAGTCTAAACCTGCTACTAATGAGCCTGTTAAAAATTAAGACGGGGAACAAGCAATCAATAGCAGTAGTAGAAAATGCCTGTGGGAGAAAATGTCAAGGTTAAGATGTCCAAATGACCTGTTGTCCGCCATCAAGGATCTCTACACCAGGACAACCCTACAAGTAAGGCTTGATCTAAATGGCCATTTGACCAACAACATTGTAAAACACAAGGGACTGAAGCAGGGTTGTTCACTTCTCGCTGCTTTATTTAACATCTTCATATCTGATCTACGCGACATTATAGATCGTATTCCCTCATGTTCTCATAAGATCAATGGCCAGATGGTAAGAAGTCTCTTGTATGCTGATGACATTTTTATTTTGGACGGAAACTAACTTGGCCTCCAAAAGAAACTAGATGCTCCAAAACTATGTAGAGTGCAACGTCCTGCCAATTCATGCAAATAAGTCAGAAATTCTAATTTTAGAGAACAGAAGAGGCTGAAAAGCAAAGACACATAGTTGGGTTCTAAACAAGCACAGAATTCGACCAGTTCTGGCCATTAAATATCTTGGTGCCATGCGAAGTGCAAGCAAATCTGAAATCCCATGGATTAAGTGCTTAGAAAGTAAACTTAAACATCTAACTGCCTAAGGAGTCTTAATTGGGAAAAGATACGGAAAATGTTCACTTCAAGCAGTTACTCATTTTTATAACCAGAAAGTGACGCCAGTCATTACTTATGCCGCAGAAGCCTGCCTTGGCTTACCATGGGAAACATGGAAGCACTTTGAAGGAACATTTTTGAGACGGATCCTGTGTTTACCCAATGCCGTTCCAATGGTGGTAATAAGACACAAGATGGCTTCTTATCCCGAAATGCAAGGGTAGTTTGGAAGTTCCTCCTCCTTTACGGCAAACTACATGACCCAAACTGCCCCTGTCAATTTGAAATTCTAATAGCAAACAATGCAATCAGCCCTGATTGGTCCTTGAGCATGTGGATGAAAGGCTGTAGTTGCACCTTTGGCAAATTTGGGTTCATCCAGTGAAATCGTAACTCAAAATCCGACTTTGGTGAAAAAGACATTATGGGCTGATGACTGGAGGGACACGGAACTAAAGAGAACAATCTCGTAAGTACATATGTTATCAAAAGCACTAACATCATTACCTAACGTGACACACGATATTTTAAAAGAATCTCCAAGTGCAACAAACAGAGACTTATTTTTGAGATTCCTCTTAAATATCTTACATACAAACTCGACTTTGCACAGATATGGAATGACAGAGACTGAAAAGTGCAGACTGTGTCACACAGAAATAGAAACTTTAAACCACCTCATTTTGTTCTGCCCTGAGTTGAGAAGCTACAGGAAACTGCCCCTCTACAGTCAACTATCCATAGAATTAGGAGTCGATGCAGAGGCATGGCGGGAGGTGTTCTATGGTGGAGTACATGTTGGGATGAAGTACGCATTGGTGAGGTTTTTGGAGATGTTGTTTTAAAAAAGGTTTAAGAAACTAGATGAAATGAAATAATCTGAAATGAATAAATGTGAATACTGCATTCCTTAGCAGTAGAGGATTTTGCTTTTCCTTTTCTGAAGTGGTGATTGGCAAAAGTTTGTAATTAACTAAATGCCTACATTTTTAAATAAAGAAGTGGTGGAACTATGTTCCTTGCTGGCCTGCACCGCTCCCAACGAACCCCATTGCCACGCCCCCTCTCACGCACAATACAAATCCCCAAACAAATGCAACTGTTGTTTGATATATGATTTATTTCTGAAGTCTGAAGTGATTCAATGGGTAGCTGCAAATGAGGTCAAAAATGCACTTCCTCATACAAGAGTGTGCCCAGCTAAGGGCCATGAATGTGGGTGATGTGGACAGCATAAATCACTTTTCTAAAACGTGTTGTGCCCAATTCTTGCAAGCAGGCCAAGAACTGACATACATTGTTTGCCAAACGACGACCAAAAGTTGCTTAGTTTCAAGTCTTGCAAGCCAACAGGGAGGTCAAGAAGCCTGCAGAAGGCAAGAGTAATATATTTATTCAACCAAGGTAAAATTCAGGACATCGATACCCCAGTCCGAATTGACACTGGAGCATTTTGAAAATGATGACTCTCTCTCTCACTATCAACAACTACATGGCTCATGTCCATTGCAACACACCAAGGTCAGGATTTATGCATTTGGGGTTTACTCCCATTCCTCTTAAAGGAGCTTTCATGGCAAGTGTCCAGCATGGGTGCCAAAGATCAAGACGCGTTTCTATGTCACTAAAATAAGTGAAGATAATCTCCTGGGATGTGACGCAGTGGAACCCCTTTGCATCATACATTTTGCATATGGGGTATATGCAGAAGACATGAATTACCTAGTGGGCAGATACAGCTTGTTATTCAAAGGAGTTGGTTGTCTGAAAGGCGACCCTAAACAACTCCACATAAATAGCGCCATAAAATCAGTGATTCCCAAATATAGAAGTGCTCGGTTCACCTCGAAAGCAAGCTAGAGGAAGAACTGGACAAATTAGTTCTGGAGGATATCATTGAAAAGGTGGCAGGCCCAGTGCCGTTGGGATCTACAATCCTTGTAGCAGCGAAAACCAAGAAGCCGTAGTCTGTGACAATCTGCTTGGAAAGGAGGTTGCGAATAATGCAACAATAAAGAGAGAAGCACAACTCACACCGACCATGGCTGACATCATAGCAGATCTGCGGGCTGCTGCATTTCGTTTTCCAAGCCTATTGTGAAGCCCAGTTATCATCAGGTGCTAAATCCTGACTCAAAATCCATCACTACATTCACGACAAATCGATGCCAGTACCAGTACCAGTACAAAAGACTTCGCTTCAGAATCTCTTCGGCAACCAAAGTGTTTCAGTAAACTCACAGAGGGGCATTAGCACTTTTACACATGATTAAATAATACAATAAAAAATAAAATAAATTGGCAGGTCTTTCGGGGGTGCTTGACATTAGTGGTTCAATACTGTTTGCGGTATCTGAAGAAAAACATTTAGAATGCCTGGAACAAGAGGTAGAAAGGCTAGAGAAGTTGGGTCTCAACATGTACCAAGAAAAGTGTGAGCTCCTTCAAACAAAAATCACATTTTTAGATGTGCATTTGAAGCCAAATCTCAGTGGATCGAAAGCAAGTACAAGATATCCACAATGCACCTGCTCTGCTTCGGAATGATAACTTACTGAGGCAGACTCATCAAGGACCTGGCGATGTTTAAAAGCTGCTAAGACATCTCATAAAAAGGTATACTGCCTGGCAGTGGACAGCCCTGAGGAACTGGCACTTCAGGTGATCAAGCTAGCCCTCCCTTAGACGTTACAATGGCACTTTTGGATCCAAGCAGACAGTCAGAGATAGTGGTTGACCCATGTTGGTTTGGTCTCTGGGCCGTCCTTATGCAACGTGATTCTGGGAATTATAAAAGACCTCTGGCATATGCAAATCATGCTTTATCAGAGCCCGAACAGAGATATTCCCAGATTGCATGGGAAGCACTGGTGGTGTTATGGGGATGTCAACATTAACCCTTACACATTCATGGGAATCCCATATCTGTAATCATAGACCACAAACCATTAGTGCCCATCATAACGTGTGCTTCCTCACATGCCCAGCAAGTATTGAAAAGCATATGCTAGAATTGCAGCAATACAATGTGAGCCTGATGTTCAGAACCAGAGAGGATAATCCTGCTGTTTAGCTGTCAAGGACTCATCAGAGTGTTAAGGAAGAACAGGAAATGGAAATGCATGGGAACATGGTCAAGGAGACGGCCGCCCCCAACTGAATATCCCTGGTGGAAATTGCTGAGGCTTCAGCAGTAGACAAGTGTTTCCAAATCATCATCCTGAAGGAGTTATGGTGAGTTAAACACAAGTTACCAATACCTCTAAAGTGTTACTTTTGAGAGGCTCATGAATAGTAATACCAAAGACCTTAATACCAACCGTTTCTTGGCGTGCTCGTCAATGGCACCAAGCAAAGCCCAACACAAAGGCCTGGCTGCAACAACAAGTTTGGTGTCCAATGTTAGAAAATCTAGTTGATGACTATATCAATAATTGTGTGTGGTGTCAGGGAGAAACACCAGCAATGCAAGGGCCCCCCATCCTGTTGGCCCTTCAAAGTTCAAAGTAGCCATTCAAAGTTCAAGATAGCCCATGGGAGTATGTAAGCATTGACTTTGGATTGACAAGTGCAGAGGAGCACTTCCTTATGGTGGAAGACCAATGGTCCAGGTACCCAGAAGTAGAATGTGTACTTGCGACATCATTCCATTATTGTTCAAAATTATTGTGACACGCAGGTTCCCTGTGGAACTAAAATTGGACAATGGCCCTCTATTCCAAGGGAGTGAATTCTAAAAATTTTGAACAGAGCGAGGGAATCATCATCAACAGATAACGGCAGTGTGGCCACGGGCCAATGGTGATGCATAACGGTTTACGAGGACACTAAATAAAGTGTTCAGAATTGCACATGGGCAAGAGGCAAGCACAATGAATGAGCACAATGTCAGTTTCTAATGGAATATCGGTCCACACCTCACTCCTTGACTGCAGTGACCATGGCAGAAGCACTTATGGGAAGATGTGCCAATGGACTCATTCCACATCACTCAGAGACATTGATGATGTTGCAACTCTAGGGGAGAGACTAATAGCAATCAACAAAGCATTCACATGGGGCTATATGACCAAAGCATGCATTTTGGTGCTACTGTTCTCGTCATAACCTAGAAGTCTGCAGGATAAACGGGCTTTACCAATGAACCACACCCACTATAGGTGGTTGGTCAAAAAGGTTCTTTGATTACTACGCCCAATGAAAGACAAACAGTGACCCGCAATAAAAGTATGTTTAACAGGCTAGAGAAAGTAGAGCTTTCCCCCAGGGTTATTCCTACCCAAAATTTCTACAACTTGTGGATGAAGTACCAGGTCACAAATTGATCCCTGTGCCACAGAAAGTTACGGTGGAAACAAACAGATGGAGACAGAGAAAATTAACCCAGTAATGATACTCAAGAGCCACACTACTTAAAGAAAACGACAACAACCAGACCAAAACACCTAGATGATTACATAATATATGACTAACCAGAAGGCTTCATTCTAAGTAAAACATGTTGACATGCAATGTGCAGTTTAAGGTTATCAGCAAAGCTTTGTTTGTTATGATAAAGAAGACATGTATGGTTCAATGTTTAAGTGTGATGCAGCAATTAGCGTCATTATGCGAAAAAGGGGCGGGCGAAAAGGGGCCAGTGAATGTGCCCCAGGCAGTTCATGTGTGAGCACCCAAAGACCACTCTTCCCATGTTGCGTCATTATATATCGTCATGTCGGCTCATCAGCCACTATTTGAGCAACCTGACAGGCACAGCACTGGGGTTGTTCTGCTGTTCATGTTTATTATTTCATGTTTTTATGAGATACAGACTCTCAGAGATGCAGTTCTCTTTCTAACGTGGAAATATTACACACATGACTACACATGAATATACATTGATATCAGAAGAGCGAGAGTATGGATCTACGTTGCTGCATTTCCCGCAATTCATGGGTTAGTTTGAACTTAAACTCTGAGCTCTCACATGCACTGGCCCTGACCACAAACCAGAGGTCACTCACTGAGACAAAGGGTCTGGTATCTTGGCAAACCGTGCATCATGTGTTGTCTGACACTCAGTAGTCTTTGTTATCTGAGTAATAATAAAACCTCAATTTGTCCATGCACCCCACGCTTGAATTCTCTCACATCTCCACCTCTAACTGCTCTTATGGCAAAGCGTTGAATTCACATCTGCCTTTAAGCCGCCCTCATGGCATTGACCTTGGTAATGTCCTTTTAATGTGCCCTTATTAGATGATTGGGGGTCAAGCCCCATGACCTTCGCTCATACCCATGCTTGAAATCAGACCAGTGCCTACACTTTGGTGCCACATACAAGCTATTCATGCCATTGTTCTGCCCCTACCCTCAAAGACATTACGATTGCCACAATTGACAATGGTTGCCAATGGTTTCCAATCAACTCCCTAATGGATGTTTGGCAGCAACCCATGAAAGTTGATCAATTACAGACTACAGCTGTTTTTCTGAGCGGGTGCACCTGCATTTCTGTACAATACAACATGTAAAGCTGATAACCACTGAGTCAGTGACTATCACCAGCTTTGCTCACAAATGCACAGCAGTTGTTGCTTCGAAAAAGACAAGATGGCCACAGGTCAACCAAAATGCAGCTTCATGGCTGCTGCATAGCAGAACATGCCACTTATTGTTATCAAGCCCCAGCACTCAGAGACTGATAACGCGGCATAACGCATACATGTAAACGTCAAATAAAGGGTAATGACATCTCTATTTTCATGTGGTGCGGCTGTATACTGGTTTCGGCCTTGTTAACACTGAAGGGGCAATTACTATTTGCAGAGCATGCATGGTTATCCAGGTGACAAACAATATATTGCGTGGTAGTAAGTTAAAACAGAGCCTGGTCAAGGCCCGACGTGCGTGAATGTGCATTGTAGAACTAAGATATGGCTGAATGCCATTCACCAAAATGGCCTGAAACTCTCTCCGCTTTTCAATGTCGAGCCAGCCAATCCCCCTGGTTCACCTATAGTTCGTGACCATCGGCGTGGTTAACTGTTTGATTTCTGATTTGGCGAGAACAAAGCTGGGAGACCACAAACAGAGTGCACTTACAGTAACTGAACATTTTGAACATGGCTGCATCACAGGATCTTTTTTACACCTGTGTGGAGCAGTATGTGATCTAAAATGGTATTGGTTAATGTGGTTGTAGGGTTGAAGCGCGAAGAAAGCCACAGCTTAAGTGGTGTGCTCAACCAGAGTTGAGAGATCGGGTTAATACCCCGTACAATAAGCAGTTTCAAGCCCGGTGAGCAATTTGGCAGACCTAATATTCTACGGCAAAAATTGTTTTCCACCACTTGTAATATATGTGGGTGGTCGTAGCCCCAGACCTCTGCAGCGTATAAGCCGAAAGCTTCAGGGCGTCCTGCGTAGATTTCCATAATGATCAGCACAACTGTCGCCCAAAGACAGAACCAAACTTGCTAGGGGCTCCAGTGCCTTGGGCCATCTTCCTATATTCAAATGCACCCACAGGTAAGTAAAATGGTGCTTCTTTGGGATCTTTTCGTCCGGTCTGGCGGTGTAACTGAAGCGCCTTTTTCGGCACTTCCTAGCTAACAAAATGCCAACCACAGATTTGGCTGTATTAACGTTCACGTACAGAGAGGCCGTAAAGTTCACATATCTTGTGATCAATTTTTGAAGTGAACACAGTGTTCTTGCGATAAGGGCCACGTCATCGGTGTAGGCCAAGATGGGTGTTAATTTTAAACCAAAAAGGGGGACCTCCACTGGGCCCTCAATCAGTGTGCTTTCAAGATGACTATTATATAGGGAGAACAGAACAGCAAGGGGGCCAAGGCACATCTCTGATGTGCACCCCTGTCAACCTTCCCCCAGACAGCCTTTTCTTGCTGCTGCTCGGATATCTCTATGCACGACTCTACCCATGTATTCCGGTACACCATGTTGCTGAATGACCGTCCACAGCTTTGTCCTATTAACTGAATAAAAGGCTGTGGATGGGTCCATGAAGGCGATATATATGGGCTCTTCTTTAATGTTTACAGCACTTGCCAGGATCAGGTACAGGTTTAATACCTGATTCATGCTAACTCTTAAGACTATGGTATATGCTTTCAGTGTCTGCATTAGGTGCAGCACGAGAATTCCATTCTGGGATTCATGAGATGTGCACTGCACACCATCTACAACATTCTATGCTTATCTTGGCAAAGGATCATAACAACACATCCTATCCCACAAATGTCTAAACATTTAGTAATATGTTGTTAAGCACCTGTTCCAAGGGCTGGAATAGGTGTTAACGGCCCGGGGTCCAAGATAAAGGCCTGAGCAAAGCTATTACCACTCCAGGTTTCCCATGATGGCTGCCAAGGATGTGGAAGGCAGGGCTCTATACGGAGCCCCTCTTCCATTTCCATGGCAGCCACAGAGCTGTAGCAGCAGTGCGTTGGTGGAGGGTCTGTTGCAGCCGAAAAAAAGAGGTAAGTGGGGTGGGGAACGGAAAAATAAAATATAAGGGAGGTTCGGGGTAAGATGGCGGTTCAGGGCAGTGAAAGCAGCCTTCGGGTTCTGTGGAACGTGGGCTGAGGTTAGCAGTTTCAGCTCGCCTTTGAAGGAACCTGATTGGCTGCTCCACCACCCCCCAAGGCCCAGCCCCCGGCCGGGTGCTAAATATAATGAATGTCCTCTAACATACATGTGTGCAAGTACAACAATGCAAGAACTCCAAAAGACAGGGATTTGCCATCTGAAAGTCAAGTGTAGTGTTGAATGTTACAAAAAGGCATTCATGTCCACAATACATATTTGCTGAAGGCCCTGGGGCAGTAACCCCGTGCACCATGCAAGCTGCTATTCCATGTCATCAAAGATGCAGCGTGTGTACCAGATGGCTCACCTGTCGTTCATTGAATAGGCAGGCCAGTGCAATGCCTGACCTCCGTCACAACAGACAACCAAAGAAAACAGACAGCACAGCAGGCAACAGTTTGTCTGGGCACAGAATAACATGGGCGCCTCCAAACCAAGGAAAATGAAGAGATCCAAGAATCTCTGTTCCTTCACCCGCACCTCACTCCAGTCACAACCTATACTGTCAAACCCAGAACAGAAGGTATATACAGAATCACAGGAAGGTTACATACAATAGATGCGAGCATATGGTGTGAGGTACAGTGTGAGAAATGTACACATGATCCTTTTCATTAGCAAAATAAAATTACTGCACAGGCTTTTCTCGCTTCAGCCCAACTCCCCATCCCATCTGTTTACACCTGGTTTCAGCATTGCCCACCGTTGGGTTCGAAGACAGACGTAATTAGCATTCAGATGTGTGTATGTAGCCCAGACAAGAGCTTAAAACTCAGCCTCCACATCTCTATACCACTGTCGCTCTTTGCATTGGACTATTCTCCAGCCATGGAAGCAAGGAAATGCTGTGATCTGCTATCGAAACTTAGATTTTCTTGCTTAGAGCTCAACACCCCCCCCCAGCAGAAATGGGGCATGACTCCAAAGCACCTGAAAAAATAATAGCCCAGGTCATACCTGTAAAGTGGCACAGAATATTAAGGTGCTTGGCGTTTAAATGGTTACGTACTGTTCAACTTCTTTAGCACACGCCAATGTTTTCTGCATACATTCTGCAGTCATGTTGTTATGGTGTGTTGCTGGTACCTATACAATGTACCCCTGCCAGTCACAATGCCACCAGTCACCCTTGCATCTTCTCTGTTCCTGCGCTCTCTCGTTCGCTCAGTGCCATGTGATCTTTGTCGTGTGTGTGTGTAAGTGCACTCTCCCTCTCTAACTCACTTAACCCTCTAATGTTTTCTTCAGCATATGCCAATGTGCCCAGTTAGTGAATGATGTGCTAATATATTACAATGTAATATCATGTTTCCTTAGAGATGTCCTCCAAGAGTCGGCCATTGCCAGCCTGCAGAAGGTGGACAAGGACAGCAGAACTGAGCACTGACCTTAGAGTTTAGAGGGATTGCAAGTTCGTGACATTGATGCCAAGACACTAAACTCTGTTCATATCTCTCACTCTCGTTCTCCCTCTCTCTCTCTCTCACCCACTTTTTTCTGTAACTTTTTCCAATGTGTTCTGGTAGTGGGTAATGTGGTAATATATTGTAATTTTCCTTTTCCGCACCCCCCCTCCTCATTGCAGGAGGACAATGGCAGCAGCATTGAGCTTGGTATTTATTTTGCTGTACAACTGCTCAGCTCTCTCTCTCTCTCTCTCTCTCTCTTTCTCTCTCTCTCTCTCTCTCTCTCTCTCTCTCTCTCTCACGCTTTATCTCTTTATCGCCCCCTCTCTTGCACTGTCTCTTTCCCCCTCTCTCTCTCTCTCTCTCTCTCACACACACACACTCCCTCTGATTCTCTCTCTCTCTCTACGTCTTTCTTCCTCCATGTTTGCCTCTCCTTCTCTGTCTCTCTATCTCTATGTCTCTCTCTCTATGTCGCTCTCTCCCTCCATGTCACTCCCTCCCTTCCTCTATTTCTTTCGCTCTCTCTCTCTCTCTCTCTCTCTCTCTCTCTCTCTCTCTCTCTCTCTAATACTTCCAGTATTTTTCTTCTTCTTTACAGATGCCCCACAGGAGGAGTTGGACTGCACCAGAGAGTGGGAGGGGCCCACAACCCAGGATGATCCTAGCCTTTCAGAGGGCCAAGAACTCTGTATCTCTGTATGTCTCTCTCTGTGTTACTCTCTCCCTCTATCTCAATGTTATTCTTTCCCTCTATGTCACTGGTCCTTTCTATCGCTCTTTCTCTCGCTGTTATGCTTATAGATGTCTCAAAGGAGGTGCTGCTTTATAATATACAGTGGGCGTGACCCCACCCCAGGATGGTCCCAACCTTTCAGAGGGCCAAGAACTGCCAGAGAAATTCGAATGCTGTGTGCAACAAAGCTGTGTTGTTGCTGCCTCAGTTCCGGCAGACGGTATTCAGTGGATGTTCACCGAGCTGTCTGATTGCCGGACCCTTTTGTGTAATCTATTCCATATAGAGAAAGGGAGAGGCTGCTCCCACCTTTTAACTTCAATTTGTTGAGGGGCATCAGGGGGGTGATGTTAGAGCAGGGACTGGAGCAGGAAATGTGCCTGACATCGACACCATGCCCAAAAGCAACTAAATTGAACCTGCTTTCTCTTCACCCACACCTACCCATGTCCAACCGAAACTATGCCCCACTGTCGGCCCTTTGGCGGCTGTCTTCCGCCCCCCTCTGGAGTCTGCTTCCCCGGGTGCCCGCTCTCAGCTTTGGCTATGATTTTCTGGAGGAGGATGTTGGAGCAGTGGCTGCACCAGACCTGACAAACTCAAACCCAAGGAGATTGATGACAGATTCTCCTCACTCATGCCCACTCAGGGACCCCTTCCTTCCATTCACCCATGCCCACAGAATGAATAGTCTACTGTTCTGCACTTGTGTTTCTGCCCTCGCAATTAACCCTTTGCCACAACTATAGTGCATGCTTGTTAATTGTACTTATTGCCTGACTGGTGCAGTATAAAATCTAAACCACATAACATAATGTAATGGTTCAAGAACTCAGAGGGCATACAGTCCCTTCACCTATTGATTGCATTGTGCCCCATGACCATGGGAGGCACCTTCTGAATGTGATGTATCCTTATTGCGCACAGGAATCTGTGGTGTGGGCCGTTTAACAAAACTGTAAGATGCCCAACAAAAGATGATTCTTGTTGGTGATCTTGTATGCATGCTTGAGGTAGGACTTAGGTCAGGAGATGACAGTGGAGCTTGAATCCAGGTGAGCTTCTGTTTCCCTATAAAGGCTGCTTGCCGAAGAGTGCATAGGATCATTTTACTGTACAATGCATAATTTGCAGGTGTCCTCTGGATACTCACACCTATCATACAGCCCCTTCACAATTACATAATCTTTTAAAGAATGCCTATGTCCATTATGCCCTCAAAATGAATGAGAGGTCCTTGGCCCTTCCTGGAGATCCTGCCCCAGGCATGTACTTTGGCAGGATACTTCAGGTAGGGCTTGCTTCAACGGTGTTATTTCGTCCCGAAGGCCAAACAGTTGAACTGTTCTAGGTCAACAGTAGCAGTGTGCATGAAAAGGATGAGCTTGAAGTCTCCTCACATCGCCATCCGGACATTAACGTGGACTCCTATTCTCTTATTGACATTGTGGATCATTGGACTTAGCTTGCCAAGCCAGAATAAGGCATTGATACTTTATAATAAAATAAATTAACGCTATCCTGGTGGCCACCCAAACATAAAGCACAGGGAAGGAGGGAAGACCAAGGAGACCGAATAAGTTGGGGTTATAGAAGAAAAATGAAATCGGTGCTGGTTATCACCCAAACATAATCCACATGGGGCAAGGGAAGCCCAATGGGTCAGAATAAGGCATGGTTATAATAAAAAAAATGAACACTGTCCTGCTTACCACCAACACATAATACACAGAGGAGGCGGGAAGGCCCAAGGTGTCCAGTATATGACAAGGTTATAAGAAAATAAATTAGCAGTTCTGGTTACCAGCCAAATAATGGTAAGGGAAGCCCAACAGGTCACCAAAGCAATTGAAACTCAAAATTGAAATTGGCAGATGAATTGGGGTGAAAGTAAGAAAAGTACAGTAGAACATACAGAGGACTTCCCACAAGCCAAGCCTTGGTTTGACAATCGCATTGCACTGTACCATGAACAATCATTGCCACTCCAAGTACCTCTGATTCTGGTTCAGAGTAATCTTTCACCCCCACGGTGAATTTTATTACAGCAGCAACCAAAGTACAAGATAAGATGTATGTTTTAAAATTCCAAAGAAACGAAATTGGCCTTGAAGGGCAAGGAGTTTTGAATGTGATGGGGAACCGTTTGTATTGTACACAGGCCATGAGAACACAAACTGTTTCTTTTGAGCATCCACAGCATGAGCGTATCTGCTACTTAGACACCATTATCATATTAACCCCTTAAGTACCAAGGACGAGTATGCTCGTCCTTCTTTCATAGACTTGCATAATAGACTGGCACTGTAAGGAATTATATAGTGTACATTTTAATTTTTAAAAAATGTTTATTTTAATGCTGTAGTTCTGTAATAAAACAAAAGAGCACCAGACCAATACAAAAACGCATTGGCAGAGGTAATATTCAAGCTCAGCTCACACAACTGCTCCACCTTTGGAAGCTTGTGTAATGTACCTTTGCCAAACCAAGGCTGTAAGGGTGTATGCCATCTGTTCTGTAGGGTGGCTGCTGCGTTCTTGAGCTCACCCTTCACGGATGAGCTCCAGAATGCAGCAGTGGGAATTGTTTTTCCTTAGATTTGTGCAGTTGGTTGGAGGAAGCAGGAGCCGGAGGCAGACGGCTCACTGGGGTCCTGGTATAAATAAAGATACCTTCATTGATACCTTCTTTGCTGTGTCTCTTTCATCCTCAACACTGTTAAAGCCCAGAGTAGCAATAACGCATCCCTATACATCACAATGCACCAGGCTCAGGCAAACCTTTTTACATGTGCAGCACAGTTTAGTTGCAGTTATTTTTTTAGGCATATCTATGCTGGGGAAACAAGATAGAAATTAATCAGAGTTCATATGGCAGATGTCACTGGTCCATATTAAAAATGTGCATGACAAGCAATGTATGTGCTGGTCAATGACTGAGGAGGGACATCACACATCACATCCATTTTGAGATGGGACCAAGCAGTACATATCCACAATATCCATAGTTCGACTCCGCAGCAGATCCAGCAACGGCTCATTCACCTTAAGACCCATATACCATGAGGAGCTCAACTGTAAAATGGAGGCTTCCACATTGCTGCTGCTCTGCTGTTGCTAAGCATCATACTCCACAGCTGATTGGGCTGCTGCACGCTACTTCCGCGTACCCGTGTTACCGGAAGGCGTCAGCCGGGCCCCTACACGAAGGGCAGTGCCTGTCTGAGCCTGTCCGAGCCGGTACAACGGCCGGCTGGCACTGTCTGCAGTTTACTTAACCTGCCACTATTCCGACTACGGGGTAAGCTTTCATCAGCACCTAAAACTTCGGAACACTTGATCGGCCACTCCCTGCTACATTATCTGTACCATTGCACATCTAGCCTGTACAGATCACACTAACGTTACAACGAACCATGGCTAATGGCATAACCTTCGAACCTCTCCTATCGCCCTTCATGGCGCATTGCTTCATAACATTAATGAGATCACACCTACTTAGCGCCTTCTAGCTGAAAAGCCAGCCTTGTAAAGCAAACGCCTTACCCTAACTGTTATGGCGCCTGAGCAACTGATTGCATATTAATGTCTAACTCGTTGTCATGCCTACTGAATTTATGTACTTGTAATGCTGCGCATCTTTAGCAACTGTTCGCATATTAATTACGGTCACCTTTTTGCCTTCTGCCTGCATTGCTATGCCGTGTATCTCTCCCTACCCAACCCAGTCTAACTAATTCATTGTAGGAACGCTTGCCTTCCTACCTTATGCTTCCCATACGCACCACCTCACAGCCTTCGAGCTGCATAGCCACTGTTTGCACTAATCAGATTGCCCAGCCCTTGCAATGATCAATGTGCCTCCTTCTTGATAGTGACGGTAGAAGGTTCATATTATTTCAATAGCACTCACGGCTACAGCTAAACTAGTTCTCTCTTGCCTGAAGCCGCAGGGTGTCAATTGCCTGGATTTTCTGCATTATTGTCTGTTATGTTAATCCTATTCTACACTGTTTCAACTGACGTGATAACTGTAACCCATTAGTTATGCCAATACTCACGTAATATGTACCTCTGTCTCTGCCAATTGCTCACCAGATGACTGTCACCTAGAATACAATCGGTCTCGCCCACACCCTTATTCATTATGTGTTAATTATTGGTCGCTATATATTGCTTGTTTACTGACTGCCTACACCTTTTACTCATTATCTGTCAAAAAAAGGGGTCGTTATATTTTTTTTGCTTGGTAACTGACTACATATGCTTTCTAATCCACTCGGGACCTACTCCCGCAACTGCCTAGTAGCTTGGACCGCTGACATCGAGTACACCATACTAGCCACATGCTTGCTGCTGACTGCGAGTCCCTCCCCTACCATTACTTAGGCAACACATTTCTCCTATTCTTATGAACTATCACCTACTGAGACAGCCTATATTAACAGTGACACTACCACTAGCTTCAACCACTCACTGAACTGAGCATGGTTGCCACTAAGTTATTTCTTGACATTCTTCTAGGCTTCGCAACACTGTGCCTTTATCCCTTAGGTGCACTGTTTGATCCTCAATCTGCTAAGAAAATGCTTCCATCACACGAGATCAAACCTAATCCTTTCCTCACACCACTACAAGAAACACATCACGTGTCCACTATCAATCTGACTCCATTCCTACCCAAACTCTCGCTAAACCTGGACAACAGTCAGTCCAGCCTAACAAGCCCTAACTGCCTATCCTCCATTACTCCTGATCAATGGATCGAGTGGTTCGCCTTTAAACCTACCCCTAATCAACCATGCTGTGCGACCACAGCAACAAAAGACTTGGGTCTAGGCTCATCATCGATGCACACCCATACAACATCTACCTCCAGATAACAGCACGGCCTAATGCTCATGACTCTGCCACGCCGAGCCCACCGTGCCATGCTACCACAAGCGCACCACCTAAAAAACATAAGCAAAAGCGAGACAGACCTCCCGCTCTTCCCACACAAACTAAGCCACCTCAGACTAAATCCCCTTTCATTAAAGGGGCCCTAATAAATGCAAGATCTGTCGTTGCGCATGCAACAGACATTGCAGACCTAATCTATAGATAACAAACTCGACTTCCTTGCAATATCTGAAACCTGGCTCCATGCTGCTGCAGGTCCCTCGCTAATGCTAGCCATTCCTGACTCCTATACCATTATCCGAGCGATAAGGGAAACCTCAAAAGGTGGAGGGGTTGCCTTCATAGCTCGGGCTAACCTGGCACTTAGACCCTCAAACTCCCCTATGAACTCCTCACAGCTAAACTATCAACCTCCCATATCAGTACCCTTACTCTCCACCTTATATATAGGCTTCCTGGACCTACTGAAGACTTTGAGGAGGATATCATCACACGGCTCTCAGGCAATACCAAACCTGCGTCACAAATCTTAGTCTTAGGTGACTTCAATCTAGGCCTGACCGACCCTAATGACCAGGCTGCTATATCCTTGGAAGAATCCTTGAGTGAACTTAACTTTATGCAAAGAATCAATCAACCTACACATGTGAAAGGACGAACCTTAGTTTGGCTGGCCGACCATAACTGTGCCACCAGAATAACTGCCATCGAACCTCAGACATGGACTGACAATTCTCTGATTACCTTCACCATTAATGTTACCTGACCAAAACTAAGATTATAGCGCCACCCCTAC
The DNA here is from genome assembly GCF_040938575.1 of Ambystoma mexicanum. NCBI lineage: Eukaryota > Metazoa > Chordata > Amphibia > Caudata > Ambystomatidae > Ambystoma > Ambystoma mexicanum. The sequence continues at coordinate 1,103,059,790 of NC_090924.1, read as the reverse complement.
CCACTAGGAACAAGCGCAACATCACAGCTGAGAAACTAACTACGATCCTGATCCCAATACCGAACGCTAATACGACTGAAGACCGTGAAGAACTAATCAATCTCTTTAACAATACCTTGGCCACGGCATTAGATTCCATCGCCCCATTGAAACTCTGGAAAAGTTAACCCAAAACCCACCTCAACACCTGGTTTACCCCACACCTGAAAACCCTCAGTACTAAAAAGAGGAAATGTGAAACCATCTGGAAAAACTTACCTACGAAAGAGAACAAAAATAAAGTTGCCGAAATAACCTCCTTATACCAAGCAGAGATTATTAGAACAAAATATGAAACCTACAACAACAGGATTCAGAACGCCAGTTCCAGTATCAAGGAATTATTCAGAATTCTAAGAGAGCTAGAATCCCCTATAGTCCCTGATGACTCTCACCCTAAAAACAAAGATGGGTGCACTGGCATCCAAAATGCCTTGGCCAACAAAATCGCCACTCTTCAAAATAAGATTGCCACCAAATGATGCAACATCAGCACTTCTGATACCTCTCAGAAACCTGTCAAAATATCTGCCCTTAATACTTTACAAGAATTCAAATTCACCCAAGTTACCTCACCTGAGGTCGTAAAAATGATTGCCTCTCTGAAACGCTTGCTGCCAAGGCGACATCTGTCCGGCACAAATTATGAAAGATGCAGCTAGAGATCTCACCCCTTTTATCACGAAGATAATAAACTCATCCTTCAAATCATGCCAGGATTCCACCAACCTCAAAGACGGTTGGGTGTTCCTTTTACTAAAAAAAGCATCCCTCGACCCCACCATCCGTACTAACTACAAACCTATAACCACAGTCCCTTTTTTACTGAAATTTATCGACGAGGCAGCATACATCCAAATCCAGACTTACCTTGAGACCAACAGTTCAGACAGTCTGGCTTTAGACCACTCCACGGAACAGAAACAGCCCTAATTGATTTGAAAACACAAATTGACCTTATAAAAGATAACAGACAAGGGGGAGCGTGGCTTGAGCCCATGAAGTGAGGTAGCACTGGAACGGAGCTCCCGTCGAGATCCTAGTGTTGATCCTGTCACGGAGCGGTTTGGCTTAAAACAACGCAGATTTAAACACATCTGCAGGTGTGCGAAGCGGCTCTGCAGCTTCTGTGAGTCAAGCTGGCGAAGATCAGAGCGTCCTGAGAGAAGGAACGATGGTCGCGAGACAGAGGCCCTGCAGAGCCAAGATGCCGGAAGGAGCCGTGGCTCGGTCCTGAAGCGGAGGAGGGGCTGAAGTAAGCAGGCTTGCCCACCGAGCCTGAGACAGGTGGCGGACTGCGCCCAGGCGCCTTGTCAGACATCGAACTCCCATAAGGTCAGGAACAACAGCGGAGGGCAGCGCTGGAACGGTGCTGGTGGTGCCGGGTTCCGACAGGCAACTGCCTCAGCGAGAAGATTATGCCGATTGCCCCCGGACCGGAGCGCAATTATTACGGTGTGACTGGAGCGGCGAGAGAGCTGGGCAGACCTACCACATAGACTGCCGAGCGAAGCTACGGGAGCAGCAAAGCAGGTAGCTCTGCAATACGAATTGGATTGCAGCTGGCGGTGCGAGGGGCCATACGCAGCATCTGAATCTGGGTCAGACAGCGAGGGAGGCCACTGAGAGGACTCTAGGTGCATACTTCATAATACATAGGGCAACGGCACTGCAGCTGACACAGAGCACGCATGGGAAGTGCGGGTCGACGATCCCAGTACTTTGGACTAAGGGCAAGGTGAAACGGACAACAGGCGGGCGCAATAAGCGCATTGGGAATGCCGTTGAACTGCTCTTTGTAGCTCGCTAACGGCCATAAACTCCACAGAACATAAAGGGGAAAAGTGAACTGCAGAGGGCCGAGCTGGGGTGCAGCGCGATGGAAGGTGAGCCTGAGGATTGAACCCCTTGCTTGTTTGAAATAAGTCTCACTAGCAGAGGCTTGGCTGTGTGTTCGCAGGGGGAACACGTGGCTTGTGTGCCTTCATGATCAGAGGGAGTCTGCCTTGATCCAGGGGCTGCACACAAGGAATCAGTGCAGCACCTGGGACACTACCCTTTGGGCAAAGACACTGCCACCCCTCGCTGTGCATCCCCAAATTGGCTGCGGCATGAAGCCAAGAAACGCTGCAGGTGCCACCAGACAAGGCGGCCCTAGTCACTGGGCATGGCGCTAGCACAATAGTACCAAAGGCAATACTGAGGCAGGTGGAGACACTTACAAGGCCCATAAAGCAGGTGAAACCAAAGGCCCACACGGCGCTGCAGCACCGAGTGCCTGCAATAACTGGCACCTTGCCAACACTGCACAAATGTGCACCTGCATTAACCGACCCAGACATCTAACCAACCTCAATGCGCAGCCTGCGGCACCGCTAATGAAGGATCGTGACACAGACTGAGTAGGCTGCCACTGCACCGCAAGAGAAGCCAAGTCAGGCGCCGGTGGGGAAATCATCCGGAACATCAGGCCATTTGGGGCAACTGCGCCACCGACCCAGTGCTGACATCATGCAACACGGAGATCGAAGGGGGCTGCCCACCACTCCTCCCCACAAGCAAACTGACCAAACATAGGCGAAGGTCCCCAGCTAAGTACACACGAGGCAGAAATAACAGAAGCATACATACACGCTGGCCCAAACACAGCACACCCGCTGCAGTCTGGAGAACTGATCTGCCGCGCCGCCAGCCCGCAAAGCAAAGACATGTCCCCCCCCAAAGGGAAAAGTAAAGCGAACATCATGGAATCCTTTGCAGCAGCCCGACCAAAGGAACAAAGGCAGGATACTAAAGGGACGGAACCAACTCAACAAGCCCCTGAGGACCATGCTAAAGAAGGACAGATACTGGAAGCAATATCAGGGCTCCGCTCCTTCATCAACAAGAAGATAGAGAAAGTGACATCAGAAATGCAATTAATGCGCCAAGACTTGCGCAGCCTTTCCGAATGTGTAATAACGACGTTATCGGAACAGCACTGAAAGATGTACAGGCTAGAGTGGAGGTACTGGAAAGACGCAACAAAACACTAGAGGAAAGGGCAGAGGATGCTGAAGGTACATCCAGACGCAACAACGTTTGCTTACTTGGTGTCCCAGAGGGGATTGAAGGCCTCAACCCCACGACCTTTGTAGAAACCTTACTCGAACAGGAGATAGGGGCCGGCAGACTTTCACAAGGATTTGCCATTGAAAGAGCACAAAGGGCCCTCCAGAAAAAACCACCATCCGGCTCGTACCCTCGCCCAATCATAGCCAAGATCCTCAACTTCCAGGAAATTATACTGCGCTACTCACGCGAGGGAGGAGCAATACAAAGAGATTATGCAAAGATCACAATATACCTAGGCTACACTCCGGCTGTCCAGAGAGCAAGAAACTCCTTTGTGCCGGTCAAGGCCAGGCTGCGCCAGTTGAACCTTAAGTATATGCTGCTTTACCTGTCTAGACTCAAGATCATACATAAAGGACGGGCCATCTTCCTGGAGACCCTGGCAGCTGCAAACATGTGCCTTGAACATAACAACAGAGCTGACGACAGAGAAACGACCACAGGATCAAAACACTGACCCAACGATCGCCACTCGAACAGCTCGAGCACAACGAAAAACTGACTTCACTAATGACTTCAACTAAGACGGTAGGCCCCACCATACTGCCTGATCCAGGCACAATGGCACGACCCCGCGAAAAAACTGATGCAAGCCTGTTGCCATTGCATCACGACCTGCCAGGGATAGCCTGGATAGGCCAAAACGTGGCGGGTGCACCTGAGCGTTGCTCGCAGGGCACAACTGCTGGGAGCAGTTTGTTGAGTTCACCAAGTTATTGTTTACAATGTTTCTTAGTCTTTGCCGAGATATGCATGGGGAAACAACGGACGTCAAGAGGGCTAACCTGGACAATACAACATCAAGATGGCAGCTGACATTAAAGTGCTGACATGGAATGTCAGAGGAATGGGCTCCTACATGCGCAGGAAGAGGATCATATCCTACTTGAGGAGAAAACATGTCTCCATAGCACTCCTGCAAGAAACATACCTAACGGCCGAAGACACAGATAAAGTGTACGAGCGGTGGGGAGGGCAAGGTTTTGGCGCGGCCTATTCCAAATATGCGCATGGAGTATATACCTGGATCAATGGTGCAACACCATTCAAGCTCCTATTAAAGGAGGTGGACACTGAGGGAAGGTACCTGATCCTGAGAGGCAGCATTGGGCAACTGGAAATGAGCATTGTCAACTCATACCTCCCCAACAGTGGCATTTCGTCGTACCTGACTAATCTAGGTACCAAACTAACACCCTATAGGGATGGCTTTTTTATTTGGGGATGGGACTTCAACAGCTTACGAAACTACACACTAGACAGATCCAGCCCCCACACAGGGCCAATTGTTCCTGCCCAGTCCCCACTGAACAAGGTAATTAAGAACCTGGTCTTAGCTGAGGCCTGGAGAGAACTGCATCCGAATGTTAGGGAATACTCATACTTCTCATCTCCCCACACGCTGTACACTAGAATCGACTACCTGCTAATAGACAAACAACACCTACCCCAAGTGGAGTCAGCATCCTATCTGGGCAGAACGATATCCAACCATTCCCCATTAATCATGGAATGGAAAGCACAGGGACCTAAACCTCCCATACCCTTATGGCGGATGCCAACAGAAGCACTACTGATGGCGCATTCTGGGAAGACCTCAGGGACAAAATACATGAGTTCTTGGATACTAATGTGGGAAGCGTGAAGGGATGGGACATAATATGGGAAGCACTAAAAGTAGTGGTCAGAGGAGAGGTCATTGCCAGTGCCGGTGGCATAAGGAAAGCCCTGAAGAAGGACTTAGAGATCGGGGAAAAGCGGATCACTCAGTTCGAATCCGCTGCACCTGGAACAAGGGAGGCAGAGGAGGAACTCGCCGCAATCAGGAATGATTGCCAGACTGCATGGGCCAGACTAGCCAAATTTGATTACATAATCAAAACCACAAGAGCACATGCGGAAAGCGATAAGTCAAGCAGACTTCTGTCCTGGCTTTGCAAAAAAGAACACCTGAAACTCCCGATCACTGAAATTAAAGCCCCCACCGGTGTCACCCTCATAACGCAGCCTGAAATCAATGAGAGTTTCAGACATTTTTACTCCAAGTTGCACAGCCACACAACAATGGTACCACAGAGAGACATCTTAGACACCTTCGAAGAAATAGGCCTACCAGCATTGAGCGAAGCCCAGAGGGCGGCCCTAAATGAGGACTTATCAGTGGAGGATATAACAGAAGCAATTAAGTCGTTATCCACGAGTAGGACCCTGGGCAGTGATGGGCTGCCCCCTGAGTTTAATAAAGTGTAGGATGCAGCCTTGACCCCTATTCTCCTAGAAGTCTTCAGAGAGGCATATTATAAAGGGATGTTACCGAAAAGCATGAGGGAAACGCTGATAGTGCCCATCCCCAAACCTGGGAAACCGACAGAAGAATGTGGTTCATACAGACCACTGGTCATGCTTAATTACGATATAAAAATACTTACGACTATATTAGACCAAAAGCTCTCAAGAGTGATAGGCACACTGATACATGAGGACCAAAATGGGTTTGTACCAGGTCGCAGCACGGTAACTAATCTACGTAGGTTACAACACATAGTGGCACAAACACAACACAAACCATACGCGGTGGTATCCTTGGATGCTACAAAAGCCTTTGACTCCATATACTGGGAGTGGCTGCTGGAAGCCCTGAGACAGTTCGGATTGGGGGAAACCTTCATTAGATGGATAAAAATACTATATCAATCACTGGTAGCCAGAGTCAAGACTGGGAGGACAGTGTCAGCACCATGGGACATCCAGAGAGGCACCAGACAGGGCTGCCTTCTATCACCTATGCTACATATTTTAGGCATAGAACCATTAGCTATATATATGAGGAAACAATTCTTCGACGCAGCAATCAGAATTGGAGGTGAATAACACATAGGGCCTCATTACAGGTCGGGCGGTCCGGAATTAACAGTGGCGGTAAACCCGCCGCCACTGTTAATTCCGGACCGCCCAATCCCGAGTCCTGCATGCGGGAGGTGAACTTCCCGCCAGGTCTGACCTGGCGGGTTGAACACCTCCTGCCTGCAGGCGGACGTGGAAACACCGGCACCATCACGAGATGGTGCCGGTGTTTCCACTTCCCCATTCCCATTGAGTCCTACTGGACTCAATGGGAATGGGGATTTACCGAATTCTGCCTCCGGAATTTCCTATACACCAGGGTCGTAATGCCCTGGTAATTCCGGGAGTCACGGAGGCGGAATGGTAATACGAGTCTGGCGGTAACCAGGCAGTTTTACCGCCTCGGTTACCGCCGGACTCGTAATGAGGCCCATAGTCTCACTATATGCAGATGATGTCCTGTTATACCTCAGGGACCCCCATCTGAACCTACCAACAATCCTAGAAGTCCTAGAGAATTTTGCCCGTGTGTCAGGGATTTGCTTCAACAGGGAGAGTCAAGTGCATTCCCACTGGCGGGCCTGGCTGCACAAGCCGAAAGCGACCTACCGGTGGTGGGAATCCAATGGAAGCAGCACACTTTTAGATACCTAGGAGTCAACATCTGGCACAAACCAGAACAGATTTGTGGGGGCAACATCCAGGTCGCGGTACACAGGCTCAGGAAATTGATGACGTTCTGGTCCAGATTGCCACTATCGGTGATGGGCAGGGCGGCAGTGGTCAAAATGATAGTGCTCCCAAGGTTCTTGTACTTTTTCCATAACATACATTACTTCATCCCAGCCTCCTTTTTTCGGGTACTGGAAAAACTGCTTAGGGAATTGCTATGGGGCAACACAAGACACAAGATATCACTAAATGTGCTAACACTACCGTACGTGGTGGGAGGAATCCAACTCCCAGATCTTGAGCGGTACTTCCTGGCCACCCACCTGAGTCACGTAGCTAGGTGGTTAGCTGATGAGCGCACCTCTGAAACCAGACTACTCCAGCAGTTAGTAGTACCGGCCAACTTGAAAGAAACATTATGGGTCCCGGTGGAATGCCTAGGACAAACCCTGACCCTAGTAGAGCTGGGCAGGAAAGTTTGGGCCAGGTCTCTGAAACTCACAAGAGGGGCACACCCCTACTCAGCAGCCATACCGATTGCAGCAGGGGTCTGTAAGGGGAAGCCAGATGTAGCCCTAATGAGGAAATGGGAAAGACACGGAATCTACATTTGGGGGGACACATACGAAGATGGGATTTTCAGGGAATTTGAAACCATGATAGAGAAAGAAGACCTACCCAAAGGTCAATTCCTATGGTACAGAAGAATTAGAGAGGGCGCTAAGGCGCAATGGAAAAACTGGCCAGAAGAACTAGAGGAAGACCCACTGACAACATTATTATTTTATTATTATTATTTTAGCATTTGTAGAGCGCACTACAGCCCACAGGCAACGAGGCACTATAAGGAGTTTTTAAGAAGGCTTGCTTGAGGGTTACAGTAAGCGGCCCCAAAGGTCTGTTTAAATACATTCGCTTATGCACATTTGCATGGTTACATATGATACAGATTGATTGTTACAGTTGGTTACTAATCTTGTCTAGGTATATAGTCTCCTATACATGGTGAATACAGTAATAACGCATACCTAGAGTGACAAGCTCTTTAGATGAAGAGCTTAAGTTTTTAAGACCTTGCGGAAGGCCGTGTGTGAGTCGATTGACCTCATCTGAGCTGGGAGGTTGTTCCAAAGGGTAGCCGCCATAGTGGGGAAGCTGGTGCCTCCTGCACGCACTCTCGGTGTGTGTGGAACAGTGATGCGGTTGGCATAGGCTGCCCTCGAGGGTCTGGAGACAGTTTGTCTAGTTATCCTCTGTGTCAGATAGGGAGGTGCTTAATTGTGAAGGCACTTGAGTGTAAGGGTCAGAGTTTTGAAGATCACCCTTTCCTTGATGGGGAGCCAGTGTACCACCCTCCTGATCCCCGAAATGTGTTCCTTGCGCGAGGTGCCTGTGGCAGCCCTTAAGGCATTATTTTGGGCAATCTGGAGTTTGGCAAGGTTTTTTGGGAGGTTTTTTTACATTATTATGCAATCTGGGAGACTGATGGAAACCTGTGTCTAGGCTCTACGCACAGCTGGCGGACAGACCCAACCCCAAGAGTGAGGCCCTTAAAGGGAGATGGGAAGAGGACCTGGGTGTAGACATCACTGAAAAGGAATGGGAAAGAATCTTGATGTACCCCAGGGAGGTGTCGAGGAACGCCAGGTTCAGATTAATCTAACTACAGGTCTTGTACAGGGCATACATGACTCCAGAAAGGATAGCCAAGTTCAGCAAGAGTGATACCCCCTATGTCCCCGATGCAAATCAGATAAAGCAGGGATGACACATATGTTCTGGTGTTGTCTGAAAATCCAAAACTTCTGGTCCAGAATAGAGCAGCTCTGCAAAAGAGCAGGGGTAACACGATACGAATGGTCCCCGAAAGAATGCCTTCTGGGGGCCTACCCAAGAATAAGCAAACTACGACACATAGTGAAACTTATGGATATGGTATGCGTGCTAGCTAAAAGATCCGTAGCTATGGAATGGAAATCTCCCAGGGGCCCACAGTTTGGCAGGTGGCATAAAGAACTGGAGCGCTGGTCAGGGGCCGAAACAAGGGTATGCAGAGAAGGAGTGAACAAAGCGGGAGGAGAATTAAGCCCAGCCTACGAGGACTTGAAATCCCTAATACGAGAGGTATTCCACCCATCGGACGACAAATCCCCCCCTGAGCTGCCCCCTCTCTACCGGAACAATAACAGACTAAAAACGGACTCCAACATCCGGTGGAGGAGTCTGCAGAACTGCCAGACCGGGCACTCCCAACCAACCCACTGTCCGGGAATTCCGATGTCCATCAGAGCAAGCAGATCGGGCCATGAGCCCTAGTACATATACACAGCTACGAAGACTAAATGTTTAGTTTATTCACTGTTTTTGTTTTTCTTCTTTTTCTCTCCCTTTCTCCCCTCCCCATATTACGTTAACCAGTCATAACTAATTGTTAATTATGTAAATGCTGATAGTTGATAAATGGCAATAAAAACATTTAAAATAAAAAAATAAAAGATAACAGACAATGTGCTCTACTGCTCCTGCTTGACCTCTCTGCCGCCTTCGACTTGGTGGACCACAACCTACTTTGTGAACATCTCACATCCTCGGCCAACATCTCACAAGAGGCTGCAAATTGGATCAAGTCCTTCCTAAATAACAGAACAATTAGAGTTTTCTCTCCCTCTGACTCTGCCAACACTATACCCATCACATGTGGAGTGCCACAAGGCTCCTGCTTCTCCCTACATTATATCATGTGTTTACCAAATCTCTTTTCAACATCCTGGACCGCCTGGGTGTCATCTACACCAACTATGCAGATGACACCCAGATACTGATACCGTTATCTGGCCACTATGACACTGACAACGCCCTACTCAACAAAATGTACCTCCTCATTCAGGCCTGGATGGCTACCCACAGTGTCTCCCTGAATGACGAGAAGACAGAAACTCTCATTTTAGGTGCATCCACCTACCTCAATAAACTAAATCCCAAATATGTGTCCTTTAACATAGACGGCAACACAATCAAAACCTTTAAAGAAACTAAAACTGTAGGCTTCCATATCGACTTCACCCTGAACCTGAGGAAACAAGTTAACGCCACTGCCTCGGCTACAGTTTACACTTACAAGCTTATCCATGCCTGTAAAGCCTATCTATCTACAAACAGCCGCATCACACTAGCTCAAGCACTAATCTTGTCTAAACTCTACTACTGCAACGCACTATATGCAGGATCTAACAAGCAAGTGATGTACAAACTATAAACATTACAAAAGAACGCCTTGAGAACAGCTTTGAGTATTCCAAGGAAAGATCACATTTCCAAAATAAGACAAAGCCACAAATGGCTATCAATCAGGGACAGAATTTACTTTAAACTCGTCTTCATCTCCCACAAATGCCTTAACAATGCCGCCCCTCAATACCTGAAAGATAAAATCATCCCAAAAACTTCCTCCAGACCTACCAGATCAGCAAACTCCTGTTGCGTCATCACACCTTGCTTTAATCTGAAGAGAGCTGGAGGCTCTAGCTTCTCAGTTCAAGCGGCCATAGCCTGGTATGCCCTCCTGCTCAATTTACGGACCTACCAAACCTTCCACAGCTTCAGATCTAACACCAAATAATGGCTTCTTACTAATTATGCCTCCGTCACATCTGCCGGTGAACAGTAAGCCAGCCACTCTATGACTATCTACCTGTTACTGATGAACCCATATGCATGCATCGTTGCCAGGCCTCACTGCCACGCCGAGGTGGTGGCACCTATTCTGAAGGAGTGGGTACCAAAGTCCTTTGGGTCCCATCCCGCGTTGCTGATCGCTTTCATCAGCACCCGTTTAAATTGGTAGCGGCTTAGTGCCGAGGCATCTCAGTGGATTAAAAACCTCCCCCCAACCTTGGGCCTTTGTGCGTAATGAAGGTTGGTGATACATACTGGGCAGTTTGTTGCATCGTCGATGCAACAAATGTTAATGGTCCTTTTGGCCCCAGTTTTTGTTTTTTGGATTTCTATGTTGACGCTGTTTTGTCTGACCCGAACTTCTATGACGCCTAAACCGTTTGTGGCCTTGGTGCTGGAGGCGATGAGCTCTCCTACCCGGAAGGCCCTGAAGGAGGCCAGAAAAAATGCTGTTTTGAATAGTACAATCTCATATGGGTGCCAGCATATGGCTTCCAACTGGTCTGCTATTTTTACCAGTTTGTGGAAATCGAGGGGGCGGCGAGTGTCTATCTGGGGCCCTTCCACTCTGGCCCATCCCTTCATATCGTAGGAAATTAGGGCGTTCTGGGTGGGATCTGAGTCACCATGTAATTTTGAGAAATATGAGATTGCTACTAGGTGTCTTTTTGCCCAGTCCCTCTTAAAGCCCTGCTCATGCGCCTATTTTAAGAATATTTCTATGTCTTTAATCATTATTAACTCAACATGGTTTAAACCTGTGGCTCTAAATACTGTTTGTAAGCACTTACTGTACTGAGTTGCAGTAGTGCTTGCCAGTGCTCTCTCTGGCATCTCTATTAAGAACCCTGGGCCAGGATTCGTATTTTCTATGGGCAGCGAGTTGTTGGCACCCGTTTTAAAGGTGCCTGTATCATGTTGGACATCCCGGCCTGGGCTCACTGGCGCTGGCGTTGATGTCCGTAATTTGTTGGCACCCCTTTTTGAGGTGCCCGTTTCTTTTTGAGCACTCGGCCATTGCTCTTTGGCGCTGGCGTTGATGCCTTTTTTTGTAGGCCACCATTTTTGAGGTGCCTGCTTTTTGTTGAACACCCCGGCCATTGCTTTTTGGTGCCGGTGTTGATGCCGTTATTATGTTGGCACTCGTTTTTGAGGTGCCTGGTTCTTGTTGGGCAACACGGCCATTGCTCTTTGGCGCTGGCGTTGATGCCGTTATTTTGTTGGCACCCGTTTTTGAAGTGCCTGGTTCTTGTTGGGCAACTCAGCCATTGCTCTTTGGCGCTGGCTTTGATGCCGTTATTTTTTGGTTCCCATTATTGCCCAACATTCTGCTGGTATTGGCGTCATCTGTTCGTGGGCGTGCAGCGCTAGCTCCCGGAATCTTGGCCATTGAAAGCAAGATAAAGCATCTGCAATATTATTGTCTGCTCCTGCAATGTGCTTTGCTTTGACCACAATGTTTTCTTGTAGTGTGACTGCTGTAATGGCTCGTAGGACTTTCAACACTAAAGGGCATTTAGTGGATCTTCTGTTTATGGAGCCTACCATGGCCATGTTGTTGCACGAGACCAAGAGTTCCGTGTTCGCTAGCTGCCTGCCCCAGATGTGTAAAGTAAGCCAGATGGGAAAAATTTCTAGGAGGGTGATGTTTCTTGTCCACCCTGCCGCTAGCCATGTTATGGGCCAGTGTCCTGCCACCCATTCTGTGTCTAGTATGGCTCCAAACCCCTTGCTCCCGGCTGCATCAGTGAAAAGGACCCTTTTTGTCGATGTGTTCAATGGCGTAAGCCAAAGTGTTGTCCCGTTAAAATCTTTAAGGAAATTTCCCAAATTTCTAGATCTTGTTTCACCTCTGTGCCTAGTCGGTAGTGTAGGTGGGGTTTGGTGTAAGATTTGATTTTTAGTTCCAGACTTCTGGAGAATACCCTCCCCTGAGTCTGCGAAGTTGAGGCTTCCAACTAGGGACTGGATTTCTTTCACTGTGCCTTTGTCTTTTGTTGTCAAGCTTTGTATTTTTTCCAGGAGTTCTGCTATTTTTGTTTCTGAAATTTTGCATAGGCCCTTTGCAGAGTCTATTTCAATGCCTAGAAAGATTATGTTGGTGGCTGGTTTGGTCGTTTTTTCGGCTGCTAGGGGGATGCCCCATTGCTTGGCCATTTCTTCTAACGTCACCAGGGCTCTGCTGCATTATTCAGAGTTTGCTGGCCCCATTACAATGAAATCATCGAGGTAGTGTACTATCCTGGACCCTGGTGAACTGGCAGTAATCTGAAAGCGGATTCGATGTCCAGTTTGGTCATCAGGGCGTTAGTGCCTCATTCCTGTATGAGTCTTACCGCTTCTTGAAAGTGTGTGTATGATACCGCGGATTCCGTGTGCGGAATACCGTCATTTAGCGATTGGCCTTTGGGATAACATAGGTGATGAATTAGCCTCATTTTCCCACATTCTTTTTTGGGGACCAACCCTAGAGGCGATATTATGTACTCTTTGAGAGGCATGCGGTCCCAAGGTCCCACGATCCTGCCTAATAGTGATTCCTTCTCAATTTTGCTTTCAACCATTTGTGGGTTATCCCTGGCTGACTTCAGGTTGTTTGGAACATTCAGCGACCCGATGCCCTTGAACTGGATGACAAACCCCTTGGTGAAACCCTGCCAGATTGTTTTGCTGGTTTCTTTGTCTGGATAATTCATGAGGGCCTCTCTAAAATTGTCTGGGTTGATGGGTGAGCAGCCGAGGGTTAGACATGGGGATGGCGGGATGCATCTGATGCTATTCTTTTGTATTTTTGGCTGGTAGTCTGGTGCAGTTATTTGCTGCGTGGTCACCGTTGCAGTTTGTGCACGTGTGTTTGTACCAGCATTCTTTTCCCCATGTGCACTGGTTTTTCCCAAAGTTTTTACAAGGGATGTTGGCTTTCTGAGAATGGTTTTTGTTCTGCCTGTGGGTATTAGATTTAGCCCCCCATGGCTGGTTCTTCCGAAAGGGCTGCTCCCCCTTTTTGTGGTTTTCATTGTCGGAGGGTCTGGGGCCCTGTGAGTTTTTGCTATTTTTGGGGGTTATCTGCGCGGTCTCTTCTTCTGAAGGAGGCTCTGCGTTTAACATGTATAAGTCGTTCTGGACCTCGTCCCATTCTATGGCTGGCCTCTCTGACATGCTTCTCCTGAATCTAATGTCATATGCTAGCCAGGTTTTCCCTTTTTGAGCGATTTTTACTTCTCTGATTTTGTCCATGTATGCCCATAATTTTCTGCCATCGTGGGGGAATTTTTCTTCATAAATAGTTGCCAAGATGGTGAAAACCTGTAGCCAGTTGTCCCAGTTCTGTTCTACCTGGGTGTTTCTGGCTACGACTTTCTCCTCTATCTTTTTGGGGTCCCTAAAAGCATCCTTCCCATTGCGTTGGGCTTCTATCAGCGAAAAGATCTCAATGAACTCTTTTGCCCATATGGCTTCTTTGATTGTTATGTCAATGTTCCATGCTAGACACCTTTTGTATCTGTTCAATATTTCTGCTTGAAAAGATTTAAGTTTTTGATCTAATTGGGAACTACTAATCATAACTGTCTCTGGTGGGTTGTTGTTGCTTGCTCCTGACTGTCCTGGGGTATTTGTAATGGGGACTGACCATGCTTTTAAAGCACCCATTGTGTCAGGAGGTGTCGTAGTTGGCGTAGTTAAAACTGTGACGACTGATGCTGGTGTTGTTGGCACCTGCGTTATTGGTGTTGCTGGCATTGGTGCTGCTGCAGCTGCTGCTGGTGGGGGGGTGGTAACTGTGATGTCCGGTTCTAGTGGTGAGGTGGTCTCTGCATGCCTGGACTCGGCTGTGTGAAGTGTTTGTTTGCCCCTAATTTCTAGCAATAATTGCTGCATCTCACTCATGTTCTCGTACAATTTAGACAGTTTTATTACCTTTTCCCATGCCTTCCTCAGACTTCCTTCTTTTTGCCGGTGTCGTCTCATCCCCATGACTGGTTGGTATGGGGACGCCTTCTTTTGGTAAGCCGTACATATTTTCTCTGACCCAGGCCCAGTCGTAGTGCTTAGCTGCCTCCATGGCTGCTAGCAAGTGGGGTGATTTTGGTTTCTGGGGCGGTGCTGGAGGTTCCCGTGATTTTCGCCTGGGACCCCTGTCTTTTTAGGTCTGCAAATCTGAAAATAGACACGGATGCCTGCGTCTGGGCGCTTTGTTTGTTTTTTCTCCGCGCTCGTTCGTGCCGGCCTTGGATCCTGCTTCTACACGCGTTCTCCCCGGGGTGTCTTCTGTTTCAGCGCGGTTTCTCACCGTTCGCCTGTAGTTGCAAGTTTTCTGAACAGTACAATGTTCAAAGGAGGGGAGAAAAGATGCTGCGTAAGCAGTGAACTTTTAAAGACTGCTAAAGAAGCAAAGTGTGGAAGACGCTGAGTGAACAGCGAACCTCCTGTCAGTTTGGGTCCCCGTTCAGGGTCCACAAACAGATTGTGTTCTCTTAGAGCATTCTGCTCTTATTTATAAGACCCAATGTGTATAGTAGTGGGGACTGTACGCCAGCCCCCGGCCGGATAGCCGACATGTCTGGCCCCTTGAGGAGGGGGCAGGTCTTTGAACCTGGGCCCTGCGTGCCTGTTGGTTTTCCGTAGTTGCTTAGCACCTTGTTGTTTGGAGGAAGGGTGAGGCGCTTGTTCACACCTCACCCTTCCTCGGCTTTGTGTGACAGAGACTGCGTGTCTCTGCGCTTGTGGGGGAGAGAAGCAGGCGTGGGGGCGTGACCTTCCCCTCTCCTAGCCTGCCGGATGGTAACATCATTTACTCTGCCTCGGCTTGGGCGGCCCTGCGGCATTGCCCATACTCATGACTCTTTCGGCTGACAATCCCAATGCTGTTTTTATTTTCTCATGATTACCTTCTACAGACATATGTATACACTGTAAACATTGCTCTGCCTCCCATTATGAGGCTTTGTTCCATGTACCTTACTGATATGCATTAATGTACCCTTTGCCATGCCTTGATATGCTCATGTATGTACATTTTCTAAGCTGTTTTATTGTGCCCAGGTACCCCAGGGTGAGGTGTGCGCTATAAATAATAAACAAACAAACAAACATAATGCAATTCTGACGTAGCAGAATTGAATGGCAAGGCTGTCAGAACATGTAAGTAGCTCTTCACCTGCTGCTAGCATCAAAGCTTAGGCAGGGCAGGAATGGTCACTATCAGCCAATCCCTATCTACTGGTGCTGCATCTCATGATCACAATGCTGACTGTAGCACCTCATCTCATCCACCTTTTTACCTCATTTAGTAACAACCCATGGCAGGGACGTTTGTGATCTCTTGGGGTCTAATCACTGACACTGGGATTTAAGTTGGCCAAAAAGATGAGATGACAAAAGAGAGGAAGATACATGCTTCTTTGTCATTTTTAGTTGAAAAGGTGTTTATAATTAAGGTTCACAATGTGAAAGGTTGTGGACCATTCTTTTTTTTTTTAACTAATATTGCATTTGTTGTATAAAGAAATCAGAAGAGGATTTACAGTTTTCAAATGTTAGGGTGTTGTGCACCAGAACTGTTCTGGTCCTCTGAATGGCGTCATCTCAGACCTAATTCTATTTCCCGCCTTATAAGAGTGGGAGGACAAAGACACAGACAGGACAGAGACAGAAAGTCATCGACTGCTGGGAAGAGAGGGAGAAAAGAATAAAAGGAGGGGGGACCCCATGCAGCATTCACAGAGCAGCCAGCTGTTCATTGTTCCATTCAGTCACTGCCCAGTTCTAGGAAATCATCCCACTTGAATTCATAGTTATCTGTCTGATCTTGTCTCCTCCCGTGGTGAATCTGTCTGCCAGGACTCCACATGTGGTGGCTTTTGAAGTCGCAATATGACACGATAGGCACATGGAAATGCCATGAGAAGCCACGCTAATTATTCCTTGCTCAGTGGCTGCAGGGAAAGTTCTGATCCAAGTGTGGGCAGCTTGGCCTTAACTCATTAGCCGTTCAATCTCTTCAAGTCAACATGCTCACCATCTGGCAGCTCTAAGCTTTCTGCAAAACCACATCATATGTAGTAGGTTTTTATGTGGTTTGGCACAGAACTAGCAAGTGTCCGAATCTTGTATTATGACCTTGAACATTCTCACTGGTGTCCAGCATATTCTGAATGCCATCTTTTGTTGGGTAAGTCTGACTTAACGGGTACCTTGAGATCTACTGATTATAATTTCCCATTCCCTCTGTCATATAGCTCCCTATTATATTTTACCATTTTTCAGCTGTTGTTGTACTGAGTCTAGGTGGCTCTCCTTCTTACCTCCTGTGTAGTGTGTCTGCACTTGTAAGCATGCCTATGTCCATTTTCATGAATCTCTCCAACAATTCTAGATACCAATGTTTCTTTTATTTTGCTTGACCCATGTCGTGTAGTCTTTTCAACATTTCCAATGGACCAGGTCAGTGAAATTAATTTTTCCAGAGCAATGTTCAGGGACCATGACTTCGCATAGAGCGCATCTTTCTTTTCAGTGGATTTGACCCTGTTGCCTTTGATGTTGGTATTCATTATGATAGTCTCTGCGAAAAGAGCAGGGGGGGAGAAAAGACACATCTGCCGTGTCCCTTTAACCAGCTTGATGAAGGAAGATTGAAACTCAGTCGCATAGACACAGGCTTCCGGTGTCCTTTAAGCTGCCACGCCCATGTTCATCATCTCAGATCTAATTGCATCCTTATGCAGGGTCATGAACAGCAACCACCGGCGAACAGGATCGAACACCTTTTTGGCCATGCCTGGCAATGGGTCTGGTCACCTCACGCAAAGATATTGCAGATTAAGGAGCAGACTGGTGTTATGAATCAGCTGTCTGCTTTTCATGAAACACGCCTGGGTTTAAACAGCACCTTCATCACTTCTTACGAACAGTTTGCTAGAACATTGCCTAAAGATTAACATGAACGTTTAGCAGCACACCCCACCTATACATTGGGCACTCATTTTCTGGACCGCCTCCCTTCAAATTACAGTGATTTATAGTTGGTTTGGCATAATGTAGGCAATACATTTCCTTCCAGCGTATTATGCCTAAAGATCTCCTGAAATATCCTGAGGTGGCAGATGTAAATATACGTGTAGAATGATATTGTTCACATCTGGTATTTTTCTATTTTGCATAGTCTTCATGGGTGTCTTTTTTTAATTTGTTTTTTTCTTTATTGTTATAACTGAACTGAATCAGCTGTACAATAATTTAATTCTCATATTCGATATTCATATTATTCATGTTAGTATACATACACATTTAACTCATACAGCTCTGCATAGGACAGAAATGTGGCTAGATGACAGCAATTTTCTAAAAAGGCTTTTTTAAAAACTTAAAAAACTTAAAAAAAATTTAAATTATCAGTTCAAATCCTATATCATAAAAACATCTTACAACTACTCAAATAATTTAACCGCACCAAATTCCTTCTATTTCCTACGCAGATTTTCACTCAACACAGGTCAGATTCTTCCTGATTCTGGCACATATACATATACCTAATATTTCAGCCATAAATTTACAAGCTAGACATTATACCATGTCCACATGGTTACATTCTCTTTACGTCTAGTTTTATACATAATGTCTAACCGTAATATACTACTGAAACCCATTCTCATCGTATGCTATCATTTACCCCTCACTAATAGCTTTCACAGTACATGTATCATTTTTAACTTCTGTCATTATTTGGACATTGTCTAATCCCAAATCATTCACAAGGGCAATTGTAGCAAGTCTTAAAGCAGTAGTGCGACCACAATAAATCAACCACCATAGAGACTCTGATGCAATTAAGGTATGTTCGTGTAGCAGAGGTTTGAAATATTGCTCTTGTTTCTGTTTAAGTGCAGAGCATTCTGTAAGTAAGTGACATAAGGTTTCAGGTTGATCTATGATCTTACAAAAGCGACATAGATTGTCTTCCTTCATTATCAATTTACGTTTTGCTTCCAACTCCCTAGTCTCACATAGGTTAAATCGTATTCTCTGAAATGTTCTTCTATGGTTATACGATGGGGACCTAAGAAGGTATGGTTCTACTACACTGCACCTTTTGTGCAAGTACGGATCTTTGGGGAAATCATCGTATTTCAAGCACTTCTCTCTTGTACGCGACTTATCATACAGAAATATCTTGGTTTTAGCTCTACCTGGATTCGTAAGTAAATCGTCAAGGGAGATGTCTGCTTCTGCTAGTACTTCAATTACAATATATCGCCATCTCACCATAAACTTATCATTGGTTGTAAACACATAGTCAGCCAGTATATTTATCAATTTCTTCCTGCCGGAGGCTAAAATACACTTTCTGCTTGAAATAGGATAACGCAGGCGTGATGGTAAATTTGCCATATTTGGCCTGTATGATCAAGGCCTGTGAAATCATCATATCCAATTTCCTATTGAGACTCTGCAAATAAGCCTTATGGCCCGAGCCATCAATGACAACTCCCAAATATATGTATTGTGGAACTATTTCCAGGGTGTGTTCTTGTAAACGCCATATTAGTGCTTTTTGTTTTTTGTTTAGAACACCCCTTGGATTACAAATCATTACCTTTGTTTTGTTCATGTTCACAGTTAGCATATTCTGAGTTACATATCTAGCAAGCAGGTTTTGAAGGCCACGGGGAGTCTTTGATATCAATACCAAATCATCTGCATATAGCAGAGCCGCAAGAGCTTTGCCTGCTAATTTTGGAGCATCACTTATAACTTCATTAAAGGTTCTACATATATCTGAGATGAAAAAATTAGACCTCTGTGAGTCATGATATCAGTAGTTATTAAACCTTGTAAATTTAGTCTCACTCTTATGTTGGTCTCAGAGTGTACCGTTCTTATCAAATTAATTAAGTATGGAGGGCACTTTTCACGAACTAATTTAACAAATAATATAGATCTAACTACTGAATCAAACGCTGCTCTAAAGTCAACAAAAACGAACTATAAAGGGTACTTTAGGTGACTATGATGCTGCATTATAGCTGTTATTGTTAGCAGATTTATAGACGTCCCCATAACGGGTATAAACCCTGTTTGATGTGGGTCTTGCTTATCATATGTTCTGGCCCAGATGTTAAAGTCTCATAAAATGAACCTACAAAAGATTTTACCAAGTATGTCTAAAAGCACTATAGGTCTATAATTAGCGGGATTAGATCTGTCGCCTCTTTTAAAAATAGGCACCACCACGGATGATTTCCAAGACTTTGGGATACAATACTTTGGGATACAATTTGTTTGTAGGACATGGGCAAAGATGTTATAGAGAATCAAGGCCTACTGTTCCGGATACTGTTTCATCATACAGTTCGTCAGTCCATCTGGACCTGGAGCTCTTAAATTGGATGATCTATGGATGTAACCTAATATATCTTCTCTGGATATTTGCAATGTTTCCCTGTTGTCATTTGCTTCCACAGATCCCTTTTGATCGATCCCTGGATCGGCATATAATTTCATTTAGTGGCATACCCAGAGAGCTTCAGTTACACCATTAATCTGGACCGGGCCCTGTTTTGAGTGATTAGCAGCATTAAGAAGGCCCCAGTTTTGAGCTGTATTTTTTGTCATTATCACTCTAAGTATTTCTTCACAGTCTGACTGGTATAAAATACATCTGCGGGTACGTACCCAAGTCGTGTAAGCACGCTGAAGGGCACAAATAACCTCAAACCTAATTTCACAGGCAATGATTGCGCTAATCTCTTTTCGCGTCTCAGCATAGTTTTACGTTTGTGTACCTGTTCGTCAGCACTATGTCTAGGTGTAAAATACGCGTGAGTTCTTGTCGAAGAGTGCATTTTAAACATTTGGAGGTTAACATTATAAGGTTCTTCAGCCCATCGCTTTACCGTCTGTTTCCCCAACAACTCTTTGTTCAGTTCATTAAGCGTGGATTCAGTCCACCTAAACCGTATTCTTTAGTTATTAATTATCAAGTGGGCTGTATACTTCCTTTTCCCTGGGTTTTGTGGCTCTCTGTTGTAACTCCATTGCATGGTTAGCATATGGTGATCACTCGCACTCTGTGGCATCACCTTAAATGAGGAGGTGTTTTGAAAAGTAGCTTAATCAGTATATATATAATCTATCGTTGAGCTACTATTTCCTCTACCCCAGGTCTCATTATAAGGTATGTCACCCGGTACAGCACCATTAAGCATCACCATGCTGTGATTGGCCATCACATTCGCCCATATTTCATCTACTGTGCTCTTTTTCGTTTTATATGGTTTCAAACATTGCATATTTAAATCTCCCACAAGAATAACATTCGTTATTCGGTAGTCATTAGAATCATATTGAAAAAATTCTCCAATTCTTTGATAAATGTCTTATCTGGAATAGACACAGGATTACGATATATATTAATAATAGCCAAAAAACCACCAACATAGGAGATTTTGACCAATTGCATGAATATATTCGGGGCCGCCCAAGGTGTAATTGACAGTCCCCTACCCATTTTAATGGCAATCAGCAACCCAGACGATGGTCGACCTTTCTCATTCGGTTTAGCTGCTAGAAAGACAATTTCATGGTTATTCCATACCGGACATTCAACCAACCATGTCTCTTGGAGGGCAACTACATCATAATCATTTAAGTCATTGCTACCTTCAACAGAGAGATGCACATAACCACAAGTATTCCAGCTCACTAAAGTCAGTGTATCACACTGCAGCTCCATATGTTATGATCTTTTACCATCGGATCTGTATCCATTATTCCCAGGATCTCTCACCATCCTATTTTGCTCGACTGTGTTTTGCTTTTGGAAGATGTTTAAAGATCTAATAGCGACTCCATCAATTGGGTCTTGTGTTTGTTCAATGTTCGTAATGGTTGGCAGGATTGTGAGGTCAACCGCTAACAAAAAACCCATAGCAAAAAGTTCCATCCTAGCTTGCCATATGGTATTTCTGACAAGGTTGGACGAAATCCACAGCCGGACTACATCTAGCTGCTCCTCATTCAAAAATTCTACTTGTTGGATATCAGTTGATGAGATATCTCTTAACTCTTCAATATCTTCAAATATCATCAACACACTTGTCCTATAAAAATCATAGGCTATGTGAGGGGAAGGGCGGCATTTCAGAATGAATCTATGATATAGTTTCGGATCTAATGCATGTTTTAATTTCTTTACTACACCGCCAATCGGCCGTTCTTTATCAGATCGTAAATTTAATTCCAATCTCGTATCACACCTTGAAAGTCGATCATCTTGATGTGCAGTAGCATTACAATTGAGTGTCACTTTTCCTTTCTCTACTAGTGTGTTTGTAGAAAAATCTTGCGCCTGCTCCATCTTAGGTACTCATCTACTGATTTCTGTATAGTCGCTCTGATGTCTTTAAGTATATCAAGGGAAGAATCTCTGACTAAAGGATCACTCGGGCTTTCAATGTTTGTTATAGAAATGCTTTTTGGACAGTTTGTAAGGACAGTGCTTAACAAAGGAGTTGTAAGTATTTCTTGAATTATAGCATTGTCTACAGCTCGTTGTGACATTAATTGTTCCTCTATCCCTTTTTTAGCAAGTAGAGACACTAAATCATCTAATGGAGCATGATCTTTATAAGGTGCAGCGTTCACGGTCTCACTGGTTGCCGGTTGACTAGGCTGCCTTAAGTTAGTATGGTTAGCACTCAGACCTCCCCCCACTAAGGGTCTACTTTTAGTAGCAATTTGCAGGCGCTTTACAAATTGGGTGGTCGCCGCCTTCATTACACGAGGGGGCAGCTTTTGGTTCTTAGTTTTCTTTTTGTTAGTGTTAATCGTTATAGCAGACATCTGTTTTGCACTAGTTCTTGAATCGAACATATTATAAACCACGATCTCACTGTCTTGATTGCTGGCATCAATTTTATCATCATTCGCCTTTGGATGTGTATGGAATCCTACTAGCACTGGCCCACTGTTACTGGTACAAGTAGGCACTTCATCATCTATTATTACAACAGGGTGTATGATAGCATCAAAGGCAGGTAAGACGGGTGTTGCATTTCCAACCTCACCTTTCTCTTTTGCATCTGGGGCCACTTGTGGACAGTCTCGGTTTTTGGCATCTCTCATTGCTTTCGTTAGCTCATTTTCACCCATATCTATATGACTAGTAATTTTATTTAGGTTCTGGGTAATCAGCTCCAACTGCTCGGCTTGGCGGCTTATCTTAACATCTAGGGTTTCAAACAATTTAAAAAGTGACATAATAGAGATGTTTATAGCATTCAACGTAATTTCTACCAAGGAGCCAGGTATATTTTGGTTACTATTATTACCATCCACATTACCCAAACTCATAGTGATTTTTTTATATGGAGCTTGCGGGGTTGGGTAGACAAAGAAAGACGTTAAATCCTTATTACCCTGTGTATGATGGTCAAAAAGACTCGGAGAGCCATACAAACTACCATCATTACCCTTAGTTCTATCGTTTATAAGGGGAGACTCAGTCAATATTAGGCTATTTTCCATAGCATTAATGCTAATGTCATCCAGATTGATTTTGTTTGGATCATTCACCTTCAATAATACCAGCATCTTATCATTATTTTCAACTCCCCTACTCACTTTAACTATAGTGGGCGCTTTGTCTGAATGGCTTGTTAGAGCAGGATTTTGCATAGTTAAATCAATAAGGGGAGCCTCCACATTCCCTTCAGATTCCTGTTGTGTTACACATATCTCGTTAGCAATGATGGTGTCTGAAATCGAGACATTAGAATTCCCACGTGTAGCACTTGGAGCTAGTTCTCCTACTCCCATATTATCAGAACTCACTGGGCAGTTTTCCACACACGAGGAAGTAAATACATCTGACTCACACCTAGATATGCAAAACCCTCGTATATCGCTGGGAGCACTCTTTAGCTTCGATGTCAGAATAGGTTGCCCTCCAAGTTTCTTTTAAGGGCAATAACAGGAGAGGGTTTAGGAGTCGCGGGCCTAAGATTAATAGAGGCTCTGGTAACCACTATATTAGCTGGCATCCCCGATGTCAGCGTATAGGTAATACCCTTCATTCAACACATTATTTAACAAATAATTGGAGATTAAGTCACACACAGCCAGACTTTCTCCTCAACCCGCTGTGATCGCTCTAACAGCAGTAACAGCAACCTTTGAAAGCAAACTTGCAAAGCGCGCGCACGCAGAGCGCGTGCGCTTGAAATAAGTAGCTTTCTGTGGGATGTGGGCGAGCTTTCACCGCAACGCGTCCTAAAATGGGAGAAATACATATTAAGGTGAGTGAGGCTGACCAAGTCCGCTTAAGCAGTTGCTCGAGCAGTTATTCGCACACAGTCTTTTTCAGGCTCAAAAGAGTCTCTCACTTAAAGAAACAGCAGCTTGCAATCCACTCGTCGGCACAGGTCACGAGAAGGAGCTTCTTTCAGCGTCTGACAGCAGTAACATCAACCTTTGAAAGCAAACTTGCAAAGCACGCGCGCAAAACGCGTGCGTTTGAAATAAGTAGCTTCCTGTGGGATGGGGGCGGGCTTTCACCGCAATGCATCTTAAAGAAACAGCAGCTTGCAATGCACTCGTCGGCACAGGTCGCGAGAAGGAGCTTCTTTCAGCGTCTCAAAGCAGTAACAGCAACCTTTGAAAGCAAACTTCATGGGTGTCATTTCTTCACTACCCTCAACTGGACTATGTAATTCTGCTGCTAGCCAAGCTTGATTTTTGCAAGGTTGGGGTTATTTAGTTCTTACTTAATGTCTCCTGTCAAGGTGTCTCATTGTGCCGGGTATTGGGCTTCATAACATGTGCTAAATTCTGAACATATTTACTCAGAGGGGATGAGTGTCTTCTTATCTGTAACTGTCACTGCCTGTTCTTCGATTACCTTTTCTAAATGCAGTACTACAACGGCTTCAGGGATTTTTCTCCCTTCTCCCCAAAGTCATGATATCATGTATGTCCTTTGCGTATATTGCTATTTTACTTCATATTTCACTTTTAGAAGGTTATGCAAGTTGTCCTCAGATGGGATATGCCTGTATGTACCCATCACAGCTGCCAGTCTTTTCTCACAGGCAACCCACATCCTTCAGATCCTTCAGCATGCTGTATTTATGGAGCTGGTAGATGATAGTTTACTTTTCCTGAGGTATGCATCCCTTAGCATTCACACTGAGTCTCACTTCACCTTCTTTGCCGAAAGATATGACTCAATTGCCTCCCGATATCAAGCAGCAGGTTGTTGTTAAATGGCCATTTTATGTCTACAGTGACTTATGAACTGGCCAAAGCGACAGCTGTAGTAGGGCACAAAACAACTATATTGCTAATGGTGCTATCATGTACTGCCAGAGTGAGACTGCTACTTATCTGAAACACTTCAATGATTGAAAAGCATTTGTACAGTGCAGAATGGAAGGAACATTCTTTCTAGTTGGGATGTCCGATTTGATATATGTCAAACACCTTTGGATCCTGCACAATTGTTCTTTTTGGCTGGATCAAACATTGCCCACTACTAGGGTGAGCTAATGAAGAAACATAAAGCGAGGGGCTCTGGTGTCAGTCACACCAGCTCATTCTCCCAAAGGCTCGGTTACAGCAGTGGCCATTTTGTAAGAGCCAGTGGAGCTCCTTAAGCTGGGGAGAAATGTCCTGAAAGTTCCTTTAAAGGGCATGTGTAGTGGCCTTCAATGATTGCAGGACAGTAGAAAGAAGTGTTTATTTTGACACCTAACACAGGAGGAGTAACAGGGGTATATGCAGGGGTGTTGCTAGGTCTAGAAAAGATCTGGGGCTACGCTATTGTCGGGACTGTTGGGACTCGGGGCTAGCTAGCCTTTTGGTTGTTGCCCCTGAGCTTCTATCTGGGGATACAACCAAACGACCTGGGGCTATAGCCCCCTCAGCCACCCCCTACCAATGCCTCTGGGTATATGAGTCCAGGAACAGGGTGGGGGCAGTACTCAGAGTTCAGTTACTTTGCCCCATTAAGTTAGCTTCACTGCACAGCACGTGTTCAGGGGTATTGATGTCCCCTGCTAGCTGGACCTCCCACAAGGCTGCCCTCAGCCATGGTATTACGCTCAGCTTGCTAGGGGTCTGCAGATGGGCACACTTGCACAAGAGGGTTGACTTCCCTCAGAATCTGCAGATGGCCAGACTTGCACAGGAGGGCTAATTTCCCACATTAAGGAGGAGCGCCGTGGTCCGGCTGTCTTCTGGTGCCTCGCTCCACTTCTGGCATGTATCTGTCATTCCTTGCACTTCGCACGTGAACTCTTGCGAGATCTCGCTGCTACAAGACCCTGTGTGGCGAGTCCTCACAGTTTGTTATCTATCTTATGCTTGGTGCAATTATGTGTTTTCCTCATTTGTGCTATATTGAATTGTGATTGTGTTCCTATTTTTATTGTTGTTTATGGCCGTGAATGTTTGTATGATCCAACTACATAGATGGAATTCCCAATCCATAGTGTGCATCATTGGCCAAACAAATGCTGCAGCCCTTTCTTTTTGTTTATACTGTGAACATGATGGGAGGTTACTGAGACCCAGAGAGACACATTGCCCAGCAGGTTCGGAATGTTTCTGTAATGTTAGACAGGAGAGGCTATTATGCTCCAAATCCAGTTTTTAAAAGATGTGCCTCGACACAGAGATTAAAAATACATTAAATCCAGTGAGCAACATGGCTTGAGCTGTGCTTGGCAGACTGCACATTTAAAATTAGATTTTGGAGAAATTTCAGGATCTGGGGCTGTGGCAATGTGGTGACTCTGATTGAAAAGGCAATGGATAGCCTGCTGTTGAAATGGTCCTTCCAGAGCCGGAGTATACAATCGGGCGATTGTGAGCAACTGATGGGGATTCCCGGTTACTCACAAGTCTGAGAGACTACACTCTGTGTGCTACAATCAAGGAAGTGATATGACCAATCACAGTGCAATCTGCTTGTATAACAGACACAACAAATGCTGCAATTGGTCAGAGCGTGTCACAAACTGAAAGCTGTAACCCTATTGGTCCATTGCTTTCCCTGCTGGTTCTAGTACCACTTTCTTATTTGTTTGACAGTAGATTTTCACCTCCCCCTTCACTTCTCAGACACCATTTGAACTATCCATTCTAGCATTCCCACTTGCGGCTTCACTATCTATCTCTTGCTGGCCTTTGCTACCCAAGCTCTTTGCTTTTTACTCGGCTTTGGAAGAGGAGTGCATATGAGGGACAATGCACCAGACTAATAGCTATTATGAAGTATGTTTTTTATTTTTTAAAAACTGTATTAATGTCTGTGAATGTTGGAGTGCTCTGTAAATGTGTGTGGGTGTCTATGTGTGAGTATGTGTATGAGAGAATATGATGGATTGCGATGCAAGTGAGTCGGATCATACCACAGGGGGACAGGGTTGTAGGGCTAGGGTTAGAGAAATTGTTAAACGGGAAATCATATCGTGCCTCCTTCTGATTTATATTGGCCTAAGCCTAGTCGCTCTGCGAAGAAAACTGCGTTGCAAAGTTCCGATTTTGTATCGACTTCGCCGCCATTTTAGAATCGTCCGCCATTTTGATTTCTGTTTGTTTGTGAATTCTCTGTTCTAAAATGGTGGACTGTGTTTAACTTGCAAACCGAGCCTTCCCGAACTTTGAGCCTTGTTAATGGTTAGACTGTCCGAGGGCTGACTGTTTAGGCTAGGTAATGCGACCTTGCACCAAGTTGTCCTAGGATCGTCTGTATTAGCAAGCTTCATCCACGAATACACATCGAGGACAATGTTATGTAAATGTTGAGCATGGACACTGGCAGAACTACATTGTGAAGGGATATGTACTAAGGCTTACTGCTAAATCCAGGAATACACTTCGCCATTGTAACTTGTTGGAAACACAAACCTACGTAATCCATGTGCATATTATTGTATGAGCTATATGTGAACTCGGCCCAAACTCTAGACCGCAGATTATTAACCTGTAGAGGGGCTGGACAATATTGTAGGAAATGTATACAAATGTAGATGTTTAGATGTCCAGCACTCTCCCTCCTCACTCTGACGGGCTGGTACTCATTGCGGGGTGTCAAGAGCCAGATAGCTATCTGTATCAGTTCTGTGTTTCTTTGTAACTGTGCAGAATTAAAGATCTGTGAATCTTTATAGCCCGTGTTTGGTGTATTTCCTTTTGTGGTACTCAGCCTCGATATTTCCTTGCTTATACAGATGGCACCCGAATAGGGACCCTCAAGATTGATGCCATCTCGTTAAAGTGTTGACGCGGCTATCGGACCGGGATCGGACGGTGAGAAAGGGGGCCCCTTCTTGCATGAGATGTGATACCTCAACAGTACTGCACAACCCGATCCCTGGATGGTGAGCCCACGGTCCGAGACAGCATCTTGACGAGGGTCCATATATCGAGGCGGGCAGTTTTGCTGAAATCACCAACCACGAGGGTCCTTTGTTGTCCTTCGTAATCCGATCGGACCCCCTTTAGTTCTTTGATCAGGTGAGTTGTGACCCATTTCTTAAGTATCCTGATAATTTGATTTGGCGTATTGTACTCGCAAGCACAATTATTGACCAGGTAACACCAGGAATCTGATATGCCTGAGAAATTGTCTGCCTTTTTCAGGGCATTATTCCGCAGAGACAGACAATCTTTGGAATTTGGCCATCCGGCGCCACAGGAAGGGTCGCCGGCGTGTACTATGTACTGTAAGCACGGCATTGGTAGTATAGTGTTTAATGATATTTGGCACTGACAAACTAGACATGCTTCCGAACTTCAGTGGCCAATCAATGGTAGCTTTGAGATTCCTCGTATAGAATATTTAGAGTCTATATTGTTGAAGAGAAAAGCGAGTCCTGCTGCATTTGATGTATTACAAAATTGGAAGAAAGAAGCTATGCAGCAACTTAAAAGTAGAGAGAAACATGCGGGCCGACATATGTCCAACGCAGAGAAAGCGTTATTGTATGATCAAAACAAACAACCAGAGTCAGTTACAAATATGGATAGGGCTTTTCAACTTGGCATTCAGAAAATATATCCGTCTAAATATTTTCATGTGTATGATGAATTTATTGATAAACTTCTAAATGAACGAAGGCCTGGTGCCACTGCACCACCTCTGTATGTTCCTATTCCTGTTGCTTTACCTCTTCCTGCTGTCGTTCCTCCTTCCGTAGTAATTCCTGCTCCTCCTATCGTTCCTCCTATTGCTCCTCTTCCTCCGGTTATTGCTCTTCCTCCTATCGCTGCTCTGCCACCTGTACCTCTGCCTTTTCCTATTATTACAGGTCTGGTAGATTTGTCTTCTGCACCAGTGATAGTATCTTTGTTACCGATTGTACAAGATTTGTCTACTCTTCCTCTTCCAAGTGGTTCTGTTAGCGGAATCAAAGATCGTAACTCGCAGTACTGTGTCTAAAGAGAGAAAGCACGATTTGACTGCATGGGCTAGACAGTGCATGGAGAAGGGTGAACAATCTGATGTTTTTGCCACACTTTCTAAACTAGAAAGTCTTCCAGAGAAAAATGTTTTTATCGAAGGACTGGGAATTCATTTATCTGTAATGTGGAACAGACTGAATGATGTGGATCTCCCACAAGGGTTGCAGGATTTGAATGTTTTAGTATATTCAAGAGATACTGCGCAGAAAGTATATGAGCACGTCGAGAGGGTTTTTGAGTATATAAGGGAGTTAGAAAGGTTACAGAATGGAGAAACTGATGGTGATAGTTTGAGCGCTATTTTTTTACAGAAATGGTTCCTTCCTCTTTGTAAGTCGATGAGTGAGGAAACGCGAATTTGCACAAAAGATGCAAGTAAATGGATTTCAGACATGTCGATATCTCTCGTAGAAGTATATGACACCTATAGTCAGTATACGCCAGAAATGCAGAGGAAAGTGATACAGGTTATGGTAGAATACCTACAGGGTGAATGTATAAAAAGAAAGATTTGTTGTGCCGCAGAATTATTGAATATCTACAAGAGAGCTTTTTCGTCTGACACTCCTTCAGTTGCTTTAGCGCTCGATTTAGCTCTGTTGCTCAGTAAGCGTTCGGAGTTTCCTATCTCTCAGTTGCCTATGAGAGAGGTTCCTCCGACATTTGTCCCAAAGGTTGAGGTTCCAGCTAATGCCACAGCAGGTACTGCTGCTTACGACATTCCTGCACATTATGTATCACAGTTTGTTCATGTCCCGTTCTCGAGACAAGAAGTGAACACTATTAGACAATCCATTCCAGATATTAGAAAGAATACAACAGGGTTCTATAAAGAGTTTTGTGGAAACAGATTAGGACAGTAGATGAATACAGCAGGGTTAGGGGACACATGTGATAATATGGTTAGACAAGATAGAGATAGACCAGCTGGCGAGAGACCACCACAGGTCTCTCGCCAGCTGGTCTATCTCTATCTTGCCTGATAGAATAGTGACAAAACTGAAAGCCTTAATTCCTGAGATTTTCTGGGACAAACTTACTGCTTGTGTCCAAGGAAAGTCTGAGTGTGCTACCAAATTCTTTAATCGGTTTGAACAAGTGTTTTCGGATTTCAGTGGACACGATTTGAGCACAGAGTCTGGAAAATGACTATTTGTAGACAAATTTGTGTGTGGATTTTTACCTGACATCCAGTCGCAGGTTATGACTTCTGAGAGTGCTTGGCAAGCAAAGTCTCAGTCTGAAGTATTGCATATGGCTCAGTACTATGAAAACCGAGTCAATAATGAAAAAGAGAGGATTGAAAAGAGAAAGGGAGATCTGAAAACTAAGGTTTTGTTGCAACAGATTGTTAGAGGTCCTAGAGGGGGTAGTACATAGTTTAGTGGACAGTATGTTCCACAGGGGTAATATGCCGTTGGGTCCTGTACACGTGAACCAATGTGCTTATTGCAGACAAGAGGGTAATTGGTGAGCACAATGCCCGATCCTCCAGCAGAGGTTGAATAACACATTTGGTACTATGGGTAGACGATCCAGAGGCCGCCGGGGGCAGGGGGTGCTGGTAGAAGCCAGTTTTCTCAGAATTTACAGCCTTTTTCACAAGACAGTCAGTCACCGAGTGTGGATAATAGAAACATTTTTGATCATCCTTCTACTGCATATCTCTCTGAAGACCTTCCCTTTGACGATATATTGTTTCGCTAGATCTGCCCGAAGCAGGGTTTGGAACCAATGCCTATTCCCGTTAATCAGAAAGGTCCCTACGTTGAAATGATAGTGGGAAATAGGAAACATCTATTTTTGATAGATACAGGAGCGCGGAGGTGTTCCATTGACCATTCACGGGTTCCAAACATTCCACTGTCAGAGCAAACCAATGTTTCTGTAGGGTTTTCTGGTACACCAGTGGTTATTTCGGTTTCTTCACCGGTAGCGATTACACGGGGTCCATTCATGGATCAGTGTCCATTTCTTTTGAGAATGAACTGTGGAGAGAATTTGTTGGGGTTGAATCTGTTGAAGGAATTGAATGCAGTAATTCATTGTTCTTCAGATGGAGTGCGTTTAACAATTTCACCACAGCAACTTTCTGCCGCACAGTTCCTGACTAGACCTTTGCCACCGGAATTTAGTGATGTTACGGAGTGTTTATGGGTGATTGATGACAATGATGTCAGTGTTTTACAAATTGAGCCTGTTAAAATCATTTTGAAACCTCGAGTAAAGTTGCCACGTATTCCTCAGTATAATATCTCGGTTGATGGTTAGCAAGCCTTGAAGTGTATAGTTTCCGATTTTGTGCAGTTTGTGCAATAGTCCAATTTTGCTTGTGTATAAGAAAGGAGATAATGCACTTCCTTTTCGTTTTATCATTGATTTACACGCTATCAATAAGATTGTCGCTCCACAATTTCCTATTGTGCCTGATGTAACAACGATATTAACTATGATCCCAGCTTCTGCTACTCATTTTAGTGCCGTAGATCTTAAGAATGGTTTCTTTAGTATTCCTATACACAAGGATAGCAGATACCTGTTTGCGTTCACCTTCGGGGGACGCTTGTTTACATTCACCCGTGCGGCACAAGGATACACGGAAAGTCAGAGCATTTATAGTAGGGCTTTGAAAGAGCAGCTTGACACACTCGAGTTGCTACCACTTGTACATTGCTTCAATACATAGATGATCTTCTTTTAGCTGCTGATTCAGAAACTGCCTGTAAGAAGGGCACAGTGTTGTTGCTTATTCACCTAGCAAAGCATGGACATAAGGCTTCACTGAAAAAGTTTCAATATTGTCGACAGGAGGTCGCCTATTTAGGCTATCTCCTGTCAAAGGAGGGAAGAAGGTTGACGCCTGAATGGATTAAAATCATTTCTGGCATGTCTGTCCCAAATACACAGACGGAAGTCAGAGCCTTGATAGGAATGGCTTCTTACTGTAGGCAGTGGATCCCGAACTTCTCACTAGTGATTAAACCAATGTTGGCTTTGACAAAGAAGGGCATTTCTTTGCCATTGCCGTGGAACTTGGAAAACCAGAAAGCGTTGGATCTGCCCAAGAATGCACTGTGTTCCGCACCAGTTTTGGGCACACCAAATTATGAAAAGGCCTTCGAGTTGAATGTGCATGAACGTGATGGATGTGCTTTGGCTGTATTAACGCAGGAACATGGAGGGAAGAATAGGCCATGCGGTTACTTTTCTTCCGCCCTTGAGCCTGTCACATGCGCTTTGCCAAGATGTTTGAGAGCTGTCACTGTCGCTGCTGCTGCTGTGTCTGTAAAACAGAGCAAGGGTATGGTCCTAGGTCATGCTTTAACCTTGTTGGTACCTCACTCTGTAGATTTTCTATTAAATAGAACACAAACACAACACCTCACCTCCGCATGATTACCGAGATATGAATTGATCTTGTTTGCACCGCATATAAAAATAAAAAGGTGTTGTGTATTTAATCCAGCTGAACTATTACCTTTCCCTCAAGGTACTTCTTGCAGAGGAGAAATGTCACATGATTGCCTTTATACCACAGAACAAGAGACTTAAGGCAGGATTGACCTGAAAGATACACCTTTGAACGACCCACAAGGGGAGCTGTTTTGCGATGGCTCTTGCTTCAAACTTCCGAATGGTACATCCATGGCTGCTTATACCAACACCACACTAAGCAGGATTGTGGAAACCAGAAGAGTTTTGCATAACTCCGCGCAGGCCGCAGAGATTATTGCATTGACTCGAGCTTGTGAACTTTCCGAAGGGCTTAGAGTAAACATATATACTCATAGTCAGTATGCTTTTAGGCTAGTTCACAACTTCGGTAGACTTTGGGCAGAACGAGGTTTCTTGACCTCACATGGAACGAAGATTCAATATGGCTCCTTGATAGTGCGGTTACTTTCAGCGCTTGCACTTCCCACTCAGTTAGCGATCATGAAATGCACAGCGCATCAGAAAATCATAAATGATGTAGGAAAAGGGAACGCTTTTGCTGACCAGATAGCCAAACAACCTGCTAGTGATCTCTATACAGATATGTACACTACAAGGGAAGCCACAATTGTTTGTACCATAGATGAAGGTATTGAATCTGTAAAGAATATCCAAGCTGCTGCCACTTTAGAAGAAACTAAGCAATGGGCTGAGGGTTTGGCGAGGCTGGATGATGATGGGTGTTGGGTGGATAAGTTAGAGGGAAAATGGATGCTGCCAGATGCGTACATTACTATGATGGCCGCAATGGCTCATGGGCCCACCCACATCTGTGCCAGGAAGGTTTGCAAAATGTTAGAAAATGTCTGGGTGAACGATAACATCTCGAAGACAGCTGAGTGTTTTGTCCAGAGTTGCATGATCTGTCTACAGCACAATATGGGGAAGGGCACATCGACACCAAGGGGTAGTTTTGGTCCACCTTCTGTCCCCTTTGAAGTGATCCACTTTGACTTTATTGAAATGGAGCGTTGTAATAATTTCAAATTTGTTTCAGTTGTTATTTGCGCCTTTAGTAAATGGGTTGAAGCCTTTCCTGTGAAAGATGCCACAGCAATGACAACGGCGAAAACCATGCTTAAGGAATATTTTCCTAGGTTTGGTTTGCCAAGGGTCATCTGGTCGGACAATGGTCCACATTTTATCACTGCTGTAATTCTGCAGATTTGCGCGGGATTACAGATCGATAAACGGTTCCATTCGGCTAGACATGCTCAGAGTGCTGGATTGGTAGAGAGACACAATGAAATTTTGAAGAACAAGCTCACTAAGACGTGTGCCGGCACCAAATTGAAATGGCTGCACGCCTTACCGATAGCGTTACTGTCAATGCGCACCACCCTACAGACTAAGACTGGGCTCTCCCCATATGAAGTGGTCATGGGTAGGCCAGATAACAT
Organism: Ambystoma mexicanum; assembly: GCF_040938575.1. Classification (NCBI taxonomy): domain Eukaryota; kingdom Metazoa; phylum Chordata; class Amphibia; order Caudata; family Ambystomatidae; genus Ambystoma; species Ambystoma mexicanum. Next base: position 1,103,026,083 of record NC_090924.1, on the reverse strand, counting down.
TTGGAACCTCCCAAAACCCTGGGCACTGAGGGAGATTGAGCATGTACTTCTTTCTGATTAATGTGACCGGTTAACTAAAAATTTGTATTTGATTTACCAATAGGTGCGAGAAGCCCTTCCAGCAAAATACGAGGGGCCAGGTCACAGAATCTGACCTGGGGAGTGGGTGCTCGTCAAAGCATTCGAACAAGCATCCTGTCTCGCACCACGGTGGAGAGGACCGCACCAGGTTCTCCTGGACACACAGACGGTGATTTGGGCGGAAGGCAAGAGGCACTGGATACATGCGTCACATATCAAGAGGATACCCTTCCCTTTGCCACACGATAAAGGAGATGGGGAGAAACCTACCTGCTCTGCTCCCAACGATCATTCGGCATTGAGCAGTACTGAGAGTGCTTCAGAGGCACTCCCTGAGCCCGCGGGGCCTGGAGAAACAGCTGCTTTATCTCCACACTCTCCAACAGATCCTTTTGCATCTCCATCTGGTTCTGCTGCAAATTCATCACTTCCATCAGGAAGCAACGACACATTGTTCGCTGATCACAGTGTACCAGGAGTCACAAGGTACAATCTGCGTCCACGGAGCTAGACTTACTGCATGGTTCGGCTGTGCCAACAGGAAAATCATCATAGGGCTTGTCCTTTGCCCTATCTTTTGCACACAAAGGAAAGTCATTGGCTGGGGATAGGGAAAGACTAAGAAAACACGTGATCTGGAGATCACCAGCACACGAACTACAGCGCTTTTCATTTCAAAGGAACAATGCCTGCTATCGCCTCTACCCGTACGGAACAAATAAGTGACTCTGTGGCCAGTAAAGACAATGGACAATCGAATACATGGTCTTTTAGAAGGTATTGCTTTCTTGTAATCATGTTAACCGGTTTCACAATAGTAATTGCTTAAGGATTTTGGTACATGGAAGAAATATGTCCGCTCGAAACATTTTTGCCTACTGAAAATGCACCTACTGTATCTACACCTTTCGTGCGTCTGCACACTCTATCTCATAGAGACTCTCAACACAGACAAAGTTACCACAATAACACATTACTACTTATAATGAATGCAAAACATGCCATTTTGAACAGGTCTAATTGCTGGGTCTGCTCTCATTTGTCGCAAAATGGAGACAAAGGGTTGGGCTGGTACATTCATCCTTTGCCTCTGACTACTGCATGTTATGCTTCTCTAGGGGCACTATTCTCTGGTCGATGGAATGATAGCATCTCGTGGAACTTTGATGGAACGAATTTGAAGGAGTTTGAGAGACGAGTTCTAACACCCCTGGGATGCTCACGTTTCGCAAATAGAAGCAAGCTTAATGTTGCTTCCATTAGGCCTTCTGATAAACTGTCTCGACCTTTTCAATCTCTGATCTCCTTTAAGATGGCTCCTATAGGCAATAGGGATGCCACACCACCTTCCTATACTGTTAACCAGAGCCCGACTCAGTTTCTTTCTGCATACAGAGGAATGGTACTCAGTCAATGGGTGATTTCAAGGGTTGCACCAATGTTGCGAACTTGACCAGTGAGGACAGACCTTTGTATGTAGGCGAACCTGTCTATTTCGTTTGCGGTAATTAAGCTTTCCCATGGCTACCTAGGGATTGACAGGGAACCTGTTATTTAGGGATCCTGTTACCAGGGGTATTTATAGCTAGTATCACAGAAATCTCTAGAGCTTGTCCAAAGCGGGATGAGAATGACGATACCTTGTGGCAAGTTCTGGGTGACGTAGCAAAATCCTTTGTAACTTTCTGGGGGCAAATACTAAATTCCGAGGATATTAGGAGACTAGCGAGAGTATTGGGGAGAACCATCGACCGGACCACTGACATACTCTATAACATGTCTCTAGAACAGAAAGCAATAAGGTTAGAGGCACTACAGAATCGGATGGCGTTAGACGTCATCCTGGCTAAGTGTGGTGGAGTATGCAAACCGCTTGTTGCGTTTTCGTACCAGATTCCTCCCAAACCATCTTTGAGGATATACAAAAGCTGCACGTTCTTAGTTCAGAAGTGCACGTTCCTGAGGGAAATTGGGATCTTAGTGCTTGGTTCTGGGACTTCTTACGATCTTGGGGATGGAAGCTACTTTCAGTCTTACTAATCATTCTGGGTATTCTGTTGTTTTGCTGTTATTGTATACAATGTCTTCCTGCCATATGTTCAATGTTAGGGGGATGTTGTGCGCAAACTATGGGAACATTAGGACAAAAGGTACGCGCACCGGAAAGAATGACCAATTAATTTGTGTTGAAAGAAATTTCTGTTACAGACCTTATGGCGATTGATATATCTGATGATTGTGATTCAGGTTGTATGAACATTGAGATGTGGAGTTACTCGTAAAGTGACTAGTTGTAGTTTAGCGCTTGGCTTAGGCCAAAAGGAGGGTTTGTTAAACGGGAAATCATGTCATGCCTCCTTCTGATTTATATTGGCCTAAGCCTAGTAGCTCTGCGAAGAAAACCACATTGCAAAGTTCTGATTTTGGATCGACTTCGCTGCCATTTTAGAATCGTCCACCATTTTGATTTCTGTTTGTATGTGAATTCTCTGTTCTAAAATGGTGGACTGTGTTTAACTTGCAAACCGAGCCTTCCCGAACTTTGAGCCTTGTTAATGGTTAGACTGTCCGAGGGCCAACTGTTTAGGCTTGGTAATGCGACCTGGCACCAAGTTTGACTTGTTGTCCTAGGATCGTCTGTATTAACAAGCTTCATCCACGAATACACATTGAGGACAATGGTATGTAAATGTTGAGCGTGGACACTGCCAGAACTACATTGTGAAGGGATATGTACTAAGGTTCACTGCTAAATCCAGGAATACACTTCGCCATTGTAACTTGTTGGAAACACAAACCTGCGTAATCCATGTGCATATTATTGTATGAGCTATATGTGAACTTCGTGAACATGTTTTCTGCAGTGTTATGGTATTACTGGAAAAGCCTTCATGACTTATCTTAGGTGAAGATATTGTGCCACCATCATGGGCATCGGTTCCTACAGGGCTATGTCATTATTGCTGGCATTATGCACAAAACCAATATCAGTGTTGTGTAGAGGAGCAACTGCATGCCTTTACAGGAATCCCTGCCCCCCTTCCTCCCATATATTGGAGAGAGCGTGCTGTGTTTGAAACCAGCAGTTTTGATAAAACCACAGCGTGTGTTGGAAAGAAGATACCCATTGAGACAACCCGCCCGAATGTTTTCCCGGAGTGATGACAGCCTAAGGGAGGAACTCCCTGAAGAAATATGAGAAAGAGCAAAGAAAAAAAGCTAGTGACATCACAAAACATACGTACGACATCCCAAGATACTGACTGAAAAAAATGGACCCTAAAGAAAAGAATGACGAAGTAAAGAATCAAGTGAACTTTAAAATACGAAAAAGAAGATTACATGTGTACAAGTGCTGCAGAAAATGAACTGTTCAATAAATGTACAATGCTGAAACGCAAGGTAGACTAAGTCATCATAAAAGCTGGCTATGCGTAGTGAATAGAACACAGGCGAAGCCGCCATTATATAGAAGCTGGACATCGGTATCATGAATTTAGTAAGTGAGGACCCATGAAGTGGGAAGGGAAAGCTGTGTCACAGCAAGAATAAGCAGAATTGTAAGATAATGCAAGATGAGGCTGTTTGGCGGTCAGCAATCTATTCTAGAAACAAGCAAACATGCAGAGGATGAATCATCCCCGGTTAAGATGCAAAGAAAGAACACCAAGAGTGCCAAGTTTAATTTGTTTAAAGAATTTGAAACCTGCAAAATGGATCAAATCAGGGTCTCCAGTCACATGAGCCAAAGATGAAAATAGAGTTCAGACTTGGAGTTCCAGAACACCATAGTGAGTGCTCTCACTCCCATGTATTCTAAAGACAAATAGTTTTACAAAGGTAGCGGGCGCCCCTCTCTCGCAAGAACAGACATGATAACCTGTTCAGTGGTTATTAACCACTTGAGAGTTCGCAGCCACTGCTTTTACTCACTGTGCCTTTCACAGATGGGAAATATCCATTTGCATATCAGTCTTTGTCCTGCCCAGGGGCAGTCCAGCACCGAAATACAATGGCAATTCCAATCTGAACGAGAGTACCACCAGCAACCCCATACACGTGTTTCACCCTTGTTGGGGATCATCAGTGAGGTGAAGCTGATGCCTCTCTAAGCACAGTGAGAGGGAGACCACGTCTGGTTGCCCCCAGGAGACCCAGGGTTACCAATCCCAGGTTCCTTAACAAATAGTTTTACAAAGGTAGCGGGCGCCCCTCTCTCGCAAGAACAGACATGATAACCTGTTCAGTGGTTATTAACCACTTGAGAGTTCGCAGCCACTGCTTTTACTCACTGTGCCTTTCACAGATGGGAAATATCCATTTGCATATCAGTCTTTGTCCTGCCCAGGGGCAGTCCAGCACCGAAATACAATGGCAATTCCAATCTGAACGAGAGTACCACCAGCAACCCCATACACGTGTTTCACCCTTTTTGGGGATCATCAGTGAGGTGAAGCTGATGCCTCTCTAAGCACAGTGAGAGGGAGACCACGTCTGGTTGCCCCCAGGAGACCCAGGGTTACCAATCCCAGGTTCCTTAACAAATAGTTTTACAAAGGTAGCGGGCGCCCCTCTCTCGCAAGAACAGACATGATAACCTGTTCAGTGGTTATTAACCACTTGAGAGTTCGCAGCCACTGCTTTTACTCACTGTGCCTTTCACAGATGGGAAATATCCATTTGCATATCAGTCTTTGTCCTGCCCAGGGGCAGTCCAGCACCGAAATACAATGGCAATTCCAATCTGAACGAGAGTACCACCAGCAACCCCATACACGTGTTTCACCCTTGTTGGGGATCATCAGTGAGGTGAAGCTGATGCCTCTCTAAGCACAGTGAGAGGGAGACCACGTCTGGTTGCCCCCAGGAGACCCAGGGTTACCAATCCCAGGTTCTTTAACAAATAGTTTTACAAAGGTAGCGGGCGCCCCTCTCTCGCAAGAACAGACATGATAACCTGTTCAGTGGTTATTAACCACTTGAGAGTTCGCAGCCACTGCTTTTACTCACTGTGCCTTTCACAGATGGGAAATATCCATTTGCATATCAGTCTTTGTCCTGCCCAGGGGCAGTCCAGCACCGAAATACAATGGCAATTCCAATCTGAACGAGAGTACCACCAGCAACCCCATACACGTGTTTCACCCTTGTTGGGGATCATCAGTGAGGTGAAGCTGATGCCTCTCTAAGCACAGTGAGAGGGAGACCACGTCTGGTTGCCCCCAGGAGACCCAGGGTTACCAATCCCAGGTTCCTTAACAAATAGTTTTACAAAGGTAGCGGGCGCCCCTCTCTCGCAAGAACAGACATGATAACCTGTTCAGTGGTTATTAACCACTTGAGAGTTCGCAGCCACTGCTTTTACTCACTGTGCCTTTCACAGATGGGAAATATCCATTTGCATATCAGTCTTTGTCCTGCCCAGGGGCAGTCCAGCACCGAAATACAATGGCAATTCCAATCTGAACGAGAGTACCACCAGCAACCCCATACACGTGTTTCACCCTTGTTGGGGATCATCAGTGAGGTGAAGCTGATGCCTCTCTAAGCACAGTGAGAGGGAGACCACGTCTGGTTGCCCCCAGGAGACCCAGGGTTACCAATCCCAGGTTCCTTAACAAATAGTTTTACAAAGGTAGCGGGCGCCCCTCTCTCGCAAGAACAGACATGATAACCTGTTCAGTGGTTATTAACCACTTGAGAGTTCGCAGCCACTGCTTTTACTCACTGTGCCTTTCACAGATGGGAAATATCCATTTGCATATCAGTCTTTGTCCTGCCCAGGGGCAGTCCAGCACCGAAATACAATGGCAATTCCAATCTGAACGAGAGTACCACCAGCAACCCCATACACGTGTTTCACCCTTGTTGGGGATCATCAGTGAGGTGAAGCTGATGCCTCTCTAAGCACAGTGAGAGGGAGACCACGTCTGGTTGCCCCCAGGAGACCCAGGGTTACCAATCCCAGGTTCCTTAACAAATAGTTTTACAAAGGTAGCGGGCGCCCCTCTCTCGCAAGAACAGACATGATAACCTGTTCAGTGGTTATTAACCACTTGAGAGTTCGCAGCCACTGCTTTTACTCACTGTGCCTTTCACAGATGGGAAATATCCATTTGCATATCAGTCTTTGTCCTGCCCAGGGGCAGTCCAGCACCGAAATACAATGGCAATTCCAATCTGAACGAGAGTACCACCAGCAACCCCATACACGTGTTTCACCCTTGTTGGGGATCATCAGTGAGGTGAAGCTGATGCCTCTCTAAGCACAGTGAGAGGGAGACCACGTCTGGTTGCCCCCAGGAGACCCAGGGTTACCAATCCCAGGTTCCTTAACAAATAGTTTTACAAAGGTAGCGGGCGCCCCTCTCTCGCAAGAACAGACATGATAACCTGTTCAGTGGTTATTAACCACTTGAGAGTTCGCAGCCACTGCTTTTACTCACTGTGCCTTTCACAGATGGGAAATATCCATTTGCATATCAGTCTTTGTCCTGCCCAGGGGCAGTCCAGCACCGAAATACAATGGCAATTCCAATCTGAACGAGAGTACCACCAGCAACCCCATACACGTGTTTCACCCTTGTTGGGGATCATCAGTGAGGTGAAGCTGATGCCTCTCTAAGCACAGTGAGAGGGAGACCACGTCTGGTTGCCCCCAGGAGACCCAGGGTTACCAATCCCAGGTTCCTTAACAAATAGTTTTACAAAGGTAGCGGGCGCCCCTCTCTGAACAGGTTATCATGTCTGTTCTTGCGAGAGAGGGGCGCCCGCTACCTTTGTAAAACTATTTGTTAAGGAACCTGGGATTGGTAACCCTAGGTCTCCTGGGGGCAACCAGACGTGGTCTCCCTCTCACTGTGCTTAGAGAGGCATCAGCTTCACCTCACTGATGATCCCCAACAAGGGTGAAACACGTGTATGGGGTTGCTGGTGGTACTCTCGTTCAGATTGGAATTGCCATTGTATTTCGGTGCTGGACTGCCCCTGGGCAGGACAAAGACTGATATGCAAATGGATATTTCCCATCTGTGAAAGGCACAGTGAGTAAAAGCAGTGGCTGCGAACTCTCAAGTGGTTAATAACCACTGAACAGGTTATCATGTCTGTTCTTGCGAGAGAGGGGCGCCCGCTACCTTTGTAAAACTATTTGTTAAGGAACCTGGGATTGGTAACCCTAGGTCTCCTGGGGGCAACCAGACGTGGTCTCCCTCTCACTGTGCTTAGAGAGGCATCAGCTTCACCTCACTGATGATCCCCAACAAGGGTGAAACACGTGTATGGGGTTGCTGGTGGTACTCTCGTTCAGATTGGAATTGCCATTGTATTTCGGTGCTGGACTGCCCCTGGGCAGGACAAAGACTGATATGCAAATGGATATTTCCCATCTGTGAAAGGCACAGTGAGTAAAAGCAGTGGCTGCGAACTCTCAAGTGGTTAATAACCACTGAACAGGTTATCATGTCTGTTCTTGCGAGAGAGGGGCGCCCGCTACCTTTGTAAAACTATTTGTTAAGGAACCTGGGATTGGTAACCCTAGGTCTCCTGGGGGCAACCAGACGTGGTCTCCCTCTCACTGTGCTTAGAGAGGCATCAGCTTCACCTCACTGATTATCCCCAACAAGGGTGAAACACGTGTATGGGGTTGCTGGTGGTACTCTCGTTCAGATTGGAATTGCCATTGTATTTCGGTGCTGGACTGCCCCTGGGCAGGACAAAGACTGATATGCAAATGGATATTTCCCATCTGTGAAAGGCACAGTGAGTAAAAGCAGTGGCTGCGAACTCTCAAGTGGTTAATAACCACTGAACAGGTTATCATGTCTGTTCTTGCGAGAGAGGGGCGCCCGCTACCTTTGTAAAACTATTTGTTAAGGAACCTGGGATTGGTAACCCTAGGTCTCCTGGGGGCAACCAGACGTGGTCTCCCTCTCACTGTGCTTAGAGAGGCATCAGCTTCACCTCACTGATGATCCCCAACAAGGGTGAAACACGTGTATGGGGTTGCTGGTGGTACTCTCGTTCAGATTGGAATTGCCATTGTATTTCGGTGCTGGACTGCCCCTGGGCAGGACAAAGACTGATATGCAAATGGATATTTCCCATCTGTGAAAGGCACAGTGAGTAAAAGCAGTGGCTGCGAACTCTCAAGTGGTTAATAACCACTGAACAGGTTATCATGTCTGTTCTTGCGAGAGAGGGGCGCCCGCTACCTTTGTAAAACTATTTGTTAAGGAACCTGGGATTGGTAACCCTAGGTCTCCTGGGGGCAACCAGACGTGGTCTCCCTCTCACTGTGCTTAGAGAGGCATCAGCTTCACCTCACTGATGATCCCCAACAAGGGTGAAACACGTGTATGGGGTTGCTGGTGGTACTCTCGTTCAGATTGGAATTGCCATTGTATTTCGGTGCTGGACTGCCCCTGGGCAGGACAAAGACTGATATGCAAATGGATATTTCCCATCTGTGAAAGGCACAGTGAGTAAAAGCAGTGGCTGCGAACTCTCAAGTGGTTAATAACCACTGAACAGGTTATCATGTCTGTTCTTGCGAGAGAGGGGCGCCCGCTACCTTTGTAAAACTATTTGTTAAGGAACCTGGGATTGGTAACCCTAGGTCTCCTGGGGGCAACCAGACGTGGTCTCCCTCTCACTGTGCTTAGAGAGGCATCAGCTTCACCTCACTGATGATCCCCAACAAGGGTGAAACACGTGTATGGGGTTGCTGGTGGTACTCTCGTTCAGATTGGAATTGCCATTGTATTTCGGTGCTGGACTGCCCCTGGGCAGGACAAAGACTGATATGCAAATGGATATTTCCCATCTGTGAAAGGCACAGTGAGTAAAAGCAGTGGCTGCGAACTCTCAAGTGGTTAATAACCACTGAACAGGTTATCATGTCTGTTCTTGCGAGAGAGGGGCGCCCGCTACCTTTGTAAAACTATTCTAAAGACAAGGATACTTTGCAAGGCCAAGTTCAAAGACAATCTTCATAGCAGAAGGCAGGGGCAATGAGAGATGCTGGGCTAATTGGTGGGGGAAGTAGCATCATGCCCCCATCTCCTTGCACCTGGGTCTGGACTTATGTGCTGCTCAGTGAATCGAATGTTCCAGACCTGGCACATGCGTGCCAACCAATTGTAGTACTCCCTATAATGAAGGACCTTATAGTTTGAAGACCAATGAGAAACTGTGTATCTAATATTTCTGAACCTGATAATGGGCAGCCAATCACAATTCTAGTCATTATAGAAAAGTATACTTAGATGTTCCCCTGAGCAAATCCCGACCCTTGATAGGTTTTTCATTATTGCCACATAGTATGACTTCACCTCTCACTTAGTTTTGATATAAAAGCTATGATTTGTGTGAAGATCGCTGAGAGACTGAGCGTACATCCGTTGATGTTCATCATAAACTGCCTGTTTTAGATTATTGTTAATAAAACAGTACTTTGTCATCTTTCTGAGTTGGTTCGGTTATTTGGACTCAGAATTAACCTGTGTGATCCCATCCATTACCTATGCACGTTCCTAAAGGGCTCTTAGCTCAGTTCTTATGTGGGGATACTGTTGTATATTGGCCATCATGTGCCTTTTTCCTTACAGCGCTATGGCATTATTACTGGCATTATGACAAAAGCTAATGTGATTATTCTTACATGAGGATAGTGACAAATATGGGTATGATGGCATATATTGGCATAGCCAAAATGAACATGTGGTTTACTTTGGTATATACATTATGGGTGAAAACATGAGTCTTTTCTTATGTGAGAATGCTAGCATATAGTGTACAGGTAGCATGAACTTGAAATCTTAGAGTTGATTAAATAAAACCCTGTTAACCCTTTTGCCCTGCAACCTCTGCTCCGCAATGTTAAGGGGATACGTCCTGCATCACTTCTGGTTCCTATGCTTTACCTGCAATGCATTTAAGAATGTCAGGAAGGAAATATACACACCTAAAAGAGAGGAACTCGGTATAAACATGATTCATGCTTTTCAAATCAGATTCTCAATAGTGGGGTAATGTGCTGGCTGACCTAATAAGAAACCATCTGTAGCTGCAGGGAGTCCTTATGATCTTGATTAGGCAGTAATGTTGTACCAAATTTGAAAACCAAGCATTGGCAATGCTAATTTACGATGCTGCCTGTTCCAATTTTTTGCTTGAGTGGATGATGTCTGTGATCTTCCATTCACACACTATAAAAAAAAAAGAATCAACGGATGTGCTTACGTTGCCAGCCAGCACAAAATGGGCAGATTGCAAATCCAGTATTTTTTGGAAAGTTGCAAAATAAACCACTATCATCAGCATGATCAGATTAAATGAGATTGAACCCCTTATTACATTCCCTTAACTAAAAACAATGTCGTCCTGCTTATTGTTATGTTAGGTTATCAAATGATTTAATGTAAGCATATGCTGGTGTTTAGATCCATATTTACCTGCAGCACTACACTTTCAGAATAAGAAAGGTTGTTAATTAGACAAGATTCCATTAAGTTATTTGTCCACAAAATTGAAGATGTTTTAAAAATGTCATTGGCACTGTAACTGATTTCATTTAGTTATTTTGCTCAACTATTTAATATTTGATATTTTATATTTGTGCATTTATATATGTTGAGGCGGTTCAATTGAGCATTGTTTTATAGAATGCTGAAAACTCCTCTTGAGCTTAGGAGCTGCCCATTCCATAAATAAGAAAGTCCCCACTTCGTCTTGACTGGGCCATTTAAACAATTCGCGCTCCTAATGATTTAATTATGGGTTCACTTGCCATGCTTAGCAACACATGCAGTTCTAGGTAACTTTGTTGCTAATAACACATTCTCATTTTTCTCTTACATAATTATAAACAGTTCCATGACTAGGCGGTCCCATTGGGGAGGCGGGGGAGCACAAGGGAAACACGTGGGATAGAGAGAACAGTACAAGAAAGGAAACCCAGGGCAGAATTCTAAATGTAGAACTGAAGTCATGCTTCTGAAGCTAATACCAATCTTTAACCTCAGGTTGAGCAGTTTGGTCCAAGGAGCCTGCCTTCATGCTTAACACTGCACTTCAAATTGTATAATGCAATACATTATACATTATATGACCCAATCCTCCAGTCTTTCTCCTCTCTTTGCAGTCCATTCCAGCACAGAAGGGCCAGCCAGCAACACACACAGCAAGCAACGTAGGTAGCTGCAAGAGCAGCGTTCCTCCTAAGCACCTAAATTAAGCCCTGATGTGCTTTTGTTGAGCTTATTTCTGGAAAAAAGAAAGAAACTTGAAAACATTACAGAAGGGTGTGGCAAGCGGCCCTGCACCTGCTACTTTATGGGCTGTTATTATTGTGAGTGTTGCCACCTTAGTTAACATAATTTGGACAGACCAATGGTGCTGCCTTTGCCTTCTGGGATTTGCCATTGAGTATAATATAATTTGAAATACATTCCAAAATGGCCACCCCCTCCTTGTGGGGAGGAAACACCTCTCTATGAGCTTGCTGCCTGCTGATTGAGCTGCCTCTGCCTACTTTATTCAAGTGGAGGCACCGGCAGGCAGAAGCCGGCACACACCACCAAGGCCCACCCACTAAGGCTCCTGTCTAGGCACGAAGGGCTTCCACCTTCCTCAACCATGTAAACCATGAAGCAGCCTCATGATACAGCTGGCCACTACACACAGACTTGGACCCCCCCCTGCACCTTGACCTGTGGGTGACGTCTGAAGGTATACACTGCCTTTCTCCAATCACAATCTGAACCATAACTGTGCCTTCTTCAATCTGCATTTCCTGTCTCACATATTCTACCTCTCCCTTCCTTCACTGCATTGTGTGCCCTGCTTTGATTTTCGAGTTTGAGTGTGTGCATTTGTAACATCCTGCACCCCACAGCTACATTGCTTTGTGTGCCCTGCTTTGATTTTCGAGTTTGGGTGTGGACATTTTTTACATCCTGCACCCCACTGCTGCTTTTGCATTATGGGCCATGCTTTGATTTTCGAGTTTGAGTGTGCGCATTTGTAACATGCTGCACACCACTGGTGCATTGCTTTGTGTGCCCAGCTTTGATTTTCGAATGTGGGTGTCTGCATTTGTAACGTCCTGCACCCCACAGCGCATTGCCATTGTATGCCCTGCTTTGATTTTCGATTTTGGGTGTGTGCATTTGTAACATCCTGCACCCCACTGATGCTTTGCTTTGTGTGCCCTGCTTTGGTTTTCGAATTTGGGTGTGTGCATTTGTAACTTCCTGCACCCCACTGCTACATTTCTTTGTGTGCCCTGTTTTGATTATTGAATTTTGGTGTGTGCATTTGTAACATGCTGCACCCCACTACTGCATTGCTTTGTGGCCCTCCCCCATAATTACTAAGCCACTTGGTAGCTTGTGCTAGGACTGTGCAGTGCAACCACTCCTCTGTCCCTCAACTATCTTCTGCCAACCTAATGGCACTCACCATCTCTTCTATCTTCTCCAACTGCTACACTATCACCTACCCTCCCTCTCTCACAAAGTCTGGAAGAAAAAAGCACAGAAAAGACATCCTGAGTGCCAACCCTGGCCTACCCATCACAGACACCTATGTCAGTGCAACTTCCATACATGTCTTCACCGATATCCTCTTCTTTGTTCCCTCCCCAGATCTATGGACTCCACATCCCCTCTCCACTCCCTCTCCTTTCACATCCTCTCCCATTAATGGTGGCACCAAATGGGAAGTCCTCTGGCACGATCTTGGTTCAGGGCCCTCCATCCAACCTCCTTCTCTTTGATCAGCACCTGCCGTCCCTCTTTAACTTCCTCTCCTCACCTGCCTTATCGCCAACCACTCTCTCTGGCCCTCCAACTCCGACCGGTGTACCACGCCCCTGTACTCCTCCTCAAAAAACCATCAAAGGCGGAGACCTCCTTCACCTGCCCACACTTAATGCCCGCTCAGCCAACAAAAACTCTGCCGACATCTGCCTCCTGCTGAAGACATTGACCTTGACATTCTTGCTATCACCGAGATAGGGTTCAATGCCAGCTCAGTCACTGCTTTTGACTTCCTTCTGCCTGATGGCTACAAGATTATATCCAAGCCATGACCTAACCATGCTGGCGGTAGGGTTGCCTTAATCTTCCCTGATTGGGTTCCTTCTCCCCTCATACCCACCCAGCTTTACGCTTCCTTTGAGAGCCTTGTGTGCAAGTGGGTCATCTCTCCGTCCTCCTCCGTGACCATTGCCACCATCTACAGGCTGTCTGGTGCCACCACCCTGTTCCTCTCTGAATGGGCTGATTTGTGCTCCTCTCTCCTCTCCAAGACCTTTGAACTCCTTATCTTGGGTGGCTTTAACATCCACTTGGACTCCTCTTTCATAGCATCTACTCTCTTCCGTGACCTCTGCAACTCACTCTCCCTCTTGATTCTCCGTTTTGGTCTGACACACTCGACTGGACACACTTTTGATGCTCTCATCTACTCTGATCTTTCACTATCCCCCCCACTGATCACCTCTCTCTCCGACCACTCTCTCGACTCCTCTTATTTGGGTCCCCTCGGCTCTATGACCACACCTCCTACGGCCCTGCCAGCCTTGTTGACGTACATCCGCCTGATGAAATGAGTGTCAGTCGCTGACTTCACATCAACCTTCATCCCCCCCTATTCCTCCACCCCAGACTCTACCTCTGACTCTGCTCCCAGCAACCTCCATCTGGCCATTACTAACACTCTGGACATTCTTGCCCATGTCACGAGGATCCACCTGAAACCTGCTTCGAAGCGCAATACCTGGTATGACTCCAAACTTGCAGCCCCAAAAAGCAAGTGCAGAGCTGAGAAACGGAAGTGGCAAACCTCAGGCTCACCCTCTGACAGACTGGCCTGCTGCTTGTACCAAAGGCAATATAGACTCTCCATCCGTGCCAAGAAAAGGGCCCCCATCCATGCATGGGTATCTGGTGCATCCAACAACATGGCTGAACTCTTTACAATCTGCAGGGAAGTAGCTACCCCTTCAGCAGACTCCTCCTCCCCTTTTCCTTCCCAGGCCCTCTGCAACACACAGGCCATACACTTCACCAGAAAAACTCTGGACATCTGGAGCACCGTTGCTACCTTCTCCCCCAACCCCTCCCCCACCCCATTGCCTCCTATGGCCTCCCTCCCTCAACCTCCCTCTCTCTCCTCCTTCTCCCCTGTCACACCTTATGAGGTCACCAGAGTTGTCTGCTCTATGAAGGTTTCCTCCAAACAGGTATAACCTTGCTCCTCCAGAACCATCAAGGACAACATTGTCTCTCTTGCCCCCGCTCTTGCTGATTTCTGCCACCACTTTTTGCTACTAGATCTTTCCCCTCCTCCCTTAAGCACGCCCTTTTGCACACCATAACTGTAGCCGACTTGTCCAGCTAACTATGTCCCTATTTCTATAACCCCCTTCCTTGGGAAACTCATGCAGAAGTTGGCCTTCCCCCAAGTTGCCTCACACACTGAACTTGTTGGTGGTCTCCACGACCATCAATCTGGATTCCGAGCATCCAGAGGCACAGAAACTGCTCTTAGGAACCCCTGTAAAGAACTGCTCACATCTCTGGACTCTAACTCTCCAGCTGACCCTGGGTATCTCGGAGCGGGCACTGGACTGGCTTACCTCCTTCCTAACTGACCATCCATCACAGGATATTCTGGGCACCTTCTCCTTGCCTACCTCCTTCTCTACCTGTAGTGTCCCCCAGGGCTCGAACCTCTCCCCCTGGCTCTTTAACACTTACCTTGTTCCACTGGCACGCATCATTTACTCCTTCTCCCCCAACTTCCAGTGCTACACAGATGGCACTCAGCTCTTCTTCAAACTTTCTGCTTTCCTGGTGGCTTCTTCCATCATCCCGGACTGCCTATCTGCTATCCATTCCTGGTGCACTTCCAGTGATGTCTGTCTCAATGTCAGCAAGACCAAGATCCTTCCTATTGGAACCCCTGCTCCCTCTTCCTTCCCCTCACTCTGGCCTTCCTCTATGGGCTCTCCCACTTCTCCTTTATCCAAAGTCAAAATCCTTGGAGTCATCTTCAACTCCTCTCTCTCCTTCCTCCCACACATTCAGGACATTGCCAAGAAGTCCAACTTTCAACTCTTCCTTCTCAAAGGAATTCTCCCTTTCCTCACTTACCCCCAGAGATTCAGTGTTACCCGGTTCTCTCTAGGCTTGACTACTGCAATAGCCTACTCTTGAATCTAGCCTCTTCCTCTCTACGACCCCTCCAGCTAATCCAGAATAGGGCAGCAAGACTTATCCTTGGCCTGAAGCCCAGGGACCGCAATCTCTCCTGCCTTTAAAACTCTTCACTGGATCCCAGTTGCTACAAGGATTAAATTCAAATCATCCACAAGCCTGTCTGGGGCCAGGGAACATGCTATCTGCAACTTGCTAGCACTAAATATTCTCCCTCTAGACCACTACGTTCCTCTGGTACCAACGTTCTGTTTGTGAAGTGTTTTGCTAAACAGATGGCCGGAGGTCGATCTCTTGCTTTAGCAGGCACCCTCTTGGGGAACAGCCTCCCATTTCCTTTGTCTTGAGCCGGACCTCCTCAAATTCTGGAAGCTCCTGAAGACTTTACTTTTCACTTCCTCCTTCCCTTCTTCCCTCCAGTTGCTATGATTGGTGACCAGAGCCCTTATGTTTCCTCAGAGGCCTGGCCTCCCACACACAATCGCCTCAGCTTCTGCCTACACACAGCCCATGCCTCAGCAGCCACTGACATACTACACTTTTGGATTGCACTTATCCACTTATTGTAGTTTAACGCTCCCTAGCACTTATGATACTGGCAATTTACACCTGCTGCTCACCCACGAGCATGTACATTCTGGCACTTACCACCGCTCCCTACCCACCCTCTTCTCTTTTTGCACTTGCACGTTCTGAATACTCACAAGGCCTATTAGGTTTGTCTTTATTCCCCAGTGTATATATTTTTTTCAATCCCATGTTCCCTCCATGTTGCCATGTGGGCACTTTGAAGCACAATTTACTTGTTGAATAAGCACCTAACAAATGCACAATAAATAAATACATAAATAAATCTATTTAAACACCAAGCTATTCTAAATTACAAACAGGCAGCGTCATGGCGTTGCACCCTATCCCAGCACCACAGTCCATGTGTCCTTTTCATCTGCACCTCTGGGATTACATTCTGCTTCAGCCTCTTAGCCTGCGGAGTTCATGTTATCCATGTCATCATTTAACAGCAGCTGTCCTTCTCCTGTCCCATTCTACATCAGGTTCTAAGTACATTCTGCTCAACACAGGCCTGCCACATCATATTCCGCCAGTAATGACGCATGTGCGTTCAGTTGCAGGTGTACTTTCTTAATTTAACCATGCCCAGTCACACTTTAAAAGCATAATAAGCACCACTTAGCAAGCCAATAACTAGTACCAGGAAAATGATTACACTGAGTCCAAGATAGGTAACAAGGCATGTTACCTATTCATTTCCCCACTTTGCCTGCTGAAGCTCCTACGCTGCCGTGGCTCTGCAGCCCCTCATCTGCTGCAACATCCCACACACGCTTTGTCAGGGTAAGACCTGCATTGGGTTGGTGAAAATTGCGCTGTTTGTACTTTTCCCTTATTGTGCATAAAATATTGAATATGCAGGCTTTGACGCCCAAGAACTGCCTGGATGCATTCTTTATTTTTTTCACCTACATCTTGGATTTCTTCTGCTCCTTCTGAATTGTCAGCACATGTGGGCACACTTTTCATGTGCCTTTCCAAGATAGTGGGTTTCTCTTTGTTTGCAACAGGCTCCTTGTCTGGCCTGCACTCCCACTCTCCCATTGGCTGCCTGGGCTCTCATAACCCAATCGGGGAATCCGGGAAGCGGGTGCCGGCACACCAGCTGAGGCCCTCAAGGTGGCCTTTCTCATTCATTTTCCCACTTTGCCTGCTGAGGATCCTAAGCTGCCGTGGCTCTGCAGCCCCTCATCCGCTGCAACATCCTACACACGCTTTGGCAGGGTAAGACCTGCAGCACTGGGTTGGCGAAAATTGCGCTGTTTGTGCTTTTCCCTTATTTTGCATAAAATATTGAATATCCGGGCATTGGCGTCCATGAACTGCCTGGATGCATTCTTTATTTTTTTTTCACCTAAATCCTGGGTTTCTTCTGCTCCTTCTAAATTGTCAGCACATGTGGGCACACTGCTCAAGTGCCTTTCCAAGATGGTGAGTTTCTCTTTGTTTTAAACAGGCTCCTTGCCTGGCCTGCACTCCCTCTCTCCCATTGGCTGCCAGGGCTCTCATAGCCCAATCAGGGAATCTGGGAAGCAGGAGCCGGCACACCAACTAAGGCCCACAAGGAAGGCCCCTTTCTACTTCCCTGTCCGCTACCGGGACGTTACATGAAGCTACTACCACAACCTGACCCTCCCTGGTTCTGCCAGTTCACGCAGCCATGAATCTGGACTACCAAGACTTGTTTACTTTCTTCTCCATGGGTTACTTTCCCTCATTCTGCCTACACTTCCATTTTCCCTTCATTGTCCCTCACTCTTCCCTCTGCTTGCTCCAACTGGTCTCCCTGTATGCTCCCAAATGCCCACGTCTCAGCACCTGCCTCTAACTCATACCTCATCTTTTCACCAATTTTGCCTTAGCACTGCATTTGTAATTGAAATTTGGGTTGTTTTTGAAAGTCAAATCTGGGTGTGTTTTTGTAATTAAATTTGGGTTATTTTTGAAAATCAAATCTGGGTGTGTTTTTGTAATTGAAATTTTGGTTGTTTTTGAAAGTGAAATCTGAGTGTGTTTTTGTAATTGAAATTTGGGTCGTTTTTTGAAAGTCAAATTTGGGTGTGTTTTTGTAATTGAAATTTGGGTGTGTTTTTCACATTACTTTGGCCCTCATTTGTAACCTGCTAGCCCAGTGACTGTTCCTTACTGCTTTTCTTGCATATTTCTCCTACTGCCTAACCTCTTTACTTGCTCATGGCATTATCTGTTTCTCCTATCTACTCTAACTACTTCTCTATTAACTATCCTTCCCTTTTCACTAAATCTGGTAAGAAATCATTCAAAAGGCTATCTTGGCTTCCAACCCAGGTCTCCCCATCGCTGATACCTATTCCAGTGCCTCTGCCAGACAAACCCTCACTGACATCCTCTTTTTCGTTCCTTCGCCTGATCTCTGGCCCCTCATATGATCTCTATGCTCTGTCCTGTCTCTTCCTCTCCCATCCATTAATGGTGGCACCCACTGGGAAGTCCTCATGGATTTCTTTGACTCCTCCAGATTCATCATTAATGTCTACCTGAATGGCACTGTCATGGTCCAAGGCCCTCAGGCCAATCTCCTCCTCTTTGATAGATGGTTCCCTTGCCTCATCATCTTCCTCTCATCTCCAGCTGTCCCCTACTCTCCTCCCTTGGCTACCTTGTCCTCCTTTCCTTCCGCCTCTGCCCCATCTCAAGCTCCCTCCACACCTCCGCAGGGCGTACCTCTGATTTGTACACCTCCCCAGAAGGTCTTTTAGGTGGCAACCTTCTTCATCTTGCCACTCTCATCTCTCGCTCTGCTGTCAAACACTCCTCTGACATCTGCCACCTCCTAGAAGAACTTGACCTTGATGTCCTCAGTCTTAACGAGACTTGGTTCACGGCCAGCACTGTCACAAGTTTTGACACTCTCCTCCCTGATGGCTACAAGATCCTCTCTGCCCCTAGAGCTACCAGACCAGGAGGGGGTGTAGCCCTGATCTTCCTTGAGTGGATTCCTTCCTCTATCATCCCCACTCAGACTTACTCCTCTTTTGAATGCCTTGTCTGCAGGCTCTCTCTCTCTCTCTCTCTCTCTCTCTCTCTCTTAGCCACTCTCTCACTGTTGCTACTCTCTACTGGCCTCTTGGTCAAATTACCTCTTTTCTCTCTGAGTGGGCAGACCTCTCCTCCTCCCTCCTGGCCTCAACCACTCAACTCCTCCTCCTTGGTGACCTCAACATCCACCTTGATTCTCCCAGTTCCTCATCTGTGCTTTTTCGCGACCTCTGTGATTCACTCTCCCTCTCTATCCTCCCCTCCAGCCCGACGCACTCTGTCGGCCACACACTTGATGTCTTGATCTCCTCCAGCTTCCCCCTCTCTACTCCCCTCACCACTCCTCTCTCCTGGAGTGATCACACCCTCCTCTCCTCCCATCTTTCCATCTCCTCCCCCCAAGCCAAGCTTACCCCAAGATTGCCACCCACCTTCTCAGACATCCGGCCCATGAAGCGTGGGTCAATTGAGGCTATCGCTGCCACCTTCTCCCCCCCGCCTCCACCTCAGGCTGACTCACACCCTGACACAGCCCTATCCCTGCTCTACTCCTCCATTTCTGCTACTCTTGATGCTCTTGCCCCTGTCATGAGGATCCGTTTGAAGTCCAAAGCCAAGTGTAATTCCTGGTAGGACTCTGACCTAGCTACACTTAAACCTAAGTGTAGGGCAGCTGAGAGGAAATGGAGGGCTTCCTGCTCATCCTCTGACAAACTGGCCTGTCGCCTGCTCCAAAGGCAATACCAATTGACTGTACACTCCAAGAAGAGAGGCCACATTCAAGCTTGCGTCTCTGCAGCATCCAACAACTCGGCCAAACTCTATAAAATCTGCAAGGAGCTATCCAACCCTGCTGCAGTCTCCACCCATCCGCTCACCTCCCAGGCTCTTTGCAATGCCCTTGCCTCTTACTTTAATTCCAAAACCCAGGACATCTTGTCCACCCTGTCCTCTGCCCCCCTGCTCTCCACTCTTCTTCCCGGCTTGCTGACCCTCCCTCAGCCACCCCCTCCCTCTTTCTCCTCCTTTCCTCTTTTCTCCCCGGGTGAGGTTGCTAGACAAATCCGATCCACGAAAGCCTCATCAAAACAGGTCCATCCCTGTCCCTCTAAAACCATTAAGGACCACATTGATACCCTCGCTCCGGTCCTTGCCAATTTCTGTAACAATTCCTTTGCCTCTGGATCTTTCCCATCCCCTCTGAAGCGCTCCCTTGAGCATCCTCTCCTCAAGAAACCCACAGCTGATCCCTCTTGTCCAGCTAACTATTGCCCAATTTCCATTACTCCCTTTTTGGGGAAGTTTCTGGAAAATCTGTCAGCTTAACCTTCATTTCGACTCTGTTGGCTCTCTCCATGACCACCAATCTGGTATCAGAGCTGCCAAAAGCATGGAAACTGCTCTCCTGAACATCCGTGAAGACCTGCTCTCCAACCTTGACTCTAACATTCCCTCTGTCCTTATCCTACTTGATCTCGCCTCTGCTTTCGACACGGTCAACCATACCATCCTGCTCAATCGTCTCTGTGACAACTTGGGTATCATTGATCAGGCTCTGGCCTGATTGACCTCTTTCCTTTCTGATCGACCCTCCCAGGTACAACTTGGGTCCTTCCTATCCTCTATCTCCCGCTCTACCTGTTGTGTTCCCCACGTGTCTCACCTCTCGCCCTAGCTTTTCAACCAATACCTGGCAACTCTCCCCTACTGCATTTCCATTTTCTGCTCAAACTATCCAGTGCTATGCTGATGACACCTAACTAATTTTCAGGCTTCCCTCAGACACCTCCTCTCCTTCCCTCATCTCCGATTGCCTAATCGCCATTCAAAATTGGTGTTCTGCCAGCGATCTTTGTCTAAATGCCAACAAGATTGAGATCCTCCTCATTGGTACACCTTCACCATACTTTCCCTTCACTCTCTGGCTAGCCTCCCTTGGCCCTCCTCCTACCCCTACCGGTGAGGCTAAGAATATTGGGGTCATCTTTGACTCCACACTTTCCTTCTCCGCACATATCTCTGACGTCTCTAAAAAGTCAAACTACTTAATGCACCTCCTTAGAGGCACTCTGCCTTTCCTCTCCTTCCCTAAGAAGCTCCCTGTCTCCCAAGCTCTGGTTCCCTCTAGGTTGGACTACTGTAACAGCCTCTTTCTAAATCTACCTGCCTCCACTCTCCACCCTTTACAACTAATCCAGAACAGGACTGCAAGACTTGTCCTTATCCTCAAGCCCTGGGATCATATCTCTCCAGTTCTGAAATCCCTTCATTGGCTCCCAGTGGATGCAAGGATTAAATTTAAAACCCTCTGCATTGTCCACAAGGCTTTCTGGGGCCTGGGTGCAAAATACCTTCAACTATGCCTCTGTAAATACCTCCCCTCTCGAGCCCTTCACTCCTCTACTTCTAACTCTCTTAGGGTCAGTTGTTTTTCAAAGAAACAGGCTGGGGGCAGATCTCTGTCCTTGGCTGGGGCCTCCCTTTGAAACAACCTCCCTGTCACCTTGAAACTTGAGGAGAACCATCTCTGGTTTCTGGAAGCACCTCAAGAACTTCCTCCTCTCTTCTGCCTTTGCCCCGCTTCTCCCCTGCTGATCTGTTTTCTCTCTCGGCACTGTACACGTGGCCACCCTCTGTCCTGCTCACCCTGCCTCCCTTCTGCACTGCCTCAGGGCCCCCCTTGCACTGAGATCTGTATCTGCAGCTATACAGTCCTCCATTTTTCTTCTGCACTTATCAGATATACCCTATCTGACTAATCATGCACTTGCCACTGGCTGGCTGCACTACCACTTTTCACTGCCTGTATTATTATTTATTCCGCTTTCTCCTGTATTCCGCACTTTCCACTTCTCCCCCCTCCATGCACTTTCCCTCCTTTCCCTTTACCATGCACTTGCGCGTTCTCAATGTCACTGGGCCTAGTAAGATCTCTGTTTTTGTTCTCCATTGCTACCCTCCCTTTGCTTGGTTGCGGTCTGAAACACTTGTGTATGAGCACAATATAAATAAAATATATCATATCATATGTATAACCACAAAGTCCCTGATTAATTTGTATATTTTCTCGATACAAAGGAGGAATTTGGAGGGTATCCTCCCACACTCAGATTCCCAGATAGGTACATGTGATAGTTCTGGTAGTATCCCAAGTGCTCCAGTTATCTGACAGTAACCCATACCAACACATGAGGGCAACGTCATAAAGTCACAATACTGTGAAGGGAATTAACCAAGCATAAAATACCCAAAGATAAATGTACTGTTTTGGGACTAGGAGCAATGCACCTCCAACCACCCTCTATGTCAGGATATTCCAATGGTCAACTCTTCAAACAGTTTGGAATCCCTGTGTAAGATCTATTTATCTTCCCTATTTCTTGAACAACTGGAGAGGGGCCCAGCTTTACCCCCAAGCGTGTGTGGCCCCATAGAGAATGGGGAAAAATCATTAAATGTTGAGGGCTTGGGTGTCTCCTGTTACCCACTTTCTAGTGGGTTCTGCTGCTTTGATTCCATGTGCAGCCTGCTGGTGCTGATGTCCCTTGCCTTATCAGGCCTCTGATCTCTTGTCCACACCAGCTCCTGCCTCAGTGTAGAGTCCAGTATTATCCTGTGGATTGTAGTCACTGTGCATATTATCTGGCCTTGTGTTATGAGTAACTCACCGTGCTGCCCCGGCTCTTATCTACTTGTAGCCCGGAGATGGTTAGCCGCATCAGCAGATCATCAGTATAGGTCCCTATGGATTTAACTATGCAGACCTGCATGGAGACAGCCCAGCACACGATGCAAAGAAACCTATACTAGGGTGAATTGATTTAATTGAATTGAATTGAATTGTGTCAAGAAAAAAAGCACTCATAATTTATCACGGTATCTTTGTATGTTCCACCTTAGCACAATCAATAATGTAGAATGCTTACACACTGAACGTATGAGCAGGGTATCTACTGGGTATCTACTGATATGCCTCCATGCTTCTGCCAGCTCACAAAGACAAGCTTCAAAACCATTTATTTGAAACGTTCTACCCAGCTGCAAGCATATCTACCCACTAAGGATGTTTATGACACTAGGTATCTAGGTTAGGATAGAGCTTGATGTATTGATTAAATGCATCATTCTTAAACCTATCATTGCTTTGATAGGATTATAGAGATGTCCAGTGCACCTTCTTGAATACACACTCCAGTAAGATGCCTGTTGACCTGTGTGTGGGCAGAGGTGGGCATTCTCTTCTCTTTCACTGGATACTCGCTTCTTTTGTGTTTTGTCTACACGAGCTGTGAAATAGAGAGGTTTCTGAAAATCACCTGGCCCAAGCGAATCTCTGTGTTCATTGGATGTGACAAGAGTGATGTGCGCCGGGCCTTAAGCTACACCTGTTGCGTATTATGTTTTGGTTGTTTTCTGCTGCCCTCTTTATTTGCCAGGGTTATCATATCATGTGGAACAGTGGTATCGAGAAAATAATCTACATAGAGACACTTTACCAGGATTACGTGGGCAGTTTAGTAGTTCAATTATTGTGTTAAATGCAAAATAATAATTCTAATGCATTTCTTGGGAAGAAAGCGCCACGAATTAGAGCACGAGTTGCAAAATTACACCGTCTCCACATCACTGCTCCCTGGCAGCGCATACCACAAACATGTGGAGATGGGCTAGATAAGCAGTACGGACACATCATGCGAATTTAAAATTGGAGAATGAATTGTCAGGAATGTGCACCATGTAAATCCATCATCACGTGCAAGTAGCACCCAACCTTAGATGGGGGCTACAATGGCCACTCTCCGCTAATCCCTATGCACCAGCAGTCTTGTACAGACCCATGAGCACCATACAAACCTCATAATGAACACGTTCAACATTTCATACAATTGTTAGGCATCATGCTCAGAATGTAGCCTGTGTTTCCAAGAGCAGCCTGGCAACACGGTATGCATGATTTTGGAAGTTGCCCATTTCAAGATATGTGCAATGCTAACCGGTTGACCTTTCTTTAGTGTCAATTGTGCCAATGTCACATGATACACTATGGGCATTGCTGGATATTGTGATGTAGTGTGTTTGGAGTTTGCCATCAGCCTTGTTATGTGGAGACGGGTTGTAAGGTGGGATATGGAGAGGAAGTGACGATGAGAGGGGGAGGTCATCGCTTGATAGAATAAAGGAGTTGGAAACCGTCCTCTTTGTGCCTGCGCTCTGTGTTACCTAATCACTGTAGCCCGGCCTGGTGGGGTCTTGATGTACAACTGGACACTGGCAAAGCGAGCTTAAACCCATGACACAAAGCTGCATCCGCTGGGTGAGACAGGCGTTGCACGCTCCGTGCAAGAAAGCAGTGGTGATCGTGCGTGTGTAGAGGGGCCGCGCCGAGCCGATTGCACAGCCTTGCGTGGCAAGCTCAATTGGAGCCAAAAGATAAAGGAAGCCCGACACAAGGTCAGTGGTCAGTGGTGGGGAAGCGCATTTACAGAGCCTCCACGGAATGCACCAACGACTAAAACACACTGGCAAGCCATGACAAGGGCCATGGAGGGACCCAGGAAAGAAGGTCCCTCCAGTGCAGGGCATATGTTCATGCAAGCTCGCAGTGGCATCAAGGACCGCTGCCTTTTGTGGCAAGGAATTCGGCAAGATCCCTGGAAATGAAGTGAGCAAGAGAGCTCACCAGCATTAGGACCATAGGAGAAAGGCCCATCCATTTGGTGCAATAGTAACTGGGACAGAGACACAAAGGAGCCTGAGACAGTCCCACAGATCAAATAAAACACAAAATAACCAAGACGACACCAGGAATTAAAGTGCTGTGAAGGAAGATGTCAGATCGGCACAATCGTCAGGTGTATTTTCGCCAATAAGGGGTGAGTCGCTGTCACTACTACTACCTTTGGCAAGATGGTTTCAAACTGTTAAGGTTTACATAGGGGCACTGGTCCCTTTTTAGGATGAGAGGAAGAACAACCTGCTGATGCTGGTGGTGGGGGCTCTAGTGCGGCATATCCTATAGGAGCTGGTAGATGTCGGAACAGCATCATTTGACAAACTAAAGGAAGCATTATTCATATGATTCCTTTCCTTCCTTCAGAAGCCAAGGTTAAGATTGTCACTTCAGCCATCATGGGCTCCGTTGATTACTGTAACGGCATATACCTTGGCCAACCTGAAGTTCTGTTACAACGTCTACAGACTCTTCAGAACGCAGCTCCCCGTTTTGCTCTAGGAGCCCCTAGAATATATCTACTCTGTCAATTGCACTGGCTGCCTGTTAGGAGCCGGGTTAAGGTCTTGTGTCTCGTTCACTGTGCAACCCACATTATTGGTGCAGAATTGTTTGTTCCTCCAGCTGGTCCCTGTTATGTTTTCCTGGATTTTGTTGTGCTCGGCTGGAGGGAGATCTTTTTCTGTGTTAGCCCCCATGCTTTGTAACTCTCTGCTGACAAATCTCTGTAATATTCCTGATCATCCTTAGTTCCGAAAGAACCTGAAGTCACACTTGTTCTGATCCCTCTCTTTTGCAAATTGCCCTCATCTACTCTGCTCAAGCGTCTATATGCCTTTTAGGTCTTGTCCGCGTTCTACACATTCATTTACAATACAATGCATTTTGCAGCACATACCAAGGTTGCAAATGAGAGGTACACCAAATGACATCCCCTAGGTTGGGGTGGTGTTCCACATGCCACAGAAGCAACATGGGATGACAGGTGGTGGAAACCATAAAACACTCACACTGAGGAAGTGAGGGCAGCAAATACCAATATTGCAAGGAATACATATCGCCAGAATGGTATATGGAGACCATCATCACCATCAGGGAGTGATAGTTCATCAAATGACAACAACTGCAAAAGAGTATATGGTTGGGTAGTAGGGAACTCAACTGCAAAGAAGCAGCCCTATACTACTAATGTAAGTTAATCAAACACCCACAGAATTCCTAATAGATACAGGAGAGACAGTGAATGTGATCAGCGAGGAGACATACAACATGGAGACATACATCCATGGAACAACAGCATGACATCAAACACAAGGCTAAAACCAGCAGAAGTGTACATCTGTCCATATGGCTCAAATATCCCTTTGCCCTGCAGAGGCGTATTCGCTGCAAGATACCCCTACAAACTCATTCAGCCCACATACAACTGCATGTCCTTAAGACAGAAACAGAGAGTGGATGCATTCTGAGTTTCAAGGCCGCATTGGATATGGGTTTGGTGCACCTGCTTTATAATCTCATGGTGCACAAATATATGGTGCAGGATGGTAATGTGGAACGAGCGTCCCCAATCCTTTTCAAGGGTCTCGGAGATCATCAAAACTGCAGAATCAAACTGCACATAGAAGAAGCCAGCAAACCAGTGGCCCAACACTACAGAGGCATCCCAATAAATATCCAATATGAGGTGGAAGCCGAAATAAGGAAGCTTTTAGACAAGGACATCGTCGAACCGGCGATGGATCGACACTATGGGTGTCACCCATCATGCCCATCCCTAAGAAATCGGTGGATGGCTCCATATGCTTGTGCATAGACACAGAGGGGGTGACATCAAGCGCCAAGAATCACAGACATGATTAACTTGCTGAATGTGGCCATATTTATTTCAAAACTAGACCTAACTAAAGGGTATCGCTAGTTGGAGTTTGCCCCAGAATCCCTGAATATAACCAGTTTTGTCACACACCTGGGCTTAGACTGTTACAAGTGGTTGAGTTTTGGCATTTCCTTTGCCACTGAAATATTCCAGGAAGAAATATACAAGGTTATCCAACATGTACCAAACTGCATCAACTATATTGATGATATTCTGACATTGGGACAATCCATAGAACCACATGATACAACACTCTATCGTATCTGCATGGCACTAGACGCCATACGATTAATATTTAACAAGGACAAATGTGAATTGTGAAAAGGGACACTCAAATTCTTTGGCCACATATTCTCAGAGCTTGAAATGTGCCCTGATATGGACAAAGGGGCTGCTTTAAATGAAGCACCCATGACAAAAAACTTCTTGGATCAGAGGTCATTTCTGGGGCTAGCAAGCTACTGCGCAAGATATATGAAGAACTATGCCACAGCGAGTGCCCCACTGCTTGAGCTCACAAAGAGCAACACAGAGTTCAAGTTGACTCCAAAATGCCAAACAGCATTCGAGTCGATTAGAAGAAATATAGCCTCAGCTGATTATATGGAATATTTCAGCGCTTACCTCCACAAAGGTAATCTCCCAAATTATTTTTGTTTCGGGGGATCAGTTTCTTGGAATAGGAGAACAGGAATAGATTCACTATACAAAGGTGAGAAAACTGATTACCCCACTCTGTCAGTACAGATCAAGGCTTGGTGATAATGTACTACCCTAGGTACTAGTACACATATATCATTTAAGTAGTGCCAACAATTGTTTATCTAGTGCTACCTTATATGACTGATGCCACATACCTATATGATTCAGAACCACATCTCTATTAAACACTCAAAGATTAGAAAATCACACAAATCATAAATAAGTCCAGACAAATGTATTCACTTTAAGACAAATTTAGAAAAATTAAAAAGAGAGAGTAAGATTTTAACATGTATGCAAAACATTAAACAATACATGGTCTTCTCAACCCATTCTAAAAAACAGTCTATGTAGTATATGACTTCAATACATCATTAGTCTTTTGTCAGTTGTCGACATGTTTCGGCCTTTCTGGAATTTAGAACACTATCTCTAGTGTCCCGTCAACCGTTAATTTCCGCAACCTTCTTCAGGACAGACAATTTCTTCAGATGTAGTAATTAAACTTGCATATATCCCATACCAGGTTAGACAATATATCCAGTACGGACATGAGCCCAAAATCCAGCTCAATAGTAGTCGAGTGGAATTCAAAATTTCTGGAACCGGATGTTGAATGTATCAGCCATGGTTCATTTGAGTCCTAAAATGCTTTTGGAACTTACATCCAGGCTGACATTAATGCATCTAGACCAAGAGATCTTGTATTGGGTCCTTCCTATTAGGTGGTACGGTTCCTCATCGACGGCAGCCCTCTAACACGCCAATTAGTTACGTGGAAATTCGGCTACAGAATAGTGCCTTTCTCTCACGGGCATCCGAGAAACAACGAGCGGCACCAGGCGAATTCCATGGCGTAGATCATTTCAGCGCTGACAGAGAGGCAGAGCTGATGGTCGATGTAGCCGGGTGGAACTCTGAGCCATTCTGACTCAATATGATCCACACTGTGAGCACACAAAATTGATTTTATCCTATGCAAGTCCAAGTCTGTCGGCCACGGCACAAACCTATTCCCAGCCAGAAAAAGAGAACCTGACGGTGGTGTGAGCCTGTGCAGATTTTCATCACCTTCCTTTAGGGAAAGTTCTTAACCATTGTCACTGACCATCAAGCACCCCTTACAATATAAGGGAACCCAAAGTCAAGAATGCTGCCAAGAATAGCCAGGTGGGGTTTGTGTCTCCAAGTCTACAACTTCACAATTCGACACCGGCCGGGTAAGGAACAGAATCCAGCCGACTCCCTCACACAATATCTGGCAGGGGAGTCTAGGGTAGAACACTCCATTGTGGACAGATACATAAATTGAATCATACATCAGATGAAACCACTCCCAGCATAAGTCGGAAAAATACCCAGCTCTTACCATCATCACCGGTTGCATCATGAGTGGAAAATTGTAACATACAAGCGAAATGGTGAAAGGGAAGGACATAGAAATAAAGGAGGATGTGAGCAGCCTGTTTTTGGTACAGGATGAACTCACAGTTATAGAGGACCACCTTATCCTACAAGGGTGCAAAGTAGTGATGTCAAGGTCACTGTGACAGCAGGTTATTCACCTGGCTCATGAAGCGGATTGCACCATAGTCTCAACGAAAAGGATGTTGAGACAGAAGATCTTGTTCCCTAGTCTTGATGCCAAAGTGGAAGACACAATCTGGAACTGACCTACATGTTGCATGGTGGCCACTGTCATGAGCGCTACTCCCGAGGAGCCAAGACTGGCCCAGCGTCTCAGGAAGCAGGCTCATCATCCACACCCCCGGTTCCAGCAGACCCCTACAGGGGCCCTTTGGACCATGTCCTGGCGCCTCTGGCGCCAGGCTCATAAGGAACCAAAGTCCCGGCGCCATGGGCGCCGGGCTCATATTCTTAAAGTGTGCAGTAGTGATTGGGTGGAATTACCTGTGGCAGACCATGCTGCATACTCACCTAGAACAATCCAAGCTGGGTGAAGTCCCAGCCACTGGCTGGGAGGGACCAATCCTCTGTTACAGGAACTCTTTTCTTACCTGGGTGGGGCTGATGCTAATCCTGTGACACTGGAACTCTTTTCTTACCTGGGTGAGGCTGGAGGAAGAATACGCACCAAAGCACTTCTCCACTATTTAAACCACGCCCGATAGAATTCACGTGCTTCGCATTATTCTGCAACAGCAGCAGGATGCTCACCGAGTGAGCTCCTGTATTCCAGGTCCAGACACATCCTCAGCTTCTCGAGCAGCAACCTGTGGATGAAGAAAAGGCACAGGAACATCTACTCACCAGAATTCAGCCACAAGAGTCCAGTCTCCGACAACCTGCAAATAAAGACATAAGGTTAGAAAACGGGCAACACGCTCGCAGCTGCGCTCGCTTACCTTATCCATCCGTGATCACACCGGAGTTCACCGCGGCCTTCGCTTCGGCAGCATCCCAGCACCTGGAAGACAAAAGACATTGTTAGTGGTTTCCGAGCCGAAGGGTTCGCAACTCAGTTATACTTACGCGCTTCTTTACGCGCAGCATCGCCCTCATGATTTCGGCATCTGAAAGAAAGGAAAAGACATTATTAGAGGTGCCCATTTTGAAGTGGCCACAATTCAGTAATACTTACGCGCTTCTTCACGCGCAGCAGCGGCAGCACCGCCCTCAGCATTTCGGCACCTGAAAGGAAGGAAAAGACATTATCAGAGGCGCCCATTTGGAAACGGCCACAATTCAGTTATACTTACGTGCCACCGCACGTGCAACAGAGGCGGCATCGCCCACAGCATCTCAGCACCTGAAAGACAGAAAAGGACATTACATAAGGGTGCTCCTTCAGAAGCGGCCTCAGATCTTCTATACTCACAAGCCTCTTCTTGCACAGCAGTGGTGGTGTCGCCAACAGCTCCTCAGCACCTGAAGGACTATTACAAGCCACAAGAGGACACTGAGCCTAAACACTGAAATCATCCAGTGACGTAACTGGATTCCACGCGCCCCTGCACCAGAAGCAGGATGGAGAGCTCGGCTTTACTAAATCAAAGGTGAGAGTTCGTGGAGACCAGTCGAGAACCAAGAAGTGGGAAAAGCAGAAGATTGGTGGGAGAACTTATCCAACCAGCTTGTAATTACCCCTTTTTCTTCCACCTGCAGTAAACTCACCTTACAAGCCAGACAGTCAATATTCGGAGGTCCTGCCCAGAGCGTCTTCCGAGTTCTACGCCTCATCATAGTCATAGAAGCAACTGTAGCAGTCCAGTTTGGGTCAGCGCCTCCGTGGGAATCAGGTGAGCGTTACAGAACGCGAAGCCTACCCATAATCTCCTACCCAGGCTCTATGGAAACTTCCGACACAGACCAATTGGCCCAGTTGTTGGGGGAATTAAGAGCTGAAGTCCATGCTGCTCGCCAGGAAACAAACGCCCTTAAGAGGGAATTGATAATGTCAAAAGAACAAACTGACGATCTCGCCAGACAGTTATTACAGAGTCAAGCGGGGCAAACTCCTCTACCTAACTCAGGGGGGAATTATACCCCAGTTACTTCAACCAATCCCATTCAAATCAACCTACCTGGAAATGTGCCATTGGCACAACCTGAATGCTTTTCTGGTGACCCTAAAAGATTTGCAGTGTTTATAAATCAATGCCGACTGCACTTTCTTTGTAGACCCGCAGCCTTTTCAACTGACCAGACCATGGTAGCCTTTGTACTTTCGTATTTTAGCGGCAGCGCCGCTGATTGGTCGATCCCTCTGGTTACACAGGATGACCCAATTCTTCGGAACTTCTCAGCCTTCCAGGCGAGTATGGAGAGACTTTTTGCAAGACATTCCCAAGGGCAGGCCCTGGACAACGAACTCCTCTCCCTGCGACAGGGCAACCAGGACCTCTTAGCCTACATTGCATCTTTTAATAGGTTAATCGTGGAAACTAGATGGCCCGAGGATAAAAGGATCACGCTATTTCACAGAGGTCTGCGTGGTGAACTTAAAGACGTCCTTGCCCAGGTCGTGAATCCTCCTCAGGACTGTTCGGAATATATTGATTTTGTGGTCCAATTGGATCATAGGCTCCAAAACAGAAAGGCGGACCAATCCAGGTTTGAAACCCGAGTATTCACGAAAACACAAAGCAATGCCAAAGGGGTCGACACCGTTGAACCTATGCAGATTGGGGCCGTAAAGGGTCCCTTAACCCAGAAAGAGCGTGACAGAAGACGACAAATGCAATTGTGCCTCTATTGTGGAAACTCTGGACATTTTCTTCGAGATTGCCCGGTAAAACCACCTAAGAAGACAGTAGGAGCTTCTGACAAGAACTCTGAAAAGCCAGAGCCGGGAAACGACCTCGCCCGACAAGTGTAGAGGTCCGCTTGCCGAGCTTAGAAACCAGTTCTTTGACCTCGCACTTCATAATTCCTATGGTCCTCGTAAACCCAAAGCAACCAGAACGTTTGCATGCTATTAAGGCATACATTGATAGTGGAGCAATTACGTGGACCGCGAATTGGCTTCCAGGATGAACCTACCGCTTTGTCCAAAGGCGGTTAAAGACACCATTACCACGGTGGATGGGACCGAAATCGCCTCCAGACCGGTAACCCATACCACTGCTGAAGTGACGTTACTAGGCCAAGACGGGCATCGGGAGGTAATTGTGTTCGACATGATCAAGGCTCCACAATTCCAAGTAATCCTAGGAATCCCTTGGTTGGAGAAACACAACCCTCAGATTGATTGGCGAGCAAAGACGATAATGTTCCCTGAGTGTGCACCAACCTGCTACCCACGACCCAGCATTGGCCTAGCGTCAGCAACGACTGACGGTCCACAATTACCTCAAGAGTATCAAGAGTTCCAAGATGTTTTTCAAAAGGAACAGGCTCACACCTTGCCACCTCACAGATCATACGATTGTCAGATAGATCTGCTACCCGGTGCAACTCCCCCTTGCAGTAGGATTCACGCCCTCACCGAGCCTGAGAACCTTCATCTGCGACAGTATTTAGACCAGTATCTGGCCAATGGCTTTATCCGTCCGTCAAAGTCTCCTGCATCCTCGGCTCTGTTCTTCGTACCAAAAAAAGAAGTTGACCTCAGAACCTGTATTGATTACCGTGCTCTGAATCAGATGACAGTAAAAAGCAGATACCCCTTACCTCTGATCCCGGAACTCCTCGACCAGGTGAAAAACGCCTGTATTTATACCAAGCTTGATCTCCGGGGAGCTTATCATTTGGTACGGATCAAGGAAGGTGATGAATGGAAGACGCCATTTTGCACTAAGTATGGGCTATTTGAATACCAAGTGATGCCCTTCGGACTATGCAATGCGCCGGCCGCCTTCCAATATTTCATGAATGACGTCCTCAGAGAGCTCATTGATGTCTGTGTTGTCGTCTACATAGACGACATTCTTGTGTACTCATCTTCGGAAGCTGATCATCGAAATCATGTTAGGGCGGTCCTTGAAAAACTTCGCCAACATAAACTCTTTGCCAAGCTCGAGAAATGTGCCTTTCATGTCACCGAGGTCGAATTTCTGGGATTTATTCTGACACCCAAAGGAGTCCACATGGACTCGAGAAAAGTTGACGCAATCCTCAAATAGCCATCTCCTACTTCCGTGAAAGGCGTTCAAAGCATGCTAGGCTTTGCCAATTTTTACCGCAGATTTATTCCAGAGTTTTCACGAGTGGTACAACCCATCACATCCCTCATAAGAAAAAATAAGCGCTTTGAATGGTCTGCAGAAGCTGAACAAGCCTTCCAAGAGCTAAAGGCCATGTTCACCTCGGCGCCAATACTGAAACATCCACGCCCGGATCTCCCTTACATCGTTGAAACCGACGCCTCCAGCTTAGCAATGGGAGCAGTTCTATCACAAAGGGATCCAGAGACTAACCAACTGCATCCTGTGGCGTTTTGGTCTCGAAATTTCTCGGCGCCTGAGATTAATTACACCATCACGGACAAAGAGCTTTTAGCTATTAAATCCGCCTTTAAGGCCTGGTGGCATTATCTCCTCGGGGCCAAACACACCGTTACGGTGATCACCGATCATCGAAATCTACAGTATCTGAAAACCGCCAAAGCTCCATCCTCCAGACAGCTTCGCTGGGCTCTATCCTTTGCTGAATTTGACTTCGTGATCACTTACCGCCCGGGCAACAAGAACGGCAAAGCGGATGCTCTTTCCCGAATTGGAATGGGAGATAATGTTGTCAATCCCGAACCCATACCAATAATTCCTGAACAAAGGATCTTGGGTCTGATTTCTTCGCAATCCATCGAGGATATTGAGGCAAAAACTAAACAACTTGTGACCCCATCAGACTTACAGAGCTGGTTACAAAGAGGAGAGAACTTCACCGTAAACAATGACTTGCCTTATTTCCAAGGACGATTATTCCTACCAACGCCGATTTACAAAAACAGGTAATCTCCTGTTATCATGATTCATTAATGGAGGGTCACCCTAGCATCGCCAAAACCACAGAAAAAGTGAAGAGACACTTCTGGTGGCCTTCATGGAGAAAAGACATAAACGAATTTGTGATGTCCTGTGGTGTGTGCGCTCAAAACAAGGGTCAAAAGAAAAGGCCGGCTGGTCTTCTGCAACCATTAGACATTCCACTGCATACATGGGTGAAGTCCCAGCCACTGACTGGGAGGGACCAATCCTCTGTTACAGGAACTCTTTTCTTACCTGGATGGGGCTGATGCTAATCCTCTGACACTGGAACTCTTTTCTTACCTGGGTGAGGCTGGAGGAAGAATACGCACCAAAGCACTTCTCCACTATTTAAACCACGCCCGATAGAATTCACGTGCTTCGCGTTATTCTGCAACAGCAGCCGGACGCTCACCGAGTCGGCTCCTACATTCCAGGTCCAGACACACCCTCAGCTTCTCGAGCAGCAACCTGTGGATGAAGAAAAGGCACAGGAACATCTACTCACCAGAATTCAGCCACAAGAGTCCAGTCTCCGACAACCTGCAAATAAAGACATAAGGTTAGAAAACGGGCAAAACGCTCGCAGCTGCGCTCGCTTACCTTATCCATCCGTGATCACACCAGAGTTCACCGCGGCCTTCGCTTCGGCAGCATCCCAGCACCTGGAAGACAAAAGACATTGTTAGTGGTGTCCGAGCCAAAGGGTTCGCAACTCAGTTATACTTACGCGCTTCTTCACGCGCAGCAGCGGCAGCATCGCCCTCAGCATTTCGGCATCTGAAAGAAAGGAAAAGACATTATTAGAGGTGCCCATTTTGAAGTGGCCACAATTCAGTAATACTTACGCGCTTCTTCACGCGCAGCAGCGGGAGCATTGCCCTCAGCATTTCGGCACCTGAAAGGAAGGAAAAGACATTATCAGAGGCGCCCATTTGGAAACGGCCACAATTCAGTTATACTTACGTGCCACCGCACGTGCAACAGAGGCGGCATCGCCCACAGCATCTCAGCACCTGAAAGACAGAAAAGGACATTACATAAGGGTGCTCCTTCAGAAGCGGCCTCAGATCTTCTATACTCACAAGCCTCTTCTTGCACAGCAGTGGTGGTGTCGCCAACAGCTCCTCAGCACCTGAAGGACTATTACAAGCCACAAGAGGACACTGAGCCTAAACACTGAAATCATCCAGTGACGTAACTGGATTCCACGCGCCCCTGCACCAGAAGCAGGATGGAGAGCTCGGCTTTACTAAATCAAAGGTGAGAGTTCGTGGAGACCAGTCGAGAACCAAGAAGTGGGAAAAGCAGAAGATTGGTGGGAGAACTTATCCAACCAGCTTGTAATTACCCCTTTTTCTTCCACCTGCAGTAAACTCACCTTACAAGCCAGACAGTCAATATTCGGAGGTCCTGCCCAGAGCGTCTTCCGAGTTCTACGCCTCATCATAGTCATAGAAGCAACTGTAGCAGTCCAGTTTGGGTCAGCGCCTCCGTGGGAATCAGGTGAGCGTTACAGAACGCGAAGCCTACCCATAATCTCCTACCCAGGCTCTATGGAAACTTCCGACACAGACCAATTGGCCCAGTTGTTGGGGGAATTAAGAGCTGAAGTCCATGCTGCTCGCCAGGAAACAAACGCCCTTAAGAGGGAATTGATAATGTCAAAAGAACAAACTGACGATCTCGCCAGACAGTTATTACAGAGTCAAGCGGGGCAAACTCCTCTACCTAACTCAGGGGGGAATTATACCCCAGTTACTTCAACCAATCCCATTCAAATCAACCTACCTGGAAATGTGCCATTGGCACAACCTGAATGCTTTTCTGGTGACCCTAAAAGATTTGCAGTGTTTATAAATCAATGCCGACTGCACTTTCTTTGTAGACCCGCAGCCTTTTCAACTGACCAGACCATGGTAGCCTTTGTACTTTCGTATTTTAGCGGCAGCGCCGCTGATTGGTCGATCCCTCTGGTTACACAGGATGACCCAATTCTTCGGAACTTCTCAGCCTTCCAGGCGAGTATGGAGAGACTTTTTGCAAGACATTCCCAAGGGCAGGCCCTGGACAACGAACTCCTCTCCCTGCGACAGGGCAACCAGGACCTCTTAGCCTACATTGCATCTTTTAATAGGTTAATCGTGGAAACTAGATGGCCCGAGGATAAAAGGATCACGCTATTTCACAGAGGTCTGCGTGGTGAACTTAAAGACGTCCTTGCCCAGGTCGTGAATCCTCCTCAGGACTGTTCGGAATATATTGATTTTGTGGTCCAATTGGATCATAGGCTCCAAAACAGAAAGGCGGACCAATCCAGGTTTGAAACCCGAGTATTCACGAAAACACAAAGCAATGCCAAAGGGGTCGACACCGTTGAACCTATGCAGATTGGGGCCGTAAAGGGTCCCTTAACCCAGAAAGAGCGTGACAGAAGACGACAAATGCAATTGTGCCTCTATTGTGGAAACTCTGGACATTTTCTTCGAGATTGCCCGGTAAAACCACCTAAGAAGACAGTAGGAGCTTCTGACAAGAACTCTGAAAAGCCAGAGCCGGGAAACGACCTCGCCCGACAAGTGTAGAGGTCCGCTTGCCGAGCTTAGAAACCAGTTCTTTGACCTCGCACTTCATAATTCCTATGGTCCTCGTAAACCCAAAGCAACCAGAACGTTTGCATGCTATTAAGGCATACATTGATAGTGGAGCAATTACGTGGACCGCGAATTGGCTTCCAGGATGAACCTACCGCTTTGTCCAAAGGCGGTTAAAGACACCATTACCACGGTGGATGGGACCGAAATCGCCTCCAGACCGGTAACCCATACCACTGCTGAAGTGACGTTACTAGGCCAAGACGGGCATCGGGAGGTAATTGTGTTCGACATGATCAAGGCTCCACAATTCCAAGTAATCCTAGGAATCCCTTGGTTGGAGAAACACAACCCTCAGATTGATTGGCGAGCAAAGACGATAATGTTCCCTGAGTGTGCACCAACCTGCTACCCACGACCCAGCATTGGCCTAGCGTCAGCAACGACTGACGGTCCACAATTACCTCAAGAGTATCAAGAGTTCCAAGATGTTTTTCAAAAGGAACAGGCTCACACCTTGCCACCTCACAGATCATACGATTGTCAGATAGATCTGCTACCCGGTGCAACTCCCCCTTGCAGTAGGATTCACGCCCTCACCGAGCCTGAGAACCTTCATCTGCGACAGTATTTAGACCAGTATCTGGCCAATGGCTTTATCCGTCCGTCAAAGTCTCCTGCATCCTCGGCTCTGTTCTTCGTACCAAAAAAAGAAGTTGACCTCAGAACCTGTATTGATTACCGTGCTCTGAATCAGATGACAGTAAAAAGCAGATACCCCTTACCTCTGATCCCGGAACTCCTCGACCAGGTGAAAAACGCCTGTATTTATACCAAGCTTGATCTCCGGGGAGCTTATCATTTGGTACGGATCAAGGAAGGTGATGAATGGAAGACGCCATTTTGCACTAAGTATGGGCTATTTGAATACCAAGTGATGCCCTTCGGACTATGCAATGCGCCGGCCGCCTTCCAATATTTCATGAATGACGTCCTCAGTGAGCTCATTGATGTCTGTGTTGTCGTCTACATAGACGACATTCTTGTGTACTCATCTTCGGAAGCTGATCATCGAAATCATGTTAGGGCGGTCCTTGAAAAACTTCGCCAACATAAACTCTTTGCCAAGCTCGAGAAATGTGCCTTTCATGTCACCGAGGTCGAATTTCTGGGATTTATTCTGACACCCAAAGGAGTCCACATGGACTCGAGAAAAGTTGACGCAATCCTCAAATAGCCATCTCCTACTTCCGTGAAAGGCGTTCAAAGCATGCTAGGCTTTGCCAATTTTTACCGCAGATTTATTCCAGAGTTTTCACGAGTGGTACAACCCATCACATCCCTCATAAGAAAAAATAAGCGCTTTGAATGGTCTGCAGAAGCTGAACAAGCCTTCCAAGAGCTAAAGGCCATGTTCACCTCGGCGCCAATACTGAAACATCCACGCCCGGATCTCCCTTACATCGTTGAAACCGACGCCTCCAGCTTAGCAATGGGAGCAGTTCTATCACAAAGGGATCCAGAGACTAACCAACTGCATCCTGTGGCGTTTTGGTCTCGAAATTTCTCGGCGCCTGAGATTAATTACACCATCACGGACAAAGAGCTTTTAGCTATTAAATCCGCCTTTAAGGCCTGGTGGCATTATCTCCTCGGGGCCAAACACACCGTTACGGTGATCACCGATCATCGAAATCTACAGTATCTGAAAACCGCCAAAGCTCCATCCTCCAGACAGCTTCGCTGGGCTCTATCCTTTGCTGAATTTGACTTCGTGATCACTTACCGCCCGGGCAACAAGAACGGCAAAGCGGATGCTCTTTCCCGAATTGGAATGGGAGATAATGTTGTCAATCCCGAACCCATACCAATAATTCCTGAACAAAGGATCTTGGGTCTGATTTCTTCGCAATCCATCGAGGATATTGAGGCAAAAACTAAACAACTTGTGACCCCATCAGACTTACAGAGCTGGTTACAAAGAGGAGAGAACTTCACCGTAAACAATGACTTGCCTTATTTCCAAGGACGATTATTCCTACCAACGCCGATTTACAAAAACAGGTAATCTCCTGTTATCATGATTCATTAATGGAGGGTCACCCTAGCATCGCCAAAACCACAGAAAAAGTGAAGAGACACTTCTGGTGGCCTTCATGGAGAAAAGACATAAACGAATTTGTGATGTCCTGTGGTGTGTGCGCTCAAAACAAGGGTCAAAAGAAAAGGCCGGCTGGTCTTCTGCAACCATTAGACATTCCACTGCATACATGGGTGAAGTCCCAGCCACTGACTGGGAGGGACCAATCCTCTGTTACAGGAACTCTTTTCTTACCTGGATGGGGCTGATGCTAATCCTCTGACACTGGAACTCTTTTCTTACCTGGGTGAGGCTGGAGGAAGAATACGCACCAAAGCACTTCTCCACTATTTAAACCACGCCCGATAGAATTCACGTGCTTCGCGTTATTCTGCAACAGCAGCCGGACGCTCACCGAGTCGGCTCCTACATTCCAGGTCCAGACACACCCTCAGCTTCTCGAGCAGCAACCTGTGGATGAAGAAAAGGCACAGGAACATCTACTCACCAGAATTCAGCCACAAGAGTCCAGTCTCCGACAACCTGCAAATAAAGACATAAGGTTAGAAAACGGGCAAAACGCTCGCAGCTGCGCTCGCTTACCTTATCCATCCGTGATCACACCAGAGTTCACCGCGGCCTTCGCTTCGGCAGCATCCCAGCACCTGGAAGACAAAAGACATTGTTAGTGGTGTCCGAGCCAAAGGGTTCGCAACTCAGTTATACTTACGCGCTTCTTCACGCGCAGCAGCGGCAGCATCGCCCTCAGCATTTCGGCATCTGAAAGAAAGGAAAAGACATTATTAGAGGTGCCCATTTTGAAGTGGCCACAATTCAGTAATACTTACGCGCTTCTTCACGCGCAGCAGCGGGAGCATTGCCCTCAGCATTTCGGCACCTGAAAGGAAGGAAAAGACATTATCAGAGGCGCCCATTTGGAAACGGCCACAATTCAGTTATACTTACGTGCCACCGCACGTGCAACAGCGGCGGCATCGCCCACAGCATTTCGGCACCTGAAAGACAGAAAAGGGCATTATAAAAGGGTGCTCCTTCAGAAGCGGCCTCAGATCTTCTATACTCACGAGCCTCTTCTTGCAAAGCAGTGGTGGTGTCGCCAACAGCTCCTCGGCACCTGAAGGACTATTACAAGCCACAAGAGGACACTGAGCCTAAACACTGAAATCATCCAGTAACATAACTGGATTCCACGCGCCCCTGCACCAGAAGCAGGATGGAGAGCTCGGCTTTACTAAACCAAAGGTGAGAGTTCGTGGAGACCAGTCGAGAACCAAGAAGTGGGAAAAGCAGAAGATTGGTGGGAGAACTTATCCAACCAGCTTGTAATTACCCCTTTTTCTTCCACCTGCAGAAAACTCACCTTACAAGCCAGACAGTCAATATTCGGAGGTCCTGCCCAGAGCGTCTTCCGAGTTCTACGCCTCATCATAGTCATAAAAGCAACTGTAGCAGTCCAGTTTGGGTCAGCGCCTCCGTGGGAATCAGGTGAGCGTTACAGCCACAAAACTGCACCCGAGTCTGCTGCAATTGTCACGGTTACCAGGAGGAGTATACGAAGAATTAGCGGTTGATTTCTTAGGACCAGCAGAATATGAGACCTACGTTTTGGTGGTAAAGGATGAATACTGGAGGTTCCGAGAGGTACATATTGTACAGTTGACAGCAGCCATGAGTCTCATTCCTGTATTGTATCGAATATTGACAGCCTATCAGATCCCGAAGATTCTCAAGTCTGACAACAGAACACCATTCACTAGTCAGGACTTTGCAAATATTGCAGAGTACATAGGATTCAAGCACTGCAAAATCACACCGTTATGGCCACAAGACAATGGTATGGTGGAGCGATTTATTGCCAACATAAAGAGAACGTTACAGATTGCTCATGTCACTGAAAGACCATTTGAACAGATTCTTTATCAGCTGCTCAGGCACGGAACACACGCACAGCACAACAGGGGAATGCTGAGCTAAGCTAATGTTTGGCTGGGTAGTCCGGACTCGGCTACCACAAGCAGAACAAGGGAAGAATGGTCGAGACATGGATCTTCGGATAAGGACAAAAGATGAAATAGCGAAACAGAAAATGAAAGACTATGTTGATGCCAAAAGAGGAGCCAGGGAAATGAACATCCAGACAGGTGATCGTACGGCAACCTTCAAAGGGAAGTGAAGACTCGAGGTACATGCCGGAACTGCTTACAGTAACTCGTAAGAAGGGCACCATGATAACAACTGAAGATGGGGAGAAAGAATCACTCTGAACATATCACACTTCAAAGGATATCAGGGCATGAAGAAGAAAGGTGGCGCAGCCTGAGACGTGAAAGGAGAGAATGTGAATGGGAAGCTTCATATCTAGGGGACTGCAAGCTGTGAGATGTTGAGTGGAAGAAGGCTGTGTGAAGCCCGCCACGGGTAAACCCCAAACAGCTCTGCATGGACCCAAATAAAACCCCTAAGGCTGATCTAGGAATGGGTTGAGACTGGGCTTCATAAAGAGAAAGGGGGAGATGTAATGTATTGTGTTTGGAGTTTGCCATCAGCCTCATTATGTGGAGGTGGGTCGTAAGGTGGGATGCAGAGAGGAAGTGACGATGATAGGGGGAGGTTGTCACTTGATCGAATGAAGAAGCTGGAAACCATCCTCTTTGTGTCTGCGTCCTGTGTTACCTAATTACTGTAGCCCGGCCTGCAGAGGCACTGATGAATAACCGGACAGATATCCTCTCCTTGTCACATTGTGCAAGCTGTATTAAATCAGCTAGTGACAAAATGGATGCGTTATTGCAAGGTATGCTTTTCACAGATCCGTGCCTGCTTTTTTATAGAGGACAGGGTGTGAATGTCTATTTGTTTTTGCGTGCTCACTTGTGACTGGTTAGACTATTTATTTCAATCTGTGTTACATTTTTTGTTGCATAAAACTGGGGCTGTGCAGCAGTACAACTGGGATCAGTGATGCATTCGATTAAAATATGCAGATACTTTGCTTTGTGAAGTACAAAGAAGCCAGAGCAAGATTTAATGTTTTACCTCTGACAGCAGTTACAGCTAAATGGTCTGTGTCTCATGTATCCTATCCGATTCTAACTGTGTAACCCCTTTGTGGGGGAGTAAAAAAAAAAAAAAAGGGTCAGGATGCCTGATGCGAGTTGCAGTGCAGGGATCCTTTCACCGAAAAGGAAATAAAATAAAGCAAACAATGCTTTACTCTGAAAAAAGAAGACTGTTGCCGGCACGGGCAGAGCACCGTTAAAAGAAAACAGTTTCAACCCTCAAAAAGGAGGGTTGCGAGGCACTGCGCTCCACACCTTTTCACTGCTGCTGCCGGGCCTGCAGAGAGGTGCTACCCTGACCAGCGGGGGAGCACCCAAATTCACTGCCGCCTGCCTTCAATCCCTCCAGTCACTGCTGCTGCCCTGGGCCCATCAGTTGATGGAGCTCCCCACAGCAGGGGGCACCCCATGTTTACAGCCTCCCGGGATGTGCAATTCATTCAAAGGGTGCCGGTCCCTGCTAGGCATCCCACCAGGACTCCATGGGCCACACCTGGCAGATTTGGCCCAGGTTAAGGAGTTTGTGCTGCAGACAACGCTGGGCTGTATCTGAGTGGCCAACATAGTCCAAGGCTCTCTCCTACGCCGCTATTATTTGCTGAGCTGCACCTGGCATATGCAGCCAGGCCAAAGTAGAGGCTTGTGGACCCCCAACACACTGTTGCTGCCTGCCTATTCAAAGAACGTCTTGCCTGCCAGAGATCCATTCATTGTCAAAAGAGTAGACCATCAAGCAGCATCAGGGACCTTGAGACAGCACAGGCCAGGCTGTCTCCAAAGGAAGGTCTTTTATATATAATATGTTTACAGTGCACTGCATAGACTTTGTATATATGTTTAAGGACTTTTTTATTTTTTAAGAACCGTTTATAATTTAAAAGGTCTCTTTTTATATTTTGTAAGTTTTTTAACTCCTGGGCCTTAGACAATCTGACTTCTGTCCCCGTCACAGAACTGAAACAACACTTATTGATCTAAAAACCCAGATTGAAGTCCTAAAAGACAAGGGCAAGCTGGCCCTTCCACTCCTTCTTGATTTATCAGCAGCATTTGACCTGGTAAATCGCCAAATCCTCTGTCGACACCTCAAACTAGCTGCCCACTTCTCTGAAAAAGCCACTGCTTGGATCAGCTCATTCTTGGAAAACAGATCCATGAGGGTCTTTTCCCCCACTGCCGCCGCAGAACCCTCGCCAGTTCCATGTGGGGTACCACAAGGATCGTGTGTTTCCCCTACACTATATAACGTGTTTACGAAACCACTGTTCGATATCTTGCTTATCTTGGATTTTCTGGGTGTCACTTACACGAATTATGTGGATGACACCCAGATACTCATCTCCATCACAGGTGATCACACAACTGACACACTAGCTGTAAACACTATTTACCAAGTCATCCAAGCTTGGATGGCTCAACACGAACTCTGTCTCAATGACGAAAAGACAGAGCTTCTCATTCTGAGCTCTCATCAGAGACTTAACAAACTAGACCGTCCTTTAAATCTTTTATCATCGATGGTAACATTATTAAAGTTACAAAGGACACCAAAACTTTAGGCATATATCTCGATTCCACCCTTTCCCTTTCTAGACAAACTAACGCGGTGTCCTCAGCCGCAGTGTACACCTGCAAGCTCATCACAGCTTGTCGACCTTTCCTCACAACAGCCAACTGCACTACCCTGGCTAGGACCTTAGTTATGTCCAAAGTCGATTACTGTAACGCCCTCTATCTAGGCACTATCCAATGCAATTTTAACAAGTTACAGATTATCCAAAATAATGCCATCAGACCCGGTCTAAATATCCCTAGGAACCATCATATATCTGACACCAGATGAAGCCTCCGCTGGCTCCCAGTATCACAAAGAGTCTCACTTAAAACACTTGCTTTGATGCACAAATGCCTTGCCAACCAAGCACCAGGCTACTTGGCCTGCAGATTCGCTTACCACACCACCAACAGACCCCTCAGAACTGCACAAGCCAATTGCCTCTCTATACCTCGCCTTCAAGCTACAAAGATCAAGTGGGGTCAGCGTCCCAGTTCTAGCTGCAAAACTATGGAACTCACTTCCTAACCCTCTCAAGCTGAACCCTCTTTCCTAGCTTTCAAGAGCAAGGCCAAAGCTTGGCTGTCCGCCCAAGACCTGCCCCAGTATTAACTGGCCCATCAGTTACTACCCGTGCTCTTTCTCCTACCGTATAAAGCTGATTGTATATATACTTGTATAATAGTTGTCTCTGTTCTACGATTACTTAATAGTTCTCCTATACATGACTGTAAATTTTGCCCATTCCACCGCTGTATATTATCCCTCTTGTTATGCTTCTTATATCTGTTATGTAACCTAAGTGATGCGCCCGGATGCCCTTGGGCCAAGTGCGCTATATAAATAAATAACATACAAAAATACAAATTGTAACCGAGTGTTTCTCGCCTTAGGGGTATTAAGGAATCCATCTATTCCTAACCTTTGCTTTTCCATCCCTTCTCTACTACCCAACAAGGCTCCCAAGGTGA
The DNA here is from genome assembly GCF_040938575.1 of Ambystoma mexicanum. NCBI lineage: Eukaryota > Metazoa > Chordata > Amphibia > Caudata > Ambystomatidae > Ambystoma > Ambystoma mexicanum. The sequence continues at coordinate 1,102,982,167 of NC_090924.1, read as the reverse complement.
TCTAGAACTCAGTTAAGTGGGGTTTGGAGACAGGTAGGAGCCGGATCTAGTGATGAGTTAAATGTTATGGACGTATATTGTTGTGCCCGCTTGCACCTGTCCCCCAATAAGTACGTGCTAAGATCCCTGCTAAATAATGGTCTACTCTGTAACTCGCTAAGGAAGGATTTATTACAGTTCTTATTCTTCTTCCCATTTTAGGCGTCAAAGGAATTCATTAGTTCCTTTTGTGTAAACAGAATGGCCCTCATTACGAGTTCGGTGGCTGCCGCCGAAATCGCGTCCAGGTCCGGGTCCTCAGAATGAGGAATAACCGGGCCATTCTGAGTTCGGAAGGCCCGGTAATTCCTCCCTCCAAGGACCCGGACCCGGTCCTTCCCCATTCCCATTTCAGCCCCCACAGGGCTGAATGGGAATGGGAGAGGGAGCAAACAACGGGCCATTACGAGTTGGCCCGTTGTTTGCTCCCTCTTCCCCTCGCGGGACCCGGTAAGCACGCCTGGTTTAACCAGGCGTTGCTTCCTGGGTCCCACGAGGGGACCTTGTAATGAGGCGGTACGGGGCAAACGGCGCCGGCACCTTTTACGGCACCGTTTACCCCTTATAGCCAGGGTCGTAATGAGGCCCAATGTTTTACAATGCAGACCTGCCATGTACTGTTTATTAATGGCCAAAACAACATTGGTTGCCTGGAAACTGTTGACCTGCCTCAGGGCAGCTTTGAGACCTAGACACATTCAGTTATAATTGAATAATATCTATGCAATTAACGTCTATTTTTGTTAATATCTGTTGTATTTCCCGTGATACTTTTTATTGTGTAAGTTTTATGCATCTTTGGGTGATCTGAAAAAACCAACCTTATTGATTGATTAAAAGATGTTGACGCCCATGTGGGCTTAAAAACTACCACTGTTTAATGGGATCAATTATGCTGCATATTTGGGACTGTACCAAGGTTTTAGATAAGACAGCTTTGTTGCAGCCAAAGAGGCTTTTTAGGACTGGCTCAAGGTCCAATAAATGAGTAAGCTCTGTGTCAGACTCACACTTCCATTGAATACGTGCTCAGGGTTTTAATGTGTATCTGCAGTGTAAGGATCCCAGATCTACCAGGTCCTTCGGGCTTGTCTTTTAACCAACGATGTATTGTGCAAAGAACTGAAATTACATAACCCGCTACTTAGGCTACTTTTTGTGGTTCAGCATAATTATAAAAGGAAACTATGCACACAGATTCCATTGTTTCTGAACGTCAAAAAGCACAAGATGTGCCAAACATGTATCGGTTACTATTCAATGAAAATGCCATCTTTGCGAATAGTACAAATAAGAAATTCTTTGTAGGCTAGAACTATCATAACACAGACACACCTATGCAAAAGGGTTTCTTTCAGGCATCCTTGGACAAGAAAAATAACGTGCATAGTAAATGGGGCAGCGCTTCTACCCATGACAACGCGCATCTACTCACAGTCAAGGGGTGTCAGGCTTTCTTTATTGAGTCATCCACTCCAGCCTAACTACTTCGCCTATTGACTGAGCCAATTGTCCGTCTGGAGAAGCTCGCAAGTAGCTCTCAACTTTCTTGCCAACACACCCAGGTGTTCAATTTGATCTTTTCCTGTCAATTATATATTTTGCGGAGAATAGCAGGCCACTGAGGCTGGTCTTTGTAGAGGAAAATGTTACGATGTACAAATCAATGACTGTCAATAGCAGACTAGAAGGAAGCTCGTTGCTACAATATGTATTGACATTCTATATCAATCTACGAGTCACCTTTATTGCTTTCTCTATGTCTCAGTGACTTTATGTATTTAAATGAACATGTTTTACATGCAGTGTGATGTTAATCGCTGATTGTCCGAAATAGAACGTTTGTTTTTAAATGACTGATTAAGGTGGAAAGAGACTTTCAGACGTTCGGCCCCCTCACCTTAATAATAATAATAAGCAGACCTAGCACCACCCGACCTTAAAAGGACTGTGGGCGTATTCATCTTGCCCGCTGAATGTCCTCATTCAAAGCACTTCTAACCATAATATATTGTGGTCCCTGTGTGTACTTGGTCTCTCAATACACCTGTGTAAACCTTAATAGTTGGGTATAACATTCATTCGCCTGACTACAAACGGCTCTCTCAATAGGAGTTCCCAACCCAGGCAGATCAACATCAAATGAAAAATCACTGTGAACGCTGAATAATTATCCAATGCATGATTGAATACAGACACTGAGAAACAAATAAGTTAACCAAGAATATGTTCAGGATTAACACAAGATAGAAACGGATGTGCATGTTTAAACACAGTTTATTAGAGGTATTTACAGAGTTTGGAGAAACTATATGAATGCAACATTGTACTTAACAACAACTCGATGGCTTTTCGTTGCAATGGTTTAACTCTTCGTTAGCAAATGGTGGGAGAGGCTCCTCCCCTGGGGTCAGTAGTGACTTCACAGTCACGCACACTCCTGTGGGTTGTAGGTTTTCCGCACACTTCTTTCTAAACTACTTGGACAGTAGCTTCTGGTCATCTCCTTCTCATCTTCACTGGAGGGACACCTCCCGGGGTCTTAAGGCCCATATGTGCCTGCCCATTATAGCTGGACAAGGCTAGAGGCTAGGACAGAGCAGTAGCTGGCAAAGCGTATGATCTTCCACCAGGATACTAGTGACCTTAGTTTGCCTTGTAGCATCACTTTCACTGTCTTGCTCCCATACCGTCCCAGGGTCCTGACTGTGTTCCCTGTCTTACAAAACTGTATATAAGGGCACACCTCCTCTCTCTCGCCTTTTCATTCTCCCTACCCTCTTCTTGTAACTCAACAATTATTCACTATTTGCATGTATATCCACCCTTACCAGCCTCACCATTAGCAAGCATTGGATTCACCTTTTTCTGACCGTTCACACCTTCTCTCTAATGTAATCCTCTTTTCTCTTCACTTCCCCCCCACCTACTCTACAGAGTCCTCTTCACAGTCTCTTAGTTTAACAGTGGTGCCAACCACCTTCTCATTCGTTCTACATTCCACCTCATGTTCCTCTCCTTTCACCTTGCTATGCCTCCTTCCCTCCTCCTGTATGTTCTTTCTGTTCCTTTCTTTGAAATCTCTTCCACCTTCCTCCTGGTGTCTCCATCCCCTCCCTTCTTTCCCTTCCTCTGGTTTCCTCCTCATAGCTCCCACTAGGCTACTGCATATTTTCTCTCTTTCTGATATCTCCTTCAACCTCCTCCTTGTAGAATAGAGAATCACTTTGACTTCCGGAAGGCACTGGAGTCCTGGCTCTTCCCCTCTACACCTTAATTGACCTAGTGAACTATCACCCCGAGACAGGTAGGTGAGGACATCGATGAGTCACTTGAGGAGACCACAAGACAGTACCTAGATACACAGACAGGATTACGGTTGATCCGTATGATACGATCTGCATACCCTCATCGCAACTAGATGTCAGCTTGATTCTCTGATATGTATAGCACTTATCTGAAGGGAACTTAGCCATATCCCTGCACACCACCCGCCTGCACACATCTGCAATAATACACTACTCGACTTCATAAAGCACATCACCTATGCCATTAGAATGCAGCTGAGTCCTACGTAGTCAATGTGACCCAGCTAGGCACATAATCAGTCTCCCTGACTCACTTACTTTCCTGACAGCACATCACAGCACCCATCCACTAGCCAGATCTCCATGGGTTGCTAGCAGGGACTTAGCTGCTCTTACCTACTTTCCTAACGGTTCAAATGTGCACAAATATTCAAAAATCCTCCTTTCAATTCTCAAACCTCAGACTGCGGTCCTCTAGGGGTGTTGAATCCTCTCTTCAGCCTCTTCTATCCACCTTTTCATGATCTCCTCTCACTACCTTTTGCTCACCTCTGACTCATTTCTCCTCACTTCTTCCTTCACCTCTTCACGTCTCGTTATGCCTAAATCTCTCCACCTCCAGTAACCCCTACAACACATTGTCCAATGTCTTATATCCTCACCCTGTTAAACTGTCTGGCCTCTTCATAGGACATCAGCACCCCCTGCTCCAACCCCGGTTTCCCATTCTCCTCATAGATGTCAGCCATGTAAGTATTTACTAGGGCTCTACAGGGATATCATCTGCTTTTTCTTTCATTAACTCCACCTGATTGAAATGTGTCTCTGCCACAGTCAGATGTAAGACGCAGATTGAGCCTACTTTAGGCTTGGACGCCATCTTCAATGTCAACAGCATGTTCCAGAGTTGATATAGAGGAGCACTCTCACACTCTTTTTCCAGGTCAGACCATGGCTGTGCAGACTCGTGCTCCTTCTTGCAATTCGACCACAGCCATGCTGACACTTTATCAGACACTTCACCTAGGAGTACCTCCATTCCCACAAGACTTTGGGGTGTTTTATTGTTCCTAGGCCCCCACAAAGGGTGGAACACAGCCAACAGAGTCCTCAGTGAATGAGCCTGTGTTATGGATACAATCCCTAAACAGGGCTGGGGGATGTGAGAGTCATTGCCTGTGATTATCCTCTACCTTAGCCCCGGTGCATGGTGAGTTGCTCCTGAGCAACCCTGTGTACTTTATTTGAGCCCCATATCGCACGGCATGTGGTCAGCCACTATGACCACCAAATTTGCCACTCCCTGGAACAAGCAAGGGTCTTTATCACACTCCTTAGAACATTTGTCACCAAAATCTCTTCCGCAAGAAACTCCATTGAAACATTCTGGCAGTTAGTCAATAGAGCAGGCAAATTTACAGTATCTGACTATAGCTCCTGTACCTCGAATGTGAAGCCACAGACTAAAGTCAAGAATTCCTCTAGCTGGTTCTTACCCCTTAGGGACACAGGTAAAATCACCCCTTAGAAAACAAAATAGCACAAAACATTGAATTTGATCAGTAATAAATTAAAAGTCCAAGACCATTTATTTATTTATTTATTTACTTATAGAAATCACCGGAAAGCGATGCATTTTCAGCACAAGAGCACTTGCAAAATTTAAGATTGATAACAGAGTGGAGGACAAGGGTCCTATAGAATAGGGTGAGGGATTGCGACTTGAAGACCAGATGTTGCAGGGGAATGTAGGAGCATCAAGCAGGGACGAGGACAAGACAGAATAACATAGTAACAGGATGGTGGAGGAAGTGCTAAATTAAGGCTGTAGGAGTGACAGGAAAGTGCTATAGGATTGTCTGTGAGGGTAGCGCAAGAGTGAAGCAGGGTGATGGAGTTATGTGGAGTGCTAGGAAATAGGTTCTTCGGAAAGGAGAAGGGCTTTGAGGTTGTATTTAAATGGTCGTAGAGTTCTATTAGTACGGAGTGAAAGAGGAAGAGCATTCCAGAGCAGGGGAGCCATGATAGAGAGAGAGCGGAAACAAGAGGAAGCACACTGGGCTCAAATAGTGGCAAGGAGGTGAGGAGGTGAGCTTAGGAGGATCGTAACGAGCGAGAGGGAGGGGAGGAGTATGGAGTGAGATGAGCAGATAGGTAAGGTGGGGTAGTCCATGGATAGTTTGGAAAATGATAAGAAGATGTTTATACCAAGCTCTTTGTTTCATAGATAGCTAGCAAATCTAGCAATGGAAAAATCAGATAGAGGTAAAGCGAGAAATGTTGCAAAGTGTGCGGATTGAGGAGTTGAGGACTTTGTCCAGATGTGAGAAAGCATAGTTGGGAGGGCCTTAGCAGAAAGAGGCACAGTAGTTAGGTCTAGAAAGGACTATGGAGGAGATTATCTGTTAAGCAGCTGTTACGCTCACCTGACTCCCACAGGGGTGTCGAGCGGAACTGGACAGCCACGGTCTCCACCAACGTGATACGTAGTGCAGAGATGACTGACTGGACTGGCCCACCTAGCTTCATCTGCTTGACCAGTAGAAGTAGTCTCCTAAAGACGGGGAAAAGGAATTAGCCACCAGTGGATTTGAGTATTAACATTTCACTGCGTCTCCACTTATCACTTCTGACATTCCCTTTCACAAAGCTCACCTTATAGTTTTGTATGATGAGCTCTCCATCCTGCGAAGAATGCAGGGGCGCGTTGATGGCCAGTTACTTCACTGGTTTGAGGATATTGGAAGAGTTCTGGACAAATCTTGGCTCCAAACCTCTGAGCGAAAGGCCGTAATATATAGTTCTAATGAGTTCAAAATGTCCGATTAATCGCTCTTGTCCAATTCCTTGTTTCTTTTGCAGCTTATACACCAAAAGATGATCGTTTTGTGGCAGCTGAAAGCGTTCAGGTAAGAGTCTGTTTTTTGTAACACTGTTCGGTAAATGATGCCAAGGTTTAACTCGCTGCTTTCTCTTTTCTTGCAGGTGCAGCTTAGGAAGATTTGGCGTGCTGGTGGATAATACCTCCTGCGGTAAAATCAGGTAAGCATATGGTGGCAAGAGATTGTCCTTGTTTGTTCCCTTGGCTTACCTTGTTGTTTTCTTGTCCCCCTTAGGCACTGGAATGCGGCAACCAGGTGATGGAGACAGCACCGGATCGTAGAGATGCTGCGAGGAACAGTGAGTATGGTGCGGCGCTGCTGCTGGCGATGCGACGCGTTTAAAATGAAGTCTGTTTCTGGTTCGAAGATGCGCTGATTCCGAAATCAGGTAAGAAATCCAGTAAAGTTCTTGTTCTAACCTTTCTTCTTCTTTCCCTTCTTTCTAGGCGCTCTGTACTCGAGGCGGGCGTGGCAGGATGCTGGATGCTGGCTGCAGACACGGTGAGCGTTACGCTGCTGGATGCAGATTAACACGAAGCATGTGCTGCTCTTCGGGCGTGGTTTAAATAACCTTCAAAGTAGTCCCCGGTAAGTATTCCTCCACAGCCACACCCGAGTAACAAAATAGTCCCTAAGATAAAATAGTCCCTTCAAGCCTCACCTGGGCTTGGATGCTCGGATCCCTTGCAGCATGGTCTACATCAGGTAAGTTTTAACATATGAGCCTGGCGCCATAGGCGCCAGGACGGATGTCCCATATGAGCCTGGCGCTAAAGGCGCCAGGACTGTACCCAGATAGCCCCTAACAGGGGTTGCTGGGTTTGCTCCAGGTAACATGATGCCTGCTTCCGGGGTTGATGGACTTGGTCTGGATGCCCGGGGTAGGCATCATGACAGCAGCTATGGAAAAGAAGAAGGTGACATATTTGTCTGATATTGAGGAGGTTGAGGCTGGATGCAGTGGCAGATTTGGAGATGAAGAGCGAAAGTGTGTGACATGAGTCAAAGATGATACCAAGGTTACGAGTGTAATCAGACTAATGAAGGTAGTCACCAGAGAAGAGAAGAACAGGGGGAGCAGAAGATATAGTCTATTTTGCTGGGAAGTAAATAACGTCAGTCTTAATGGAGTTGAGCATGAGCGGGCGATACGCCATCCAATATTTGATGGCAGAGAGATAGTTTGACATTTTTTAAAACAGCTTATCAGATAAGGAGAGAAAGGAGAAGAAGATCTGATTGTTGTCAGTGAGGAGTTGATAGGAGAAGCTGTAAGAGGAGGTCAGTGTGCCAAGGGCTGACGTACAGAGAGTAAAGATAAGTGGACCATGGACATATCCATGGAGAACTCTAACAGTAAGGGGGGTGAGTGGGGAGGTAGGGCTGTTTCAGGACACCTGAAAGTGTCTGGGACAAGGTATGAAGCAAACTAAGCAAGGGCCTTATCACTGATGCCAAAGAGATATAATGTAGGGAGGAGGTCAGAATGGTCGTATTGAAGTGAGTGGAGAGGTGGAGAAGAATGAGAACAGATGAACAGGTCTCATGACGTGCGGAAGAGAGGAAGTTGCTGACATTGAGGAGAGCTGTCTCAGTAGAATTCAGAGGTCAGAAGCCAGATTGATGAGGGTTCCAGAAGTTGTGAGGTTCAAGGAACTCAGTGAGTCGATTAAATACTACTCAATCTAGGATTTTGGAATAGTGTTGTAGAATAGAGACAGGATAAAAATTGGCAGGACAGTTAGGAGCGAGACCAGCTTTCTTAATGAGAGGGATGACAGTAGCTGACTAGGATGAGAGGAATATAACATTATCAAGAGAGAAGTTGAAGAGGGCAGGAAGCTGTGGAGAAACACTGAGGTCTATGGACTTCACAATGTGTGGGGAGAGTGGGTCAGTGCGGGCACAGGAAGGGTTATAATGAAGGGAGGAAGGCTAGAATCTGAGCTGGCTTGGAGGGCCTAAAGGAAGACATCTTAGCAGGAGAGGAGTATAAGAGTGGTGGAGAAAAGTGAGCCGAAGGAGGGAATTAAAAGTAAGTAGCGAGGGTACTGTGAACGGTAGACATTTTAGAAGCAAAGAAGGGGAAAAAGATCATTTGTAGAAAGGCTGGAGGAAATGGAAGTGTTTAGGAATTGAGAGAATTGAGTTGAGGGATTATTGGGGGGGCTGGTTTGGGTGGATTGCAATGAAATGAGAGATAGAAGTCACGTTTGGCAGAGTCAAAAGCTGAGGAGTCGGGTTGAAGAGCAGTGAGGCAGAGTTGGAGAGCTGAGTCGTGTCTTCCCTTTTGCCAAGTGCAAAGCTTTTTGTGCATTGTTTTTTTTCAGGGTGCAGATGAGAGGTATAATCCAGGGCCATGGAGGGGTATATTTAGGTGTAAATGTAGAAAGAGGGTAGCAAGAGGAGAAGAGAGCATAGAGAGCAGTGTTAGTAAGTTAGTGAAGGCATCTTCAGTGGGTGGAAATGTGAGTTCAGGATAGGAGGAGAGAGAGTGGTGTAGGTCAGAAAAGTATACCAGGAATTTGGAGGAGGGAAACCTGCTCTTATTAGCAGTAGTATTAGGGAATGTGACTAGGATCACTGCTGGCACAATCGCAATAACCATGGGAGAGGGAGAAGTGGCAGCTTCAGATCCATACAGAAAAAAAGTGGTTGTCCCGGTACATAATGGTGTGCAGTGATTTTGTGCTATTTTTGTAAATCCCAATGTGCATATAAAAGGGGTATGCTTCAGGGCCATATATAGACCCACACACTGCATTGTGCTCACTAGGTTCATTTTGACACCATCCAAATTTAACTAAGTATACCCTGTGCTGGATGCAAGGTGCCCATTTGTGTTTGCCAGTTGATAGAATTCTGGGTGATTATTTTAGTTGAAATCTGGGCTATCTCACACGTTCAGCTGCCACTGATGGCCCAACTCGCCACTAAGCTAGGGACCTTACAGGAACACAGTAACTCTGTGTAACTAAGCAGCTTTGTTTATAACAATGATCAGGCAATTAAGCTTTATAGACCTGATCCGAGGACCATAACCTGTGTTATGGCCCCTCGAGGTTGATTTAAAGGCCGGAGTGCAGGTGAACCAATTAAAATTCTATGTCAGCATTCCAAGGTTTCTAATTAAAAAAAGGTTGAATTTGTTAACCTTGCTGCCAGCTAACATATCAGAGGAATCTGTGCTTGGGCTGCCAGAACAAGGTTGTTTTCTTTTACTATCCATAAAAAGTATTCCTTTGTTTAAAACTACATGTGAGAGTATCTCACCAAATGTACAACATTTTAAGTCATGGGCCTTCATTATAAGTTTTCCAGTCCGGAAATAAGGTGCCAGTAACAACGTTACCTTTTCTGGACCTGCAAACTACAAATCTGGTGGTAGGGGCAGTGAACTACCGGCACACCTGACCTGCCGGTAGTTCAAGCCCCTACCGGCAGATTTTTCACTGTAGAACCGACACTGTAACTAACGATGCCGGTGCTTCAGGGTTTCCATTCCCATGAGTCCTATGGGATTCCACGTGAATGGGCACTTACTGTTCCGCCGCCTCCCATAATACCCAAGTATTACCGGGATATCGGATGGCGGAAATGGTAAGCCAAGGTTGCCGGTAGGCCACCGGTACTACCAGCGATCTATCCGCAACCTTATAATGAGGGCTGTGTTACCAGCCTAACTAGGTCCTCGCTCGTATTGCACTCGGTTAGGTATAGAGTGAGAAATAATATTTTAAGTGTTAAATTGCATATCATTCTGTCATCCTCAATAAGGACATTCCAATGCTGGCGAGAAGAAATAATTGTGCTCTGCCTATCCAGTTGCCACTACTCTTTAATGCATACCATCGTCCCTTCTCTCTATTCCCCAAATGCTCATAAGCATGGAAGAAAGCAAATGTAATGCTCTTTGCCAGCCTCTACTTATAGCAATTTGTAAAAGTGGGTTTCAAGGTTTACCTGTCCGCCCATAGACAGCAGTTATGTCACATTACATGTCTGTGATATTTCCTTCTTTTCCTATTTCCTCTTTATTTGACAGCGACACTTATGTGTTTTTTTTTCTTCCACTTGCTAATGGTATCCTTTGTAGCAGAAATGAATTACAAGAATCAAGAAAATCAGTAATGGTTTATCACTCTATTTTACAAGTCTCCCATCTCCTTTGTGCTCTGTGGATTCAGATCTCGGGAACATGAAATAGAGTTCTGTGAATGTGTTTCCCATCAGGGTGCAAAGGGATGCCGAAATAGAGGCGAAGAAGCCTAATTTCGAGCAAGGAAAATGAGAAAAGTAAAAAGCACCTTCTTCACAGAGAGGGTAAGGCATTGGCTATTTTTGAGGCATTCGTCTCAACATAAAGCAAGTTAGAATATTGTTGAAATGGTAAAAAGCATTATAAGCTTGCATTGGAAATTCACTGTCCAAATTGTGTTTCATGAGTCATATTACATATGATGCAATGAGTGGGATTTTTGTATTGTCTGTGGGCCCAGTGGGCCTGCACCCATTTCCGACGGTGGACCTGATTCAGGAAGCGTTTTCCAATGGGATTACACCATTGTAAAAGGATTTTGAAAATCAGGCCCTGTGTGTCCTATTGCATCAGTAGTGCTAATTTGGGAGTTCAAACATACACTGCTTGAGTTCATGGACTACATCGGCCAGCATTGGGTCGCCGAGTTATCGTTTCACTTACCATTGCATGGTGGCCTTCTTTGAATTTGAATGAGTTGAGGGAACAGTGTGAGACCACTCCTCCCCTTAATTTGGTTCAATCCTGTCAAGACTAAGGTGGGCTTTCCTCTGTCCACTAAAACGACTGCACTTTACCACAGCACCGTGAACTACACTTGTTGGATGTCCTGTAATGACTTGTCCCTTTTCTCTTTTGGTGGGACATAATTAACACCGGAAGGCAGGACGAGGGAGTGGGAAGATCATAAAGAGGCGAGGATGCACACAAAACCTGCCTGTGACATTCCAAAGGGATTTGCTCCTCACAAAGGTGGGATTCGGGTGAGTCAGCAGGTAGTCGGCCAGCAGGTAGTAGGGGGTATTGGAAAGTGCCTTTGTCCACAGATCACATAGGACCCTCGGGTACAAAAGTAAACGTCTTTACGTCAGGTCCAGGATAGATAAGTTCAGTTACACGTTACAAGACATTGGTACACAGTGGCACATCTACCGGCCACCCTTTAAGCCAGCCTCGCACCAACTGTCATTCAGAAAATACCCAGCAGAGAGCACTCATACAACATTCCCCTTCCAGGCACTCATGGCGACACATACATACTGAGCAGAGTGCGTAGGGAAAGTTAAGATACAACACATCTCCCCCCTTTTGCGGAACAAGAATGACATCTCCCCCTTTTGCGGAAACACACCCAACAGAGACATACAAACATCAATAGCACCAAAATATTGTACACCCGTCAATCACCAATTCCCATTCCAACTCCCACCATGAGCTTAAACTCCACTAGGAAGCGCAATCATCCATTCCCATTCCAACTTCCAACATGAGTATGTTATGTTATCAGAACTTATAACACGCACGTTCACCCAAGGGCAACACATAGTAGACTAATGAATAGATGTCATCGCCTAAATAAACCCAGGTTTTGAAATGTCGATGAAAGTGAAAATGATTCTCTATGCGTCTGAGGGTAGTAGGTAAGTCATTCCACAGTTTTTCTGCAGCGACTGAAAATGCCGGGCCTCCAATCCTAGAAAAGCAGAATCTATGGATAACCACTAAGAGTGCAGTTCCAGAACAGAGCTCCCGACCCGGGACATTGGGTTGAAATTATTCTCGCAGGTAATCTAACACTGGTGTCCAACACCCTAAATGACATTGGTGTCCAACACCCCACGATTAACCGGTTGCCCAACCCCCAAATATAACACGGATGTCCAACACCCCAAAATGACAAAGGTGTCCAACACCTCCAAACTGACACGGTTGTCCCAGAGCCGAAAACAGCAGAGGTGTCCAACACACCAATTGACACAAGTGTCCAACACCCCAAAACAACCCAGGTGTCCAACACCACAAAATAACACAGGTGTCCAGCACCACAAAATGACAAGGGTGTCCAACTTAACACATTGTAGCCATCCCTCACTTGACCCCACACACCACACATAGGTTTACATTGCACACAGTTGTGCCCCGCCAACTCAGGTGCAATAAGTAGGTGCAATAAACATGGAAAACATAGGCATTACTTGGCAGTCATGAGTCCATTATCCAGACCTAACGTGTGTAACTTCGGTTGCACCTGTGGAGAGGAACAAAGTTAAGAGACATTTAAACTAAACCATAGTGCACTGTGCCTACAAAGCCTTTACTATTGCTTTAATTACCCTCACAGAGGCCACCACATGCATCCCTTGCATGCTCACTCATCAGGTGTTCTTGCTCATTACAGGCCTCACATCAACTAAAGGAGAACATCATATGTTTCTATAATCATAAACGGGATAAAACTGAACCTGGAAAAGCACTAATTTCTTTTTTTTTTTAACGTATTTTATTGGTGTTTTGTATTAAGCGCATACAAATACAAACATATAAACTAAAAACGATGAACAAAAACAAAAACGACAGTCTTCATAAAGTATGGTGCATGTCTCTCGGGTGGGTGTAAGGAAAGAGAGTTCGGATGTCTCGGGAAACTGGTGGAGTCTCAAGTAGGGGTCATCATCTCAACGACAGCTCAACCGCTCAGTTGTAACAGGATGTTGGGATTGTCAAGGGGGCTTGTGGTCTGCGCTGAAGGATATGTCTCTCAGTAGGGCCTTCCAGGAGTCTAAGGTGCCACTCGCCATGTCTCCAGTGGAGTTGGCTCCGTCTTGCCAGGCCCTGGTTTCAGCTGCTGTCCATCTCTGCATCTCCTTCAACCAGTGTTCGTGTCTGGGGCCGGCTGGTTTCTTCCATGCATGGCTATGGTTCTTTTTGCTAGGATGCATGAAATGTCCAACATTTTTACAAGATGTTAGAGTTTGGTTGGTCTGGGGTAGGTCCCCAGTAAACATTCTCCCGGTGTCCACTTATATCTTTCCATTCCAGCGTCTGTGCAGGTCTGTTTGACTTTGGACCACAGTTCCAGCGCTTTAGTACATGTCCAGAACATATGAATCAGGTCCGCTCCGTCGTTCCCACACCTTGGGCATGCTGGGGAAGCTTGTTTGTTGAAGGAAGCCACCCTGTGGGGTGTCATGTACGTTCGGTAAAGGACGTTCAGCTGGATCTGTCCAAATCTGGAGTTCCTAGACACTTTCTTAGGATATATTAATGCTCTTTCCCATTCCCTGTCTGTGAGCGTGGTTCCGATATCTGCTTCCCATCTCGCCTTCAATGCCTCACCTTTGGGGTTGGGTTTATCAGTGAGTCTGTTGTAGAGCCTGGAGATCGGTCTCCAGCCGTCCTCAAGATCATGCATTTCCTGTAGCAGCGGGTCCGGGGTGGGTTCCTCTGGCCAGCCGCTCCAGTGTTTCTTGGTGATTTGTTTGATGCGTTGGTACCAGAGAAACTGACCACTTGATAGCCCTTCTTTGGTCTGCAGTGACTCGAGTTCTCTGAATTCTCCCTCCTCGAACATATCTCCCCATGTGTAGATGCCTGCCTCTTCCCATCTTCTTGCTGTGGATAGGTCAGTCTCTGATTTGCACACGTCCACCAGGATGGGGTTGTCTGGGGAGTACGGATGTTTCACCTGCCTGATGTAGCAGGTTCTGGCCCATTCCTGCCTGCCGAGACCAATGACCAAGGAAGGGGGCGTCGGGGGATTGTCATAGGGGATTCCATAGGGTTTCCCTGGGTGTTAATTTGGTAGAGAATTGTCTCAGGAGTCCCAGTTCAGCGGACGGTTCGTCCGAAAGCCACTTCGTGATGTGACTAAGCTGCGCCGCTAGGTAATATAGCTGAAGGTCCGGTAGTGTTATTCCTCCTCCTTGTGTGGGAGAGATAGTGTAGCCAAGGACAGTTTGTGCCTGTTGGGACACCACAGAAAGTCTCTTATAAGCGCCTCTAGTTTCTTGAAGAAGGGTGGTCTTACGTAGAAGCATATATTCACGAAAAAATACAGGAACCGGGGGAGAATTATCATCTTGACAATCGCCGCTCTACCAACCATTGCCAGTGGGAGTTTAGACCAGAATTTCATGGATCGGCGAAGGCTGGGTATAGCAGCTTCCGTGTTGTGTTCGTGTATGAGCATCGGAGTGTGGCTCACGTTAATTCCTAGGTACCGGAACTTATCGAGTTGCCACTTTATTCCTATAGCTGGGAGATCAGTCTCTGCTAGGCCTCTCAAGACAGCCAGGGGGAATGCTGAAGATTTGTGTCTGCTAAATTGTATTCCGGAATATTTTGCGTAATTGTCTAATACCTCCAGTGTGATCGGTGCATTGACCTTGGGGTCATTTAAGTACAATAGGACATCATCAGCGTATAGGGAAATTATGTTGTAGGCATTGCCCACCTTGATGCCAGCGTTGAAAAATTGTTGCCTGAAGTATATGGCAATCGGCTCTAGGCCCAGTATATATAGCATAGGCGTGAGTGGGCATCCCTTTCTTGTGCCCCTCTGTATTTGCCAAGGTTCTGACACAGTTCTGCTAGGCTTTACTCTTGCGGTTGGGGTGTTATATAGTACCGTGATCCATCTAATGAAGCCCTCGCCAAACCCAAATCCTCTCAGTACTTCAGTAAGCCACTCCCAGTAGATGGAGTCGAAGGCCTTGATAGCGTCAAGTGAAAGTACCGCTAGGTCCTCATCCTTTTCATAAGTTTCTGCCATAATGTGTTGAAGCCTTCTCAGGTTAGCTGTGGTGTTGCGACCGGGAACAAACCCGTTTTGGTCTTCGTGGATTATGGACCACAGCACTCTGGCGAGTCTACCAGCTAGTATGGTGGTGAGGATCGTGCTGTCATAATTTAGCATGGCCAGGGGGCGATAGGAGTCACAATCAGTGGGTGTTTTGTGTGGCTTGAGTATGGGAATGATTATTGTCTCCTTCATAGTGTTGGGCAGGATCCCGTTTGCGTAGGCCTCTTGATACACTTCGTGCAGGATTGGGGTGAGGGTGGATTCATATGTTTTATAGAACTCAGACGGGAGGCCGTCACTTCCGGGGGCCTTGTTGGTGGCGAGCGATCTGATTGCTCCTTTCATGTCCTCAGCCGTGATCTCCTTCTCCAGTTCGTCCCTCTGTTTGTTGGTTATCTTTGGGAGGCCTATCTCTTCCAGTGTATCGATGATTTCGTCTCTGGGAATTTGTGTATCGTGGGTGTACAACCTGGAGTAGAATTTGGCGAATGCCTTGTTAACTCCTATATGCGTCCTGTGAGATGTCCCATCTTCGTCTAGTATCTCCTTGGGGAGATGCTTAGGGTGCTCTTTCCTGCACAGCCAAGCCAACAGCCTACCAGGTTTATCCGATTCTTTGTGGGATCTAGTAGTGTACGTTGCATAGTCGAATTTCTCTAGTCTGTCCCAGGAGGATTGGCAATTCTCGCGGAGCTGTTTCAGTTTCATCTCAACTTCTGGAGTGATGCTAGAGGAAGATTCCAGGCGTGTTATCTCCAGTTCTTGTGCCTCAAGGGACGCCTTTAGTTGCCTGCGGGTACCGCCAGCTTTCGATATTATTTCACCTCTGGCCACCACCTTCATGGCCTCCCACAGCGTGCTCCAGGAGGATACTGAGCCCTTGTTGATGTCGATGTATTCTTCAAGTTTTTTGGCAAGGTCCTCTCTGAACTCTGAGTCTTCGAGGGCCGCAACAGGCATCCTCCACATAGGGATGGCGGGTCTGGGTCCTTTAAGCTGCCATCGCATGATCAGTGGGGAATGGTCGGAGACCGATCTGCCCAAATATGCTGAAGTTTCCACCAGTGGCATTTGCTCTCTATCAACGAAAAAGTAATCAATTCTTGTGTGGACTCTGTGTGGAGCTGAGTAGTGGGAGTAGACCTTTTCCGTGGGATGTTGTTCCCTCCATATGTCCACTAAGTGAAGTTGTGCTAGTGTCTCCTTCAGGGCGCACATTGCAGGGTTTCTTGTTTGGGGAGGTGGTATTGATCTGTCCATGGCAACATCCACATCACAATTGAAGTCCCCGCCCCATATAAAAGTTCTGTTTCGGTGTTGAGCCAGCTTTGCACTGATCATTCTGAGGTGCAATGGTATCCCATGGAGTGGAAAGTATGAGTTAACTAGGCAAATCGGCATCTGCTCTATGGTACCCCATATGATCACAAAGCGACCTTCTTTATCAGTCTCGGACTCTTGTAGCCTTGTAGCTGGAAAGGGACGTTCGGGATGTGAGCACACCCCTTGCGTATTTGGAGTAGGGGGATCCCTTCACCGTCCCATCCCATCGGTCCGCTAATTTGGCCATGGCATCTTCTGTGAGCTGGGTCTCTTGTAACATCGCAATTGAGACTTTCTTCCTTCGGAGGAAGGATTGTATGCGGTTCCGCCTGAGATACGAGCCCATCCCCCTCACATTCCATGTCATCACGTTACATTGTGACGCCATTGGGTCGATGTTTCAGGGCCGGCGGGAGGCTCCATCCTTGGGGCCTGGTGTGACGACGATCCGTACTCAGGGGGTCGCAGAGAGGGACGGACTGGATCCGTGCTTCTTATGACATTCCTTGCACCCGGCATGTTTCTTCGACAGCATTGATTTGAAGACTGTGTAACTGTTGAAACAAATAACATAACTCAAACTGCTGCGCCCAGCGACTACTCTCTTGACGTGGTGCTCAGGCGCTCTCGAGCCATCTAAGCCCATCCGGGCTTCGGGCGCTAGTTGGGTCTGGTGGTGACCTGGCCGGGCCGGGTTGTTCGCTGGGGGTGGGGTTGGGGCCCGGCGAAGAGGCCGAACGTGGGACGTTTCCATATAGCATGCTGTAGGATTACCTTCTGGGATCCGGCTTCAATTATTACTGTGCACTCTCAATGCTGTATGCGTCCTGCTTAGGTAATCTGAGGAGATTAGTCCTTATTTCGTGGAGCGTCTCTGCCATCGGCAAGATTATTATCCTCGAGCCACATGTTGGCGGCCTCTAGGTTTTCGAGGAATATCGCTCGTCCATTGTGTATAACTTTCAGGCGTGAGGGGTAGAGCAACCTGTATTTCAGGTCTAGCTGGCGGAGCCTTGCTTTGATCGGTACGAAAGAATTCCTCTTTCTCTGTACTTTCTGGGTTTAATTCGGGTATATGGTTATCTTAGAGTCCCCCCTTTCAATAGGACCTTCTTCCCTGGAGTATCTTAAAATGGTTTCCCTATCTTGAAAGTTTAGTATTTTGGCAATAATTGGTCGGAGATGCGAGCCGGGGGGGGGCGTTTCTGGAGGGACGTGTGGGCCCTCTCGACCGCAAATCCCTGTGTCATCTTCCCGGCTCCAATCTCTTGCAGTAATAGGGATTCTATGTAGGTTGTGGTGTTTGAGCCCTCACTTCCCTCCGGAACCCCCAGGATCCTGATGTTGCCCCGTCTGGCCCGACCTTCAGCCTCCTCTGCCCTTTCTTCGAGAGCGCTTACTTTCCTCTTCAGATCGGCAACCTCAGACTGTAGTGTTGCGGCTGCCTCGGCCGTTTCTTCTACTGAGTTCTCAATAATCATCACCCTTTCCGTCAGGTTGCGTGCGTCTTGACGGATGAGTTAAATGTCAATTTTAAACTCATCTATCTTGGAGTCTATGTGGGTCCTCAATGAAGCAATGGCTTCCAATATTTGAGAGTGATTGTCCGTGACTTCTCCCTCTTTTGTTTGGGTGTTTTCGGCAGCGCCAGGTCTAGCCTGAGTGGGAGTTTTTGGCTTGGCAGAAACGAAGGAGTCCATGGTGGCTGCTTTGGCTTTATTCCTGGCGGCCATTTTGGAGCGACTCTAGTGTTATATCTAGGGCTCTGTGTTGGGGTGAAAATTCAAATCCCTTCTGCGGGGGCTCAGGTGAGATTCCCAAGGTTGTTACGGGCTGCAAGTTCAGTGCAGATGGTAGGGGGTGATTAGGAGTGCCTATCCTTTGGTCTGTGTGGGCTCCCAATCTCAATTATATAGGCCCAAAAATCTGCAGTTTCCTAGGGGCCGTTGCCTTCCCCCTATCTTGAGGGCTATTGGTGTTCTTGTGGCACTGCGATAGTGGTGGTGATGGGATTAGATTCCCTTCTTGTAGGGTTGTAAGAGTGACTCACCGGGTGTCCGTGGCCACTAATTTCACAACAGGGGACTGTGGATGAGTCGGGGTACCTCTCGTGACTGTTGCAGGGTCGGTCGTGGTCTGACTTGCAGCGCTGCTTCCTCTGTAGCTCCGGCATTCTCGCCTCCTGATGTCCGGGTCGCCAAGAGATTCAGAGGGGAGGTGTGCCGCAGGGCCTGCTCCCCCATGCTCTCACCGCCGAGTTGGCCGCAGCGCAGGAGTCGGGTGTGGGTCCAGGGACCGTGTGCTCCCTCGTCGGGCTGTTCGCGGCGCCGGTGGCATCCGCATATCATGGGCTGGGGATGATTCAGGGGCTCCGCTGGATCAGTCGTCGCGGAGTGAAGGGGCCGCCTGACGACGGCTCCGGAGTCTGGTGTGAGCTTCGGGCTGCCGCCGCACGGGAGGACGCTCCCTGATGCAAGTTCCTCCGTTCTTGACTCACTGCCGCCCACCCGGCCAGTGACCGCTGTCGGAGGTGCTTCTCCGTAGCTTCGCTACATGGCGCGCGGCGCCATCTTGAGTTCTTGTGAGGCGGGGGAGGGAGTGCAGTCCGGGGCCGCTGGTATAGTCACGGGGGTCCGGGGGGCATGGCCTGGAGCTCATGGCGAGTGGAAGCTGAGTCGCCGTGCTCCGGCCGAGACGCCGTATCTTGATCCTTTTGCCTGCCTAAAATTGCACCTGAGACGGAAAGAACCGGTTCCGAGGGAAGGGGAACCGACCCCAGACACGATACTGTGGTCTTCCCCTGGATCCGGACCTCCAAACCCACGGATTCTTCCCGATAAAGTTCCCCCCCTCCTGGCGGGACCCAAAATGGCGGCCATCTTTCGAAGCTGATGTCGCAGGAGAACGCTAGCCGCCTTTGCAGCGAAACCGACCCATAAACTGCTGCTGCGACCGAAACGAGGGAGAGGAGCCTCCCCCTCCACCCGGGTCCGAACCTCCGCTGCGACAGCTACCGACCGGGGAGCCAACCGGGAGCTCGCGACCGGGGAGACCGGGCCTGTGCCCTGGACTACGGCACCGAGAGAGGCTGCGCCGACCCCCCGGTGCGGGGAGCCCTGCCATCGACAGCAGAAGAAGGTGGAGGTGAGGAGAGCGCTGGGCGAGGGCATAAACCAATCGAACATGTGCCGTTGTATATCCCTCCGAGAACTTGAACACTGACTCCGCGTAAACCGGACCACCCTGCTTCCGGAACCATAAGCTCCCCAACCTCGCCCACCGTCATCCATCTCCACACGACCGAGAGGCGTCCCTCACCATGGCGGTCAGGAACAAGACGAAGGCAAGCACCATGGACACGTATGTGTCCGCTAAAGTAAAAACTCCTCCGCAGCCATGCACTTCCACTCTCGAACATCCCCGAGCAAAACTGGCAGACTCTCCCGAAAATCAAGCCCAAGTGCTGGAGGCAATTGCATCACTGCGCGCATTTATAGATTCCAGAATCGGGGAGTTCAAATCTGAGCTACAACTCATGCGCCAGGATGCCCACAACCTGACAGAAAGAGTAACCACCGCTGAATCAACCATAAAGGAGACGTCGGGAGATACAGCGGAGCTGAAAGCTAAGGTGCTGGACCTAGAACGGAAGGTGCTCACACTCGAGGCTAGGGCTGAGGAGGCCGAGGGCCGGGCCAGACCCGCCAACATCAGAATACTGGGGGTACCGGAGGGAAGTGAGGGTCCAAACCCGACGGCCTATATAGAATCCCTGATACAACAGGAGGTGGGCGCTGAAAAGCTGACGCAAGGATTTTCGATTGAAAGGGCGCACAGATCACTACAGAAGAGACCCCCGCCGGGCTCACACCCACGCCCTATAATTGCTAAAGTTCTCAACTTCCAGGATAGAGAGACCATCCTCCGGCACTCCAGAGAGGAGGGCCCCATTGAACGCGGGAGCTCAAAGATCACGATCTACCCCGATTACACCCCGAAAGTCCAACGGGAGAGGAACTCATTTGTGCCGATTAAAGCCTGACTAAGGCAACTGAACCTGAAGTATATGTTGCTATACCCCTCCAGACTGAAAGTGATCCACAAGGGGAGGGCGATCTTCTTGGAATCCCCGGCAGCTGCAAACATGTGGCTAGAAGACAACAATCTAGCCGCAGACAAG
Organism: Ambystoma mexicanum; assembly: GCF_040938575.1. NCBI lineage: Eukaryota > Metazoa > Chordata > Amphibia > Caudata > Ambystomatidae > Ambystoma > Ambystoma mexicanum. Next base: position 1,102,961,595 of record NC_090924.1, on the reverse strand, counting down.
GATCCTCAACCCACCGAAAATTGAAGAACCCCCCGCGCCTGAGACATGGATGAAGCCATGACTCATAAACCCAACTCGGACGTAAGGCAAATGACCTAAGAGAAGGTAAAATCACCCAACAGTTAGCAACGATGATGCGGCCCTCGCTCGGCCCACGCCAAGCACTGAGCCCCACCCCCCACGAACAGTACAGGACAGGCCAGTTGCCTGACCGACCTCCCTCGTGCCCGACACCCGGATGGGTCCTGACGGTACGAGAGCGCCTGAGCACCATCAAGACCTTGTCGTTGCTGGGCGCACCAGTTACAGTTTTGTTAACTGTTTTTGTTCACAATACAGTCCTCAGATTATCAGCGGAGCGGAAACATGGGACCGGAGGCCCTTGGGGGCGGCGGAAGAGAAAACACCAGAACCCAGAGGGAAAGCCGCACCACCTCGAGAAGGGCCGCCCCGTGAAAACAGGGGTGACAGGAAAGATGAAACCAAGACACAAGCCCAATGGCACTCCAACTTAAGGTGATGACGTGGAATGTGAGGGGCATGGGCTCATACCCGAGAAGGAACTGGATCCATTCCTACCTGCGCAGGAAAAAGGTGTCAGTAGCGATGCTTCAGGAAACCCACCTCACGGAAGAAACCACGGCCAAATTATCCGAAAGATGGGGAGGGATAGGGAAAGGGGCGCCATACTCCAAATTCGCCAGAGGAGTGTTTACGTGGGTGAGCCCGACGGTGCCCTTCCACCTACTGGGCTATGAAGCCGACAAAGAGGGCAGATACCTAATATTATGGGGTACCATTGAATCCACGCCAATCTGCCTGGTGAACTCATACTTTCCGCAACACGTAATACCCTCACACCTCGTAATGCTCAGTGCCAAAATGATTCCTCGGAGAGAGAGTGCCTTCATATGGGGTGGCGACTTCAACTCCATCAGGAACGGAGCTGTGGACAGATCAGACCCCCCCGTCTCTCAAATAGCCCTGCATCTAACGCGCTAAACACCGTAATAGAACAGCTCGACCTAGTGGACATCTGGAGGGAACAACACGGCACCGAGAGGTGCTATTCCTATTATTCTGCCCCGCACAAGGTCCACACGAGAATAGACTATCTGTTCATAGATCGTGAGCTGGCTCAACAAGTGGACGACACATTGTACCTAGGCAGAACCATATCCGATCACTCACCGCTGATCATGCAATGGGCTCCTAGAGGACCCAGACCGCCAATCCCGCTATGGAGAATGCCACCCGCAGCACTCACAGACCACGCATTTAAGGAGGAACTTGGTACCAAACTTGAGGAATACCTAGACATTAATACAGGCTCAGTGTCAAGCTGGAGCACACTATGGGAGGCCATGAAGATTGTAACAAGGGGTGAAGTTATATCAGGTGCTGGTGGCATCCGTAAGCACCTGAGACTGGAACTGGAGAACAAGATCACGCACCTGGAATCCGAAATCAACATCATGCCGGAAGCCGAAACAGAACTGAAGGGCACCCGGGAGGAGTGCCTTTTGGCCTGGAATAGACTGTCCAAATTTGACTATACGGCCTACATAGCCAGAGCGCACAAAGAAGCAGATAAACCTGGTAGAATGTTGGCCTGGCTATGCAAGCGCGAGTTCCCAAGACACCTCCCAACTGAAATAACCGATGAAAGGGGGATAACTCACAGGACGCAGCAAGACATTAACTCAGCTTTTGCGGCCTTCTACTCCAGATTGTACGCCCACGACACCAAAATACCAGTGGACGACATAAAGGCCACACTGGCCGAGATTGAGCTCCCAAGACTGACGGAGGCCCAAAGAGAGTTACTGGACGCGGAAATCACTACAGAGGACGTGACGGACGAGATTAAATCGCTGACCACCTGCAAAACCCCCGGGAGCAATGGGCTCCTGCCAGAATTCTACAAAGCGTATGAAGCGACCCTTGCCCCGACACTCCACAAGGTGTATATGGAGGCATACGAAAACGGAAACTTACCCAACTCCATGAAAGAGACAATTATCATCCCAATACTCAACCCAATAAACCTGTGAATCATACCGCCCAATCGCCATGCTAAACTATGACTGCAAGATCCTGACCACAATCCTGGCTAAGAGGCTGGCGAGGGTGATTGGAACCCTGATTCATGAGGACCAGAATGGTTTTGTGCAGGACGCAACACCACTGCGAACCTGAGGAGGCTCCAACACATCATGGCAGAGACCTATGATCGAGACGAGGACCTAGCAGTACTCTCCTTGGATGCTATAAAAGCCTTCGATTCCATCTACTGGGAGTGGCTGATCGAAGCGCTAAAAGAATTCGGCTTTGGCGAGAGCTTTGTAAAGTGGGTCGAGGTATTGTACAATACAACCGACAGCGAGAGTGAAGACTGGTAAGACGGTGTCCGAAGCCTAGCCGATACAGCGGGGCACGCGGCAAGGATGCCCGCTATCCCCAATGTTATACATACTGGGCCTGGAGCCAGTGGCTGCCTATTTCAGGAAACAACACTTCGACGCGGGCGTTGGGCTGGGCAGTGATCACGCCATAATATCCATGTATGCGGATGACGTCCTCCTGTATCTGAATAACCCCCAGCTAAATGCACAAGTCACATTGGACATCCTCGACAACTATGCCCGATACTCTGGGATAACATTTAGCAAACTAAAGTCGTGTGCGTTCCCACTGGCCAGACTCAGGGGTCTGGATAAGCCCGACCTCCCAGATGTCGGGATACAATGGCAACCAGAGCAGTTTAAATACCTGGGAATCGAAGTGTGTCATACCCCAGCGCTCACGCACGAACACAACACGGAAAAAGCAGTAAGAGCCCTCTGCAAATCTATGAACTTCTGGTCGAAGTTACCACTGGCAGTAATGGGCAGAGCGGCAATAGTCAAGATGATAGTTCTCCCCCGTTTCTTATACCACTTCACGAATGTATGCTTCTACATCAGACCTCCCTTCTTCAAAAAACTAGACTCTCTAATCAAGGACTTCATATGGGGGTCATCCAGACACAAGATCTCTTTGCCCACACTCACGCTCCCGTACAAAGAAGGCGGGATACAACTACCCGACCTGCAAAGGTACTACCTAGCTGCGCAGCTCAGCCACACAACGAAATGGCTCTCTGACGACCTGTCAGCTGAAGTGGGGCTCCTGCGACATCCGACCCCTAAGCTGTTCCCTAAAGAAATGCTTTGGAACCCGACGAAACAAACTTCTGGAGTCCCCATGATTGTTACCCTGGGCAGGCAGATATGGGCCAGAACTGGCTTCCTTCGACAACTGAAACACCCCTACAATCCCAATACTCCCATCCTGGTGGATGTATGCAAAACTCAGGCAGACTTAGCGACAGCTAGGAAATGGGAGAGAGCCGGAATCTATACATGGGGAGATCTGTTTGAGGACGGCACGTTCAGAGAACTCGAATCACTACAAGCCAATGAAGGCATCCCGAACACCCAGTTCCTGTGGTACCACCGCCTCAAACGGACAGCCAGGGCACAATGGCCTGTCTGGCCAGAAGAACCCCCACCGGACCCCCTCCTTCAGGAGATGTACGATTTAGCAGACGGTTGGAAACTGGTCTCCCGCTTGTACACCAAACTAAATGATAGACCCAATCCAAAAAGCGTGTCCCTGAGACAAAAATGGGAATCCGAATTAGGGACCACACTAACTGACAGTGAATGGGAGCAAATACTACTATACCCCAAAGTGGTGTCGAGGAACATTAGATTCAAACAAGTTCAATTGAACGTGCTATACAGAACATACATGACCCCACCAAGAGTTGCCACCTTTAACAAACAAGCACCGCCGAACTGCCCCTGGTGCGGAAATGACAAAGCGGACATGATCCACATGTTTTGGACCTGCACCAAAACAGCGGTATTCTGGTCCATGGTGGAACGTACCTGCACCGAAGCGGGACTCACGAGATATGAGTGGAACCCAAAGGAATACCTACTGGGAGCCCATCCCAGACTCAGCAAACACAAACACCTGGTCAAACTAATGGACCTAGCCTGCATCCTCGCAAAAAGGTCCATAGCAATGGCATGGAAATCACCAAGGGGCCCAAGGCACGGACGTTGGCTTAAGGACCTGGAAAAGTGGACGGAGGCAGAGACCAGGGCCTGGCAGGATAGAATCCACTCAAACGATGACGACTCCAACGACACCCTAGACTCATGGAAGGCCCTGGTGCGTGACATACAATATGCCTCGGACCACAAACCCCCCTGAGCTTTCACCCTTACCAGAGACTTGCCTGTGACTTACCCCCAAGAATGGTCAACATGAAAACCCAGCCCTCGTGACCTTGGGTGCGCCGCATACCAACCCCTCCCCCCGCTACAATTACGAACAACACATTGCGCTACGAAGACTGTGGTAGTTAATTAGTTAATTAGATTTAGTTTGTTTGTTATGTTACCATTTGATGGTTGTGTTGTATTTATATAAATGCCAATAAAATACTTTAAAAAAAAAAATCGTCACAGGGGTCCGGTTCCCTGATTGAGCAAGCAGGGCTTGTCGGGATCCGCTTCCTCCACCTCTGTGGTCCTTTATTTTTGTTGCAGCTTCGCTTGAGCTGGGATAAAGTATCTGGAAACAGCGTCTTGGCCGGAGCTCGGCGGATGAGCCTCTGAACACCATCGGCTCCAGGCCACGCCCCCGGAAAAGCACTAATGCCCTAACTCACTGGACCTCTATTCACAAGACCCCCACCAAATTACTGAAATCTTGTGCCATTGACTATCAGGAGTGAGATAATAACAGTTCCAATGTGCTCAGAAGACCATGCCACTCTTCCCCAACGCTCTTGCCCACTCAGAGTACCTCACTGCCGGCAGTCTAACCAACAGCAGCTCATGAGGAGCAACGCTGCCATATATGTGGCACATCATAACGTCCTGTTCACCATGCGCCTTCCAAAGATCCCACTGACAGAACTTTCCGACATCCCACAACTGTTCCGGGACACAATAGGAAAACAGGACCTTGTGACGTGGCCACGTAGCATTCTACACTATCTGGTTGGTTCAGAGTGGCCAAACAACCAGCGTTGGACAACGTAATCATTTGTGCTCTTCATTTCAAGCACTACAGAACTCAGCACATGCTCCCACATGGCGCCACCACAGAGGTAACTTCATTCCAGCTGCATTTCAGAACTGCTGCAAATGCAGAGAGCTCTAACAAGGAAGTCAATACTGTGTCCCTCCTTCTCGTGTTGTCAGCTGTGCGACATCCTGCTGCCGCCTCTCAGCTCTGATGAACATGGAGTTCTCCTGCCGCCTCCCCCATCATGACAGCATCCTGATGGTGAGGTGACGTAGACTGCAAGCAGCGCTGCACCACCGTAGCAGAAAATGAAGGTAAGGCTTCATACAATTATGCTGCCCCTCCCGCCCCTCAAGTGGTGACCTCCATACCTGTAAGCCAACCAAATTCTCTCCAAATGCAGCTCCCTTCTCTGCCGACAGGGAACTCTGTTAAATCTCTTAAATTACAGGTTGCTTGTCAGCCAGATAACTCAACACAAGCCAGAACTTTAAATATACTGCTTGGAGGGGTACGACGTTAATTCATCCCCTGTTTTGTTTACACTGCACTTTTTGCTGAAAATGTTTTTCCGAAAAAACATCGGAAAATATGGGGGGCATAAAAGGGGTAGGGCAGGGTGGTGTATAGAGAATAAACAATAGGGGAGTGTGGTTTGGGGGGGGGGGGCCTCCAAATAAAAAATACAAATTTCATGATTTTTTCAAATGTTTGGCAAAATGTGTCGCGAAATAAAACTAGTGAAGAATGAACGTAGAATCCTTGGAGGCTGCCCACCTCACACATTACACTAGAGATAGGGTACGTATCTTCTTGGTGGTTTTTTTGGGGGGCAGTGGATGTACCCTTCCAAAGGCTGTCCCCCAGCATAGCTCAGGTACTTCCTTGGCACCACGTCCAGCTTGTGGCCAATGTTGAAAAGTGCCTTTGTCCAGAGATCACACAGGAGCCTCAGGTGCAAAAGGAAAGTTCTTTACTTCAGTTCCAGGATAGATATGTTCAGTTACGGGTTACAAGACTCTGACATATAGGGACTCATTCACCAGCCACCCTCTCTCTTAGCCCATCTCTCATCAACTGTCATTCAGAGAACATCCACCAGGGAACACTCACACAACATTCTACTTCCAGGCACTCAACCTCACATACATACTGAGCAGAGTGGATAGGGAAAGGTAAGATAAAACAGAGTGGCATGTCTGATAAATGCTCTGGGCTCCAAAGAGCAAAGAATATTAAACAAGCTCCTCGTGGAGAAGCGTCCACATGGGTTGGTCATCAACATGAGTTCTTCAAACAGGTAGCAAAGCCATATGACATGAAGGTTAATGTGATGTAGCACATGCTGACGTTTGACACCATCAGCCAGCAATCAGAATAGACATTGCATCAACTCCTGACCATCCTCAGGTAGAGCAAGTCATGGCCAACGGCTTTGAAGATAACAGAAAGTAGCATACAGACATGATCCTGGTGGGCTGCAATAGCAACCACATCAGGAAGAAACGGATCCAAAGCAAAGGCGTTGAAGTAGCAGAACTGCACAGTAATGTGGAGAGTCAAGTCAAGCAAAAAAAAAACAAACAAGCAGCAATCAGCAAACGGTCAATAGAACCCAAAGAAACAGATAAACAGACAGAGGGAACGTGGGCTTTACAACGTAGTGAGCAGAGTATTATAGATGCAGCCACCATGGACACATGTTGGGTGAAGCCGAATACTCGGCACAGGATATAATGTGCTAAAAGTGTAACAAGCCTTCATCTTAGACACATCTCTGTTTTAAACACCCAATTGTCTGAGCAATTGTAATAGAACTCATTCATGAACTGCAGCTGAAACTAATTTCTTCGTGATGACTATTAACCCACTGACCTGCCTTAGTATAACTGAATCCTCTGGCATACAGCTGAACAAAGCTACCAGATGATATAGATCAGCATATAGCAACGGCACCTAGCTCATAGTAGCCAAGGTCTATGACATCCTCTGCCTGAAGCACCCAAAAACAAATCTCTTTAGGCATTCAAACTCTCGATGTCAAAGGACTAGCACTAGACAAAAAATACTAACTAGGCTTTGCTTGGATGTGCACCTTACACTTCTTGTCAGGGGCCACCTTTCATAGCATATCCATCTCGCCAATGCACCTGGCATAGCTCACTCTCCAATGCATGGTGAGTTTATGTGCACCATTATTGTCTTCCCTTTCACCACAAGCTCGTCACGTCGGAAGTGTGCAAAGCTTCTCACATGCTCTGCCATTGTGCCCTAAGATCTTGTCAGAAGTCTATCCATGTGATCATAGGTCCTAACTGGAACTAGCAAAGCAGAACATGTGGGTTTCCCCCTGCAAGCCCTGCTTAGGGCTCCCAACCTCCCCACTGCCACTTGCCACCCTGCTGGGCACGGGCAGCATGGGGCCCCCTGTAACGCGAGGGCTGCGGGGCCCCCAACACGCCTCACATACTGTATCATTGTATCTCAAGCGTTTCATGCTAGGTTTTCCATGTAAACATATCTCCTCGCTGTCCATGTGAACAGTGCTGCTGCTATACACTGCCAATAGGCTCCAAACCTACAATGCTAGTAGTTTGTCTATTTGCAAAAGCCCACCTGTTGGTTTGTTGGTGTACATGCACGCACACAGTCTCTCTCTCTCTCTTTCTCACTCTCACTCTGTCTATATCTCTCTATCTCCCTCTTTGACACTAACTGGCCGATTCATGGAATTAATGTTCGCCGAAAATTCCGGGCCAGAGGTGCCAAAACGTGCGAATCGCAGTGCAAGTGCGAAAATCGCAGGGAAACCAGCGCACATCGATTCATGGAAGTCCGTGCGCGAGAAAAATATTGGATGTGCGCTGAAAAAGTGCGCGGCGCACGCAGGCGCACAGGTCATCCAACACCGTGCGCCACGGCCGCAGCGAAATCGCACATAGCGCGGCGCACATAACAAAAGTAGGCGGAACACGGGGAGTAACACTCGGAATGGGGAACAACGCGTGAAAATATGGGCGTCACGGGGGAAGTACAGGAGGCAAGTGCGCGGAACGCCCACACGCTCGCCTACAACTCGTATTCATGGAATCGAATAGGGCAAACCAGCGCATGAGCAAAGACGCGCACAGGGCCAAACAGGTCCGCCACAAGAAAGCAGGCGGTAGCGTCCCTGCGCCTGAAAACAAAAAGCACCTATATACAGCTATGATGAATGATCCATACTGTGGCCCTCTAGGACAAATGAGGTGCAAAGGGGTACGCGACAAACACGGACACCCGCTGTGTGAAAAATGACGCGTGGTGTATTTCAGGGTGCGCGGGAAGTTCCACACGGGATTGTCCTTGGTACGTGTATTCCGGGGTGGCCATGAAGTTTAACACGCGATTTCAGCAGGGTACGTGTATTCCAAGCTGCGCGGGAAGTCTCACACGCAAATTTGCAGGGTACGTGTATTTCGGGGTGCGTGTGAAGTTCCACACAAGATTTCAGCAGGGTACGTGCACTTCGGGTGCGCGGGAAGTTCCACACGCGAATCCAGCAGCCTACGTGTATTTCGGGGGTGCCGGGGAGTACTACACGTGAATTGGCCATGTGGGTCCTCCCAGGTGTTCCCTCTACACCCTCCACGGCCCCTGCAGGCAGCCCACACCACAGGGGACTACCCTGCACCCCTGAACATGTCCCGCAGGCAGCCCATCCACCATGGCCATGCCCCCCAGCCAACCCACATGTCACCTTGCACTACTGCCCACCAACGCATGTCTCCCACCACCCAGCAGTCAGGGGCACCCTCCACCAGGCCCCCACTCATGTCCAACTCATGTCCCCCTGCACCCCCACCCCCCAGCAGTCAGGGGCACCCTCCACCAGGCCCCCACTCATGTCTCCCAGCACCCCCACCCCCCAGCATCCAGGGGCACCTTCCACCAGGCCCCCACTCATGTCTCCCAGCACCCCCACCCCCCAGCATCCAGGGGCACCCTCCACCAGGCCCCCACTCATGTCCTCCTGCACCCCCACCCCCCAGCATCAAGGGGCACCTGCCAGCAGGCCCCCACTCATGTCCAACTCATGTCCCCCTGCACCCCCACCCCCCAGCAGTCAGGGGCACCCTCCACCAGGCCCCCACTCATCTCCAACTCATGTCTCCCTGCACCCCCACCCCCCAGCATCCAGGGGCACCCTCCACCAGGTCCCCACACATGTCTCCCAGCACCCCCACCCCCCAGCATCCAGGGGCACCCTCCACCAGGTCCCCACACATGTCTCCCAGCACCCCCACCCCCCAGCAGTCAGTGGCACCCTCCACCAGGCCCCCACTCATGTCCAACTCATGTCTCCCTGCACCCCCAGCATCCAGTGGCACCCTCCACCAGGCCCCACTCATGTCCAACTCATGTCCCCCTGCACCCCCACCCCCCAGCAGTCAGGGGCACCCTCCACCAGGCCCCCACTCATGTCTCCCTGCACCCCCACCCCCCAGCATCCAGGGGAACCCTCCACCAGGCCCCCACTCATGTCCAACTCATGTCCCCCAGCACCCCCACCCCCCAGCAGTCAGGGGCACCCTCCATCAGGCCCCCACTCATGTCCAACTCATGTCTCCCTGCACCCCCACCTCCCAGCATCCAGGGGCACCCTCCACCAGGCCCCCACACATGTCTCCCAGCACCCCCACCCCCAGCAGTCAGGGACACCCTCCACCAGGCCCCCACTCATGTCTCCCTGCACCCCCACCCCCCAGCATCCATGGGCACCCTCCACCAGGCCCCCACTCTTGTCTCCCTGCACCCCCACTACCCAGCATCCAGGGGCACCCTCCACCAGGCCCCACTCATGTCTCCCAGCACCCGCACCCCCTAGCATCCAGGGGCACCCTCCACCAGGCCCCCACACATGTCTTTCAGCACCCCACCCCCCAGCAGTCAGGGGCACCCTCCACCAGGCCCCCACTCATGTCTCCCAGCACCCCCACCCCCCAGCAGTGCGATTGGCCTGGGTACGTGTATTTCAGGGGTGCGCGGGTAGTTTTACACGCGATTTCAGCAGGGTACTTGTATTACGGGTTCGCGTGAACTTCTACACTCGATATCAGCAGGGTACGTGTATTACGGGGTTCGCATGAACTTCCACACGCGACATCAGCAGGGTACATGTATTACGGGGTTCGCGTGAACTTCCACACGCGACATCAGCAGGGTACGTGTATTACGGGGTTCGCGTGAACTTCCACACGCGACTGGGCCTGGGAGAGTGGGGTACGTGTATTCCTGGGGTGGGCGGGAAGATTTACACGCGACTGGGCCTGGGAGAGCGTGTTACGTGTATTCCTGGGGTGGGCGGGAAGATTTACACGGTCGCCTACAATGCGCCAAAAAAGACGATTCAATCCGGAAACACGTACGCCAGCATGAAGCAGGCACACGTCGACTCGCAGGAAGCAGGCGTACATTGACCCGCGCAGCATAAAAGTGTGTGCAGATGAATATACCGTTCCTAGCAGCAGTGGCCGTGGGATACCGCAGGAGGAGGAGGAGGATAGTCAGGGACAGAATCTTTACACCCAGAACCAGCCTTTTTGGTATGCCTGATGACCAGGTGTATGGGAGGTACAGGTTTCCACCTCATATGATACTCGACCTGGTCAGTGAGTGGGAGGATGGCCTCACATCACCCACCCTGTGCTCCCAAGCACTCAGCCCCCTGGAGAAGGTCCTCAATGTACTGCACTTCTTGGCTACCGGATCATTTCAGCGGACAAGTGCCATAGTGGGGGGGGGTGTCACAGGCCACGCAGTCACGGTGCCTACACCAGGTGTTGGCCATCATCACTGCACGCCCATCAGTCCGCAGGCACATATACCTGCCCAGAACACCTGCAGAAAGGCAGGCTGTCATCCAGGATTTCTACGGGGTGGCACAATTCCCCAAAGTGTTAGGTGCCATTGATTGCACCCATGTGGCTCTACGTCCCCCTAGGGCATCTGAGCACATCTATAGAAACCGCAAGCACTGGCATTCCATCAACGTCCAAGTAGTATGTGATGCCAAGGGAATCATCACCTCAGTATATGCCAACTATCCAGGGTCCACCCACGACAGCTTCATTTACAGGATGTCAACCCTAAACCGGGACATGGAAGCTGGGCGGCATGGCGATGCATGGCTGCTTGGTGAGTATAAATGCCACAGCACACACATGCATGTCAGATACAGAGTAATGTCACTACCCCACTAATGATACCCATCACCACCTCCCCAGGGGACAGTGCCTACCCTCTGAGCACCCACATGATGACGCCAATTCGGAACCCTATCACGCCTCCCAAGGTAAGATACAACACAGCCCATATTGCAACCCGGGGCATAGTGGAGCGCTCATTCGGAGTGCTCAAGTCAATGTTTCGCTCCCTTGGCCGTTCTGGCGGGCAGCTGTTATATGCTCCCCCAGTAGTGTGCAGGATCATAGTGGCAGCATGTGTCCTGCACAATGTTGCAACACGCCGGGGCCTGGCTGTGGACATGGTGGTGCCCCCACATCCCCAACCACATGCACGCCTGCTGCTCATGGGAGGGCAAAGGGCACGGGGTGAGGCAGCACGTACGCAGCTGGTGGCTAATTACTTCACATAGAAATCATACCCCTGTGGAGTGCACACAGCCCTGGCACATACCATCTGACAATGAATGATGACTCAATCTGACAATTATGATGAATGAAGGGACAGTCAACTGTCAGAACCATAGCAGCCTGAGCTTGTTCACCTGGAAGTGTCACAATGTGTACATCCCTACCTACACAAACACCACCAATGCAGTGTCATCAAAAGACACACTTCTATGTAGCAAAAATGAATACCCACTTGCAAAATACAACATGAGAACAGTGCCATGTCACCCAACTCCTCCCCGGGAACTGCCACACAACACACCATGGCATGTCATGCTATGTGAGAGCAAACAAAGTAATCCCCACAACATGACACAAGTGTCACAAAGTACATTGTCCCTAATGGAAACTGGCCACACATGAAATGCTCACACTAATGCAGGACCAACAACACACATTACCAAATATTTAGCAATAATACAAATCACCTACACAACCTCAAACCTACCATAAACATGACAGTACGGATTTAAAAAATTGGTAGTCTCACTACCTGATAATGCCAGCACTTCGACCACTTCCAACTGTACAGTTTTAGCGCCACGCAAAAGTGTAGGTGCACTGCTTACAACATGGACTACATTTCCAAAGTAGACCGCCTTGTGAAGACATGAGGAATGGACCTGCAAATTAGGAGGATAAGATGGATGCAGAGGCACATATCAATACACCACGCAGTGTACAATACAACAACAATATGCACTAGGAATGTATACACAGTATTGACTACAGACTGCCGACACAGCAAATGGGAGTCCAACGTCACTGTGTAAGTCAATGTCACTTGGGCACACCCTTTGCAAGCCCATGGAAACGGGAAGCAAGAGGGATGTGTGTCACACAAACCCAAGCATCTAACCCAAATTCAGGACAAGCCTGCATGTGCCCAGCCACAATACAGCGTATGCCCACGGGAGCCACACAAGGCAACACACTGTAAAAAAAACTCAAAAATCAAAAATGGCCATGTATGGGCTAGGGGGTGTGGGGGAGGCCACCCAGGAGGTCTGAGGACAGGTTGCACACCAAAACCCACCTGTGTGGATTTTGGGAAAAAAAACACCTCCATGGGCTCGTGGCCTGCACGGCTACCCTATTGTGAGAGAATCGCTGCTGTCGCTCTCCTCACCCTCTGCAGCTGCATCAGGAGGTGGTGGTACTATGGGAGGCAGCCCACGCAAAGCCCTAGTCGGGTCCTCCATGGCAGCAAGCATGCAGGTGTGGAAGGTCTGGTTCTGGAGGATAATCGTGCGGAGGTCCCCATGCAACAACTGACGGGATGCCCGGACCTCCTCCCTAGTTGCCTGCATCTCAGCTGAGAGCGTACGTGTGAGCCGCTCCAGCTGCTGTTCTGTCCTCGTGTCAGTTGAAGCCTCAAGCTCAACAAGAGTCACCCTGAGCTGACGGAGTTCCACCCTCAGGGCTTCCCTGTGGCCCTGGGACTCAATAGAAATGGCTTCCCGCAGAGTCTCCAGTGCCGCCTGTCTGTCCCTGTTGGACGCCAACATGTCCTCCCTGTGTGACTGGCAAATGGAGTCTGTTGCCTGCTGTAGTTGTTCCATCAGCCTTTCTTGGGGGACAATGGAAGTGGCCACCCTATCCATGGCCTGAGCCATCATCTCAGATGATGCTGCCTGTTGGTTTGCCATACCGTATATGGATTGCTCCCATGCGGTATTGCCAGGTGGCGTACGGCCACCGTGTCAGCAGGCACCACACCTGTCTGGGGCAAGGCGAACTGCGCCTTGCTGTGCCGGCACTGCCTGAGGCTGCAGGACTGCATTCCCCCTCTGATCTGCTGGCCCAGGAACAGGATCAGATGTTGCGGAGTGTGACCCTGCATCCGTAACCACCAAAGGTGGACCTACCAACACTGACATCCCCATTGAGGGTTCTACCCCTGGTGCAGGTGGGTTGGACAGTACAGAATCCCTCCCAGAAACACTTACCTGCGACGGCACATAGGTCTCATCATCCAAATCGAAACCTGAATAGAGCTCGGGGGAGGTGCACCCAGAGACACCCCTCGAGAGAATGGTCTGCAGAAAGTGTGGGTTCTCACCCACCACCACACCACGTCCCTCACTGGACCCCTCCTGGGTCTGCACCATCTCCACAACCCCAGCAGTATCAAGGGCGTCATCCCCTGTAAAGACATGAAAGAAAAGAAATGGGAACAGGCATTAGCACCATGGCACACAATTAGGGCTGAGAAGCAACAGAACCAGTACTTCATTGACACATGTCCCTCATGACTATAACCCTCCCATGCGTGCACTGTCACTGCGTATGAAGGGGAGGCAAATGGCACACATTGATGACACCAAGATTGAAGACCAACACATTTGCTGCATGCTGGCTAGCAGTGCCATCACACATTGGCCTGTCATTGGCATGTCCAATACACATACATGGCACATGCCATCACACAGATGGCATGTACCATAGCCATGTCACACATGTGAATATGACTGAGAAATGCCTAGTGAGAGTGGTGGAATGCAAACAATCAGCCTGAATGAACACAGAATAATACGCAACAATGTTGTGGCAAGATGACACTTCAAGGGCAACTGGCGTGAGGTTGGGCTAAATGTCTACTGTTGCCAGAAGGGATACTGCAATACCCAAATCCTGGTGCGCAGAATGTATTGGATGAAGCACATGGGTGACCCAAACCAATCAGGCACATTCACCCTCACCTGGCACTCAATCAGAAGCCTGCACACACACACCATGCACATGGATGACACAAACATGCATGTGCACTCACCAGACAATGCCTTGTAATCTGGCAGGTCTCCCATAGCTTGGATCTGTCCCTCCATGACGTAGGTCCCAGCAACATACTCATGTGGAGTGAGTTCAATGTGCTCTGCTGGAGACCCACCTCCAGCACTAGAGTAGCGGCATGACTTGAGGCCAGCTTTTTCTTTGCCCTGCGTTTCAGGTCATTCCAGCGCTTGTAGCAATCATTAGCTGTGCGCCTCACGAATCCAAGGGCACTTATGATGTCCGTGATGGTCTGCCAGTGTGCCAGACATTGTGCAGGTGTGGTCTTGCAACCTGCAGTAATCACCATTTCGCTGTCATGTGCGGACACATACTCCACAAGTGCATCAAGTTCGGCCTGATTGAAGCTGGGCTTCCTTGGCGGGCCGGACTGTGTAGCCGTGTCTGGAGCATCAGCCTGTACTGGACGAGCACTCTTCCTCTTCCGCTTGGAAGGTGGTGGGGATCCTGAGTGTCCTACGCCGCTCTGGACACTAGGGGCAGGAGTCCCGGTGGACTGTGGACTAGGAGTGTGGGAATGAACACTCACCATGGGACTTAGTGCAGGCATTAGCTGAAGTGTGATGTAGTCAGGGGGAACGTCAGCAGGATGGACTGGGACCGACACTGTCCTGGCTGTGAGACTCAGAGCTGGGGTGGATGGAGCTACAGCTGCCCCTGCAGCCTCCCCACCCTGCCTACTCGGGGCAGCAGATGACATAGCTGCTCCTGATACACGTGGCCTGGTGACACCAACGTGCACCTCCACACGTGGCTTAGACCTGCTGACCTGGAAGTCAGCCATGGAGTCACCCTGTGCCAGGTCTGGTGCCACAATGGGCTGGTCCAACAAGGGCTGAGCAGGGATGGTGTCAGCCACGTTACCCTCAACCAGGGGGAGGGGGGTGGGCATGGGTGTCCCTGACTGGTCATCCACACATGGGGGACTAGGGGCCCCCTGCAAGTCCCGGCCACGCCCCCTACCGTATCCACCACGCCCACCTCTTGAGTCTCGGCCACCTTTGTCACCCTTACCGCGTGCTCGCCTCCCAACCATGGCACTGATGTTGTTGGGCAATTGGGGGTCAAAGGGGTAGGATACTAGATGGAATTTGTACCCTAGTGCTCTAGCAAGGATGTATGTGACCCCTGGGGGTGTCATGATGCCTACCTCCAAGGAGCCAGGTCCGACCCCAGAGGCAGGCATCATTTCCCCCAGGGAAGTGCCAGCGGGCCCAAGCTGGGGCCCTTTGGACACAGTCCTGGCGCCTTAGGCGCCAGGCTCATGTTGGACCCCTGTCCTGGCGCCTTAGGCGCCAGGCTCATAAAGCTAGACATGTGTTCAAGTTTTTTAATGTGCACTTACCTGATTCAGACCATGCTGCTACATCCAGGCCCTCTTGAGGCCTGAATGGAACTACTTTACCTGTGGGACTACTTTCCCTGGATACATACCTGATCGGTGGAAGGATACATACCTGGAACTTCTTCCAAAGCTATTTAAACCACGCCCGATCAGCAACTCACGTTTCGCGTTGTTCTGCTCCTCGCAGCTGGACGCTCACCATGTCAGCTCCTGCATCTGGACTTCAGCCACGCCTGTCAGCATCCTGGGTCACCTGCTAAGAGAGAATTGGAGAGAAAGAAGACCTTACCTGCTAAAGCTGCATCACGGAGACATCACATCGACAATCCTGAAAGGGAAGACATCATTTTAAAAGCATTTTGCTTCGATCGCTGCAGCGCTGCATTTCACTCACCTTTCCTGGGCACCTCCATCTTCAGCAGTGATCATCCAGATCCGCAGCCACTTCCCAGAGCCTAGAGAGAGAAAGACAAGAACACAAGGTGAGAGAAGGAAGGGAATAGGAAAAGCTCAGTTTCCTTCTAAGACTTACCTGTTGGGTCATTCCCATTTCATTTCGGGTCCTGCCGCTTCCTGGCATTCCGGACCTCGGCCCCTATGGGGAAAAAAGACAAAGACATTGAATGAGCGAATGCAAAGACATTACCCGAACGCTCATCCAGAACTTACTGTCATTTACTGGAACTGCACGTTTCACTTCGGGTCGGCGCCATATCTCCGGCATTCCGAACCCCGGCCCCTAAGGAGAAAAAGACATAAGCGTTAGCGCTTGCTGCAATGAGACAATGAACATTATTATTAAGCTTGAACTTTTGAACTTGCTACAGAACTCTTACAGCGCCTTACCTGAATAGTCAAGCTTATTTGAACTCCCATCAAACCACAATCCAGTGAAGTAACTGGGTTTCAACGCGCCCCTGCATCAGAAGCAGGATGGAGAACTCATCCTTCCAGACCCTAAGGTGAGACTTCACGGGGAATCGAGGAAGGGTATCGTGGAGGGTTGGAAGGGAGTGGGAGGCTTGAGCATTATTCTGTCAGTAGGTAATACTCCCTTTTCACGCACAGGGGAATATTCCTGCGAGCCAGTGAGTCCATCTTCAGAGTCCTGCGCTTCACCATAGAAGAAGCATCAGCACTCGAAGCCAGACCTGCGCCTCCGTGGGAATCAGGTGAGCGTGACAGGGGGAAGATGACGGATCACACAACGCACAGGCACCCCAAAAAAGGGAGATAATGTGCACGCAACCCCTCGTAGACCACGTGCGTGGAAAAATCAACCTGCACTACGCTGTGGCACCCAGAAACACAAAAATGAACGTATGCGTGTCACACGCAGCCTAGAATGACCTCTGAAGGGGTACGCGCCACAAGGGGCAAGCACAGATGTTAAATACGTGCTCGACTCACCGTCTGCCTGGAAAAATAGCGTGAAAAAGACACGCGTGTGCGAGTTGGCAACACCCCCGCCAAAAGAAGAATCGTACGCTGTCTGAGGAGACAGGACAACAGAAGAAGTGAACGCTGTTTGAGGAAACAGGCCCAGGAAAAAGACAAAAAGAGAAAAAGCTGTCAGAGGTAACAGGGAGTACGAACTTGGAATGCTGTGAAGTAAATCGCGTGTGAACCGACAAGAAGTACAGATTTCACCCACTCGCTCTCCACGAAAAGCACGTACAAGGAAATGGCGTTCTACACGTACCTTTTAAACATGCCCACACGTCCAGCGTCACTTCCGCATGTACGCGCTAAGGCCCTATCCTCCAATTACACGAGCTGACACTCTGACGTGCAGTCATTGGACGTGTAACATGCACCCGTGTACAGGGAAACGCCCGCGCACGCACGTCACAGATGCGCATACGCGCTGAGGCCCTTTCCACCAATTACACGCTATCACACTCTGACGTGCATATTTTTTCTACGTGCCATGGAAAACGCACGTGCGTGTAACGTCATAGACGCGCCTACACGCTTGGGGCCTTTGGGCCAATGAATTCGCGTACGTGTGCTGACGCGCTTACGCGCTAAGGGCCTTTCCTCGAATTACACGCAGACGTGCTGGATTTTCACGTGCCAAATCACTCCATATCAAGCTGGCCACGCGTAAGCACACGGAAGACCATGCTCCTGCCCAGAAGGCCAAATTACTGCCCCCCAGTGCCCCGAGCCCACTCCCACCTGCCATCTGCTGCTGCCTGACTGCCTGCTGCCCACGTGCCCTGCCATTTGCTGCCTGCACATCAGCCAGGGGTGCTGTTGCTGTGACCACCCCTGCTGGAACCGAAGACTCACGACTGGGATTCCATCGCTCCACAAACCAGCCCCAGGACCCAGTTGCCCACCCACTCCTGCCTCTGGGGTTGTCATGTCGGGCACTGCAACATCTGGCACCACTGGCAACCCCCGGCCAGAGAGGCAGAGGGGCACCAGCTTCACTGCCACCGAAGTTGGTGTCCTGGTGGAGCAAGTCCTGGGGCAGTATGATGCCCTCTTCGGAAGTTTGCGCTCCGACAAGGAAGGACGGACTCGGATCTGGATGGACATCGTGACTGCCATCAACGCGGAGGGGGTGGCAGTCCGACTATTCCATCTTGTCAAGAAGCGCTGGGAGGACTTCAGGTCCAGGACCCTCAACAAGGCCCGGCGCCTCTTGAAGGCAGTGGATGCTAAGGGGCGCCGGGGCCACTTGTCGGAAGATCAGATGAGGGTCCTGGAACGCATATCCCCAGCGCTCCACGTCCAGGTCCTTGAGAGCCAGACCCGTCTGGAGTCGAGCGGTAAGTGTACATGCATCCTGATTGTAAGCTGTGCATGTGGTGGTGTGCCAGTAGTGTGCAGGTTGCACATCTGTTTTTATGGGGCCAAGTATGGGGGCTGTGTACAGGGCTGTGAGGCTAACACATGTGAGGGCTCTCATGTTTGAGACATGGATGGTGCTTGTGTGTGTAGGCTTGCATGCCAAATGCAGATGTGTGGGCACACATGTTTGAATTAATGTGTATGTAAGTAGGCATGTTCGTGATGTCACACATGGATGTTGGTTTCAGCTGCATGTATCTGCACTGTGTACATGTGCATGTGTGTGTATTTGACAGGGTGCAACAGTGATGCTACATGGATGCATGTGACACCGGGATGTGGAAGACTGATTGGCAGATGTGACGTGGATGCCGATCTCAACACTGCGACAGTTGGCAGAGGTGTACACATGCATGCAAGTGTGGTGGTGTGTGTGCATGTGTAGTGCACTCCCTGTGTTGCATGTGATGTCTGGCTCACCTTTGCCTGCTCATGCTGTTGTATGTGTATGGATGGTGCTAGCTGTTGCGATATGGCTGTGGTATGGCTCATGTGTGCGAGTTGAAATGACATCTGTGTTGGCGATTGTGATGCCATGTCTGAGGTTTGCCAATGCCACTCATATACAACTGTCATGTGTGTATGTGTCCATTGTACAGTGCCCTGATGCCTGTGTTTTATTTCTCCCTGTCTGCAGCGTCAACTGATGAAGAGGGCGGAGAAGGTGCTGTGGAGCACAGCGGCAGGGATCGCACCGCCAGCCGGAGACGCAAGGCCCGGCTCCCCTCCCAGGTTGTCATCTCGTCAGGGAGTGAGGAGTCCGGTGCCGCGTCCCAGGCCGCAGCTGCCGGGGGGAGGTCCAAGAGGCGGCGGTAAGGAGTTGGACTCCTCGGCAGCAGAAGGGGCAGCTGGGACCCCACAGGGCCCAACGGGGGAAGATGGCACGGAGTCATCCAGGTTGGTGGGGGGTTTGGTGGAGGAGGAGGCCGTGCAAGCGACATAGACGGGGTCTGGAGGTGGGGTTTCCACTGGTGCTAGTGGTGCAGTGCAGGACCAGGGACAGGAGGCAGCACAGGCCGCCGCGGAGGTGCCTATGTGCAGTCCTGTCCCTGATCCTGTCACTGCATCATCTTGCACCAGCAGGGATGCCTACGTCCAGACCCGTTTTCAGGCAAGGGATCAGCTTACATCAACTGGCCTTTCTCTGCCTGCGGACGTGGATATCCAGGTACGGGTTGAGCCTGCCCTGACTGGTGTGGCATTGCATCAAAGGGCCATGCGAGGTGACCTGCAGTCTTTTCATGAGGAGACTGCACGTCATCTCAAATGGCTCGTTGACCGCGTCGGCCTACTGGGACAGGTCACCCAGCCCGGATTCCTCCGTTTGCTGGAGCTTGTTCCGACCCCCTCCTCAATGGAACACCCTTTGCGCCAGTCGTCCTCCGTGCCATCTTTCCACCCATTTGTCACCTGGGTGCCCTGTGGAGCTGCCTCTGACGATGCGGCCAGGCTGGTGGAGGACACATCCCTGCCACAGTCGGGAGTCGGACGTCCAGCAGGGGTGGCCACATCAACGACTGCACCCCGGCCGGTGGAGGATGTGCAGGCAGCAGGAGTCAGGGCACGGGCACAGGCACAGCAGCAGCAGCAACGAGGTGGGAGCCATGATGGCTCGGGGCCTTTGACATCGGAGGGGCAGGCATCGGCCGGAGGGCAGGAGGACCCAGGACGGGAAGTGTCTTCCATGTGGCAGCGGTTGGGCCACGCCATAGATGCGGAGCGGCAGCGCGCAGAAGAGGCATGGCTCACGATGGTCAGGGCGGAGAACTCCTTGGATTTATTTTCTCAGACTGACACTTTGGAGACTTGCTTTTGGATTGCTTTTCATTTGGATTTCATGCATCTTTTGCATTTATTGGACATGCTGGATTTCATTTATTATTTCCATTTTCTTCTGTTCCATTTCATTACCTTGCTTTTCTGTTTAATACATTATCATTTGGTACTTCAATGTGTGGTAGTCTCTCTTTGGTTTCATGCATGTCACAATGTGTGTTTTATCATTCACATGCTGTCATTGTGTGGGTTTGACGGATATATGTTGATGTGCAGACTAGCCATTTGGGATGCATCATGTGCTGGTGATTTCTTTGTGGGGTGGATGTCATACGTGGTGGTGTGTTCGGACTGGGGTGGCATAGGCAGTGTATTGAGGGGGCATGGGGGCCATGATCATGGATCGTCATGAGGTGTTGGGGGGACATGTATGGGGGCCTGCTGGCAGGTGCCCTGCACTGCTGGGGGGTGGTGGTGCAGGGAGACATGAGTGGGGGCCTGCTGGCAGGTGCCCTGCACTGCTGGGTGGTGGGTGTGCAGGGGGACATGAGTGGGGGCCTGGTGGAGGGTGCCCCTGACTGCTGGGGGGTGGGGGTGCTGGGAGACATGTGTGGGGGCCTGGTGGAGGGTGCCCCTGACTGCTGGGGGGTGGGGGTGCAGGGGGACATGAGTTGGACCTGAGTGGGGGCCTGGTGGAGGGTGCCCCTGACTGCTGGGGGTGTGGGGTGCTGGGAGACATGTGTGGGGCCTGGTGGAGGGTGCCCTGCACTGCTGGGTGGTGGGGGCGCTGGGAGACATGAGTGGGGGCCTGCTGGCAAGTGCCCTGCACTGCTGGGGGGTGGGGGTGCAGGGGGACATGAGTGGGGGCCTGGTGGAGGGTGCCCCTGACTGCTGGGGGGTGGGGATGCAGGGGGACATGAGTTGGACATGAGTGGGGACCTGGTGGAGGGTGCCCCTGACTGCTGGGGGGTGGGGGTGCTGGGAGACATGAGTGGGGGCCTGCTGGCAAGTGCCCTGCACTGCTGGGGGGTGGGGGTGCAGGGGGACATGAGTGGGGGCCTGGTGGAGGGTGCCGTGCACTGCTGTGGGGTGGGGGTGCTGGGAGACATGGGTGGGGGCCTGCTGGCAGGTGCCCTGCACTGCTGGGGGTGGAGGTGCAGGGGGACATGTGTGGGGGCCTGGTGGAGGGTGCCCCTGACTGCTGGGGGGTGGGGATGCAGGGGGACATGAGTTGGACATGAGTGGGGGCCTGGTGGAGGGTGCCCCTGACTGCTGGGGGGTGGAGGTGCTGGGAGACATGTGTGGGGGCCTGGTAGAGGGTGCCCCTGACTGCTGGGGGGTGGGGATGCAGGGGGACATGAGTTGGACATGAGTGGGGGCCTGGTGGAGGGTGCCCCTGACTCCTTGGGGGTGGGGATGCAGGGGGACATGAGTTGGACATGAGTGGGGGCCTGGTGGAGGGTGCCCCTGACTGCTGGAGGATGGGGGTGCAGGGGGACATGAGTGGGGGCCTGGTGGAGGGTGCCCTGCACTGCTGGGGGTTGGGGGTGCCGGGGGACATGTGTGGGGGCCTGGTGGAGGGTGCCCCTGACTGCTGGGGGGTGGGGATGCAGGGGGACATGAGTTGGACATGAGTGGGGGCCTGGTGGAGGGTGCCCCTGACTGCTGGGGGGTTGGGGTGCTGGGAGACATGTGTGGGGGCCTGGTGGAGGGTGCCCTGCTCTGCTGGGGGGTGGGGGTGCAGGGGGACATGAGTTGGACATGTGTGGGGGCCTGCTGGCAGGTGCCCCACAGTACTGGGGGTAGGGGTGCTGGGAGACATGCGTTGTTGATCAGTAGTGCAAGGTGACATGTGGCTTGGCTGGGGGGGCATGCCCATGGTGGATGGGCTGCCTGCGGGACATGAGCAGGGGTGCAGGGTAGTCCCCTGTGGTGTGGGCTGCCTGCAGGGGCTGTGGAGGGTGTAGAGGGAACACATGGGAGGACCCACATGGCCAATTCACGTGTAGTACTCCCCGGAACCCCTGAAATACACGTACCCTGCTGTAATCGCGTGTGAGACTTCCCGGTCACCCCGAAATACACATACCCAGGGCAATCGCGTGTGGAACTTCCCACACACCCCTGAAATACACGTGCCCTGATGGAATTGCGTATGAAACTTCACGCGCACCCCTGGAATACACGTACCCAGGACAATCGCGTGTGGAACTTCCCGCGCACCCCTGAAATACACGTACCCTGCTGAATTCGCATGTGAAACTTCCCGCGCACCCCGAAATACACGTACCCTGCAGGATTTGCGTGTACAACTTCACGCGCACCCCAAAATACACGTACCCAGGACAATCGCGTGTGGAGCTTCCCGCGCACCCCTGAAATACACGTACCCTGCTGAATTCGCGTGTGAAACTTCCCGCGCACCCCGAAATACACGTACCCTGCAGGATTCGCGTGTGAAACTTCACGCGCACCCCGAAATACACCTACCCAGGCCAATCGCGTGTGGATCTTCCCGCGCACCCCGAAATACACGTGCCCTGATGGAATCGCGTGTGAAACTTCACGCGCACCCCTGAAATACACGTACCCTGTTGGGATCGCGTGTGAAACTTCCCGCGAACCCCTGAAATACACGTTCCCCGCTTGGCGTTTGCTGTTTGGCAGCCCTGTAAACTGGTCCAGGGTTAGCGCAGGCATTTGCAATGAATTGGGGATTTTGATGGATTTTCCTTGCGCAAGGGCGTTCTTGGGGGCATAACTGGCGCTGCTGCAGGGTCGCTGCGCCACTCTGCGCCACGGCTGGTTTTGGAGGCTAAAGTCCATGAATACGCTGTGCGATGAAATGGATTTTATTGCACGCGGCTGGCGCAGTGTATCGCACAGTGACACTGTGCGCCAGCCGCGTGCGCCACTTTTGTGCGAAATTCTATGAATTACCCTGTATATATCTCTTTCACCCATGATTGTGAGCAATAACAAACATATGTGGCAGGTTTCAAGCAATGGCCAATCAATCAGGTTTAGAAATAATGACCATTTGTTTCAGCAGTTAGCTACACACAGTGCTCACTGCCCACACATCCCTTCCAAAATTCCAAACCTGCAGACCTTCAAATCTACCCACCCCACAAACAGACACACACACACACTCATCAGACACACACAGACACACAGAAGTAGGCAGACACACACACACACAGACACCCACATGTAGACTACTACAGACTCAAACACATACAGTCTGGCAAAAGACAATCTGACACCCACACTCACAGGCACCACATTTCAACACCCCCAACAGTTCTCCATAAAGCTATGTACCAGCCCGCACCCACAAACTCCACAAACTCCACAGTGGAACTCAAAGGCCCACAGGTGGAGGCACACACCCAATATCAAATATATATGCTAAGGTCCATCAAACACAGCATCCACACCACTCAAATGCACGGTTGCGAGTTCTAAGTCAATGCTTATGTTCTAGTATTGGTGGCTCTGTTTCAGTTCAGAGTGAGGGATTGCTGGCCATGTGCAGCTTTTCCCTGCAAGCGGCTGGATGTTTGTTCTGTCCAAACGTCCAGGCTACCAGATAGGTCTGTAAACATCCATGCCCAAACTTCAAAGAGGGCATTGAGAAGAACTCAGGAGTCATGGGGCTGAGGAAAGAGAAGCAGGTAAGTTTACTCAGGTTGTTAAATGCTAGAGTCCATCAGGGAGTAGTGGAGAAGTGCCAGAGGACTGCAGATGGAAACCTTTAACAGCTGTCATTCTTGGCTGGATATCAACAATCAGAACCCATGAAGCCATTTTAAAGTTCTGCTCCTCTAGCGTGCTCAGGAAGCAACAGTAAAATAACGAGCTATCAATAACATATACCAAACTGGCAGGTAATGGCAGGCATCACAAGATTCCCCAAATTATCGAAAGCCACCCACATTCACCGGCAATCGAAAATCATAAACAAAATCTCCCAGAAATTGGTATGTTACTATATCTTTTGGACATGTATGCAAATGCACCAGGATGCTTAGTGATATAGAACATGCCCATAAATATGTCAACAACACACATATAATTGTGAAATGTTTTCTACCATGTATATCACTGTGTTTTACCACTTCAAGCATGTGTACTGGGGTTGTCAAGACTACAAGCACTAGAATGTGTATTTTTTTTTTTTTATCAAAATGTATTGATCTTACAAAATTTGTATTCTGTTTGTTATTGTTTTTGCTTTTGCTTCTCGCTAGGACTGCTTCCAGGATTTTTGTAGCTGCAATCGTCCAGCAGGTTTTTCTTCCACTTAGTAGGCGGGACCACCAGACATCTACCTCTCACAGTACAGATAATTCAAAAAGAGGTGTTAAGTATGCTTTCCTTAGGGTAACTGTTTCTGGACACGTCATTAGAAGATGTCTTACTGATTCAATTTCAGTTTCGGAGACGTTCTTGCATAGTCGGCAGAGGTTAGATGTGGATAAGCCTCTTAAAGCTCTGATTTTGTTAGTGGGAAGAAGGTTAAGCCTGGCCCTTAGGAAGGTTTGTCTTCTGCGTTTCTCAGGAAAGCAGGTGAACACTTGATCAATTTCGTTAAGTTTTTTGAGTTGAGTTGGGAGGTGAGCCAGAAGTTTGTTTGCGGCAGCCTTGTCCAGTGTTTCTGTCCAGTCGAGTTCATTACGTTTTTTCTTGACTCGTGTTGGATTTTGGATAAGGTCTTCCTCGTTGCAGCCAGTTTGCTGCAGTTGGGTTTTCATCTTGAGAGCCCAGGTTGAGAGCATTTTGCATTTTCCGGGGGGCTGTTTCTTGTTTTATCAGTTTATATTGGGGGGCTGTGTCTGTCATAATCACTTTTCTGAAAAGAGCCATTTCATTCTAGTCGACTGAAGCTTTTAGCAAAGGAGGCCCAGTTCTCTCCTGATTGCTGGGAGAGATGTTGACTTTGGCAGTCGGAGCACTTCTCGCCAGTAGTGAGCTTCTAGTTTCGGCCAAAGAGATGAGGGAATAGTCAGCATGCCTTCTCCTCCATATGTCAAGGTCGGGACTACTTTCCCTTTGTAGTATTTTATCGCCGGCATCAGGGAGAAGCGGCCAAATTTCCTGTCCAACGCCTTCACCTGGGAAGTGAGTTTCCGAGTTTTTTCCCAGAGGTTTATCTGCATACTTGACTTGATGCCAGAACTGTCGATCATGACCCCTAGGTACTTGAATTCTTTTACTTGGTCTATTTTGGTGGATTCAATTGCCCTTTGATGTGGCTTTCCTTGTGTTTTTGTGGATTTTTCGAGCACCAAGATTTTGTTTTTTTCTTTGTTGATCTCTAAATTATTTTCTGTTATGTAAGTGTCCAGGTTGTCAAGTTGCCGTTGGAGTCCTATCGGTGTCTGGTCAATCAAGATGATGTCATCTGCGTATAAAAGCCTTGGAATTTCAGTCCCTCCTATTTTTGGGGGAAATGTTCTTAGAGTTTCGCCGGAATCTTTAAAGTCGCCAAGAAAAGCTGTAAAGAGCGCCGGTGCCAAGAGGCAGCCCTGCTTCACTCCTCTGCTTGTCAGGATTTCTTCGGACAGGGTGGTTTTTTGATTGAGCTTTACTCTTATCAATGTTTTTGAGTGTAGAACGATGATGGGTTCCAGGATCTGGTCAGGGCATTGCCATGCACTCATTTCGACCAAAGAAGGCCTTCGATCAATTTTGTCGAATGCGTGGGTCAAGTCGACAAAGGCCAGATATACCTTTTGCCCCTGTTCTCTTGCAATGCTTTTTATTATGCTCAAAAGCATGATGTTCATTGTGGTCCCAATGTTCTTAGTGAAGCCCGCTTGCAGTGGGTCATTACACGGAAAATATTTGGCCCAGCGTTGGAAACTTTCGAGGAGACAGGAGCCGTAGATTTTTCCTATTGTGTCTAGCAGAGCTATGGGGCGGTAATTTGACGGGTCGGATCTGTCCCCCTTCTTGAAGATTGCCACAACTGTTGCTGATGACCAGGAACAGGGAATTGTCTTTGAGAGACTGATCTCTTTGAACACGATGCTGATGAATGATGCCCAAGGGCATTGATGGTTTTTCAGGTCGATGTTCGTTATCCCGTCTGGGCCTGGAGCTCTCGAAGGTTTAAGTTTCTGGATTGCTCTTTCTATGTCTGCTTTGTTGGAGTAATCTTCCCATGGTGTTGTGCCCTGTAAATAGTTTGGGTCAGGCCTGTTGGATGGCTTCTGGAACAGAATGTTGAAATGTTTTATCCAGCTTTCTTCGCTCACTGTGTTAGTTGTGGAGGGACTTGTGGATTTACCTGTCCCTTTTAGGAGGTCCCAGAATTTAAGGGAGTTTTTTCTGTTGACCTTTCTTAACATCGCTTCCGAATCTAGTTGGTAGAGGGTAGCTCGGTAGAATTTTAGCCACCCAGTGTATCTCTTTTGCTCCTCTTGGTATTATTTCTTGACTGTTGGTGACTTTGATTTGTTTGCTTGCCGTTTGAGTTTCCTGAGGCCTCGGCATTTCTCTACCAAGTGTTTGTTATAATGATGCGTGCCTTGTGGAGCTGTTCCCGCTTTTTTAGAGGCATCTGCTTGGTATGGAATCAAAAGAGGATGATAGTCAATTGAGTGGGAGCTTATGGTTTTGTCCCTGGAGCTCAGTTTTTGTTTGTAGTGCCTGGATAATTCCAGGATTCTTTTGTGTGTTAGAAGTAGACAATTTCCTTGGGTGTTAACTTCCACAGTTTCATTCATTGCTGTCTTTGGTGGACTGTATGAGCTCCATGAGATGTCAATGATGTTGTGATCGCTTGCTTTGGCTTGTATGATGACAAAAGATGTTAGGAGGTTTAGCATAGCTTCTGAGGCGAAGATATAGTCTAAAGTGGCGTTTTGATTGCCTCTTTCCCATGTTGGTATTTGGGATGCCTTGGAGGAGATTTGGTCTGTGTTGCGGATGAGTCTGGAGTCCATCAGTTTCACCGATTTTTGTCCTCTTGAGTCGCCCCGTCGTTTTCCGTTAAGAGTGGTAAGTGGATCTGTTGGATTTTGGCAGGACGCGTTTAGGTCTCTGCATATGACAAACAGTGTGGTTTCAGTATTGGCTTGGATGTCATCAATTTCAGATTCCATTGTCCGTAGGAATCTTCCGTCTGTTGTTGCTTTGGGATTCCAGTAGATGGTTATTATAACCATTGAGGTTTTCTGGATCTTCTTGCTTCCTTGGTCGAACGTGGTCCACTCCACTTGTACCGAGAGATGACTTTGGGAGAATGAGCGTTTTTTTTTTGTGATTTCCAGACAACAGCCAGTTCGGACTGCAATTAAGAGACCGGCTGATGGGCGGCCTAACAGGGCTTTTTTTGCTGGTGCGATTTCCAAGGTGTATCCATCCATTGCTGGCACATCGGACATCCAGGTCTCTTGGAGTGCTAGAATGTTGTACACTCCCAGATTGGTGTCTCCCTGGGTTGTTAGGTGTTTGAAACCTCTTGTGTTCCATGATCCTAGTTTTAGTGAGGCTGCTGCTTAGTTTGTTTCTTTTTCGAACCTCAGGATTTCTTGTCTTGTGGGCCTCACAACTGATTGCTATTTGTTGGTCCTGGAGTTTGAGGGTTTTGGTAGCCAGGCCCAGAGTTGTTTTATTGGGCCGAAAGAGCTTGTAGCTTTTGTTGTTTTCAGGCTGGCATTTGCATGATAGTTTGATCCTGAGTTTTTTTGTCAGAGTGGGCGCCTTTTCATGCGTATAGGTCTCAGTGTCCGATGTGTTGGTGTTCCTTGATTTTTCTGCCCTTGATACGTCAGAGGTCTTCATAATGGGTCGTCGGTTTAATGGAGTACCATTGTTTGATTCTTGGCAGCGGTAGAGTGTGGTTTTTGTCCTGGGATGTGCCCTTCGAATGCCCGGCGTC
Source organism: Ambystoma mexicanum (assembly GCF_040938575.1). Lineage (NCBI taxonomy): Eukaryota > Metazoa > Chordata > Amphibia > Caudata > Ambystomatidae > Ambystoma > Ambystoma mexicanum. The sequence continues at coordinate 1,102,933,166 of NC_090924.1, read as the reverse complement.
TTAACTTCAGTGTCTTTGGCCAAAAGGGGTTTGTTATCTTGATATTCAGTTAAAAGGAGACCTTTTTTAATTAAGAATTTGTAGTCTTCTCTGGACACTGTTGGTCTTGACGATTCCTTTATATGAATCTAAGCCTTTGCTTGCCTGTATTTATGGTACGGTTCCACGAGAAGAATATCGTGGGGAGTTAACCGTTTGAGGTCTATTGTGCTTAGCAGGATCTTCATGATGGTTCCTCTGTTCAAGGTGATTGGTTCTTTGTTTTTTTCTGTCTGTTCTAATTTTAGAATAATTCTTTTTTGTGTCGTTTTAGGGCGACCTTTGGCGGATCAGACTTTTTTTTCAGCACTTCCTTCTTCTTTGAGGTCTGAGCTTGTTTGTTCCCTATGTTTCTTCATTGCGGCGGGTCCTTGGGGGCAAGGTCTGTCGTTTGTACTTCTATATTTGAGAATGTTGGAATATGGTTGTTTTGGTTGGTGGGGTTCGTTCGGAGGTCTGGCTTCGCCAGCTGGATTCGTTGAAAGATTTGCCGAGCTGTTTCGTCTGCATTTTTTTGGCAGAGTTTTCTTTCCAAAGGTGCACACCGAGATTGGTTCACATGTTCTCGTAGGTTTCTTGGCTCCTCTCTCGGGGGAGGGGTGGAGGGTGAAATTCATTGCATTTTTGTCAGCCATGAAGTCCTCGATGGTGTCACGCCCCTTCGGAGACGCTGGGCTTTGTGGCATCGATGGCCATAGGACGGCGGGTGTCAGCCATTTCTACTACCAAGATGGCTGCCGTAACTGGAGTTGCGAGTCTAGCCTCAGCACACCTTGATTTCCCGGAAGTACTGCCTCCCTACCCGAGGGTGGGTATATCAGTCCCGGAGATCAACACGGCGTTGCGTTGCTACTCCTCATTAACAACGCTACTGTCTCTCCAACTACCTCTTTGTTTTCCGAGTTCGCGGTCTCCTCCTCTTCATCAACCAAGTTTGCCATCCGGTCCCATTCCGGACCGTGTAACAGGCACATCACGCACCGGCATTTCAAACACACTGGCAAGACTCTGCACCATCAAAACAGATCTTAGCTCCGCCTCGATTGCTTCTCAGAGGTTTTCGGAAGATTCTGACTACCATCATCTTCCCCCTATTGTTCCGGTTTAAGGGTAATCCACATTCCTCTTACCTTACATTCTATCCCTCTGTTACACTCTGATACTTACCAGTCTCTTTCTTCTTCTCAAAGACGAACGCCCTCCTGACTTCGCCGAAATCCCCGACTGCAACGGAGGACAACACACCGCTACCTTCGGAACAGGGTTTTCTTCCCCAGAGGGTTTCCCTGGGACTTCTTCTTCTACCTGGTTTATCCGGGAGGGGGAAGAGGTACTTGGGAGGCTTTCATTATCTTCTCTCCATTTGGAACAAGAAGAGCTTTCCACTACCGAAAGGGGGTCTGTCGGAGGAAGAGGTAACGGTGAGTCCTTGGGATAACCTGCCAATTGATTGATTGGATATGCATATAACTTGTCTCATTTATTAATTTATGACAGTTAGCAACGCCCAAAAATATAAAGTATATCTGAGCAGGTTGTCTCAGGGATTCAGGGTTACTAAGAAACATGGACGCCTCACAACAACAGCAATTAGTCACTGCAGTACAGGCTCTGACAGATGAAGTGCATTCTTTAAAACAAGAGAATGCTTACCTCCGACAACAGGCAGGCAGAGTCCCTAGCTGGTCCGAAGTGCCTCCTGGCCCTATCCCAGGAGGTTTATACGATGGTAATCCTCATAAACTCAAGACTTTTATCGAGGCTTGTACCGTTCAGTTCTCTTTCAAGACAGCCTTTTTTCAAAGCGACCGTGATAAGGTAGGACACATGATTGCAAACTTGACAGGGTCCGCGTTAGCATGGGCCACGCCTCTTGTTACTACCAATAATGTCTTATTAGATTCTTATCCTGCCTTTTTGAATAGTCTTCGAGCCATGTTCAGCCGTCAGGAGATCACGATTTCAGCCCAAGAGCAGTTATTGGATTACAAACAAGGATCTCAAGATCTATTGTCTTATATCACCAATTTCAAGCAGTTAGCAGCTGGTACGTCATGGGCGGACGATGCTCTAATCACAATATTCCGCAGAGGATTAAACGAAGAGCTAAAGGATGAGATCTCCCGAGTACCCAGACCTCCGAATTTGGCAGAGATGATCACCATGGTTATGCAGATGGATTACCGACTGCAAGAAAGAGTGAAGGAACGTCGTCGTGGCCGCTCCATGAGACCACCTATGACATACCCTCCTAGTTTAGGAAGATCACAAACAGATGAACCTATGCAGATAGGGACTACCAGAGGTCGCCTTACTCCAGAGGAGCGTCATAGACGTCGAGTCAAGGGCCTGTGTATGTATTGTGGTTCCAAAGAACACGCAATTCGAGATTGTCCTCTCATCCCTGCCAAAAGTCAGGGAAACGCCATCTCCCAACCGCCAGGGGAACCGCGGCTAGGGAGTCAGTAAACGGTTCCTCATCTTATCTGATACCTTCCCAAGTTACGGAGATCCCCGATCTTACTATGTTGGCCTTACATGTCCAGATCAAATGGGGAGATACAGACCCCATTCCGGTCACGGCCTTAATAGATTGTGGGGCCGCAGGGAACTTTGTTGATACCCTCTGGAAGACCGCTCATAATATACCATGTTCAGTCAAGACCTTGGCAATCCCAGTTGAGTCCGTGGATGGTAGTCCGTTAACATCAGGTCCCATAAAGGAACAAACTATACCTTTGCGGATGAATATCTCCTCCCATCAAGAATCCATTATCTTTGATGTAATCCGTACAGCCCACTATCCAGTTATTCTAGGACTACCCTGGCTTCGTGCTCATAATCCATACATCAATTGGAAGGCGGGCACGGTTTTTCTGGGATCTGAACATTGTTTGACGCACTGTCTTTCGGACGGTGCGGTTGGGTTTCGTCCCACTATCTCCATGTTGGAAAATCCGGGTTCCATCTCTGTATTGAACCATATCCAGGAATTACCCATTGAATACAGACAGTATCAGACAGTGTTCTCCGAATCTCAATATGCTGAACTACCCCCACATCGGAGAGATGACTGCGCCCTGGAACTAGTTCCAGATGCACCGATTCCTTTCGGTCGCATGTATGTCCTATCTGGACGGGAACGTGAAGTTCTTAAAGAATATCTTCAAAAGAATCTTTGCAATGGACTTATTCAAGAATCCACCTCACCAGCTGGGGCTTCTTTGTTCTTCATCCCAAAGAAAGACTCTACGGAACTCAGACCGTGTATAGATTACCGAGGCTTAAATAAGATCACCATCCCGGATCGCTATCCTATGCCTCTCATCCCAGATATACTAGAAGCCGTTAAAGGAGCTACCATCTTTACAAAACTGGACCTCCGCGGGGCTTATCATCTCATTCGTATACGAGCTGGCGATGAATGGAAGACAGCTTTCCGTACTCCTTTGGGACACTATGAATATAAAGTAATGCCTTTCGGCCTATCCAACGCCCCCGCAGTCTTCCAACGCTTTATGGACCACCTCTTTTCAGACATTCTTCTTCACACAGTTATTGTCTATTTAGATGATATTCTGGTCTTTTCTTCATCACCATCAGAACACTGTCAGCACGTGAAAGAAGTACTACGGAGACTATTCAACAACCACCTTTATTGCAAACTAGAGAAATGTGAGTTTCACAGAAACCAGGTTGCCTACCTAGGGTACATAATCTCTGCAAATGGGGTATCCATGGACCCCAAAAAAGTATCAGCTATTACAGATTGGCCTATACCATTCTGCATTAAGGATCTGCAGAGATTTCTGGGGTTTTCCAATTTCTACAGACGTTTCATCCCACACTATTCGCAAGAGATACTTCCGCTGACGACACTTCTTAAAAAGAATGTAAAATTCCTTTGGTCCGGGGAGGCACATATTGCCTTTGAGAACCTGAAGAAACATTTTCTCACAGGACCCATACTGATTACTCCAGATCAAACCAAGAAGTTCATTGTGGAATCGGATGCGTCTCATCAGGCCCTTGGGGCCGTTTTGCTTCAAGAAAATGATCAAGGAATAGAATGTCCTATAGCTTATCTTTCTAAAACACTGTCTCCCTCTGAAATCAATTATTCAGTGCTAGAAAAAGAACTATTAGCTATAAAAAAGGCATTCGAAGAGTGGAGACATCTTCTCCTGGGGGCAAGACACCCAGTTGAGGTCAGGACTGATCACAGTAATTTACGCGTCCTACAGTATGCTCAGACCCGAAATAGCAGGCAGGCACGTTGGGCACACTTCTTTTCACCGTATGAGATTGTTTTCACCTTCATTCCCGGGAGAGTCAATCTCAAGGCTGATGCATTGTCCAGAAAGGATTATACCTCTTCTACGCCTTTTCGATCGGAACCTCTGTTTCCCAGAGCCACATTCGTGCAAGTAGTTACCACGTTTTTACAGAACGTGGCTAACTCCACTTTGCAATTTATTCAGTTGAATCCACAGTTTCTGGCGACCTGGAAACTCAACATGGTCCAAGGATGTGCTTATAAGGACAAGAAGCTCTTCCTCCCTTCGAGTGAACTACAAAAGACAGTTCTAAATCTCTGTCACGACTCATACCTAGCGGGTCACCGAGGTGTGGCTAATACTAAAGAGTTGATCCAACGTAACTTCTGGTGGCCGGAAATGACTCAAGACATCATAGACTATGTGTCCGCTTGTGCTATCTGTTTGCAGTCAAAATGCCCTCGAAACGCCCCTTCAGGACTCCTCTCAGTAATGCCGATCCCGGACCGTCCTTGGCAAATGATTTCCACTGATTTCATAGTTGATTTGCCACCATCAGACGGTTGTACAGTAATCATGGTCACAATCGATTACTTCACAAAATTGGCACATTTCGTTCCACTTCCGCGGATTCCCACCGCAGCTCAGATGGCAAGAGTTTTTCTTTCACGGATTTTTTCCCTTCATGGATTACCTGAGACCATTGTTTCTGATCGAGGTTCACAATATACATCTCGCTATTGGCAGCAAGTCTGCAAGAGTTTGCATATCTCCCGGGCATTGAGTTCAGGTTTCCATCCGCAGACAAATGGTCAGACGGAACGCCTAAATCAGACCCTTGAGGGATATTTGCGTTGTTACATCTCCTCCTCACAAGATAACTGGTGTTCCTTGTTGCCTTTGGCTGAATTCGCGTATAATAACTCTCGACATTCAGCCTTGGGATTCAGCCCTTTTTTTTGCTCCTACGGATACCATCCTCAGTGTTTTCCCAGCGGACCGGTCTCCACTTCAAAATTTCCCGATGTGGATCTTCTCATTGATGCCATCCAGATGGGACATCGAACAGCCAAGACCTCTCTTCGGGAGGCCCAGATCCGGGTCAAACGCTCTGCTGACAGACATCGCACTCCGGCTCCGCGGTTGGTACCAGGAGACTTGGTTTGGTTGGCATCTCGATTTCTGCCTCGTCATCTGGTACCATCCAAATTGTCCCCGAAATATTTCGGCCCTTTCTGCGTTTTGAAGCGTATAGGGTCATCAGCTTTCAAGCTCAATCTCCCTTCATCCTGGTCCAGGATTCATCCTGTGTTTCATGTCTCGCAGTTGAAGAAAGACGTGGCGGATCGTTTCTCCCGTGCACGGAAAGGATTACCCTCTCCTGTCGTCACCCCGACAGGTCCCGAGTATGAAGTGGTGGGAATTTGCGATTCACGCATTTTCCGGGGTCATCTACAGTTCTTGATTGACTGGAAGGGTTATTCTCCGGCGGATCGCTCTTGGGAACCGGCATCGGCGGTTCATGCTCCTGCTTTGGTCCGCCGGTTCTTTTTGTCCCATCCGTCCAAACCGGGAGGCCCGGGGCATTTGAGGGGGCATACTGTCACGCCCCTTCGGAGACGCTGGGCTTTGTGGCATCGATGGACCATAGGACGGCGGGTGTCAGCCATTTCTACTACCAAGATGGCCGCCGTAACTGGAGTTGCGAGTCTAGCCTCAGCACACCTTGATTTCCCGGAAGTACTGCCTCCCTACCCGAGGGTGGGTATATCAGTCCCGGAGATCAACACGGCGTTGCGTTGCTACTCCTCATTAACAACGCTACTGTCTCTCCAACTACCTCTTTGTTTTCCGAGTTCGCGGTCTCCTCCTCTTCATCAACCAAGTTTGCCATCCGGTCCCATTCCGGACCGTGTAACAGGCACATCACGCACCGGCATTTCAAACACACTGGCAAGACTCTGCACCATCAAAACAGATCTTAGCTCTGCCTCGATTGCTTCTCAGAGGTTTTCGGAAGATTCTGACTACCATCATCTTCCCCCTATTGTTCCGGTTTAAGGGTAATCCACATTCCTCTTACCTTACATTCTATCCCTCTGTTACACTCTGATACTTACCAGTCTCTTTCTTCTTCTCAAAGACGAACGCCCTCCTGACTTCGCCGAAATCCCCGACTGCAACGGAGGACAACACACCGCTACCTTCGGAACAGGGTTTTCTTCCCCAGAGGGTTTCCCTGGGACTTCTTCTTCTACCTGGTTTATCCGGGAGGGGGAAGAGGTACTTGGGAGGCTTTCATTATCTTCTCTCCATTTGGAACAAGAAGAGCTTTCCACTACCGAAAGGGGGTCTGTCGGAGGAAGAGGTAACGGTGAGTCCTTGGGATAACCTGCCAATTGATTGATTGGATATGCATATAACTTGTCTCATTTATTAATTTATGACAGATGGTCCTTGGTGATTTTTGGATTGGAATACCAGGCGATTTGTGAGAATTCAGAGTTGTGGTTTTCTGCTGTTTGAATACCAGGTAGTTTTGTTTGTGAAGAGTTGAGCTTTCAGAAGCGATGTTTGAGAGGTTGGGTGGGTCAATAATGATGCAGGTCTCGTTACTCGGCGTTATGTTGCATGTGGACCCTTTTTTCCTTATATGGTCGGTTTTGTTTTTTCAGTGGGGGTTTCCCGTTGGATGCCTGTGAATACAAATGACGCTGCTCCTTGCTGTGAGTCAGTTTGAGTTTGAGCACAAGTGCCTTTCATCTTGGGTGCTTCCGTTTTGTTGTCTTCAAAAGTTTGTCCGCAGTTTTGAGGAATTGAGCAGTCATGGCAAACTTTCGGGCTATCTTCTTTTGCAGTGATGTACCCCTCGATATAGATAATTTTGGTGTGCATCAGAGAGTGTGGTGTGGTCTTTTAGCGTTTCGTGTGTATTGGTCTATGTCGATGGTCACCAGATTTTCGTTTCCTATCTTCTGTTTCTGATTCTTTGTTGGCCATCCAGTCCTGGATGTGGATGCATTCCCATGTACTCCACTTAAATACTTCCCATACTGAAATTCTAATTTCCTTGCTCCATCCACTTCTTCTGTTATCCCCCATCCTCCATTTCCTCTCCCCCTTTTACTTCTTTCGCTCTGCTCAGAATCTAGAAGTTACCTGTGAACCATCTCTTTCCTGTGTAGATCATATCTCAAATATTTCTTGTTCCTGTTGGTTTCCATTCTGAAATATCTGTAAAGTTCACCAATTTCTTTCTTTCCAGAATACCAAACTTCTTATTTCCTCACAGTTTTTTTCATGTCTTTACTATTGTACCATTTTACTAATTGGCCTTACACTCTATCATCTTCCTTTGTTGTGTCTCATTTTTATCACAGCCGTTCAAATTCTCTTTTGTGTTTCTTGCGACACCACCATAGCCTATTCTCTTCAATCTCCTGGCTACCATTAGATTCGAGACTACTCTTTAATTTCCTCTGTAATGTCTTTAGATGTATCCACGGCCTATATCCACCTTACCTTTCCTCGTTGAACTCTAGCTATGTCCTTCCTCGTTTTTACTCTCTTAACAACTTTATCTTCGATCATTCTCTAAGTCTCCCAGTGATCAATCCCATTATCATTATTTTTCTTTACTCACGCCTAGACATTGGAATTCTTTACCCCTCTCTATTAGGTCTTTGCATACTGTCTCTTTATTCAGTGCCTCGCTTAAATCTTATTTTCATTCCCTACAGCAGTGTCTCATTTTATTGTCAGTTTAACTTATTTTGTACTGGTTTGCCATGTTAAGCGCTTTGGCAAAAGTGCAATACAAATCAATAAATCTATCCATTACATTGCCCTAATTGATGTTTTTAACTATGTCCATGTATCTCCATCCAGCCTGTGACACAATATCTACCGTAGTCTGTATGTAACTTTTCTGTTTTGTAACCAGAAATATAATACTTCATTAACCTATGGTGAGATACCTCAGGGTCTGGGCGTATAACAAATGTCATAGATAAAAATAAATAAATAAACAAATAAATAAATAAATAAATAAATAAATAAAAGGGAAATATGAAAGCTTTGTATACATAATACCTGAGAACTCTGGAGCCACCATCATAAGCACTGTTTCATGCAGCAGGAGTTACAAGTGTAAGAAAGCTAATTAAAATGAATGCAAATGAGCCCAAAGCTCGGGGAAACATATGCAAATGAGAACAAAGATAGGAATGAGTCTTTCTTTACATCTGCTGCACACAAGAATCCTAGAGTGCAAATCCACATTTGCTTCTTAAAACCCTTTGCCATGACCTGGTTAGGGACAGAAACAGATTAGAAAACCTGAGAACTCTATAATGTCTTGAAAATCATGGGGAAATGTGACACTATTCTCTTCTCTAGCTGTCTTTTATTTTTTCATAGATGTATTGACATTTTATTTATTTATTGGGTGTTTATAATACGCCTATACACAATGTGTTTCAAGGTGCAACACAGCAAGGGGGCGACAGAGATGACAAAAACAGTCCTACTAGACCTTGTGACATTCGGATCATGCAAGTGCAGTAAGCAAAAGTGCAGGGGGCAGTGCTGGTGGGTTAAACAAGTGCCAGGCGAGGCCAGGTGGACAGAGCCAGGGGAAAGAAGAGATTGCAGGGGCAGAAGGTCCATGAGCTAAGTGTGAGGAAAGGGGCTAAAAGGGCTAAAGGGATGCAGGCCCGGTCAGGTTAGTGCAGGTTGCAGGGGGGCGAGAGGACACCAATTGCAGGGGTCGACTGGATGTGGAGGGCCTAGTGCCCTCTAAGAATCTAAAGGAGCCAGGCAGCCAGTCAAGAGGCAGAGATGGACATTAGCAGGGGCTGGGGAGTGGGAAGGAGGAAGAGAAAAGGAGGGTCTTGAGAAGCGTCTGGAACTTAAGGAGATCCGGCAAAAGTCTGAGAGGCACAATCAGGCCATTCCAGAGGGTGGCACCTGCGGAGTAGAGAGATCTACCCCCCCACTTCCTGCTTGGCAAAGCGTCTGATCTTCAGAGAGTTGGAGCTGGGAGACCGAAGGGCTCTAGCAGAGAGGTATTTAGGAAGAGAGAGTTGGATGTAGTGCGGTACCAGGCCCTAGAAAGACTTGTGGATGATGCAGAGGGTCTTGAACTTGATCCTCGCAGCAACCAGGAGCCAGTGGAGCGATTTTAAGGCAGGAGTGATGTGGTCCCTAGGCTTGCGACCAAGGACATGTGTGGTGTGGTGTAGTAAGCAGTCAGACAAAGGGATGGCATGTTTCAAAAAAGTTTGATTTAAGAAATAAAGAATATAACCTACCTCTCCCTATCTCCTGAGGTTTCTCCCTATCTAAACAAATATTAACTCAGGTGCTCGTCATCAGGATGTTTGTCCAAATAAAAAGTGTCCATCCTCTGTCCAAAAACCTACTCTATCCCTACCACTAATCTACAAAAGGGTTCAACATCCAAAACGAAAATTAGTACTAGGAGAATGACTCGCTTCTCCTGGTGAACTGACTCAGTCTTTATCTCTTTTCCAACAATCCCTTGCACTAACTTCTGATTCCCTTCTCCTGAGCCACTCTCCTGAGTGGGTGTCTGTGTGTGTGCATTGAGGGCAGCCTTGGGATAGTCTTTGGCAATAGTCTTCAAAAGTCTCTTCACTTCTTCCCATGGGCTCCTGAAAGCATGTTTTACAGTTCCAGCAATGCTTCGCTGTTTTATGACGTTATGAAAATTACACCGCCAGAAGCTCGTGTTGTCTAGTATCCGCTTTATACCATCTTGGACTACTGTGATGAGGGAGATAATTCCCAATGCTCTCTAGACTCTTGGATCTCTGAGTATCACTAATGGGCTGACGGAGATTGCTTCCGACGTTCTCTTACCTCTTGGTTCTCTGGGTATCACTACTGTGATGAGAGAGGTTACCCCAGAGGTTCTCCTGACTCTCAATTCTCTGGGTGTCACTACTGTGAAGAGGGAAATTACTCCAGAGGTTCTCTTGGCTCTTGAGCTGCCCCAAATCCCTACCAGGTCCCCCACTACTCCCTGTAGAATGTTGGGACTGTGTTGCTGGTTGTTCCTGGGGTGATAGGCTGACTCGTGCTGCTTCAGCGCTCCCTGCTTCCTTCACTGCACTTCCCACTTTTTCCTTGCAGCTCCGCAGAGGCTTGGGCCCACGGCTCCAGCACATTTGCAGGAGATCACGCTCCACCTACCTGAGGTCCCAGCACTGCTGGCTTCTTTCACACTCTTCCACTGCTCAGGAGCTTGGCTTCCACCAGAGTGCTCCGCCGACCATTCCTGGATGTCCCGGCCTCTGGGGATTAGCGATCTTGTAGCTTTGCATTTCCAGGTTCGAACTTCCTGGGCTGGGATGGCTTCACGCCGGCTGCTCTCTCCATTTCCCAGTACTTTATCGCTCCTTATTTACGGTGGCTGGGTCCTTCTTTAATATTGTTCAGATAAATTGTATGCCTTCCTGGGGCCAACTCTTCTCAGTACTATGGTAAGGCAACCTGTTATTACTCTGCAGGTGTCTTTGCCTCTTCTTCATCTGGGTCATCTGGGTTATATTACTTCATGGATCAAAGACAGAATGGGCATTCCCATAATAGACAGTAGTGTTATCAGATATTTCTGACAGGGAGTTGGTCCCAAAGGAAAAGGGGTTAGGGAGTTCCTTCATGGAACGGGAGTCCCTATCCCTATGAGAGGAGTCTCTCCCTGTGAGGTCCAGCTTTCCACCACCCTTAGTGGGACAATTGGGTAGCCGCCTCACCTCTCAAGCCTCACAGGGAAGGGATCGCCCAAGGAGGAAGTGACGAGATCCCATAAATCATCACACATGACAAAACTAACAAAGATTTGTTGAAAGCCAAATGTTTGCATAAGGAGATGATGGAAACAGAGGGCACTTACATCAGCCCATTTCTTATCGTAGCTGGAATGCACCTGAGGAGAGAAATTCCTCCATAGGCTGTAGTTCAGATTCAGGCCCAGTGCACCCTCTGATAATCTTACTCTGAACATTGACAAGTGACATCTTGTAATGACATCTATCTATGAAAGATGTGTAGTTTTTAAAGGTTTCTTTTTATGGAAGAAAGACATTAATGTAATATTTCATCCATTGTAATAATCCAACCCTATAATCTGGAACAACAAATATGCTGTTTTAGTCTGTTTATTTTGGTTTACTTAAACTAAAAACTCAGAAATAAAGGGGATGCCCTAACCTACAATGCCAGAGAAATCACCCACAATCGTTAAAGCAACAGGCAGTTTACAGAAAGTAAAATGCAACCTGTCTGCTATTGTCTTGCTAATGTATTCATGACAATGGGCCTCATTACGAGCATGGCTACTGCCATGCTCGCTACCGGCACCGCCTCGCACGATTGGGCAATAACCGGCCCATTACAAGATGAAGGGGCCGGTAACTGCCCATTCGCGGGAGGCAGTAATGCCAGGCTCCCGATCCCCATTCTGCCCATTGGGCAGAAACGGGGTGGGGAGCATGGTTGCACCGTCACCGTTGATAACGGTGCCAGTGCAATCACGAGTTCGGCTTGCGGGTGCCGCACAGCCCGCCAGGGAAACTCAGAATAAGGCGGTACCAACCGGCACTATCCATACCGTACCGCCAGGGTCATAATGAGGCCCAATGTGCATAAACATCCATACATGGAACAACACATTTGAATAACTATGTATGTGAAACACGTCTAAGAATACAATGTTAAACAAAACAAATTAGAGGAGGTGTGGCAGAGAGATACGTGATGAGATTCCAGCGCTTGTACCAGTTAATTTAAATTATGATTGGCAGCAGATTAATGACTGATTACTTCTCATAGAGTGCCCGTATTTAGTTGTTGCTGATCTGAAATCTCCTTAATTACAGTGGAGATTTGTATTTTGAGCAGAAATTTTGAGAAATTATTAATAACAATCTGGCAAGTGGCAATAATATTCTACAGCCACCTCCAATACATGCATTGCTCACGAATTCAATTGTTAAAGTTGACTATATACAATTTCCACTTTCCCTCTCTCACTTAGCACCAGAAGCGATTGACAAAGATTCAAAAGGTACACATATTTCAGGCATCAATATATTAAAATATGGCTTTAGTGCATATCTTGTGAGCACACATGTTGAACCACCTCGGATTATCCTTAACATGAATTCTCTCCTTTTTTCTCGTTTTCATTATTATTTTGAACCATTCCATCCTGTGCCGTCACCTTATCTGCAATTTGATGAACACAACTGATGAGTGGTATATATTTTTTCTCTTTGCTATTAGCACTCATGGCACGGATGGATGGCATATTTTGATGTGATGTTGTACAAATGATGGAATACTATCACTTTGCTTTTCTCTATTGTATACAAATGGTATGTCATGACTAATGAGTAACCACCCATTATTTGTGCCCTTTTGTTTGGATTGGATTATATTGTATATAATTTGTATTGGAATAACTACTAATGTTGTATATGTTGTCTTCAGCCTCAGAGGAAGAATACTATAGCTCAAAACACGTGTCAGGCTGTCTCTGAAACCAATTAAATATTTGCAGTTTATGCAGTGACTTTTGTGATTAAGCGTGCAGTGTGGAAGCAACCCTTTCTTTTGAACCTAAACAAAACAAATCACTTACTTTTCTCTGGACCTCTGAAACCATTGGCAGGTACTATCATCAGAGAAAAATACTTACTATAACATATGAAACTCTGGGGCCGATTCATGGAATAATTGTGTGCTGAAATCGGTGGCGCAAGCGAGAAAAATCCAGCGCACGCGTGCGAATCGCACGCAAGCGATTCATGTATGTGCGCTTGTTTTACCTGGGAGCTGTGCCTACTCCGCCCCTACCCTACATGCCACTGCAACATCCCGAACGCTGTGCGCGACGTGCACAGCGAGAGCGCACAACGTGTAACGCACACACCAAAAACGGGGTGGAACACGCGGAATGGGGAACAACGTGTGAAAATGATGGTGTAACTGGGGAAGTGCTGCTGGGAAATACACAGAAGACGCACACGCTCGCGAACAACACGTATTCGTGGAATAGAAAATGGAAAACCCGTGCACACCAAAACACACGCACAGGCGTAAAAATGTTCACCACACAAAAGCAGGTGGAAGTGCCCCCACACAGTATAAAAGTGCACGCAAACAACAAACACGCGTATACAGCTATGATGAATGTCCCATTTCTCGCAGCAGTGATTGTGAGACACCGCAGGAGGAGAATAGCCAAACCCCGCATTTTTTTGCCCAGGACCAGCCTTTTTGGGATGCTTGATGACCAGGTATATGGCAGGTATAGGTTTACACCTCATATCATCCTAGACCTGGTCACTGAGTGGGAGGATGACCTCACATCACACACCTTGTGCTCCCAAGCACTGAGCCCCTTGGAAAAGGTGCCCAATGTACTGCATTTTTCAGCCACTGGGTCATTTCAGCGGACAACTGCCATGGTTGGGGGCGTCTCACAGGCCACACAGTCACGCTGCCTACACCAGGTGTTGACAATCATGACTGCGCACCCCTCAGTCCACAGGCACATATACATGCCCAGAACACCGGCAGAAAGGCAGGCCGTGGTCCAGAACCTTTACAGGTTGGCACACTTCCCCAACATTTTTGGTGCCATAGATTGCACACACGTGGCCCTACGTCCCCCTAGGGCCACTGAGAACATCTACTGCAACCACAAGAACTGGCATTCCATCAACGTACAGGTTGCATGTGATGCCCAGGGAATCATCACCTTTGTCTATGCAAACTATCCTGGGTCTACCCATGACAGTTCCATATACAGAATGTCCGTCCTGAGCCGGGCCCTGGAAGCTGGGAAGCTTGGCAACACATGGCTCATCGGTGAGTAGAAATGTCTGTGCACATGCATGTATGTCACACACAGACAAACACACAAACACAACTAATGACAACCATCATCACCTCCCCAGGGGACAGTGCCTACCCTATGAGCACCCACATGATGACGCCAATACTTAACCCCACCACACCATCCCAGGTAAAATACAACTCAGCTCATATTGCAACCAGGGCCATAGTGGAGTGCACATTCGGAGTGCTCAAGTCACGCTTCCGCTCCCTTGACCGCTCTGGCTGGCAGCTACTATATGCACCCCCCAGTAGTGTGCAGGATCATTGTGGCAGCATGTTCCCTGCACAATGTTGCAACACGGCGGGGCGTACTGGTGGACATGGTGGTGCCCCCACATCTCCAACCACACGCACCGGCACTGCGCATAGAAGGGGAAAGGGCACGTGGCGAGGCAGCCCAGACCCAGCTTGTGGCCACATATTTCACCGAAACTCCCACCCCTGAGGAGTGCACATAGGCCTGGCACATATCAGGTGACAATCGATGATGACAAAGGGACAGTCAACTGTCACAACCTTAAAACCCTGAGAATGTTTCCACTGAAGTACGACATTGTGTGTATCCCTAGCTACTTAAACATAACCAATCCCGTGTGACCAAAGGGAACACATGCACAGTGCATATCCCACCGCCCCCCTGCAAAACAAACCATGAAAATCACTGGTATATCACCCAAACCCTCCCAACCCCCATGACCCCTGTCCTCCATGCCATTCCATGGCATGCAACAGCTAAACAGCCAACCAAATGCACAACACATGACACTGTCGTCATTAAGTGCAACGTGAGAAATGTAAACAGGCACGAGACATTCACACCTGACATGGAACCTGATAAACTCACTTGGCAAAAATCTCCTACACATACTAAGGGGGTCATCATGAGTATGGCGGTACGCCATGGACGATGCCGGTACGTCACTGGCACTGTCTATACCGTACCTCCATATTACCAGTAACCCTGGCGAGTGCCTGAAGGCCCACAAGGGCAGAGCTTGAGGGCTGTGTGGTGGTCGCCACAGCTGCACCTGCAGCTACCACTACTGGTGAGCCTGTGTCAGCACATGTTACTGACTGTCGGGTCGCAAGGGTGTCAGGGTTGGATGCAACAGCAGCATCACCTGGAGCCACAGGGGGTGGTGACATGGCTGCACCAGCACGTGGCTGGACATCCTGCCCCTGAGGTGCACCCCTGCCCTCTTCCCCCTCTGCGGCCACCCTGGCTACCCTGGACTCCACGTACTCCCTGGTCACCCCGGCCACCTGCCCGACCACTGCCAACACTGGCAGGACACCCAGCTGAGCCCCCCTTAACTGGCCTCCCAACCATGGTACGGATGTACTAATGCCAATGGGAGGTGCACTGAACAATTGTCCTGGACAATTGGGGTGAAGGGGGCAGGGTACATGATAGTGGATGCACCCTTGTGCTCCTGCAAGGCTGCTTGTGGACCCTGGGGATAAATGACAGGTCACACAACGCTCACGAAACCACTGTAGCCCACGTGCATGTAAAAAAAACTTGGTGGCACCCAGGAACACAAAAAAGCATATGCAATTAACACGCAGGCTACTATGACCTCAATAAATGGGGTACGTGACAAACAGGGGTGCCCGCAGTGGGAAAAATAGCATGCAATAGCGTGCGTGACTCACCATCTACCTTGCATGGAAAAGAAATATGCGTAGGCACTGTAACCGCTGTGAAGTAATCACGTGTGAACCCCAAAGTAGGAAAAACACATGCGTTCGTCTCCATGGAAAGCATGTACAGTGCGCTGCAGACCCGCGTGGACCATTAACACATGCAGAGAGATTCACTCTGCATCAAGCTGGCCATGCAACAACACATGGAAGACCAAGCTCCTGCCCAGAAGGCCAATTTCCTGCCCCCCAGAACCCAAAGCAGCCTCCCACGAGCCATGCAGATAAGCCATCTGCAGGGGTACAGTTGCTGCGACCTGCCCTGCTGGAACAGAAGACTCCGACTGCTATTCCATCACTCCACAGCCCAGCCCCAGGACCCAGTTGCCCACCCACACCTGCCTCGGGGGTTGCCATGTCAGGGCAAAGACCATCTGAGACCACTGACAACCCCCAGCCAGAGGGGTAGAGGGCTGTCAGATTCTCAGCCACAGAAGTTGACATCCTGGTGGAGCAAGTCCTTGGGCATTATGAAGCCCTCTTCAGACGACCGTGCGCCAACAAGGATAGATGGAAGAGCACCTGGTCGGACATCATGGTTGCCATCAACGCGGAGGGGGTGGCAACCCGCGACTTGAAACACATCCAGAAGCACTGGGAGGACTTCAGGTCCAGGACCCTCATGAAGGCCGGTGCCTCTTGCGTGCACCGGATGCAGGGGGGTGCCAGTTCCAACTTACCATCGAACCTGATGAGGGTCCTGGAATGCATCAACCCAGTGCTTCACCACCATGTCCTAGAGAGGCAGACCCGTCTGGAGTCGAGCGGTGAGTGTCTGGGCTATCCCATTCCACATAGTGCATGTTGAGGTGTGGCAGGAGTGTGCAGCTTGGACACATGTCTGACATGGCCCATGTATGGATGTGTGTGTGCAGGGACATGCCCGTGCAGCATGTGAGTCAGGTCATGTGTGATGCACATCAATGGTGTATGTTTTCCAATGCATGATGCCCAACTGCACGTGGAGATGCACACATGTTTGCATTTCTGTGTATGTACTATGCCATGGTTGGGGTGTGACACATGGATGCTGGCCCCACCTTCATGTACGTGCACGGTGTACATGTGTATGTGCCTGTTTGGCATGTGTATGACTGTGAGACGCCATGTATGCATGTGACCCGGACATCCGGGTACCTGATTGGCAGATGTGACATAGTTGCCGATGATTGCACTGTAACAGGTGGTGGAGATCTATAGATACATGTCTGCCTGATGGCATGTGTGCATGTGATCGGCACTCCCATGTTGCTTGTGACGTCATGCCAACCTTTGGATGTTCATGCATTTACGTGTGTATGGATGCTGATGCCTGTTGCACGATCCCAGTTTATTTTTTGCATGTGTGTGGGTTCAAATGACATGTGTGTTGGGGAGTGTGATGGCATCTGTGATGTCTGACACTCATGTGCAACTGTTATGTGTGGAGCAGACAATTGTACGGTGCCCTGACGCCTGTGTTCTGTCTCTCCCTGTCTGCAGCGTCGACTGATGAAGAGGGCAGAGACGGTGCTGTGGAGACCAGCGGCAGGGATGCCACTGCCAGCCGTAGACGCAGGGCCCAGCTCCACTCCCAGGTTATGATATATTCTGGGAGTGAGGAGTCTGGTGCCACCTCCATGGTCGCAGTTGCAGAGGAGAGGTCCAAGAGGCCAAGGTTGGAGGTGGACACCTCAGCAGCAGAAGGGGCAGCTGAGCCCCCACAGGGGCGTACTGAGGAAGATGGCACCGAGTCATCCAGGTTGGTGGGGGATGTGGTTGAGGTGGAGGCCCTATCAGATCCACGCATGGGGCCTGGAGGGGGTGGTTCCACTGGTGCGAGTGGTGCAGTCCAGGGGCAGGAGGCAGCACAGGTCGCCATGGAGGTGCCTGATCCTTTGACTGCATCATCCCGCACCAGCAGGGATGCCTCTGTCCAGGCCCGTTCGCAGATAGGGATACTTCTACAACAACTGGCAGTGGTCTCCCTGCGGACATGGCAATCCATGATCATGTGCAGCCTGTCCTAGTCGGTATGGCATTGCGCACGTATGGTATTCGGGATGACGTGTCTGGTTCTAGGCAGGACAGTGCACGTCATTTCGAATGCCTGTGTGTCCGCCACAACTTGCTAGGACAGGTCACTGGCGCAAGGTGGATCTGCCCCTGAGCCTGTGGCCAGGCTGGTGGAGAACACATCTCTGACACATTCGGGAGTCAGAGGTCCAGCAGGGGCGGTCACACCACCAACTGGACCCCAACAATGGGAGGAAGTTGCAGGCATCATCGAGCAGGGCACATGCAAGATGGCGACGGGGGATACATCATCCCGGAGGCCATTGTGGTGCCAGAGGAATTTGCCATTGAGGCAGCAGCAGGCTCGGCGTGGGAGGCGTCATCACTCGGGGCCAACAAAATCCCGGGGGCAGGCATCGGCCAATGGGCATGAGGACACAGGACTGGAAGTGTCTTCCGTGTGGCAGCGGTTGGGCCAGCAAATCTATGCATTGTGGCGGTGCGCAGAGAGGGCACGACTCATGATGGTCAGGGTGGAGAACTCCATGCACCGGGCATTAAGGCGGGCTGAGAGCCTCGTGGCAACTCACAGGGACTTGGCAACATCACTGCGAGCCCTCGAGGCCAGGGAACAGGCCCGCCTCTGGGACAGTGACGTGGAGCTCGATGATGCCCTGGCCCAGAGCATCAAGAAGTGAGCTGTCGGACTAGCCCGCCTCCTTAGTATATAGTTATATAGGGTTAGGTTTCATTTTGGTTTTTGTAATGATTTGGAGTCCACAGACTTTGCTCCTCTTTTTGTATATAGTTGTGTTTTTCATATAGTTTTATATAGGTTTCATTTTGTTTTGGGATCATGGACCGTTCAGACTTTTTTGTGTACATAGTTCAGGACCTGTACATGATTTATTTTTTTTTATTTTTTTTTATCCCATGAAGGTATGTTTTGTATGGTTTTCGTTTTGGATTTCGATTATTGGACTTTGGAGATGGACCACTTTGCAGTTTGCATTTTTTAAAATTTTTATTTCTCACGGGTTGTGCATTATTTATGATTCGAACTTTCATGACTTTTTCAGTTTCATCTTTTTATTTCATTTTGTCATTTCATATTTATTTTAATACATTTCACAAATGTTAATTATTTGCGTGGTCTACTCTCATTGGTTTGGTGCATGTGTCAGTCAGGATTGGCTCAGTCATGTGTCACTGCTGTGTGTCTCCGTTGGACATGTCTTTGGGTGCATGCGTGTGCTTTTCTGAATGTCATGGCATGGGGCATTTACTGGGGAGTGGGTACAATGGATGGTGGTGTGTTTGGATGGAGTGGTGCAGCGTGAGGTGTGATTTGGGTTTTGCATTTGTATCGTTGACCTGTATTGTGACAACGTGTTTGTTGAGGGGACATGAGTCGGGGCCTGCTGGCAGTTTGCTGTCACTGGTGGTGGAGTGGGGAGGGGGTTCATGAGTCAGGGCCTGCTGGCAGGTTGCCGTCACTGGGGGTGGGGTGGGGGGACATGAGTTTGGGCCTGCTGGCAGGTTGCCATCACTGGGGGTGGGGTGAGGAGCACATGGGTTGGGGCCTGCTGGCAGGTTGTCATCACTGGGGGTGGGGCTGGGGGACATGAGTTGGGGCCTGCTGGCAGGTTGCTGGCACTAGGGGTGGAGTGGGAGGAACATGAGTCGGGGCCTGCTGGCAGATGGCTGTCACTGGGAGTGAACATGATTGGAGACATACCCACTGGTGATGCTCACAGGTGATGGGGGCTCCGTTGTTGTGTGGGCTGCCTGCTGGCATGCTTACATCCTTTTACATGTGATTGGTCTGGCGTGAGCGGGGTACACGTATTCCGTGGGTGCGTGAGGTGTCTTACATGTGATTGGGCTGGCACGAGCAGGGTACGCGTAGTCCGAGGGGTGCACGAGAAATGCATACCCCGCTCGCGCCTCCCCAATTGCGTGTAAAACTCCTCACGCACAACCGGAATACATGTACCCCTCTGGCGCCAGCGAAATCGCGTGAAATGCGCACTCGCGTTCCCCCATATTCATGCACCCGTGTGCCGAGGAGCCACATGCACCCCCTGCAGGTAGCCCACACCACAGGCGACCTCCTACCACCCTGACCATGCCCCGCAGGCAGCCCATCACCCCTGACCATGCCCCACAGGCAGCCCACACCACAGGGGGGACTTTTCCCACGCGATTTGCCTGGCACAGGTAGGGTACGCGTATTGCAGGGGGGGCGGGAGTAGATTATCATGCGTTTTGGCTGCCGTGAGCGGGGTACACATATTCCATGGGGTGCACAAGGAGTTTTACATGCGATTGGGCTGGCGCTTGCGAGGTACGCATATTCCGAGGGGTGCGCGAGGAGTTTTACACGCGTTTGGGCTGGCACGTGCGGGGTACACGTATTCCGAGGGGTGCACAAGGATTTTTACATGCGATTGGGTTGTCGCGTCAGGAGTGAGTAGAGTTTTTAGCGCAAATCCGTTGTTGGGTGGCTGTATGCTGGTCCACTGGCCTTTGCGCCATGTAGGGGATTTGTGTGGATGTTTTTGGTGCAAGGGGTGGGGCTAGGGGCGTAACTGGCACTGCTGCAGGGTCTCTGCACCACGCTGCACCACGGCTGGTTATGGATGTTTAAATCCATGAATACGCGGTGCATCAAAATGTGTTTTGGTGCACACGTGCGCCACTTCTGTGCTTGATTCCATGAATTACCCTCTCTGACTCTTGGGCTAATTCAAAACGAAAATGTTGGAGACTATCACTGAGAGACGGTTGGTTCCTAGCATGGGTGCAGACATCATTTGATATCTTTTGTAATAATGAATTGGTTGCAAATAATTTTAATAGCTTGCGTTCAGGTATTATTTCTCTTCTTGGAATGCTTGGACAGCAGCACGTAACGCTCTCATTATTCTTAGGGAATCAAGTTCGCTCTCACAACACCCCATTCCATGTGTTCATTAAGGAATAGATTTCAAATACTTTATTGATTATGGCAGCCACCCATCAAAGGGCGTTTCATTCCATATTTCAATAAGAGAAGTCTAAAGCTTCCAAAGATCTAAATTTGCAGGATAATATCCCTATGATGGCAAAGCTACTTAGGATTTAAATTCTAAATGTAAATCACCAAGCAGACCCACTGTGTACTATTGTCCCCGTTTCAGCGACATAGCTTGTAAAAAAATTATCCCACAAAATATGGTTACTTGCTATATGGTATTCAATTAACTCTTGGGATTTTTGTCTAAATATTGTGGGCTCATTGAATTCACTTTTTGTCTTTTATAGGCCTAGGACAGGTAGGTGCATCAACTGGCTTCAAGCAGGGCTTCCAACTAAGATCTTCCTTGCAGTCTGTCCACCTGCTCCTAACACCCCTTCTCAGGTAATTTTTTTCTGTCTTGGGAAAGGGTTCCACATTCAACCCTATTTAGAAAAGGCCTTCTTGAGGAGATTTCCTATCTGATACTTCCAGTTGTAATCCCAATCTACTTTTCTCTTGTTGGACAGGTTCTCTTGCCTTTCTGCCTTCCAAAACTCTTCATTCTTCGTAGTGTTTAAGTTTACTCAGCAAATTCCACCTATGCAATATAATTTGATGCAGCATTTTTGTATTGGACAGAGTCTATGATAGTTTCTATTCACTTTCTAAAACACACTAGGGCCCTTCTCTTGGCTGCCTTTGACCCAATGTATTTTGTTGTTATAAGATGATGTTTCAGCTATGAGCTAGCCTTCCCCCCAGTAATGAGGAAGCAAACTTGGGCTGCAATATTTATTTTTATTATAATCCCTTACATGATGTGTGCTATTAATAGAATTATGTATTCAGATGTGTACGAACATTCAGAATCCAGAGAAATCATTTGTGTTTCTGTCAATGTATACATAATAGAATTATTAAAATATGTGAATTGAGGAATTATTCATACTTTCTAATGTAGTCTTTATATATGCATTTGACTTGTGATGTTCCACTGAATCCAAATCGTTAACTTGTTTTCAGATTACACACATCAATCAGCAAAATACATCTAGAATGTATTTGCCATGGTCACCACAAATGCATCTATTTTAACACTGACCTTGTTTAATACATTTCATCTGAATTGCATTTGTGTGTGAGCTAAGTCAATATACAAATATAATTATTAACAAAGACCTATTGAAATTTATTTATTTATTTATTTATTTATTTCTCTTCTTGGAGGGTGCTACATGCCCATAGGCCTCAGAGCGCTGCATGAAAGGGAGAAGAGAGAGAGCATGAGCCAGAAGGAAGTCTATTCAGGTAGAGTAAAGAGAAATGTATTCACGTGTTTCTTGAAGACGGATAGAAATTGAGATGTTTTAATGTTTATAGGTAAGACATTCCATTCACGTGGAGCGTTAAACTCAAAGCTACAATCACAAACATTTTTCAGATGTGATCTCGACTGATTGAGCAGAAGAGTATCAGAAGAGCATAATGTTCTGCCTAGGGATTTCCTCGTTGATCTATCAACGAGATAATGCAGAGCGTTGCCATTTTGGCATTCTTATGTGAAGAATAAGACCTTATGTTTAATTCTTTGCTTCATTGGAAGCCAATAGAGCTTCCTTCTAGAGGCAATGATGTTATCCCGTCTAGTTAGGCGAAAGACTGCCCTGACAGCCCTGTTCTGCAGAGTTTGTAACTGCTTCAGATTCCCCTGGGACGTCCCCATTAACAAGCTGTTGCAATAATCCAATTGTGAATTTATCAGTGAGGACTCCAGGAGGGATCTGCTAGTAATATTGAGATATGGCCTGATCTGATGTAAAAGTTTAATTATGTGTCCACAAGATGAACGAATTTAAGAAATCTGCTTTTTCATTGAGAGGTTGGCATCCAGCATTACCTCCAGGGTTTCCACTGATGTGCTCACCGCAATGACATTTCCCGCCACCTCAAAAGATTTATTTACTTATTTCTTTGCATTTTTAAAGCACTCACACAGCCCGGGGGCATTGAGGCGCTGTTACAGGAATATGTCTTAGTTGCGTATTTATAATGCGCTTAATACCCAGAGGTTTCTAAGCGCGAACCCGGGGATCGAACGTGTGTTGCTTTGTGTCGTCTTGTTTCCAAGGCAAGCACGTTGCCGATGAGCTATCCTCCCGGGGACTGTTGGGTAAGGTTCTTTAGTATGGGTCAAAGTCGCCTGCCACACAATGATTGCGCCACACATATGTTTCCAAAACCAACTTCCTTTATATTTTGCAAATTTGGTCATATACAGCAAATCTTTGTGCAGGTTTTAGAGTTTTCCATTTGAAATCACAAAGCCCTCTATTCCTAGTTAACACGTGTTTCGGCTGCTCAAGAGCCTTTTTCAAAACAAATAGGTCAATAACACAAAGCAATCATATTCCATCTTTTTTCACAATAATCACAGGTAAATCCCTTGAGCACTTCTAATCCTGATTCCAGGAATCCCTTGAGCACTTCTAATCCTGATTCCAGGAATCAGGATTGGTAGTGCTCAAGGGATTTGCCCGTGATTATAGGTACATTTGTACCTAGGTGCAAACAGGTCACCTAGACATACTTTTCTTCATTTTAGCATCAGAATGCAAGAGATAGATGTAAGGTGATGGTGAAGTCCACAAGTCAAACTGATTAAACATCCTCTGCTGTTTATGCATGGCAGGCCATATTTACAATGGACACCTGTGGAATTTGCCTGCGTTTTGCTGGTTAAAAACAGCAGGATTCCATAGGCGTTTAGAGCATTTACGCCAGTATTCATACTGACATCATCGCTGTCACATTTGTATGGGGGGCAGAATCATAAATTGTGATCCGTGACCTCTCTCCACCAAACAAATGATTGAAAAATGGTGTGGAGTAAAATGCATGCATACATGTTTACGCATACATTTAACATATGGATTTTGCACTCTGCAATCACCAACATGAGCCCCAATGTGTTGATCTATTCATAAATATACTAAATCTCTGCCAAATAATGAACATTCTGTCTATTATCTCCTTATACCATACTAAAATGAAAGTCAAATTCAAGTTGCACACTTTATCATGTTGTCTTTCACATGACAACAAAAATGCAGAAGTACCTTGACCATTGTCATTCTTCTTTTAACAAAGAGTACACCATAGCATGTTTTCTGAATATTGTCTTTTGTTGATTTAACATGAATTACTTGATAGCTCAGTGTAAAGCCATTCTGAATGTGCATTATTAATGGAGAGCATTACATTCAATTGGATGACACCCTTTAATGTGCTCTTCTCTTTCTCTCTCTCCCTCTCTCTTTGTCTCACACACATGCACACAGACAAAGGGAAGTTCAGCAGTGGACAATGCAAACATGCTGTCTACTAAGCAAATCATACTACGAGGTCAATGTCATACTTGTGTTTCAGAGGTGGGCTGCAGCACCTCTCTGCTTACTTTCAGACAATAGCAAATAGACTTGGTGTATTTAAGGAAAGAGGAAGGTGGGTGGGTGTGTTATAGTCTTTACTGGATTCCATGTTACCCCTCCAGATCAAGTCTCGGGTCAGGCTGGCAATGAGATGTGTTCGCATGGAGATAAATGAAAGGCAAGAGGTTAACATGGTGTTTTATTGATAACTGTAAAATAGAAATGGTTCCAGTAAGGAACAGAATCAGACATCTTATTCTCACAATTAAATGGATAAAACAAATGTCTGGATAGCTTCTCTTTAAGGTGGGCCAAGTGGGTAGAAAGTCAGGTCTTCAGAAACCAAATATCTAATGTGTGGGTCCCCTCGCAATCCACAGGGGATGATAATAATTCCACAGTCTGAGCCCATTAGGCCACTTCTTTCTCCAGTCCTCTTGGTGTCCTTTTCCTTTCATGCTTCAAATGAGTGGGTTCAAAAGGCTGTTCCTGCTTTTCTCCTCATGGGGTGACTGTGGATCTAAACGTTCACATCATTATAGGTGACCATGTCACTATCTGACCAGCCTTTAGACAGTTGGCTGAGGTGTCAGAGGATGGGTCTTCCCCTTCTGGTTCTCTGGCATGTCAGTCATCCCCTTTACCACCGTTGCTTTTGCTACCCTTCTCCAAGCCCAATAGAAATCTCCTGTCTTAGGGTTTATTCTCAGCCTTTCTCTTTATGGCTGTTGCTATTCTCTTCTCTGTCTTGGTCATCCAGGCCTTCCTCTCCCTATATTTAGTTGTTATCCCATCGCCAGCTTCTAGTGTAATTCTTTGTCTGACCTCTTTGATATATATATATATATATATACCCGCAGTCCTGGGAGTTCCTCTTATCCCAAACACTGGGATGTCACTCATGCCAACCTCTGAGTTATCTCTTTTCCATGCGGTTTTGCTCTTACATGGCCATTTGTCACTTCTCCCTCTAACCTCAGATGTATTTTCTCCTTAAACTGAGTGTTATCTATGTTCAACCTATAATATATATCTCTGCCCAACTTCTGTTGGTTTCTCTCTTCTAAACCCCTGGGGTTTCTCTCTCAATAATCCATGAGCTATTGCTTTGCTCAACCTGTGGAGTATCTCTGTCTCCATCTTCCTCTGGTGTTCCTTGCCTCATTCTTTCTGCTCCCAAACAGTCATCACCATACTCCTCCCACTCGCCACCTTCTCTCTCCTATTACTATTATTATTATTAGTATTATTATCATTAATAATAATAATACTGTTATTGATATTATTGTTGTTGTGCAACCCTAGCTTGCAAGCAATGGGGAGCTGAACAAGTTATAGATCAAAAAGAATTGAATAAGTAATTTAACAGATATTAATGAGTAATAATACCTCCTTTCCTTTTCTCCCAGCCAACTTCTCCTCCAATCTCCACATCACCTCCACTTCTTTCCTTAAGGTCACCTCCTCCTCTCTCCCAGTCACCCTCTCTCTGTCCAATCCCTGGGATATCTCTCTCTCCATCCTCTGGACTATCTCTGTTGTTTACCTTCCTCTGATGTTTCTTGCCGCCTTCTTCATGCTCCAAGTTGATCTTCACTATTCTCCTCGTACATCCCACCGTCTCTCTCTTAGTTACCACCTCTCCTCCAACCATACGTGTCCTGCTCTCCATTATTCACCTCCTCTCCTTTTCTTCATCTCTCCTCCTCTTCTTTCTTAGTCACCTCCTATTGTCTCCTCCAGGTCTCTTTACACTCTCTCATAGTCACCTCCTCTCCTCCTGCCACCTCCAAAGCACTCTATTCTCCTCCTTGAAAATGGCTTCTTCTTCTAGGCTCACTTCAACTCCAGAACTCCAGAGCCCTTGCCTAGTTTGTGCACTTTTTACACTCTCCAAACCCGATTGCTGGGGTTGGGCTGTGTGGGATGGATTGCAGGTATGAGGAGCTCGGACCTCGTACTTGTGATTGGTCCATGTTTCTTCCTGGGATGTTGGCATGCCATTCTGGGAATATGTCCCCTCCCACATTTCAGCCATGAAATGAGGCAGTCACCATCTTGAATCATCAGTGCCCGCATAATCCGGGTGGGAGAGTCTGGCAGTTGGTGAGTCCTGCACTCTCTGGATTGCAGCTCTTGACACCACACAATCAGAGTACTAACATTTGCAAACAATTTGATTTGTGTGAGCAGCTTGCAAACTGCTTTCCAGCAATCATTTCAAAGAGAGTCTAGTGCCTGTGGGTTGGAGCCCTTGTTTGTTGCTCATCCCAGGTTTGCCACAATGTCATTTTCAAACGGGTCATGTGAAAAGTTCCTATCAAGCTGACATGTGCACATAAAGTGGATCAGGAGATCATCCTCACACTACCCGCGGTCCTGCATCATGTAGTGTGTCGCAGCAGCCTTTCCCTTTGGTCACCCTATCCTCATCATCTAGAGCAAGGATGGGGGATTCAATGTCAGAGACAAATACACGAGACTTGAAGCTACTAGTCAAAGAAACTTGTGTGCTATTCTGCCCCCAACCTGCCACGTTTTGCTACCGCAGGCAATATGCTACATTATCCAGTGTTTGCACCGGCTCTGGTTTTAATACTGAGTTTATAAATAGTAATGCTATAATTATGACACGTTCCCCATTCATTATCCTTCAAAAGTGTTCTTTCATTTCCCCATGATTGAACTAACTAGGTTTTATGCATCAAAATTTATTCGGGGGAAAATCAATGTTGATCTGTAAGATAATTGCATAATGTTGCCTCTGTTTCTCTTATATTTCTATTTATATTAAACCTAGGAAAGACAAGTGAGTATTCATTTATCTTTGCGACACAAATCTATTCTGCTAAATTGTATCAATTCTGTATATTATTTCATCATATGCCAATACAAAAATATCGAAACCCACAGGTCAAACATTTATTCACAAATATTTGGGCATGTCACAAATCTGAGCAGATGAATGAGGGGCAGGCACAGGCACAGAAGATTAACAAAGTATTGATGGGTTGGTACAAGTAAAGGGCAACATAGACACAGGAGGCATTTTCTCTGTCTTTCAATGAGGCAAAACGTCTCTGGGTACAGATACAATTCTCCTGATGCAACAAAGTCTTTCAATCTAAAGTCCAGTCCTGGAAGAACCTCGGTCCCTCACAGTGTGGGATTTAAGCAGAGCTGCACTTCTTTCGTTATTCCTGGACTCTTGGAGTTGGACACTCTTCTTCTTCCTGTCCTGGTTTCCCTGGATCACTGAAATGCTTACTCCTATGTCTCATGGTCTGCCTATGCCTGCACGTTAAGCCTAGACAGCAGCAAGGGGGAGTAGACCTGGGGTTCACTGGGCCAAGCCCCGTATTTTTCACCATGGAAGGGCCTCTTTAGCTAGTGTGTAAACTAAGCTCAATATTGTGCATCTTATCCATGTCTGGTTGGACCTGTCTCTGTTCTTCAACACCCTGTCTTTCTCTGCCATCCCATTTCCTAGGAACTCTCTTCTTCCTCTGCTCTTCCCTGAACACCCTGTGTTCTCTCCATATCTGTTCCACCTCCTCCAATAACATTTTCATTCTTCATTCTCTTCTCGCAGGCATGTATTGTACCTGATTCTTCACTCAGTCTCTTCTTGACCCTCCAGGACAATGTCTCTCCAGCTCTCTGCCTCTGAGGTGTCTTCTACCCTCCCGTACATCTCTTTGCCTCCCTCCCACTTTTAAGTACCCTCCTCCTACTTATCATTCACCGATAGCCATCAAAGCACATTCACACATCAATATACAAAAATGACACGTATTGTTGGAAAATCAGTAAGAACAATAAAATAAAAACAATATTCATATCACCACTTGCGATGGCTATGCAATCAAACATTTACATATAAAGTGTATAGGTATGACAGCTATTAATATGAGCGACAGCATTGATACCACAGAGTGTATGATTGTATTCTAGTTAAGGACAACAATAAATAATCATCCACATATTTTATTTCCAACAATATATCCTAAGCATAGTTACAGGGCAAGTTAAAATAGTCTTGTGACATTGATACAACTTGTTATGTTTTTTGTTGTTGTTTTATTTTTATGACCACTAGATTCTCCAGTCATGTATAGACTGTTCAACAAGTTTGCATAGATGTATTGCTGAAACGTTATGCTTGTATTGCTTTTGTACACACATGTGATGGTACCTATTGGTGTTGAAATAATAAAATTAAAAAATAGTCCTGACTCATATACAATATATTATTGGCTCCTTGAAGCATGTGTATTCTTAGATCTGCCTCCTCAGGTAACGTAATGGTCTTCAGACATGTTGATCTTCGACTACATGTGTAAGGAAGGTCCTGAGATATGGTAAAGCTTAAATCCTCATTAAGTGCAGATTTGCAGAATTGTTGCGCTTCCCATGGTTTTTAGCCAAGTCCACAGATGGTGGTACCTCAGATTCTATAGCAGGGGGCGAAGGGAAAGGAAATGCTGCACTATCTCCCTTTCATGAGGACACTGAATAAATAGAAACAAGAAGACAGTACTGGCTTCCAGGCACTACTAAAGGTAGCCAGTTGTAAATTCCCGCAGCAAAGCATCAAGTGAAAACCATGGTCATGAGATCACGTATTCATTCAAGGTACCCTATATATATTCCCAAATCCTTGCTCTGAAGATATATCTACGTCAATAAGCTTTGAAAAGCCATTTACAATTGTAGTCTGAAATAATCATGCATTAACCGCCATCTCCACCTCAGCTTTAGTGTTCCTGTTGATACACAAGCGATTTTCCATAAACTGTGGTAACCAAGAGCCAAGAATGGGTTGTTAATATGGCTTGCTCGCGGTAGTGCTGCTGGACTACCTTTGAGCTTTAAGACTTCACTTGAGATCTTACATGTATTGAATTAATTCTGGGTTTAAATAGAATCTGAGCCAATGAAAAAACTGGTTTTATAAGGGCCAATTTCCCTATTTCGGACCAGGTGTGTAGCTAGGTTTGGAAGCAACTTCGGGAAGCCCAATGCCCATTTCAGAAAAATATGTCTGAAATCATCCTAAGATTAATACAACAATGCCCCCACAGGCTGCCACCAAAGAGAGCTGCCTGTCTGTCCCGCATCTCATAAAAGTCCAGAGAGAGACACACGCTGTGATTCATGGAATTATTTGCGTACAAAACGGGGATTTGCGTTCCATTCTGCCCGCAAATCCCCATACGACAAACAGGGATTTGCAGGCAGAATGGCGCGCAAATCCACGTTTTACTCGCAAATAATTCCATGAATCAAATATATGATTAAATATTAAAGTGAACTCTTTCTATTTGTTTTCTCCGACCAACATTCCGTGGAACCGAATTCCTAAATAATCAAAAAACTCACTTCCTCTATGTCGTTTTCATCAATAGTTACATGTATCTTCTGGATATGAAGTTATCATCATGGTTTTCAATAATACATAATTACATAATTTAGAAACCATATTCATGTGTTTCTTTAAGCCACTTACTGTTTCTGAAACTAGCACGGCTATTCTGCAATTATGAGGATGCTGACATGCACCACTGAGGGAAAGAGCATCAGAAGCAAGCAACCCTAGCTCCATATGAAAACTGAATAAAAGAGGCACCCCCAAACAGCCTTGCCTTACCCCTTTTTCTGCAGGAAACGGCTGAGTATATTCCCTTACAAAGTCCCACTTGATTAAAGCTGAATGTCCACCATTATAGAGCCTAGGATATTTTGATTGTGGTGGGATTTCCAAAAGTGTGATCTGGGGACTTCATCAAAAGCAGTTTTATGATCAACAAATGACAAATGTCATTATTGTTATGGATGGGCCTCATATTTATAGACTAGAAGATGTAAAGTGAAGCTTTGATTGGTCCTCGCTGTCCGACACACAGGCCCTGCATCACTTAGCAGGCAGCAGAAGCCCACCACCAGGGATACCCCATCCATCACCCCAAGGGTCAGATGGGAGACTTTCTCGTAGACATCTCAATGCAATTTTAAACTTATTCTGTGTTGTGATGCCCATGGGTAAAAATGTATGTGTCACCTTAATACATCTGGGCTCTTAAGAGATTATGGAAGGTAGTCCAGCCTGGCCTTTATGAATGGATACATATCAATCACTCTGATACTTGAGTATTCATTGGCATCCAGCTGCCATCATGTGGAAGGCTGGAACCCACTGAAATAAGCAGAATCCATTCTTCTGATGCACAGGTTGCAATCCCCCCTGAACATTTTGAAAAAGTAAAAGACTGTCATGTCTACCTTTATCAAAGGGGTGGAGTATTGAGCCTTATTGATGATCACACTCTCATCCTCTTTGGCGGTCCGCTGCATATTTTTGCACCAAAAAAAAGGCAAGTGATAAAAGATTTTGATCTGCAGGTGAAAATAAATGTTACCTTCACTTCGTGTGTAGGGGTAGAACCGTGGGGAGCCACTTATCATTTGTGGATTTTTTTAACCAGCAATTGTTCAGCATGTGATATTTTGAAAGTGCTGCTCAACACCCACAGTATGGTTGGTAAAGATATGTGGTACTGAAAATACTGCTGGTTTTCATCATGGTCTATTTCCAAACTGGCTGTTCACAAAACATCGACAATTTATCATGAGCATGAACCTTACCAAGGGAGAACTAATCGGATCCTTACAACGTTCTATCCATCAGAGACTCTGACCTGAAGACCCATCAGAGCAATAACATCACAAGTAAGAGTGAAATTGAGACCAGACTCAATCAGGTCAATCTCACCCATGCGTGCAAAATATACCAGTGCATAATGTTTAGGGACCAGACTCAATCAGGTCAGTATCCAAAAACCAGATTGGGAAAAGAGGAACCAGAGTGCAGATAGTGCTGCAATCTGGAATCACAGCAAGCCATGTCCCCCACATCAAAACACAGGAATTGAAACCATTTCTTCTATTGCAATTTAGCTTTGAGTTATCACTAACCAAACCTTCCAAGTCAGCCTTACCCACGCACAGCAGGGACTGGGTTACTCAGGACCCTCTGGAACTCTGATCAATCCGCAATCATCATTAATTGAAACTGAGATCTGGAGGAATTTTGCAGACTTGACTAATACTAACTTTACAGGATCCCTGCTTTCAGCCCAGTAGCAGACTGAAAGCCTACCGGGTCAGTCCACCTTATGAACTGCAAACAGCTTGACTCCTTAAGATCCTCACTTACTACTTTTCCCTCCCCAGCTAACCTATTCCATTTTCAGTCTTCCTTCACCTGTACACAACATACTGTGAGCGGTGACAAATGAGAGACGGACACAAAGTTGTAATGTTTTCAACATTAGTCATTTTATCAAAATAAAAGAGTTTGGATAAAGGCCGTTTTATCCCTATTCTAAAGAGAGATTCCCTGCTTTGGAAATCAAAATGAGGGATCAGTGTGTGTCTTGTCATCCAAATTAGGCAAGCTGTCCTTGTTCCCCATAATGTATCTGACCTTCACACTAAAAATGAACAACAAACGGTGCAAGGTAAATAGATATCTCTGCTTTAAATTCAGCAAAAAGTGTGCAAACACTAAGTGTAAATCCAACAAACCTTGTATCCAGGGGATGATTCCCTTTCCCTGAACTGTTTCATGGAGAGTATTGAAAATGTTCTGTGAAAACAGGGGTTCTTTCAGAGTAGTAGAAATGTCCTCTTCATCTAACACTCTCTCAAAGATGATGAAAACGTGTCTTTTTTAAAGGTTTTAGCAACTTTAGTAATGGTGTTTTAATAATTCCTTAAGGATGATGAGAAAAATGTCTTGTCCAAAAAAGGTTTCTTGAGATGTGAGTAGTAGAAATGTCTCTTTTGCACAACACTTTCTTAAGAGTAGAAATGTCTCTTTCTATTAATACTTTCTAAGGATGATGAAAGAAGGTTTTTTTCTAAGCAATGGTGATTTAAGGGTGGCAAAGAGTGTCTTTTTCACATAGCAACTTATTAAAGAGGGTCTCCTGGTATACCCCCCTGTTGGGTGTCCTGACCCACGTTTAAGCTATCATGCTACAACATTTGGTGCTGTGGGCTTAGAAAATTCAAGATGGCGGAAAACCCACATGTGCGCCGAAATCCAGGAAAGCTGCGCAGTTTGTGCGCCCACCAAAATGGTTGCCTCACTTGCCACCCACCAGTGCGGGAATGAAAGGCCGGGTTGCCATGAGGGAAATGGGTTGCCAAAGGAAAAACAGTAGCGCCGGTTAGCTTCAAAGCGCTTTAAAACCACCATTGGACTACCCGCACAGTAGTCTGAAACCATTGGGAATGGCAATGCTGATTGCCAAATGCAACCTAGAATGGTGGGGAATTAATTTCTTAAATCTCAAAAATGGGTGCAGTACCAGTACTCACCACTATCCAAAAGCCGGCAGTTTAAAACCACCCTGTGTTTCTCTGAAGGCAGGCTCAAACTGTCTATTTTAAACATTGCAACACATCTAAAAACTCACTGGACACCAGCAGACATTTGGTAGAATGGAGTGTTGTGTGCCTACAAAATCTGGGAAATGAAGAGCCCAAAACAATGCTTATAACAAAACTGCTATGGAGTCAGCAGTTTAAGTTGCACTGGATTTAAAGACACTAAAATCGAAAATGTTTAGATTAAATGAGTGACCTATGTTTGGTGTCACATGCCTTTGCAATTGTTTAAATGTCATAGTTTAAACTTAGAATCAGCATTCTAGCTGCATGTGTAAAATTGCAAGTTAATTTAAAAAGCAACAAAAAACATGACAGTTAGCTGAAAGTCTGGCTTAAGGAACTTGATTCTGCCTGGCAACTACCCCCACCAGGAGTGAAACTTGAGTCACAGCTGTGTTCCCAGGCCTAGCTGCCCTTTTGCTGCTCACACTAAGGATATGCCATCTATCTGATAATTGAATTACCTGTGCTCTACAGGAGCTCTGAACAAAGCCTGTCTTGACTCAGGCAAAGGTTTTATTACAGCGGTCGTAAAATGTAGCTTCCTCTTGGCAGAAGCTGGGAGGGGCACTGCCTGTGAGAGAAGCTGGCTTGGCAGAACTGGATAAACCAGTATTTCTACCTTGTGCTGAGAGGAAACCACACCCCTTTGGAGCCAGAACATAACTTTAAAAAGATGAATAACTCATGGTGCGGACATGTGAAAATTTTATAAATGATACCATAATTCTTGTGATTTTTCTGCCCACAGTTTAAGAGGTTTTTAGAACCGGTGGTATGTTCAGGGGGGTTTTAGCGGAAAAGTGGATATTACTCTAAATGTATGCATGTTAAAAATCTGAAACTTCATCAGTTAATGTCCATACTCCCTGCACACATGTATGTAAAGTTGGGTCAATGTCAGAAATTGAAAAATCAGTTAAAAAGTCAATTATGTGCCATTTCTGAATGCAAGCTCTTAGAAACAGCAGATTTGGACAGAGACATGGCTAAATTCAGCCACACCATGTATATGTAATTTCAAGCAACTGTGTAACTGTGAAATATGTCTTTTATTATCAAATATAGAATGTGTGCAATCTGACAGAGGAGTGTCCTATCTGCAAGCCATAAAATGACATCCCTCTGACTCACAGTTCATTCCCCAATCAAGTGGGGAATGGAAATTTGACCAATGACAAGTGAGAGGGGCGAGTTTAGTTATGACCAAACACACACACCCACTTGCAGAACATATAAATGGACCACTGAAACTTAGGTAGAGACCTTCAATTCCATTTGCTGCAACGCGCTCTGCCGGACCATACAACATCCAGAGATCCAGACTTCAAATTCATCAACCTCCAGAAAGCCAAACTAGAGACCAGACCAGAGAGAGAAAGCAGTGCTGTACCCAGAGAGAAAGCAGTGCTGTGCCCAGAGAGAAAGCAGTGCTGTGCTCAGAGAGAGACCCGAGCCCAGTCCAAAACCCTGACCAGATCCGTGACGAGGCCCATTTCACTCAAGAATATAGTGTGAGTACCTAGAAAACTGTGCAGAACCAATCTCCTAGTTAAAATAATATAATTCATCCTAGTTTAATCTAAGTAGAACTGTCTCTTAACTGTCACCTGTCATTTGTAAAGCTGTCACCTGTCATTCTAGCTGCAAAATTTGTCACTTGTCATTTTGAGCTTTTAAAATTTGCAAAACCAAAAACGACCTCTATTTAATCGCTCATATCTCCGCGACCGTTTGTGCGCTTTCATAGGACCCCAAAACAATAGAGATAGTCCTTGTGGTTCTCCTGTAATAGCGCTCGGCGCATCCGCGAATTTTACCGCGATTTGCAAATTTCTTCATGTGTAAAACTGCTGCTGCTTGCCTTCCATTTGCCAGAAATTCGTTTAACCTGCTAACTATCCCTGCATCATTGCTAGTGTGAGCCGGGACTAATATTAACTAGATACCACTCACCCTGAACCTCTGAAAGGGAATTAAAAGCATTTTAGCATATTTTTTAATTCATTGCCAGCACATATCAAAGCAATTTGGGCCTGTGTTTTCAAACTTCTGTAGTCTAAGCTTGCTGGGGTGAACTGAATCACATTTGATTGCATTTCTGAGAACTGTGTGTTTTCCTTCCATTTCCTTGCCTTGCATCAAGGGGGGGAGGGGATTGCCAGAGAAAAGTGATTACATTGTTTTGTTGAAATCATATTGAGTATTTCTATACTGCATTTCATTCATTCAACCTTGCATCCATTTGAACTCTATAAAGCATTTTGTACCACCTTCTTCTTTTGTTCCTATTCACCTGTGTGCTACCTTATCCATTTCATGTCAACTCCTTATTGATTATAGAGAAGCGTGTTAGTGCCAGATTCTCCATTGTTAATCTTTATCATATCAGATTAAGTGTGCTATTCAATTATTAATTTATTATAAGGTGTGATATATACATCTCTTGTTTAAATTATCAAATAAACCTTTTAACTTGCAAAACAGAACTACTTCTTGGCTCAGTGGGGTCAGGGGGATTCCAAGAGAGGGGTGTTATATAGGGGTAGTCATCCAGAACGCATGAACTGGACATAAAGATATATCAATAAGGGTTTTCATTCAGTATTATAGACTAGGCGTTGACTTAGCTGTAGTGTTGAATTGAATCCTCTTACAAATTGGGGGCTCGGGCCGGACGTCTGGGTTAGAATACCACTTGTGCAGATTAATACAGCGTGCCAGCTGACCAGATACACATATCCGGTCGGATCACCACGCTGTGTTACGCTGTAAAGCACTCCTTAAAGGGACACTCCAAGAAAAGTTCTGTTCTGCAAAAATAAAATACTAACTTCTGTAAGTCAGGACAGAGACCAATCTCTAGAATGACGACCTTAGTAGACATGAAAATAGCCAGAGAGCACTTCTTACATAAGTTATTTGTGAGAGGTGAGTGGACTCACCAGGACCCAACAGTCTGGTTGCAGGCCATCACGCAACAGGTCACTGAAACAGGGTCAGATATATATAGAGATCAGGGTCCATTACATGTGGCCCTGAGTGAACTATACATGGCCCCTAAGGCCAAAGATGAACACGACAAGATTGTTAGGATAGCGGCATACCTGTACCTATATATGGGAGACATGCAGGATAGATGTGCTGAAAGCCAAAATCTGGCAAATAGGCAACAGATGGCGTTAGAGAAGGTCCAATCTGATCTGGCCTCTTCTGAGCAGAGGCTGCAGAGGAGCCAGGAGTCAGAAAATGATAGTAGGCAATATATCATTAAAATAAAAGAGGATATGGGCATCCTACAACAGGAAAAGACAGACCAGGATACCAGATTTCTGGCCTTGCAGAAGGAGCACCAAGACAGTTTGAACTCCCTACTGCAGAGCCAGAAAAAGCTGGAGCAACAGATCAATTTCAACAGGGCATGCACAGAGCAGGTAGCCACCCTGCAAATCCAACTAGACAGAGAGAAAGAGGAGAGCAATAAACTGATCCTGAAAGACCTGGATACCCAGGCAGAGTTTGATCAGGAGCGCCAGAAAGCCGGCGCCTTCCAAAGGCAAAGGGACGACCTGGCGGCGCAGATGCAGGCTCTTAGTCAGGAAAGAGACACTTTAGGCCAGGAAGTCTGCCACTTAAAAAGGAAAATGGAAGAAAATCACCTGGCCCACCAGGGACTGGGTGACCTCCAAAAAGAACACCAGAACTTGTTAGAACACACCAGGAGGGTGGAGGATGCTCTAGCAAGAAAGGAGCAGGCCAATAGGGACACAGCTCAGGAGGTAACCCTCCTGCAGCAAAGACTGGCCCAGTGCTCCAGGACCAATCAGGAAGCACAGAGGGAAAATGAGGCTCTCTGCCAGCACAATGAGAGGCTCCAGCAACAGGTAGCGATGCAGGAGAAACTGATAGAGTCGAGTAAGGCCTTAACAGAGGAATTGAAAGCACAAATGCAGGCTCTTGCATTGCAACAGGGAGCAGGGGCGGATAGAGATGAGGTCCGCTGTGAAAGAGAGATTCCTGACCATGACCGCAGGAGCCCTAACACCAGGGGCCTTCATCTCCCCCAGTCCCTGGACTCTACCACCCCCATGTCCCCTGGCGCACATGAGCACAGGGCCACAGGGATGGCAGATTACTATCCAGCTAAGAGTATGGGGCTCATAGGCCAGTACCACTCAGGAATGGAGGGGTGGGCATCCGGGTATGAGCACCCAAGTACAGTACAGTTCAGTGGGGAACCCCAGGAGAGTAGGCCCATTAAGGGCATCCTGAAAACCTCTGCCCAGTTAGGTCAGTGGAGGGGGTACCCATCAAATCCTGGCAGCAAGGAGGAATCTGAAGACTCCTCTGAACTGCGCAGGACACAGGAGACCAGGTCCCCACATTCTGCCAGCCATTCCCAGGCTCGCAGAATCCGGGAAAACCTGGAAGATCAGACGGGAACCTCTGGGAGCAGTGCCTCTGAGTCCGAGGATGAATGGACAAGGGTTACCCGAACCAAAAAGGCCAATAAGGCAAAAAGGGCCTTGCTTAAGGACCCCTTAAAGCAGATTAAGGCGATCAGGAGCGTCATCACGCCTTACCATAAGAACGCTAAGTATTCTGTTTGGGAGCACTTAGAGTTGTTTGAACAAATGATGGAGACTTTCCATTTGAAGGACAGCCAAAGCTGTATTCAATATGTAAAGTGGACCTTCTCCCCGGAATACTCCAGTTTCTTTGCGGGGCTGGAGGACCAGAATCATTTAAGATGGTCCACCTATAAGGCGGCCATCTTGAAACATTTTTCTGTTCACAGAAATCCTCAAGAGGCTCGCAAGGCAGCCTACAATTTGCAATGTGGGGAGGATCAGGCCCCACAAGAATTTGTGCAGGAGTTAAAGCGGGCTTTTGCACAGACCACAAGAAGGGTGCGCACGGATAGCAGGGAATTTATTAATACGTTTTTCCATGCCTTGCCCAAATATATCATGACCCAGCTCGTGAGGGATTTTCACGAGAAAAGATCTTTAGACTGGGTCATTGAACAGGCTACCCGGATCTATGAGGTGCAGAAACCGATAGATAGCAAAAGTAATGCCCAGAAAAACCCCAAAGCCAACAGCACCCCTGCTGCTGCCAAGGTGGCAGAGGTAAAGGTCACCCCCGTTTTGGATTTGGAGATGGGGGGGCCTAAAAACCTACCTGCACCTAATAATGCTAGGCCCAGGAGGTCCTCGGGTCAGTCACAGACAGGGAGCCAAGGAGGTAGCCCCACAAATGGGGTCCCTCGCTCTCCTGATTATGTAAGTCCCCGTTACAAGGGAAATCGACCCATCCTGGGTTATGTGTGGACTCCTCCAGCCCAAGGGGGGGGATCCAGCCAAGCACCTAACCCAGGGAACTTCCCTCCAAACTTCCCACAGGAGGGCAGAAATTTACCAAACCCTGGGCAGAACTTTTTCCCCAGATATCCACCCGACTTTCAGCCTCAAAACCATCCATCCTTCTTTCCCCAATTCCCTGAGCCCAGACCACTGAATCCGGGAGAGGGGAGGCCAAGGGTGGAGGGGTACCCAAATCTTCCCAACCCGGGGTATTACCAGAGGAGGGACAGCTACCCTTCCCGGGATCAGCCCAGGGGAGAAAACAGGGCCCCGTATCAGCCTGAGCGGGTTTCCCAGTTAGAGCGCCAGGTTCAAAACATGGCGCGGGATCTGGGTCACATACTGAGGGCTCAGCAGAACCCTCAGATCGGCGTGCCGGCGCAGAACGCACCCAACTCTGGACCTGGTGCTCCAGAACCATGACGGGGGCAGCACCCCGATAACTCACCGGTTCCCAGGGAGGAGGCACAAGGGGAAGGGGGGTGTAAAGCCTTGGAGGAAGCTTCCTTCCTCACTTGTAAACAGCCCCTGGAAACCCAGGAACCGGAAACAAAATCTCTTGCCCCTGAAAGTCTGCCTCCTAAGGAGCAGAGGGGGGGTAGGAGAAACAAAAGACCCAAACAGACTCAGTTTGAGGAGGAGGTACAGGTCTTCCAATTTGAGGGAGAGGGATCCTCAGAGGATCCTGGGAAAAGGATCTTCTCCTTCAGAGAGGGGGGAACTCCTCCCAAAGAAAAATGGGTCCCTAGGGATGCAAATCCAGACTGGGGAGATGTGGAGACTGAGCTACCGCCGCCCACCATCTCATCCCAGAACCAACAGCAAGAAAACCCCCTGGTTCAAACCCATCCTGGTGACTGCCTCCAAAAAGGGGGGGGCGGCCCAGAACCGGAACCAGGGGAACCCACAATGGCTCTGATCTCCAGTTGCCAACTTTTTCTTTCAGATTCCCAAGGCTCTCCACAGAATTCTGCCCAAAATTCTTCTCTCGCGATGTCCAAAACCAGAAAATTAGCCCACCAGTTGTCCAAAAATGTACATTATCTGTGCCCCCTTGAGGAGAAGGAGGGAAGATATTATGCCCCGGTACAAGTACAGGGGCAGGGTACAATCTCGGCACTGGTGGACACTGGATCTCAAGCTACCCTTCTGTCCAAAAGGGCCTTTGACGAACTGAATGCAGGAAGGGGAGAGAATTACCAAATTCCTCTCACCTCTCTTCCTGGACAACTGCAGAACTTTGACGGGAAGGAAATTCCCGTTGAGGGGACTGCAGACTTGGACATTAAGATCGGGCGACACAAGTTGAAACACCCGGTCATAGTTGTGACCCCAGAGGGCACCCCTTGTTTACTAGGGAATTACCTCCTGAGAAGGTTGTCACCCCTAATAGATTGCGTAAACAAGGTCCTCTGGACCCAGACTAGCCGACCAATAAAATTAAGACAGAGTGTCAACCATGTTAGTTTAAACGGCACATGCCACATGGTTGAACAAAAATCTGACCAAGTAGAATTTCACTTCCAGAACAACCAAATTCCAGACGTGACAGTAATAGCAGTAGGACAACAGACTGGTGATGGGGGGTCCTCTCTATTCCTGAAAATCAACCTTCCTTCCAGTCTAAAGTGGTATTCCACGCTGGAAGGAAACACTCTGAAATTCTATACTAATCCACAATCAGGAACTCCCACTCCTATAGTCCAGAAAGATGTGAAATCAGCTCAAAGCCTGGCTGATATTCAGCAAATTGGAGAGCAGTTGTTCATCCCTGTTCAGTTAAATGATGGGAAGGACTCTGTTCTCGCTCGAGTGTGTGTGAACAACGGTAAGAGCTTCATCAGCGAAGCCATGTTCCGCCAACTCCCAAAAGATCCAGCCATTCCCACCTTCAAACTGATAGACAAATGGGAAATGGACCTGGAAGCACCCAATTCAAAACATCTCCTGCCAAGCAGGTGTATGCTCAAAATCTCCATTGGCAACAAGAGCATAGTCCATATTTGTTGGGTCGTGCGAGACGTCACTGCCGCCTTTTACTTAGGCAGTGACATTCTCAATCGCTGTGCCATTAGTTTGGACCTAATAAACTTCAAAGCTTGGTCCCGATTAGCGGATAATCCCATGGGCTTTGATGATCCAGAAAAAGCATTTAGGTCAGCTCAATTGCTACCTTATGCAGTTGAAATTCAGGTTAAAGAGGAAGTTACCATCCCAGAAAGGACCCGACAATTCTCCCTGGAAGTGAAAGTTAAAAGGGGACAAGAGTTGAAAAACCCTGATGCTTACATACATCTAAATGCTTCTCTCCAACAGCAAGGGTTGGGGGTAAACCCAACTCCATTAGTCAACATAGAACATGACACCATTCCAATAGAGGTGGATAACAGCGACTTAAAGAGTATTACTCTAGCCGCAGGCACCATTATTGGAATGGCGGTTGATGACCGACATTTCTCCATTGATCTTGGAAATGAACTGTTAGGGCCAATCCCCAAGGACTGTTTTGACAGTGACAGCGATGACAATACAACCCCAGACAGGATTTTTACCCGGCATGGGGGGAACTTCCTGGTGTACACTTCTTGCCCTTATGGTAAGGAAGATGTGACTTGTGACTTCAGGAGGGATGAGGTGATTTTCGAGGTCCATGAAGGCTGCTTTTCCCACCTGAAGCCTCCAGTCCAAATCAGCACTCTGACCAGTGACTTCTCCACCCAGCTGGAGGAGGCCGCTGAAATAGCCAAACCAGAAGTCTTTCCAGGCTTCAGGCAGATGGTGGAAGAGAGAGTCAACCTAGCTGATGCCTGTGTGACTCTGGAACAAAAGCAAAAGTTGAAACAAGTTTTCTTGGATTTCCAAGATCTCTTTGCGGTAGACTCATATGACTGTGGTCGCACTAACATCCACACAACAACAATCCCCACGAACCCTGGCATGACTCCTGTGTTTGTGAAACAATATCGCTTGCCTCTCGCATCAATGGAGTCCCTTACTGAAATAATTAAGAACCTTGAGTCCCGGGGAATAATCCGTCCCGTCCACAGCACCTTCAATAATCCGGTGCTGGGAATATTAAAGCCAAACGGCCAGTGGAGACTCTGCGCTGACCTTAGGGAGCTCAACAAACGGGTCCATACTTCCCGATGGCCTCTGCCCTACATTGACCAAGGGCTGGCCCAGATCCAGGGGTCACAGGTATTCACTGCAATAGACCTGACCAATGGATACTGGACCGTGCCTGTCAGCAGGGAGGACCAATACAAACTGGCTTTTACCTTTGGGGGCCAGCAGTATACATGGACCCGGACTCCCTTCGGATACCTCAACTCCGGCAATGAATTCAACATTTTCCTACATAAGGCCATGCCCGACCTGGGTGCGAGGGGTAACCTGGCTTATGTAGATGATGTCCTCATCAAAAGTTCATCTGTGGAGGAACACATAGCGGAGATCCGTTATGTTCTGACGCAGTTGAGGGCCGCCGGAGCAAAACTTTCCTTTCAGAAAGCACAGTGGTGTAGAACCCGTGTTAATTTCTTGGGGCATGAGATTACTCCTCAGGGTCTCTGTCCCCAGGAAAAGAAAGTGGAAGCACTTCAGAAACTGAAAGACCCCACAACTCTGCGGGAACTAAGGAGCCTCCTTGGACTGACTAATTACAGCAGAAAGTTCATTGAGGGCTACGCAGAGATCACCAGACCCCTGATTCATCTCCTGAAGGGGGGGGTCAAGTGGGAATGGGGTCCAGAACAAGCCGAGGCGGTAAAACAACTAAAAAGAAGCCTCTCACAAGCGCCTTGCCTAGCTTACCCTGTCAGAAACGAGGAGTTCTTCCTGGAGACGGGGTTCTCTAATACGTGCTTGACGGCCGTATTATACCAAAAGCATGACAAGGTCAATAAAGTAATCTCCTATGCGAGCAAAACTTTATCCTCTGTGGAGGAAAAATTCAACGATTGTGAGAAGGCACTCCTGGCAACGGTGTGGGCATTGAAGAATTACCGCCCGTTTATCCAGGGGGAACACATCATAGTGGAGACTCCACACCAGCCTCTGCAATATCTCCAAAGTGATAGAATCCGGGCCGGAAATGTGAGTAATTCCCGAATTACTTCCTGGATTCTGTCAATGCAAGGCTTTCTTGTGGAGGTCAGATATGGCCAAAACAAGAAGAGTCCCCTCGCGCAAGGTCTGGCTGACTTGCATGATTGTGCCAGAGAAAACTGTCTCGAGGACGAAAGTCTAAAAATCAAGGACAACACGGAGGCATACCTTAATTCCCCACATAAAATCTTTGAAGAAGACAAGTGTGAGGGAATGCCCACTGTCTATGTGGATGGATGCTCTTACCATGTTGACAACAACGGGGAAAAAGAACTGGTGGCTGGCGTAGGGAATGCATGGGTGAATGAGTCCCCAGAACCCTCCGCTGGATACAAAATTGGTCCCCGAAGTAGTCAGGTGGCAGAATTGATGGCTGTGCATCAGGCCATCCTCACTGCTGTCCAGCATCAACTCCACGAACTGGTCATAATCACAGATTCGGATTATGTACGGAACGGGTTCGTGGAGCACCTGGTTAATTGGAAAACCAGAGGCATGTTATGTGCTAACAACAAACCCTTGAAACATGGGAAGTTGATCCAAAACATTGATGATCTGGTCACATCGAATGAGATGACCATCTATTGGAAAAAGATCAAGGGTCATTCCAAAGTAGAGGGACCAGACAAAACTGGAAATGACTTAGCTGATCAGCTGGCCAAAACCGGGGCCATCCAAGGGGATCTAATTGAGATTGAGTCCCTGTTGGGGGAAATCCAGGTCACTGCTATCACTAGGTCCCAGACAAATGCTCACAACGACCTTTCAATTGTACAATGGAGTAAGGAGACCCCTGATGCTGATTTCATTACCGCTCAGAAGGGGGATCCAATTATTGGTAAATTTTACCAGCACCTTGAGGACCCTGAGAACTTTCCCCTGACGGATACCGATTACAATGGGAAAGAGGACCTAAGAGTGTTGATGAAATGTCCAAAAATGTTCAGAATCCAAGACGGTTTGTTGGTAAGGAAATCCAAAGCTGGCCACGATCAGTAGGTGGTTCCTACCTCATTCCGAAGCCTGATGTTAAGTCACGCCCATGATGCGGCCACCGCCGGTCATAGGGGGTTTCACACAACATTGGAAATCTTAAGAGAGGTTGCATACTGGCCACACATGGGGCAGGACCTCGACCAATACTTGAAGGGGTGTCTTGTGTGTGCACAATTTCAGCCATCATCCCTCACGCACCGGGCGCCTTTACAAAAGAGGGGAATGACACTGCCATGGTCAGATTTACAAATCGACTTTGTAGGCCCTGTGATTCGCTCGGCTAGGGGGAATAAGTACATGTTGACCGTGACATGCTTGTTTACCAAGTGGGTGGAATGTCTCCCAGCCCCAAATTGCAAGGCAGAAACTGCAGCTGCCTTGATGATTAACCACATCTTTTCCCGTTTTGGTCTGCCTCAAAGGATTGAGTCAGACAGAGGTAGCCACTTCACCAGTGAAGTAATGACAAAGATGTGGGAGATACTGGGGGTCAAGAGAAAGCTGCATATTGCTTATCGGCCAGCTTCTTCTGGGGCAGTAGAGAGATATAACCGAACCATTGTGAGCATATTAAAGAAGTTTGTGGCAGATTCTGGGCCAAGTTGGGATATCCGATTACCTCTGGTCCTAATGGCTATCAGATCTACCCCTTCATCTGCAACCAAAATGTCACCATTTGAGTTGATGACTGGGCGCAAGATGGTGCTTCCTCAGCATTTGCTCTACAGGACCCAAGAGCAGACACTGATAAATGCCTCCACTACTCATGAGTATGTACAGAATTTAAGGAAACACCTCCAACATGCTTTTGCTTATGCTCAGCGGAACCTAGAAAAATCAGCTGATAGCATGAAGACCCATTATGACCTGAAAACTTCCAGGAAGGAATATCAGGTGGGAGACCGGGTCTATCTATACAACTTCCAAAGGAACCAGGCCAAGCAGCGCAAATTTTTGCCTACATGGAAAGGACCCTTTGAGATCATCGACAAGATCTCACCTGTGGCCTACAAAATCCACATCCCCAAAGGCAGTTCGGCAGAGGGGGAAGACAAGTGGGTCCACATAAACCAGTTGAAATGTTGCCATCCCAGGCACACTCTGCAACAACTGGAGGAATCCTCTGGAATCCTAGCGGGTACTGTCTCAGACTAATTCAGTTCCAACCATAAAACATACCACATCTAGTCTCTAAAATATTGTGATTTGCATGAAACTGTCTCTTA
This sequence comes from Ambystoma mexicanum, assembly GCF_040938575.1. NCBI lineage: Eukaryota > Metazoa > Chordata > Amphibia > Caudata > Ambystomatidae > Ambystoma > Ambystoma mexicanum. The sequence goes on along the minus strand of NC_090924.1, from coordinate 1,102,888,640 downwards.
GTTATACTGTTTTTATTTTATCAAAATAAGAATGTAATGTTTCGTCATGATGAAATGCATATGCTGCCCCACTATCTCAACAGTGGTGGAAAAATGTCTATGGATAGGTATTGCCGCTCTTCCTTTGTCGTCCTAGGAGAAAGAAAACCTGAAGACGGGCCAAGGAGGGCGATCCGGAGACCGGGAACGAAGATCCAATGGGCCCAGTGGACCGCCCAATATTCCCATCAGGACCGGTGAGGAGAACCGATCGATCAGTACCGGATGGAGAAGAAGATGATGAACTGTGCGATCTACAGAGTAGGAAGAAGATTATGCGGACAGACCGGTGCGTGGGTCAAAACCCTTGGGCACGCGACTCCCCATCGACTCAAATTCAAAGTGCAGTCGCGTGGGGGGGCTTGTTGGGTGTCCTGACCCACGTTTAAGCTATCATGCTACAACATTTGGTGCTGTGGGCTTAGAAAATTCAAGATGGCGGAAAACCCACATGTGCGCCGAAATCCAGGAAAGCTGCGCAGTTTGTGCGCCCACCAAATTGGTTGCCTCACTTGCCACCCACCAGTGCGAGAATGAAAGGCCGGGTTGCCATGAGGGAAATGGGTTGCCAAAGGAAAAACAGTAGCGCCGGTTAGCTTCAAAGCGCTTTAAAACCACCATTGGACTACCCGCACAGTAGTCTGAAAGTATTGGGAATGGCAATGCTGATTGCCAAATGCAACCTAGAATGGTGGGGAATTCATTTCTTAAATCTCAAAAATGGGTGCAGTACCAGTACTCACCACTATCCAAAAGCCGGCAGTTTAAAACCACCCTGTGTTTCTCTGAAGGCAGGCTCAAACTGTCTATTTTAAACATTGCAACACATCTAAAAACTCACTGGACACCAGCAGACATTTGGTAGAATGGAGTGTTGTGTGCCTACAAAATCTGGGAAATGAAGAGCCCAAAACAATGCTTATAACAAAACTGCTATGGAGTCAGCAGTTTAAGTTGCACTGGATTTAAAGACACTAAAATCGAAAATGTTTAGATTAAATGAGTGACCTATGTTTGGTGTCACATGCCTTTGCAATTGTTTAAATGTCATAGTTTAAACTTAGAATCAGCATACTAGCTGCATGTGTAAAATTGCAAGTTAATTTAAAAAGCAACAAAAAACATGACAGTTAGCTGAAAGTATGGCTTAAGGAACTTGATTCTGCCTGGCAACTACCCCCACCAGGAGTGAAACTTGAGTCACAGCTGTGTTCCCAGGCCTAGCTGCCCTTTTGCTGCTCACACTAAGGATATGCCATCTATCTGATAATTGAATTACCTGTGCTCTACAGGAGCTCTGAACAAAGCCTGTCTTGACTCAGGCAAAGGTTTTATTACAGCGGTCGTAAAATGTAGCTTCCTCTTGGCAGAAGCTGGGAGGGGCACTGCCTGTGAGAGAAGCTGGCTTGGCAGAACTGGATAAACCAGTATTTCTACCTTGTGCTGAGAGGAAACCACACCCCTTTGGAGCCAGAACATAACTTTAAAAAGATGAATAACTCATGGTGCGGACATGTGAAAATTTTATAAATGATACCATAATTCTTGTGATTTTTCTGCCCACAGTTTAAGAGGTTTTTAGAACCGGTGGTATGTTCAGGGGGGTTTTAGCGGAAAAGTGGATATTACTCTAAATGTATGCATGTTAAAAATCTGAAACTTCATCAGTTAATGTCCATACTCCCTGCACACATGTATGTAAAGTTGGGTCAATGTCAGAAATTGAAAAATCAGTTAAAAAGTCAATTATGTGCCTTTTCTGAATGCAAGCTCTTAGAAACAGCAGATTTGGACAGAGACATGGCTAAATTCAGCCACACCATGTATATGTAATTTCAAGCAACTGTGCAACTGTGAAATATGTCTTTTATTATCAAATATAGAATGTGTGCAATCTGACAGAGGAGTGTCCTATCTGCAAGCCATAAAATGACATCCCTCTGACTCACAGTTCATTCCCCAATCAAGTGGGGAATGGAAATTTGACCAATGACAAGTGAGAGGGGCGAGTTTAGTTATGACCAAACACACACACCCACTTGCAGAACATATAAATGGACCACTGAAACTTAGGTAGAGACCTTCAATTCCATTTGCTGCAACGCGCTCTGCCGGACCATACAACATCCAGAGATCCAGACTTCAAATTCATCAACCTCCAGAAAGCCAAACTAGAGACCAGACCAGAGAGAGAAAGCAGTGCTGTACCCAGAGAGAAAGCAGTGCTGTGCCCAGAGAGAAAGCAGTGCTGTGCCCAGAGAGAGACCCGAGCCCAGTCCAAAACCCTGACCAGATCCGTGACGAGGCCCATTTCACTCAAGAATATAGTGTGAGTACCTAGAAAACTGTGCAGAACCAATCTCCTAGTTAAAATAATATAATTCATCCTAGTTTAATCTAAGTAGAACTGTCTCTTAACTGTCACCTGTCATTTGTAAAGCTGTCACCTGTCATTCTAGCTGCAAAATTTGTCACTTGTCATTTTGAGCTTTTAAAATTTGCAAAACCAAAAACGACCTCTATTTAATCGCTCATATCTCCGCGACCGTTTGTGCTAGAGACTTGCAGTAACTTTCATTTGGAAGCTGAGATCCTAGGCTTTCATAGGACCCCAAAACGATAGAGATAGTCCTTGTGGTTCTCCTGTAATAGGGCTCGGCGCATCCGCGAATTTTACCGCGATTTGCAAATTTCTTCATGTGTAAAACTGCTGCTGCTTGCCTTCCATTTGCCAGAAATTCGTTTAACCTGCTAACTATCCCTGCATCATTGCTAGTGTGAGCCGGGACTAATATTAACTAGATACCACTCACCCTGAACCTCTGAAAGGGTATTAAAAGCATTTTAGCATATTTTTTTAATTCATTGCCAGCACATATCAAAGCAATTTGGGCCTGTGTTTTCAAACTTCTGTAGTTTAAGCTTGCTGGGGTGAACTGAATCACATTTGATTGCATTTCTGAGAACTGTGTGTTTTCCTTCCATTTCCTTGCCTTGCATCAAGGGGGGGAGGGGATTGCCAGAGAAAAGTGATTACATTGTTTTGTTGAAATCATATTGAGTATTTCTATACTGCATTTCATTCATTCAACCTTGCATCCATTTGAACTCTATAAAGCATTTTGTACCACCTTCTTCTTTTGTTCCTATTCACCTGTGTGCTACCTTATCCATTTCATGTCAACTCCTTATTGATTATAGAGAAGCGTGTTAGTGCCAGATTCTCCATTGTTAATCTTTATCATATCAGATTAAGTGTGCTATTCAATTATTAATTTATTATAAGGTGTGATATATACATCTCTTGTTTAAATTATCAAATAAACCTTTTAACTTGCAAAACAGAACTACTTCTTGGCTCAGTGGGGTCAGGGGGATTCCAAGAGAGGGGTGTTATATAGGGGTAGTCATCCAGAACGCATGAACTGGACATAAAGATATATCAATAAGGGTTTTCATTCAGTATTATAGACTAGGCGTTGACTTAGCTGTAGTGTTGAATTGAATCCTCTTACACCCCTGCCAGGAGCACTTTTCTGATGTCTTTATCTTTCACATACTCCAAATGGATTACCTGGTGTACTCCCCTGCCAGAAATCCCCCTCTGGGCTTGGTAGATCCTCTAGTATACTCTACTGCCATGTATTTTTGTCACCCAAAGACTTACTGCCCGATTCACTTCTTTCATCAGGTAATCTTACAATCTTTTCTTGATATTTCAGTGTTCTTCCTCTTTAAGTATGACACAGTTGTACTCCTTCACCATTTATACTTTTTTGGCCGCAGGTAGTACTTGTTCCGATTTCCCCACATTGACATCTCATCTATGTAGACTTGTTCAAGTTTTCTTTGTTAACTTCATTGTTAGTATTGATTGGCTTGTGAAAATGTAGATTTGTCCAGATCTTACCTTTCAATTGCTTCATTAATGTTCATTTGTTTATGACAACATTTACTCCAGCTTTCCCCATATCGTCACCTCATAAATGGAGAGTTGTGTAAATGCTGTCTTTTAATATCATTTGGTTGATATTGAAAATAAGTTCACAATTGTTTGTATGCCTGTCGGTACACCCTGGGGCTCCCAATACTTCTGGGCAGACTCACCAGTGATTGCTGCCATTTCTGACCCATGACAGGGGCATAGCTCAGGGACCATTTGTTCGCCTTGGAAGCAAGACAAGGCAGCGCAACACAGGCTAAAATCCTGATCCTGTGCTTAGAAACTGATTTCTGGTATTAAACATGTTATAAAAAAACAATTATAATTATTATAAGATATGGCTGCAGCAATGTCTGTGCTTCGGGAAAGTGTTTCCCGCTCTGCAGAACCTCCTGCGGTTTTCCCATCGGCTTCTCCTTCATCTGCCGGTGGAACTGCTGCTCTTCACTGAGACCGCGTCCCCGACAGCTTTGCCACTGCTGCCGGCTCCTCACTGGTTCACCTGCAGCACCCGCTGTGCTTCTCCCTGTCTCTCGCCTTGTCAGTAGGAAGCACCTGCCTCCTTCCACACTGTCCACTCTCATGTGTCTGCCTCCGGTTCTGCTTCTCGTTTCTCCCGCTCTGCATCTCTCTTCTCCTCCTTCTTCACACTCAACTTGAAAAGGCACACCATTTGTAAATGTCTTGCACAGCTGATTTCCATTACAACGACTCGTCTGCACATTTATCCTGGTGTTTCTTGTGTTCAACGTTAACTACTTTCCGCTCTTCCTCATCCTAGTACTGGAGGTTTTATGGGAGTTGGAGTCCAAAGAAGTTTTAGACTTTTTCAAACTGCATTTCTTTGAAAAAGTGTCAGAAACTGGAGATGTTAAGTGAGCATTATGGACATATAAAGTGTGAAAGGTATCCTTCCTAGGGCGTCTGGCAAGAAGGCGTTTTAGGATTTTACCACTGAGAGGGTTTGTATAATGAGACCATGCCATCAGGAATTTAAGAATTATACGGGTTTCTTCACACAGAAGAGAAGAATACTGCGTCTCTTCTGATAGGGTCACCACATCTCTCCGACAGCCATCTCCTCCATTGATCCTCCCTCATAATACCTCCCCAGGGTCAGGATCAGGTAGCGGCTGCCTCCCCCTGCCAGAACGAACACATACTCTTGATCTCTCAACCACCACACCCACCACTAAGAAGCAGCTATCACACAAAGGTCACACCAGCTGCACACATATCCGGTGCGCACACGCACCTTATGACTCTCTCTATTCTCTCTACTGACTTGAACTTCGGTTCCCGAGGGCGTTCAACCTACCAGCGCCTTGAGACCATACCAATGGTACATAAGGCGCTATATAAATGCAAAGTAACATAACATAACATAACATGGGAGATCTTAGGCTGGGGGGTCAGTGATGACTCCAGAGGATTCATCACAGTACACAGACCCTTATGAACACTACAGCTATACACATGCTAGCACAACCACCAACATATTAACCCGCTTCAGAGAAACCCAGAGCTCACATTACAACCTGCAACATCTTTTTGCCTTATCACATACCTCCCTCCTCCCAGAAGAGTAGCTCTCCTGGTATCCCAGAACTTGGATTTTCCCCTCCAGTTAAGCCATACACTCAAATGTCACTGCTACAAATCACATAGAATCATACTGACACACAGTATTTGAATACTCATGGCCTGCACCCATCAATAGCTCAGGTTTCCCTACTGCATCTTTCTCGACTCCCACTAATAAGTCCTTCCCTCATTATTAAATAACCATGCACCAAGAGGACACCAACATGGCAGGTGCATGCTATACAAGACTACTTTACATTACATGACACCAGGCCCATAATGAGTTTATAGATGCATCCTACCACATTCAATGATGCTAACACATTCCCATGGAGGTCATTTTCCTCCCAGATGTTAATTGCATGGAGGAGACCTGTTATGTTTGGACTTAGTTCCAAACAGGCCCATATATGCAATTTTCATTCCTAAGTAATCCATTTGCTATTTGCTGGTGTAAAAAGCACTCATATTCCATAGGAATGCACAGAATTTAGGTGGATGTATGTGACGTACCGAATGAAATGTGTGAATACTTTTTTTACCGAACTTTTTTACTGAAAAAATATATCAAATGTTTGTATTTTTGAATTTGTCGGGATCCCCCCAAACCTCGTGTTTCTCTGTGCTTCTAAACCCTCCACAACCCCCTCCCGACCCATGTTTACCCCTTTACCAAACCCCCAAATACATTTGAATTGTAATGTTGATATTTTTCTGTTATTTGCGTTTCAGTGAAATAGTTATTCTCCATGTTCTATTCAGTAACGTCACTGAATACCTATTTAGTTGAGCATGAACATGTCATGCTGGTATAAATGCTGGCCCATTCGTATGACGGAGTGCATGGGTTTTGCAGAAAAACAATCATTCTGTTCCCTGCCCCCTCTTTGGCATACACATGTATGAACATGCGGAGTGGAGTAGAAATCAAGCATATATGTGTACGCATGCATTACACACGATTACTGCACAACTAGCCTGACCACCTTTTGTATTCTGCAGTTCAATACACAAACCTGCTATTGCTGAACGGCTGCTATTACCCGGCCTAAGTACCATTCGACCAATATACAAGGTTCGCTGTTTCAAAATCTTAAGTGCAAATCTTGTTCAAAGAGAATCTTCCAGCACTATTGACGGCAAAACAATGATATTCTTAAACGAAAACTGCAAAAATAATTTTCAACGAGGAATTGTGTTTGCCATGATTTTTTAATAATAAAGCACACGCAAGAAGCGGTCTGCAGCAATGCAGGAGAAAATACAATCCTGAAAAAACATCATAGCGAGAAAGCAATAAAACTTAAGCTTTCATGACAAACTAATGAAATTGTTTTTATTTTTCAGACAGCAGACACAGTCACGCTCCGCCACTTTGAGGTTTCCAATGAACTGAGATGTAATTTGGGAAAATACCTCTTCTATGAAATGTAGAGGTTTTCTTTTCTAGATGTAATCAAATTAAGGAACTATTGTCGATGTCTTCGTATATCAACACGCTATATCTGCAAAGAAAGATTTGACACTATGTTAGTCCAGTTTTCAACTCACGCAAAATCCAAGTTCTGATGCTTTTTATTAAAGTAACTGAAAATATCGGTTTAGATTGTGCGACGCCTTTGCTTTTAAAGTCCCTTTGACTTTTTCACCTGATGGTATTCACAGAATAATAAGAGTGGTAAAATAGCACACAGCTGGACATTCCTTTTACGCAGGAAAGAAAGGTCAAAATATCCCCTTGAAACTCCATTGGCTGCAGGAAGGGTGCGCATGCAATGCAGTCGGCGGACATTAATCTTCTCTCATTCTTGCTCCATGTTTTCTGACAACATCCTTTGCGCTTAACAGTGAAATCAGTGATAGCTGCTGTTTGCGGACCACTACGGGCTTCTGTGCCCTCACTGTGCCAGTTATGCACGTTACATAATGATGGTTAGGCTGGGGTTATTATGCTGAGATGACAGTCTTCAAAGAAAATCAAAGGTTTTGCCGAATTAATACACATAATGAGCTGGAATGAATTGACTTGTGCAAATGCAATGCCCTGTTTAGCTATTTTAAAACTGTTGAAATGTGCACATTAAAAAAGTACTTCCAATGGCCATCCTGTTAAATTGACAAGACTTCATTAACTTAGATATTGTTGTATAATTTTCGATAAAACTTTTGCAATACACAACCATATACCCACTTTTTCTCAAAATTATGTATAGATACCAAGCATATTACAATATGTGTTAAGCTGTATTCACTTGCTAGTAGTCTAACCTTACATTTCAGAATAACTGTGTTTCACCACCTATCATACTCAACTCTTGAGAGGTTTGGGTCAACAAGCTAAGGAGTCCATTTCCTCAAGTTTAAACACGTCAAGCTCTGGGGAACAGCAATAGTAGTCTGTGTAATGCTGGTACTGAAGGAAGAGGGTGCTGTCTGTGTAATGCTGGTACAGAAGGAAGAGGGTGCTGTCTGTGTAATGCTGGTACAGAAGGAAGAGGGTGTTGCCTGTGTAATACTGGCACTGAAGGAAGAGGGTGCTGCCTGTGTAATGCTGGTACAGAAGGAAGAGGGTGCTGTCTGTGTAATGCTGGTACAGAAGGAAGAGGGTGCTGTCTGTGTAATGCTGGTACAGAAGGAAGAGGGTGTTGCCTGTGTAATACTGGCACTGAAGGAAGAGGGTGCTGCCTGTGTAATGCTGGTACAGAAGGAAGAGGGTGCTGTCTGTGTAATGCTGCCACAGAAGGAGGAGGGTGCTGTCTGTGTAATGCTGGTACAGAAGGAAGGGGGTGCTGTCTGTGTAATGTTGGCACAGAAGGAAGAGGGTGCTGTCTGTGTAATGCTGCCACAGAAGGAAGGGGGTGCTGTCTATGTAATGCTGGTACTGAAGGAAGAGGGTGCTGTCTGTGTAATGCTGGTACAGAAGGAAGAGGGTGCTGTCTGTGTAATGCTGGTACAGAAGGAAGAGGGTGTTGCCTGTGTAATACTGGCACTGAAGGAAGAGGGTGCTGCCTGTGTAATGCTGGTACAGAAGGAAGAGGGTGCTGTCTGTGTAATGCTGGCACTGAAGGAAGAGGTTGCTGTCTGTGTAATGCTGGTACAGACGGAAGAGGGTGCTGTCTGTGTAATGCTGGTACAGACGGAAGAGGGTGCTGTCTGTGTAATGCTGGTACAGAAGGAAGAGGGTGCTGTCTGTGTAATGCTGGCACTGAAGGAAGAGGGTGCTGTCTGTGTAATGTTGGTACAGAAGGAAGAGGGTGCTGTCTGTGTAATGCTGGCACTGAAGGAAGAGGGTGCTGTCTGTGTAATGCTGGTACAGACGGAAGAGGGTGCTGTCTGTGTAATGCTGGTACAGAAGGAGGAGGGTGCTGTCTGTGTAATGCTGGCACTGAAGGAAGAGGGTGCTGTCTGTGTAATGCTGGTACAGAAGGAAGAGGGTGCTGTCTGTGTAATGCTGGTACAGAAGGAAGGGGGTGCTGTCTGTGTAATGTTGGCACAGAAGGAGGAGGGTGCTGTCTGTGTAATGCTGGTACAGAAGGAAGGGGGTGCTGTCTATGTAATGCTGGTACAGAAGGAAGAGGGTGCCGTCTGTGTAATGCTGGTACAGAAGGTAGAGGGTGCTGTCTGTATAATGCTGGCACTGAAGGAAGAGGGTGATGTCTGTGTAATGCTGGCACAGAAGGAGGCGGGTGCTGTCTGTGTAATGCTGATACAGAAGGAAGGAGGTGCTGTCTGTGTAATGCTGGCACTGAAGGAAGAGGGTGCTGTCTGTGTAATGCTGGCACTGAAGGAAGAGGGTGCTGTCTGTGTAATGCTGGTACAGAAGGACGAGGGTGCTGTCTGTGTAATGCTGGCACAGAAGGAGGAGGGTCCTGTCTGTGTAATGCTGATACAGAAGGAAGAGGGTGCTGTCTGTGTAATGCTTGCACTGAAGGAAGAGGGTCCTGTCTGTGTAATGCTGATACAGAAGGAAGAGGGTGCTGTCTGTGTAATGCTGGTACTGAAGGAAGAGGATGCTGCCTGTGTAATGCTGGTACAGAAGGAAGAGGGTCCTGTCTGTGTAATGCTGGTACAGAAGGAAGAGGGTGTTGCCTGTGTAATTCTGGCACTGAAGGAAGAGGGTGCTGTCTGTGTAATGCTGGTACAGAAGGAAGAAGGTGCTGTTTGTGTAATGCTGGCACTGAAGGAAGAGGGTGCTCTCTGTGTAATGCTGGTACATAAGGAAGAGGGTGCTGTCTGTGTAATGCTGCCACAGAAGGAGGAGGGTGCTGTCTGTGTAATGCTGGTACAGAAGGAAGAGGGTGCTGTCTGTGTAATGCTGGTACTGAAGAAAGAGGGTGCTTGCTGATGTTCTTTTGGGCTAGAGGTTTTGAAAATGTCAAGATAACTACTACTGACATTTTATTTGGTTTGTCAGTCAAGGAGATCTTATTTTAACATCCTTTCTTTGGTTTTATTTATTGTGCATTATTTTACAGCAAAAAGGCCAAATGTGTTTACATGTAGCTTTAGAGGGAGATTTTGGATTTCGAGTAATTCGGTTTTCAAGACCAGGCCTTCCATTGAACGTTTGCAATCCGATCCGATTTGCATATTTGCACCAGAACCTGAAGCTTAGAGGCAAGCTTTATCAATATTTGTTGCATTGGTAGGGGGGTGCAGACCACGGATGGGTCTCTGAGTGATGCAATACAGAAAGTGGGAGATCTCATCACTGGATACTGGAAGTTGACTTGCGCAATTTGCATTTTGTACGCTTCAGTGTGTTGCACGAAAGCCATACAGATTAAATCACGCTTGCAACAGTTGTAGCTCTATTTTGCACAAGTCCGATATCTGAACCATGCCCAATCACTTGAAAGAAACATTTTTATGGCATTTGATTCTTTGGTGGGTGGATGCAGTATACTTTGTTTGCATAATGCAACACAGTTTGTTGGAGGCATTTGAACTAACCTCTGGCAATTCATGTTCCCACTTTGCTACACACCACTTCAGGGATTTTCACCACACCCAGAAACCTGGCAGCAAACTTTTGGCTGTTCTACATATTTTGTGGGCTGCTAGAGGAACAGTCTGCAATATTGTGAGATGCACCTTGTTTAAAGGTTCACACAGCAGGTGTTTTATAATACACTGACACATTTGTCAAACAGGCTTACCTAGTCCTTTCAGCACCTGACATATTCAAGGTAACAACATAACATGTCTCAGCAGAACTGCTCAGTGTTTCACTGTAGGGAATGGTTCCTGCATATGTTGGCATTCAGGAATTGCGTGTAGTATCCCACAGCACCAATAAGTACTGCGCTGACTTCAGCTACAGCATGTTGGAGGTCACCACAAGTTTGGCGGTATCCCAGCGGTAAATCTGCCGGGATACCGCCCAATGCAAATAGCATTACTGCAACTTGCGGTAATTCTGTAAATCTACATTTTATTCAGAGTTCAGAGGACTCTATGGGGCATTTTCAGCACATTTACTGCGGCGCAAATTGTGCCAGGGTAAATGCGCCGAAAATGGGCAGAAAGTCATCAGATTTACCTCAAGCACAAAGCTGAAGGTGAACCTCCCAAATTCCTGCCCAAACTCAGGATTGGGCAGAGCGGTAATGCAATGGTAATAGCGTTACTGCTGCATTTTTACCACTGTGCCCAACCCGTGTTGAGGCCCTTGACACCAAAACAATGTTAATGTTGATTCAAAAGTTAGGGACAAAAGTTATTGATGAAAGGGAAGAAGCACAATCTGAAATTGCATTATCTACTGCACCTGGTCTGATAGCAAAAGAAGTCGTTTTTTCCATAGCTGAACTCTGTTTGTGTGAGATCAGAGATTAAAAGTTGTCACTACAATGCACCAGCCTCTGACAGAAGCTTCCCCACTGCAAGCCTTGCTAACTATGTCAATGGCACCTGTAGAACACCGATTGAGTCGCTTAAACACTAACTAACCTTTCAGCTCCTAGCCCCCCTCCACTGGAACTCCTTACCTCTCTCAATCCGCTCTATACCTACCTTTTCCTCCTTTCACACTTCCCTGAAATCTCTCCTCCATCCCCCGCCTTGAAACCTTCCCCACCTCTCACCCTCTCCCCTTCCCTCGAATCTTCCCTATGATCCTCTCTGCCCCCCCTCCCCTTATCCTCCTTCACTTCCCCCTTATATACCTTCTGTTTCTCCCCTCCTCCTTCCCTATGTATTGCGTTGTTATAATGTAAAGCGCTTTGGGTGAAAGCGCTATATAAACAAAATAAATACAAACAAATACATAACAAGAAGCATGATGAATTACACCGCGGATGTCATTTAGGCCTCGCCAGAGGCTACAACTTCGACCCCTGAGGTCTCTCTTGCTACCCCTATAGTCTCCCTTGCTACCCCTAAAAAAACATTTTCTTTTTCTTTTTTTAAATGAAAGCTCCTGGACTGTGGCCAGCGACATGTGGCTCTTTGCTTCTGAAGTGCCTGGATTTCTTGTTCAGTCCTCTTAAAAAAAAAGGCAGAAAAAGAACCAGGGTTCCACAAGTCTAACACTTTCAGCAGTGACCCTAAATAAGAAAGAATAGGAATACCAAATAAAGTGTCTTTCTGTAATTGTAAGCAATAATTGCTAGACTCATTAAAGGTTTATTTCAGGCACAGTTCAGGGGGTGAGTCGCTGATTTAGTTTGTTCGTAAACACCTCAACTCAGCCTTTCGTCCTTCTGAGGTTGACAAATGAGTACCAACACAGGTTGGGTGATATTGTATGTATATTTGTTCCATATAAAGCGCTGAAGCGTACGTGCTATATAATAACACATCATTATCACTTAGCCATGGACGTCTGCTTGCATTCACAGTAATTTGGTAATATGGGCCTATACACACTGATCTTAACGTTACATATGGTGATCCATTTTTGTATGAAATGTATATCTCATTATAGTGATATAACCATATTTTTCGTACTGTACTTAGGAACAATGCTATGTGATGCCACTTCCTGTTTTGTCAAGGGGTGAAAGGTTGTGTTCCATCGCTTCCCGTGATATCACTTCGGTGTGGGCTCAAATGACAGCAATTCCTGTGATGTCATCAGAGATCAAGGGTCGTATGATATCACTTCCGCTACCCCAGGCATTTTGGTGAAATGACGTCCCTGAATTACACCTGTTTAATGTCAAACTGGTGGCCAGCTTGCAATACTCCTTTATAGGAATCCAGCATTTTAGGAGGCTGATGGCAAGTGCTGATCATCACTGGCTGTTTCTCAGCCAGCAAGATTATACAGCAATTCAATGTATTACATTAAAGTTATTCCACATCGCTCTGTCATATCGCTTGACAATCTAAAACATTCCAGCAATGAAAAGTTCTCATTAAGATGCTGACCTTGAGTGTGTCTTTACTACAGACAATGAGAGGCCTGCATTAACAAGGGAAAGGTCTGAATTCCAAGCCCGAAGCAATCTGAAAAACAAGCCACGCCTCTCACCATTTCCGAATCACAAACCTGAAGTCCTGAGGTCATTCCCAAATGGAAACAGTTTGTGAAGACAAGAATTCAAATGCATGTTAGTTAACAAGATATGTATCATAGCATGTTCTAACGTTTTCCACACATTGCAGACACTGACAAATTGGTGAGCCTTTCTAAAACAAAAACAATATAGTTTACCCACAATATGAAAATAAGTGTACGTGCATATAGAGTAAGGGAATTAATAAATGGATAGAGTCAATAATTGGCAAATGATGTACACGCAGTGGCTGGAATCATCTTCCTAAGCTGGCAGATACTTATTCTGCAAGGTCTTTTCCCCATCAGTTCTTGGCAGAGCAGCAAATGAGGAAACGAAGAATGTGAGTGTGTGCTGAGCAACATGCAGCTGATTGTATCACAGCCAAGTGCACATTGAGTGCTGGCCAATATGGCAACTGTCAATGAGAGGTACTGTGCAGTGGGAAACACATGAAAGAGTTACTGTGACAGAAATGTCATTACAGCATGGACATAACTTGTCAATCAAAGAACTTGATACATGACAGCAACAGTGCTCTTATTTTTTATTTTTATTTATTGAGTATTTATAATACGCCTATACACAATCTGCTTCGAGGCGCAACAACACAAGGGGGTTGGGGAAAGGGAGCACAAAACAAAAATGACCCTATTAGCCTTTGTGATATTCGGATCATGCAAGTGCAGAAGAGAAGTGCAGGGGAGAGTGGAAGGGGGGAAGTGCCGGTCAGGGCGGAAGGGTCTATGAGAAAAAGCGAGTGCCAGGGAGGGCCAGGTGGACAGTGCCAGGGGAAAGCATAGAGTGAAGGGGAAGCTAGGTCCAGTAGCTAAATGCAAAGTCATGGCATGGGAGGGCTACAAAAGAACAGGCCCAGCCAGGCTAGTGCGAGAAGATGGACCCAGAAAGGCAAGTGCAGGTTGAGGGCGTAGTCAAGGGAGGCCAAGCGCTGGGGTAGACTGGACTAGGGGGGCCTGGTGCCCTGTAAGACTCTGAAGAAACCAGGCAGCCAGTCAAGAGGCTGGCAGGGACATTAGCAGGAGAGGGGTAGATGGAAGGAAGAATAGAATAGGAAGGACTTGAGAATCTTCTGGAACTCAAAGAGATTCGGATCAAGTCTGAGAGGGGCAGTGAGGCCTTTCCAGAGGGAGGCACATGCAGTGGAGAGAGATCCACCCCCCACTCTCTGCTTGGAACAGCGTCTAATCTGCAGAGAGTTAGAGCTAGATGACTGAAGGACTCTTGCACTTGCATGGAGGTATTTAGGGAGGGAAAGTTTAATGTAGCGGGGTCCCAGACCCCAGTAAGCTTTGTGGGTGATGCAGAGAGCCTTGAACTTGATCCTTGCAGCAACCGGGAGCCAGTGGTGAGATTTTAGAGCAGTGGGGAGATTTTAGAGATGGAGAGATAGGGTCCCTGGGCTTGAGGACAAGGATAAGTCTTGCAGTCCTGTTCTGGATGAGTTGAAGGGGGTGAATGGAGGAGTTAGGCAGATTGAGGAAGAGTCTGTTGCAGTAGTCTAGCCTGGTGAGGAGCAGAGCTCAGGAGACATTGAGTTTCTGGGGGAAGGTGAGGAAAGAGAGAATGCCTTAGAGGTGGTGCAGCAGAAAGTGGACCTTCTTGGCAAGCTTCAAGATGTGTGGAGAGAAGAAGAGAGATGAGTTGAAGATGACACTGAGGTTTTTTGCTCACGTGAGGGTGAGTGGAGGGTGCCCATGGAGGGCGGCCAGGATGAGCGAAGGAAAGAGGTGTCAGGGGGTCCAATGAGAAGGCTCTCTATTTTACTGGCATTAAGGCAGAGATCCTTAGCAGAGCACCATGCCTGGATAGCAGACAGTCAGTCAGGAATGTGAGAGGAAGAGGAGGAGGCAGAGGAGGGAAGCTTGAAGGAGAGCTGCATGTCATTAGTTTAACATTGGAATTTAGGAGATAAGGTGGAGATCAGATGGGCTATAGGGGCCAGGTAGATGTTGAAAAGCTAAGGTGAGAGGATAGAGCCCTGGGGGACACTGCAGGTGGAGAGTGAGATGGTGGAGAGAAAAGGGCCCAGTTGAACCTGAGAAGGTCGGTCCAAGAGGAAGGAGGTCAACCAGTCCAGAGTCAGGTCCATGATGCCAAGGGTGTCATGGAGCCGATTTATCAGGGTGGCATGATTGTATGTATCAAAGGCAGATTAAAGGTCAAGAAGGATGAGAACGGAGGAGAGTTGGAATCAAGATTAGAGAGCAAGTCCTCATGGGCGTTCAGGAGAGCAATGTCTGTGCCTCTGGCAGCTCTGAAGCCAGACTGGCGGTTGTGGAGACACCCAACAGATTCCATGTGGTGGATAAGATGCGTATTGCCCATTAAGCGGGTAATGGAGATAGGGCAGTAGTTTGCTGGACAGGAATTGACAGCAGAATGCTTTCTGAGGAGAAAGTGCACAAGGGAGTGCTTGAGGAGTGAGAGGAAGGATCAAGTGGCAAAGGAGGGATTGCAGAAATCAGTCAGGGCTGGAGCAAGGGAGACAATGTTGTCCTTGATAGTTCTAGAGGAGCAGGGGATCACCTGTTTGAATGACACTTTCACAGAGGTACTTATCTAGGAACCTCATCAGTGTTATGGGAGAAAAAGAGAAGAGTAGGAGGGGAGCTTAGAAGGGGGCAAAGGGAGGCCTGTCAGAGGGTTTGAGGGAAGGGGGTGGAGTAGGGGAGAGTGAGAACAAGATGTCCTGAGTTTTAGAAATTAAGTGAGAGGCCAGTGAAGTGCAGAGGGCCAGGGAAGGCAAAGGAGAAGTGGAGACTGCAGTAGGGTTGGCAAATTCCTTGAAGATTTTGAAAAGGTCAGCCATATTATTAGTGGCTGCAGAGATGCGGGCTTGGATATAGGCCCTCTTCTTTGAGCAGATGGAGAGTCTGTATTGCATTTGGATCAGGAGCCAGGGCAGTTTGTCAGAGGAAGTGCCTGAAGCCTGCCACCTCCGCTCAGCTGCTCTGCACTTGTGTCTCAGATCATCAGGTGGGAGTTATACCAGGAGTTACACTTGGAGGCAGGCTTCATGTGGATCCTCATGGCAGGGGCAAGGATGGACAGTTAAAGTTTAGTCCCGGCTGTGTCAGAGTGAGAGTCAGTGGCAGGAGCAGAAGGAGGAGTGAAGGTGGCGGCAAAGGAGGAAACTAACACTCGCTCCATAGGTAGAATGATGGAGAAGGTGGCTGGCAGTGCAGGAGGGGGCTTAGCAGGGGGACCCAGGAATTCCAGGTGAGAGGAAAGGAGAGCATTCATGTACCGCTCCTGGTCCACCTCCTTCTAATGGAAAGCAATAGGGTGGGTTGTAAGATCACACTGTAGTTAAACAAGCTATTTTGCCCATGCAAAGTTTGGAAGGCAAGAGACACAGAGGAGTGGACTTCTGTGGGAGAAAGTGGAAGATGTGGTGGCCGAGTGGCAAAATCTTTATAGCTGCAACTTGGAATGTTGCTGGTGAATATAGGCCAATCTGTAAGCGAACACAAAGCATATCGCCAGGTTTTTACATGTCCTCCAATTGGCAGTGGCACAGTGTGTCACTGAATCTCTCGCTGAATTCCTTTCTGTGGGATGCATTTCAGTGGGTCATTCAGTGGGTCATACAGTAACATGGTTTACTGTATCGCAAACTGCTACTCCGCTAGTTGGAAAAGTCAGTGCCATCTAGCTAGAATTCTACATTGCTCATGCCTGATCACATATGAGAGTAATTCAATTATGTGAGCACAGCAGTAACAGTTTCAGATGAGTATTTGAGGGACATTTCTTTAGAGATAGAATGACATTGGCTGTGTTTCAGACTGCAGGAAGGGACACCTGACAAACACGTTACTTTGTCCTTAAATTCACTAGTAAGGCACTATTTGAGCCAGCTGTGCACAAGAAAGAGTCTTTAATGAAAGGCACTAGTTACTCAGCAACAGAGTTAGCCATTAAGAAATGTGTCCTCTGGTCATTCTCTCTCGTCTCTGCATTCAGAAGTGGATACAGGGAAATGGTTGGCAATAGTTCAGAGTTGTTTCCATACAGTTACAATGAATATTTGTAATTTCAGGTAGTATATTCCTCCAGTATGTTTGCTCAGAGTGTTTTTAAAGTTGAGAGAACAGTGCACCCTAAGATCTATCAAAAAGGATAATAAGGACAGGCCGATTGAAGGTGCTTTGTTACTTATTTATTTTATTTTATCAAAGTGTATTAAATGAACAAATTGAAAAGAATGGGAAAAAAGAACATCACATATATTATTTGCATGTGCTGAACCATGTTTCATTATAGAGAGCTAGGCCAAGGATTTGCCTCCTCATGAATGGGGTATGTGTGATCCATCTACAACACGATCTGCTGACTGTTAAGGATCCCACACTCAGTTTCAAACACATTGGAATGCACTCACTTGTTTTTGCCTTTCAAATATAGTCGCCAATATTGTCAATATTCTCTAAAGCGCTCATTTAAATTGAGGTCTTTTAAGAACTGATTCTATGCCAGGACCGGAGGGGAGCATTATTCTTCACTTCTTTATAACTACGCTTCAGCAGCTCTTCAAAACGTGTAACAGTTTTCTTTTTTTTTTTATACAACTGTGTTTCAAAACATTTCAGAAAACTTCCAGAGAAAGACAACCACCACACATAAGTCTCTACTCCTCAGTAGCTTTCCTGTTGTGCACATTGAACCGATCCAGACCCACTCCTACCTTATGAGACACTGCCTGCCTGGGTCCCTTCCTCTTCTTTTGGCTGCTCTTCAAGCAGATAAGTACTTTTCCCTATTCTCCGTTATCTGGTTTTGCAATTTATAGTGTAATGCATTATAAATATACTGGAAAGGGGCATATAACCCATGAATGATAAATCAATAGATTTTCAGATGATTTTGAATGACGGGGCGTAGCAAAAGTGGACTCAGCATCAAGGACCAATATACAGAAGCGCACACGAGCACAGTGCGGGTTACAGCATAACAGTCGGGGCCCAGTGTTTAACATGCTTCGGCGCCGGGAGAAACAGAGGGAGTGCTAGCCGTTCGCATGAGCCAACACGACCAAATCAGGAGACCGGCTCATGCCCACCGCACCCCACTTTTTAGATATTGTTAGCGGACACAGCAGTGTCCTAGACGAGCATAGATAGCATGTAATAAGGGGCACGTCTCCTAGAGGAGTGGCCTCAACGTGTGAGAGCAGAAAGCTTAATAAGAGCACGTAAGAGTACATACTAGCATGTGTATTAGCGTCACACTGCACAAAGAATATCTCGGAACAGTAGAACGTCTCAAGGCACATATTAGCGATAGCCTTAAGGCTTCAGCACGGTGCAGTGCAGCATGCCATCATACATTGCAGCCTGCACAGATCGAGCATATGAACACACGCTCAGCTACACTTGAGTACACAGACTACAGCATGGATGTAGAGGAGGAATGGAGCCAGTGAACTGAAGAGAGTGAGGAGGAATTCATGCCCGAAGAGGACAGAGACCTCATGCTTGTGCTGAGGGAGTCCCTCATTAAGGCAGTAGCTCAGGGTGTGAAGCCATTACAGGACATGCTGTATTATAATTGTTATAACATGCGGAATAGCAACGAGTGAGGCGCCGCAACGTCTTGCTTCCAAGACAAAAGTGTTGCCCCTGAGCTATCCTTCTTCTCCTCCTGCAGGTCGTGGAAACCCTACTGGCCGAAAAGAAAGCAAGCAGAGGTGCTGAAAAAAGCACAGAAAGAATGGCAGCCAGCCCAGGTGAGGGTACATCCACCAGACACCTTGAATCAGGGGTTGAGAAACAGGGGCATGAACCGACCTGGAAGAGAAAATCCTCTTCTACTCCCCAGGGTCAAATGACAGGGATAAAGAAAAAGCTCCAAGAGGCAGCCGATGCGTTAGACACACTCAAGAATGCCTTCCTTCTCAAGTCAGCTTCGCCTCGTACCCCCTTCCAGAGCAGAAAAAACACAGGTGACACTGACACATCACATGATGATGACAACAATGACTTAAAAGGGGGACACTGTGTCGATCAGGTTGTGAGCACTGGGAAAGACAATTCTTCAAGAGGACAAAGAGAGCATGTCAGACATGTTCAGGTCTGACAGCATCAGGCATCCGAGATCCACCAACTGACTGTCCTCCCCCAGAGTGTCATTATACATGGGACAGAAAATGTGCATACCCCTAGAAGCATGTTTCCACATGAAAGCAGAATGCCCAAGACCTGAGCTACGGGGGGAAGGAGCAGACACCCCTGAAATAGAACCACAAATGCTTACATTTGTGACTAAACCATCCAAGGATGTGCGGAAAGGCATGGGCAGAGCATATAAAGGGTGCCAGGATAAGGTACTATTGGTCGGGGCAAATTGCAAGAATCGTGGATCTCGCTGACAGGGCCAAAGACACAGGGGAGCCAGTAGATGCACAAATACTGTCCAACTGGGTGCACTGAGCAGTGTGCATGCTTGGCAATGCGAACTGTGA
The DNA here is from genome assembly GCF_040938575.1 of Ambystoma mexicanum. Lineage (NCBI taxonomy): Eukaryota > Metazoa > Chordata > Amphibia > Caudata > Ambystomatidae > Ambystoma > Ambystoma mexicanum. The sequence continues at coordinate 1,102,869,088 of NC_090924.1, read as the reverse complement.
ATTGTCCTCAGAAAGGAGAAGACGTTTACTGCAGAAAATAGATAATAAATTAATTGACCTAGCCTTGTATGAGCCTTGTATGAGGTGGGAGAAGCAGCACAGGGGCCTACTCTTTGGAGAGTATTTTATCTAAAGAAAAGAACACATTTGTGGGGACTTTTACAGTGCTCGATAAAAGCGCAGTACACTATATGCAAAATATTCCCAAACAGAGTTTTTGCTGGCACCAGCCGACACAGAGATTGACTGGTCGATTTATCTCCCAGAAAAGACCTCAAGGACAGAAAGCACAATATTGAGAAATTAGACCGCAGGGCGCGTTCTTTCCAAGCAGAGGCAGGAGCTCCCGAGGACGTAGAGGTAGAGGCTTCTACAGACATGAGACATGTATTGGGAAAGTATCCCCCTGTAGGTGGCAGGATAAAGTAATCCTAGTACATTGGCATGAGCAATCAAACAATGCTTGGGTTTTGCAGACAGTAGCAGGGTTCCAGTTAGACTTTGTGGCAATGCCTGCACTGACACAAATACCCCATCGTCTGAGCACCTTGCAAGCAGAGAGAGGTCTGTTATACACAGAGCTAGAGCTCTAAAGCCTGAAAGGGGTTTTAGAGAGAGGGGAACCCTCATTCACTAGGTTTCTACAGCAATATGTTTCTAGTGCAAAGAAAAGGCTAGGTAAGACCAGTCATCAATCGGAGGAAGCTAAACATTTGGCTTGTGCAGAGACACTCCAAAATGGAGGAAATCCATCTCCTCTGCAATATCCTCAGAAAACATTATTGGCTAGCAAGACTAGACCTAAAGGATGCAGACCTTACAATACTGGTAGCAACAGATCAGCGTCCCTATTTGAAGTTCCTTTGGAAGGAGCAGTCATGACAGTTCAAAAGCCTGCTGTTTTGTTTTTTCTCAGCACCCTGGGTGTTTACCAAGGTCATGAGGCCAGTTGTAGCTACCATGAGCGAAAGAAGAATAAGAATACCAATATATTTGGATGGCATTCTGTTCATGGTGCAAAACAAGCAACAGCTGCAAGAACAAGTTCAATGGTTGAGCTCGTTCCTGACTTCGCTGGGGTTTCTAGTGAACAAGGAGAAATCTGCCCGTACTCCGAGCAGGTGTGCAGAGTTCCTGGGTTTCATGATAGATACCAGGAAAGAATTGCTCGAGCTACCAGCTCAGAAGATGAGAGTGATAAAGAAAGTGTTAAGAGTAGCTCTCAGGAAAAAGGATATATCGCTTCAGAGTTTAGCCAGAGGGGTAGGACTGTTAGCGTCCTCGATTCAGGCAATCTTCCCGGGACCTCTCCACCACAGACCTCTGCAGAGGATGAAGATCAGACATCTTCAGGAGGGAGTGAGAAATCACCAGCTAGTGCCCGGAGATGTGGAAAGCAGAACAGAATTGCAGTGGTGGTTGCACAACATGGAAGCATGGAATAGTCAATCTATTTTCAGAGACGCTCCAGAACTAGTAATAGAAGCAGACGTGATCAGATGAGGATGGGGAGCAAGGTGTGGACAGATAGAGACAGGCGGCAAATGGTCCCAAGAGGAACTGCAGCTGCACATGAACTGCCTAGAATGACTAGCTGGCTCATTCGCATTTAAGACGTTTGCCAAAGGCAAAGCGAGCTGCTGCATTCTCCTCAAAATGGACAATACATCTGTAGTGCGGTACACCAACCATCTAGGCGGCACTCATTCCAGAATGCTAGTGGAACTAGTGAAAGACTTCTGGCACAACTGCCTGGAGAAGAAGATATAAATTACAGCACAATATTTACAAGGAGAACAAAACCTAGTAGTAGACTGCAATTCATGCTACCTGCTGGATTCCATCGATTGGATGTTGCACAAACATGTATTTATGGAGTTACAGAACATATGCAGTCCTTTAGACACTGCCCTCTTTGCAACCAGATCAAACACACAGATGGCAAAATACTTCAGCTAGATGCTGGACCCCAGAACCCAGGGCACAGATGCCTTCCTCCAACAGTGGAACGGAGAAGTTCAGTATGCCTTTCCCTGTTCAAGATGCCAGCCATAACACTTGCCAAGATACGCAGAGAGAAAGCAGAGGCAGTGATAGTGAAGCCATACTATGAATCGCAAGCAGGGTTACAGTTCTGATTAAACTTTCCTTGAATTTCCCAGGGACGAATGCATTCCAACAGGAACTGCTCATGAATTGAGTGGGAGCACATCACCCCCTGGTGGAGGTACAGAGTCTCACTTTGCTAGCGTGCAGGGTTTCAGGCAGAAATAGAATATGTTGGAAATTTCGCAAGAAGCTGATGAGTTCACCAAGATCTCAAAGGCCCCATCTACAAGTAGAAGCTATGGCGCTACATGGAGGTGCTAGGATGCGTGGTGTGAGCAATGGGGTGTTCATCCCGTTACTGCCCCTATAGAGCAGGTGCTTAATTTCCTAGCATGGTATTGTACAAAAAATGTCGCCCTCATTTGTGCGCCCCCGCAGTCATTGCGACTTTGGAGGTGAACAAAATGAGAGTGACATTTACTGTGCCCAAGCAGAGCGGGGATTGCGGGGGTGTCCCCCGCTCTACCTGGGTGCAGTAACGGGGGTCATGGGTTGCAGGGGTGTCCCCCGCTTACCATTTCAGAAAGCGGGGGACACGTAAGAAAAAAAAAGAAAAAAAAAAAAGCACCCTGGAGCGTCAGCTCTAACCCACGTTAGTGGGAAGAGCTGACGCTGCAGGGATCGCAGGGGGCGGGCAGCACACTTCTGCATGTGCCGCCCTAAAGGTGAGTGGAGTGGGGGGGTTGGGAGGGGTAATGTAGGCCGGGGGAAGCAGGCAAAGTGATCCATATGATCACTGCGCCGCGCCGTAACTGGTGTTGGCATTTTCGTCCATCGCAGTTACGGGGGCACAGTCATCACATAGATCTCAGATCGCTCTCAGAACAAGGAAAGGCGTTCAGAATGGTGGAAGTGTACAGGTCAGCCATTTCAGCGGGGTATGAGCTTGTCGATGGTAAGACTACTGAAAGGAATTAAGTTGAGTAATCCCCCTATGACTAAGTACTCGTCACTATGGGACATCAACAATGTACTCAGGCTATTTAATGGGTGGCCAAGTAATGAACAGCTTTCGGTTTAGCAGCTAGCAGTAAAACTGGCTATGTTACTCTGTCCAATTTCGTGTAGGAGAGTATCAGACCCGAAAGCACTGGAAGTAGACAGGAAAGTGTTTTATCCAGAGGGAGTAGTATTTAACATCACAAAGCGCAAAAAAGGGAATTCCTCAGTGATATCTTACCCATACTTCCTCGGCAACGCCAAATTATGTCTAGCGCAATGCATCAAATGGGTACGAGGGGAGAGATATGCTAACATTTGAATGAGCAAGACCGCGTATTCCTCTCCCTTATTCTCGTCTCTTACCCTGTAGGTGAGGAGCAAAACAACGGATGAGCAAGTTATATCCATGGGAGATGTTCATGCACAGCTGCGGATGGAGGTTGAGCAGAGTTTCAGTGGCAGCGACTGAAGAAGGATGTCGGGATACAGTTCATGGACAATTGTTTCAGTTTCATTGACTTTGTCACAAGGATTAAGTGTCAGTTTCAGGACACCAAAAGAACAGGAAGGTACCAAGGCTGCAGGAGACTCCTAACGAAGTAAAGGGTCCGGATTGTTTAAAGTTTCACAGCAGGAAAACTCCTGAGGAGATTGTTATGGGGGGTGGTAGCCTTTCTCAGGCAGTTTTCCGGAATGCTCTGAATGCAGTTGTATTAAAAAGAAAAACTGTATATGTGTTGAAGAGCTGCGGAACAGTAGCAATAAAGAAGTGAAGCATAATGCTCGCCTCAGTGTCTTTAATAGAATCAAGACTCCCTGTGCTGTAGGCCTGGGTAATCTTCATTGGCATAATTAAAGTTTGGGAAACATCCTTAATCTTTTATACACTCCTGACATATGCTTTATGAAGTCAGTTGTTAAGCCTGTTATCCCTTTTTTTCTGACAGCAAGGAAGGATGGAAAAGAGAGTCAGTTACATAGTAACATTTTTGACAATGTGTGAGCTAAGGATAGTGGGTAGATGCCGAGAGTGAACCCTTTGAGACTGCATGGTGCATCTGTGAATTATTTGGCTGGGTACATGTCATTAATGTTAAGAATTTGTGTATGTTTTTTGTACATTTATGTTTAAGTCAATTGCATAAAGTATTAATCAAATTTCATGTTTGCAGACCTTGATAAAGTTCTTGATATGCAAAGTTTTGTGCATACGAGTTTGGGACAAACGTGGAAGAGTAACGCATGGCAAGTGTTTTGAAAACATATAATGTGTATGCTGGGACATTACATTTAGTGGAACCTAAATTGTTTGAATCTGAGTGTGAAGTCTAGAGGTGAGCAATCCTTTTTACTGATGCAGAGAAATTAACCATATGCATGGGTGTCCATAGGTTTTGATCGTCTGCCATCTCAATAGTTGAAAAGATAAGGTCGCATTTGTTATGCTGCTGGCAATGTTCAACCAGATCTTTTAGCAATGGATTGCGATTTTTCTGGATTGGATGTGTACGAGACATATGAACCTTATGAAAGTACTCAGAGGAGTCATTTGAAATAGGTATGCAACACGGAATATCACTGCGTTGTTTAAAGCAGTGACGAATGGCTGGCTAGATGGCAAGTGACAGAAGCACAGCCTTGGGTAGTTCCCATGAGTGGCCCCAGAATTGTCCCGCATATCGTGTCTAGTTACTCGCCTCCTTTCTGCTTGAAATTATGCTGACGTCTGATCATGGACATCTTGAATTGGAGGTACAGTGGTCAGCCTCTCCATGATGTGTGGACCCCAGTCCATTTCTTCCCTGAATTAGGCTTGGAGGCAAACACTGAGAAGATATACCTCCAAACAGTACAGAGCGTCTTTTTATGTGGCCCACGGACAGCTTCTGGACTTGCAGCCCTGACAACTCCAATGGGGCTTGATAGGATGACTGGGAGAGGCCACTCACTGGCTCACACTGGTAATTCTGACAGAGTGTGTCTGAGCAGCAGCGGACAGGAAGCACATGGAGTCACTGCGGTGTACAGCTTAACACACCCCATAGCAGTACAGGATGGCCAAGACTCAGATAATTGGGGGTAAGGGACAAGGCAATGCCAAAAATAGTGTTTTACACATTGAACATGTGGCGCACTTCCTGAAGCCTTTAGTCAGTTGTGGTAACCAAGTTGTTACATTGGACTTTTTTCAATTCTAGGAGTAAAGATGAACTAATTACACAAAATCAGTGCAAGTTTTTAGCTCACAGGATTGTTGCATAACAAGCGAAATCACCTTTCTGGTTTTTAATTACACATGAACAATTTGTAAAAATAAATAGGACAATTATACACATCTCCAGATGGGGAGCTTAAAAACCAAAAGTAAAAAAGCTAACAAGTAAGATTTCCACGTCTGCAACGTAGAATCAACCATCTCCTAATTTTCGTAAATTAGTAGGTGTGGAAACACGCACACTTATTTAATAGTGCATTCAGAAAAAGGCTTGTAAAAATTACAATTTATTTCAACAAATCTCGCCTGCATGAAGAACATTGTCTGCATGCTTCTAATGGTACGTACACTACATATATCAAGAGGAACAATAGCCCAAAACATGGCAGCCTTATCAAACACAAAGGTAGGACCAGGTTGCTAACAACCCGAACCAACAACAATATGGAGTCTGCTTTGAGAACAGACCCGAGCAGGACACTTTGAGCACCTTTATATTGAAATAGATGCACGCAGATCCAAGTGCACATGCTCTATACTGATAATGAATATTAAATGTGGCTCATTTCCGAACGTGGATCAGCGCACTGAACGCAGCACTTGTTGCCAGCATACTACACGGCCTTCATTTCATACACAGAAGACCGTTTTTACCAATCACATTGCAAGACTTTACAGGAAGATATAACCCGTAGAGTTAACTAAACGGTCAGGAATGTCATTGCAATCTAAATTATACGGCTAAAAGTATACGCATTATTGAACCTGTTAAGGCATGGCTATTACTTTCGAACATTTTCACATTGAAATAGACGCACGTGGATCCAAGTGCACATGCTCCATACTGACAATGAATATTAAATGTGGTATATTTCCGAACGCAGTTCAGCGCACTGAACGCAACATGCGTTGCCAGTACACTACATGGCCTTCATTTCATACACGGAAGACCGTTTTTACCAATCACATCGTGAGACTTTACAGGAAGCTATAACCCCTAGAGTTAACTAAACAGGCAGGAAAGTCATTGCAATCTAAAGCATTCGGCTCAAATTATACGCATTATTGAACTTGTTTTTTTGTCCAAATCAGCTCATATATCATTTCCTAATAACCACAGACTAGAGCAGAAATGAACAAGTGGCCAGAAACGCTCTTTGTGTTGAAAAAAGAAACACAGATAAGTTTGTTTATGAAACGTGGGGTTCTTCTATTAGATGTAACTGGGATTACCCCATGATTGGATGAAAAAGCTGTTAAGAATATTGAGTGTACTGCAAAAGACCTGGTAAGGTTTCAAGTCTAATGTATTTATTGTGAATTAAATCAGAGAAAGTCACAAAGAGCCAATCCAATAGCATGCTTGATCCGATACTAATATATACTTCTGTTTGTCTGTTATTGTCCTGTTCTTTTTGAATAACCACAAACCTCCCACCCATCCCCCTTCCCTAAAAATGGCCATCTTTCATCTTTCATTTTCTATATACAATTGTTCATTTTTCTTTTTCTTCTTTAATGGATATGGATGCGCAAAATGTTGAACTTCTTCTTTTTAATTTAATCTTGGCAATGACTATGTAAATTGCGCAAAATTATGCTTTACAATTATCGGATTTACTTTGTCAAACAATTGTATTTTATTTTGAATTCTGGTACTTAGCCCTGATTAGAAAAAGACGGACCATACTTCGAAACACGTGTCATCACAAAAGGACACCCAACAATATATAAAAACACTGTGTGAACCAAAAAGAGGCTTTTGGATTTTTTTCTTTTTTCTTTTGACTTTCATTGGAGAAATGGGCGCATTAGCATAATTTAGTGTAACTGCCAAAACTAACTATGTTTTTCCGAATGGAGTAGAGGAACCAAGGACTCCATTGTTACCTAATTTGATGTGACCTGAACAAATACATTGTGAAAAACAAACACAGAGGGCACAGAGTTCTATCAATAGGTACCTCAAAACAGGTTCTTCACAACCCTAGAAAAAATAGATAAATCCAGCCACAGAATCAGAAAGAAAGTATTGGAAAAAAGGAGAAATAGGAGCAAGAGGAGAAAGTAATCCATTATTAATCATTAATAATTATACCAATCTATATTAATAAACATATGTTGTCAACGTTATACTTTCTGTACAATCAACCAAAAAATTTAAGAATTCAGACAAAAGTGAGGGTGTTCTAATTATCTCACTACATGGTACAAGCGACACCTAATAGCCCTGATTAAAAATGCTCATCTCAACGAAGTGGTGTAGTTAATCAGGATTTCAAGGCTCCACCAACATTGACTGAGAGGTAAACAGGACTCAAGGTGGTCAACTGATCAAGTGTGCACCTCGCTTCCAGCTGTTTTGGCCTGTTGCCATGAAGAGGAAGCCCGCGGCTTGCAGAGTGCGCATACTTATATGGAATATAATTCGATTAGCAAAGAATATAATATATGAGTGTACAAGTTTATACATTGATATGTTCCAGGAAACCTGGCCCACAACACAGACCACTTGCAAAGGATGCGCCTGCTTTGATATCCCTGCTCTCAAGGGGCCTGTAGGGAGACCCAGCTGAGGGCTGTCAATATGGGTAGAAGTCTCCCTGAATGCTCCATCCGAATTAGTGGATTGTGGTAGTACTGATTTGCAGGCACTACACTTTCAACTCTGGGATTTACCTGTTCTTCTTTTTTTTAATATTGAACATATATAATAGACAAACCCTCTGGGGATGGGATTAAGATCATTCACCTTACGTAACATAATATTGTAAAATAGAAATAGAAACATAAAAGGCACACATGTTATTTTTGATGACCAAACCCTTCAATTTTAACCACTAGAGCTAACTAATGGTATATTAGATGATGAAGAAACAGGATTGGACATCCCCGATTTAGTAATATCTTCTCCTAAAAGACATCATAAGTATGTCTTACAGACAGCATGTCCATGTTCTCTTGAAGTCTTGGAGCATGCAATGGAAGGGCTATTGGTGACACTCCTGGCAAACCACCTTTTATTAGTGGTACTCGTTCTAGCCACATTGATTAAGACCTGGTTGACCCAGAAGTTGGGTATGCGTGATTTTGAAGAATATAGCGTTGTCCTTCGCACAGTGATCCGTACCTCCCAATTCTCCAGGCCTGACTCAGAGTCTCTGGGTTTTTGTTCTCTTTTCTGGGTCTCCAGGAAGTTCTCAAACTTTGTGATTTGAGTACTCAAAGCCTTCACTCACAAAAAAGAGCATCAATAAAAGGAGGCCTGTAACAAACAGGCTATACGCCTTAAAGACATTTCATCCCAGAGGAGATCTTACTTTGCATTCTGGTATTTATAGGCTGATATTTGAAGGGAAGATGAAGGTAAGATCAAACTGAAATTGCTAAACATATTTATATATTCATAAAGTTGGTCTATTAAATAGAGAATTTCTGAAAGACAGACTTTAACACACATTTCTGCCAACTAGACCTGAGAATATATGTTGTAAGATCCCAGCATCAATGTCTAACCGCTGTGATCCTTTGCAAATTATTTTACCTTACGGTGCTACCTCTATTGAACTTCTAATGCATACTACTTAAGTCTTTTGCTTGCTCAAAATAAGAGGATGGTCTGGTAAACGAAACAACTGGGTGTCGTTTTTAATTAATAAAGTAGCAATATTTGGATTTACCCAGAAGGCAACAAAATGAATACGCTGATAACTTGCTGCTTTGACTTGTTTTAGATTGCTCCATACTTTGAAATGAGAGAATCAGTGCACTGCACAATCAGTACTACCAGAGTAAAATCTAACACTTTTACTAAGGATGACTAAATGGGTTCATCCCAGGGCCTGGGGTGGGGCCCATGGCTGGAGCTTTGGAAATTAACATGTGGTCTTTCAAACAATTGCGGGGGGGCAAAATCGCATGTAGGGGACACGTAGTGGTCGGCAATATAGTGCGTTATGGTGATCTGCCTCTTTTCGCTGGAACAGGAAAAATCAGGGAAATATTAATTGGCACACCCTAGAAACATGGAGAGGAAACTCTTCACCAAAATAAACACTTTCTGAGAAATCGCAAATAGTTAAACGTGCTCCAGTGCTGGCAGTGTTAGGGTGGGACAGAATCGCACAGAGCTCTTTTTTGCATTGCAGAGGTTGGGATTTAACCCGAGACTTTTCATTTCCATTCTTTTGCTGAAAAGCAACGTTCCACATTTGTATACAATACCATTAGCCCTGATTTGAGAAAGATGGCGTAGTCCGTCGAACCACGTGTTATCACAAAGGGCACCCATCCTAATTAACTATTAAACCTCAATCATTATATTCCAATTGAGTGGAGTTTCTTTTCTTCATTATAACTTGGCGCATGAAGGAATAAGCGCAACCACATTTTTTCAGTGTTAGGGTGGGCACACAATTCCAAGTGTACAAAGGTATATATTTGTGGTACATCATGTTGCGTATTTCAGAGTGTGATATTGCTTTCAGTCTGCCTGTGATTCTGCAGAATCCGCTGTGTGCAAAGGCGGAGCAGAACATTTCGGCGAGGCTGGTTCGGTGCGCGCCCGATTTGGCGCAGGCAGTTTGCTGCAGGAGCCGGTTTGGCATGGCTGGTTCAGCGCAATTTCTCATTGAAACAGTGTCAGTTTAATCGGCCACGCAGAAATGGAGTGGGAAACACCAGGGTCCGATTCTGAGGACACACAATCTGGCAGTATGTCACACATATCAGGGTCCGATTGATCTCAGAAAGCGTCAACAAACATGCATAACATAACTTAAGTATGCATTAAATCACACATCATAGCGTTTCGCAATGAATTATCTGACATCATATGCCCCAATCTCCCAATTGAAGTGTCAGGCCGCATTGAAGGAGTATTCCGAATGCAGCACTTTCAATCTGGCACTGCACACCATCCTGTGCACATGTACTTTGAAAGTCACTCACAATATTGCAGCCCCTCCAACGCTCGATCACTCAGCAAGTGACACACCGAGCACTCATTTAGTGGGTCAGTGACTGACTCACTGACTTTATACTCACTGTCGGCCTACAAATGGTGCTGCAGCAGGAGGGAATTAAGTTTCCATTAAGGATCATCACACATTGTGCTACTGTTTGGGTCCACTGCAGCCTGGAGAAGGCTATACAGCATGCTTTCTAAATGCACTTGACCAACCAGTCATGCTTCTGCATGCTTGCAGCGTTAGAAGCGAAAACCAAATGGTGCATTGGGGCTTGCCTGCTTCCTACAGCTGCCAGGTCCCATGCCTTGCACAGCTTAGTATGGTGGATAAGTGGCAGCCACTTATCCATGGTGTGTATTGCACTGCCGTGCCGAAACATGGTTGTGACAAAAAATCCCTGCACCGGACTGGTCGCGCCCGTGGCAAATTGGCCCGTGCTGAACTAGCCACGTCGAAATGGGGTGTACCAGTGTAAAGGGGCAGCGGCGTCCTTGGTGCATGTTAGGTGCCACTCAGTACTTCTCTTTAAAGTGTTTGGAATTGCCTTTAAATCGAGAAAAATAAAACAGCCGTACTTTGCATTCTGGGGCGTTCAGGCCCATACTTATAATGTAGAACTGCTTCGTTGCCCTAAGGGCCTATTATACTATCTAAGTCTCCGTCATCAGAACAACACAGTTTCCCTTAAACTGGATCTACAAGGCAATATGACTGCCCAAGGAGTCAAGCAGAGGTGCATGATGGCTCTGACTCTTTATAATTTGTTTACATACGATCCAACTGTGGCTATTGGTAAGGTATATAACTGTCCCCCGAAAATTGGTGACAAGCATTGTTCAGTCCTTGCGTACGCAGACGACCTAGTGTTATTAGATCACACACGTAGCGGTTACAGAAAAAACAAGTGATGCTATTCACTAACAAAAAGGTAGCACGTACCAGCTTAAAGGTACAGAAACTGGAGATTCTTTACACCCCAAATTATAAATATTTGGGAATTGATATTGAAACGCAGGGGGACTACCTTGAGTGCAAACAGAACAGAAAGAACCGGTCCACCCAAATCACTTCTCTTATATACCGCTTCACTATTACCTAGGCCTGCTTCACTATATGAGCTGCACGATTGTTATACCAACAGGTTCTAGTCCCGATGATGACCTACGGCCTTGAAGCCCTACAAAACATGGACTTAAATTGGTTGCAGGTTGTGGAAGGCAAATATTGGAGAAAAATCTTAGGCCTCCCAACCTGCATACCGGTGGCCATCATTAGGCTGGAATTTGGACTGATCTCATTAAGAATCTCAGGTTCTTAAGAAAAGGGCCGAACTATACCTACTGATGCCGAGTAAATCAGGCAATCCACTTGTTAACATATTGAGGGTTGAATCTTCTAAACAATCTGGAAATGTTGTCCTAAAAAACAAGGTTGACCTATACTTGAAAGAAATTGGTTGGAATATTCGAGCCAAGGGGTTCACGCAAATGTCCAGAATTGCCCTCTCCAAAAAAGCGGATCTTTGGGATTGGATTGGATTGGAAACTATGCACATTTGGAGAATCTGAAGATCTATCAATTTACCAAGTATATGTTATATTCATATAAAGAACCTCAGTTCTGTCTCAATCTGTGTCCAGCAGTTAGACTGAGGCGGTTTATACTGTTACTTAGGATGAACTATCTGCCGGTCCTGGATTGCACCGGGGTAATAAACCAGATACCCCATGCTGAACGTTACTGCTGACTATGTAAGAACCAGTTAATAGCAGAAACTGGGAAACATGTGTTAACAAACTGCCCTAAATTATCCATAACCATAACCAGATCCAATACGGTAGATATATTCACAGTCTTGACTCTATAGCAGAACTAGCTTTCTAGTGGAGCAGCATTAATTCTTTGAACATGAGCCGCCTGATTGCAATGTACAATGTTTGGTTAGTAGTTGAGAGTATACTGGGAATTTCCATTTGAAACAATTTGATGTTGCCCCTGAGATATCAACATTTACTTGTGTTCTGTCCCTCAGGAACCTTTGGCTACTGACAGTAGGAAGGCCTCTGACTCTCTCTTGTATGGCCATTTGTGGGTAATTTTCAATCTGTGACCTATTGCTCTTAGGTGTGGACACTTATAATGTAACAGATCTATAGCTAGATGTAAATCTAGTTACTCATCTGTGTTTCTGTTATTTTACTTTTGTGCATATTAATTAACTATGCTAGTATTAGGTTTTATACTTTTTGGGATGAGTAGATGAGTTATAAGTAATATGTTATAGTTAAGTATGCTGTATGTAAGAAATTAATGTGTATATTTTATGTGTATTTCATGTGTAAAGTGTATTTATAAACTATATCACATTAAAAATTAAATAAATAAAAAGTAAACGTAAAACTACAAGTAACAGAATGCAAAGTGCTGTTTTGAGAAAGCTCGAACTGCATCAACGTGTAATTCATTGCAGTGTGCCATTGGGCAACTATGTAGACATATTACTGCCAGAAACAGTTCCCAATGTCCTAAAACATTATTACAATGGAGGGCAAGCCAAGTTAGTGACTTCTGAGACTCATCAGCCGAGTGGTAAAAATTGAAAGATTTCCCGAGAACTGTCTGCAACTCTACCATGGATTGTTAATCCCCAGACTCTTCAATTACGATGAGCGATTGTAAATGACTTGGGCTCAAAAGAACTGAAGCTGCTAATTGTCCTCACAAGGCGTCCATCCCTAATGAATTTAAAATGTGTGGCTGTGGCTTGAAAATGAGCAGAGCTGGGAATTATTTCAGCTATCAAATGCTAGTAATTGACACGGAGACAGGCAACGCTGTGCACAGGCCCCTAATTAATCCACTCCAGTGACCCCAAATACTGCGGTTCTGAGAACTCCCGCTCTTAACCTCTGATTCATTTTCAGGGGCTGGCGGCATCACAAACCACGGCCGAGGTACTAATGACGCGTCTCATCACCTGCCTGCGTTCAGTGACCAGTTTCGCTATTTTAATTTTAATGTACCCGAAGCAAGCTCTAAAGAAAGACACACACACTATTGACAGCTGCAGTGGGCTTCTTTTTCACAAGGAACAGTTATAAATTAGCACATAGTCGAGGGGAATCCTCTGTCTTTGTTCTGAATGTAGACCTCTGCATTTGGGAACTCGTGTTTACCATTGTAAATTGATCAAACTGAAAGAAACTGGTAAAATCCCAATACGTGTAATTTTAATCATTTTATATTTAGTTCATGCACAATCGATACCACTCCCGACATTACATTTTTGTAACTGTACAGCTGAACACTATTTTTTAAGGGCCTTTACAATTTACATTTGCAAAAGGAAGAACTCATTCTTGTCACAATGGCGGCCATGGTGGATTGGAAGACGTTTGTATTATACCAGCAGCCTCTTTACAACTCTAATTAAGTCATTAACTATGAGAAGACTGCTTTGAAAAAACACTGGCAGGCACTTTGAATGCAAAGCCTGATGGTAAGGCTTGATTGCAGAGAGCTCAAATGGTTCCCAGGAGGAGGTATTTTGGGCGGGCAGAGGCAGGAATGGGTGGGAACGGCCTTAGGGATTAGCATGTCCATGGGCGGGCAATGGGCAGGCACATAACCAAACAACACCTACAGGCTGTGTGTCCCTCCTCATATGTCATTCCTCTGCATTCCTTCTCATATGCCCCGTTCCTCTCTATCTGTACTCCGATGGAATAGTTTCAGCTTGTAGGTGCCGCAAGCAACACCTAATAGGCCAAACAAAATAGACACATACCAAAATACTTACAATTCTGTTCCAGTTTGTAGAATAACAAAAGAGGCCAGTGAGCTCGAGGGCACCTCTACTGCAGTGAACACTGATATTAGCTTTTTCCTGTAGTTTTTCACTTTCTATAGAATGGGATGAGGGTCATTAAGACTATCAACACAAACAAAGGACTACTTTCTCCACTTGAACGGCCATACTGCTATCTGCAAAATGTCTTTTGTATGGGAAGTTGTGCGCAATTCAGGACTGTGCTAAAATACTATGCTCATGTTCATCTCTAGTCCAAATGTCTTCAGGCGTGTATCTCTGAATAATAATATTAATACTTGATTATTTCAATCAAAATATAAACATGCTGCCTCAATAACAAAAAGTTCCATGGGGCTAAAATCAGAAACAATTAACACAACCAGAGGATCGTAGTATAATACTAGGCTCATTTGCATATATAGCCCAGGTCAAATCCAGCATGTATGTTTAAATGTCAACCTTAGTGCATGATTATATTAATATGTGTAATATGCGTACACTATTTACCTCAACTGCTTACAGCTGAATAGGGCTAAAATAGAAACCAATTTATGAACTAAAATAAGCCCTTCTCTGTCCTGTATGGTGACCATGGAGCATCGGAATACGCATACAAGTTATCTTAATGCATTAGCGCTTTAATATTTTATTTCAGTAATTTTGCCATACAACATACAATTAGGTCCACAAATTTAAATGAAACATACTAACGAGTGATCTACAGGTACCAGGGTTATCTTGACCACTGTTATTCTCCCCAGCCAGGAGATTGAATCCCCCCAGCAGGCCAGGTCAATGAGAGGTGCAATATTAATTACCTACAAATCAGTATAGTGTGCAGTTAATTTCATCCCTAGGTATTTCAAGAACTGCAGGGCCCAACCGGGAAGGACACCTTTGAGCGTCTGTGGCGTTTCAGAACCATTGAGTATTGTCGATTTAGTGAAATTTATTTTAAACCTTATAAAACCTCTCCAATAGAGAGACAATGTGGGGTAATGGAGGTTGTCTGCATAGAGTACCAATTTAATACAATAACCCGCAATGTCCACCCCATGAATATCCCTGATGACCGTACTAGACAGGCCAAAGGCTCCATAGAGTGGGGACAGTGGGTATCCCTGGCGCGTTCCCCTACACAATCCCACTGGGTCGGAAAGGATCCCATTCACCTTGATCCGTGTGCATGGAAGTACAAAGTTGTTGAGGACCAATCTAAGGTACTGCAGGCCAAAACCAAACCCCTCTAATACCCTAGACAAATACCCCCAGTCAACGTGATCGAACGCTTTCTCAGCATCGATCGATAGCAAGGCCATTGCACGCGTATGTCTGTTAGTCAGGCTGAGACGTCTATTGTACATTTTATATTGTCGAACACCTGCCGTTTTGGCACAAACCCAACCTGATCTGCTGTGACCAGCTCCAGCATTATAGCAGCCAGCCGCGTGGCTAAAACTTTACAGTATATTCGAGAGTCCTAGTTAAGGACTGCGATCGGTCTAAAGGAGGAGCATAGGGCGGGATATTTATCTGGTTTAGCAAGTAGCGTGAGTGTGGATTCCCCCTTCGTAGGCGTGAAGGACCCTGCCTCAACAGAAGAATTAAACAAGTTGGCCAAATGAGGGGAGAGGTATCTGGAGGATTTTCTTTTTTTTTAAAAAAGGACAGTGAACCCATAAGGACCTGGAGCTTTGCTGCTCTGAAGAGAGTGAATGGCATGAACCACCTCCTCTGTTGCTATGGGTGCGTCTGCGATTGTCTCTGGCCCGCTGATAATGCGAGGAAGGTGGGCCTCCTGAATAAACGCCTCTTGTTGCTGGCTGTAGAGGGAATCCACCGCAAACAAGTTAAAGTAATATTGCAACAATACTTGCATTTTCTCTGGTTCAGTTTCATGCAATGCACAACCCTCATCCCGCAAAACCCCAATTGCTGTGCTGGATTTACAGGCCTATAGTTTATGGGCTAGGAGCTGAGAGGCTTTATTAGATGTACTCAAAAATGTTTTGCCCGAAGCAATTTAAGTGAGATTTCATCGGCCGATAAAGCCTTCAACTCCACCCTCACCACCTGGAGCTGCCTATATGACTTTCTGGCCCCATCCTGTTTATATTGAGCTTCCCACTCATGGACTTGTCCCTTGAAACGAACCCACCGAGCTGAGAGAATCTTTTTTTCTGGGCTGAGGTAATGCTAATTAATTCCCCCCTCAGTGTGGCTTTAAAAGCCTACCATACCCCTGATATCGGGACCTGGGTGGAGAGTAGAGCAATCACTTTGCATAAGCCCTGCCGCTCTATCTGCCCGCAGACAATGATATTAACACTAACCTGCTTAACAACTAAATAAAATTGTGAACACTAGCCTGCGTCCTATCTAGATAGGATGCTGAATGTTAGCAAGTGCAACACTTAGAACTGTGAATGTTAGCAAGTGCCACACTTGAAACTGTGAATGTTAGCAAGTGCCACACTTGGAACTGGGAATTTTTCCCGAAGCGTTCAAAACTACTCATGTCAAGCCTCTTCAAAAAATACCTTCCCTCGACCATCTTGACCCCAATAACTACTGCCCCATCTCAAACACCAGGTTCCTTGCTAAACTCATCAATCAGACCGCATACTCCCAACTAAATGCCTTTGTCGAAGACAACAGTCTCCTCAACCCCGCTCAATCAGGTTTCAGACCCCGCCACCGAACCAAAACCACCCTGACCTCAATCTGGGATGACCTTAAAAACACTGCAGACTCTGCGGGATGCGCTGCACTAATCCTTCTTGACCTATCCGCTGCCTTTGACACAATCAACCACGCAATCCTCCTCGACCGCCTCCACTCCCTAGGAATCCGTGGAAACGCTCTCAAGTGGATAGCATCCTTCCTTAACAATAGGAGCCAAATAACCCTCCTCTCCTCCTTTGCTTCTGCCGCCCGACCAGTCAATACCAGAGTTCCACAAGGAGCGTGTCTATCAGCCCTCCTGTTCAAACTCTATATGTCAACCCTCCCACAAATAATACGCTCGCACAATATCCTGTGCTATAACTACGCCGACGACACCCAACTAATCCTAGAACTCCTTAACTCAAAACCAAGCTGCCAGCCCGACGTTGCTGCCTGCCTCCTTGACATTGATCACTGGATGACTACAAACCACCTCCTCTTAAACCCCACCAAAACTGAAATCATGGTGTGTGGCAACACCGAACTTCTTCTGCACCATCTACCCTGGCCATCATCCATGGGCAATCCACTGACAACCTCAACCTCAGTAAAAAACCTTTGTTGCACTCTCGACTCTGACCTAACCCTCTCTCGCCAAGTCAACAACGTCTCTAGGTCCTGCCACTACCACCTCAAAATTCTTAGGCGCATTTTTCCATTCCTCTCCTTTCCCAACAGACTCGCTGCTGTCCAATCAATTGTAACGTCAAGGCTGCACTATGCTAACTCCCTCTACCTGGAGTCCAAGCTCCAGGTAAGCTCCTTATTAAACTACAAAGAGCACAAAATGCTGCAGCCAAACTGCTACTAGCACTTGGCCCAAGAGATCACTCCTCCCCAGCTCTCAAAACTCTCCACTGGCTCCCAGTTGGACGAAGGGTGACCTTCAAAACCTTATGCATCTCTCACTGAGCAATGCATAAAGCCAGAAATCAATACCTACAGGACAAGCTAAAACCCTACCATCCACTGCTCACTCTAAGATCAAGCTCTGCCTGCTTCCTAGTGATACCAAACACCAACTCAGTCAGGTTAGGTGGATCATCATTCTCAGTCTTGGCCCTCACTCTGTGGAACTCACTTCCACCCCACATTCGACACACTGAAGAACTGTCTGTTCCCTTAAAAATCGACTCTTATGACAAACAGAATAAACAACCACAATAAACAGAAACCCAAGGTTGTTGAACAAAGAGAACAATCCAGCATAGAGACCCGATCAAACAAACAGAAAACTAAAATGGCAAGACTAAATAAAACGGATAAACTGAGTAGAACGAATGACGTTGATGAACCGGATGGAACAGAATTGGATGGAAAGATGAAGTATCCTGAACAGATGAAATCTAAGGAACGGATGAAGTAGACAAAACAGAAAAAGTAGATCGAACGCGTGGACAGGCTGGAGTGGATGAAACCGACAGAGTGAATGGAACAGACGAAACAGATGGAACGGAGTGGACGTACTGGTTGGAGTGAAAGGAATGGATGGAATAGATTGAACGGATGGAATAGATTGAACGGATGGAATAGAAGGAATGGATGAAATAGATGGAACGCATGGAATAGATGGAACAAATGGATGTTGGAACAGATGGGAATGGAAAGTGGATGGAATGGATGCAGTGGATGGAACGGATGCAGTGGATGTAACAGATGCAGTGGATGGAACGGACGAAGTGAATGGAACGGACGAAGTGGATGGAACAGGTAGAGTGGATGGAACGGACGAAGTGGATCGAACGGTCGGAGTGGATGGAGTGGATGGAACAGATGGAACAGATGGAACAGATGGAGTGGATGGAACAGATGGAGTGCATGGAACGGATCAAGTGGATGGAACGGGTGGGGTGGATGGAACGGGTGGGGTGGATGGAACAGGTGGAGAGGATGGAACGGATGGAGTGGATGGAATGAATGGAGCAGATGGAACGGATCGAGTGGAAGGAACAGATGGAGCGGATTGAATCAATAGGAAGGATGGAACGGATAGAACACATTAAATGAATGGAACAGACAAAATGATAAAGTGAATGGAAACGGTAAGTGGATTGAATGGATGAAGTAGCTGGAACAGATTGGAGTGGGCGGAGTAGACAGAATGGATGGAGTAGATGGAGTGAATGGAGTGGACAGAAAGGATAGACTAGATGGACTGTATGGAATGGTTGGAACAGATGGAGTAGACCAAACTGATGGAGTGGTTTCATTGAATAGAACAGACAAAGCGGATAGTACTAATAGAGCCGATTGAGTAGTTACAGTGGTAAAAACGGACGGAATAGATGGAGTACATGGAACGGATAGAACCGGATGAGGTAGGTGGAACGGATGGAGTGGACGGAACCGATAGAGTGAATAGAATAGATTGAGTGAATGGAAATGACGGATGGAGCAAATGAGATTGGATGAAACGTACGAAACGGATAGAACAGACGGAGCGGATCGAGTAGATGAATGGATCGAGAAGATGAACGGATGGAGTTGGATGGAACGGATGAAGTGGTCAGAACGGTTGAAGTCGATAGAACAAATGTGGACAGAACAGATGATGTAGATGGAACAGATGATGTAGATGGAACAGACAAAATGGATAGAACCGACGAAATGGATAGAACTGACGATATGGATGGACAGACGAACTCGGTGAATGGACAAAGTGGATGGAAGGAATGAAACGGACAGAATGGATGATTTGGATGGAAAGGATGAATCGGACGGAACCAATGAATTGGACGGAAAGAACAAATTGGACAGAATGGATGAAGTGGATGGAACGGATGGGAAGGATGGAAAAGGTGCATGGAATGGGGGGAGTAGATCATGTGGATGAAGGGTTGAGTGGATGGAATGGATGGAAGGGACTAGTAGATTAAATGGATGTAACAGACGAAATGGATGAACAGACAAAGTGCAATGAATGGACAGAGTAAATAAAACAGATAGAATAGATTGCACGGATGGAATGCTCGGTCTCAAGAGCTTTACTGATAACCACCATATCACACTACCACACTTACTCTCTCCTATACACCACCATTCAACTAGAACACAGCGATACTATGACACATTCGGTATAGCTGTTCTCATATGAAAACCCGCCACAGACTCCTCATCATTCTAATTAAACACAGCTAGCTGAGCAAACACCACTAGTTTAAGCATCTCCTCAGGCCTAACGCACCCAGAAATCAGTCTGGGTGTCCACCCTCCAGAATTAATACATCCAACTGACATCCCCACCACCACACCTACAGCTAAGAAGCAGCTATCATGTAACCGCCACACCGGCTACACACATATCCAGTGCACCCACGCACCTTATGACTTTCTCTCTACTGACTTGAACTACGGTTCCTGAGGGCGTTCAACCTACCAACGCTTTGAGATCATACCAATGATACATAAGGCGCTATATGAATGCCAAGTAACATAACATAACATAACATGACATTTTCCATTACAAAATATTCGTTCATATTAAAACTGATCTACATTTTAATGTATAACATACAAGGACATTCTGAGAGCAAAGCTAATGTGCATTTTCAACATTTGTACATGGGTTTGAATTAGAACAATTTTCACAGTATTACTAACAGTTAATTTCAGTTCTTAATATATTATCCACCCTTCACCAAAGTCCCTGAGGACATGCCACACGGGTGCAAAGGTCCACTTTTCATGCAGGGCAGGGGCAGATGTTCATGGCGCATTAACTCTCTATTCCTGGCCTATTTCCTTTTAAGTAGACTTCTGCAATAGTATCAATTTTGATCACTGGCAAAATTGTGTTTAAAGTGGTGCAACACAAACAAATATGTGTTGCGTTGCATCATAAAATGTTCCTGGCAAAGTGCCACTGCACTCCTTGACGACCGTTGGCCATTATTTTTCGCAGCCCCTGATTTTTTACCAGGGGCTGAACAAAAGAAAGTGCAAAAAGGGTGCATTTGTCCGAGACCTCAGTGCCTCCCTTACAACAAGCGGGACCCGAGATCTGTTAATTGTATTTTTAAAACAGCTATATGCGGGTGGGCCTCAAACCCTTCCTATGGATTTATAAGCCGAGATCACAATATGCACCTCTAATGAATTCAACTGGGAAGCACATGCAAAACATGTATATTACACATTGAGCTAAAAATACCTTTTGGTAGCTCTGTGTAAAATATTAAATTTCCCCAGCAGTACATCACTGCTAAAATCTTGTCTTCAAATGTGCACTGCACAGCAGGTATGGAAAGGATAATGGGTGCTGTGTCTAAAAAAAGCGCCAACAACCAATGATGGCCCATTCCTGCCTCGGCTGAAAGGGCTGCAATGGCAGGTGCAAACTAAGCTCTTGCAAATCCCCGAGAGTGCAGATGCTGCGCGATTGAAGCCTCCCTGACCAAGCCACGCATGTGCCAGGGTCTGAGGAGTATCTGCCCCTACCCCCCAGAGTCTGTGAATGAGAAGTTCACTAAGCAGGACCTGGTGTCCTGCTAATCAACTCATTGCTGTATTATAGGTTCAGATCACAAGTGTATAGCTCCCTTATTGACAGTTTTAAAATCCAACAAATACGCCTCATAAATGTCTAAATAATGCATTTCTCTATCATAATAAAATTGCAATTG
Organism: Ambystoma mexicanum; assembly: GCF_040938575.1. Taxonomy (NCBI): domain Eukaryota; kingdom Metazoa; phylum Chordata; class Amphibia; order Caudata; family Ambystomatidae; genus Ambystoma; species Ambystoma mexicanum. Next base: position 1,102,847,692 of record NC_090924.1, on the reverse strand, counting down.
CATAAATGAAATAATACATCAATCTTGCAGAAAGGGTGCGCGCTAAAGAGTCTTAAACGTCATTCTTAAAAAGCTACAAGCACATGCAAATATGCAGCAGTTGTTCTAATTGAAGACCCAGGTACAGATAGAGAATGAAAGGCAGTCCTCGTGCCATAGCTATCTGTGCCTATGCAACAATTTCTAGATGTTGCAACCTTCTTCTGCAGGCTGAGAGAAATGGAATGGAGAGCAGTCATTCTAATATCAACAATCACCTCATTTAAGATATTATCCATGCTTTGTTCAGCATAGTGGTACCCAGTGTTTCCTAATATCCAAATATCATGGACGGTGGGAAGATAAATGGCTAGTTGTCTCAATAAACTAGTAGTGATAGCTACATTTACTAGACTAAGCGAAGGCCCACTCATCCTTCAATGCTTTGACCCCATTACATATGTTATGTTATGTTACTTCGCGTTTATATAGCACCTTATATATCATTGGTATGACCTCAAAGCGCTGGTAGGTTGAACGCCCTCGGGAACCGTAGTTCAACTCAATAGAGAGAGAGATTGTTGTATGGGGCGTGGGTGCACCGGATATCTGTGCAGCTGGTGTAGTTGTTGGATGATAGCTGCTTCTTAGCGATAGGTGTGGTGTTGAGGAAATCAGTTGGATGTGTTCAGTCTGGTGGGTGGACACCCAGGTTGGGTTTTGGCTGCATTAGGCTTGAGGAACACCTATGTTAGCTGGAATGTGCATCAGCTAGCAGTGTTTTATTAGGGTGATGAGGTGTTCGTGAGGTTGTGTTTGTACGTGAACAGCTAGGCCGAATTATGAGGAGTATAGCTGTGTTCTAGTTGAGTGATGGTGTATAGCAGAGAGTAAGCGTAGTGGTGTGATATGGTGACCATCAGTATAAGCTTCTGTGACCAGGCACGTGAGCAGGACAGTGGGGATGTACATAGTGACATACATATGTATAACGGCAGGATGGATTTAACACAACCTAGATGCATGATTCAACACTGTCACACTAATTGGGCACACTCAATGATTCTGGGCACACTTTCTAAATTCAAGATGCAAGATTTAACACAGTGATGCTATTAGGGCAGACTCAGTGGTGTTGGGCGCACTTTCCAAATTCCAATTTTCACACAATCTTGATGCAAGATTCAACACAGTGATGCTATTAGGGCAGGCTCCGTGGTGTTGGGCGCACTTTCCAAATTCAAATTTTTACACAATCTTGATGCAAGATTCAACACAGTGGCGCTATTAGGGCGCACTCAATGATTGTGGGCGCACTTTCTAAATTCAAACATTAGCACACTCTAGATGTAAGATTCAACACGGTGATGCTATTAGGGCACACTTTCTAATTAGGGTAGAATATGATTTTGGGCGCACTTTCTAAATTCAAATTTTTACACAGTCTAGATGCAAGATTCAATACAGTGACGCTCTTTGGGCACACTCAGTGCTATTGGGCGCACTTTCTAAATTCAAGATTTAGCACAGTCTAGATGTAAGATTCAACACACATCCACAGTAGCCCCACGGAAGAAACAGGAGCTGGAGCTCCTCAAGGGAACAGAGCCGCGACATGCAGCGACTACACTACGGCAGCTATTGGAGGTAAGCCGCATGGCTACTCCATCCTCCTGCTGCCAAGAAAATCATTTTTCGATCATCCGCTCAGCGCACATGCAATTGAAGGCACTGGGCCGTATCTGCTTCCAGCACTCCCTCTTTGCTTTGTTCGGCTGGATCTGCTGCATCAGAGGCTGCAAGCAGTGTTATTTCAACCGACCGCCATTGGGCCCCATGAGGTGGTAGCCCCTCAAACATGGCCGCCTAGGACTGTAAGCCTACAGTCCTCACCTGCCTTTCAGCGAGCCGCACACCGATTGGCTGCATCGCCCTTCATTTGGTCCAATAGGAGACCGGAGGCGCGAGCCGGCCCACTTTCCGGGAAGGCCCGCGTCGGAAAGGCCACCACCTGTCCAAGCCTGTCCCTGCTGGTTCCTGCTACCTGCGGGAAATGCTGCCCCTCTGCACACAGGTGCCACCTACTATGGGTTGTCGCCCCACAAGGTACAGTGAACATAAAACACTGCATTTACCTCTATTGCTTATTATTGTTTACCCATATGGTGAAGCGTTGCACCCGAGCACCACTTTGACTCTCGCCATGATTGCCACCTTTACCAACCTTTGCAATCCCCCCTACGTATTGTACTCATGCTGTATTGACTATTACCCAGTCATCACTAGTCTATGCCTGACTCATTACTAAAAATCGATTCCATCCGTATGGTGTGCACCATAGAAAATGATCTTAGACACTGTATCAGCTCACTTGTAATTCGATTCCAGCCATTGTGTCAGCTTACTTTGAAATCCGAATCTAGGCATTGTGTCAGCTTACTTTGAAATTCAAATCTAGGCATTGTGTCAGCTTACTTTGAAATTCGAATCTAGGCATTGTGTCAGCTTACTTTGAAATTCGATTCTAGCCTTTGTGTCAGCTTACTTTGAAATCCGAATCTAGGCATTGTGTCAGCTTACTTTGAAATTCGAATATATGCATTGTGTCAGCTTACTTTGAAATTCGAATCTAGGCATTGTGTCAGCTTACTTTGAAATTCGATTCTAGCCATTGTGTCAGCTTACTTTGAAATCCGAATCTAGGCATTGTGTCAGCTTACTTTGAAATTCGAATATATGCATTGTGTCAGCTTACTTTGAAATTCAAATCTAGGCATTGTGTTAGCACACATAGCATCTAGGCTTTTTATTGTGCTGCATAGCCGTGGGGGTGAATATCTGTGTACTCGCTAGCCTATGTGCCTATCTCGCTTATCCTGTGCAACTGCAGTCCCACTGTTCTTAGTCATTACTTGCTTTACCAATCGATTGCTAGCTAACTGTTACTTGATTACAACATCCTGTGTATCTGTATACCTGCGCACTCCCTAACATATGTGCCTATCTCGCTTATCCTGAGCAACTGCAGTCCTACTGCACTTAGTCATTACTTGCTTTACCAATCGATTGCTAGCTAACTGTTACTTGATTACATCCTGTGTACCCGTGTACCTGCGCACTCCCTAACATATGTGCCTATCTCGCTTATCCTGAGCAACTGCAGTCCTACTGCACTTAGTCATTACTTGCTTTACCAATTGATTGCTAGCTAACTGTTACTTGATTACAACATCCTGTGTACCTGTATACGTCCGCACTCCATAACATATGTGCCTATCTCGCCTATCCTGAGCAACTGCAGTCCTACTGCACTTAGTCATTACTTGCTTTACCAATTGATTGCTAGCTAACTGCTACTTGACCACAATATCCTACCCATAACAGGCCTGACCGCTGTGTACATCCCAGCCACATATGCAGTATCTGCTAACCCCCGGCCCTCCTGCTGATTGCCACACACCCAACGGCCAACTAGGCCACCCACCACCAACAAAATGTTCCTACCAGGCATCTACTCAATATTGTTGAGAACTATTCTCCACCTTATTAATTCTTCATGCCCGCCTAGTTCCACCCTGAGCTTGGCCACCATAGGCACCACTCCACCACCCCCCATAGAGCCCTACGCCACAACCATGCTGCTCCAATTCTCCCTACCATGCAGACTCTCTGAAAGAAATACCAGATTACGGTCCAGACTACCTAAACTATACGAGCCTCGAGCTAGGGATTCTATCCAGTCCAAACAGACTAACCGTACCACTACCATTAGCACCTGTGCCAACCGTACGTTGGTAAGACCCAAGTCCAGCCCACCTAATACTACGACCAAACACAAAACTTACAACACAGCCACCCCCATCCCCACTAAGACTACCGCCCCACCTATAAAAGGCACCCTCATTAACCTGCGCTCTATAATAGCCCACGCTACAGATATAGCGGACCTCATTCTAGCAGAAGATCTAGATTTCTTAGCCATAACCGAGTCCTGGCTCCACGTAGCCGCAGGTCCAGCCCTCTTGTTAGCCATCCCCGACGACTACATCATCCTCCGAGCAGATAGAACAGAATCTAGAGGCGGTGGCCTGGCAGTAATTGCCAAAACACATCTCAACATTAGACTTGACTCCTCTACCCACCTCCCATCATGTGAATCACTCACAGCTAAGCTGCCCACTACTAACTCCCAAACGATATCCATCCACTTACTCTACAGACCTCCCGGACCCTTAGAATCCTTAGAGGATGACCTCAACATCATCCTCACCAATAACCTAAAAAACACCTCCCAGGGCCTCCTCTTAGGAGACTTCAACCTAGGCTTTAAAGACCCCAAAGATCACCAGGCTACCCTCATCAACAATACTCTGTCTGAATTAGGCTTTACTCAAAAAGTATCTGGCCCCACCCATAATAAAGGGAGAACCCTTGACTGGGTTGCAGACTACAACTGCGCGGCCTCCATCACTGATAACTCCCCTCGACCATGGTCCGACCACCATCTCCTCTCCTTTACCCTCGAAGCCTCGAGCCCCATCACCAACAATGTGCTAGCCTCAGCCATCCCCACGAGAAGTAAAAAAAATATCACAGTGAAAAAACTGATCCCTCTCATCCTCCCTACACTTAACCAACTCCCTGCTACTTCCAACCCCTACGACCTTGTAGAAGGCTATAACAAAACCATGCGCACATCCTTAGACTCCATTGCACCATTAAAACTAAGAAAATGTAAACCGAAAAAGCATCTCAACCACTGGTTCTCTAGTCACCTTAAAACTCTTAGACAATCTCCCGCAGACCATAACAAAATATTGCTCAATAAAATAACGTCCAACTACAAAAAAGAAATCATAGCTGCCAAACATGAGTCTTACAACCAGAGATTTGCACAATCCAGCTCCAGCACCAAAGATCTGTTTACGATCATTAAAGAACTGGAAACACTTGTGCTAACCCCAGACACTGTGTGAAGGACAAACAATGGTGCACCAGTGTCCAAAATGCCCTAAACAATAAAGTCATAGGCCTACAAACTAAAATTAAAAATAAGAAAGATTCCATAGCTAAACCAACCAACCCCACTAATACTTCCCCGCGCCCCACACCCACCCTCTCCCCAACCCCACTCGCTTCAGCTTCTCCAAAGTCTCCACTCTTGAAGTGGAAAAAATCATTTGCAGCCTCAAACCATTTAACTATCAAGGCGACCTCTGCCCCCCACAAATTATTAAAGATGCGGCAAGAGACCTCTCACCATTCATCACCAGACTCATTAACGCCTCCTTCTCCTCAGGTACTGTCCCCAGCAACCTCAAAGAGCCCTGGGTCCTTCCCCTTCTCAAAAAGCCCTCTCTTGACCCCTCCACTCCTACCAACTACAGACCTATTTCCACCATCACTTTCCTGCTCAAGATATTAGACAAGACAGCCTACCAACAAATACAAAAATACATTGAAATAAACCATCTCCTCGGTATTCGGCAATCAGGCTTCAGAGCCCACACGAGACAGAAACAGCCCTTATTGACCTGAAGGCTCAAATTGACACTCCTAGAGACAATGGGAAAACTGCTTTATTGCTTCTCCTTGACCTCTCCGCGGCATTTGATCTAGTTGATCACAAAATCTTATGCAATCACTTGGATTCAGCTGCCCACTTCTCCCAAGAAGCCATCAGCTGGATCGCGTCATTCATCAGCAACAGATACATGCATGCTTCTCCACCAGAGCTGCCGCCGACCCCATCCCCATCACATGCAGAGTCCCCCAGGGTTCATGCGTCTCCCCTACACTGTACAACGTGTTCACAAAGCCCCTGTTTGATGATCTAAATGGTCTGGGTATCACCTACACGAATTATGCCGATGATACCCTGATCCTCATCCCATTGACGGGAGATTACAACCATGATTTGGCCTTGGTGAACAAGGTGTACCTCATCATCCAGGCATGGATGGCTTCTCACAGTCTATGCCTGAATGATGACAAGACTGAACTCATCATACTTGCTTCCACTGCAAACCTAACTAAATTGGTCCACAACTACACCAGCTTCTTTATAGACGGGAACCCGATCAAAGAAGCCAAGGAATTGAAAACCTTAGGAATATACATTGACTCCTCCCTCTCCTTCCATAAACAAGTCAGCTCTATGGCATCCTACACGGCCTACACATGTAAGCTAATAAGAGCAGCCAAACCCTTCTTAACCACCCAGAGCTGCATTACGTTAGCCAGAGCCCTTGTATTATCAAAACTGGACTATTGTAATGCCCTCTACGTAGGAGCTAGCACACAGATTACTAACAAAATACAGACGCTACAAAACAACGCTCTCAGAGCGCTTAGCATCCCCAAGAGAGAACACATCTCTAACATTAGGAGAGCCCATAACTGGCTCAACACTACAGATAAAATCCAGCTCAAAGTAGCCTCACTAACACACAAATGCCTCAACAACGCTGCCCCCCGCTACTTAGTCGATAGAATAAGTAAATACACTTCCAATAGACCTACTAGAACCTCCAACGCAAATCTACTCACAGTTCTCAGGTTCAAACGCACCAAAATGGGTGGCAACAGCTACAGGTGAAAGCAGCCCAACATTGGAACTCCCTACCACCCTCTCTAAGGACACCCCAAACCTACACACACTTAATACGCAACTACATACATTGGATAAAGAACAATGACCGCTAATACCACCCAACCCACCTCAACGCTATAAACTATGTAAATATGTATACTTGTAAATCTGCAAACTCTTGCCTTTATTGTGACTGCTTCAACCATCCATTGTCCCATTGTAATTATTGTAATGCATTGTAACTTGTAACCAAGCTGTGAATAACCTTGTTGCTCCTGCGCCCTCATACACTCGGGTCTGGTGCGCAATACAAATGAATAAACTAAACTAAACTAAACACAGTGATGCTATTAGGGCACACTTTTTAATTAGGGCAGACTCTATGATTTTGGACACACTATCTAAATCCAAACTTTAACACAGTATAGATGTAAGATTCAACACAGTGATGCTATTAGGGCGCACTTTCTAATTAGGGCAGAATCTATGATTTTGGACACACTATCTAAATCCAAACTTTAACACAGTATAGATGTAAGATTCAACACAGTGATGCTATTAGGGCGCACTTTCTAATTAGGGCAGAATCTATGATTTTGGACACACTATCTAAATCCAAACTTTAACACAGTATAGATGTAAGATTCAACACAGTGATGCTATTAGGGTGCACTTTCTAAATTCAAGCTTTAGCACAGTCTAGATGCAAGATTCAACACAGTGACGCTCTTCGGGCACACTCAGTGCTGTTGGGCACATTTTCTAAATTCAAGATTTAGCACAGTCTAGATGTAAGATTCAACACAGTGATGCTATTAGGGCACACATTTTAATTAGGGCAGACTCTACGATTTTGGGCACACTATCTAAATCCAAACTTTAACACAGTATAGATGTAAGATTCAACACAGCGATGCTATTAGGGCGAACTTTCTAAATTAAAATTTTGACACAGTCTAGATGCAAGATTCAACACAGTGAAGCTATTAGGGCACACTCAGTGATGTTGGGCGCAGGAGACGCTATACAAATGTTTTTGCGGGAAATTATCAATCAAAGAAAGGTAGTATTCAGAGCTCTCAAAATATTTGTACTGGAAGGAGTTTTCCACTAAAAGCTGTCCTCTGGCATTAGCAAGCATGTCTCCCTTATCACAGTCAGTACAGTCCACTTTTACTTAAGGATAACCACATTTACCACAGTGGGGTTATGTTGAGATGTTGTAGAGAAGTGCAGTTCGTTCAGTAGCTGCTTAAGGCTATTCAACCACTTCCATTTGGTACCTCTGCAAGTTTCTATTATGTGTCAGGCAGCCATTTTATGAATGGGCTCAACTTCCTCCTTTTGCATACAGAGGCAGGGGGTAAATGTATGAAGCCAGGCATCTATACAAGAGATTTCAAACCTAATTCCACATGGGATCATATAGAAGTAAAGCCTTGTGGCAACTAAAGCACGTGTTTCCCCCACATTCCAAGGACTTACCTGGCCCTATATGGTATTGCACGGAAAAAAAACGTAAATAAAATGCTGAATGCGCTTTGATTGCCATTTGGCATGATACAAAATGATAAGAACAAAAATGCTGAACTATGTGAGCAGAGGTTGCGGGGATGTACCCCACTCACCTAGTTTGGCATTATGGGCTTAGTGGGCTGCTGGGGTTTCTCCCGCATACATTAAACGTGAAACGGGGGCCAAATGGAACAAACCGAAATTTGCGAGGTTCAAAATGCGAACAAGTCGGCTTCAAAATTTTGAACCTCAAGCTTTTCAGAATTCAGCATTTTAACTCAGATTCACGCATCTAAGGCCAAAGTGGCACCTACACGGCGCCTCACACTTAATTCACTACAGGTCACCTGAGTGTTTTTGGCAAGCCTAATACCTAAATTTTAAAATTGTTCCACTTATTGGATTCTCCTCTATTTAAATTGTTCATTTTGTACTATTGATTTTGTGGAATGACAGACCACAACCAGGGTGTCTGTGATATTACTTACAAAGCCCTTAGCTTCACAGAATGTTTCCACCTCTCTTAATCGCTTATTCAATCACATCCGGGACTTTGATAGTATCACTACATCTCACGAATAACAGAATGCTTATGTCTACCCCAATCTCGGGGCAGCAGGCTGAGGGGTGTTGCTAGCTTTGGAAAAGATCTGGGGCTACGCTAATGTCGGGACTCGGGGCTAGCTAGCTTTTGGTTGTAGCCCCTGAGCTTCTATATGGGGCTACAAACAAAAGACTCGGGGCTGTAGCCGCCCAGGCCCTCCTAGCAATGCCTCTGGCCAGCCTCCATCAACCCTTTTGCTAAGCCCTCAATGCACAGTAGAAACATCAGTGTGAAAAGGACACAACACTGTCAGACACCTTATTCAGTTGGCACTGTAGGGCTGACACTCTGCCTCCTTGCCCCCGTCAGAGCCATGACCTGTTTCCGCTTTATGGCTGTTGGAGGAGAGAATGCAATGGGGAAGGAATATCAACCCATCTCCTTACTTCCCAAAGCTCCGTTCTGCTGACACTGTCGAATTCCATGTGAAAGTCAATAAAAGAAAATACGAAGCAAGATTCTTGCATATACCACATTTTTGAATCACCATACTAGGCAAAAAAGCCTGCTCAGCTGCACTAAAGCCATTTCCTGAAGCCTGCTTGATTTCGGACAATACACCATTTTCCTCGGCCCATTGTTTCAGCTGGCCAGCAGCACTTTTCCATAGATTTTTGCAACCCTGTCAATTAAAGAAATGGGGCTAGAATTCTCTGGTTTTTGAACAAGCCTCCTCCTTTTTACATTCCCAGTGTTACCACTCGCAATATGGAATGGGTGATTATTGCTTAATTAGCATGAAGATCAGGTCCTTTTTAGTGTTAGTGTTTCTGTCATTTGTCTCAGCATTTCAGGCCACTTTTGAATTCGAATTAGGTTTGCCACATTTCAGACAACACTAGGCTACAGAGTACATGGTAGAATGATGGGCAGCAAAAGCTAGTGTTACTAGTGTGCATTAGAATGAGGGTCTCCATCCACCTTAGCCAGAGTCCTGTCCTATTGAACTAGGCCCTGTTACATTGTGTCAATTTCTGTAATTTAGGGTACTAAATCACAGTTCTGAGTTTTTCATTTTAATCTTTATTCTTGCTTCCCCCATCGAGTGTTCAGCATGCCAAAGTCATTGGAGAAAGGATGAGGGGCAGCCAGCACACATATTAGTTATTGTTGCAGGGCCCAGAGTATCTCAGGAGCTCTGAGTGAAATGTAGAACATATTTTGGAGCCTTGTGTGGAGACATTGCCAAAGAGTTCAAACTAGATTGTGGCTATTCTGCACCCTAGGTAGTTTTGGAACAACTTGTTCTGCAATAGAATGGCTTGGTAGTACAGATAAAGTGAGTGGAGCCTCAGTTATGTTTTTTATGAAGCCACCTGGCTCCCAAGAGATATCCAGACAAAGGTGTGTCAGGGATGGCAACATGTTTCAAAACATGAGTTACAAATCCTGTTGCAGAGTGAAACCCACATAATTTGCATTATAGGTGCTTCTATATATTTCCTAACTCTATTGGTTTAATTCAACCACATGACTAAACTATTTTGTTAAAAAGGTTAACTAATTTACATTGAGCTCATCTCTTTTCTCACGCTTTCTATTGGATGGTTCTGTTATACATGTACCAGCTAAGCACAATTTGCAATTGGTTGCTTCACAAGAAGTATGAGTGGACTGAATGATTACGTATATTTCAACCAATCCTTGTGTAAGGTGTGCCAGTGTAGCATTCAGATTGTACTCTGACATCCTCTCCTGTTGACCTAAGCGGTTTGACACCATCTTACCGTTATCATCATTGTGAACCATTTATCTCTGTTACACTTTGTGACTCGTCGTTGGAAACATTACTTGCCTGACTTCCTTTTCTCATAATTTAATCTATCCTGCCTTTGACCCTTCACGCTGGGACTTAGCTGTTCGCAAACCTTATTCCCTTACAATGACAAGGATATGTGTATCTATGTAATTTGTGTCTACATGGAGGTGTCTATATTTCTATAATGTGCCTGCGGTGAGGGTTATGTGTGATTGTCTTGAAAACAAATAAATTATTCCCAATCAATCTTACTTCATGTGTAACAGCATTTTGCAGGGCTTTCCTTAACAAATGGATCCTTATTGGTGCGCTTTTTCCTGCAGAGGGCAGTGTTATGTCTTATTCATTGGCCCTCATTACGACCCTGGCGGAAAGTGACTGACCGGACCGCCACAGCGTAAATAGCGTTTCCGCCATTGCACGAAGGAGCAAAGTGCGGGCCATTCCGACCCATCGGGCACGAGCACCACGGCATGGCGGAAGTGCAAAGTCCGCGATGGCGTAAATGACCCCAAAACGGCCCACACCGCCGCCGTACGGCGCCCTAGGTGCAATACCGCCACCCATCACAGCAGACACCGCAGTGTGCGCCTACCGGAAAGTACGGTGACCGTAAATATACGGAAACGGAAGCAAAAACATGGACCCGGAACGGGAAACATCCCGCCGTACACCTATAAAACCACAAAAACCACACAACCACTAAAACAACTACCCCGAGACACACCCCAACCCGTCATCCACCCTAGCGAAACCAAGAAAAATGGGAAAAGTAGCGAAGAAAGCGTGCGACCGCAAGCGGCAGGTCCACTTCTCCCGTGAGGAACTCACCGTGCTAACAGAGACCCTCCAGGAGAATGCTGCCGTCGTCTTCTCCACGCAAATGACCAGGACGGCACTTGTGAACAAGAAGGCCATATGGGCTCTGGTGGCACAGCGGGTAAGTGCGGTGGGGACCGCACCCCGCAACCCACAGCAATGCAGAAAGCGATGGGACGACCTGCGGATACGCGTCCGCAGCATACTCTCTGCCAACCGCAACATTGCCACAGCCACCGGGGGAGGTCCTGAATCACCCATCAAGTTGACCCCCTGGGAAGAAATCTGTGCCTCCACCATCGGAATGGAGAGCATAGAGGGAGTCGGAGGGATGGAGAAAGGAGTGCAGACATCCGAAGAATCAGGTAGGTGGGCCAGATAAAACAATGCTAAATCCACAATGTCCAATCATGTGAAGTACCATGTGTCCACATAGTGCAACAGAAACACATGTCCAGGAGAACGTCCACACACATCGCCCTGATAGCGCACTTTAAAACTCACAATAAATACATAAATAATTAAAAACCCCAAAAACAACCACTACACGTGCAGCAGGCACACCCTAACTGCAGGCTGCCAAACAACTGCACCCTCACTCCACACACAAATGAAAGCACCTCCAAGGCCCCGACCCAAATCACCCTCAGGTACCACCCCAATGCATGTGATACAATGCCATTCCAATACCCACAGACCCATTAATAACCCTCGCCCTCCTTTACTCCACCACAGGGTCCGATCCAAACGAGGAGCATCAGGACACCCCTACCAGCACACCTGCAAAGAGGGCCAAGACCAATGGCCAAAGACCCTCCACCTCAGCTGCACGCATCAAGACACGGCAGCAGCACAAATCAGGAGGCAGCACAGAGGAGGGTACATCAACAGGCACCCCAGCAGCCGGCATGCCCACAACACCACCACCACAGGTCCCCCCAATGGATGCCACAGAACGCACTGCCTCTGGTGGCAGCAGCACCATAGGTGACACCCCATTGATGGCAGCATGCTCCGACACAGAAGACGGGGATGTCGAAGTCAGATCCATCCATGACCTGTCCCAATCCCCCTGTCTGTCCCATCCCGTACAACATGAGGATACCACGCAGGGGCACCCACAAGACGACGACTGGCCATCCCCCACAAGCCCTGTGGCAAGGCAACATGAGGACAACAGCCCCTCTGTGACACCCCCGCAAATGGCCATGGCCCAGCAGAGGCAACAGTCCCTCGACCAGTTAATCGTGCAACAGCAGCAACTGGCCACGCTCCTCAAGGACCATGCCGATGAATGTGGGGGCACTAAGGCAGACATAGAAACATCAACTGAGACACTTAGGGCAGAAATGGAGAGAAGTACAGAGACACTAAGGGCACAAATGGAGAGTAGCACCGAGAGCCTGAGAGTCCAAATGGAGAGTAGCACCGAGAGCCTGAGAGTCCAAATGGAGAGAAGCACCGAGAGCCTGAGAGTCCAAATGGAGAGAAGCACCGAGAGCCTGAGAGTCCATATGGAGAGAAGCACCGAGAGCCTGAGGGGGGAACTGCATGCGACGTCCAAAGACGTATGTGCCGAACTTGCCGCAGTGCGCCGTGTGCTCACTGAGCTCTCACAAACCCTTAGGGACATGCATGGACGTGAGCAGGCAGAGACATCATCCGTTGCAAGTTCCGTCCAGGGCAGCCCCCAACGTAGATCTGGGAGGAACCTGCGCTCCACAGGCAGGGGTGCCCCTGATACCCGCAGAGGGGGCTTGCAATAGCGACAGCCCACTGACAATGAGCATCTTTGGACACTGGTGTTCGGGGGGGAGGTAGGAGGGTGGAGGGGGTGTGTTGGGCTCACTTGGGTGGCGGGTCGATAGGGTGTTCAACATGATATCACATATGCCATAAACAGTGCACGATCAACCAATGAGATGTGTGGACAATGATCATTGTGTACTAGGCCATCATAGGCGTACAGTCCATATTGTGCATGTACCAGACACACACAGTGCCACGAGTCCCGTGTCCATGTATCAGCCACCAGGCGTGAGTGCTAGAAGCATGCATCAATGAGATGCTGACGAATGTCACGGCCCTCCGGTGCCTCGCAGACTCCATGAGGTGCTGCCACATCCCCACCCTCATCATGACCATCATCAGGTGCTTGCAGTTCTGCGTCAGGGGGCATGGGCACATTTCTACGTACACACATGTTGTGGAGCATGACACATGCCATGACCATCTTTGCAACCTTCTCATGGCGGTACAGGAGTGCCCCGCCAGACCTGCTGAGGCAGCGGAAACGAGTCTTCAGTAGGCCGAATGCCTGTTCAATGACTACACGGGTACGTGAGTGGGCATGGTTGTAGTCCTCCTCATGCTGGTCCCGTGGGTTCCGGACTGGTGTGAGGAGCCATCTCTTCAGTGGATACCCAGCATCACCTGTATGTGGACGATAACCGTATGATGTGGAATGCCATTGCTACGTACGAACCCCCCCCCCCTTCCTGCCAGGTCATTGCCGCATCACATACCCCACATCATCATGCATGAAATGAGACTCACCGAGTAGCCAGGATCTGTTCCCTGCGTGTCGCTCCATGTAGCGTGGTATAGTGGAGTTCCTCAAGACCATAGAATCATGGGTTGATCCAGGGAATCTGGCACAACAATGTGTAATGATCCTGTTGGAGTCACACACCATTTGTACATTCAGGGAATGGAATTGTTTTCGGTTGCGGTACTGGGCCTCCATGGCATGTGGGACGACCAATTCCACATGGGTGCAGTCGATGGCACCAATGCAACCCGGTATGCCGGCAAGTGCATGGAATCCCACTTTTGTGTTGGTAATTTCCTGCTCCGAGCGTGGTAGAGAGATGTAGTCGTCTGCGTGCTGCAGGAGGGCATCGAGCACTTGCAATAGTGTCCGTGAGAACAGTGGCTGAGAAATGCCATGCAACTGTCCGACTGTGTGCTGGTAGGTGCCTGTGGCCAGGAAGTGTAGTACAGACACCACCTTCAGTAGGGGTGGGATGGCGGTTGGGCTAGCTATCATGCTGACAAGGTCAGCCTGTGTCATGTCCACAATGGCGGCTATGGTGTCCCGGTCCAAACGGTAGAGGGTGTGGATCTGCTCATCAGTGAGGTTGAACGGATGTGCTCGGAGGCGTGGGATTGCGGGCTGCCTGCGTGGTGGTAGCGGCTGTGCTGGCGGCCCTTGCTGGCCCTGCCTTGGCCTCCTCCTCCTCCTGCGTCTCCTCCGTGCGGGCGGTTGTAGTTGGTGTTCGTCTGCTTCTTGGAGTTGGAGTACTTGCAGTGCTATCAGGTCCCCCAGGGCCAACATCGCGAGTCCTGCCGGTAGCATTTCGGTGTGGTTGTGGGAGGAGACCGGGTGTGCAATTCATGTGTTTTCAGGCTGTATGGCCTCCACCTGTGGTGATTCATTCCACATGTGCAAGCAGCTCTCCCCTTTGGGCGAGCACGTCCCGCACACAACGCTGCAATTCGAGGAATGGCATCTTGCAAATGCAATCATGTATTTGGACCCGATGGCCGTGTAACATTTGTTGATATGTACAATCGGCTATGGTCCCATTGTTTCACATACAATCTTTGCAGTCGCGAACAGACTTGTGATGGGTCAGTGGAACGTAGTACTCGAGTAACGGTGGGCCCTCATGCATCACTGTACCGAGTTGCAACGACGGGCGGGGCGTCCCATTAGTGGGTGAAGGCAGTTGCCATTTTCACACACAGCCGCACTAGATGGATTAATTTGTGATTTCAAACGGCCACAGATGCCTTTTCGACGTGATGTTGCAAATGAGGAATTCGAAGGGCGGCGCTTTCGGTTTTCAGCTAGCGGCGGGGAGATGCCCACAGGTCTGACTGCAAATATAACGTTCTATTGTTCAATGTCCTTGAGACAGGGGCCATGGCGAGGAAGCAATGATTGATATGAATAGTTTGGGATGCGCAATAGCGACGTGGGCGATGAGGCCGGACGTTCCCAAATACATGTTACTTCACAACACTTGAATTACGGGCTGGGGCACTGTGGATTTTGCAGGCTGCATGACGCACAGACTCAATGGAAATTTCTAATGTTATGTGAGTAAATAATCAGGCGTTATTATACCGGGATGAGGGAATGATGAATGGATGCATGGCCAGGTGATTTGATACAGGGTTTGCCATGTACAGGGCTTGTTGGAATCTATCCGCCTCCCCTGCGCTATGTGATGCAGGGCTGCCATAGTGGGACCATCGTCTATCTGGCCTTGTTGAGGCCTCCCTGTCTCGACGCGCCTTCAGACACTTGTGTCCATGCACGTTAACATTCCCATCTGATGGAATCTGTTTTGACAGACGCATGCACAGGTACACTCGTTTGTGATGGTGTTTACACCTCGATATAGATGGTTATGAGTCGCAAGTGGCTTTGGGGTGGTGATGATCCTTTGGAGTGGGCTAGCATGCATATGGCTGTGGATTTTGTGTGATCATTGAAGTGAGTTGTTCGAATGTAGTTCTGATGGCCATTCTGTTCTTTTTCTTTTCTTTTGGTTGACAGGTATCTCCTCCCCTTTTGCCACTGCCATCTGTATGCCACTCCTGCAGATGGCTTTTACTCCCGACACCTGCTGCTTCGTGTTAATCAGTGGAGCAGCATTACGATCTTATGGGACGATCGCCAATGGGCCACATGCCCTTACGCAGTACTAGTGGCTCGGAGCAACATTTCGGCCTTTCAGCTGGACTAGTGCCTCCCCATTGGGACGGCCCTGCGGTTCTGTGCGCTTCCATGTTGCCTTTTCGTACGTGAATGTGGCTCTGTGTACCATGATGGAACAGGGCGTCTCACAAGTAGTAGCTGGTCATTCCTTGCGGATGCAGCCCACAATGGTGATATGTGTTTTGGAGTTCATGGACTTATGGCTGTATGGGCTTGGTGATTTTGTTGTGCATTAAATTTCTATTCTGATATGGGCCGTGTAGCGTTCTTCTTTGCGAGTGATGTGGCATATTCCTATTTGGGGAGCGATGTATTGTGAGGAGGTCTGCATTGGGTTCCAGCTTCGGAGTTTAGTTGCGTGGTACTGTGCTGGGCGCGTTTGCCTACGGAGCCCAGTGAGGTCAGGGATGGGGGCTGCCAATATGACTGTTTGAATGTTGTCATGCTCAGGGGCGGGGGATTGGGTTTTGTGTAACAGATGCCGGTCAGCCAGGTGGACTGGTGGAATGTTGTGATTTTCGGAATATTGCTGGTCACAGGTGCCTGTGTTTGCGTGCGTTTCGGGGGGGGGACTGTGGTCATGTCCATTGGAATGGCTTCTGTATTCGTGCCATCTGTGCCCTGCAGCTCCCATTGGCCCCTCTTGTGATTCTTTTGTTCGTTGGCATGCATGGGTGACTTGTACATTTCACTGGTTGCATTGTGACTTCATTGCACCTACGGGGAGTTGTACTTTGTGGGCAGGGAGCGGTGTACAGGCACTCAGTGGGGCCGTTTACGGTTGATTCGCGATGCCGTACTTCTCACCATGGCGGAATGGTACTTTCCGCCATGCTTGATGGCGTTAGGTACATGTCCGCTAGGGTCGGAATTCGCGTACCCTTGCGCCATGGTGGTATTTACGATTTGGCATGGCGCGCGTGCGCGTACTTGGTGCAGTTAGCGTTGGCGTTCACTACGGTGTCGCTAATGGATTCGTACTTTGCGGTGACGGGTCATAGTCGCACCGAGCGCTATTCGATGGCGGTATTGCATTTCCGCCATCGTTTTCCGATTTCCGCCAGGGTCGTAATGAGGCCCATTCTGTCTTAACAGACATATCTTCCACCAGGTATTGCTTTCCTCTCACAGGCTTAGGACCTTTGTTGTATTACAGTTTGACATACTGCTCAGGAACACATAGTTTGTTAAATGTCTTTCGAAGGCTTTCCTAGGAACGTAACTCGAGCTCATATTTTGACCAGTCAGTATTCAGTGTTCTGCAGTTTAAGCATTGGGATCTGCTATCTCTTTGTTGCTCGCTCATGACCTCACTATTGCATCCCAAGCATGGGAACTGGTTTACCTCGCTAGTCTTAGCCAATCACTGTGCGTCATTTAACTGTGTGCTCTGATAAGTTACATTTGAGATGTGTGTATGCTTCCTTGCACAGGTTTAGCTGCTATTTTCTGCTGTGGGCGGGGGGAGGGGTTCATCCTTGTGAGGTGGCTAACTAGATTTTTCTAGGCCAACATGTACTGTGTGCTCAGTTTAGTGTAAAGGGTGACTGTCATTTATTATTATTATTAATATGTTTTATATTTCCCTAATTAATGTTAACAACATCTGTGTACACTATGGCACGGGGTTATGTTCAACTATAGTTTGATTACACTATGATTCACTAAAGCATGGCTGCTTATATTTTGTTTGGCCTGCAATAGGGAATCTCTTTTGGGGTTGTGTGTGCGGCTGCTGGCTTCCATTCTATGTGCTCATTTTACAGGGACTTTTGCAGCTTGTATTTCTGTGCACGTTTAGGGCCCTGGATTTACTCTCCAATGCTGTTACAATCCCCCATATTCTCATACGCCCCAACATAGGTGAGAGCAAATAGGGAACGCAGAATTAACATGTACTTAATACTTGTATGGCATTCAAATGTTGTGGTTTTTGTCTTTAAATACTGTAACTCAATGTGGGCGGATCAAGCGTGTTTTCAGTTTTCAGTTCTAAGGAACTGACTGACCCTTCCTGCTGTAATTTGTATGTATTAAGCTATTTTTCTTTCAAATCATGTGCACCATTATTGCTTCATTGGATGGATTTTTTAAATCAGTTTTTGGCCCTATCGTACATTTTTGGTGACCCCAATGTGATTTCAGTGGCTTTCGAAAACACACAGGGTCCTCCAGCCATGCGGCCTCGGCCGCGGAGCCCCGACTCCCGAGTATCGTTTATGTGCACACAAACCAAGAGGTGAGCAGATACTGTGTTACTCTGAATATCTGTCTGGTCTCTGGAGCTTCGGGGCAACTCAAAAAACACACTGAACGTGAGTACACTTTCTGCACAGTGTTGTTATGTTGGTTATTGCTTATAAATTGCTATTGTGATAGAACGGAGAACTCCTCGACAACAAGAAAGACAACGTTGTGTGTTGTTGCATGAGATTTGACTAGTATTGAGGTGAAGCTCCCCCACTGTGTGGAAATAAGATGTCATATACAGCAGCAAAAGTGAAGAATTGATGTGAGGAAGCTCCTCTTAAAACAGGGAAAGACAGCTCTGTAAACAAAGTGATGGTAGGAGGAAAGGACACAACATTCCTTGACTCTAGAAGGCAAGTTTGAGGAGTGTTGAGTTCCCTCGCCTCAAGGCAAGGAGGCAGAGGAAGGATCTACATCAGTGTGTATATAAATGTGTTTTTCTTGCAAATATTGGTAGCCAGTGTGTACATAGAGGTATCAATTCTTAGGCATTGTGAGCACATTGTGTGTATAAAGGTGTTTGTGGCTGGTTTTTCTTTTCCCATTGTGTTTAATATTCATTCTAAACCTTCCAGCCACCACCTCCTTGTTTTTGCTGCATTACCCCGAGTATCACAGGTATGCTCAGACATGGGTCTCATGCCTGCTGGGCCTAGAAACCCAAGCTACTCCTCACTGATGAGGCCCATCAAGCCCCAAACATGTCTGGGGATGCTTGTGATCTCGTGCAGAAGGTATGTGAGCTAGCAGTCTGGGCTTTACTGCCCCTTTTGGGGTGGGACCAAGCCTAATTTGCATATGGTCTTTCCCCTTCTGTATTGGCTTGGCACTCAGAGAACAATGGTCTGGAGTGTTGCCCAGAGCAATGCCAGATGTTAGGATTAATTTGAAACCTTCCATCCACCACATCTTTGTTTTTTCGTTGTCACACCAAGTGTGACGGGTATGCCCAGATATGGGTCCTGTGCCTGCTGGGCCTATAGAACCAAGCTACTCCTCAATGATGAGCCCCAACAAAGCTGAAACATGTCTGGGGTTACTTGTGGTCTCATGCAGAAGGGATCTGACCTAGCAGTTCAGGCTGCACTGCCCCTTTTATGGTGGGACCAAGCCTGATTTGCATATGGTCTTTTCCCTTTTGTATTGGCTTGGCAGGCGAAGATCGATGTTCTGGGGGTTTGCCCATTGCAATGCCAGAGGATAAGATTCATTCTAAACTTTCCAGCCATCACCTCTTTGTTTTTGCATTGTGTGTAAGTGACAGTGTTTTAGAGTTAGGTGTTTTTATATTTGTGTGAGTGATTGGTTTATTGGGAGGTTGTGAGTTGTTGAAATAAGGCGCCACAGGCCCGGCGTCTGTGTTTTTTTGTTGTTGTTTGTGAAAAGTAGAAACATTGTGTTATTATTCGCACTGCATTAGATAATATATGCAAAATACTATATAAAGAGAAAATCCTATTGTACCACCAAGTGTGGGTGCAGGGAACCGCGGGCAAATTGTTTAAACCTTGGCCTGAGGAAGGTATGCAGGATAAAAATGTATTGGAACCTATCTATGCACATCTGTTGGCAACTCTTAAAAGGAAAAAGTTGAACAATAGGCAGAGAATACTTGAATTACGAAAAATCTTTAAGGATGAAGAGAACGTTCCTGGTGATAGTATAGAGGAAACCAATCAAGTACACATACAAGCCACAGCCCCACCCCCTTATGAGTCATTTCCTTTACAGACTGCTGCAGGGTACACCAACCCTGGGTTTACCCCAACTCTGGGTTTGCCCCAACTGCGGACAAAAAGGGAACATCAGGTGAACCTGAGGAAACAGCCAGAGACCCATTAATTATAGAAATAGAAAATAAGGGCCACATAGAATTAGAGTCAGCATTGCAGAAGGCAGAAGGGAAGCTAGCAAAAGCAATGCAGGGACAAGGCAAGGGGCAGTGTGCCGCGATAGGAACAAATTAATGGAGTACTTGACAGTTTCTCTTTCAGATTAATAGTAAAGCTATCAAGAATCTTAAAGTAAACACAAGTGAGGAAACCCCCAATTCAGGGGAGGGTCCAGAAGTTCTGCAGGATAGGAATGAACGCCACAATAGTGTAGACTATGACTCAGTATACACTTAAGAGGAAACAGAGGATGATGACTATGAGTGGGAAACAGATTACCAGGAGGAAGTAACACCATGGGGCTGCCCGGTCAGGTCATGGTCCGGACGAACTGCCATTGTTAAGGGTAGGAAGCAAGCCTCCCAGAATAATAAATGAAGAGCACAGATCCCGTTGCTACAGAAGGGACCAGGGAGAGCCCATTATGGGCCCTGACCCCACATGGATCGAGATAAGTTAATGTGCACTTTGCCCTCCCTCAAAGTGGGAGCAGGCAAATAGATGTATGACCTCAAAAACTGACAGCAGGGATCATGTTAGCTGTAGGGGAGTTTGTTCCATGCCCTATTGGGGGAACAGGCAGATGAGATATGGAGGAAGGCAGAGTAAAAAGAAGTAAAATTGATCAGTAATACCCACAATCGCGCCCCATTTAACAACTGTTGATTACACATATGGAAAGTTTTGAGGGACAGGTGCTAAGACACCTCTGACATAAACTTTATCATGGCCTGCACAATGAAGGCAGATAAGGACTCTGCATATTACATTCAACAGATACAGTAAATGTTGCGTTTAGAGACTGAAGAGACACAGGAAAATAATGTAACTGTCTTTTATCATAGCAGATTTGAATCTGGTGGTTGGCCTCGAAACAAAGTTATGGCCCAAAATACAGGCACACAAAGTACACTATTACAGGGTGAGGCAACAAAAGTAGAAGGAGAGAGTAGAGCAAACCCAGAAGGCAGAAGCCAAGTTAGTAAAGAAAAAGTGAGTCAAATTCAGCATGGAAGGAGCTGTGATTACTAACACGACAGAAGGACTGCAGGGACATAACCCTCTGCAGGGATGAACAAGAGATGGCAGAGGAGAGATGGGAGGTTTCCAGAGCGGAAGGAGCAGTTACCAAAGAAGTAGAGTGCATGGGGAGAAATGAGACTTAGGTTTAGAGGGCAGTGTTGGTCTTGTCGGAAGATAGGACATTTTGTACAGGAATGCAGAAGCAGCCAACCCATGCCCTACAACCATAATGTTCCAGTGTATCGGCTCACTTACCATCCGCCAGCCTAAATGTAGCCCCTTTTATCCCACCTCACCCAGTTCCCATGCAGCCGCAGCAAATTCAATACTCAGCATCAAATCTCCCTCAGACACAGATGCAGCACACACCTCCAGGGCCATGGAATTAAAAAAAAAACTGCCACAGGGAACAGTAATTTATTACACAGGAGCAAGTGTGATAGTGGGTAATCCTTTCCCGCTCCCATGCACAAATGTTTACCCACAATAGAACAGCCCATGGAGGGGTCAGATGTGCCCAGTCCTATCAGTAACTTCTGACCCAGAAGAGGAACCCCGAGTGGGAGTGAAGATAGGGGATCAAATATTTTCTTTTATATTTGTCACTGAAGCTGCCAAGACCTGCATTATGGAGGGCATGTTTCCTTTTTTCTGGCAAGGATTTCCTGGGGCTGTTGTATTGGTTCCTTTCACTGAAGATGTACCCATCACCATATTCACAAATAAATTGTCAGCACCTTTATTGTATTCACAAGACAGCCCAGTTAACCTCCTGGACAGGGACATCATGAGCAAGTTGAATATGACCATTTCATTCACTGTTCACTGACAAGGGCGTGGTGTATTCTACCTCAGGCACATACATGCTAAGGCTACAGTGGTTATACTAGCACTCTGTGGCCCTATCGCCCCTCGGGGCCTGTCTCTCCACCCAGAGCTGTTCATCTATGGGGTAAAAGTTCTGTCAGGTGGGTTTGAGAACAAATCACTATGCATAACTGCAGAATTTCTATTAAGACCAGCTGTCCCTCTATAGATGTCACCAGGCACCCTTACTACACTGGGTTTAGACACTGACATCACTAAGAGAGACAAAGTAATACTGTCTGGCACAGACAAGAATGACATTGAATGGCGTACAGTCCTGTGTATTGACTGAGTACAGCAATTGCAAGAGTTGTCTGACAAGCAATTGTTCAGAGACACTGATGACACAGGGAGATGGTGTTTCAAATCTCTATACTGTGTCAGATAATTATTGAATAGAGGGAAGTACTCCATACTGTGTTCCTTGCTAAGATAATACCACCAGACCTGAGGAAAGATTTAGAGAAGGTGCCCAGAGAGCTATGGAATAGTAGCCCCCACGATGCAGGTCTCTTAAAAGGCACAGGGGTAGTTCACATCAAACTGTAACCAGGGGCAGTGTTGCCCTGGCTCAGGCAGTACCCCTTGACCAGTGAAGCAGGCAAAGGAATGTATTGCACCACTGTGGCATTATGGCAGCAGGGCGTAATAGTGTCATCAAGGTCCCCATGTGACACGGCTGTGTAGCCAGCAAATTAAAGTGAAAGGATTGTCGTGGAGGATGGTTCAAGACCTAGGCCTGTTGAACAATATTTTAGTGAAAAAGAATTTTCGGTGCACTCATAACGTTAGATTCTATCTTCCGAAAATGAAATTATCAATGTAAGAATTTCTTAAGGTGCGGGGGAGGTATAATGATCCTGGCACAGAACCACACATATGTAAAACAATAACAAAAAAGAAGGTCCTAGATTAGAACCCTCCCGTCCCCTGCACACTGTAAATTTCTGTCAAACAACGGTTAGAAAGACATTTCAAAGTTTAAGGTCATGAATTTGAAACAGTTATTCTCAACTTGTCCATATACAAAAATCTTAGAGTCCATTTTTATAAAAAAGGAGAAATATTTAATGAAAATACAGTTCAATTAAGAAATGCAGATGTCCAATGTCTATGGCTGACGCGTATCGAGACTTTCTCTCTTCTTGAGCCTAATGGACTGTGAACAAACAATATAGAAGAAATAATGTGAGGATGTTTTTTAACCATGATATGCGCCATATAACTCAAAAAATAGTCTACCGAGTACATTCAATGTTACTTCATCATGAAGATCAATCCACTTGTATCAATACTTATTCTAGCAAGGATATATCGAGGGATGTGGATCCACCGCTCATAAAACACGGGTGTGACCGTATCTATAAAGGGTATAAGTCAAAATGAGGAATTCTCACACAACTATGAGAATCCATCAGCAATCCCAGAGTATTGCTCAGCATATTGTTTCAGACGCTCAAGCTATTCCACAAGATTTTCACCTATGGCTTGCTTACAATTGATTTTGGACCAATCAGTATTTTGGGGACGAATTTCAAGGATTGGTTGTACCAATCTATATGTAAAGGTTTGCAGGTCCCCGATTGGCAGGTTCTTCAGCTGGCCAGTTGGCACGCACAATCAACAGGCTACACATGTCAGTAGGCAGCACTGCGCGCAATAATTGATTCAAATCAACAAATGTGGGGTGATAGCAGTCTATTATAACCTGAAGCTCCTCTGGGAACTTAATTGGATGTTCTCGTATCTTTGGGAATAGCTAAATGATATTGAACAAATCAGTAATGATCCAGGGGGCATGTAAAGTAACTAAGGTGTCTCCTCCTCTAGGGAGACGTCTGAGAGGGAATGCACCAGTTCTTGCATTGGCCATCACATTTGGTAACCCTCCAAACATTGTTGACATGGCTGAAGAAGGCAAGTGAAAAAGGCTGGCAATCTGGGATTATATTTCATGGGTGAACGGGCCGATCATAGGATTTATTGGGGTGGAGTGATAATAGGTTGGTTTTTGGGTAGAACCTGGTTTGGCCAGTTTGTGGTAGGGTGCAACATTTAAAATGGCAGGGTTGTAGGGTTGCAGAATATCCTTTGGCGTTTCCTTTGGCTGGGGTGCCCCTTTGATTACGGTATATAAACATTTGTATCCGGCTTTGCGGGCAGTACTTACAGGTTGGAGTGCTCAATTTGCAGGCATTTAACTTGCTCTAGAGCTTTTCTTGGGTGTCTTTGAGGGCCCGGGTCTTGGAAACAGTCTGTCTCTTAGTAGCTTCGGTATACTAGTCTGGGCTGTCCCACTGCCATTGGTGTACATGTACACCTTTCTTTTGTAAAGCCTTACGTAGGTTCGTTATCTTATCTAAGTTAAAATGTGCCTTCCTGGGGGAAGTGTCTAGGTGATTCACTATGTGTATATTCGTGCCATTTATCCAGGTACTTATATACTTTGGGTGAGTGGTGAGTAAACATGAAGTGTACTGGACTACCTTTAGGAGGAAGTGGCACTTGTCTAGACTGCCCTGAACCCATTATCACAGGGATAAGACAAGATATGACTTATGACAGATCCAGGTCTGTTCATAACTCTGTCTGCATCAGGATGCTATTGTATGGCTGGCAGAGTTGGTACGGCTCATAGTTGACCACTCTGCCATGTCTACCCAGATGCTCACCTATCACGTATCACCACCTGACCTCTGTTCCTCCCCCAAACAGGCATTTCAGTGACACCCACCGGTGTTGGTCAGATTCAGATGACTGCTGGTTCAAGCCTAAATCTCCCATTACGCTACCCACAATGCAGAGCAGTATTTCAGCTTGTTTCAGAGACTTGGATAGGTGAGTCAAATACAAGACATGGAATTGGTGGAAACAAAGCCTGCTATGGCACCCATACTAGGATAGAGAAGAGAAGGAAATATGAAGTAGGGTCGCAACTGAGTTGCACAATCAGGGTTTCAAGTGTTAAAGTACGGGTTTCGACAGGACAACCATCAAGTTCTCATTCAAAATATTTCTTCACACTTACACACAACACATCCATCCTAGTACCTGATCCATACTACTCTTCTCTGACCGGCGCAGCAGTCTCATGTCCTCTTAAGTCAGTCAGGGGCATGGATGCAGTGCTTTTCCTTTTTATTGTAAGCTGCATGGCCAGCCACTTTCACTTTTTCTTATTCAGATAAACAGTTCTGTAGGTATAGTCTCTTCTATCCTGTGTCAGTGGATAAGCACAACAGTTTTCAGATTACAGATTTTAGCGTTCTTTAACCAGAGACAAACATTTACCTCAACCCGTGATGCAATTACCTGTGTTCATCAACCCACAATGTTTGGTCCGTTTTTTTTCCGCATCGGCTCTGTCCACTTTTCCTGAGTCTCCAGGTGCCCTAGCCAGCTCTCCACTCCAACAAAATCAAACCTCCGGGTTATAAGGGGATGACTATGTGGTGCACCCAGCGACTCTTGGCCTTTGATGCAGTGCAGCGGGAATCCAACATCGCAGGCACCAATCTTGTTGTGGAAAATTACCATAGCCTATTCCGCTGGATTTGTGAACAATTTATTAGTATGAAGCAAGCAACAGGCCAACAAACCAACGGCAGTATAAGGCTTCAGTGCAAGTAGGACAGCCCCTCACTCCAAGCACAGTTTGCTTATACCCAAAGGAACACGTGCATTTCAATAGGAGGGGAAGACTAGACAGGGCAGGGAATCATACTGAAACAATGTTACAAGCAGGGAACAAAGCTCCACCATACAAGACTTTGATACCAGCTGCGTTCTCACACATGGAGACAGCATTACCCGAAGGACTGCATAAAGTGATACATTTAGCTGAGCTGAATATACGCCCCAGAGGTTCACACATGGTCTGAGGTAGGCAAGCATGCGGGAGCCTAAGCCTCGTTTACATGTGCCAAAAAGGAAACACGCCAGCAGTAAGAGACGTGAAGGCGAGCATAGCTACACACTAGGTGAAATGCCTTCATTGCACGGACATGCGAAGTAAAGCCTAAAGCCTCACCTCAGACAGGCAAGAAACAATTGTTTAAACATCGCAATTTGCAGTACCCATTCAATATTATAATGCAGTAATCTGCTAGGGGTGTACATACCATTTTAAATTCCAGACGTTCCCCCTTCCCCACCAGGCTGCAAATTGTATTATGTTATCTGATTGAATGTAATGCTTCCTCTTAAATATTAGGAGGTCAGACACATACCTTATATAGAAATAGCAATTTATTCGTATTTAACAGACAAGATAAGTACAAATGTGCCAGTGATTTTTCTCTAAGAAAAACAAACATGGCCTGTAATGTAAGCACAGTTAAAGAGAAGCAAGGCCTCAGTAAGATAATTATTCCAATTTCCAACTTCTAGACATGCAATCAAAGTAAAGATTGTCTTTATTATTTACTCAGTATATACATACAAATATGTGTATTAAAGTGAGCTTAGGTGCATGCATGCTGACAGCACATATTAGAGCTACAACCTACAACTAAAGCTACAACTTACAACTAAATATGCACAGTCAAGAACCCAGTGTGTATTTTATTTAAAATGTGATGTTCTTTAAATGACACATTTTTTCTCAAAGAAAGGACACATACATTCAGAAAATGTGAGAGAAAGGGATTATGTTCAAAGTACACATATCTGTTAAAGAATATGTGCTGTAGAGACCTCTACATGACAATCTGTCCAATATGAATTGGACAGGTTACTGTATAGACAAAAACAGGTTCCCTATCAAATATCTGGAGTCGAAGTCTCATGGATTAAAAATACATAAACTGAACTTAAATACATGGAGTATTCTCAGGGTATGATCTACGTGTTTCACTGTTTAAATTAAAACAGTCTTAACTGAAACTGGCCCAATTATTACTTTCAGTGAAACCCCAGGTCCCTAGGAATAGCAGATCCCAACGTTCAAATGCATTCCACAGTGCAAATGGATTTTCAAAGCAACCCCTAATGGAACATATATCAATTGAGCCTAGGTAACATTAAAATGGTGCAAAACAGGGAATGCAGTAAGAGGAATTGAAACTGACTCTCAGCTTGTTGTAATGACAATAATATTTAAAGAAAATGTAAATCTGAATACTATGTAGAACCTCAAAAAATGCCATATATCAGCCTCTCATGGTTCTAGTACAAAAACAATCTCATGTGCAACATTGTGACCACATGCCACTCTCCCACACATTAGCATTATTGGCATTAAGTGAAGTTTTGCAACTAAGACCTGGACATCACAACTGTTCAACTCTACATTCTAGAAATATGGGACTAGTGCACGAATTACACAGTGAGAGACTCATTCATATGATTTTGACAGCTTTGGCATACACAGAACCTACGATTATAAAATTGTGGAAATATTGTGCCTCAAGTCTGTAATGAAGTGATGTTAAATGCTGCGGAGAACCTATGTGGAAATTAAACCAGAATTTAAGATCGACATTCATGTACCCAGCCTTCTTAATGAAAGAGCCAAGAATAAATGTGTTTGGTGTGTAATTTCCCCATGGGTCAACAGACAAATCAAATGCACAGACCAATATGAATCAGTCGTGCTCACATTCCTCTTATGGGTAGACTTTGATGAAAACTCTTCAAACAGTAACAAGTATTCAGAGATTTAATCAATGATCACTCTCCACAATCTGGAAAGAAAATGGCATGCCAAAAATCGCCCAAAAAGATAGATTTTTGTGAAACAACTACACATCCTTAAGGCCATTCTTATTAAATCAAATACACATTATTTCTCTCAAAGTGTACAAGGTACAACTAACGTCTTAAATGACCTTTTTCTTATACATGACAGTTATTACTCCTGCTGTAAAGAGTCCAATGGGTGTTTGTGACTGATTGCCATTTCCCAAGGTTGGAGAGACCCTGGCTTTTTTTTTTTATTTATTAAATCAATCACATTATGCAGGTAATACCATCTCTGAAAGAGAAATCTGCTGATCAGATCCAACCCTTCATAAGCTCTATGTCAAAAGCATAGTGTGTAGCTGGGTCCTACTGTATCAGTATCCTGATTCCTAGTGCCTTCTCTACCATTGGCAAAGAGCAGATCCAGAGGTCACAGTTGCCCATTTGACAGCTGGAGTGACAGCCAAGTCTCTGCAGCACCGAGACTGTAAGACTGTATTTAAGATATGCACCCCTACACCAAAGTTATGTTGACCATAAATAGCCCATGATAGTGGCAGAGTAAACTCTAAAAATAGAGCTATGCCTGATTTAAGGCACGACACATGACACTATTCATTATCACACATGTGTCAGCTCCTGTGAGTCAGCTCTGCTGTGGGAGGTGATGTATACTATGGCCAGACGGACCGAGCTTGCCAAATGAAAGGACAGGAACCTGAATGGCCCTAACTCTTTATTGATCTCTTTGTGAGGGTAGCTAACATCCTCCACCAGAGACAGCTGCCCACCAGGCAGCTCTCCAGCACCGGGCATCAAACGAGTCAATTTAAAGGGAGTAACCTCATGCCAGGGTGCTGTATTTTTAAAGGCCTTTGATCATAGTGAGAAAGGAAGGGGCAGGGTTGAGTTCTCAGGAAGGCTCTGTTCAGTGAAAGGAGACTTCCAACATTTTGTCTCTCTCTGCATCTCTCCTTCCTGTCCCCTCCACTCCCTCTAGAGCAAGGCACTATGGGTGTCGTGTCAGAAGGACAAAATATACTTCTTTCAAGAACACAAGAACAGGGATTGGACCACTAAAGAAGGTTAACTATAGTACAATCACCTATGGACTCTTACCTTCAAAAGAAGGGGTCTCACAACACTTATTTGAATCACTCTGGAACAACAACTGAGATGGATTTACTGGACCGCCTTTGGGAGAATTGTACATTCCAAAGCCCTCAACCACTGATGTGAAGAAGGAGCAGTCCAAGGCAAAGGAGAGTTCTGTCCTGTACCCACTCCCAGAGCACATTGGGGTGTCATTTGCTGCGGAGCACGGCCTGTCGTTCTGTACCAGAACCTCCCAAGGCTGGAAGAGCAGACCATGAAAGGACTGACCCTGTCCTCAAGCCCCTGAATTAAGAGTCACAGCACCTTGAGGACCAGATTTGTTTAGGATCTCTGTGCTGCCGCCTTGAAACCGGTCGGAGAGCCATTGAAGCAAATTTGATACCATTAACACTGAGGGATCCCGCCAGTGCAATTTTCTGGCACTCCGCCGAACCTTCGTACAATTGCTTGTACATTGAGCTGCCTGATGCTGCATCCTGTTCTTGCTGAGCCCGTCACCTGTTAGGCTCAAATCAACCGTTTGCCGCTGACACCCAACTCAAACCCCTAAAGAGTCACTTGCCAACTCAGACTAGGGGTTACACCACGACTCAACCAGACTTGCCCCTTGAACTCAGACTGCCGCTTCGCCAAACCACACATCGGAGAAACAGGATCACCATTTTGACAACCGCCATCCATTAACTCGAACCACTTGAGCATCATTCAGTGACCCTTCCCAGCAGTTTGTAAGTGATTTCAATCTGGCACACAACCAAGTCAAGCCCGGCATGTAGTGCACAATTGTAACCCTTATTTATTTTTGTCTATAAGTTCAATATTCTGAACGATATACCACTCATATCACACCCTTCTCCTGGAACCCCCCGGTCACACTGAACCAGGAATCAGGCTAGTTTGCAAAGGTAAATATTTATTTGTGTATTTAAAATTTGATCACAGTATGTTTTAATAGATTAAACAATCACCAATGGGGTGACAGAACACAGAATAATATCTTTAATACACTATGAATCAAGTAATAAGCAAAACAAATGCAGCACAGAAAATACTACGTTTGTGTTGGTTCAGATCAGATAGCACTATGGTTAGAGATTCCCCATGCAATACCCCTCAACCCCCCCAATAGGCAATTAAATAGATGTGAGGAGAGAGCAGATATTCAGGAATAGCACAATCAAGCAGAATATCAGTGCCCCTTTTCCCCCTTCAAACAGAAGAGAAAAACAGAGTTGACTTTTCAGCTGTCAGATGGCTTTAAGTTGAGGTTGAGTTTGGATGATTTGTGTTGGAGTTGTGGTACGAATAGGGGTACTCTTTTACATCTATTGTGGGAATGCCCTAGAGTACTGTCATTTTGGTGTGAGGTGATAGATAGGATTGATTTCATTTTTGGAATACGTTTACCTAGATCTGCAGCGAATATAATCTTGCTGTGATGGTTGCGATTAGATTAATCCTCAGGATCTGGAAAACTAGGAAGAAACCAAGCGTTGAGGATTGGTTGATAGACCTGAGGGTGTTGTCTAGGTATGATAAGGTTTTGTTGAAGAATAGAGGCAAGGAGGATGAGTATTTGTTGCTGTGGGGTTCATTTGATGCTCTCTATGATTGATTTGCTCATTCATGAAACATTTTGGTGGCAGGTGGAGATTGGTATAAGGTTTTTTTTCTTTTTTTTCTCATTTACTTCCCTTCTCCTTGTGATGTTGTGTTTTGTCTTTGTGGTGTTTTGTGTGTGTAGGGTTAGACATTTGGTGAGGTTCATTTAGCTGAGTTTTACATAGTTGATTTTATTGCAAGATTTGGTTTAATTGGTTTGTTCATGTTTTCATTTGAATTGAGTGCTTTATTGTTTGTTTCAGCCTATGTGGAACTGATGTATTGTAAACCTAATAAACAGAAGTTAAAAAAAAATGTAAAAAAAGAATTGACAGGGCAAAAACACCAATTATGGTCAAAAATACTGAAATTGCTATAAATTCCGATGGGAGCCACTTTGAATAGGTGCAAACAAACACAAGCAATGATTTAGCCAGCAGAAAACATTTTAAATCTTAAGGTCCAAGTCGGAAGCAGTTTAAAGCTATTTTACACGTGTAATCCTTTCACATTTTTAAAATTGCGGAAAACTTTTCCTTTGCGCGATTTTCGATATTATGGGAGAATCGCACTGTATTGGGTTCTATGGATAGCTATGGATGTTAGGTACAAGTAGGAGTTGAAATTTCCTTTCTATCACAAAAACTAAGGGAGTTATGGAGGTTTTAGTAAAGGTCATTTTTATAATATAGGCACGAGAATGGCAAACAGGAATGCACTTTTAAAAATGACAAATGGGTTTGCTTACACTAGAGGATGACTATGAAAAAGCGAATACCACAGAGGAATCTTGCAGTTACGTGATCAGTGTAACCCGCCTACTGAGGAAACTTCTTCAGATGAGAAAACAGTCAGCGCAAAGATGGTTCTAACAATACTGGTTCTGAATGAAAGATAGGATGGGTTTGAGATAGGGATAAGACAATGCAAAGATACTCCTGACAATACCGGTTCTGAATGAAAGATAGGATGGGTTTGAGATAGGGATAAGACAATGCAAAGATACTATGGGCCCCAGTTCTTCCTATTAATACTCACAGGATAAGTTTTTAAATTAGACTGTGAGTTCTGGTCATGGATTGGGTCTAGTCTAGGAAAGACAGCACATCAGGCACGGTACTGGATCAGCTAGGCCGGTTGCCGGATTTGCACAGGATCTGCCCTCCTAGCCTGTGGGTGTTTGAATCACCTAGTGGTGGCAAGCCAGAGGATTTCAGGATACTGATTTGAAAGGCCTTCTCATACCACCCAGTGTTTCACTGGGTAGAGAGAATACATTTGAGGATTAGGGCCTTGCTGGAAATCAATAGTTCTTTATTGCTGGCAAGAGTCTGGGCCTCTGGATCTGGAAGAATATTATATTAAAGCTGGATGTAGAGTGCTTCGCCGGAATCAGGAAAGTGAGTGGATCTGTGAGTCCCTATGTGTTGTCAGCTGTCTCTATCCTTTAAAATGGCATCACAAAGTGGGTGTATGGGCTAGCTTAGCTAAGCTTGCCCCTGTGAGCTGGGGTAGGACCACACTTCATCTGTGCCTTGCAATTTGAGTGATTGGATCCAGGCTGGATGATGTCAGATTTTATGGTTTGCTTTACAATCTTTAGAAACCTCTCTTTAGCCACTGGTCTCAAAATCGGATTTTATACAGAATGTACATTTCTACATTGGTCTACATTGGTCACCTTTATACAAATCACACACAAAGGGCCTCATTACGACCCCAGCGCTAAACCATGGTGCTAAGCCCATGCCGGGGTCCACCATGGTGAATGGTGGAATTATCGCCCCATTCCAAGGTTGGCGGGGCGGTAATTCCCCATTCACCATGGGCCCTTCCCCATTCCAATTTTTGCCCCATAGGGCTCAATGGGACTGGGGAAGGCGCTAAGTACGGTGCCGCAAATTGCGGCACCGTACTTAGCACCAAGGTCCCTTTGCGGCACTCTACTTTAACGCCTGCTAAAAGCAGGCGTTAAGGTCGGGTCCCACAAAGGGAACTCGTAATCAGGCGTTAAAGGTTTAACGGCGCCGACACCTTTTACAGCGCCGTTAAACCCTTAACGCCAGGGTCTTAATGAGTCCCAAAGATGCCATATTTTATGTAGCAGCTATTCCTCAAAATCCTGTAGCTGTGGGATCTTGTTTCAACTTTCTACAGAAATTTGCCCTTTTTGCTATGAACACAATTTCGAAATTGTATGCAAATTTCCACAATTGTGTGTGTTTAACATAGGGATGTGGGTGTACATTTTCACAATTAAACAGTAATACATTTTGCATAAAACCACATATATTGCCATTCCTGTCCAGAACATGTAACGCAGGTCTACCGCCTCTTCACACGTGCAGCTAAAATTTAAATTAACAACAGTGTCCTTTTTATATTTTTCACCCTTTTGAATAACAAGTTATGAGTCTTTTAAAAATTGTTCTTTGTTCATGTTTAGCAACAGATGGTCTGCCCCTTTTTGACTCCCTGCAGTCTAGCGGCATCCCCCTCTTTTTCTATTTTTTCCTGCCAGAAAGCATTTACGACCGCCTTCACGCCTCCAGTTTCCTGGGCTGAAGCTCTTTCATTATTCCTTCTCTTTCCATAGACAAAAGTCTGGGCTAACCTGCAATTAACGTCTCCAATGAGTTTCTACTGAGAGCGAGAAACCTGCTTTTCCAGTTCTTGTAGCTCAGCCAGGCTAATTAACTTTTTTAATCCAGCCAAAACCAAATTTGTTACATCAAACATAAATACATTAATTTCTTAGCCATAAAATCTGTGGGATCAAAAACACAATTAAAATCTGTATTCCTTTTTGGCAACAATCCTTTTTATGTTTGCTAATCCAGGAGACTTTTTAGTTTAGGTCACTTTAAAAGTTTCATCAGTACTCATCTGACAGCTGAAATTCAGTTAGCCCCGGGTACTGCACCCAGATTTTGGCATAGGCTGTCAGTTTTCAGACAATCCAGTTTATCTGAAGAATGTTTTTCTCTTCACATTAGGACTTTGTATGTTCACAATGTTTCATTAGATACATGAATTTTAGCACCAGGCAAGATTTTGAATGTTGAGAAGTGTTGTGTTATAGGCATTTTGGAGTTTTTAGCAACAAAGCAAATGTCATGTATGGGCACATTTTGGGGTTTCACTTGCAAAGTGCTGCTTCTCTCCCTGCACTCTGTTTGCTGGTCATGGAGCCCACTGGCCCATTGCTGCAGGGTGTGCTCTAGTCCACCGTATATGCACCATTGGTGGCAGGTTGTGCATCCCTCCTTTTGTGTGCTGAAGCATACGGTATTTGTAGGTTTTTGTAGGTTTTTGGCACACTCAAGGATTTTGCCACCATTGTTGCCGTTTCTTTCACCATAACTGGCAGGGTGATGCTGCATAGCATAGTGGAGTGGGTCAATAAATCCCACAAGTTACAGCCTGACTCGACTCAGCCCGACCTCAAAGAGATCCTGGTTAGCACCCCAAGACCTGCATTGCCAAAAGAAACTGCTGAGTGCCGCAGATCTATCGCATTTGAACCTGCTTGACACCTCTTGCTGCTTAGGACCACATGATCCACCCTGCCTGAACTGAGCTTGCATCACTGCTTGAAGCCGGGTTTTCATGCTATCAACTTGCAAAACGAGGTACTGTCAACCAATAACTGCCTCCTTTGTCCATTTTGGCCCTAGAGACTGGTTAGATAACTTTTGTACCTTTTGTACCTTTTTTCACCAAAAGACATATACTTTTGGTGGTTAACAATTTGCCATTCCTCCTTGTATTCACACTCACAGTGTTACAGTCTTATATCTATACATCTTCTCTGTCTTTCCACAGGGGTGGGTTTTGTACAATGTTTTTGAGATAGTTCTATTGCAGATGGTGTGTTTGAATAAAGTATATATATTTTTTATAGAGCCTTGATTGGATATTCCCTTTATTTTGGAATTTATTACTGTGTTGTTTGGGTCACTACTATATCACATTCACACACCCCCCTCTTAAGAGCATAGCCTTCCTTTGGCCTACGTTACCACAAAAAGTGAAGGAAGTATGTCTCTTAACTATGCTTGTTTTACACTTATGATTGTCTTGGATCTTGGTTGGTAGATGTGTGAGGGCTGAGTGGAGTGGGCATTTCTGTCCCAACTCATCATCCTGCAGAGCAGAATCCAATAAATCACAGTGCTGCTACCCAAGATCAAGTAGAATCCATTAAAAATAATAAGACCTCCTTAATTAGAGACAAATCGGTCCCTACTGCACAGAAAACACCAAAGACCAGCAATAATAACTATCCTTCTTGGAGACCTTAACCTTGGACTCCAAGAACAGAAAGATAGACCTTCCACAACGCTAGCACAAGCACTCCTAGAATTGGGCTTTGAACAAAAAGTACACTCCCCCACTCACTGCAAAACTTGACTGGGTAGCGGACCACAACTGTGGTGTCAACATCTGCTCCATTACACCTACCCATGGTCAGACCACTCTCTCACTCACTTCCTTATCCCTACACTCACTAACTCAGTAAAAAAACTCAGTCCAGCACCTCCAGCCAGGGCCAGAAGCGCCAAGAATCTAACTAAAGGAAGGATCTCCCCCTACATAGACGCCCACACCACCAACCCCCCTGCCAACTCAGAACCTGCCATACTGGTGGACATCTACAAATCCACTATTAGCTCTGCTATAGACATCATCGCCCCCCTCCAAAAGAAAAAGTCCAAAAATACCAAACACTCCAACACTTGGTTCTCAGCAGAAGTAAAAGAACTACAAACCAAAACACGCAAAGCCCTGAACATATGGCAAAGCACTCCCAGCGCTTCTTCACTATCCTCATATAAATGCCTGGCCACTCAATACAAAAAAAAAGCCATCATAGCAGCTAAATCCGCATCCTATAATGATAGAATCTCCAATGCCTCCTCAGAATCCAAAGAGCTCTTCGCCATCTTCAAGGAACTATCCACACCAGCCACTAAGCATCAGGAGATGGTCAAAGATCAAGCATGGTGCAACACCATACTGTCCGCCCTTCTATACAAAATTGAACTCCTTCAAACAAAAATCCTAGCACACCACAAAAATCTCACTCAGCACATCATATCAGCCTCCCACACTGAAACAGTGACTGAGAACAAAAAGAAAAATCCCATTGCACCATTCAAATTCAGAGAAGTCTCTGGAACAGAAATCATTGATATTGTTAACAAAATCAAACCTTCCAATTGTAAAGGCGACGCATGTCCCGCTAAACTAGTTCTCAAAACTTTCATGAATGCACCTTTCAACTCTAACTAGTCCCAAACAACCTAAAAGAAGCCTGGGTGCGCCCTCTTCTCAAAAAACTTACCCTACATCCTGAAAACGCCAACAACTATAGACCAATCACGACCGTTCCCTTCTTGCTCAAGATTCTGGACAGCGTGCCCTACTTGCAAATCCAGCAATACCTGGAAGAACACCGCATTTTAGGGAAAAGACAATCGGGTTTCCGCCCGGGACACAGGACATAATCGGCCTTACTAGATCTTAAAATCTAACTCAATGATATTATGGACAAAGGCAAACCAAAACTCCTGCTCCTGCTGGACCTTTCTGCAGCCTTTGATCTGGTCAGCCACGACATTCTAGGCACGCAACTCAAAAACGAAGCTCACTTCTCGCCGGAAGCCATCTCTTGGGTCACATCCTTCCTCGAGGGTCAACTCATGAAAGTTTTTTCCGACTCAGCAAGCGACACCCCAACACTATCCACTGTGATGTCCTACAAGACTCCTGCACTGCCCCCACCCTATACAACATCTTCACCCTCCCACTATTCAATGATCTGGATCGTCGTCACATAGCCTACACCAACTATGCTGACGACACGCAAGTCCTGCTCTCCCTCACAGGGATCTATGGACAAGATGCCGTGGCAAAAACTAAGATCTATACAGCCATCCAAACCTGGATGGCAGCCAACGGCCTCTGCCTTAATGGGGATAAAACAGAGATCCTACTAGTTGACGCCAAAAAAATGCTAAACAAACTCCCGCCACAATACAAATCCTTTAACATTGATAACTCCACCATCACAGTCAACTCCACAGTAAAAACTCTAGGAGTATACCTTGACGCCACACTATGCATGACACGGCAGGTCAATGCCATAGCCTCCTCTGCTGCGCTTACCACTAAGGTAATTAATGCAGTGAAACCCATCCTATTCACAAAAAACTACCTAGCAATAGCCAGAGCCACAGTAGGCACTAAATTGGACTACTGCAATGCCCTCTTCCTGGGCACATCTGCAAAAAACCTAAAAAAAATGCAAGTCACACAAAACAATACCCCGAGAGCAGCTCTGAGTATCCCAAAGTGGGAACACATCTCCCAAACCAGGAAAGAGGCCCAGTGGCTACCAATAAAAGAACGTATCCTATTCAAATCCATGGCCATCACCCACAGATGCCTCTCTGCCGACGCCCCGCCCTATCTTTCCGAAAGAATCACCCTCAATACATCCACCAGACCCACCAGGTCGCACCTGACTAACCAGACCTATGTTCCCACATTCAAAAGAAGCAAAGCTGGAGGGTCCAGCTTCCAACACCTAGCACCAAAAAATTAGAGCGCACTCCCCACTGCACTAAGGAACGAAAAATCATACCATACCTTCCGCAGATTACTCAAAAACACTCTGCTCAACTAATCCACTCCACCCTCCTCTTCTTCTACGGTATATGACAACTATATGTATCTATGATATGTCCTCACAAAACTACTGTATCCAATGTTTGTAAGTAACACCCCCTACTATTTACCTCCTGTAATCTATGCAACATGTATGATATGTACCAAGTAAGACTACTTTCAGCACCACGATGCCCCCGGGCAGGTGTGCGCTATACAAATTCAAATAAATAAATAAATAAATAAATAAATAAATAAAAGGGCCCAACTCCCAACCCAACTACATTATTGAAATATTTCATTCTGTGACATTGGATGAACTCTGTACCTATTATAATATCAAATGCTCTGGTTCTCCCAGTGACATTCTTCTTCGTAAAATAGCAAAATCAATAGTTTCTTCTGGTGAAGTTAATTGTTACGTTATGTGATGTTATGCTAATTGCCCATTATACTGTGCAGATCACCACTGTAGTGGTCTTGAAGTGCAGAAGTGTTGTCTGTATGGGCAAACTGTGACACCACGAGGATGAAAAAGAAACATGGAGAATATAAGCTGGAAACAGCAAAAAGGGAGAAAGACTGGGAACCGAAAAGGAAGACATAGGTCACAACCACA
This sequence comes from Ambystoma mexicanum, assembly GCF_040938575.1. NCBI lineage: Eukaryota > Metazoa > Chordata > Amphibia > Caudata > Ambystomatidae > Ambystoma > Ambystoma mexicanum. The sequence continues at coordinate 1,102,809,972 of NC_090924.1, read as the reverse complement.
CAGCACTCCACATGAGGAGCACCACTCCACCGGCCCAGCGACCCGCAGTGTCCCTAGCCCCGGAACACAATCAACGGTAATGGGGTGTGTACCCTCTTCCAGAGGCCCCTGCCACACAAGGAATGGCCATGGATAAGGGGCTCGTGCAGTGAACTGGCAGATGTCCCCACATCCCATAAGGTGACTTTCAAGGCCTTGAAGGACAACGCTACAGGACTGCAGAGGAGGGAGGTCATGCCCCCCAGTGCCCCAGGGTCCAGGAGAGCAGGGAAAGAGTTGGACCCCTGAGAAGAAGCAAACACACCCACGGATAGCCTGCCGCTGACACCTGCAACTGAAGGAACTGCTGTCTGGAAAGGGCCTGGGGTCACGGGAGTCAAATTTCTTTCATATTGTGATAAATTACAGGGACCCGGAGAGCACCCAGGGGTCTTGTGGCTTGCTAAGGACACATGGAGAGCCATAAGGGCCCAAGGAGGTGTGAGCCCCTGAGACCGGGGCATATGCCCACCTTCAGGCTAGAATTCCTCAAATGGGTCAGTCACCGTCCAACAACAGGGGGGGGAATCCACCCAGGGTGTGCCTCACCCAGGAGAAAGCTGACCTGGTTGGGTTGGAGGAGCGCTTCTCCCACGGGGATACCGGATACAGACCATTGCCCGCGACTCATCAGGGACCCCTCAGGTGGGGAGCTGTGCCTCAACCGCACAAGGGAAGCCCCCCAACTACTGACAGGAGTCAGGAAAACCCCCAAAAGTGTGTGTGAGGTGGGGTAAGGTGAAACAAGGACTGAGCATCAAGGCTATCAGACAGGATATACACTGAGGGCTAAAACAAGGAGTGCTGAGCAAAGGGGAAACATGGCCGGGAAGAAAGAAGACTCCATGGCTATGATGGCTATGAAAAAGGATGTGGCCTCAATAATGGATGAGATCAGAAGCATGAGGACAGACATTGGTGGGAAGGTTGATAGGATCACACAGAGGATCAATAAGATAGTGGAGAGACTTCAGGAGGTGGAGCACAATCAGTCCTCTGTCGATATAGTAGAAACACAAATGGATGTGAGGATATTACCCTTAAAATGGATGACTTTGAGAACAGACAAAGGAAGAATAATCTCAAGGTCTTTGCAATACCGGAAAAACAAGGGGAAAGGAAAGAGACCTGAAAAGGAATCTGTATGACATTACGAAACGCCTTTTTGGAAATGACTCCATAGACGAGTGCAAAATCGAGCAGGTGCATAGAGCAGGCGACACCTCCGGGGGACCCACATCCGTCCTCGCCCGCTTTGACAATTACCCCGGTTAGGTCAACATTCTTGAGAGAGCAAAGAACGTAGGGCTGATCACCTACGGCGACTTCAGAATCTCCGTTTTTTAGGACCTATCCTCCCTGACCCTTGCCAAGAGAAAACTATGCCAGCCACTCACCAAATGGCTAAACAACAAGGGTATTAGATACAGATGGGGTTTCCCATTCACAATCTCTTTTGAAATCGATGGATTGAAACACAAGCTTGTCACGTAGGAGGAGATCAACGAAGCTAAGATAGAACTCGTGGGAGATGCAGAGGACGCTTTGGGCTCACAAGAGGCCAACACTGAGGGGAGACAGCAGCAGATTAAGGGCCCAAGAAGAAAACGTATTCCCGGGGCCAGGAAGTACAGAAAATGTAACTTGTCCCCAGACTGGGGGAGAGGGAGGTAGTCACATTGAGGGGACTGACTTCAGCGGACATATGCAAGAGGTAACCTCCGGGGGAAGGGGGGCCAAAGACTCAAGGGTGCAAGTGGAGATGACCTGGGTACTGGGTCAGGCTGGTGGTTCAACCACATTCTAGGATGTTTCTAGGGGGTGGGACGAGCACAAGGAGTGAAGGGGGGCGGAGGGGGATCATGGGGAGACAGGGTATGGGGGGACAGTGGCTCTTAACCTTACTGAATGTTTGTTGGGCCCAGGATAATGTTTGCGCCTTACAGAGGCTTAGCAAATGGAGTAGTGGGGGCTCTGACTGTGGAGTAATGTGATGGCTGCATTAGTGGATGGGCAGCAAATGGGCTCCCTAAGGTTTGGTACCCTGAATGTTATGGGCCTTAATTCCCCGATGAAGAGAGCTTTGGTGGCTAGGGATTTCCGTCGATCAAGGTTGGACATCCTCTTCCTTCAGGAAATGAAATTCAAGAAGGAGGAAGAACGGAGGATCATGAGTGGCATGGTGGGACAGGAATTCTGGGGCTTTGGCCCCTGCAGGAAAGTGGGAGTGGGCATCCTTGTGCGTAAGATACTTAGAATGGTGGTGGCCAAGGTATGGTCAGACTTGGAGGGGATGGTACTTCTGGTCACAGGAGGTATTATGGGGTGAATTTTACTTTTGCCACAATTTATGCCCCAACCAGGGGCAATTGAGATTTATGAAGGTCACCCTCCCCAAGATACTGAGTGAAAGCTCTGGACATCTGGTTCTGGGGGACGATTTCAACACTTGGGTGGATATGGAGAAGGAGAGGCAGGCAACTAACATCAAGGAACAGGGGCCCCTGAGGCTGGGTCATGGGGAAATCGGGGAAGACACTAGAACTACAAGGTGTATGGGACATCTGGCACACTTCCATCCACAGGAGAGGGGCTATATATTCTTCTCACCCAATGGTACTTTCACAAGGATATACTATTTGTACATCTATAGGGAGTTGTGGGAAGTTGCCCGGGGTTCGGAGATTCACACTATCTCCTGGTCCGAACACGAGCTAGTCACAGTGGACCTGGACTGGCTGTGGATGAATCCAAATGGCTGTTTGGCTGTGTAATGAATCCCTGATAAAAGACCCAGGGCCTCATTACAAGGTTGGAGGTAGCCATGGCGCTATTAGCGCCATGGCTACCTGTGATGCTGGAAATGTATCGGAGGGACAGGGCCTCCGTATCCTTGTCCTTTACTGCTTTTTATCATGTGTTCTGTTGTGTTTTCCGTGCAGGAGTTCATGTGGGACTCCTGGGGGTTCAGCTCTCTTTCTTTTGGTTTGGTGAACGGACCCGTGGGATACCCTTATGGCACCCATGGGTGGGGGTACAACCCTGTGCCCCTAGTTTATGTTTTGGGCACCTGTGAGTGGCCCACAGAGCAGGGTATGGGTTGGTGGCAGCTCCATGCTGAATTTGACAGGTGCGTGGAGTATCCTCCATTTTGGGATACCCCGGCCCCGCCATTGGGATCAGTTGATTCCTGATGGAAAACAAGATGGCCCCGGTGGCCTCTTGCTTTCTATTACCCATAACCTTGTTTTCCCAAAGTCCTGGGAAGCCCTGACTCTGTCCCTTCCCCCTGACTGGCTGTTGGATGGAAGTGCCATATATGGTGTTGTTGTGAAGGCCCAGTCAGACTAGCTGGAGCCTTCCCGGTGATGTATGTTGTGGGTACCTCCTGTGGGTGGGACCTGGGTGAATAGAGTGTATGACGAATATGCATTCTGTGTTGTGGGTGTCTAGTATCTGGTGGTTGACACAATGACTGAGACAACCCTGCCCGAAACCGGAATGAATGCAGCTTGGAGTGTTGAATGGCTCAGTACTTGTCCCAATACACATAACTTGTTGTGAGTGTCTGGAGAAAAGTGAATGGCCTGAATACCTCATGTGCCTGATTGGCTGCCTGCCTGCATGAATGCCCGTAGTTGTGATTGGATGCTTGAGTGTGACCCAGCGGAATGAATGGGAGATCAACAGTATATCTGGGGACCTCTCACTGCTAGGAATCGTGTTCAGAAGCTGAAGTCCACTACGACGAGTAACTGGATTAACTGACGTTTGACCTTGAAGCCCTGCTGGACGAGAAGACTTGCTGTTGCTCTTCTTCACAATCTGAAAGCTGCTGTGCCTCCAAGGACTGACCCAGAGAGGACCTGGTAAGGCGCCCTCTTCCCGAGCCACGAGGGACCATCGTGCACAGCTGATCTTTGCCAACGCTCCCCGGTAGACAGACCTTCGACAGGCTGCCGACCCGATATGGGGACTGCTGCGGAACTCCAAGGAGAAGCACTCGGACTGTTGTCCCCCACAGTCGACGACCGCCGTCGGCGACCGGAGCCACCGTGCTCCCATTTGCCTAAGAACTTCAATTGATCATCGGACGCTCTCGGCTGCATCGTCATCTGCTTGTCTCCCACTGGAGAAGGTCCGACCATCGACGCACCGAGGAGCATCCACCAGTGGGTTTCCCGCCACCTACAGACCGCAGAGACGCCGACGACTCGACGCCCTTGCTGGGCCGCAGTTTTTCATCATCTCTTTGCGGTCCAGAACTATTGTCACCGAGGTTCCCCGCACGCCTCTTCCTTGCAGGACGCCAACGCTCTGTCGTCTACGAGCACCGCTAGGAACGAAGCGGCCACTTCCCTGCCATAGTTCAACCTGTTCACCACTGGAGGTTCGACGACCCGTGACTCCCGCCTTAAAGGGAGGGCACTCAAGAAGGGCCGTCGATTCCCCAACACCGAACGCCAAGTTCCCCGACACCTCTCGACGATCGGTGGCTCCCGCCTGAAAGGGAGGCACTCAAGAAGGATCAGTCGGTGCATCGTCGGAGAACTCTACTCCACCAGGTACATTGGGGGGTAAAACCTTAATAGGAAGAAGTAAGACTATCGAACAATATATGGACTGGGCTTGTGCTATATATCTTTATTTACAGGTTGCCCAGGTGGGGGGATCTCCACTCAGATCGTGTACATATGGAGGAATAGCAATTATTGCAAAATCCACCCTTAATATCAGAGAAGTAACCAACACAACCCTACCTTCTGCTGAACTACTTTCTGTCAAACTCCCATTATCTGACACACAAACCATCTTGCTCCATATTATATACAGACCCCCAGGTCCGCCCTCCTCCTTTGAAGAGGATATCTCTCTCCTACTCACTACCAATTTGAAACCGAAATCCCAAATCATCATTCTGGGAGATTTCAATCTGGGACTCAACGACCCTAATGACAACCAAGCCACTTCCCTAAACGACACGATTACTCATCTAGGCTTCACCCAACACATTAACCAACCTACACACACAAAAGGAAGATCCTTAGATTGGCTTGCAGATGCTAATTGTAACCTTTCACTGACTGACATCACACCTTGTGCTTGGACTGACCATCATCTCATTACCTTCTCCTTACCCATTTCACCACCACCTATCACACAACTCACAAAGCTACCTCAAATAATCTCCAGAAACAACCGCAACATCACTATAGAAAACCTCAAACCTCTTCTCGCGCCTATCAGTAAAGCTAATCTACCTACGCAAAAAAACAACCCAGCAGCCATAGTAGACCTTTATAACAAGACTTTAGAACTAGCCCTTAAACAAATAGCTCCTCTGAAACAATGAAAAGCCAAACCTATTGCCCATTCCAACAAATGGTTCTCAGCAGAATTAAAAGCTCTCCGCAATATTAAAAGAACTGCAGAAACCAGCTGGAGAAAAGCCCCTTCTCTCTCCACTAAAGACAAATTTGCCTCAGCTGCCTCCACCTACAAATCCGCCATCTTAAATGCCAAGAAAGAGATCTACAATTTGAGAATACAAAATGCCAAATCTGGCACCAAAGAACTCTTCTCTATACTAAGAGAACTTGAATCACCACTGCCCCATACAGAGGACTGCATCAAAGACAAGGCCTGGTGTAACAATATCCAGCTCGCCCTTGCTAACAAAATTGCCCTCCTACAAACTAAGATAAAAGCAAAAAAGGCTAGCCTCGCCTCATTACAGAACCCCAGCAGCAAAATTAACCACATTACCCCTATCTGCCCATCCTTCCACTTCTCTCCAGTCACAGAAGAGGAAGTAATCAAGATAATCGCCAGTCTCAAACCATCCAATTGCAAAGGTGACATTTGCCCAGCATCCGTCATCAAAGATGGTGCTAATGAGTTAGCCCCTCTCATCACCTCTCTGATCAACTCCTCCTTCAAGAACTCAGTGGTCCCCAACATCCTCAAAGAAGCGTGGGTCCTACCCCTGCTCAAAAAAACGAATCTAGATCCCAACATTCCCACAAATTACAGGCCCATCACCACAGTCCCATTTCTCCTCAAAATTTTGGACAGGGTAGCCTATCTCCAAATAAAACAACATTTGGAAGAAAACAATCTCCTAGGCCTGCGACAATCCGGCTTCAGACCAAGGCACGGGACTGAAACTGCCCTCTTGGATCTAAAAATCCAAATGGATGACGCCAAAGACAAGGGCAAACTGGCCATTTTGCTCTTGTTGGGTCTCTCTGCTGCCTTTGATCTGGTCGACCACCAGATCCTTACTCAACACCTCTCCTCGGCTGCTGCATTCTCCCAGAATGCCACTTAGTGGATCCAGTCATTTCTGTCTGACAGAACGACTAGAGTCTTCGCCCCCTCCGCGGCTGCGGACCCCATCCCAATCACATGTGGAGTGCCACAAGGCTCCTGCATTTCTCCCACACTTTACAACATTTTCACGAAGCTCCTATTTGACCGTCTTGACGATCTGGGTGTCAGCTACACTAATTATGCTGACGACACCCAGGTCCTCATCACGCTCACTGGTAGCTACGAGGAAGATGTTGCCAAGCTTAATGATATCTACTCAGAAATCCAAACATGGATGGCCACACACAGTCTCTGCCTTAACGACGATAAGACAGAACTGCTTATCGTAGGCTCCCAAGCGCGCCTCAACAAACTGGACCAAAGGTACCACTCCTTTACTATTGATGGCAACATCATAAAAGTCTCCAAAGAGGTTAAAACATTAGGTGTATATCTAGATTCTACCCTTTCACTAAAGAAACAAATAAATTGTACCATCTCAGCTACCTCACACACCAATAAATTGATCAATGCCTGCAGGCCTTTTCTCTCCACCTCTAGCTGCCTCACCCTTTCTAGAGCGCTGATATTGTCTAAATTAGACTATTGTAACACACTCTACTTAGGCACTTCCACTAAAAACTTGAATAGACTCCAGATCCTGCAAAATAATGCACTTAGATGTGCCCTCAACCTCCCGCGCAAGGCGCACATATCTACGACTAGAAAAGAAGTCCACTGGCTCCCGATCCGGGACAGAATTAAACTAAGAACACTGGTCATCACCCACAAGTGCCTATCTCACACTGCCCCACGGGATCTTTCTGACAAATTCTCTAGACACTGCCCCACTAGACCCCCCCGAACACCTTACCTACACCAACTAAAGATCCTGAATTTCAACCTAAAAACAGCAGGGGGTTCCAGTTTTCCAGTGCTTGCAGCACAATGTTGGAACACCCTCCCCACTACAATTAGATCGGAAGTCTCATTCTGGCCATTCAGAGCTATGGTAAAATCTTGGCTATTAGCCTAAACACCCAGATTAACACCATCATGACCTGCTAGCCGCCGCTCTACACCTGTAGCAATGCTTACTCTACCTACAGCATACTCAGGACCAACCTGTAACCTGGTCCGCATTAGCCACTGTAACTATTATTCCTCATCCCATATTCTTTGTACATACCTCTTTTTTCTTGGTATATTCTACTCTTGTGTGTAAGCACTCAGAGCTTGGACTAATGTACGCTCTGTCTGTTGTTATGCGATGTTTGTGCAACGATATGTAACCTTGCTGTACACATGACTATGCGCCCAGTTACCTGAGGGTTCGGATGCGCTTTATAAATAAACAAACTAAACTAAACTAAACCTTTGAATATTAATTATATAAAGACTGTGTTTTCAGTAATACAGTGTGTGGACATTCCTTTGTGTGGGTTCGGGGACTACACTGTACTTAAGAACCAGCCCGCATCACCTCCTGAGAAGCTAGGCCTTGATTGCTCGTCCATTGCTACCTTATAGAGAATCTTGGCTGGGGTCCGCTGTGCCTCTCCTCTACCATATAGAGAGCGGAAGTACATACACCTCCTACCGGTCTTTACACTACCCCCTTACTGCATACCGGGTGCAGGTTCCCTGAATGGGGAATTACCGGGCCATTCCAACCTTGGAGGATCCGGTATTTCCCCATTCAGGGAACCCATCCCCATTCCCATTCGAGCCCCCATATGGCTCAATGGGAATAGAGACAATGCTAACAACGGGACCGTTAATAACGGGCCCGTTGTTAGCATGCTGGTCGTTTAGCGGCTCCCACTAAGAGTGCCTGGAAAAACCAGCCGCCCTTAGTGGGACCCGCTAAAGGACATCATCATGCGGCGGTAAGGGGTTAACGGCACCGGCACCCTTGCCTGCGCCGTTAACCACTTACCGCCAACCTCGGAATGAGGCCCCCAGTCTTCTGGGAAAAGCTGCAAGCAGAAATTAAGGCATTCTTCATCATAAATCACACAGGGGAAGTACTGAAGAGAGTTGTCTGGGAGGCGAGGAAGGGAGCCTGGAGAGGACTCCTAATTAGAGAGGGAGTGCAACCTTATTGAACAGGGTTGCGGGAGGAGGTGCAAAGACTGGACAGGCTGGCACAGTCAACACCGGAGGGAAGGGAAGAAAACCTGGCAGATGCCAGGGGGAAGAGGGAAGAGCTGGGGTTACTGGAGGAGAGGAAAATTATCCAGAACCTGCAATTCCTCAAGCAAACATTTTATGAGAAGGATGGTAAGGCGGACGCACTCCTGGCGGCCAGGCTATGGGGACAACGGGTGGAGAGGTGGGTCTCGGATGTCATGGGGAGAGATGATGTACTGGTGCCATTGCCAGAAATGGTATGGGAGGCCTTTGCCTCCTTCTATGAGGCTCTCTATAAATCAGAGTTCTCGCATTAAGAGGGAAGAATGGCCTCATACCTGCCAGATATTCCCTTGCCTAAGCTTTCCAGAGCGGAGTCCAGGGACTTGGAGGCCCCCATAACCAGGGAAGAGATCAGGCGGGCAGTGGCACGAATATAAATATGATCGCACCGGGTGAAGATGGGTTCTCGGCAGGGTTTTACAAAGCTTTCTTTGAGGCCCTGCTGGCATTTATGACAGAGCTCTTCAATGACATACTTGAGACTGGGATGGCCCTGGAGTCCTTCTTACAAGCGCTCATTACGGTATACCCAAGGAGGGGAAGGATACCAGAACATGCAGGGCATACCGGCCCATTTCTCTCCTTAATATAGATGCCAAAATATGCACCCGACTGCTCACGGCCAGGCTCGAGGAGTACATGCACCGACTGATCCACCCAGACCAGGTGGTCTTCATCAAAGGCTGAAAGCGGCTGAAACGATGAGGAAATCACTTCACTTATTACATGAAGCAGTAAGAGTAGCGAGGGACCCCGCCTTCCTCTCAATGGATGCCGAGAAGGCATTAGATAGAGTAGAGTGGGACTTCCTAAAAGCAGTTTTAGTTAAATGTGACATGGGGGAGAGGCTCCAGCGAGGGATCATGGCAGTGTACTCATCACCTAGAGCTTGTGTTGCTGTTAACAGTGGATGCTCTCGTTGGTTTGCCCTGGGGAGGGGCACCAGGCAGGGCTGCCCCCTCTCCTCGACTCTGTGTGTGCTTTCTTTGGAGCCTCTGGCACAGATAATCAGGGGGAACCTAGAGTTCAGGGGTTCTCTGTGGGTGGGCAGGAGTACAAAATAGCTTTTACATGCGAACAACATGCTATTACAGATCACAAACCCTTTAACATCAGTGCCAATGGCGGTCCAACTGATTGAACAACACTGCAGAATATCTGGGTTCAAGATCAATAGATCCAAGTCGGTCCTCCTCCTGCAGGACAAGAACGAAGATCAAAACATAGAACGAAGATCAAAACATAGCCAGATTCCCGCCCCTTGGAATGCAGGTCACCCTGGGACCAATTAGATTTTTGGGGATAAATGTTACCAGGAACCTAGGAGATTTACATGAGGCCAATTTCACCCCACTGAAGGCCAAACTAAAAGAGGACCTGCTATAATCTGTTTAAAACATCATAAAAGAAGGAAGGGTCCCAAGGTCCTGGAAAACGGCCGTGATTGTGCCAATATTCAAAAAAGGCTAACAATCAGAGCCAAAGGACTTTAGACCGATAGCTTATTGGACGTTGTTGGGAAGCTTTTTGCAACCCAGATATTACACCAGTTAACAAACTGGATTAAAAGCGCTGCAGCTTTCGACATCCATCAAACAGGGTTTGTTAAAGGAGTTGGCTGCCCCTTGAATCTGTTTCTGATCAATCTGGTAAAGATGGAGGCGATTAAAAAAAGATCCAGAATATATATAGCCTTTGTCGACCTGGCTCAAGCCTTCGACAGTATTAACCGAGAACGTCTCTGGGCAAAAAAGAAGACAAACAAATGCCCAAAGAATATAATGAAGGCGATACAAGCATTATGTTCAGAAACAGACATCAAGATAAGGCTCGATCAAGAGGGTGCCCTTTCGACTGCAATAAGAACAAGAGGGGTGTAGCAGGGGTGCCGCCTAGGAGCTACCCTATACAACTTTTTCATATCAGATGTTGGTAGTGCCATGGATAAAGTAAGAGCGTTTCCTGTAAAGATCAATGGTAACTCACTGAAATATCTGTTATATGCATATGACATTGTTCTCCTAAATCAAACCCCTATTGGTCTCCAACCTAAACTGACAGCCCTGAAAGGATATCTGGATGAAAACAGACTTGTCATAAATGTTGCAAAACAGAGATCCTAGTATTGCAAAATCTAATAGGAGCAACGTCCAAAAATAAACATAAATTTAATTGGACAATTGATGGTGAAGCGATTAAGTGTGTTACGCAAAGTCAATATCTAGGAGTTCTAATTAGCTCCCACATTAATGATGACCCAATGGTGCAAAAAATGTAAAGGTAATGTAAACTTTTACCTGCCCAGGGACTGTTAATAAACAAAAAGTATGGAAAGTTTTCTGTAAAACCTGCGCTAGAATTTTATAGAACTAAAGTTATACCATTGTTGATCTTTGGAGCGGAATCAATGTTGGGCTGCCCGCATGAAACGTGGTGATGGTGTGAAAACGCCTTTTGGAACAAAATTCTACATCTCCCAAGAGGAACTCCAACCTCCTGCATGCGTTATGAATTGGGATAACATCAATAAATGCAAGGGTGATGTGGAATTCACTGGTACTATACAGGAAACCTATAGAAGCGGACGACCTACCATAATTTGAAATATTGACTACACCCAAAAGCAAGAAACAGGGCTCTATTCTTGAGCAAAGGGAGAAGTCGTGTGAAAGGCTTTTAACACAACTAAGCGTAGATAAGGAAACTTTAATTCAGAATCCAAACAAAGTAAAGATCAAACTGTGGGAGCAAGATTGGTGTGAAACCATAGAAAGAGGAGACACCCATAGTTGTATGAAGCAGGCTACCCCTGAAGTAAGATCAAGAGATACCTTACCGAAATATCTAGACATGTTTCCTTGTAGTAAAAAAAGAACCCTTTTCATGAAATTCCGTTTGAATCGCTTTAAAACAAAGGAGATCTTGAACCTGTGGAACAGAAAAGAGGTCTTGGAAGATCAGTGTCACTTTTGTGATGCATCAAGCAAGTCCCTAAAACATTTAATTATGTATTGCAAAGGTCTAAAAGATTTACGGACAATACATCTGGGGAAGCTAATTATAGAAAGACCTTGCCTAAATGCTGAAGAGTGGTGGAGAGTCATGCATGAAAGTTTGGAGAAAAAGCTGCTCTTTGCATTGATGTTCCTTTTGGAAGAGATCGAAAAGAGACTCGGACAGGCAAACAACAACAAGGAAATGGAATAGCGATGATTAACTGTGCGCAAAGTGAGAGACAAAGAATGGACTGTTTGAAGTGGGAAAACAAATGTGAATCTTTTCTTCCCTTTGTTTGTCTTTTCTGTTGTTGTTTGCTCTTTTCTTTTCTCTTCTGTTCTTTTTGGCCACATTTCTCTTGTAGTTTGAAAGTTTGTAATGAACTATAACTCCCGTGGATCCTCTATTTGTTCCAAATTCTACCCATTTAGATCCCGGACTTGTTTTTTAGGGAAACCAAAGGCACCATTTAGAATTCTTGTGGCAGGGAATGAAGGCGAGGATCCCAGTGGGAACCCTCACCCTCCCAAAAGAAAAAGGAGCAGTGGAGCTACCGGATATGAAACTGAGAGTCCTGATACCTCACCTAAGAACACAGCATAACCTCCAGTGAGTCGCCCTAGACAATATACACATGCACCCTGCTACTGTTGGGGAATGGCTGTTGGTTACGAAGAACAGGATACCACAAAGAATCTGGGAACACCCAATTGTGGAGACTGTCTAGTATATTTGGAAACAATAGGCAAGAAATGTAGGGTGTGGCAGCCTGGCCCGGGTACCGGGAGTCAGAGATGCCATACAAAACCCAGAATGATTCCAGTCCTGGTTTGAGGCGGGCTTGGAGAGGGTGGTACAGCTTTGGAGGGGGCAAATTAATTACTATCCAAGAACTTGATGAGGCGCCTCCGAATAGGCAAACTTCCCATCTTCCTATTCCTTCAACTCAAGGGGGCACTGACTGGGGAGGGATGGAGCGAGCAGATTCAGAGGGACCTCACCCCTTTTGAGAAACTCCAAGATTCCAGAATTGAGGGGAAGGGTCTGATCTCAGCCATGTATAGAGCTCTAGTAGAGTCAGGCAAGGGGTCCACGCACAAACTTTGGGGAAGGTGGGGGAAAGACATGGAGGAGGGACTGGACCTAACTCTATGGGTTAAACTTTGCAGGGATGTCTCCAGAATCTCAGTATCCTGCCAAAACAAACTCCATGCTATCAAACTCCTGTACAGGTGGTAGTACGACCCGGTTAGACTCTCAAAGGTGTACCAGAATGTCAGCCCCTTATGTTGGCATGAATGTGAACTCAGGGAGGAGTACTGGCACGTGGTGGGTATGCCCTAAATTGAGTGTTCTGGGATGAAGTCCTGAGGTGGATCAAGGAACTGGACTGGATCGTCAGAGAAAAGGCCCCGCTGTTGGCCCTGTTTGGTCTAGAGAAAGTGGAGGGGGAATGTTCTAGACTTCTTGCAATGGCAGCAGGCTTACTGCTAGTGGCTAGGGCATGCATAACAACCCATTGGAAAAATGTGCATCTAACAAGTGAAAAAAATGGATTGGTGTGGCCAAAAGCATGTATCCCATGGAACGAATAACAGCAGGACTTCATGGGGCCTAGGGAGCGTTGGAGATGGCATGGGGGGACTTTTCCAAAAAAACATGTGAGAGTCCTAGGGGGTAAATTGCTCGAGGGAAGGTGATTGGATTTGATTAAACTGGACATATGTACCACCAAAAAGGGACCAGAGCATGGAGGGATTGCAATCTATGTGTATAAGGACAATTATTTTTTTGACCTGAAAGCGGAGTTAAAGAGGGTAAGAGTCAATGCTCGGGGGTTTGGTGGGGTGCGGTGGGGGGAGGTGGGTAGTGGGGATTAAAGGGGTTTGTTAGTTGTTCTCGACGGTCCAAGGCCGCAGATTAGTTTGGTTTTGCTAGTAGATATTATGACCATTGAAACAGTGTTTTTACCAAGTCTGTCATCCTTCTTGATGCTTGTTGATTGCGCTGTTCTAAATTTTTTTAATGAAGACAAATTTGAAAAAAGAAAATTGAGTATGGATGTGCGATGGCCTTGACATGTACTCAAGAGTTCCTGTGAGTTGCGGTGGCTTAAAAACAGGTATGTGTAGTGAGTTCCCTTATGAGGAGAACTCAGGAAACCTGGTAATACTGAGCCCGCTTACAGAGGTGGTAGAGCCAAGAGCTGGCTGTGTGCTGAATGAAATTTGGAGGAAACAACAGGGCAATATGATAAAGAATCTCCACACTGTGGCCCCTACTCAGATAGCTACCAGTAGAGGGGAGAAGGTGACTGTGATAAATATATGAAAATATGGATGACCTTTTCCTATGGTATAGGGGCCGTGGGACATTATAATGAATATGATGCAGGTTTACTATGTAGTGTTCTGGCTGTATGCAGTGGCAGATTGCCTGAGAAAACCATATATCTGACTCTCCAAATCAAGTGGCACAGGAATGATAATGAATTAAAAAAAATACAAGGCTTTTACACCCTTGCAATATGGCAATCCAACACATTCATAATGTGACCCCTTATCCGATCTTGCCAGTTAAAACTGCAGTACCACTATGCAACATCTAGGCCACCACTGCACTAACACCCTAAGCTATCCCTTCTACTAAGCATTAGCACCACTGCCATATTGGGAGCCAGATGGTGTTCCTACCCATAACTCCAAAAGCATTCTCACTCCAACCCATAGAAAAGTGTTATCCTCGTAGCCAAGTGTTAGGGAGAGTTCTCATAAATGGCTGATTTCCCTTACCTAATGGCTGATTTCCCTTACCTAAAGAGTCCCCCAGCAGCTATGCTGGATTTCTAGAATTTATTTTCTCACCTGATAAGAGTGTGAGCCATTTTTCCCACTCTTACATTTGTTTTGATGTGTGTATTTTTACTGTTTGTGTGATCTTGGGCACTGGAGCCTCACCTACTCCATGTGCACCACTTTTTGTGTGTGTCACAGAGCACCTTCTGTGCAGTGACACAGGGTTGTCTTTGAGACTTCCCACTGACTCAATTTTTCTGGGGTTGACTACTGTCCCCCAGAAAGAGGTAAAGTTGCCATTAACTTTATATAGTCACTTTAAACCACAGACCCAGTACACCCCATCTTACATGGAGTATTGGAAAGGGTTAACTCGTATCCCTTTTTGTCTGTGCCTCTTGGAGCCTTGTTTCGCTCCCTTAATATTAAGACTTGGCTGGTGGTAGTGGTAACTACCCTAACTTTCCTACTGCGATTATCTTATATAAACGTTGTATTGTTCCAGGCTATTATAGTAGCCTCGAACATAAACCTGTGTAGACGATTGCGATTAACCCCTGATTGGCCCATAGAATCAGAGCTTGCTCTCGAAGCATAAATCTCCACTTTGATTAGCAGCATCCAGAATAGTCACCCAGATGCATGATGCCCCAAGATTCACCCTGCCTCCCTTCCATCAATCAGTACTTTAGGGCTATGTGTCAATTAGTTGGCTGAGGCTGGCCTCGAAACTGTAACTTCTTATTAATAAAAGTTATGGCATCTCCTGCTTTGGGTGACATCAGACGTTGGTAACTCTTCGTGCTTGGCTGGTCACGTGTTGGCACACCGTGAATCGCCTCGTTTTCCTACTACCTCCACTTGGTTCACCGTCAATCACTACCACTCGCAAATCCACAACCACAGGGGTTAAACTGCCCATGTTTAAGGGTGCCCTTATTAATGCCAGATCCCTCACTGCACATGCACTAGACATAGCTGACCTTATCACCACGTCGGACCTTGACTTCCTAGCTATATCCGAAACTGGCTTCATGCTGCTTTTGGCCCCTTACTAGCGTTGGCCCTACCGCCTGATTACGGCATCACACGATGTGACCGCCCCACTGCCCACTCTAGAGGTGGGGGTGTAGCTTTCATCCACAAAAATACGCTCGACCTAAGAGTGATACCTGATGCCAAACTTGTATCAGCTGAGCTGCTGTCAGTCAAATTAGCACTCACCCCCAATCAAACGGCCACCTTGCACCTTACCTATAGGCCTCCGGGACTGGCACCGTCTTTTGCCAGTGAAATTTCCACCCTCCTCCTGGACAATACTAAAAATAAAACACAAACAATTATCCTAGGCGACCTTAACTTAGGTCTTGGTGACCTAAAGGATCCTGTGGCAACGGACCTGGAGAACATACTAAGTGATCTTGGCCTCACCTTGTACATTCAAGAACCTACCCATATCAAAGGTAGAACACTTGATTGGTTAGCTGGTTCCAATTGTAACATTAAGGTTCTCAGCAACACCCCCTGTTTATGGTCTGACCATCACATCATAACCTTTAACATTGAAGCAACCTCACGCACCCCGACTCCAATAGCCCCAGCACTCCCGACTAGAAGCAAAAAAGATATAACTAAGGAGAAACTCCTCCCACTGTTAATCCCAACCCTTGATGCAGCCACCAACACCTGCTCTGACCCTACGTCCTTAGCAGACACGTACAACCAAACTATGCTAACGGCTATTCACTCTATAGCACCTATCAAACTTAGGAAGGCCAAATTACAAGCTCATCTTAACTCATGGTTCACCCCACAGTTAAGAATACTCCGCAAAGCGAAACGCTGTGCCGAAAATCGATGGAAAAGCCATCCCTCTGACGTGCACAAAGATGGTTTCCTTCTTGCCTCACTCTCTTATAAAGATGCCATTATCACTGCAAAAAAGGAATCTCTTAATAACCGCATTATGCAAGCTGACTCGAACATTAAGGAACTCTTCAAAATCCTAAAAGAGCTTGAAACTACAGTCGCCCCCCCTGACACTTGCTTGAAAGATAGTAAATGGTGTGCTACATCCAAGCAGCCTTACTAAATAAAATCTCCACACTACAAGCGAAAATTAAAGACAAGCAGGACAGCCTGAAGCGCGACAACCACGCTCTTTCCCCTGCCAAGGCCCCCTCTCCAGACAATGCTAACACCACACCATTTACATTCTCACCGCTCACCGTGGTTGAGGTAGAAAACATAATTCTTAGAATTAAACCTTCCAACTGCCAAGGTGATCCATGCCCAGCCCCTATTATTAAGGACTCGGCACATGAGCTGGCCCCATTCATCACGGCCTTCATTAACGCATCTTTCAAAACCGGTATTGTCCCGGATAACCTGAAGGACGCTTAGGTGATCCCTCTGCTCAAAAAACCATCCCTCGACCCAAGCATTCCCACCAACTTCCACCAGCTTTTACACCCTTGCAATATGGCAATCCAACACATTCATAATGTGACCCCTTATCCGATCTTGCCAGTTAAAACTGCAGTACCACTATGCAACATCTAGGCCACCACTGCACTAACACCCTAAGCTATCCCTTCTACTAAGCATTAGCACCACTGCCATATTGGGAGCCAGATGGTGTTCCTACCCATAACTCCAAAAGCATTCTCACTCCAACCCATAGAAACGTGTTATCCTCGTAGCCAAGTGTTAGGGAGAGTTCTCATGAATGGCTGATTTCCCTTACCTAATGGCTGATTTCCCTTACCTAAAGAGTCCCCCAGCAGCTATGCTGGATTTCTAGAATTTATTTTCTCACCTGATAAGAGTGTGAGCCATTTTTCCCACTCTTACATTTGTTTTGCTGTGTGTATTTTTACTGTTTGTGTGATCTTGGGCACTGGAGCCTCACCTACTCCATGTGCACCACTTTGTGTGTGTGTCACACAGCACCTTCTGTGCAGTGACACAGGGTTGTCTTTGAGACTTCCCACTGACTCAATTTTTCTGGGGTTGACTACTGTCCCCCAGAAAGAGGTAAAGTTGCCATTAACTTTATATAGTCACTTTAAACCACAGACCCAGTACACCCCATCTTACATGGAGTATTGGAAAGGGTTAACTCGTATCCCTTTTTGTCTGTGCCTCTTGGAGCCTTGTTTCGCTCCCTTAATATTAAGACTTGGCTGGTGGTAGTGGTAACTACCCTAACTTTCCTACTGCGATTATCTTATATAAACGTGGTATTGTTCCAGGCTATTATAGTAGCCTCGAACATAAACCTGTGTAGACGATTGCGATTAACCACTGATTGGCCCATAGAATCAGAGCTTGCTCTCGAAGCATAAATCTCCACTTTGATTAGCAGCATCCAGAATAGTCACCCAGATACATGATGCCCCAAGATTCACCCTGCCTCCCTTCCATCAATCAGTACTTTAGGGCTATGTGTCAATTAGTTGGCTGAGGCTGGCCTCGAAACTGTAACTTCTTATTAATAAAAGTTATGGCATCTCCTGCTTTGGGTGACATCAGACGTTGGTAACTCTTCGTGCTTGGCTGGTCACGTGTTGGCACACCGTGAATCGCCTCGTTTTCCTACTACCTCCACTTGGTTCACCGTCAATCACTACCACTCGCATATCCACAACCACAGGGGTTAAACTGCCCATGTTTAAGGGTGCCCTTATTAATGCCAGATCCCTCACTGCACATGCACTAGACATAGCTGACCTTATCACCACGTCGGACCTTGACTTCCTAGCTATATCCGAAACTGGCTTCATGCTGCTTTTGGCCCCTTACTAGCGTTGGCCCTACCGCCTGATTACGGCATCACACGATGTGACCGCCCCACTGCCCACTCTAGAGGTGGGGGTGTAGCTTTCATCCACAAAAATACGCTCGACCTAAGAGTGATACCTGATGCCAAACTTGTATCAGCTGAGCTGCTGTCAGTCAAATTAGCACTCACCCCCAATCAAACGGCCACCTTGCACCTTACCTATAGGCCTCCGGGACTGGCACCGTCTTTTGCCAGT
The DNA here is from genome assembly GCF_040938575.1 of Ambystoma mexicanum. Classification (NCBI taxonomy): domain Eukaryota; kingdom Metazoa; phylum Chordata; class Amphibia; order Caudata; family Ambystomatidae; genus Ambystoma; species Ambystoma mexicanum. Next base: position 1,102,791,593 of record NC_090924.1, on the reverse strand, counting down.
GAAATTTCCACCCTCCTCCTGGACAATACTAAAAATAAAACACAAACAATTATCCTAGGCAACCTTAACTTAGGTCTTGGTGACCTAAAGGATCCTGTGGCAACGGACCTGGAGAACATACTAAGTGATCTTGGCCTCACCTTGTACATTCAAGAACCTACCCATATCAAAGGTAGAACACTTGATTGGTTAGCTGGTTCCAATTGTAACATTAAGGTTCTCAGCAACACCCCCTGTTTATGGTCTGACCATCACATCATAACCTTTAACATTGAAGCAACCTCACGCACCCCGACTCCAATAGCCCCAGCACTCCCGACTAGAAGCAAAAAAGATATAACTAAGGAGAAACTCCTCCCACTGTTAATCCCAACCCTTGATGCAGCCACCAACACCTGCTCTGACCCTACGTCCTTAGCAGACACGTACAACCAAACTATGCTAACGGCTATTCACTCTATAGCACCTATCAAACTTAGGAAGGCCAAATTACAAGCTCATCTTAACTCATGGTTCACCCCACAGTTAAGAATACTCCGCAAAGCGAAACGCTGTGCCGAAAATCGATGGAAAAGCCATCCCTCTGACGTGCACAAAGATGGTTTCCTTCTTGCCTCACTCTCTTATAAAGATGCCATTATCACTGCAAAAAAGGAATCTCTTAATAACCGCATTATGCAAGCTGACTCGAACATTAAGGAACTCTTCAAAATCCTAAAAGAGCTTGAAACTACAGTCGCCCCCCCTGACACTTGCTTGAAAGATAGTAAATGGTGTGCTACATCCAAGCAGCCTTACTAAATAAAATCTCCACACTACAAGCCTAAATTAAAGACAAGCAGGACAGCCTGAAGCGCGACAACCACGCTCTTTCCCCTGCCAAGGCCCCCTCTCCAGACAATGCTAACACCACACCATTTACATTCTCACCGCTCACCGTGGTTGAGGTAGAAAACATAATTCTTAGAATTAAACCTTCCAACTGCCAAGGTGATCCATGCCCAGCCCCTATTATTAAGGACTCGGCGCATGAGCTGGCCCCATTCATCACGGCCTTCATTAACGCATCTTTCAAAACCGGTATTGTCCCGGATAACCTGAAGGACGCTTGGGTGATCCCTCTGCTCAAAAAACCATCCCTCGACCCAAGCATTCCCACCAACTTCCACCAGCTTTTACACCCTTGCAATATGGCAATCCAACACATTCATAATGTGACCCCTTATCCGATCTTGCCAGTTAAAACTGCAGTACTACTATGCAACATCTAGGCCACCACTGCACTAACACCCTAAGCTATCCCTTCTACTAAGCATTAGCACCACTGCCATATTGGGAGCCAGATGGTGTTCCTACCCATAACTCCAAAAGCATTCTCACTCCAACCCATAGAAACGTGTTATCCTCGTATCCAAGTGTTAGGGAGAGTTCTCATGAATGGCTGATTTCCCTTACCTAATGGCTGATTTCCCTTACCTAAAGAGTCCCCCAGCAGCTATGCTGGATTTCTAGAATTTATTTTCTCACCTGATAAGAGTGTGAGCCATTTTTCCCACTCTTACATTTGTTTTGCTGTGTGTATTTTTACTGTTTGTGTGATCTTGGGCACTGGAGCCTCACCTACTCCATGTGCACCACTTTTTGTGTGTGTCACACAGCACCTTCTGTGCAGTGACACAGGGTTGTCTTTGAGACTTCCCACTGACTCAATTTTTCTGGGGTTGACTACTGTCCCCCAGAAAGAGGTAAAGTTGCCATTAACTTTATATAGTCACTTTAAACCACAGACCCAGTACACCCCATCTTACATGGAGTATTGGAAAGGGTTAACTCGTATCCCTTTTTGTCTGTGCCTCTTGGAGCCTTGTTTCGCTCCCTTAATATTAAGACTTGGCTGGTGGTAGTGGTAACTACCCTAACTTTCCTACTGCGATTATCTTATATAAACGTGGTATTGTTCCAGGCTATTATAGTAGCCTCGAACATAAACCTGTGTAGACGATTGCGATTAACCCCTGATTGGCCCATAGAATCAGAGCTTGCTCTCGAAGCATAATGCTCCACTTTGATTAGCAGCATCCAGAATAGTCACCCAGATGCATGATGCCCCAAGATTCACCCTGCCTCCCTTCCATCAATCAGTACTTTAGGGCTATGTGTCAATTAGTTGGCTGAGGCTGGCCTCGAAACTGTAACTTCTTATTAATAAAAGTTATGGCATCTCCTGCTTTGGGTGACATCAGATGTTGGTAACTCTTCGTGCTTGGCTGGTCACGTGTTGGCACACCGTGAATCGCCTCGTTTTCCTACTACCTCCACTTGGTTCACCGTCAATCACTACCACTCGCAAATCCACAACCACAGGGGTTAAACTGCCCATGTTTAAGGGTGCCCTTATTAATGCCAGATCCCTCACTGCACATGCACTAGACATAGCTGACCTTATCACCACGTCGGACCTTGACTTCCTAGCTATATCCGAAACTGGCTTCATGCTGCTTTTGGCCCCTTACTAGCGTTGGGCCTACCGCCTGATTACGGCATCACACGATGTGACCGCCCCACTGCCCACTCTAGAGGTGGGGGTGTAGCTTTCATCCACAAAAATACGCTCGACCTAAGAGTGATACCTGATGCCAAACTTGTATCAGCTGAGCTGCTGTCAGTCAAATTAGCACTCACCCCCAATCAAACGGCCACCTTGCACCTTACCTATAGGCCTCCGGGACCGGCACCGTCTTTTGCCAGTGAAATTTCCACCCTCCTCCTGGACAATACTAAAAATAAAACACAAACAATTATCCTAGGCGACCTTAACTTAGGTCTTGGTGACCTAAAGGATCCTGTGGCAACGGACCTGGAGAACATACTAACTGATCTTGGCCTCACCTTGTACATTCAAGAACCTACCCATATCAAAGGTAGAACACTTGATTGGTTCGCTGGTTCCAATTGTAACATTAAGGTTCTCAGCAACACCCCCTGTTTATGGTCTGACCATCACATCATAACCTTTAACATTGAAGCAACCTCACGCACCCCGACTCCAATAGCCCCAGCACTCCCGACTAGAAGCAAAAAAGATATAACTAAGGAGAAACTCCTCCCACTGTTAATCCCAACCCTTGATGCAGCCACCAACACCTGCTCTGACCCTACGTCCTTAGCAGACACGTACAACCAAACTATGCTAACGGCTATTCACTCTATAGCACCTATCAAACTTAGGAAGGCCAAATTACAAGCTCATCTTAACTCATGGTTCACCCCACAGTTAAGGATACTCCGCAAAGCGAAACGCTGTGCCGAAAATCGATGGAAAAGCCATCCCTCTGACGTGCACAAAGATGCTTTCCTTCTTGCCTCACTTTCTTATAAAGATGCCATTATCACTGCAAAAAAGGAATCTCTTAATAACCACATTATGCAAGCTGACTCGAACATTAAGGAACTCTTCAAAATCCTAAAAGAGCTTGAAACTCCAGTCGCCCCCCCTGACACTTGCTTGAAAGATAGTAAATGGTGTGCTACATCCAAGCAGCCTTACTAAATAAAATCTCCACACTACAAGCGAAAATTAAAGACAAGCAGGACAGCCTGAAGCGCGACAACCGCGCTCTTTCCCCTGCCAAGGCCCCCTCTCCAGACAATGCTAACACCACACCATTTACATTCTCACCGCTCACCGTCGTTGAGGTAGAAAACATAATTCTTAGAATTAAACCTTCCAACTGCCAAGGTGATCCATGCCCAGCCCCTATTATTAAGGACTCGGCGCATGAGCTGGCCCCATTCATCACGGCCTTCATTAACGCATCTTTCAAAACCGGTATTGTCCCGGATAACCTGAAGGATGCTTGGGTGATCCCTCTGCTCAAAAAACCATCCCTCGACCCAAGCATTCCCACCAACTTCCGAACTATCACAACAGTACCATTTCTGCTTAAGATTTTAGATCGTGCTGCATACCTCCAGATTCAAAACTGTCTGGAATTCAATAACATGCTAGGTCTACGACAATCTGGATTCCGTCCCAAACACGGGACGGAGACTGCTTTAATAGACCTCAAAACCCAAATCGAGGTCTTAAAGGATCAGGGCAAGCTAGCAATGCTACTACTTCTCGACATTTCGGCCGCTTTCGATTGGGTCAATCACCAAATCCTTTGCAAGTACCTCCACTCTGCTGCTAACTTCTCATCCTCGGCTGCAGCCTGGATCAAATCCTTTTTGAGCAACAGATCCATGAGAGTCTTTGCCCCATCCGCAGCCCCCGACCCTTCCCCAATTCACTGTGGCTTACCCCAGGGATCCTGTGTGTCACCTACACTTTATAACATCTTCACAAAACCACTCTTTGATGTGCTTGACTATCTGGGTGTCCCCTACACTAACTATGCGGATGACACCCAGATACTCATTCCCATCACTGGTGATTATCTAGCTGACACCAAGGCCCTCAATGATGTCTACTTGGTCATCCAGGCTTGGATGGCCCAACACCAGTTGTGCCTAAACGACGACAAGACGGAGCTCCTGATCTTGGGCACTGCACAACGCCTGAGCAGACTAGAACCGTCATATCAGTCATTCACCATAGGCGGTAATAATATTCGAGTCTCAAAAGACACTAAAACATTAGGGTTCTACCTTGACGCTACTTTATCATTAACCCGACAAACAAATGCTGTCAGATCGGCTTCTGCATACACATGCAAACTCATTGCAGCCTGCAGACCTTTCCTTACTACCTCCAACAGTGTCACACTAGCGAGAACCCTCATCATGGCTAAAATCGACTACTTCAGTGCTCTTTACTTAGGCACCAGCCAAGAGAACCTAAATAAACTCCAAACTACCCAGAACAACGCCATTCGTGCCGCCTTAAACATCCCCCATAACCACCATATCACAGAAACTAGAACTAAGTTAAAGTGGCTACCTGTCAAGCAAAGAATCTCACTCAAAGCACTCACCATTAGGCACAAATACCTGGCTAATAAGGCCCCCATCTACCTCGGCAGTCGACTGTCGCGACACTCGACCTCCCGTCCACTAAGAACTGCCCAGTCCCACTGTCTAGCCATCCCTACATTTAAACTGCAAAAAGCAGGGGGTTCAAGCTTCCCGGTCCTAGCTTCCAAGCTCTGGAACTCCCTCCCCGCTACAATTGGAGCTGAAGAGTCATTTTACACTTTCAAAGCCAATACTAGGTACTGGCTTTTCGACCAGCTTTAAGTCCAGCTCAGCGCCTCTGTCTTACTTACTCTGACCTGCCGACCTCGGTTATTACTCAGCGGCTCTGGTACCACTGTATTATATGTATATAGACTCCTTTAAGTCACCTAATGTCCTTGTTTATATCATGTATTGTTATTCCTTTGTGTAAATTCCTTTGTGTAAATGTATGTATTGCTATTCCTGTGTATATGCATTTCTGTAACCTTGTATGAATTGCGCCATGATGCCATGATGCCTCCGGCCGGGCCTGCGGGTTTGCGTGTTATAAATAAAATAAATACAAATACAAATACAAATTCTATTTGTGCATTTTATTCTCCTCTTCGGCCACCACCTGACTGGGCCCCCCTATCTTAAGTTTCGATTCTCTGATGTTACTGTTCACCTCCATCCCTAGGTCTGACATCGATTTCCCAGGCACGGCCTGTTCCTTGCTGAGTTTCGATTCTGCCATCTCTGTTCTTGTTTCAGCTGGACGAAGAATCTTGGCCTGTTTGGCCCTTAGTAACCTGGGCACTTACATAATGTGTTTCGTTGAGGTAGATATATAGTTGGTGCTTGCCACTCTATTCTCCTACTAAGCATAGCAAGCCACACTGTTCTCTTAGCTTCTTGCGTTACAAGCCTATGTACAGACGTTGGCTGGTTGAATACTTTCATCCTGCTTTACAGTTACGTTTCTTTGTATTTCAACATCCTCTCTTCTTCCAAGTTGAACTTAGAAAGTGTGCCCTTATAGCGTAAATGTGCTAAAGCTGAATTTAGAAAGTGTGCCCTTATAGCGTCACTGTGTTAAAGTTGAATCTAGAAATTGTGCCCTATAGCGTCAATGTGTTAAAGTTGATTTTAGAAAATATGCCCTTTAAGCGTCACTGCGTTAAAGCTGAATCTAGAAAGTGTGCCTAATAACGTCACTGTGTTAAAGTTGAACTTAGAAAGTGTGCCCTCATAGCGTCACTGCGTTAAAGTTGAACCTAGAAAGTGTGCCTAATAGCGTCACTGTGTTAAAGTTGAACTTGGAAAGTGTACCTATAGCGTCAATGTGTTAAAGTTGAACTTAGAAAGTGTACCCTTATAGCGTCACTGTGTTAAAGTTGAACTTGGAAATATGCCCTAGAATCCTCTCTGTGCAAAGTTGAATTTAGAAGCGTGCCTAATAACGTGCCCGGGTCGACTTTAGAAGTGTGCCTATTAGCGTACCCTGGTTGAATTCAGAAGCATCCCTAATATCATCGCTGTGCAAAGTTGAATTTAGAAGTGTGCCTAATAGCGTGCCCTGGTTGAATTTAGAAGCGTGCCTAATAGCGTGCCCGGATTGACTTTAGAAGTGTGCCTATTAACGTGCCCTGGTTGAATTTAGAAGTGTGCCTAATATCCTTTCTGTGCAAAATTGAATTTGGTTGCCTAAATATACTCTCTGTACAAAGTTGAATCTAGAAGATGGAAGAGGTGAAGTAAGTGGATGGAACGCATGAAGTATGTGGATGGAACGCGTGAAGTATGTGGATGGAACACGTGAAGTATGTGGATGGAACGGGTGTAGTGTGTGGATGGAACAGGTGTAGTGTGTGGATGGAACGGGTGTAGTGTATGGAAGGAATGGGTGGATGGAACGGGTGAAGTATGTGTATGGGACGGGTGTATTATGTGGATGGAACGGACGAACTGATGTAGAATGGGTGGAGTGGGTGGAACGAGTGAAATGGTAGAATGGATGAAGTAGATGAATGAACAGGTGATGTGTTTGGAACGGGTGAAGTGGATGCAACGTGTGAAATGGGTGGAACCAGTTTAAGTGGATGGAACGTGTGAAGATGGCATATGTGGATGATGATGCGTGGAGAAAGGATAACGTGGATAGAACGAAAGAAAGGAGCAGTGCATAAAATGGTTGAAGTACATGGAACGGATTGGAGTGCATGGAACGGATTGAAGTGCATGAAACGGATTGGAAGGTACAGAATGGCTCGGAGTACATGGAACGGATGGAGTACATGGAACTATTTGGAGTGGACTTGATCTCAAGCACCTAAAGTAAACCACCATATTCACATCTCCACGCTTACTCTCTTCTTTACACCACCACTCAAATAGAACACAGCAATACTATGACACCGTTCGGTATAGCTGTTCTCATACCATCATCTGTCTCATGCTCCCCATCACCCTAACTAAACACTGCTGGTTACACACCCTCCAGCCTAGGCGTTCTCCTCAGGCCTAACGCAGCAGAATCGATCTGGATTACAACCTGCCAGAACGAACCCATACTCCTAATCTCCCAACCACCACACCTACCGCTAAGAAGCAGCTATCACACGAATGCCACACCAGCTGGACACATATCCAGTGCTCACATGCACCTTTGACTCTCCTCTCTCTACTGACTTGAACTTCGGTTCCCGAGGACGTTCAACCTACCAGCACCTTGAGACTATACCAATGGTACATAAGGCGCTATATAAATGCAAAGTAACATAAAATAACATGTCTGTGATATTTTTATCCATGGTGTTTTCGTCTCTGTGTGAAATCCTTTGGTTGTCGTTCTTCATCTGTACGACTTGTCTGGGCCCTTGTGACGTCATCATTCGTCTTCCATTGAGGCATTTTGAGTTTCTGCTGGGACAGCGTCTAAACAATCTTCATTTCGTGTCATTTGCTGATATGGTTGTCTCAAAGGATATCTTACTGCCCATGGTTGTCTGGTTATTGGCACTTCAATAGGTATTGCCGTTCTGACTGGCACTGGGCAGAGCCCTATTGCGGCTCTCTGCTGGTTTATTTGTTCGCCGTACCTCACATATCTTGGTGTGAATGTTCCTGGTACTTCCAAATGGGTGAATAGAGTGCAGGCCATATTTGGGACCTCCTCTTCACACCCCCCTCTGGTCGATTCATCGACCACTTCTGCTTCCTCCTTGGGGTTCGTCTTACTTTGTTCTTCTGTATTAATTTCTTCCTCGTCTTCTTGGTTTGAACATGATGGTTTGAAGGAATGCTTCCTTGGTGTCCATATTTTTATCACATGTTCGTCTTTATTCCATGTCATTAGCTGACATTGCCCACTTGGGCTGCAATAGATCAATTTTCCTTCATAATTTCTGCGTTTCTTGGGATACAGAAACTTTGTTCCTTCAGGCGCATATTCGCTGTCCTTCACAAAGTTTCTTATTTCTTCATCAGTTAGGTCTCTGGGCATCGATCATGATCTTCATCCCTATGGCTTTCTTCGCAGTCTTCTGGCACTGCGAGATTATTATCTTGATAACACAAAATCCTAATAGTATCATTAATAGTAGGGCTACCAGAAACTTAAATATGTCTGCCATCCATTGTGGGACCATTGTGGGACCCTCGAGAATAGTGATCCGAACTGCTGTCGTCATCAGCTTCGTCATTTTCATCGATCATCTAGTTCTGTAGCTTCGTTAGCATATCTATGGCTTCTGTCAAGGTTCCATTTTCCTCGCCATGAGAAGGTATAAGTGTGCAACAAGATTCTCCTATTTTTGCACAAAGTCCTCCATCCATAGCTGTGATCATGTCAAGTACATATCTGTTCTGGAGAGTCATCAGTCGGATTGCTCTTAGCTCTTCTTTGATTGCATTGAATCATTTTATTGTAGAATGTATGGTTTGCAATAACTCCCACCTGGTTATCTGCAACCATTTAGTATTTGCTCCAACTTGGAATCTTGGCATGAAAATCGTTGTGAACACTGATGAGGTGAGGCTAAACAGCCTGTGTTCATAGGCGATTGCATGAAATGTTTCTTCTGATTTGGTAGAGAAGCAATTCTCTCTCTTCATCCAGGAAACCAGCTTCACTGATCTTCTTTTCCTTAGGTGAGTATCTGCTTTCGGGAAACTGTCCATATTCAGGTCACTTTTCTGGATCACCAATGCTGGAACGTGGACGTTCACTATTGTGCATATGCCTCCCCAGTGTTTTGGCATTCTGATGCATGCTTTGGATCCACACGCCCAGTAATGATCCATAATCACTGCAGTTCCGTGAGCCATTCCTGGAGCTTCAAAAATCCGTCCACAGTTCCGATTCTCTCCCAATTTTCTTGTGCCATTGTTCCTGAAGCACAATTTCGGGCTTTCCAGTGGCACTATCTGCAGGGGCCCTCCTCTGTCTTCGACCCATGTCAGTAATCTTGTGAGTCTCGGCCATAGAGGTTTGCATAACCTCTGTGAGTTTTCTATTGCTTCCTTACAAGCTCCAAGGACCATCCATGCTCGGCAGATCACCACTCCTTCTTCCCATCTGTTGGGGTACAGCACTGTTCCCCAAATCTGCATTTGGCCTCTATTCTTCCAAATTCAAGCCTTTTCCCCGGTTATTCCTTGGATGTTCAGTCTCAGGTTTATTTCCCATCTTATTCCTGCTCCCTTAACTTCAGGTCTTTCGTACCTGATCACGTGATTCCTAGTATGAGCTCTATTTCTCGTCTTAATGTCCTGGACATAATTATCTTCATTAGGATAAGCTGTTTCAGTTGCCCACATCAATGAGGCATCTCTTCCCATGAACTGTCCTCTGGTGTTGCACATTGCTACATGTGACAGACAATGGGCTGTTGGGACATCAACTTCTACAGCCACGAAGATCTTGGACCTCCCCATGCTGTACGGTAGGAGTGCACACACAAAGCATTCTCCCTCTGAAGTTCGCCTTCCAACTTCTTTCATGTGCTGGTACCAAATGTTATTCCCTAAATGTGCTGTGCTGTCCAGGTAGTCATTTAACTCATTGTTATCTTCATGTATACTTCTCTTGATTCTCAGTGTCTTTCTGTAGTTTGCTATAACTATATCTCTAAATGCATCTGTGTGGCTTTTTCTCGTTGGAGGACTCTCAGGTATCCTGGTCCACAGTGCAGGTCTCCTTATCTGTATCGCTGGGATATATGGATGTTCTGCAGTTCTCTCCTTCTCTTCCTGCATCCTTTTCCTAGCATCTATAAGTGCCTTTGTCAACCATCAGCCTGTTGCCGGCCCAGTGTAAGGCTGTATCATGGGCCTGGTACTTGTCCCTTGTGTTGGACTTCGCGAGCTGGATAGTATAGTCTCTGTTGCTCTGTTCTTCAGTTCTTCTTGTAGTTTCCTTTCTCTGGCTATGTTTGGTAGTAGAAGATCTACTACCATTTGTGTCCTTGCAGAGAGTCCTTCTGCGGCGGCTTCTATTTTCCGCAGGGTGTCTGACAGCACTGCTTCTGTTGATTCTCTTCTTACTTAGTCTCGTTTTCTCTCATCATCTCCTGTGAAAGTTTTTTCGGTAAGCAGTCTCGTCTTCTCTGTTGCTTTAGTTTTAGGTTCTGTGGCCATTGACACTATGCCTGGTTTGTGTGCATTCAGTGCGTGTGTCCGTGCGGGTGTCAGTGCATTGACTTCATGCCTCTCGTGCCGACCCTGTCTCTGGATTTCTTACTCATTCATTGCCTCAAGTATGTATGTATCACTGCTAATTACATTCATTTTCATTGCATTCACCTTACCATCAGATTTTCTCTGTACTGGAATGACTATATAAGGTCTGGGTATCTTTGTGGGTTTCATGTGTACATCATCTGGTGGGTGCACTGGAATTGGAACGCTTTGTGTACCAATAAGAAATGCAGTTCTGATCGTAAATGACAATACAATAATGATAAGCACAATACATAAGTACATTATAGTTTGGTAAGTCATGTGGCAGCATTTTCTGCCACAGAAGCGAGAGTGCCCCTCTCGTCTTCTCTGTTGCTTTAGTTTTAGGTTCTGTGGCCATTGACACTATGCCTGGTTTGTGTGCATTCAGTGCGTGTGTCCGTGCGGGTGTCAGTGCATTGACTTCATGCCTCTCGTGCCGACCCTGTCTCTGGATTTCTTACTCATTCATTGCCTCAAGTATGTATGTATCACTGCTAATTACATTCATTTTCATTGCATTCACCTTACCATCAGATTTTCTCTGTACTGGAATGACTATATAAGGTCTGGGTATCTTTGTGGGTTTCATGTGTACATCATCTGGTGGGGGCACTGGAATTGGAACGCTTTGTGTACCAATAAGAAATGCAGTTCTGATCGTAAATGACAATACAATAATGATAAGCACAATACATAAGTACATTATAGTTTGGTAAGTCATGTGGCAGCATTTTCTGCCACAGAAGCGAGAGTGCCCCTCTGCTTGGGGGAGGACCAGGTTACTGTTCTGGGCCCCCATCTCGATCATTTGCTCAGTGTCAAATGTTATTGTTGTCTCCCACTCAGCATGGTTCCTTGAACAGTTTGTGTCATAAAAGTGTCAAAGTGCTTCACGAGTGTCCCCCCTCTTACTGAAGGTAATTGTCTCTTGATGCGGGATGCAGTTCCCTTGCTAGACTATGAAAGAAAATAGTTTAAACTAACACTTCGATGAGACAGTTTTACTGCATATGTTCAAAATACGTGAGGTCGCAGCCCATTCCTCTAATCTGCTTCAGCCCTGAGGATACATTGGATGCTGGTCAGTGTGAAGAAATATGGGAGAAAAGTAACAACAAAATATAACAACTAAGTTCTTCACTCTGCTCCCTCGATCTGTCCCTCGGCAGAAAGATTCTTCAGGATCTCCTCAGGATTTGGTGGAGACTGGAATTTTTAATTTGGGTTTCATTGGCATGCAAGAGCATGTTTAGCTGAGTCCTCTTTACTGGATCTCTGAGAAATGTAAGTATATCCACATTGGTTGTCCTTCCCACTTGCTCTGGGAAGTTCTCAATGAGGTGAAAGAAGACATAGTATGAATAGCTGCTGTCTTCTGGTGATAACGACATTCGTCCAGTCTTTCCGGGTTCAGGATTATAAGTTTGTTCCTCAACGTGAACAATGTTTGCACTATCCGGTTGCGTGGAGTGCAACTAAATAGCACATTTTTTTCAACAGCTTGCTCAAATGTTCAGCGTTTGCTGGATATCTAAGAAAGGTCGACATGTCGGTGGTTCTTCCAACAATAGATGGGCGCTCTTCGATTATGCGAGAGAAAAGTGTATTGATGAGTTCATCTAGCAGGTGTCTGATTACTTTCTCGTTCTCAGGATCTTGTAGAAAGTCTGTGATGCTGGTGACTCTCCCTACCAGTGACGGATAAGATACTAATACTAAGTGAAAATAGGTGACCACATCCATTGTGATGTCTATACTGGGGGACACCATAAATGCTGCCAAACAAAATCTTGGTACTGGATGACTCGGGATACTGTATTTTGCTTTCAATGTAAAGGTCCTTGATCAAAGGTTTGTCATAGTCTTTTCCTCAACAAGGTTTGAGTGTGACTTGGTTCACAAAGTTCATGTCAGCAAGACGTGCTGTGGCTTATATGCACAATTTTTCTTCTTCACCCTGCAACTAGGTTGCACAGCGTGTCCGTTTTTTATGTCCTTACCCATTTCTTTTACTTAGGGGAATGTCCAAGTTAAGCCACAGTTTGCAAAAGGGTTCTTTGCCTTGCTTTACTGCTCATGCATCCTTCTTCCTCGTCATGGATCGCGTCTGCACGTGCTGTGGTTCTTCCCCATTGTCTGTATTTTCTTCACAGTGAGGTGCAGGCAGGGGGTTTTCTCTGATATAGGGTTTAATGTCATTTAGAAAAATCCATGCTCTCCTGCCCTGCAGCTTCACAGCTGACGGAGTGCAATCCTCCACGATGAAGGGACCATTGAACCTTGGCTCATTCCACCTTTTCCTTGTGTGGTTTCTCACTAGCACACTATCTCCAGGGAACACAAGTGGAACACGTAGATCTTGAACTGTGTCTGTTGCAGTGTTCCCTTCAGTGTTCTGTGCTGCGCTGCACCCTTTTCGTCGTCGCTGCAGCTGGTCTGAAATTACAATAAGGCTGGATGTCATGCAGTTCAAATACATTTGCATCTTGGATCCTAGGACCTCTCTGGTTGACTGGGCATCACATCTAGCTCTGTCTCTAGAGGTAAGAGGGGTCCTCATCCTCCTTCCTGTGACTATCTCGTGTGGCGTAAGATGATGGTCGGAGCCTGGTTGGTTCCGAAGAGCATACAGTGCCAGTGGAAGGCAGTGCAACCATCCCCTCTTTAGAGTAAGCTTCAACTTGGCTATCCTTTCTTTTAACAAGCCGTTGAGCCTCTCACAAACCCCATTGCCTTCTGGATGATACGCCAACGAGAACTTGTGCTTTATACCAAGCAACAAGCTGATCTGCTCAAAAACTGCATTTACAAAATGAGCCCCTTTATCTGACCGCATCACTTCACATACCCCCCATCTAGGGAATACTTCCCTTACTAGGAACCTGGCCGCACAGGTAGTCTGGGTGTGTACATGGACCTGCTTCTATCCATCTAGAGAATGGACATACCACAACAATTAAGTATCTGTACCTATTGCATACTTGAATCATGTCGATGTAATCGACGTGCAGATGCTGAAAAGGCCCATTTGGCTGGGGGATTATTCCTCTCACTACTTTCAATGTGTGCCCCGCTGTAAATTGCTGGCAGATTATGCAACTTACCATAAAGAATGCAACATGCTCTGCTAAATTCGGTATAAACCAGTCTTCCACGAGTGTTGCTGCTACTTTCTCTTTTGTCAGGTGCATCGGGTAATGCAATTGTTCTAGCGTTATTTTTAGTAGGGCTGCAGGCATGACTGGTTTACCAGTGCTGTTTTCCCGCCACGACCCATCAGAGGGGTTTAAAGAACACCCTCGATGCTGCCACACATTTTTCTCCTCCTGCGGTGCCTCCCCCTGAAGTTCCATTAGTTGTGTTTGCCCGAGATCGCTATAGGCTTTTGGTGTGGCTCGTTCTACCATCATTCTTTCATGGGTTCAAGCCACTTCTACTTCCATAATCGGTTCACTTTTGGATGCCATACGCTTGGCTTCTGTGTCTGCTGCTTGATTTCTGCGTGACACAAAATCTTTCCCTTTCGTGTGGGCGGCACATTTCACGACCGCCATGCCCACTGGGAGCTGTGCCTTAATCAGCCTTTTCAATAAGGCTGCGTGCTGCACTGGCATGCCATCCACTCTGAGGTAGCCCCTCCTTTTCCAGTGTGCTAAGCCTGCGTACACTGTGGACATCACATAGACGGAGTCACTGTACACCGTCACTTCCTGGTCTGCGTGATTCTCAATGGCGAGTATCAACGCCAATAATTCTGTAGCCTGTGCTGAATAGTGAGATGGTATTCGTGCACTGATGAGTACCCGAAATTCTCCGTTTGCTATGTGTTTCATCACAGCAAGGCCTGTATATGTTTATCCATCACTTTGCTCGATTCTAGATGACCCGTCAATAAAGACGATTTCTCCTCCTGCCAAAGCATTTTCTTTTACCCTCGGGATTTCATCATAGAATTCTTCATAGTTCGCGCAGTCATGTATCGGCACTCCCTCAGGGATTGGCTCTGCAATGAACATGGCTGGGTTTACTATCTTACATCGGACTATCTTAATCGATGGGTTTGATATGATCACTTCATGAGCAGAAGCTCTCTGAGATGTCAAGGTTTCTCCAGAATGGCAAATAGTGAGTGCTCGACGTATAGCGTCAGGGAACATCCCATTACAATGGTTGTCGCCTTCTTCTCTCTGTGGCAGCTAAACTTTGTTCACATGGGAATTGACCTTTCATTACTAGGTCCAGGCTCCCACTGTAATATGCTAGGGGCTTGTACCCCATCGAGGTTCTTTGAGCGAGCATTGCAGTCATGACGCTGTCATTTGTGAGTGAAAACAGGTAGAATTCCTCTGCATAATTAGGGGGCAGTACAAATGGCTTTTTTATGTTCAGCAAACCTTTTTTCCATCGCTTCAGAGCATTCAATCTTTTCCTTTGTCACTTGAGACTTTTTTAGGGCCTGGAGCAAGGGCTTGGTGTATGAACTGTCATCGAAAACCCATGCTCTAACATGGTTGCATAGTCCTAGAACGCTCTGCATTTGCTTTATCGTGTGTGGCTTAGCTGTGATCAAGATGGCTTCAGCCCTTTCTGGGGTCACCTTCTTCCCTTCATGGGAGATCAGTTGGCCTAGGTACAGCACTTCCTGTTGACAATATTGTAGCTTTTCCTTGTCAACCTTATATCCTTTCTCAGCCAGTATAGTCAGTAGCTGAACAGAATCATGCCTACATTGTTCTTCTGTGAGGCTGCATATTAGAATATCATCCACATACTGCAAGACAACACTTTCTAATGCAGCATTGCTTAGGTCCATCTGTAGGACTCTATTGAAAATGGACGGGGACTCAAAGTACCCCTGTGGCAGCCTTGTACTTTTCAGACGCATTTGTCTGAACGTAAATGTCATCTGATCTTGTGAGTCACGGTGCAACGGGATTGAGAAAAATGCATTTTTCAAGTCAATCACCATGAAATATTTTGCCTTGACGGGTATATTACATAGGATTGTGGATGGGTTAGGGACTAGAGGGAACTCGGCTTCAACAATATTGTTTAATGCTCTTAAATCCTGGATTAAATGCCAAGACCCTCCCTTTTTTGACAGGATAAACCACCGTATTACATGGTGACTCTGACGTCACTAAGATGCCCTGGTCCATCATGGCAGAGATCGTCTTAAAAATCCCCTTGTCTGCTTCTCTGGACATGGGATATTGTTGGACTCTTGGCAAAATTGCACCTGGCTTTAGTTTAATTTTCACTTCTCCCACCCCCTTCAAGAGGCCTACGTCATAAGGTCCTGTAGTCCATACTGAGATAGGTAGTCTAGCTATATCTTCATTGAAATATTCCGGACGCTTCAGCGCCAACATCATTCTCAGAGGCACTTCTCTTCTGATCATTTTTACCCAGAAAATGAGGCTCACCTCTACCCTGGTCTCTTCGAAGTCTGGTCGTTCTTCAAACAGATCATCATCGGTGACGTCAGTCACTCGATACCCTTCTTCAATGGCGATGATGGCGCCCCATTGTCTGCCTTCATCATCATGTCCGTCGACCAATGCTACTTTCCCTCGCTTTGCTTTATTTATTTATTTATTTATATTTATATAGCGCGCAGATAGCCCAGGGGCATTGTGGCGCTTTTACTTGCAGGAACTTAGTTACAGGGGGTACAGGATTAGTAGCAGTCGTTGGCACATTATGATTGCTACAACAGATCAGTCATTACAGCTCATGCATCTTTGGTTATTACATTGCAGACAGTTTATTGGCAAAAATGGTGCTGCGAGAGACCTTATGTGAAGAGGATGGTTTTCATAGCTTTCCGGAAGGCAATGAGGGAGGGCTCACCTCGGATTGTGGGAGGTAGGGCATTCCAGTGTGATGGTGCGAGATAAGGGAAGCTGGATCCTCCAGCTCTGGCTCTTTTTACTAGTGGCACAAAGAGCATATTGGTATATGGTGACCTGGTTGGCCTTGGGGAGGAGACAGGGTGGATTCTTTGTGAGAGGTAGACCGGGGCGGTGAGGTGGATGCACTTGTGGGTCAGTGTCAGAGCTTTGAAGATGATTATTTCCCTTATTGGTAGCCAGTGGGCTAGTTTTTTGGCCTCAGAGATGTGTTCTCTTTTTGTGATACCTTGGGCAGCGCGGAGGGCATTGTTCTGTATGATTTGTAGCCTTTCCAGGTTTTTGTTGGAAGTTCCTAGGAAGAGTACATTGCAGTAATCTAGCCTGGAGCCGGTGATTGCTCTGGCTATGTTTGTGCAATTCTCTTTGGAGAGGAAGGGTCTGACTGCGTTGATCAGTTTGGTGTGGTAGGCAGCTGAGTATTGCGTTGACTTGTCTGTCCATGGAGATGTTGGAATCCAAATAGACACCAAAAGTATTTTAATGGAGTCAATGATGAAATGACTGAATTGGGAGTCTAGATTTTTTAGCATGTCGGGGGAACCTACCAGTAGGAGTTCGGTCTTGTCGGAGTTGAGGGATAATCCATTGTCTGCCATCCATGCTTGGATGGTGTTGTAGAGCTTGTTGAGGGTCAGTGAGTCAGTGTCATAGTTGCCAGTGAGGGTAAAGAGGATCTGGGTATGTATCATCAAGGGAAATACTTGTCCCTCCTCTTCATGCATAGGTATTCTGGGTCTGAATAAAAACTCATCAGGGGTTCTCATAGTTCTATCTGTGAGGCCTGGCAATCTCACCATGAGCACACGCATACCATATGCGAAAACCTCTGGTTCCAGCGGCATAGCTCTTATGACTATGTGCCCTGAGTATGCTCTAATCATTTCACATACATTTGAATAATGCATTCCCAGAGTAGAGCATTCTGTGCCCTCCTCTGTGAATGAAATCATCAAGTTCAATTTTGTTATTATGTCTCGACCCACGATGTTCACTGGGGTCTGACATGAATACAACAAGGGTACATTCATTTTGCACGCTCCTACGGAGACTGGAAGTTCGTCGGTAAAGGGAACTCGACTGTGAACTCCTGTGAAACTCTGAGTATCTAGGGCCTCGCCGGACAAGGAAAACTTGCCTTCTCATATAAACAACCGTGTCCCACCCGTGTCCACTACGAAGGAATATTCTTTACCCCCCTATACACTCATTCACCCTAGGTTCCCTATGAGGGTCTGGTGTCACTGATAGTATATAGCACATCAGGGTTCCCAGTGAGCTGTCCTAGTTTATATATAAGTTTGGCCCACTGTGCACTGGCAGATTTACCCCATTCCCAGTGTTGCTTCCCCTTCCAGGGTTCTGGGTCTGTGGCATTTGTGGTGGTACCTGTTGGGTTTGTCCTTGTGGAAAATTCCCTATATTCTGAGGTTGTACCCCTTGCTGCACTCCTTGCGCTTGCAGCTGTACTGTGTGATTCTGTGCAACGCCCTGTTGTGGGAAAGCAGGTGGATTTGTCGTGCCTGCTCCCATTCCTTGGCTACTCTGCCACGTGCCTTGACTTCTGCACATGCGCGCCAAATGCCCCGTCATTCCACACAGCCAGCATACTGGCAGTGGTCGGATTATTTGTCCATCTGACATATCTGGATTACCATATTGCACGTTTTGAAAGCCTCCTTGATTACCTTGGAAACCTCCTTGATTGCTTTGCCATCCTACGTTACCCTGGTTGTTCTGTTGTGGACTAGCCACCTGTTGCATGTTTTGTTCAGCTGGGTGAGCTAGCATGACTCCTTCGAGAGCAGTCCACTATAGCTAGGGTGTTACCTCCTGTCATTTTTTCTAACTCATGTATCCATTTTCCGGCTCCCGATGTCAGCATTGGAAGCTTGTTTTTCAGGTTTTCTTGGTCCATGTGTGGCCATGGAATATATTGTGGTCTTGCTCCCCCCTTTTCTAGTAGCGGAAATTGGAATGCGCAGCCTTCCTTGTCTTCTCTCATAGCTCTCCTGTCTATTGCAGGGGTAGTATTCCTGCATCGCTGTCTACCTGGCAATGTCCTCAACCTGTCTACATAGGGTGGCGATGACACCTCCCTCTGACCATGGGGTGTTCCTTCATGTTCCTTCATGTCGGTCAGAATGTGAGGCTGACTCTGATGCCCTTGGTGCGGACTCGCTAACATCTGACCATCGCACCCCTTTGTCCCTTGAGATGCCATCTTTCGCACTTTCTCCCTTCTTCATTTGTCTCGCACTCCTCCTCTTCGGAGTCAGACATTGGTTTTTCCCAATTCACGCAACTCCTTGTGTCATCATTGTTTCTGCTGATTTCTAAACTATCCAAGGACAGTTTCCTACTCCCACTACTTCGGGTGACATCCTCAGTGTCATATAGCTGAGTGCTCTCCAGGTTCTCGCCCTCCCCCTCCCTTTAGGGTAATTGTTCAAGGCCCATTTCATCATATATTTTATCGATCGTTTCCTCGATGCTTCTGGTGTCAAAGTCATCTTCAATATTTGCCCTAGACGTGTCTTGTACTGAGTCATACACAGGGAAGAATTCTTCAATGCCTTCCCACTCTACCACTGGATCAGGTTTTTTAACCTCCCTCTCCAAATATTCAAGATCGCGTGCTTTCTGTCTATGCTTGCGTTCAATATCATCATCAAATCCTGTGCACTTCCTCGCCTCTTCTCTGACTTTATCTTCTTCCTTCCTCCTTTCATTTCTATATTCATCCGCCTTTCGTATTTCCTCATCTCCCCGTCTCCTTATCCTTTTTTCACGTACCCTTTGTTCTTCCTCCAACCTTTGCTGTTTCTGTCTGTCCTGATCATAGGCTGCTCTCTGTTTGCGATCAAGCTGTTTTTCTTGCTCTTCGTGATATAGTTGTTTTCGCCTCAGCCTATCCTTCCTTCTTATCCTTTCGTCCCTTAACTTCTTCTCTTTCTCCTTTCTCTGCGCCTCATCTAACCTCTCCTTAGGTCTCATATCGTCACTTCCTTTTCCATCGAATTTTACTAAGATTTGTCCTCCCATCCATTCGTCCTTTGCGAATGCCATCTCATCAGTTCTGTCTTCACTTCCATTCCACTTCTTTACCTCTCTCTCCTTATCGAGAGATGAACTTGTCTGTGCCTGATCCTTTCTTTCATCATCGCGTCCCGCCTTGTCCCTCAGGGCTATGGAGGTGAGTTTCGAGTCCTTATCCTTCCCTTTATTATCGTCACTACTGTAACTAGGTGACTCATATGCGGGGTTGCTGTACCCTGTGGCTGCTTTAAGCTCCCTTAATGGGTAGAGTTCCTCAGGCTTACTTTCTTCGGGTTCTGTTTCAGGCAGGGCAGGTGGCACGGAAGGCATCTCACCCCCCTCCATGCATACATTTAATATCCAGTCTGCAGGTGGCTCTTCCTCCTTTGGCTGTTCGAACATTTTCCAGAGTTCTAGAACAGCAAGGCGTTTCTCTAGCTTCTTGCCTGTATATGTAGCATGCAAGTATGTCATCATATGCTGTAAAACGACTTTAGAAAAAGACCCATTTTGTGGCCACGGCATAAACATCTTATGAGCGGTACCCTTAAGCCACTCAGTGCTATACTTCTTTAGCTTAGGTGCATGTTTCGGCAGTTGTTTGCATAAGTGTACTAATGGAGTAACGTCTTCCATGTTGAAATCTGATCTCTTTCCTCTTATACAACACCTTTCAATGCTTTCATGCAACCTTACCACTTCCAACAATATGAGCGAGCACCAAACACAGCAAGCTCCAATCCAATTATTTCCACCTAAATGTTATATTATCAATTTACCCCAAAAAAACATCAATTCATAAGTGATTCCATCTCAACTATCAGATTGCATAAATCTCAAGCAGGTCTCACACAAAACACACAGAAAGAATTCCTTTACATGTAATGGCACAGCAGAACATACAAGACAGACAAACTAGACATACACCAGCTGGACACAAATTATTACCCCTACATGGAGTTTAAATGAACCCCGTTCACAATGTCTTTAAACGTGGTGGTAGCCTAGTCGTCCCCTATTATGTGGGGCTCTCAGTTCACGTTTCTTCTGACTGCTAGATTAAAGTGCAGGAATAATGCGTATCCTCTCTCTGCTCAGGTTTCCGCCCTGGTATCCTCTCTCTTCTCAGGTGTCCGCCCTGGTATTCTATTACTTCTCGGGTGTATACCCCAGTATTCTTTCACTTCTCCGGTGTCCGCCCTGGTATTCTATCACTTCTCGGGTGTATACCCCGGTATTCTTTCACTTCTCAGGTCTCCGCCCTGGTATTCTATCACTTCTCAGGTGTATAATCTGGTATTCTTTCACTTCTTCAATTATTCTCAAGTCATTATCCCCATATATATATATATTCAGTGAAAAAAACATTGTTAAAGGGACGTTATGGTTAAGTTGCGCTACTAAAAACCTATGAAATTCAGTGAAAAAACTTTGTTATGGTTCCAAGTAAAACCGAAAAACCCTTGAAATTCGCCAGTTATGGTAAGCTAAGCAACCATAACTCGCGCCACCACCGTGCACTGCTAAGACTAATACCCAGGACATCAAAGATGACATCACAAATGTCATTGATGACATCACTGATGACATCACATGTCTGGCTCACTATTTTTTCTTTTGCTGACATATCTAGGCCACATGGTTTTCTTCAGTAACAGTCAGAAACTAAGAATTTTATTTTATTTGTAGAAATATCCTTCTAGTAGGTTCTTACAGTAATTCCCTTAGAGTACAGTCACATCATATGAAACATATACATATGGGAAAACACAAGCTTGAAAGACAGCAATCCTTTTTGTGCATAAAGATAATCTCTAGACTTATGAGCACTTTCTGATAGTTCTGTTTTTTTTTATGGCTGTACTTTCCCTGTATATGGTCATATTTGTATACATTGTACTCACACTACTTTCCTTAGGGTCCAATCACATCAAGTGATACATATACATAGGGTAAATAGTAGCTTTGAAACAGAGCAATCATTTATTTGCATGAAACTAATCAGTTAAGTTATGAATTGTTTCTGCTACTACTTGTGCTTTTTTGCTAACTTCATTTTCCCTGTATATACCCATATTGGTATGTGTTCTTGTGTCTTTGTGTTTTGTCTATAGTAATGCAATTATGTAATACATGGGTTTTATTAGCTACTTATTACATATTTCACAGTACACAAAAATCTATTAAGAAAACAATTATCATTTCATTATTCAACATATTAACATTACGAATATCATACCTTCATCTTGTACGCTGCACACAATGTTATGTTTCTGTATGAGTAGCTTAGTATACTAGATAGAACCCCATAATAGGATGCTATTTATATCAATGCATCGTTCAATGCACTTATTAGGGTATATTTCTTGCAATGATTCTTGACACTTTTTTCGCAACATAATAAGAATCCCTTCTACACATATTTCATGAGAATTACATACACATGTGATGTCATCAGTGATGTCATCAATGACATTTATGATGTCATCTTTGATGTCCTGGGTGTTAGTCTTAGCAGTGCACGGTGGTGGCGCGAGTTATGGTTGCTTAGCTTACCATAACTGGCGAATTTCAAGGGTTTTTCGGTTTTACTTGGAACCATAACGTCCCTTTAACAAAGTTTTTTCACTGAATTTCATAGGTTTTTAGTAGCGCAACTTAACCATAACGTCCCTTTAACAAAGTTTTTTCACTGAATTTCATAGTTTTTTAGAAGCACAACTTAACAATAATGAATTTGACTTTATATACATGTCATATGGAACTGACTAGATCTCTTCGTATGAACTTGATGTCCGCAAACTTATTTAATGTTCGCGGACATGTTCGGAGAACAGTACTACTACCTAAAAACTGTGGGGGGGAGAGTGGGGGGGTATGTTTGATTGTTATATCATAATATAGGAACATTTAACAAATTCAAAAAGCAGCACACAAACACATTATATATAGTAATACATAAGAAATGTAACCCATATATGTAACACACTAACCATTCATTTAAATACAATATGTTCTGAAATGGAATATACCACAAGAGGATAAATTGGCTTCCAACATAATTACCACAACAGAACTGAGAACAAGACCAGACCCACTGAATACATAGGACTTATCTTACCAGAAATAGTAAGTGTACTTCCTTTTACTCATATATTTATAAACTTTCTGTATTAGATTAAAAAATATATTATCTTTGTTTTTTTTACTCACAGAAATGTCTAGTACTCTGGAATGGCTAGAGGACAATTTCCCACATGAAGAAATGTCACAAGATAGTGAAACTAATGGTAAACACTTTATAATATAAACCATTTATTTATTATTTTTTTTTATATACATTTAACATATATATTATTTTTTTGTACAGAGCATGCCAGAATAGAAAAAACTTCAGAAAACCCTGTTATGGATAACAGTCTTCACAATACAGAAGAAAAAATTGATGTATTGTTGGCTAATTTTAATAATTTAAAAACTTTTGTAGAAAATCATTTCAAACCAAAAACCTCGTACCATTGCCCCACATGTACTTGTCCCTCCTCACCATATCCCAGTCAATTATCCCCAAACCCTCTCCATAATCCAAAACATTTTGATGAGATTTCCATCCCTTCTTCACCTAATACCAATCATGTTGAAACCCCAAATTCTCCTGTTTTTGTTTCTGTTTCTGCCTCACCTTCTCTGTCATAAATTATGAATATGTGTTAAATAAAATTTAATTTTTATATTGTATTGTGAATAGTTTCCGTTTTTTTTTTAAAAACAATAAAAGTGTCCGCGGACAGTGCGAGTGTTCTGAAATGTTCGTACATAAACGAAAATGGAGGTGTCCTGAACAACAGTACAACTGTTCGTAGTGTTCGCTAGCAACATGAAACTGTACTAAGAACACACGCGGTGTCCTGAATTGTTCGTAAACAAACAAAAATTAAAGTGTCCTAAAGAACACTATACCTGTCCGGTACTGTTCGCTAGCAAGTTCAAACTGTTCTAAAAACGCTATTGGTGTCCTGAAATGTTCGTACGTAAATGAAAATGGAGGTGTCCTGAAGAACAGTATACCTGTTCGTAGTGTTCGCTACCCAATTGAAACTGTTCTAAGAACACAATTGGTGTCCTGAAATGTTCGTACATAAACTAAATTACACGTGTCCTGAAGAACACTATATCTGTCCTTACTGTTCGCAACCAAGTTTAAACTGTTCTAAGAACACACGCGGTGTCCTGAAATGTTTGTTTCACGTGTGACACACTTGTAATTACTTCAGAACCCGAACAGTGTCCGTAGGACATCAATGCGCATGCGCTAACCAATCTCCGTGCACTTGGTGTCCTGCGGACAGGCGCTTCCTTCGCGGACTAGTTCGCAAACGGATCATATGACCGCGGCCACGCTCATCGTGTGTCCTGAAATGCGGACACTGTTCGTGTCCCCGAACAATTTAAAAGTACATTTTCAGTTAATCCATAATATTTTTCAATAAAATCTCACCATGGCACAAGTCCCACATAGCAATCTTGAGTTTCTATATACCTTTTGAAACTTTCCGATCCTTTTTTTTGTGTTCGATCAGTCCGCGGACAGTGCGCATGTCCGCGGACCGCGCACAAGCACCCCTATAAAAGACCACGCCCAAGTGCTTATTCCCATTGTGTTTCTGGCTATTCTTCAGAACACAGTGATTTTTGCTGCCACCTGCAAACTACACCATCATCGAGATGGCATCCTTGGCTGCTGAACTGCCACTTGGTGCTGCACCTGCTTCAGCACCACCCCCACTCCCTCCACCACCACCACCTCCCCAAGGGCCTGAAGAGGGGAACAGGAGTGAGGATGCGGAGGAGGAAGAAGAGGATGATGAGAATGAGGTAGAGGAAAACCCTACTACCCGCACTAGGCGTGAGTCTTGGGTGTGGCGGTTATTTACCATTCATGGTAATGTTCCTAAGGCTCGTGCGAACCATGTTACCTGCAATGAGTGCAAAATGATACTCAGTCGCGGGAAGCACGGTAAGTACAGCTTTGGGACCACTACTATGAAGTGACACCTGAGGTCATTTCACTCTGGGGCTATTCGCAGGGTTGTACCTTGCGAAGAACGTAGCAGGTTGATTTCCTCTACTTCATCCTCTGTTTCTGATCCTGTCACCACAAGGACCACCTTTGTGGGACAGCGTCTTTCTCAAGCTGCCTCACAGGCCATGCAGAATGCTGATGACCCTTACCTTTCGAGGGTCACAGTTGTATGTATGTACTGTGACACAGTACTCTGCAGGGGGGAGCGACTTCGGAGTGCTTTTGAGACTATCGTCTCAGAGCACGAGAAGACCTGCTCACTACCCAAATAAAACCCACTCTACATCTTCCTCTCTCAGCTCGCCCTTTCTTATCCCTGTGGTGGTGTCCCCCCCTTTACCCTCCTTTACCCTCCTCTCCTAGTGTGTCGTGTCTGAAAAACCAAAAAAAATACAAAATTACAAAAATCAAAAAAAAATAAGGCTCTTTTCAGAGCCGCCTTTCCCAGTTAAAAAATAGAAGTGAAAATAAATAAAGCAGGGCTCTTTGTATTTTTTAGAAGTCCGCGGACAGTTCGCGAACATTAAAAAAATTGGGTTGCTACTCCATCACAAACATTGTAATTTTCTCTGGAAAGAAGTGGTGGCTCTGAAAAGAGCCTTTGGGTGGTGTTTGTAAGTCAAAAATTGTAAATGCTTAACATCTACTTCAAAATCGTTGTTGTAATTCCAAAAAAGGTCGCAATGCATTTTGTACATTTCTCAGAAAAATCTGATTGCCAGCATAAGTAAGATGGACTCCATCTCTGCGAAAAATGTATGTACTACAAAACATAATATTTTCATTGTGAAAAGAAGACATGCCAAAATCTCTTAGAAAGCCACAAACAGCCTTATTAACATTGCGCCTTGCTTTTTCCATTTGTGGACCAAATGAAGAAGAACGAAGCCACATTTGTCTCTGCGCAATCCGTGAAAATATCACTTGAGCTCAACTATCACTTATAAACCTTTATACTTTTTACTTTCTTTATACACACACACTCAAATCATGTTAAACTAACATTTTTTAAATGAAATATATAGACTACATATATTCAAACAAAATTGCATGCACACACAATCTATGTTTAAACCTTTATAAAAATACTTATACAATTTCATATTTTTTGTTTTTATTTATTTATTTACTTAATTACTTTAAATTAGACATGACATTGAGGCACTATTACCTAGAACAGTTTACTTACAGAAATAGTGGTATTCACTAATATATTATAAATTTCACAAGACATAGTAAAGATATTTTTTTTTTGCTACAGTTAGTCATTCAATACAATTTGTTCATTAAGAACATATCATATGTACTGAACTGATGCAATGTATCTTATGTAAATAAATTAGTTTAATGGTTTTACAGAAGGAACTGAGGATTTCAATTAAAAAAATCAATATCTAAATTAAAAACAGTGCTATATACAAACAAAGTTACTAATTTAAAGCTTTTACAATTGCAGTGAAGACCAGTTTCCTGAAAAGAAGCAGCCGAATTCGAAGAAGAAAGAAAAACTAAGAAGTTACCTGTTAATTTAAAAAAAAAGTAAAATATCACTATAATATTTGTATTATTAATCAAATATACTATAACATTAATACGAGCTATTTCGGTTTCTTAAAAATAGAGATTTTGTACCATTTTGTCCAAAAATTTCCATGTCTTAAACAGCGATTTACAGCCAGAATAGCCCACAAATTTCTATTTTTGGACACACAAATTACCCAACTGAACCACTGAAATTTTCATATTATAGAACAAACAACTGTTTTAATTGTATACATTAGATTTACTATTTGTACTTTTCCACACCACTAGCTTACTTTGTTTTGTCATCTGAACCCCAGTTTAGTAACACATAAATTCAAGAATACCTATCCCTACTAGTTTTAGTTCCCAATGCACAATCACACACCATTACATACATCTTTATCATCTTACTCAAACACTCATGCACACAGCCCACATACATTCCAGAACACCCCAACCCATATCTTCTTTATTTTTTTCAACAGACCCTAAAGAATGCCTACCAAAAGTCAAGTCCGTAGAAAGCAACGCAAAAGTAGAGCAAATGAAAATAAAGGTGTCCAACATAAGCATCCATCTCTAGCAGAATTTGTAAAAAAAAGTTGAAACAAAACAGCTAATACAATCATTTAGTGAAACACAAGAAGTTTCAAGTACAACAACTTCGCTTCCTCTATCAAAATGTAAAACAAACCAAAAAACAATTAACAGAAAATCAGCTATCAGTACAGATAAAACGACTTCTTCAAATTTTAATATAGTGCAAAGTAAGCATACCAAGAAAAGTATTTTAGCCAAAATATCCCGTCACAAAGTCCTTCAAAATCTTATAAAAACAGGAGAGAAATCAGGTTCAAAGCTTAAAACCTATCGTAGGAAATTAATCTTAGAAGCATTGATGGACAGTGCAATTCTTCTCAAAAGAAATGTATTTATTTTACTGTTAAACAAAATGAAACCACTAACAAAACTAATAACTAAATTACAAAAAAGACTTCTCAATAAGCGAAATATCAACAGAAAGAACTTCTTAAGTATCAGCGGAGGTGAATGGAATCACACTACAAGCACAGAACCATATTTTAATGAAGAAGCGTACAAATAAAAGCAAACTAATACAATTGCCATACATAGCAGTGGTCGAGGTTATGAAAAAGTGAATAATAACATAATGGAACAAGAAGTACTTCTTACAAAAATATGCCATGAAAACTTAGAATTAGCCCTCCATTCAACTGAATCAGAACGTCTAGTGTGCAAATGGCCATGCACGTCAATTTGTAACATTCCCAAACAATGTTTCAAATCTTTACGCCAATTCCTCAATAAATTTGTAAAAAGCAAAGACAAAATCAAAATTAAATTACTGCAAAATATAGATACCTGTCCAGTGCGCAAGTACACAGGACTACAAGGACATTCATTGGCCTGCATTACAAGACCTACTTGTAAAACCACTTTCCATGATATCAAAAGGATATCAACACATCATTCAACTATAAGAAATCTAGTCTATAAGCTGTACTATGCTAAAAGTCCTGCTTTAGCACTAGCAAAGTTAAATAACATCCTTCTACATGGTACAGCAAAAGACCTACTTGAAGAAATTCACTATATCCAGAAAAAATATTTTGGAAGTGAAAGCCATTTACAGAATTAAATAGCTTTAAACCAATTAAGCAACAATTCTACACATGGCAACCTTTTGCTAAACACACACAAAAAAGAAATACTAAAATTTAAAAGTACATCAGCTGAAGTACCAAACCATGCATGTGTATGTTGCCGTAGAATTTTTTTATAAAAGTAACACAAAAACTGTGGACCTATCATACAAAATAGAAGACAATGAAGATTCTAAATGGTTTGAATTAGCTGTCTACCTTGTAGCAGAAAACAAATATGAAATAACTGAGCCCTTAATACTTTGCAGTTATTGCACTACAAAACTTGACAACAACCAAACTCCTTCACGTTCTATCACAAATAATTTGGAATTATACCCAGTACCAAAACCTCTACAACAACTTAATTTATATGAGAGCATCATAATTCAAACAGTACACCCATTTCAAGAAATAATACGCCTTCAACCAAAAACAGCAAAATTACCTCCCTCTGAATTGGTAAAAGGCATTTGTGGAAAAGTAGTTTATTTACCATTAAATCTAAAAGAAAATGTGCATACTCTAGGAGTGCAACGTCCAATGCAGCAATCTTTAATTATATTAGTAAATGGAGTACCTACAAAAGACAAAAAAATATGGCAACAGCTGGTAGATTTATATAAAGTTAGACAAGCCTTCCAATATCTTAAAGAGAATAATGAATATTACAAAGAAATTAATATTGAAGAAAACTTGAAAGATACAACTGAAATAATTCAAGAAACACAAGAAGCTGGTCAATTTGAGCTACTAGATCCTGCTACAATATCAAATACTTTAGACCATTATACAATTCATCCTTTGCACTGTAATGACACCGTACAAGATGTACTGGAAACTTACCAAATGCGTCAAACAAAAGGATCGCCAATCAGTATATGGGAAAAAAGTATAGAAGCACGTGCTTTTCCTCTACTCTTTCCTACTGGCAAAGGAGGAAGGTATGATGATAGACCTATTCAAATGTCAGCTTCAGAATACCGCTCATTACGGATGTATTCTGAAGATCCCAGATTTAGACAAAATGTGGAATACATATTCCACCTACTCTTTGAAAGTGAACTAGCAACTTTATGTTACGGAGTTGCACACATATTAAAATCAGGATCACACTTTCAAAATATGACAGCTACACAATTATTAGAGAAAGTGCAACAAAAGGATGAGGTTTTACAATCAAATATTACAAATCTATTAGCAAATATGCATGGTACTAAAGAGTACTGGTTTTGACGTCATGGAGATGTACGTTGTATGATCAGAAACCTTGGCCCACCCACTTGGTTTGTTACATTAAGTTGTGCAGAATATGCATGGGAAGATTTACATGATTTCCTATGCATATCAAATAAAAACAAAACAAACATAGATATTCTAACACCTGGAGAACTTTGTTCTTTGGATCCTGTTAATGTTTCAAGATATTTTCACCATTGATTCATTGCTATGCTACATTTTATTTGTAATAAAACTGTTCCTCCCCTTGGAGAAGTGCAACACTTCTTTTGGAGAAAAGAATACCAAGCCAGAGGAGCACTACATATCCACATGCTTTTATGGATTAAAGATGCTCCTAAATTTGGTTAAGACAATGATGCCACTGTTTTACAGTTTATTGAAAAATATGTCACTTGTGAAATTCCATCAGAAGCCACAAATAGTGATCTTCGTGCACAGATTTTACAATTTCAAAGACACAAATGTGGAAAATATTGTCGTCGCAAATACAAAAACAAAGGCAAATACTACACCAAATGCCGATTTGGTTTCCCTAGACCAGTTACAAATACAAGTCAAGTAAACAACCTCATGTCTTCAGTTAGACATAGTGTTAATGGTAAGTCACCTAAAAATACATATTACATAAAAAGAAAAGAAGAAGAAAAATATATCAATGATTATAATGCAATCATTGCCCACTTATGGAATGCAAACATAGATGTGCAGTACATTGCAGACAATTCTACTGCAGTTGCACGATATGTCACAGCATACTTAACTAAAGCAGAAAAGACAGAGCTCCAAGACCTCTGGAATGACCTGTCATCAGATAAAACAGTATCTCAGAAATTATACAGCTTGGGCATAAAAATGCTCGCCCATAGAGAATGTGGCTCTTATGAAGCAGCTGATTATTTAACTGGTACTTCATTGTATGGTAAATCTGAAAATATAGTATGGCTAAGTCTTGGTCCAGCTAAATCTAGAAAAAGAGTTCTAAAATCAGATGAAGATATAGAAACACTAGCCAAACATGATCCCAACAGCCAAGACATTTTAAAAAACAATGTATTGGACACATACTACCCAAACAGAAGTAATACTTTGGAAAACATGTGTCTATACCAAATAGCCCAAACCTACACATACAAAAATAATATGAAACCTGATTAAAAAAAAGGTAAATATAGAGTGACAGACTGTGAAGGCAGCTTAGTTAAACTCACTAAACCAAATTTAATAAACCATATCAAATTGTCATTGAAGACTCCTCAACATAAAGAAGTATATTACATGTCCCTGCTACAACTCTTCAAACCATGGAGAAAAGAAGAACAGTTACTAGATAACTATGACTCAAATGAGGATGCTTTCAAAGCAAATGAAAGCACTATAACTGATGTAAACTTTACACAGTACAAGACAATGTTGCACAATGAACAGCAACATGAAGAAGAACTCCAAGCCCAACTAGATAAGGATACTCCTGACAGTAGTCAACCTTCTGTAACAGGAAGCCAAGAATCACTGTGAGAACCACTAATAACAAATGAGGCAGAATTAGCTATGATAGAAGTAGAAAACACCATGTGTCAGTATGAAGATAAGGAAGACTTAACTATACTACAATCAAAACTAAACAATGAGCAAAGTAGCATTTTTCAAGAAGTAACAAAACAAATTGCACATGGTGTAAAACATGAAAATAAAGAATGTTCCTGCCATAATTATAAACCTATACTACTGTACGTCAGTGGTGAAGCTGGTTCTGGCAAAACATTCCTAATCAAAATCACTAGTAAATTCCTTCAACAATTGACAAACAACAAACTGTCAGCTGTTGTCACTGCCCCCACAGGTTTAGCTGCCTACAACATAGGTGGTGTTACATTGAACCGATTACTACTATTACCAGTAGAACACCAGAACAAATTAGACTATTACAAACTTTCTGCAGAAGCTGCAATGGAATTACGCAGAGTATTGAAACAAATGAAAATGCTACTAATAGATGAAGTGAGCATGGTCTCCAACCTGATGTTAGCTTTGATTCACCTCAGATTACAAGAAGTACTCAAAACAGACTATGAAGAGCTCTTTGCAGGAAAACACATTATTGTTTTTGGAGATCTGCTTCAATTAACACCAGTAAAAGGTGAACCTATTTTTAAAACATTAGGGCACAAACTCTGCTGTAAACTGTTGGCAGCATTGGAAATGTCAACATTTGGCAACATTTCCAATACAGAGAATTAACAGAAAACATGCGCCAATCTGCAGATCTAACTTATGCCAACGTTTTAAAAAGTTTGAGAGTTGGTATACTTTCTAAAGAAGCAGAAGCAACATTGAAAACCCGGCACATTAATGCACTTTATGGCGATAATGCATGTGCTACAGATGTTATGGAACAATTAGCCCACAAAAATGTCAATTGTATGGCCCTAATGCCAACTCTTGCAAGCTGTCTCAAATTCAATGAAATAATGTTAAGTAAAGAAATGCAACCAATAATGGAAATTAGCGCCACAGACAAACTAGATGTACATGGTATGACACTACCCATGTGTGACCAAGCCACAACAAGACTAAATAATTTAGAAAAATCAATCTCAAACACAGCAGGCTTAGAAAAGATGTTAAAATTATCCTTAAATTGCAGAGTAATGCTTAAACGTAACCTTGACGTGGACCAAGGACTAGTTAATGGAGCACTGGGTACAGTTGTTGGCTTTCAAACATACCCACGTGACAACAAATTTCAGTTTGTCCCAAAATTTAACAATATCCAAATAGATAAATCAAAACCACTAAAATATATTAAAAAAATAGACAGTTAGAATACGCCAATTGGTATCTAACTGCTCCAAAAAATTTTAATATCAAAACAAATGAAGAATCTGTTACTGCTCCAAAAAAAACAAAGCAAAGTATAAAGCATTAGCCAGAAACAACAAGCAAACACTGAAAACAAACAAACAAATAAACTGTAGCATAACAGAAAAAGTTTTTTTTTTAATCCAACATGGATTTTTTTTTCTCCCACAGACCCAATGATTTTAGCAACAAATACAGAAACTGAGCAAATTGCACAGTACTCTGATTTGTACTCGAATATGAGGGTCGAAAAAAAATAAAAGTATAATATATATATATATATGTATATATATATTGCTTATACAATGTAATAAGTCATTACAAAATACTAATGCTAACATGCTATTTTCTTTTATCACAGAAATGAAGAAGAAAAACATGGACTCCCATTACTAGACCAAACAGTAAGTATACAATAATAAGGACAACCATAGCAGCATATCACATCCATGGTATCTAATACCTTTGTTCCTTATACATTTGTTTTTCACCCAAAGTTATAAGCAAATATGAACCAAATGTCCATGCACCCAAGACTCTATGCCCTGGCAACAACCACTGCAGCATATCACATCCATAGAGTCAAACATTTCAACTATGATCTATGGGAAACTTTTAATGTCCGCGAACAATGTGAGTGTTCTTAGAACACTTTGAACTTGCCAGCAAACAATACGGACACCGTTTTCAGAACACCCCATACGTACATTTCAGAACAACGCGATAGTTCTTAGAACACTTTCAACTTAACAACGAACAATACGGACAGCGTCCTAAGGACACCCCCTACGAACATTCCAGGACACCGGGAGTGTTCTCAAAATCGTCTTCAGAACACCCCCATTTTGTTTATTTGCGAACATTTCAGGACACCGCAGGTGTTCTTAGAACACATTCAACTTGACAGAGAACAATACGGACAGCGTCCTCAGGACACCCCCTACGAACACTCCCCGGACACCGCGAGTGTTCTTAGAAGCTTCTTCAGAACACCACCATCTTGTTTATTTGCGAACATTTCAGGACACCGCGAGTGTTCTTAGGACACATTCAACTTGACAGAGAACAATACGGACAGCGTCCTCAGGACACCCCCTACGAACACTCCCCGGACACCGCGAGTGTTCTTAGAAGCGTCTTCAGAACACCACCATCTTGTTTATTTGCGAACATTTCAGGACACCGCGAGTGTTCTTACGACACATTCAACTTGACAGAGAACAATACGGACAGCGTCCTCAGGACACCCCCTACGAACACTCCCCGGACACCGCGAGTGTTCTTAGAAGCGTCTTCAGAACACCCCCATTTTGTTTATTTGCGAACATTTCAGGACACCACGGGTGTTCTTAGAACACATTCAACTTGACAGAGAACAATACGGACAGCGTCCTCAGGACACCCCCTACGAACATTCCAGGACACTTGGAGTGTTCTTAGAAGCGTCTTCAGAACACCACCATCTTGTTTATTTGCGAACATTTCAGGACACAGCGAGTGTTCTTAGGACACATTTCACTTGACAGAGAACAATACGGACAGCATCCTCAGGACACCCCCTACGAACACTCCCCGGACACTGCGAGTGTTCTTAGAAGCGTCTTCTGAACACCCCCATTTTGTTTATTTGTGAACTTTTCAGGACACCGCGAGTGTTCTTAGGACACATTCAACTTGAAAGAGAACAATACGGACAGTGTCCTCAGGACACCCCCTACGAACACTCCCCGGACACCGCAAGTGTTCTTAGAAGCGTCTTCAGAACACCACCATCTTGTTTATTTGCGAACATTTCAGGACACCGCAAGTGTTCTTAGGACACATTCAACTTGACAGAGAACAATACGGACAGCGTCCTCAGGACACCCCCTACGAACACTCCCCGGACACCGCGAGTGTTCTTAGAAGCGTCTTCAGAACACCCCATTTTGTTTATTTGCGAACATTTCAGAACACCGCGAGTGTTCTTAGGACACATTCAACTTGACAGAGAACAATACGGACAGCGTCCTAAGGACACCCCCTACGAACATTTCAGGACACCGGGAGTGTTCTCAAAAACGTCTTCAGAACACCCCCATTTTGTTTATTTGCGAACATTTCAGGACACCGCGGGTGTTCTTAGAACACATTCAACTTGACAGAGAACAATACGGGCAGCATCCTCAGGACACCCCCTACGAACACTCCCCGGACACCGCGAGTGTTCTTAGAACAGTTTCACTTTGCTTGCGAACAAAACGGACACATATTGAGTCCTTAGAACACCCCCTAGTCAGTTTATTTAGAACATTTCAGAACACCTGTGATGTCCGCAAACAAATCGAACACAAAAAGAACGTCTAACACATAAAAAACACAACTTTCATCCTATCTCATACACTCCCACCCTCCCCAAACACTCCTACGCACCAACACACTCTACAAAATACACATTTTGAACAAAGTTTCACCGCGCTGTCCGCGGACGTCCGCAAATCCAAGATGGCGGGCGCTACCGAAAAATCTGACGCGCTTCACGCTCCACGCCAACCAATCAGCGAACACGTTGCATGTCGGCGAACATCACGCAAGACGATTGGCCAATCAGGACACTGTCCGCGGAGCGAACAGGGAAGTGTGTCCGCGAACCGAACACAGATATCACTAATTTTTTTGTACCTACTTTTTGGTCATTTTAAAAAAAACTACTGGACGGATTCATTTTGGTGGAAATCCGTCCAGCGGTTTGGGCTGTAGGCGCGAGCAAAATTTTTTTCCCATTCAGTCTATGGGAAAAAAAAAGTTTTGGGACCCCCCCTATAACTTTGCCCCCCCGGACGAATCCTCACCAAACTTTGCAAAAACATTCAGAGTGACCCAAATACTTTTTTTGCAAAGTTTGGTGAGGATCCGTCCAGGGAGAGCGAAGTTATAAGCCACCCAAAAAGTGCTCTTCCTATGGAAACAACAACTTAACCATAACTACGTGACCACTACCGTGGCCATGTAATACATATATATATATATATATATATATATATATATATACAGTCTTCTCTACTCCTGTCTATTTTTTATTCCACCTCCCTCCATTTTCCCTTACTTGTTCTAACACCTATGATCTTTGCCAAAGCACTCATTTTCTATTTCACTCACCGTTCGATTCATTCCTCTCTGGACCCTTGGGATCACCGTCTCTGTTACCGCCTCCTTCAGACTTTCACCTGATCCGCTGCCCGTAGAAATGGGAAGGGTTAGGGTTTTTTAAAACGGGTCCCTTCAGGCCCCCCTGCAGTTTTTATATTGGTTATACTACCATTGTCCACGGGAAGCTTCACAGTCTACTCAGCCGAATGGCGAAGGACTTGTGATATTGCCGAAGACCTAGAGTTACTTTGTGTCGACGGTCAATAGGTGTCTTATTATAATCAATAATCTATAATCAATAATCAATGGTTAGAACCATCCTCTGCTACCAAGTGTAGACAAGTGCGATTAACCCCTGATTTTCCCATAGAATCAGAGCTCGCTTTCAAATACTTTAAGACGAGATCGCTGCACCTTGAGGAGGAAGGGGTGCAGGCTTCTTAATTCAACACCAATCAATAAGGACAACTCAATGGTTTGGCAAAGGGGAGTCCGTTTAATGACAAGTACAAAAACGGGGAAACATAAAAATCGACAATGATGCGATGGTCCGTCTCGCTTCAACTCCCACCAATCTTCATTCGAACAGCAATAGTTATAGTTAATATTCGTCATCATTGACGTGTAGCACTCAAAAGTTTGTCATGCAATTCTATTGGTTAGAAAAGGTAACTTAAGTATAGGTACTATATCTGTATATGGTAACAGAGTGTTAGGATTGGATAACTCTTATCGGGTGGGCGTCTACGCCCTTCCCTCTAACATTACTCATGCAAATGTCACTAAATGTACGACGTCTCATTGGTTCTACTATGTATAGGACCTTAGATTATTTGGCCCACTGTGTTTGGGCTGGCTATAACCATAAGCATAAATGTCCACTTTAATTAGCAGCATGCAGACTGGTCACCCAGATACATGATGCCCCAGGATTCAACCTGCCTCCATTCCATCAATCAGCACTTTAGGGCTATGTGTCAATTAGTTAGCTGAGGCTGGCCTCGAAACTGTAACTTCTTATCAGGAAAAGTTATGGCATCTCCTGCTTTGGGTGACATCAGACGTTGGTACCTCTTCGTGCTTGGCTGGTCACATGTTGGCACACCGCGAATCGGCCTCGTTTTCCTTCTATTTGTGCATTTAATTCTCCTCTTCGGCCACCACCTGCCTGGGCCCCCCTATCTTGACCTTCACGGGGCAGGCTGCTCTGCTCTTAAGTTTTGATTCTCCGATGTTCGCCTCCCTCTCTTGGTCTGACCTCGATTTCCCAGGCATGGCCTGTTCCTTGCGGAGTTTCGATTCTGCCGTCTCTCTTCTTGTTTCAGCTGGACGAAGAATCTTGGCCTGTTTGGCCCTTAGTGACCTGAGTTAATTCTCCTTTTGTATAACGTGGACTGCACTTATATAATGTATTTCGTTGAGGTAGATATATAGTTGGTGCTTGCCGCTCTATTCTCCTACTAAGCATAGCAAGCCGCACTGTTCTCTTAGCTTCTTGCATTACATGCCTATGTTCAGGCGTTAGCTATTGAATACTTTCATCCTGCTTTACAGTTACGTTTCTTTGTATTTCAACATCGTCTCTTTTTCCATGTCTGTGATATTCTTATCCATGGTGTTTTTGTCTCTGTGTGACATCCTTTGGTTGTCGTTCTTCATCTGTACGTCTTGTCTGGGCCCTTGTGACGTCATCATTCGTCTTCCATTGAGGCCTTTGAGTTTCTGCTGGGACAGCGTCTAAACAATCTTAATTTCGTGTCATTTGCTGATATGGTTGTCTCAAAGGATATCTTAATGCCCATGGTTGTCTGGTTATTGGCGCTTCAATCGGTATTGCCCTTCTGACTGGCACTGGGCAGAGCCCTATTGCAGCTCTCTGCTGGTTTATTTGTTTGCCGTATGTCACATATCTTGGTGTGAAAGTTTCTGGTACTTCAAAATGGGTGACTGGAGTGCAGGCAATATTCAGGACCTCCTCTACACCCGCTGGACCAAATACATTTTATTTTTGTTCCGGCTGGGTTTATTCACCATTTCTTTTTGTTAACGTCTTTCTCGTGGTTTTCTCTGCACGCCAAACTGGGGATGATTCCTTTGTTTGCTGTCTTTTCGCGGGCTTCTGCACAGCCCTCCTTAAGGCGCCTGATAGTCTAGAGGGGCAGGATGTGAGGGAGGGATCTTCGGACCCCTGCCATGGGTTGCCTTAGTAATACAAGTCACACTCTTGTCTGATTGGCTAAGTGGACTGGCCTTGCTAGGCCAGCCACCCTACTGTGTGATTGACAGCCAGGCTGCATAAAAAGCAAGTCTCTGAGACTGGAAGAGCAGACTCGCCACTGGAATGAAAGAACCAACGAGGAACTGGAAGAAGAGGACCCCTACCACGACTGAACCGCCCGGTGAAGCTTGCTGCAGGTCTGAATCTCCAAATCCGATGACAGAGAAGATCCTCCAGGAAACTTCTTCCCTTGAGCTGGTGGGACCAACCAGTTTGCCCAAACTACAAGCCAGGACCCCTCCTCTGGTCGAATTTTCTGTACAGAGCTACAGTGGGCCGGATAGCCAGGAAGGTCGGACCCTGCTTGGGTTTTAAGGAGCGCACCTTTTATTTGTTGATTTGCTCTGCTGCTGGTTTCTTCCCTGGATGGCGCAGGACCCTGCAGTCTTCCTACTGCAGGAACCACCAGGAACGTCCGCCTCAGCTACAGCTCCCTCTCCGTTTTAAGGTACTGTGCAAATCTGGTTGTCCGTTTTGGTCAGCCGCAGGGAAAGTGTTGGAAATATTTCTCGAATCCGAGGGCTTGTCCTTCTCTTCTCTTTGAACTAACTTTTCTACCAACCAACTTCGTCCGGAATCTGTGCCACGAACTTTACCGCAAAC
Organism: Ambystoma mexicanum; assembly: GCF_040938575.1. NCBI lineage: Eukaryota > Metazoa > Chordata > Amphibia > Caudata > Ambystomatidae > Ambystoma > Ambystoma mexicanum. The sequence continues at coordinate 1,102,753,598 of NC_090924.1, read as the reverse complement.
TACATTGAACCTATTATCTTGAGCAAAAGACTTTTGAACCATTGACTTTGGCCCTAAGCCTTTTCTATCTGATTTTAACCTTGTAGTCTCTCTTGTTGTACTGCTCACTTACTCTTGAGATAGGTATGGCTGCTCCGCTACTGCTACCACTATAACTGTGTAGTACAGGCTTGTGCCAAAGGTGAAATTGTACTGTCACTTGTAGTCTTAATTGTGTGTAGTGTTCCCAAAGTGTACTGCATATAATTCTGCCTAACACTGGTGTACAGCAGTGAGGATATAAATATAGTGGTTACACTTGGAGTGCTGCTATTACCTTGGATCAACTAACCACGAGGCTAACATCACTAAAAAGCTAAATTAATCATGTCTGATATGGAAAGCCACAGTCAGGAGATCCTCCTCAGTTACACTGCTGATTATTTAAGAAACCTGTGTAAAGAAAGGAAACTCTCTGCCAAGGGCAAAAAAATTGAATTAGTTGAAAAGTTGTTAAAGAACCCAAGTCTAGGGAGTGGGTCTGAAATGCTTGACTCCTTAGCAAATGTGGAAAGTATTGAGGATGATGCTATGTCTGTTAATGATGATTTGTAAGAGGTAGATGTGTCTCTTAATGTAGGCCTGTCTGCCCCCTTGCCTGCTCAGCAACCTCAACCCTTGTCCACTGGGACCCCCACAGGTCCTACACTCAGTCCTGAATTCATTGCTCTAGAGAAAATGAGGCTTGAACTGGAATTCAAACGTTTGAATGCTCAAACTGAACAAAAACATCAAGAAATGAACCTCAAAGAAATGGAGTTGAATCATGAACTTGAAATGAAAAGATTGTCTCTTGAAAATGCTTCTCTCCCAGAGTCTTCTAGGTCTTCCAGTCCTAAGAGACCCTGTATGCCTAAAGAAATTGTGGGTATGTATGAGGTTAAGCTTGATATTTTGGATTGGTTGGCAATGTTTGAATATAACCATGGTATTCAAGGTCTCACAGGGAATCAATTGCTTCCATGGCTCTTCTCTAGGCTACCCCCTGTTGCATCTGATGTGGTAATGGAGTTGGGGGAGGTGGATAGGATGGATTATGAGTGTGTGAAGCTAGCTTTAATTGCTAGATTTGGGAAGACCCCTTCCCTGTCCCTTAAGAATTTTAGGACCCTCAAAAAGCATGATGATACCCCTTGGGCTACCTGGGTATGTGAGTGTTTGAAAAACTTAGATGGTTGGATTAAGGGTTACAGAGTGAACACTTATGAAGGCTTGAGAAATCTTGTAATGTTGGAGTATATTTCTGATGTCTGCTCTCCTGAGCTCAGACAGCACTTGGCTGATTCTAAGGAGATAGATCCAAAGAAGCTAGCTAAGACTGCTGACTTGTGGGTTGCCAACAGGGCTACTCACAAGGATTCTGGGGTTACACAGAAAAAGGATGAGGGGAAACAGCCAAACAAAGACAACAAAGAGAATTCTAATACCTCCAATCCAAAAGAGGGCCACAAACAGCAACATAAGGGTAAACCACAAGTGAGACCAAATCCGGCTAGTGCACCATCTGGACCCAAACCAGATAGAGGTCAGAAAAAACCGCCATTCATCAAAACATTTGGGAATTATTATGTTTGTGGGTCAACTGACCATGTGAAAGGGCATCCCAGATGTAAGGGTAAACCTTCAGGGGTCCACACTGTCTCCTTAGCCTACTCCCCAGAGGAAGAAGTACCTATGGCAAGTGGAAACTCTCACCTACTGGCTGATGAACCTATGAGAGTCTCAGCTAGTGTTTCTTTAGTGTCCCTGGGCTTGTGGGAACAGCAGAACTTAGATGTATATAACTCCATCCCAGATAATACTAAAGAGTATTATAAAGATAGTGTTCTTGTGAATGGTCAGGAAACCCCTGCCATCAGAGACACTGGAGCCAGCATAACTGTGGCGGACAAAATATTTTTCAAGGTGGAGGATGTTGCTTAGGCACCCAAACACCTCACCAAGTTGGCTGGAGGCCCTGTGCAAATGCTTCCCCGGTTACCAGCTCTCATCCAGTGTAATGATATGACTGTCAATATACCTGTTAGTGTGCAGAGTGAAATACCTGGGAGAGTCCTGTTGGGTAATGACCTTAAAACTCTAGGAGTTTTGTCAAGCAGCCCTAGGCCTCCCAGTAAAAGGAAACAGGAGCTCACAAGGTCTTCAAGGGAGAGAACCTTGAGAGGCTCTCCAGAGGAGATGATGGAAGAAAATATCACTCCCACTCCACAGGAGTTGCTCACAGCTATTTCTTGAAAGAATGAAACAAAGGGGAAACCAATACCTCCAGGAAAAAGTCAGATAGCACCCCTGTGCTACCAACAAGGACATCACCAAGATTGTCCAAGGTCACTCCTGTGACTACTCCACCTGCTGAGGCAGAGTGTGAGGTGCTACCTTGTGTGGTTGAACCAATATCTGAAGAGTCAGATAGAAGAAGACGCTTTCTTAGTTGTAGATCCTGACCCTGTTGAACATCCTGAGCTGCAGTCTTTACTGGCAGAAGGTGGACCCAGCAGGGCAGACTTTTGCAAAGGACAGAGAGAGTGTCCTACTCTTGAAGGTCTTCGACAACAGGCTGCTAACCAACTTGATGGGCAAGAAGTTAGAAAGCACAGGTTAAGCTGGGAAGATGGCCTCTTCTACAGTGAACCGACTGAGTCTACTCCTGGGGACTGCAAAAGAGTTGTAGTGCCCCTTGCTAACAGACTCCAGTTCCTACAGGTGGCCCACGAGATTCCTTTGGCTGGTCACTTGAGTTTCAAGAAGACCAAGGAAAGGCTCTCTCTCTACTTCTACTGGACAAAGATGGGATCAGAAGTGGACAAATTCTGTAGGAGCTGTCACACTTGCCAAACCTCTGGCAAGAGTGGAGCCAAGAATGTGGCACCCCTGGTGACACTCCCAGTGGTGGAGTTACTTTTGAGAGGGTGGACATTGTCAGTCCCCTTAACCCTCCCATATCTTCAGGGAACAGGTTTATCCTGGTTGCAGTAGACCATGCTACAAGATACCCAGAAGCCATACCTATGAGTACTGTTATGGCTCAGGCTGTGGCTAAGGCTCTGCTTGGTATTTTTACCAGAGTAGGGTTTCCTAAGGAAGTGATATCCAACATGGGATCCAACTTTATGTCCCACTACATGCAAGCCATGTGGAGAAACTGTGGTGTCACTTACAAGTTCTCTACAGCCTACCATCCACAGACAAATGGACTGGTAGAGAGGTTTAATTGTACTATGAAGAGCATGATAGGTGCTTTAGGGGAACCCCTTAAGGAAAAGTGGGACCTTCTACTGCCATGCATTGTCTTGGCATATAGGGAAGTCCCTCAGGAGGGAGTTGGATACAGTCCCTTTGAACTTCTCTATGGCCATCCAGTCAGAGGTCCATTGGCCCTGATCAAGTAGGGGTTGGAGAGTGCTCCTTCCCCCAAGCCAGTCAGAGTGACTGACTTTGTGATAGGTCTCCAGAGGAGAATGTCACACATGATGGCAGAAGCAAATGATAACTTGAAAGCAGGTGTCATGACCCTTACCCCAGACCCCCACTGGCAAGTCCACTTGCCAGGTAGGATCACGGCTTGGGGCTCCATGGCTCATACACTTTGAAGAACATGTGTAAGGAGGACTACTTTTTTCATTTGGGCCTGCAGCCAACATGGAGGCACCCACATAGCTTGGTTCATGGGAACTAAGCTATGTGGTATGGTGTTTTGGGTGTGGTTGCCTAGGGACTGCTTTACCTGGACTACTTTGTTGAGGCTATGTAAACCACACCCGAACAAGAAAGCACGCTTTGCGTTACTTTGCAGACTGCAACGTGACGCTCACTGTGTCCTGCGATACCCACGAGCCTCGGAGAAGAAGAACCTGCAGAGGAGACAAAAGGGACATCGTTAGCAGCATCTTACATGCAATCTACATCCTGTTATCCGCTCTCAGCTCCAGTGAACAGCTTTGTCTGGACTCTGCATACCTTCCAGACTGAAAGACCTCAAAGAGCGAAGGAGAGGACAATATTAGAGAAGGCATATTCTGATAGTGCTAAACCACAAACAGCACAAGAAGCTTACGTGGCTGGTCGCCTCCTGGCCGGCACCACTCCGGCGTTCCGCACATGCTGGAGAAGCACTGCAACCTCTAAGGAAGGAAGAAAACAGGTTAGCAAAGGCAAGACAAGGCAGCGCTGCGCATAGCGCTTACTTACCACATTGTAGCGCACATCACGCGCCATCATCTACCGGCGAGGCCCAACTCAACCAGTTCGCCACGCTGAAGCTCTGCACACATAGGGAAGAAAAAGACATTATTAAACATGCACGAATAACAACGCTATATAGAACTGCTGCAATAAGACCTACCTTAGAGGCATTGAAAGGGCACGCATCAGTGAAGTAACTTGGCCGCACATGCCCACAGAAGACAACGCGCCCCTGCCAAGAAGGCAGGATGGAGAGCACGCCCAATCCCACAACAAGGTGAGGAAAGGGCCCAGAGGGGCTGAAGTCACACGGGGTGGTGGGAGGATATTTATCTCAGTTGGCCAGTCTTGAACCCAGCCCTCCTGTATTTTCAGGCTGAACATCCTCCATAGACAACACCTGGGAAACTGGGGAGAAGATACCTGCAACCAACCCGGGCTAAGTGGCGTCCCCGAGGATATCAGGTGAGCGTAACAGCAGGTCAGGCTCTGGTCAAACATTGGTATGACCAGAAGGCCCACATGGTTGAGTTTGCTCAAGACCAGCTTGTACTAGTTATGGTCCCCACAAGGCAGAGGGCCTTGCAGGACAAATGGATAGGACCCTTCAAGGTTGCGGGCAAACTTGGAGAGGTGAACTATCTGGTGGATAGAGTCTTTCACACCTACCGTTTAAAGGCTTATGTCTCGAGACCAGAAGTGGGAGCTCTGCTTCTAGCTTCAGCTCAAGAGGAAGAGGAGAGTGAACCTCTACCTGACCTCCTCAGAGGCCAACCTTCAGATGAACAAATAGAAGGAGTTAATCTCTCTTCTCAGCTGAACTCTGAACAACAGGAGGAGTGCAAAGTTCAGTTGAATCAGTTTACCTCTCTGTTTTCACTATCACCAGGCTTGACCTCAGCTTGATATCCTCACTGGTGACTGTTTACCTGTCAAAAGCAGGGGGTACAGAATGTCAGAACATGTGAGATCCCACATCAAAGGAGAGGTCAACAAGATGCTTGATCTCGGGGTTATAGAGCCCTCTACAAGTCCATGGTCTACTCCAGTTGTTCTAGTACCAAAGGCAGGATCCAAGGAGTTGAGATTCTGTGTGGACTATAGAGCTCTAAATGCAGTCACTAAGACTGATGCCCATCCTTTGCCAAGGACAGATGAACTTGTGGATAGACATTTGACCTAACCTCAGGCTATTGGCAAATAGCACTGACAGACCATGCCAACGAGAAAACTGCATTTTCTACGCCAGCAGGCCTCCACCAGTTTAAGGTCATGCCTTTTGGACTAAAGAATGCACCTGCTACATTTCAAAGGATGGTTAATCAATTTCTGAATGGGATGGAGGACTTCTGCATGGCATACTTGGATGAAATTGCAGTTTTCAGCCCTACATGGAAAGAACATATTGATCACCTGGGATATGTTTTGCAGGCTCTTGAGTAGGCCCATCTGACCATAAAGACAAGCAAATGTCAAATTGGACAGAGTAAAGTGGTCTACCTTGGTCATGAGATATGATATGATATGGCATTTGTAACGCGCCTATACACAAGTGTTTCAAGATAGGAGGAGGTGAGATAATGCCATTGCCCAGCAACGTGCAAGTTGTGCAATACTGGGCCACCCCTACTACTCAAACACAAGTGACAGCTTTCCTAGGCCTCACTGGGTACTACAGGAATGTAATTGAGAACTATGAGACCATCCCTTGAATGTGATCTCCTCTCCAAAATTCCCTAAAAAGGTTAGATGGAATGAGGAGTGCACTCAAGCCTTTGAAAGCCTGAAGAAAGCCCTTTGTCAAGCTCCAGTCCTAAGAGCTCCTGATTATCACCAACCCTTCATTGTGCAGACAGATACCTCCAATATAGGTATAGGCGCGGTCCTTAGTCAACTGGATGAGAAAGGTAGGGAGCACCCCATATGCTTCATCAGTAGGAAACTGAAGGAACCAGAAACAAGGTGGGCAACCATAGAGCGTGAATGCTTTGCCATTGTGTGGAGTCTGAAGAAGTTTGGACCATACTTGTATGGTTCTACTTTGTGATTCAAACTGACCACCAACCCTTGAGATGGTTAATAATGCAAATGAAAGGGAAGAACCCAAAACTTCTGAGATGGTCATTCTGCCTGCAAGGGTTTGATTTTACTATTGAGCACAGAGCAGGATGTCACCACCAAAATGCTAATGGTCTCCCTAGGACGTTTTTAACCGACTAGAGGTAGAGACTCATCCAGGAGTGTATTAGATCCTCCTGTCCCTTAGTCTGGGGGGTGGGGGAGGGCGAGTGTTAGGGAGAATTCTCATAAATGGCTGATTTCCCTTACTCAAAGAGTCCCCAGCAGCGTTGCTGGATTTCTAGAATTCATTTTTACACCTGGTAAGAGTGTGAGCCTTTTTTCCCACTCTTACATGTGTTTTGCTGTGTGTATTTTTACTGTTTGTGTGATCTTGGGCACTGGAGCCTCACCTACTCCATGTGCACCACTTTTTGTGTGTGTTACACAGCACCTTCAGTGCAGTGACACAGGGTTGTCTTTGAGACTTCCCACTGGCTCAATTTTTCTGGGGCTGACTACTGTCCCCGAGAAAGAGGTAAAATTGCCATTAACTTTATATAGTCACTTTAAACCACAGATCCTGTACACCCCATTTTACATGGAGTATTGGAAATGGTTAACTCTTATCCCTTTTTGTCTGTGCCTCTTGGAGCCTGTTTCATTCCCTTAACATTAAGACTTGGCTGGTGGCAGTGGTAACTACCCTAACTTTTCCGACTTTCCTATAAACGTGGTATTGCTCCAGGCTATTATAGTAGCCCCGATCACAAACCCGCTTGACCAAATAAATTTTATATTGGTTCCGGCTGTGTTTATTCGCCATTTCTTTTTGTTAAAGTCTTTTCTCGTGTTTTTCTCCGCGCCAAACCGGGGATGATTCCTTTGTTCACTGTCTTTTCGCAGGCTTCTGCACAGAAGCCCTCCTTAAGGGGCCTGATAGTCTAGAGGGGTAGGATGTGAGGGAGGGATCTTCAGACCCCTGCCATGGGTTGCCTTAGTAACCCAAGTCGCACTCTTGTCTTATTGGCTAAGGCAACTGGCCAGCCACCCTGCTGTGTGATTGACAGCCAGGCTGTATGAATGTGGGGAAAACTGCATAAAAAGCAGGTCTCTGGGACTGGAAGAGCAGAGTCACCACTGGAATGAAAGAACCAATGAGGAACTGGAAGAAGAGTATCCCTAACATGACTGAACCTCCCGGTGAAGCCCTGCTGCAGGTCCGAATCTCCTAATCCGATGATAGAGAAGATCCTCCAGGAAGTTCTTCCCTTGAGCTGGTGGGACCAACCAGTTCACCCAAACTACAAGACAGGACCCCTCCTCTGGTCTAATTCGCTGTACAGAGCTACAGAGGGCCGGATAGCCAGGAAGGTCGGACCTGCTTGGGTTTTCAGGCGCACACCTTTTATTTGTTGATTTGCTCTGCTGCTGATTTCTTCCCTGGGTGGCGCAGGACCCTCCAGTCTTTCTACTTCATGTCAGTCTGACAGTCACTTCAGGAACCGTGAGCCTGCAGGAACCACCATGAATGTCCGCCTCAGCTACAGCTCCCTCTCCGTTTTAAGGTACTCTGAAAATCCAGTTGTCCGTTTCGGTCAGCCGCGGTGAAAGTGTTTGTAATATTTCTCCTATCAGAGGGCTTGTCCTTCTCTTCTCTTTGAACTAACTTTTCTACCTACCAACCTCGTCCAGAATCTGTGCCACAAACTTTACCGCGAACTACATTGAACCTATTGTCTTGAGCAAAAGACTTTTGAACTATTGACTTTGGCCCTAAGCCTTTTCTATCTGATTTTAACCTTGAAGTCTCTCTTGTTCTACTGCCCTGACTACGTACCTGTTGGTATGCCTAATTTCTAATAACTTTGTCTTTCCCTCCCTTTTATATTGCTGGAGTGCCATTTTGCTCCCACTTCATTTGTGAGCTTAACTTGTCTGGAATTGAAGGGAAGTGGTATGGTGTATTTATGATTGTGATTTTTAACTTGCTTAGAATAGTGAAATGTCATACAACTTTTGAGTAAATAAATATATATTATTTTACTTGGAAACCTTGAGTCATTGTTTGCCTGAACCATAGTAATTGCTGCCCTTTGTGTAACCCTTGTACTGCTCACTTACTCTTGAGATAAGTCTGGCTGCTCGGCTACTGCTACCACTATAACTGTGTAGTACAGGCTTGTACCAAAGGTGAAATTGTACTGTCACTTGTAGTCTTCATTGTGTGTAGTGTTCCCAAAGGGTACTTCATAATTCTGCCTAACACCAAGCATTGTGTAGCAGAGACAGAACAGGCCTTTCCCAAAACATGTTAAGCTACATTTAGGTATTTGCCTCAAAAGAACAAAAATCATCTGCCTTTAACTTCGTACTATATTCTCCCGCTTATGTGATTCCTAAAGTAGTGGTCTTTCCGGTATTGCAACAGCACACTCGAACCAGGTGAGAATTTAAATTGAACCATCATGTGCAGCATTCTGGACCACTGAGCCCCATTAATAATCATTATTCATGACTCAAAGTGATTCACCCCCTCTGCTCCCTGCAGGGTGGAGTTAATGTATGCATGTGTCCTAATTTAATAATACCCTGATCTCCCTGTAGGAACATACGATCTGCAGCTACTGTTCATTCGCTTAACCAATTATCAACAAACAAAATAAGCATCACTTAGTGTATCTCCGCCACAGCCCAATTTAGGAAATCAAGATCCAACCAAATGACATACTGTGCAAAGCACACACTTGAATAATACTCCCATCTCCCTTAACATTAATCATTGCGACCCTTCTAGCACAACTTACTACATGGCTAGGGGTGGGGGCCCTTTGACAAAGACAATATGGAAACATAAACATGGAGCCTATAGAAATACAAGTGGTCAGTGGATAGATTCATGCACCTATATTCTCCGACTACGCAGTGGTGGACACCCCAAAGGCAAGTCCCCGGTGACCAGAAAACTCATCTTCAGAATCCGCGGCCACCATGGAGACAAACAAGATAAATCAGTCACTGACGTTCGTATGATCTACAGCACAGGAGACAGCAACAGTGCAGAGAAATATTTCTCCAACACATTTTCATGATGCCTTTTCCCACAATATGTGCCCGTATAAAACATTTTCACACTGGCTGTGCGCATACAGTTCCATGTTGACTGAAACATTATACCCTATTATTCCCATATAAGAACATAATCATTTTTGCTTTGTGCACAATGCCAGTAATGAAACTATAAGAAAACCTGTCCATGTTTGCTCTGCCAGTATATGGCAGTATCCCCACATAAGAACATACTCAGTTGGCGGTACCATTAAAAATGCATGCCGAAGTATGAAAACATGTTCAAACTGGCTGTATTAAAATGCCAGTCGAGCTACATATTAACACTTGTCATGCTTGCTTTACCAAAGATGCCCAATACTATATGCCATACCACAATACGACATGACTGAACTGGCTGCATTGAAATGCCTGTCTATCTGCATAATAACACGTATGATTGTTTTACCAAAGGTGCCTAATACAAAATGCCATGCCACAGTAAGAATGATACCACTGATCCTGAGTGCTTTATCAAAGATATCCAATACAAAATGTAATGCCTCAGTAAGAAATGGCTAGACTGGTTGCAAAAAGAATTCCGGTCTTGCTTCATAATAATACGTATCATGCTTGCTTTACCTAAGATGCCGAATACAAAATGTCATACCACAATAAGAAATGGCTAGACAGACTGCATTGAAATGCAAGTCTAACTCATAGTAACACTTATAATGCTTCAACCATGTGCAGTAAAATAAAATGCCATGCCTGCTCCATGGTGTGCCAGCGCCTTGCAGCCAGACAATCACAATAATGATGAATGCGATTTTGTATGATTGCGAGGCCTTGGGGGCACTGGGGTAAGGCATGTTGTTTTACTGGCCATCTATCATAGATGCCCAGTAAAACAAATGACATGCCTCCCCCTTTTGTACAAGCTCCTCAGACATGTGCACAATCAATGTGGTTATGTGTGTATGCCTGGCACTGGAGGAACAAGGGGGCAGGGATGGTATTTTTTACTGGACATCTATGTTAGATGCCCAGTAGAAAACAATCCATGCCTGTGCCCTGGGCCTCATAGCGCCAAATAGACACACACATTCAAAGTGATTATGTGTGTATGCAAAGAGCAGGGGGGACAGGGGGCAGGTATGGTATTTTTTCCTAGACATCTATCATAGATGTCCAGTAAAAAAAGACCATGCCCCTGGGCCTCACAGCGCAAAACACACACACACACACAATCAGAGTGATTATGTGTGTATTCAAGCTGCTGGGGGGGGAAAGGGGGCAGGTATGGTATTTTGTGCTAGACATTTATCATAGATGTCCAGTAAAAAATAAAAAAAACCATGCCCGTCAGTTGGGCCTCACAGCGCCAAACACACACACACAATCAAAGTGATTATGTGTGTATGCAAGGTGCTGGGGGCAAAGGGGGGCAGGGATGATATGTTTTTACTGGACCTCTATGAGAGATGTTCAGTAAAATAATACCATCCCTGTCACCTGGGCCCCACAACACCTCAAACAGAGAGCTGATTTTGGGCCAGTGGGGAGGGGATTTGTACAACAAAGGCATTTTTAAAGTGCCTTTGTTGTACCAGCCTCCTATCCCCAATCGCCAAAATCATTGGTGACCAGCACAAAAACACACACACACACACACTTACACAACATACATAGAGGAACCACTTGCTGTCTCATTCACAGTCACGAGCACCCATCAGGCACTCACTCATAACACAAGCATACATGCATCATACACATATTTAAATAATAAATAAACATACAAACACACACAATTGCACAACATACACACAGCAAGCACTCTCATAAAGACATTATTTCCGTTATGGTTTGGTCCTTAACGGAAATCATTTCTTTATGAAGTCAGAGTGACTTCAAAAAGAAACAATTTATTTTTGAAGTATTATGGCTGCCCTCAACCCCATGACGTGTGCGTGTGTGAGTGTACGGTGAAAGTGTGCACACAAATGTATGAGTGGCTGGGTATGCGTGTGTGCGTGTGTGGTGAAAGGATGCACATTTAAATGTATGGGTGGCTGCCTTGGTGTGCCTGTGAGGTGATAGGGTGCACACTTAAATGTATAGGTGACTGTCTGTGTGAGTGTATGGTGAAAGGGTGCACACTTAAATTTATAGGTGGCTGCCTGTGTGAGTGTATGGTGAAAGGGTGCACACAAATGTATGATTGGGTGTGCATATACGGTGCAAGGATGCACACTTAAATGTATGGGTGGCTGCTTGGGGGTGCCTGTATGTTGAAAGGGTGCTCACTTAAATGTACGGGTGGCTGCCTGGGTGTGACTGTATGGTGAAAGGGTGCACACTTAAATCTATGGATGACTGGGTGTGCGTGTGTATATATGGTAGTTGGTGTGTGTGCTTGTGTTCAGGGGTGCAACAAAACCTACATTTCAGGGGGCCTAACCCTTCAAATGTTGGGAGAGACGCTAACTTCACGTGTGTGAGGAGAAGCAAACTTATTTGTGTGGGGGTATCTAACTTCTTTATGCATTTTAATGAGACTATTCTAGTGCAGCCTCAATGTTACAAGCAGTTAACTCTCTCCTTTAAGTCTGAAAGCACACACTAATGTACTGCTGTGAGAATGACTGGTCTCCTGTTCCCTCTCTACCCTTCCAATGACTCCGCTGACATGCAAGTACTAAACCCACATCACAATTTCAATTGCCTAAATAATTTGGCATTTGAATGCAGGTACTAACAGTGATATGCAGTATGTTAGTAATTGCTGGGCTGGGCTATTGTTAACGGCGAAACCCAGGAGCCGTTTAACATCTGTGTCCTTTTCTCTCCGGCAACTGCTCTGTAGGTCAGCCAGGTCAAGTCAACATAGCCCACAATTTCAGGGGGGGAGTGCTGAAGCCCAGTCAGCTCAATGGTATTGCACCACTACTTGTGTTTAATGCCTTGATTACGTATTGGTAACCTGCATTAGTCCTAGCCCTATTTTTCCTCATCCCAGTAGTTGTGTATGAGGCAGTACTTGTGTATGAGTCACTATGCCTCATACACAAGTACTGGGATGAGGTAGAGGTACATGAAGGTAATGGCTGACTTAGCCACTGTGTGGGAGTGGCGGCCATTCGGGCCCCCCCTCACCCACCTCACCCATTCAGTTCAAGATGCATCACTTGCTCAAGCAACAGTGGGGGACGCCTCCTTAACCCCTGTGTGCATAACCAGCCCTCGTGCTGATGACGACATAGGTGGGGCTGTTGTAAGAGACACTTGGCATCCATTTTGGGCACCCTCGACTCCATCTTTGGACTAGGCCTCACTGCGATACTACGAAAAGGCTTCTATCCCCTCTGCAGCGCCGCACACAGCGCGCTCCAAGGCCCCCACTTTTTTCTCCCTGTGTCTGAAAGCCGCGCAGCTCCATTCTCACGCCTGAGCCAAAGGTAATTGCAACAATATAAACGTAACACCTCACCCTTCCTCTGAGATCACTGTCCTGTGCGTGAACCGGCTCAAACCAGGCCCTGTAGCCTATCCATCTCCACAAAACCTGCCTATGCCTTCCTCACCCCTGGTACTGGAAAATTACTGCCAATGCAACCCCATGGCCCCGATAGATATTCTTTTGATGTGCCAGACATGTAACCCCAGTGTAAAGCCCACCCCAGTGTGCCACGACTAATAAAAGTCAACCTCTGTCACAGTATATTGCAACTTAAAACTAACACATCTCAGCATGCCCCCCAGTCCCTTTTGATGCACCTAAACCCACCTCATGATCAATGATCCCACCTGGATCGAGCCCCCCGAGTTGCAATCAACCCCCTAAGACCCTAGTGAATAATGATGTTGTTGTAAACTTAGAATTTATAGAGGATAATGATTTCCTCAAATGATTTGGCAAGGAGCCTCATACGTAAGCACTGGTACAAGGAAGAGGGATGTGGAGGTAATTCTGGGCCAATGAGACAATTTTGGAGGTTAGGGTAGGGGATGGGAGGGAGAGGGGATGTGTGGGGGCCGGATAGTGCAATAAATCATAATCGTCGACAATGTCCATGCTAAGCAGGCATGATATGTGGTATTAGTGGCTAGAGAGGCATGTTGGTGCAGCCAGTCTAGTCGTTCCTCAGTTTGGTATGACTTTTTTAACTGGACATTTCTGATAAAGCAGTCCTGCTAAGTGTAATTACCTGGCTAGACTGGCATTTGTGTTCTGCAGTCTAGCCGTTTCTTACGGCGGCATTGTATATTTTTCTGGGCATCTGTGATAAAATTATGATATGATATGATAAGTCATATATAACGCACCTGTACACAAGTGTTTTTAGGCATGACAAGACAAGGGAAGGAAAACAGAGGGAGGACAAGACAAATTATTTTACTAGGCCTTGTGTCATTCAGATCATGCAAGGGCGACAACGAGAAGTGCAAGGGGAAAGGGAGGGGGGAAATGCAAGGGTGAGGGGAGGGGACAACAGGGCAGCAATGCTCTGAGTAAGTGCAGCCAGGGCAGTGCGGCTCTGGGTAGTGCAAGAAGAACAAGGGACTGTAGGGTTACAGTTACAGACCCTAAGTGCGTGGTAGGCCCAGAGGCAGTGCAAGGGTGACTGATCAAGAAAGAGCCTGGACTCAGTGAGACTGAAGGTAGCCAAGCAACCAGTTGGTACAGCAGACAGGTAGGTCAGGTAGGTCAGCAGGGGAGGGAGAGAGAGAGAGAAAGCCGAGGAGAAGAGGAATGTTTTGAGCTGCTTCTGGAACTTCAGTTGGTCCGGGTCAAGTTTGGGAGGGGCAGGGAGGCCATTCTAGAGGGAGGCACCTGCAGAGGAGAGAGATCTACCCCCACTCTCTGCCTGGAGAAGCATCTAACCCGTAGGGCTTGAGAAGGAAGGTATTTTGGTAGAGAGTGTTGGATGTAGTGCAGATCCCAGCCCCAGAAAGCCTTGTGGACAATGCAAAGGGTCTTGAACTTGATCCTTGCAGCCACCGGGAGCCAGTGGAGACATTTCATGGCTGGAGAAATACGGTCCTTGGGCTTGAGGCCAAGGATAAGTCTTGCAGTCCTGTTCTGGATTAGTTGCAGAGGGCGGACAGTAGAGGAAGGCAGATTGAGAAAGTGGCTGTTGCAGTAGTCCATTCTAGAGAGAACCAGTGCTCTGGAGACAGTGAGCTTCTGGGGGAAAGTGAGAAAGGCAAGAGTCCCTTTGATGAGGTGCAGCTGGTAGTGGGACTTCTTGCCGACATCTGAGATGTGAGGAGAGAAAGAGAGAATAGAGTTGAAGATGACACCAGGAATGAGCGAGAGAGGAGAGGAGGCTGAGGGGAATCTGAAGGAAAGCTAAGTGTCATCTGCATAACACTGAAAGTTAGAGGAGAAGGTAGAGATCAGGTGGGCCAAAGGGGCCAATTAGAGGTTGAAAAACCAGGGTGAGAGGATAGAGGCCTGAGGAACGCCACAGGTAGAGAGAGGTGGCAGAGAGAAAGGGACCAAATTGGACCTGGGAAGGGCGTTCCAAGAGGAAGGAGGTCAGCCACTTTAGGGCCTGATCCATGATGCCCAGGTTCTCACAGAGTCTGCTTTTCCAAGAGATTGGGAGAGGGGAAAGTTCTAGTGGGTAAATAATGATTACAGAAATCTGCCAAGGCTGGAGCAAGGGTGTCAATATGGTCCTTGATGGTTCTGGAGGAGTGGGCGAGCACCTCTTTCGACGACACTTCCATAGATGGGACTTGTCTAGAAAGCTTGTCAGGTGTTAGACAGAAAGAGGAGAAAGGAGGAGTAGTGGGAGGGATGGCTAAAGGGGGGCCAAGAGAGTAAGACGGAGAGGAAGAGGAGATAGTGGACCGGATGTCCTGAGTTTTAGCGGAGAAGGGAGAGGTTAAAGCCTTACAGAGGGCCTGTTGAGGGAACCAGAGAGGTAGAGACCGTAATAGGATTGGCCAGTTCCTTGCAGATTTTAAAGAGTTTGGCCGTGTTGTTAGCGGCCGCAGAGACGCAGGCTTGAATGTGTCCTCTCTTCTTGATGAGTGTTATTGCTTCGACTGGCATTTTGGTGCAACCAGTCTAGGAAAGTCTAAATGTGGCCTAGCAGGCTTTACTGTAATGTTATTACATGTCTACACTGGTCTACATTGTGCAGACAGTTGGACATATTTTCATTGTGGCATGCATTTTTAATAACAAAGCATTAATGTTCCTGTGCACTGTTGGTGACTTGCATGTATTGGATTGATGTTATCCTAAAAAATAATAGCAAACACTGTGGCTTTTTAACCAATTTTGCTCAGAATGTGTGCTGTATATTGCATTAAAACACATATTTATATCTTTCTCCTAGTGCAGTGTGTGGCATACCCCTTCAGCAGCACGTTTGTGCGTATTGCGCAAGCATGGTAATCTAGGCCCTCCCAGAGTATGGCGCGACCCGTGATTTGTTGCCGAGTTGGGGGGCCCCCTCAGCATGGCTCGCAGGGGGACACCCAGATCTTGTATTACACCACTGATCCGGGCATTGCCCTACTTCCTATAGACCAGTCCGAGCCTGCCCTCCAGTGGAAGTTAATCCTTCTCAGAGTGAGGGAGTGGACCTATAATTTTTCAGGACATGCGCAGTGTGTATTATCCATCCTACAGTCTCCAGCTCCCAGTGATTTCCGCACCCAAACATAACTTTAACAATTATGATTAGTATCGCGTGTGCTGGTGATACTTTTTTGATGTATGCATCTTTCAATGGCGGTACCCCATGTCACACATACCCCCTCTGACCAGCACCCTCTTGTAGTTCAACCCGTGGCAAACGTTTCTCTCATCTCAGCAGCCCTAGTTGAACTCGTCCCGATCGATCATGAAAACTCTGTGGCAGTGCTAAATAATAATAAAACTAATAATAAACAACAAAGCGATCTCCCGAGGATAATGATAGGACTGTCGTGAGATAAAACCACACAGCAGTGCAGTGACACAAACACACCACAGCCAGAGCTGGAACTGTGCACATGCCCAGCAGCGCAGATATACATATACAGAAAACACCAAAAATGACACATGGACTAAGGGGACCAGAGAACACTTTGAAACAGAATTTACTTGATGTATAAGCGCCATACAAATGCACAATAAATAAATTAATAAAGCGGGTGCGAAAACGGAACTGGTGGAACACAAGCGCAAGAAATACAATAAACAATTAAACAACCAGTTCCCTGATCAGGGTATATGTGCTTGCAGTAAAGCACTATTTTGGTTATTGGAAGGCATTCCGAAATCACATGGAAAACACAATGAAACGCTGCGCCATATTGCACTGACCGAGAGGAAACATGATTTGAACCACCCAACCCCACTCCCCCCCAATGTCAAACATTAGTAAAACAAAGAAACGTGAAACAGACCAACCTTCTACACAAGTCAACATCTACAAAACAGTTGGATGGGTGCCATTCAGCATAGCTACCAAGCAGATCTCTGACCTAATCCAGAGAGCTCGAACAGCTGCGCTTACCCAGCAGCAAGTTTCTCACTCAGGTCCTCAGGCCAGCGGAATTGCCTAATATAGGGAAAGATGCAGTGGTTCGGCTCTACTGTGAACCTTTGTCCAATTTCTCAGCATTCCATACTTATCAAAACAAGTACAATGCATAGCTCTTTAGCACATGTCATTTGCAGTTGGGGAACTCTATTTCTGAATTATGCTGGTGATGCTCAGCTATTTATAACGCTATCTGGAGACAGAGAGAACACAGCAGACAATTCCTGCTAGACACTGGGTGGATACCAAATACCTCAAAATCCCACCAAGACAGTGGTTCTGACCGTAATTGCCAGTGCCGCTCCATGGAACAATATTTTTTTTCCAGGTTCATTTGGAAACTCACCTGTGCCACCCCCATTTGTGAAAAAATCATGGCATTAAATTTGACTCAGACCTGTCCTTGTCCCATCAAGTATCCGTGGTATCATAATCCTGCTTCTTTTACCCCAGAAATCAAAGCAGATCAATACCTCCTCTCACGTTCTGCCATCAAATTATGATCATCAATGCACTTGCTGCATTTTGACGAGACTTCCGAAATAGCTGTTATCTTGGGTCTAGCACAAACAATATTTCCAGATTGCAGCCCCGAAAAATATAAAACGCAGCGGACAGACCTTTGGCTTGTCAGACAAACGTTTACCACATCTCCCCTACTAGTTGCCCTTCACTGGATGCCGGTAAAAGAAAGGATTGTATTTAAAAGCAGGTGCTTGGTCCGTGAACACTGTACGCGGCCCACTACGCTAAAGACCAGAGCCTTATCAACCAGCAAGACGCCTGCAATCCAAGGGTGCCAAGCTTTGGAACAGCCTCAATCACCATAAGGTAAGAATGGGAAAACGAATGTTTAGTCTAAGGGTTTCGAAACTCTGGAACAGCTTGTGCCCCAAAATCAGATCAATGAATACATTACCACCATTTAGGACATTTCTGAAAACCGTTCTGTTTGGTACATGTAAAGGGCCATCTGTTTTCATCTGACACAAGGCCCTATTTTCTATCCTCACTTGCTGACTTTACCCACTATGGAGCTAAGATACCTTATTACTGAAGGATAACGTGTAACCAAGCTGTGAATAACCTTGTTGCTTCTGCGCCCTCATACCCTCGGGTCTGGTGCACATTACAAATGAATAAACTGAACTAAACTAATTGCTCTTTGTAAAAGCACCCCAGATACATAAATACATACGTATTTAAATTCAAAAGTACAGAAAGAAAGGGGAGTTTTTGGTGAATTATAATAGCAATAGATCCTGTATGACAGGAGGGAAGCAGATTTGGATTCCAACTGGATGCAGCTGATCGGGAAATCTCTTCAAAAGGGCCTTATCCAGAAGGAACTGAGTGCAGAGGCCTGTCCCAAAGCGGGACATATTACCTGAGAGGGAGGGATTTTGGAGCAGGTGCACAGACTGGTGAGAGAGCTTGGCAGACAGTGCTGACTGAGGGCGTAGGTCTCCTCGCCTGTGGGCCTTTGAAAGTCAGGCAAAAGGCTTGAGAGCACTGCTTAAAAGTTATGCCACTGAAAGGGGAATTTTGTGCAAGGTGAATGTGCTTTGGGATTTAGAATTAAAAATTAAAAACCCTAGGTGGCAGCGCACTATTAGGACTTGATCCAGCAATTTAAGATCTCTCGAACTTTAGAAATCTCAAATTGAATGTGGAATAACAGGTCAAATGATTGGTGTCTGCCATAGTAATTGCAGTCTAATGTGAACACATTGAACTGGGGTGTTTGTAGGCTGATCTAACTGCAGTTAATAGCTTTGGGTTTAATGTAAGCATAATTCTCTGCTTTAGATTGTTTGATTTACAAGTTTGTGAAACCATCAATGTAAAGTTGTGTACCTACATATGTAGAAAAGGAAATAGATTCAATTGATTTAGATTGAAGTTCAGGTACAGCCCCAATGTAATTCAATTGTGGGGACCAGTCTCACATTGGCCCTCATTCTGAGTAGGGCGGTAAGGGATACCGGGCATCGGTAAGGAGACAGGTGCCGGTAATCCTTTACCGCCCTACTACGAGATCCCTTAACGGGTCCCTTCCTTAATGCCTGGTCTGACCAGGTGTTAAGGATGGGACCCGTTAAGGGACCTGGGTGCAAATAATGGGCTTGGCATACGCCGGCCCATTATTTGCGCCCTCCCCATTCCCATTGAGCCCTGTATGGGCTCAAATAGGAATGGGGAATGGTTTGGTAAATGGGGATTTACCGGTCCCTCCAAGGTCAGAATGGACCGGTAAGTCCCCATTAAACCAAACCGGAGTAGGTACCGGTATGGGAGGCAGTCATGGCGCAAATAGCGCCATGGCTACCACCATACTCGGAATGAGGGCCATTATTTTGATGTTATTTTTAAGTAATTGCCAACCATCTTGTCTCTTGCCTCAAAGAGTGCGGGTGAGATTGTTACATGATGATTATTGGAAGAGGATGAGGTGCCTTCTATTAGACTGATGGCTGACAGTGGTGGTGGCTATGTAGGCTGTGTTGGGCAATGCACGTTGCCCGCTGTGCTACTGACGCGCAAGCTGGCGCACTGTGCTGCTAATGCATGGGCCAGCATTGTGCAGTTCTGGGGAAGCTATCATCACGAGGTGGTGGGGCCCAGTGGAGCTGCTCTGGGCAGGTTATTGCGCCAACCTTGTGTCTGCTCCTCTGTGCATCTTCGGGCTGCGGTTGATGGCGAGTAGATGGTGTCGAGACTAGCTGTTGATTTCAACCGGATTGCAGGCTCCTTCCCTTCAAGTCTGTGGGATTCTGCATGCAGCTCTGCTATCGATACATCTAAGTGACGAGGACCAAAAATGGGCCCAGACTGTTTATTGATGGAGCTACAGCTAACCGTTTACTGGTGAGGACTGAGAGTGGAGTGGTGTTTGAACATTTTTACCCCAACAGCGCTGCATTGATGACTTGTGAGGCTTTTTTCTGGAATGGCCTCCCCTTTTTTCATCCTAGCTCTTTGTCGCCTTTCTGCCGCTGTGACAGTGGCTTCTTTCTGCTCTTTCATCACCTTGTTGCAATATTTTGGTGAGGACTATTTTCAGAGTTTGGACGCCATGCTCATGCTGCTGTGCACTTTTAAACATCATCAGCACTTCTGTCTTCTAGCATCAAGATGTTATCATGTCACCCTTCTCGTCCTGTTTGCTGATTACATCCTCAGATGTTCTCCTCCTCAGTGTTCCATCTGTTCCTCCTTTATGTTCTTTTTCAAATGTATGGTTCTGGTTTGTATTCCATCATTGTCTTGCAAATGTCTTTATTTTCCAGACCTCATATTGACAGGTTCTTGGACCATCATTACATTTTATTTTTTTTGTGTGTGGTTTCTTTTGTCTTTTCTATTTCTTACTAATCTATCCTGTATTGTATTTTTCATTATTTCAATGTGTGTGACATCTATTTCATTTATGTACAGTGGTTTGGCATAAAGCATTGTAGAAATAAAATAAAACAAATGAAAGAAATGACTAAACTGATGGTTTCCGAGACCAAAAACTAAAGCTTAAAATAATGATATACATTCATTGTGAAAATCTTATTTGGGAGGGGTTCAGCCTCTTAAATAGGTTGTCACCCAATTGATATTTATACATAATGCGACACAGCCTGAGATTGTCATTGAGTATACATATAGCACCTTTCCGTATAATTCATTGTCATAGGTTTATCGTCAGGATGTATTTTACACCTAAGCATATTCATTGCTGGTGCCCAGTGGGGTTTGTTGGCTGCCCACAATGAAGCACAATAGGCGTCGGGGGTGGAACATGTGCTTTTTGCTTGGCCGGCATTGGTCAGGGAGTGGAATACTATTGCCTCGACGTGTGAGGTGGGTTTTCAGTGAGACATCATGAAGAAAGGTAGTGAGGATATTTTTGGGGGTTGGGGTGTGGCGAGGTTCGACCAGGATGTATCACTGATAACCAAAAACATGGTTGTTGCTCAAATGCTAAGAAGAATTGTGATCCACAAGCAGACGGGATAAATTTGTAGAATTTAAACAAATATAGCGTTATGAACAGAGGTTGCTAATAAGTACTCATCACAATGGGCAATGTATATGGGTATATACAAAAGGTTTGTGGAGTACTTTTAATGAAAAGGTAAAGGCCTGAGGTCCGATGGCATAATGTATTATTTTTTAATAAGGGTTGTTGACTCCTCAACCGTTATAATTGGTCTTTCCTTGTCCCTTTGATCTATCTCCAAACTGTATTGCATTTTTGTTCTATTGCTCATTGTGTAGCTGCTAATTTTGAAAATACAAAAGCAAAAAACAACCAAAAAAGACATTATGCCGTTTAGGAAGTACCATCTTTTGGACTCGGTTGTGTCTTTTGGGATTTACATGTTGAACTGAACGTCTCCTAAGTGAGGCTGTATGAGGTCAGTCACTGATATCTCATTGTGATTTAATGTTATATACTTTTTTCCTTGGGTGCATTTAAAATCCCTGTCCAAGGGTTCTTGCAGTGTCTGAATGTATTTGTGAGAGGTCTACTCTATACCTGAGTCCACATTCTACTGAGGACCTCCAAAACCTCATTACCCAGTGCCGAGTCTACTTTCAATGTTGAACGTCTCCATTATTGAAACCAGCTCCAATATGTCTAATACAACCATACTCACAGAACTCTTGCCTTCAGGAAGGAAAACCTTCTGTCAATGTTACAAAGGTCTGCCACATGCCATCTAATCCTAATTCAACACTACAACTCAAAGATTTGAGAGTGAAACCGGCATTTCCTGCAGTCCATCAGAGGAGACCATCAATGCAAAGGCAAAGGCAACTGATGCTAGAGTGTTATTGCAAAATGCAATTCTATTACACTAAAAAGGCAGCAAAGCAAACATCTTGGGACTAAAAGTTCATGTCACAGTTTGGCACTGCAGCTATACCCACAAACCAACAAAATGAGAATATTAACCCAATGGCCTATGCATATAAATTCAAACCAGGAATGAGAATATTTCATCTAACGTCACATTGCCATATTGTAAGTCTTCTGCCCTACTTTACTGGGACACCTCATAAATGTACCTTTCTGGTTTAAAAAACAGTTTGTTAAATGTACCACAAAGTCAATAAATGACTTGCTAAAACTTTTATAAACACAAAGTGGACTAAGCATTTCTGTGAAAGGTTATATAAGAGTGACTTAACAGAAAGGAATCCTTTGCAACTTATGGAGTGTTGCCCCATGCAAGTTATGAAACACATGTAATAAGGCTCCTGGTAAGTGGTATGGGAGCATTATTTTTTTTATCTTGACTCTGCCCCAGAGCAAAGTGAGTCAAATGTTCAATTTGTATTAGTTGAGACACAATGTAGAGTCACACCCACAACTTACTCCCACCGAGGTAACTCACTCAAAAGGTTTCATGATTTCGAGGCCTGGGTGACATTAATCATGTGACTTGATTCCATAGACAATAAAGCAACCCAACTGTTCCCGGCCAATATGTTATTCCTTGGCTTCAATCAAAACTTAGAATCTACTAGAGGGCAACCGCTACTCTGGCTCCGGCTGGGGTGCTATCAAGGAAAGCAAAAAGAGAGAGCCCTGCCAGGAAATGTCTTTTTTTTCTGACAAAATTAGCAGAAACAAATTATATACGATTTTTTGTCATGAAAGTTGGAGATCGGTGCATGTAATGCTAACCTATTGTGGCGTACCCCAATGAATGAAGGGGGCAGACTGCCTCCAGAGCCTTACCATTATATTAAGCAAAGGTCGTATATAACTCATTCAATTTGTATTTTGAAAACCTGTAATGTTCAGGTATTCAGTTTCATTTTATAAAAAGTCAAAACAAAATCATATCTAGCCCTCACTAATCATCGAAAAATGCCAAATTCAAAGAAAAATGAGTAATGAGAAATTCGTCATGCATGCATTCATTAAAGCGCACAATGTTTACAATAGGTCATGATTGGCTCTTTGCGCTAGATTTGCACAAAGGAAAAGAATGAAATCGATGGACAGAAAGAATAACATGACAAACAGCTGGTGATCCCAACTAGTAGGTCAAAGTCTGAATATCAAGGTCCTTGTTCTCAGGTTGGTATCAAGAAATCCTAATCATGAGCCACAGGTCTACGTAATACTATAGTTACATATACAAATAACTATAGGGCCTCTTTCCTGTGTTCCAATTATGTTTTCCAGGGGGGTTTTACGTTTCAGCGACAAAAAGAGTCCGTATACCACCTTCCCCAGGACAAAACAGAGTACCGGAACCCCTGAGGACCAAATAAAATGAAGAAAAAGTATAAGAGATTAGTCTCACATTAGGAGCACGCTGTTACCCTCATGGGGCAACAGTGGACAGGGTGGGCGTGTCTGAAGAACTTCACCCCCAAACCCAGAGTGTATAACGGGTGTGCCACCAAACATGCTCTTATGAAGATATAAGAGAGAAGACGATAGAGAGATACCATCACATAAAAGAAAGTTTACTAAAATAAAAAATAGACAAAACTGTCATTCACACCACATAGTAGGCAAGCGAGCGGGTACTTCTGTTGGCAGTTCTCACCTTGAGTGAGGCGAAGTAATGGAAGACTGGGTTTGTCTGTGCCTGCTGTCTCCCAATGGATGGGCAAATCCAGGCCAACGTGGCAGATGTTTATTTCTACCAAATAACCCGTTCTGGCCGCCAAGCGTGAGGTCTGATTCTCCTGCGGGAAGCTAATGGTGCACAGATGGGGTGCACCAAACACCGATGAGTCACTGGTGGAAGAAAGGGAGAGACCCATGAAGGAGACCTGTGGTGGACAGATTCTATTGCATGGTCTGTAATAAGGTTTTAGTCACGGTGGTGAGAACAGGCACAGACTACTTACAAACGCCTGCAAGCAGTAGTCAGGCTTGAAAAGATCAGTGTTCAGGTGAACTGAAAAGTAGTAGCTGTCAGAGAGCTCTGCACATGACTGCGGTGTGACCCGGGTAGCAAATGGTCCAAGAAATGAATCTGCAAGATATGAGAGACGGGGCAGCTGATCAGTTAGAATGCCCGATCACAGCTGCGTCTCGGCATGAAAGTTCAACGGGAGACTGAGCAAGTTGAGCAGGGGATGGACTCACCTCTAAATACTGTGACTGCTTGCTAATGGTAGCCGTGTCTCGGTGTGTACCGGTGTTGTACTCTGCAGAAGAGTGAAGGAAGTGTGTGTGGCAGTTATCTGACAATAAAATAATAGAGGGATCGTAACATACATGCTAGAACGAGAGGTGCACGGCCCGCGCTCTGGAAATGCAGCGGCCATCTTGGTGAGGTGCATGTATTGCACATAGTGGTCTAAATGATGCCTAAGTGATAGACATTGTAGGGTATCTCAAATGAGGAAGAAAAATAGAGACAGGTCCAGAAAGATTAATGGTGGCCCCTGGGGTGAATAGAGATGGTAAGAATGGTGACAGCCCGGGATTTCATATGTTGGTAATACGGACCTATATGTGTTGGTCAGACTAAGCTGCCGCCTAGGCCCTGTTAAGGGACTTCAATTCAGCAATACCACTAAGTCAGTGACTCGCCTGGGACGCCCAAGGGAAGCCCTTATTTATATATTTTTATGACAAGTTATACTCTGGATGATAAACCCTTATATAACGCCCCTCTCTTTGAATCCCCCTGACCTCACTGAGCCAAGAAGTAGGTTTGTTTTGCAATTTAAAAGATTTATTTGAAAAATTAAACAATATATATAATTCACACTTTTATAATAAATTAATATTTGATATCACACTTAAGAAGATGACAGTGATCAACAATGGATAATATTACAATTGTACGCTTATTTAATTACTTAGGAGTTGGTATAGGAAGGAAAAGGTAACTGAGAATGCTTTTATGGTTTCAAGGAAAAACAATGATGGAAAGAATGCGGTACAGAAATAAACTGATAGGGTTTCACAAGAGATAATACGTTCCCTTTTCCCCTGGTGGCAATTCACTCCCCCCCATGCAATATAAAAAGATGGAAAGAAGAGCACACAGTTCTCAGGAATACAATCAAATGTAGTTTGGTTCCCGTTCCCCCCAGCAAGCTTAGAGAAACAGGGATAATTTTAAAACACAAGCAAAATACTTTAAGTGTGATTTGCAAAGAATGAAAAAATATGCAAAAAATGATTTTAATTCCCTGTAGGAGGTTCAGTGTAGGTGATAGCTATTTAAGATTAGTTCAAGTCACACTGGCAATGCTCAATGAGGGATTAGTAGGTTGAAAACGAATTTTAGCAGTTCAAGCAAAAGCGGCTATTTTGACAGGAGCTAATTTTTCAATTTGCAGCAATTATTCTGAATGCGTCGAGCGTGATTACGGAATAACTAAAAGGAATAGCCTTGTTGGAAAGATTAGAATCTTAGCTTTCAAATGAAAGTTAAATCCCGTCCCTAGCCCACACGTTCGCAAAGATACGGACGATTTTGTGGAGATAGATTTTCAGAAATTAAATTAAAGTTTCAGAATGACAGATGCGCTGTGGAAGGTTTTGGATTAACAGGATGGAAACACAATTCTATGATGCAGTTGTAGATAGGTGGAAATGGTTTGAATTAGATTATTTTAAACTAAGAGATTGGTTTGCACAGTTCTGGCTGAGTACTCACACTATAAATTTGAAATAGGCTGTCAATGTCTGATCAGGTTTGGACTGGACTCCTGGCGGGTGGTTCTGAAGTCACAGATCTCTGGGTCAGCTCTGCTCTACACTTCACAGCGGTCTGGTCTCTGGTTCTGGCAAAAGTTCTTGGCACTGCTGAAAAAGTTCTGAAGTTTGGATTCTAAGTTCTGGAGATGGTCCTTCTGGATATTGTCTGGTCCGGCAAAATTCTTTGCAAGAAAGTGGAAAGTGAATGTCTTGCCTGTCCAAAGCAGTCTCTTTTTATGTGTTTTGAAAATGGGTGTGTGCGTGGGCATAACTAAGCCTGCCCCTCACAACTTATCATTGGCCAAGCTCTCCTCTCTCCCTTGATTGGGGGAAGGAATGGAGCATAATCAGGCATCAATTTTATGGCATACAGAAAGAACACTCCCCTTGTCAATTTGTACACAAATATATTTTTGATCCAAATACATATTGATCTATGTAACATTTTTCTATATTATATGTCCAGTTATATGTCTGTAGCACCAACCCATCCGATCACTGTCTTTGTAAGATGTCATGTCCACTTATGACAGAATTCTGCCCTTTTCATCATGAACATAACCTCTAATCTTTTCCAGTATTTACACAAACATGCACAAGGAATATGGGCATCAGATGATAAAGTGTCAGATTTTTAACATACAGACATTCGGAGTAATACCTTATTTTCCCCTACTACCCCCCAGAACATACCACAGAGTCCTAACACCTCTTAAAATGTGCACAGAAAAATCAAAAGAATAATGATATTAATTATATAATTTTGACAAGTCCGTACTATGAATTATCCATCTTTTTAAAATTATGCTCTGGCCCAGAGGGGTGTGGTTTCCCAAAGCACATGGTGGAATTTCTGGTTTATCCACTTCCTCCAACTCAGGTTGCTCACAGAGGCACTGCTCCTCCCAGTTCCTCCCAAGAGGAAGCCATTTACGACCCCCCCTAATTTAACATTTGCCTGAGCCAAGGAAGGCTTATTGTTCTGTTTCCCTGCTCCCAGGTGCTCCTCCCCTGATTCAATCAGAGAGGTGTAATCTGCTTTTGGTGGGAACAGCAGAAGGCAGCCAGGCCTGCGAATGCAGTGGCTGAGCAAGTTTCAACTCCTGTCGGGGGTAGTTGCCGGGCAGAATTCAATCTCTTCAAGCCAGGCTTCAGCCAAATGTCACTTTTGTTCCCAGTTTTTCTTCATTCAAATCAAACTTACAATTTCTACACATGCAGCTAGAACGCTGATTCTAAGTTCAAAACTATGACATTTAAACAGTTGCAACCTATGTGACACTCAAAGTAGGTCACTCATTTATTTTAAACATTTTGATTTTAGTGGCTTTAAGTCCAATTTCACGTCAGCTGCTGACATCCACAGCTCAGCCAGTTTTGTTATAAACATTGATTTGGGCTCTTCATCTTTCCAGATTTTGTATGCACACAAGACTACATTCTGCCAAATGTCTGCTGGTGTTCAGTGAGATTTTTTAATATCTTGCAATGTTTAAAATAGGCATTTTTAGCTTGCATTTCAGAGAAACAAAGGTGATTTCAAAGCGCTTTTTGAGCTAACACGCACTGCTGTTTTTCCTTTGGCACCACGTTTCACTCATGCCGCACTGGTGGGTGGTAGGTCAGGCGACCATTTCGGTGTGCGGAAAAACTGCGCGGATTTCCTGGATTCTGGCGCAATGTGGGCTTTTTCGGCCATCTTGGATTTTCTGAGCCCACAGCCCCAAATGTTGCAGCATAATAACTCGAACATGGGTCAAAACCTCTGACAAGCCCCCCCGCCCGACTGCGCTTTGATTTCGAGTCGAAGGGGAGTCGGGTGCAAAGGATGTTTTGATCCACACGCTGGGATGTCCGCATCATCTTCTTCCGATTCCGCAGATGACAAAGTTCAGCATCTTTTCCTCCATCAGGGTGGATCGATCGGTTCTCCTCGCCGGTCCTGATGGGAGTATTGGGCGGTACCCCGGGCCCCTTGGATTTTTGCTCCCGGTCCCCAGGTCGTCTTCCGTGGTCAGTCTCCAGGTCTTCTTTCTCCTAGGATGACAAAGCAAAGCGGCAATACCTATTCGTAGACATTTCTCCCCCACTATTGATATAGTGGGGCGGCATATACATTTTATATATCAATAGACATTTACATTCTTATTTTAAAAAAAACAAGATACACATGTTCATTCAAGAATCATAATATTTTAGAGACTATATGTGGGATATTTTAGGGTGGGAACTGAATTACTCTGGAGCGGCCCCCTCTGGTATTGCAGAGGACTCCTCCAGTTGCTGCAGAGTGTGCCTGGGATGGCAACACATTAACTAATTTCTAAGGACCCACTTGTCTTCCCCTTCCGCCAAACTACCTTTGGGGATGCAGATCTTGTAGGCAACTGGGGAGATCTTGTCTATAATTTCAAAAGGTCCTTCCATGTAGGCAAAAATGTTCGCTGTTTGGCCTGGTTTCTTTGGAAATTGTATAGATAAATCCGGTCTCCCACATTGTATTCTTTCCTGGTAGTTTTCAAATCATAGTGAGTTTTCATACTCTCGGCTGATCTTTCTAGATTCCGCTGAGCATAGGCAAAAGCATGTTGGAGGTGTTGCCTTAAATTCTCAACGTATTCGTGAGTTGTGGAGGCATTTATCAATGTCTGCTCTTGGGTGCTGTAGAGCAAATGCTGGGGAACACCATCTTGCGTCCAGTCATCAGCTCAAACGGTGAAATTTTAGTTGCAGATGAAGGGGTAGATCTGATGGCCATTAGGACCAGAGCTAATCGGATATCCCAGCTTGGCCCAGAATCTGCCCCAAATTTTTTTAATATGCTCACAATGGTTCTGTTGTATCTCTCCACTGCACCAGGAGAGGCTGGCCGGTAAGCAATGTGTAGCTTCCTTTTTACCCCCATTATCTCCCACATCTTAGTCATTACTTCGCTGGTGAAGTGGCTACCTCTGTCTGACTCAATCCTTTGGGGTAGACCAAAACGCGAAAAGATGTGGTTGATCATCAGGGCAGCTGCTGTTTCTGCCTTGCAGTTTGGGGCCGGGAGACATTCCACCCATTTGGTAAATAAGCATGTCACCGTCAACATGTACTTATTCTCCCTAGAGGAGCGAATCACGGGGCCTATGAAGTCGATTTGCAAATCTGAGCATGGCAGTGTTATCCCCCTCTTTTGGAGAGGCGCCTGGTGTGTGAGGGATGTTGGCTGAAATTGTGCACACACAAGACACCCCTTCAAGTATTGGTTGAGGTCCTGCCCCATGTGTGGCCAGTATGCAACCTCTTTTAAGATCGCAAGTGTTGTATGAAACCCCCTATGACCGGCGGTGGCCACATCATGGGCGTGACTTAACATCAGGCTTCAGAATGAGGTAGGGACCACCCACTGATCATGGCCAACTTGGGATTTCCTTACCAACAAACCATCTTGGATTCGGAACATTTTTGGACATTTCATCAACACTCTAAGGTCCTCTTTCCCAATGTAATCGGTATCCGTCAGGGAAAAGTTCTCAGGGTCCTCAATGTGTTGGTAAAACTTACCAATTATTCGATCCCCCTTCTGAGCTGTAATCAAATCAGCATCTGGGGTCTCCTTACTCCATTGTGCAGTTGAAAGATCATTGTGAGCATTTGTCTGGGACCGAGTGATAGCAGTGACCTGGATCTCCCCCAACAGGCACTCAATCTCTATTAGATCCTCTTAGATGGCCCCGGTTTTGGCCAGCTAATCAGCTAAGTAATTTCCAGTTTTGTCTGGTCCCTCTACTTTGGAATGACCCTTGATCTTTTTCCAGTAGATGGTCATCCCATTCACTGTGACCAGATCATCAATGTTTTTAATTAACTTCCTATGTTTCAAGGGTTTGTTATTAGCACATAACATGCCTCTGGTTTTCCAATTAACCAGGTGCTCCACGAACCCGTTCCGTACATAATCTGAATCTGTGATTATGATCAGTTCGTGGAGTTGATGTTGGACAGCAGTGAGGATGGCTTGATGCACAGCATCAACTCTGCCACATGACTACTTCAGGGACCAATTTTGTATCCAGCGGAGGGTTCTGGCGACTCATTCACCCATGCATTCCCTATGCCGGCCACAAGTTCTTTTTCCCCGTTGTTGTCAACATGGTAAGAGCATCCATCCACATAGACAGTGGGCATTCCCTCACACTTGTCTTCTTCAAAGACTTTGTGTGGGGAATTAAGGTATGCCTCCATGTTGTCCTTGATTTTTAGACTTTCGTCCTCGAGACAGTTTTCTCTGGCACAATCATGCAAGTCAGCCAGACCTTGCGCGAGGGGACTCTTCTTGTTTTGGCCATATCTGACCTCCACAGGAAAGCCTTGCATTGACAGAATCCAGGAAGTAATTTGGGAATTACTCACATTTTCGGCCTGGATTCTGTCACTTTGGAGATATTGCAGAGGCTGGTGTGAAGTCTCCACTATGATATGTTCCCCCTGGATAAACGGGCGGTAATTCTTCAATGCTCACACCGTTGCCAGGAGTCACTTCTCACAATCGTTGAATTTTTCCTCCACAGAGGATAAAGTTTTACTCGCATAGGAGATTACTTTATTGACCTTGTCATGCTTTTGATATAATACTGAAGTCAAGCATGTATTAGAGAACCCTGTCTCCAAGAAAAACTCCTTGTTTCTGACAGGTTAAGCTAGGCAGGGCGCTTGTGAGAGCCTTCTTTTGAGCTGTCTTACTGCCTTGGATTGTTCTGGACCCCATACCTACTTGACCCCCCACTTCAAGAGATGAATCAGGGGTCTGGTGATCTCTGCGTAGCCCTCAATGAACTTTCTGCAGTAATTGGTCAGTCCAAGGAGGCTCCTTAGTTCCCTCAGAGTTGTGGGGTCTTTCAGTTTCTGAAGTGTTTCCACTTTCTTTTCCTGGGGACAGAGACCCTGAGGAGTAATCCTATGCCCCAAGAAATTAAAACGGGTCCTACACCACTGTGCTTTCTGAAAGGAAAGTTTTTCTCCGGAGGCCCTCAACTGGGTCAGAACATAACAGATCTCCGCTATATATTCCTCCACAGTTGAACTTTTGATGAGGACATCATCTACATAAGCCAGGTTACCCCTCGCACCCAGGTCGGGCATGGCCTTGGTGTAGGAAAATGTTGAACTCATTGCCGGAGTTGAGGTATCCGAAGGGAGTCCGGGTCCATGTGTACTGCTGGCCCCAAAGGTAAAAGCCAGTTTGTATTGGGCCTCCCTACTGACAGGCACGGTCCAGTATCCATTGGTCAGGTCTATTGCAGTGAATACATGTGACCCCTGAATCTGGACCAGCCCTTGGTCAATGTAGGGCAGAGGCCATCGGGAAGTATGAACCCGTTTGTTGAGCTCCCTAAGGTCGGCGCAGAGTCTCCACTGGCCCTTTGGCTTCAATATTCCCAGCACCGGATTATTGAAGGTACTGTGGACTGGACGGATTATTCCCCGGGACTCAAGGTTCTTAATTATTTCAGTAAGAGACTCCATGGATGCGAGAGGCAAGCGATATTGCTTCACAAACACTGGAGTCATGCCAGGGTCCGTGGGAATTGTTGTTGTGTGGATGTCGGTGCGACCACAGTCATATGAGTCTACCGCAAAGAGATCTTGGAAATCCAAGAAAACTTGTTTCAACTTTTGCTTCTGTTCCAGAGTCACACAGGCATCAGCTAGGTTGACTCTCTCTTCCACCATCTGCCTGAAGCCTGGAAAGACTTCTGGTTTTGCTATCTCAGCGGCCGCCTCCAGCTGGGTGGAGAAGTCCCTGGTCAGAGTGCTGATTTGGACTGGAGGCTTCAGTGGGAAAGGCAGCCCTCATGGACCTGGAAAATCACCTCATCCCTTATGAAGTCACAAGTCACATCTTCCTTACCATAAGGGAAGCAAGTGTACACCAGGAAGATACCCCCATGCCGGGTAAAGATCCTGTCTGGTGTAGTATTGTCATCACTGTCACTGTCAAAACAGTCCTTGGGGATTGGTCCTACCAGTTCATTTCCTAAATCAATGGAGAAATGTCAGTCATCAACCGCCATTCCAATAATGGTGCCCACTGCTAGAGTAATACTCTTTAAGTCGTTGTTATCCACCTCTATTGGAATGGTGTCATGTTCTATGTTGACTAATGGTGTTGGGGTTACCCCCAACCCTTGCTGTTGGAGAGAAGCATTTAGATGAATATAAGCATCAGGGTTTTTCAATTTGTGTCCTCTTTTAACGTTCACTTCCAGGGAGAATTGTCGGGTCCTTTCTGGGATGGTGACTTCCTCTTTAACCTGAATTTCAACTGCATAAGGTAGCAATTGAGCTGACCTAAATGCTTTTTCTTGATCATCAAAGCCCATGGGATTATCCGCTAATCGGGACCAAGCTTTGAAGTTTATTAAGTCCAAACAAATGGCAAAGCGATTGAGAATGTCACTGCCTAAGTAAAAGGCGGCAGAGACATCTCGCACGACCCAACAATTATGGACTATGCTCTTGTTGCCAATGGAGATTTTGAGCATACACCTGGTTGGCAGGAGATGTTTGGAATTGGCTGTTTCCAGATCCATTTCCCATTTGTTTATCAGTTTGAATGTGGGAATGGCTGGATCTTTTGGGAGTTGGCAGAACATGGCTTCGCTGATGAAGCTCTTATCGTTGTTCACACACACTCGGGCGAGAACAGAGTCCTTCCCATCATTTAACTGAACAGGGATGAACAACTGTTCTCCAATTTGCTGAATATCAGCCAGGCTCTGAGCTGATTTCACATCTTTCTGGACTATTGGAGTGGGAATGTCTGATTGTGGATTAGTAAAGAATTTCAGAGTGTTTCCTTCCAGTGTGGAATACCACCTTAAACTAGAAGGAAGGTTGATTTTCAGAAATAGAGAGGATCCCCCATCACCAGTCTGTTGTCCTACTGCTATTACTGTCACTTCTGGAATTTGGTTGTTCTGGAAGTGAAATTCTACTTGGTCAGATTTTTGTTCAACCATGTGGCATGTGCCGTTTAAACTAACATGGTTGACGATCTGTTTTAATTTTATTGGTCGGCTAGTCTAGGTCCAGAGGACCTTGTTTACGCAATCTATTAGGGGTGACAACCTTCTCAGGAGGTCATTCCCTAGTAAACAAGGGGTGCCCTCTGGAGTCACTACTATGACCGGGTGCTTCACCTTGTGTTGCCCAATTTTGATGTCCAAATCTGCAGTCCCCTCGACGGGAATTCCCTTCCCGTCAAAGTTATGAAGTTGTCCAGGAAGAGAGGTGAGAGGAATTCGGTAATTCTCCCCCCTTCCTGCATTTAGTTCATCAAAGACCCTTTTGGACAAAAGGGTAGCTTGGGATCCAGTGTCCACCAGCGCCAAAATCGTACCCTGCCCCTGTACTTGTACCGGGGCATAGTATCTTCCCTCCTTCTCCTCAAGGGGGCACAGATAATGCACATTTTTGGACAACTGGTGGGCTAATTTTTTGGTTTTGGACATTGAGAGAGAAGAGATTTGGGCAGAGTTCTGTGGAGTGTCTCGGAAATCTGAAAGAAAAAGTTGGCAACTGGATATGGTTTTGGGTTCCCCTGGTTCCGGTTCTGGGCCGCCCCCCCCTTTTTGGAGGCAGTCACCAGGATGGGTTTGGACCAGGGGTTTACAGTATTGTTGGTTCTGGGATAGAATGATGGGCAGCGACAGCTCAATCCCCACATCTACCCAGTCTATGGATACGGTTTTGGGTTCCCCTGGTTCCGATTCTGGGCCGCCCCCCCCTTTTGGAGGCAGTCACCAGGTTGGGTTTGAACCAGGGGGTTTCGGTATTGTTGGTCCTGGGATAGAATGATGGGCGGCAACAGCTCAATCCCCACATCTACCCAGTCTGGATTGGAATCCCTTGGGACCCATTTTTCCTTAGGAGGAGTTCCCCCATCTCTGAAGGAAAAGATCCTTTTCCCAGGATCCTCTGAGGATCCCTCTCCCTCTAATTGGAAGATCTGTACCTCCTCCACAAAATGGTTCTGTTTGGGTCCTTTGTTTCTCCTACCTCCTCTCTGCTCCTTGGGTGGCAGACTTTCAGGGGTAAGAGATTTTGTTTCCGGTTCCTGGTTTTCCAGGGGCTGTTTACAAGTGGGGAATGGAGCTTCCTCCAAGGCTTTACACACCCCTTCCACTTGTGCCTCCTCCCTGGGAAGCGGTGGGTTATCGGGGTGCTGCCCCCGTCATTGTTCTGGAGCACCAGGCCCAGAGTTTGGGGCATTCTGTGGTGGCATGCTCATCTGAGGGTTCTGTTGAGCCCTCAGTATGTGACCCAGATCCCGTGCCATATTTTGGACCTGGCGCTCTAACTGTGAAACCCGCTCAGGCTGATACGGGGTTCTATTTTCTCCCCTGGGCTGATCCCGGGAAGGGTAGCTATCCCTTCTCTGGTAGTACCCCGGGTTGGGAAGATTTGGGTACCCCTCCACCCTTGGCCTCCCCTCTCCCGGATTAGGTGGTCTGGGCTTAGGGAAGTGGGGAAAGAAGGATGGATGATTTTGGAGCTGGAAGTTGGGTGGATACCTGGGGAAAAAGTTCTGCCCAGGGTTTGGGGAGTTTCTGCCCTCCTGTGGGAAGTTAGGATGGAAGTTCACGGGGTCAGGTGCTTGGCTGGATCCTCCCCCCTTGGGCTGGAGGAGTCCACACATACCCCAGGATGGATCGGTTTCCCTTGTAGCGGGGACTTACATAATCAGGGGAGTGAGGGACACCATTTGTGGGACTACCTCCTTGACTCCCTGTCTGTGACTGGCCCGAGGGCCTTCTGGGCTTAGAATTATTTGGTGCAGGCAGGTTTTTAGGTCCCCCCATCTCCAAATCTAAAACGAGGGCACCTTTACCTCTGCCACCTTGGCAGCAGCAGGGGTGCTGTTGGTTGTAGGGTTTTTGGGCTGATTCTTATTTTCCACCGGTTTCTGCACCTCATAGATGCGGGTGGCTTGCTCAATGACCCAGTCTTAAGATCTTTTCTTGTGAAAATCTCTCACGAGCTGGGTCATTATGTATTTGGGTAATGCTTGGAAAAATGTATTAACAAATTCTTTACTGTCCGTGCGTACCCTTTTTGTAGTCTGCGCAAAATCACGCTTTAACTCCTGAACAAATTCTCGTGGGGCCTGATCCTCCCCACATTGCAAATTGTAGGCTGCCTTGCGAGCCTCTTGGGGATTTCTGTGAACAGAAAAATGTTTCAAGATGGCCGCCTTGTAGGTGGACCATCTTGAATGATTTTGGTTCTCCAGCCCTGCAAAGAAACTGGAGTATTCTGAGTAGAATGTTCATTTTACATACTGAATGCAGCTACTGCTGTCTTTCAAATGGAAAGTCTTCATCATTTGCTCATAAAGCTCCAAGTGTTCCCAAACAGAATACTTGGCGTTCTTGTAATAAGGCGTGATGACACCCCTTATTGCCTTAATCTGTTTTAAGGGGTCCTTAAGCAAGGCCCTTTTTTGCCTTATTGGCCTTTTTGGTTCGGGTAACCCTGGTCCATTCATCCTCTGACTCAGAAGCACTGCTCCCAGAGGTGCCCGTCTGATCTTCCAGGTTTTCCCGGATTCTGCGAGCCTGGGAATGGCTGGCAGAATGTGGGGACCTGGTCTCCTTTGTCCTGAGACATTCATAGGAGTCTTCAGATTCCTCCTTGCTGCCAGGATTTGATGGGTACCCCCCCACTGACCTAACTGGGCAGAGGTTTTCAGGATGCCCTTAGTGGGCCTACTCTCCTGGGGTTCCCCACTAAATTGAACTGTACTTAGGTGCCCATACCCGGATGCCCGCCCATCCATTCCTGGGTGGTACTGGCCTATGAGCCCCATACTTTTGGCTGGATAGTAATCTGCCATCCCTGTGGCCCTGTGCTCATGTGCGCCAGGGGACATGGTGGTGGCAGAGTCCAAGGACTGGGAGAGATGAAGGCCTCTGGTACTAGGGCTCCTGAGGTTATACTCAGGTGTTTCCCTTTCCTAGCGAACTTCATCTCTGTCAGCCTCTGCTCCCTGTTGCAATGCAAGAGCCTGCGCTTTCAGTTCCTCAGTTAAGGCCTTACTAGACTCTATCAGTCTCTCCTGCATGGCTACCTGTTGCTGGAGCCTATCATTGTGCTGACAGAGAGCCTCATTTTCTCTCTGCGCTTCCTGGTTGGTCCTGGAATACTGGGCCAGTCTTTGCTGCAGGAGGGTTACCACCTGAGTCCCATCCCTACTGGCCTGTTCCTCCTGATGCTCTTTTTGGAGGTCACCCAGCCACTGGAGGGCCAGGTGATTTTCTTCAATGTTTTCTTTTAATTGGCAGACTTCCTGGCCTAAGGTGTCCCTTTCCTGACTAAGAGCCTGCATCTGTGCCGCCAGGTTGTCCCTTTGCCTTTGGAAGGCACCAGCTTTCTGTCGCTCTTCCTCAAATTCTGTCTGGGTATCCAGGTCTTTCAGAATCAGTTTATTGCTCTCCTCTTTTTCTCTATCCAATTGGCTTTGCAGGGTGGCTACCTGCTTTGTGCATGTCCTGTTGAAATCTATCTGTTGCTCCAGCTTTTTCTGGCTCTGCAGTAGGGAGTCCAAACCTTCTTGGAACTCCTTCTGCAAGGCCCGAAATCTGGTATCGTGGTCAGACTTTGTAACGCTCACCTGATTCTCGCAGAGGCGCCGGTCTTGACTGGGCGACTACCGTATCTTCAAAGGTGATGTGTAGCACCCGGTTGGCTCTTTGGGCTGGACCTCTGTGCACTGTATGCCTGACGTGTAGAGTAAGATGTCTGCAGATAGAAAATATGGGGTTAATGAACTGGGGTTATTGGGGTGTCCCTATCTCTTTCCTCTTCTCCTCTCCTGTAGACCCCCAAAGGTTAACGCTCTCACCTTAGGTAAGTGAATGCCGAGCTCTCCATCTGCCTCGGGGCAGGGTGCTGTAACCAGTTTCTTCACTGGATAGGTAGCGCAGGCCTCTTGACTTCAGAGGACTGCTGTCCATCGTTTACTGCACGAACGGTAAATTTTGAGTCATTCAAATGTCTTTAAAGTCTTTAGTAATGATGTCTCTTGTTTTGCAGGGTTCCGGCGATGGTGGATGACGGGCTGAAGTGAGTTGAAGATGGAGCCCGTGTGATGAATAGAAGCGCCTGGAAGCACGTAAGTAAGCGCTTGTTGCCTGCTTCACTATGCGCTCTAACTGTCTTTTTATTTTGCAGGTACGAGTTCGGAGCGGCTGTAGGGTGCCGGAATACCCACTGGATTAGATGTGGAAAGGAGTAATGGCACGTGAGTATTAAAGTTCCCCAATGTCTTTAAACGCACCTTGTTTTGTCTTTCAGATGCGGGATGCAGCGCCGAAGGCCTCCGGAGCGTACGAAGAGTAGGTAAGCCTTTGCCTTTCAGATGCCGGAATGCTAACCTGTTCTTTCTTGTCTTTATAGGTGTTGCTGAAGACTGGATTCAGGATGGTAAGCCTTTGCCTTTCAGATGCCGGAATGCTAACCTGTTCTTTCTTGTCTTTATAGGTGTTGCTGAAGACTGGATTCAGGATGGTAAGCCTTTTTCCTTAGGCCCAGGACCGGATGCAGAAGACACGATGAGCGTTCTGCTGCAGAGGTTGCAGAATAACGCAAAGCAAGATTCATCCACCGGGTGTGGTTTAAATAGCCTCCTGTAGTGCTTAGGTGTCTCCTTCCACAGCCACGCCTAAGTAAGAAAAGAGTTCCTGGTAAGAAAAGAGTTCCTGCCTTCCAGAAGAGTTCCAGTGTTCTGAATCTAGGGAGTGGCTCCAGCCCCACCCAACAGGAAAAGTAGTTCCAAACAGAAGAGGATCAGAGGCTCAACTGGCAGGCAAGTAAGCAGCATGGTCTGCTGAAGGTAAGTCCACCCAAGCATTATGAGCCCGGCGCTTCCAGCGCTGGGACTGGGCATATTTATGAGCCTGGTGCCACTGGCGCCAGGACTGGGTCCAAAAGGTCCCAATTGGGACTGGTTGGCACTCGGAACCTGGGTTATGGATCTGCTTCCAAGGGAGTTGGGAAAACCCTGACCTTTTGGAAGCAGAGATCATGACAGTACCCCCCCTCAAGGCCCCTCCCAAACCGGGCTTCTCCGGGGGTTTTGGCTTGTCAGGAAATGTTCGGTGAAATCTTTTGATTAGGCGAGGAGCGTGGACATATTCAGCAGGTTCCCAGGATCTCTCTTGGGGGCCGTAGCCTTTCCAGTCAATTAGGTAGAATAGTTTAGATTTGGAGATCTTGGAGTCCAGAATGCTTTTGACTTCAAACTCGAGTTCTCCATCCACTAGGATAGGTTTTGGAGATTTGGTTAGTCGGGTTTGAGGTTGCACGGGTTTTAATAGAGAGACGTGGAAGACCGGATGTATCTTCATGTGCGGGGGCAAGTCCAACTTGACCGCTACTGGGTTTACTATGGTAGTGATGGAATAGGGACCAAGGTATCTTGGGTTGAATGTGCGTGGCCCTTTTAGAGATAGATATTTGGTGGATAACCAGACTTGATCCCCTACTTGATAGTGAGGGGCTTCCTTCCGATGTTGATCTGCTCCTTTCTTGTATTGTTCTTTAGCCCTTTGAAGGTGAGAAACAGCTTCCTTAAAGGCTTGGGTGATTGTAGAATGCAGGTAGTCTACTGCTGGTGTTTCAAGATCTTGGAGGGGATCCAACTCCGAGGTTCGAGGGTGACTGCCGTACAAAAGAAAAAACGGGGTTTTCCCAGTTCCCGAATGGACAGAGTTATTGTAGGCATACTCGGCTATCCAAAGGATATCTTTCCAAGTTTTTTCAGTTTGTTGCAGCATGCAGCGTAAATACTGTTCCGGAGTTTGATTGGTCCTCTCGGTTTGTCCGTCGGTCTGAGGGTGGTGACTGGTCGATAGTCTCACATCAATTTGAGCCGACCGACAGCAACTTCGCCAAAAATGAGAAATAAATTGACTACCTCGATCCGAAATTAGAACCGAAGGAAAACCGTGCAGTCGGACGATGTTTTCGAGAAATTCTCGGGCCAGAGTTGCTGCTGTTGGCAAGCCTTTGAGCGGAATGAAATGCGCCATCTTGGAGAATAAGTCCACGGATACTAGAATCGTATTGTATCCGGAGCATGGAGGTAGATCGGTGATGAAGTCCATAGAAAGCGTATGCCAAGGGCAAGGTGGGATGTCAATAGGGCGTAAGAGGCCTGCTGGTCTTTCCTTTTGACTCTTGTTTTGGGCGCATACTCCACAGGACATTATAAAGTCTCTGATATCTTTTTTCCAAGACGGCCACCAGAAGTAGCGCTTGATCTTTTCTGAGGTCTTGGCTATACCGGGATGACCTTCCATTAAAGAGTCGTGATAACAAGAGATTACTTTTTTCTGTAAATCTGTGCTGGGTAGGTATAATCGTTCTTGGAAATACAATAAGTTGTCCTTTACTGCAAAGTCCTTTCCCTGCAGATGCCAATTCTGTATGTCTGCTGGAGTTACAAGTTGCCTGGCTTTATCCTTAACTTCCTCTATGGATTCTGTGGCGATTACACCCAGAATTCTTTGTTCGGGAATGATTGGTACAGGTTTAGGGTTGACCAAGTGTTCTTCCACTCCCATCCGAGAAAGGGCATCGGCTTTACCGTTCTTTGTACCAGGTCGATAGGTAATTATGAAGTCAAACTCGGCAAAGAATAATGCCCAACGGAGTTGTCTAGAGGATTGGGCTTTTGCGGTCTTCAAATATTGCAGGTTTCGGTGATCCGTAATCACAGTAACGGTGTGTCGGGCCCCCAGCAGATAATGCCGCCAAGCCTTAAAGGCAGACTTGATAGCCAGAAGTTCCTTGTCAGTAATCGTGTAATTGATTTCAGGAGGCGAGAATTTGCGGGACCAAAATGCCACGGGATGCAACTGATTGGTTACCGGGTCCTTTTGTGATAGAACTGCCCCCCATGGCAAGGCTTGAAGCATCAGTTTCCACGATGTAGGGGAGTTCGGGGCAAGGGTGTTTTAAGATTGGTGCAGAGATAAATTTAGTCTTCAAATCCTGGAAAGCTTGTTCCGCCTCGGTAGACCATTCAAAACGTTTGTTTTTCTTTAACAAGGCAGTGATGGGCTGGACTATTCGAGAGAATTCGGGGATAAACCTGCGGTAAAAGTTAGCGAAGCCTAACATGCTTTGCACACCTTTTACGGAGGATGGTGATGGCCATTTGAGAACTGCATCGACCTTCTTTGAATCCATACGCACTCCGCCAGGTGATAATATGAATCCCAAGAATTCAACTTCAGTCACGTTGAAAACACATTTTTCCAACATAGCGAAAAGTTTGTGTTGACGCAATCTTTCGAGGACCATTTTCACGTGTTTCCGATGTTCAGATTCCGATGAAGAATAAACGAGGATGTCGTCAATGTAAACAACAGCACATACATCTATGAGCTCTCTGAGGACATCGTTCATAAAATATTGAAAGGCGGCCGGGGCATTGCAAAGTCCGAAGGGCATGACCTGATATTCAAATAGCCCATACTTGGTGCGGAAGGCCGTCTTCCATTCATCGCCCTCTTTTACTCGTACCAAGTGGTAAGCTCCTCTAAGATCCAGCTTTGTATATATGCATGCTTTTCTGACTTGGTCCAGGAGTTCAGGGATCAAAGGTAACGGATATCTATTCTTAACGGTGATCTGGTTCAGGGAGCGATAATCGATACAAGTTCTAAGGTCTCCTTCCTTTTTTGGAACGAAGAACAAAGCTGAAGAAGCAGGGGACTTGGAAGGACGAATAAACCCATTTGCCAGGTATTGATCCAGGTATTGTCGAAGGTGAAGGTTCTCAGGCTCGGTGAGGGCATAAATTCTACTACAAGGAGGAGTAGATCCAGGTATCAGGTCTATCTGGCAGTCATAAGACCTATGAGGAGGTAGAGAGTTAGCCTGATCCTTCCGGAAAACATCTTTGTATTCTAGGTATTCGGGAGGTAACTGGGGAGTCTCTGAAGAAATTGCGGCCAGTGCAACACCAGGTGGAGGGTGACAAGTAGAGACACATTCTGGAAACTGGACCGTTCTTGCTCGCCAATCGATCAGAGGATTGTGTTTCTCTAACCAAGGTATTCCTAGAATAATCTGAAACTGAGGGGCCTTGATCACATCGAACACGATCTTCTCATGGTGTCCATCTTGACTTACTAGCGTCACCTCTTGAGTGGTATGCGTTACTGGCCCGGAGGCTATCTCCGTACCATCCACCGTAGTAATGACGTCCTTTACAGCCTTGGGACAAAGAGTTAGATTCATCCTCAAAACCATTTCATGATCCACATAATTGCCGATGGCACCGCTGTCGACGTAAGCTTCAATTGCATGTAATCGATCCGGATTATCAGGGCTAATGAGGACCATAGGTATCACGAAATGCGAGGTCACGGAACTGGTTTTCACGCTCGGCAAGAGGACCTCTATTCTTGTCGGGCGAGGTCGTTTCCCTGCTCAGAGTTTGTAACTTTGGTAACTGCAGCTCCTACTGCCTTCTTGGCAGGTTTCACCGGACAGTCTCGAAGAAAGTGCCCTGAGTTTCCGCAATATAGGCATAATTGCAACTGTTTCCTCCTTTCCCGCTCCCTTTGTGTTAGAGGACCTTTCAGACCCCCTATTTGCATGGGTTCCCCGGAGTCTACTCCTTTGGAAGGAGTTGGCGGTTTGGAAAATACTCGAGCATCAAACTTGGAACGATCGGCCTTCCTGTTCTGCAGCCTGTGATCTATTTGAACGACCAAGTCTATATAATCCGAACAGTCTTGTGGGGGATTCACTACTTGGGCTAAAACGTCTTTGAGCTCTCCACGTAGACCTCTATAAAACAGCGTAATCCTTTTGTCCTCAGGCCATTGAGTTTCCACTATTAGTCTATTGAAAGATGCAATATAAGCCAAAAGGTCTTGATTACCCTGTCGCAACGAAAGAAGCTCATTGTCCAAGGCCTGCCCCTGTGAATGTCTTGCAAACAGTTTTTCCATACTAAACTGAAAGGCTTGAAAATCATGGAGAACCGGATCATCTTGATTAACTAGAGGGATCGACCAGTCTGCCGCATTGCCACTAAGGTACGAAAGTACAAAAGCTACTTTTGCTTGATCAGTTGGAAAGGCTGCTGGCCGGCATAAGAAGTGCAACCGGCACTGATTGATAAATACTGCAAACCTCTTTGGGTCACCAGAAAATCGTTCGGGCGGAGCCAGAGGTACATTCCCAGGTAGGTTGATCTGCACTAGATTCATAGAGGATGTTGAAGGAAGATTTGCCCCTGATGCGGGTAACGGGGTCTGTCCGGCTTGTGACTGTAGCACTTGTCTAGCAAGATTGTCTGTTCTCTCCTTGGAAATAATTAGTTCCCTTCTTAGAGCATTCGTTTCCTGACGAGCTGCATGCACTTCTGCCCTTAGTTCCCCAA
Organism: Ambystoma mexicanum; assembly: GCF_040938575.1. Classification (NCBI taxonomy): domain Eukaryota; kingdom Metazoa; phylum Chordata; class Amphibia; order Caudata; family Ambystomatidae; genus Ambystoma; species Ambystoma mexicanum. The sequence goes on along the minus strand of NC_090924.1, from coordinate 1,102,711,597 downwards.
GTAACCGGGCTAGGGGGTCAGTATCCGAGGTTTCCATAGCGCCTGGGCGAGAGTTTTGCGGTGGGCTTTGCGTTCTGTAACGCTCATCTGATTCTCGCAGAGGCGCCGGTCTTGACTGGGCGACTACCGTATCTTCAAAGGTGATGTGTAGCACCCGGTTGGCTCTTTGGGCTGGACCTCTGTGCACTGTATGCCTGACGTGTAGAGTAAGATGTCTGCAGATAGAAAATATGGGGTTAATGAACTGGGGTTATTGGGGTGTCCCTATCTCTTTCCTCTTCTCCTCTCCTGTAGACCCCCAAAGGTTAACGCTCTCACCTTAGGTAAGTGAATGCTGAGCTCTCCATCTGCCTCGGGGCAGGGTGCTGTAACCAGTTTCTTCACTGGATAGGTAGCGCAGGCCTCTTGACTTCAGAGGACTGCTGTCCGTCGTTTACTGCACGAACGGTAAATTTCGAGTCATTCAAATGTCTTTAAAGGAGAGTTCCGGGACTTTTTTTTTATTGTCCCTACGGTTCGGCCATGTGTTTTTAAGCATAACTCGGTAGATCGTAGAAAACTTTCCTATGGACCTTACCCGACTTTTCGTCCATTAACGCACTCGAAATCAGCCGCCATTTTCTGATAATCCTATCATTTCCCCCCATCGCCCTGGCTCACCTGCTTTTGCGGCACTAAATCAAATCCCCCGCCCCTGAGCCTGACATCAGCAGACGCGTACCGCCCATTTCCCAACGCCAAAGCACGTTTCGTGTCAACAATCGCTGCGCCTCAGCTAATGAAGTGTCGCCATGGAAATGGCAGGACGCCTCTTTCCTCTATAAGTATAAACACACCGTTTCACAACACACAGCAGCAGATTTTCGATTCCATTACTCTCTGTGTGTTACTTTGAGTATTCTGTGACTCGTTTCTGTGCTCTGGTCAGCTACCTTCGTTGATTGTAGCCCGTGTGAACAGATACCAGTACCACCGCTATCAATTATTTTACTTTCTTTACCACACAATGGCTACAATAATGCCGTATATGTACGAGCCCGAGTACACCGAGGAAGAACTACTGGAAAGGCAAGCACGCGAAAACGATGGGGATTCGGACGGCAGTTGGGAGGACCAGTCAACGGATGAAGAGCCTGGACCATGTCGCATGGACGGCGTCTCCACCTGGTGCACGTGCAATCGGTGCGAGCTAATGCCAACTGAGGAGGAGAACTGCTGCTGCCGTGAAAATTCCGGGTGCTTGGCCTACATTTCGGAAGGCGAGCCAAGTCCGCAATGCATCACCGAGCTGCCAGAGTTCAGGGAAGCCTGCCTCTCACGGACAGTGTTGAGGATGATGATGGTGCTTATGCATGAACTTTGCGGCACTGTTCGTCCGCGTAATCCGAGTAACGAGTAAGTATACTCTGGTTGTGATGTCAGTGATGCCACTACTATTTCATGGTCGTCTCATCATTCGAATGCATGTAAATTGGTTCCATGTTGTGCATTTTCTAGATAGAATTTTTTTCAAAGCAGAATGACATTTTTTACCTGAATCGACAGTGATAAGAAAGTTTTGTCATTTTAATACAGTTTGCATCTTTCATTTTCACAGGTGGTACAGGCTTGTGGCCTATCGTTGCTTCACTTGGTGGCTTCACGGGAGGCTCGGACACCGCGTTCGGAGAGTAATACCTGCCTGTGCGGTACTTGCCATTAGACAACATTTCCCCAGCGACAGTGGACAATACCGCGGATTTTCCATGGATGTGCTGCAACCGCAACTTTACAATGTGTAATGATTATTATTTATGTTCAATTGAAATTAAGATCTAAAATAAAACCCAACATATATTTTAACAATGGTTGTTTTGATTTTTTAAATGAATCTAGTGTGTCTCCATTGAATAGTCTTCCTGTGCCTTGTCTTGTCACACCACATGTCTCCAGCCAGCATCCTCCCTCACGCTGGCCGCCCACCTTCAATCCACATAACCGTTGAACCCATATGCAGCAGACATACATATGTTATTTTGCGGGTTGGCATCAAGCCTCCCGGCCTTGCCTCCTCCCCCAAAAATACTTACCACACCACTTTGTTCAAGCGTTGGCAATAAAAGGAAGGCCGTTGGATTTTATTGACACAAAACATGGTTATAGGTAAATAATCAATATGGTTGATCATAATAAATCATCCTTTTGGGCACCGGGTACAGAGATGACCCCCTCTGGCCCGTGCCGCCTTGCCACCACAGGCCAGCCTGCTGCTGACTAACTGCCTAGGCATCCAGGGTCTCCAGGGTGAACTGCACCCATATATTCTCCTGGGAGGCTGAGGTATTTATAAACTCACCCCCCTGCCTTCCATGTACTAGATCCTTCAGCCTGCCTCTTACATGCAGTTAGATGGCCTCTCCTTGGTGAGGCCCTGCGGCAAACGAGTCTTGTCTGCACGACCACCGCCCCAATCCACCCCCCCGCCCTATCAAAGGCAGTTCGCACCGGGGTACTTGTGCTGGCAAGTGGAGCTGTCAGGGAGCGATAAAGGCCAAGAGGTGCCAAAGACCATGTACACTTCAAAGTGGTCTATAGAGCATGGGTTGTTGTTCCCATGTCTACCTCCAGACCCCGTGTCTCCTGCCAAGCATCCCCCCTCACGCTGGACGCCCCCCTGCAATCCACATAAGTGTGTCTCCATTCACGAGTCTTCCTGTGTCTTGTCTGCACGACCACCGCCCCGATCCACCCCCCGCCCTATCAAAGGCAGTTCGCACCAGGGTACTTGCGCTGCTGGCAAGTGGAGCTGTCAGGGAGCGATAAAGGCCAAGAGGTGCCAAAGACCATGTACACTTCAAAGTGGTCTATAGAGCATGGGTTGTTGTTCCCATGTCTACCTCCAGACCCCGTGTCTCCTGCCAAGCATCCCCCCTCACGCTGGACGGCCCCCTGCAAACCGCATAATGCCACGACATATACACGTCATTCATTCACAAACACACCCCTGTTTCGAATTCTTTATAACCCACTTCATATTTCTAATGAGAACTTCTTTGCACTTTGCTAGTCAACCCGTGAAGGTGCTGGTTATCTGCTCTTCGTCTCTGTGAACTTCCGTGACCACTTCGAGGAAACTCGTCAGTTTGCAACCTGTGAACTGCTCCCTGTTCTACGACAAGAAACTACTCTGATCCCTGCATCTAACTGTTTGCTCGTCAAGGTAAGGCCATGTACCATACTCATTTTGCGTCCAATTTCTTTTCGTTCAAGACAGTACATGCAAGGAACTAGTCACATGTTTTGAGTTTAGTCAAATTATTTTTCTATTTTTTTAAAGTTATTCAAATACTTATCCGCATGTGAATAACGTGTATAGTTCCAAGAACCAAAACATACCTTGCATTGAACCTTTTATGTGTCATTTAATTTTTGAACACATTGATATTCATAGAGAATTGTTGATCTTTACTTTTCAGAACTTTCCACAATGCCTGCCTGTTCCATTGGCGGTTGCCCTTCGAAGACCCATAATAAATCTGAAGGTACTATAATGCATGTTTTCCCTAAGACAATAGATCAGATAAGAGAATGGGTCCGATATTGCGGATATCCACCGTCTGAGCTTGAAAGTAGAGTCCTAGAAGTCTTTGCGGACAAGAGGGGTGATCGATACCGCATCTGCAGCAGGCACTTTAGCTCAGACATGTACTCCACATCATTGCTAATAAAGAAGAACACACCGCGAGCGAGGCGAAAATTGCTCTCAACCGCTATTCCCACTCTATTCGTCCACATCCCTCCACTGGTGAGTCAAGTTTACGTATTTATCTCTCGGCCTTGCGGTAGTGTGTAGCATTAGCTAACAATAATTTCCCCATTTATGTATCCACTCAATATGAAGGCGGAAGATTCTCCATCCGTGTCGTTATTGCAGTCATCAGCCACTTCAAGCGCCTATCGGGTAATCTTACTTGGCTATTCTGCCACTGACTTGTTTTAGGCATGTAAATCAATAGTTTTAATTTATCGTGTAATTATTTTACCTAATGGTACACCCTTGTACTCGTCCTCTAGTCTTTGTTTTCAGTTATAATTATTGTTATCCAAAATAATTCAAGTACTGTCTTTCAGGGAGATGCTGAGGAGTCCAACGTATTGACGACTACCGTTGATGTCACTCAGATGCTCGAGGTACGTTTCAGGACAGTTCCATCGATGGAGATCATCAGATCTTGCATTCTTGTAGCGTGATTGTTACACACAATGTTTCTTTCGTTTTTAGCCATGGATATGTCCTTCTGTCGTCGCCCTCCTATGTGTCTTCTTTTTTCAATGTTGTGTTCATTACTAATGAAAGTCCTATGTTTCAGGGAGTCGATGGAGCATTAGTCCAAGAAGAAGGGGGAGCGTGCAGTTACGGGTCGGCGCAACAGCTTGCAGAAGTGTGCACCGCAGTTACATCGTCCCTTGATGTTCTTATGCATTTCGAGGTATGGATACTGACAGTTCGATGAAGCGAAATCATATGACGTGATTACATCCGCTATACTTCCTTCTTTATTAACGCAAGTACTATGTTTCAGGGAGATGACGGAGCTTCTTCTACAAGAACATCACCCCTAGTAGTTGATGCAGATTTCTGGGTGGTGACACTTCCAACGATCGAGCAAATCGAATCATATTTAGATATCCATTATTTATTTTAGACAACTGATCATTTGTGCAGGTCTATTTAGATGAGCCGTTCACGCCTGCACAAACTTTCTGTTCTTTTTATCAAAATAGAAAACCATACTAATGCAATTACTGTGTTTCAGGGAGTCACTGAAGCATCATCTTCAATAATATCATCAATGGAAGTCTATGAGGAGCCCGAGGTATGGATCTTGACAGTTCCATCTAACTAGATCAACAATGCGTGAATAATTGTCGTTTGAATGTTCTACACAAAGCGCTCATTCGTGTTTTGCTATTGAGATGTACGTGGGTATTGGTCCCCAAGTACATTTTGTGTTTTCGATATTATTATACATACTAATGAAAGTTCTATGTTTCAGGGAGTCCATGGAGCGTCAGTGCGTGATGGATGTGCTTATCAGGAAAACATAGTCGTTGCAGCGCAAGAGGAAGTGGAGACATGCACACACGAGTCGGAGCAACAGCGTCCTGATGTTGAAGTTCGAGGCAAGAAAGTTTCAAAGAAAAGAAAGCAAAAGAAGGTTAGTGTCCTGGTCACTATATTATGTTGTTTTTCACTGTTAATAGTTGAATACTGTAACGTGTGTTTAAACTGAACATCCCTTTTCCAATCTGTCCTCTAGTTGCGAGTGGGTGTACGAACTAGATCTACACAGACAGTGAAGCGAACGAGAGATGTTGCTTGTCAAACCTTTTGGCAGGGACTTGAGACTGGAGATGCATCGTGCCAATGGGAAGAATATGAAGTGATTGACAACGGAGCTATACCACCACCAGCCATTGATAGTGAATGTCCTCCTGGTAGTTCGGATGCAGTCGGAGATCAATTCACAGAATCCACACCCGCAAAAACTAAGACCGCGAGAAAGTTGAAGAAATTGTTTTATTCACCCATCGCCGGAGAAGGAACAGATGTTGCAATGGAAGAGAATGAAGTGGACGACAATGAAACACCATCAATATCACTGAACATAGCGGAAGACGATATCAGAGATTCTACCTTTCATGTGAGTGACATGTCCTCAACGTTACAGGCCGAACCAGCTGGGATGCAGAGTGACAGTATAAGGAAAGAGGCCAAATTCATTGTATTCGATAGTTGTTTGATTGATCTTATTATTCGGATGAAATGTGGGCATTCGGTTGGTGGGGAAGTATGTGGGGAGCCATTGATTAATGTGACTCGTGCAATTCGAGGCACTAACCTTAAAATACATGCCACCTGTACAAAATATCATCCTTTCACATGGTCTGCACAACCTATGCTGGGACAACTGCCAGCAGGCAATCTACTTTGTGCAGCGGCTGCACTTTTTAGTGGTTCAAGTTTTAAAAAATTAGAGTCTTTCTTTCAGTTTGTGGGAATCCATTTCATTGCGAAAACTCAGTTCTACAAATACCAAACCGATTATCTATTTCCAGCCATTAGCGAAGCTTGGAGAATGGAAAAAATGTCTATTGATAGTACATTCGCGGGCAAACGGTTCAGGCTAGCCAGTGATGGACAGTGCGACAGCCCAGGATTTTCAGCCAAGTACTGCACCTACCACTTTCAGGACATGGAAAGTAAGAAAATTGTGAGTTCGGTGGTCGTGCAGGTGTCACAAAGTACATCCTCAGTGGCCATGGAGAAAGTTGGCTTTGTAGCATCATTGCAAGAACTACAATCGCGGGGAATGGTGATCGACCTGATAGCCACGGACAGACACGTTTCAATTGCCAAGACAATGAGAGAACAGTACAAAAATATAAATCACCAATTGGACGTTTGGCATCTTGCAAAATCAATCAATAAAAAATTGTCGGCTGCAGGTAAAAAAAAAGAATTGCAAGGTATTTCACAGTGGTCCAAGTCAATCAGCAACCATCTTTGGTGGAGCTCAAAAACATGTGGAGGGTCGTTGGAAATTCTACTGGAAAAATGGCGGTCAGTAATGCCACACTGTACGAACGTTCACCGATGGAACACGAACCAACATTTTCACAATTGTGAACATGGCCATTTGTCCACAGAGGAGGCACGGAAGAAGAAGTGGTTGATTCCTTCATCACCCACTCACAAAGCCATTGAAAAGATTGTATTTGATAAAACTATAACAAAAGCTTTGAGGGGACTCACGGAATTCTGCCACACAGGAGATTTGGAGGTGTTCCACAATATGTGCCTCAAGTACAGGCCAAAACGATTGCATTTTGGCATGGAGGGCATGATAAATCGGACTCTTTTAGCGGTCTTGGCACATAACCATAATGTTGGCCGTCAACAAAGTAGGACGACCGGAACTTTAGGGACGCTTCGCTACAATAAGGCCTTCACTAAAAGAAGTAAACAATGGGTGATCAAACCAGTGTTTGAGGATATGCAATATGAGTTTATTGAGAAACTTATTGTTGACGTCCTAGATAGGCACATAAATGGAGTTGTGAACGAACCTGTGCAGGGGACAACTGCATTGCCACCCAACATTGCCTCTGTTCCATGTCCACCTAAAGAAGAACTCATTGAGAAATACACATCACGGTTTAAATGATTGTAATTTGATTGTCTGTTCTCTCGAGTCTCCTCATGTCGCAGGCCCATTGAATATGTGTATCTATCCAACCTTGTTCATTTGCGCATTAAATTAAACCAAACAGTAATATAAATCATTTTTCAAAAAATATAGAATGTCTCCGTATTTATGGTTCTGTGGGGCTGCAAAGCACGCAGACAAAATGCAAAGATGGAGTGTAAATTTCAAGTCCTGTGAGAATGCCTTACACTGAATGTATCTAACTAGGAATGTGTGCTCGTTCAAAGTGAAGGTCAGCTGCTTTGATTTTTTCTCGGGTGCCAGAATGGCCCACGACTCAGTATAAGGTTCTATTGTATTTTGACCTTGACAGGCCGGGACCACGTAAGAAACGATAATGAATAGAATTTCAGAAACGAAAGCCATTTCATGTTCGTTCATTAGAAGAAATAACGTCGGCATAGAAGGAGTGGTATTTCGGGGCTGCCCTACGCACAGACACAATGGAAAATGCAAATATAATGTAAGTAACTCTTTAGATGAGTTTATACCGCAATTTAATTACTATACAGTAGCTTTAAAGACGGGTTAAGTTGTACTTGTTCGTTCTATGTGGCATATTGTTTTGTACCGCGCACTATCTTGGGGAGAACCGTCTACTTTTACGGAAGCACCTCAAAACCTTTGCTTCTGCTTTCTCTCTCCCTCTCCCCTGCTACAACTGGTCCACTGTCTGCGATCTCGGTCCTGGGCCCTTCCACTCTCCACCTGCACTCCCTGTCAACCCCTGCACTGAGGGACTGTCTCAGTATCCTACAGCCCCCCCTTGACGTTTAAAACCCAGTTGCACTGTCCTAGTTATGAAATAATTTCCCGACCGAATATATAAAATGAATAATCTTAATAAAGATCTGATGGTGAGACTAATTTCATTTTTTATGTTTTTAGGTACATCATTCACTACTGTCTGTGTCACGAGTACCAGACACCGGCGGACGGCTTCTACAGCCGCCAGTTGCTTCTCCCCGTGAACAACGTTACCACCCTGACCATTTTATGGGACGATCGCCAAGTACAAGTATGCCCTTACGCGGTACTAACGGCTAGATGCAACATACAGACCGTTGTGGTGGCCTAGTGCCTCTTTGTTGGAACAGCCATGCGATTATCAGTGCGACCGAAGAGCTTATTTTATCGTAAACCAACACCCTGTTTACTGCACACGAACATCGCTTGCCTCAAGACGAACTATTTTGGATCGAGAGCAAATAAAAATGAAAATCGCAGAATATTCTCTAAACATTTGATGTCAAATAAATGTACTTTACCAAATTTATAATCTTGCGGTTTGATTTAAAAGTACAGTTTCATATTGCGAGTTGTGGCGCGCTGTGTTGTGTGAGCTGATCTGTGTTGATTTCCGGGTTCTGTGTGGAGTCGCGTAGAAGACGCCTGGGCGCGTTTGCCTACGCAGCACAGTCACGTCACGGATAGAGGCGGGGAATATGAATGTTTTGATAAAGTCTGTTTCAGGGGCGGGGGATTTGATTTAGTGCCGCAAAAGCAGGTGAGCCAGGGCGATGCGGCAAGTGATAGGATTATCAGAAAATGGCGGCTGATTTCGAGTGCGTTAATGGACGAAAAGTCGGGTAAGGTCCATAGGAAAGTTTTCTACGATCTACCGAGTTATGCTTAAAAACACATGGCCGAACCGTAGGGACAATAAAAAAAAAGTCCCGGAACTCTCCTTTAAAGTCTTTAGTAATGATGTCTCTTGTTTTGCAGGGTTCCGGCGATGGCGGATGACGGGCTGAAGTGAGTTGAAGATGGAGCCCGTGTGATGAATAGAAGCGCCTGGAAGCACGTAAGTAAGCGCTTGTTGCCTGCTTCACTATGCGCTCTAACTGTCTTTTTATTTTGCAGGTACGAGTTCGGAGCGGCTGTAGGGTGCCGGAATACCCACTGGATTAGATGTGGAAAGGAGTAATGGCACGTGAGTATTAAAGTTCCCCAATGTCTTTAAACGCACCTTGTTTTGTCTTTCAGATGCGGGATGCAGCGCCGAAGGCCTCCGGAGCGTACGAAGAGTAGGTAAGCCTTTGCCTTTCAGATGCCGGAATGCTAACCTGTTCTTTCTTGTCTTTATAGGTGTTGCTGAAGACTGGATTCAGGATGGTAAGCCTTTGCCTTTCAGGTGCCGGAATGCTAACCTGTTCTTTCTTGTCTTTATAGGTGTTGCTGAAGACTGGATTCAGGATGGTAAGCCTTTTTCCTTAGGCCCAGGACCGGATGCAGAAGACACGATGAGCGTTCTGCTGCAGAGGTTGCAGAATAACGCAAAGCAAGATTCATCCACCGGGTGTGGTTTAAATAGCCTCCTGTAGTGCTTAGGTGTCTCCTTCCACAGCCACGCCTAAGTAAGAAAAGAGTTCCTGGTAAGAAAAGAGTTCCTGCCTTCCAGAAGAGTTCCAGTGTTCTGAATCTAGGGAGTGGCTCCAGCCCCACCCAACAGGAAAAGTAGTTCCAAACAGAAGAGGATCAGAGGCTCAACTGGCAGGCAAGTAAGCAGCATGGTCTGCTGAAGGTAAGTCCACCCAAGCATTATGAGCCCGGCGCTTCCAGCGCTGGGACTGGGCATATTTATGAGCCTGGTGCCACTGGCGCCAGGACTGGGTCCAAAAGGTCCCAATTGGGACTGGTTGGCACTCGGAACCTGGGTTATGGATCTGCTTCCAAGGGAGTTGGGAAAACCCTGACCTTTTGGAAGCAGAGATCATGACAGACTTTTCCTGTTGCAGGATACCCATGTCCTCTTTTATTTTAATAATATACTGCCTGCTATCATTTTCTGACTCCTGGTTTCCTCTGCAGCCTCTGCTCAGAAGAGACCAGGTCAGATTGGGCCTTCTCTAATGCCATCAGTGGCCTATTTGCCAGATCATGGCCTTCAGCACATTTGTCCTGTATGGCTCCCATATATAAATATAAATATGCCGCTATCGTGACAATCTTGTCGTGCTCATCTTTGGCTTTAGGGGCCATATATAGTTCACTCCGGGCACACATGTAATGGACCCTGATCTCTCCATGTGTCTGACCCTGTTTCAGTGATCTGGGGTGCGATTGCCTGCAACCAGACCGCCTGGTCCTGATGAGCCCACTCACCTCTCACAAATAGCTTATGTAAGAGATGTTCTCTGGCTATTTTGATATCTACCAAGGTCGTCATTCTGGAAATTGATTTCCTTCCTGACTTACAGAAGTTTGTATTTTATTTAGCAAAACAGTCCGTTTCCTTAGAGCGTTCCTTTGAGGGGTGTTTTTAAAGTGTAACACGTCGTGGTGATCCAACAGGATTTATATATCCTGTCAGTTAGCACCCTGTATTAATCTGCACAAGTGATAGATCTAATCCAGAATCCCCGGCTCGGGCCCCCAATCTGTTAAGGGACTTCAATTCAGCAATCCCACTAAGTCAGTGCCTCGTCTGGGACGCCCAAGGGAGCCCTTATTTATATATTTTTATGACAAGTTATACTCTGGATGATAAACCCTTATATAACGCCCCTCTCTTTGAATCCCCCTGACCTCACTGAGCCAAGAAGTAGGTTTGTTTTGCAATTTAAAAGATTTATTTGAAAAATTAAACAATATATATATATATATATATATATCACACTTTTATAATAAATTAATATTTGATATCACACTTAAGAAGATGACAGAGATCAACAATGGATAATATTACAATTGTACGCTTATTTAATTACTTAGGAGTTGGTATAGGAAGGAAAAGGTAACTGAGAATGCTTTTATGGTTTCAAGGAAAAACAATGATGGAAAGAATGCGGTACAGAAATAAACTGATAGGGTTTCACAAGAGATAATACGTTTCCTTTTCCCCTGGTGGCAATTCACTCCCCCCCTATGCAATATAAAAAGATGGAAAGAAGAGCACACAGTTCTCAGGAATACAATCAAATGTAGTTTGGTTCCCGTTCCCCCCAGCAAGCTTAGAGAAACAGGGATGATTTTAAAACACTGGCAAAATACTTTAAGTGTGATTTGCAAAGAATGGAAAAATATGCAAAACATGATTTTCATTCCCTGTAGGAGGTTCAGGGTAGGTGATAGCTATTTAAGATTAGTTCAAGTCACACTGGCAATGCTCAAAGAGGGATTAGTAGGTTGAAAACGAATTTTAGCAGTTCAAGCAAAAGCAGCTATTTTGACAGGAGCTAATTTTTCAGTTTGTGGCAATTTTTCTGAATGCGTCGAGCGCGATTACGGAATAACTATAAGGTTATTGGAAGTCTGTTGGAAAGCTTAGAATCCTAGCTTTCAAATGAAAGTTAAATCTCGTCCCTAGCCCACACGGTTTCAAAGATACGGACGATTTTGTGGAGATAGATTTTCAGAAATGAAATTAAAGTTTAAGAATGACAGATGCGCTGTAGAAGGTTTTGGATCAACAGGATGGTCACACAATTCTATGATGCAGTTCTAGATAGGTGGAAATGGTTTGAATTAGATTATTTTAAACTAAGAGATTGGTTTGCACAGTTCTGGCTGAGTACTCACACTATAAATTTGAAATAGGCCGTCAAGGTCTGATCAGGTTTGGACTGGACTCCTGGCGGGTGGTTCTGAAGTCACAGCTCTCTGGGTCAGCTCTGCTCTGCACTTCACAGCGGTCTGGTCTCTGGTTCTGGCAAAAGTTATTGGCACTGCTAAAAAAGTTCTGAAGTCTGGATTCTAAGTTCTGGAGATGGTCCTTCTGGATATTGTATGGTCCGGCAAAATGCTTTGCAAGAAAGTGGAAAGTGAATGTCTTGCCTGTCCAAAGCAGTCTCTTTTTATGTGTTTTGAAAATGGGTGTGTGCGTGGGCATAACTAAGCCTGCCCTTCACTACTTATCATTGGCCAAGCTCTCCTCTCTCCCTTGATTGGGGGAAGGAATGGAGCGTAATCAGGCATCAATTTTATGGCATACAGAAAGAACACTCCCCTTGTCAATTTGCACACAAATCTATTTTTGATCCAAATACATATTTATCTATGTACCATTTTTCTAATATTATGTGTCCAGTTAACATATTTTCTGTAGCACCAAACCATCCGATCCCTGTCTTTGTAAGATGTCGTGTCCACTTATGACAGAATTCTGCCCTTTTCATCAAGAACACAACCTCTAAACTTTTCCAGAATTTACACAAACATGCACAAGGAATATGGGCATCAGATGATAAAGTGTCAGATTTTTAACATACAGACATTCGGAGTAATACCTTATTTTCCGCTACTACCCCCCAGAACATACCACAGAGTCCTAACACCTCTTAAAATGTGCACAGAAAAATCACAAGAATAATGATATTAATTATATAATTTTGACAAGTCCGTACTATGAATTATCCATCTTTTTAAAATTATGCTCTGGGCCAGAGGGGTGTGGTTTCCCAAAGGACATGGTGGAATTTCTGGTTTATCCACTTCCTCCAACTCAGGTTGCTCACAGAGGCACTGCTCCTCCCAGTTTCTCCCAAGAGGAAGCCATTTACGACCCCCCCTAATTTAACATTTGCCTGAGCCAAGGAAGGCTCATTGTTCTGTTTCCCTGCTCCCAGGTGCTCCTCCCCTGATTCAATCAGAGAGGTGTAATCTCCTTTTGGTGGTAACAGCAGAACGCAGCCAGGCCTGCGAATGCAGTGGCTGAGCAAGTTTCAACTCCTGTCGGGGGTAGTTGCCGAGCAGAATTCAATCTCTTCAAGCCAGGCTTCAGCCAAATGTCACTTTTGTTCCCAGTTTTTCTTCATTCAAATCAAACTTACAATTTCTACACATGCAGCTAGAACGCTGATTCTAAGTTCAAAACTATGACATAGGTTGCAACCTATGTGACACTCAAAGTAGGTCACTCATTTATTTTAAACATTTCAATTTTAGTGGCTTTAAGTCAAATTTCACTTCAGCTGCTGACATCCACAGCTCAGCCAGTTTTGTTATAAACATTGTTTAGGGCTCTTCATCTTTCCAGATTTTGTATGCACACAAGACTACATTCTACAAATGTCTGCTGGTGTTCAGTGAGATTTTTGAATATCTTGCAATGTTTAAAATGGGCATTTTTAGCTTACATTTCAGAGAAACAAAGGTGATTTCAAAGCGCTTTTTGAGCTAACAGGCACTGCTGTTTTTCCTTTGGCACCAGGTTTCACTGATGGCGCTTCTGGCCCATCACGCTCGCACTGGTGGGTGGTAGGTCAGGCGACCATTTTGGTGTGCGCAAAAACTGCGCGGTTTTCCTGGATTCTGGCGCAATGTGGGCTTTTTCGTCCATCTTGGATTTTCTGAGCCCACAGCCACAAATGTTGCAGCATAATAACTCGAAGATGGTTCAAAACCCCTGACAGCCCACATGTGGAGATTGAACACCACAGCACCAGTGCGGTCAAGGAGATGACATCTTGCAGGAGGCGTCCCTTGTAAGTGTAAAAAGTCACCCATTGGCTCCCCATTAGTTGGGTATTTCTTCATTGAGGCCTTCCTCTAAGATATTGAGGCAGTGAATCCATCTAGCCTCCTTGTAGAGTAGTAATCTGTGGTTTGTTCACATGCTTGACAATGTCAATACCCACCAGAGTCGGTCCTCCACCGAATGTTGATATTCAAGGAAATGAGAGACCAGTGAGGCAGTGATGTTTTTACACCTTATTCTCAATCAGTGTTCACTAATCCTGGTGTGTATTGCTCTGGTGGTTTTTCAAAGTTAGGCACCAAGCAGGCCCGGCTGAAGATGTGTGGGGGCCCATTTCAACATGATGGTTGGGCGACCCATGCTTAGAGCGAAAACAGTCTGTGGCACCCCTGCCGTGCATACTTTACAATGGCAACAAAGATAAGGTTAATAGCCGCTGATTATCCCAAGACGGCCCGCCAGCAGGGATCTTAAACATTAAATGCCGACTGAAGAGCTATAAAGCCTTGTTAGCCAGCTAGTGGCTGATGTGGAGAAACCAGTGTTAGAGACAATGAGGTGATAACACTTCTGTATATCCCATGGGAAGTGACAACCGGAAGGGCACCATGAAATGCAGCCTGTTGTCAGTCTGAAAAACCAAACCAGCTAACCGTCGTGTTGCCCCCCCCTTGGGCAACCACGGTCTTCAGACAATCTTGGACAATCTCCAAATGGGGTGTGGATCACTATACACCCCCTTTGACTGCATTCGTATCAGGCCCCATGTGCACTGTGTACTCCTAGAACATACACCTATCTTACTACTGGGGGCAATAACAAATAACACTAAGACACAAAGAAAACACAAAGAATCGATTCAATTATAATACAATGGGATACATTTATTTATATACACACAGCTAAGTATAATGCATGACAATGCAGGCAGTTCTAATGCTATGTCTAATTTGCACCTTTTATACTTCTGGTGCAAAGCTACCATGCAGTAACTATGTTAGCCTGTGCTGCAAGTGTGTGGTTCTAATGCAATCTAATGCAAGCGCTAGCATCCATCACCTTCATGGGCAAATCCACACCATCAATCCACACCATCCACGCTCTAGACAATCCTTGTCTAGTTTCCCCTTCACCCAAACCTGTGTGTGTGTGTGTGTGTGTGTGTCTGTTCTTATCAATCAATTTAAGCCTAGGCCAAACCCATACTTCCCATTCTGTTGTCAATCAGCCAGTGGCAGGCCTCAAGACTGCCAACTGCCAAGCTCTCGATCTCATCAAGGCCCATCGGTCTGCTGCAGCAAGCACCATCTCCAGCCAACTCTCTCTCTGTGGCTCTCCCGATCTCTCTGGCCAACTCCCGATCTCTCGTGCAGTCCCCCAACTTTTCCGTCTCTCACAACTCTTCCGAACTCCTCTCTCTCTCTCTCTCTCCAGCCCTCCTGGTTATAGTCTCCAGTGACGCACAGAATGTCTAAGAATATCTCTCCCTCAGCATTTAGCAAAATGCCTGCCTGTCTCCTTGCGTGTTACTTGTCTCGGCATGTCCTGTTACTTCGTGTGCTGTCAGTGTGACCTCATATCTCTCTGCCTTGGCCTTCCGAGTATGTTGCGAAATACATCATCTATTCCCAGTTTCTCCATTCTCTCCACTGTAGGCTTCACTCTGCATTACAAAATGCACTCTTAGGCCCTGTTCTTAAAGCACCTCTTCTGTGTGAAAAGGCTTCCCTCTCTCCTTTCTACTCACTCCATTGTCGGCCCAAACCCTTGTGTTCTTTCCGCGAAGCACACCAGCCAAGCTGATTAGGCTCCCTTCTCGGACAAGGGTTCATGTTATCTGTGTATGTCTGCCAATGTTTACGAACAGTGTACCATAACATTTCTCCGCACTGAGCAACTTCTGTCTTTCTCCATCAGCAAATGGCTCAGGCCTCGTGTCTCATTCTGAATGCTTCCTAGTGTTTACCACAAATCTCTCGCAATGCAAGCACTAACTAAATGCAAAATTAATTCTAGGTGCATACTCAATCATACATACATACATACATACATGACAGTCTCTAAATGTGTCTCTACAAAGCATACATGTGTGCTATACTAAATGGCTTTTCATGGCATTTCAAATATGCCAGTGTGTGTGTGGTGCAAGCAATGCATTTTCTCTCGAAGCGCTATATCTAATGCAAACATAGATGAACAGCAAATCATGGTGAGTATATGTTGTGTCTCTAAAACACTACATGGCACTTCAAATATGTGCAAGTGCAAGTGGAGGCAATATCATTCTAAAAGCATATTGCAAATGACAGTGTCTACTTCAGCATTGTACTATGGATAACTAAACAGAATGCAAATAATGGAATGATTCCATTAGCAAAGAGTAATGATTGGGTAATGGTGATTCTAACAGATACTAATGATGAGTCTAACGATAACAATACCAGGCTCCCCATTTTATCAGATTCACACTGTAATGCGAGCGCTGCAATGCACACATTTTAAGCCCCAGAACAAAAATAGAGACATTTATATATTGCTGTTTTGCAAGACTGTTGACTGGCATTGTGGGGGCAGTTGCTGGGGGGTACCCTGAGGCTTGTGGACCCTTTCATTTGAAACAGTTGAAAGGCCCTGACACCGCCCTGACACCAAGTATTGGCTCCCCATCAAAATGTTGACGCTTTAGGAAACATCGTAAATCAAGCAATAAACCGACGAAGACAGATCTATTGATTTTAATGAATGTTTTTATGTTTAGTTAGTTAGCTTTTTTCAGAGAAACTGCACTCATTTTACAAACTTACACCCTGCTTAGACGTGCTTAGACCGTAGGCTGGGGAAGCTTTTTGGGAGTCAGTCAGGGTCATTGCGAGTATCCCAGGAGCCGCCAGTAATTTCGGCGGGATTCTTGAAAACGGACTTACCATTTCTGGAGCCTGATATCCCAGTATTACCAGGATATTGCAGGTGCTAGCAATGGTGGTAAATCTCCATTCCATGGAGTCCTATAGGACTCCCTGGAGAGGGTTGCTGGTATTTCCGACATGGGTAATACAGGTGCTGGAAGTACTGGTTGTTTTTTGCTGGTGGGAGCCTGATAAACCTCCAGCTTTTGGCTGCGAAAAGTGCCGGTCACAGAATTACTGCCCCTTTTCCCGGACCAGCAAACATATAATGACCCCCAGACTCGTGTATAGGCATTCATCTGGGATTGCTTTCTTCTGTTTACTCTCTTTTTTCGATGCAATGCGGGTTCACTCGGGAAGATTTCAGGGGTTTGGGCACACAGTTCCCTCCTAGTACTTCAGACATTTGTTCCCTTTCTGGTGCCAGGCAGTCCTCAGTTTTTTTTATGCACCTGCTGAGCCATGCGTGGCTGGCAGCAGGAGTTATTTTCTTATATATGTTGCTCTTTTTCACATCTTTCTTTTCATTCACCACGCTTTGGGTGGATTGGAGTCCAGCTCTCTCGTTTTATTTTCTACATACCCACAATGCCATGAGCTGGGTGGGTGGAGCATGGGCACATTATGTACTCCTCCTGTAGAGTGGCAGATTGCATGCAAATGGACCACGGAAGGCGAATATAATTTATTTTCATTGTATTCTTTTGTTTTTATTCTATTTCTTCCAGAGCATGGTAGAGGCCCAGATTGAAGTAACAGTTTGGTGGACAGCCTTCGTTATCTTTTCTTTTTTTTTATGTGCCACCCTCCTCAGATGTGGTTTCTTTTTTTCTGAATGAGAGCTGGCACCCACAGTACGCGGAAGTGGGATGGTTGTTTTTCTGTCCAGCTTTGGTATTTTGGAGGATTTATGAGAACGAAATAAATACAAGAGGTTCTACCACTGGAGAAATTCCAAACTCAGGTGATACTGAATGGCTTAGAAACGCATGAGCTACTTATAAAGATGTTGCTATAATGGCGCAGGAGACAATGGCCGCAATTGCAGCTGTCAATTCATAAATGTGACCGAGGACAGATGGACTTGGAATTAAACTTTTCAAAGCATAAGTGACCACACTTGCCCAAAAATTCTGTGGACACTTACCTGGAGGCATGGTAAAATGCCCAAATAATCGGTCCGCCAAATTCAATCAAGACTTCATAACATACAGCTCCTCATTTCAATATTCCATTTAGATAATACAATATCACCCACATGGAGTCTCAGCAGAATTGCCCCATCTCATTCACTCAGATCTGGCGGGATTTGTCGCTGGAAGAGAGAGCACCTGCAACATTTGAAGAGCGTATGCTGTTACCTGGGGTAGGTGGGATGGTCCCCGCTTTAGTGTGGATGCTCTGGACCCCTTTGGCGTCATGTGGGTCTCTCCAGCAATCATTTAAGATGCAAGAAGAACACGCCAGCGTGCATTAGAGCCATGATACAGACTCAGTGCTGTCAGGGTACTGCTAACAGGGACACAGTAGAATTATTCAGACTGCTCTGAATAATGCAGCTGTGCAGGAAGATGCCAACTCTTCTGGAAGAGTACAATTGCTCTTTTGAACAATACCACTGTTCTAGAAGAGTACAATTGCTCTTTTGAACAATACCACTGTTCTGGAAGAGTGCACCGTTTCTTGAACAGTGCATGTATCCTCCAACACTACAATTGGTCTCGAACTCTACAGCAATGCCCTACAGCAGCGTAGCCAGGGTCACTAAAGGAAAAGGCCCAAACAGCAACCCAACGCACTGCTCGCGCCTCGGAGGCACGCTGGGTCCAGCGGGGTCCAGCGCATGGCCACATGCTGCAATCTGCAAGCACTGCAGCAGGGTCGCTGCACCTGCGGCAGACTTTACAATGAAGGCATTTCCAACCTCTAATAAGGATCTACGTGTCTGAAGACTCTATACTCGATCAATCTCAGGGCTTTGATTGGGCCTGCTGAGTATTCCTGCCCGGGTGTGCCCTAGGGCAACAGGCCCCCAGAAAATACCACTATCCACATTACCCGAGGGGTGAGACCTGAGACCATGCACACTGGGTACTGCACTTTGGGTATGAGCTGCACTAGCTTTGCTGCTGCACATGAAACATACAGCCTTAAGAATGTTATGTGTGAGGTCATGCCCTGCGCATGCCAATCAGTGATGGGGTATAATTAATCTTAACCTTTGACTTGCAGCAGTTGTAGTTTGTTCATTGCAATCAGAATGTCCTGTATACTGAAGGCTTTTGGGGCGAGTTTGCAAGGTTTTGGCCCATTTTTTTAAAATTAAAATAATATGATTTTAGTTAATAATCCTGAAATTATAAAAGGAAATATAACATGTTCATGCAATCTGTGATTTAGAGTATAACTGAGGCATATTTTGAGTGTATTTTAAAATGTATATTCTTGTGATTGTAATTGTTTAATTATAGAGCGCTTATACACAGGTGAAGTGCTTCAAAGCTTGCTTACCTAAAGTGATGTTCATGACAAAAATATGGTTATAGTCGAAGACTAAATGCCAATAT
This sequence comes from Ambystoma mexicanum, assembly GCF_040938575.1. NCBI lineage: Eukaryota > Metazoa > Chordata > Amphibia > Caudata > Ambystomatidae > Ambystoma > Ambystoma mexicanum. Next base: position 1,102,692,456 of record NC_090924.1, on the reverse strand, counting down.
GTATTATATATATATATTTTTAATTGACACTCTTGAGCCTAGGTTCCCTGGGATACATTTAAATGAGGAACGATTTGAATGGGATTGTTTTTTTGCATTCAGCGTTTCGTCCAAACGAGGCGCTGCTTCCGCTGTAATTTCGGGAAGTTTTCCTGCATTCGAGGCTCCTCTTTATAGAACTATGTTGCTGCATGTGTACTGCTCTTGTCGCCATCCTTCCGAGCAATCCGGGAGGTGTTCCTCATTGTTCGGTGTTCAAGCGGTCCTTTCTGTTCGGATTATTGCCCGAGCCGTGGCCCGTTGAGCCGCGTTCTCTGCGATCCAATGGGAATAATGGCATCCCCGTGCGCAGGCGCACTGCGGCTCCCGACCACCACTGCCACGATTCTTCTGCCTGAGTGTTTAGCATTGTGCGAGTTGGACAAAACGACATCGAGGTGCGACAGGAGCTATTTTTCGACAAGATATGCAAGAGGGCCATTGTACGTATGCGCATTGCCACCGCGCTCCTGATGGGATTCCATGAAAACAATTAGAAAGTGTCATTGCAGAGAAGCCATGCCTGGCGTTCAGTGTGCCCACGGTGTGCCCACTGGAGAAAGATCAGAGGGTGAAGAACAACATCCCAGAGCATTGCAATTCCTCGGCGCATTAACAAACCAGCAAGGTAACAATAGCTGCATTTCAGCCCTCTGCAGTGTATCAATTATACAGGTGCGTTTTGGCCATCGCCTAATGAGGTGGCTCCTGAGTCTGCAGATAATATGCTAACGCTTCTTTTCCACGGCTCTCCCTGGTCTAGCCGAAATGTGACCACCACATGCACTCAGCCAGCAGTGGTGAGAGCTGGGAACATGTGATGGGGCAGGGAGGGGGGGGGGGTCAGTGGGAAGGGAAAGGGTCAAGCGGGTGGTGACTAAACTTTCAAACGCCCCGGTAATTATGGTATTCATTTGCTTACCTGATAATTCTCATACATGTCCAATTCATCCTGGTCTCAATCCATACTGAGTGAGAGCACCAATCCCATGGCATGCTCCACTTGTCGCCTTTAACAAAACAACACTGCTCCCACACAGAGACTGACCATCCTTCCAGACTCCCTGTGGGGTACACCCTACTCAAGGGCCATTTAATGGGTGTGCCGGGAGGGAAGGACGCAAAACTGGGAAAAGATACATTGGACCAGGTGCCATTAGGATCAGAAGTCCAGTAAAGTACCATTGCGCCCAATGCATAGGAAAAAGTGTGACAAGCTTGCTATTACGACATACGACACTGGAATTACACAGTAAGCAGGCACCTTATCAATGCAATGCGAACCAGTGATATTATTAAATGGTGAACCAAATTAGACTGGAGCAGATGGAAAAATGACACAGCATCATCATGTGAAGGTGGATGGTGTAGACCATGCTGCTGCGCTACAGATATCCTGGGCACGGCTTTATGTGCTGCCCAAGAAGTTGACACACCACAAGGGAATCTACCTTATATTGCATCCAAAATATTCATAGCATTTCTTCTGCAGACTTCTAAACTAGTCATCTTATGTTATCATTATGAGTGCGGCTGTAACCCTGCCAGTGCCTTCGGCGGGTTGCTGCCAGACTCATAACATTTTACCGACACTTAAGTTCCCGGTGCCAATTGGACATTACAAGTCCCGGCGGACCGGGAAGCTAGGTGCCGGAAAATGTTAGTCCCATTCCAGTGGATTCCCATTGCAAGAAAGTTAAGACCCGGATGCAGGACCAGCTTATCCCGTAACATTCTCAATTATGGAGGATGCGAAACAACAGAATCCAACTCTCTGACTTGTGGTACTGAAGAAGGGGGACACAAAAAAGACATGTCTTAGTTTGAAGACACTTGAGAGACACTTTACCACAAAAGGTGAAGGAGATAGGTCTCTTGCCTGTGCCTGTTTTGCCTTTATGATTGTGTTGGCTCTTGGATTGTAGAAGTGTGAGGGCTGAGTGGGTGTTTTAGTCTATTCTCATCCTTGTACTCCTGCAGGACCGAACTTGGCAGTGATTCGTTGAAATATGTCCTTAGTCATGTGAGATTATACAGAGGACAGAATGACCCACCTCATGCAATCTGTTTGTTGATTGCTCTTCCCATGGAGATATGCTTCTTGTAGACCCATCAAATAGTTCTCTACCCGATTGTCAGTCCTCAGTACCAGGAAATTGAGTGTCTTAAAAACCTGAGAAACGACCTTGCAGTCCTCAAATTTTAACATGATTCAATATACAAGAGAGGGAATGATTAGCAATATAATTTAAGATTGTGCCAGCTGTCAACTACGCAAAACTTTCCAGAATAACTTAGTAAATCCCTATTGTTTACAAAGTTGCCCAAAGCTTTTGCCTCCGATAATTGCCAAACAATATGTTCATTGATGTAACACAGAATGACAGATGCCCTTCAAAATAAGCCCTGATAGCCCTGCATCTAGATACTCACTAACATCTTCAGTCAATAATAATAATAATAAAATAATAATAATATTAATAATAATAATAATAATAATAATAATAATAATAATAATAATAATAATAATAATAATAATAATAATAATAGGTGTTTTGTGTAATCTGGTAGTAGTGGTTTCAGAGCACATGTTAAAAAGATCAATTACTATCCACAATGTTGGTACTCCATTTGGAAACCTGGAAGAGTGAAGGCAGGAATTAGCCTGTCTGGGTTTTTACCTACTGTCCCCATAGCAGCTCCTCTTATTTGGAGGCATGTGCAGTGGGGGTAGATGCACCCATCCAATACGAGTTGGTCCATCTGCTCCACAGGAGTTCTACGTCACTCTGCATGGAACACCCATTATATGTTTTTTGTATTATCTTTTTCATAGGGATAACCATTCGTGACCTCTGCACTGTCTGATAATCTACTTGATACAACCCCCTCTGTATTTGGTGAAAGAGCACCAATCACATCTGCCCTCAGGTCTAAGGGGTATTTGACACAAACAGCTGCATGTATTTGCCATGGAAAATAACCATTGGTAATGTCAGCAATCCCTGCTTTAACATTTTAGATGGTAGGATTTTTTTGTCCTTCATGAGTTTTTAAAAAAGCAGGAATATTTCATACAGAGGTCAGAAGGCCTACAAGAACCACCCAGGTTCGATCTGCCGACTGATCCTGTGACCCCTGACCCAGTAACCGTTATCTATGAAGGCTCTTTCCATCCTCAGAAGGTGCTTCAACTGGGCTGAGAGAAACACTGAGCTCAGCACAACACCACCAGAGGCATTAATTCCAGATGTCTGCAGCTGTCTGCAGAGGTCAGGTACAAGAACCACCCAGGGTTGATCTACCAACTGAATTTTTAATTTTGAATATCAGATATTTATAAAGCACAAACCTGGCAGAGCGAACTGCATCTGAGTGGGTAGTTCCAATAAACCATTCAAATAAATTACTGTATCATCAAGACCAGCTTTGGAGAGAGAAGAGAAAGACTAAGCCTGAAAGGAAAGTCTAATCAAACATGAAAGCAATGACTTAATTAAACAAAAAAACAAAATCGTATTAGATCTGTGAAGCTTCATAGTTCCCCTAGAAGGGAGTTACAGAGACTAGGACCGTAAACCGCAAAATGCTGATTTCCTCGGAACACATGGGGAGGGTGAGGAAACACAAGTATTAGCTTGTCAGAGGATCTAAGTGAGCGACTGGGTTGGTAACATTTAAGCTTCTCTGCCAGATATGATGGTGCAAGACTATGGAAACATCTGAAAACCAGGCATAGAATCTTAAAATTGATTCTCTCCTTCACTGGAAGCCAATCTAGGGACTGACGGAGTGGAGAAATAGCAGTCAATTTCAGTGCAGCATTTTGTGGTCTCTGAAGTCTCATTGGCTGTTTCTGGGGGCCCCTTTCCAGTAGACTGTTTCTGAAATGCAAACAGGAGTTAACTAAGGCTCCACTCCCATAGCATGATCATTTGATGGTACAAAAGGGAGGGCAAGGATAAGAAGCCGTGAAGAAAATAACACAGATTCAACCTTAGCTCTCACTTGGCTTTCACTCTCGAGGTTTGCCTGCCAAATGCATCCCACATTTTTGAGTATGGAAGCAAAGGTGAGGCTTGAACCAATGAGACAAAGAGAGTGGGAACATTTTGATGTATCAGATAATAAGTGTTTAGGTCCTAACAATGTCACTTTAATTTTGTTGGAATTTAGCTAGAGCCAATTTTGCAACATCCAGATGTTGATTTCATCTAAACACTGACTCACTTTCAATGATGATTCATCAAAGTTGCCGACGTTCAGAAAAACCTGTGTCATCAGCCTATGAGTGATCATTTAAATCAAATTTCCTCAAAATGTCCTTAAGAGGCCTCATATGCAAGTTGAATAACAGGGGAGAGGGTGAAGAACCCTGAGGGACACTACATTTCACCGGCAGAGTATCTGACAATTACCCTCTATTTTTGACTTGTTGGTGATGCCTGGACAAGAAATATTTAAACCACAAAAGGGAGGTCTCTGAAAATCCCCCTAATTCCTTAAGGTGGGATAGTAATATGCCATGGTTCACTGTGTCAAATACTGCTGATAGGTCCAGCATGGCAAGAAGAGAAAGTTTGCCCTTTTTGATTAATTCAGTAAATCATCCCAAACCATCCCCAGTGCCATCTCCATTCCATGTAGCAGGCGATAGCATGACTGAAAAGTATCCAAAGGTAAACATTTCTAAACATTTCTGCAATTGGTTTGTCACTATTTTCTCAAGAATCTGTCCTGGCCAAGGAAAGCCTGCAACGGGAGGGTAATTTTGCAGATCATTGAGATCAAGATTGAGTTTTTTCAAAAGAGAATTTACCATAGAAAGTTTCAAATAATCTGGGACTATTCCTTGCAATAGTGAAAGGTTAATAAATACTGACATAAAATGTGCCAAATCAACCGCATGGAAATGAGCTGCACCCCCCGGGAGGACAAAAGTAGATCATTCATAGGTTTCAAATTCTTTAATATTGCAAAAATGCTGTTGGGAGAAACCGCCCTACATGCAAAATCAGAAGGAACCAACCAGGGCAGTAGTGGGGCTATGGATGTAACATGATTAGAGGGGTTGGGACCTGGGTGAAACTATGTTCAATGTTGTCCTGAATCTTTTCAACTTTATTGATGAAGAATGCATTAAAGGCATTAGTTTGACAAATAGAAGGTGTGATTTTCCCTAAGCTACAGCTAGGCCAAAAAAGATTAGCAATCACTGAAAAGAGTTCACAAGGTCAGTCGTGTGAGAGTTGAATTTTATTATGTAGAAATGTGGGTTTATCATAAAATAGCAAGTTTGCAGTTTTTAAGTGCAGTCCTTCCCCTGGGGCATTCAGTCAGGGTCAAAGGTAGGGTTGGTTTCACCTCTTCCCCTTTTCCATTGTTTGTTCACTGTTAGGCCCTGTTACGGGCTGACGAAGCTAAGGATTCTTGCAATTTTCCTTTTTCGTTCTTTGTTCCCTGTTAGCTGATGTTTGCCACTGGTTGCCACGAAACATGACACAAACAAAGCACACAACTCCAAGACAGCATTCCAATAAAACAACTCATTGCATTTGCCTTTATTCTGCTTAACTGGCCCTCTGCACCTGCTCACACACATTAAATCAATGGACTCACCAACACACACTGCCCAGACATACTCTGCCCTGCAGAAAAATGTCTCAAGCCCCACCACACACCCATTATCCCTAACATGCTTCCACTACCCTATCTCATCCACCACAGAGACAGGCCAGACAGGCCAGACAGGCCACACAAACATGGGGGTGGCATTGCCATCATATATAAAGATTCACTCACACTTAGCAATGCCACACCCCCATACAAATCCTCTGAAGCCCTCGCTCTCACTTATTCCCCTTCATCACACCCTATGTTTATCCACCACATTTACCGCCTCCCAACACACAATCCCAACTTAAACATTGACTGGAACTACAACCACTGCTCCTCCTACATCAATATCTGCTTTGATGACTTCAACCCTGGCAGTTCCCATCTAGAGAGAAAACATATACTAAGTAGTAGCTTCCCTTCACTCACCCCTTATCTCCACTTACCCACTATGACCTCACACTACTCATCCCCTACCCCACACAGAAAGCTGGCAACACACTAGACCTTTTGATTTCAAGCAAAAATCATGTCTCCATGGAAATTCGAATCTGGGTGTCTTGATCACACCAATTTGCAATCCCCTCCACACTCACTCTACCACACAGAATCCCCCACCGACCACTCAACCACGTATCCCCTAGCGCCACACCCAGACAAATCAAACACATTACAGGCACAACCTTAGCACCACTCATACCACCCTGCCTCCACAAAAACGCATCCCTCAATTTTCCTCAACAATTACAACGCCATCACCACACAAGCATTTGACAAAATAACCCCCCTCAAAACACAAAAAACCTACGGCCATCACCATCAACCATGGATCAACAGTTTGCTCCTCTCTATCAAGTAGGAAGGCCGATGCCCAGAAAGAGCCTGGCAAAATAATCCATGCCCAGCACCAGAACATCACTCAAACACTGCTGCAACAAATACAAAACAGCGATACGCAATCCCAAAGCCACCCATTACCTTCAAGAACTCAGTCCATCACCAATAGTACACAGAAACTATTCAACATTGTCAACTCCAAACCACCATTTACAACTTCCACACCCCCATCCACTGCAGTATGCAACTCCCTCATGAACTACTTCAACTACAAAATGCACAACATAATGCAAGCCCTCCCCTCAGCTCGCCCACTCCCACAGCGCTCTCCCAAACATACCAACACATGGGACACCTTCCACCCCATCGACAAACACACCCTCATCCCCCTTCTACAAGGCTGCTGAGAGCGACACCAAATCCTCCACCCGCAATCCCCACTCCCGTGAGGATGGGTGATTTCCTGCACTGCTTTGGGCCGGTGTGGCCTTTCTAGGATGGCTGCCCCACGTGGAGCACAACAACAGCTGAGCTTTCAGCCTGCGTGACTCCGGACTTGTGCCCTGATTGGCTAAGCTCCATTATGCTTCCGCGACCTTCGCCGGCAGGCGATTGCCAGCCCCATCGAAGGGCCTCCTTTTAAGGGCCACAGCTCTCCTTGTCTGGACCTGTCCGGGCACCTATTTGCCTTCTCACTTCATCCAGTTTTTCATTCCACATCTTGCAACCGGGAGCTTGCTCTTCATATTGTCGTCACTCCCCGGTAAGCACTTTGGATCACTGGCAGTGCGTCATGACTCTCCTCCTGTCTGCTCTCTGCCTTGACCTGCTGCCTCACTCCTACAGGCGCCTCTGACTAACTAGCAACGATACTGTCACATCGGTTGTGCTTTCCATCTGTGCATTTGATAATTTGTGCTGTATTTTGAGTGTTCTGGCATTCTCAAATCTAGGTGTACTTTCTCCATATGTGCATTTGCAAATTGTGCTGTCATCTGTAGTGTTTTTGGCCTAGGTGTGTTTACAGCATTGCACCTTTCTGCATTGTGTGCCTAGGTAAATTTAAACTCTGGGCTGATTGATATCCTTGTAACCTCTTGCCTCTCTCTGCCTTTCCTTCCTCTCCTGTTCGTCATTTTGTCTGTCTATCACAGTTCTTACACTCTCTGAAATACCGTCAGGCCTAGTACACCACACCTGTCAAACCCATTGGCTTCACCATCTACCCCATCCTTTGCTTCACACACCACATAGCTGTTGTCACCAGAACATGCAATCTACAACTAAACCTCCTGCGAAAGATCAGAAACATCCTTCCTCATGCCAACATCTGCACTGCAGTCCAAGCACTGTTTCTCTGCAAGCTGGACTATGGCAATGCTCTCCTCACTGAACTCTCTAACAGCACCCGTGCCCCTTGCATGACATAGAAAAGGCAGCAGCCAGACTCCTGTCTCACCAACCCAAATATTCACAAATCAACTCAGCTCTCTCCCATATCCACTGGCTCCACGTGCCCCAGAGAATTGCCTTAAAATACCTCTACATTGTTTTCAACGCCACCCACCACAAACCCCCATCTTACCTTTACAACAAACTTAAACCCATCACCCACACAAACACCAGACATTCAAGCCAGCATCTCCTACACATTCCACTCTGCAAAATCACATGCACACAAACACAAGCAATTATCCAGTGGGCACCCAGAGCCTAGAACACCCTAACTTCTCAAATCTGCACACCCTCTGTCACCACTTTCAGAAAGAGCCTCAAAACATACCTGTTCACCCACATATAGCCCCACCCCTCTAACTACCCTGCTACCACTTGTCTATGCTAATCTTCTTGTGTAAGAAATGCCTAGGCACTCTGGGTAGGGCCAGCACTGAACAAAAATTCCAATAAATACATTAGCACACCTCACTTCAAGGTCCAGTAACTGGAAGTCTAACAAGGGTAGTGGCTTCACATATGGGAACTTTGGTGTGGGGCTGTGGGATGTGCTGAGAGGCACTGTGCCTTCTTTCTGTGGACATCCACATTACACGTTCGCAGGCTGAAGTCTCAAGTATGGCGCTTCTCATTTAGAATTTCCTTTCCCATATTCTCACCACATCTTCTCGCTTTGCAGTCGCGTGACTTGCAAGTTTCCACTTCCTAAGACTGAGCTGCAGCAATGTGAGAATGCAAAAAGAGTCCCCTTTTCACTTGCTATTGCCTTGTACATGCTTTGTCTCGGAATCTGTGTGGATCATCCTTTGTGGTGGTGGATATGGTGAGGGAAGGGCACAGACAACAGGCATTTCGGGATCATGTTCCCTAGGGAGCAGATGGGCAAATTCTCTATGGGGCACCCCTGGGTGTTCTTTGAAGGGACAGTGAAGAATAGATTCTGTGTGTGGCAATCCCCTGCAGGACCGGGGCAGGCCTTCTGCCAGACAGCCAAGGAACATAAAGAGAAAGGTAGTGCAGCAAGGATGGGAACTACGCCAGGACAGCCACCTTAACTGATGTCACGTATCCCTGAAGCCATTGATTAGTGTTGCAAGTCTTTCTGGCACAGTTTTGAATGGCATCATGGCATGCTTGGCTTCCGTTTGAACATCCATAACTGCAATCAGGATGCAAAACATTTTTCGCAAGTGCGCATAATAACCCCCTTGAGGATTGGCTGCTGTTAGAATCCCAACTTTAAGAACACATATTTTAAGAGTCTGGTCATGATCGTCGTGGGTAAAGCACCTGCGCACGGTTGGATTTGGACACAATATAGGCCTAGGCACCAATAAGAAAGTGTTGAACAACCGCAATTGCCAAATTGTTCTGTTCATGAGAAATTGTTTTTAAGGAAATGTTTGGCAACATGTGTTGTAAATAATGCATTTGAAAGTAGTTTGAGTCAGTATTATTGGTCAAAACATCTAGCTACACAGGATAATAACTCAACACAGTGGCCCACTTTGGCCCACAGTAGCATATTAAGCCAGTTTTGGGGCATTGCCCTATTTTCCTACAAGCCATTGGGAGCCTGCTTGTTATGTAGAATTCTCATAAATGTGCTAATCCCCTTCACCTTGGAGACTCCAGCAACTTTGCTGGATTTTGAGGACTTGATTTTTTTACCTGGAAAGAGTGTGAGCCTTTTTCCGCACTCTTTCATGTACTTTGATGTGTGTTTTACTCTTGTGTTCTTTGATTATGGAGTTTTAGGTAACTCCATAGGCATCATCTTTTCATGTGTTTTACACAGCACCTTCAGTGCAGTGACACCAGGATGTCTTTTAGACTTCCAGCAGGTTTAAATACCTTCTCTGTGATGAACTACTGTTTCCCAGAGAATGTAAAGTTAAATTGACTTTACTAGTCTTTTTAAATTCCTAGATCCAGCACACACTATCTTCCTATAGAGTGCTGGCGGGGCTACCTAGTATCCCTTGTGACTAGACACTCTTGTAGCAGTCAACTGCTACCCTATCCTATCGAAATGGCTGGTGGCAGTGATTTTACAACGAACTACTATGATTTTTCACGAACACTGCAAACCCCTTCGCTTAAACAGGTCCCGGTCTTCTTTTTCGCCATTCCTTTTTGGAAAGGTCCTTCTAGTGTTTGTCTCTGCGCGCCAAACCAGGTTTGGTCCCTTTGTTTCTATGCCTTTGGCGGGCTTCAGGACTGAAGTCTGCCTCTGGCGTCTGAGTGTCTGGGGTGGGAGGTGCCCGAAACTCCCTGTGCTTAGTCTCCTAGGAGACCCAAATGCACTCTGACGTCATTGGATGGCTGATGGTCTGGCAAGGACAGCCACTCTGCTGAGTGGCAGCTAGGTTGGAATGAAAGGGAGAAAACTGTTTAAAAGGCGAGTCTCTTGGACTGAAAAGCAGAGCCGACCACTGGAATGAAAGAACCGAAGACGAGCTGGAAGAGGACGGATGCTGCAACTCCTGGACCGTTAGTTTGCCAGGTGAAGCCCTGCTGCAGGTCCGAATTGCCAAGTTTATCTCAATAGAGAAGTCACTTCAAGGACGACTTCTTCCTTTGAGTTGGTGGGAACAATCAACTCATAAGCCACCTGGATACCATTCTCGGAGCTGGTTAGGATTAACCAGGGGGAAGGACACCATCTTGGGTGCTTGACGACAGCTACTCAAACCGAAGATCTTCCATTTTGCAATCTTGTTTGACCAGTCCCCGTGCAGTGCAGGAGTCCCTCGACGTCCTCCTTCTTGTCCCCATGACTGAGGCTCAGGAACAGCGAGATCGGCAGGAACTGCCAGGAACCAATATCTTCAGCTGCATCTTTTTCTTCATACTAAGGTACTGTGCCAACCCGATTGAGAGAACTTACCTCTCACAGTGAAAGTTTGTGAAACTTTCCCAACTTGCAGGCGTAATCAGCTTGTGACCCCACATATGATTTTTTTTTTTACAAACTACTTCTGAGAACTTTGGCAAAGACTTTACCGTTTACTACGAGAACTGCTCTTTCCTATCCAAGACACTAGTCCATTGACTTTGGCCTAGGCCTATTGAACTGAATCGAGTCTCTAGTGAACTAAAACTATTTGCACTGCCTAGGAAAGTAATTGTGGTCTATTTTATTAACTTGTGCTTTTTAACTCCCATTTAAAGTAAATGAAATGCCTTTTTTGCTCCAATTTCAGGGGAGCCTAATTTACTCAGAAACGTATTGGTTTGGTATTGAAGTGTATTTGTGTATAATATTAAGTTGCCTCCTTCTAGTGAATGTTTTCTAAGTGACTGTGTAATAAATTAATACATTTTTTACCACAAAACCTTGAGTGTAAGTGTTTACTTGAACCACTGTGATTGTAAGACCTCTGTGTAACATCCTTTTACTGCTCACATTCCCTCTTGAGATAAGCCTGGCTGCTCAGCTCGCTACCACAAACTGTGCATTACAGACTTATACCAAAGGTTGGTTTTGCTTACACCTGTAGTCGTAATTGTATGTAGTGGTCCCAGAGGGTACTCCATGCAATTCTGCCTAACACTGCTCCTAGAGCCTCGGTGTATGGTCCCTCCTGTCCTCCATGCTGTCTTCGAAGGTTTCTTCATCCAGAATGTGTCTCAAATAACGATACCACGAATAACACCTTTGCGGCCTTCCCAGTTCCATAGACTAGGATGTAAATGTTACTCTCCAGCATCCTGACCTGAAAAGTCATTTTGAACTGTGCAAAAATGACTATGTGCTGACATTGTGCGAACGCTGCACGACAAAAATGCACTTTGCACAGTTCCATGAATCAGGGTTTGTGTCGGTAATGCAAAGTCACTTTGGACCGGGCAAATAATATTGGACCGGGCAAATAATATTCCATGAATCGGGCCCAGTATGTGCACATTTGATGATTGAGGGATGCTTGGTGCTGTAATGGTCCCATGCGAGCAGCTGCAATGTAAACACATCACAGCCGCCCCCGTACGCACTCTCCTCCCGACCCCGCATGACAGTTCATTTCAGAATGGATTCTCTCCTGGGGGCTTTATTTTGAAATTAAATCGCGGGGGAACGAATCCTACGCACCCCATCTGAAATTAATTTGCCGTTTACGACCCCTGGTATCTACACCGTCGGTAGGTAGGCAGCTTTTAAACAAATCCATTCATGTGTTACGGCTGTAGGTTTATCGCTGGTTGCATTCGCCACTGGCAATAAAGTGCCACAGCTGCAACACTACTGGAATTCCCAGGCACGCCGGCCTTCTTGGCAGAACAGCAATTTACTGCTGGCGGGAGTTTTTCTGAATTACGGTCGCAGGCATGTAATGGGATCACTCATAGCGTGATTTCAGCGACAGAGAAAGAGGTTCTGGTCACGGGGACCTGTGGCCTGAGGATCGTGTGCTTATAATTGAAGTAATCATCAGTGGAGATTGAGCTGAGGGGAGGGAAGGATGGAGAGAGGGAAGGAGGGATGGAAGGATTGATTGATTTTTGGCACGTACCTACGAATAAGCAAACTCAAGCTTAAGGTGTTATTTGCAAGACTCGTGGCATGGCAGTGTCACTTAGGGCTGAAGGAATAGTATCCCACAGGCTCCTGTACCATCAACGCATGTGTATTAAAGCAAATAAACTGCTTACCAAGTAAACGTAGGAAAACAGGCGTAGCCGTTCATAGAACTTGAAAAACCACTCAGGTCTCTCAATCAATTCTGATAGATATCAAAACGGATTTATTCAAGGCTATCAAAATAATCCTGAGACATCCGGCCATGAAATGTGCACCATGAACACTAAAGGGGAATGTAGAGTGGGTGACCCCCAAACTGCTGAGCGAAATAGGGGGCCACATACGAGGTGGGACGGTCGATGAAAAGGTCCACAATGAAATGGTGGGTGTCTTTGGACGATGCGGCTAGCTGGCAAAGTGAAACAAAATATATTGCTACAGAAATAAAATAAAACATATCAGCATTTTTAGACAATCACGTAGTGGCAACTTTGCAATAAATAGGGCAGGTAAATGTGAGAATTTACAAAATAAAGACACCCTGGCACTGCAAGAGCCACTTAAATAATACAGTGCAAGGACATGTGATAGTGATAAAGGGCCTCATTCATGGAAAACTGTGCAGCAATCCCCCAAAGCCCACGTGCCGAGAGCACCTCTGTGCGATCCTGCGCGCAGAGCTTTTTTTGCGCGCTCCGCATATTCATGGAATTGTTCATGCAAAGTAACTCCATAAGCTAGTCGTTGCCGCAACACCACCCGCATGCCCCCACAAAATGCAAAAACAGCCAGAAAGAGCTACCTTTGCATGCTCCCTGGGCACAAATACGTGCCCCCTCAAAACAGTGCATGGGGTCCCCCACAATCAGGCCTGCATCTCGGGTGCTCTGCACAGGGTCCCCATTTTATTGTTACCGGCACCCCGACAACATGCGTACAATTAATCGTAACTCCGGTAAAACTCCAGAAACCTGCATGCAAAACCCCCCTATAACCAGTACTGCACCCCGCTACACTACGTACGAGCACCCCTGAGTAAGATCGGAACACCGGCAAGCACGCACCCCAGAATCCTACAGCCAATATTACCTCTGCATGGTGAATCCTATGCGCAAGTATTTGTACGCCTGGATTCGGTTGGCGGATAGTATCAGGGCTTTGCGTGGCCATTTCCCTGCCGACAAGTTGTGCGGTCAGATCCATGAACACGTACCGTTCCGCACAATAGTGGGCATGTGATGGACTGAACGCGTGCCGTCCCTCGTAACGCCCACATTTTCCCTTGTTCTTCCTCATTTTACGAGTTCCACCCCTTTCCATACCTTCTGCACAAGCCACGCCCACCCTCTGCATGGTGTCTCATGCAAGAAACTCGGACACTCACAGAGACGTGCTGGGCCGGCGCGAACGCCACTCAAGTCCCTGAAAAGTCCTGTGCAGTCGATTCCATGAATCTGCATTTTACACACAGAATGGCATGCAAAGTCCCGATTTTCCACACAAAAATTTCCATGAATTGGGCCCAAAGTGTCAAAGTGAGAACAAGAATGGTCATTACGTAAGAAAATCCTGGCAGAGACTCCAAAGACTTTAGGCAAAAGGAGGAAAGTTGAGATAAACAAAGAGAAGGTGAACACAGAATAAAAAAGAAAGCAGCAACAGTTATAGGCCTTGGGTCAGCTTGTGAGAGGGGCCAAACTTAGCCGGCAAGGTATCACAGCAGCCATTAAAGATGCGCTGACAGTAAATGAGATGCTTCCAGTAAGAAGGGATCAAAAGCACAATGAATGCAGACTAACAGGTGATGAATGATTCACGCTGGATGCAGGATGGATGCATGTTTAAAATGTGTGACCCTCAGCGGAACAAATCTTCCTCTTTGGGGGCCAACAAGCACAAAATACATGTGACAAAACTATAGGAAATTAACCAACAAAAAAACAGGAAACGAGCTGAGATGAACCCTACTAGTGCACAATAGAGACTACTAGCTAACTCAAAACAGCTGGTATGCACTGCATGTTGGGACAGGACCGAGCTAAAGACTAAAAAACAGTGAGTGTGGACCAAGGTAAAAACATTGCATTACAAGTCAACCGTGAACAAAGGTTTCTTCCAAAACTATTCAGGAGGCGATTCATGGAATAATTAGCGTGGCGCAAGTGGGCAAAAACGTGCGAATTGCAGTGGAATAGCAAAAATCGCAGTGCAAGTGCGAAAATCACACGAAAAGCAGCGCACATCGATTCATGGAAGTCCGTGCGCGAGAAAACCAGCGGATGTGCGATAAAAAAGTGCGCGGCGCACGTTGGCGCACAGGCCATCTAACAGCGTGCGCCAGGTCACAGCGAAAATCGCACAGGCCACAGCGAAAATCGCACATAGCGCGGTGCACGCAACAAAAGTAGGCGGAACACGGGCGTAACACTCGGAATGGGGAACAACTTGCCAAAACGTGGGCGTCACGGGGGAAGTACAGGGCACAATTGCGCGGAACGCCCACACGCTCGCCTACAACACGTATTCATGGAATAGAATAGGGCAAAAAAGCGCACGCTCAAACCAGCGCACAGGCACAAACACGACCGCCAAAAGAAAGCAGGCGGTAGCGTCTCTGCGGCTGTAAGAAATGTGCGCCAAAAGGTGCGCCAACAAATAGCACCTATATACTGCCATGAAGATTGTCCTATACTGTGGCCCTCCAGGACAAATGACGTGCAAAGGGGTACCCACAAACACGGACACCCGCTGACAAAAAATACGTGTGCGTGTATACCGGGTGCGCGGGAAGTCTCACACGCGATTTGGCCGGGTACGTGTATTTCAGGGGTGCGCGGGAAGTTCCACACGCGATTTCAGCAGGGTACGTGTATTTCAGGGGTGCGCGGGAAGTTCCACACGCGATTTCAGCAAGGTATGTGTATTTCAGGGGTGCGCGGTAGTTCCACACGCGATTTCATCAGGGTACGTGTATTGCAGGGGTGCGCGGGAAGTTCCACACGCGATTGGCCCAGAGCGAGCAGGGTACGTGTATTTCAGGGGTGCGCGGGAATTTCCACACGCGATTTCAGCAAGGTATGTGTATTTCAGGGGTGCACGGGAAGTTCCACACACGATTTCAGCAGGGTATGTGTATTTCAGGGGTTCTGGGGAGTACCACACGTGAATTGGCCGTGTGGGCCCTCCCAGGTGTACACTCCCCAACATCCACGGACCCTGCAGGCAGCCCACACCACGGGGGACTACCCGGCACCCATGCTCATGTCCCGCAGGCAGCCCATCCACCATGGGCATGCCCCCCAGCCAACCCACATGTCACCTTGCACTACTGATCAACAATGCATGTCTACCACCACCCCCACCCCCCTGCCACCATGGGCATCCTCCACCAGGCCCCCACTCATGTCTCCCACCACCCCTACCCCCCTGCCACCATGGGCAGCCTCCACCAGGCCCCCACTAATGTCTCCCACCACCCCCACCCCCCAACCACCAGGGGCAGCCTCCACCAGGCCCCCACTCATGTCTCCCACCACCCCCACCCCCCAGCAGTGCAGGGGCAGCCTCCAGCAGGCCCCCACTCATGTCTCCCACCACCCCCACCCCCCAGCAGTGCAGGGGCAGCCTCCACCAGGCCCCAACTCATGTCTCCCACCACCCCCACCCCCCTGCCACCATGGCCACCCTCCACCAGGCCCCCACCCATGTCCCCCTGCACCCCCACCCCCCTGCCACCATGGGCAGCCCCCACCAGGCCCCCACTCATGTCTCCCACCACCCCCACCCCCCTGCCACCATGGGCAGCCCCCACCAGGCCCCCACTCATGTCTCCCACCACCCCCGCCCCCCTGCCACCATGGGCAGCCCCCACCAGGCCCCCACCCATGTCTCCCACCACCCCCACCCCCCAGCAGTGCAGGGCCAGCCTCCAGCAGGCCCCCACTCATGTCTCCCACCACCCCCACCCCCCAGCAGTGCAGGGGCAGCCTCCACCAGGCCCCAACTCATGTCTCCCACCACCCCCACCCCCCTGCCACCATGGCCACCCTCCACCAGGCCCCCACCCATGTCCCCCTGCACCCCCACCCCCCAGCATCCAGGCTCACCCTCCACCAGGCCCCCACTCATGTCTCCCACCACCCCCACCCCCCAGCCACCAGGGGCAGCCTCCACCAGGCCCCCACTCATGTCTCCCACCACCCCCACCCCCCAGCAGTGCAGGGGCAGCCTCCACCAGGCCCCCACTCATGTCTCCCACCACCCCCATCACCCTGCCACCATGGCCACCCTCCACCAGGCCCCCACACATGTCTCCCACCACCCGCACACCCCTGCCACCATGGGCAGCCCCCACCAGGCCCCCTCTCATGTCTCCCACCACCCCCACCCCCCTGCCACCATGGGCAGCCCCCACCAGGCCCCCACCCATGTCTCCCACCACCCCCACCCCCCAGCAGTGCAGGGGCAGCCTCCAGCAGGCCCCCACTCATGTCTCCCACCACCCCCACCCCCACCCCCCAGCAGTGCAGGGGCAGCCTCCACCAGGCCCCAACTCATGTCTCCCACCACCCCCACCCCCCAGCAGTGCTGGGGCAGCCTCCAGCAGGCCCCCACTCATGTCCCCCTGCACCCCCACCCCCCTGCCACCATGGGCAGCCCCCACCAGGCCCCCACTCATGTCTCCCACCACCCCCACCCCCTGCCACCATGGCCACCCTCCACCAGGCCCCCACTCATGTCCCCCTGCACCCCCACCCCCCAGCATCCAGGCTCACCCTCCACCAGGCCCCCACTCATGTCTCCCACCACCCCCACCCCCCAGCAGTGCAGGGGCAGCCTCCACCAGGCCCCCACCCATGTCTACCACCACCCCCACCCCCCTGCCACCATGGCCACCCTCCACCAGGCCCCCACTCATGTCCCCCTGCACCCCCACCCCCCAGCATCCAGGCTCACCCTCCACCAGGCTCCCACTCATGTCTCCCACCACCCCCACCCCCCTGCCACCAGGGGCAGCCTCCACCAAGCCCCCACTCATGTCTCCCACCACCCCCACCCCCCAGCAGTGCTGGGGCAGCCTCCAGCAGGCCCCCACTCATGTCTCCCACCACCCCCACCCCCCTGCCACCATGGGCAGCCCCCACCAGGCCCCCACTGATGTCTCCCACCACCCCCACCCCCCTGCCACCATGGGCAGCCTCCACCAGGCCCCCACCCATGTCTCCCACCACCCCCACCCCCCAGCAGTGCAGGGGCAGCCTCCACCAGGCCCCCACTCATGTCTACCACCACCCCCACCCCCCTGCCACCATGGCCACCCTGCCACCAGGCCCCCACTCATGTCCCCCTGCACCCCCACCCCCCAGCATCCAGGGTCACCCTCCACCAGGCCCCCACTCATGTCTCCCACCACCCCCACCCCCCAGCCACCAGGGGCAGCCTCCACCAGGCCCCCACTCATGTCTCCCATCACCCCCACCCCCTGCCACCATTGGCAGCCTCCACCAGGCCCCCACTCATGTCTCCCACCACCCCCACCCCCCAGCCACCAGGGGCAGCCTCCGGCAGGCCCCCACTCATGTCCCCCTGCACCCCCACCCCCCAGCAGTGCAGGGGCAGTCTCCACCAGGCCCCCACTCATGTCTCCCACCACCCCCACCCCCAGCAGTGCTGGGGCAGCCTCCAGCAGGCCCCCACTCATGTCCCCCTGCACCCCCACCCCCCTGCCACCATGGGCAGCCCCCACCAGGCCCCCACTCATGTCTCCCACCACCCCCACCCCCCTGCCACCATGGGCAGCCCCCACCAGGCCCCCACTCATGTCTCCCACCACCCCCACCCCCAGCCACCAGGGGCAGCCTCCACCAGGCCCCCACTCATGTCTCCCACCACCCCCACCCCCCTGCCACCATGGCCACCCTCCACCAGGCCCCCACTCATGTCTACCACCACCCCCACCCCCCTGCCACCATGGCCACCCTCCACCAGGCCCCCACTCATGTCCCCCTGCACCCCCACCCCCCAGCATCCAGGGTCACCCTCCACCATGGCCCCCACTCATGTCTCCCACCACCCCCACCCCACTGCCACCAGGGGCAGCCTCCACCAGGCCCCCACTCATGTCTCCCACCACCCCCACCCCCCAGCAGTGCTGGGGCAGCCTCCAGCAGGCCCCCACTCATGTCTCCCACCACCCCCACCCCCCAGCCACCAGGGGCAGCCCCCACCAGGTCCTCACAATCTCCAATCATGTGCGGAATGGTCAGCCTCCACAGCCAAAAAGCCCTACCAAGTAACCCATTCACCCACATGGAAATGGAAATCACATGTTACACCCCCAATGTTCATGAAGCTAATGAACCCATGTCCGTCACACACAATGGTTGCAATTGAATGGGAAAACACACAACATGACATGCATGAAACCAATGAGATGATACCACACAGTGAAGTATGGAAACAAAATTGTATTGAAAAAAATAAAGAATGCTAAAGAAAGAAAACAAACTACAATGTGAATGAGAAAAAAAAGCTGCATGTCCGTATTAAAACACAAAACTGCAAATCAGAATCCAAAAAAAATGTGTCCAAAGTCAAATGTAAAAAAATCTCCATTCAATAAAGAACTATGTACAAAACTACCAAGGGTCCATGAGCCCAACTGAACAAAGGAAACCTACTAAAAAACCTACCTAAAAATCAACTATATACAAAAAGTGGAGCAGTGTCCGTCGACTCCAAATCATAATAAGAAAGAAAGGAAACCTAAAACTAAAGAACTATATACAAAGGCTGCGGGCAAGTCCAGCGGCTCACTCCGTGGTGTCCCGGGCCAGGGCATCATCGAACTCCTGTTTGATGTCCCAGAGGCGGTCCAGTTCCATGGCCCCGAGGGTCGGCAGGGATGACGCCGTGTCCTCCTCCAACCCCCTGCGGATTGCCTCGAGGCACTCGGCCCGCCTCAGGGCCCTCCACATGGAGTTCTCCGCCCTGACCATTGTGAGCCGCGCCTCTTCCGCCCGGCGCCGCTCCGCACCTATGGCGTGGCCCAACCGCTGCCACACGGAAGACACTCTCTGTCCTGGGTCCCCCTGCCCTCCGGCCGATGCCTGCCCCTCCGATGTCGAAAGCCCCGAGCCTTCATGTCTCCCACCATGTTGCTGCTGCTGCTGCTCTGCCTCTGCCCGTGCACTGCCTCCTGCTGCCTGCACATCCTCCGCCGGCTGGGGTGCAGTTGTTGATGTGGCCACCCCTGCTGGACCTCCGAATCCCGACTGTGGCAGGGATGCCTCCTCCACCAGCCTGGCCGCACCGTCAGAGGCAGCTCCACAGGGCACCCAGGTGACTGATGGGTGGGAAGATGGCACAGAGGACGACTGGTGCGTAGGGGGTCCAGTTGAGGAGGGGGTCGGAGCAAGCCCCATTAGACGGAGGAATCCGGCCTGGGTGACCTGTCCCAGCAGGCTGACGTGGTCAACGAGCCATTCGAGATGACGTGCAGTCTCTCCATGAAAAGACTGCAGGTCACCTCGCATGGCCCGTTGACGCAACGCCACACCAGCCAGGACAGGCTCAACCTGGACCTGGATGGCCACGTCCGCAGGCAGAGGTAGGCCAGTTGACGTCAGCTCATCCCCTGCCTGAAAACGGGTCTGGACGTAGGCATCCCTGCTGGTGCAAGATGATGCAGGGACAGGATCGAGGACAGGATTGCACACAGGCACCTCCGTGGCCGCCTGTGCTGCCTCCTGTCCCTGGTCCTGCACTGCACCACTAGCACCAGTGGGATCCCCACCTCCAGACCCCGTCTCTGGTGCTTGCACGGCCCCCTCCTCCACCAAACCCCCCACCAACCTGGATGACTCCGTGCCATCTTCCCCTGTTGGGCCCTGTGGGGTCCCAGCTGCCCCTTCTGCTGCCGAGGAGTCCAACTGCAACCTCCGCCTCTTGGACCTCCCCCCGGCAGCTGCGGGCTGGGAGGCGGCACCGGACTCCTCACTCCCCGATGAGATGACAACACGGGAGGGGAGCCGGGCCTTGCGTCTCCGGCTGCCGGTGGGATCCCCGCCGCTGTGCTCCACAGCACCTTCTCCGCCCTCTTCATCAGTTGACGCTGCAGACAGGGAGAAACAAAACACAGGCATCAGGGCACTGTACAATGGACACATACATGCATGACAGTTGCACATGAGTGGCATTGGCAAACCTCAGACATGTCATCACAATCCCCAACACACATGTCATTGCAACTCGCACACATGAGCCATACCACAGCCATATCGCAACTGCCACCACCATCCCTACACATGCAACAGCATCATCAGCCAAAGGGGAGCCAGACATCACATGCAACACAGGAAGTGCACCACACATGTACACACACCACCACACTTGCATGCATGTCTACACCTCTGCCAAGTGTCGCACTGTTCAGACGGGCATCCATGTCACATCTGCCAATCAGGCTTCCACATACCGCTGTCACATGCATCCATGTTGCATCACTGTTGCACCCTTGACAAATACACACACATGCACATGTACACAGTGCTCATACATGCAGCCGAAAACAACATACATGCCTGACATCACGGACATGTCTACTTACATACACATTCATCCAAACATGTGTGCACGCACAACTGCATTTGCCATGCAAGCCCACACACACAAGCACCATCCATGTCTCACACATTACAGCCCTCGCATGTGTCAGCCCCACGGCCCTGTACACCCCCATCCATACTCGACCCCATACAAACAGATGTGCAACCGGCACAATACCGAATAATCACCACACGCACTGCTCACAATCAGGATGCATGTACACTCACCGCTCGACTCCAGACGGGTCTGCTTCTCTAGGACCTGGACGTGGAGCGCTGGGGATATGCATTCCAGGACCCCCATCTGTTCTTCCGACAAGTGGCCCCGGCGCCCCTTGGCATCCGCTGCCTTCAAGAGGCGCCGGGCCTTGTTCAGGGTCCTGGACCTGAAGTCCTCCCAGCGCTTCCTGACATGTTGTAAGTCCCGGACTGCCACACCCCCCGCGTTGATGGCAGTCACGATGTCAGTCCAGATCCGAGTCTGTCCTTCCTTGTCGGCACGGGAACTTCCGAAGAGGGCATCATACTGCCCCAGGACTTGCTCCACCAGGACACCAACTTCGGTGGCACTGAAGCTGGTGCCCCTCTGCCTCTCTGGCCAGGGGTTGTCAGTGGTCACAGATGGTGTTTGCCCCGACATGACAACCCAGAGGCAGGAGTGGGTGGGCAACTGGGTCCTGGGGCTGGGCTGTGGAGCGATGGAATTCCAGTCGGGAGTCTTCCGTTCCAGCAGGGGTGGTCACAGCAACATCACCCCTGGCTGATGTGCAGGCAGCAAATGGCAGTGCACGTGGGCAGCAGGCAGTCAGGCAGCAGCAGATGGCAGGTGGGAGCGTGCTCGGGGCTCTGGGGGGCAGTAGTTCGGCCTTCTGGGCAGGAGCGTGGTCTTCCGTGTGCTTACGCGTGGCCAGCTTGGTACGGAGTGATTTGGCACGTGAAAATCCTGCACGTCAGCGTGAAAACCGAGGAAAGGCCCTCAGCGCGTAAGCCCGTCTGTGACGTGACCCGCACGGGTGTTTCCCACACAGCATGTGATGACAGAGCACACGTGGAAAGACTGCACGTCAGAGTGTCATCGCGTGTAATTGGACAGCACGTCAGAGTCTCATCGCGTGTAATTGGACAGCACGGCAGAGTCTCATCGCGTGTAATTGGGCAGCACGTCAGGGTGTCATCGCGTGTAATTGGCCAAAAGTGCGCGTACACGCGATTGGCCTATGTACGTGTATATCAGGTGTGCGCGGACACTTACACACGCAAGTACGTCAGCGCACCTGTATCCCGGTGTGCGCGGGAATTTCCACACGCTATTGGACTGGGTACTGGATTTCAGGGGTGCGCGGGTCACACGCTCGCCTACAACACGCGCAACACATTCATTTGCGCGCTAACAAAATAACAAGCTCAGACCCAGGATGAACATACCGTTCCTAGCAGCAGTGGGCGTGGCCTACCAAAGGAGGAGGAGGAGGATAGTCAGGGCCAGAATATTCACACCCAGAACAAGCCTTTTCGGGATGCCTGATGACCAGGTGCATGGGAGGTACAGGTTTCCACCACACATCATACTGGACCTGGTGAGTGAGTGGGAGGATGAACTCACATCACCCACCCTGTGCTCCCAAGCACTCAGCCCCCTGGAGAAGGTCCTCAATGTACTGCACTTCTTAGCCACTGGATCATTTCAGCGGACAAGTGCCATTGTGGGTGGTGTATCACAGGCCACCCAGTCACGCTGCTTACACCAGGTCTTGAACATCATCACTGCACACCCATCAGTCCGCAGGCACATATACCTGCCCAGAACCCCTGCAGAAAGGCATGCTGCCGCCCTGGATTTTTACGCTGTGGCACGATTCCCCAAAGTGCTAGGTGCCATCGACTGCACCCATGTGGCTCTAGGTCCCCCCAGGGCATCTGAGCACATCTATAGGAACCGCAAGCACTGGCATTCCATCAACGTGCAGGTAGTATGTAATGCCAAGGGAATCATCACCTCAGTATATGCCAACTATCCCGGGTCAACCCACGACAGCTTCATTTACCGAATGTCCACCCTAAGCCGGGACCTAGAAGCTGGGCGGCATGGCGATACATGGCTGCTTGGTGAGTATGAATGCCACTGCACATGCATGCATGTCAGATACTGAGCAAGGTCACAACCCCACCAATGATACCAATCACCACCTCCACAGGGGACAGTGCCTACCCTCTCAGCCCCCACATGATGACGCCAATTCAGAACCCCACCACGCCACCCCAGGTAAGATATAACGCAGCCCACATTACAACCCGGGGCATAGTGGAGCGCACATTCAGAGTGCTGAAGTCACGCTTTCGCTCCCTTGACCGTTCTGGCGGGCAGCTGTTGTACGCTCCCCCAGTAGTGTGCAGGATCATAGTGGCAGCATGTGTCCTGCACAACGGTGCAACACGCCGGGGCCTGGCCGTGGACATGGTGGTGCCCCCCCATCCCCAACGGCATGCACAGCCGCTGCGCATGGGAGGGGAAAGGGCACGGGGGGAGGCAGCCCGTACACAGCTAGTGGCTAATTACTTCACATAGAAATCACACCCCTGTGGAGTGCACACTGCCCTGGCACATTCCATCTGACAATCAATGATGACTCAACCTGACACTGATCCTGAATGTCTGGAGAAAGAACCGTGAAAACCATATCAGCCTGAGATTGTTCACCTCGAAGTGTCATAATGTGTGCATCCCTACCCACACAGACACCACCAATGCAGTTTTGTGAAGTTACACATTCAAGCAGCTAAAATGAATACCCACTTGCAAAATGCAACAAGAGGACAGTGCCATTTCAGCCAACCCAACCCCAGCACCGCCACACGACACACCGTGCCATGTCATGCTATTTGCAGGTAAACAAAGTAATCCCCACAACATGACACTAGTGTCACAACGTACAGTGTCCCTATTAGAAACTTGCAACACCTGAAATGCTCACAGTAATGCCGGACCAACAACAAACTTGAGCACGTACTACCATTAACATGACATCACTAATGTTAAATATTAGTAGTCTCACCACCTGGAAATGCCTGCACTCCCACCACTACCAACTGTGCAGTGTTGGCGCCATGTAGAGTTGTAGGTGCACTGCTGCCAACATGGACCACATCTCCAGACTAGAGGTCCTTGTGTAGACATGAGGAAAGGACCTGCAAATTGGGAGGTAGACACAGAAGATGAGTTACACATCAATGCAACATGCAGTGTACAACACAACAGCAATATGCACTAGGAATGTATGCACAGTATTGACTACAGACTGCCCACACAGCTCATGGGAGTCCAACGTCACTGTGTAATTCACTGTCACTTGGGCACACCCTTTGCAAGCCCATGGGAACGGGAAGCAGGAGGGGTGTGTGTGACTCAAACCCAAGCATCTGAACCAAATACATTACAAGCCTGCATGTGCCCAGCCACAATGCAGCGTATGCCCACAAGAACCACGGAAGCCAACAAATCGTCCCAAAAAAATTGGGAATAAAATAAATAAAAATAAAAATAAAAATAAAAAAAAATCAAAAATGGCCATTGAAGGGCCCGGGGGGGTTGGGGAGGCCACCCAGGAGGTCCGAGGACAGGATGCACACCAGAACCCACCTGCGTGGATCCTGGGAAAAACACCTCCATGGGCTCATGGCCCACACGGCTACCCTATTGTGGGAGTATCACTGCTGTCGCTATTATCACCCTGTGCAGCTGCATCCGGAGGTGGTTGCACTATGGGAGGCAGCCCACGCAAGGCCCTAGTCTGCTCCTCCATGGCTGCAAGCATGCGGGTGTGGTAAGTCTGGTTCTGGAGGATGAGTGTGCGGAGGTCCCCATGCAACAACTCACGGGATGCCCGGACCTCCGCCCTCGTTGCCTGCATCTCAGCTGAGAGCGTACGGGTGAGACGCTCCAGCTGCTGTTCTGTCCTTTGGTGTGTTGAAGCCTCAAGCTCAACAAGAGTCGTCCTGAGGTGAAGGAGCTCCTGCCTCAGGGCTTCCCTGTGGCCCTGGGACTCAATGGAGATGGCCTCCTGCAGAGTCGCCAGTGCCGCCCGCCTGTCCCTGTTGGACCCCAACATGTCCTCCCTGTGTGACTGGCAGATGGAGTCGGTTGCCTGCTCTAGTCGCTCCATCAGCCTTTCAGGGGGGACAATGGAAGTGGCCACCCTATCCATGGCCTGAGCCATCATCTCGGATGATGCTGCCAGTTGGGTTGCCATACCGTAAATGGATTGCTCCCATGCGGTATTGCCAGGTGGCGTACGGCCACCACGTCGGCGGGCACCACACCTGTCTGGGGCAAGGCGAACTGCGCCTTGCTGTGCCGGCACTGCCTGAGGCTGCAGGACTGCATTCCCCCTCTGATCTGCTGGCCCAGGAACAGGATTAGATGTCGCGGAGTGTGACCCTGCATCCGTAACCACCAAAGGCATAGCTGCCAACATTGACATCCCCATTGAGGGTTCTGACCCTGGTGCAGGTGGGTGAGACAGAACAGAATCCCTCCCTGGAACACTCACCTGCGACGGCACGTAGGTCTCATCCGAATCAACACCTGAGTACAGCTCGGGGGAGGTGCAGCCAGAGACACCCCTTGAGAGCACGACCTGCAGCACTTGTGGGTTCTCACCCACCACCACACCACTTCCCTCACTGGTGGTTGGTCGGCCCTCGGACCCCTCCTGGGTCTGCACCATCTCCACAACCCCAGCAGTATCAGGTGCGTCTTCCCCTGCAAAGACATAAAAACAAAGAAATGGAAACAGGCATTAGCATCATGGCACACAATGAGGGCTGAGAAGCAAGAGAACCAGTACTTGTTTGACACATGTCCCACATGACTAAAACCCTCCCATGCATGCACCCTCACTGCGTATGAAGGGCAAGCAAATGGCACACACTGATGACACCAAGATGGAAGATAAACACATTTTCTGCATGCTGCCTGGCAGTGGCATCACACATTGGCCTGTGATTGGCAGGTGAAACACACATGCCATCACACCGATGGCATGTACCATTGCTATTGAGTCAAGATGGAGAGGAGGGCAGCACCTATTCATTCAGTCCATTTCCCGCATGTAATAGCTTTTCTAATTCAAACAGGTCAGATTCTTCACCTGGAGCTGCCAGTCCGAAATGGTGCAATTGCACAGGGACATGTTTGAACAAATGATATCCAGGTAACAAAGTCACTCCACTTTACCATAGCCATGTCAGACATGTGACTAGAGGACTGCGACATGCCTAGTAAAAGTGGTGGAATGCAAACAATCTGACTAAATGAACAGTGAAAAATTAAGCAACAATGTTGTGGCAAGGTGAAACTTCAAGGGCAACTGGCGTGCAGTTGGGCTAGATGTCTACTGTTGGCAGAAGGGATACTGCTATGGCCAAATGCAGCTGCGCAGGATGTATTGCATGAAGCACATGGCTGACCCATATGGCTCAGGCGCACACACTCTCACCTGGCACACAAACAGAAGCCCTCACACACACCATGCACATGGATGACACACACATGCATGTGCACTCACCGGACAATGCCTCGTAATCAGCCAAATCTCCCACGCCTTGGATCTGTTCCTCCGTGACGTAGGTCCCAGCGACTGACTCATGTGGAGTGAGTTCCATGTCTACTACTGGAGACCCACCTCCAGTCACTAGAGTTGCGGCATGACTTGAGGCCAGCTTACTCTTTGCCCTGCGCTTTAGGTCATTCCAGCGCTTATAGCAATCATTGGCTGTGCGCCTCACGATTCCAAGGGCACTTACGATGTCCGCAACGGTCTGCCAGTGTGCCTGGCGTTGTGCAGGTGTGGTCTTGGATCCTGCAACAATGACCATCTCGTTGTCATGTGCGGACACATACTGGACAAGTGCATTCAGTTCGTCATCCGTGAAGCTGGGCTTCCTGGACGGGCCGGACTGTGTAGCTGTGTCTGGGGCATCAGCCTGTGCCGGACGAGCACTCTTCCTCTTCCGCTTGGAAGGTGGTGGTGATCCTGAGTGTCCTGCGCCGCTCTGGACACTAGGGGCAGGAGCCCTGGTGGACTCTGTATCAGGAGTGTGGGATTGCACACTCAGCATGGGAGTTGGTGCAGGCATTGGCTCTAGTGTGATGGTGTCAGGGGGAATGTCAGCAGCATGGACTAGGACCGACACTGTCCGGGCTGGGTGTGTGAGGGCTGGGGTGGATGGAGCCGCAGCTGCCCCTGCAGCCTCTCCGCCCTGCCTACTTGGTGCAGCAGATGACCTTGCTGCCCCAGATGCACGTGGCATGGTGACATCAACGTGCACCAGCGCACGTGTCACAGGCCTGCTGACCTGGAAGTCAGCCATGGAGTCAGCCAGGTCTGGTGCCACAATGGGCTGGCCCAACAAGGGCTGAGCATGGATGGTGTCAGCCACATCAGCCTCAACGGGAGGGGGGGGATTATGGGTGCCCTTGACTGGTCCTCCACACATGGGGGGACAGGCTCACCCTGCAAGTAACGACCACGTCCCCTACCGGATCCACCACGGCCACCACTTGTGGCTCTTCCACCTTTGCCACCCTTACGGAATCCTCGCCTCCCAGCCATGGCACTGATGTTAATGTGCGTATGGGAGTGGCTGTAAAATATTGTCCTGGGCAATTGGGGGTCAAAGGGGTTGGGTACCAGATGGTAATTGTACCCTAGTGCTCTTGCAAGGCTGATTGTAACCCCTGGGGAAAGATGACGGGTCACGGTACGCACAGGAGCCCCAAAAAAGGGAGATGACGTGCATGCAACCCCTCCTAGACCACGTGTGCAGAAAGAAAAACCTGCACTACGCTGTGGCACCCAGTAACACAAGAATGAACGTATGCGTGTCACACGCAGCCTAGAATGACCTCTGAAGGGGTAGGCTACACACGGGGCAAGCACAGATGTTAGATATGTGCGTGACTGACCGTCTGCAGGTAAAAGAGCATGAAAAAGGAGCGCGTTTGGTTGGCAACACCCCCGCCAAAAGAAGATTTGTACGCTGTCTGAGGAGACAGGACAACAGTAGAAGGGAACACTGTTTGAGGGAACAGGCCCAGGTAAACCAGTAAAAGAGAAAAAAGAGAAAAAGCTGTCAGAGGTAACAGGGAATACGAACTTGAAACGCCGTGAAGTAAATCGCGTGTGAAACGACAAGAAGTACAGAATTCACCCACTCGCTCTCCACGAAAAGCACGTACAAGGAAATGGTGTTCTACGCGTACCTTTTATACAGGCCCACACGTCCAGCGTCACTTACGCGGCGTGTACGCGCTAGGGCCATTTCCACCAATTACACGCTTTGTCACTTATGCGTGTAGGGCCATTTCCACCAATTACACGCTTTGTCACTTCTGCGTGTAGGGCCATTTCCACCAATCACACGCGATGACACTCTGACGTGCAGTCTTTTCACGTGTGCTCTGTCATCACGTGCTGTGTGGGAAACACCCGTGCGGGTCACGTCACAGATGCGCTTACGCGCTGAGGGCCTTTGGTCCAATAGAATCGCGTATGCGTGCTGACGCGCTTACGCGCTAAGGGCCTTTCCTCGGTTTTCACGCTGACGTGCAGGATTTTCACGTGCCAAATCACTCCGTACCAAGCTGGCCACGCGTAAGCACACGGAAGACCACGCTCCTGCCCAGAAGGCCGAACTACTGCCCCCCAGAGCCCCGAGCACGCTCCCACCTGCCATCTGCTGCTGCCTGACTGCCTGCTGCCCACGTGCACGTGCACAGCCAGGGGTGCTGTTGCTGTGACCACCCCTGCTGGAACCGAAGACTCCCGACTGGAATTCCATCGCTCCACAGCCCAGCCCCAGGACCCAGTTGCCCACCCACTCCTGCCTCTGGGTTGTCATGTCGGGGCAAACACCATCTGTGACCACTGACAACCCCCGGCCAGAGAGGCAGAGGGGCACCAGCTTCAGTGCCACCGAAGTTGGTGTCCTGGTGGAGCAAGTCCTGGGGCAGTATGATGCCCTCTTCGGAAGTTCCCGCGCCGACAAGGAAGGACGGACTCAGATCTGGACTGACATTGTGACTGCCATCAACGCGGAGGGGGTGGCAGTCCGGGACTTACAACATGTCAGGAAGCACTGGGAGGACTTCAGGTCCAGGACCCTGAACAAGGCCCGGCGCCTCTTGAAGGCAGCGGATGCCAAGGGGCGCTGGGGCCACTTGTCGGAAGAACAGATGGGGGTCCTGGAACGCATATCCCCAGCGCTCCATGTCCAGGTCCTAGAGAAGCAGACCCGTCTGGAGTCGAGCGGTGAGTGTACATGCATCCTGATTGTGAGCAGTGCGTGTGGTGATTATTCGGTATTGTGCATTGCCGCACATCTCCTTTCCGAACTGACACAGGCAGTCGGAGCTCCGTATTGTTGACTGACTCCCGTATGTAAGGCAGACGCTTGCTGCTCGTTTCAGCTCCAGGTGCAGCGTCCAAAACGCCATTCCTTTTTCAGTCCACGCACTGCATAGCAGCCACAGAACTCTATGTGATTGCTTCACAGCACCATCTAAAGGGGACCCTTTTCCTTGACTCCATGAAGAAGGCTGTGACCCACTAAAGCCGAAACGTCCTGGGACTCCTTTACCCTAACGGTGTGGCGGGGTCCCCCCAAATCCAAGTAGAGATTTACTTCAGTGACGTCGATCAACTACTTTTTGGTCACCCTTTTTGCCTGGCTTAGTTAGACCTATCCAAGGACTTTTACTTTCAAGGATAACTTTCTACAATTAGAAAAATGAAATGTATTAACAGCAACAGAATGTTGTCATACTTCTGTCAGCATACACATGTATGACTTTGTCTTATCTTCTGCTACATGTCTTTTTTCAAAAAAAAAATTTCTATTTGCTCTATATTTGTTTACATTTTCTATGTGTGACTTTGGTGAAAAAATGTACACCCATATATTTTGTACTTACAATTTCTTTACAAACAATATGTAAAAGAACAAGGACAGCCACTTAATAAAAGCTGTTCTTTTGCAGACTAATGATCTAGCACAAGTGGATTATTATGGTTCTCTCATGTACTGCTATCCTTGGTAAATACACAAATGGTGACACCCAAGGATAACGCATTGTCTTTAAACCTAGACTGCAATCAATAAGCGGCAGTCGGCTTAGACTTCTCCAGTCAGGACACCCCCACTTTTTGTACACAACGGGACTTACAACATGTCAG
Source organism: Ambystoma mexicanum (assembly GCF_040938575.1). Lineage (NCBI taxonomy): Eukaryota > Metazoa > Chordata > Amphibia > Caudata > Ambystomatidae > Ambystoma > Ambystoma mexicanum. The sequence goes on along the minus strand of NC_090924.1, from coordinate 1,102,662,148 downwards.
GAAGCGCTGGGAGGACTTCAGGTCCAGGACCCTGAACAAGGCCCGGCGCCCCTTGAAGGCAGCGGATGCCAAAGGGCGCCGGGGCCACTTGTCGGAAGAACAGATGGGGGTCCTGGAACGCATATCCCCAGCGCTCCACGTCCAGGTCCTAGAGAAGCAGACCCGTCTGGAGTCGAGCGGTGAGTGCACATGCATCCTGATTGTGAGCAGTGCGTGTGGTGATTATTCGGTATTGTGCAGGTTGCACATCTGTTTGTATGGGGTCGAGTATGGGTGGGGGTGTACAGGGCCGTGGGGCTGACACATGCGAGGGATGTAATGTGTGAGACATGGATGGTGCTTGTGTGTGTGGGCTTGCATGGCAAATGCAGTTGTGCGTGCACACATGTTTGGATGAATGTGTATGTAAGTAGACATGTCCGTGATGTCAGGCATGTATGTTGTTTTGGCTGCATGTATGAGCACTGTGTACATGTGCATGTGTGTGTATTTGAAAAGGGTGCAACAGTGATGCAACATGGATGCATGTGACAGCGGGATGTGGAAGCCTGATTGGCAGATGTGACATAAATGCCCGTCTGAACAGTGCGACACTTGGCAGAGGTGTAGACATGCATGCAAGTGTGGTGGTGTGTGTACATGTGTGGTGCACTTCCTGTGTTGCATGTGATGTCTGGCTCCCCTTTGGCTGCTCATGCTGTTGTATGTGTATGGATGGTGGTGGCAGTTGCGATATGGCTGTGGTATGGCTCATGTGAGCGAGTTGCAATGACATGTGTGTTGGGGATTGTGATGACATGTCTGAGGTTTGCCAATGCCACTCATGTCCAACTGTCATGCGTGTATGTGTCCATTGTACAGTGCCCTGATGCCTGTGTTTTGTTTCTCCATGTCTGCAGCGTCAACTGATGAAGAGGGCGGAGAAGGTGCTGTGGAGCACAGCGGCGGGGATCCGACTGCCAGCCGGAGACGCAAGGCCCGGCTCCCCTCCCGTGTTGTCATCTCGTCGGGGAGTGAGGAGTCCGGTGCCGCGTCCCAGGCCGCAGCTGCCGGGGGGAGGTCCAAGAGGCGGAGGTTGCAGTTCGACTCCTCGGCAGCAGAAGGGGCAGCTGGGACACCACAGGGCCCAACAGGGGAAGATGGCACGGAGTCATCCAGGTTGGTGGGGGGTTTGGTGGAGGAGGAGGCCGTGCAAGCACCAGAGACGGGGTCTGGAGGTGGGGATCCCACTGGTGCTAGTGGTGCAGTGCAGGACCAGGGACAGGAGGCAGCACAGGCGGCCGCGGAGGTGCCTGTGTGCAATCCTGTCCCCGATCCTGTCCCTGCATCATCTTGCACCAGCAGGGATGCCTACGTCCAGACCCGTTTTCAGGCAGGGGATGAGCTGACGTCAACTGGCCTTCCTCTGCCTGCGGACGTGGCCATCCAGGTCCGGGTTGAGCCTGTCCTGGCTGGTGTGGTGTTGCGTCAACGGGCCATGCGAGGTGACCTGCAGTCTTTTCATGGAGAGACTGCACGTCATCTCGAATGGCTCGTTGACCATGTCAGCCTGCTGGGACAGGTCACCCAGGCCGGATTCCGCTGTCTGATGGGGCTTGCTTCGACCCCCTCCTCAACTGGACCCCCTACGCGCCAGTCGTCCTCTGTGCCATCTTCCCACCCATCAGTCACCTGGGTGCCCTGTGGAGCTGCCTCTGACGGTGCGGCCAGGCTGGTGGAGGAGGCGTCCCTGCCACAGTCGGGAGTCGGAGGTCCAGCAGGGGTGGCCACATCAACAACTGCACCCCAGCCGGCGGGGATGTGCAGGCAGCAGGAGGCAGTGCACGGGCAGAGGCAGAGCAGCAGCAGCAGCAACATGGTGGGAGACATGAAGGCTCGGGGCTTTCGACATCAGAGGGGCAGGCATCGGCCGAAGGGCAGAGGGACCCAGGACAGAGAGTGTCTTCCGTGTGGCAGCGGTTGGGCCACGCCATAGGTGCGGAGCGGCGGCGGGCGGAAGAGGCGCGGCTCACAATGGTCAGGGCGGAGAACTCCATGCGGAGGGCCCTGAGGCGGGCCGAGTGCCTCGAGGCAATCCGCAGGGGGTTGGAGGAGGACACGGCGTCGTCCCTGCGAACCCTCGGGGCCATGGAACTGGACCGCCTCCGGGACATCATACAGGAGTTCGATGATGCCCTGGCCCGGGACACCACGGAGTGAGCCGCTGGACTTGCCCGCCGCCTTTGTATATAGTTCTTTAGTTTTAGGTTTCCTTTCTTTCTTATTATGATTTGGAGTCGACGGACACTGCTCCACTTTATGTATATAGTTGATTTTTAGGTAGGTTTTTTACTAGGTTTTCTTTGTTCAGTTGGGCTCATGGACCCTTGGTAGTTTTGTACATAGTTCTTTATTGCATGGAGATTATTTTACATTTGACTTTGGACAAATTTTTTTTGGATTCTGATTTGCAGTTTTGTGTTTTTATACGGACATGCAGCTTTTTTTTCTCATTCACATTGTAGTTTGTTTTCTTTCTTTAGCATTCTTTATTTTTTTCAATACAATTTTGTTTCCATACTTCACTGTGTGGTATCATCTCATTGGTTTCATGCATGTCATGTTGTGTGTTTTCCCATTCAATTGCAACCATTGTGTGTGACGGACATGGGTTCATTAGCTTTATGAACATTGGGGGTGTAACATGTGATTTCCATTTCCATGTGGGTAAATGGGTTACTTGGTAGGGCTTTTTGGCTGTGGAGGCTGACCATTCCGCACATGATTGTGGATTGTGAGGACCTGGTGGGGGCTGCCCCTGGTGGCTGGGGGGTGGGGGTGGTGGGAGACATGAGTGGGGGCCTGGTGGAGGCTGCCCCTGCACTGCTGGGGGATGGGGGTGGTGGGAGACATGAGTGGGGGCCTGGTGGAGGCTGCCCCTGGTGGCTGGGGGGTGGGGGTGGTGGGAGACATGAGTGCTGGCCTGCTGGAGGCTGCCCCTGCACTGCTGGGGGGTGGGGGTGCAGGGGGACATGAGTGGGGGCCTGCTGGAGGCTGCCCCTGGTGGCTGGGGGGTGTGGGTGCAGGGGGACATGAGTGGGGGCCTGGTGGGGGCTGCACATGGTGGCAGGGGGGTGGGGGTGGTGGTAGACATGAGTGAGGGCCTGGTGGAGGGTGCCCCTGCACTGCTGGGGGGTGGGGGTGGTGGGAGACATGAGTGGGGGCCTGGTGGAGGCTGCCCCTGGTGGCTGGGGGTGGGGGTGGTGGGAGACATGAGTGCTGTCCTGCTGGAGGCTGCCCCTGCATTGCTGGGGGGTGGGGGTGCAGGGGGACATGAGTGGGGGCCTGCTGGAGGCTGCCCATGGTGGCTGGGGGGTGGGGGTGCAGGGGGACATGGTTGGGGCCTGGTGGGGGCTGCACATGGTGGCAGGGGGGTGGGGGTGGTGGTAGACATGAGTGAGGGCCTGGTGGAGGCTGCCCCTGCACTGCTGGGGGGTGGGGGTGCAGGGGGACATGAGTGGGGGCCTGCTGGAGGATGCCCCTGGTGGCTGGGGAGTGGGGGTGGTGGGAGACATGAGTGGGGGCCTGGTGGAGGCTGCCCATGGTGGCAGGGGGGTGGGGGTGGTGGTAGACATGAGTGGGGGCCTTGCGGAGGCTGCCCCTGCACTGCTGGGGGGTGGGGGTGCAGGGGGACATGAGTGGGGGCCTGGTGGAGGGTGGCCATGGTGGCAGGGGGGTGGGGGTGGTGTGAGACATGAGTGGGGGCCTGGTGGAGGCTGCCCCTGCACTGCTGGGGGGTGGGGGTGGTGGGGGACATGAGTGGGGGCCTGGTGGATGCTGCCCCTGGTGGCTGGGGGGTGGGGTGGTGGGAGACATGAGTGGGGGCCTGCTGGAGGCTGTCCCTGCACTGCTGGGGGGTGGGGGTGCAGGGGGACATGAGTGGGGGCCTGCTGGAGGCTGCCCCTGGTGGCTGGGGGGTGGGGGTGCAGGGGGACATGAGTGGGGGCCTGGTGGAGGCTGCCCATGGTGGCAGGGGGGTGGGGGTGGTGGGAAACATGAGTGGGGGCCTGGTGGAGGCTGCCCCTGGTGGCTGGGGGGTGGGGGTGGTGGGAGACATGAGTGGGGGCCTGGTGGAGGGTGACCCTGGATGCTGGGGGGTGGGGTGCAGGGGGACATGAGTAGGGGCCTGGTGGAGGGTGGCCATGGTGGCACGGGGGTGGGGGTGGTGGTAGACATGAGTGGGGGCCTGGTGGAGGCTGCCCCTGCACTGCTGGGGGGTGGGGGTGGTGGGAGACATGGGTGAGGGCCTGGTGGAGGCTGCCCATGGTGGCAGGGGGGTGGGGGTGGTGGGAGACATGTGTGGGGGCCTGGTGGAGGCTGCCCCTGCACTGCTGGGGGGTGGGGGTGGTGGGAGACATGAGTGGGGGCCTGGTGGAGGCTGCCCCTGCACTGCTGGGGGGTGGGGGTGGTGGGAGACATGGGTGGGGGCCGGGTGGAGGCTGCCCCTGGTGGCTGGGGGGTGGGGGTGGTGGGAGACATGGGTGGGGGCCTGGTGGGGGCTGCCCATGGTGGCTGGGGGGTGTGGGTGGTGGGAGACATGAGTTGGGGCCTGGTGGAGGCTGCCCCTGCACTGCTGGGGGGTGGGGGTGGTGGTAGACATGAGTGGGGGCCTGGTGGAGGCTGCCCCTGCACTGCTGGGGGGTGGGGGTGCAGGGGGACATGAGTGGGGGCCTGGTGGAGGGTGGCCATGGTGGCAGGGGGGTGGAGGTGGTGGGAGACATGAGTGGGGGCCTGGTGGAGGCTGCCCCTGCACTGCTGGGGGGTGGGGGTGCAGGGGGACATGAGTGGGGGCCTGGTGGAGGGTGGCCATGGTGGCAGGGGGTGGGGGTGGTGGGAGACATGAGTGGGGGCCTGGTGGAGGCTGCCCCTGGATGCTGGGGGGTGGGGGTGGTGGGAGACATGAGTGGGTGCCTGGTGGAGGCTGCCCCTGCACTGCTGGGGGGTGGGGTGGTGGGAGACATGGGTGGGGGCCTGGTGGAGGCTGCCCCTGGTGGCTGGGGGGTGGGGGTGGTGGGAGACATGAGTGGGGGCCTGGTGGAGGCTGCCCCTGCACTGCTGGGGGGTGGGGGTGGTGGGAGACTTGAGTGGGGGCCTGGTGGAGGCTGCCCCTGCACTGCTGGGGGGTGGGGGTGGGCGGAGACATGGGTGGGGGCCTGGTGGGGGCTGCCCATGGTGGCAGGGGGGTGGGGGTGGTGGGAGACATGATTTGGGGCCTGGTGGAGGCTGCCCCTGCACTGCTGGGGGGTGGGGGTGGTGGGAGACATGAGTGGGGGCCTGGTGGAGGCTGCCCCTGCACTGCTGGGGGGTGGGGGTGGTGGGAGACATGAGTGGGGGCCTGGTGGAGGCTGCCCCTGCACTGCTGGGGGGTGGGGGTCCAGGGGGACATGAGTGGGGGCCTGGTGGAGGGTGCCCATGGTGGCAGGGGGGTGGGGTGGTGGGAGACATGAGTGGGGGCCTGGTGGGGGCTGCCCATGGTGGCAGGGGGGAGGGGGTGGTGGGAGACATGCATTGTTGATCAGTAGTGCAAGGTGACATGTGGGTTGGCTGGGGGGCATGCCCATGGTGGATGGGCTGCCTGCGGGACATGAGCAGGGGTGCAGGGTAGTCCCCCAAGGTGTGGGCTGCCTGCAGGGGCCGTGGAGGTTGTGGAGCGTACACCTGGGAGGACCCACACGGCCAATTCACGTGTAGTACTCCCCAGAACCCCTGAAATACACATTCCCTGCTGGTATTGCGTGTGCAACTTCCCGCGCACCCCTGAAATACACGTACCCTACTCGCACTGGGACAATCGCGTGTGGAACTTCCCGCGCACCCCTGAAATACACGTACCCTGCTCGCACTGGGACTATCACGTGTGGAACTTCCCGCGCACCCCTGAAATACACGTACCCTGCTCGCACTGGGCCAATCGCGTGTGGAACTTCCCGCGCACCCCTGAAATACACGTACCCTGATGAAATCGCGTGTGGAACTTCCCGCGCACCCATGGAATACACGTACCCTGCTCGCACTGGCCCATTCGCGTGTGTAACTTCCCGCGCACCCCTGAAATACACGTACCCTGATGGAATCGCGTGTGGAACTTCCCGCGCACCCATGTAATACACGTACCCTGCTCGCACTGGCCCATTCGCGTGTGGAACTTCCCGCGCACCCCTGAAATGCACGTACCCTGCAGAAATCGCGTGTGGAACTTGCCGCGCACCCCTGAAATACACGTACCCTGCTGGAATCGCGTGTGGAACTTCCCGCGCACCCCTGAAATTCATGTACCCTGCTTGCACAGGGCCAGTCGCGTGTGGAACTTCCCGCGCACCCCTGCAATACACGTTCCCCGCTTGGCGTTTGCTGTTTGCCAGCCCGGTGAACTGGTCCAGGGTTAGCGCAGCCCTTTGCGATGATTTATCGATTTTGATGGCTTTTCCTTGCGCTAGGGCGTTCTTGGGGGCGTTACTGGCGCTGCTGCAGGGTCGCTGCGATTCTCTGCGCCACGGCTGGTTTGGAAGCCTGAAATCCATGAATACGCTGTGCGCGGAAATCGGTTTTAGCGCACGTGCCTGGCGCAGTCAATCGCACGCGGACACTCTGCGCCAGCCGCTTGCGACACTTTTCTGCGAAATTCTATGAATTACCCTGTCAGTATTTCTGCAGTGACAGAAATCCTCCCAGCCATCCACCTACAAATGCATTACAACAATTACCATGGAAACTGGGTGTGCTGAAATGACCACAGTGGAGCAGGTAATGGAAATTGGGGATGGACCGCTACGTGAAAGTAATACAGGAAGAGATTCAAAACATTTCAGGGAGCGCCTTGGAGGAACAGGAAAGGGTGGCCCTAAAGGAAGAAAAGGCAAATATGAAGAATGAAATTACATAACACATTCTGGTTCTGGGAGCAACAGCCAATAACCTAGAAGATGAAAGTTGAGGAATGCAATTAGATATCTGGAGAAGCTAGAATGCATGGAAAATAGGCATTTGGCTGCTTTCTCGAAGGCTTGGAACCAAAAGGTCCTTCAAGGAGACTTCCAACCATTGATGGATGTACACAGAGTGCAGCTTACATAGAGCAGCAACCAAAGCTGGGAGAATGCCCCTACAGTAATTACTTACAGCAAACTCCCTGGGATATACGTAAATTAGAGAAATAATCTGAGAGAAAAAAGGGAGAAATGGTATATTGGCAGAGGAATCTCCAATCCATCTCTCGGATAACAAGACATGCAAAAAGAGGAGGCATCTGGAACTATCCCCCAGACTCTGTAATCTAGAAGCACAATGTGGAATGTTGGACCATCCTATGCCCCTGCTAGAATAAACAACATGAGAATTCCTAGAATCAGAACGGCCGATGGGTTTAATTAAACCAGAGGCCAGCAGAAGACAACACTCCCGAGTCTTGGGAATCCACACTTTGTCACAGGACCAGGAGCTAAAAGTGACAGGACAAGAGTCCAGACTAAATCTCTGCTCAAAGATGAACTTAACAGGGAGAATAGGAAGAGCAGGAAGGGGAAGCTGGCAGCAGAAGGATGCCCAGTGAGAGGAGAATGAGTGGACGCAGGCCAAACGAAACTGGCTCGCTAGACTCCGCCTGCCCTTCTCCTCTTGGCCGCCCTATACAGCTGTACCCTCCTCTGTGCCCCTCTGTATCCTACCCCCACTGTATATCTGCTCTGTTGTTACCTCTGAAAAGCACTCCATTATACATCTGTACTGTTGTACACCTCTGCAAAGCGCTCTGTTATGTATCTGTATACCTCTGTAAAGCGCTCCGTCGTGTACCTGTATTGTTGTATCCTCTGTAAAGCATCTGTTGCTTCTCCATGTTTGGTCCACGCTCAATAAATGCCAGAAGAAGAAGAACAACAACAACAAGAACATGGTTAGTAAACCATACCTAGGGCTTCAGGTTTTCAGTGTTTTTCTCAGTCTTTTTAAAATATCTGTATTTATTGATGCTTACCTATTTTTGATATTGATATTTTATTTCTATCGCGCTCGTACACAAGTGTTTCAGAGCGCGACACAAGTGTTTCAGAGCGCGATGTTTTTGTGAAAATATTGCTTTCCAATCTGTTTAGTGGCCAACTTTGGGCCCCTAGATTTACAGAATTGTATTTTATATTTAACAAAAGGTTTGACCACTTGGACCCCATTCCTGGATGGATTTGTGACATTTTTACAACCAGCAGAAAAGGGCAATACATGTAGACCCTCTAGTGGACATTTGATTGCCATTCTTAACAATCTGGGAGTAAGAGTAATTCCTTTGCCTGATCTTTGCTGGAGGTAATATCCTTCAAGTTGATTTGGCCATGAGCAGCTTGACTAAGACATACTTCCCTAATTCATGTGTAGAACAATCCTGCATGTGCTAAATTTGATAGGTATGTGGGAAAGTTGGGCAACGCGCTGGGGGCTTGGTTAGGATGAAACGTGTTCGAATCAGTGCTATTGGAGGGAGTTTTGTAACAACTTTTGCCCAGATCTCCATGTGCAGACTTCCGTAACTTCTATGGATAATTCTTTGCAGAATAAATCGAGTAACCTAGGTTGGGCTCAGTTGTTAGACACTTAGGAGTCTACAAAAGTGTAATGGCAATGATATAAGTGATATACCTAGCAAAACAACGTGGGGTAGAATAAGAAGTATCTCAACTATTGATGACATTTTTGCCCCTTGTCCTTTTTTACATGTTGTTCTGAATGTAGACGAGTGCAGTGGCCATTGAGCATCCATAACTTGTTAATTGCTACCATTGATAATATTACCAAATGTATGGATCTTAGCCAATCACTGACACATTTACAGGGTAATTCATAGAATTTCGCACAAAACTGGCGCACGCGGCTGGCGCACAGTGTGCGCGTACAAATGTCTGCGCCAGCCGCGTGCGCTAAAATCGATTTCTGCGCACAGCGTATTCATGGATTTTAGCCTCCAAAACCAGCCGTGGCGCAGAGTGGCACAGCGACCCTGCAGCAGCGCCAGTTACGCCCCCAAGAACGCCCTCGCGCAAGGAAAAGCCATCAAAATCCCCAATTCAGCGCAAAGGGCCACGCTAACCCTGGACCAGTTTACAGGGCTGCCAAACAGTAAAGCCAAGCGGGGAACGTGTATAACTGGGGTGCGCGTGATGTTTGTGGCCTGTGCGAATGGGGTACGTGTACTCCTGGGGTTCGCGTGAAGTTTGACACGCAAAAGGGCCCTGTGCGAGCGGGGTAGGTGTATTGTGGGGTTCGCGGGAAGTCTCACACGCCATTTCAGTAGAGTACGTGTATAACTGGGGTTCGCTGGTGGTTTGACACACGAAAGGGCCCTGTGCGAGCGGGGTACGTATATTCTGGGGTTCGCGGGAAGTCTCACACGCCATTTCAGCACGGTACGTGTATAACTGGGGTTTGCAGGAAGTTTTACACGCGAAAGGGCCCTGTGCGAGTGGGGTACGTGTATTCCTGGGGTTCGTGTGAAGTTTGACACACGAAAGGGCCATGTGCGAGCAGGGTACGTGTATTATGGGGTTCGCGGGAAGTCTCACACGCGATTTCAGCAGGGCACGTGTATATGGGGTTCGCGGGAAGTCTCACTCGCGAAAGGGCCCTGTGCGAGCGGGGTACGTGTATTACGGGGTTCGCAGGAAGTCTCACATGCCATTTCAGCAGGGTACATGTATTATGGGGTTCGCGGGAAGTCTCACACGCCATTTCAGCAGGGTACGGGTATAACTGGGGTTCGCGGGAAGTTTGACACTGGAAAGGGCCCTGTGCGAGCGGGGTACGTGTATTATGGGGTTCGCGGGAAGTCTCACACGCCATTTCAGCAAGGTACGTGTTTAACTGGGGTTCGCGGGAAGTTTTACACGCGAAAGGGCCCTGTCCGAGTGGGGTACGTGTATTCCTGGGGTTCGCGTGAAGTTTGACACATGAAAGGGCAACACCCATGCGCGACACATCACAGACGTGGTTACGCGCAAAGGGCCTTTGGTCCAATGAAATCGTGTACGTCTGCTGACCCGCTTACGCGCTAAGGGCCTTTCCTCGAAGTACACGCTGACATGCACATTTTTCATGTGCCAAATCACTCCATATCAAGCTGGCCACGCATACACACACGGAAGACCACGCTCCTGCCCTGAAGGCCATTTTCCTGCCCCCCAGATCCCCGATCACGCTCCCACCTGCCGTCTGCTGCTGCCTGACTGTCTGCTGCCCACGTGCCCTGCTATTTGGTGCCTGCACATCAGCCATCTGCAGGGGTCCAGTTGCTGTGTCCACCCCTGCTGGAATAGAAGACTGGGATACCATCGCTCCACAGCCCAGCCCCAGGACCCAGTTGCCCACCCACTCCTGCCTCTGGGGTTGCCATGTCGGGCACATCTCCATCTGGCACCACTGGCAACCCCCAGCCAGAGAGGCAGAGGGCCACCAGCTTCACTGCCACCGAAGTTGGTGTCCTGGTGGAGCATGTTCACTGCCACCAAAGTTGGTGTCCTGGTGGAGCATGTCCTGGGGCATTATGATGCCCTCTTCAGAACATCACGCGCCAACAAGGAAGGACAGGAGAGGATCTGGGACGACGTAGTGGTTGCCATCAACGCGGAGGGGGTGGCAACCAGCAACATCAAGCACGTCAAGAAGTGCTGGGATGACTTCAGGTCCAGAACCCTCCACAAGGCCCGGCACCTCGCGGAGGGGGGCCTGGCACGCATAAGTAACATCCAGATGAGGGTCCTGGAAAGCGTAGGCCCAGCGCTCCACGGCCAGATCCTTCGGAGGCAGACCCGTCCGGAGTTGAGCGGTAAGTGGCCAAGCATTGCTGTGTGAGACAGGGCATGTTGCAGTGTGCTGCTAGTCTGATGCTTGCCTGTATGTGTGACATAGGCCATGTATGGATGTGTGTGTGCAGGGACATCATGGTCATGCATGTGAGAGCAGTTATGTGTGAACCACATGGTTGGTGCATGTGTTTTAATGCAACATGGGGAGCTCTATGGGGAGCTCTATGCGGAATGCACACATGAAAGCATGGCTGTCTCTGTTCCTGGACATGAAGGGGGGGTGAGAAATGGGTGCTGATGTCATGTACTTGTATGGTGCACGTGTGTATGTGTCTGCCAGAGAAGTGTGTGTGTGACTTTGAAGGCAACATCTTGGTTTACAGGGGCCCTTCTACATGGATGTTGATGTTGATTGCAGGCGCCAGGACTGTTTCTGCATGTGTGTTGTGTGCATTGACCCATGAGTTACGGAATGACAGGATGGAAGTTACATTTGACAGTGCCACTCATGTGTTATTGCTCCTGTCTAGGGTGTTTTGTACTGTACCCTGATGCTTGTGTTCTATGTCTCCCTCTACGCAGCGTCAAGTGAAGAAGAGGGCGGAAACGGCACTGTGGAGCCAAGCGGCAGGGATGCCTCCAATGGACGGTGACGCAAGGCCCAGCCACCCTCCCAGGAATTACCATCATCAGGGACCAAGGGGGCTGGTGCTGCATCTGCCACAACGGCTGTGGCTGAAGGGCCGGGTGAGCCCCCACAGGGGCTTCCAATGGCGGAAGACGGTGTGGAGACATCCAGGTTGCTGGTCTCCACAGAGGAGGAGGAGCCCGCTACTGAGCCGCACATGGGGCCTGGTGGGGGTAGTACCACTGGGCAAGTGGTACATTCCAGGGCCAGGGGCAGGAGGCAGCACAGGTCACTGCGGAGGGGCCTGTGCATGTCGCTGTCCCTGACCCTGTGACTGCACCACCATGCACCAGCAGGGAGGCCCCGTCTCAGGCCCGTCCGCAGGTAGGGGAGAGTGCCATGTCATCTGCCTCTCCATTACCTGCAGATGAGGGGTCCCACGAACGTATGGGCTCCGACCTGATTGGTGGGTCCCTACATGTGTTGCGCACTCTGGCGGACCTCTCCTCCTCTGTGGAGACTATGCGCCAGTCGTTCTCCACACCGTCTTCCGGCCCAGATTCAGCCAGGGCCCCCTGTGGACCTGGCCCGACCAACACAGCCAGCTTGGTGGAGCTCACATCCCTGCCACAGTCGGGAGTCGTTGGCCCAGCAGGGGTGGACACCACAACTGGAGACCAGCTGATGGAGGATGTGCAGGCACCATCAGATAAGGCACATGGACAGCAGCAGCAGAAGCAGGCTCTAGGTGGGAGCAATGATGGCTTGGGGCCTTCAACATCGGAGGCGCAGGCATCGGCCAGAGGGCAGGAGGACCCAGGACTGGAAGTGTCTTCCGTGTGGCAGCGGTTAGGCCATGCTATAAATGCGGAGCAGCAGCGGGCAGAAGAGGCACGGCTCACGATGGTCAGGACGGAGAACTCCATGCGGAGGGCCCTGAGGCGGGCCGAGTGCCTTGATGCAATTTGCAGGGAGTTGGAGGAGAACATGTAGTCGTCCCTGTGAACCCTCGAGGCCATGGAAGAGGACAGCCTCCAGGACTTTGAGCAGGAGTTCGATGATGCCCTGACCCGGGACATCCAAAAGTGAGACGTGGGACTAGCCCGCTGCCCTTGTGAATAGTTTTTAGAGTTAGGTTTCCTTTATGTTTTCCTTTTATTTGTGGTCAATGGACAATGCCACCCAAATTTGTATATAGTCATATTTTTAAGTAGGTAGGTATGTAGGTTTCATTAGTTTGGTTGGGATTATGGACCCTTTACATCCTTGGACAATGGATTGTATATAGTTTCATCATGTATACTTTTTTTTTTGTTTTGCATTATGGACATGGAGCAATGGAATTTTTTTTCACGGACAATGGATTGTAAATAGTTTTTGACTATGGATTGATTACTTTCTTTTTTTTGGTTACGAACATGAAGCAATAGATTTTTTTTTTAACATTTCCTTTGGATTTGCGTTGTTGGAGGCTGACTTTGGCCTGTTTTTCGTTCAAATTCATATGGATTGGTTATCATTTTCATTCAATCATCATTTTCACATGCTTTTCTTTTCATGTTTAATATTTTGGTATTCTTTCATTTCATTTTTGATTTCATGTACATAATACATTTTCATTTTTTAGTTCCATGTGTGGGATTCGCTCATTGTCTTGATGCATGTGAAAATGTGGGTTTACACAAGCAATGCCAACCAGTGTATGTGTGTGACGGACATGTGTTCATGTACATAGTTTTGACTTTTGGTTTTTGTCATGAGATCAGCATTTCACTGCTGGGAGGTGGGGTTGCAGGGGGACATGAGTGGGACATGAGTGGGGGCCTGCTGGCAGGTGCCCTGCACTGCTGGGGGGTGGGGGTGCAAGGGGACATGAGTGGGACATGAGTGGGGGCCTGCTGGCAGGTGCCCTGCACTGCTGGGGTTTGGGGGTACAGGGGGACATGAGTGGGGGCCTGCTGGCAGGTGCCCTGCACTGCTGGGGGTGGGTGTGCAAGGGGACATGAGTGGGACATGAGTGGGGATCTGCTGGCAGGCGCCCTGCACTGCTGGGGGGTGCGGGTGCAGGGGGACATGAGTGGGACATGAGTGGGGGCCTGCTGGCAGGTGCCCCTGACTGCTGGGGGGTGGGGGTGCAGGGGGACATGAGTGGGACATGAGTGGGGGCCTGCTGGCAGGTGCCCCTGACTGCTGGGGGGTGGGGGTGCAGGGGGACATGAGTGGGGGCCTGCTGGCACGTGCCCCTGACTGCTGGGGGGTAGGGTGCAGGGGGACATGAGTGGGACATGAGTGGGGGCCTGCTGGCAGGTGCCCTGCACTGCTGGGGGGAGGGGGCGCAGGGGGACATACGTGGGACATGAGTGGGGGCCTGGTGGCAGGTGCCCTGCACTGCTGGGGGGTGGGGGTGCAGGGGGACATGAGTGGGACGTGAGTGGGGGCCTGCTGGCAGATGCCCTGCACTGCTGGGGGTTGGGGGTGCAGGGGGGCATGAGTGGGACATGAGTGGGGGCCTGCTGGCAGGTGCCCTGCACTGCTGGGGGGTGGGGGTGCAGGGGGACATGAGTGGGGGCCTGCTGGCAGGTGCCCCTGACTGCTGGGGGGTGGGGGTTCAGGGAGACATGAGTGGGGGCCTGCTGGCTGGTGCCCTGCACTGCTGGGGGTGGGGGTGCAGGGGGACATGAGTGGAGGCCTGCTGGCAGGTGCCCCTGACTGCTGGGGGGTGGGGGTGCAGGGGGACATGAGTGGGGGCCTGCTGGCAGGTGCCCCTGCACTGCTGGGGGGTGGGGGTGCAGGGGGTCATGAGAGGGGGCCTGCTGGCAGGTGCCCTGCACTGCTGGGGGTGGGGGTGCAGGGGGATAAGAGTGGGGGCCTTCTGGCAGATGCCCCTGACTGCTGGGGGGTGGGGTGCAGGGGGACATGAGTGGGGGCCTGCTGGCAGGTGCCCGGCACTGCTGGGGGTTGGGTGTGCAGGGGGACATGAGTGGGGGCCTGCTGGCAGGTGCCCCTGACTGCTGGGGGGTGGGGGTGCAGGGGGACATGAGTGGGGGCCTGCTGGCAGGTGCCCCTGACAGCTGGGGGTTGGGGGTGCAGGGGGTCATGTGTTGATCAGTAGTGCAAGGTAACATTTGGCTTGGCTGGGGGGCATGCCCATGGTGGATGGGCTGCCTGCGGGACATGACCAGGGGTGCAGGGTAGTCCACTGTGGTGTGGGCTGCCTGCAGGGTCCGTGGAGGGTGTAGAGGGAACACCTGTGAGGACCCACACTGCCAAATCACGCATAGGACTCCCCTGCACCCCCGAAATACACGTACCCTGCTGAAATTGTGTGTGAGAATTCCCACGAACCCCATAATACACGTACCCTGCTGAAATCACGGGTGAGACTTCCCGCGAACCCCATAATACACGTACCCTGCTGAAATCACGTGTGAGACTTCCCGCGAACCCCATAATACACGTGCCCTGCTGAAATCGCGCGCGAGACTTCCCGCGAACCCCATAATACACATACCCTGCTGAAATCGCGTGTGAGACTTCCCGCAAACCCCGTAATACACGTACCCTGCTCGCACAGGGCCCTTTCGCATGCGAGACTTCCCACGAACCCCAGGAATATTGGCCCTGTGCGAGCGGGGTATGTGTATTACGGGGTTCGCGGGAAGTCTCACACGCGATTTCAGCAGGGTATGTGTATTATGGGGTTCGCGGGAAGTCTCACACTCGAAAGGGCCCTGTGCGAGCGGGGTACGTGTATTGCGGGGTTCGCGGGAAGTCTCACACGCGGTTTCAGCAGGGTATGTGTATTTCAGGGGTGCGCGGGAAGTTTGACACGCTATTGGCCTGGGTACGTGTATTTCAGGGGTGTGCGGGAATTTTCACATGCGATTGGCCTGTGTACGTGTATTTCAGGGGTGTGCGGGAAGTTTCACACGCGATTGGCCTGGGTACGTGTATTGCGGGGTTCGTGGGAAGTCTCACACGTGATTTCAGCAGGGTACGTGTATTTCAGGGGTGTGCGGGAGTTTTGACACGCGATTGGCCTGGGTACGTGTATTTCAGGGGTGCGCGGGAAGTTTCACACGCAATTGGCCTGGGTACGTGTATTTCAGGGGTGCGCAGGAAGTTTCACATGCAATTGGCCTGGGTACGTGTATTTCAGGGATGCGCGGGAAGTCTCACACACGATTTCAGCAGGGTACGTGTCTTTCAGGGGTTCACGGGAACTTTTACATGCGATTGGCCTGGGTACGTGTATTTCAGGGGTGCGCTGGAAGTTTTACATGCGATTGGCCTGGGTACGTGTATTTCAGGGGTGCGCGGGAACTTTTACACGCGATTGGCCTGGGTACGTGTATTTCAGGGTTGCGTGGGAAGTTTTACACGCGATTGGCTTGGGTATGTGTATTTCAGGGGTGCGCGGTAACTTTTACACGCGATTGGCCTTGGTACGTGTATTTCAGGGGTGCGCGGGAGGTTTGACACGCGATTGGCCTGGGTACGTGTATTTCAGGGGTGCGCGGGAAGTTTCACACGCGATTGGCCCTGGTATGTGTATTTCAGGGGTGCGCAGGAAGTTTCACACGCGATTGGCCTAGGTACATGTATTTCAGGGGTGCACGGAAAGTCTCACACGCGATTTCAGCAGGGTACGTGTCTTTCAGGGGTGCGCGGGAACTTTTACACGCAATTGGCCTGGGAACGTGTATTTCAGGGGTGCGCGGGAACTTTTACACGCGATTGGCCTATATACGTGTATTTCAGGGTTGCGTGGGAAGTTTTACACGCAATTGGCCTGGTTACGTGTATTTCAGGGGTGCGCGGGAACTTTTACACGCGATTGGCCTGGGTACGTGTATTTCAGGGTTCGTGGGAACTTTTACACGTGATTGGCCTGGGTACGTGTATTTCAGGGGTGCGCGGGAAGTTTTACATGCGATTGGCCTGGGTACGTGTATTTCAGGGGTGCGCGGGAACTTTTACACGCGATTGGCCTGGGTACGTGTATTTCAGGGTTGCGTGGGAAGTTTTACACGCGATTGGCTTGGGTATGTGTATTTCAGGGGTGCGCGGTAACTTTTACACGCGATTGGCCTTGGTACGTGTATTTCAGGGGTGCGCGGGAGGTTTGACACGCGATTGGCCTGGGTACGTGTATTTCAGGGGTGCGCGGGAAGTTTCACACGCGATTGGCCTGGGTATGTGTATTTCAGGGGTGCGCAGGAAGTTTCACACGCGATTGGCCTAGGTACATGTATTTCAGGGGTGCACGGAAAGTCTCACACGCGATTTCAGCAGGGTACGTGTCTTTCAGGGGTGCGCGGGAACTTTTACACGCGATTGGCCTGGGTACGTGTATTTCAGGGGTGTGCGGGAAGTTTTACACGCAATTGGCCTGGGTACGTGTATTTCAGGGGTGCGCGGGAACTTTTACATGCGATTGGCCTATATACGTGTATTTCAGGGTTGCGTGGGAAGTTTTACACGCGATTGGCCTGGGTACGTGTATTTCAGGGGTGCGCGGTAACTTTTACAAGCGATTGGCCTGGGTACGTGTATTTCAGGGGTGCGCGGGAACTTTTACACGCGATTGGCCTGGGTACGTGTATTTCAGGGTTCGCGGGAACTTTTACACGCGATTGGCCTGGGTACATGTATTTCAGGGTTCGCGGGAAGTCTCACACGCGATTTCAGCAGGGTACGTGTCTTTCAGGGGTGCGCAGGAACTTTTACACGCGATTGGCTTGGGTATGTGTATTTCAGGGGTGCGCGGGAAGTTTTACACACGATTGGCCTGGGTACGTGTATTTCACGGGTGCACGGGAACTTTTACACGCGATTGGCCTGGCTACGTGTATTTCAGGGTTGCATGGGAAGTTTTACACGCGATTGGCCTGGGCATGTGTATTTCAGGGTGCGCGGTAACTTTTACACGCGATTGGCCTGGGTACATGTATTTCAGGGGTGTGCGGTAACTTTTACACGTGATTGGCCTGGGTACGAGTATTTCAGGGGTACACGGGAACATTTACACGTGATTGGCCTGGGTACGTGTATTTCAGGGGTGCGCGGGAAGTCTCACACACGATTTCAGCAGGGTACGTGTCTTTCAGGGTGCGTAGGAAGTTTTACACGCGATTGGCCTGGGTATGTGTATTTCAGGGGTGCGCGGTAACTTTTACACGCGATTGGCCTGGGTACGTGTATTTCAGGGGTGCGCGGGAAGTTTCACATGCGATTGGCCTGGGTACGTGTATTTCAGGGGTGCGCGGGAAGGTTCACACGCGATTGGCCCGGGTACGTGTATTACTGGGCTGCGCATGAAGTTTCACACGCGATTTTGCTGTCAAAGCGGGGAACGCATATTTCGGGGGTGCGCGGGGAGTCCTACATGTGAATTGGCAGTGTAGGTCCTCCCAGGTGTCCCCTCTACCCCCTCCACGGCCCCTGCAGGCAGCCCACACCACAGGGGACTACCCTGCACCCCTGGTCAAGTCCCGCAGGCAGCCCATCCACCATGGGCATGCCCCCCAGCCAAGCCACATGTCACGTTGCAATAGGATCACCAATTCATGTCTCCCTGCACCCTCACCCCACAGCAGTGAAGGGCACCTGCCAGCAGGCCCCCACTCATGTCCCCCAGCCCCCCTAACCCCCCAGCATTGACAGCCACCTGCCAGCAGGCCCAGACACATGTCCCCCAGCACCCCCACCCCCCAGCAGTGAGGGGCACCTGCCAGCAGGCCCCCACTCATGTCCCCCAGCTCCCCCACCCCCCAGCAGTGAGGGGCACCTGCCAGCAGGCCCCCACTCATGTCCCCCAGTCCCCCCCACCCCCCATCATTGAGAGGCACCTGCCAGCAGGCCCCGACACATGTCCCCAGCACCCCCACCCACCAGCAGTGAGGGGCACCTGCCAGCAGGCCCCCACTCATGTCCCCCAGCCCCCCCACCCCCCCCAGCATTGACAGGCACCTGCCAGCAGGCCCCCACTCATGTCCCCCTGCACCCCCACCACCCAGCAGTGGGGGGCACCTGCCAGCAGGCCCCCACTCATGTCTCCCAGCCCCCCCACACCCCCATCATTGACAGGCACCTGCCAGCAGGCCGGGACGCATGTCCCCCAGCCCCCCCACCCCCCCAACATTGACAGGCACCTGCCAGCAGGCCCCGACACATGTCCCCCATCACCCCCACCCTCCAGCAGTGAGGGGCACCTGCCAGCAGGCCCCCACTCATGTCCCCCAGCCCCCCACGCCTCCTTCATTGACAAGCACCTGCCAGCAGGCCCCGACACATGTCCCCCAGCACCCCACCCCCCAGCAGTGAGGGGCACCTGCCAGCAGGCCCCCACTCATGTACCCCAGCCCCACCACCCCCCCCAGCATTGACAGGCACCTGCCAGCAGGCCCCGACACATGTCCCCCAGCACCCCCACCCCCCAGCAGTGAGGGGCACCTGCCAGCAGGCCCCCACTTATGTCCCCCAGGACCCCCACCCCCCCAGCATTGACAGGCACCTGCCAGCAGGTCCCCACTCATGTCCCCCAGCCAACACATCATCACAATCCAGATCCCTGGCTCTTATGGCCGCCCAAATCCCACCCCACACCACCCCAGTCCAAACACCCAACCAAGCTTTACATCCACTCCAAATTGAAATCCCCATTACATGATAGATCACAAATAAGCAGTATGCGCATGAGTACAAGTCTGTCAGACCCACACAATGGCAACACATGACTGAGAAAACCCACATTGTGACATGCATGAAACCAATGAGAGAAGACCACACATTGAAGAAACAAAAATGTATTCAAGTCAAAATGAAGGGAATGAAATCAAAACACACAATAATGCCAATAATAATCAAAATGCAGCATGTCCCAAAAATGATAAATAAATAAAATGAGAATCCAAATTAATCCAAATGAAAATGTGTCCAAAGTCACCGTCCAACAAAGCAAATCCAAAGGGAAAGATAAGCGTAATATCCATTGCTCCATGGTGAGAAAAAAAAAAGATGAAGGAGAAAAATCCACTGTAAAACTATGTACAAATAGCAAATCCAGGGTCCATGAGCCCAACGACATAAATGAAACCTACAATGAAACCTACCTAATTACTAACTATATACAAAAATGTGGGGCATAGTCCATGCGCCCCAAATGAAAGAAAAAAGAAATGAAACTTAACACTAATGAACTATATACAATGGCGGCAGGCAAGTCCAACGGCTCACTTGTTGATGTCATGGGCCAGGGCATCATTGAACTCCTGTTCAATGTCTTGGAGGCGGGCCTGTTCTCTGGCCCCGAGGTCTCGCAGGGATAACGCCATGTCCGCCTCCAACACCCTTCTACGCCCTGACCATTGTGAGCCGTGCCTCCTCTGTCTGCTGCCGCTCCGCACCTATCCGCCGGCCCAACCGCTGCCACACGGAAGACACTCCCATTCCAGGGTCCTCCTGCCCTCCGGCCGATGCCTGCCCCTCTGATGTAGATGGCACTGAGCCATGATGCCTCCCACGTTGAGCCTGCCGCTGCCTCCGACGCAACTGCCTCTGCCAGCACGACGGCATCCAGGCTGATGGAATCCACCGACGCCTTCGTGCACATGCCCTGCCCGATGATGCCGGCACATCCTCCATCTGCTGGGGTCCAGTTGCTGGGGTGTCCACCCCTGCTGGACCTCCGACTTCCGACTGTGGCAGGGATGGGATCCCCACCGAACTGGCTGTGTTGGTCAGGGCAGGTCCACAGGGGGCCCTGGTGGCATCTGGGCTGGAAGACGGCATGGAGAATGACTGGCGCATAGTCTCCACAGAGGAGGAGAGGGCCGCCAGAGTGGCCGACACATGTACAAAACTCCCGACCATGGACACTCCCAACTGCGCCACGTTGGCATGCTGCTCTTTGTGATGGTGTGAGTGCTCCCCCAGGGAAGCACGCACGTCATCACGAATGTCACGTGTGCACAACGCGACACCAATCAGGACCTTCTCCATACGGCCAGGGGTCCCCTCGTCCGCAGGTAGAGGAGTGTCAGATGACATGGACATCCCCCCTACCTGCGGACGGGCCTGGGATGGGGCAGCCCTGCTGGTGCATGGTGGTGCAGTCACAGTGTCAGGGACAGTGACATGCACAGGCCCCTCCACGGCGACCTGTGCTGCCTCCTGCCCCTGCCCCTGGACTGCACCACTTGCACCAGTGCTACCACCCCCACCAGGCCCCATGTGCGGCTCAGTAGCGGCCTCCTCCTCCTCTGTGGAAACCACCAACCTGGATGGCTCCACACCGTCTTCCGCCATTGCAAGCCCCTGTGGGGGCTCACCCACCCCTTCCGCTGCAGCCGTGGTGGCAGACGCAGCACCAGTCCCCTCACTCCCGGACGATGGTAATTTCTGGGAGGGTGACTGGGCCTTGCGTCGCCGGCCGGTGGGGGCATCCCCGCCGCTTTGCTCCACAGCGGCGTCTCCGCCCTCTTCATCACTTGCTGCTGTGTAGAGAGAGACATAGAACACAAGCATCAGGGTACTGTACAATGGTCCCCTAGACAGGAAGCAATAGCAGATGAGTGGCACTGTCAAACATAACTTCCATCATGTCCCCCCACAACACATGGGTCAGTGCAGGCAAAACACATGCAGTAACAGGCATGGTGCATGCTATGAACATTAGCATACATGTCTAAGGGACTCTTGAAACATACAGTGCTGGTTTGAAACTCACATGCATCATGGGTCATGCCTGCCACATGCACACACTTCACCGTAGTTTCATCCATCTGGCCTCGTACACCCCAGACACAGTGGATACAAGGGTCAGTAGGCTGCATCAGTGAATTTGAACATTGTCACAGACAAGTGTCATGCATCCATGGCATTTACAAGTCACAGACACGCAAGTCAGACACACAGACATGGACACCATACATGTCCATGACAGCAGCACCCATCTCTCACACCCCATCCATGTCCAATAACAGAGACAGGCATGCATTAATGTGTGCATTCCGCACGCGGCTCCGCATGTTGCATTGTAACACATGCACCAACCATGTGGTTCACACATTACTGGTCTCAAATGCATGACCATGATGTCCCTGCACACACACATAGGTACATGGCCTATGTCACACATACAGGCAAGTATCAGACAACCAGCACCCTGCAACATGCCCTGTCTCACACAGCAATGCTTGGCCACTTACCGCTCGACTCCAGACGGGTCTGCCTCCGAAGGATCTGGGTGTTGAGCGCTGGGCCTACGTGTTCCAGGACCCTCATCTGGATGGTACTCATGCTGCCCCGGCCCCCCTCCACGAGCACCAGGTCTTTATGAGGGTCCTGGACCTCAAGTCCTCCCAGCGCTTCTTGACTTGCTTGATGTTGCGGGTTGCCACCCCCTCCGCGTTGATGGCTGTTAAGACGGATTTCTGAACTCTGTCCTGGTGGCGCAGAAGTTCAGAAGGCCAACCTAATTACTTGGAACAGGGTAACCTCTGGACGAGCCAGACCAATCAAGGTAGCGATCGCGGCGGTCAAGACTAGGTCTCAAGAGGGGTGAGGGTGACTGAAAGCCCGCAATGAGCACAGAAAGCAAGAGCGCTTACAAACTACTCCAAACAGTTGTTATATCAAAAATATATACACATTTATTTTAAGGCCTTTAAAATAATGACCGTAGCGAGAAAATCACAATATCACAATACTAAACCAACACATACCATATCAACACAATATATATACAAATACAACAGTCGCTAGCGTTATAAGCACGAAATGTGTAGTCCACCTGAAAGGGAAGGAAAACAGGCAGTGCGATAACGCTTTAGACTCAGTTCGCCTTCAGAGGCACCTAACTAGATGGAAGTCCGAGCCCTGCGAAGAGTGGAGCCTTGTGCTCAAAGTACCTGCCACGCCGGTGCCAACGGGCAAAAGGAGAAGCTCTTCGGAGGAAGTCAGGAAGTTCGGGTTAGTGCACAGCAGAAGGAGAACAGGTTCCGCAACTCAAGCGCAGCCTCCACAGCGGGCAGAAGCAGAGCGCGAGTACGGCCAAAAGGGTGCTGTTTTTACACAGCAGGGAAAAGCAATGGGATACTGCAGGAGGGCGACCAGATCCTAGCTAAACTACTCACCGGTCCCCGAAGCAAGCAGACCCAGGCTTCTCCACGTTAGTTTCAGCAGCTGGCAGGTTCAGAAGAGCAGGGAATGCCTCGTAGTCGTGTAGAGCAAAAAGACGTCCCAATTGACGAAACCAGCACAGTTTGTTGCCGCAGCAGCACAACGGAGCGGCCGTGTGTATCTGAGCCAAATGTACACTCCTCCCTTCAGACTTGGGAACGCCAAGTGTACGAAGCGTGGGAGAGTGACAAGGACTCGAAATACAACACAACCTGGCGGCGGTTACAGAGCAGGACTCCCTTGTAAGCTGGTCAGTCAACTGGATGGCCCAGAGACACTTCCGAAGGCTTACTTGGCAGGAGATGATGAAGTCGCCGGGAATAGCTGTTCCTGCTATTCCAAAGGTCGAAGCACCAGTACAGGCCTTCTGGTTCGATCAAAGGAGGAAAGGGTTTCACAGGACGACAGCAGTGCAAAGGAGGATTCCTTCAGCGGGTCACCAGCGATTCCTCGGTCCAGCCTCTTGGTTGCAGGATACTTGGCTCCTGTATTCCTTCGTTCGTGAGAACTCAGGAGATCGACATGGTAGTGGTGTTTCCAGCCCCCTCTTATCCACGGTTCCCTTCGCGCCAAAACTGAGGGGAGCCAATGGGAGATCCGCTCATCAACACACATACCATACGTGGACCAATCACGGACCATGGTGGTCCCAGGCATTCACACCACCCTAGACTCTCTGGCACCCAGGATGTGTATTGGGACCAGACATCCCAGCCCACACCCTGGAGGCACACAAAAGACATGTAGAAGCCCGTGAAAGCAACCACGTTTCGCGGGAAAGTACATGCCCAAATAAGGAAGGCCCCGGGTCGCTCGACCTGGGGAAGGTGAAGGGAGCAAGACGGTCAGTGGACAGGACAAAGGAGCCTCGTGGTCTGGCCATTTTGGGAGCCAGGCCACCATTTTGGGTTCAGTGCGAAAAACGTGCTCAGAACGCCAAAAGGAGCTCAAAATAAACAAAACAATTGCTGCCACCATTCCAGTCCCTGAATGACTTGCACCGATCAAATACCATCTTAAAAGAGTATCTAGGGCCTGTAGAAGGCTAGAGACCCAAGAGAGCTGTAACTTAGCTTACAGTGCCCTCTTGTGTCATGTTGCACTAAAGCCGCAACATGATAAAAGAAACTACGGGAAACAGCGTTCCCCGGTACTGACTGTCTTAAGGGCATGTCAGTTTCCCCGTAAGAAAAGAGCGAAAGCCCAGAGGAGTGCGGCAGAAGGCTGCACTTCTCTGGCAAAATCAAGAACAAGGTGAAAACAATAGCAAAAAGTTTAGGGGTTGCCACATGGAAGGAAAATTACTTACAATTACGAAATCTTTCCTAACACTCGCCCCTCCCAGACTATGGACAGGGGGAACTAATCCACCCCTGCATGAGTTTCTTGTTTAGGTCGGTTAAACATTCTGGACAACCCATCAGCATTGCTATGTTGGACACCTGGCCTATGCTCAATAGTGAAGTCGAAGCCTTGTAGACTTATGGACCACCTAAGCAACTTTGGATTCTCCCCCTTCATGTTCATTAGCCACTTTAACGGCTTATGGTGAGTTTGCACAGTGAAGTGGGTCCCATTGAGGTAGGGCCTCAGCTTCCTGAGGGCCCACACAACAGAGAAACATTCTTTCTCTACCGTGGACCATCTGAGCTCTCTGTCCTTAAGCTGGCGACTAATAAAACCGATAGGGTGTTCCTTACCCTTCTCATCTACTTGTGATAGTACAGCTCCTATCCCAGTGTCAGAGGCGTCCGTCTGCACGATAAAAGGTCTTTGATAATCAGGGGCCCTAAGGACAGGGGCCTGGCACAAGGAGTCTTTTAAGCCATTGAAGGCCTTCTCACACTCGTCGGTCCAAGTTACCTTCTTGGGTTTCTTCGGAGTTGTGAGGGCAGTCAGAGGAGCAGCTATGGTGCCATAGTCTGCCACAAAATTGCGGTAATACCCCGTGAGTCCTAAGAAGGCTCTCACTTGGGTTTGCGTAGTGGGGGTAGGCCAGTCTTGTACTGCTTGTACTTTACTGGGTAGAGGCTGTATCCTCCCTCCACCTACTTCATGTCCAAGGTAAACCACTGAGCCTTGTCCAATCTGGCATTTACTAGCCTTTATGGTCAAGTGGGCTTTCTGAAGAGCCTGGAGCACAATCCCGAGGTGTTTCACATGGTCTTCCCAGGTGGCACTGAAAACTGCTATATCGTCCAGATATGCAAGACAGAATTCGTCCAACCCATTCAACACATGATTCACAAGCCTCTGGAAAGTGGCAGGTGCATTCTTCAACCCGAACGGCATTACCCGGAATTGGTAAAGGCCGTCTGGAGTAGAAAATGCTGTCTTCTCCTTGGCATGTTCTGCTAAAGCTATTTGCCAATAGCCAGCAGTGAGGTCAAACGTGCTGAGGTACTTGGAGGCACCCAAAGTATCCACCAACTCATCTGTTTGAGGCAAGGGGTGTGCATCTGTCTTGGTGACAGCATTCAGAGCCCTGTAATCCACGCAGAACCTCAATTCAGAAGTGCCTGCCTTTGGAACCAACACCACAGGACTGGACCAAGGACTACTAGAGGGTTCAATCACCCCAAGGTCTAACATCTTGTTGACCTCGGTCTTAATATAAGACCGTACTTTGTCTGACATCCGGTATCCCCTACTTTTGGTAGGTACACTGTCTCCTGTGTCAATGTTATGTTTGCACCAAGGTGTCAAACCAGGGGACTGTGAAAACAGGGGGGAAAACCGCCTAAGCAAACTTTTCACCTCAGCCTGCTGATCAGAAGTCAGGTGAGGGGCCACTCGGACACCCTCAAAGGAGCTATCTGAAGGACTGCTCTGGAACAGGTCGGGGAGAGGTTCAGACTCCTCTTCCTCAACATCTGAAGCCAGTAGCAGTGCTGCGATTTCGACTCTTGGGACGAAAGCCTTCAGCCTATTCACGTGAAACACTTTTGGAGCCTGTCCAGGCCTTCCAAGGTCCACTAAATAGTTCACCTCACCCAGGGGCTCCACCACTGTGTAGGGGCCTGACCATTTGTCCTGTAAAGCTCGAGGCCTTATTGGATTCATGATCAGGACTTGCTGACCAGGTGTAAAGTTGATGAGGGAAGCTTTCTGGTCGTACCAATGTTTCACCAGCGCTTGCCCTGCCTTCAATTTATCACTGGCCAAGCCCATCAGAAGTACCATCCGTTTTCTGAGCCCTAGCACATAATCAACTACGTTGGTAGTAACAGGGGGAGTGGGCATCTCCCATCCCTCTTTGACGATGGCTAAGGGTCCCCGTACGGGATGACCGAACAGAAGTTCGAAGGGGCTGAAGCCAACACCCTCCTGTGGTACCTCTCGGTAGGCAAACAGTAAGCATGGTAAAAGAAGATCCCATTTTCTTCTCTGAGGCTCCTCCAGAGCCCCAATCATGCTCTTTAACGTTCTGTTGAAACGTTCCACCAGACCATTGGTCTGGGGGTGGTATGCGGAAGAGAACTTGTAGGTGACCCCACATTCTTTCCACATAGCCTGCATATACTTCGACATAAAGTTGCTGCCACGATCCGACACAACTTCTTTAGGGAAGCCAACCCTAGTAAATATGCCGAGTAAAGCTTTTGCAACTGACTTGGCAGTTACAGTCTTCAATGGGATGGCCTCAGGATACCTGGTTGCATGGTCGACCAGCACCAGGATAAACCTATTGCCCGAGGATGTTTGCGGGTCAAGGGGACCAACGATGTCGATCCCTACCCTTTCAAATGGTACCCCCACAACTGGGAGCGGTACCAACGGAGCTTGGATTGTCGCGCCAACCTTACCAGACAACTGGCAGGAGGCACAACTCCTGCAGTGACTTTCTACTTGCACCCCCATCTTGGGCCAGTAGAAGTGCATGGATAACCTTTGCTTGGTCCTCTTCATACCAAGGTGACCAGCAAGGGGAACTTCATGCGCCAACTGCAGGAGGAAGGGCCTAACAGCAAGGGGAACCACCAACCTCCTATGGTCTCCTTCTGTAGACTCTGTGGGCTCACTATACAGGAGTCCACCTTCCCAATAAATCCTATGCTTCCCAGGAGGTTCACCCTCAAGCTGGGAGCAGGCCTGTCTCCTTAGGCCTTCCAGAGATGGGCACTCACGTTGGCCTTTACTGAATTCGTCCCTATCAGGACCTCCTTCAACTAACAAGTCTTTTAGTTCAGGATGATCGTTGGGGTCGAATACTTCAGGCATCGCCACCTCCTCGTCAGGCCCGGGCGATTGACCAACTTCCTCCACCGCAGTGGTAGGCGAGCTTGGGGGAATATTCTCTTTCCCTCGTTTTGACTTGTAGACTCCTTTCGCCTTGGGTTTCCCCTTTGGGTGGGGCGGCGTATTGGACTTGGCCAATGCTGCCCGTGCTTGAGACCGTGTGTAGGGTCTTTCGGCAGTGTCTCCTACGAGCCCTAAAGCTCTGAGATCATTACCCAACAAGACCTTTCCCGGGACTTTTCTCTGAATGCTCACTGGAATCCTGACTGCTGTACCATTTAAAGTAAGATTTACAGGTATTACGGGAAACATACGGAGGGGGCCGTCAGCCAACTTAGTGGGCATCAGAGTAGCTCTGGCAACTTCCTCTGAGTCTACCAAGGTAGAATCCACTACAGTGCGACTGCACCCACTATCCCTAAGAGCTGGAGTATCCACTCCATTGATCAGCACACTGTCTTTAAGGTAGTGCTTGGTATTATCCGGAATCCTAGCATAAGCCTCTGCGACTTTAGGCTCCCAGGAACCCAGGGACACTAAAACTACCTCAGCCTCTATTCCGCTGGGAAATGAGTCTGAGGAGAAGGATGCTCCTGTAATCTCTTCTTCCTCATAGGAGGAGAAGGCCAGATTAGCGGAGTGGACCCCCAAAGGTCTAACCTTACAACAGGGATCCCCCTTCACGTGGTCAGTTGCTCCACAAGAAAAACAAGCCCCAGTGGGTCTGTTTACGTAGGGAGGCTTATTGTAACCAGAGTTCTGTTTCGGAGGCGGACCTCCACTACCCTGTGAGTTCTCTTGTGTTTTACCCTTGTTTTTCTTTTTGTGGCCCTTATGGGAAGAAGATTTAGCAGATTCCCCACCCTCCATATCTTTGGACTTTTTCCCTTCCTCCTGCTTACCAGGATGAGTTTTGTCCTTATGGGACACTCGATGTGACACCCATAAGTCTGCTGCAATGGCCAGCTTCTTAGGATCTATCTCCTTCGAATCGGCCAAATGCTGCTTAAGCTCCGGGGAAGAAGAAGCAAAAATATGTTCCAGCATGACAAGATTTATCATGCCTTCGAAGGTAGAAACCTTATAACCTTCGACCCAGCCAGTTAAGTTTTTCAAGGATTCAGCGACATAAGATACCCAAGTACCACCTTCCTTTTTCTTATACTCTCGAAAACGCTTTAAATATTGGGCCGGAGTCTTCCCAAACTTTAAAATGAGAGTTTGCTTTAACATTGCGAAATCAGCTCGCTCAGCCTTCGACATTTCCATAATGGCACTACAGCCAGAATGGGGCAGTCTACTGAGCAACCACGCAATCTTATCAGCATTGTCAACTTCTTGAACCTCGCATGCATACTCAAACGCATTCAGCCAGTCCATAATGTCATTCCTTTCTTCATACACACTGAGCAGATCTTTCGGAAACCGTGGATGAGAGGAAGCCCCAGACCCATGTCCAGGACCCTTGGACCCATTTGCAACCTGAAGCTTGGCCAGTTCCAACTGGTGATCCCTGTCCTTCTGTTTTTCTGCCTGTTCGATTTTTAGTTTGGCTATGCTTAATTCAAGCTCCTGCTGCCTAAACCGCAGCTCTTGCTTCTTGAATTCAAGCATAGCCTCCCCATCAACACTGGCAGAGGAAACAGACATCACATCCTCCCTGTCCTCGTGGTCGCGATGGATCAGTGCAGCGGCAGAACCATCGGTTCTACCAGTGAGAGCAGCCCCACCACCTTCTGCACTGTCCTCAGAAGTTATAGCGTCAAGCTGCGCTTCTTGCCACGCCACGATTCTTTGGATCATTTCCAATTTTGTGCCTTGAGAGGAAACACCTCTCTCCGCACACATCTTTTTCAGCGTTTCTGATTTGGAAGCATTTAAAGTTAACAAGGTATTTGTTTCCATACTGTTTGATAGGACTATGGCTTTTTTAAAGTTATACTACAACAATTCACTAAGTGTACTGGTTGGAATAACCTGAAATGCCTTAGTTCGAGTGCAACACTGGATACCTTCAGTCGTATCCCACCGGTGTGCACCAATTTGTTAAGACGGATTTCTGAACTCTGTCCTGGTGGCGCAGAAGTTCAGAAGGCCAACCTAATTACTTGGAACAGGGTAACCTCTGGACGAGCCAGACCAATCAAGGTAGCGATCGCGGCGGTCAAGACTAGGTCTCAAGAGGGGTGAGGGTGACTGAAAGCCCGCAATGAGCACACAAAGCAAGAGCGCTTACAAACTACTCCAAACAGTTGTTATATCAAAAATATATACACATTTATTTTAAGGCCTTTAAAATAATGACCGTAGCGAGAAAAGCACAATATCACAATACTAAACCAACACATACCATATCAACACAATATATATACAAATACAACAGTCGCTAGCGTTATAAGCACGAAATGTGTAGTCCACCTGAAAGGGAAGGAAAACAGGCAGTGCGATAACGCTTTAGACTCAGTTCGCCTTCAGAGGCACCTAACTAGATGGAAGTCCGAGCCCTGCGAAGAGTGGAGCCTTGTGCTCAAAGTACCTGCCACGCCGGTGCCAACGGGCAAAAGGAGAAGCTCTTCGGAGGAAGTCAGGCAGTTCGGGTTAGTGCACAGCAGAAGGAGAACAGGTTCCGCAACTCAAGCGCAGCCTCCACAGCGGGCAGAAGCAGAGCGCGAGTACGGCCAAAAGGGTGCTGTTTTTACACAGCAGGGAAAAGCAATGGGATACTGCAGGAGGGCGACCAGATCCTAGCTAAACTACTCACCGGTCCCCGAAGCAAGCAGACCCAGGCTTCTCCACGTTAGTTTCAGCAGCTGGCAGGTTCAGAAGAGCAGGGAACGCCTCGTAGTCGTGTAGAGCAAAAAGACGTCCCAATCGACGAAACCAGCACAGTTTGTTGCCGCAGCAGGACAACGGAGCGGCCGTGTGTATCTGAGCCAAATGTACACTCCTCCCTTCAGACTTGGGAACGCCAAGTGTACGAAGCGTGGGAGAGTGACAAGGACTCGAAATACAACACAACCTGGCGGCGGTTACAGAGCAGGACTCCCTTGTAAGCTGGTCAGTCAACTGGATGGCCCAGAGACACTTCCGAAGGCTTACTTGGCAGGAGATGATGAAGTCGCCGGGAATAGCTGTTCCTGCTATTCCAAAGGTCGAAGCACCAGTACAGGCCTTCTGGTTCGATCAAAGGAGGAAAGGGTTTCACAGGACGACAGCAGTGCAAAGGAGGATTCCTTCAGCTGGTCACCAGCGATTCCTCGGTCCAGCCTCTTGGTTGCAGGATACTTGGCTCCTGTATTCCTTCGTTCGTGAGAACTCAGGAGATCGACATGGTAGTGGTGTTTCCAGCCCCCTCTTATCCACGGTTCCCTTCGCGCCAAAACGGAGGGGAGCCAATGGGAGATCCGCTCATCAACACACATACCATACGTGGACCAATCACGGACCACGGTGGTCCCAGGCATTCACACCACCCTAGACTCTCTGGCACCCAGGATGTGTATTGGGACCAGACATCCCAGCCCACACCCTGGAGGCACACAAAAGACATGTAGAAGGCCGCGAAAGCAACCACGTTTCGCGGGAAAGTACATGCCCAAATAAGGAAGGCCCCGGGTCGCTCGACCTGGGGAAGGTGAAGGGAGCAAGACGGTCAGTGGACAGGACAAAGGAGCCTCGTGGTCTGGCCATTTTGGGAGCCAGGCCACCATTTTGGGTTCAGTGCGAAAAACGTGCTCAGAACGCCAAAAGGAGCTCAAAATAAACAAAACGATCGCTGCCACCATTCCAGTCCCTGAATGACTTGCACCAATCAAATACCATCTTAAAAGAGTATCTAGGGCCTGTAGAAGGCTAGAGACCCAAGAGAGCTGTAACTTAGCTTACAGTGCCCTCTTGTGTCATGTTGCACTAAAGCCGCAACATGATAAAAGAAACTACGGGAAACAGCGTTCCCCGGTACTGACTGTCTTAAGGGCATGTCAGTTTCCCCGTAAGAAAAGAGCGAAAGCCCAGAGGAGTGCGGCAGAAGGCTGCACTTCTCTGGCAAAATCAAGAACAAGGTGAAAACAACAGCAAAAAGTTTAGGGGTTGCCACATGGAAGGAAAATTACTTACAATTACGAAATCTTTCCTAACAATGGCAACCACAAAGTCATCCCAGATCCTCTCCCGTCCTTCCTTTTTGGCACGTGATGTTCCGAAGAGGGCATCATAATGCCCCAGGACATGCTCCACCAGGACACCAACTTCCTTCTGACTGAAGCTGGTGGCCCTCTGCCCCTCTGGCTGGGGGTCGCCAGTGGTCTCAGATGGTGTTTGCCCCGACATGGCGACCCCTGAGGCAGGCGTGGGTGGGCAACTGTGTCCTGGGGCTGGGCTGTAGAGCAATGGTATCCCAGTCGGGAGTCTTCTGTTCCAGCAGGGGTGGACACAGCAACTGGACCCCTGCAGATGGCTGATCTGCAGGCACCAAATAGCAGGGCACATGGGCAGCAGGCAGTCAGGCAGCAGCAGATGGCAGGTGGGAGCATGCACGGGGCTCTGGGGGGCAGGAAAATGGCCTTCAGGGCAGGAGCGTGGTCTTCTGTGTGTTTTTGCGTGGCC
Organism: Ambystoma mexicanum; assembly: GCF_040938575.1. Lineage (NCBI taxonomy): Eukaryota > Metazoa > Chordata > Amphibia > Caudata > Ambystomatidae > Ambystoma > Ambystoma mexicanum. The sequence goes on along the minus strand of NC_090924.1, from coordinate 1,102,630,666 downwards.
AGCTTGATACGGAGTGATTTGGCATGTGAAAATCTTGCACGTCAGCATGTAATTCGAGGAAAGGCCCTTAGCGCGTTAGCGCGTAAGCGCGTCAGCACACGCACACGATTCCATTGGACCAAAGGCCCTTAGCGCGTAAGCCCGTAAGTTACATTACGCGCATGGGCGTTTCCCTCATAGCACGTGATGACAGAGCACACGTGGAAAAACTGCACGTCCGAGTGTCATCGCGTGTAATTGGATGCAAGAGCCCGCGTACACGCGTCTCACACGTGTACGTGTGGGCCGGTTTAAAAACTGCGTGTAGGACGCCATTTCCTTGTACGTGCTTTTCGTGGAGAGCGAGTGGGTGAAATCTGTACTTCTTGTCAGTTCACACGCGATTACTTCACAATGTTTTTAGTTTGTACTCCCTGTTACCTCTGACAGATCTTTTCTGATTTTTTGTTGGGCCTGTTTCCTCAGACAGAGTTCACTTCTCCTTTTGTCCTGTCTCCTCAGACAGCATACAATTCTTCTTTTGGCGGGGGTGTTGCCAACATGCACACGCGCATATTTTTCACGTTCTTTTTCCAGGCAGACGGTGAGTTCCGCACGTACTTAGCAACTGTGCTTGCCCCGTGTGTCGCGTTCCCCTTCAGAGGTCATTGTAGGCTGCGTGTATTACACATACGCTTTTTTTGTGTTTCTGGGTGCCACAGCGTAGTGCGGGTTCATTTTTTCACGCACGTGGTCTACGAGGGGTTGCGTGCACATTTATTTTTGATTTTGGGCTGCCTGTGCGTTGCTTGACCCGTCATCTTCCCCCAGGGGTCACAGACAGCCTTGTTAGAGCACTAGGGTACGAATTCCATCTGGTATCCTACCCCTTTAACCCCAAAATAGTTTACTGCAACTCCATTACGCCATGGTTGGGAGGCGACCAAGCAGTAAGGGAGGCAAAGGTGGCCAACCCTCAAGAGGTGGCCGTGGTGGGCACGGTAGGGGACGTAGCCGGGATTTGCAGGGTGCCCTTATGCCCCCATGTGTGGAGGAACAATCAGGGACACCCATGCCCCCCCCCATGGTTGAAGGAAACATGGCTGACACCATCCAAGCTCAGCCCCTGTTGGACCAGCCCATTGTGGCACCTGACCTGGCACAGGATGACTCCCTGGCTGACTTCCAGGTCAGCAAGTCTAGGCCACGTGTGGCGGTGCAAGTTGTTGTCACCAATCCACGTGGATCTGGGGCAGCTATGTCATCTGCTGCCCCAAGTATGCAGAGTGGGGAGGCTGCAGGGGCAGCTGCAGCTCCATCCGCCCCAGCCCTGACTCTCCCAGCGAGGACAGTCCCAGTCCATCAAACTGACGTTCCCCCTGCCAACATTACCCTGCAACCAATGCCTGCATCAAGACCTATGGTCATTGTGCATTCCCACACTCCTACTACCCAGTCCACCGGTGATTCTGCCCCTACTGACCAGAGCGGCGTAAGCCACTCTGGCTCTTCTCCACCTTTAAAAAAGAGGAAGAAGGGTGCTCTGGCACGACAGGCTGAAACCCCAGACACGGCTACACACTCCGGTACCTCAAGGAAGCCTTGCTTCAATAATCCGGAACTTGATGCACTTGTGGGCTATGTGTCGGCATGAAATGCTGGTGACTGCAGGGTGCAAGACCACACCTGGTCAACGTAAGGCACACTGGCAAACCATCGCCGACCGCATAAGTGCCCTTGGATTTGTGAGGCGCTCAGCTGATGATTGCTACAAGCGGTGGAATGATCTGAAATGCAGAGCAAAGAACAAGCTGGCCTCAAATCATGCCGCTACTCTGGTGACTGGCGGTGGGTCTCCACAAGAGGACAACGAACTCACTGAACATGAGTCTGTTGCTGGGGCCTTCGTCACAGAGGAACAGATCCAAGATGTGGGAGGACTACCTGATTATGATGCATTGTCCGGTGAGTGCCCATGCATGTGTGTGTAATGCATGTGTATGTTGTGTGGGTGACGGGTTCTGATTGAGTGCCAGGTGAGGGTGTGTGTGCCTGAGTGGTATGAGTCACCCATGTGCTTCATCCAAAACATTCAGCAGCCTTGGATTTGGGTGTGACAGTATCCCTTCTGCCCAAATTAGTAATTTGGCTCAACATTACGGCAGTTTCCCTTGAAGTGGCATCTTGCAACAACATTGTTTGTATTTTTCAGTGTTCTTTCAGGCTGATTGTTTCAATTCTCCCACTTTTGCTACGCATTCCTCAGCCCTATTGTCACATTTGTGACATGCTTCTGTCATTGATAAACCCCATATTGGACCACATGTGTTACCTTGTTAGATGAATGATTTGACCATTCAGGCTAATTGATCACAAGAATTTTTGGGGCCTGTTTGAATGTGGAACATGATAGTTGTTTCCTGTCATGTAGAAGTGACAAACCATTGATGTGTACATTGGCCTGCAATCACTGTATTTTTGTAAACTGGATGTGTTGCAGTGTGTGGCACATGTCTATTTTGTCACACTATGTAGCATTTTTCATCTCATCATGTCCATCTCACATGGATGTCTGACAGTATTCATTCACTGACATATGTATGTACTTGTGGAATGTACCATGGCTATGGTACATGCCATCTGTGTGATGGCATGTGTCATGAATGTGTATTGGACATGCCACGCACAGGCCAATGTGTGATGGCAGTGCTACCCAGCATGCTGCAAATGTGTTGCTCTTCCATGTTGGTGTCATCAATGTCTGCCTTTTGCCTCCCCTTCCAACTCAGTGACAGTGCATACATGGGAGGGCTATAGTCATGTGGGACATGTGTAAATCATGTACTGGTTCTGTAGCTTGTCAGGCCTATTTGTGTGCTATGGTGCTAATGCCTATTTCCATTTTTTGTCTTTCATGTTTTTGCAGGGGATGACACACTTGATGCTGTTGAGGTTGAGGAGATGGTGCAGACCCAGGAGGAATCTCAGGCACGACCGGGCACCAGTGGGGGACGTGGTGTGGTGGTGGGTGAGAACCCAATCTTGCTGCAGAACATTCTGTCGAGGGGTGCCTCTGGGTGCACCTCCCCAGACCTCTATTCAGGTGCTGATTCGGATGATGAGACCTATGTGACGTCGCAGGTAAGTGTTCTTGGCAGGGATTCTGTTCTGTCCAACCCACCTGTACCAGGGGTAGAACCCTCTATGGGTATGTCAGTGTTGGTAAGTCCACCTTTGGCGGTTACGGATGCAGGGTCACACTCCACAACATCGGATCCTGTTCCTGGGCCAGCAGATCAGAGGGGGAATGCAGTTCTGCATTCTCAGGCAGTGCCGGCACAGCAAGGCGCAGATCGCCTTGCCCCAAATAGGTGTGGTGCCCGCCGACGCAGTGGCCATACGCCACCAGGCAATACCGCGTGGGAACAATCCATTTACGGAATGGCAACCCAACAGGCAGCATCAGTTGAGATGATGGCTCAAGCAATGGACAGGGTGGCCACTTCCATTGTCCACCCTGAAAGGCAGATGGAGCAACTACAGCAGGCAACAGACTCCATTTGCCAATCACACAGGGAGGGCATGTTGGCGTCCAACGGGGAAAGACGGGCGGCACTGGAGACTCTACGCCAATCGATATCAATATAGTCCCAGGGCCACATGGAAGCCCTGAGGGTAGAACTCCATCACCTCAGGGAGACTCTTGTTGACCTTGAGGCTTCCACTAACTTGAGGGCAGAACAGCAGCTGGAGCGGGTCACACGTTCGCTCTCAGTTGAGATGCAGGCAACTCGGGAGGAGATCCGGGCATCACGTCAGGTGCTGCATGGGGATCTCCGCACTATAATCCTCCAGAATGAGACCTTCCACACCTGCATGCTTGCTGCCATGGAGGACCATACCAGGGCTTTACGTGGGCTGCCTCCCATAGTACCACCACCTCCTGTGGCAGCAGCACCTCCTGTGGCAGCAGCAAAGGGTGATGAGAGCGACAGCAGCAGTTCTCCCACATTGGCATAGCCTTGCAGGCCATGAGCCCATGGAGGTGTTTTTTTTTCCCAACATCCACACAGGTGGGTGTTGGTGTGCACCCTGTCCTCGGACCTCCTGGGTGGCATCCCCCCCAGCCCCCACATGGCCATTTTTGATTTTTGATTTTTGATTTTTTTTTTTTTTTTTGCAGTGTGTTGCCTTGTGTGGCTCCCGTGGGCATCCACTGTATTCCGGCTGGGCACATGCAGGCTTGTCCTGAGTTTGGGTTAGATGCTTGGGTTTGTGAGACACACACCCCTCCTGCTTCCCGTTTCCATGGGCTTGCAAAGGGTGTGCCCAAGTGACATTGACTTACACGGTGACGTAGGACTCCCATGAGCTGTGTGGGCAGTCTGTAGTCAATACTGTGTATACATTCCTAGTGTATATTGTTGTTGAATTGTACACTGCATGGTGTATTTCTATGTGCTTGTGCATCCATGTCTTTCGCCTAATTTGCAGGTTAATTCCTCATGTTTCCACAAGGCCGTCTACTTTGGAGATGGAGTTCATGTTGTAAGCAGTGCACTTGGACATTTGCGTGGCAGCAGCACTGTACAGTTGGAAGTGGCCGATGTGCTGGCATGATCAGGTTGTAACACTACCACTACTTTAACTTAGTACTGTCATGTTTATGCTATGTTTGAGGTTGTGTAGCTGCATTGTATTGTTGGCAAGTATTTGGTCATGTGTGTTGTTAGTTCTACATTACTGGGAGCATATTGTGTGTGGGCAGTTTCCATTAAGGACACTGTACTTTGACACTTGTGTCATGTTTTGGGGATTGCTTTGTTTGCTCTCACATAGCATGACATGCCATGGTGTGTTGGGTGGCGGTGCTGGGGAGGGGTTGGGTGACATGGCACTGTTGTCATGTTGTATTTTGCAAGGTGGTAATGATTTTTGCAGCATAGAAGTGTGTCTTTTGATGACACAGCGTTGGTGGTGTTTGTGTAGGCAGGGATGCACACAATGTAACACTTCCAAGTGACCAATCTCAGGCTGGTATGGTTGTGACAGTTGACTGTCCCTTATGTCATCATCATTGATTGTCAGCTGGTATGTGCCAGGGCTGTGTGCACTCCACAGGGGTGTGATTTTAGGTGAAGTAATTAGCCACCAGCTGCGTACGGGCTGCCTCACCCCGTGCCCTTCCCCTCCCATGCGCAGCGGCCGTGCATGTGGTTGGGGATGTGGGGGCACCACCATGTCCACGGGCAGACCCCGGCGTGTTGCAACGTTGTGCAGGACACATGCTGCCACTATGATCCTGCACACTACTGGGGGAGCGTATAACAGCTGCCCATCACAAAGGTCAAGAGAGCAAAAGCATGACTTGAGCACTCCGAATGTGCGCTCCACTATGCCCCGGGTTGCAATGTGGGCTGTGTTGTATCTTACCTCGGGTGGCATGGTGGGGTTCCTAATTGGCGTCATCATGTGGGTGCTCAGAGGGTAGGCACTGTCCCCTGGGGAGGTGGTCATGGGTATTATTAGTGGGGTTGTGACATTGCTCAGTATCTGACATGCATGCATGTGCTGTGGCATTTATACTCACCGAGCAGCCATGTATCGCCATGCCGCCCAGCTTCTAGGTCCCGGATTAGGGTTGACATTCTGCAAATTAAACTATCGTGGGTGGACCCTGGATAGGTGGCATATACTGAGGTGATGATTCCCTTGGCATCACATACTACCTGGACGTTGATGGAATGCCAGTGCTTGCGTTTTCTATAGATGCGTTCTGATGCCCTGGGGGGACGTAGAGCCACATGGGTGCAGTCAATGGCACCTAGCACTTTGGGTGTGCCACCCTGTAAAAATCCTGGATGACAGCCTGCCTTTCTGCAGGTGTTCTGGGCAGGTATATGTGCCTGCGGACTGATAGGCGTGCAGTCATGATGGCGAAGACCTGGTGTAGGCAGCGTGACTGCGTGGCTGTGACACCCCCCTCCACTATAGCAGTTGTCCGTTGAAATGATCAGGTGTCCAAGAAGTGCAGTACATTGAGGACCTTATGCAGGGGTCTGAGTGCTTGGGAGCACAGGGTGGGTGATGTGAGGTCATCCTCCCACTCACTGACCAGGTCGAGTATTATGTGAGGTGGAAACCTGTACCTCCCATAAACCTGGTCATTAGGCATCCCAAAAAGGCTGGTTCTGGGTGGAAAAATTCTGGGCCTGACTATCCTCCTCCTCCTCCTGCGGTATCCCACGACCAATGCTGCTAGGAACGGTATATTCATCCTGGCGTCTGTGCTTGTTTGTTGTTTGCGCGCACTTTTATGCTGCGCGGGTCCCCACGTACGCCTGCTTCCTGCTGGCGTACGTGTTTCCTGATTAGTGCGTCTTTTTTGGCGCACGCCTTAGCCCCGTTCGATTCCATGAATACGTGTTTTGAACGTGCGTGTCGGCGTTTCCGCGCACTTGCCTCCTGTACATCCCCCGTGACGCCCACATTTTCACGAGTTGTTCCCCATTCCGCGTGTCACGCCTCCTGTTCCTCCTACTTTTGTTGTGTGCGCCACGCTATGTGCATTTCGCTGTGCGCTTACCGCACGCTGTTTGGAGACGTGTGCTCCAGCGTGCGCCACGCAGAATTTTGGCACATATCCTGGGATTTCCATGCGCACAGACTTCCATGAATCACTGTGCGCGGGTTTCGCTGCGATTTTCGCACTGGCACTGCGATTTGCACGCTTTCGCACGCTTGCGCTGAAAATTTCAGTGCACATTAATTCCAGGAATCGGCCTCTTAATGGTCAAGAAAGCACGGAACCAGTTAATGTAGCTGCAAAATAGTGCAATTTCCTAGGCATTTAATAGCTGTAATCTCAAGAAATTGTGCCCATCAGAAATTATTATAAAGATGAGTCAAAAAACAATTGGCAAAAATAATGGGCACTTGGCATAATACAGGAAATAACTGTAATCACAAACAATGGATGATTTTAACAGCAAGACAATATAGAGAGACTTGTGTAAATGATTTATTAATTGGCATATGGGGAGCAGGTGCAAGTGGATCTAGGTCACCTGGCTTAAGCCCCGCCCACCTGGTGCCTTCCTGGTTGCTGCTCTTTTTCCCTACTTAAGGAGCCCTCCAGCCTTGTTTCCTTTCCGATGAGGAGCAGGTGCAAGTGGATCTAGGTCACCTGGCCTAAACCCCGCCCACCTGGTGCCTTCCTGGCTGCCACTATTTTTCCCCACGTAGCAAGCCCCGCCCACCTGGTTCCTTCCTGGTTGTTGCTCTTTGTCCTTACTTAAGGAGCCCTCCAGCCTCTTTTCCTTTGCAGATGGGGAGCAGGTGCAAGTGGATTTAGGTCACCTGGCTTAAGCCAAGCCCACTTGGTGCCTTCCTGGCTGCCGCTCTTTTTCTCCACTTAGCAAGCCCTGGCCACCTGGTGCCTTCCTGGTTGCCGCTCTTTTTCCCTACTTAAGCAGCCCTTGAGCCTCTTTTCCTTTGCAGATGGGGAGCAGGGGCCAGTGGATCTAGGTCACCTGGCCTAAGCCCCACCCACCTGGTGCCTTCCTAGCTGCCGCTCTTTTTCCCCACTTAGCAAGCCCCGCCCACCTGGTGCCTTCCTGGTTGCTGTCCTTTTTTCCCCACGTAAGGAGCCCTCCATCTTCTTTTCCTTTGTAGATGGGGGACAGGTGCAAGTAGATCTAGGTCACCTGGCCTAAACCCTGCCCACCTGGTGCCTTCCTGGTTGCCACTCTTTTTCCCTACTTAAGGAGCCCTCCAGCCTCTTTTCCTTTGCAGAAGGGGAGCAGGTGCAAGTGACTCTAGGTCACCTCGCCTAAGCCCCGCCCACCTGGTGCCTTCTTGGCCGCCGCTCTTTTTCCCCATTTAGCAAGCTCCGCTCACCTGGTGCCTTCCTGGTTGCCGCTCTTTTTCCCTACTTAAGGAGCCCTCCAGCCTCTTTTCCTTTGCAGATAGGGAGCAGGTGCAAGTGGATCTGAGTCACCTGGCCTAAGCACCACCCAGCTTCTTAGCCGTGCCTCTTTCTTCCTGCTCTTAAATCTTATATCAAGGGTGTCTCTCGCCGGGCGTCCGAAGAAAAGGGCAGATGAAGTAAAGGGCAATTCTTGTTTGGACCTGTTCAGACCAAGAGGACCCAGGGCCTGACCCCCTAGTCAGACAGTAGGTAAGCATGCACTAACGTGTTACTCCCTCTGTCCCCACAGGCCATCCCCACCCCCCTTGGTCCCCCCGTGAGGTTCCCTTGTGCCCACCCCCCTTCAGACACAAGTGTTGCCTGTTTTGCTTGATTCTTCTACCCTGCGCCCCCTCGCCCCCCTCCAGCCTACTTCTGCAGGAGTCTGTCCCGATACATTCTGGTTTCATCATCACTGTCTTGTGGCCAATGCTGGATTTAACTTTTATGGACTTCATTGATGCATGGTGCGTCACCCTTTCTAAACTCTCATTCTGGATTTCCTTTGCATCTTGTACTTGGCCCTAAATCATGCTGTTCCCATCTTCATCTTGTATCCTGGCTTGCAAAATTATGTGTTACTACTGACTTCAGAAATTGTATTCGCTCTCCCCTCTTGCTTCTCCACTCTTTGACTGCATAGTCTCTGTTTTCTCCTCCCCTTTCTCCCTTTTCCTATCTACTCCCTTTACTTTCTTCTATGCACTTACTCTATCAGAATTGTCCTTGGACCTAGCATGATAGCAACCTGGTCTGTCTCCTCCCCTCCCACCTTGCTTGTCCTCCCCCCATCCAGTACTATCTGAAATGTTGCCAGGCCTAGTACGATAGTCGCTTGTTTATTCCTCTTCTCCCTTTCTGCACTCCTCACCCTCACCTTTTGTTTTTCTCCGGCTCTACCAGAAATGTCATCAGGCCTAGTACAGTAGTTGCCTGTCTGTTTCCATTTCCTTCCCACTCTCCCACTGCCTTCCTTATCTATGTCTTAGCTCTTGCACTATCTGAAATGTCGTCAGGCCGAGTACGATAGTTAATTTCACATCCTTACTGCTCATGGCCTGTAAGAATGTCATTGGGCCTCATTACACGGTAGGCGGAGGACCAAGGTGCTATTAGCACCTTGGTCCATGCCGGTAAAATACCGGCACTGCCTTGGTGGAAAGGGGAATTACCGCCCTATTCCAAGGTTGGCGGGGCGGTAATGCCCCCTTCCCCCATTGCCCTTCCCCATTCCCATTTTTGCCCCATAGGGCTCTATGGGAATGGTGAAGGCGCTAATTACAGCGCCGCAAATTGCGGTACCGTAATTAGCACCCTGATCCCTTTGCAGGTTGGTTTTTAACGCCTTCTAAACAGCAGGCGTTAAAGTACCTACCCGCAAAGGGACCTCGTAGTAAGGCGGTAAGGGTTAACGGTCACCGGTAACATTACCGGTGACCGTTAACCCTTATCGCCTTCCGTGTAATGAGGCCCATTGTATTTTCCCTTGTTCCCTCCCCTGCCTTGAAGCGCTTTGAAACACATTGTGTATAGGCGCTATAAAAATAAACTACCATATCATATCACAGTCAATACTGGATCAAAAGGAACCAAAACATGGACAATGCAGTCCAAAACCTAAATTAATTTTTTTCTAGCATAAATACATGCTAAGTGCAATTTCACTGCGAATTCAATTATTAAGTAAAGGTGCATATTAAATGCAGATTCAATTGTTAAACATACATGCACGGATACAACAAAAAAGTTTTGTAAAGAAACAACAGTTATGTTCATAAATGTCAAGGGTCAATGGCAATAAAAAAAAATCACAATGGCATTTCGGCAGAATAAGGAAATTAAGACCTCCTTCCTCAAGACCATAGACAATTGTGGACCCTGTAGATAAAAAGCGTAAACATAAGAACTCAAATGACAGAATCATGAGTATGCAAATCTACCCAAGTATAAGTAAACACAACAAAAGTGAAAACCAATCACCAATGAGGAGAGAGTTCCACACTGCATCCAGTTCCCATTAGAGTTGGAGCTCCACCTCCAGTATCACATCTAATAGCTGTGCCTGGCATATGCCTAATACTTATACATAAGTCAAAACTGTTTGCTTTGTCAATACTTGTTTTTAACAGGACTTCCGTGAAGGACACGCGTAGTGCTTATAAATTGAGTGGCTGAAGGCAGGACCGGTTGTGACATTTCTATTGCAAGAGTAGCACATTTACAGCCCCACTTAAGCCATTAACTCTCAGAAGAGTGCTTTGTAAACCACTGGCAGGCACTTCAAGTGCAAGGTTTGATGGTAAGGCTTGGTTAAAGTGAGCACTGAGAGTTCCCATGAGGAGGTGTTTTGGGCGGGGTGGGGCAGGAACTGCGTGGGAATGACCATAGAGATTAGCAGGGTCATAGCCAGTCAACGGGTAGGCACATAACCAAACAACACCTACAAGCTGTGTGTCCCTCCTCATATACATTTCTCTATTATCTGTATTCTAATGCAATAGTTTCAGCTTATAGGTGGCGCAAGTGCCACCTAATAGCCTAAACTAATCTGATTAGTACATATCTCATAGAAGCAAAGAAACTACTTATGATTTTGATTGATTTTTGTAGGGGTATGTTTGAAGTTTAGTAAGAATCCCAGCAGTCACACTTATATCAACACTGACAACACTGATTTAAGACTATGGGCCTCATTACACGGAAGGCGGTGAGCCATGGCGCTATTAGCGCCATGGCTCATGCCGGTAAAATACCGGCACCGCCTTGGCGGAAAGGGGATTTACCGCCCCATTCCAAGGTTGGTGGGGCGGTAAATCCCCCTTCCGCCATTGCCCTTCCCCATTCCCATTTCAGCCCCAAAGGGCTCTATGGGAATGGGGAAGGCGCTCATTTCGGCACCGCAATTTTGCGGTGCCGTAATTAGCTCCGAGGTCCCTTAGCGGATTGGTTTTTAACGCCTGCAAAAAGCAGGCGTTAAAGCACCAACCCGCTAAGGGACCTCGTAGTAAGGCGGTAATGGTTAACGGTCACCGTTACCATTAACGGTGGCCGTTAACCATTACCGCCTTCCGTGTAATGAGGCCCTATGACATTATTCTGAGCCTTTGTATGGAATTATTGATTCTAACATTTAGACATGTCTCTTACATGTGCACGCCCACACCTTTTGGTAATGCTTTGACTGTGGAGATTATATTTCATATTAATATAACACCTATTATCTCACTTTTTATTGCAGTGCTTAGAAGTAGGTCAAATAATGTCACGGCACACTTCTTATAAATGTGATAATATTAAAGTTATATTTTGTATTGAAAAAGGACTGAAAGGATCATGGGTCAGGAGAGAGTGTGGGGCAAATATGACAAATGTTTCTTTTTATCTGCACTTAGTGTATAGCTCAGTGAGTTAAATGCTCAACTGTGACATGTGTCTTCCTGCACTTTCCAAGTTCAAATTTTGGCAGCATCTAATGAGCCCTTCATCCTTCTGAGGTTGATAGCATGTGTATAATAATATGTGGCAGTAATTCCAACATTGTTACAGCACTTAGAAGTGGGAGGGTTCAAGCATGAAGCACTATACATAAACATGTGATATAATGACATATTATCTCAGCACGAGGGAAACGCTAGGCCACAGTAGCATCAAAAAGTGGAGCTTCCAGGCTGCCTGCCCTCAATATACAAAGCCTACTCTCTACCTGTACCCTTGCGAAAAAAGTACATTAGCCACTGGAAGAAAGCCAAAACGTATGTGATATGAGGAAGGTTCCTGGCAGGGGGAATTGTGGTGTGATTGTCAAGCTACAGCCTGAATTAAATGCAATGTGCACATATTTCTCCTGATAGAATCTGTAACAAACACAGTTTCTGTGTGCAGCATGTCCCCAGCACCAGGCCTCCTGTTGCTCAGTGCATGGAAGGGTAAAGGGGGTGAGGGCAGGCTTTATGGAAAGGGTTCGCCTGGCTCTTCCTAGAGACTCACTGCACCAGCAACAGTCAATACTGTACTCCAAAAACTAGAAATACTTCCAGAAACCAGTTATGCTCAGTCACTGAGCAACCAGCCTGTTTAAGTTACTCACATGGTGATAACGAGGCATGTTGCTGACCAAGAGGAAGCTGAGGGCCTCTGAGTCCATGAATCATGAATTTTCAGACTCTAAAAATCAGTGTCTGAAGAATATAAAATGGGATAATAAGGTGATTCAGAATCAGGCTTGGAGTCAGTGCCTTTCAAGCTATCCAGTTAGAATGGACTCTTTGTGGGACCCCCCATCAAATTTGTCAAAAAAGCTTAGTGGCTTTTCGTAAGCAGTCATTTGGAGTTTTAAGCCTCCCTGCTGGGTGTCTTTCTTTGTTTTGCTATGCAGAGGCCACTAACCCTGTCCTGTGATAATCTGTAGTTTTACCAACCTCTATATTGCTACATCTAGGGTTTGCCACAGGGTGGGGTCACAGGATGGAGTGGATGGTATGCACATATGTCCTCACAAATAAAAATCGAAGCATGGTCCACTTTAATTGTTTGTGTGTTTGTTTGTTTGTTTGTTTGTTTATTATTTATAATGCGCGTCATACCCGGTTGTAACAGGGTGCAGCAGTTACAACTATATGCGAAGCTTAGTTGCACAGAATTATACAGGATACATACAGTTAAGAATTAAATACAAAGAGGGCATATTTAGAAACATGGTATACAGTAGGCATATGCAAAAATAGAGATTAGAGGAGGGCTAATTACAAGCTGTAGTTGTCGTAAAAGTAGGCATAAGGTTAGGAATGCTGGTTGTTGGATTTTAGCCATAAAATGGTGTTGGCTCTAAACTTGTGGTAAGTTTGGTCAATTCTTAGGCTACGAGGCAGAGTTTTCCATAATTTGGAAGCTTTCACCGGGAAGCTGTTGCCTCCAATTGTGGACCGTTTGAAGCTAGGTATGACAAGACGATCTTGATTGGAAAATCTTATTGGTCTAGTAGACGTCTGCTTGTGAAATCTCTCAGCCAAGTAAATGGGTGCGACATTATTGAGAGATTTTTGTGTCAACGATAGAGTTTTTAGGAGGACTTTGTCGTGAGTTGGGAGCCAGTTATTCTGTCGACTGGTCTCGGAAATATGGTCTCTTCTGGACATGCCTAGGGCCGCTCTAAGTGCATTATTTTGTAGGATTTGGATTCTTTTAATGATGGCTTTGGGTGATCCTAGGTAGAGGGTATTACATTAGTCCAGGCGTGAAAGGATGAGGGCTCTGGCTAGAGTAATGCAACTGCTATCAGAGAGTAATGGTTTGCCAGTGCGTATCAGTTTGCACGTGTAGGCTGTGGAGGATGATAAGTAGTTGACCTGTTTAGAGAATGAGAGGTGAGAGTCGAGGTAGAAACCAAGTGTTTCTACCTCGCGCTCTACTTTTATAATATTGCCATCAATTGTGAATGATGAGTATTTAGGACCTAATTTTTTTAAGTTGCGCTGGGTGCCCAGGATGATGAGTTCAGTTTTATCATCATTCAGGCATAGACCGTGAGTAGCCATCCATGCCTGGATGATGATATACACTCTATTCACCAAGGCCAAATCCTTTTCATAATCCCCAGAAAGCGGGAGGAGGATCTGGGTATCAACTGCGTAGTTCGTGTAGGTGATACCAAGATGATCCAGATCATCGAAGAGGGGCTTGGTGAAAATATTGTAGAGTGTAGGCGAGACACAAGATCCCTGAGGCACACCGCAGGTAATGGGTATGGGGTCTGCGGCAGCTAGTGGTGAGAAGGACCTCATTGTTCTGCCATTTAAGAAGGATCTAATCCAGGTAATGGCTTTATCAGAGAAGTGTGCTGCTGTATTTAGATGGTTACAGAGGATAGTGTGGTCGACTATATCGAAGGCAGCTGAAGGCACTGTCTTTGAGCTCATCGATTTGGGTCTTCAAATCGATGAGGGCAGTTTCTGTGCCATGCTGGGGGCGGAAACCTGATTGTATAGCTCCTAACAGATGTTGTTGTTCCAGGTGTTTTTGAATTTGAGTATATGCTACCTTATCCAGGATTTTTAGAAGAAAAGGCACAGTGGTGATGGGTCTGTAATTGGTAGGTGTAGATGGGTCAAAAGTAGTTTTTTTTGTGCATTGGTGGTCACAGACAGACCTTTCCAAAAACTGTTCAATAATCACAGACATGTTTCACCCTTCCTTTAGCTCTTTGGAGTGGGGTATCTAATATGCTGGTAAATTAATAAAGTTCAACAGTGGAAATCATCAAGCTACCCAACCTTAAAGATAAAACCAGGGAAATCACTCATTCAATGTGCATTAGGAAACGTATTCTCCCATTATAATCTATGCACCCCATTGCTGCCTCCCATAACAGAAGTTCTTTACATAGATTGCACTGAATTCGGTCTCCCCATTCCTTATGATACATGGATTTTGTGATCAGATATGTGCTCTTAGGATTTTTAAAAAAACCTCACGAACTGAAACTGCTATTTTACATTTTAAATCCCAAAACTACACCAGATCAATGCCTTTTTATGATATGATATGATATGATATGATATGATATGATATGGTATTTGTAACGCGCCTATACACATGTGTTTCAAGGAGCGACGAGGCAGGGAGGGGGGGACAAGGGGAGACAGACAACGATCTTACTAGGCCAGGTGTCATTCAGATCGCGCAAGTGCAGGGGTGGGGGAGGGGGAAAAGTGCAAGGGGAAGGGGAGGGGGGGAAGTGCAAGGGGAAGGGGAGGGGGGGAAGTGCAGTACAAGGTAAGTGGCGTAACGTAATAAATAAATAAATAGGGCCAGCTGGTGGCAAGTGTGAGGTAAGTGCAGAACAAGTGCTGGGGGAGGGGGGGGGCTGTAGGGATACAGAGACAGTCCCGCAGTGCAAAGGGGTTCCAGGGCATCAGTGCAAGTGGAGAGTGGCAGGGCCCAGGGCCGAGGCAGTTTAGAGTGGTCCAGTTGCAGGATCAGTGCAGTTTCAGTGAGGAATTAAATTAGCTGTTCAGCAGGGGAGAGGGAGAGAGAAAGCAGAAGCAAAGAGGAAGGTTTTGAGGTGCTTCCGGAACCGGAGATGATCATACACAGGCAGGTTTTCACAGCTCTAGGTAAGAGGGCCCCCAGCCATCGTTTTCAGATGCCCAACTCCTCCCCACAGAATGGCCCGAACAATGGTAGTGGGGACGATGGAGGATCAGCTTCCCTGTGGAACTTCCAATCCATGCAGCCGATGCTTGTCCAGCCCTGGTTGGTTTCTAGATTTTTAACAGGGACACAGTAAAGGACACACAAAGTGCTTATACATCAAGTGGCTGAAGACTGGCCTGGTAAGACATTTGTATTACACCAGTAGCGTGTTTACAACTTCAATTAAATCAATGGGCCTCATTATAAGTTTGGCGGTAGCCTTGCTGGTAAAACTGGCACGATGCCGCCAAACTTCCACAAAATTCTGGCACCCGTGAATGGGCAATTACCAGGTCATTATGGCCCTGCCGGACCTGGTAATTGCCCATTCGTGGGTGCCGGAATGGAATGGTCCCAGAGCGGCACCCGCGAGCACAGCATGTTGGATGCACCAGCACCATTCATAATGCATCCGACCTCCCCATTCCCATTGAGCCCTATGGGGCTCAAATGGTAATGGGGAGCATGTGACTGTTTGTAACAAGCTAGAGGTAGGAGAAAGACTTTGAAGTTATACAAAGATGCCTATTGTTGCGAGTAGCGGCAGAGTTGGTCAAATGAAAGTGATCTGTTCTAGAAGGGGTCTGGCCATGGGGATATTATAAGGGCAGGCAAATTGGGGGACGGGTGGGATTGGCTCAGGTGCTTGGCCATGGGAGAATGCTGTCTGTTGGCTTGCAAGGCAAAATAAATGGGACCAATGTATCCATTCGTTACACAGCCTCATAGTAATGTAATTACTTTCCTTGGATAATGGCTAGAGTGTCTGTTCCAGTACATGGGCATAGCAGTACATCAGTGGTGTTCTTTAGGCTCTGCAGAGGGTTTTGAAGAAGCAAACCAATCAAAGTTCTATATGTGATGAGGGGTTAAGGCTGGGCAGGTAATCTAATCATTTTGTCTTAGCTTAGCACGTCTGAACTCAACACCTAATTCGCTTGCATGTGTTGTGTTTTGGCAATACAGCTTGTTCTCAGCCTAATGGCAGCTTCAGTCTTGTCTACGCGCACGTTCATCTTTTGCTTCATCCATTTGGTTCTCTGCGTACAGCGAACATTATCTTGCGCTTGAGTGATACAGTTTAAGATGGCACCCCATGGCTTCAAAACACCTTGCTAGGAGCACTTTTTAGGCACGGTGGTGTTGCAAGTGCAATTTCCTGGGGCCGCTATCCTTTCCTTAGTGCCAGGGGGCGGGCAATATTTGTACTGAGTATGGAGTTAGTGACAGTCGCCATTCTGTACAACTAAGCTTGAATACTGCCATACTGAACAGGAATCTGCAAATGTAGGTAGTCAACAGTTGTTTGGTACATCGTTATTGTCAAGTATGTATAGTTCTCATTATTACTAAGCATCTATAAACATGATCAGCCTAACTCCAAAGATATGCACATTAGCACATCAGGAGATGTCAGGGCGATTTCCACCTGTTTCCTTATGCATGATTCACAGAGCCAACACCCGGAGATGAAGGGACAATCCGTGTGAGTCTCCTAAACATTTGTTTGTCAAATATGTTTGCTCCTGAGCATCTCATAGATGTTGCAGGCATCTCCGGATGTGCTGCAGTTGTCGGCTTTGCTAATCATTTAGGAGGTAGATTGTGCAAATCCGAAAAGCGCAAAAGCATCCACTTACTTGCTCACGAGTCAAATTGAGTGGGAACTAACACTCATTTCATATTTGTTATAGTTATATTAGTATTTACAACCATTAGAGCAGACATGAAATTGTCCTTTTGTAGTTGAAGCATAGATCCTCATTTGTCTGGTAGGCCCTTTGCAGCTAACCCCTTCACTTGGAGTCCTGCTCAGCTGATAAGCAACACAACAATGAGTGGTGCTTCTGAGCTTTGGTTTGGCTTTGGCGTGAACTGCAGAGACTGGTTGCTCTGTTTAAACAGGCATATTTTGGGAAGTATGCCTTACAAGCTCAGAAGCACATAATCATCACATTATGCAACTCATTTGTTCTTCCTAAAAAAAATAAAAAAACTGGCAAAGCACTGATGACTACAATATCCTTTTCTGGGATCTAAGTAACTCTTAGTGTCGTTCCTTGATTTGTTGACTCACAGTTGTGACATGTATGGTTCACATAAGCAAGACCACACACAGACCACTTTGAGGTCATTACCGTGTCTTCAACAACAGCCCCTAAAGCCTGTACAGAGGTCAGGCGACAGATGTGACCCAAACATGTTAATACCTTACAAAAAAACAGTGCTTCAATTGCAAGAGCAGAATTGGCCTATAACAATTTAAATGTGTCCGGGTTGACAGTGGACAACACCTTTCATGAAATATTCGAGGTGCTTTTCTTAGGATTTCTTACATTTGTAGGTAAACCCCTAAAAGCGGTTACATATAAATGAAAAATCTGTTTTGACTGAAGAGAACAAAACCAAAAGCAATGCAAGAGGCTCTCCATCTTTTGCCCCTCGCACTGACATGGCCGCATGCCCGTAACAGGCGTGTTGGCCTGGGCTAGAACACGCTCTGAAGTCCCGCTGGGGCTCTAGTCCACTACTTTTTTGTAAAACTCCTGCACCCATATTTGCTTCAGTACAATGTATTGTGAACCAGGGCGATGATTTTGGTTTGGAGAAAGCACGCGACCACTAAAGATGTGTCAGAAACTCGCGCTTGCTTGATCTGAAGCAAAAAACAACACAGTGAAGACTAAGGAAGAGCTTTTGAAGGGCTGTTTAGAGATAGCAATGCCTGTTAGCTGGGGGAAACATGCTGTCAATCATTGTCTCACTTAACATCAACTTCACTTTGTAATGCCTTTTCTCTGTTCCTTTCTTGTTAAATGTGCCTCTTCCTCTCTCCTTCACTGCTCCTAACCATGTCTGGGGTGGAAGTGATAAATGTCGCGTGCCCGTGTGGCACATTGCGATCAAATTGAAATGTTCTGAAAAACATGTATTTTGTCAAACGTCCTGCATTTTAAAACCTCGTGTCACAGCAATCACCGTCAAAAAGGGGGTTGAAGTATGCGTTTACCCAAAAGGCAGAGGTTGTGACTTTTCCCCAGTTATTTTTTTCAGTGACGGCTCCAGGTCTTAACCTCCAATCAATATGATATCGATGTACATAAAACATATTGACCTATGGATTGAACATACCATATTTACCAGAATGAACAGCTGCCTCTAATTACACATGTCAACATTATGCTAACACAAAATGAATCATGTTCATGTTTACTGTGCTACGCGTGAGTGCAGTGTCTCACAATAACAGCAAACAAAGCAAAAAGAGGCACACAAACACTTCATTGGTTTGTTTGCATGGCATAGATTTCAAGATGCGCTTGACGAGCCCTGCGCTTCTCCATTCAAAGGCTGCATTGTTCAGGACAGTATCAGCTGTGAGGATCTATTCTGAGAGCCCATTTGAATAACAAAGGGCTGTAATTACCATGTCTATATTTCATACCAAAATGTTAATGTTATCCGTCTTAATTACATTCGATGAAAACAGAGAACAGTGTGTAGTGGCTGCGTTTCCAAGAAGTGATGTCATAACAATCACAGTGTGCTGCTAACACATTACTCTAGCAGAGCAAGGGTCTGGAAGAAATCGCCCCCCCCACTACATATTCTTGTATCCAAACATTTCTCAAAATGTTTTTCCTCTAATGTTCTTCATCTATGCAGTCACATCACCTCGGTTAACATTTCTTTTGCAAGCTACTTGTAAAATGGAACTATTCTGAATAAAACACTGCATGGAGGTCAATTCACCGAAATGCCAAGTAACAGTTGACAATACATGATCTTTTGATCTTTTGAGGTCGTGCTGCGTAACATGATGTGATGTTGTCTGGCCTTTGATACGTGACGTCACTGATATAAACACACATTTCACTTTGTACAAGAATAATAACCCTTTTTAATATTCATTCGGCATTCGAGAAAAAACTCTATGTTGTTAGGTGCAAAAGAGACCTAACATGGCCACCAGCATAGGATTGAAGTATGTTTGGGAAGGTAACATACTAGCTTTACTACAAGATGGCGTGCTTAGTCATGTGACCATGAATGACTATGGGCCTCATTACGACCTTGGCGGAGGTCCATGGCGCTATTGGCACCATGGACCATGGCGCTAAGTTGCCAACTCCGCCATGGTGGATGGCGGACTTACCGCCCCATTCCGACCTTGGCGGGGCGGTAAGTCCCCAATCCCCATTTACCCTTCCCCATTCCCATTTTTGCCCCATAGGGAATAATGGGAGTGGGGAAGGCGTTAATTACGCCAATGTAAATTACGGTGGCGTAATTAACATCAAGGTCCCTTAGCGCCATGGATTTTAACACCTGCTAAAAGCAGGTGTTAAATCCGCCATGGCGCTAAGGGATCTCGTACTCAGGTTAGCTGCATGAATGGACACAAATTAATAGATATGATAAAAAGACTCTTAAAACTGTTTGGCCAGCTCTCTCTACTGCAGGTGCAAATATATAATGCAGTCATAATCATAGAGTAAAGGGAGCTCTGGAGGCCAACTACAGTGTACAGTTTTGCAGTAGGCCTGTAGATGTACAGACTGGATGAAACTGTTGATCGCTATTTTAAGTAAATATCAAGTTAGCTTTGTGTATTCATTATGTAAAATACTAAGCAGAGTGGAAGGCATAGCAGGCAGAGAACTGGCCAAAATGGGCAGAATATTGTAGTTTGTGGCCATCTCACTTTCAGGGTAGCGGGTATAAACCAACATGGTAAGATAGAATGTCAAGATGTATGGGATCAGCTCATGGGTTGTGCAGTAGTTGCAAACTGTATGTAATGAGCAGGCCACAGGACGAGGTTTGCCATCAAAGCATTTGGCCGCATGGTCATGTACATTTTCAAAGGTGTCCACTCGTCAATATGATGCACCTTCTCAACAAAATTAAATCTAGTTGACACTGAGATTTAGATACTCTTCTCTGTAAAGCTGTAACGCTCACCTGATTCCCACGGAGGCGCCGGTCTTGGCAGGATGGTGTCTGTGACTCGAAAAGTGAAGTGCAGGACTCGATTGGCTTCCGGGGCTGAGCCTCTTCGCACTGTGTGTCTAACTCGAAGAGTGAGATATCTTAGATAGGTGAATGCTGGACTCTCCATCTGCGTCTGGTGCAGGGTGCCGTTGCCAGTTCCTTCACTGGGTGAAACGTAGGCCTCTTGACATCAGAGGATTGCTACCGTCGTTAACTGCACGAACGGTGAGTTTCCGGACACCTTTTAAGTCCTTACAGTCTTTAGGTGTGTGGGCACGTTAATGTGGAACAGGGCTCTGTATAATGCTTTTTCTATTTGTCTTGCAGGGCTCTTGAGGTAGAAGATGGTGTGAAGAAAGCCGAAGTTCGAGCCAGAATCTTGGAATGAAGCACTTGGAAATGCGTAAGTAAATGCCGGTTGCCTGCTTTTCAAAAGCTCTCTAACTGTCTCTTTTCCCTTGCAGTTGTGAGTTCGGGTGTTGAAGAGACGCTGGAAACGCCGGAGTATTTGCAGGCGCCCTATTGTGGCGGGCGCGATGGCGCGTAAGTAAAATACCTGTCTAATGTCTCTTCTTTTGTCTTACAGGTGCAGGATTGCAGCGTTGAAGAAAACCGGAATTCGCGGAGTGCCGGTAAGTAATTCCACATAGGAATAACTATGCTTTTGTCTTCACAGGCGGAGGAGCAGCGTGAAGAGATGGTAGCTGCCGATGGATCAGGTGAGGAAAGCGCTGCGCGTGAAGGTTGCTGTGCTAACCTGTTGTTTCTTGTCTTTGCAGGTGCTACTGAAGGCTGGATACAGGAATGGTAAGCGTTTGTTCTTGCAGGTTCAGGATCGGAAAGAAGAAAACTGGAACAGACACGGTGAGCGTTCTGCTGCAGATGCAGAATAACGTGAAGCACGTTTAATCAACCGGGTGTGGTTTAAATAGCCTTGGAGTGATGAGGCGTCTTCCTCCACGGCCTCGCCTAGGTAAGAAAAGAGTTCCTGTTCCAGAATAGTTCCAGTGTTGTATCCAGGGAGTGGAGCTTGCCCCACCCAGGTAAGAAAGTAGTACCGGCTCACAGAGGATTCCTATGTGGCTGGTAAGTAAGCAGCATGGTCTGCTGCAGGTAAGTCCACCCAAGCATCTTCATACAAATTATGAGCCCGGCGCTTCCAGTGCCGGGACCAGTGACTTTGATGAGCCTGGTGCCACCGGCGCCAGGGCAAGGTCCAAAAGGTCCCAGTGGGGACCGGCTGGTGCCTAGGATGAAGGTTAGGGGCCTGCTTCCAAGGACGTTGGGCTGGTCCTAGCTCCTTGGAAGCAGTGATCATGACAAAAGCACGGAGACCATGCAGTGTTTTACAGTAGCAATACTGTAATTATGCATTATGTAAACTATTACATTTTTAGAAAAAGAATTTAAAGACTTTTTTTTAAATGACTAACACATATCAGTCTTTGGCAGACGTGATAGTTAGCTTAAGAGTATTATCCCGATTATTTCTGGTTTGCAATTATTTGAAAAATAAAAATGAAATGTGCGTAGCACTCCAAGCACCATACTTAGATGAAACTGTAAATGTTAGCATGTGCAACACTTAGAATTGAGAACATTAGCCTGCACTGTATCTAGATAGGATTGTGAATGTTAGCGTGGCCACACTTAGACGGAATTCATAACTTTGGCCTGCGTCGAATCTAGATAGAATTGTGAATGTTAACATATGCCATACCTAGATGGAACTTGAATGTTAGCATGTGCCACACTTAGAATTGAGAACATTAGCCTGCGCTGTACCTAGATAGGATTGTGAAGGTTAGCGAGTGCCGCACTTAGACGGAATTATGCAGGTCAGCAAGTGCTACACTTAGACAGAACTGTGAATGCTTGCATGTTAAATGTCATATAACCCACTGACCAATATCAACTCCCTGCATACTAATCTAAAAATAAAACTCACACAACAAGCTGCACGCACTTCACCACATTGCAACAGCACATAAGCCTCACCAACAGCACACACGGACTGACACCGATCCAATACTTGCACCAAAGCTCAGCATCCGGTGTCTACCGAGTTGAAGCTGCCAACAGTACACCACTCCTCTCACTATCCTACTCCCTCTTCACCTTACTAACCCATCCCACCTTCTCGTTTACAGATCTGCCGGAGCGCCTGGGGACCAATTCCGTTGGTGACGGTGCACTATATAAGTACCTTTAACATAACATTCTACAGAATATCTAAATCGACTATACCCAGATGGTATGGCAAGGCTGTCTATAAATCAGAGTTGGTAAAGCAAGTCCTGATTCCATAATACCGTTTCCACCTCAAGGCCTGTTTAACACTATACTGCAATGCTGTAGCACGGTTTCATTGCATAATGCTAGCCTACCTAACCCCATTTCCATATGCCTAATTCTCACAACATAATAATCAATTACCCTACATTTGAACAACCTGCCAGATTCTATTATGCTCAGTTTGCAGTGCAAGGCCTATTCCTTTAGGCAAAGTTATAAAGAAAGGGATCCATTATAGCTTTCACGCCCCGGCTGGGGGGGCAGACGTGGGCTTTAACTCCCCTCCAGCCTGAGCTTTGGTAGGGCAGAGCGAAGTGAGACCTGGTCCCTTTTCTATTTAAATGGTAGTGGGCATTTTTATTTCTCCGACAGGAGATGGGCTCGCGCTAAGCTCATCTCCCTTCGGACAAAAAAAATGAAAACCATCTGCACCCCAGGAAATCCTGGGGTGCAAATAGCTTTCATGCCCAGCTGGGGGGCAGACATGGGCTTTAACAGCCCGCTAGCCCAATGTGTGGTAGGCACGAGCTAAGTGAAGTATGCACACTTTCCTGCTTACCCTGTTGGTGCCCATCTTCCATCTTCCAGTATTAGGTATTACATTATTTAGGCAGTGTTTTTTGGGCTATATTTTTATGAGAGGGTCTAGGAAAGGCAATCCAAAGACCTAATAAATACTAAAATAAGCACATTACATTTTGGAATAATGACTTGTTCCTAGCATGCAAGCCTACCATAATCCTAAAAAACAAAAAAGCATTTGACGGCCCTGAGTGGGAATATCTTTCTAGGTGATGGCTAAGCATGGGCTACTGATATCATTTACTGAAAATGTGTGATTAATATATTGAAACTCTACAGGATCTATCATATGTAATGAACATACATGGAGCAGTACGGATTGTGGAACCGAAAATAAAGCAACCACACACCCTGAGGCAAAGCCTACTGACCTATTAACCAACCCCTGATCCTTTCTCCCCTCCTGCATGCTTCCCACATACTACACACACCCAAACGGGCCAGCCGTACTACACACAAAACACACAAGTTGCACATCCACCACAAGAACAAACATCCGCAAACAGTCCTGTTCTCATCCACAACAGGACTGCAAGACTTGTCCTTGGCCTCAGGCCCAAGGATCGTATCTCTCCAGGACTGAAATCTCTGCACTGGCTCCCAGTGGTTGCGAGGATCAAGTTCAAAAACCTCTGCATTGTCCACAGGCCTTCTGGGGCCTGGGGCCTCAATACCTTCAACTCTCTCTTCCTAAATATCCTCCTTCTCGAGCTCTTCGCTCATCCGCCTCCAACTCCCTCAGGGTCAGTTGCTTCTCCAAGCAATTAGTTGTTTGTAGATCTCTTTCTTCAGCTGGGGCCTCCCTCTGGAACAGCCTCCCTGCCTCTCTGAAAATTGTGTAGAACCATCTCTGATTCCAGAAGCACCTCAAGAGCTTCCTCTTTGCTTCTGCTTTCTATCCTCCTCTCCCCTGCTGAACTCCTGGCTTAAACTGAAACTGCACTGGTCACCTGGCTACCCTCAGTTCTCGGGCCCAAGTCCCCTCTGCCCCAGTTGCACACCTGCACTGCCCCCCTGGCAACCCTTGCACTCTGGGGCTGTTTCTGTATCCCTACAGCCCCCTACAAGCACTTGACACCTGTTGTCTGCACTCGCCCATGCACCTGCCACCAGCTGGCCACACTTCTTATTTATTGTTCCTATTTATTGTTTCTGTTTATTACTGTTTATCCTATGTACTGCACTTCCCCTCCCCCTTCCTCCTCGACTTTTCCCCTTTCCCACCGCCCTGCACTTGCGCGATCTCAATGTCACCTGTCTTTGTAAGATCGTTGTCTCTGTCTTCCCTCTATTACCCTCCCTTGCCTCATGCGCCTTGAAACATTTGTGTATAGGCGCTTTATAAATGCCCTATCATATCATATCATAACAAACAACGCAGACACTGAACATTACCCCTCCACACAAAACAAGACCGGTGTACACAACAAAGCACACTCAAAAAGCTGACACGCACAGACGCCAATTTCTTTGGTTCTGCAATCATCGATAGAAGAGCACAACCTCTATTCTATCCCTCTTCCCTCACTAACCCAATACAACCACTTTTTTACAGAGCCACATGAGCGCCTGGAGACCATCAAAATGGCAGCGGTCCACAGTCTAAATCAACATAACATAACATAAGATGTCTGAAGACTTCCTCATTTCTAGAGGAACGGCAAGAATATCCGCTTTCTCTACAGCTATTTCTCTTGGCACTAGAGCCATCATTTGTCACCATTAAGGCTAAGGATCAAATCAAATGCAGCAACACAATGGCTAGCATTACCAATACAATTATATAGGCTGAGGGCTTTCTAAGGACATTACAAGAACCTCAGAACTTGATTAGGGAAAAAATGAACTTTGCAGCCTCTTCTATTCTTTATTGAGTTATAAAAATAAGTTGGTTTCAGCGTAAGGAATGACAAGTGAGTGAAACCGCAACCCGGGCAGACATAACAGAATATAAGTCATGCAGATAAAAAGGGTGCCAGAGATGATACAGCCAATTTCTGCCCTATTGCATATTTAGATGTGTGCAGTAAGAACATTAGATTGTTAAGTAGAGGGACTGCCGGGTTGCTAAGTTTGGGGATAACTCAAACAAGCACTCTCACCCTTTCCCAGCTAAGGTATATCATTTATAGCAATAGGGGTGTGAGAATTCACAGCCTGTGATAGAGAGCAGTCAAATAAACAATCAATTAATCAAACAAATATACATTTATTAAATCCAATATAGTTAAAAAATTCCATAAATAAAACAATCCAGAATGTAGTCTTTTTAAAAAGTATTATTAAATACAATTCTGAAGTAGTGACTAGGGTAACGCAAACATCTAAACCGCTATAATTAGTAGTATTTCCGACATATGCAGTATATGTTCTAAACTGACAAGATATTATCTTTGTGTTATTCCACTTAACACATATCCTATGTAAGCTATTTATCCTCAACATTCAGCTCAACATGTTTCAGTTCAGTCCCAATATATGGTGAATATTCATCAGGAGGTAGCGAAATTCTGTCACTTCTTTAGAAATACATTCAGTGTAATGATTCCAAAAATGTAATTTTGTTTCCAATCTTGCTTGCATGACAGTGTATGGTTGCAGTCACAACCCAAGCTGTGATAAGAACAAAGACAAAAGGGGGCTATAAGTGCCATGTCTTCAGTCGGAAATTATAAATATTCCAAATAAGCCAATTAAGGGGAAAGTAATTACCTTGATTGGATAGGTGGTGGAGGCTGTCTGTAGGGACGCTCTTTAGATGGGACTCAATCTCCTATATATTCTGTGGATACAGACAAATAAATGTATAAATACATTTGGAGATCCTCACCACATAATGTACTAACTTCTTCATCACCTATTGTACTTCATAGGGTTAAAAAAGTATTTAACCTATTTACCTTGAAACAGCAATCTCTTAGATGTGGTCAATGCACCATCAGTAATGATTCTTCAATAGAATCTCTCTGCCATCGGTAATGCATCTATACAGGAGGAGTATCCTTCTGGCAATGCCTAGAACATGGCTCTAAATGGACATGGGAGAAGTGTAGTATACTATATGTTATGAATGATGTTTGAGTGAGTGCAAGAGCTGTGTTAGAATGCTAGTGGAGCTTGGAGTGTTGGGGCACCTGGGAATTCCAAGAGGGACGGTTGGGGATTTGGAGCTGGGCAGGGAACCAGGGTGGAAGCCATTGATCTTCTCTCTCCTACTTTCTGAACTGAACCTGTAACTAAGAAAGTAAAGCGTGTTCCTTTTCTACTCACTTGTGTGAGCCTGGTTCCCGCTCCTTGTGTGTTACTGGCCCAGGGTAGATCCTGCAGGAGGCAGGATACACCAAGAAGTAAATGCTAGTGGCACCTTTACAACATTCACAGGCTTTAATTCATGCAGGTGCAGTGTAAGTATAGCTATCTCACAGTCTATATGTATTAACAATAAGAAGAGGAGAGATCCAGGCACAAGCAATTTAGGTACATGCGTTTGGGGAAAGCGGCTGTAATTAACACACTCGCTATTCTTAGTGTGTTAGTAAAGAACCTGTGCTCCACCAAGACTGTCATGGTTGGCTTATGCAGATGACATGATACTTTTTTGATGTAGCAGTGTAAGCACATAGATGTATTTAACACAAGGGCCATTGACATTGTGTTGCAGTTTATTTTCAACTTATTGGTTGTCATTTTTTAAACACAAAGCCATTTGTGTTTTTCTGAACCTGGCTGACACACAACAATGAGAAGTTTTGAGCTGCTAGCAGTCATTCCACTCTGACAGCTAAAGCCTTTGCTAGCCAAACCTGCATATATGCTTGATATTTACAAAAGCTTTCTTGTTAGGGTGAATTGTGTTTAAGAAAAAAAGCGTACCAAACCCAGCGTGGTTTAGGTATTTAGTGATTTAGTCATACAATTCCCACAGTCATTTATGACAGATATAAAGCTCTTTGGTCATTCTTATCTTCCCAAAATTCTCTT
Source organism: Ambystoma mexicanum (assembly GCF_040938575.1). Lineage (NCBI taxonomy): Eukaryota > Metazoa > Chordata > Amphibia > Caudata > Ambystomatidae > Ambystoma > Ambystoma mexicanum. The sequence continues at coordinate 1,102,603,674 of NC_090924.1, read as the reverse complement.
TAATATGCAAAACAGCCAAAATAGCATTGGTTTTATTGGTGCCACTTCACGTTATCTTTGGAGTTCTTTCTAATCAATACACACATAAACTGTGTTAAGCAATCACTTTTATATTCAAATACACGACATGCATTTTTTTAAACCATTACAAAAATGAGGGTTTTCCCTTCAGAAAAGTAAAGGTTAAAGATGATGTATCATTTTGCAATATGAAACGCATGCCTGTGCTTAAGTCAAGCACAGAGTTCCCACAGGTGGCACTAAAATGATGTTCAGAAGCAAGCACTAATTTCCCTCCACAGCCCCACATTTCAGACATCTGTGGCCGCCCAAAAGGTGGGTGCAAGCATGAAATAGATCATAGAGAAGTTAAAATGGTGAAGAGTAAATCTGAAAGCACAAGTGCATCAAGAAACCAGTGAAAGGATACTGTGAGTGGTCGGTAAGGCGAGGCGGACAACTGCTTGTAGTTTTCGCAAGATTAGACATTCTACTAAGGATAAGGTTTGCAAATAAAGGCTTTCTTGCTGTACTCTTTCAGGGAATTCCCTGTCTAGTCTAAAAGCTAAGGGAATTACTCATAAAATAGGTAAAGTAGCCCTCACTTTACACAACAAAACATTCAAAGAATAATATTAATGAAACATAAGAAAATAAACAAGAATTTAACAATTTCTGGATGACTTTAACGTGTCCTGGAAAAAGAAAAGTATTGAACCAGTTTGTATCAGTTCCAAGTCAAAACAAAAAATCATCAAACAAAAATCCACTGATAACAATTTTCTGGTTTTGGTTGAAAAGATCCCATTCCAATTCCAGTCAAGAAAATAGCACCAATAGTAATCCTGGATATCTTCGTTTCAATATTGGTTGCCACAGTTCAAAGAATAGAATTTCTTCATCTACAACTTTACAATTAGTTAGGACCTCTGCAGTACATTTGGTATAATTGTCAGAATACTTCTCTTTGGGTTGCTGCTTCCCTCTTAACAACCACCCTTCTTTATTTTTTACTATGAGAACAGTCACCTTTGTCCCACAGTATGCCACTACTCAAAACCACTTCAATGTAACATACACTGACAGTTTTATATACCACCACAGTTCAGGTACTTCATCTTCAGTTTTATATCTAAGAATTATTAGGCATGTAATGACAAGAAATTTCAACCTCTACAGGTAGGCAATGCACTCTTCCCTTCAGTGACTTCCAAAAAGGGGGCCGGCTCTCTGCCTCTTCTGTCTATCTGACTGCCACCACGGGTAACCCGCCTATGCCCAGAAGACTGAATTCCCCTCAGCTTCAGCAGTCTTCACCATTACAGGTTATTTCCCCAATGTTCCTTCCAAGCACCCAGTACCCCTTCCCCAGACTTGTTAAAAACCCTGCTGTCCCAGCAATTACCCAGAAGCCGTAGTACCACTTTTTCAGCTTCAGAGAACAACGCCACACTTAGACTTAAGGCCACTCAACTGTTGACAACTTCACATTTTATGAGTAGGGGATTAAACAGTACTTCTTTCACTGGAAAAAGGATTTGCCTCTCGGCTTGGGTATTGCTTGTTATCTTCTTCCGTATAGCCACTTAATCAAATAAAGAACATCTATTCAGAACGTTACGAGGTTTAGTCTTCAAAGTTAAAGCATAACTACGCACAAGCGACCACTCTTTAGGATGGATTTTCAAACTTAAAAACTTGAATGAAATTGTATTTCCACGTAAGGCTAAAGAGGCAACTTCTGACTTTGGGAAACATAAATGGTCACACCCGACGTTCTTTTGTGCTTGTTTCACTAGTAACTCTTGGTTTCACTAGTAGCTCTTGTAAAACAGTATCACTGTTCCTTTTCCACAATTAAAGGCACACAACCACTCCAGTAATATGAAATGTATTTAACTTTCCACGATAACACTCCGGCTTTCAGAATATGTGTGCGTGTTACATTTTCATTGTTAGTGATGTACTTGAAAGTGACTAACAACTTCCACTTGCTTTCAACCCCAAGCAAGTTGCTTTGGAGCTAGTTACAGTTACTGACAAAGCTTATTAAGGGTTTCTGAGCTCTGATCTTCACTCACCACTCTCAGGGACATTGCATTTTCAGGTGGCTTCGGTCTCCAGACTTCCTCTGCCTCTGCTACTTCTTTGGGCTCACTTGGGATCCACACCCTTCTCCAGCAACGGTGCCTTCAGTCCGGCCTCTTTAATTGGGCGTCCCCTTCGTTCCCGAAACCCTCAGCTTGCCTTCTGGCTCTGGCCTTGGGTACCCGCACGATCACAGCTTTGTAATCACAGCAACTTAGCTCACATGGAGAAACCTTCACTTCTAGCATGCCGTCCTCTGCGCAGCCTCTGTAATAGAGGTTTTGAGAACACAGGACCCTCTCACATCTTGCAGGTGAAATCTGCTGTCTCTAACTTCCAGCATCCTTTCTGTACTGCCACTTCCTTTTGAATTGCCAGCCTTGTGCTTCTGCTCTACTACTACCACTACCACTGCCAGCCTTCCAACACCTGCTCTGGCTCCTTCTTCCTCTCCTTTCCTGCTGCAGCCGTATATGCGCCACAGGTTTGACAATTGGCATCAGGTATGAGCCATAAGCCTCAATTGCCTGATGTCTGAAATGGCTATTAGGCTTAATTGCCTGACTGCTTCATCTACATGCCTCATCAGCCCTCCTCTTCGTCTCAGTCTCACTAGGATTCTGGGACATGTAGTTTGTTTTATCAAAGTTGGGGTTTTCCACTTATTTACTTCGACAAAGTGCCATCAAAAGGGTGGATTATGGGTAAAGTTAATATGTGATCCTTCTGCAGTACACCACCCCCAGGGTTGGGATCAGGAAGCGTCTGCTTTTCCCTGGCCACATGAGAAGAGTCCCAGACCAGGTTTCTATGAAGAATCCTATCAGATTCTTCACAATACCCAAAGCCGTAGAAGGATGAAAACAATAACAGTGTGCCAAAGGTACACACTGTTTCACAGCAGTAAAGGTATCCTGTAACGATATCCATTCAGCCATCTTTACAGAAGCTGCCCAGTGCTAAGAAGGCAAATGGCATCCCTGCTGGGTTTATCATGTGTCTTTGATGACATTCTGCTGCACGCTCAGTACAACCAAGAGAACCAAATGCAAAGTATGTCACACAATGCATAACTGTGATGTTTATAAGTAATCTTTACATCTTTATATATAAACCTGAATGTATGTATGTTTGTCCGGCTATACAAATCCAAACCGTTGAACCCATGTCTACCAAATTTTGCATGGATTCGTCTTTTGTGTGGGGCAAGATCGTAGTCTATGTTTGGATGCAAAAATATTATATGCAAAAACATTTTTGGATGTGTGTGTGTATGTTTGTCCGGCTATGCAAATACACACAGTTGAACCCACTGTTATCAAATTTTGCATGGATTCCTAAGATTGTAGTCTATGTTTGGATGCAAAAAATTCACTCCGTAGACACCCTCATTTACTGATGCTCACCCCGATTCATTACATAGGTATTAGAAGGAGGCACAATTTGGAAAAGTGTCTGAAGCAAAATGTTTGATGTGTTGCTTATTCCTTTGAAATGTATTACTACTGTCTACAGTTCGAAAGTGTTTATTAAAGCATTTTTAAAGAGAATTTTAAAAAAGCACTTTTAAAGGGAATTAAAAAAAGTATTACATTTATTTTTATCACGCCACTCCAAATATGCGAAATGTGAAGGTTACAGTGTACTCAAGTTCATTCACAAGAAGAGAGAACAATTAATCCATCTTTCTTGGACATTTTCTCAAATGTGCTGAAGCCATTGAGTGACTGAAACATGCCGCACAAAAAAACAAACATCACTTGGAAAAGCTCCATCTGATGCAAAAGGAAAATCAATGTCAAGAGCTTCTGAAAAACAAAAACAAACAGCAGCATGATTTGACGACCAGAAGTCAAGAGCAACTTTCTCCAGGGCAAATGAGATACCAGAGCAAATTGAAGCAAGACTTGCCGACAAGAGGACAAGCGCAACATCCTCCAAATCACATGAGACACCACGCAATCAGGACACGGGCAACGCCGGGTACCACAGCTAGTTAATTATATTTTAAATACATGATAGGCCTTTTACTGTGAAACAGTACTTAAAACAACAGCAGGACATCTATATATATACCCACAAATCTCAAAATGGTCCTGTAAGGACCGGTGGGGGGGTCTGTACTTCCGCTCTCTATATGGTAGAGGAGAGGCACAGAGGACCCCAGCCAAGATTCTCTAATACGGTAGCGATGGACGAGCAATCAAGGCCTAGCTTCTCAGGAGGTGATGCAGGCTGGTTCTTAAGTACAGTGTATCCCCAAGCCCCCACAAAGGAATGTCCACACACTGTATTACTGAAAACACAGTCTTTATATAATTAATATTCAAGGGTTATGTACACTTATCACAACAGCGCACTTTGTGCTCAGGAAAACCAATAATGGTAAATATCTACAATTCTAAAGTGGTACCACTAATATTAGACCTCATAACAGTGCATTCACAATACTGTAGAAATGGCACGCAGATCAATAAGAAGGAAACCAGCAATAGAGAGAGGAGAGATACCAGAGGGTTGAAACAATAGGCAGAAGACTGGCCCTTGCTACTGGACACAGTTCTGTGTGGAGATCCCCCCACTTGGGCAACCTGTAAAATAAAGAGATATAACACAAGCCCAGTCCATATATTGTTCAATAGTCTTATTCTCTCCTACAATGTTTTTACCCCCCCAATGTACCTGGTGGAGTCGAGTTCTTCGAAGAGGCGTCGACAGATCCTTCTTGAATGACCCCCTTTAAAGCAGGAGTCACGGATCGTCGAGAGGCGTCGAGAAGCGTCGAGGAACTCGGTGTTCGGTGTCGGGGAATCGACGGCCCTTCTTGAATGCCTTCCCTTTCAAGCGGGAGACACGGGGCGTCGAACGTCTGACAACAAACAGGGTAGAACGGCGTCGATGAGGCGGCAGGCTTCGATCCGAGCGGTGCTCGTCGGCGTCGAGACGTCGGCGTCCTGCGAGGAAGAGGCGTGCGGGGCACCTCGGCGACACTAGTTCTGGACCGCAAAGATTGTGAATGACGGTGGCCCAGCAAGGGCGTCGAGTCGCTCGAGTCTTTGGGGTCGTGAGGTGGCGGGAAACCCACCGGCGGATTCTCCTCGGCGCGTTGGTCGTCCTCGACTTTCTCCGGCAGGATAAAGCGGTCGACGGTGCGGACGAGGGAGTCCTTCGATTCGAATGTTCTTAAGCAAGGAGCGGACGGCTCCGGTCGTCGGCGGCACGGCGTCAAGTGGTTCCCACGGCTGGGCAACACAACTTCGACGGGCCTCCAGCGGTTACACAGACCTGCGAACCCTGGTCGACGGCAATGGACTTCGACAGCGTCGAGGTCCGGGTGCTTTACTTCGGTCTCCTCGGCAGTCCCCTTCTCCGGTCGGCAACCTTTCGATGGTCTGGCGTCCAGGGAGCTTCGGCGAAGATTCAGCGGTGCTCGATGGTCCCTCGGAGCACGGGAAGAGGGCGCCTTACCAGGTCCTCTCTCGGGTCAGTCCTCGACGAACACGGCAGCCTTCGGATCGGTCGAAGCAAATGCAGCAGCAAGTCTTCTTCTTCCAGCTGGGCGTCGAGGGTCAGCAGTTCCAGTTACTCTTGAGTGGAGACTCAGCTTCTGAACGCTTCTGAACAATTTCCAGTGGTGAGAGGTCCCCAGATATACTATTCTGTCTCTCATCCACACTGCTGGCACACACACAGCAGCCAATCACACAGAAGGGCATTGATGCAGTCAGTCAGCCAATCAGGCACACAGTGCATTCAGGCCACACTCCTCCCTTTCAGACACTCACAACAAGGAATGTGGATTGGGACAAGTACCCAGCCATTCAACACTACACACTGCATTCAGGCCAGTTTCGGGCAGGGCTGTCTCAGTCTTTCTCTCACATGCCAGAAACCAGACAACCACAACAAGGAGTGTATATTGGTCACCCACTCCCTTCACCCAGGTCCCACCCGCAGGAGGTACCCACAACATACAGTGAATGGGAAGGCTCCAGTCAGTCTAGCTGGGCCTTCACAACAACACCATATATGGAACTTCCACCCAACAGCCAGTCAGGGGGAAGGGACAGAGTCAGGGCTTCCCAGGACTTTGGGAAAACAAGGTAAGAGGCAATAGAAAGCAAGAGGCCACAGGGGCCATCTTGTTTTCCATCAGGAATCAACTGATTCCAATGGCAGGGCCTGGGTATCCCAAAATGGAGGACACCCAGAGCACCTGTCAATTTCAGCATGGAGCTGCCACCAGCCCATACCCTGCTCTGTGGGCTACCCACAGGTGCCCAAAAACATACACTAGGGGCACAGGGTTGTACCCCTACCCATGGGTGCCATAAGGGTATCCCATGGGTCTGTTCACCAAACCAAAAGGGAGCTGCACTGCCAGGAGTCCCACATGGACTCCTGGGCAGAAAACACGACAGAACACACGATAAAAACAGTAAAGGACAAGGATTCACAGGCCCTGTCCCTCTGATGCATTTCCAGCATCACAGTCGCCCCCCCCAGACTGAGGTGGAGGGTGCCTAATCTCCCACGGGATAGACACCCTCATCCAGACGGTCAACATACCTTCTGGAAAGGCCATCTGCATTATCGTGACTCTTCCCTGGTCTGTGCTCTATGGTGAAGTCTAGCCCTTGCAGGCTAATGGACCACCTGAGCAATTTCGGATTCTCACCCTTCATCTGCATAAGCCACTTCAGGGGCTTATGATCTGTTTGGACCTTGAAGGTGGACCCCGTAAGGTAGGGCCTAAAACGCCTAAGGCTCCAAACTATGCTAAAACACTCCTTTTCAACAGTAGCCCACTTAAGTTCTCTACCCTTGAGTTGTCTACTGATGAATATGATAGGATGTTCTCTCCCTTTGTCATCTAACTGGGACAAGACAGCTCCAATTCCGGTGTCGCAGGCATCCGTCTGGACGATAAAGGGTCGGCTGTAGTCAGGCGCACACAACACAGGTGCCCTACACAGACTTTCTTTCAAGCCCTCAAAGGCCCTCTGACAGTCTTCGGTCCAATTAACCTTCCTAGGCTGTTTGGGCGAAGTTAGAGCTGTCAGGGGTGCAGCTATGGTTCCATAGTCTGCCATGAAATTGCGATAGTACCCAGTGAGGCCCAAAAAGGCTCTCACCTGGGTTTGAGTAGTGGGAGTCTCCCAGTTCTGTACGTCCTGTACCTTACTGGAGAGAGGTTGGATTTGACCCCCTCCTACCTCATGACCAAGATAGGTAACTTTCCCCTGAGCTATCTGGCACTTGGTGGCCTTGATAGTGAGGTTAGCCCTTTTCAAGGCCTGCAACACCTTATCCAGATGTGTCAAATGCTCTTCCCAGGTGGAACTGTAGACAGAAATGTCGTCTAAGTAAGCCACACAAAAGGCTTCCAGCCCACTGAGCGCATGGTTGACCAATCTCTGGAAGGTGGCAGGGGCATTCTTCAACCCAAAAGGCATGACCCTAAACTGGTAGAGTCCCTCAGGTGTTGAGAAAGCCGTCTTTTCCTTGGCATGGTCCGTCAGAGCTATTTGCCAATAGCCTGATGTAAGGTCAAAGGTGCTCACAAATTTGGCAGCACCTATGGTGTCCACGAGCTCATCAGCCCTGGGCAATGGGTGCGCGTCAGTTTTGGTGACGGCATTGACTCCTCGGTAGTCCACACAGAACCTCCAATCCTTGGTACCCGCCTGGGAACTTGCCTTGGGGACAAGGACCACTGGACTGGACCAGGGACTGGTTGAGGGTTCAATAACACCCAGATCCACCATCTTGGCGACCTCAGCCTGGATGTGGTTCTTGACGGTATCTGACATACGGTAGCACCTGCTTTTGACAGGCACACTGTCACCAGTGTCGATTTCGTGCTTACACCACGGTGTAAGGCCCGGTGTCAGTGAAAACAGAGAGGCATACTGCTGGAGCAAAGCCCTGCAGGCCCTCTGCTGCTCTGTTGTCAAATCTGGAGAGAGACGCACTCCCTCCACTGAGCCATCCTGAGGGTTGCTATGCAGCAAATCAGGAAGGGGCTCACTCTCATCCTCTTCTTGCCCTGAAGCTAGCAAGAGACATGAGACCTCTGCTCGCCTGTGGAAAGGCTTGAGCCTGTTGACATGGAATACCTGAGGAGCTACCCCAGAGGCACCCATGTCAACCAGATAATTGACTTCGCCCATCTTGGAGATTATCCGGAAGGGTCCAGTCCATTTATCGGCCAAAGCTCTAGGCTTTGTAGGCTCCATCACAAGGATTTCCTGCCCCGGAGTCCAATCCACTTGCGAAGCTTTAAGGTCATGCCAGTACTTATTCAATTCCTGGCTGGCCTTGAGATTTGCTGTTGCCTGACCCATCATTTGTGTCATCCTCCGCCTGAGGCCTAACACATAGTCCCCCACTTGCTTGGCGGGACCGGGAGGGGTGGCTTCCAAGCCTTCTCTGATCAAGGCGAGGGGCCCCCTCACGGGATGTCCAAAGAGTAACTCAAAGGGGCTGAAACCAACACCCTCTGGAGGTACCTCTCTGTAAGCAAACAGCAGGCATGGCAGGAGGAGATCCCATTTCCTCCTTAGGGGCTCTTCCAAAGCACCTAGCATGCCCTTGAGAGTTTTGTTAAATCTCTCAACCAGACCATTGGTCTGGGGGTGGTAAGAGGTGGAGAACTTGTAGGTTACCCCGCACTCTTTCCACATGGTCTTCATGTAACTAGACATGAAGTTGGATCCTCTGTCAGAGACAACCTCCTTGGGGAATCCAACACAGGTAAAAATGCCCAGGAGAGCCCTGGCAACCACCTTGGCAGTAATAGTCCGAAGGGGTATAGCCTCAGGGTACCTGGTGGCATGATCAACCAAGACCAGGATGAACCGATGTCCACCGGAAGTGGGAGGGTCCAGGGGACCGACAATGTCGATGCCCACCCTCTCGAACGGTGTGCCAACCACTGGTAATGGCTGCAGTGGGGCAATGACCCTGCCTCCAGTCTTGCCAGACAACTGACAAGTTGGGCAGGTCCTGCAGTGGGACTCCACTTCTACTCCCATCCGGGGCCAGTAGAAGTGGGCAGAGAGCCGCTGCTTAGTCTTCTTGGTACCAAGATGACCAGCCAAGGGCACCTCATGCGCCAACTGCAGCAGGAAGGGCCGGTAAACCTGGGGTACCACCAACCTCTTGAGGGCACCAGGTTCAGGCTTAGTGGGCTCACTAAAAAGGAGCTCACTCTCCCAATAAATCTTGAATGTCCTAGGCACTTCACCTTGTGCCTGGGACAGGGCCTGTTTCCTCAGACCCTCGAGAGAGTGGCACTCTCTCTGTCCTTTACAGAAGTCTGCCCGGGAGGGTCCCCCTTCAGCTAACAAGCATTGAAGGTCGGGATGATCCTCCGGGTTGAGAACCTCTCCCATAGGAGAGTCTTCTGTCTCGTCTCCCTCAGGAGTTGAGTTTGGGTTTTTCACTGGACCCATCCCGTCCGGAGCATGGATCCCAATGGGTGCTGTCGGAACAGCAGGAAGAGAAGGTGTTCCCCCCACAGAGGTGGCCTTCTTGGTCTTCCTTCGTCTTGCCTTAGGCCTCGCCTTTGGCTCGGGTACCTGACTCACAGCCAGACCCGGTGTCACCTGTGACCTAGTGACCGCAGCCGCAGTCATGGGAAGACCATCCGAGATCAACCCCAACTCTACTAGATCATTTCCTAACAGAATGTTAGCAGGGACATTGTCCTGAACCAGGACAGGAAGCTTTGCTGTCTTGTCTCCAATCATGAGTGTGACTAAGGCTACAGGCGATAATTTGCGAGGCCCACCAGCTAACCTGGTGGTTCTCAGAGGAGCACTTGCATAGTCCTCTGGCTTGAGCAGGGTCCTGTCCACCACTGTCATGCTTGCCCCAGTGTCTCTCAAGCCAGTAGAAGGCTGGCCATTCAAGAGGACACTTCTCAAAAACCTACGGGTGTTCTGCGGGATAGTCGCCAGTACTTCTGCGTACTGGTCCCAGGCCCCAAGGGACACTAAGGAAATCTCTACAGGAGCACCAAAGGTGATTCCTGTAGAGGAGGGGAGGACAGTGGCCTCCACCTCAGGCATGGGGTAAGGGTAGCTCAGGCTGACAGCCTGTACTCCAAGTGCCTTACCTTTACACTTGGAGTCACCCCTTTTGTGATCCAGGGCCCCACAGTCCCAACAAGTGCCAGGAGTGCGGGGTACGGTACTGGAACCACTGGGAGCCTGCTTTGTAGCAGGTGGACCACTACTCTTATTCCCACCCAGAGATGACTTATCCCCACTAGGTTTTTGGGTCTTAGGAGAGGAAGGTTTTGGTTTACCCGACTGTGATTGCTTTTGGGACTCCTCAGCTTTCTGAGAGGTCCCCTTTTCTTGGTCCTTGTCCTTCCCACTGGAGTCCTTAGGGGACACCCGGTGGGAGACCCACTTGTCAGCCAACCTAGCCAGCTTAAAGGGGTCCAAAATGTTCTGGTCAGCCACATACTGACGCAGCTCTGGTGAACAGGCTTCAGAAAAATGCTCAAAAAACAACAGGTGGGATAATTCAGCAAAAGTTTTCACCTTGTAACCATCAATCCACCCCATCATGTTCATGTGTGCAGCACTCACCCAGTCAACCCAAGACATATTCTCTCTTTTCTTAAAATCCCTGAACCTTTTAAGATATTGGGTAGGTGTCTTGCCAAACTTGGCAATTAAAGCAGACTTCATACACTCATACTGACCCCTTTCTTCCACACTCAGCTTCAGAATACAGTCATATCCAGTTTGAGGCACTCTGCTTAACAAACACTTAGCCCAATCTCTTTTATCCACATCATGAATTGCACAAGCCATTTCAAACGCTTCAATCCATTGGAGGATATCTGAACCCTCCAAAAACACACCAACCAAGTCTTTCATAAACTTGGTGGCTGGGGACCTGACACTCTCACTGGTTTTAGCTGAAGTCTCCACTCTAGCTTTCTCTAGCTGGATTCTCTGACATTCAGTGTCCTTGTCTTTGAGCGCAAGATCCCTATTCTTGAGTTCCACTTGCTGTTCCAGCTCCTCTTTCTTAAGCTCAGCTTCTATTTCCAACTTGCGATATTCAAAGGCCAATTTCATCCTTAATAACTCAAGTTCCATGGAATTGCTGGGGTTTGGAACAGAGGCAGCAGGAATGGTGGCATTCCCAGAAACAGATTCAGCGACAACCCCAGGGGCAGAGTCCTCACTGGTTGCATCTCCCCCTTCATCAAGTGTTTCACCATCAGTCTGGTAGTCCACCAGGGCAGCTATCAGCTCAGCCCTAGACTTATCCACAAAGTCTAACTCCCTGGCTTCACAAGCACTCTGGAGAGCCTCTAAGCTCATCCTAGTCAATTTACCATTCGCAATGGGCTCCATTGCTTGTAATGCAGTTATTTGGAACACACCCAAACCTTAATCTAATAAAGTGCGGATATTTTGTAAGTGGCACGGTTATACACTGAGTCTTAAAACCATAAGCATCCCACCGCTGCCACCAGCTTGTAAGGACCGGTGGGGGGGTCTGTACTTCCGCTCTCTATATGGTAGAGGAGAGGCACAGAGGACCCCAGCCAAGATTCTCTAATACGGTAGCGATGGACGAGCAATCAAGGCCTAGCTTCTCAGGAGGTGATGCAGGCTGGTTCTTAAGTACAGTGTATCCCCAAGCCCCCACAAAGGAATGTCCACACACTGTATTACTGAAAACACAGTCTTTATATAATTAATATTCAAGGGTTATGTACACTTATCACAACAACGCACTTTGTGCTCAGGAAAACCAATAATGGTAAATATCTACAATTCTAAAGTGGTACCACTAATATTAGACCTCATAACAGTGCATTCACAATACTGTAGAAATGGCACGCAGATCAATAAGAAGGAAACCAGCAATAGAGAGAGGAGAGATACCAGAGGGTTGAAACAATAGGCAGAAGACTGGCCCTTGCTACTGGACACAGTTCTGTGTGGAGATCCCCCCACTTGGGCAACCTGTAAAATAAAGAGATATAACACAAGCCCAGTCCATATATTGTTCAATAGTCTTATTCTCTCCTACAATGTTTTTACCCCCCCAATGTACCTGGTGGAGTCGAGTTCTTCGAAGAGGCGTCGACAGATCCTTCTTGAATGACCCCCTTTAAAGCAGGAGTCACGGATCGTCGAGAGGCGTCGAGAAGCGTCGAGGAACTCGGTGTTCGGTGTCGGGGAATCGACGGCCCTTCTTGAATGCCTTCCCTTTCAAGCGGGAGACACGGGGCGTCGAACGTCCGACAACAAACAGGGTAGAACGGCGTCGATGAGGCGGCAGGCTTCGATCCGAGCGGTGCTCGTCGGCGTCGAGACGTCGGCGTCCTGCGAGGAAGAGGCGTGCGGGGCACCTCGGCGACACTAGTTCTGGACCGCAAAGATTGTGAATGACGGTGGCCCAGCAAGGGCGTCGAGTCGCTCGAGTCTTTGGGGTCGTGAGGTGGCGGGAAACCCACCGGCAGATTCTCCTCGGCGCGTTGGTCGTCCTCGACTTTCTCCGGCAGGATAAAGCGGTCGACGGTGCGGACGAGGGAGTCCTTCGATTCGAATGTTCTTAGGCAAGGAGCGGACGGCTCCGGTCGTCGGCGGCACGGCGTCAAGTGGTTCCCACGGCTGGGCAACACAACTTCGACGGGCCTCCAGCGGTTACACAGACCTGCGAACCCTGGTCGACGGCAATGGACTTCGACAGCGTCGAGGTCCGGGTGCTTTACTTCGGTCTCCTCGGCAGTCCCCTTCTCCGGTCGGCAACCTTTCGATGGTCTGGCGTCCAGGGAGCTTCGGCGAAGATTCAGCAGTGCTCGATGGTCCCTCGGAGCACGGGAAGAGGGCGCCTTACCAGGTCCTCTCTCGGGTCAGTCCTCGACGAACACGGCAGCCTTCGGATCGGTCGAAGCAAATGCAGAAGCAAGTCTTCTTCTTCCAGCTGGGCGTCGAGGGTCAGCAGTTCCAGTTACTCTTGAGTGGAGACTCAGCTTCTGAACGCTTCTGAACAATTTCCAGTGGTGAGAGGTCCCCAGATATACTATTCTGTCTCTCATCCACACTGCTGGCACACACACAGCAGCCAATCACACAGAAGGGCATTCATGCAGTCAGTCAGCCAATCAGGCACACAGTGCATTCAGGCCACACTCCTCCCTTTCAGACACTCACAACAAGGAATGTGGATTGGGACAAGTACCCAGCCATTCAACACTACACACTGCATTCAGGCCAGTTTCGGGCAGGGCTGTCTCAGTCTTTGTCTCACATGCCAGAAACCAGACAACCACAACAAGGAGTGTATATTGGTCACCCACTCCCTTCACCCAGGTCCCACCCACAGGAGGTACCCACAACATACAGTGAATGGGAAGGCTCCAGTCAGTCTAGCTGGGCCTTCACAACAACACCATATATGGAACTTCCACCCAACAGCCAGTCAGGGGGAAGGGACAGAGTCAGGGCTTCCCAGGACTTTGGGAAAACAAGGTAAGAGGCAATAGAAAGCAAGAGGCCACAGGGGACATCTTGTTTTCCATCAGGAATCAACTGATTCCAATGGCAGGGCCTGGGTATCCCAAAATGGAGGACACCCAGAGCACCTGTCAATTTCAGCATGGAGCTGCCACCAGCCCATACCCTGCTCTGTGGGCTACCCACAGGTGCCCAAAAACATACACTAGGGGCACAGGGTTGTACCCCTACCCATGGGTGCCATAAGGGTATCCCATGGGTCTGTTCACCAAACCAAAAGGGAGCTGCACTGCCAGGAGTCCCACATGGACTCCTGGGCAGAAAACACGACAGAACACACGATAAAAAACAGTAAAGGACAAGGATTCAGAGGCCCTGTCCCTCTGATGCATTTCCAGCATCACAGGTCCTATCTATTGTACAGTCCAAACAACTATGGCATTAACACACATTTTAAATGACCTTAAACGCAAGCTGGCAAGACGCATAGCCTAAACCACAAAGGTAATATTGTGCTGAAATGCCCAATTAATTGCTCAATTTTACTCTTGGAGTGTTGGGTTTTTTGAACAATTGCAGAAACAGCAATGATGTAAACAGTATTGAATTGTATTGTATTGTTTATTTATATTTATTTAGCACACCAAACCCTAAGGTATCTGGGCGCATTGTTTCGGTTACATTTGTTCAAGGAGACAATTACAGGTTTCATAAGCACATATATAAAAACAACAGGATAAAATGTACAATCAATAGCAATTTACATGAGCAGGACATGACATTGTGTACAAGCAGAAGAGTAGAGACAAGATAATACATTGTAGGTTAATTGGACTCTAAGGAGGCAAGCCAGTTTTTGGCACTTGTCCTGAATTGGGAGATAGAGGGTACAGTTCTTAGGGTTATGGGTGTAGAGTTCCAGAGTTCGGAGGCTAGTACAGGGAAGCTACTGCCTCCTTATTTCTGGTGGTTATACCTAGGGACTTTGAGGCAGTGCAGTTGGGTGGATGTAGTGGGTCTGGATGATTGACTTTTGGCAAATCTGCAGACCAGATAATTGGGTGCTGAGTTCATTAGGCACTTATGAGTAAGGGTCAATGTTTTGAGGGAGATTCTGTTTTTGATAGACAGCCAGCCAACGTTATGCCTGGTTTCAGAGATGTGATGAGATTGGGGTATGTTAAACGCTGCGCTGATAGCGTTATTTTGCAAGACCTGAAGTTTGTTTAATTTTGTTTTACTGGTTCCTAGGTGTAGCTTGTTGCAGTAATCAAATTTGGAAAGGATCAATGCTCTAGCTAAGGTGGAGAAGCTTGCTGGTGAGAGGAAGGGTCTTCTGGCATTTAATAATTTACAGGTGTAGGCTGTAGCCGAGGCTGAGGCGTTCACCTGTTTTGTCAAAGTTAAGGAGGAGTCGAAATAGACGCCTAGAGTCTTGACATCTTTGAAGACCGGGATGTTAATGCCGTCAATATAGAAGGAGTTGAAGGTGGTGTCAAGTTTGTTTAGTTTGGCTTGTTAGCCAGTTAATAATAGTTTGGTCTTCTCAACATTGAGGCAGAGGCCATGTGTGGCCATCCATGCCTGAATGATGAGGTAGATCTTATTCAGTAATTTAGAATCATTGTCGTGATTGCCAGAAATCAGGATAAGGACTTGAGTGCCATCTCCGTAATTATTGTAGGTGACACCCAAGAGGTCCAAATCATCAAACAATGGCTTGGTAAATATATCATAGAGCGTTGGTGACACAGGGTCCTTGTGGTACAACGCATGTCACTGGTGCTGGGTCAGCTGAGGATGTCGGAGAAAACACTCTCATCATTCTATTTTCCAAAAAGGATTGGATCTATGCTGTAGCTTCTTCAGAGAAGTAGGCTGAAGACGTGAGGTGGTTACATAAGACTTCATGACTGACACGGTCAAATGCAGCTAATAGATCTAAAAGAGGGAGGAGCGTTATGTTACCTTTATCTATTTTATCATCAATTTGCATTTTCAGATCTAAACGCGCAGTTTCTGTACCGTGTCTCGGCCTGAACCCAGACTGTCGAAGGCCCAGAAGATTGTTTGTTTCCAAGTATGTCTGTATTTGGAGATAGGCTGCCCTGTCAAGAATTTTCAATAGGTATGGCACTATGGTTATAGGCCTACAGTTCGAAGGAGTGTCAGGGTCGAGGTTTTTTTTTTTTAGGAGAGGGAGGACCCAGGCATCTTTCAAGTTGGTAGGAACTGTTCTGGATTCAAATAAGGGGGTTATGAAGGATGTGATTGCCGGTGCAAGTTCTTTGGCTGCCTCTTTAATAATTGTTTCTGGGCATATATCGCCTTGGCATCGGGAAGGTTTCAGGCTAGTGATTATGTTTTCCACTTCTGTAATAGATAATGGAGAGAATTTGAAGAGGTTGCAAGGATTCTCTGCTAGGCACTGAGTCTTGAGAGGTCTTGCGTCTGAGCTGATGTTAAGTTTTTTCATTTCGATTTTAGTTTGTAACTGTGATATTTTGTCATATAGGGCTGCTTGAATCTTGGTGCACCAGGCCTTATCATTAACGCAAGACTCAGTAGGAGGAGTGGACGATTCAAGCTCTCTAAGGATCTTGAATAGTTCTTTTGCACCAGATTTAGCATTGGAAATTCTATGATTGTCGATTTCACTTTTCATTTGTAGGATGGCTAACCTATATCCCTTAGCAGCTTGTAAGAAGGTATCTCTGTTAGAGGCTGATGGATGGTTTTTCCAGACAGATTTGGCCTTTTTTTTAATATCACATAGGGTTTTAAGGCTGGAGGTGAAACAGTTATTGAGGTGAGCTTGAGGCTTAACTTTCCGTAATTTCAAAGGGGCTATAGTATCCATGGCTTGGCGGAGCATTTGGTTGTAAAGATCCACAAAGGTGGAAGGGTCTGCATTGGTATTTGAGTACTTTAGGATGGGTTCTAGTAAGGGTAATATGTTTTCAGTTATGATACTTTTGTTGTTTCTAGTTAATGCGGGAGAATCCAGTATGATCCTTAAGTTAGGATGCAAGGCAGTCTGAATGGTGAAAGTGATGGAATGATGGTCAGTCCATGTGCACAGTGCATTGGCAAGGATGTTGGTTTCAAAATTAAGGTCAGCCATCCAATAAAATATTCTGCCTTTATTGTACGTGGGTTTATTAATACAGTAGGAGAAGCCTAGTTTTGTCATTGCGTTAGCTAGTGAGGTGACTGGGCTGTCCTTAGGGATAAGGAAGGCTAGATTGAGGTCCCCAAGCAGTAAAATGTGTGAGCCAGGTTTGGTATCAGTAGTGAAGAGCTGTTGCATATCTTCTTCAAATGAGAATATAGGTCCAGGTGGTCTATAGACAAGATAGATCTTTAGGGTAAATGAGGCAGATAGAGTAAGTTTCAAAGAGAAGAGTTCAGCTGATGGGAATGGGAGATGGGGGAGGGATCTAATTCCTAGGTCAATTTTGCTGAGGATGGCAATGCCACCACCTTTGGTAGATTCTAGTATCTTGTGATGGTGTAGTTGTCTGGGATGGCTAATGCCAAAAACGGGCCTGCTGCAGCATGCAACCATGTCTCTGTTATGGCTAGGAAGTCTAATTGTTTGGCTGTGATAAGGTGAGCCAGCCACTTCTAAGGCATGGGCTGTCAGTGACCTGGCGTTGATAAGGACACCTTTAATGGACGTGGCAGGATTGGTAGGGTTAGTGCAGCCAGCAGTGTCTTTTGTAAGGGAAGGGGTACCCTTATTAGCAGCATTCTTGTGTGACTTCCTGGTTTTATCATTAGTAGTAGTAGTTTTAGTCTTAATTAGGGTTTTGGTAATCAGTGCATGGGAGTGAGATCGAATGAATCTGGATCTTAGTCTAAGGTTTCTAGTTACTGAGTCACATGGTTGATTAGGGGTTGGTCGGGAGGCAAAGTGTTGGAACCATTGAATAGGTGAGAGAGCAATGGTGTCGATAGTTGAGGTAGGGATGGTATGTAGGTAATTGTAAGGTAGTGGTGACCAATGTGGTAGGAAGTAAGAGGGTGCTATAGAATTAGGGTGTGGTAGTGCCACGGACATGGATAGATACACTTCTCTTGTTGAGTGAGAGGTCCAAGTTAATGGTTGTTTAAGAGATATCGTGCTTCATGGTGCTAAGTAAGGTAGCTAGGACTAGTAAGAACAATGCAATCAATATGGATACGGTTGCACTAGGTCGAAAAGGCAAATTCCGTAGAGATCTAGCGTTGTACAGAGGCATTGCTTGCAATCAGATGTGATAAGCTAGGCTATAGGTAAGTGCCTCATGTAGGGAATATGAGGTATTTAAGTAAGTGTCAAATGTAGGATGATCATACCAATATCATGAGAGAAGCATAATCATACATGGAATCAAACATGTATATCAAGTGAAATTACAGTTGCAGGGCAAGAAAAGGGGGCCGGATAAGGGTGGGGACTCAATATCTGGTTCACATACAACTGACAGTCATTAAGATACAAAATGCCTAACAATATACAGTAAATGTTTCAACGCAGATGTGTAATGGTTTTGGAATGAGTCTCTTTTGACGATATTAAGAAGGTGTTTATCGGTAGTCATGGAATAGCATGGAAGACGTGGTCTGACATCTGTTTAGTCGACTGTCATAGGCAAACATGTGCAAGGGATTGATAATAATGAAGGTATCATGGCCGGAGTTATCTGTTACCACTCTAGTAGTTTGCCAGCAAATATTATTTAACAAGATTAGCAGTAAATGAGTAGGTGTCATCTATACAGCATATAGTGGTGGGTGAGACGATAGCAGCATGGTAAACAGTGGCAAGGTTGGTGTGATAAGCACGATAGACCACTTTGAGTAGACTAGTAATGGCGTGCAGGGGGGAGACTTGTCCTGTACGCAGGTTTCAGGATATGATATGATATGATATGGCATTTATAACGCGCCTATACACAAGTGTTTTAAGGCGCAACAAGGCAAGTTGGGGAACAAAGGGAGGACAGGCAATGATCCTACTAGGCCAGGTGTCATTCAGATCGCGCAAGTGCATGGGAAGGGGGGAAAAGGAAAAGTGTGAGGGGGAAGGGAGAGGGGAAAGTGCAGTACATGGGAAAGTAGAATAAATAAGATAAATAAAACGGCCAGCTGGTGGCAAGTGCAAGGAAGTGCAGACATAAGTGCTGGTAGGGGGACTGTAGGGATACAGAAAAATGGTCCAGGTGCAGGGTTGCCAGGGAGGCAGTGCAGGTAGGCAATTGGCGGGGCCTGGGCCAGAGATCAGAAAGGGTGGCCAGGTAACCAGTGCAGTTTCAGTCAGGAATTCAGCAGGGGAGAGGGGGATAGAAAGCAGAAGCAAAGAGGAATGTTTTGAGGTGCTTCTGGAACCAGAGATGGTTCTCCTCGAGTTTCAGGGAGGCAGGAAGGCTGTTCCAGAGAGAGGCCCCTGCAGAAGAGAGTGATCTGCCACCAACTAGTTGCTTGGAGAAGCGACTGATCATGAGGGAGTTGGAGGCAGAGGAGCGAAGAGCTCGAGAAGGAAGATATTTAGGAAGGGAGAGTTGAAGGTATTGCGGCCCCAGACCCCAGAAGGCCTTTTGTACAATGCAGAGGGTTTTGAACTTAATCCTCACAGCCACTGGGAGCCAGTGCAGAGATTTCAGTCCTGGAGAGATACCATCCCTGGGCTTGAGGCCAAGGACAAGTCTCCCAGTCCTGTTCTGGATAATTTGCAGAGGGCGGAGAGTAGAGGCAGGCAGGTTTAGATAGAGGCTGTTGCAATGGTCCAGCCTAGAGAGGACCAGGGCTCTGAAGACAGTGAGCTTCTGGGGGAAGGAGAGAAAAGGAAGAATACCTCTAAGGAGGTGCAGCTGGTAGTGTGACTTCTTAGAGATGTCAGAGATGTGAGGGGAGAAGGAGAGTGCAGAGTCGAAGATGACCCTGAGGTTTTTAGCCTTGCATGTGGGAGTAGGGAGAGGGCCAAGAGAGGCCAGCCACAGAGCTGCAGGGAAGGAGGGAGTGGGTGTGCCGATGAGTAGAATCTCAGTCTTACTGGCATTAAGGCAGTAGTCGTTGGCGGCACACCACTCCTGGATGGCAGACAGACAGTCAGAGATGAGGGAAGGAGAGGAGGAAGCTGAGGTTAGCCTGAAAATGAGCTGGGTATCATCCGCATAGTACTGAAAGTTAGGACAGAGAGCGGTGATGCAGTGGCAAGGAGTGCCAGGTATTGGTTGAACAGCCAGGGAGAGAGGTTAGATCCCTGGTGGACACCACAGGTAGAGAAAAAGATGTCGGAGAGGAAGGACCCAAGTTGAACCTTGGAGGGTTGGTTTGAGAGGAAAGAAGTCAGCCACGCCAGAGCCTGACTAGTGATACCCCGGTTATCACGGAGACGATTCAGCAGGATGGCATGGTTGGCAGTGTCAAAGGCAGAAGAGAGATCAAGCAAGATGAGAACGCACAGGGTGTTAGAGTCAAGGATTGTGAGCAGGTCTTCACGGATGTTCAGGAGAGCAGTTTCTGTGCTTCTGACAGCTCTTAAGCCAGAGTGATGGTCATGAAGACAACCAACAGATTCAATGTGGAGATTGAGCTGGGAGATGGCCAGTTTCTCCAGGAGCTTTCCCAGGAATGGAGTGATGGAGATTGGGCGATAGTTAGCTGGGCTGGAAGGGTCGGCTGAGGGTTTCTTAAGAAGAGGGTGCACAAGGGAGTGCTTCAGGGGGGAAGGGAAGACTCCAGTGGTGAAGGAGTGATTGCAGAAACCAGCGAGGGCAGGAACCAGGGAGTCGATGTGGTCCTTGATAGTTTTAGAGGAACAGGGGTGAACCTGTTTTGACGAGACTTTCATAGATCGGACTTGTCTAGAAACCTTGTCTGCAGAGAAAAGGGAAAAGGCAGAGAAGGGGGGAGGAGGGGTGGCTGCAGAAGGGCCAGAGGGTGAGGAGGGAATAACGGAAGGGAGGCGAAAGAAGGAGAGTGAGGACAGGATGTCCTGAGTTTTAGAAATGAAGTGAGAAGCCAGTGCCGTGCAGAGGGCCTGGGAGGGGACAGGAAAGGTAGAGACTGCGGCAGGATTGGCCAGTTCCTTGCAGATTTTAAAGAATTCAGCAGAGTTGTTAGATGCCGCAGAGACACAGGCTTGGATATGAGCTCTCTTCTTGGTGAGGACGGAGAGCCGGTATTGCCTTTGAAGCAGGCGGCAGGCCAGTTTGTCAGAGGATGAACTTGAAGCACGCCATTTCCTCTCGGCCACCCTAAACTTGCGTTTTAGGGTGACGAGGTCTGAGTCACACCAGGAGTTACACTTAACTTTGGGCTTCAGGCGGATTCTCATGACAGGGGCAAGGATATCAAGGGTATCAGATATAGAAGAGTGGAGAGTGGAGAGGGCTGTGTCAGGGTGAGAGTCAGCCAAAGGGGAAGGAGGGGGTGAGAAGGTGGTGGCGAAAGCCTCAACTGACACGCGCTTCATGGGTCGGATGGCTGAGAAAGTGGGTGGCAGTGACGGAGATGGCTTGGCCTGCGGGGTAGGGAGGGTGAGGTGGGAGGATAGGAGAAAATGATCACTCCAGGAGAGAGGAGTGGAGAGAGGGACAGAACATCGAGAGTGTGCCCTGCAGAATGAGTCGGGCCAGAGGGAAGAATGGTGAGTGAGAGAGAGTCACAGAGGTCACAAAAGAGTCCAGAGGGGGGACAGGAGGAATCCAGGTGGATGTTGAAGTCTCCAAGAAGGAGGAGTTGAGTGGTTAAGGCCAGGAGTGAGGAGGAGAGGTCGGCCCACTCAGAGAGGAAGGAAGAAATATGACCAGGTGGCCGATAGATAGTAGGCACAGTAAGGGAATGGCTAGGGGAGAGAGAGAGCCTGCAGACGAGGCATTCAAAAGAGGAGTAGGGCTGCGTAGGAGTGACATAGGCAGGAATCCACTCGGGGAAGATACGCCCCACCAGAGCGGTTGAGCCTGAGCGCGGAGAGGATCTTGTAGCCATCAGGTAGGAGCGTGTCAAGACTGGTGACAGAGCTGGCGGCAAACCATGTCTCAGTGAGACAGAGGACATCGAGGTCAAGTTCTTCAAGAAGGCGGCAGATATCAGAGGAGTGTTTGACAGCGGAGCAGGAGTTAAGAGTGGCAATGTAGAGAAGGTTGCCCTCCTTGAAGGACTTCCGGGGAGGGGAGGATCAGATCAGAAAGAACGCCCTGAGGAAGTGTAGAAAGTGCCAGAGAGGGAGAGTGACAGCAAGGTAGCCAAGGAAAGGGGAGAGGGGACAGCAGGAGAAGAAAGGAAGTTGATGCATCTATCAAAGAGATGGAGGTTGGCCTGAGGGCCTTGGACCAAGACGGAACCATTAGAGTAGACATTAATGATGACCTTAGAGGATAGGAAGGAGGTCAGGAGGTTGTCCCAACGGGTGCCACCATTAATGGGAGAAGAAGAGAAAGGAGAGAGCACAGAGACCATATGTGGGGTCGATAGGTCAGGTGAAGGAATGACAAAGAGGATGTTGGTGAGAGTTTCCTTGGAGGAGGCACTGATGTAGGTGTCGGCGATAGGGGGGCTTGGGTTGGAGACCAGGATGTCCTTTTTAAACTTCTTCCTACCAGAC
Organism: Ambystoma mexicanum; assembly: GCF_040938575.1. Lineage (NCBI taxonomy): Eukaryota > Metazoa > Chordata > Amphibia > Caudata > Ambystomatidae > Ambystoma > Ambystoma mexicanum. Next base: position 1,102,581,495 of record NC_090924.1, on the reverse strand, counting down.
TTAGTGAGGAGAGCAGGATAGTCAATAGAGAAGCAGTTAGAAAAGATAGGGGAGACAGAGAGCACCAAAGAGTAGGTGGGAGAGGAGGGGGGTCCCACGGGTAGACAGACAAGACAGCGAGAGGCAAGTGAGTAGAGCTATGGGACAAGACGACAGCACGCAGGGTGTGAGTGCAGAAAAGCACAGGACATTCTAAGACAGGAGAGAAGACATACCAAAAATTGAGAATCCTAACGAGGGAGAAAAGGGCCTAGGTTTCACAATGCATTTTTAGTGGTGCAGATACAGGCAAATTAAAACAATGCAATTTTAGTGGTGCAGATATAAGCAAAATTAAAACCTGTGGAAGCCACCTACATTTGGGAATCCTAAAGAGGGAGAAAAAGGCCTAGGTTTCTCAATGCAATTTGAGTGGTGCAGATACAGGCAAATTAAAACAATGCAATTTTAGTGGTGCAGATATAAGCACATTTAAAACCAGTGGATGCCACCTACATTTGAAAATCCTAAAGAGGGAGAAAAAGGCCTAGGTTTCACAATGTGGTACTAAAGGCAAGCGGTTTATGCAAGTAGAACTGCAGAGGAATAACCACTAGTGAGTGTAAGGGGGGTAAGCAGGAGGTCAGAAGGGAGGTGGCTGGCAGCTGGCGTCCCCAGCAGACACCTGCAGACACCAACAGGGGAGCCACCAGTAGGAGCCACCCTTTGCCTAGGGCCCTTAGCCAAGGGGTTTCCGGACAGAGGCTGCCCATGGAAGGGTAGTGATTAGGGGAGGGGAGGCCAATCATTTAGGAGGCAGGCAGGAAGGAGGAAACAGGAGCGGGAGGCGGGAGGAGGGAGGCAGGGACACAGGACTCACGAAGGGGAATCACAAATTAAGAGAATAAAACACATAAATTCACCGTTCACCAGTGCAACAACAAAGCCCAGGGGGGCAGCGCAGTAAGAATGTGAAAAATATGCTGCTCTCACCCTGCTCAGCCGGAATCGAAGTGGTGAGAGTGGGCGAGCAGCGAGCAACCTGGCTTCAGCCCCAGGGCCCATAAGCCAATTGGGGGGTGGGCGGCTTGGGAGGCAAGCGGGAAGGAGGGAACAGGAGTGGGGGGAGGGAGGCAGGGACACGGGACAGACAGAGGGGAATCATAAATTAAGAAAATAAAACACAGAAATTCACCGTTCACCAGTGCAGCAACAAAGCCCAGGGGGGCAGCGCAGAAAGAATGTAAAAAAATATGCTGCTCGAAGCAGGGAGCAGACAGGGATTGAGTCTGGGTTAGTGAGGCAGACGTAGCGGTGCGTAAAAGAGAAGAGAGGTATCGTAGTTAACAGATACTACATTTTAGAAAGCACAATAGTCCATGGTTAAGAGTTCCTAGGCAAGTTGGTGGCCACGCAAAGGTGAGGTGGAAAAATAGATATTTGGTGACAAAGTTAAGCACGGCTTACCTCCACAGTTCATAACAGTATTGTTTAGAAGAGGCAGGGGCGATTTTGGCAGCATACCCGGCCCTACGGCACTGATGACCCAGACAGGCACAGACAGGATCTGGCCTTTTAGTGGGGCCTTCTGGTGTGAACCGGCTACCGCCAGCCAGCACACCTGATTGGTTAATGAAGGCAGTGAAGGTCAATAGAAGCGAGTGGTACAAATTGTGTACCGCTTAATTTTTTATAAAATGTACCTGTATTGTGCAGCTACGAGGAATGTTGTTGCTTACAACACATGAATGTTCAGGGTCGCCCTTATCCATTACTCCACTGTGAGAATACATAGCCAAAGATTCCACAAATCTTCTCCAACAACTGCGTTTACTCTACTGAAGCGTTCATGCCCAGGCAGAGTTTACACATTTCACGTGTGATTTTGCCATATTGTAATGGCGTTCCAGCCCAAGGCATTCAAGGTAACTGGCTGCAGGAAGTATCTTGCCTTATTTCCATGTTGCCCCCTGCTAGACACCAGAGCTGTAACCATGGGAAGGGTGTTGAGTTCTTTTGATTCAACATTTTCATAAGATGTGCCTGTACCACTTGCATATATTTCATATGTAAAGTTTACCATTTGACAAGCCCGCATGTAGACATATAGTGATGTTGCATTAATATTACAGACCAGTCTCAGTGCTTCTCAGAGAGTGAAAGCAGGCAATTTGTGAGAGAAACCAGATATTAGCATTGAAGCCAAAATTCCTCATTCCAACCTTCTCTCACTTGCGTCCAGTTGGCAGACAGCTTATGGTCTTACCACTTCCTCCAAAAGAAGGTGGTCAGTCCTAACCGAAAGTAGACAATTAGCCATAACAATTACTTTTAGTGCACTCAACTGTAGAACGCTCTGCCTTCTCAAAATTTTGGGCAGCAGAGATCTAATCCCGGCAACCTTAAAAACATCCTTTTAATGGTGTGGGGTCAAAATGGGGGACAAAATGGGATGAAGGGGCATAGTTTGGACAGTGCGGACAGAGTTTGTTGAAGGTGCAGAATCTGGCAGAGGTGGAGTAAAGTTGGCGGGGGACGCATGCACTTATTTGGGCCTAGGGCAGCAGAAAGCCTAAATATGCCACTGCGTAAGCACCAAATGGTGCCGTTGTTATCTAATTTCAAGATTATCCAGTGCCACGAGAATATCCAGGTCTGGGTGGTATATTGGGAATGTGTGGCTGGAATTGGTGCAGAAGTTTATTTATCTAAGGTTTTTATTCTTCCACAACTACAAAGAGAATGTATTGGGAGACTGTAAGAAGGAAGACCCTGCCACTTTTACCCCAAATGAAAGCAATATTTTTTTTTTTTTTTTTTTTTTTTATTGTATTTGGTTAAAAACCTTTACAAAGAAAATTTTTTTTCATACAAAACAGAATTTTCACCAGTTCATTTTCCCATTTTGACATGAATCACATACATTATATATGCTACCTAATTAAAAAGAATTTGTGCATAGCTAAACAACATTCCTACATGTATCACATAACATATAAGTATTTATAGCTCATCTTATATCATTTATATCCTTTAGCTCAGATTCAATAATTATTAAAACAGATAACAATCTTAAAATGAGTTTAGTACTTTCACCAAGCATGCATCGCTGCCATAGTAAGCAATATTCCACAAATGTTCTACGTTTTCATTTCTACCCGTGCTTCAATATTATGGTATGAATGTTATCCCGACATTACTTTATGGGCTAGAGCTTCGTTATTATAAAAACTAGGTTCAACTAACGAGGGTGGAAGAAGGTTTAGGACTTCCAGATTCAATGCCTTTGGCCCTGCTCCGGTTGTAGTTTGGACTAACCTCACGCAAAGCCCATATCCTTTGGAAGAAGACACAACTCTTCATCAAAATCTTAAACCCAGTTAAAAACGTATTAAATGAGGATTTAAAACAATGTGGAAAAAAGGATTATGGCACCCACTTCTAGGTGCATGGCTTTCAACTCCTACTGGCCAAGCTTGGATGTCATGGCAATATTATGGCAACCACACCCCGCTTGGTGAAAAAGAAATGACTCGGTTTTGATGGATTAGCACTGAGATTAAAACTGCAACATATGTATTACATCAAGAATATGCTTGAATCCCTTAAGGTTGGGATTCCATTTTCGGCATACATATTAAGATTTCCTTTTACCCAATAAAGATTGGTGTACCTCCAATGTAATCCTAATATATTACTTACATTCGAGGTGACTGGAGAGGAAGCAGATTAGAGAGATAAACATGCATGGGTAGATTGAGTTGCGAAAATTGAAACGGTGAAACATTGTCTTCTATAATGTGATCAAACTCACAGATTAGGAATGTTTTTGAAAAAATGTGCATACAATATTTCTCCACTGTCAATGGAGTCCTTATGGAATCACCTGTTCACAGGAAATACGTTTTTGTTAAAAATCTTGTTAATGAAAAGATATCTGTTTGATAAAGAGAATATTTCATGTCATCTTGCTTCCTTTTTAAAATGTTGGTAGGACTCACGCAATGTATTTGATTGCATGTTATTTATGAATTACATTGTTGTTGTGATTTGTAAATTACACATTGTGGGAAAGGTTTTTCTTTATAAACCAAAACACAATACCATTTATTTTTAAAAGAATATGATTTGCAATGGACCTTAAATACATGATGGCAAATGTGAATGACAGACAGATTTCCATGGTCACAGATAATATTGCTGCACTCTGTAAAACTGTTTTGTTAGCCCAGCACAGACCCAATCGAACTACAGCTATTCTTGTGAGGCCACATACAAATAATCAACTTAGCTATATAGTGTGCAAATCCAAGGCTCAATGTGAAAAAAAACTATTTGTATACCCCTTCTAGGGTGGGATTTAAATTACCAAACAGAGCCTTACTATCTAATGTTCCAAATTAAAGCTTTGCTTAAGATGTACTCTAATTCGGGGTGCCACCTTGATTGTCTGATAATAGAGAGGGTTACTGGACCTTCATTGCATGGTCATATATGGGAAAGTAAAAAAGATCTATACCAGTGCACACCTAATGGTATTGTAATTTCACTAATTATGTAGTCATAGTGAGATGCATGGGAGTAAATCTCAACCCTGACACTAGGTTACAGTTGAACAAAACAAAAGGAAACGGTGTCCACGATCTGTGCATCACTCGCATCACAAGCACACTCTTGATTTTGATTTCATACAAACAATAATTATTGTAAAGTTAGCACAAGTTAAAATAGAGGATTGGTGAATGTGGCGTGTCCACCTGTATTGTATAGGTCCCGAAAATTTCATAAATACAAATGCTTCAATGTTTTTCTTCATCAAAAGTTTTTTTTAAATAATATATATATATGATTGTATCTCATGAATATCATGCTACAATATTTCATTCATATTGTACAGCATTTTACGTACAAAATATATAATGCATAAGAATCACAATAGTGAAAAGAATTGATTCATAAGCTCAACGCCTTTCGGGATATAACATCCCTTCTTCAGGAGCAAAGTTTCACATAAGTCCAATTAATCCTTTTTCATAGTTCGTACATTCTGTAGGGGGGCAGGAGACGATGGATATAATGCACATTAGCTGTTGTCTCCCAGAGGAGCCCAAGGACCCATTTCTATAGGGACCCACATTGTAACCCCCAGCTGGCACCCATGAGAGGTATGATGATATTATCATTAGGAATGCTACTTTTGAAATTGTTTTTGAAGAAATGACCATTGGAAGACAACAGCTAATGAGCATTATATCCATTGTCTCCAAGGGTTTCGCTGCAATAAATCTGCACAACTTAACTGCACCTAAACTAACTTTTTTTTCCAGTGAATATATTTTTATACAGAGAGACATTGCTACTCATGTTTATTTATGGTAAGGTAAGGCACTAAAGAAAGAGATTCGCTCTTTTACACATGGTCAACTATTGTCATACCATGCCAAGAGTGGAAAGTCTCACATCCTTCTTAGCCTGCCCCTTATAATAAAGATAAAAGAATGACCACACCCAGGCGTATGTGATTGCACTGCCATTCAGAATTTCTGTTTACGTGCTGGTAGGACACATCACTGATATAACTTTGTGCACTTAACATCCTCCACAAAAAGGGAAAAGAAAGGTTTTTAGAAAGCCAGAACTTCCCATTTTCCACAATCAGAAAGTGATAAGCATCATGACATCCCTACCACCTGAGTTATTTGCAATTTCTGCCTTTCTTTTCCAATCCAATACCTTACTCCTTTGATGCTCCTTTATCCAGCAAACAAAGGCCTGATTTTCTGGGAGGGGCACAATACTCCACCTACAGTCAAGGACAAGGACTTCAAATCTACTATGATCAGTCTGTGCGTTATGTACTAACATTACATATCTATTAACGTTCATGGCACCAGCATTTTCACACGAATCTGTGGATGCTAGCTTGATTTTCATGTAAAGTAAGCCTACTGGTTGGTTAGGAATTTACACTATATCCCCTCTGATGATCATTTCAATGGCCGTTAAGCTATCCATCCGGGGGGGATAGCTTAAGACGACACGAAGCAATACAGGTTCGATCCCCGGGTCTGCTTAGAAACCTCTGGGTGTTTAATCACGTTATAAATACGCAACTAAGACAAAAAAAAACACAATTACGCAACTGAAAAAACAAAACAATTCCTATAGTAGTGCCTCGATGCCCGCGGGCTGTGTGAGCGCTTTAAAAATGCAAAAAACAAATAATAATTGAATAGACATTGTTAATCACCCATTCCAACATGCAGTTTCATACAAACATGCACTCCGTCAAAAATAAAATGTGGAATGACACAGTGGGGTCTTTGTTATTGTCACTAGAGTAACACCTACCTTTATCACCCACTCAGGTTACTTTCTGCTAAATGCAGGGCACAGAGGAATAGTAAGACTACTGTATTGTAAACCTTTTCCTTCTAGGGTGGCACAGTGGAGTGTATTAAAAGTTTACTCTATATGGTAAGAGTAAAACACACTTCCATTAGTGAAAAACTGCTAAACCCTCCAACATTTTTATGTTTGATTATTCTTGACCACCACCACCAGAAGCACGCCTACAACCACTTCAGGACAGAAACTTGTCAGGAAGAAATCAAAATTCGATATAGCGAGAACAGAATGGGCATTTTGGATGCAAAACGAATTGCTCAACGTATTGTTTGCTTTTGTCCATGTCATTAAATTAATGTTGTACAGAAAAGTGTTAGAAAGAACAGATCTGAGCAGCATTTTTAAGACGTTTCCGTTGGTATGATGCCCTAGTAGGCTGACCAAGTTGTAAATAATTGAATGAATTAGTAGGATGACCAAGATGTAAATAATTGAATTAATAAATGATAATTACGTCTTTGAGTTGTTGATTTACAAATGTAAACTAGAAAGTGTTTATTTCCATATTTAATTCAAATGTTGAAGCGGCGTGCCTGAGGAGAGTGCCGTTGCTGCCCAGATACTTTCAGAGCACTCTGTGTGCATTGTGTCTTGCCTGCCTGCTGCTGTTTATTTCACCACCAGACGCGGAGCGCCAAGAAGGTCTGTGCCTGAGGAGAGTGCCGTTGCTGCCAGGATACGCAGAGTGGCGTGAAGCAGAATGCCTGAGGAGAGTACCGTTGCTGCCCAGATACTTTCAGAGCACTCTGCGTGCATTGTGTCTTGCCTGCCTGCTGTTATTTAATTTACCACCAGGCGTGGAGTGCTGCGAAGCGCAGTGCCTGATCAGCGTGCCATGTCTGCCTGGAAATGTTCAGAGCACTCTATGTGCATTGTGTCTTGCCTGCTGATGCTATTTAACTCACCGACAGGCACGCAGCGCCGAGGAGCGTAGTGCCTGAGGAGAGTCCCGTTGCTGCCGTTGAAGGCAGTGAAGGGGTGAGTGGCATTTTGGGAAGATTCAGCTGTCATTCTGCAGTTCCGCAACCTGCCCCCTGCATCCCCTGCACCTTGATTCTGTATGACTGAAGTGCGACTGTTAGCCACCAGTTCACCCATCCTGACAAGTCCCCCTGCCCTCCACATCTGAGGATTGATCAGGTGGCTCCCTTCGATTATTGTGTACCACCAACCCGGGCCCCTGGAAGTCACATGGTTAATCCAGTTAGTCTAACACCTAACGCTTAACAGGAGAACTCGTAGACGCAGGTGAGAAAACTCTTAATTTCTGCAGGCTCAGAAGGTTTAGACATAATCTCAGACCCATTAGGTGTTGCTTATTTCTGCTAATGCCAATTGAATTTAGCTGGCCTCTTATTGTTGCATTCCTAAGAGACTGTTATTATAAGTGGAACAATCCTTGCTCCTGCTCAGTGCTGATACGTTCAGGTCTAGATATTACACAGTCTGCGGGTTATTACCCTTTGATCTGTTACCTAACCAACTGACAATCAATAATTAACGCCAGCTCATCTAGATCTGCCTATAGAGTGTTTGTGAATTGCCTGTGTCATTGTTGAGACTGAAGGGGTAAACTATCTACTATTCCACAGAGACTGCGGGGTGTGAACCCTTTGAACTGTGGGTGGAGGCAAGTTGCCGTGGCCCCATCTAGTGATTAGTAATAAGCATTTCCCATTAGGACATTTTCATCTATTACTACTAGATTTACAGGGATAGTGCGTTGAAGCATGGCCTCTCGCTCCAATGTCACTATTTGAGCGGTCCAGCTGTGCTTTCACGATCAGTGCTGGCTACTGACCCAAGGGTTTGTGGAACCAGAAATGAACCAATTTTGGAACCTGAACGGGTCACTGTTCTTTCGATCCAATTCAAAATATTGCTATCTTTTATTTATTTATTTATTTATTGTGCATTTTAGTCATTACAAATTGATTTTTTTTACACATTTCATTACATGTGAACATCTCAGTATAAAATAGGAAACAAGCACAGGTGTATAGTTAAAAAAGAAAAGAGAAAATGTAGAAAAGGATATACAAATATAAGAAAATACAATTTAAACAAAATACACTTGCTGGTACTAGTAGGCAGTCTCCTTTTGCTATTAATTAGATTACATTTTGTAACTGGATTATGTGAAAAAGTGGTTATGTTAATTTTTTTAATAGTTAGTAAGTAGTGTGAGAAACATGAAGGCGTCACCCTGGCTAGTCCCCGGGGATCTGTCATCCAGGTGGCCAGGACACAGCCATTGCTATTGGATCCAGTTCCTGGGGGTGGACCAGTGAGGGAGGAACACCTGGATGGGGGGTCCCTAGGGAGTGGGAGTGGGACACTGGCGGGTGAGACACGGTATCACCCTTCTTTGAACACCTTTTCCCCATCTTAACACTTAGGATATTCCCAAAAACCGCCCCCACGTTTTCCGACACAAATACTTTCGCACAGCACAAAAGACACGGACTAACACCAGAGCCGTTTACCTGACATGTCCCAATACAAGGGTCATGCAAAGTCAGGCAATTGACCAGAACTACATATACCTGACGGCCCTTTCCCTTCCCCACAGGGATAAATGGTGGAGCACAGGACGAGCAAGGCAGACCGCACTACGTGAGGGCTAACCCAGCACAGCAGTTCAAGAGGAGGCAAAAGATGGCGAAGACCAAGAGGGTGACAAGGAGAGACGTGACCTTGCCCTTTCCGATCCAAGCCATGAAACCTCTAAAATCAGAAACATAAGACTGTGGGGAAAGGCCAGCGTGTGTTGCAGCAGATGTCTACGGTACGCAAGACCCTCCCCCGCTGACAGCCAAGCCGGGGAGAGACGCTTGTCTCAGTGGTACCAACCTTGACTCGAAGGAGAAGAAAGCCAAGTGGTTCATCACAGCCTGTGAGTCGAGGGGTGAGTCGATAAGAAACCGAACTGTGTTGAACGAAAAGTAGCAGGAGCTGATTTGAACTTTGAAAGGAACTATTAAGAAAAGGAGGGGAAAACCCGGAACAGAGACGACCGGCACCACGCGAGTGCTCACGCTGGAAACTCAGGGTGATAACCCAATGATAAGAGACTACCGTAACCAGAAGGCCTTGGGAAGAGGCAAAGAGAGGTCAAAGTCGTCATACAGAGCTCTTGTAAAATCAACTGTACCATCGAAAGTCTTTGACTATTGATGAGTGTGAAAGAAAGGGAAATGAATCCTGCATGGTGAAAACTAGCACATGAACTGTTAAAAGGTTAGCAAGAGTGAACATAGCGGAGGTGTGCTAACGAAAAGGGGCAAAGTATGAAGTCCCATAGTGAACTGTTTGGTAAAAGTTGACAAGAGTGAACCAGGTGGAGGGTTGCTAACGAGACGAGGTGAAGTCTAAAGTCCCATAGTGAACTGTCCGTAGAGGTTGGCAAGATTGAACCCAGCAGAGGGAAGCTAACAACCAGAAAAGTGTGTAACTTGAAGTAAACCCGACCAAGGGGTGCCTATGGTGAATTGTGTGTAAATGTTGGCGAGAGTGAACCCGACAATCAGAGATAAGGCCTGGAGAACTGTTTAAAAAGACACTTAGGCCCATGAAAGTAAGAAACATTGGAAGACCAGGGGAAGTGATTGGTCCCCCTTGTCAAGTGGGTTCAAGCCTGGTCGAGGGTGATCCAAGGGTGAAAAGTCCTCACCCAAAATCGAGAAAGGAATTTTTTGTTTGTTTGCTGTTGAATACATCAGGCCCTCCAACAACCAAGATATGTTTTATTGAAAAGAGACTTATCCATCGAAGAACCTGATAGCTGGAACGGAACTGTTAGCTCGTGATGAGAAAGCTCGAGCATGTGCGGTGCTCCAAGGTCCCACCTTGCCGCGTGCTTAAAACGTGAGGAAGGGAGACCCCTGGCAATCACATCCTGACTTATTATTTGTGAACACTTCTCTCTTTATTGAATCCTTATCCCACACTTTTTTTGTAATTAGTTGTAAGGAATTGGCAATATGTTTTTCTTAGTGTAGGCCCCTTTATTTTGACATAACGCCACAAGGACTGCATTTTTTTTCATTTGATGGTCGACGCTTGCTCCCATCTTAGATGTATGTTTAGATTAGGCATTTTTCCACCCTGCATTTACAGTTTAATAAACACCCTTGAACTGTGATCACTTGTGTCTGTCTTTACTGTTGCCACCATGAGTTCCATACAGTAGTCAAAGGCTTAGATATGCTCTTTTCCTCAGAGCCCTAGTTCTATCATGATCGCACCACTTCAACTGTCATTGCTCTTTCATGACCTGAGCTTAGGCACTCCCAGATTGAATTTGTGTGAAGCCATTTGCTTGATACAGTGTACACTGATGCTCGTATTCCTTTTAGTTTTCTGTGCCGCTACTTTGTTCGCCTTCATAATGCATATTTAATAATAGTTTTTACTTGGCTCCGTTGTTATCAATTTTGTTTCTATTTCGCCCTGTGTACCTTCCCAAGTGCATACTCTGTTGATAGCCTGGTTGCTGCTTTCTTGTAACTTGTTTAGTAAGTGCGACTTGAATCAGCAGCTCTTCTTTGCTCCTGCACGCACTGTATTGAGGGAAAAACTACAATTCCCATCAATCCTGTAGTTCTCCCTCATATTTACATCAGAATTCAGCGTGAATGCACTGGCACGGATGGGCTTAGGCAGTCTGGGCTAGTTATAAAAGCCCTAGCCCTCCGTCTGTTCTTACTGCTCGTATTCTTTTTAGTTTTCTGTGCTGCTACTTCGTTTGCCTTCATAATGCATATTTAATCATTGTTTTTTCTTCGCTCCATTTTTATTGCTTTTATTTCTATTTTACCCTTTGTACCCTCCCCAGAGTATACTCTGTTGATTGCCTGGTTGCTGCTTTCTTTTAACTTGTTTAATAAGTGCGACCTGAATCAGAAGCTCTTCTTTGCTCCTGCACGCACTGGATTGAGGGAAAAACTACAATTCCCATCAATCCTGTAGTTCTCCCTCGTATTTATATCAGAATCAGGTGCAAACACACCAGCGCGGACCAGCTTAGATAGTCTGGGCCAGTCGGGGCTGGGACGGCATTCAAGGCATTCCACCTTGCGTTCCTACGACTATGGGACTGACTGAGGTCTTGGCTTTAATTGAAGCAGCAAGAAATCGCTGCACTCAAACCCTTCCCACCGATACCACTATGGTAAGGTTTGCTTTCACGCCCCCAATGCCAGAAATGCTTTTACCCAAACTGAACCCCTCACTAATAATACTCCTGCGATGCCTGACTCTCGACCTCTCCCATTATCCTGTGAAGTCTTTAGTAACACAGTTTTGCTACATGCAACAATACAAAAAGTCCCCCCAGTCACTGTCATTGTCCAAGCTAATGTCTGTTACAATCGTAATGTTACAATCGTCTGCCCTGCTCCCTCCTGCAATCGCCCTGCTTCACTGCACACTCAGCAACACTCCGAAATAAGCACACGGTAGACCAGAGGTAGAAGGGTATTTACATATAATGAAATCCCAGTCCTAAACAACATTACTCATGTCAAAGGGGTTGCCCGCGGCCTGTATCCGGGCCCATGTATGGAGTGTAGCAATCAGAACCCAAGCGATAAAATTGTTCAAGTTCTTATAATGGACTGTTTCCTGAGCACAAGGCAATGTGGCCATAGGTTCTGGTTACAGCTTGTTAGGCACTGTTCGGTCTGTGTACATTCTCTCAGAAATGTTTTTCCATCCCTGGAGGCATGACGGTCACGCATTCCACAGCCACAGTGACCTTGCCGGTGCCAGATCCCATCTCCTCCTGCGCAGGGGCCTCAGAGAAAATAGAAAAAACACATAATTAGATCACGTAACATACGCCCACTTTTCTTTTTCATCTCTTTCATTTTTACAAGTGTTGCCTAATATTTCTCATTTCTACATTTTTCATACCCTCCCTAGCTATACATTTTATAATAGCGATGATGCAAAATATACACATTAATAGTATTACCAAGATCATGATGCCTGCTGCAATTTTGTGTCCACGTTCTCCCATAGGCCCTGTTAGCCATGCCCACTAATCCATTGATCGACTGCCATCCAAAGCTATCTGTTTGTATATCTTTGCCTGTTGTTTTATTACTGCGATGTCTTTTGTTATGATGTCATCTTCCAAATATACACAGCAAGAATTGTTAAAAGTAGCGCACACGCCTCCTTTGTGTGCTAAAAGTAAATCTAAAGCCATCCTATTTTGCATAACAGTTGCCCCTATGCTATGTATCTCATTTTGTATGTGCCCTAATACGTCTGCTGTAGCATTGGCAAACAGTTCTAATGAGGCAGATATGTTCACTATGGCCCTTTCCAGTTCAGATATTCCCAGTGATGGGATCAATATTCTTACAAATTGGTGGAACCCTGAGTTACGTACCACCAGTGGGTTCTCCCTGCCGTCCCTTTTTGTCCTGTGTACCCCTTTATTTAATACTAAAACTGTCACATTTGGTCACAAATGCCCTATGGTGCAGACCCCACCCATTGTCTTGGCAATGTTTTATATGACCACCCTCCGCATAGCCAATACACCCCAAGTGTGTATAGGTGTATTTGGTAGCTATTTCCATTATACAGTAACCCGTTGTATATCGGCAGACCCACAAAGTAGCTTGTTTCATTTCTACTCCCTGTGTCCTTACACCTACAATATCTTGTTTTATGATGCGTCCCCAGGGCTGGACTGCCCCACCGGGACAGCAGGACATCCCCCGGTAGGCCTCTGGCCTGTAGGGCCTCTTTTTGAGTGGAAGGATACAGTGTGTTACACTGCGTCGCGTGATTTTCCTCCGCTCCGCCTGGGTGGTTTGCCTTGAATTGGCTGCCACCACTGACCGAGGCAGAGGCACCATCGTTTCTTTTTTCCCCAGCATCTGGGCTGGGCCCACGTCTGCGCAGGGCCCCCTGGGCTGGTTGGGCACCAGATTGGAACCGCACGTCACGAGCCCTGCAGAGGCACCGCCATTTTTTTTTCCTTCGCCAGCAGCTGGGCTGGGCCAGGCCCGCCCCTGCGCAGGGCCTCCTCGGCTGGGGGCACCGGATTGAAACTGCACGTGCCCTGCCTGCAGCCCAGCCTGCGGCACAGAGTGCACACATTAGGCAGCAGGACCTCAGGATCTGCTGTGAGCGGCCTGGCTCGTAGGATCTCCGAATCTGCTGTGAGGGACATGGATCGCATGCAGCAGGACGTCCTCAGGGTCTGCTGTGAGGGGCCTGGCTCGTGAAAAAACTCTCCTGGTCTCCTTCGTGGTAAGAACTTCTCCCCTTCAGACTATCCACTGTGCATACCGATTATAGATGAATACAGGCCTTTACTTGAATTGGGTGATCTGGGTCATGTGTGTGCATTGTCTGAATGAGCTAGCTGCTACATGTGCACTTTACATACATGTGCACTCTTAGTACATTCTGTTTTGTGTGTGCTTTGCATGGTTTCGCCAAGTGTACGTCATGTATGTTTGCCTGTGCATTATGCAGTCTATCCTCTCGTATTTTGGGTAAATTTAGGACGGCGCGAGAAACGGTGCCACATGACAGGCTTCATGCCTGCTGTAATCTGCTGTAATCTGCTGCAATTGCAGGTCTGCAGTGGTTTCTGATCGTCATACAGCAGTTTTATTGCTTACATTATTATACAGAAATGTGGTAACATTTATTTAACTTTCAACAGTGACCTTAGATAGCATAAAGGGTGATGTGTGTCATACAAAACGGAGGCCTATCTTTGGGTACACGTGTAGAGAGGCACACTGTCTTCTTGGCTGGACACCCACTTGAGTACATAATCAGGGAAAGATTTAAAAGTCCTTTGTAGTGTTCAGCTTTTTACTGTCTATTACGGTTTTATTTTACACCTGCGTTGGATGTCTATGCGTGTGTATGCTTCTTGATGTCATGGCCGGGTGGTCAGGTAGCTCAGTGTATAACGCACCTGTGGCTCAACTCTGTGAGTGTCCTTACCCGTGGGAGGTTAATGTTAATGAAGTGAGTACCAGTGCTTCGGTGGGGCGGATGGGCAAATGACAGCTACCTGGACACCTGTACTCATTCCCAGAGTCCTAGTAGCCTCGGCAAAACTCTCCATGTACCTACGCCTCACCTTCGGTCCAACCTTTGTAAAGTGCGCATGCGCCCCAGACGGGGTTTTGTGTGCAAAACAACAGTGCAAATGCTATAGTGGAAGTATTGTATAAATGTGCACACACTTTACATAGCCCTTGGAAACCAAATGTCGTCATGCAAGCTAGTATGGAACAGACAATTGTGCAGCCAGAATAGAGGGGAGTATACACCATTGTAAGTGCAGTGAGGGGCGGGTGGAGGTGAGCCATGAAAAAACCTTGCTACTTTCCCCCCTTTGGTAAAATTAGTGGCAGATGGAATTTTAACATATAAACTGTAGGACGGTTACTGATGCAGAAATCTCATTTATTAGAGCTCCGTGGGACAAAATATATGCAAACCTCCTAATATGCATATGGAGTGCACTAACACAGGTAGCTTTGCAGAAAAATCCTTTGCAAGGAGCATCATCAGTCTGTGATACCTGGAGGCACCATGAACATGACTTCAGAAAAAGTTGCCATAGTTACGTCAAGTGGCAAATAACTGTGGTACAAAATATATTGCACTATTATTATGTATGAAACAACTCTATAGTCATTAGGGTTTTTTATGATGGCACGACATATTAGCATAAGCTATGAAGTGAATCGCTTACAGAGCTGCAGATCAAATGATTTGCCCAGGATCACACACTTTGATTAAATGGTGAAACCGAGATGTGGGCAATTTAAGCAACTGAACACATCTTCTCAGGTTTAGTTGACATAGATATTTATTAAGGTTATGCTTTGTATTGTATTGTACTTGTCATGTGTATAGCACAATTTTATCAATTTTATCCAATGCATTTCAGGTGCTTGAGGGCCCTCAATACTCGAGCTCTTCGCTCATCCACCTCCAACTCCCTCAGGATCAGTCGCTTCTCCAAGCAACGAGTTGGTGATAGATCTGTTTCTTTGTTTCTTCGGCTGGGGCCTTCCTCTGGAACAGCCTACCTGCCTCTCTGAAAATTGAGGACAAGCATCTCCAGTTCCGGAAGCACCTCAAGACCTTCCTCTTTGCCTCCGCTTTCCCTCCTCCTCTTCACTGTTGAACCCCTGGCCGATACTGAAACTGCACTGGTTAACTGGCTACCCTCTTTTCTCGGGCCCAGATCCCCTCCCTGCCAGTCGCACACACACCTGCACTGCCCCCCAGCACTCTGGGGCTGTTCTGCATTCCACTGCCCCCCTACCAGCACTTGACACCTGACGTCTGCACTTACCTTCGCACCTGCCACCAGCTGATGGCACTTCCTATTTATTTTTCATATTTATGACAGTTATCCTATGTACTGCACTTCCCCTCTCACTCTCCCTTTGCACTTCTCCCCTTCCCCACCTCCCCTGCACTTGCGTGATCTCAATGCCACCTGGCCTAGTAAGATTGTTGTCTCGTCTTCCCTCTGTTCCCCTCCCTTGCCTCGTCGCGCCTTGAAACACTTGTGTATAGGCGCGTTATAAATGCCATATCATATCATAAATAATACTTAAATTATTGCAATGCCTTGGAAGCACACCACATTTCACAATAAACTAGCCTTTCATATTAAACACACTTTGCACTATATACATTGTCATAGAAATACGTTGGGCAATAAGATTATGACTTTCTCCCCATCCTGCATGTAAAGTCACAATAGCATTAAAGGGAGCCTAACACATCCCCCTTGGGTTTTAAAGCCATAGTCATGATTCCATTAGCTATGCAGTATTATGCCGCATAATGCTGCATGCCTTGTAAAATAATGACTATGACTTAAAAACCCAAGGGGGATTTGTTAGGCTCACATCAATGCCAAAATGTGTGCATCCATCTCGCGTCTGATCACCCCCATTCACATTTCTTAAGGGACACCTCCCTCCCATCAGTGCCTAATGGCTCACATTGTGATGCTCTGTTGACTCACAGCAGCATATCATGTCCTCGGGAGAGCCTCTCTGCTGCCCTCAGCTCCGTGGGACATTATCCTGGCAGTGGGACACCTCTCACGTTCGTCACCCTTATTGACAAAGAATGTGTTGAATGGGAATGGTGTTCTGCTGCCAGGACAATGCGGGCACTGAGCAGGAACGCCTCCAGCTCGGTACCCTCATTGTCCTGCCAGTGGGACTCATTTCCCATTTGGCACTCTCATTGTTAAAGAGGGTACCAAAGGGCAGAGGTGTCCTGCTCCCAGATCCCCCAGTCTGGCTAGTGAAAGAGCCACTGGCAGGCCATGCTGCCCCGTGCTCGGTACGCCACAGGCATGGGTACAAGAGGTGGTTTGTTTGTTGCAATGGAAGTGACAGCCGGACAGGCTCCAGCAAACACATCTTGTAAGACGAGCGCTGCAAAGTGCACACTGTAAGCCCCAGAATGTAAGTATTGTCTAAAGTATTATATTGCTGTGTTGTTAGACTACTGACTGGCAATATGGGGGCAACTGCTGAGTCCCCTTTTGATGCCCCCCTGTCACCTGCCCCTTCCCCATCTTTTCTCCTTCCATATCGTCTGCCCCTTCTCCCAGGTGCAAGCCTTCCTTGCACCCATGTGACCAGCGTCTTCTGCTCTGTCACCTGTCACTTCTTTTTGGTTTTCCTGTCACCTCTTTATTCTTTGCCATGTCTCAGCTCCCCCCCACCATGTTACCTATTCCTTCTCCCCCTTATATCCCATGTGTCCAGTCCCTTCTCTCTTGCATTACCTGCCACTTCCCCATGTGCCAACAGTTTCTTCCTCACCTGTACCATCAGCCCTCAATGTCATGTGCCCATTCCCCCATGTCAGCAGTACCTTCTCCCCTACACTCCTGCTCCTTCTTCCTGCAACGTGCCCCTTCTCACTATTGTCACCTGCGCCTTCCCCATAATATAACCTGCCCCTCCATGCTATCTGCTCCATCTCACCCCATGTAACCAGCCATTCATTGGGGCTTCTGGGGGGAGGCATTCAGGGGTTTCACCCATCCCTCTAAGTCACTGACCTTTGTCCTTCTCTCTCCTGCAGTGAACGAGGCTTCAGCGTATCACAGTCCAAAGCTGGAGGAGCGGAGCACCCTGGGCAGGAGCCACTTTGAGCACCTTCTCGTCAGCCTCGAGAAGTCCCCTATGGACCAGGAGCACAAGTACAACCAGGTAAGAGAGCACCCGTACTGGCGTTCTATGGTGTGTGGGGTGGAATGTGCAAAAGAGTGCAGTGGGCCAAGGTGGCAGAAGAGGGCTGCAGTTGGTGGGGGGAATGCACCAGGTAGGCATGGTACATGCATTTTCAGGACTGGGGGTGTGGGAGTATTGTGCTTTTGGATGACATTCCCCGATCCACCTTCACCCAGGTGTGTCCTTGAGCAGGTGACCTGTGTTTGTGCATGTTTTTCACCCACTCTAAGCCACTGACTTATGTCCCGTCTCTTCCCCTGCATTTCCACTGGCATTTACTACTTTCCGTTATGTAAAGTTCGCCACTGACGCACCCTCATATCTGGTGTCTGGTGGAGGAGAATGGTTCTAACTATTTGGGTAAAGTATTTGTATTAATTGTGCATTTGTAAGACACATATACATCAAGAAATTGTGTTTCACAGCACCCACAGGTCAAAGGGGTGGGGAGAGAGGGGAATGAAAGGCAAATACAATAACAATGAGGAACAAAGACCTGGCGGTTCTACTAGGCCTTGTGAGCATTCAGAAGGTGCAAGTGCAGAGAGAGAGAAGGGACAAGGGAGGGGGTAAGTGCTAGAGGTACCACAGATGTAGAATTGCTAGAGATTCAGTTGCAAGGCAACAGTAAAGTGCTTGGCAGAGACTACTTGGTAAAGCATGGTCACCTGCCAATACAATAACTGCAGGCCTGTGGGACAGCACAGGCCAATGGGTGCCCAATGGCGAGTTCAGGGGGAGGGCGGAGAATGAAGGCGATTGACATGCAGAGAGTTGGATCCGTAAGATCATAGAGATCTGGAGGGAGAGTATTTGGTGAGAGCATGTTGTAGATAGCACGGTCCCCTGCCCCATATAGCCTTATAGATGAAGCAGAGGGATTTGAATTTGATCCTTGCAGCACCCGGGAGCCAGTGGAGAGATTTTAGGGCTAGAGAGATACGGTCCCTGTGCTTGAGGCCAAGGATAAGACTTGCAGCCCTATTCTGCATTAGCTGGAGAGGTGGAAGATAGGAAGAGGGTAGATTAAGGGAGAGGCTGTTGCAGTAGTCTTGCCTAGAAAGTACCAGGGCTCTAGAAACATTGAGCTTCTGGTAGTGGGTGCCCTAATGCAAGTGTCTGGGCCCACTGTGTGTCTGAAGGAGTTAGTGGTGACTGATGCGGCTAGTGATATTTTACTCTTGGCAAGAACAAAATGGTGTGCTCTGTGGATGTTTACAACTGAGGTGGCAAAATACTTTTTAGCTAGCAGCTAGAAAACGGAATGTTTGCAACTTGATAATAAATGAATTGGGGGATCAGAGAAACCTCTGTGAATACACATGCTTAATTTGATCACTACATGGCATGCTAAGAATTGTGAGACACAGAGGGGACCAGAAAGTTCTATTTTTGCTGAATATCTAGGGAAGGGGAATTTGGCCAGGTCATGAAATACCTTAAGATGGTCCTCGCTTTCTAAACTGTATCAAGGCTTCTCTTCTCACTCCATCCGCACCCACTCTCATTACTGGGTTGGTCTTAAATATGACTGTGAATATCTTATAGGTTAGAGTTGTTTTGATGTCTGAGATATGCGAGTGACACTTTGCAATATGCTTGTGCCTCCACCATCCACCCTTCTCCATGTTAGGTCCGCCAAGCTAAATCGTGTACGGGAAGGTATAAAATTACCAAGTGATTGTTGGCCCCTAGTTGTGTGTAGTGTAATGTAATTGGAGATTTGGAGGTGGGTCATTTGGCTGGGGTAAAGTGAGGGTTTGGGAATAGTGAGGACTCCTTGTTGGTGTATGGTGTATACTGTATGGAGTATATGTAATTGGTTGAACTGTTAGCCTGAAGAGACATGGAGACTGGAGAACTGAAATCAGCTGAAGTGGGTGGGAGGAGGGATTGTGCCTCTTTTGTAAGACTGACTATGTTTTTGGAATTACTTCACTGAGAACGATGGCTGTGGATGTCAAGGCACACTACAAGATCAATTTGCAGGAAAGAGTTGAAGATCATAAAAATCAACTCACAGGTAACTCGGTGACTAGATGGGTATACCTACGTTGTGGGCACCATGTGGTGACTTTCGATGCAGCATGGTATGCTTACTGAGAATCCAAGTTTATTACATGCACTCTTCTTGCTCTATGAATGTGATACATTTTCTCTGGTGTATCTGTTCCTTGTAAAATGATAATTTGTATGAGGGCTTGCCACTAGCGTAGGACCATGCAGTTTGCATCTATCCATCCAGCCGACCCCCCTCTTCCCCGTCCCAGTGTATTTTTCAATATTCAGGTCCATAGATATCCCCAGGGGTGGGGGAAAGGAACAGTGAACATTATATCCATAATAGGTGGTTTACTCTCCCCTGCAAAGGACACTCCAACAGTCTAAAAGGTACTCCTCTGAGTGACCAGCCAGCAATCACGTAACGTTTTACAGTCTCTTTTCTTGGCTTAACCTGTCTTTTCGGGGTAAATATGGGATAAGACTACGAATATCTTTTGGTCAGGGGCCATCTCTCTTAAAAATTGGCTTCTCACATGCTGGCAGCACGGTTTGCTAAATGCTCCGCTTCCAGTTAAATATGTAACAATGAAAAGGCATTTG
This sequence comes from Ambystoma mexicanum, assembly GCF_040938575.1. Lineage (NCBI taxonomy): Eukaryota > Metazoa > Chordata > Amphibia > Caudata > Ambystomatidae > Ambystoma > Ambystoma mexicanum. The sequence continues at coordinate 1,102,561,240 of NC_090924.1, read as the reverse complement.
CATAGTGAAACACGTTTCTTAATCTTAAATACACCATTTGATTTCTTTAATCTGTGCTTGCTTATTTTTGTGCTATGACACCCAAAAAAATCCTGCCATTCTAGTGCCACGTCCGTTGAGCATTTTATCCCAGATCATACTTTTGAATTTTTTGGCTTATCAAGCTGCTCAATAAAATGGGAAACTACTGGATATTAGATATATTACTGATATATCATTTCTGGATAACTATATAATCAATTTCTTTATGCATACACCATAGAACCAATGTTTCAAAATTGTTCACGGTGGGAGAACGTCCTCCATGCACACCCCTTGATGTAAGTTGGGCTCGCTCGCTCCAAAATTCGCCCAGAGAAATGTACGCCCCACCACCTTTCAAAATCACCAGCCTCCACTGCTGTAGACTCACTCTCTGAAAGTAGGGGGACTGGCTACCCCAGCACAGGATTGATTTGAAATTCGGCCAGCACAATATAAAACATGAAACATGACCAGCTGAAGGTCCAGAGCACCCCACAGCGTCCGTGTCTTACTGCTGGGACTACTGGCATTATGATGTGGAGAGCAGGGGAGCATACGCCATATGTGTACAGTACAATCTGCAGCTATAAGTGACTCACTGGGCTCCAAAGCGAGACTTGAGTTACCCAAAGGGCCGACGCTTTGCAAAGAATTTAAAATTAAACTAAGGGACTGGGACAAGAGACATAATTACACACGCTTGCTGGGGCTTAAATCTCACCATCACGTTTCATACATGCTGTATACTCCGGGTGTGCCAGCCACAGTTTCTGCCGCTCGGGAAACCCCCGCAGATTTATACTGTTATTTCCATTACGTCGTCTGCCTGTTTTGGCAAATTCTGTCCCTGCTCTAAAAATGATGTGGTGTGAAAGATTTTGCGGTGGCTTTAAACATCCCAACTGTTTGGAAGCCGTGAGACATATTCTCACTGAGTGCGCTGGCATGTCAAACACCATTGCACTAATTAAACCTGGCTGAATACATGATCCACGACTTGGCATCGATGGATGAAAGCATCTTCTGGCCCCACTGCTTGAGTACAAGTAGTGATAGCCTCATTTGGTCTCCTTTCGAGTGAAGGGTGGGTGACACTAGGGAAGGAATGATGTCAGACCGAGTTGTGCTGCTGGTGCCTGCATTTGGCATTATATAGCACATGGTCTTCTGTTGAGGGAAGGGTGGGTGGCACTAGGGAAGGAATGATGTCAGACCAAGTCATGCTGCCGGGGCCTGCATTTGGCATTGTATGGCAGATGGCCTTATGTTGAGGAAAGGGTGGGTGGCACTAGGGAAGGAATGATGTCAGACCGAGTCATGCTGCCGGGGCCTACATTTGGCATTATATGGCACATGGCCTTCTGTTGAGGGAAGGGTGGGTGGCATTAGGGAAGGAATGAGTTTCAATGCAAGCCTGCCTGGTCAGAGCGAGGTATGCTACCGGGCCCTGCATTGCCTTGGGAGAGCAGCTGCAATTCTGCTTTGCTTTGCTCTGTCCGCTGTGTTTGAGATGCGCGGCATGTTCCTGAGTCGTCGTGCGTTCTGGTTATATTCTGGCTTATGTCCATCCACTGTCATTCTAGCATTCTATCAAATGCTTTTGGACATTGTATGTTTGGGGGGGCTCTGAATATCCAGCGTTTACAATTGGAAATGATAAGTTGGCGTTGCTATTATGAATTTTGTAGTGTGGGTATAACCTAGCTTCATTTATTGACTTATTTTATTTCTTTGATTAGTGTAACACGCCGAGTGACTGAGTCTTATGAATTGATGAGTGTATGCGAGTTAGAGCTAAGGTGCAAAAGAGAGCTTTACCTGCAATGGTGAAAAAGACCCAAGGTTCAAAAGTCAACAGGGTTAGAGAAAAAAATAGGGTGCATAGGAAGGTAATAAGATTGCTGTCTCTGTCTTCTCTCTGTTCCCCCCTTTGCCTGGTTGCGCCTTGAAACACTTGTGTATATGCGCATTATAAATGCTTTATCATCATATGATATCATGGGCTCTTTGCAAGGTGGTAAGAGAGACAGGGAGGAAGGGGGGTGTCACAACAAGAGTGCTGCCGGCAAAGGGCGTATGAATGTGGATTGTTGGGAGGATGAAAATAAATTCAGAGTGCGTGGCACAATGTATACAAGGGTGAGTCAGAGGTAAGTAGGGTGCAGGAGAGGAAGAGAGTGTGAGCTGAGAACGATTGGTGTAGAGTGTGTGGTGAAGAGAGTGAGGTACACATAAAGAAGACCAGTTACAGAGAGTGGGCTAGAGGCAGAGGGAGTGTGCAGTAGAGAGAGAGGGAGAGAATGGTAGACCGAGAGTGAAGTAGAGAGGTGGGACTATATTAGAGAGAGGGAGATAGAGTGTGATAGGGAGAGAAAATAAAAGAGCAATTTGTTATTATTTGTGTAATCCTTCCTCATTGTTCTTTGGATTACAGGGTCACTCACCCCTTTACTGAAAGGTCTCTTTCTGCTGAGGTAGCTGCTAAGGGGCCCTTTTGTGGCGTTTGGCACTGTATGTGCTATGCGGACGAGGTGCAATGAGGCACACTCTGCTGTGTGGAGGTGTCATGCGTGTGCAATGAGGACCTGCATGTGTGCTGATCAGCTCTCTTACGGGCAGAAGAGGCCTTCGTTGTGCTGTGTAGCCTGAATATGCACAGTATATGAGATGGGGCACTGCTTGTGCTAAGGGCCCGATGTGTGCCAAGAGACCTGTGTGTGTGTGTGTGTGCTGATCAGCTCTCGTTGTGCTGTGTAGCCTGAATATGTACAGTATATGAGATGGGACACTGCTTGTGCTAAGGACCCGATGTGTGCCAAGAGGCCCCTGTGTGTGTGCTGAGACCCTTTTAGTACTGAGGGGCCTCTTTATGTGCTGGCAGACCTTTGAATGTTGTGAGGAGATTCTGTGCATGCGGAGTGGGTCCTGTATTTCATGGGGCCCAATGTGTGCCTTGGGCCCCTCTAAGCATGGTTTCCCATTCGGTTCTATGTGATGGGTGATAAAAGATCCATTGTGCTTAAATGTTTGTGCAACTGGAGTTGGAGAAAAGATCAACCTCCTTTCCCTGTTCTCCCACCCACCTATGACACTTGCTAACTCTCTGGGGGACACCACCAGCGCCCACCAATATTTCCCAGGCCTCCCCGCTTTCATTATCCGGGGGCACTACGTGGAACTCCCATGACTCATCCACCCTCTCCTTACCTGACCCCCTCCACTTCCCAGACCATTCCCTGCCTACCTGCCTATTCCCTCCCATGTCGCCACTTACCACTGCTCCCCCAATGCTGTCCTGTCCCCGTTGCATCCTGGTATTGTTTTGCAGTATGGGGTAACGTCGCCCCATCTATGCACCTCTACTAATGTGGCAAGGGCCTATACCTGCCTGTATGAGTGGTGCTCCACTGTGTGCTTATTAGCCTGTAGTTGCTGATGGGGGCTTGTATATGCAGGGGCCTTTCATTTACCGAAGCACTCTTTCAAAGTGTTGATGAGTCCTGCATGCGCTGATGGACCCTATAAATGGACTGATCAACATTTTATGTGCCAAGGGGCAACCCCCGCATGTGAATAAGGCCATGTATAGGGGGCACATAGCGCGTGCTGAGTGGCCCCCGTGTGTTCTGAGGGGCTCCTGTGTAATGCAGAGTCTCCTGTAGTGCTGATGGACCCTATATGTGTTGCGCAGTCCTTGTATGTGATTGGGCCCCCAGGAGGCCTTAGATGCACTGTTTTGAGATGTGAGGCCACTACCTATGTGTTCAAAGGTCCCTGCATGTTTTAGGGAAGCCCAGTGTGTGCACTATTAAGTTCACTTTGCACGGCAAAAAGACAGGGGTGAATCAGGGTGCTTGTTGGTAGTGCAAAGTCACTTTGCACCAGTGAAAAGTCACTTTGCACTGTGCAAAAATGTCCATGAATCAGGCCCACTGTGTGTGTTCTGCAAAAATGGGAGCTCCTGTATCATGGGCATTGTAAAGCCTCTGTGTTATGAAACCCCTGAATTAGCCTTGTGGGCCCCCTCTATGTGCACAGTGACACCCCATAAGGTGTCTTACGACGCCCCTGCCCATACATGTACTCTTCATCCCTTATCATGAATGCGGGGGTGTCGTTTACTAATTACGCAGACGACACCCAACTCATTCTGGAACTGGGTGGCAGCCACTATGATTCAGACAGTGAAATAATAGCCAGGGTTTATAAGATAATCGACGATTGGATGCAGACAAACTGGATGTGTCTGAACGACTCTAAAACCGAGCTGATGCTGTTTGGATCAAGTCATCAGCTAGCGAACTTGGGGGCTGAGTATAAATCGTTTAAAATCAAGAATGCCACTATCCAGGTGGTCCAGAAAGTGAAGACCCTGGGAATAATGGTCAACTCACAGGTGGATTCTCATGCCCAGACTAGCTACCTACAAAAAAATACGGCCTATTACGTAAGGCTCATGAAAGCCATTAGGCCGTTTCTTAATGAGGGTAATATGGCCACCGTAGCCAGGGCCATTATACTATCAAGGCTTGACTATGGCAATGCCCTGTTATTAGGGGCCTCCTCTAAGGATGGTTCTAGTTGTCAGGTGCTTCAGAACAACGCGGTTAGGCTGGTAAAAAATCTGAAGAAAAGAGATCATGTTACTGCAGAGAGAATAGCCTTGCATTGGCTCAGAGTGGAGGAGCGTATTAAATTCAAAGCTCTCTGCCTGGTGCATAAATGCCTGTATGGCTGTGCTCCTGAGTATCTGAAACAGGGCTTAGTGCTTCATACCCCCAGTAGGAATCTTCGTTCAAAGGGTAAATGTCTGTTGATCGTCCCCAAGTTTAAATTGAAATCTGGGCTGGGCAGTTCCTTTTTGGTGCAGGCCCCCAGCTTGTGGAACACCGTTACCAACCTTACTGTATTTAGGAAAGGGTTGAAGACTCATCTTTTCAGATGATGAACTGGGATACGGGGGATTATGATCACCTCATGGCTTAGCGCAGACGTTCCTATTGTATTGTTTTGTTTTTCGTTGTTTGCCTAAGCGCCCTGATGCCCACGGGCTATCGGCGCTATACAAAAAATAAATACATACATACATACATACATACATCATGATCCTCTCAAATGTATGTTGGGTTTTCATTCAGGCCCTGACTTCGATACCAATTTATCCTGACAATATGTGTCTGCAGTGAAACCTGCATGCTCTTCATATTTGAAGATCCCACACTAGCAATACACCTCTCCCCTCCCTGCCTCTCTGTAGTCTGCCTCTGGGGAGGTGTGTGCTTATCCTTCCAGGTGACTTATCGCTCTGATCCAGCCCCCCGATCCCTCTGCCCCTAACTTTAAAACAAAATAAAAATCACTTTACCTCTTGCTTCTGCCTAACCTATGTCTCAGATCAATCTTGAATACAAAGATGTTTTTCAATCGCTATTATTATCACATTAACCTTAACATCTGTGTGATTTCGCCAAATACACTTAGGAATAAGTGCGCTGACATAATGTCTCATCTATCAACCGCACACTGTTTTATGGACACTGCCTTTTTATTTTAGAAGCCCCAAGGTCACCTAGGGACCACGAGCCGCCCCTTTGCGAGGTTCCTGTATATGGATTTATCTGAAGCATAGGACACACGCATACTCGTTCTCCATCAATAGTCGAAGTGTAATTCAGGCCACTTGGACACCGTACATATGATTCGTTTTCTTATTTGCGAAAAATCCTACCACTTCTTTCTTTTAACATTATCAAGCGGTCTGGTCTCTTTTTTCCACCTTCAGTCCCATGTTCGCGCAGTAGTGGGCCTCGCTACTTCTGGCACCAATTAATCACTTGCTGACGTCACCCACTCCTGACATGCTCTGAAGAAGGTCTCGCCCCCACACTTCCCCTGCCCTCGCATTTGACCTCCTGCTCCAGCAGAGAAGTGGGGCACACGAGAAGTGATTAGCTTATAATTAGCACCGGGCTCATTCCTATGTGTGGTTCCACAGGGGAGATGTTTTGCTTTTTTTCACAGCTCGTTGGAGATTTTTTCGAAGATGGCAGATCAGGTTGTGTTTTTAACAGCACTTTTGTGGGAGTGTAAAAAGAGAAGAAATATACCCTTCCTAGTGTTTGAATGCTTTTTCGAGAGTTATACCTATCGACGCAAACGCAGCTGCCCACATCCAAGTTAGTCATTGGGTACAGCGTAAGGGACACAATGAGGGCGTGTCTCTGTCAGGATTGGGGCGACTTGTGTGCAGTCAATGTACACAACACTGCCCAAGCCTGTCACTATCAGCGAGGCCCTAAGCCATCGACTTGGCAGCCACTTTGTAATTTTAATTCTATTAGATAAACGGTCAGTAACAGTAACCCAGACTCTCTTTGTATTAAATCTCCAGACAGTACCATTTGAAGCAGTGACGCGTCTATCGCTCTTTTGCACCAATATTAGGATTTTAGCCCCTAGAAATGTTCCATGTCAGCAAGCAGGAAGCGTGCAAGGTTTGCCACCCAAACGCAGCAACATGGCATGCCAACAATTAGTGTGCAACTTCTGCTTCCTCTAAGGGCAGTCAGTCACTCACCTATGGCCCCGTCTGCAAGGCAGATCAGTGCCGCAAGGCGGGATAGGAGTCTGAAGGGGTTTCGACTTCCAAAGCAAATGCAGTTGCATTTCGTGGCAATAACTCTCCCAGACACGATAGTTCCTTCAGTTTTATAGTGCTTAAAAACTCAGGCAGCATTTAGTCTACAATCCAAAGTTTTCTTCCGTAGTTCCATCTCTGGCAGCAGAACTGGGTGGCGGTCCCATCCCTGGATAGGACTACATGTTGCGAGACATGAAAAACTCATCCAGACGTGGTGCATTCGCCTGCTACCGACAAGGGCTGTGACACATCCATATAATGCCTTTTCCTGGCATGATGTAGATTGAATAAGTTCCTACTTGAAGGACACCTGGGTGCTGCGAAGGGTGCTGGTGTTTGTGTATATGGATGTGTGTCTGTGATGGTGTGTGTGGTGCCGTAGTTATGGGGCTGTAACACAACCGGCTGAGTTGTGTGTGTGTGCACCAGGGGTAGAAGGACAGGGGTGTATTGCCGCAGTAGAGCACTATAGCAAACCTTGTGCTGAAGTAGGAGGCGGTTGCAGGTCAAGGTATAGGCGCATTTAGGCCTGGCTACGTCAACTGTGGGCTGTCTTATGTCATGTGTGGTTAGAGATGGACATTAGAGCTGGGGATGGCTGGGGGTTGTTGGTATGGAAGTGGAGGCTTGGCTCGTGATGATTGAAGCAGTGTGTACAGTATGACCAAGCAAATAGAGACTAAGAGGACGAATATGTTGCATCATCATGATCGCAAAGGACATTGAGCGTGATATTCAAATGTACATTGGATTATGTGGGTTTCAGTTTCTCTCCAAGTTTGCAAAAGGGTCTGGACTTGGGGGGCGGAAGTGACTGGAGGGGAGCTGTGTTCCTGCAAAAACTGTCTTTCCTGAGGGCCTGGCACACGAGACTGCATCGGAAAGTCATCCTTTGCTCAACAGCCCAAACTTAAACAATGAAACTGTCCAAAGCTGTATATATGTCTCATGCTTTGCACACATTTTACTGTCAGGGTGACTATTCTGACAGAGGAAATGAGCACCATACCCAGCGTGCATTGCATGCTCCGAAGGAATGCACATTTGAATTACTAGCACAGACACGTTTGAGAAATTGGTGGTCATTCTTATGTTCCCAAGATTCACTTTTTTTGTTTTGGTTTCATAATTTTTATTACATATTATAATATCAACAAATAGATAAGCAAACAAACAGTAGTTCATAATAATGAAATATGTCCTATGCAAATGATCTCCTGTGCGAGTACATCCTTCTGTGCGCTCCACACACCACCAGATCTCATTGGATCTAGAATCCCGCCATTGTGCTCATAAACTCACATGGGGGCTCAGGGTCCAAATCCTGACACGTGGGTGGTTCCATCTGCTATGGCGTCCAGAAAACCCATTACAAATCCGATTAAGGAGACCCCGGTGCTGCATCTATCTTCTAAGTAACCACAAAACCTGCAAGCTCCCCATGTGCCGCCGGCCCTGTAGGCCTGCACACCTGCACGATGGCTGTTTGAGGGCAGAAACACCCTCGGCTTGTGGTGAAGTGTATGGGCTGGCTCGTCGTGGTCTCAGCCCGTTCCTCATCTCTCACAGTCAGGGAGGTGTGATCTATCCCTGCATGAGGATGAAGCCCTTCCCAAGTTACCAACCCTCACCCTACTGGGCCAGAGAGAGTGAGCAAGGTTACTGAGCTATCCCATCTAGGCTCCTCCGCCAAAGTTACCAAACTCACTTGGAGGTTCTGGGTGTAGGCTGACATTCTGGCAGTGATTGTACACAGGCACTCATGCACTCAGCCAGTGTCGGGCCGGGGCATAAAATGGTCTTGAGCACCAATGAAAAAGTGATCCACTGTTGCAAATGGCAGTTCATTGCTTTTGTGACAGACTGTTTGAGTAGTACCTAAGGGGGAGGTTTTTGATAAAATGTGATGCAAATTGGGCATTTTAAGGACTATTTATTCAACACCACCAGTCAAAACTACTAGCATGGTGAAGTAACTCATCAAACTGTGACCCACTTTTACCAAACTAGGAAGTTGGTAGGCAAAGGCCAAATGTTGTAACGACAAACAGCACTGCACTGGACGTCCCACTAATGCTGCACTGTATCAGGTGCCCCTATAGCACAAGCCTGAACCACTCATCGCAGTCAACTCTTCCAGGCACTGCATGAGAGAGCGTATGGTTTTTATCATTGTTTGTGCACAGCCAAAAAGTGTGTTGCAGAGTGTGTGTGAACTGTGACGTCATGTATACAATGTTTTATAGGGGTTTGGACCAGTGAACCTTCATTCATTTTCTTTTTCATTTCTTTGCTGGATTTCGTGCAACCATGATTGTCTCCTTCCCTGCGCTTCTCGTTCATGGTTGATGCCCGCAGGCCGAGGTCTGAGGTAACTGCTGGTGGCCCCATTCTCTGATCACCTGCCTGTGTCACAACAGCTCAAACACAGATTGCGGTGTACACCGGTGAACATTTCTGACCGTAAGCCTATACATTTTTCAAACTAAACTTGCTTGTTACTAATCACATTACGCTCCCAATTGTTGTCATTTATATTGAATCCTAGAATTACCATGGGTGGGTGTTCTTTATTTGGAAAGCAAAGCCCAATATTACCTTTCAAAATTGAGATGTTGCTCTATAATCAAGGCAAGCAGCAGAAAAATGTGCTAATTGACAGCATCATGTGTGCGTAGGATCTGACAGTAGACATGGGGAAAATCAGTTGCAGAGAAGTTTAAAGTTATGTTTTACATTCCCTTTATATAAGTAGCATTTTTAACTGTGTGTGCCCACAGCATTGCATCCATGCAATTTAAATCATGCTTGCTAACTTGCATATATGTTAGACCTGGTTATGATATGATGATATGATATGTTATTTATAAGACGCTTAATACCCAGAGGTTTCTAAGCACGGACCCGGGGATCGAACCTGTGTTGCTCCGTGTCGTCTTGTTTCCAAGGCGAGCACATTGGTGCTGAGCTATCCTCCTCTTTGTAAATGTCCTGACCAGCCATTTTTGACATTAATATAAAGATGTAACTCATTGTGCAGACAAACCCATAGCTTTGTTAGGAGGACCCATAGGATTTGCAATAATGCAATGAAATGAAGGGAAAATAGAGAAGGGGGATAAGTGGGTGGATGGATATTTGGGTAAGTTAGTGGGTACATGAATGAGTGTGGAAGTGTCTGAGCGCTGTGAAGGCACAATGAAGTAAGACACAGACAACAGATTTAGCTTTCTAATCTCAAGCTTTATTTTTACTTCAAAGTGAGTTGGAGGTAGGCCTAACTTGCCGCATATGAAGTTAGGATTTCCCTACCTAAACAAAACTAAGGATAGTCTGTGTCAGTATGTCCAAATCAAGACTGTGTCCAAAACCTGTGCTTTCCCTTACAACTAACTTCGTCCATTGTGTAGGGATGTCAGCAGCAAAAATAGTGTTCAAATCAAGTTTTGAGCTTCGTCCAGCTTTTTTCTTGCACTCAGCTTTCCCTTACCGAAATTCAGAACAGTATATGCACGAAGCCCAGCCAGAACAGTTGTCCTGAGTGACCGACCAATAGCAGACTTGATTGTAATACTTGTTTTGTTATAAGTAACCAAAACATGGAAGTTTTTTGATTACACAAATGTTCTTTTACCTTGGTAGATTTCAGCATGGATAAAAAAGTAGATGATGACGGGAAAAGAAAACAAGTTAAAGGAGGAGTTCAGAAAAAGCGTGAGAAGAAAAAGAAGAAATTAGAAAAAGAGGCCAGCCAATATCAAAAAGTAAGTGACATGTTTATGTCAACAAAACGTGTCCATCCTCAGGAAGATCCTAGACCAGAAAGCAGCTGTTCTGCCACAATTACCACTGACACTGAAGCTGGAGATACAGGACAGGGTGATGAAAGAACTGAAATAGAGGCTTCAACTTTTGAAGGTTCCCTAGAAGTACAAGCTGAGGAAGTAGAGTGTGACAATGTTGATGTACTGGCTGATGCTAAGTCAGCTGAAAATGTTGAGGAGAAACAGTGGTTTGTCAGGCCCTCATCAGAAACCCTACTTGCCTTTTTAAAATTCCATCCATGTCAACCAGAAGACCTTCCAATTCATTTCAATACAAGAAAATTATATCAACATAAAGATGGGGAACGGCGGCAGTGGATGACTTATTCATGCAAGGCTAGAGCTTTTTTCTGCATGGTGTGTCTTGCGTTTAGCAAGAAACACAGACAGAAGTGCTTTCATTGAAGAATGCATTGACGAAAAGCATATGTATCAAAGAATTGATGAACATGAACGAAGCAACCTACACAACAATTTAGCTGTCTCTTTCAAAAGCAAAAAACTGCAAAACAAGAGGAAGTTAAAAGGAAACGGGCCATTCTGGAGCGTGTGGTGGAAACAATTAAACTGATTGGCAAAAGAGGTCTCAGCTATCGGGCAACAATTGAAGCAGCCCATACCTTAGAAGATGAAAGTTTGGATCATGGCAATTTTCTGGAAATTCTTCTTCTTCGGAACAAATTTGATCCTTTACTAAAAAATCACCTTGAAGAAGTCGGAAAACTTAGTAAAAACCGACATGAACGTGTAAAGCAGGCCTGTCCAACCTTTTTGAATGTGGGGCCGAAGCATTCACTTTTGTCACCCAGTGGGCCGGCGAGCCAAAAGTCAACAACCTCACCCAAAGCAGTATATTAAAAAAGCGATATTGTGTGACCTTTGACACAATAGCATCACAGGCAGTGATAGCCATGCAGTCCCAAGGATAGCTTTTGGTGTCATGGGCAGTGATCAAAGGTTAGTTGCTTGTGATTTCTTTCAGTGTCTATCTGTTAATATTTTTCTGAAATAGTGGGGGCGACCAAGTGTAGTGAGGGAGCTACAAGGTTCTAGGGAAGGTTTGGGGGGTTCCCCCCCAAGAATTTTTTTGGTGACCAAAAAGCAATAAGTTTACAATCAGTTCTAAAGGGGAACATGAACATTCCATGTCACCAACAGTAGAAAAGAACATTTTACAACACAACACATTTTAATGATCAATGTGTCCACAGTGTAAGACAGCACTGTCACTGATGTAACACATTGTCATGCTGGTTGTACCCAAAATATGCCTCTGTAGCAACATGTCTATGCTGGCTGTTCCCAATTTAGGCCAGCATTGTCCTGTACAAAGCATGATTGATGCTGCCTGAGCCTGTGCAGTGTGCCCAATACATATGGCAGCGTATCTCTGTAATACACATTACTTCTGTGGTGATGAAAGAAGCATAATTCAATTCAACGGATAAAATGTGGAAAAGCGATCACCCAAAGGTGAACCTAATTGAAGAAACGCAATGTGAGCACAATCTAAAAGTATGCAACCTAGCAGGCCGAGTGCACACTTTACCTTTTCTTTCACCAATAAATCGGGGGGAGAGCGCGAACGCAGTCCCCCACTACCAGAAATAATGCAGTCGTGTATCCCGCATTTGGGAACATAGCAAGGGTCAGCAAATCCGATGTGCAATGGGTAAGCCTCACCCTGGGAGATCTGCCCCTGAGATCACATTCTCCCCTGCCAGCTAAGTATGAGTTGCATGCAAGAGGGCAGGGGTTGGGTCAGTTCTGGGAAGCCCCGCTAAGCGAGGGTGAGAAGGCAGGCCCTGACCCAGCCCCAACCCCCCAATCCACGGAAGCTCTGAGCGTCTGCAGAGCTGCCTGTCCCGCGTTTAGGGGGAAGCTCCAGCAGGCAGAGCCCAGCAGAAGAGCAGATTGTAGCGCAGTTCCTTTCTCCCATCAGGCGCTGCTCTGCCCAAGATTTGTATAAATAGCAGGATGGCTCGAGCTGTTGCAGTCTGCCCACTGGCCTGTCAGCCCCACATGGGCCCATGGCCCTCCTGAGCGGAGCTGCTCAGCGCTGGCCCCATTGACACCATCATAATCATCCTGGACCTCGACGCTCCACCACCCCTGAATCTCAGAGTTCTGCTCAATGACAATGCTGAAGCTTTGGCATCTTTGCCGTAACCATATGTAGTGTTGTGTCAGCCAAGCATGCACAGTGCCAAAGGCAAGTATTCCCTTGTCAGGGCCCAGAGGTCACTGAGTCTTCCAGTGCCATCCACTTTGCACGGCCTACTGTTCCCAGCGTTTTCTACTCGCAAATCAGCACCACTGCCAAACAGAACTGCATCAATGGGGCCCATCGCTGCTGCTCTCCGACTTGACCCCAGCCCAGCGCAAAGGCAGCCATTCTTCTGGTCTGATGCTGAAAAGCCTGGCTCTGCTGAGATCCGAAAGACAAGAACTGAGGTATTTTGGGAACATAGCACTATTGTTTTTTGTGTTGCAACTGTATCAGCTCACACCTCTCATGAGGGTATAGGCTGCCTTCAGACTGTGCTACCAAAAGAGTGAAAATAAGTTATACCTTTTGGGCTTGCCTGTTTCACTTTTATGATTGGGATCACTGCTGCATGGGTATTAAGCGCGTTATAAATAACCTATCATATCAGATCATATCATAGATCACAGATCAAGATCATAAGCAACTTCCAGAAACCTTGGCAGGTGGTCCACTGAGGCCCATTTGCAGGTTGCAGTGTGTTATTGGGGCACTACTAGGGTAACATATTGTGCTGTACATGTGGTATTCGACATGCTTTGATACCCCACTGGCCACATCTATAATGTCCAATGTACTTGGTACAATGCATGGACATTTTCATCAATCCGCACTGTGCTTAGAGGTAAACGTAACTGAGCTCCCACTGTTCTTCTTTGTCTCGAGACGAAGAAAAAAAGCACTGCAAAGGTTAAGTTTCTCCGCTTCCACTCGTGTTTTCTCCAGAGCTGCAGCAACTATTCGAAGTGTACTCCGATCCATTTTGTGAACAAACTCAATCCACTAACAAACAAAAACTTTGGTTCCCATTGATTTGGATTTGGATTTTGTTTCCTTTCTATACATTTCTGGAGAGCATTTTTTGAAAGGTTGTTCTTGAGTGTGTAGATTATTTGCTATTGCCCACTTTTGCCGAATGGCAATTTCGACAAAACATTTTTTTGCCGCATTTTTTACGCTTTTTTACCAAAAAAATATAGATGGTAATTTTGGGTAAGGTATATAGAAAGTGAGGGTGCCGGGATTCTGCCACCGTTTTTGTGGTAAAAAAAGCAATGAAATTGACCCGAATGAATGTGGCAAAATTGGCATTCGCCATAAAAAATGCAGAGAAAGTTTATTGATACGATTATGTATGTGTCCACATGTCAATCACAGCATGGCTGGGATTTGTAAGGGGGCCAGGCTGATTGAATCGGGTTTACTGGTGAAAGGATGGTGATCCAGCACAGAGCGGCTCCTTTTGTGCCAATGTTTCCAAGTCTCCCCCCAAAACTATTTTGACTGATGATGCTGATAGCAGTCTAGTAGAGTGAGTGTGTGCTCAGAATTCTCATTCATCTTGTTCTTTTATGTGTCCCGAATAGAGCACAGAGTAGTTTTGCGCACAGGCACATTTAAAAAAAAAAAAAGAATTTTTTTTTTTTACTCAAGCGTTGTCCAACATACGGCCTCGCGGGCCACATAAAATGGCTTGGTGGGCCGCATTGTGGCCCGCGGGCCGTATGTTGGACAACCTTGCTGTAAGGCCTAACTTTCCCTATAAAAAGGATGGATTTCCCAACCTAAATAAACTAAGTATAGTGAGTAAGTTCAACTTAAAATCTGTCATATCCAAAACCTAAACTTGCCCTCACAACTAAAGCTAAACAATGTGCAGGGATGCTAGTAACCAAAGAAACAGTGTTCAAACTAAAGTTCTGAGCTTCTTCCAGCTCCTGGCTTGCTCTTGGCTCCCTTCCCCAAGTTCAAGACAGTTCCATCAAATGGCCTTGTGGTTCCTTTCCACAGGTTCCACACAGTTCTACAGAATGGTCTCAGGGTTCCCTTCCCCAAGTAGGCAGCTCTTCTGGATTGAAATTCACAGTCAAATGAACTTGCTTTGTTTACCTTATTCCTATCTGTCACTTGAACAAACTTAGGCCGACCAGCCTCAGCCACTTGACTTCCCTTGCTTTACTCCAAGTAAGGTTCCTCCGTCGAGGCGCAGTTGTCGGACCACACAGTCGTGCGACTGTCAAAACGCAAGACTGGAGGAAGGTGTGTCGACACTCTCCCCCAAACCACAGAAGTCGAATGAAGTCGACCCTCCACCCGTGGTTGGCACAGATACCTGATATACAAACACAGTATACCATGTGGCAGCCAATGGGGGTAAGAGGGTTAGGGAGAGGTTGTGGACGGGGAAGGGAATGTAGGAAAACCGTATAGAGGGTTAGGAAATACCTAAGGTGGACAGGACAGGGAAAGCACCGTGTAAAAACCCTACACTGCCTTAATATTTGATAGGGTACCATAGAACATAACATAAACTCAGGTCACCAATAATGTCCTCTTAGTACAGGCCACTGAAGCACCTTTGTAGCGTAATTGCACTCCTTTTGTAACCCCTTGATACAGGCACAGGTAGGAATACACTTACATGGACTACATAAATGCAAGCATAGATGAAACAAACACATGGGAGGTTATCCCAAAATGAAGAACGTAACACATGGCCCTATGGGCAAGCATTAGCAACATTGATACACACATAGAAGCATGTAGACCCAATATGTTTGAGTTCAACCCAAACATAGTAATGTGTTCCAAAATATACACACTGAGTATCTTAGTTAACTTCAATGCAGACTGTACTTCCTGCCAGAATTAGTGCCACTCAATATAACAGGCACCAAGTGTTCTCTTCAGACACTGCTAAGTATAATCACAGCGTTTTGTCCAAAAGTAATACCCCATGAATGGCTTTCTCACAAACATGGCCCAAACACATTCCCTGACAACAGACAAAAATCCAACCAGCACTTAACTAAACATCCGGGAAGCTTGCAAGCCTTCCCGGGCGGGAGCTGATGAAGCCGAGATAGTAGCACGAGTCAGAACTCCGCCGCCTCGCATTCCTTGTGTAAGTTCAAGATGGAATGCAGAGCGTCATGGACACCGCACGAGTACTTGGCGTGCTGCTGTTCCCAACTTCCAAAATGCCTGCTGGAATACTGCCTACGTACGCAACTCCTCTCGATTCTCCGGCATGGCTTCGCCTTGAAAACTGAATAAGCCACACCTGCTGTGCGCCGTTGGCTCCTAATAAACTGTACTAATGATAGTCAGCTGGCCAGACGCGCGCACAGCGTGAACTATGAAATGGCCCAAAGGCTGTTGGGAAAGGTAGTTTCCTAGCCCAAATACTGTTTCTTTAAGCGTTCGGACGACCCTGACACCTCTTCCTCTTCCACCACCCCAAATTCCTGACAGCGACCGATAACCCAGGGCATTTTACAACAGTTCATTCTTTCTCATAGGACTTCCTTGATAACACAGGTGTCCTTTCAGTATATTTGTCATACGTCCACATATGCTTCTGCTTCACTGTAACGGTTTCTTGCCTTTAACAACATGTGACTCTCATACACTTTCTTCGTTGTATTTCTCCTGGTTACCACCTTGCTTTCACACTATCGAATTGTGTTTTGCTTTTTACTTGTTTCACATGCTTTGCAAATGCTGTCTCTTTAAATTCATCTCGTTCGCAAATGCACATCACTTTCTGTTTAATTTGTGTTATATTCTCATATCTTTTCCATATATTTTCCTCCATTCAGCATTCAAAACTCATTACATCCTTGGCAGGTTGTTCGGTATTCAGTAGTTCACATTTGATCTCGAGACCCATTTGTCATGTACTTTTACTTGACTGCCGTTATACATACCATGCCCCTGGAGTGCCCAAGCCTGAGTAATCCTTCCCTGTCACTCACCGGTGTGCAGCCGCTCCTCCGGGTGCTCTGGTTTCGCTCTCAGAGCTCCTCTCTCACTCAGACGAGCAGCACTTGCTTTCTTCAGACTTTCCTGCAGGGGTCGGCAGTGTTGGGGAATTCTCTGTGTTCCCCACTCCCAACCGGGAACACACAGCATAGGGCTCTGCATAGCTCCTGAGCCTCGTGTGGCCTGCTCTGGCCTCAGCTTCTTGCTGGCTTCTCTGCAGCAGTCTGCGTCCTTTTCACTGGCCCATATTCTGCCTGCTCCGCCTCGGGTGGCTGGGCTCTCCTGCCCACCTGGATCTCTCCTCCGCTGCCTTTGCTTGTTTCTCCTTTTATGCACCTGCAACCTATTGGGACATGCCTGACCCTTACAACAGTCCTCAGGCCTTTTCATCGGCCCACTACTATGGTGAAATGGATGTGGGTGTATGTAATAGAGGGGGAAAGAGTGACAACCTATAAGGGCATGGGGAGGGTAAGGTTGGTTCTCACCAGAAAAGGGGGGATACCATGCTTGCCTGTGGATATCCAGGGGTGGACTGGCCTTTAGGGAACTCTGGAGATTTCCCAGTGGGCCTCTGCACCCTGGGCCTCTTTTCTGTGGTATTTCCAAATGTTCTCATTGGAAAAGCATTGGGCTTGCTGAAAATGTGTCATATAGGGCCACTTTGAACTTTATTTCCAGGGCCTCTTTTGGTCCCCAGTAATTATTTCCAGGGCCTCTTTTAGTTCCCAGTCCAGCCCTGTGGATATCCTCTCCCTAATCCCCAAGGACCCTCCACCCAAGTGATCTACCCTTGCATCTCCACCTCCAGTGTCAGGATCCAAAAGGGATGGCCTTTCCCTGTCCACCTGAGAGGAGGATCCAAGGGGAGTAGGTTTGAGAATACACTGAGGTTTCTCACATACCCTTCCCCTATGCTGGTTGGACCGGGATGCTTCACATGGAAACCAGAAGAGGAAGTCCATGAGACCTTGCTCTCGACCCTTCCGGTGTTCCACGGTGAAGCATAGCCATAGGTTTATCATCAATAGGGCAATAGGGTTGCATATCCAAGAACCACTGCATAATCCTGGGATTGGATTCTTTCCTCTGACCTATCCACACCAAAGTGAAGTGATTTGTAATCAATCGAAACCTATGACCCAAAAGATAGTATTTAAGATCTATCACTGTCCATTTGATTGCCAGTGCCTCTAACTGAATGAAAGAGTTGTTTTTTCCCTGGGAAACAACTTCTGACTGATGTAAATGTGATTGGATTTAGAAATGTGCCTTGCTTTGTGTCAGCTTGTGGAATAATGTTACAATAAATTCAATTTCTAACTCGAATTATTGAATTTCCAATGATATATTGGTTCCATGTGATCTTAACGAAAAATTAAATAACAAAAACCTTTTTAACAAACCTAAAATACCAAAATAATACTGACTTTTTGTTTGTTTTTAATTTGGGGGGTCTCCTTCCAAAGCCCCCGTTTCCCTAGGCTTATAACACCACCCAAACCCCTCACCCCCGTTTTAATCCCTTACTCCACCCACCGCCATATATATTTTTAATACAAAATATGGTGTTTTTCGTTATTGTAGGTTTGTTAAAAAAACGTTATTCTTTATTTGAAATTAGTTTACATCACTGGATACTGGTGTATTGGCTAACAGGATCCAGTGCACTGTGCTTTGTTGATTGTTGTACACTCATGTATATATGTGTCTATCTATCCCCAGAGCAACTGGGTAAAGTTGAGGGATATGCAAATAAATGCTAGACAGTACTTTGCATTAAATGCATACTCAATCAAAATGAGTTGTTAAACAGTTCATTACATTGCATCCATATTTGGTAGACCAAAATCTTGAGATACATTTTCTGGAAAATTACTTGTAAAACTTAGGCAGCTTTATAATGGTGCCATTCCAGTGCATCTATTTGCAGTAGACCGCTGACCTGTCTTTGTACGTTGAAAAGTACAATCAGAATAATAATAGTTCCACCATTTCTTGACAATTAAATGAAAGAAAAGGTCTGATTTGGGCTTGCCATTCTTGAGCTGAAAGGGGCAAATATCCATCTGATTCCATTTCAGGGCTATGCATCCTCTTGTGGAAGTTGGAAAGACCCCGCTGGCCTAGACCTGCATCCAGGAGACACCCTTTGACTTTGCTGTAACAGTCTCAGGGGTACGAAAGCCCTCCTCCCCCTCTAGATTAGTTCCAGTTAACATTTCCTGCCCAACTCAGAAGATCCAGGGTGAAAGATATCCCCTCAGTTGTGCCATTCCTATCCTTGCCTACGTGCCCAAGTCACTCACCTCTTTCCCTTCTGCTCTAGCCCAAGCCATTCCCATGGTTTCAGGCCTGCCTGACTAATGGAATCAGCCCCCACTTCCCATGGATGCCTGGATTCTGTTGCCAGAGATTCATACTTTACAATACCCAGTAATTAAATCAACATCAATAATAATACCCCAAAGTATTTGAGCTAGTTTGTAGCCAGTACCTACTTTCCTAATTATGAACATATGGTTGGTTTGATTCTTTTTGCAATGTTGGGTCTTTCACACTGATAGTGTTTTGTAGTTGATGTCAAACTGTAGTTCATTTAGTTTGAGTCCTCTGTATTCAGTGTTGCCCTTTTCTGTGGAGTCCTACTCTTTTTAGGTCAAACTGAAAGCCCTAAGGTTGAATATCAATGCCACTAGTAGGATGGATGGCACAGAAAACAATCCTTTATATATTGCATTAGGTGTATGTCTTTTTCCCCCCAGCTTTGATAGGTTCTAGCCAAAATTGAATCACTAGTTGTTCCTCAGTCATCAAGATCAATATTGATGTAAAATAAAATGTGCAAAACTTTGACAGTCGACAGGTCGTTCTAACTATAAAGTCTCAACATGTCAAAAGTATTCATCAGTACACTGAACTAAATAAATGGCCACCACAAAATAAATGAAGAAACCAAGGAAACTAGTAATCAACTAAGCATCAAGAACATAAAATATTGCATGTGATAAAAATGTGTGAGGAGAGTGTCAGAGTTCACAGGTCCTAATGGACAACATTCACTCTCTAAGTTCTGCCAGACAAGAAGAGGCACACAATAAATCCACTTTGCATTAGTAGGAAATACATTGAGGTGTTTATAAAATACTTAAAACCTATAGCAGGGTAAACAGAGATCAGTATGGAATTGGTAAACAAAAATACATAAAAATAAATAAATAAACATGGTAATAATACATCTACGTTTCGTTTCAAGAACTACACAGTGCATGTTGAAGAAGTAAGCACTTTGCAATGAAGTTACAAACAATAGAAATGAACAATTAAAATACACAATATCCAAATAACATTTTGATGCAAAATAGCCCACTTCTTTTATAGAAAAGATGATAAACATGTTACTGCAATTTGGGGGATAACAGAAATGAAATTACATGTTTATTCACATCAGTCATGTGAACAAAAAATATTTAAAAACAAGGCAGTGACATGTGAAAATGTGCAGACTATGATACAGAAACTGTGTGTGATCTGAGGTGTAATGGAAAATGAAGACATAACCTACCTTTCTTCGAAACAACCATTCATCTAAGCCAATTAAAATTGCAGTTAAAAGAAAAATAGAGGAAAAATGTCTATCAATAAAGATCAGACAAAAGGGAACGCTGGCCAGGATAGTTTACATAATACCCCGAGTCACATAGCAACTGAACTACCTTGTAGGGTCATACTGAAGAGACAAAATGAGAAAACATGGTAAAAATTGTTAAATTGCTGCACACATCCACAAATCACATACTATTGCAAATACTAGAAGAATTTCAAACAGCCCACCAAGGGTGCTAACCACAGAGAACAATTTCAGAATTGTACAGCAAAGTTCATTATAGCACAGGCTAGGCTCTTACATGTCCTGCCCTTTCCCTTTGCACCAGACTTGCACTATCCACAACAACTACCATGACCATGACCATGACCATTTAACCTGACTGTTTTTTCCATAATGCCTAAATAAACTATGACAAGATATGTTGACATTTTTATCTTTGTTGAAGTTAAAAGAATACTACTTCAACCCACAAAAATAGTAATGTACTTCAAATCCAGGCTGTAAGATAACTTTCTTTTTATTTATTTAGTGTTTTTGCTATACAATATACCTTACACAGAGTATAGGATACAAACTTAGACATGCAAAAATATACAAATTTAAGCAACTTCATCAATAAACATTCTTGTTTCATTCCATCATTATTATACATATCATTTATATTAGGACTAAGAACCTGAAAACCACCACATAAAAAAGTGTCTTTCCAAAACCTCATAAAAACCTAATTTGATTTTGTCTAAGATTTGAAACATATCGACTAAAAAAATAGAGCCTGTAAATCCAGGCTATAAACAGAGAAATAAACAATATAAAATCATACATATAGGGGTGTGTTACTTTTTTCTCAGTGAGTCTGTTATAAAATAGAAAAAGAAAAGCGTACACAGATTTACTGCACCAACCTCAAAATGCAAAACCACATAAAAATATTATAGTCCCAAACAAATTTACCACCAAGTGATGTAAAGCATTATGAACATATTTTAGAATAGAAGTCTTTTAAGGGTGCCTAAACCAGTTATCGTCACTGCAGCACTGTTTTGTGAAGATATGGATAGGGAGAATAAGTAGGCAGAGTTGTAGATGACCCTTCAGGTGCAGCATGTATTCATACACAAAATATGTTAGAGGGATGGCACAAATTGTTTAGTCACTCAAACCCCATGACTGAGACAGAGTGGAACAATATGGCATCACAGATGGCTTAAAGAATTGTTCAAGGGCTTTTCTTGTATTCATGATGGCACCTATGGCTGTCCCTCTCTCTCTTGTCTATAGAAGCACACCCTCCTTAACCTAGGCATCCCTAAGCCCCAGGATAGTATACAATGCTATTGTCATTCTACTGTCTAGGTTCTGTCTGATACTGGAGGTGAGGATCTAAATGCAGAATGCCTTCGCTATCTAGACTCCCTCTGGGACTTCCTAGACTCTATCTACTTCAGCCGGTAGTTCACATTTTAAAGGTGGTTTTTGGATTGAGCCTTATAGACACCATGGCTGACTTGGTCTCCTTCTTGCAATGCCCACATGCTTCTTTCCCTCTCATTTACTCCCTTTTCTTCTTTCTCTTCTCTCCTCCCTCCAACTCCACCCTCCTTAACTCCTCCTACTGCCTGAGTTTTTCTCCACTGCCCCTCCAACCATGCAAATGATCTCACATTAATCCCGAAGTAAAAGTATATATTCCCCAACAAAAAAATCCAAAAAAATAACACCAGGATCCTGATCCAAAACAAGATTTTCGTTCCAGAATCAATCCGAAAACATGCAGCATAATGCAAAAAATGCAAAATATAAAATGTAACCACGAGTAATCACAATATAATCTATGTCCCTCCCCCATAGATAACACTGAATGTATAAACAAATGAAAATCACTGATGAGTGTCAATATAAAGCAAATATGTGCTTTGTTGAAAAAAATCCAATGACCCAGCCCCAACCCCCCAATCCCCGGAAGCTCTGCAGAGCTGCCTGTCCCAGGATGGCTCGAGCTGTTGCAGTCTGCCCACTGGCCTGTCGGTCCCACATGGGCCCATGGCCCTCCTGAGCGGAGCTGCTCAGCTCTGGCCCCATTGACACCATCATAATCATCCTGGACCTTGACGCTCCACCACCCCTGAATCTCAGAGTTCTACTCAATGACAATGCTGAAGCTTTGGCATCTTTGCCGTAACAATATGTAGTGTTGTGTCAGCCGAGCATGCACAGCGCCAAAGGCAAGTATTCCCTTGTCAGAGCCCAGAGGTCACTGAGTCTTCCAGTGCCATCCACTTGGCACGGCCTACTGTTCCCAGCGTTTTCTACCCGCAAATCTGCACCACTGCCAAACAGAACTGCATCATTGGGGCCCATCGCTGCTGCTCTCCGACTTGACCCCAGCCCAGCGCAAAGGCAGCCATGCTTCTGGTCTGATGCTGAAAAGCCTGGCTCTGCTGAGATCCGAAAGACAAGAACTAAGGTATTTTGGGAACATAGCAATATTGTTTTTTGTGTTGCAACTGTATCAGCTCACACCTCTCCTGAAGGGTATAGGCTGCCTTCAGACTGTGCTACCAAAAGAGTGAAAATAAGTTATACCTGTTGGGCTTGTCTGTTTCACTTTTATGATTGGGATCACTGCTGCATGGGTATTAAGCGCGTTATAAATAACCTATCATATCAGATCATATCATAGATCACAGATCAAGATCATAAGCAACTTCCAGAAACCTTGGCAGGTGGTCCACTGAGGCCCATTTGCAGGTTGCAGTGTGTTATAGGGGCACTACTAGGGTAACATATTGTGCTGTACATGTGGTATTCGCCATGCTTTGATACCCCACTGGCCACATCTATAATGTCCAATGTACTTGGTATAATGCATGGACATTTTCATCAATCCGCACTGTGCTTAGAGGTAAACGTAACTGAGCTCTCGCTGTTCTTCTTTGTCTCCAGACGAAGAAAAAAAGCACTGCAAAGGTTAAGTTTCTCCGCTTCCACTCGTGTTTTCTCCAGAGCTGCAGCAACTATTCGAAGTGTACTCCGATCCATTTTGTGAACAAACTCAATCCACTAACAAACAAAAACTTTGGTTCCCATTGATTTGGATTTGGATTTTGTTTCCTTTCTATACATTTCTGGAGAGCATTTTTTGAAAGGTTGTTCTTGAGTGTGTAGATTATTTGCTATTGCCCACTTTTGCCGAATGGCAATTTCGACAAAACATTTTTTTGCCGCATTTTTTTACTCTTTTTTACCAAAGAAATATAGATGGTAATTTTGGGTAAGGTATATAGAAAGTGAGGGTGCAGGGATTCTGCCACCGTTTTTTGTGGTAAAAAAGCAATGAAATTGACCCGAATGAATGTGGCGAAATTGGCATTCGCCATAACAAATGCAGAGAAAGTTTATTGATACGATTATGTATGTGTCCACAGGTCAATCACAGCATGGCTGGGATTTGTAAGGGGGCCATGGTGATTGAATCGGGTTTACTGGTGAAAGGATGGTGATCCAGCACAGAGCGGCTCCTTTTGTGCCAATGTTTCCAAGTCTCCCCCCAAAAATATTGTGACTGATGATGCTGATAGCAGTCTAGTAGAGTGAGTGTGTGCTCAGAATTCTCATTCATCCTGTTCTTTTATGTGTCCCGAATAGAGCACAGAGTAGTTTTGCGCACAGGCACATTTAAAAAAAAAAAAAATCCCCCCCAAATTTTTTTTTTTTTTTTTACTCAAGCGTTGTCCAACATATGGCCTCGCGGGCCACATAAAATGGCTTGGCGGGCGCATTGTGGCCCGCGGGCCGTATGTTGGACAACCTTGGTGTAAAGGGTAGTAAAGGGCATGGCAGCCTGGTTACACTGATTTCAAAAACTACTGTTAAAAACATCATTGATATTATTTCATCATTATTGAAAAAAGGAATTACTGAAGAAATCAGAGAAGCCAGAATGTTCTCAATACAGCTTGATACAACTCAGGACATAAATGCTTTAGATCAGTGCTCTATTGTAATTAGATACATTACAGATGTTGTTCACAAGCGTCTTATATCTCTAGTAAACTGTGCATCAACCACTGGGAAAGCTATGTGTGATCTGGTCTGTGATGTATTGCAGTCAATGGATATTGATGTATCAAACTGTGTTGGTAATTCAACAGATGGAGCCTCCAACATGCAAGGGCAGTACAATGGCTTTACAAAATGGCTGAGCAGCAAAGCCCCAGGCCAAATTCATGTGTGGTGCTATGCACATGTACTTAATCTAGTAATGTTGAATGTCACAAAAGTGGCTATACCTGCAATATCGCTGTATGGCCTGTTGAATTCATGTGGTGTATTTATTTGTGAATCATACATCCGCATGAACGTGTGGCGTGACAAATGCCAACAGGATAGATTTCGTTCAATATCTGTAATTGGGGAAACAAGATGGTGGGCAAAAGATGCAGCACTTACTAAAATGTTTGGTTCATATAATGACCCAAGTTGCGCAATGTTTGTTGATGTTGTGGAAACGATGCTGGAGTTAGCCAGATCGGATCGCTTCAATGACGATGCTAGGTACAAGGCTGAAGCATAAGCAAAGTCACTCATTTCATTCCGTACTGTTTTGACTGCTCAGATGTATCTATTTATTTTTAAGAATACCACTCCTTTATCTCTGTACTTACAAACACAAGGTTTGGATGTGCTACAGGCATATCGAATGGTAAATGAAACCATAGAAAGACTACAGAGACAGGGTCGTAATTTTAGTGATATAATGGATGCAACAAGGAAGTTCATAATTTGGTCAAATGACAAGCTGGAGGAAAGGGAATGTGAAGTTGTAGTTGAAGAAGACTTCGGAGTGCCACGAGTACGTCGAAAGAAGGTGATGCCTGGTGAAGCTGCAGCGGATGAACCTATCGTGTTACCCAGTGATAAATTCTGAGTTGAAGTGTACAATATTGCAATGGACAAGATCATTACAAGTCTGCACAGCCGGTTCACTACCCATGGTCAGCTCTTTGCAGATTTGGCATGTTTGGACCCCAGCAACTTTCAGGAGATCCTGCAGAACCTTCCGAGTAATGCCATGGCTCGACTAAGTAGCTTGCTGACACGATTTGATTCAGAAGCATCCACTGAAACATTACAGACCGAACTGCTTGATTTTGCATCAAAGTGGAACAGACTCAAAATGTCTCTTGATGAAGAATATGAATTGTTTGCACAAGAAGATGAGGCCCATTTTCATCTCATTTTTCAAACTGAAGAAGGTGACGATCCTGAGGACAGAGACAAAAGTACAACATGCAAGATGTGCAAGAATTGTATAGCATGTTGCTATAATGTGCTACGAAGATTCAAAATGTACAGTAGAGCCTATAGATCACTTTCTAATGCCTACAAACTTACACTGACATTGTCCTGCTCTCAGGTGGCATGTGAAAGGTCATTTTCAAAGCTCAAGTACATCTTGAACAGACTTCGCAGTTCCCTTACTCAGCCTCATTTGGAAGCCTTCATGCTTATGTCAGTTGAAAAAGATGCTTTGATGTCACTTAACAATGATGAAATCATTAATCATCTGGCCTCCAAAAGTAGCTTGTTACAAAGATTGTTAATTATTTAATATAGGCTTCTATATAGTTCTACAGCTTTGCAGGGTTTACATTATTTAATACTGTATGCATAACATGCTGAATGCAAACTCTTACTATACCTCAGTTGGAAGCCTTTATGCACATTCCTTAAATAAAATGATGCTCGATGTTTTGCCCTACAAAAGGCAGCTTGTTACAAGGGATGTTAATTATTTTATATTTATTATTTAATATTAGCTACTCCACAGTCCTTCAGTTTTCATGGATATGTGGTATTTAATAATAAAAAAATATATATTTTCAATTTAATTATCTTTCAAAATCTCAGTTGGAAGCCTTTATGCTGATAAGTGTGAAGTGATGCTTTTAGTCACTTGGCAGTGATATCACCATTGATCTGTTTGCTTTGAAGTTAGAATGTTACAAGATATATTGAATATTTATTATTTATTATTAGCTGTTTTACAGTTCTAGAGTTTTCGCAGATTTCTGTTGAATATTTAATATTTATTGTATATTATTAGCTGTTTTACAGTTCTAGAGTTTTCGCAGATTTCTGTTGAATATTTAATATTTATTATATATTATTAGCTGTTTTACAGTTCTAGAGTGTCCACAGCTTGCTGTTACTTAATAAAAACATTTGTTACAATCCATGCTTTATTTGATATGTTTCTGACGTTTATTGAGACTGATATTGCACTCGTGGTTTCTCCATCTATCATTGAAGATCTACTTTATGAGATCATGAACTTACTTAAAACATGCATTTTTAAAATCCATATATGATTATAACAGGGTTTAAATGCACCAATTTGGACTAATTTTATTCAACATCTTCTTGGGGGATACTCGCAATCCCCTCAGAGAAGGGTTGGGCTCACGCGCCATGCACGCTCCTTCGACGAAATATGGGGCCACTTTGAAAAAAAAAATCCAGGGCCACTTTTGGTTCCCAGTCCAGCCATGTGCGTCCCCTTGCATCACTATATCCCCGTGTATGTCATACATGGTTATATTTTGCTCTCTGCGCCCATCCTCATCAAAACACATGCATATTACTCTTTTAAACCATATATGTAACTTTCTCTTGTGTCTATCGTGATTGTCATGGCACAGTGCTCATATCTTCCTACCGCATAGTCCTGTGGTTTTGCTCGTCCCCCACCCCCTGATTTAATGCAAAATGGTGCAAACATTTATTCTTGCAATGTAAATGAAGGTACAACCCATCCTGTTGCATCCTTTCTAGTTCCTGCCCTTACATCCCCCACCCATTTTTCCATAGTAAATGGTTCTGCCACCAGTGGTGTCCCTTGTTGTGCATGCGTAGGGAACTGTGAACATACCCAGCAACTGGATGTGTTGAAAGTATCGGCCACCGCCTGTGTGATGTTGATGAAGCCATTCATATGCCATTTTGCAGTGGAGATCGACAGTAGTGAGAGCATGAGCCATGTGCACATGCGCATCTGGAAGACAAAAATAGACATATATTTATCCAGATACCTCTGTAGTACCTTTCTTGGTACGTACTTTCCGTACTTTTCTCACACCCTCCTTTCTGCCCCTGTCGTGCACATTGCTTTCCATGTATTCCCTTCCTTTTTTCACTCTTTTCAGTTGACTGAGGTGTCTCATAACTACACCTTCACCATCCGATTGGTCAATACAGTATACAACGTTACTTATCCTGTATGTTACAGTGTATGGTCCTTTCCATTCAGGTTGACTTTTTGCAATTCTACCCTCATTACGTAACATCACAGTGTCCCTTATGTGTAGCATGATCGCCTTTCTTGTTTTGTTGTGTTTTCTTGCTGTGTCAATGTCTGTTGTGCCTGTGATTCTATTGTCATTTTGCGGATGGCCTGTAATCTATTTACCAATGCTGATATGTAAGCTGCATCTAAAACTTCATAATCTTTGGGTGCCCCCATTGTCAGTGGAAGCAATAACCTCTCAGTGCTGGGCATGCTTCTTCCGAACAGTATTTCATAGGGCGAGTACCCGGTAGCTGAGTGTTGTCTTGATCGTATTCCGTGTAGTACGAATGGAAGCAGTAAGTCCCAATGTGATCCTTCTTCATCCATTATTTTGAACAGTTCCTTTTTAATTTCCATATTAAGTCTCTCTACCATTCCCGCACTCTCCGGCCGATATGGAATGTGAAATTTTTGTTCTATTCGAAGTTTAGCACACAATGGTCTTGTTAGTTCAGCGGAGAAGTGCCCGCTATTGTCTGATGTCATTTTCGATGGGATGCCAAACCTTGCTATTATGTCCTGTAGTAGGATGTCTAACGTTGTTTTTGCAGAGCAGTTTCTTGTTGGGAATGCCTCTGGCCATCTACTAAATGTGTCAATGATCACCAATATCTGTGTCCTCTTGCTGTTCTTGGTAGTGGTCCCACGTAGTCTAGATGGATATGTTGCCATGCTTCTGTACTTCGGTGCTCGTGTTCGAGTAGTCCCATCTTCTCTTTTCCTCTTCTGTCTCTTTTCCAGCAGGTCACGCAGTTTGACACGTGCGTTCGCCAATCTTCCCTTATCGTTGGCCACCGGGCCATTGCTGTCAGTCTCCGTAACCCATTCTCTCCTCTCTCATGTGTACAGTAGCCGTGGGCCCATTGCAAGACATCTTTCCTCAGGATGGTGGGCAGTATTAGTACCCATTGTCCATGTTGTTTGTACCACCATGTGCTGTCCTTTCTTCATACAACATCGCATTCTTTATTTGTGTTGATGAATTCCATGAGTGCATCATCTTCCTCCTGTAAGTATGACAGAAGTTTCTCCTGTCCTTTCTGTTCCTTTGTCTTTCCCCTGCGTAGTGTTATTTTCAGTGGTCCCTCCCCCGCTTCGACATACCAATCCTGCTCCTCTGTCTGTGGTTCTTGGGGTGGTGGTGTCGGCCATTCTTCTTCCAATCCTTCTCCTTGCTCTGTTGTTTGGGCCCGGTCCTGTTCTTGCTGGTGCGTCATGGGGCATACTGGTGTACGTGAGTATTCATTTATTGCCAATTTTGCTGTTGTGTCTGCCCTGTTGTTTCCTTCAGCCCATCGTCCTTTTGTCTTGTGAGCTTTTGTTTTGATGATCCATATTCTATTGTGCTGTGCCGATAATTCATCAATGTC
Source organism: Ambystoma mexicanum (assembly GCF_040938575.1). Taxonomy (NCBI): domain Eukaryota; kingdom Metazoa; phylum Chordata; class Amphibia; order Caudata; family Ambystomatidae; genus Ambystoma; species Ambystoma mexicanum. The sequence continues at coordinate 1,102,532,390 of NC_090924.1, read as the reverse complement.
TTTCCATTCCTGCTCGAATTTTATAGCTGAACCATCGGTCCCTCGATAGTGTTGGTCTCTCCACCATTGCAAGTATATGGTGAGCCCTTTAAACACATAGGGCCTCATTACGAGTTTGGCGGTAGCCATGGAGCTATTAGCTCCATAGCTGCCGCCAAACCGGGCTCCTTTACCGGGTTCCCTGAATGGGGAATTACCGGGCCATTCCGAGTTCGGAGGGCCCAGTAATTCCTCCCTCAGGAAACCCGGGCCCGGACCTTCCCCATTCCCATTTGAGCCCCCTTTGGGCTCAATGGGAATAGGAAAGGGAGCAACGGGCCGATTACGACTGCCCCGTTGTTAGCTCCCTGGTCCCCTCGCGCGACCCAGTAACGATGCCTGGTTTTGCCAGGCGTCCTTACCGGGTCCCGCGATGGAACCTCATAATCGTGCAGAATGGTGTTAACGGGTCCGCATCCATTAGCGGAACCTGTTAACCCATTCCGCACGGGCCGTAATGAGGCCCATAGTCCGAGTCCACCACCACCGTTGTGGCAACTTCCGGTGGTATTTTCTGCATTGCCCTAAGTGCCAGTACTACGTCTTGGAGCTAACCGTACTGTGCACTTTTTCCTTCAAACACCATTGAGTTGTGCTGCCACTGATCATTTTGCTTGTACACTACCGCTGCTGCAGCATGTAGCTTGTTATTTACATATGTAGAGCTCCCATCACGATAGAATGTGGGGCCATAAATATCTTTATCTGGTGCACACGCCCTGAATATGTTGTGTAACGTGTTCACCATTTCTGGCCTGCATTCATGTGGCTCGTCTACCTATATACCGTCTACTGGTATGTACTTCTCTCCTCCTTCCTCAAAGTGTAGTGTGATTGTAGTTAATAATGCAATCCATTTACCTATCCTCTGTGTACTGACATTCCATTGATACATTTTGGAGGATAATAACATCTGTAGAGGTTTGTGGTTTGTTTAAATGATGCATGTAGCCACTCCCGTTATGTATCTTAATTTGTTGATTGGCCAGCATAGTGTGCATAGCTGTCTCTCGCATCTGGAATATTTCAATTCTGTTATTTTGTAGTTCAATGAATTACATACCACCAGTTGATGCGTATCCCCATATTTTTGTGTCAGTATGGTGGCCTGTGTACTTTCTCATATGATTGGCCATATGTAAAAGGGCATATCTGGATTTGGGCTTACTAACGATGGGGCCCCGTTCAATAAATCCTTCAATTTCTGAAAGGCCTCAGTGTGTTCTTCAGTCCAATAAAACCTATCGGATCATAATAGGTCATATAGTATTTTAGTGTGTTCTGCAAATAGGGGAGTAAAGTTCCTTGAGAATCACAAGATCCCTATTGCCCGTTGTAGTGCAGTGTGATCCGTTGGAAGGGGCAATGAGTTAATCAGTTGCAGTCTGTCCCTGCATATGCTTTTGCCTTTTCCTGATATTGTTACCCCTAGAAATCGTACCTATGTTTGGCATATTTGTGCATTCCCACCATTCAGTTTGAGTCCCCCTTTTTGTAGTGCCACTAGCACCTCCCCTAGATGTGTCTTATATAGTTCTTCTGTAGCGCTACACACCAATACGTCATCTACATATTGGATGACATTTTTCATGCATGTTAAGCCCTGCATTATTCGTTTCATGGCAGCGTGGAATATTGTGGGGCTGTCTCTGAGTCCTTGTGGTAACACATTCCAAACATACACCAACCCTTCAACCGTGAATGCTGTTAGTTCCCGTGAATGCTCATGTAATGGGAGAGAGTAGAACCTGTTAGAGATATCTAAGACACTGAAGACCCTCATGCCATGCTAATCATTTCTGGAAATGAGGCAACTTACTGTGGTCTGGACTGTAGATGTTTGTTAATTATGTGGTAGTCAATTGTTAAACGGAATGAGTCATCAGGTTTCTTCACTGCCCATACCGGTGATACAAATGGTACCCACCCTGTATGTTCTGTAATGGCCCCCCTCTCCTGTATCATTTATTTGTTCTGCCGCCTCAGGGGGAATTCCATAGGGTTTTACGTATCGTGGAATGCTTGTTAGTTTTAATACTACATTATCCTGCATCCTCCCAAAATCTAGTCTGCGTTTTGCCCATATGTCTGGAAACATCTCCTCCCAATCTGTTAGGATGCCATTTGTGTGTGTGAGGATATGTGTATCACCCTTCATTGTTGCTGTGACAACCGCCATTGGTATCACTTGTACTGTTCCTGCTGTACCTTGAAGGCGGAGGCATAGATTTGCTAAGTCCATCACCGCCCCCCTTTTCAACAATGTGTCAATTCTCAAAATATCTTCCTCCCCCCTGTGGCGCTTGGCTGCTTGCCCATATCCACCCCGTTTCAGCAGATCTTTAGTTCCTTTACCGGGGAAGTAATTATAGGGCCGCCCAATCTTTGCATTTTTGTCATTTTCAAAGATTTGGTGTCTATAAATTCACCCTTAGTCAGAGTTAGTGCTGCCCCACTATCTACCAATATGGTTGTGTTGTGTGTGACTCCACCAGCGGAGAAAGAACCTTCTGCCGTCATGCGGCCCCATCTATCTTGGCTTAGGGGTATCACTGCGGCCTCCAACTCTGCTGGTTTGTCTCTGTCCTAGTACCCGCTGGAGCTTGTCACAGCAGCCACTGGCGTTGCCCCTGTACTTGTCACTTGTTCTCTCAATGTCTGCACTTTCTCCTTTATGTCATTTAGCTCCTGTTGTTGCTCCCAATATGTGACCCAGGGTCGTATTACCCCTTCTGCATTTTGGTACAATTTAGCCCCTGTCTTTGTATCGTACAACACCTTGCCTGCTGTACCTCTCCCGCGTCCTCTGCCTCCTCTACCCCAGCCCCGAAAAAATGTAGAATCCTCGCTATATATTTCAGCATCATAAGTAATATTCCTCACTGGTGTCAGTGTTTCCCACTCCTGCTCCTCCATGTACTTGCCCTCTGCCCACTGTTTACATTCTCTTACAGGAATAATTTTTCTTACCGCTAGCCATGAATCATCTGCTGCATTCAACACATATGCCCATCCTTGTCATGCTTTGAGCCTTTCTTCAACATCCAATTTCCCTTCCACCACCCTTGTAATCTCATCCGGCAGCAATTGCCAAATGGTCATCTTTTCTTCTACCCCCAAGTTCCTCATTAATGTCTGTGTTAACATATCCGCGAAGTCAGACGGGCTCTGGTGCCTTCCAATCTTTAGTACCTGCATTAGCTTTGGGAGCGCCAGTATCCTGTGGTGTTTTTTCATTAGTGCCATAATGGGTTCTATGCGCACCCTCCATCTTGTGCCTGCCCCTTTATCCACATCTTCTACTGAGTTCCTATCATCCACATCAGAAAATCCCGGAATTATTAACCGAGATGGGTTGCATACTGCCTTTAGTATCATAATTACTTGTCCCCTATCCAATCTGTGTGCATCCAAAGTTTTGTATGTGGAGTGAAGTTCGCTAAATAGTTCCATTGGGCTAGCCCCTCCATACCGTGGCATTTCTTTTAGGAGTGCTAACATTTTCATAATGTCCTGTGGCCTGCCTTGGTGGGGTTCCTGTGACTCCTGTGTACCCTCAGCTCTTTTCAGGTCTTGTTCCCTGTCATTTACCTATAGCCTCTTTCACCCTATCCCACACTACCTTCGTCATATTATTGTAGTTTATATTATCCAAATCTAAGTCAACCCATAATTCCTCTACCGTCGGTGTATCCTCCACTTCTGTTTTTGTGAAATTTCCCCCAGTTGGCAGTGATATTGGTGCCATTTGAACTGCTTTATTATATGGTGGGGGACTTACATATTCCTCCAGTTGCATAGTTTTTACAGGCAACACCAGATAGGCCTAATCATCTTTGTCTGGGTGCTGTTGTTTGTATACGTCAAATGCATTTTTGTGCATCTCTAGCTCCTCTTGGCAATCAGTGAGCTGCTGTCTAATATCTTCACACTCTTGTGCCTTTAGCACAATAGTAGTTGACATCTGCATACAGTGAGTATTTGCCATTTGCCGTGCGTACATGAGGTCATCTCTCATGTCGCACAGCAGTACATTTTGTCGTGTAACCTCATCATTTTCTCCTTTAGTAATGCGATACATCTTCCAGAGACATGTCACAATGACATGTTTCTTATTTTTGCAATACTATTTCTTGCCTGTGGTGTACAGTAACTCATCAATTAAATCCTCTGCTGTGGTTTGGAGGCCTGTCAATATTCGACCACATGCATAGCCCCTTTTTTTTCTTCTTAAGAGGTCCTCAATAACCTCTTTAGCCTCCTCTTCCCACCTGGTCAGTGGACTGGTGTCCGCCATCTGTCTTATTTTTCTGTCCCTATTTGACCCTACCGAAGTGCAAGCTTCCGACCCTGCACAGTGCTTGATGTCAATACAGCTTTGACCCTGCACCTTTAGTGTGCTCTGACTGTACCACAAGCCCTACTTTAAAATGCTCTGACTAAAACTGTGGCTCTGTTGCTGCCCTTTGACCCTGTACCAACAAAAAATAGTACTCTGCGGCAACTGACCTTACCAGACAGACAGTTGGTGGTACCTCTACCTATGTCTCAGAGAGCCCAGGCCTCGAAGTCAGTCTCCCTTGCAACACTAATGAATAGATTTTTAGTGCTACTTTGCACTAAAAAAAAATAAAAAATACATTGGTACAGCAAAAAACAGTCTTTTCACTTACCGTATTTGATGTTGCCTCCGCGACTGTGCCAGTGATAGGCGAGAAAGAGAGCTTCCGGGCTTCAACATAAAATGTTACAATCGTCCGTCCTGCAACCTCCTGCAATCGCCCTGCTTCACTGCACACTCAGCAACACTCTGAAATAAGCACACGGGAGACCAGAGGTAGAAGGGTATTTGCATATAATGAAAGCACGTATCCAAACCGCCTGGGTGTACTGCTCTGCTCCCCCAGGCCGGCAATATCCTTATATACAGTTTAGGTTGCTATCCCAGTCCTACACAACATTACTCATATGAAAGGGGATGCCTGCGGCCTGCATCCGGGCCCATGTATGGAGTGTAGCAATCAGAACACAAGCGATAAAAGTGTTCAAGTTCTTAAAATGGACTGTTTCCTGAGCACAGGGCAATGTGGCCATAGGTTCTGGTTACAGCTTGTTAGGCACTGTTCGGTCTGTGTGCATTCTCCCAGAAATGGTTTTCCATCCCTGGAGGCATGACGGTCACGCATTCCACAGCCACAGTGACCTTGCCGGTGCCAGATCCCATCTCCTCCTGCGTAGGGGCCTCCGAGAAAATAGAAAAAACACATAATTAGATCCCGTAACAATGCCTGTATGCCCTCCCCTTCTAATCCCTTACCTTATATACCAGTTCGTACTTCAGTTACACCAGTGCATACTTGCATGCTTCTAAACACCAGATCAATGGTTAAGCACGCAACTGAAGTTGCACTATACATTGAGAAAAACCTAGACATTTGTGCCCTAACCGAAACCTGGGGCCACAGCGCCATGGTTCCTACTCTTGCTTAGCTATTCTTAATTGATATAAAATGCTAAGGCATGATAGAGAGGAAGGTAGAGGAGGCGGGGTGGCAATCATTTTTAAATCTACACTCACCATCTGGGAATTTAAAGGAACAATTCTTAACATCATCAAATCCCTTCATGTTAAGATTGGGTTTAATGCTGAGTGAACCTCCAACCTCATCCTTATTTATAGACCGCCAGAACTGAAGGAGGATTTTACACTAGCACTATCAAATTATTTGGTACCGCTTCTTAAACCTCACTCCAGTTACCTTGTCCTGGGAGATTTGAACCTCTGGTTAGGAGATAAGAATGACTTAGTTGCCAAGGGTCTGGAACTTACTATGAGTAACCTGGGCTTTGAACAACTCATTCATACTCCAACGCATATTCTAGGACATACCCTGGATTGGATCTCCTCTTTGAATGTTAAAACAAATGATTTGTGTATTCTATCCTGTCCATGGTCCGACCCATTCGTTTATACACTTTTCCATTCAGGTGGATTTTCCCCAAACAATTTAATCTAAGAAGATAGATAACTCCCTTAGCAGAAATCTTAAACTAATTTCTCTTGACAGAGGCGACCCTCTCTTGCAACATTCAATTTTATTTACATCTCAGAAAGCTTTGTCTTCAGTCATGGCCTTAGCTCTCCTATCTAACATAGAAGACATTACCGAAACCTTGGCCCTATTAAAAAAATAGAAGCATGAAGGAGGGTTTGAGTAATAAACCATGGTATACACCAGAACTGAGAATACTCAAATCATCTACCTTGAAGCTATTCTACACATGGAAAACTAGTTTACACCATACTCCCTGGCCAATTATGAAAGAGCAGCAAAAATATATAAAACAGCTATTATTGAGGCAAAGAAGAATTCCTTCAATACTAGGATTCTAAAGGCCCACTCAGAATCCAAAGAACTGTTTAGAATTCTCAAGGAACAAGGGAATGTATGTTCCTCTGAAACCACATCTGTAGTGAATGACTCAGCATGGTGCCTAGCAATACAGGATGCCATGGCGAATAAATTGAAAATCATTAGATCTGACTTGTCTCAAAGGAAAACTAAGCAGCCTATACCTCCTAAAGAGGCTGTTTCCTTTAACAGAGACCCATCTATTCCTCAATTCAATTTCCACACTATCACAGAAGAGGAACTCTCTAATATAGTTCAAGGCCTTAAAACCACCTTTTGTAAAGGAGACCCCTGCTCTGCACTTATTATTAAAACTTGTCCACCGATGCTGCTGACTTCCATATGCAGCTTCGTGAATGCCTCCATCACGGAAGCCAGAGTACCCACGAGTCTAAAACAAGCATGGTTTACCCCCATCATAAAAAACCTGGCCTATGCCCTGAAGACCCCTTTAATTACAGACGGATTACCAATACGCCATTCCTCCTAAAGATTCTGGAAAGAGTCGCATATGAACAACTCGCCAAACACCTTAATGAATATCCTGTGCTCAACCCTCGCCAGCCAGGCTTTTGAGTTGGTTACAGGACAGAAACCGCCCTTTTAGAACTCAAATCTAGACTGATGGAGCGGATGGACAGTGGCTTGGCATCTATGCTAATGCTCCTGGATCTTTCTGCTGCCTTTGACCAGATCGACCATATCATTCTGGTCGACATGTTGACGGCAGTAACCAATTTCTCTCCCATGGCTACACAATGGGTTGCTTCATTTCTGAACAACCGTGTTAGCAGAGTTTTCTCAGGAGAGGCAGAAGGCAGAGGCAGAAGGCCCCCTGTCCCTATTGAATTTGGTGTACCTCAGGGTGCTTGTCTGTCCCCCTGTTTATATAACGTGTTCATGGTCCCCTTTTTTGCTTTACTTGAGCAAGAGGGGATCATGTTCACAAATTATGCGAATGATACCCAGTGTGTCGTCCCCATGGTGGGTACCCACTCAGTTGATGAGACAGAACTGAATTGTGTCTATGCAATTATTGAGAGCTGGATGTTGAAAAACAATCTTGATCTGAACAAGAATAAGACAGAAATTCTGCTTGTAGCCTTGGCCACCTTAGCATACAAGCTGGGCATGGCCTATACTAGTTTTCTTCTTGGCAAAACTACCCTCTCTCCCCTTAAAAAAGTAAAAACCTTGGGGGTAGTACTGGATCAACAATTATCCATGAAGGCTCATGTAAGCGCCCTGGTTTCCAGTGCAGCTTTTTATATAAAACTCCTTTCCCAGCTCAGGCCCTTCATCGGTCAAGCCAATGCTGAAACAATCGCCTGTGCAATTGTAGGAGCAAAAATTGACTATTGTTGTAGCTTATTGGCTGGCCTTAATAAATCAGACATGAATAGACTCCAAGTCATTCAGAACGGGGCTGTTCAAGTTGTCTCAGGGCTCTGGCACTGCAATCACGACTCAGCTGCAAGACGGGGCCTCCATTGGCTACCAGTGGAAGCGTGAATACAATATCGGCTTATGGTGATTACTTATAAGTGCGTCAATGGCACTATGCCTAATTGAGGCAATTCATTTTGGAAAGAACGCAAAGTCATTCTCTGAGATCAAATAATCAAAAACTTCTGAGCATTCCTCGAAGTCAAACAAAAAGGTAGAAAAATGAGCTTTCTATCTATCAGCTCCCCAGGCCTGGAACAACCTTCCTCTTTAACTCAGAGACCAACCTGACCTGGAATCATTCAAGAAGAAATTGAAAACCTTGCTGTTTCTCTGATTGGTGGTCTAGCCCCCTCTTCTTCACTGGCTTTCTTCCTCATATGAGTTTATGTTCTGTCCCGCGCCCTTATGCCTATGGGTTCATGGCTGCGCTATATACATTTAGTAAACTAAACTAAACTAAACTTCATAAATCCTTTATTATGTAATTCTATAGTGCCCACACATGATGTGAGAATGTTTTGAGAAGATTACAATATTTATTCTCAACATAGATTACATGCTGTATTATAGGAAGTGTTATCTCTTACTGCCTGTGCTTCTGCTGTTTTAATGATATTTAGTCTAAACCTAAGAAACTCTGTCCTTAGTCTTGTGTCTGGAAACCACTTCAAGTAGTTTTGTAAGTAGTGTTTAGGTTTATCAAATGGTGACAGCGAAGTAAAGATTTTATATTTTCTCTTTTGTGCTATCGTCATGATCCAGTCTGTTCGAGATAACACTCGCTTTACACCTTCTGGGTTTTCAACCAGATCATCTAGTTCTCTTTTGCAGGCCCTCAAAATTGTCTTCATATATGTAATGAGATAGTTTAGGAATATATTTCAATCTCTATTAGTTCCTGACAAATGTCTCAGTATAGGGATTCTTCATTTTATGTCATGATACATCTAAATATATGAAGAACCTTCCAATCTAGAGACATTTTTAATGAGGGCAACCCTAGCTCATATCTTAGTGATCCTATGGGATAACTCATTGTTAGGTGTAGCACATTTTTCCAAAGTTTTCCTTCTATTCTTTCTCAATTGATCCGCTGTGCTTATAATATTGTCTCATACCCATAAAAGAAGTGATGGTACTACTTTTCCTTTGTAATAGTTTAACAGAGGAGTGATCGAAAATGTGCAGTACAGTTTATATATTTTTTTCATTTGGCCAGCAAATTATAAGATTTTTAAATCCATATCTTCTTCGCGTGATCATATGGATTGTGATTAATTCAGTTTAATGCCTAGATATATTAGATGTTGGGCTACTGTGACTGTCTGTTCTTGTATCATCCATTTATATTTGACTTGTCACAATCTATTGTTCTTAAAGATTACAATTTTTGATTTTAAGGGATTTACTATCAAATTGTTTTTTTTTGCATAGGAGCCAAATGCATTTATCAGACGCTGGATTCCTCGTGGTGTGTAGTCTAAAAAAACGACATCATCTGCATATACAATCCACTTTATGTTGTGATTGCTGGTCTTCGGGCTTGCTAGTGATTGTGATGATAATTCTACAGGTAAGTCTGCCAGATAAAGGTTGAAAGGCAAGCGCATTTCAAATATGTGCTATAATATTGTGGCCAGATAATCTGCATATGATTTTAAAATCACATTTGTTAGCCCATTAGGGCCTGCTGCTCATGAAGATGAGTTTTTTTTAATTAGATACTTCAATAAGTCTTTGTCTAATTTCAAGTTCCAGCATGCTGGTAATTGATCTTTAATTAGTTCAGCATTCTGACATGTGAGTGTATTGTTACTATTATTTATTTTGAGGACCTCAGGATATTGTTGTCTAGCATATGATGTTCCTAAATTCAATGTTGCTGAGGACCACTTATGGTCACTTCCTCCACTTAAAATTGAGACATTTTCACAGCATTCAAATAAGGCTTCTGATAGAATTAGGTAGTAAATACAAATGCTTTCAGCTCTCAACAAGATGATATTTGCTGGGATATCAGCCTTTGCACTGCCATTTACTATTCTTAAGTTTTGATCTTTTAGAAATTGAGCCCATTTTTTTCCATTTCTTGTTGTTTTTTCAGTAATGTACCTGTGATCTTATGAAGTATTTGAACACATTGTGAGTTTAGATCTCCAAGTATCAGGGTATTTTCTGTAATGTTTTTATTGTGCAGTTTTGAGAGTAAATCTGATAGGGCTTCTAAGAAGGTAATTCATCGAATTTTTGAAGGATTCCAGTAGATATTGATGATTATTATTTCTTACTGTTCGCATTTTCAGTCTGGCAGCTAGAAGACCTTGACAGTCTGTTGTAATAAGTTCAAGGTCCAAACATGAGGAGGTCTTTGCTGATAATATTAGGCCTCCTGATGGTCTACTCAGGGGATCTGCTGTTGCCATATGATCTATGGTTATGAAGCCATAGCTATGTTTCCTGAAAGATAACTACATCATAGTTATTGAAGATGTCTTCCTTCATTGTTCTGTATCTAAATGATTGTGATCCTCTCGTGTGATCCATCCTAATATGCAGAGTTCTAATGTCCTAATGAGAATCCTGATTATCTTGCATTTTCTCAAATACGGAATTCATGATTTCTGAGACGATTGTCCACATTGCTGAGTCAGAATTCATCAGGTTATCTTTTTTCTTGCAGTTTGTTGTTATTTTTTTCTCTTTTAGATTTATTACTAATGTGAACTTCGGAATTGATATTTTCCTCTCCTTTCACATTCCTCAATCTATGATCTAATGTTTTGCTCTCAATTGGACTTGCAGAAATTTCAATACCAAGATTATTAAAATCTTCTGCATGTGTAACTAAGGCATCTGCTCCTAAGCCTAATTCTACTATATGTGTGCAATTATATTGGGGGAATCTGACTCGCTCAATTTCATTGGAGGCAAAGAAATAAAGTGCTGGGATTTGTTTTGTTATTGCTAAAATCCTGCTTCTATTTAGAGGTTTTGTGTAATTTGTTCTCTTATACTGATTTAGCCATACTCTTGACATTGCATACATTTGTAATGGTGGTATAGGAGTCTTTGTTTTGTGGAATCTTGAGAGGCAGATTCATTTTGGTTGTCTAGTGTATTATTGGGTGTCGTAGAGTGGCTTTCTGCGGGTTGCATAACTTTTGACGCTGGAAATGCATGGGAACCTACAGTACTATCCTTGGTATTTTCTATGATGGTTTGCTTTGCTCTCTTTGTTTCTGATGTACTTTGCTTAGTAGCTTGATTTTTACATTGTTGAAAGATTGATTCCCATTTTACAAAATCTTGTTTTCCTCTGACATCTTCTGATTTACCTATATGATTTCCTTCATCATTTCTTCCTATATTCTTTTCATTGTTGTTGGATTGTATCTGATCTTGTTTAGAATGTAAAGTATTTATTATGGATTGCTATTTTTTACATTTGTAAAATATGGGCTCTAGTTCAGTTATCTTTGGTGACATAACTGTTTCTGATACAGTAGACATTTTTATGATTTCTTCTATATTTGAGGGTATTTTCGATGGAATAACCCTTTTGCCCGTTACGTTGATTGGAGAACTTGTCTCTATTTCTGCCTCCTTTTGTTTTTTATTTTTATTTTTTCTCTTACCCTATTTCCTAGTGTCTTCTATCTCTGAGATCTTTAAGAGCGAACAAATGCTGTTTTTATAGAATTTTTAATTTTGTGGTCTTTTTTATTTTTTGATTTAGGTTCCCGTCCCTGTGATGTAATTGGGGCTATTCATTTGTCTTTAAGCATGGTTTTCTTTTTTTCTTTTTTATATTGTGAGTTTTTTGGTACTTCAAGTGATGAGGCAATTGAAATTTTGCTCATTGCGAGTATTTCTGCTGTTCGGAGGTCCTCTTCTTCGCTTATTTCTATGCTTTTGTTTCTTTTTTATTTTTTGATTTAGGTTCCCGTCCCTGTGATGTAATTGGGACTATTCATATGTCTTTAGGCATGGTTTTCCTTTTTTCTTTTTTATATTGTGAGTTTTTTGGTACATCAAGTGATGAGGCAATTGAAATTTTGCTCATTGCGAGTATTTCTGCTGTTCGGAGGTCATCTTCTTCGCTTATTTCTATGCTATCTATTATGTTAGTGAGTATCATCAATTCTTTTAGCATTGAATCGGAAGGGGGTGTCATCTAGGAGGTCTTTATTTTTTTGCTCTTGATAGTCACTGTTCCTTTCCTGTTCCTTTCTATATTTGTCAGAAGAGATTTGTTCTATTAGGTTTTCTACATGCATAAATGATTCAGACACTAAGGTCTGCAGGTTGTCAATTTATTTCATCTTGATTCATGCTAATGTTATGCATTACTTTTAAATCATGCACTAGGGATGTGTTAATGATTGATTTTATACCCACTATTTCAGATGCACAATAATGCATATTTGTGGTCAGTTCCAATATTGTACATGACTGTGATTGTACTTCTAACCTCAGCAATTCAAATACATTGACTAGTGAAGTTACACAAAGTTCAAAGCTGGAAGAGTCGTATCTGGTTGATCACAGATTTAATTTGTGGATTGATTAGGAGAATGTGTACAGTTTTCCAGGTCACCTCATATGCTGTAGATGCACTGTTGATTACAGATTTTTTGATTATGCTCTCACTGCAATCATATCCTAAATGTTCTTGATTTATTCTGACATTTGCTGTAATATGTTTATCATTCTCAATCAAAAGTTGTCTCACAATTGGTAATTGTGGTGTTTCATAGATCTCAATTGAATCTATGTCACCAGTGCTCCATCTTTTGTTTTTAAAGCATTTGTTTAATTTCCGTTTCATATTTTTTGCAGTTATTGTATACTGCAGTCCTTTGGCCCAGAAGGATGCTAGAGGATCTACTGGGATTTGTCCTACTAATAGATTACTTTGAGATGCTGTCTCTTTTGGTTCCAAGGTGTCATTCAACCATTGAGTAGTAATTTCCTTGTTTTGTGGAGTATTTTGCTTTGCTTGCTCTTGGTGTCTGTAATTTTCAAGTTCAGGTGCTCGTAGGTCATCTGTGAATGCTCCACTTCTCAGATTCTACATATTACTTGGGCTTCTTGTTTTTTTTTTTTAATTGGCATCTTGATTATCAAGTTTTAGCTTTGCTTTGTCTTTCTTTAAGAGCGATGAATTATTGACTGTATGAATTAGTACTTAAATCAAAATCAATAAATTGGTCACGACTCAAAGGACGAATACCCTGCAATCACCATACCACAAATGGACACGGCTCAAAGGGTTAACACCCTGCAGTCACCGATGGCACCTTAGCCACGGTTCAAAGGGTTAATACCCCCGCAGTCACCGGCAGCACCTTAACTGCAGCTCAAAGGGTTAATACCCTGCAGTCACCGTGATTTCTCCACACGTCCTTTTATTGATTGATGTTTTCGGCGGAGGTGTGGTATTTTAGTTATTTGTTATTTAGTTCCCAGTTGTTAAAATGGTTATAAATGTTTTGACTAATATGCAATGAGTGCGCTTAGAGATATATGGATCCTGTTTGTTTTAGATAATTTTATTCTCTTGCAGCTGAGGTTAGATCTTTAATAATTCTCAACCGAGCGGAGTGGTGGGATAGGATATTTATATGCAGTCCTCTTTCTTTTGCTCTTTACATAAGACAGTTACACTAGAAGGTGGTAGCGGTATACGGAGAGGTGGTCAAAGAAATTAGCGATGGAGGACTAATCGGCACGGCACTGTACAGCAGTAGATGATTATGCAATTTATGTGCTGGAAGTTATAGTACAAATGCGCGGGGTCGGGAGAGATTTCACACGTAATTTATCACCGACCTGAATGGTGGCCACTGTCACTGCTGTCCATTGTTTAGCACAATGGACCACTTCTCGCTCCGCTTTCCGCTCTGCTTTCTGCGTCCAGAGTGGGCTTTTAAAAAGAAAGTCAACTACTCAGGATGCAAGGGCACTCCTGCAATAATGGAAAGACAATAAATACTCCGACCACGACGGATCACTTCTCGCTCCACTTGCCACTCCATTTTCTACATTTTATCACTGAGACCTGCTTAACATTTGATGCAGGGGCCAAACTCCCTTATTCTCTGGTATTCGGATGGGAAGAGGGGAAATCGAGAAATAGATTTCAAAGAACGTAGAGGTATTATGCAATTTTCCCAGTTGGTCCATTGCATCTGTCCAGGAGTTGAACACTTTTGTTTGGCCTCTCAATGTTAGGAGTCCCACTGTACGTTCCCTCCATTCAATTAGTCTTGCTTCGGAAAGTGTTTTGAATGAACTGTATACTTCCAACAGTGTGAGGGTTCATAAGCATTTGCCAATACCTCCGTCAGATAATCAATGCAAGGTCACTAGTAACTTTGGCTATACTTAAAAGGTCAGGTGACCCTATTTATTTTTACATTTATATAGCGCACATACAGCCAAGGGCATCGCGGTGCTGTTACTTGTGGCTAGCTTAGTTGCAGTGGAAGCTTAAACATGTGATGCAGTTAGACCATGCAAAGCCTATTATTAACACTCTGGGTAACGAATATAATAAACCTTTTAGCATTTTACGTATCCAAGGACTACTGATGCGATGTTAGGAGGGGCACTGCCTGAAAATAAAACACCTCATATTCAATATAAATAGTTTACGTGGTGAGCATTTGCTGGTGTGTTTAAATGAATCCAATGTACTATTGATCCTTTCTAAGGTTCAGAATTTACATGCTCTCATTTCACCTGATCTAGACTAAGTCGAAATTCCAGATTGGAGAAACACTAATACATGTATGCTCCATTTTGAGTCTAGACTGGTGAAGGATTTGGTATATTCAGAGCGATTGAAACGTATTGATTTAGGCATCTGTATCGATCTTTCAATGGAAGAAGAAATCGAAACAGCAGGACCTTCTAGTGGGGGTAGTTTTACAATCATCATGAACACCTATGGTAATCACCCCCAAGAAGTGAGAGAACACCGAGATGGAAATCATAGATTGGGCTGGCATTTGACCATGGTCAGCTAAAATGCAGTGCTCTCGTACCCAGAAAAGTTCATATGTCTTTAACATCTTGGAAATCGAGGCATAGCACACATTTCTTCTCTAGTGCGATTGCAATTCACTTTTTAAAGGAGTCTAACCTCATATTTTTACCAGAAACCTGGCTCACTGCCTGTCCTGTAATTGATGGGTTTCACATTTTTTGTCAACCAGCCAAGCCTAGTTGTGGTGGTAGGACACAGGTGGTTTGATTACTGCCATCAAATCAGTACAAGGTCTAACTGCAGAATCGATTCCCAATCTCACTTATGGTGCCTTACCGGTTTCACTGACCAGCCCAGGAGAACAATTTGCTCTGCTTTTGATCAATATATTTGCATAAGGTAGTCAGTAATTTGGGTGATTTTATAAGCAATATACTGGACTGTATTCTTGGTTAGCAGTCGATCGTCAAACACAGACATATTGTCCTGGCCGGAGATTTGAATGCTAACTGTTTTCCAGGTGATCAGGAGAAAGACTCATGGTATAAAATATCTGATATGGTGGCCCCCGACTTCAAGTCCCAAGAGGGTAGGTAATGGCTTCTTGCAATAAAACTAAGGAAAGTCTAAGTGATAGAGTTCAACTAAAGAATCTGTCTGTGGCCAAAACCTATCTTGCACTAACAACTAATATATACAATATGTAGAGATGTCAGCAACCAAAAGAAACAAGGTTCAACATAAAGTTCTGAGCATCTTCCAGCTCTCAGCTCCCTTTCAGCTTCCTTCGCCTAGTATAAAACAGTTTGAACAAAAAGTCTCAAAGTTACCTCTCTTGAATTCCGGATAATACAGTTTTAGCCTGCACTCTGGGTTCCCTTCCCCGAGTTCCAACTAGCACAGTTCCAAGCACCAAAAGAACCTTGATTGCAAGTCAATAAAGGATTCAAGTCACAGGGTTCCCCTCCCCAAGACTTAATTCCAGCAGCAAGTCTCAGGGCTCCCTTCCCCAAGACTTAATTTCAGCACAGAAATATCTGTTGTCTCTTTAAAGGTTGTTGTCACTCTTGTGCCTTCCTTATATGTAGAAATTGGTAGAAATTGTGACTGTGTTGAAATAATCTTTAAGCTTTGTTTCAATATTTAAAGTTCCTTTCACTTTAGGATGCAGCACAATTGTTTTCACTTGTAGGAAAAGTATTATTCATTTTTAATATACAGAATCAAATGGTTTTGTAAGTTCTGTTTTACTTCTGAATTTGGTATGGAACAGTTCTGCTCTCGTGTGAAGTTTCCACAAAGTTCGGCATTCAAGAAGCAAATATTGTGTTCAGTTTGGTCTTTGATAGGCAAGGGTTGCCCTTGTAAAGATTATAATTCGATTCGATATTCATTAAACATAGTTTGTATACATTTTGGTCTTCAATGGGCACGGGTTGCGCTTGTTAAGATTTTTATTTAGTTCTATATTCAAAAAGCACATGGTTTGTATTCAGAACGACTTCTGTTCAACCTGTGTTATAACATGTGCTTAATTCACTTCAAAAGTAATGTATAACCTTCTGAGTCTTTTGGAAACATGTTTTCTCCCACACGTGACCACTCCGATACAAAGTATTCTTAATTATTCAAAAATGAAAAATGGATTGAATCGGAGACCTTCGAAAACGTGGTTCTTCAAACACGCGAGCACTCCAATACAAAGTATTCCTCAAATAACCCAGTGTAATGCTCGCGCACATGGATTCTCAATGGACAGAAACCCACTGGTAGTGTTGAAAGGCTTCACAGTAGTCTGGATCAGGAGGGCCTTCTATTCCTAATGTTCGGGGTCTCACACCTGCCCCTCAGGCACCCCTCTGTCCACGTCTCAGCACAGAGGAACAAGTATCTTAAATGCACATAAAAGGGACATCCTCTCCACACGGCTCCCTTCTTAACATTCGGGGTGTTGTACAGAGTCCCAGCTCCCATGCCACACTTGCACCAGCCTTTCTGTTGCTGCTCCTGCTGCTTCTCCATGCATAGGCTTCCCCGTTGTCTCTCATACTGCTGGACTGGTTTTCTTTAATACTCCTGCAGACACTTGTCAGGCTGCAGGTGTGGATGTCGAATCAGTCCTGCCTGACCACAATCACCGGTACCTGCCTGATCTTTACAGTTCCTCGGAGGGCCCTTCCTCGTCCCAGTACCACAGTGGTAAATGAGGGTGGTCTTCATTGTTCCTAGTTGCCTCTTCTTTGTCCCAGTACTGTCAAGTGTCAAATGGGGATAAATGAGGGGAACAAGCTTATCACAGCCCATGAAAATGGGAGAAGGGTTGGGTTGTTCACTAACAGGAAAAGTGGGATACCCTGTCTTGGCCAAAGGCACCCCACTTCTATTCCCCATGGATCCTCTCCCCAAGTCATCCTCCCTCGCTTCTCCGCCCCCAGGGTCGGGATCCAATAGAGATGGCCTTTTCCTCATCACCTGCGTAGAGGATCCAAGGGGTTTAGGAGTGAGAGTACCCTTAGGTTTCTCGCACTGCTGTAATGATCTGCAAGTAGTGGAAAGCACTTGGAGCGATCATTCAATTATGAAGGATAACTTTAAGAAATGTTTGAATGCTTGAACCAAACATAGCCCAATGAACTTGAGAACAGATGGAGGTAGAAAATCCATTTGTTGGATGGCTAAGACCTTTAAAGTACTCAATGCAGACAGGGTTATGAAAAGCACTGATTTGGAATGGAAAATGGGGGTGTTAAATGTAAACCATTTTGAATCCTTTATGACTGAATTGCTAGACATATCTTTAGGTAATCCTGCAGTCAGGCCCAAGGGGGGTGGAAACGATGCCACCACAAGTACGATGAAAGGCTTGCTGCTGAAAAGAGTGTCATGGGGGGATTGTATCTATGATATTAAACACTCAATCGACCAATGTAAAATTGAAACAATAAGAGACTTAAACAGACCTATAGAAACTTCTGTAAATCACAAACAGTATCTCTATTACAGAATGATGCAGAGTCCATGATACACATCCTTTTAAATAAGGATGTGGGAGCATCTTGGACTTTGGTAAATGCGCAAAACGAAAGCACTGATGTGGTCCAGTTAAATGCGGTCTCTGAGTCTCAGTAGGTTTGATTTTTTACAGATTTATATTCCATTAGTACCAGTGGTAAGGCCCTCTCTGTTACCTCAGGAAGAAAGCGCCCAGAGTCTGCGTAGTCCTTGCTTATTAAAACCTATATGGTTTTGGAAATCATTAAAGGCTGTAAACGATCAAGAGCTGCATGCCCTAATGGGTTAACAAATAACACTCTGAAAGATGATACTAAAAATCAAGCTAATGTTCTAACTATGCTATTTAGGGGTATAGTAGTACATGGGAAATGTCCAACTTCCTGTCAGACAGCATTTGTTATTCCTATTTACAAGCGGGCACAAGGACCGAATCTAAGAATTATCATCCAATTTCTTTAATCAATGCTGATAGTAAGGTCTTGGGATCCCTGCTGCTCCAACAATTGGAGTATTAGGCTCTTTCTGTGAATAGGCTAAGCAAATTACAGACCGTTTTTTTTCAAGGGCCACTCTACCAATATTAATGGACTCATTATAAGGGTGAATCAGGAAATTGCATGGGTTGATACTTTAAGAGCCACTTCTGGCTCTTCTGTGGTCTCATAGATCTCTCGGCATCTTTGGATAGAGTGGATCGGAGAAGACTTTGTTTGAAGTTGGAAATGTGGGGTCTGTCGCTTGGTTTATTGAGCCTCATTTGGGTTTTATACAGGAATTCAGGTCTAAAGTACACCTGAATAAGGAAGGTGACATGTCAAGTAGAATTACAATGCAATCGGGTTTGAACCAGTAGTGCGTTCTGGCCACCTGCCACTTTAATCTGTACATATCAGACATTGATGAATATCTATTGATGTCTGTATTTTTCTCCCCCTAAACTGGGAAAGTTAAAAATCCCTTGGATCGCCCATGCAGATGATTCTTTGCTTTTTGACAACTCTAAGGTCGGTCAGCAGAGGCTTCTGTCATCATTTTAATATATGCAAAAGGTAATGGTCTTTAAATGAATCCGTTGAAAACCAGAATTCATTCTCTCTCGAGGGGCTAGAAACACAGTACTTTAACTTGGTCTTTTCAGTAATTAGAAGTTCCACTAGTATTATTTATTTGGGCTTTTACATCTCTGCTCAACCTGCTTATGAGAGCTTTTGACAAGCCCACACTCAGAAGACTTCTGTCCTCACAAACCAACTGATGAAAATAGACCAAAAAGTCAGCAATTTTTCGATTATCCTAGCTATTACTTTTTATGAAGGGAAGGTGGTCCCTAAATTAGCATACAGATTAGAACTTTATGCAGCCGTCTCAACACAATGGTTGGATTTGTTGGAGGCTTTGATATGGAGGCGTGTTCTTAAAGTTCCCAATCCCGTACCTTTAGCAGCCCTTATATTTGAGTTATGTTTATTGTCATTGAAGGTTTGTGTGCAATGGAGATTGCTGACATTGTTTTGTAAATTAATTTCTCCATTGCAGGATTCGCTGTATGAGAAAATTTAATTTAATTCACAACCCGGTCAGTGTAAAAAATGCTCTCTTTAATATGGATTGGGTACGCACAACAGACCAATTCCATACCTATTCCTCAATGATGCATTTGGCTCATGAGCACAAAAAGAGAGGGTCCACTGCCTCTTATTTAATTCACTTTCCGAACCATTTTTACAAAACTTTATTTTTTAGACTTTGTTGGAATCTGCTGTTCACTAATGTGGTGGAACTGTTAAACATCTATTATTGCAATGTACCACTTTCAAAGGGCAGAGGTCACTCTACATGGAAATGCTGCACACAATACAATGGCAGGATTAAGAAAATATATGGAGAAGATATTTAGGTAGTGAGAATATTAAAGATACCCTGGCTGTAGCATCATTTTTTTAACCTCTAGACTTGACTATTTGACTCATTATTTATTGAACAGTTTTGTATCTACTTTTAAGATGAGAAGTATTTTTTGATGAATGTTTTAATTGGTGGATGCTGATAGAAAGTTTTTACAAATCAAATGCATTGTTTTATTGGTTTTATGTGGAGGAATTGGTAGGAAAATTATTCTGAATAGGTGTGCTTGTGTAGTCCTATTTTTCTTTTTGTATGCTTGATGTCATTTAATGTGTACTTTTTGAGATATGCATTTATCCACTTGCTTTTTGTAAAGTTTTTTTGCAAACCTTATACAATAAAAAAGAATACAAATATATATATTTATATATTTTTTTAAAGGTGTGTGTGTGTTGCACCAATCGGCATGAAAGTCACCTCTTAGTGGAAATCCTACGAGGCACAGAATGGAATCACAAATTCACATAAATTACAAGGCTGTAGGCATATTCAGGGATGGAGGAAATCCCAACAGAGATATACAACAAGGGGCAGAGGAGTGAGAAACAGGGGAAATGTATTGGTGGTCTGAAGTGAGCAGCCACATTTTATGAGCAGTAGAATCTGTTGCGGGACAGCTCCATTTTGATTTGTATAGGGGGTTGTTCCAATGTTTGTACTCAAAAGCATCATGTGAATGAACACTATAGCAGCTTCTATCGAACATTGCCATGACTAGTGGGTTCAAATAGTCAAAGCATATGTTCCTTGTAGGAATATCTCACTAGGTGCTGCCCGTGGCAGCAGGGTCAGACTGGGACAAGAAATAGGCCCGGTCACCCAAAAACAAGTGGCCCACCCCTCGCCTCAAGACCCTTGACCTCTGATGACATCAACGGAAGTGATATCATTTGACCCCACCCCAAAGTGACATCAAATAGCATTGGTCCTAAGTACACTAAATTACTGTGAATCCAAGAAGACGTCCAAGGCCAAATGATACATTTATTGTATAGCACTTACGCCTAAGCTCATTTTTATAGAACAAATATGCATACAATATCACCCAACCTGTGTTGGTACTCATTTATCGACCTAAGAAGGATGAAAGGCTTTTTGAAAAAAACCCGGAGTGAGCTCAGGAAGGTGAGTAATCATACCGCTTACCGGTGGCCCCAAGTTCATCCCTTCCATTTTTGCGCAAAAGGGTCCCTTGTGGTCCTTGTCTTGGCTTGGGTGGCCTCCACGTTGTAGAGAAGCAGGTGGATGCCTTTTCTCTAGTCCCCGCCCCTTCACCACCATCCTATTGGAGAAGCAGATGAAGAGCTAGTATTGGGAATTTGTGCAAAAGTTTATGTGACATGTCTATAACACGTTGATTGTACTAAAGACAATATAAACTCATTCAGAAGACACACTCACTTTGAGGCAATGGAAGTAAGTTAGCAAGAAGGATGTCCATTGCCAAAGTGCCAGGATGTGGCTATGGGAATCATGGATGAACTATGAAAAAAAGTCTGATGACAGCAATATGATGTCATAAAGAAGATATATAAGTCTAAGGCGAAACGATATGAAAATACTTAAGACTGACGATGTAACAGAAGCACTAAGGGAAACATGTATCAAAAAATAAAGTTATCCTGAGAATAAGAAGATGAAGTAATTTTCTGACCATCAACTGTAAATACGCTGTAATCCAAGGTAAGAAAAGCATATAGAAGCTTGGAAGTCAGCCCGTGTTAAAATAATCTACCCATCTACCTCAAAATACAAACCTAGGATTGCAAATTGAAGAATTAATGAAGAATCTGTATTTGTGTGCAGACAATGGGAGTACGTTGGCCTGAAGTCAAGGAAGATATTTCAGAGATGGGTCGAAGGCACAAAGGGAGTCGAATGAGCAGACCATGTAGATGAGACATATTTCTATTAAGATTAGGAGGGCAAGGACATTTGCTGATGCCAAGTATTAGACAACCACAAAGGCAAAAGCTTATATGGGGTGCAGTGAGCAAGCCTCTAAAGGCCAGAGAGGGTAATGGCACCCTATTTAATTAAAACAAATAGCAGTAATTGAGAGGCTGAAATTAACAAAATCGTATTCTCCTAACACATGATGAAGGACTTGTTGACGCAGCTTGAATACTTAGGTTTTGTTCTGTTCACATTCTGCTAAAACGAGATAAAGGTCCAAGGTTGGATAGGGATGCCAACCAATCAAAAAGGACTGTCATGCACTTTCATATACAATTTTGCAGTTATTAGCCTGCTGCCATAATCAGTATATGACATACATAGATGTAGCTCCGGGTGTGTCCTACAGATAAGGGGCAGCCAATGGGATATTAACACTTTTATAATTCTATAAGTAGACATGTTCCCCTAAACCAATCCCTCCCGGCATTAGGTTTTTATGAAATGCCACGTAGGATGACATCATGAATGACGTATGTAAAAGTATATAAACTCTGTGCAAGCAAACTTAGGTGTGAACATTGAGCATCTACTTTGATAGCTGTTATATCGCACTGCTTTCTTTTATTGAGATTATTGCAGTATTTTACCATCTTTGATTATTTGGTCTGTGATAATTACTAGTAAGTCCATCTAACACAAAGAAGACGCTTCAAGATGCTAGAGCACATTTGGTAGCGGTTTGGCTGGTTTGGGTCTAATGATCTAGATCTAGGCCCAGATCCAGACCCCAGACAATCGTTGGCTCCTACCATTAGGCAAAAGATTGTGGAGTTTACTGCGGAGAACGGAGTGTAAATAATTCACGTGATCAGGAGCCGGTTTTGCAGGTGCCCTTTGATGAAATTCCTTTCTGGTGCATGCAGGCGGCCTGTGGACTGAAGGCAAACTGGTCAATTGTGGGAGAGTCGATGCTGAGGGACTCGAGCTGAATAGCGGATCTGAGTAGACCATTGAACATGGTGCAAAGCAAAAGAGGGAGGGGTTGTATTATGGTGTGTTGAATATATAAATAGAAAGAGTAACTGGATTTTTAGGGATTTTAAAGAAGAGAAGGAATACCTCGATTTTACAGGCCCATGAGGGACGGAAAGAATACATGCCGTAACTCCATAGAGAAGTGATAAGGGATTCCTGAGGCGTAAAGCCAATATTAAACTCAGAGTCAATAGGAGATGAGATACATTTACTTAGAATAGTAAAGGAAGACGTGCGTAGGGGCATAAAATAAAGTGTGCATATGTATGGGGTATAATATGTTTTTATAACGTTTTCTGCATATTTAAACTCATAGATATAAAACGACAGCAAAAATAAATAAATAAATAAATAAAAGGGATTTTTGGCACTTTTTAAACAAAGGATTGACGTCAATCAGAAGGTTAAAATCAAATGAAATTAGTATATAAATAAAGGAGAGAACCTTAAAATACTAAAAAGCCAAGAACAATATAAAAATAATTGATAGAAAGTGTAAATGAAGAAGCGAGAAGAGTAGTGGTGCAAAAGGTTCTCAAAAACGTTTAAATTCCCAGATTACGAGCATCGATTTATAATCTCACTAAGCTTTGTGTCATTCAGATCATGCAAGCGCAGGGGAAGGAGGGTTAGAAGTGCCGGGGGCAGGGGTGATGGGAGAGTGCAAGTAGCTCGTAAGTGCTGCCGGGAGGTGGCTCATAAGTGCAGAGAGTCAGGGGACTGTAGGGTTGCAGATACAGTCTGTTAAGTGGTTGGGAGGCCAAGAGGCAGTCCAAGGGCAACTGGTTGGGCAGGAGCCTGATCCCGTAAATTCAGTGGGGGGCCATGTAACCAGTATGCACAGCTAACAGAGACATCAGCAAGGGAGAGGGAGGGACAAAGGAAGGACTTGAGCTGCTTCCAGAACCTAAGGTGGTCCTGCTCAAGTTTGAGAGAGGCAGGGAGGCTGTTCCCGAGGTAGGCCCCAGCCGAGGAAGGAGATCTACACCCCACTCTCTGTTTGAGAAGCGGCTGACCCTAAGAGAGTTGGAGGATTTATATCCACAATAGGACAGCCCACAGAAGGACATGATGTGTTCAGTGCATTCTGTAACAACGGACCCCAGAGAGGAACCAAGCGTCAAGGTGATGATAGGAGGCAAGACATTTTCATTTCTTGTGGGACACTGGGGCAACTCATTTCTGTGTCCATGAGCCAATGTCAGATGTTGTCGTGAATGTGCAGGGATTTTCTGGGGCAACTAATGTAGTTCCATTTACAGGCGAATTACCAAACTCTATAGGTGAACTGTTATGCTCACCTGATATCTCCGGGGGCGTCTGGAAGGCTCTGAGATCTGGAACCCTGGATTCGTAGTTGCCCAGTGCTGAATAATAAATCTTAGTTATTTGTAGGGTGAGCTATCCGTCCTGCGTTTCTTTTGCAGGTGCGCTTGACATTTCTTGGCAAGCTGCCCGAGTTGCTTCACTGGTGCAGTACGCCTTCCTTGGGCCCAGGACTGCTGTGACCCCTAATCTGCAGGTAGGTTTGTTAATTGTAAGTCCTTTTTCTGTTTATGGTGGGAATTTGTTAATGTCTTCATCTCCTTCTTTTCAGGTGCGAAGGTCTTGATACTGTCATGCCGGATGGAGAGGCACATTTTCTAGGTAAGAGAAAGTGCGAAGCGCAGCGCCTTTATTGTCTTTTAAAGCTAACCTGTGTTTTCTTCTTCACCTCCTCACAGGCCGCTGTGGTGCTGCGAGTGGATGAGAGCGCGATGAAAAACAGGCCCCGGAATCCGTTAAGGTAAGTACAGCGCTATGCGTTTGTTTAATATTGAAAGCGGACCTGAATATGTCCGAAGTGTGTTCTGCCGTCAGGGTGTGGTTTATATAGCCCAGGTAAAGTAGTACCAGGGAAAGTAGTTACAGGCCTGCCACACCCAAAAAACTAGACCGCATGGCTTGGTTCTTAGAACTAGACTGTGTCGGTGCTTCCATATTGGATTTAAGGTTCCATGTACATAAATGGGACCTAGTTTGAACAGCCCTTCCTTCCTATGAGCCTGGTGCCAGGACTGGTTCCGGGAGCCCTTTTGCAGTGGTTTCAAGGCCCTCAGGGTTCTGGTAGGAACCTGCTTGTGGCACAACTTGTGCCCCCTCAAAGTGGTCATGACATGAACACGACCTGTGTATGCCATTATTATACTCTAGACAAACACTGCTAAACATACTAGGAAGCGACTTGATGACGAAACTTAAAATGACAATATATTTTTCTGATAAAGGAATAATGTGTTCCACTCCAGGAATACATTATGTAAATGTGAGGGAGCTCACACTAACATTTACAGGGAAGAAAGCTCTATGAGGAGTTCCTCTAGACGAGGAAGTATTTTTGTATGGAGTGACTATTTTATTATCATGGTTGCCTTAATTGATTGGCAAGATGTTGAGGATACCTGCTAGTTTTTGTTGAGGCCAGAGATTCATATGAATAATGAGGAAGGGCAAGTTATCAATTTAGAACTACAAGCAGCAATAGTGAGAGAAGAAATGGTGATGCTTCATGGGACAGACGATGAGGGAAGGGGATGGAGAACAGTGATAGCCCTCGATGAAGGATACAGATTGGCAGATTTTATGGACGAGGAACTATTTAGAGATGAATATTCAAATGAAGAGGCAGTTTTTTTCATTAATCTTAATTATTGAATTAAAGTAGAGAATCTAGAAATACAGCAGATATTTCCCTTCATGAAGACTCACAAGATCTTACTTCCCTTTCATATAGAAAGATTAGGCATCTGACATTTTAGTGTGTAGTAACACAGAGGATAGATGCAGAGAACACTCTGTCAATATTGGTTCTCATCCCTGTTTTCATAGAGTCCATCTTGGTTGGCACTGGAAAGAAAACACAGACTGAATAAACAAGAGTTATTTTGCACCTCCAGGAACAGGTTTCTACTATCTGCAAGATTGGAAGAGATATGTGGGACGATGGACATTCTGTTCACTAGCAGGGTATTATCACTACATGACCTGGAGGGTGGATGAACACATAAAGAATGTGGGTCACCTGAGGGGGGTGATGAAAATATGGGTACCAAAGAAAAGAAAATAGGATGAGATGGTGGAAGAAGATGAAACAGTAAACTCTTTGCCAGCAAACTTTGGTGTGAACATTGAGCATCTACTTTGATAGCTGCCATATCTCCCTGCTTACTTTCATTGAAAGCAGAATATTACCATCTTCCTTTGGTATGTCTGATTATTTGGTCTGTGATAATTACTGGTAATTCCATTTAGCACAAAGAAGACACTTCAAGGTGCTAAGGCACAGCTTCCTAAACCTGTCCAAAGGTTGGTAACAACTTTGTTCCCCAAAGCATATCCTCCGCTGACTGTCGGAAACCGAATTTCCACACTACAGATATCCTTCTCTAACTTTTCCACCCCATTGAATATTGTACTTGGTGTCTTTACTCACAAATCTGACTTTGAACACAGGGATCCAATCTTCGTAAGGCTTGACTTATAAAGTTAGGGATATCCATCTCTAGAGTTTGCAAATGTGATAAAGTTTGTTTGCTTTCCCTCCTTACCAGTTTTGGTGGGAATACGCACTTTAACGCATTGACCGGAAAGTGAATGTACATATATTTTACATAGTGTGTGTTTAAGTAGCGATATTACTGTGTTTTCCATTATTCACTGTGTCTGTTCTGAGCCTAATAAATTGTGTATTTTTTATGTACTACTGTCTAAGGGTAATTCTTGTCATCCTACTGTGTTTGCTCATCCAAGACCTCAGATCACCACCACTACTCCTAAAACTGAGCCTTGAATGCTCTACAAGCTACCTTGAATTGACCTGGCTAACTTCACAGAAGCATTCTCTGTTTCACTAACAAGGGTGGTCTCTTAAACATCTGTTCACCAGAGCAGACTATAGACATCCATTCTAACAAAATGGTCATGTTTTCTTGACTGAAAGGGTTTTTATATTTCATGTATTATAGTACTCTGGACACCCCCTTGTTAAACAAGGGTTCCCTCTTATTAGTTTGAAGTCTCTTGGTGCTTGCCAGAATATCATGACTGTATTTGACATTTTTCCTAGGTGACTTGCAGTGAGAGCAATCCAGATGAGTGAGGGATGCTGTAATTTAACAAAATTACTAACTTGGTGATGCATGTTTCTAATATAACATTTTGAAACGATGTGTGCTACATTGACTAATCAAGTCATGGATGCCACACCGCTCTAGCGCCATGTTTTCTTGTCTCATGCAAACGCATATACAGAACTGTTTGTTGAAATTTCTCTTGGGCAGAGCTAGCATATCCAACACAAAATATGTCACCTCCCTTGCTGGCTCAATTAGACTTACAAGGGTTTACATTTGATGCTCACCCCTTCGATTCAATTGGAAAAAAGTGGTCATAAAACTTGATTAGTCTCTGTTACTACTTTTAATCTAACAATGACAATCTTTACATACATTCTCTTCATCCAGCCAACATGCGTTTTGGTGCTTTTTCATGGCTGTGAGTTAAAAAAAAATAACAATAATCACTACAACTTGTTTAGTATTATAAACTGACGAACACGAGTAATATTGAGTCAACATAAACATTACATTAGTCATCCGAAGCATCACTGGAAAAATAATTCCTGTCTATCAACTGTGCATACAGAATGATTAATATTATACCTCTGGGAATCCTTGAATGACATGACCCTTAGGATTCCAAGCAGTGTTTTCTCTAGGTTGCTTCTCCCTCACTGTTATCATAATGGTATATTCCTTATGTTGCTGGTTAAGTGCCTATCACTGGTGTTTTAAACATTCAATATCATATTTGGTTAAAGTTCCAAGATCCGTTGATCTGGTGACATAACTCTTGATATTGACTTGTGTATAGATGCAATGCGTGAATTGCGTATACAAATGTACACATGCGCATTGTAAAGGCAAAGTAGAAGGGGGCATTTGCGTTTGTCATAAAGACGCCATTTTGGCAAAAGGGATAACAGGGAAAAGGTTGTGGCCCTAACAGCCCCCTGTTCCCACAGCCACATGCAGCAGTATAGCTAGAGCACAGCAATAAGGTGGCCCGCGGTCTACGCTGCTATGATGGATTTATCAGTCTACTTTGTAACATTCACATTTGATATCTTTCCAAGTCCTCCAAATAGTGACAGGTATTTATCAACGGTCGAGTAACACCATCAAGGAAACGTTGATTCCTTCTATTTCCATTTTGTGTACTGTGATGAGTCCAAAAAGCCTTCTTGCTGTTACTCCACTGTGCTATTTAAAAACCCTCCCACGTGACTTAGTGCACTATAGAGTTGGTCCATTTGTATGTTGCCACAGTTATTTGTCTCTTGGCTTCCTAATGGCAATTTAATTTAAAGTCAGAGAATGCTTACGCCGCATTCTGTGATGTCACTTCTGATAACGTCAATACAAAGGCAGATTAGGTGGTCTGCATGTCATTTGACACACAGGTCCTCAGAAATGCAGGAGTGGACATGGAGAGAAATTTAGCAGTGCTCTGTATGCAGTGGTTTAAGTGGGCTGGGGCTAGCCAGAGCAAAGCCCTGGCACTCCCCTAAATGTTCGTCTGAACCAGGGCTCAGCTGGGGCTCCCCCTCTGTCCCTCATGGCCAATTCCTCCCTTACAACTGCCTATCACTACTTACCTCTCGACTGTGCCGGCAACGCGCACCACCGTCAGGCCTGCATTACACGAGTTGATCTGCTGAACACATGCTCTCTCTTCGTTTCCTCTGTCTGTAGTTATGTAAAAGGAGAAGCAGTGTGCACAGCAGGTGATGAGAGTGCTTTGACACAGCAGCCCCACCCAGCTATCAAACCGCTTTTGAATGCAGGCAGCAGGAATTACAAACTGGTGTGTTGATGGTGCTCTTATCACCTGCTGTGTACTCTCCTTTGTCTGTCACAACGCTGCAGGCAGAGGGAGCAAAGAAATGGGGAGAGGGCACTCACCAACTCAACTCTTCTAACAGACTGCTGAACAGGCTGAATTGTGCCTTTTCCAAAGAGAAGGCAGATGTGCTGGTACAATGTGAATGGTTTAATTCCCTAATCAAGCCTGCCACTGTACATACATATACATTTAAAACAAAGAAATGGCTCTTGGTGTTTCGGGAAAAATGTGTTTAGCAATGCAGGTCACATGGCCTGTGACTCGTGCAACATTCCTCATTCTCAAACCAGTATCCCAGTAGACACCCACTGTATACCACATCGCTGGCATCCTTAGGAACATGGAACATTTGATGGACAATTTATGAAAACGCAACACACAAAAAGCTTGTCAATGGAAAAAAATCACAATAGCCTTTAAATATAATGATGTGGAATATAAGGAACTATATAATATGTTAACTTACCAATCAGTCTAATATATTTTCAGAATAGTAAAATGCTACATCCAGTTCTTCCAATTATTTATGCACATTTTAGTGTTTCTGTTGTTAAATGGTTACTCTTTAAAACAAAGTTTCATGGTGGGTTAATACATTGTGAAGCAATAATGACTTCTAGCAGTTTATGAAGCGTCTGTTTCCTCTGTGCGTGTGAGGAGATCTTCCCAATAACACTTCTGTGACGTTTATGCTCATGTGGTTGCAGCAATATAATGTTACCATGCTTTCATTTCTTAGAGTCACAGGAATACAGCTACTGATGAACTGGGGCTCAGTGGAAATGTCTTTGTGATGCAGAGCAGGGGATCCCTTAAATGTCTGTCAGTACCATGTACTTCCTATGTGCCACGTTACATTCAGCAGGTGACAGCTGGTTCAGTCCTTTTTAGTGCTCGCTAGGATCTGTCTTTCTGGATTCATATTGGGGAATTTAGGACTACAAGTCCCAAAATGCAAAGGAAAAACGGGACTGGGCAATGGCACTGTACGGAGCATATCCTGCGAGCATATCCTGCAACATTTAATGTTGTAAGGTAAACTAAACAGGAACATTAAGAAGTATCCTCCAAACAAGATATTTTCCGATAGGTCTTAAAATGTGTTTTACACATTTCAAAGGCTTTGATTGTAAATTTGACTGCAGGTCTTTAAATCGGCCATACAGAGTGTTGGCTGAGTGTTACTGTGATTGTCACGGCTTGCTACGTTGTTTCCTGACTTCTGGATCAAAGTCTTTTCACAGTTTTCATCATTGAAGGAGGCTCCACATTTCAAATACTTTTGCAGGGACCGAAGCATTGCTAAGTGTTGGCTGAGTGTTACTGGGATGCTGCGGTAGTGAGCTGAATTACATCTCACAGCTTCCTGAGGGTGCAGCTTCACTTTGTGAATGGGAAATCGGTGGCCAGAAGATTGACAGTGTGTCTTCTAAGAGATCCTTGGGATACAATCTCACAAATGTCAATTTGTTGGCCGGTTGGAAACAATCTCTTAGAGACAAGACTTGGCCTCTTGTGTCTCAGCTCAAGAGTCTTTATAGTCAGTTGTGCACATTTTCCAGCATAGCACTACTAACATTGTATCTGGCCAATATTCAACAGATTTTGTTGTGTGAGTTATATGTGTCTACAATGGACCTGTAAGTGATTTCAATCTGCCACACACCCAAGTCTCGCCCAGCATGTAGTGCACAAATGAAACCCTTATTTATTTTTATCTATAAGTTCAATATTCTGAACGATATACCACTTGTATCACACCCTTCTCCTGAGACCCCCGCACCCCTCCCCCAGGCTCCTCGGGCACACTGAATCAGGAATCAAGCTAGTTTGCAAGGGTAAATATTTAGTTAATTATTTATTTATTCAAATCATGCATACATTTACTATATATATATATATATGGGGCAGCAATCACCCAGAAGGTGACAATACAATTCAAAAATAAGCCAAGCAATTGAATTTACTTATAAGGAGGCAAAATAGAAAACACAGGGAAAAAGAACAGTTAGTTTTGCACACCGATAGCGTTTAGGTTAATGTTCCCCCTGCAAAGTTTTGTTTAAATACAAATGAGCAATCCTACACCAATGTGTGTAGTATGCAAGTTTTTAGGAATGAAATACAATGTCTAGAGTTATAGGCAATCCTCCCTCCCAAACAAGAGAGAAAATCTTATTTGGCAAATAACACTTTGAAATGACAGGTGAACAATGGCTTTGTGAAATACTGCAAAAGGTGCAAAATGCTTAAATGGAGACAAGTTCTACAGAAAGCAACACTAATCAGGTCCTAACATACATGAGTGATAATATCAACAACAATACACACTTCAGATCAGGATTGGAGGGAAAAAGCACTTTGAAATGGTGAGAGTGAAATTTCGTTTCTATCTTTAAAACTGAAGGAGTTATAGAGGTTTCCGTGAGAGGCATTTTTGCAAAATCGGCGCGAAAATGGAAAACAGAAATTCGGGTTTAAAAATGACGGATAGGTTTTCTTATACTATATTAAGGACTATGAAAAAGAGAATCGCACACAAGAATCCGTTATTCACGGCCGATCATAACTCTTCATGTGTGATACTCTAGTTTCCTTTTGGTTTTGGATTTACTTTTCTTAATCAAATCAATAAGGAGTTATGGTTTAGTAACACAGATGGGAGAAAAGTCAGTGCAAGGATAGTTCTAAAATTACTATGGTTCTGAATTAAAGATGGGATGGGTTTGAGATTGGAATTATACAATGCAGATATATTATGAGTCACTGTTCTTCCTATTCATACTTACAGTCCTCTGTAATTAAATTGGACTGTCAGTTCTGGTGATTGGATTGGGCAGGTCTACCGGCAAACAGGCACTTCTGGAGGGATTTGGATCAGTGGCGTGGCTCTGGTCAAGTTTGGACTGTACCTCAGGCTGGATTTGGAAGAGCCCCTTCTGGTTACTGGACACGGTAGATAATCGGATGCAAGTTTTCAGCGGGCAAGCCTAATGGTAGCCAGCAAAGCTGAATTAAAATGAATTCCCTTCAAGTTTGGGATTTTTGCAATGGTGTCCGGCTAGCAATAATTTTGCAATACTAAAATCTGGATTCTGCAAAGAAATCTGGATCTTTCAAAGAATTCTGGCGTCAGCTATTAATTGAAAAGTTCTGCAATAAGGTGCTGCGCGGACATCTCGAGGGGTTCTTGAAGCAGTGTCTTTTGGAAGCCGCTCCTTATGTGTAGTGCCCTTCCTTTATTTATCCATTACAAATTTTATTGCGTGGGCAGAACTTCAAAACACACCCCCATGTCTGTGAGTGGCTACTGGCGAGTGCTTTGTTTTGGTTGGCAGCCTAAACAGAGCTGTCATCTCATGACAGGATTTAGGAACTCCCACTTGGATTTTTACCCAAAACATACTTTTGCACAAATGTACATTTCTACCATTATGTACCCTCATAAAATTAGACACATATTTTTCACATTTGATTGTCTACATTTACATTCAATTTACATCTTTGTGAGAGCTGTATTGGTCATTCTATGGATTTTTTATCAATTTTACCCATAACACTTTGGATTAATCATTTCTAATTTGATACACCTCTGGGCGCTGATTAGTGGATCGTGTACATACAATATTAAGCTTGCAACATTAATAGTTTTGCCACATAAGTGTGTTAGTGTATCTCTGGTTCCTTCTGTAGTAAGAACCCCTGCCACATCTTCAACTGTCTAGCATGAGTTCAGATTTATAAGTTTGTATTTTTCACTTGTCTACTTATTTTGGCTGTCATGTTAAATGTCATAAAGTTCTGAGGCCAAAACAAGTAATTTCCATTCAAAATCCAGTCCAGGTTTATTTTCTTACTTCCAAAGTGAGCTGATGGCCAGTCCTTTGAAGTTCACTGAGAAACCTCCCCCGCATCCTGCTCCTCCTTGCAGAGGTCAATTCTCAGCATGCCCTTTGTTCTTTGGTCAGTCAGCAGATCAATATCTAATGCATCCCCATTGAGTGGCTCCCTGGGATTATTCATGAACCATTAACAGCCATTAGCCTTCCTGTTCTCAAGGGAGTGTCAAATGGAGATGTCGGTCTTCGCAGGCCAAGGTATGTCAGATCAGAATTCACAAGTGGATTGGCACCAGACTGGGCTCTTGGACATTAAAGTATTTTCATTTCAAATATAAAAGCACAGTGTATGAAGGATTTAAACATTTTAAAAGAATTAGCCCTTCACCAACATGATTGAAATAGTGGATTTTGCAATTTTTCAGGACAAAGAAAATACATTTAAGCTGAGTTTTACAGCCAATTTCTTTAGGCAGTTGTCAGGCTCTGATGCCTGGATTCCTATCACTGCCTGGAGGATCCATGATTCCAGCACAATTTCCTTTCAATAATTCCCTTGGGAAAATAACAGAATTTAGTGCCAAAACAGCACTTTAAAGATTGCCACTGATTAGGAAACTGTATTTAGGGGCATTATCAGATTTTTGTGATTCTGTGGGCTTGTTTCCAGTGACAGATGACAGCAGTGATTCCTGATTTTACACCTCTTTGCCGGTGTATGTGGCAGGGTGTGCAGCCTTTTGGTTGGTTATGAACTCTGTGTAAATTTGCAGACTTAGTGCGCACCGAGGTTATTGCCTCCATTCTTGGCAATTTCCTTTCCCCATTAGCAAAGGGGTGCAGTGTGGTGCAGTGGCGTGGATAAAAATATTCCACAGACCTGGGCTTGACCTGAACGTGACACAGGGACAATTATGGAAACAAACACTGAGCCTATCTAAGATCGTTCCCAACGCCATCCTCAGACACAAATTGGGGCTAATTTCTTTGCAAACAAGATTTTATGGAGACAGCTCTCTAGCTATGTGAAGATAATTTCTCCTCTTGCAAATTTGTTATACATCAATCTGAAGAAAATGCTGTGGATAGGTCTGTAGAAACCATTAATGATTTTAAGACAAATATGACAAACCTCTTATATCGCAATAGCTCAACTGAAGATGAACTTACTACATGCCCTGTCAGCACTAATCATACATTTTTTAAGCAGAATGGGCTACAAACTATTGACCAATTGAGTACTTATAGTTCATGTAAACAATCTCCAAAATTCACAACAAAGAAAGATGATCTGCCTAGTAGGCTGGCCAACTTTTTTAAATCCTTTTGCGGGACACAAGGCGGTGATGACATCACAGTGTCATTCACAGCGGGGAGGGGGTCATATACATTAATTTCCCACAAATCAGAATAACAGTGGCTGGCAAGTGGCAGCTAGTTGGTGAGACAGCGCCCTGCAGAGGCCAGCCCCTGCCCCCAGCATGCCTAATTCTGGTCAAACAGAGCAAATCAGCCCGCGGCCCGCAGAGCATTCGGCAAACTGCAGGACAATGTGGGACAATCCCGCAAATTATGGAACAGTTCACCACCCTACTGCCCAGGTATACAACCTTTTCCCCTGTAATGAAATGCATAACATGTACATTTTGCTTTCGCCTGAATCAGTTGCCTACACTGGAACATATAGGCTACGGGGAAGCTCATATTCATCTGCGGCTTGAATGTCATCTTTGCGGAGGTGTTGGCATTCTAGACACTTGGTCACTGCCCAATATTGGATAACAACAGCGTTTGCCACGTTAAGGACACTTTAAGGACAATACTCCAGTGGGAACTGACTTTGCACGGGACCAGCCTAGGGCACTAATGTTGATTGTAGCTACTGCCATCTTGCTGAACTAGCCCAATGCTTTTGTTGTCTAGCGCATTTAACTCAAACTAGCCCACTGTACCGTCATACTGCGCCAGCCTTTGGCATTGCTGTCGAACCTATCCTATACCTCCTAGTTAATCTACCTAATGTATAGTGTCACCCACTACACTTAATTTAAACTAGCCTACTGTATTGCGGCCCTGTACTAGCCCATAGCCTCTCTATTCCAACCTGCCTATTGACCTCAAGTGGAACTAGCCCACCGGAGCATTGCCCAATACATTTAACCTGTATGTACCTATCACAATATTGTTGCTGCACCTACCAACGGCATTACTTGCTGTACCTGCCTTTTGCCCTGTTCGACCCAGACTACCCTACCATTGATACTTTCTACTTCCAACCTGCTGCATCCATTCAAACAGTTGATCAACTACCACTCTTACTGGGCACAGAACACCCTCACTTTAACCCAGGCAGCTGGTATTAAAGTACAGATTACAGCACTGTACTCCTGCCCCCGCGTAGAGTATTCAAACATGCTTATTCTGCTACTTACCATTATGTTCCCACTCTGTATTATGCCAGACTGCGTACCCTGCTTGGCAGCTTTTACACAACGTATGGGAATGGCCTCTCTAGGCCACTCTGCCTCCGGCACCATCCTATCCCTTGCCCCACACCATTCTTGCCCACCAGACCTCCCTTCTGGCCCAGAATAACGCCATTAGGCCATGCACCACTGAAAGTTCTAAGATAGTATCGCCCACCAAATCCACAGCTACGTTAGCCCAGAGCCTCTCTTCAAACAATTGGTCGGAATCCACTACCTATTCGATTCAGGGAACTATTAGACTACACAGATTAAGATCACGTACCAATGCCACCATCACTAATCATAACTCAGCAGGCGCCCTGCCCAAACAATCTAAGCCCAACAGCAAACAATACAAGAAACCTTCTGTAATCACCGCTGAACACTCCTCTATTGCATTGAATAATAAAACCTCTATTACCAATCCAGAGCTACCTATTGACCTTTCTTGTAACATTAAAAGTGCCCTCATTAATGCCTGTTCACTAGGAGCCCACGCCATCGAAGTTCATGACCTCATCATTGAACAATAGTTGGACTTACTAGTAGTCACAGAGACTTGGCTGCACCAAGCATCTGGACCCCTACTAGCTCTGGCTATCCCTCCAGATTACAACATCATCGGGACTGACAGAACCACCGCACTAGGAGCTGGTGTATCCATAATAGCTAAATCCGAGCTGCAAATCAAATTCTGCCCTATCGAAGAAATAGCAGGTTATGAAGTACTGTTAGCCAAACTCGCTATTGACCAGAAAACCACACTTAACTTTGTGGTCATTTACAGAGCACCCAGTAGTAATACCCATCCAGACCTAGATAGTCCACTGTTACTAGCTCCATCCATTAAACCTATCACCAAATGTATTATCCTTGAAGATATGAATTTAGGCTTTAATGATAAGCAGGATAACAAAGCAGAAGCCCTGCACACAGCTCTCAAAGACATGAATTTCACCCAGTTGGTGAGTGCCCCTACAAATATCAAAGGTTGAACATTGGATTGAATACTAACGCTTAATTCCAAAATAACTATTTAGTCGATTGTACCTCTCGACTGGACTGACCACCACAGTATACATTTCTCCCTCACCAGAAAGGACACAAGTTCCTTAAAAACCAAAGGAACTGACACCTATGAAGCAAGAAATACTTGGAAACTAACTAGCTTCCATTATAAGGAAGGTGCTGTCCCCTAATTCAGTCACCAGTAACAACCTTGCCCTTCTAGCTACAATTTACCACAAATGCCTTACCACCACTTTTGACACGGCAGCACCGCTAACAACCAAAAATCGATGTACTAACAAACGTACGAGTTTCTGGTTCAATGAAGAACTGATCACGCTAAAACGAACCAAAAGAGCGCTTGAACACATTGACAAAATATCACCCACCTCGGACCCTGGCAACGCCTTCAGAATTGCCAACAAAAACTATAAAACCACCATCATCACCCACAAAGCTAAGGCATATAACACCTGTATTAGCAATGCCACCTCTATTGCCAAAGAGTTATTCTCCATTCTTAAGGAATTGGAAAATCCTATTCCAGACACTAAGCCTGCCAACTCCAGCATGGAATGGTGCACTACCATACAAAATGCACTAGTGTCCAAAATTGAACTACTTCAAAAGAAAATCCTCACTAAAAGAAAAATCCTAGCAGAAAAAAATGTAACAAGTACTAAACTAAATAAAACCAAAGAAAATGTAAACCTGCAATTCCAATTTTCCCCAGTCACCCAAGACATAGTGGCAGACACTATCGCTAAACTAAAAGCTTCAAACTGCAAAGGTGATAGTTTCCCTGCCCACTTAGTCAAACTTTGCGCCCCCTCCTGACCCCTATTATTGCTAATTTTGTGAATGCCTCTTTCAACACAAATATAGTCCCGGCAAGCATAAAAGAAGCGTGGGTGACTCCCCCTGCTAAAATAAACATCCCTTAATGCAACGGTACCCACCAACTACCGACTTATAACTACGGTACAGTTTCTGCCCAAAATCATTGATAAAATAGCGTATAATCAAATTCAAGCCTATCTTGAACAAAATCAGCTTCTTGGAGACAGACAATCCAGGTTCGGCCCAACCACAGCACAGAAACCAGCTGTCTTGGACCTGAAAATCCAGATAGACACCATCAGGGACTCAGGTAAACTCTGTATACTACTGCTGTCAGACCTTTCCGCAGCATTTGACTTAGTGGACAATGACAAATGATGTGCCACTCTAGCCAATGACTTCTGTTTCTCCAAGATGCCACCCTCTGGGTGAAATCCTTACTAGCTGAACGCACCTCCAAAGTAAGCATTGGTAAAGAAGCCGCTGATCCTATACCAGTCCCCATTGGGGTACCCCAAGGGTCCTGTATTTCACCCACTTTATATAATGCATACAATAAGCTGCTTTTCTCTGCCTTGGATGCTATAGGTGTCATCTACACCAACTTTGCAGATGACACTCAGATCCTCATACCAATCTCAGGGCACTATGTTCAGGACACAATGACTATCAATAACATTTATGCCATAATCCAAAATTAGACGGCTCTCAACAGCATTTGCCTCAACGATGAGTAAACAGAAATTCTCATCGTGGGCTCTCAAAGTAAAATGAGTGCTCTCCATTCAAACTACTCAACCATCAACATAGATGGTTCACTGATACCAATTGTAAAACAGGTCAAAACCCTAGGAGTGTATCTAGATACTAACCTAACAATGACCAGACATGGAAACGCTCTCTCGTCGTCTACATTCTGCACTTCCAAAATGATTGCACTTAGTCGACAGTACCTCACGCCCACCAACTGTGTTACCCTAGCCAGAGCCTTAATGCTATCCAAGTTGGGTTACTGTAACATACTCCTATTAGGGACCTCTAATTCCAACCTAGGGAAATTACAACTAATGCAAGATAAAGCGCTACAAGTAGCATTAGGAATCAAAACGTCTGACCATATCTCCAACATCAGGAGGGAGACTCACTGGCTTTCTATTAAGGAGAGAATCATATTTAAATCACTGTGCACTACCTACAAATGCCTAACCAACAAAGCTCCCACATACTTAAACAATTCAATAAGCAAAAAAGCATCTCAGAGGATACTCAGATCCAACCATAAGTCGCTCCCGGATGTCCCCCAATTCAAAAGCTTCAGAGCCAGAGGTATTAGTTTCCTAGTTATGGCCCTGAAACACTGGAATGAGCTCCCACTCAATATAAAAAATGAAGACTCCTTCCATTGCTTTACATTTTTTTTTAAAAAACTGGCTTTTCATCAAATACTAGTCAACCACAAACAAGCTGAAATATCCATCTTCCGTAGGCCTTTTTACGTGCCTTTTCAAGGCAGACCGATACCAGTAACAGTAAATAATGTAAGTGAACATGAAATGTATTAGCCTCTGTAACTCCTTGTATCATTGTCTTCTTATGTATCTGCAATCTTCTTAATTGTATTATAAGCTGTCTGCAACAATGCCGTGATACCCAAGGGTCTGGGCGTTTAACATATGTAATAAAAAAAAAAACATGTTTTGGTCTCGATTTACGTGGGGGGAGAATGTGTCCCTGATGCTTGCACTGTGCAGATTTCTTTTGAAGATTTTTGAGAGAATTTAGAGCAGGTAATGTTTTACTGAATTGAAATGTTGTATGTTTGTCATTTGTCACTGATTGCTTTTATGTGATTTTATTTCTTACTTCTTTTTAGAGGATGTGAAAGGTATTCTGTAAACCAGATCACAATAACAAACAATGGAAAAAGACTGCCATGCCCCTTTAGGATACTACCAGCAGTCAGGCCACAGCCCCTGGCTAGAGCCCCCCGCACCTCCCATTTCTCATCCTACTTAAAGCAGTGTCTGGATGTATCGCAGTTCTAAAGTTTTGTTATTTTTGATGTGTATTTGTTAAAATGCCATTTGCCACTGGTGTTTCCAAAAGGTGGATACACAGAGAAAATGGCCCCCGAATGGCAGCGCCCACCTCAGTCCGCAACTTATGTGCAACCGCATCTCAAGTGTCCTGCGAAACAATTTTGCTAAGTTTGGTTCCGTACCTATCGCAGGAGAGCAGGAGTTCATGGATCTCGGGTGATGCACTACCCACTGTCTGCAATCATGGGGCTGTCTTGTGCGAGCCGAGCCTGTGACTCACACCCTCGTCACCCGGTGACAGTTTTCCCACCTCCAGCGGAAGTAAGGAATGAGCAGAGTAGGTGCACACACATGTTTAGTTTAAAGCTGCCCCCGTGGCCTATTTCATAGGGAAAGACACGTGCTCCCTGTTTCTGATTACATGTTTCCTATGTGCCTTCCCATGCAATCCTCATTCCCTCCTTAGCCAATGACACACTGCGCCTCCTCCTGTGTGTTGGTGTGACACTGTAATTGATACCCAGGGGGAGTTGTATGCAAAAAAGATACATTTGTTCCTCATGTTTTCAGGTGTCACTGATGGCAGTACAGAGCTTGGAGTGCAGATGTACCAGGCAAAAGATGAAACTGATGCATGCCACGTTACCCTCAGAGTTTAGAAAGTGCTTGCTTGCATTTTCTCATTATGAATTGCAGTGCAGCAATGCACTATAAAATTGATGTACTGCCATCTGTTATTATACACACACACACACACTGCAGTCGTTGACAGGCCAGCATATAATTCTTCAATATCGTCAACACCATTTGATTTAAGCGTTCACTGCAGCCTGAGATGTAGCAAGCTTGCTCTAATCAAGAAAATCCAGCTTTTATTATCTTTAGCTTAGACTGTGTCAACTGCAATATCACATTGTAGCACACTGGAGGTGCATCTAAGCCAATCACGTGACTTGGAATGCAGGCAATAACTCCCAGTGTTGCCGTTAACACACCTCAGCAAGGACAGAACACTAATGTCAAACAAATGAATGTGTGTAAAAAACATGCGTGTGAGCATGTTTTTGTACATGAGAAATAAAGCCCAATGTAATTTGTCCACCGAGGAAATTGAAAAAGGAGCTACAACAGAGACTCTTTTCCTTTTCCAAGGCAGGCCACGTGCAGTGGCAGAGACGCAAGCCCAGAGCAGGCTAAGTCCAGGTTCTGAGCTTCATGGTTGGCTCCTGTGCAGCAGCAGGATGCGAGTCACCTGATCAATGCTACTGTTATGAAGGAGATCCATTTTGTTTTCCAGGCTCAACATCATTTTTGTATCAGGAAATGTGTTTGTGCTTTGAGGGCGTTGAATTTGGGAATGCTCCACTAGCAGGCACTACTATATGTCATTACATGGAAAAGGTTTTCTACAATTCTTACTGGTTAGAAATGTTTTCAAGTACATTTCAGGTGCCCTGGCTCCTCCGCAGAGAAAACAACATATGATCATCAAAATGAGCACAACATTGTTATCTATATATATGTACACATAATACTTTTCACGCATGTCATGATTAAGTTATTGAACGTATTGTTTGTTTCTCGTCCTTTTCAATTCATTGACAATGGTGCTGCTTGTTGGTTTTATAAACAAATGTAGAATACAATGGAATAGAAGTGTACAATGAAGAATTGTTGATTTAGTAAAAAAAATGTTTAAGTAATTCTGTACGATTAAAATCATTTTGTTGAAACAAGTGAATATAGTTGTGATGGGCTTAATCACCTCAAGAAGAGTGACTGGGTTACTCATCAGTGACATTGGTGCATTTTGATGATCAGGTGTTGCATTTGGGAACATAAGCATCTTTCTTGCCTTGCAGAAATACAGTACCCAGACATATGCTAGAGGTGCGCATAGCCTTTAAGCCCCAGGAGTGCCTCTATCAGCCATCACATTCTCTCAGGTCGGCCAGTAGGTCTCCAGCTTTTATATCCATTATAGCCCCCTCTGGTGGTGCTAATATCACTCTTAGTGAAAGGTTTCTGGTAGCAGTTCGGTAAATTATGTGGAATAATCTCCATCAGCACTGAGGGAGTTCCTCTGCGGGATCTGTTGCAAATCAGCCCAACGAGAGAAGCCCACACGGGCCTTTCAGTCACTGTGGAGTCTGAACAAGGCAGTGGCTGCAGGCAGCCCTTTATTTACAAAGTTGGAGTATGCATGCCAAATGGGCATGGCACTTTGCTTCAATGGGCTTTCCCAGTGCTTCATGTGTGGTGGTGCTGACCGGTGCTCAGCAACCAACTTGTGTTGGAGGTGGAGTTAAGTGTTGGCAGCCTACACTTTTTCCCCTCATTATTGCACAGCACCAGATAACATTTAATTGGGTCACTGTTTGAAGTCACCAACAATCTATTTCTATCTACAAACCAATGAAGAAGTGGATAGAAGCCTGGAGTATCTCACTCTATACCACAGGAATTGCTGTCCTCAGAGGTACATGCCCTTCAGTTGTACCCCAGCTGCATCTTCCAAACCAGCTGCCTGCTGTTGGATGGTAGGCAAGTGGGATGATTTGGGAGCAGAGATGGCATGTGTGCACGGCCTACACGAGCGGCTCTGCCCGCTTACACGGCTCCAGAAGCATCTGGTTCCTGGTCGGGGTACCTGTATGCTGAAGGCAGCCTTTGGAAGAAGGCCTGTGCATCTCTTTCATTTGCAGTGGATCTCTCCCTAGGTCAGACTGTGCATCCCAGCTCAGTGCAGGAGACCTTCCCAGAAGGCGCTCGGCCTTCCTGCCGCCACAGGACTCAGATCATGGCTTTTCTTCACTCCCAGCCAGCAGCATCATGGCCTTGCTTGGTGGCATTCCACAGAGAAGGCATGGGCCAGAAGAGAGGAAAGGGGCATGTAGGAGGGAGGAGTGGTGGCTACGGTTGGCGCTCAAATGGTCATTCTAGGAAATGCTGAAGAGACTGACAGGGATAGAAGAGATGGCGCGCATAGAGAGCGGGGGATGGGCACATTGCGGGGACATTGAACGGGTACAGAGATTGGAAGATGGCTAGTGA
Source organism: Ambystoma mexicanum (assembly GCF_040938575.1). Classification (NCBI taxonomy): domain Eukaryota; kingdom Metazoa; phylum Chordata; class Amphibia; order Caudata; family Ambystomatidae; genus Ambystoma; species Ambystoma mexicanum. The sequence continues at coordinate 1,102,490,453 of NC_090924.1, read as the reverse complement.
GAGCGAGTTGGACACAGAGGGATTTATTTATTTATTTTATTTTTTACATTTGTATAGCGCACATACAGCCCACAGGCATCGCAGCGCTGGATGGCCGGACATGGAGAGTGGGATCGGAAAAGAGGCAAAGAGCGATGGGCACGGAGGAACAGAGATGGGCACAGTGGCAGACATAGGGCACATTGAGAGATATGAGTATCAGAAATAGCATAAGCGGTAAGCAGAGGGCACATATATGGGAGAGGGGTCATAGAGCAGCATACCTGTGCAGCATTGTGAAATGAATAGCCTATGCATGCCTGGCCCTGACCAAAACTGCATGCCTTCGGCCTTTTCAGAACGGATCTGTTCACTAATGATTGTTAAGCATTGGAATATGACTGTCTGCCTGCGCGCCTCATTCCATGCGGGAGATGCTTGCCCGGTTCTGTTTTTTGTTTTGCCTACTGGGACTTTTAGTCTTGATTTTTTAATGGGTAATGCGGGGTATGTTGGCACACATCTATATGTTCTAACAAGGGTATTTTGATATATGGCAGAGTGTGCTGATGGAGTCTTGTGTCCTAAATGCGACATCATCTGTGCAGCAGCAGTAGAGTACTTATGGAAAATGTGCACGTCAGGGAACTATAGAGTTTGCTGTGTCTGCTAACTGGAGCAGTTTGGAAAAGAGGCTTAATTTGAGGGATCTGTTAAGGGCACCAAGCTCTAACCGGGGTTGGGTTGCTCATGACCTAGAGTGCTAGCGTAGTGGGATGCTCATACATGATCGCTGAACCCTCATTGGAGGGAATGTCATTAAAGGGATGGAGACCACTAATAGGTTAGAGGGTGTGTCGTGAAGTTAGGAGGAAGCACACAAATCCTCATAGGCACTAAACGGCTTGGGCGGGGGGGGGGGGGGGGGCAGAGCAAGGCACAAAGAGGACTACAGATTGGTGAGGAGCGTGAGAGAAATGAGCACAGAGACTTGGGGGATTTTGTAAGATTTTACCTACTGCCCAGAACCCTTTTACTTTGTAAATATAGAGAGCCAATGATTAGGGCAAGGGTCTGCAACCTTTGGAACTCCAGTGATTTTTGGACTACAATTCCTTTCAGCCGTTGCCAGCATGGTCAAATGTGAGGGATCATGGGAGTTGTAGTCCAAACATCTGGACATAGAAAGATTGCAGAGCCCTGCATTAGGGAAATGTATTATTCCAGGTGAGATGGCAAGCAAATGGCCCAGTGCTGAATCGGCATAAAAGCAAGTGGCAGCACTGAACACTATCATTCGGAGACACAGAAGCTCCACTGGTTTGAAGTCCAGAATGGAAGCGGATTTTTTCTTGCTTGGAATCCTGTTTGACAAAATAATAAACCTTCATGCTGATAAAAAATGCCCTTGATAACATATGTTAAGCTAGTGTATTCCACACAACTCTATAATAGAGGAGTCATCACTGCCTCAGCCAAAGACATACTAATTCAGGGCTGTGAGGGGGAAGCACCAGTAGCGCTGGCAGACTTCTCTCTGCCTCTTGAGTGATGAGCTGACCTACTGTGCGACAGTGCACCACATTACTGAGCTAAATGGTGCGTTTTAAAGTACATTTTTCAAACTACATTGGCTACACAGCTATATATCGTAGAGGCAGCTATGAATGGTAGCTTATGATATAATCCTTTAAAATGTGGCAGCCTGCAATAGATCTAGCATCCAGCACCTCGATTCCATCTCAGCAATATATCATAGCGCTAGGGTAGGGACACTATAGTTAAGGTTACATGACACTTTATGCTGAAATATGAGTTAATGTTTTCCTCTCTAACCTTTGACATCATCCATGGGGATTTATCAGGTGTGGCTGGCAGATCATCAGCCCACATTTGGAAACTCCTGCCAAATTTGAAGACGATTCATGGTGGTTTTTATGCAAAAAAATAGAATATTGAAAAGTAGGTTATTTTACGTTGTGTTTTTCATAAATTGCAACAAAAAAAAAGCGCACCCCATTTCGGCAGGCATGGGCCGCTTTGGAGCAGATACTTCGCCGCAGCAACCATTTCAGCACACCCATTCTGGCGCCGTTGATTTGGCGCGAGGGATGTTTGGACGGGGCTGAAATTGCAACCACGTCTAAATGCCCTCATGTCAAATACACAAGGATTACTTTTCGCATATACCCCAGGTTGGCAGGTACTGTGCCTGCTAATGTGTTTTATTTGCGAGAAGTAATCCGTCACAACCGGGCCACTTTCCCAAATGGGCAGCGAGGTCAGCTGATAAACACTGATGTTTGCCACCTGGACCTAAAAGCCCCACGTCAAATAAGCCCACAAATTAAATTAATTAATAAAAAAAACACACTCCTGCAGCCTTGAACGCTGGTCTCGCAGAGTTGAAGACCAAGCACTTAATCGCTGGGCTAAAGAGGGTTTGGTGTTTTAAAGTTGACAAGGTTCAGATTGACCTGCACTGGTCCAGGAGAACTATGATCATCTGATCACACGTATTCTCGGATTAACCAAGCTGAACAGAAACCACCCAAAAAGTGTAAAAGAAAAAAACTCTCTCAGCGCCCAGTCTTTCAACTTGACAACCACCCCTGGATTTTATCTTTCCCCTTCCAAAATGTATGCGCACTTTTAATGACCACAAGCAGGATGTGGCTCATGCTCAGAGAAGCCTCCAGGGTCCAGTCAGGAACCAGCCACAAAGCACAATTATGTGTCACTCACTTGGTGCCCTTGAACCTCCCTTGCTGCCTCATGGCCATTGCTATGGACAGAATCATGCCTGGCAACAAAGGTACCAGAAAGAACATCCCATTGATATTGCATCAGAACCACACATATAACATGATCACCGGACTACGATTAGACTTTAGCACCTGGCATTGCAGACCTACCCCCAAACTGTAATATACTAAGCAGGAACAGGGATATTAGCAGGGAAGTGATGTAGCGCTCGTTTTCTGATACGTAACATCTTGCATAGAAACGTGGGTGGCCTTTCTCATACATCTTTTGAATACTTTCTTCCACTCGTCCCGTCAACTCTATTTGCTGCTCCCTCCTAGTTCCACCTCCCCGAATCATCACACACCTTTCCCCATTAATATCCTGTCCAATTCATCCATGCCTTCATTAATGTTATCTCGTGCACAGCGATCTAGGCCGACCACCACACAAAGGAATAGTTAATGAAATGTGCAACTTTGGTGCACCCAGCATAAAAAGCAACCAATTTGCCTGGGGGGACGCAGTCTCTATCTTCTGTTCTTTCTGATCATGGAAATTGAGTCTGACAGCTGCCAGGCTATCCTGTGGCCAAAGGACCATCTGCTAACCAACCTTGTAATATTAGTTGAATATAGACCATCCTGCAAGCTGCCTTTTGACTGGGGCCTAGAGGCATAGCACCGTAGTGACTAGTGATTAAAACTCAGCTCACCACCAACCAAATAGTGTGTTGCATTCAATATGTGGCACATACGTTAGCTGGCACCAAGAGATTAAAAAGTCAAATTCCAGAGCTACATGCCTGATAAATTGCTCCACCAACAAACATTACTGAAAGTAAAAGGAACTGATGTTCCCTGGGTCTACATATGCCTGGCCCTTGGCGAAGAACTGTGCAGGAATTAAATAACCTTCAGCATAACCAAACTGCCTCCCCCTTGACAAGCAGCATAACTGCTGCAGAACTCATTAACAAAGCTAGTCTTCAAGAAGCAATGTGTCATATGCCATTATCATAAAGTTTTTGGCTTTCCTTTATAAAAAAAAAAGTATCACTCAGAACGAGTGCCCTGAGGTATCCAAAGGACAATAATTCAGGGTTTTCCTCAACCCATGCACGCACAAACACGCTGTATGAATGTATGGCTCTCTTCTCCCCACAGTCCTGCAAACTATGAATTTATAAGAAAAACAATATGGACCAACGGGTGAGGGATGACACTTAGCACTTAGTTTATCATTTCACAATATATTGATAAACAATTTCTTCAAAGCAATTTCAACTTTTATTCTATATGAATAATTAAAAGTAAATCAATTTACAGAAATCAATTTATAAAACAAAGTTAATACACAGAATTGTTAGCTCACACATCTAAATTACCACCATCCATTCACTCTCATTCTATCTTCACACACTTTCCACACTTCACACATATGTGACCATCTATGTCGGTCATCTCCTTCAATTCACAATATTTGACAATATCTGGTTCCCTTTGTCCATTATCAAGTAACACAATCTGTATATCAATATTCCCACAGATTTGTTGTCTACACGTGTTTCGGTTGTCGTAGTTGGACTCCATAAATTGTGTCCATTCAGTAATGCAAACTTCGACAGGACAGAAAACAGGAATATAAATATGTCCTATTTCAAATAGTAGGGTGAGCCGCACCACCTATAAAAACAAATAAAATCCATTGTCACCTACATATATGTCATCCCTCCTACATCATACAATACTTTTAATGTATTCATCAATGACTCTTACGTAGTCGCATGGTCTGACTCACCTCCAAATAGTGTTCTATGGGGGTGATCCAGATGTTAGGATACATCCAGTCTTCGCTGCTAGGTTTGAACCAGAACCGTCTGGTCTCCCCTACAAAGTGAAGTAATAGAAACTTTGTTGTCTATATTCTAATCTTTAGGCAGGGTACAGTCCCAGAGGTAGAGACACAGGTGTATACTCACTTTTATAACAAACACTGTTAATTGCATTGTCATGATGTATCCAGTGATTTCTTGCTCTCAAACATTATTGGAAACACAGGGGCTTTCATCCCTCTGAAATAAAATATAATTTATTTAGAATGTACTGTTTTTCTTAGTTTCATCCTTTTGTAATTTCAAGTGGCTCTTGACATCAGTAAAGACATACAAAAATATATACTCACTCTCGCATTCTCTGTTATTTTATATGTTGCGTAGCCAGCTGTCTCTTGGGTCGGCTAGCAATCATTCCATTTGTCGGTTATACTATTCGCACATCAATTGTGGGACTCAATATTCAATGCCTCACATCCTAGAGATCAACAAATTATGGATGTAACTTAGTCTCCAAATTAGGATACACATACTTATTTTCTAGATTTCTCCTATGAACACACAGCATTCGAGGTCTAGTCCCTACTCATTTGTTTATCTTCCGGTATAAGTGATGAAGCGTCCCAGTGGTTTACTTATTATTTTCTTTCTACTCTCCATATAGAAGTGTACTTTCATAGCATTGTTATCATGATGTTGCCAAAATCGTTACAACCTTGCCTCCTGTATCAATCTGCTAAGGCACCATTCTTACACACTCTCACCTCGTTCACAAAGGCGAAAAACCAGAGTGAGGGTCAGGCTATGTTAAATGCCCTTGATTTACTGCCGCTCGATGGAGCACGCCATTGTATACATTCCCTAGTTACCAGTGTCTGTCCACTATCCTTCATTTCTTTACAAGCATTTCGTCATGAATTCTACTCGCTGGGATTCTTTTTATTAAACTCGGCAGCTTTCTATTTCCTCACTTACCTGGGTGAAAACTCCAGTTCAATGAGAACGCCTCTTCTCCATGTCACGGGCAATCAGGACAAACGCCCACATCTCATCAGCCTCTGTTTGTATTTTACGCATGGTCATAAAAAGAGGAATATGGGAAATCCTGACCCTCCGTACATTTTCATTGTAAATATGTCATTATAATGTTCTCAAAGCGAATATTTTCATCGCACAGGATTTCATAGAAACCAATAGCCTTCATACATGATACAATTTCTGGAATTTTCAAATTTTTTAAAACCGAAGTACTAAATATCAAAAATCTGGTTACACTCCTAGACTTTCCATAATAGTAAGTGAGCCTCTGTCCGTATATGTGGAATTCTTCCTAAAACCATTTGTAGAAAAAATGGCATCCTATGTAAAAGATTCCTCTGACATGATTAAAATCACACAGAATATGGAAATTGAAGTGGAAGACATTTTAGACACAATGGACGTGGAGTCTTTGTACATGTCAATACCCCAAATGCAATGTTTGGAAGTGCTGGGTGAGTATTTAAACAAAAGACCGACGCTGCATTGTCCCCCCACAGGGTTCATTCTTGAATGTGCTCGACTAGCCATGATTGAAAACTTTTTCTGTTTGGACACCAACTATATAAACAGAGGAGAGAGTCAGTATGGGGGCTACTTTTGCCCTAGACGTGTAAAATTTATTTATGGCAAATTACGAAGAAAAATTCATACTGTGAAACGACAGTTTACTCAAACAACAACTGGACAATGGCTTCAAGTGCCTCCCTGACATCTTTTCATGAATGGCTTAACTTGTGCAACGCAAATATTAAATTTACCATAGAATGGAATAAAACAGAGGTGAGTTTTCTAGTCTGAATCTGGACTTTCTAACGAGGAAATCTTTGGTAAATGAGGGTGGCTTAGCGAGCCGGGTATACAGGCAGATTCTACATGAATACAATAGCAATGATTTGCTAAGAATTGAATGGAGTCGAAGAATTGGCTCTGACATTACTGTGGAGATTTGGACAAGGATGTGTGAGAATGTCAAACTATGTTCCTTGGGTTTGACTGAACGGACAAGACAAACTAAGATCCTAAACAGGGTTTGTTGGTCCCCAGAAAGATTATAGAGGAGAGGTTTGAAGGTTGATCCGGGTTGTTGGGCATGTGTTCAAGAGGATGGTACGTTGGAACATATGTTGTGGGATTGTGTAAAGGTACGAGGGTTTTGGAGCGGTATTGGTGAAATTTGTGAAGAGATCCTGAATGACGCCATTGGTTTTAATTTTGAGACATTAATTTTGGGGAATGATTCCACCTTGGATGATCTCACTCTATGCCAAAAGAAATGGTTATTTAGAGGTGCTGCAGTGGGTAAGAAAATCATCCTTAGAAATTGGAAATCTAATGTTACATTACAGAAAGATATCTGGCTGAGTGAAATGCATGATTTGGCGGATATGGAAGAACGTTTATATAGGAAACAAGGCAAGAATGGATTATTTGCGAAGATATGCGGGACATTTTTGCCATTGTATTGAATATGACTTTGTATATAATAAGATGTGTACTGTGGGTTTGGGTGGGTTTTGCTTCTGTGCTATGGTTATTTTTGATGTTTGTGTGACTTTGTAAATGGACTTTGTAAATATGTTGTCAATTTTTACATTGCTGGTATTTTACATTGAAAATAAAGTTTCAGAGGTGAGTTTTCTAGATCTGATACTCAGAAAGTTGGCACGCGAATTGGTTACCACACTATTTAGAAAAAGGTGGTCCCACTCAACAATGTCAGGATTCAGTACAGGAAGAGGGCTTGAAACTTTCTGATTCAGAATAGGAGAAGGGCTGCTCTACACCTCTGAAGAAATTAACTATATGTGCTAATTCAGGAAATGCAGCTTGACTGCCTGGTGACTGCCTGGTGACCTCAGCAGATTTTGGAAGAAGCACTCAACTACCTCGCATATTTCCCCAAAACTGCACACATCAACCAAAATCCTTGCGCTGTGCCTGCCACTAAAAAAAGGTTCATGTGCATAGGACTGATAGTCTGACTTGGTTCTAGATTATATGGATGATGCAAATGACCGTATTACAGCTTTATATAGGTTTCTCAACACCTTTTCTCCCCTTAGGGCACAAGTCATAGATGGGTCCAGTTCAGTATGTAACTTGTGCATATTGAAATAGTAATGAATGAAAAGATTGAATCTAAAATGCTGACTGCACGTTTAGTGTGCATTCGGCATAGTAGATTAGATCTTTTGCCCATAATACCTAACAGGGAGCGGGGCTTGTAGCGGTGTCCCGCCGGTACCCCAGTGCGGTATTATGGGCTGCAGGTGTTGCAGGGGTGTACCCCGCATACATTAAAGGCAGTGCAGGGGACAAATGGGCAAAAGATCAAATTAAGTGGGCTTCGTGATTTTGTAATTCGATCTTTTGGTATACAGTTTTTTAGCCTACATCCTATTGAAACAATGATCTTTTTGGCCTTGTGGTTAACTCTTCGAACCAGTACCAATCGTTTTATATTTTATCAAAATAGTGCCATTTTATTCTTTCAAACGAAACAGTAATTCTTCACTTTTTGCTAAGCACTTCAGGGCAAGGAAAGCAAACAAGGGCATCCAATGAGCGTAACTTATTCTTATTTATATGACCTGGGTGCAAGCGACTAATATAGCCAATGTCCTCTGAGAGCTTGGTTTTATCCAAAGAGTGGCACAGCCTACCCACGAGAAAGGTCGAACACTTGACTGAGTAGCTGACCATAAATGTAACATAACCATCAGCTCCATCAGCCCACAAGTATGGAGAGATCACGCTCTTATAGCCTTCTCCATAGACGCCAAAACCATCCAACATCAAGATAACATATTAGTACCCCCTATGCTAAAAAGGAATAGGAAAAATATAACCACAGACAGGCTATTACCACTAATCCTCTGCACTCTAAACTCGCTACCTGAGACACTAGATCCAACTTCACTAGTTAACAAATTCAATACAGCCATGGCCAATGCCCTGGATACTATTGCCCCATTGAAAATGAGAAACAGCAAACCTAGAGCACACCTAAATGCATGGTTCACCCCATACCTTAAATCACTAAGGAAAGAAAAATGTAAGTGTAAATCCTCTTGGAGATTAGTACCATCAGAGGCAAACAAAGCAGCCCTTATCAACTCCTCCACAAAATACAAAACTGAAATACGGACAGCCAAAAAGGAAAGTTTTGACAACAGAATAATGCAAGCAAAATCAGGAATTAAGGAGCTTTTCACAATACGAAAGGAATTGGAGAACCCTATCCTGCTACCTGATAACTGTGTCAAAAATAAAACATGGTGCTCTAACATTCAGAAGGCCCTTAGTGATAAAATTGCTACCCTTCAAGTCAAAATTGATAATAAAAAAATGTAACATACCTCCGACAACTACACAAAGTGACAAACCACCCATTACCACCAAACCTTATCAATGCCTCCTTTACTACGGGCACCATCCCCCGCAATCTAAAGGAATCTTGGGTACTCCCCCTCCTAAAAAAGCAAACATTGGACCCCAACATTCCTACTAACTACAGGCCCATCACCACGGTTCCCTTCCTACTAAAAATATTAGACAAGGTAGCATACACCCAAATCCAGAACTTCCTTGAGATGAACCATCTCCTCGGCACCCGCCAATCCGGTTTCCGTCCGCAACACGGCACGGAGACTGCCCTTATCGACCTAAAAGCCCAAATAGATTCACTCAGAGACGAGGGAAAACTAGCTCTCCTCCTCCTTCTAGACCTCTCAGCCGCCTTTGATCTGGTGGACCATAAAGTCCTATGTAATCACTTGGACTCGGCTGCCCACTTCTCAGAGGAGGCTATAGTCTGGATTCAATCATTTCTTAGTGACAGGACCATGAGGGTGTTCTCCCCCTCAGCGGCAGCAGACCCTATCCCAATCACTTGCGGAGTGCCCCAGGGATCCTGCGTCTCGCCGACACTCTATAACATCTTCACCAAGCCACTCTTTGACGATCTTGACAATCTGGGTATCACCTACACTAACTATGCAGATGATACTCAGATTCTCTTACCACTTACTGGGGATTACGTCGAAGATCTGGCTCTGGTGAATAGAGTCTACAGCATCGTTCAGGCATGGATGGCCAACCATGGCCTATGCTTGAACGATGACAAAACAGAGCTCATCATCCTGGGCACGGCAGCCCGTATCTCCAAACTTAACCAAAACTACTCCGCCTTCATCATCGATGGCAACACTATCAAGGTCGCCAGAGAAGTAAAAACCCTAGGTTTTTACCTTGATGCGACACTATCTTTCACCAAACAGGTGAACTCACTGTCATCATCCACTGCCTATACATGCAAGTTAATACGAGCTGGGAAACCATTCCTTTCAGAGGACAGCTGTCTTATTCTAGCTAGAGCCCTCATTTTATCGAAACTAGATTATTGCAACGCCCTCTACATAGGGACTACCAAACAAATCATCCACAGAATCCAAGTGCTCCAAAACAATGCACTTAGAGCGGCCCTAAGTATCCCCAGAAGTGCACACATTTCAGAAATAAGACGAAAACACAAATGGCTTTCCACCCAAGAAAAAATCAACCTTAAATCTGCGTCCCTTATCCACAAATGCCTAAACAACAAAGCTCCCCGATACCTCTCAGAACGCTTCAACAGGAAAAATCCAACGAGACTCACAAGGACAGCCAGCCCCAACTGCCTCCTAGTGCCCAGATTCAAACTAGCCACCATTGGAGGTTCCAGCTTCCCAGTTAAGGCAGCACAGTTATGGAATTCCCTACCCCTTGCACTCAGATCTGACCAAACCTTCAATAACTTTAGAAAGAACACCATAAAATGGCTTATTGAGAATGCGACATAGCGTATGTCACTTTATACGTAACGTCTTCTTATAATGTTTGTACTAACCTGCTTTTACTGTTTGATCGCCATAGATTTGACTGTTTAGCTACGCCTCATCTGCACTTGCACTTGCCCTACCCTGCAGATTCGAAATGTCCACTATGCCTGTAACCTGTAACGTTAACTAATCTGTAACCTGCAAACGTTAACTAAGCTGTAAACCTCCTTGTTCTCTTGCGCCCTGCTACCCTAGGGTCTGGTGCGCACAATAAATAAATAAACAAACAAACAAACAAACAAACAAACCTGAACAAAGATTTAACTTTACGAAAGTCTCCATACTGGAGGTTGAAAAAATAACATTATCACTTAAACCTTCAAACTGTCGAGGTGATAACTGCCCAGCACAAGTAATAAAAGACGCTGCAAGAGACCTTTCCCCATTTATCTCTAAACGTATCAATGCCTCATTCTCCTCAGGCATTATACCAAGCAATCTCAAGGAATTCTGGGTCCTCCCCCTTCTTAAGAAGCAATCACTTGACCCGGCTATACCTACAAACTACAGGCCTATCACCACGGTGCCATTCCTACTAAGGATATTAGGTAGAGTGGCCTACTTACAGATTCAGAAATTCCTGGAGCTGCACCAACTCCTAGGCAGCCGGCAATCAGGTTTCAGACCACAACACGCACTAAAATAGCACTTATTGATCTCAAAGCCCAGGTCGACATGCTCAAAGACCAGGGAAAACTGCCTTGCTTCTCCTCCTGGATCTCTCAGCAGCATTTGACTTGGTGGACCACAAAGTGCTTTGTAATCACTTAGATTCAGCAGCACATTTCTCTTCCCATGTTATAGCTTGGAATAAATAATTTTTAAGTGAAAGAATTATGAGGGTCTTCTCCACCACCCCGCTCCCATTACGTGTGGTGTACCCCAGGGATCAGGCATATCCCCTACCATGTATTTACTAATTACTTTACTAAGCCTCTGTTTGATGATTAGGACCTTCTAGGTGTCACCTACACTAACTACGCAGATGACACCCAGATTCTCATCTCACTTTCTGGGGATTACAAACAGGATTTGACCTTGGTGAATAAGATATACCTCATCATCCAGGCATGGATGGCACGCCACGGTCTATGCCTGAATGATGACAAAACGGAACACATCATACTGGGGACCGTACCCAACATTAAGACACTTAGTGAAGACTACTCATCTTTTGTCATAGACAGCCACACAATCAAAGTTGCCAACGAGGTAAAAACACTGGGTTTTTACCTCGACTCCAGCCTTACCCTGGCAAAAGAAGTGAGCGCTATGGTGATCAGCCACCTCCTACACTTGCAAGTTGATCAGATCAGCAAAACCATATCTCTCCACAATCAGCTGCACCACACTAGCAAGAGCGCTTGTGCTATCCAAACTGGATTACTGCAATGCTCTCTGCTTGGGATCCAACAAATACATTACTCAAAAAATCCAAATATTACAAAACAATGCCCTTAAAGCAGCCTTAGGAATCTCTAAAAGAGAACATATATCAACGATTAGAAGACAATCCAACTGGCTCTCTACTGTTGACAAAATTAAGCTTAAAAGTGCTTCCCTAGGATTCAAATGCCTCAAAACTCAGAACTGAGCTACCTGACAGAGAGATTCAAAAGAAGAGTCACATCCAGACCTACTAGAGCAGCTTACACAAACTGCCTATCAGTCCCCCTTTTCAAAATGACTACAACCAGAGGGAATAGTTTCCCTGTCAAAGCTGCCCAATTGTGGAACTCCCTCCCCCCCACTCTAAGGACTGACCAATCTTACCCTCACTTTAGATTAAACATTATCAAGTGACTTAAAGGAAACGATCTATACGTTCTAGCTATATCAGACATTCGACTTAGCAACCAAACAGACCCTTCTCTTCGACAGTATATCCTTATTTGCAAATGCATATTCTACTGTATATTCTTATTTGTAAATGCATATGTACTATTTGCTGGATTTGAATTAACCTGTACCTATGTAACCATGTAACCTGCAAGCTTAAAGTATTCTTATTCTTGCACCCTGATACCTTTGGGTCTGGCGTGCATTACAAATGAATAAACAAACAAACAAACATATGTAACTTGTGCATATTGAAACCATAAGATGCCTCTCTGTGACAGCCCCATGCTACTTATCAGATAAATTCACCAGAAAAAACTCATCCAGACCAACTAGAACCCCATACCTGCACCAATTTAACATTCCCAAGTTCAATCTGAAAACGGCAGGGGGAGCTAGCTTCCTTGTGCTAGCAGCGAAATGCTAGAATGCACTTGCCACGATAATCAGAGCCGACGTATCGTTCAGGTCGTTCAGAGCCAAGGTGGAAAAGTGGTTTCCAATTCAGCAATAACCTGCTACCTGCCTTCAGAGGCAGATCAATCACTAACCCGGTCCAGTTTGTAACCTTTGTCGCGGATTACCCTGTAACCTGGTCCTTCATGCTACTTATTGTATTGTCCTCTGCTGTATTTCCCATGTGCAACCTTCTGTAACCGATGTTGCTCTGCAAGTCTAATGTGCCCAGTTACCCCATGGTTTGGCTGTGCTATACAAATAAACGAACTAAACTAAACTAAGATCTCTATGGCCTTGTGGTTAACTCTTCGGTTGCACTCCTGCAGGCCAGGGTAGACAACGGCACCAATTCTTTATTTTTTTCTTTGATTAAAAAACTGACAACATATTCTTCTTCGATGTCTGTCGTGTCAAAACATACTGGTGCCAAAAGATCCCTGCGCCGAACTGCCCGCGCCGAACAATGTGTGCAAAATGGGTCATGCAGGCAAACGCTCGCGCCAAACCGGCCCACGCCGAAATGGCTGGGCCGAAATGGCTTGTTCTGAAAAAAAACGCTCTTTCGGGATGCATATTTTGAATTTGTTAACGCCCAACGGCACCGAATAACTAACTCAGAATAATAAAAGAAAAAAAAGTATAAAAGAGTTAATAGGTCAGCAATATATTAAAAGCTGGTCCTATCTTCACCAAATAGAAAGCGCATGTTGTGTTTTTTGATGTACACCTATCCATGAATAGGCAAGAAATAGCGCCATCAATGGATGGTTAATACACAGTAGATTAAATTTGCATTTAAATAAGTTGCAATTGTTTGACTACTACAGCAAGGACGCACCCCTTTTCAGTATATACCGCTTGGGAAAAGGCGTTAACACCCAACGGCACGGAATAACTAACTCAGAATAATAATGGTTGATAATCCAAAATATCCCTACCTGTGACATCCACAGACTTTCCTGCGAGTGATCGTATATGAAGCTTGGGTGGACAAAGGTCCAAATAACAATTCTACCATGTTTTACTCATCAGCTCAGAATCGTGCCCACTTTTGTTTCTCCATTCATTTCTTCCCAAATGCAATCCTCAATTGCAAGTTATATTTAGGGTGGAAGAGCGACTACATTTCTCGGGCATGACTGGCCAAATGAAAATACTTAGTGAATGGAAGAATTGCTCCAGCTATGTTTTACAACACTCAAAATCTTGCTTCTTAAAAAAAATACAGTTACATTGGGTTAACATTTTATTGTAAAAACGGTTCCATGTCATTCCATCGCCCATTTTTATTTCGCAGCATTTTTTGCAGCAGATTTTTTTGCCACAAAAACTGATCAAATTATTTTGGGTTTTTTGTTGGGGGGGTTACCCCACCAAGTCTCCCTTCCCACCTATTTAGAATCTAGTCATGAAATACCCCAAAACCTTATATCCGACTAGCCACCACCCATATTTTTGATGGGTTTTTGCTGCAACAAATATGCAGCAAAAAATGCAGCGGAAAAAAAAAACTGCCCATGAATGGACGTCGTACCGTAAAAAGACCCTTCTACCTGAATAGGTCACTTTTGCTAACAAACACAGACACTAGATTAACACAACACAACCCTTCAAAGTGGACTGCTGTTGGACGCTACACTGCCTTAAGTCCAAGCCCCCCTGTTGCACAGCCCATTAACACAATGATGACATCACAAATGATATCACCAATAACAAAAATGACATTTATGACATCACTTATGACCTCACAGTGCCATTACTGGAAACTAGAGCATGCCAAGGGCATTACTGATGGCATCACATACTGTCTCATGATACTATTCATGACAACAATGATCTGGCTTATGACCTCATCAATGACATCAGTTATGTGTAGTTTCCAATACCTTTCAACTTCAAGGGTTTTTGTTGTGCTAAACCGGCACCTTAGCGCCACCTCAACTAAAGATGTTTCACTGAATTGCAGGGGTTTTGTTGCATTGAGTTGATCCCCCTTAACTGTGCCTTAACTAAAGTGACTCTATAGATCCATCCAACGTCATTCCACCAATTTGCTTCAATTGATTTAATCTCTGACGTCATTGCTGTATCTTCAGCTACACTACAGGGCGTTTTTAGCTTTGCCTTGTTTCCTTACCTTAAGTCTCACATTTTTTGAGTCTTCTCACATTCATGTCTACCTGAAAGAGGTAGTTTGCCATAAACCAGACACATACAAGGCAGATTGGGAAGAGACAATGGTTTTGTTGTAAATCCGTCCAATCGTTTTTTTAAAGAATTACCATAGAACAGAGTCCCCCTAGCAACACAATCCTTTTTTAAATCTATGTGGTGCCCTGCAGATGGTGGGGCTTTTCAGATGGGGAAAGACACCATTCTTTTTGCTTGTTGAGGAAAAAAGGAATGCACACAAATTAAATTAGGAGGAGGGAGGGGATGTTGGCCATCTGGGTGTATGTGGGAGAATGTAACAGAGGACCAACTGGTGATTTTGAGAGTTTGAGGAGGGATAGTGAAGGCTTATTCAGTCCGTTCCGCTCTAAGTTTGACATATTCTCTAAGGCATTTGAAGTGTATTGTGAAAGTAAAAATGAAGAAAATTGTATTAGTAGATGGGCTGAGCCGCTTTGTCTTCGATGGGTGGATGGGGGGGTGACAATAAAAGGAGAACCTGTGTATATTTGAAGTTGGGGGCTTGGGAAGATGTTTTTCATTTTATGGCATTTTCACCTTTTCATGAAAGCGAGAACACATTGAGTTCATAGGAGAATTATTCTTGCATGAACGAAATCCTGCGCAGTGTTTCTTGCTAAAGTTTCATTGCAGAAAATGTGAGTGGGAAAATCGTGTGGGAATGAAAGCGGGAAACAAAAAACAACACTTTAATTGTTGGAAAGTGGTCACAGCCATGGCCATTGCACCAAGGTCTGCAGTGGCCACTGGCCATGGCCTTATGGGACACTGTCGTTTACATTAATTGTTGCAAAGTGGACACTGGACAAGGCTGCAGGCTATGGCAAGTGGACCATGACCCACTATGACCAGTCGAACACTATTTGTTGCAAAGTGGCCAGGGTCATTACCACAAACCATGCCCGAGTCTCACAGTGGTGGCCAGCCTTTTACTACTATGGATGGGGAGAGATATAGCATGACAAAATCCGGGAAATCCTGTGTAAATCTTTAGGTAAGGTAGGCTGTGTTAGGTTGAAACAATTCAATGCAAGACAACCATGAAATTCAGCAAGAATTAGAAGCAAAGTGAACTTAACTGTAAGTCCCACCATTGCACGGTCCATTACCACACCGATAGCCTCACAGATGACATCACCAAGTACATTAGAAATTATATCAATTGGGGGACACACAGTTAAAGTTGTGTCCCTTGCAACACTTGCCATATAGTCTGTTGTGGAGGTGTAGTGTTCTGATGTTTGATATCTGTTCGGGGGGTGTTCAGTTGCCATGTGTGGGTGGCTCACTTGGTATGCACATTGTGTGTTGAAGAATAGAATGTGAGCATATTCATGATGTGTGCAGCCATAGACCTCAATTAACAGGTTCGTAAGGGGAGAGACAATCTTGAAGCCACATACAGCAAATCATAGAAAGGCCATACTATGCATGAGACTGCATTAGAAGTCATGGGATTCTAGGACAGCATTAGCAATACATTATATTTGCCGAGTTGTAGATACATATATATCACATAAGTATGCTTGACGTTATGATGGATTTGTTTGGCAAGTTGAACTGACACAATTTATTTGCAATTGTTTAAGCAGAGCACAGACTCCTGTTCTGTACCTGAGGAGGTTTTGGCCCCCACCAACAAGTGCACGCCTACTTCAACTTTTGAAAGGAGCAATGAACTCAACAGAGTAAAGTGGAGATACCAGCCTGAGTCGCTTTCCTTTTACCTTTTGGGACCTAAGGCCAAACCTCTGCTAGTTTCCTTGAAACATTCTCTTAGTAGATCCCCATCTCATTCCTTTTGTTCAATACCACCAGATGATCAATGGATGAGCCTGCTCAAGGCTCAGGCTAGAGCTAGGATACAAGGAAAGTTACGCAACATTTGGCCAGAGAGTAGAGTGTCTGCCCCTGGTGCGAGGGGTCCAAGAATCATTTGACTACAAGACCGGACTGAGGTATGCCGTTAACATGAGGTGCTGGGACTGACAGTAAATTGAAAAGGAGTCATAGAATCCGAGAAACAGTACCTGGATAATAATGGAAAACAGGGGTTGCCGCACGTATGAGGGATTAGCAGTTACCTCAAAACTACTAATTAGATGCAAATATAAACAGAAGCTTGTCACCTCTGTATCGTTGCACAGCCCTAACACAAATGAACTAATATGCAGGTGAACTGGATCAATGCCAAACAATGCTGCACAAAGTAACAGGTGTATATCATTCAGGAAAATCTCAGCCAGAAAGCTGTTTGTAAAAGTTTTATATGAATCAGTACAAAACAGAGCTGCCGACATGTGTTTTGACCCCAGACAACGGGTCTTTTTCAAGGCAAAACTGTTACAAAAACAACTTGAACATAACAAAATATCATTAACACATAGTGCATGTAGTGAAGATAACACAAGAGTTGAATTGTAGCAAAATTTGAACCAAATTATAAACAACAAAGAAAGGGATGGGGCCAAAACCCATCAGGAGAAGGCAAAAAAGAGAGCAAATTAATACATGTAAACAAAGACCCATGCAGCGAATAATACAGGAAATACCATATTCACAATGTGTAGTAAAAAGATAAAGTATAACCATAGGGTATCGAACGTTGAATGGCCAGATTCCAAAAATAAGGTATCCCAAAGGGTTGCCTTCTCCTGATGGGTTTTGGCCCCATCCCTTCCTTTGTTGTTTATAATTTGGTTCAAATTTTGCTACAATTCAACTCTTGTGTCATCTTCACTACATGCACCCGGTCTGGGATTAATTTCATTTCATTCAGTTCAGCAGCATTGCACAGAGTTCCGCAATTGCGAAGCAGTGAGAGAGTGCATCTGGCACTGGTCACGATATACTTAATTGGTTAGGCTAGCTCTTGAAACTTTCAGCCTCAGATGAAGAGTCGGTGATGACTCGAAACACGTGTCAGGCTACTTCGTTATTAAATTCATTGAACTCATGAGAAATCCCTCCTTCTTTGAATTACTTGGAACAGCTGTCACTATTGCACTGTTCAGCGCAGTGAGACTGAGAACTGTCAATAATCAAAATGACTCAGGTAGTTTGGCAAAAGGGGAGTCCATTTTACTAACCAGTATATTAAACAGGGAATACAACGAACATCAACATTTGTTCGATCCTCTTACTCAACGCATCTTAGTTGAAACTGAGGTTATATTGCATAAAATCATCATCATTGATGTTGCCCTGCATCACTACTTACGTGGCAAACTACAGAAACCTATTGAGGAAAGCGATAGGCTCTAAGTGAATAGCTAAGTATAAGTTCCATATCAGTATAGAACCGTGAAAGAAAGTGATAGGGTGCTTAACATCAGGTGGGGCAACTAAGCCCTCCCCTCAAAATGGCCACTATGAACGTCACTGAATACCTGACGTTCCATTGGTTACACAAACTATAGGACCCATAATTACGCGGTCCTCTATAATTGGTTGGCTTCCACCCACATCAGTACTTTTCCACCTACGTTTAGCAGCACGCAGACTGAACATCCAGGTGTTAGTGGGTTCATCTAGAAACTAGCTTCCCACCAATTATTATATCAATCCATCATCACCTCAATGGTGCAGTATCAATTAGTGCTTTGAAGTTTGGCCTTGAGTTTGTACTGTGCCCTGAGAATTTTTAAGGAGTGAACGCACAGCCTGCCCTTGTGCGTAGGTGTGACCACCTCGTTCTTCCAATTTCTTCCTTCTATGTGACTGGACACCATGAAATCGAGCCTTTTTGTATATTTGATATTATTTTTTAATAGTCCTATGAAGTATTTTGTTTTGCTGAAGCCTTCTGAACAAGAGCCTCTTGTTCCTTCACACAATTTGTATGCAATGTCAGCCAATTCCTGTTTGATAAGACTTTGACTTCCTGGCTTATCCAACTCCATCTGCTGAGATTCATTTTGCAATTAAAATCGCTTTTAACTGCGACACACTGAGACACACTGAAGTGAGGCCTTCTTATTCATGTTCAGCACTGCTTTATAATGTGTAGTGGAAACATCCATCTTTTATTCATCCATATACATCTATATATATATATATATATTGGTGCTTGCCGCGATCTACCTACTATAAGGCTTGAAGCTAGCTTTCGAGATTACTTTGCTGTTTGCGTTTCAATTGCATCTGTACATGTGTAAAATGACTTGATATCTTCATCTGTTTCTGTGGCATAAGCTTCTTCACCTTGAGCCCAAGATGTCACTTATCCGTGGTACTTTCTTGATGCTTTATAGAATATCTGCATTCTCTGGTCTCAGCATCTCTTCTGTGTGTGTCATCTCTTTCTGTGTGACGTCACCATTCATCCTTGCCTTTCATCTGCTCTGCTTCTTCAGGGATCTCATTCAAATGGCCATCATATTGTCTTGCAGGCAGGTACGGTTTTCTCAATGGGTACCTTGCCTCCCAGATTCTCTTATGTACTGGTACTCTTATGGGTACTGCTCTTTGCTGGTTCAACTTCTCCGCATACATCACATACTTTGGTTCCCATTCTCTAGGTAATAAGGGTGGGCAGTTGGACGGGGGGCACTTAGCTCCTCCTCTACACTACCTTTTGGTTTGTATTTCAAAGGTCCAGGACAGGTGGGCACACCGACTGACCTCTGGCAGCTTTGCCAGGTAAGCCTTTCCTTCCACTTGTGCACCTGCTCTCCAAATCCCTTTCAGGTAATCTGGTCCTGTTATGAGAAAAGGCCTATACATTCAGACCAATGTGGGAAAAGGCCTTTTTTGGAGATTTCCCTATCAGTCCATCAAGTTGGTAAAAATCTGCTCCTCTCATGTGGAATGAGCTCTCCTGCTTTTCTATTCTCCTGAAACTATCCCTTATTCCTAAGTATTTGGATTTAAATACCCAGCAAAATCCATTCATGCAGCATCAGTTGACCAAGCATGTTTAGATAGGATATAGCCTATGATAGGTTGCATTCCCTTTCTCACACCCACCAGGGCACTCCTCTTTGCTTACATTGGCCCATTCAATTATCTGTGTAATAGGGCATGTGTCATCTATGAGCTAGACGTCATCCCAGAAAGGAGGAATCAAAATTGGACTGTAATATTAATTTCTCCTATCATTCATTATAGAGCCATGTGATATTATTGAAAATGACAATGACAATTCAGATTCATAGGAATATTCAGAATCCTGAGATACCACATGTGTTCCTATCATTTTACACATAACAGAGTTATTAGAATATGCGAGTTATTAGGAAATCATACATTTTAATATATAGTTTTAACATGAGAGTGATATGTGTTTTTCTATTGAATAGAGCTCCAAAATGTAGTTCTTGTCGTCATTTTGTCTTGCACATTTAAAACTGAATTGTATTTGTGTGGGCCTGACCCATTTTATTAGCTGACACCATCTTCTCAGAAAGGCCTTCTGTTGAAGAAACAGATTATTTTAATAGGTACCTTAATGGAGCAGGATCATTCTACATGAGGCCTGATGCTCTCCCATGATCAAGGTTTGATGACCTACCCTTGGCACCTGCTTATATGAATTTGAAAGCAATGAATAGATTTTGAAATGGTTGACTTTCGAATTGGCTTAAAATACAAGCCTATACATTTAGAGTGTTGGATGGATAATAAAGGCATTTTATTGCATCTTTTGTCATTTGGAAACCAGGCCTTTGTCTGAAGAAAACATGGCTCAGCACATTTGCAGCAAATTAACTCCTGAAGGCATTTATCAAAGTGAATGATAATGGCTCTGGGGATTCATGCTTCACAAAAGAACAGACCTCCAAACAAAATAAACATCTTTAATTCAAGCAAAGGTGGACATTTTGATGTTGCTTATGAAAAGAAAAGGTTCTCTTTGTGTCATTCTTACTCATAGTGGAAAATCATAATAAGTAGTTATGTTCAGAAGTATGCTTAATCTTTAATGTGATTTGTATTCCCTGTATGTATATCACTGACTTGTAGAATACTAAAATTCAAGGTGCACCACATTCTCCTTTCATATGACAGCAAATATGCAGAAGTACCTTTGAATCACAATATTTCATTTTCATTAAAGCCTACAACATAGTATGTTTTTCTGAATATTGTGTTTTGTCTGTTTAACAACACTTGAAATTTCAGTACAAACCATCAGCATTACTAAGCATTATTTAATGAAGAGAATTTTATTCAATCAAATAGGCAACAAGGCATCCTACATATCAACACCTGCACTCTTGCATTATTTTGAGATATAGCTTGCTTGCTTCTGGGATTGAATCAATGTTGTTTCCTTCCAGATTCAGGTGGAAATGAGAAACTACTGGACAACTGAGAATGGAAGTAGGTCATAACAAGGGCTAGCTGGTGTCCGGTTCACCAACATGCACATCTAGAATCATAATTTGCTTTACCAGGAGGACTGCACCATTCCCTAGTAGAAACTCTCTACACATGGGCTACCTGTACGGTTCTTTTGCATGAAATCTGTATGTACCTGGTTAGTTTGTGAGGGTTTCTGACATTTCAATGAAAACCATCCCACCAGAGGCACACCTCAATGCAGTCATTTAAATGCAAGTCATCTACATTAAATAGATTGTTGTCCCATTTTATCTCAAGACACCTCACCGAAAATTTGGTTTGTTTTTGTTATTCATTGTATAGTATTTCTCTCTTCTTTATTGTAAAATGGTGCAACTAATGCATTTTTCACCTTTTGGTGACACATGACATTTCAGGGTGATGATCTTCCATTGAAATGTATTCCATTGAAAATGTTTTGTAAGGGAGAGACAATGCTGGTTACATTTTCTGTTTCCCTGTTACCACAAACTCTCAATTGTTTGAAAACTTGATAATAAGGCTTAGTTTGAGGAATACAGCCATACGTTCCACGGACATTCATCTGGATATGGTTTCTGAAAAAAAGGTCAGAATAAAAGTTCCAGCTCATGGTTGAAGATCATGTCATAGCTAATTATAACGACAAATATGTCCTCTTGTTGTGTAATTTCTAGGGATCCACGGATCCAAACCATTAATTAACTCATACATTTGATTTTAGTCAGGTGGTGTTCTGTCTGTATTTAAGGGGGTGTTGATGTAAAAAATCACATTGTAATTCTTATTGATACACCTCTATGGTTGTTGTGCTATGGAAATGTACATGGACTCGGTTGGATTCAGATATGCTGGTGGTTTTCTATGCCTGTCACATTATCCTACAGTAATCAGACTCATCTATGGGTCACCAAGCATTACCCTCTATGACTTCGAGAGTCAGCAAGATAGCATAGGGGAAGGGTGACCTGTTTCCCTGTGCAATTAAGGATTGACAAGTGGGACAGCACATTAATAGAGACAGCTTTTCAACAAAAAAAAAGTGGAGCACAAAATCCATGCCTCCCACTGGTGCTGAGCGTAGGCGTTGTTGAGCTGGCAATGTAAAAACGTGATCGAGAGGAACTACAAAGGGTGGTGTGAGACAACACCATAGAATAGGAGAGTGCACTGAAACTAGATGAGTCCATGAATTCTGAATGCACTGGTGGTTAAGGGAGCAAAGGTTTGAATGCCTCTTGAAGATAGGGGTGTAGGAAGCAGGGGCACAGGGACAAAATATCAATCTCACATTTTCTAGTGGAGAAGACACAATACCATTTAACAATTAAAACTGTATTCACCTAAAAGCCATCAAAAATCACAATATAAAATACAACAATACAGATTCAGAAAATTGCCATATGACAATAACGAAATATTAATCAAGTAAAAACAGGGCTCACTTCATTTAAAAACCAGAAAAGTCCCAAGTGCAAAAAGCTACATATTCAGAGAAATATTTCTCTGAATAACACTTAACTCCACACAATAGCCCAATTTACAGATGATCTTTGGGAAACAGTTCATATTCTTTCAATACGTAATATCATTTGATGAGCTATAGCAAATACAAGGCAAAACTCAAAAGAGGAGTGATATGATATGATATGATAAGGCATTTGTAACGCGCCTATACACAAGTGTTTCAAGGCGCGACGAGGCGGGGGGGTCCAAGGGGAGACAGACAACAATCCTACTAGGCCAGGTGTCATTCAGATCGCGCAAGTGCAAGGGTAGAGGGGACTGGGAAAAAGTGCAAGGGGAAGGGAGAGGGGGAAAGTGATGTACAGGGTTAGTAGAATACAAGATAAATAATAGGGCCTGCTGGTGACAAGTGCAAGGAAAAGTGCAGGACATGGTTAGTAGAATGCAAGATAAATAATAGGACCAGCTGGTGGCAAGTGCAAGGTAAGTGCCGGGAGAAGGGGCTGTAGGATACAGAGACAGTCCCGTAGTGCAGGTAGGCAGTTGAGGGAAGAGTGGCTGGGCCAAGAACAGAGATCGGAGAGTGGCCCGGTAGCAGATTCAGTCCAGGTTCAGTGTTTTTAGCAGGGGAGAGAGAAAGCGGAGGCAAAGAGGAAGGTTTTGAGGTGCTTCCTGAACCGGAGATGGTTCTCCTCAAGTTTCAGGGAGGCAGGAAGGCTGTTCCAGAGGGAGGCCCCTGCTACGGAGAGAGTTCTACCCCCAGCTCGTTGCTTGGAGAAGCGGCTGACCCTGAGGTAGTTGGAGGTGGATGAGCGAAGAGCTCGAGAAGGAAGATATTTCGGAAGAGAGAGTTGAAGGTATTTTGGCCCAAGGCCCCAGAAGGCCTTGTGGACAATGCAGAGGGTTTTGAACTTAATCCTCGCAGCCACTGGGAGCCAGTGTAGTGATTTCAGTCCTGGAGAGATACGGTCCTTGGGCTTGAGGCCAAGGATAACTTTTTAAGGCATTTGCTTCACAAATAAACTCCTTAGTATTATCATACAATACCAATAATCTTTACATTTCACAGCACAGAGTGGACTTAATGGGTGTGAAAAATGGCCCCCACCTGCCTGCCTGATGCAAAGAAAACAGTGCAATTTCTCTCAAAACAGAAATAACACTTGTAATGGTATTGTATAGTGAATTGCTGAGGCTGACTGTTGACAACTAAGCTGATCAATGAATCTTTTCTGTCTTCACTGTAGCACAATGTTTGTGTGTTCACTAGGCCACAACTTGTTTGGCATTTTTACCATACTTTGGTGAATATATTGATCATGCACAATAATGAAAGTTTAAATGAATATTGATATGTCAATGCCATGACGGTTCAGAAGACAGCTCAGTGTGTTAATCACTTATTGCAGAGGGTTCATATGGGACATCACAAAACCAAATGCAAGCAAAATGACTCAGCCTTTCCTCTCTATGTAGAAGGTAAAATTGAGCAGACAAGCTTTCATGACAGTGACACCTACCATGCTGCAAAAAGTACCTGCATTGGAAAGTTCTAGGTGTAGAAAACTAAAATGTCTTCTCTATCGCACGTGTCTAGAGCTTGATTCTTCAAATGGCTGCCACTCCCAATAAAGGGCATGTTAGTCAGGAGAGGTGATTAGGTAGCCAAATTTTAAAAAAAGTGGAACGAAAGAGTCAGGCTCATATCCTAGCTTTGCCATTGAGCAATACTGTAACCTCTTATCTTGTAGAGGAGGAGCCAAGTTCCTCTACCAAAAGTCCCGCCCCCATTTTGCCTACATTTTCGAAACCAGACATTGTAACATGCGCAACGCCAGTGATGGTACCTATACCACAAAGAGTCCTTGAAACAAGGTATCCATTGAGAAAACCCTATGTAATGTATCCACAGAGAAATGACAGTCTTCTGAAGGAAGTTCCGGAAGAAGTGTGAAGATATATGAAAGAGAAGACTGTTGACGTAATATGTAGCAGAAATGAGGAACCCAGAAGGGATGGCAATGAAGAGAGTATGTAGACATTAAAGAATCTGATGGCGAAGAGAAGGCATAAAATAACCGGTACGGCATCACAATTCACTAGATAAGAATGATTAATTGCTTTTCATCTTATAAATCATGTCACACTAACTGTGTTGTAATTTCAGAGAAGGTGAGCATGTCTATTCTTTGTACCAAGCTCCAGGACAGTACAGGGCCTATACAAAGGAAAGCAGAGGTCCAGGCTGCAGGTTGACCCCAAAGGTCACTTTTAATGTGCACTTTGGCTGATGGAAACTGCAGATAAGGGAGACTGTGTGGGAGCTTGTCTGTCTTTCACTGTAAATATTGGGAGGGACACAGGATGGCACTAAACAAGTTAGCCCTTTCTCTCTTATCTGTCAATGCTTCCACCTCTGTTCCTGAGCATGTTTCTATTTCATAATTAGTTTGCTCCCTTTCGCTGCCTTAAAGGGTCTACCCCCCTTTTTTTGTTAACTTTTCTCTCATGTATCCACCGACCCTATAACTTTCTCTCTAGCCCATCTCCCCTCATCACTTCTGAGAGGATCTTCATTCATCTATTTCTTTCTCACACATCTTGCTTCCTAGATCAATTGTCTAATTCATTTCTCTTTGCTGTCCACCTTTGCTGAGCTCTATATTCCACTCAGACTGCAATGACCTTAAACATGATAGGCTTTCATGTGCGCATGCAAAACGCTATTGTGTGCATGCATCTGAAAGGATGTGAAAGGCTAGGTGTGCACATGTAAGGCTAGGTGTGCACATGTAAGGCTGAGGTCTGTGTGCATGTGAAAGTCTGAATTGCTCATGCAAAGCTGCGGTGCCATTGTATGTGTTGCTGTGGGTATTGTACATGTTACCATTTGGACACGATCTTAATTCAATGACCGCACAAAAGCTAAGATTATGGTAAGGCAATCTATTACCAGATTCTATAGTCCGAACCAAACATGTAATGGGAACTTGATATACATGCTGGCCTTAAACTCATGACAAACGTGAACTTTGCTTTCCATTGAAAGTTGCCAGGTTTATCATTTGCGTGGCTGTGCAATACATGAAGCCTCCCCTAATTTACATATGTATTGACATCGCTGGAAGTGATACCACAGAAAAGGGGCTCATATATAGCCTTGGATACTCAATGTTATGATGGTAAATTACATTACAAAACGTTTTCATAAGTAAGCCAAGAGACAAATACCTTTGCTGTGCAGATTAACAAGTGGCATTATCATTATCATATATGAAGCAGTACCTTGAGTGAGTTTTTCTGTGTAGCATACACATGTCAACTGAAAGGCTTGTGGGCACTTCTGTGAGATCAAACGATTTGCCAAGGATCACACACTTTAGTTAATTGTGAAGCCGGGATTTTAGACCAGTCTGCAACTTAAGGCCCTTAATCAAATATCTTCCCAGCTTTAGTTGGTAGAAATAGTACTTTGTTTGAAAGAACACTCTTTTTTGTAGTGATGTTTTCAAACTTCATCATCCAAGCTGAAAAATATATAAATCCACATTGAGAACAAACACTATGGTTGTAGCTTTATTTGATCATTCTTGAATGGAAAACTACAAGAACACAAAGTAATGTTAAGCTAAAAAAAACATCCTCTGAGTTTGGTAAATGTACGATTAAGACTTAGAGACAGATAAAAGGTATTGTATGATAAGGTCACCTTCTTGTAGTCATTGTTTGACAGAATCATGCTTGCTAATGCATATCATGTGAAGGGAAAGTGCACACCTGACAGAAACAATGGTTCATCAATGAACCACCACTAATAAGGAGCTTGTTAATTAAAGGCTCTGCTGATAGATAAGTTTGTGTTTATTCTATTTTATTTATTTTTATATTTTATAGTGCACTAAGCCCAAGAGCATCAAGGCACTGCTGCATGACCACTTACTCAGAAATGTACAGGCATTGGGATAAGCACGGTGTAATAATAATAATAATTTGACATTTATATAGCGCTACGAACCCTCAGGTATCTGAGCGCTGCTTATTATTACCCATGGTGTGTGGTGCACATTTATCAATCTCGGAAGGATGAAAGGCAGAGTTTAGCCCCGCCGGGATTCGAACCTGCAGACTCTGCACCGATGTCAAAGCGAGTGCTATACTCGCTGTGCCACTTGACCGACTTAATAGTTATTGAGTAAAAGTTACTGTAGTTTCAAAGTTCAGACCAGGTAAGGGCCTGTGTCCAGCATTCAGGCAAACAGTAGTTTTTTTAGAGTTGTTCGGAAAGTCCAGTAGGAGAGTTTAGCACGTAGGGTGAGAGGGAAGAGGTTCCAGTGTTTGGCAGCTGTGGCTGGGAAACTAGAGCCTCCAGCTTTGGGCCTCCTTGAATTTAGGCACAGTGATGCGGTTGGCGTAGGCAGCTCTGGGAATTGTTGACTATTGTTGACTATTTGCGAGGCACTAGTGGGAAGCCCTGTTGAATTTGCAAGGGTAACAGTATCCGATCACATGTCCAACAAAAGGCATCATAATTCTAGCACCAGTGGAGAAACAAGCCTGTGAGGTCCCTAAGCCGTCTGCCACCATACAAGGGAAACATGTCTTCCATTGGCCCTGATTGAGAGTAAGGATATACAAATTTACGAATCATGTTTGTTGAATTGCTAGTCAAAATATTTTTATTCAGCAGTCTCGTTTAATAAATTTTGCAAGACTAATTTATGCCTTGGGCGAAGTAAAGAATCAAGCAACATTTCATGAGCAAAACGAAGATTGCACGTGCAGAGAGCACTGAAGAAAATGCAAAGGCATCTTACAATTGTACAGATGCTGTAATGCAAGTAGACTAAGTAATCATGAGGCTGGCTATACATAGTGAATAGACTGCAGACAGTACCGCCATTATACATTTGTGTGTATAGAATCTGGATGTTCCACAACGCAGTTTAGCAAACTAGAACCCCGTGAATAGAAAGGCTGAAAGTGTGGCGCAGCTGAAGAAAACAGCTGATGCTGAAGGAAGATTCGAGAAGGCTTGTGTGGCCAAGTGTCAAGAGTTGGGGCCGCCAAGACCCTTGTTATCTATTCAAGGAGATAACAATGAATGTGAGAAGCACGACGGGCCCCTGTTGAGGTGTAATGGAAAAACACTAGAAGTGCCAGGTTTTATTAATTGAATAGTGTTAAATGCGAAGAAGGAGCTCAAAACACAATCTCCTGTCATCACATGGTCAAGTTGAAAATAGACCTTAGGCAAGCTACACCAAGACCAGAAAATAAGGCCATGCTCACTCTCCCTTTTATTCTCAGGCACAGTGATCCTTTGCAAGGCCGAGTTCAAAGGATTAATTGCATAGCAGACAGCAGGAGTGATGATGGATTTTGGGATAATTGTGTGGGGAGGGATGTCCACCTGACTGTAGAGACCCAATCACAACCGGTCACTACTTAGAAAGTATACCTAGACGCTCCCTTTAAGCCTATCACAACCCCAAATAGGTTTTCTTATTTTGCCACGTAGTATGAGGTCAGTGATGACATATTTTTGCTAAATAAGATCAGTTTTTTATGAAATGCATCGACAATGCTTGTGTGGCGTCCGTTGATGCCCCTTGTACTCCCTGTTTTAGATACTTGTTAATAAAACTGCTAGAGTTTTGCAAATTTACTGAGTCAGTCTGATTAATGGTGCGAGGTTGAGATCTGCATCCCCATCAATCCCACATAGCGCTACCTCTCTTAAAAGGGCCTACAGGTTCGATCTCAACACAGTACTGTGCGTTTTTTTTTTGTCAAATGTTTGGCTCCTCATTCTGGTGGAATGATTTAACCTATTTCCAGCTTAGTCTTTTCTTGAATGCTATTTAGGGGAAAGCAGCGCTAGACAGAAGAAAGATGACCAAATGTCACAGACCGCTGGCAACCGTGTATATTACATCTGCTTATTTTACAAGCAGTTTTGCTTTTATCTATAGTTAAAAATGTTCCTCACATCAAACAATGTATACAAGCAGGTGCACTTATATTTCAGAGCTTCTCTTGCTGGTATATTTAAATCTTAAAAAGACAGCAGTAAAACACAGATATGATTTTTTAAGGTCACATCAGCAAAGATTCTAGTACTTTTAGACTTCCATATATTGATGGAGAAAATGAAGATATAGTTGTGCTCCTTTTGCAGAACATATTTCTAGAAGGAGTTTTTTAAATGTGGTTATATTTGTTTTCCATGTGCTTTTGTATACTTTCAAAGTAAGTTCTACAATACAGGATGTTATTTGTGTTCTTTAAAGTCAGACATTCAAAAATAAGTGCATTTTGTTGCATCACAAGAACTGGAAAAGAATGTGGTCATGCGCCAAAATGACATACTAGGCTCAAATCACAACGTTACCACCTATCCATACTGTGTAATCTTGGGCAATTTATTTAAACTAACAGTGCTCAACCTCTCAACATTGCAGTCTGTAACTATTTCAAAACTGTCAATCCCTAAGTGGAATATGTAATGACATGCTCTTAAAAATCCCTACACATTGTTTTTGTGGATTTAGGAGAGCTCGTTATATGATATTGACCATTCCTATATTGCATACCAAAAAGTCATTTGTTTGTTGGCCTACTCAAGGCAACACCACATGATAATCGTAGCCGTCTACTAATCTTAGTCTGTGTTCAGATATGTGCACCTTTCTCGTAACTTCTAATCTGTATTGACTACCAATGCTATGGCGTGTACCTTCTTCATTGCTTCCATTCTGTCTTATATATCCATGCTTGAACACTAGTACATTCTGTGAGAGTGGTTGCTAATCTGAGTTCAGTATCTATGTTGGTGTAGACAGACCTTTTTCCAAGACCTCTGTCTTGGATTGATACTACCGCCTCTTTACCTTCCTCTTTGCACAAGTGCCATCATCTTGTACTGATAATGTTGCCACCTATTTTTTATTCTGAATCCACATTGATACAAGTGATTAGAGGACTTCAAGGGTGGGGGCGTGATAATTGTTTGAGGAATTTGACTATCTGCACTGGAAAAGTGAGCTCACCGGGTTTTTGTTTGTTTGATTTAAAAATAATGAATGATGGGGCCATTCCCTTGCACATTTTTCCATGCTCACTGCACAGCAGAAAAATAGTCATGTACTCTGGGAGGACACAGCTTACCAGCACCACCCTACAATTGTCATGTGTAGCTGACACCCGACAGCCGTATGTACATCAAAATCCTTTGGTCATGGGTAGCATGATTAGAATTTCGAGGCCCCATGGATTTGCATCTCCATTGTGAAACCTTGCTGGTGGCGGTGAATACTGAAGAATGTTAATTAGCAGGCCTCAGGGAAGGCCTGGGTGCAGGGAGTGACAATGGAGACCAACCGTCAGACACCTCTTTGTAATGCAATGTGTCAACTTGGTATGAAAAGGCAGTGAATGTCTTGTCTGGAACCACTCCTTTCAGAGCAGGGAAGTTTGTGGCTTTTAGGAGACGAAAGTCTACCTGCAACCCCGTACTTCAAAGGAGGCCCATGTTGTGATCATGAGCTTCATAGGGCTCAGTTAATTAGGGAGACACTTTGATGTACAGCAGACAGGAAACTGGGTGGGGCTTAGAAGTACATGTTGTCATCCTTCCCCTGTCTTATGCCAAGCGCCCTGTTTCTGACCTGAAGCATCATTCAAGATTGTTGGTGGGGACTAGGATTGGTTCATTAAGGTGGGTTTAGGCTACACCAATCACTGGGGCCCATTTGGCTTTAAAAGAGGGCTGAACCCCTCACTGATCAGATCATCTGAAGACTTTGCAAGGAGTAAGAAAGACTAATTTGGACCCGAGCTGAAGGTAAAGTCTACCTTACATGTTCTGCCAGTGAGGTAAGGCCAGGAGTTCCAAGAGTGAAGCAATATCCCTCCCCTAAACATCTCCCAGGGAACAGAGGGAGATGCTGGACTCAGAGGACACGTCCAGCAGCTCTGGAACCGTTACCCAGCCAGCACACATCGTGCCCTGCTAGGTTCTGACAGCAAGCTTTCTAGGTGGGAAGTGCCAGAGAGTCTCTGGACAAATGACAAATCTGTCAAAAATGACAAGCTCTGGAACCGTTACCCAGCCAGCACACATCGTGCCCTGCTAGGTTCTGACAGCAAGCTTTCTAGGTGGGAAGTGCCAGAGAGTCTCTGGACAAATGACAAATCGTTGCCTGTTAACACCCTCCTGAGCATTGGGGCGTCTGCCTTGAAAGGACATGAGCCCTGCGAAGAAGCTAAGAGGAGGGCCACACAAGCATCATCCAGTGTCCATCTTTTTAATGACAATTTTAAAACAGTTGTATCCTTGAACCGCATCTGGCTGCACCGCTGACTATTGTCACGCCGCAGTCACCAAAGCAGCCCGAGATGTCTCGACCAGCATTCCAGATCTGCCAACCAGCACAGAGCAATTATTCTTGGCCCGAGCCTCCGCTCTGGACAGCCTGCAGACGTCCATCCAGCCTTGCATGCCAAACTTCCTGCCGCCTGGTACCCGCAGCTGTCTCCTGGAACCACCTTGATGCTGTTGAGCACCAAGAACTTCTCCAGCACCAGGTAAATTGTGGTTCCGCCCACCTGGTCCTTCTGCAAATGCCCCTAGAGACAGTTACGACCCTTTGTACCTTTGGTGCTGGAACCAAATAATCTTAAACTATAAGACTGATTACTTTACCAACTACCCTCCTATCACTTTTCAGAGTACATCCCTTTCCTTTGTGAAACCGTCTGTCCTCTATGTTCCTTTACAGTGTGGGTTGTAATTGTAGTGTAGATGTGGATGGAGGGAGCTTTGGGGAATGACGGATCCCTGCGCTATTCTGGTTGAGGTCTAGTTGCTGTTAAGTGACTTCAATTCAGCAATCCCACTAAGTCAGACCTCGTCTGGGACGCCCAAGGGAAGCCCTTGTTTATATATTTTTATGATAAGTTATAATGTGGATGATAAACCCTTATATAACGCCCCTCTCTTTGAATCCCGCTGACATCACTGAGCCAAGAAGTAGGTTTGTTTTGCAATTTAAAAGGTTTATTGAGAAAGTAAACAATATATATACATCACACTTGTACGAATAAATTAATATTTGATAGCACACTTAGGCATATGACAGTGATCAACAATGGATGATGTTACACTAGTTCGCTGATTTAATTACTTAGGAGTTAGTATAGGGAGGATAAGGTAGCTGAGATTACTTTTATGATTTCAAGGAAATGCAATGATGAATAAAAATGCAGTACAGAAATAAACTGATAGGGCTTCACAAGAGATAATATGTTCACTTTTCCCCTTGTGGCAATTCACTGCCCCCCTATGCAATATAAGGAGATAGAAGTGAAGCACACATTTTTCAGGAATACAATCACAATACAATACGAATTTCAGTCCCCCCCCCTAGCAAGCTTAGAGAAACAGGGATGGTTTTAAACACAGGCAAAAGTACTTTTAAATGTGGTATGCAAAGAAGGGAAAAATATGCTAAAAATGATTTTAATTCCCTATAGGAGGTTCAGGGTAGGTGATAGCTATTAAGAATAGTTCAAGTCACACTGGCAATGATTCAGGAATGATATTCAGAGGGAAAACGGATTAAAGCAGTTGCGAGCAAAAGAAGGCTATTTTTGACAGGAGCTAATTTAGTCACTTAGAATCATAGCTTTAAATTGAAAGTTAAATCCCGTTCCTAGCATGTACGGATCAAAAGATACGGACGATTTTGTGGAGGTAGTTTCTCGAAATTAAAGTGAACTTCAGAATGACAAAATGACACTTTTACAGCTTTGAAATGACAGAATGAACACACGATTCCTATGATGCAAGTTCTGGACAGGTTAAAATGGTTTGAATCAGATTATTTTAGACTAAGAGATTGGCTCTGGCACAGTTCTAGGTGAGTACTCACACTATAAATTTGAAATAGGCCGACAAGGTCTGGTCAGGTTTGGACTGGACTCCTGGCGGGTGGTTCTGAAGTCACAGCTCTCTGGGTATGCTCTGCTCTGCTGGTCTGACACTCGGCACTGCACGGCGGTCTGGATCTCTGGTTCTGCTGGTCTGGATCAAGTGGATTCTGGATACAGCACTGTTTTCTAGGTACTGGCACTGGGTTCTAGCCAGAATCAAACAGCTCAGCCCGGCTGTTTGAATAATTTGCAAAGGATTTTGAGGCCTTCTGAAAAAGGATTCAGCTGGTGGTTCAGACCTCTCTGCTACAAGTTCTGAAGTCTGGATTCTAAGTTCTGGAGATGGTCCTTCTGGATATTGTCTGGTCTGGCAAAATGCTTTGCAAGAAAATGGAAAGTCAGTGTCTTGCCTGTCCAAAGCAGTGTCTTTTTATGTGTTTTGAAAATGGGTGTGTGCGTGGGCATAACTAAGCCTGCCCCTCACATCTTATCATTGGCCAAGCTCTCCTCTCTCCCTTGATTGGGGGAAGGAATGGGGTGTCATCAGGCATCTATTTTATGGCATACAGAAATAACATTCCCCTTGTCAATTTGCACACAAATCTATTTTTGATCCAAATACATATTTATCTATGTACCATTTTTCTAATATTATATGTCCAGTTAACATATTTTCTGTAGCACCAAACCATCTGATCCCTGTCTTTGTAATATGTTGTGTCCACTTATGACAGAATTCTGCCCTTTTCATCAAGAACACAACCTCTAAACTTTTCCAGAATTTACACAAACATGCACAAGGAATATGGGCATCAGATGATAAAGTGTCAGATTTTTAACATACAGACATTCAGAGTATTACCTTATTTTCTGCTACTACACCCCAGAACATATCACACAGTCCTAACACCTCTTAAAATGTGCACAGAAAAATCACAAGAATAATGATATTAATTATATAATTTTGACAAGTCCGTACTATGAATTATCCATCTTTTTAAAATTATGCTCTGGCCCAGAGGGGTGTGGTTTCCCAAAGCACATGGTGGAATTTCTGGTTTGTCCTCTTCCTCCAACTCAGGTTGCTCACAGAGGCACTGCTCCTCCCAGTTTCTTCCAAGAGGAAACCAACATTGCTCCTGCTGCCATTCCAAGGTTCCTGCGGGACAATGCTCCCAAAGACCTGTGAGTTGAGAAACTGAGGAGGGGGCTGAAACCCTGATTTGTAATAGGCGCTGGGTGTAGTGGTTTTCACTGATTCATGTTATTTCCTCCAAGGTGGACAAAAAGATGAGCCCTGAGCCAGTCAGGTATGCGTGGTACAGGTTTAAATTGGCACAAGGTTGCTATGTGCAAATAATTTTAGTGGGCTAGAACTGTCTGTTGTAGTAATAATAAAGTAGAGATTGTATACAACCTGGACTGGACAGTCCATTTTATCATTGGGTAATAATTGTATTTTTGCTGTGCTGCAACTAACCAACGATACACAATCTGCCGTTCCATCAACGTTACCAAAATTGGACAAGGAGGTTTATAATTGACTTGTGTTCCAATCTGTCCGGATCCCTTCTGGTGTACTAGATGTGTGGGCTCGATAGATGGTTTAGAAACCAATATTCAGCCCTGGACCATTGGTGTCCCGTTGGTTGATTAATCACAAGTTGCCATAGCAGCATGTCAAGCTATGGCCTGTTACTGGGATGAATGGTGAACTGTGGTTTAAGGTGGCAAATGTGGGAGTGTGCAGGGCCCTAAAACTACTAAAATGGTTCTGCCCGGGAAATGCAGTGCTTTACAGAAAGTGGGATCAAGGTGGCCATCACCATCAGGGCATTGCATGTAATTGTTCCCCAAATCAGAGGCTGGCTGGGGATGCTTATTTGTCATGGGATGTTTGTTTGCCATGCACTTGCGTGTCCAGGCTTCAGTGCTCTTAATTACCAGGAGATCAGACACTGACAACTGCGGACAGTTTCTTTCGCAATTCGCTTGCACACTCTGTAAAGGCATCCATTGAAATCCAAGTGGCCCACAGACATATCCATACCCTGGCACACTCTGTTAAGGCACAAACCTAATTTCCAGTGGCCCACACACATATTCATTCCCTTGCACACTCTGTGAAGACAAAGCCTGAAATCCCAATGGCCCACACATATATCCATTCCTTTGCACACTCTGTAAAGGCACACACCTACATCTCATGCATGCACACATATCCATTCCCCTGCACACTCTGTGAAAGCACCCACTGAAATCCCATTGGCCCACACACCTATCCATTACCTCGAGCAATCTGTGAAGGCACAACATGAAATCCCAGTGGATCACACATATATCCATTCCCTTGCACAGTGTGTGAAGTCACAGCCTGAAATCCCAATGGCACACACACCTATCCATTCCCTGACACACTCCGTGAAGGCACACACCTACATCTCAGGCATGCACACACATCCATTCCCTGGCACACTCTGTAAAGGCAACCACTGAAATCCCAGTGGCCCACACACATCCATGCCCTCACACACTCTGTGGAGGCACATCCTGAAATCCAAGTGAGCCGCACACACACACATCATTCATTGGCACAGTCTGTGAAGGCACACACCTACATCTCAATCATGCACACAAACACATATCCATTCCCTGGCACACTCTGTGAAGGAACAGTGTGAAATCCCAGTGGCCCACTCATACATATCCATTCCCTTGCACACTCTGAAGGCACCCACTGAAATCTCAGTGGCTCACACACATATCAATTCCCTCGCAAACTCTGTGAAGGCACAGCTTGAAATCCCAGTGGACCACACATATATCCATTCCCTTACACACTGTTTGAAGGCACAGACTGAAGTCCCAGTGACACAAACAAATATCCATTGCCTGGCACACTCTGTGAAGGCACACACCTACATCTCAGGCATGCACACACATCCATTCCCTAGCACAATCTAAAGGCACCCACTGGAATCCCAGTGGCCTACACACATCCATGCCTGTGCATACTATGTGGAGGCACATCCTGAAATCCGAGTGAGCCACACACACATCATTCATTGGCACAGTCTGTGAAGGCACACACCTACATCTCAGTCATGGACACAAACACATATCCATTCCCTCGCACACTCTATAAAGGCACACACCTAAATCTCAGTCATGCACACAAACACATATTCATTCCCTGGCACACTCTGTAAAGGCACACACCTAAATCTCATCATGCACACAAACACATATCCATTTGGCACACTCTGTGAAGGCACCACTGAAATCCCCGTGGCCCACACTCATCCATTCCGTTGCACACTCTGTGAAGGCACATTGTGAAATCCCAGGGAGCCACACACTCATAATTCCCCAGCCCAATCTTTGAAGGCACACGCCTACATCTCAGTCATGCACACACACACGCATATCCATTTCCTATCACACTCTGTGAAGGCACACACATCTCACTCATGCACACACATATATCCAATCCCTGGCACACTCTGTGAAGGCGCACACATACATCTGAAAGTCTCACAGAATAATGAGCTGGGCGCTGCTCAATAGATGGGTACAGGTAAACTGCCTGTACTTGCCAGAGCGCTGTTCATCTCTCTCTCGCTCTAAATCGTGAGGTGCAATGGGGCGTCACATGTTTAGACTGCGGCTGTACATCAAGGTAAAAAAAGGGTGTACATGGGCACTGCCGGACTGTTTCTTTGCTGTAAAAGTAACTGAAATGTCCACAATTTGAAAGAAATTAAATTGTGGGTTGACCTGCATGTGACCACATTCCGTGTGCAATGCCGCTGCTTACTGAATGGAATACACCGCGCGCCTGAAATACACCCCAGGCTATGAGTGCTCTCTGATAGAGCACTGCCAGTTGCTTAATATAATGTCAAATGTAAATATAGTGGTCATTTTCGAATTCCCCGGAAAAGAAAATGTGATGTATGAACAACCGGGGTCAAATGTTTTATGGCCACTTTAACTCCATGTTTAGCACCTCAGATGATTTTTGTTGTTTCAGCAGAAGGGGTGAGGACATGCAAAGGCAGTACCATGTCCGCCCCTCATTAAAGTTATGCTTGTCAAAACCAAATGGTTTTTGGGAACATGTAATTTTCCTGCGGGCGAAAACCTCCTCTGACTGCCTCCTACATGCCTACATGCTTTGGGCGTCTGCATTTCCTGGCACTACGAATTGCAAAAAAAGGATGTTACAGTGCTCATACATGCAACTGTTGGCAGCCCCCTTCGTGCAATTTAGAAATGTTAGAAAATGACGCCCGTGTCTTGTTTTATACCTTTGTGAATGGCTCTGGGGTTGTCATTGATAGACTGTATTTGTAGCATGTGTAAAATAGCAAACATTGGCCATTGTGTGTGTTGAAATCCAAGGGAGAATACATATTCATTGTCTGGGATTCAGTACTCTACTCCAATGCCTATCAGTGTTTTAAGTGGACCGGTACAGAGCCCTGGCATTCTCCAAAAAGTGACCCTGACTAGCCCTAGAGAGGCAGATCCCCAAAGCCAGCCCTTTCACTCAACAGAGATCGTCTAAGACACTTTGTGAAAAGGCTGACTCCCGGAGTCAGTGCTTCTGTTTAAAAAACAAAAGGAGAGGTGTGTGCACCAAATGGTGTGAGTGTGAGTGTGCCTGCCTCTTCTTTTGTATCTTAATAAGAGGTGCCATCCCTGGATCTGGGGATCGGCAGCTGTGATTAAGAAACAAAAGGAGAGATGAGCGCACTGCTATCAAAGCTTTTGGTGCACCCACCTCAGCTTCTGTTTTTAAGTCACAGCAGCCTGACCCCTGCAGGCAGCCCTTTCACAGAGGTCGGCAGCTGTGATTAAGAAGCATACGTAATGGGGAGCCACTGCTATCATGCCTTGTGGTGCACCTGCCTCTCCTTTTGTGTTTTTATCACAGCTGCCAACCCCCGCAAGCAGCCGTTTCACAAAGGTCGGTGTCTGTGATTAAGAAAAGAAAGGAGAGGAAGCTGCACCAAAAGATATTGGGCCTCATTATAAATATGGCGGTAAGGCAACAACGTCGCCGGTATCGCTACCGGCACTGTTGCTACCGCACCGCCATACTACGAGTTCTGCTCGCGGGTCTCGCTCTGCCCACCAGGTCCTACCGGCGGGCAGTGCAGCACCCGCGAGCACAACTCCTGGATGCACTGGCACCGTGCATCCGAGCTCCCCAATGGGGATGGGGAGTGCCTTATTGCCGGCACCCTCGAATGGGCAATTACCGGGTCCACCGAACTTGGCATGACCCGGTAATTGCCCATTCACAGGTGCCGGTAAAATCACGGGTTTGGCGGCAGCCGTGCCTTTGTTACAGGCATGGCTACCGCCAAACCCGTTATGAGGCCCATTGTGTCGCAAGTGGTCGTTATTCAGATTACGTGTCTGAGTGACCTTGGGCTGTGTCACTGCATATGACCAATGCTGAACAACCCGTAAGAATGATAAGGTTTGAATATAATAGTATTAGTTGAGGTTTTCAAAAAAGTGGTAGATAGCTCAATGAAGTGCTAGCCCCTACTCTTAATCGCTATACTCTCAACCATGAAATCGGAGCTGTGGGCCCTGCTCTAAAGGTGTATCAAATACAAGGGAGATAGGCCACCCTTTATGGAGAAGAGATAGGGGACATTGCAATTGCTCCAATTCAACTATATTACTCTATGAGGAATTGGGTCTCCCATATTTTGATAAAATGGTGGCACACAAACCTGTAATGTATTGGATAAAACCGTGGTCTGTACCCGAACTGGGGAAATTCAGAGATGCATTGATGGATGGGCTTAGTGAAGAAAGTGGCATGGCACTACCCTTGGTCACAAATGTTAAAAATCTATTCTGTTCCCTAGGGTTCCTTGGTCTCTGGCTAAATCCTACTAGTATTAATGATCACTCAAATTGTGATATCAAGAATAACTACCAGGATTTGTGCAAAAGGGAGTTGCAAGCGAAGATCTCTTCATCCAGGTTGCATATTGGGAAGTTAAAGCGTCCCTAGGATTTGAAATATACATGGACAATATGAGACCCAGGTCACTGCGTCGCCAACATAAAAAATGTTACATTTGGGATACTTCCACTAACGCAAACCCTGCAAAAATTGGACAGCGCCAAGTCTGATGTGTTCACATTGTAAAGATAGGGTGTAATCAGAAGCACATTTCTTATTGGCATGTTCACTATACATGAAGTACAGCAGAGTTTACTTGAGACATTTGCTTCATACCCATAGTATCACATGAACTCAGGATGCTGTAAAATTCAGTAAAAGCATGAAGATTGACTCTGTAGTTGTTGGGATGGTCGATATTGTACAAAAAAAGGTTTACATTACACACGCCATAATGATGACTCGGGTAGAGGCGATGTTGGATCAATGTTGCAATCTGGTATGTATCTAGTATAGTTAGTTGGAATGGGATGAGTGTTACTATTAGTGTTGTTTTGTGTGTAGTTTGATACATTTTAGATTTGCATACACGTAGCAACCTAATGACAATTATGCAGGTTCAGTGTGAATACAATGTAGTTGTGCAACGCAGTGCCTAAAGATGGGAAGCAAGGAACTTTATATGCACATGCAAGAGGAGAAATTCACAGATGTGGAAGTCACTGTGAAGGGATGCAGTAGTCCTGAACACACATACATGAATATATATACACATGGGGGTTTTCAAGGGAGATGTGTTTGGGACGTTTGGGGAACAGAGGTGTATGGTAAATACATGGCAAGGTTGAGTACCGCACGTCTCTCATAGCCGGTGGGTTGTGTAGGCCACAGAAGTCTGGGTTGGTGAGATGACCTTTGTGTGACTTGGAGAGTTGGTTGCCCAGAACAAAGGAAGGAGGAAGGCAGTTAACTGCATTTGACCAGTTTTGATAGTATCAAATAGTAAATCGGGCCAGGTCAAAATGAAATGCCAGTGGGTCATAGATGTATGACTTGGTGCTGTTGTGGCTAAAGGATTTAATCTTCCTGAGAACATGAGAGCTTGTTATTCAGTGACCAGGGAGGTTCAGCCATTTGGCAGGGCCGACTTGAGGTCAGTTAATAAATCAGATGCAAGAGGCGCTTGAGGGCAGAGGTGGCAAATGGTTTTTGGGTTTCAATTAGATTCTCAGGAAGATGAATAGGATGTGGGCCAGATGCCATGGGTACTGAAATGGCAGTCACAACAAATTAATATGAAACAAGAAATGCTGGGGATGCCAGCAAGTCTTGGAAGCTAAGACGTGTATTGCCAGTTCAAAGGAAACATGTTAATTTCTCTCCCTCCTCATCTTGAGGAAGGGCTCTTGTTAAAGCCATGTGCATCACACCCAGGGTCAGAGGTCCCTGACAAGATGGAGCTTTTAATAAATTGGGATTGGTGTAGGTGGATAACTAATCATGGGATGATGTCATGATCAACTATGAAAAGAGCCTAAAAGGGGTTATACTTGCAAATATGATCTAAAGTAAATGTATGCTGAAGGGGATGTGATTAGGTGAATGTGTCCAATAAGAGTGTGGGAATTTAGGGGGATTAGATTTCTTTGTATAGGGTTAGCCAATCATATTTTGGGGAATTACTATGTAACAAAATATGTGGGAGTGTGTGTGATGTTCGTGAGGACGAATCATTCCTCTCCTATCTATTCCGAGAAAGCCGCACCGGATTATGACCGCGGCAACCCTAGCAACGGTCTCGTTGTTTCCCCGCATTCCTCTAAAACCTACTCCAAGATGGCCGCTCCGGATTATGACCGCGGCAGCCCTAGCAACGGTCTAGTTGTTTTCCTGCCTCGAGCCACGCAGGATGCGGAAGTCGATCGTTCTTCGGCATATCAACAAGGAAGTCCTGGAGACCGGCGCGTTGCTACTCTCTTAGGAGTATACGGACGCTCAGTGAGTATAGCTAGCCCAGCCTTTAAATCTCATTGCCTCCCTTTTTCTCGCTATCCGTACCTTGTTTCTTTCTCAGTCTTACATCTACTTGTTCTTAGAATTCGGAACACGATCAGCGGATCGAAGGTATCGCTTTGGCAACCACTAAGCCACGGCAACCACTAAACCACGTCCCCACAGAACGCGACACATCGCGACATTATCCCGTGTTCCCCTCGAAGGTAGAATTCTTTTCTCATACTCTCAAATCTGTACCATCCGTATTTCTTGATCCTTGAATACTTGATATCCTTGCTTCCCAGAAAATCCCTTTTCACAATAAGGAGTACTTCTTGAACGGGCGCGAATCCTCGGGCGCCACATCTACTAATACTCCCCGTCTAGATGTGTGAATGGTAATCTCTGTTCTCTGTTCTTACAAACTTCACCTCCGTTCCTTATTGTGTTGTTTTCTCTTGACCCTCATGTTTCTACCCTTATACCTCTCCAGCATCTAACCAACACATAACGCTGCCATCGGATCGAGGCCCTTCAGTTTCCTCCTGTCCGACTCGCCTGTATCAACGCTCCCCAGCAGCTCTCCATAGGGTTTTCTCCCCCATGAGGGTTTCCCTGGTTTCTCCACGGTCGCCAAGTATTTAACTAGGCTCCGAAGGGTTTGCCAGGGGGATTCCTATTCTCTACTGGGACATAACATTCCAACCTTTCTTCTTGAAACCTGGTACACCACTGGAAATACGAATTGGTCGTTCCTCTAATTCCAGGTAGGAGATTCTACGCTTTCTGTGTTGCAATGCATGAAGACTGATTAACTGCCGGATTCGGCTTGTAGTGATCATTACAGATAGCAACCCCTGAAACAAACTATTGTTTTTAGACATTGCACCTAGAAACCTAGAATACCCTCATAATGGACCCTCAACAACAACAGCAGATCCAACAGCTGATCGCTGCGGTGCAATCCTTAACCACAGAGGTCCAACAACTCCAGCAGGAGAACACTGCCCTAAAGCAGAATCAACAACAGGCAGCTCAACAGATGGCCCAACAAGTAGCACAACATAC
Organism: Ambystoma mexicanum; assembly: GCF_040938575.1. NCBI lineage: Eukaryota > Metazoa > Chordata > Amphibia > Caudata > Ambystomatidae > Ambystoma > Ambystoma mexicanum. The sequence continues at coordinate 1,102,448,764 of NC_090924.1, read as the reverse complement.
TGCTGCCTCACGAGTTCCTCACTGTTCAGAGGTCCCTCCAGGGCCTCTTCCTGGAGGCCAATTCGATGGGAATCCCCACAAGGTGAAAGAATTCCTAGATTCCTGTTACGTTCAGTTTACCTTTAAAAACGCCTTTTTTCATACTGATCGGGATCGTGTGGGTTACATGGTTTCCCAAATGACTGGCCCAGCTTTAGCCTGGGCCACACCCCTAATCACTAGTAATAATCCTATATTAGACTCCCACACGGCCTTTTGTAATAGTATTCGTACTATGTTTGGCCGACAGGAGATCCGAGTAGCTTCCCAAGAACACTTACTAGACTTAAAACAGGGAAATTCTGACATTCTGGCATATATAACCATATTTAAGCAAATGGCCAGCGAAACTACTTGGGCCGATGACGCACAGATAACCATCTTTAGGAGAGGACTGTCGGAAGAATTGAAAGATGAAATATCCAGGGTTCCACGTTCTTCTTCTTTAACTGAGTTTATTGCCCTAGTCCTTCAGATTGATTACCGAATGAAGGAACGCATCAGTGAAAAAAGGAAAGGACGGATACCCCGTTTTCCTGTGAATCTGCCTGCTGCTCCACGGGTTCCATCCACCGAGGAACCCATGCAACTAGGCGCAACAGGCAGGGGACCCCTTTCCCTTGAAGAACGGAGTCGAAGGCGTTCCCTTGGTTTATGTATGTATTGTGGTTCTAATAGCCACACCGTACAGGAGTGTCCAATCGCACCACCAAGGAGATCGGGAAACGCAAACGCCCGACCGTAAGGGGAACCACGGTTCGGGATCCTATGATCAAGCAAGGTTCCTCACAAGTTGTCCATACCTCCACTTGTAACAATCCATCGGATACTACCATGGTGGTTGTAAAGGTTTCTCTAACCTTTGGGAAACAGGTCATACAAGATATCCCGGTCCTTATTGACAGTGGGGCTGCCGGGAATTTTATCGATGATCACTGGGCCTCTTCTCATGGTATCCCTCGGTCTTGTAAGATAGAATCCATTCCCGTGGAAAGTGTTGACGGCAGTCCTTTGATATCTGGACCCATTACGGATCATACTGGTCCTCTGCTTATGTCTATCTCTTCTCATCAAGAACTCATAATTCTAGACATCATCCGGGCGGCACACCATCCTATTATTTTGGGGATACCATGGCTCAAGAAGCATAATCCCTTTATCAATTGGACAGCTGGGTCCTTCTTTTTGGGTTCCGAATTCTGTCTTGGCCACTGCATAAAAGATCAACAAGAGGTTCTGTTGGACACCAGCTCTTCCTCTCCTAACTTTCAGGGAATCACTACTCTAAATCAAATCACAGGGCTCCCCAAACTGTATTATCATTATAAAGAAGTCTTTTCCACCTCTGAGTACTCGCAGTTACCACTTCATAGACGAGACGATTGTGCCATCGATCTGATACCTGACCAACCTTTACCCTTTGGTCGAATGTACATCCTATCTCAGAATGAAAAAGAAGTACTACGAGAATATCTCAGAGTAAATCTTATGAATGGGTTGATCACGGAATCTACTTCACCGGCAGCCGCTTCCCTGTTTTTTATATCCAAACGGAACACAACGGAACTTCGCCCTTGCATAGATTTTCGGGGTCTCAATAAAATCACTATACCAGACAAATATCCAATGCCCCTGATACCAGATATTCTGGAAGCAGTCAGGGGGGCAAATTTATACACCAAACTGGATCTCAAGGGAGCGTACCATCTGATACGGATCAAGGCCGGAGATGAATGGAAGACGGCATTCAGGACACCATTTGGCCATTTCCAATATCATGTTATGCCATTCGGTCTCTCTAATGCCCCGGCGATATTTCAACGCTTTATGGATCATCTCTTCGCTGATCTACTCTTACATAACGTAATAGTGTATCTGGACGATATTTTGAATTTCTCCTATACTCTACAGGACCATGTTAAACATGTGGAAGAGGTTCTTCGTCGTCTTCATCAGAATCACCTGTTCTGCAAATTAGAAAAATGCTCTTTCCACCAACCTCAAGTCACTTATCTAGGTTATGTTCTCTCGGCCAGAGGTGTAGCCATGGACCCGGAGAAGGTTTCTGCCGTATTGGACTGGCCCATCCCGACCTCAGGGAAAGACATTCAGCGGTTTATCGGCCTTGCCAATTTTTACCGGCGGTTTATTCCGGGATTCTCAAGCCTGACTAAACCACTGACAAATCTGTTAAAAAAGGGAGTATCCTTCTCATGGCCTGATACTACAGATCAAGCCTTTAGGAGACTTAAAGATCTGTTCACGTCTGCACCTGTTTTACAGACCCCTGATCAGAATCGTCAATTCATAGTGGAGACGGATGCTTCTCAATATGCTTTGGGAGCAGTCCTTCTTCAGTCGGATGGTTCCGAACAGGAACATCCAGTGGCATACCTATCTAAGACTTTAGTACCTGCAGAGTTGAATTACACGGTATTGGAGAAGGAGCTGTTAGCCATCAAAAGGGCTTTCGAAGAATGGCGACATTTACTACTTGGAGCTAAGTACCCGGTGGAAGTTCGAACGGACCACCACAACCTTCGTATATTACAGTACGCCCAGACTTGCAATAGTCGTCAGGCTCGGTGGGCTCATTTTTTTTCCCCTTTTAGGATCACATTCTCCTTCATACCTGGGAAAGATAACGTGATCGCTGACGCTCTATCACGTAAAGAACAGCTCCCCAATGATTCCTTTAGATCTGAACCAATTTTTCCTAGGGTGGCATTAGAGTTACATACCCCCCATGACTTCTTGGCGCGTCTAAGGTATCAATCCAAAACAGTAGGAAAATCAGGAATGTCACTCAGGGCGCTACCTACATTGGTCAAGGAAGAAGGATGCTATTTCCTTGGTCATCGGGCTTTCATCCCTACTACCTCCCTCCAGAAGGAAGTATTGGATATGTGTCACAAATCTAAGGTAGCGGGACATCGAGGAATCACTACCACACGAGAAATGGTTTCACGCTGGTTCTGGTGGCCATCTCTACGGGAGGACATAAAAAGATACATTGGATCTTGTCCAGATTGTCTTCAGAACAAGTCTCCCCGAAGGTCTCCATTGGGACTACTGGTCAAAATGCCAATTCCATCACGTCCTTGGCAGATAGTCTCAACGGATTTCATCGTTGACCTTCCCCCCTCGAAGGGGTGTTCGACGATAATGGTTGTGATCGATTCTTTTACAAAGATGGCTCACTTCATATCTCTTGCCAGGATTCCTACAGCGGCCGGTATGGCCCGTATCTTTACCAACCACATTTTCGCGTTGCATGGCCTACCAGATACAATCATTTCTGACCGCGGAACACAATATACCTCTCTCTACTGGAAGCACATATGTCAACATCTTGGGATTTCCCGTGCCCTCAGTTCCGGTTATCACCCCCAATCCAATGGACAGACGGAACGGCTCAATCAAACTTTAGAGGGATATCTAAGGAATTACATTTCGGCAGCTCAGGATAACTGGACAGATCTACTTCCATTGGCAGAGTTTGCATACAATAACTCCTATCACTCCGCCATCCACACTTCTCCCTTTTTCTGCTCCTATGGGTTTAGTCCTTCAGCATTCCCGATACTAAAAAGATCGGAACACAGATTTCCTGATGTAGACCACTTAATGAATCAAATCAGACAAGGCCACAAGAGGGCTAAAGATACCCTGTTACAAACCCAGGATAGAATGAAGAAATTTGCAGATCGCTCCCGTTCTCCAGCCCCTATCATCAAAACAGGAGACAGGGTATGGTTGTCTTCACGATTTCTCCCCAGACACCTGGTAACCTCCAAACTGTCTCCAAAATACTTTGGTCCTTTCCGGGTGGATAAACCCATTGGCTGTGCTGCCTTTAGACTTATTCTTCCTAAAACCTGGTCCCGAATTCACCCTGTTTTCCATGTTTCTCAATTGAAACCGGACAACCGTAATTCATTTCATCCTTCGATAACGACTCGTCCTCCTCCCATTTTGGCCTCATCTGGTCCTGAGTTTGAAGTGAAGGAAATCTGTGACTCCCGTATTCATCGAGGACATTTACAATATTTGATCGATTGGAAGGGTTACTCCCCTTCAGACCGCACCTGGGAGCCGGTTGATGCTGTACATGCTCCTCGTCTCATAAAATTGTTTCACTCGAGACATCCCGACAAGCCGGGAGGGGATGGACCTAAGAAGGGGCATACTGTGATGTTCGTGAGGACGAATCATTCCTCTCCTATCTATTCCGAGAAAGCCGCACCGGATTATGACCGCGGCAACCCTAGCAACGGTCTCGTTGTTTCCCCGCATTCCTCTAAAACCTACTCCAAGATGGCCGCTCCGGATTATGACCGCGGCAGCCCTAGCAACGGTCTAGTTGTTTCCTGCCTCGAGCCACGCAGGATGCGGAAGTCGATCGTTCTTCGGCATATCAACAAGGAAGTCCTGGAGACCGGCGCGTTGCTACTCTCTTAGGAGTATACGGACGCTCAGTGAGTATAGCTAGCCCAGCCTTTAAATCTCATTGCCTCCCTTTTTCTCGCTATCCGTACCTTGTTTCTTTCTCAGTCTTACATCTACTTGTTCTTAGAATTCGGAACACGATCAGCGGATCGAAGGTATCGCTTTGGCAACCACTAAGCCACGGCAACCACTAAACCACGTCCCCACAGAACGCGACACATCGCGACATTATCCCGTGTTCCCCTCGAAGGTAGAATTCTTTTCTCATACTCTCAAATCTGTACCATCCGTATTTCTTGATCCTTGAATAATTGATATCCTTGCTTCCCAGAAAATCCCTTTTCACAATAAGGAGTACTTCTTGAATGGGCTCGAATCCTCGGGCGCCACATCTACTAATACTCCCCGTCTAGATGTGTGAATGGTAATCTCTGTTCTCTGTTCTTACAAACTTCACCTCCGTTCCTTATTGTGTTGTTTTCTCTTGACCCTCATGTTTCTACCCTTATACCTCTCCAGCATCTAACCAACACATAACGCTGCCATCGGATCGAGGCCCTTCAGTTTCCTCCTGTCCGACTCGCCTGTATCAACGCTCCCCAGCAGCTCTCCATAGGGTTTTCTCCCCCATGAGGGTTTCCCTGGTTTCTCCACGGTCGCCAAATATTTAACTAGGCTCCGAAGGGTTTGCCAGGGGGATTCCTATTCTCTACTGGGACATAACATTCCAACCTTTCTTCTTGAAACCTGGTACACCACTGGAAATACGAATTGGTCGTTCCTCTAATTCCAGGTAGGAGATTCTACGCTTTCTGTGTTGCAATGCATGAAGACTGATTAACTGCCGGATTCGGCTTGTAGTGATCATTACAGTGTGTTAAATGTTGAAACAATGTATATAAAGTGTAACGTTTGTGTGGTTTGAGGAGAATTGGGTTAGTTCTGTCTCTAAGGAGTCGTCTAGCCCCTTCCGGCCATTTATGTACAACAAACTGTGAAGGGTTTTGACCCATGCTAAATCAATAGTCTGGGTAGATGTGGGGATGAGCTGTCGCCGCCCATCATTCCATCCCAGAGTCCAGGAGAACCGCACAGTTGTGCCCATACCAAAAGCGCCAGGGGTGAAAGGTGGTGCCAAAGGAAAAATAGCAGCACCTGTCAGAGCAAAAGCGCTTTTAAATCACCTCTGTTTCTTTGAGGGCAAGCTCCAAATGTCAAGTTCAAACATTGCAAGATAGCTAATACCGGAGACCTTTGTTCAAAAATCCGTTTTACTGATGTCAAAAAGTTGCTGATATCATGGGCACAAGACCACTCTAAAGATTCAACCTTCTTGTGGAGGGGTTCCACATAACCACTCTAATGTAAGGATGCCTATCAAAATAATAGCAAAAATCTCCTGTCAAATTCAAGACAACTCAAAAATGGATGCAGTACCGACAAATTCCACAAGGCGGCGCTAGCGGTCTAATCTCTGACAGGAGAACTGGCTGACAAAGGGACCTGAGTCAAATGGACTTCAAAGCCTGTGGGTTAATTAAAAAATCTTAGCCACCTGCTGTTCCCAGAGGCTAAGAGGCTGAGAACTCTTAACACCCCAGAGACTCACAACAGGAGGCAGGATATCACATGGCCCTTCTGAGTGAGAGGGAGGGGGTCTCCCCTTCAGCCTGGAGGAGAGAGACAATAGCCCCTTTCAGTTGAATGGAGTATGTTAATTTTGAGTGTTTCCTGTCAACAGCCCTCTGCCAGCAAGGAGAGACATGTGATCACTGACCCACCCAGACTTCTGGAGGCGGACCCAAACACTTTGGGGAGTTGAATTGCAACAAATATATATTTTATAGAAACAGTGATAACTTATTGTAACCAAATGACAGGAATGTACAACTTTGAGAGTCTTAGTATGAAAAATACCCTCACGATTTGAGTCCAAACTCCAATTTGTACCATGTTCTGGGGCAAAACCCCGCTAATTATGAATATTGTAGACACTGTATTTAAGCTAGAGACATGGAAAGTTACTGGGATATATGTGGAAGGGAAATGTACTTTTGTATAATTTTTTTATGAAAATCCCATATTGCAAAACCCACTAAAATCGAAAATAAGTTGCCATTTGTTAATGCAAGCTCCTAGGAACACGAGAGTCGGAACAGAGACTAACTTAAGCAAGGTGTAATATGTACATGTAATGTCAACCACTTGTGTACCTGGGAAATATGTATTTGGATCAGAAATAGATTTGTGCGCACATTGACCAGGGGAGTGTCATTTCTCTAGGTCAGAAAAATGACATCACTCTGACACACTATCCCTTCCCAAATCAGGGACCAAAGAATCTATTGACCTATCAAATCAACAGAGGGGCAGGCTCAGTTATGCCACGCACACACCCACTTCCAAAACACATAAAAAGAGACTGCTGGGATAGGTAGAGACATTCATTTTCCCTTTCTGCGGAGCATTTTGACGGCCGACATCCCATCCAGACAGAGACCAGAACCAGGGACCCATAGACTACAGAACCTTGAACCTAGAAGGCCCACTGCAAGCAAAAGTTTTCTCAGCAGGCCTTCAGAATCCAGCAAACCTAACCAAACTATTCAACAGCCGGGCGAGCTGTTTGAATTCTTTGCCAAGAACTTTTGCCGAACCGCAGACCAGACCCAGACCGCTGTGAGCAGAACCAGAGATCCGGATCGCTGTGAGCAGAACCGGTGCCTGATTGACCCACCGAGCAGAGAGAACCGCCGCTGGACGTGTTGACCAGACCCGTGACGAGGCCCATTCATTTCAAAATTAGGAGTGAGTATCCGCCAGAACTGTGCAGAACCCAATCTCTTAGTTGAAATAATCAATCTCTTAGTTGATGTGTTTTGGAAGTGGGTGTGTGCGTGGCATAACTGAGCCTGCCCCTCTGTTGATTTGATAGGTCAATAGATTCTTTGGTCCCTGATTTGGGAAGGGATAGTGTGTCAGAGTGATGTCATTTTTCTGACCTAGAGAAATGACACTCCCCTGGTCAATGTGCGCACAAATCTATTTCTGATCCAAATACATATTTGGGAAGGGATAGTGTGTCAGAGTGATGTCATTTTTCTGACCTAGAGAAATGACACTCCCCTGGTCAATGTGCGCACAAATCTATTTCTGATCCAAATACATATTTGGGAAGGGATAGTGTGTCAGAGTGATGTCATTTTTCTGACCTAGAGAAATGACACTCCCCTGGTCAATGTGCGCACAAATCTATTTCTGATCCAAATACATATTTCCCAGGTACACAAGTGGTTGACATTACATGTACATATTACACCTTGCTTAAGTTAGTCTCTGTTCCGACTCTCGTGTTCCTAGGAGCTTGCATTAACAAATGGCAACTTATTTTCGATTTTAGTGGGTTTTGCAATATGGGATTTTCATAAAAAAATTATACAAAAGTACATTTCCCTTCCACATATATCCCAGTAGCCTCCTAGAAATCATGTCATCTGTCATTTTTAAAGCTGCACAAACTGTCACCTGTCAATTCTGCAGCTGCAAGCTGTCACCTGTCATTTTCAGTTTACTTTAAATCCGAAAAACTACCTTCACAAAATCATCCGTATCTCTGGAACCGTTTGCCCTAGAAACGAGATTTAAGAATCTAAGCTTTCCAACAAGCCTAGAACCGACTTCCTACTCCTTATACTTTTACCGCAATCGCAATTTACGCACTCGCAAAATTTACCGCGATTTGCGATTTCGCCTGATTTTGTCATCTGTAAAAAGATAGCCGCTTTTGCCTGAACTGCTAAAAATCGTTTGCAACCTAATAACCATCCCTGAACCATTGTTAGGGCTGACCTGAACTGATTTAAAGTGTCTACCACTCACCCTGAACCTCCTATAGGGAATTAAAAGCAATTTTAGCATTTTTCACTTCCTTGCCACCACATTACAAAGCACTCTTGCCCGTGTTTTAAAAAGCATACCTGTTGTCTAAGCTTGCTGGGAGGGGAACTGAATTCCGTATTGTATTTGATTGTATTCCTGAAGACTGTGTGTGTTACTTCCATCTCCTTGCATTGCATATAGGGGGGAGGATGAATTGCCACCAGGGGAAAAGTGAACATATTATCTCTTGTGAAACCATATCAGTTTATTTTCTGTACTGCATTTATTCCATCTTGCATTTCCTTGAAACCATAAAGCATTTCAGCTACCTCATCCTCTATACTACTTCTAAGTAACCAAATCAGTTTACCAGTAGAACATTATCCATTGTTGATCACTGTCATATTTTAAGTGTGATATCTAATATTAATTTATTATAAAAGTGTGATAGATATATATTGTTATATTTCTCAAATAAACCTTTTAAATTTGCAAAACAGACCTACTTCTTGGCTCAGTGGGGTGAGGGGGATTCTAAGAGAGGGGTGTTATATAAGGGTTGTCATCCAGAGTGCATGAACTGGACCTAAAAATATATCAATAAGGGTTTCCCTCAGCATCCCAGACTAGGCATTGACTAAGCTGTAGTGTTGAAGTGAAGCCGCTTAACAAAACTTGCTTTACTGACAAACATGCACTCACTTCTTGAGAGGTGGGCTTATTTTGGTAGAGAGATATGAGGCCTGCCCCAACATTTGGTGATGGCCGGACGTGATCTCCAGGCTTTCATAGATGCTGGGAGTTTCCTGTCTGCACAAATCTTCTGTGGTGCTTCTCTGCAGGGACACGTTTGTCATGCACATTAAAAGCAGAGGTGTACAGGTGATATATTGTTTAGAAGCCTGTCTGCTTCCCAAGATGTGGTGTCATGGCCCAGCAGTGCAGGGCAATTTGAAGGAGCACCGATTCGAAGTGCTTCGGAGGACATCTACTTTACGTGAGTGCACATTTGGAGGGAAACAAAGAGGGTGATAGGGGAAAAGGGTTTTTTTGTTTGCATTTTTCTGGCAGGGTAATAAGGCGTGCATGTGTGGAGTTAGATAAGTTAGGTTGATTGAAAGGTGTCAGTGTTTTGGGAGGAGTGGATGAATAGTCATATGTTGTAAGTTATTTTTCTTCTTTATTGTTATCTTATTTATTATTTTCTTTTCTTGGTTAGTCAAAGTAGTGAAGGGTATCTTTCCGTAGTTGTAACAAGACAATGTTGTAGTAAAAAATGTTGTAGAAGTGATGAAGACAAAGTAAAGAGGGGTTTGGCCATGGCATTGTGTTCTTGATAATATGCTGTTTTTTGTGTAAGAGTGGAGAGTATAATTAAAAGTGGACAGTTAGTGAGGTGCTTGTGGTGCTAGTGAATAAGGTTAGTGATGGTGGGGAGGTTTTAAGAAATTGGTGAGGTAAAAAGGGGCCTTTTGTTTTGAAATTTTGAACGAGGAGGAGGAATGGGAAACAGATACTGAGCAGGGAGAACAGGGTGGCGCAGCCCGACCTCACGCTCCAGCAGCAGTGGCTACTACAGAAAACACACCATCGGGTCTTAGGACACGCTGTGGTGCCTGAATGGATGTAGTAAGAAGTAAGGGAAAGACTGGGAAAGCCCCAGTAAAAACCAAAGTGACTTGATTTCCATTGCTCCAGACGGGAAAAGGGAAAGTGTATTATGTCCCATGGTCACACATGAACGGGAATAATTTGATAAAGATGCTCCCCTCACTCACTGCAGTGGTGGAGAAGTGCATTTATGCATGGGAAAAACAGACTGCCTGTGTTATTTTGGCCATAGGGGACATGAAAAGTCTGTTTACGGATTTAATGGGGGAACAATCTAATGAACTTTGGAGGCGAGCAGTTTATCCGGAAGTCCAGTTAGATACAAATACCCATGATGGGGTATCCTTTAATAATTATAGGGCAGAGTTATGGGTAGCCCTGCAGTTATGTAGCCTGATACACCAGACATCAATTAGATTTTTGCTAAAACGATGAAGCTAGATGATGATCCTGCCACACATATTCAGTTGATTCAGGAAATGTGGAGAGCAGAAAAAGGATAAACACAGAATAGAATGATGCTGTTTTCTACCACATGTTAAAAAAGGGACTTTCCAAAGAAGTTCAACATGATTTGGAGGAGGTGGTGGAATGGAGGCCAATGAATGGTGGGAAATCCAGGCACACATTGCACATTTATGAAAAAGAAGACAGGAAAATGAAAAGCCACTGAACAGGCACAGAAGACGGAAGCAAAGCTTGTTCAGAAAGCATTAGCTAAAATCAATCTAGAGGGAGTGGTAATTACAACCTCCATGGAGGGACAGCAGGGACAATTGGAACAACAGGGATGCATTGAACAAAGTATGGCACACGGTTGGATGTACGGGTATGTTCCCAACCAATGGCAAATGGGAGAATTTCCAAGGGGAAGAGGAGGATTTCTGAGAGGATGTGGATCATTTGGCGGGTTTGGAGCGATATGAGGCCTCAGTTCAGCGGGCCAATTGGAGGTTACTATGGGGGACTGTATCGGGTTCAGTCTTGGTCACGTGGTAGGACTGGGCATATGTAGAGAGATTGTCAGAGTATGCCACAGTATTTTAACCCAAGTGGATCAGTATGTAGGTTCCTGTATAGTCTTTGCCAGCAAATGCAACCCCTGACCATGCCATATGTCGAGGCTCTGTGCAATCACAGCAGGTATGGGTTGGACATAACCCGGCATCTGAGGCTGCACAGAACTACATGCTTCAGCCAACCATGCTAGCACAGGCACTGGTACAGATATGGGAAAATAATCCTTTACCCCAAGGAACAGTAACTCATCATACTGAAGCGTTTTAGGAGGGAATCCTTTCCCTCTCGCAGGTACTAATATGTATCCGGACTAGGACAGCCCACAGAGATATCAAATGTGTCCAGTCCTGTCTGCTACTGTCGATCAGAATTAGGAACACCAGGTAGGTTGAACTAATGGTGATCAAACCTTTTCATTTATTCCTGATACAGGGGCTATAAAATGTTGCATCAAGGAAGGTAAGGTCCCTTTACTAGGCAAACGATGAACACACATGGTTCTCTGGGGCTATTCTGTCAGTTCCTTACATGGAGGATCTACGTATTAAGGTAGGTACACAAAATATATCTGCTCCCTTGTTGTATTGCACAGATACCCCAGAGCATCTCTTGGGCAGAGACCTCCTGAGTAAATTAAGCCTGATGATTGTATTCACGGAGAAAGGTATAGTATGCTTGACTGCAGGTTTATATTCGGAAAGAACATCACTTTTCCATGCATGTTATAACGACAGTGCAATAGGGGGCATCTGTACATTCAGCTTTGCTCTTTTGTGGAGTGAGGGTTGTGTTGAGACTGGACATTGCATACACCAATTTCATTTTTATTCCGGCCTGCTGTTCCACAGGAGATAGCGCCAGGCACTATTTTTACAATTCTTTTTGAAGCAGTGGTAATTAAAAAGGACCGAGTGGTTCTCTCAGGCACTGATGAGGAAGGCGGAGAGTGACACATAGTTTTGTGCATCAATCCAACCCTATCACTAAGGGAGGTAGCCGATGAACAATTGATCGAGGATACCGAAGACACAGGTGAGATGATATTTGAGAAGAAGGGAGATACCTCAGACTATGTTTGTCATTCAAACTACATTGCCATATTGGAGGGAAGATTTGGAGAAGGTGGCGGGTCTCTTGTGTAGCAGCGATCCTCATGATGTGGGGTTATTAAAGAGTAATAGATCACTATAGATAACCTTGAAACCTGGTGCAATATTTCTACTTATGAGACAGTACCCCATGTCTAGAGAGGCAGACAAAGTGATTTATGAGACCATTATAGCATTGTGGACGCAAGGCATAATACAATCTTCCATACCACCATGTAACACAGCCCTCTATACTATGAAAAAAGCAAAGGGATCCAGTTGGAGGATGGTTCAGGATTCTCACACTTTGAATAATCTTGTTGAGGCAGAGTTCCCATTGGTGCCAAATCCTGATACCATTCTCTGTAACATCCCTGCTGGGTCGACCCACTTTACTGTGATTGATTTAAAGAGTTCATTTTTCTCAGTCCCCTTACACCTTGATTCTCAGTACCATACTGTGTTTAGGTATTGTGGTCAGAGATTCGAGCACAAGAGGTTGCCTCAGTGGTACTGTGAATCTCTGAATATCTTCAAAACGGTTGTTCAAATGGATTTGGGGAATTCATATGTGTCCAGTACAGTAATCCAGTATGTGGATGATCTACTAGTTTGTAGCATTACAGAACAGCAGTGCCAAGGCAATTCATTACTGCTCCTCACCCTGCTTGCGAAGAAGAGGTACAAAGTGGGCAAAGAAGAATTGCAATACTGCCAGACAGAGGTAACATATTTGGGGCAAGTAATATCACCTGCAGGAAGGAAAGTAATGCCTGAGAGAGTCATTGCAGTTCAGAAAACTCACCAACCAGCTACTGTGAGACAGATGCAGCAATTCCTGTAACTATTGTAGCTCGTGGATCTTTGACTACTCTAGTCACACAAGGCCCTTATTGCAAGGATTTAGGGGAGCACAGAAGGTGAAAGGTCTCATTGAAAGGTCAGAAGAAATTGTGACTTGTTTCTGGGAGCTGAAGGCTGTGATCAGAAATGCTCTACTGGTCAAATTCCCCCCTCTTGGACTACAGCTAACATTGTGCCAATGTTCAAAAAGGGTGATCCTTCTCTGCCACAGAATTACAGACCAATCTCGCTGATTGATACCCATGCAAAACTGTTCGCCATTCTTCTCTTACATGACCTCGAAAAGTTCATTGAAGAAAACAGTCTTTTCTCGAGATTCCAAACAGGTTTCAGAAAAGGTATGAGCACCTCGCTGAACGCTGCTGTCATGTCGCACCTTATTGCAGCCACAAAGGGAAAGAACTCACAACCTATATACATGGTCATGATAGACATGACATCAGCTTTCGATAACGTGGTACAAAACCTTCTATGGAATAAACTGAGGTCAATGGGAATCCCCTTAGCACTACTTTATTGGTTTATCAAACTCCACACTAATACTTCATACAAAATAAAAATCTCTGCAGACAGCAGAACAACCGACCACATTAATACGTCTATAGGTCTCAAGCAAGGCTGCAATCTAGCGGCAACATTTTTTAATCTGTACATTGCTGACCTGGATAAGCAATTGGATCTCAACAACTTGTTCTCTGTGAAAATTGTCTCCCTTCAGTTGAAATGGATCGCTTTTGCAGATGACATCATAGTTTTTGATCCCACGCCAGTTGGACTACAAACTAAGTTATTGCTCTTTCAGGAATTTGCAGTCGCACATAATCTTACTCCTAATCCTGCAAAAACAGTCATTCTAAAATTTGGTACTAAGCAAAATAGTAAAAGATATCAATGGGAGATTATGCAAACTAAAATTCACTGTTCCCTTAGTGCAATATACCTGGGTTATAACTTTACTGCACAAAATTCAATTAAATATTGGACGGACTTAATTAAAAATAAGCCGCACCCTTTATTATCCCAACTTAAAATGATCTACTCAAAATATTGCAAATTTTCATTGATACCTATGATAGAATTTTTAACCTTGAAAATAGAAACTGTCATCCTTTACTCTATTGATATGTGCCTATGCGACATTACCTCAATCTTGGATTCTACATAGGGATCACTGCTAAAATCTGCCATGCACATGCCAATGTGTATACCCAATGCAGTGTTACGTCATGAGTTGGGGTTGGTTGCATTATCCTCACGCTGGAAATGGTGCCAACTATCTGGTTACGCAAAGATCTGCTTTCCCCCTAAAAACTCTTTGTATGCTGATTTGAATGGGTTGTTAAACTCCTCCTCTTCCGTGTCCTTTAAGAAATATCATCTGAATATGCAAAGCATGTTGAATTCTTTATGCATTACGATAGACGATGTATACCAGAGTCCTGCGTTTGCTAAAAAGAATTTGTTTGAACAGGATTGGAGATGTACAATTGAAAGTATTTCAACTTATAAAATGTACGAAGAGTATGGTGCCTTTCTCAAACAACGTACTCCCAGGTTTGACCATGTAATCACTTTCCCATGCAACCATACACGACAAGCTTACATTAGGTATAGATTGAACTTATACCATACTAGAGAAAGAACTGCTCATTGGTCTAACTATGGTGAGCCAGAGGTAACAAAATGTCGCTTTTCTCTTTGTAAAGAGCCGATTGAGTCCATGAAACATCTCATTCTTGAATGTTCACATTTCAAACTAATGAGGACCAATCGGCTCTCGAAATTTGTGAATACGGACTATGAAGATTGTATGCAATTTCTTTGGGCACGTATGATGCAAGGCGCCCATAAACCTTTGATATTTGAATTGGTTAGCCTGTGCAAACATATTGAAAAAGAGTTGCTTACAATTTAAGTATTAGAGGATATAAAGTGCTTGATAGGATTTCCTCCCTGTTTCTTAAATGTGTGTAGACTACGATGAAATACGCAAATATTTTACTGTTTTATCTTTCTCTTTTTGTATATTGTTTTTGTAAAGGTTCCACAAATTTCCTTTTGTAAATGAACCAAACACAAAAAATAAAAAAAATAAAAAAATGTTCCAGTCTTAGGGACCCCGATTAACAATAAGCAATTCTATTTTGAACCCTGTACCAGGCTGTCCTCCCGTTGTATGCATGTGCCTGTGTGCATGAACCGTGTACCTAGCTGTCCCCCCCTGTTGTATGCATGTGCCTGTGTGTCTGAACTATGTATCTAGCTCCCCCCTGTTGTATGCATGTGACTGTGTACCTGAACCCTGTAACTAGCTGCCACCCTGTTGTATGCATGTGCCTGTGTGCCTGAACACTGTACCTAGCTGTCCCCTCTGTTGTATGCATGTGCTTGTGTGCCTGAACCCTGTACCTAGCTTCCCCTCCTGTTGTATGCATGTTCCTATGTGCCTGAACCCTGGGCCTAGCTGCCCCCGTTGTAGGCATTTGCCTGAACCCTGTACTTAGCTGTCCCCCATGTTGTATGCATGTGCATGTGTGCCTGCACCCTGTCACTAGCTGTCCCACCTGTTGTATGTATGTCCCAGAACACTGTACCTAGCTGCCCCCCCCCCTGCTGTACACATGTGCCTGTGTGCCTGAACCCTGTACCTAACTGTCCCCCCGTGGGGGACCTGTGCCCACTTGACTTTACTTCATCTTTGTGTTGTAGCTGCCCTGCAACATGGGGAAAGGCTCCTTGAATGTGCCCATCTGATTTGGCTTTACTGCACCTTTGTGTCACAGCCGTCCTGCAACATGGGGAAAGGCTCCTTGAATGTACCCATCTGAATTTATTCTCTGCATCTTTGTGTTACAGTCACCCTGAAACATGTGGTTAGGCTTCACGAACGTGCCCACTTGAACTCTATAGCACTTTTGTGATGCAATTACCTTCTGTCTGCTTGTACCTGTAACCTAATTCCTGTAACCACTTTATTGCTCTCGGTGATGTAATTACTTCTGACCTGTAACCATAAGCACTGTAACCAATTTCTTAAGCCTAAGTGCCTAGATACCTCTGGGTTTGGTGTGCTACATAAATAAATGCATTTATTCTCGCATTCGAATAGGCAGATGATGACAGGGGTCCTGACCCTGAAAACATCACTGGGTCATAAGCCCATGGCCTATTACAGTGGACTCCTAGACCCAGTTATGCAGGGCCAGTTTCAGTGTGACCAAGCTATAGCGGCAGCTGCTTTTGCAATAAAAAAGTCTTTGACCATTACTATGGGTTGCCGGTGACACTGTATGTGGAGCATGTGGTTTTTATGATTTTGGAAAAGTCCAAATTGGCTTCTTACAATACAGAGAGTCTCTGGGTATGAAGTTATTCCATGAAATGTTTCCATACATCCTGTAAGGTGTCACCTAGTCAATGTAGCGACATTTGCAGCTGAACCGGTGAAACCTAATGAGATTGTCCATGGCTGTGTAACTTATGAAGGAGAAGAAGAAGAAAGGACAAATGTTAAGGAGGATGCCTTGGAGCAGTGGTCTTCCAACTGGGGGGTTGGGGGGGCTTGCCACCGTGGTGGGGGCAAAGACTGATGCCTCCAGACTTTTTAAAATGGATTAAGAGGAGTGTTTTTCTATATGAAACAAGGATTAAGGCAACTAATTTTAATAGAAAATATAAGCAATAGAACATCTGCTTATGTTATAAAGAGCCTGGGCCCCCCTCGGCATCCTTTGGGCCCCCTGCAGGGTGGGGAGAGTACCCCTTGGTAGGGGGCAGAAACAATATTTTTACTCAAGGGGGTCCTCTGTCTGAAAAGGTTTTAAACCACTGCCTCGTAATGAGGTGAGCTACTCTTTGTTGATGGTTCCTCAACAATTATTAGGACAATGGAGAAAGACATACAGGTGCAGCAGTTGTGGGCATTGTGGATGTGGAATACCAAGTTAGGATGGAGAAGCTGTTGCCTTCACATTATTCTGAATCAGCAGAGGAATTAGTAGCGCTCATAGAGGCGATGGAGAAGAGCAAGGTTAGGGTGGTTACTATTCACTCTGACTCTGCATATGTAACTTCCACAGTACATTCAGGCTTGTTCAGATGGCACAGGAGAGGGTTTAGGATATCTAACGGGACCGCTGTACAGCATGCTGTGCTACTATCCAGACTAATTGAAGCATTAACTCTATCAACAGAGGTTGGAATAGTTAAATGTGCTGCACATACTAACCGTACTGACCCAATAGCGGCTGATAAAGTGGCAAAGGAAGCCATGTATTTGCCATTTATAGATTCCCAGAGATTGGAAACTGTGTCCCAACAGGTACAGGTGCCAGCTCCCTATACTGTAGTCCCCTTACTTCAGGTTGTGGAGATGCAGGAGAGAGCATCAAAAGATGAAAAAGAGCTCTGGGCAAAGAGGGGATGCACCCTCTCGCCCATGGATTTGCTGTGGAGACAGGACCTTATGGGGAAGGTAATGATGCCTATAGAGTTACTTCTTGTGGCTCTAGAGCAACTACATTACCCGCCACACAATTCGCAGCGACAAATCACAGCAGAGCTCCAGGATGATTGGTTTATACCCAATTTACAATGGCAAGTTGGTAAATTTGCAAGAAATTATATAGTTTATAAAGAATTTAATCCTGGAAATACTATGAAGACAATAAGAGGAACTTTGCCCTGACCTTCCGGGCCCTTCTGTGAGCTCCTCATAGACTTTGTGGACATGATACAGAGATTCAGTAATTTTCAGTATCTTATTGCAGTGGTTTACCATTTTACCAGTGGCTTGAGGCTGGTCCCTGTGCACATCCTGATGCTAAATTTGTAGCAATCAGTTGGTGCAGGAGGTGTTTTTACTGTGGGGAATTGGTGAGGTCTGAACAGGGACCTCATTTGAGGTTTGCTAGGTGTAGCAGCTTCAAACACAACGTTAGTAGATTACAGCTCCTTGTGTGAAACCATGACACACAGGATCTGCAAGATTCTGCTATTCAGTAGCATGCAGGCGCATCACTCAGATGATTAGTCATCCAGCACCAGTTGTATTGGCAGCATTTCAGCTGGTTCAGATACATCTCCCATTTTGATAAATCATCTAGAAGGACCTTCGGATGGACCTCTCACTGGCCAGGCGCTATAATCTTCATGCACTTAGGGTTCTTACTGAATTTTTTTGTGGTCTTACATGCACTGACTTTGGCTGTGTAGTGTGAATACCACCTGCATGGTGGCATCATTGAACTTCCCGTGCTACAAAATCAGAGCACGATATAGACCACAGGCTGTGAGGAACCTATACCACAATTCCTTTCCTGATGAAGGCCGTTATATTTGGAGCTATCCAACTGCATTGGGCCAAAACACTATTGTGTCGACTATCTATGTCTAATTGTGTCAAAATGGCACAAAATGGGTGATGTTTAACTCTATATTATTCGATTACACTACCTTTGAAATGCAAGGGTCTGTAGCTTGTGAATGACTAGACTATTGAAAAGTGTCCAATTTGTTCAGCACATTGTTTTGTTTGCTTTACTTAGGAATATGTTAGGTTCACTATGTTTTTCTGTATGTTATGTTCATCAAATTGTCTGTATTAATAGACAAAATGGCAGTTATTGCTCTAAACACCATCACATTGTCAGTGTGTTCTGTTGTGTAACCGGGGTTATTCTGATCAATTGTCTATGCACATTCTGCAGTACCTGGAAAGGTCAGGGAAGAGCCAAGTGCACCTCTTCTTTTTACATGCTTACATTCACAGTAATTTGGTGATATGGGCCTATATACACTGATATTAATGCTACATATGGTGATCAATTCTTGTATGAAATGTATATCATATTACTGTGATATCATAACCATATTTTATCTTAGTGTACTGAGGAGCAATGCTGCTATGTGATGTCACTCCCTGTGTTATCAAGGGTGAAAGTTTGTGTCCCATTATTTCCTGTGATGTCACTTGGGGTGGGGTCAAATTACATCACATCATGTGATGTTATCAGAGGTCAAGGGTCATGTGATGTCACTTCTGCTACTCCTGTAATTTTGGTGAAATTACATCCCAGGCCCTGTAGTCTGATAATGGGACCCACTTCTTTAATGATTTGTTTGCGGGGATCACTTTGCTCTTGGGGATCAAGCACAGGTTGTGTTCAGTGTACCACCCTCAGGCTAACGGGATTGTTGAGCATATGAACTGACATTTTAAGGTTTGATTATCCAAACTTGCAATGATCTAAAAAGAAACAAGGTGTATTACCTTCTGCTGGCCTTGTTTTATTTAAGGATAAGCCTGGAAAGGAGTGCCATCTCAGTCCACATGAAAGACTAGCAGGGCATAGAATGCACACACTACTTTCATCTACATGCACAGTATCAGTTGCCCACAAGCCAGCAGAAATATTTGTTGAGGAGTTTAGGGAATACCTTAAGGGTTTAGCCAAAAGTGTCAGACTTGTATCTTCACAGGTTGTGTTTTTTCAACAGCAGTTAATGGAAGGAAATATTCAAGGGCCTGATGATCTACATCGGCTGCAGCTTCTACCAGGGGACCTGGCCTTTGCTCACTCCTTCATGCAGAGGTGGCACGAAAGGCATTTCCATGGGCCTTATTGAGTGATATTCGTGACCCCGACTTCTGTGAAGGCGGAGGACAGGAGCTGGATCCACATCAGCAACTTGCAGAGGGATACCAGCACCCCTCCACCAGCACAGGAGCAGGTTTAAAAGTTAAGTATGACCTAGGATTCGCAGTTTGTTCCAGTTGAAAAGGTTGTATGAATAAAAACAGGAACTGTTTGTTTGCAAATATTAGGAAGACATGTTAATCCAAAAGGAATGTTGGGATGTTTGAGTGTATACTTTTCTCTTTTTTCTCATTGCCTGTTTAGGTGCAATAAACAATGTAAATGTGAATATTTTTAATTTGTTTAGTGATCTTGGATTTGACTTTAGACCTTTTATAAGGCTCTGTGTGTGGGTGTCTTTAGCAAAATGAAAGGGTAGAAACATGACCCTATGGAATCCTAGCTCTGGTCATTTTTTCATCAGGTAAATTTGAGTGCCTGCCCCAAGGTCTACGAAAATAATCAATACAAAAATGAGACATTGAAGTGATTATGCAAGTGAAAGCAGTCTACGTGCAAATGAGAGAGGGCTAGAGAGACAATGTTAACTCTATGGGGTCCTAAAAAGTACTGTGTATATCTTTGTGTCTCCCATACAGAAAGAAAAAGAAAAAAGAAAATGACCATGTATGTGATTCGAATAACATAAGACAAAAAAAAAGAATACAAGAAGGAAAGAAGGATACTCTGGGTGTTGTTTGTTACACCCTGGGAGTATATGCTACTCAAGCTTCTTAGAATTAGATCCTTTTGTTTTGGGTCCGGAAAAATGCGGCCTAAATTGGCCGCATTGGCCGAAACCGGTCGACCATTTTGAAAATACGGGGACATTGTGTGATTAGGGAGATAGGCTAATGTATGAGTAGAGTGATGGGGACTATTGTTTTTCCCATCCTCTCCTCGCATAAAACTGCTCCAAAAAATGTTTTAATCTGTAAATTCATTTGCTAGAAATCTGAACATATGAGGAGAAATTGAAGTAGAAAAAATGCCCCACCGGTTCGACTTTTTAGCATTGGTAGAAAGCTTTTAAGTAGGTTATTTTCACTTTTGTGGTGGGTATTTTTTGCTCCTGCAGACACACTCTAAAGGAACTTCATGGGGCAATATTTCCCTCTGACGTCTTGTCTGGTTTGTGGCACAATACAAGTATTAAATAGATTGACTGTGTGCATGAATAATGAGAAGCATAGTTAGAGTCAGCTGTTCTTCTCTTTCCCTTTAATAGATACGCAGCTGCTGGGGCGGACCCTTAGGTATGCCAGAGGTACATTGGAAGTCTGCTGACTTGGAAAGCCCAACTCCCTCCTGCCCCGATACACGGAGGACTCAGACAAAGTTTAAACTGTGGTGTATTACAAGCAAAACCAACGGGGATCAGCACAGGAACGGAGAAAATCCATGCACATCTTGCCCTTCCATGGCCGGTTTTAATGTCATATGTCGTCAGCATGACGGCACAACCTGTGCCCTTCTCCATAATACCTTTCAGGCCACATAATTGGGTATTGAGTATTATACCACCTATAATGGACTATATGGATGCTCTTCTACTGGTTCTCACATGTTAGATGGCTGGCCTGGTCCATCCGCAAGTTACTATCTATAACAATGTTGCAGTGTGGCGGTTTACCATTGGTTCTTGCCTGTTGCTACCCACCCCTAGGGTACTAAACTGTGATTGGTTAGAGCTGACGTTCCCCAGGCCTGGGATCTGCAAGAATTCTCAGCTCGCTGTGTACCTTTTCAAAGTAACAAGAACTACTATGTATCTGCATTGTAACTTGTGTATTCCACCTTAACTCATGAGAGTGCTCTCCTGGTCATGGCAACACTTGTAGCATATTTGTTTCAGACTTGTCTGGGAGCCTGAAACCACCTCTCCTTTCCCACGACTGGTCGCTGTCCATTGTCTGCTTTGTCCGGGTCACGTGTTCAGCCACCATGAATTTGAGCTATGCAGCTCTAAATTGTGATGATTTAATAATAATTTCTGCAGCTGGACCCTTTGTCGTCTGTGGATTGGAATGTTATCTGTATCTTTTGTCTTAGCAGCGAATCCTGTTTCACATGTCTTGCTCTCTATGCAGCCTGAATTTGAGCTCAGCTCATCTCTTGCTAAGTGATCTCTGTGGCCTGCTGCACTTTTCCTAAACCTTGTAATGCGATTTCTACAGCGTCCATCCTATACTACGTTTCCATAGGTTAATCACACATGGTGCTGTAAGGTCCCGTAGGTGCTCCTGCAGTTCCATAGGTTTAATTGGATGTGCACATCTGCAAGCCAGGCTCAGGATTTCTTGTTTCTTGCGGTTTCTGCGTCGCTGCTTTTGGCTAATGGCAAACATAATAAAAGCAATGACAGTATGTTTATGTATCTGTCCACTAACTATAGAACTGTTTGCTCATGTTCTTCATGTATTCAAGTGTGTGTTTGTGTCCCAGAGTGCAAATCGCATGTGTGCTTTATGCCTAACGCTGCTATGTCAATGGTGTCTCTAACGAAGTCAGCAACATGGCTTCTTATTGCTTAGTCCAGGCTGTCAATAGAGGTGTCTTTGATCTCGGTTTGTGGTTCTTCATTCACGCTGGAGTAAATCCGTGCTGCCCCTGGTCTGTTGGCCTGATTGAGGGGCTAAGGCTGGTTGAGGGGGTATCTCTTGACATATTTGTCAATCTTGGCTCCACTGCAAATTGGTCCGAAATAGAATGGGTGCTTCTGGTATTTCCTGCCGTTCTTCCTTGTCATGAATTTAGAAGGAGGGCGAGGGGGTGGCAGGCATCCCCATACCGCTTCACAGCACACCACCACCCACTAGGAAGATGTACCACTAGGAAGATTCACCATAGGTTGTGAAAGTTAATCCTTTCCGGAGGAAGATACAATCAGTGATAGGCATTATTCAGAGAAATTGATAAGTAAAATAGGGGTTCTTCCTCGTTTTGTGTTAGAAAATTGAGCATTGGTTGGAACCTGTTTGCTTCTTTTTTGGTCTCAAATAGTGGCTTGGTAATAACAATATGGCCATTGTCGGGTGAAAGTAATCCCTACACCCTAATGTTCGCAGCATGTGTAATGACTTTTGGCGATTAGCCTTGTGCCATGAACGCAGTCAGCAGTTCAAGGAAGTGCAATCGAGAAGTTAACCTCAAAGGTACATTTATGTTTAGAATTTAAAGGGAAATGTAAATGTATCTGGCAAACTGGCACAGAAGAGGTTGAGTTGAGGAATGAAAACCATATACAGTTGGTATCATCGCATGCATAATAAAGATTGCCCAGGCTTACAGCTCAGGAAGTCTTCATTCTATTAAAGACAAGGAGGTGAGCATTATGCTAAACTTTCTTCATTGTTGCCATATCAGCTTTTCAACACATGAACTTTACCACTGAACATTTTGTGCTTTTTTTCCATACTTCTGAAAACAAATATCCAAATCTGAGAGGTTTAATCCGAGAGGTTTAATGTTACCAAGAAAATCTGAGTTTACAACTAGAACTACGACCCCCATGGTCCCCTGCGATCTGGTTGTCCTGACCTATTAGAGTTCGGGCTAGTGCATAACAACCCCTTACACAAGGTCCCTTCCTCTTTCTTTTGCTTTCCATGTCCTTGCACTGAACTTGAACTGCCCTTTAGCCAATCAACAATCCTTGTGGATGGAACTGGAAACTGTGTCTCTGAACTGTAACTGTCTGGGCCCAACTGGACAACTTCTAATCATATAATTCTGTCCTCTATCCTAGCTTGCCTTCAGGCCGCATTCTAGTTGTCTCCTGCGAGAGATGGAGAAGAATTCATGAGGGTGGGCATAAAACAAAATTGAACACTAAATACATAACATGTAAGTTCAAGATTTGTCATTTTCCTGGGTGGGATATAATGCTCGCCTCCTTGTTTTTAATAGAATAAAGACTTCCTGAGCTGTAAGCGTGGGCAATCTTTATTCGATGAAAAGACAGGAGGCTCGCATTATGCTTGTACCACCCTATTCGTTACATCTGATACAGGCTTAAAATAGAATGTCTCAAAGTTCGACTCAGAGGACCAATCTGCTGACTTTATTATGTCTTGAGTCAAAAAAAGCGGTAGCCGCCTAGCAAAGTTGAAACATACTATAACTTCTGTATGTGGTTGATTATATTGAAAATGGTGGTGTATAAAAATTCACCAATGATTCATCCTAGTGATGTAATCTAAACCCCCTGGGGGGTGAACAAGACAATATAAATTTTATTGTATGGGTATGCTCTATGTTATTACGAGAAACCACTTTTTTTGAGGTGAAGTTTTTATTATTATTGCTGCACTCCACTTTCTTTATCAAAACAGCAAAGACCAAAGTACAGTGTCCAGATGAAATGGAAAAGCAAAAACTACAGGCAGTAATAGAACATACGTCTCAGACCTGTTCTGTATGCAAAGGAATAGAGTAACCAGAAAGCAAAATAACTCGATTATGATAATAAACTTTTGACCAAAATTCTGCATACATCATCACTTGAGTGGTAGAATTCTTTACCAAAAGCAGCAGAGATACTTTTGCTTTAATTACAAAAGAGATTTAAACAAATTATTTTCCCATTCAGAGAATTCTCCAACAAGAGTAAAGCAGGACAGAGTTGTGAGTGTTAGTAAATAGTGTACATAAACATATAGGTAAGGAGCAGTTTTCCTTGCAATGTCAATTGTGAGTCCTATATAGTTGCACACTGACTTTTCGAATGATGAGTGACCAATCCTCAGTCTTGAAGCAACACTCCTACAGTGAAGGTCCTAGAGGCCACTGTGCCCCTAGCAGAATGCACGCCAAACACGGACAAGTCTATCCCTGCCCACTGCATAATCTCTCTCACCCATCTAGCGATTGTCACTGATGCTACCGCATGGTAGGGCTTTCTACACACTATAAGCAACTGGGTCACCCCTCGCGGCCTAAACTGCGTTGTTGCGTTCTCATAATCCTTAATGCACTGCGCTACGCACAACTTCTTATTCGCAATAAAGTAAGGGTATGAAATAACTTGTGAATCTGTCTTTGTTCGTTTAGCAATGGTGAAAGCTACACAATCAGGGTAGAAGATCTTTCTATTTCCAGTGCCTTAACGTCGGAGACTCTTCAGCATGCCGTAAAACATAAAAGCATTGCCAGTTTGCCTGATAACTGTGAACGGGAAAGTTCTTAGTTCACTGGCCATCCAAGGAAAACCCGAAAAACTTCCCTTACATCCCATAACACCGTGTATTTTGGTTCTGGTGGCCTTCTCAGTTTCATGCCTCTCAGTAGTCGCAGGACTGTGGAGTGTTCTCCTAATGAACTCCCCTCTACTTTGTCATGTCCTGTTGATATTGCCAACCTGTATACTCCTACTGTTCTAAATGTGCAGCCTTCTTGGAACTTGGATGCTGGTGTAACGCTCACCTGCTATCCACGAGGACGTCACTCAGCCTGTCCTGACCTCTTATGACCTCGAACCCTTCCCTGGAGGCTATTCGACTGGAGACTGGTCCTGAAACACAGGATTGGTAGAGTTTAACTCCCTATTGTCTCTGTGTGCTTGAATCCCTTCTTCCCTGGGGTCCAACCCTTCCCTTTGATCCACAGCTCACCTTGATTTCTTGGATAGTGTGCTCTCCGTCCTGCTTTCAGCGCAGGGGCACGTTGATTGATGCGGGCTCGTTGCTGCCTAGTTACTTCACTGGCAAGAGTCCGACAGGTAAGTATAATGAGTCTTTTGAACAGTTCTCTAACTTTGTTCCTTTCCTTCCTTAGATGATGGCCGGCGTCCGGGGATGGCGGCGCGCTGCTGAGATGAGTAGCGCTGAAGGTGAGTGAGAGCGCAATGCGCGATGCACCCCTTTCGTATTTGCATTGAACTGTTCTTTTTCTGTGTCTTTTAGGTGCCGCAACGTTTTCAGCATGGATGCCGGTTATGAAGAACAAATGCGGTGGGTAAGCGCGGTATGCGGCGCCTCTAGATGTTTCCACGCTAACCTGGAGTGTATTTTCCTTCTTGCAGATGGATGAGATTTCCGGAGACAGAGTTCCCCCAGAGTGGCTGGGATTCAGGTAAGCGTTTGAAGCTCGTACAGTATTTAAAAATAAGCGAAGATTTGCAGAATGCTTACTAATGCCTATTTTTCTGTTCTTTTCCCTTTTCCTTAGGAAGCGGTGTGCCGGGATGGGAATGACACCACCGAAGATGCCTGCAGAAGAGAAGGAGTGATGAATGATGGGCAGAAGCGCCGCAGGGTAAGGCTGTTCCTAATGGTGTTCTTGTTCTTGCTGGAGCTGAGCGCAGAAGAAAGATGCAGGCCTACTGGAGACCGATCCGAACATGGTGAGTGTCACGCTGCAGGTGCAGAAAACGCAAAGCATGTTTCTCAGCCTGGGTGTGGCTTAAATAGTCTCTGGATATCCCAGGTGTCTCTGGGCTGAACCACACCCAAAAGACTAGACCGCACATGCAGTTCTGGGAACCGAAATATGTGGGGGCATCAATCTTGTCTCCATCAATGCACTACAAGTCCAATCCCCAATGTTATCCTATGGGAGTGAGTGAGTCTGGTGCCACAAGCATCAAGTCTGACTCCAAGTGGGTCTTTGGAGGGATGGAGCACCCCTTGAGGGCCATGTAGGTGATCGTGGCCTGGCTCCAGCCTGACATCTTGGAGGGCTGTGGACATGAGGGGCAGGAATCATGACAGCACTCCTCCCCAAGGCCCCTCTCAAGGTGGCTCTTCTGTCTGGTCCTGGTTTGGCTGGATGGTTTTGATGAAATCGTCTAAGCAAGCGAGGTGCATGGATGTACTCACAAGGCTACCATGTCCTGTCTTGTGGACCATACCCCTTCCAGTCTACTAAGTAGTAATTTGGATTTGACGTACTTTGAATCTAGGATGTCCTTGACTTCGAATTCTGGCTCCCCGGCGACTACTACTGGCTGCGGTGGCGTTGCTACCCGGGTCCCAGGTTGAACAGGTTTAAGGAGAGACACGTGGAACACAGGATGAATCTGCATGTTTGACGGCAAAGCTAGTCTGGCCGCCACAGGATTTATCACGGAGGTGACGGTGAATGGACCCAGGTATCTTGGACGGAAAGTTCGGGCTCCTTTAATGGACACGTGTTTAGACGCCAGCCAGACTTTGTCTCCCACTTGGTAGTTGGGGGCCTTTGCTCGGTGTTGATCAGCAAACTTCTTTTGGCGATTCTTAGATTGAAGTAGGTGTTTAGCTGCCCTTTTAAAGGTTTGAGAAATGGTTGTGTGCAAGGTTTTGACTGCTGGCATTTCCAGGGTTGTAGGAACGTCCGAATTAGAAGTACATGGGTGCCTGCCATACGTGGTATAAAAGAGTGTCTGCCCAGTGCTTGTGTGTAGGGAATTATTATAAACATATTCAGCTATCCATAATAGGTCGAACCAGCTTCCTTCAGCTTGGTGTAACATGCAACGCAGATACTGCTTGAGCATCTGATTTGTCCTCTCAGTTTGACCATCCGTTTGGGGATGGTGACTGGTGGATAGCCGGATGTCGATCTGGGCCATAGAGCAGCATTTTCTCCAGAAGATAGATACAAATTGAGTACCTCGGTCTGAGACCAAAACTGAAGGAAACCCATGGAGCCGTACGATGCCTTCAAGAAATACCTTTGCCAGAGTGGAAGCATTTGGGAGCCCCTTAAGAGGAATGAAATGTGCCAATTTTGAAAATAGGTCCACGACCACAAAAATAGTGTTAAACCCTTGACTGGGTGGTAAGTCAGTAATAAAATCGAGGGACAACGTGTGCCAGGGTGCTCGTGGGATTTCCAATGGTTGTAATGCCCCAGCCGGTTTCTGCTTGGATGACTTGTTTTGAGCATACACTCCACAAGATAGGATGAATTGGATAATGTCTTTACGCCACGTGGGCCACCAATAATTTTGTTTTACCTTGGCTCGGCTTTTAGCGATCCCGGGGTGGCCCTCGATCAAGGAATCATGATAACCGGACATGACTTGTCCTCGTAGTTCTTGGTTTGGTAAGAATAAACAATTCCTGAAGTAGGGCAATTGATCTTTTATCATGAATGTTCTCCTTGTGCACTCCACGCTTGTAATTGCTCCAGACTCATCAGGTTTTGGATTTCTTCATGTAATTCTTTCTGAGTTATGGTTGCTGTGATTCCTAGGAGCTTGTCACTCGGGATGATTGCTATTGGGTCAGGGGTCTGATACCCTTGCTCTTCCACCCCCATACGGGAAAGGGCATCGGCCTTCCCGTTTTTCACCCCTGGTCGAAATGTAATCACGCAGTCAGCAGTAGTTTGTTTGTGCCTACACCTCTTTGCGCCAAATTTCTGATCTGAATGAATC
The DNA here is from genome assembly GCF_040938575.1 of Ambystoma mexicanum. Taxonomy (NCBI): domain Eukaryota; kingdom Metazoa; phylum Chordata; class Amphibia; order Caudata; family Ambystomatidae; genus Ambystoma; species Ambystoma mexicanum. The sequence continues at coordinate 1,102,420,814 of NC_090924.1, read as the reverse complement.
AAAGTACGAAGTCAAGTTTCTTCAAGCATATTTTCTTAATTTATTTGATATATATTCTGCCCATATGGATGACACGTGTTTCGGCGTTTCTTTGACGCCTTTTTCAAATCCGGGCTGAATGCAAACGTAACATGTAATAAAACAAAACACAAAATATAACATGTGAAATAGCATTTTAGCATATTTTGTAACACATTTAGTAGTTAGAATAGTGACTTAGGCTGTGTAGTATATCTTTTGAGCATTCTCAAATTACATGAACACCTAAAAGTGCAGCACCTCTTAGTTACCTCAAATGGTTAAAAATAAATCCATTACAGTGACTATGTTAGTTTTTAAAATTAAATATGTGCCATCCGAAAAAGAAGTAAGTATGGGATGGCATGGACCTAACAATTTTTGGCTGTCAGAAAAGCATGTAAATTTGTTTTCTTACCCTTATTGAATGTAATACGAATCTCCCTTTCCTTATTTCCAGGAATTCGTTTTTAGTTAAAGTATATCACGGTAGTTCCAGGGTTAAATCCCACCTAAAACAAATTTGATTATTCTATTATGCTAACATTAGCCTTTTAATCTTCTATCAGATTTATTCTTTGTGCATGATTCCCTTGCATATATTTAGACACATTTTAAACTCTGGTAAGCATGACTAGTAACATCTTTCTCATTGAATTTATATAAAAAGTGTTATTCATATTTGCAATCCTCCAATTGCATTACATATCCTTGGTCTCATGCATTCTGTTACTCTAGCGTTCACTAGGAATTACTTTTTCAGTTACAACGACTGGTAATCGATTTGCTCCCCATTTGTGTTTACCAAAACACCCTGTCGCGTGAGTTTGAAATCCCAACAAAAATATATTTTATTTATGCCTCTCGGCATCAAGCATGCTGATTTCTACATTGAGCATGCTTGTAGCGGTGGTCTTTCCACCCCTTTAAAGCGCTTACCTACAAAATTTGCCTGCTCATGTCTCAAGCGTCGGGGGTCCCGTTTTGATTCTGACAAATCCTTATTCATAAAGAGTTACAGATTGCTAGTCCCTCTTTCCTTTTGTTCATTTACAAAATTCGGCGGCCATACTTTGGGCTGAGTTTTAGTACGTAAGTCCTTTTTTCCTTTTTGGTGTTTAAAATGGTCTGTTGCATTTGTGTTTAGTGTAACATTGGTTTGAATTTAAACTTCCGTATTTATCTTGCGCGGCTGATCTGTTACTTATTATTATGTCCAAATTTACAAAAATTAAAGTTAAAAGAGTAACTAGTTTTACACTATGTTTATAAATATTTTTTTACGCAATCTCTTTATATTATGTATACCTGAGACAGTTTCCTGTTGGGAATGGTGCGTTATGGTAACTTTATTTTTTCTTCATTGACCATTATTTTTTCACTATATTTCATTAGCATTCTTTTCACAATTTCAGAATGGTGCATTGTGGTACCTGTGGTTTGATGTTACTTTCGCCTCTCTCATCTGTTTAACTTTCATCTGAATAACGGTTTCGCCCATATAGGATCTCCCCATGTGTATATCTGAAGCATATAATTTAGCAGTGCACATTATTCTCACAATTTCAGAATGGTGCATTGTGGTACCTGTGGTTTGATGTAAATTTCGCCTCTCTCATCTGTTTAACTTTCATCTGATTAGCGGTTTCGCCCATATAGGATCTCCCCATGTGTATATCTAAAGCATATGATTTAACATTGCACTATTCAATAGTATTTTTCTTTGCAACAAATTATAATCGAACAAAATGGAAAACAGGAAAAAACATTTTTGTGATTAATGAAAACATTTGCAATATTCATAACAAGAGACATGTATATTATCATTTTTTTGGTTTTGTTTCTGCTATTTCTCTGCTACTTCTCCAGCATCACAAAAAATGAATCATTTCATTATCTGAATTTAATCCATGTTCCAATGTTTGAAAATGGCAGATTAATCTGGCTTCTTCTTGCCTTAAGCAAAGTTCTTGATTTCCTCCTCGTTTGCCCATTTTGATTCTTTTCAGTCCAATAAATCTAATGTCTTTTTTATTTTGCATTTGATGTTGGTTTTGCCAATGAACAGATAACGGGAGGTTTTTGTCTTGACTTCCTATAGCTGAAATATGTTCTCTAATTCTAGTTCTTAACTCCCGAATGGTGCTCCCAATGTAGAGCAGATTACAGACACATATCACTGCGTAGACCACATGTTTAGATCTACAATTAATTTGTTCCCTAATCTTTGTTTTGACACCTTCTTGGTTCGTAAAAGTAACTGTTTCTTGTACTGCATAGTGGCACATCGAACAGAAGCCACATTTCCTAAAACCTGACTGTGGTTGTCGTAGCCATGTTTGTGATCTTGTTTCTTCTTTCTCCTCTTCGGACAACATAGAAGGACTCAACATGTTTTTCAAAGTTCTGGCTTTCCTATAAGTTATTGTTGGACAATCTTGTATGTGTTTCTCGATATGTGGGTCTAGTTTTAATAGATACCAGTTCTTTTTTAGGACTTTTTTAATTTCTTTGTTGTTTGCACAATATGCCGTAATAAAATGAATAGTATCGTCTGGTTGTATACTTTTGCTGCTTTGAGATAATGTTGATTGTCTGGTCATGTTTTTGGCCTTCATTTTTGCAGTTTTAATTGATTTTTGTGAGTATCCTCTGGCCTTAAATCTGTCTGATAACAGTTGACATTCACTCTCAAAATCTGATAATTCTGTGCAATTAGGTCGTGCTCTAATGAACTCTCCTTTTGGAATGTTATAGATAACCGGTTTATGGTGGCAGCTAGTCGCATACAATGTTGAATTGACCTCCGTCTCTTTTCTGAATGTTTTTGTGTGTAATTGTCCTGTGGATACAAAAATGGTTAGATCCAAAAAGTTAATTTCCGTTTTGCTGCTTTGCCCAGTAAATTCTAGGCCAAATTCATTCAAGAGGTTCCTCACTCAGTTGATAATCACGCAGTCATATTCAGCAAAAAAAGAGCCCAACGTAGTTGTCGTGAGGATTGGGCCTTTGCCGTTTTTAGGTACTGGAGGTTCCGGTGGTCAGTTATTACAGTGATTGTGTGTCTGGCGCCCAAAAGGTAGTGCCCCGTTTCGGGGTCCTTTTGTGAGAGGACAGCTCCCATAGCCATGCTTGAGGCGTCCGTTTCCACCAGGTATGGGAGATCAGGGCGAGGGTGGCGTATGATTGGAGCAGATGTGAATCTTGCTTTGAGTTCCTGGAAAGCCTCCTCAGCTTCTGATGTCCACTGGAACTTTTTGTTGCTTTTCCTTAGTAATGATGAGATGGGATGCACGATTTGCGAAAATCCTGGGATGAACCAGCGGTAGAAGTTTTCAAAACCCAGCATACTTTGAACCCCCTTGAATGAATTTGGGTATGGCCAGTTCAGGATAGCATCTACCTTGTGTACACCCATTCAGATTCCATTCGGCCTGAGAATAAAGCCCAGGAATTCCACCTCGGAGACGTGGAATGAGCACTTTTTGAGCTTGGCATAGAGCTGGTGTTGATGGAGTTTCTCCAATACGGATCAGATGTGTTTAACATGGTCCTGCTTTGATGAGGCATATACTAGGATATCGTTGATGTACACTAGAGCACAGACATCAATCAATTCCCATAGGACATCGTTCGTGAAGTATTGAAATGCAGCAGGCGCGTTGCAAAGGCCAAAGGGCATTACTTGATATTCGTACAAGCCGTATTTGGTGCGAAAAGCAGTTTTCCATTCGTCCCTCTGTTTTATGCGAACAAGGTGATATGCCCCCCTGAGGGCTAGTTTTGTGTAGGTTTGGGAATCTTTGACTTGATCAAGGTTCTCCTGAACCTTCCGTTGTTCGGGCAGTACTGTCCTTTGAATGCACATACATAGGGCGAGGGTCCGGTCTGGTTCGATCTGCTCTTCGGTCCTGCAACCTATGATCCAGTTGAACAACAAGGTCAATGAATTCTGAGCAGTCTTTCGGGGGGTTCACTACTTGTGAGAGAACATCCTTGAGCTCCCCCCGCAACCCCTGATGAAATGACGTGGTTCTCTTCTCCACTGGCCATTCTGCTTCAACTACGAGTCTATTGAACGTGGCTATGTATGTTAATATGTCTTGATTCCCTTGGCGTAGGGACAGAAGTTCGTTGTCTAATGCCTGCCCATATGTACAACGGGCGAACAGCTTTTCTATCTCCTGCTGAAAGCCCCTGAAGTCATGCAGCAAAGGATCGTCTTGGGCCACAAAGGGTACAGACCAGTCTGCGGTGCTACCACTCAGGTAGGATAGCACAAAATCGACCCATGATTGGTCATTCGGAAAGGCCCCTGGCCTACAGAGGAAGTACAGGCGGCACTGGTTCATGAACGTTGCAAACCTCTTGGGATCCTCATAAATCGTTAGGGTGGGGCCAAGGGAACTGCCCCAGGAAGGGTTATCTGAACGGGATTGGCTGATGGCGCTGGCATCGAGGGCACGCTTCCCAGCAATGGTGCATGCCCTGCTTGTGACTGGAGAAGTTGCCGGCTTAAATCATCAGTGCGTTCTTTGGCTACTATCAGCTCTCACCTCAGGGGGTTGGTCTCCTGCCCAGCTGCATGTACTTCAGAACGTAGTTGCCCCAACATGTGGGCTAACTGGTCGGTTTCTGACGTTTCCATGACGCCCAGGTGGATTTTGATGTGAGGCTTTGCGTTCTGTAACGCTCACCTAGTATCCACGGGGACGTCACTCAGCCTGTTCTGACCTCTTACGACCTCGAAAGCTTCCCTGGAGGCTATTTGACTGGAGACTGGTCCTGAAACACAGGATTGGTAGAGTTTAACTCCCTATTGTCTCTGTGTGCTTGAATCCCTTCTTCCCTGGGGTCCAACCCTTCCCTTTGATCCACAGCTCACCTTGATTTCTTGGATAGTGTGCTCTCCGTCCTGCTTTCAGCGCAGGGGCACGTTGATTGATGCAGGCTCGTTGCTGCCTAGTTACTTCACTGGCAAGAGTCCGACAGGTAAGTATAATGAGTCTTTTGAACAGTTCTCTAACTTTGTTCCTTTCCTTCCTTAGATGATGGCCGGCGTCTGGGGATGGCTGCGTGCTGCTGAGATGAGTAGCGCTGAAGGTGAGTGAGGCATGATGCGCGACGCACCCCTTTTGTATTTGCCTTGAACTGAGTTCTTTTTCGGTGTCTTTTAGGTGCTGCAACGTTTTCAGCATGGATGCCGGTTATGAAGAACAAATGCGGTGGGTAAGCGCGGTATGCGGCGCCTCTAGATGTTTCCACGCTAACCTGGAGTGTCTTTTCCCTCATGCAGATGGATGAGAAGTTCCGGAGACAGAGTTCCCCCCAGAGCGGCTGGCATTCAGGTAAGCGTTTGAAGCTCGTACAGTATTTAAAAATAAGCAAAGATTTGCAGAATGCTTACAAATGCCTTTTTTCTGTTCTTTTCCTTTTTCCTTAGGAAGCGGCGTGCCGGGATGGGAATGACACCGCCGAAGATGCCCGCAGAACAGAAGGAGCGATAAATGATGGGCAGAAGCGCCGCAGGGTAAGGCTGTTCCTAACGGTGTTCTTGTTCTTGCAGGAGCTGAGCGCAGAAGAAAGATGCAGGCCTACTGGAAACCGATCCGAACACGGTGAATGTCACGCTGCAGGTGCAGAAAACTCAAAGCATGTTTCTCAGCATGGGTGTGGCTTAAATAGTCTCTGGGTATCCCAGATGTCTCTGGGCTGAACCACACCCAAAAGACTAGACCGCACATGCAGTTCTGGGAACCGAAATATGTGGGGGCATCCATCTTGTCCCCATCAATGCACTACAAGTCCAATCCCCAATGTTATCCTATGGGAGTGAGTGAGTCTGGTGCCACAAGCTCCAAGTCTGACTCCAAGTGGGTCTTTGGAGGGATGGAGCGGCCCTTGAGGGCCATGTAGGTGATCATGGCCTGGCTCCAGCCTGACATCTTGGAGGGCTGGGGACATGCGGGGCTGGAATCATGACAGCTAGAAAGTTAAGGACCTGTACTACAGGCGCTGAAACGGATCCAAACTACGTTCTGAACACCATTGAGCCCAACCGTTCTATGCAGTGCTATAGCTCCGAAGGATGGAAGGTGCCCAGGAATCCCATCATCATCTGAAACCCTGCAGACTATCAACTGCAGCGTGTGTGCTGTTATCAATGGGTGTGGCTGGCCGGATGGCCCCAGTAGAAGGTCCGGCAGATGAGGAACTATCCTCGGAAAATCCGAAGAAAGTTCCATTGCTATTAGAAACCAGGCCTGGGACTTCCAGAAGGGTAGAACCATCACGACTTCAGCACGCTCTCTGTGATCATAATGAATGGTGGGAAGGCATAATGAAGCGCTCCGCTCCAAGGTTGCAGAAAGGCATCCGTGCCAGCTGCACCCGGGTCTATCCTCCAACTGAAGTACCTCTGCGTCTGGGCGTTCAGTCTGGATGCAAATAGATTTATGTCCAGGGGACCACATAGCTCCTGTAATCTTTCGAACACTTGTGGATGCAGCTTCCAATTGCTGGAATCTACAAGATAGCGTGAGTTCCAGTGGGCTAAATCGTTGACTACATCGTTGAGTGTCCCCGGAAGGTACTCTGCTGTCACTGAAATCTGGTTCTGGAGGCAATAATGCCAGAATTATTTCGCCAGCTCTGCCAGCATCTTGGACTTCGTCCCACCTAGCTTGTTTATATAACGCACCGCTGAGATGTTGTCCATCTTGAGCAGCATGCAACATCTGACTCTATCTTTCGTGAAAGCGCGCTCTGCGAAAGAACCAGCTAATAGTTTGAGGCAGTTTATGTGCAGCTGCAACTCTTCTTCTGACCCTTTCCCTCCTGTTTGTATGTGCTCGCACCTGGCTCCCCAACCTGATCTGCTTGCATCTGTCTCTATTACCAGGTCTGGTACGTCCCCCAATATCGCTCAGCCGTACCAAGCTTCCATATTCTGCAGCCACCAATGAAGCTCTGTGATGGCCTCGTGATCTATGGTCACTAGTTGGTGATAACCTACACCTCCCTGCAGATGCATGATTTTGAGCCGTTGAAGCGCTTGATAGTGGAGTGGACTCAGAAATATCGCTTGAATGGAGGCTGCTTGTAGACCCACTACTTTGGCGAGACTGTGAAGCGAAATAACTTTCTTCGCTATCACTACTCTGAACTCCTTCTTTATTGCTCTCACGTTGTGCTTCGGGAGCTTGAGGATTGCTTTGGTCATATCTATTGTGAAACCTAGGAATTTTAACCTTTGGACCGGTAACAGCTGTGACTTGTCTAAGTTCACTAAGAAACCGAGCGAGGACAGGAGTGTGAAAATCCACTGCACGTTGTTGGTGAGTGTTGCTCTGTCTGGCCCTAGCAGGAGAATATCATCTAGGTATATAATAAAGCGTATCCACCTTTCTCTTATGACTGCTGCTATGGGCTTCATCAGCTTGGTGAAAGCCCAAGGTGCGGACGCTAGGCCGAACGGAAAGCATGTGAAGCGCCATATTTCGTCGTTCCAATGAAAAAACAGATACTTCCGAAAGGCTGGCGCTATTGGAACTGTAAGGTAAGCGTCCTTGAGATCCAGGCATGCTAGCCAGTCTCCTGTATGCAGTAGGTCTCGTAGCAGATGGATGCCCTCCATATTGAAATGATTGTACATAAGCCTCTTGTTCAGGCTCTTCAAATTTATGACCGGTCTTATCTTATGCCCCCTGTGCAGTAGGAATATTTTGCTGATGAAACCCGATCCTCCCTGGCAATCTCGCTCTATTTTGTTCTTGTCTACTAGTTTCTGCAGCTTGCTGTGTAATAGCTTCACTTCCTTCAGTGCCATGAGAATGGGGTGAGGTTCTGCTTCTTGAACGGGGATCCCCAACAAACTCTAGTCGCAGTCCTACCACTGCTTGGAGCACCCATGCATCACGCGACAAAGCTTGCCACTCGCTTGACAATTGGAGATTTCTCCCCCCTACTCTCATGCAAGTTGTACTCAAAACCTGAAGCACTGGGCTGCCGGTAGGACCCTCTTCCTCTGTGACCTCTAGGGAATCTGGATCTGGTTGGGAAGAAGGTGTCCTCTGTCTTCGCAGTATTGGGCACGCGGCCCCTGGGGTCTGCACTGAAAGTTGAATCAACCGGACACGCGACCCCTGTGGCGTCCGGTCCCCAAAAAAACTCGACCCGGAAATATCTTCCTTATCGAGCTTTGGGCTTTTTCTAATGCTGAGTACGTGCTCACAAACTGCGACATTTCTTTTGCGAATGCTTCGCCAAAAACAGGCCCTTGGCGCACTCACCTGCTTCGTATGAGGCTAGGTCGCATAATTTACTGTGGATCTTCAACAGGACGCCTCTTCTCCACTCTGAAGAGAGGGCACAGTTGGCGTTGTCCAGGAGACAAATGGCTCATTGGGCCCAGTTGCCCAGTGAAAGGGCCTCCACCGGTGTTCCTGTGTCCTTTGCTTTCTCCGCCAGGTCCATTATTTTCACAGCTTTGTCCTGGCCTCCCCTTCAGGCACGGTCGAAACCTTTCCTAATGTCCCGCACTGACTTCATCACAAAGGTGACCATCTTGGGGTCAAGTTCCGGTGTTTCTGCCAGTTTCCCTGGCAACTCTGGCCTCAGACACTCCAACCGCATGCGGGACCGTACCTCTCTATCTAGAGGCTTTCTTATATGCTGGGCCATGAATGCCGCTACTCTGGGCGACAGCAAGCACTCAGAGGACTTCGGGTGCCTGATGGCCTCTGGATTAAACATGTCCCTGGTGCTGTCCACGTCATGAGGGTCAACGCTCCCTTCGGTGTGCCGAAAAACTTAGTTCTTGGGGAGCAGTACCCTCCCTTTCTAGAGTGCTTGGGGGGGTCAAAGAGTTCTTGCTCTTCTGAGCTACTTTATGCCCGTTTGTTTCAACCACTTGAGCGGGGTGTCTGGCTGACGGCCCCTCTTCAGCTCTCTCTGCCTGTCTTTTTCTGGCTGTTAGCTGCTCCTGCTGCTTTGCCATAATCACCTCCAACATTTCCAGCCTCTGCACTATAGGCTGCACTCCTTGTGAGACTTCTTGGGTAAGCGAGTCTCCCAGCACTTTTTTGAAGCTTAGGGATAAGTCTTCCTCTTGAGGAGTGGAGTCCTCCTCCCACTCCTCCTCGCTCCACACTGGTGTAGTGGATGGTGTCTCTCTGGGGCTTTTGTAATGTGCCATGCTTCTTGTGTTGGCAGCGCCAACTTCTGGGCAGTCACCTGTGAGGAAGGCTGTGCTAACCTGCACGTCAGGCTCAGAAGCCGTTAGCTGGGAGTTTGTATGTTCTCCTCAGCCTCCCCTTGTATATACTTAATTTTGCATCCACAACTTTATATCCTTTATTTATTTATTTATTTATTTTCATTGTGACAGGAGGCTTGTAATTATTCTCTGCTCTGCGATCGCGTTGAAAATAAACGCGCGCAAGCGTTAGAGAACTCCCAGGGGACAACGGGAAGCCTAGAGCTTACCACCCCCTGGATCCTACAGACCGCCGTGTCCCGGCGTGTCTGATGCATTCAAGAAGAGGAGCAGGGTCGGCTGCCTGAGGCGGGCGCGTTCGCTCCCCAGCTCTGGCCCCAGCTCCTCACCACAACATCTAAATGAAATTAAACCAGCATCATCTGACAAGGATGGAATTCCTTCGGCGCTCGCTGCAGCACCCCAGCTCCTTTGTGGAAACGCGCCCCCAAAATCTGAGGTAATGTCACGAAATTGCCTAAATATCTGCACTAATTGTTAAACGCTCGCACGGTAATCTTTAAATAGCACAACTTTGTGTATCATAACATTCCACATGCATTACAGTATAAAACGCTAAATGCTTGGTACTTATCTTTGAAGGACAGCAAAAAGAAAGATGAAGGGACCTGGTGTAAGGGGTTCTTATGCACTAGCCCGGACTCTGATAGATGGAGAAGGAGAGGTCAGGACTACCAGACCCCAGGGGACCACGTCGTAGTTCAAGTTTTAAACTCTGATTTTCTTGGGAACTTTAAACCTCTCGGATTTGGAATTTTATTTTTCAGAATTATGGGAAACAAAGTATACATGTTCAGTGTTAAAGTTCATGTGTTGAAAAGCTGATATGGTAGCATGAAAGAAAATGTAGCATAATGCGAGCCTCCTGTCTTGTCACAGAATGCACGCTTCTTCCTAAAACCATGTGTTCATGTGAATGCATCATTTTATCCAGGGCAGGTGGAGCGGCTCATGTTCTGTAACTGCTCGGGTTCTGGAAGCAAAGGAGCCCACATCATGATCGCATTGTTTTAACCCCTCAGAAGAACACCATGGATTTATAATCCGCAAATAGACCAGTCACACCAATCTTATTCAACTGAGGTCAAAATGCAAGTTGATGCAGCATCAATGGCAACGTATGTCAGGGAAAATACATAAAGCTTATAATTTGCTTTGCTTTATCCCTCCATCTGTTTCCATGTATGTTTCACAAAATGAGGCAGAAGGCCGCGATATCCTAACCCTGTATGAAAGAAAGGGTATCATTTTAAAACATGTCATTATATTACTATTTTATAGGCTGATATGCCCAATTGGCACATATTAAAAGCTTAAAGTCACAGTTCAGTTCTGCGGGATTGATTGGCATGAAAGCTACCTCTTAAAACTATTCATCAATTCGGAGCTGCAACACTCTAGCCATGTGTTAAAGAGTTTCATTTTCCAAGCTTTCAATGTTAATTATGGCCTCTCAAATATAAGTAAAGCCTGTGGTTTCCGTGTCCTGCATTTACAGACAGTGGAGCTCTTTGGTCTCTGAAATGACAATACAGCCCAACTCTTTAGGTTGTCATTTGCCCTGAAATCACAAGCCCATGTGTGACATTGAATTTTACCTAATTACTACCTTGTTTTTAATTCGTAATATTTGAAAAAGCCATTGGTATTCGACACTCACCATATTGTGACTCATTGGGCTGCCTGAAACCTGTCATTCTTGTAAACGGGTTTAGAAAAAACATTGGGCCTCATTCCGAGTACGGCGCTAACCAATGGCGCTATTAACGCCTTGGTTGACGCCGTACCCGGACCGGCAGCACCTTGGTGGATGGCGGAATTACTGCCCCATTCCAAGGTTGGCGGGGCGGTAATTCCCCATTCACCAAGGCTCTTCCCCATTCCCAAATGAGCCCCCATAGGGCTCAATGGGAATGGGGAAGATGCAAATAACGGTGACCGTTCATTACGGTCACCGTTATTGGCTTGGAGGCCCCTTTGCGCCCTCGACTTTAACACCTGCTCAAAGCAGGCGTTAAGGGCGAGGGCGCAAAGGGAACTCGGAGTATGGCGGTAAGGGATCACCGCCACCGGTCTCGTTACCGGTGGCCGCTATCCCTTACCGCCATACTCGGAATGAGGCCCATTGTATTTTCTTTTGCACAATGCACTTGCACAGACTCACAAACGGGCATTGACGCAGGAGAAGAGCTAGACCGACCAATAACAAAACAAGGATTGGCAATGCCAACAGTTTAGGCTTTTGTATATGCATGAAATAATCATTTGGCAGTCACTGCCATAATTGTGCTAAATGACCATTGATGGTAGTAGCTGGAAAACGTTGTGAATTCCTGTGCAGATAACAATACCTGACAAATGCCTATCTAATTCCTACACACAAGCCAACACGGTTGCCTTTGCCGATGCTTATTTTATTAAAAGCACTTAAGCTAAAGACACACACTGCCTAACATCCATGGACTGAAGGCGAACTTGGTTAAGGCATTTTGTTTTACACCTTAGCACATGTACATCTGCAACTAAGCCATTAACTCTTAGGCGAACCGATTGGAGTAGCACTGACAGGCACCTCCAGGAAAGTTTGAAGAATACTGCTTGACAAAGCTACCTCAAAGACATCCCAGTAGGATGTGTTTTGGGCAGGGAGGGACAAGAAGTGGGAGGAAATGGTCATAGGGGTTAACATGGATATGGGTAGTCAGTGGATGCTTAAAAAACCTAACACATCCTACAAGCGTTGTGTCCCTCCTCATATCCCATCTCCCTCCTATCTTTACTCCAGAAGAATGGTTTTTGGCACTTCAGTGCCACCTAATAGCCAAAACTGAAAAGAGAGAAGAGGTTAAAACAATGAAAGACAGGTAGAGAGAGGCAATGAAGCTAGAATGTCCGGGAGGGGCTAGGTTGAGATCAGTAAAGCATACTCTCAAGACACATAACTGATCAAGCCAAGGGAGGAAAACACAGAACTGAGAAACTAGGAATGAACTCTCCGCCACAAAGAAAATACAGAGCCAGCCTTTGTCGCATTGACTTCTGCCCTGAAGGAGTACTACGATGCGTAGAGGTTAAAGTGCCCACTCAGCCCTCACACTTCTACAAACCAAGAGCCAACACAATCATAAAGGTAAAACAGGCAGAGTTAAGAGATATTCCCACTTTGCCTTTTGTGGTAACGTGGGCCAAGGGAAGGATATACTCTCAAAAGGTGTGTAAATGTGGTTCAGTAGCAACCTAAACAGCACAGTATACCATTCGAAAATAATGGAGTGTCCAATCAAGGATCTATAAAAAGATATAGTTAGGTCAAACTCACCATAATAATGAACTAGAAACCACTATAAAATGCCTCCCCTGGACAGTGAACACAGAATATGCAACGACACAATAGATGCAGTGCTCTGGATACTGAGACAAAGGAGAAAAGGGAAAAAAAGATCACAATGTTGAAAGGCTATATGAGCTTGCAAAAGGGATTAAGGAGACCTATATAGTTCTTAGGGCCCAAAGATGGACATGGGGGGGAGATATCAGTCAGTAAAACCTTTGCAAGTGTCTTGGAGGTTCAACAGCATCTAACCAGGCTTCTCTGCGTTATTCATAGGTTTGTTTTGGTTCGAGGATGCAGCAATCACGATGATCCATCGACAAGCTGACGTCAAGTTGGGGTTGAACAGAAGATAGCTGCAGTCTCAAAGCGTGTTCTTGAGCTGTTTGGATTGGGCAGACACAAGGTTTGGCCGCTGGTCGAGATTCAACAGTCGTTGAGCTGGCACCACGATGCACAGGCAAGTCGATTCAATGCAGAGGCTCAGAGGTTGCTGTTCCGGGGACACCACGGTTGGATCGATCAACTTACAGGTGCAGCAATGAAGTAGCTGGTGTTTTGAATGGTGACTCGAGCAATGCATGGTAACAGTACTTCATTGGTTCAGAGCGAGGCAGCAGCGCCCTTCAGTTGGCGCAGTGCAGCAGCAAATGGAGGCGAACAGTAAACAGCAGTTCAGAGAGCGATGTATGGCAAAGGCAGCTTTTAAGGGTCCTGGAAGTTGGCTCAATGTCAAACACGCTCAAACCCTGGCTCGCAGCAGATCAATGTCACAGACACAGGGATCTTGGCTGTTCCGGCTTTCAGGAGCTTTGAGTCCCACTCTCTGGTCTCATGGGCCAAAGGTAGTCCTTTTCTTGGGGTCCCAAACACAGGGGAGGCTGACACACTCCATTAGGGGTCCTGCAGCATGGTGTGGTCACAGGCAACACAGTGGCTGGCAGAGATGCAGTCTTGGTCCAGCAGGAGAGTTCACCCTCAATGATCCCTGGGGATGGTTAGGGGACAGAGCTTGACTCGGCCTTCACCTCATAACTGGAGGAGTTTAGAAAGGACCAGGGAAGTAATTTCACTAAAATGCCTGGGGTAGCGGAAGTGACAGCACCGATCATTGACCTCTGATGACCTCACAGGAAGTGATGCCATTTGACTCCACCCCAAAGTGACATCATGGGAAGCACTGGAACATGACTTTTCACCCCTTGACAAAACAGGAAGTGGCATCACAAAGCATTGTTCCTAAGTACACTACGAAAAATATGGTTACGATATCACTGTAATGTGTTATTCATTTCATGCAAAAATGGATCACCATATGTATTGTTAATACCAGCGTGTATAGGCCCATTTTACCAAATTACTGTGAATGCAAGCATACGTCCAAGGCCAAATGATAATGATGTGTTATTATATAGCACTTAATTTAAGCACTTTGTGTGGAATAAATATGCATAGAATATCACCCAAACTGTGTTGGTACTCATTTATCAACCTCAAAACAATGAAAGGCTGAGTTGGTCTTGCGGTGATTCGAGCCTGCAAATCACACACACACACATTGCAGCCGCATGTGCACAACCCACTGAGCTATCTTACCGGCTATAGCTATCTCACTGGCCTGAGCAAAATTAGCAATTACATGTTTGAATATGCTCAAAATCAGAAAGCAAATTACACTCTGTAGTGGATACCATTAAACTGATAACTGAGTTTTAACAGCAGGCCAGTTCATCTGCAGGTCGTATGCAAAGTTGGCCACATGTCAGGCCTGCATGGATCTATTTTTCAGGCTTCAGAGGATGGCCAAATACATACCATTGGAGGGTTCATAACTGTGTTTTAAAGAATTTAGAGTATCGCAGAGAAAGCAGTGCACTTATACGGCATCCCATTCTCTGGGCACTCGTTACCTCATACATGTAAACATCCTGAACAGCATGACATGGATATAGGAAAGATAGAAATAGTACAACAAAGCATTAATTGTGGCCCAATGAAATCAAGGTCCACTTTATGTGCTATAGTCAAACATTTCGACACTGTACACAAGCTTTTAGGCACAAGGATTTTGTCAAGTGACAGGGGACACTGGGATGGAATGTCTTTTGATGATCGGAAAAGAGACAACGGCAGAAAAAACATGCTATAACTGCAACTTGTGAAAAGCAAAATACATAGTCCAAAATGGATACTTAGTCTACTTGTAAAGACTGGAGGGGGGTGTCTGTACTTCTGCTCTCTATGTGGTAGAGGAGAGGCACAGAGGACTCCAGCAAAGATTCTCTATTGTGGTAGCAATGGATGAGCAATCAAGGCCTAGTTTCTCAGGAGGTGATGCAGGCTGGTTCTTAAGTACAGTGTAGTCCCCAAGCCCCCACAAAGGAATGTCCACACACTGTATTGGTTAAAACACAGTCTTTATATAATTAATATTCAAGGTTATGTACAATAACTGGTTATTCCTGGTTATGTACAATATCAGGATAACTCACTTTGTACTCTGTTATCAATAATGGCAAATATAAAGTTCTACGTGGTACCACCATTACTATTAGACATCTTTAAAGTGCATCAACTGTACCGTTAAATGTCACACAAATCAGTTCTTAAGGGAAACGAACAATAGAGATAAGAAGAAAGCAGTCGGTTACAATAATTGGCAGAATACTGGTCCAGCTCCCTACACACAGTTCTGTGTAGAGATCCTCCCTAGCTGGGCAACCTGTAGCATAAAGATATATCACAAGCCCAGTCCATATATTGTTCATCAGAGACTTTCCAATAGTTCTGCAACCCCAAAGTACCTGGCATTGTAGCGTTCCTCGTCGGGGAATCGATGGCCCTTCTTTATGTGCCCTCCCTTTAAGGCAGGAGTCACTGGTCGTCGAATGTCCGGCAAAGAACAGGGTGAACTACGGCAGTGAAGTGGCAGCTTCGTTCCTAGCGGTGCTCGTCAACAACGGAGCGTAGACATCCTGCAAGAGGAGGCGTGCGGGGCACCTCAATGTCGATAGTTCTGGACCGCAAAGATTTTGAAGAAATGTGGCCCAGCAAGGGCGTCGAGTCATCGGCGTCTCTGAGTTCTTTGGGTGGCGGGAAACCCACCGGCGGATACTCCTCGGCGCATCAACAGTCTGGCCTTTTCCAGCGGGATCAAGCGGGCGACGATGCGGACGAGAGCATCCTTGAATCAAGAGTTCTTAGGCAAACAGGAGCACGGCAGCTCCGGTCGGCGACGGCGGTCGTCGATAGTGGCAGACAACAGTCTATGTACCAGGGAGCTTTGGCAAAGATCAGCTGGTGCACTATGGTCCCTCGTAGCTCGGGAAGAGGGTACATTACCAGGTCCTCTCTGGGTCAGTCCTTGGAGACACAGCAGCTTTCAGATGGATGAAAGAGAGCAACAGCAATACTTCTCTTCCAGCAGGGCTTCAAGGTCAAGCTTCAGTTTCACTCCAATTACTCTTCAGCTTCTGAACACAACTTCTAGGTCTCCCATTCATTCTGCTGGGTCACACTCAGGCAACCAATCGGTCAGAAGGGCATTCATGCAGGCAGACAGCCAATCAGGTGCATAGTGCATTCAGGCCATTCACTTCTCTCCAGACACTCACAACAAGTTATGTGTATTGGGACAAGTACCCAGCCATTCAACACTCCACACTGTATTCATACCAGTTTCGGGCAGGGCTGTCTCAGTCATTGTGTCAACCACCAGATACTAGACACCCACTACACAGAATGCGTATTTGTCACACACTCCATTCACCCAGGTCCCACCCACAGGGTGTACCCACAACATACAGTCACTGGGAAAGCTCCAGCCAGTCTGCCTGGACTTCACAACAACACCATATATGGAACTTCCACCCAACAGCTGGTCAGGGGGAAGGGACAGAGTCAGGGCTTCCCAGGACATTGGGAAAACAAGGTAACAGGCAATAGAAAGCAAGAGGCCACGGGAACCATCTTGTTTCCTATCAGGAATCAACTGATCCCAATGGCAGGACCTGGGTATCCCACAATGGAGGATAGATACTCAGAGCACTTGTCAGATTCAGCATGGACCTGCCACCAGCCCATACTGCTCTGTGGGCCACCCACAGGTGCCCACAAACATACACTAGGGGTACAGGGTTGTACCCCTACCCATGGGTGCCCTAAGGGTATCCGATGGGTCTGTTCACCAAACCAAAAGAGAGAGCTGCACCGCCAGGAGTCCCACATGAACTCCTGTGCAGAAAACACGACAGAACACATGATAAAAAGCAGTAAAGGACAAGGATACGGAGGCCCTATTCCTCCGATGCATTTCCAGCATCACACTACTCTAAATGCTTTTTGGAAGTTTATTTCTGCATTGTGAATTTGAGGTGTTTAAGAACAGACTAAATCAGTGACTCACCCTCTGAATTGAATAGAATTCCAGAACGACAAATTATTTCTTATTTCTATTCTTTCTTAAGTGTCACTGCTCAAAGTGTTACAGTTGTGGAACGCCTGCTTTTTTAAGAGGCCTTAACAAGAAAAACCAGCCATGCCAGAAACAAAGAGCCACATGGCTCTGGCCACAGCCACAGCCCAGGAGCTTCCATTTAAAATGTTCTTTTTAGGGGTTGCAAGGGAGACCAGATGGGTAGCAAAGAAGACCTCAGGGTGACCCCTGGTGATGCCCAAATGCCGTCCCTGGCAAGGACTGCTCTCTCAGCAGAGTGCAGCAAAATCTTGTTCCAGGGTTGGATTCCAGGGATGATTTAAATAAGTGTTGTCAAACCCCTTCCTTTAACGGCAAAAGCCCATATGTGATTGGACTAAATCTGGTCTACTTTAGGGGTATAATCCCTGCTCTTGAAATGAGTGGACTTTGCCATTCTGACATCACACCCAAAGAGTTTCTTACTACAGGAAGTGGAGGGGACAGGAAAGAGAGGGTGAGATGGAGAGAGAGAGGCAGAGAGAAACAATATGGCAGCATCTACACCAAACTGTATGGATCTCTCCTTGGCTGCACAAGCCCAGATCCCTTCCCTTCTCAATAGAATCAAAGGCCTTTAGAAATGCAGGTCACTGGTTTGCAGCCTAGCCCTGTTTGAATGTGTGTGCCTTTTGATTCCTGGTCACAGGCCATTTTCCTGTGGAGTGGCTGTTCCTGGGGAAAGGGTGTTACCTCCCCTTGCAAATGAACAACTCGAAGCAATCCCCCAAGGCTACAGTCCTGGAAGTGGGCAGGGGGAGCCTTGTCTGGAACACATACACATAAACCTTCCACAGCTGGAATGGTCCCACATGGCTGGCACATGTGTGATATAAATTATATGTGGCTGGGATAACTATGAGAGATGTTGGCCACAAAACCCTAATTCAGGTATGGCGTATATTTACAGTTTACCGGGCCACCAAGACAGGATCCTCAGAGTTATAACATTTTTGGAACAGGGGTGCATATCTTAAATACAGCCCCTGCACTGCAGAGACTTGGCTGTCACTGTAGCTGTCAAGAGAGCACCTGTGACCTCTGAACCTGCTCTGTGCCACTGGTAGATCAGGTGCTGAAAATCAGGATACTGATGCAGCAGGACACACGTACACACAATGCTTTTGGCCTGGAGCTTATGAAAGGGAAGCTGATCAGCAGATTTCCCTTTCAGAGATGGAATTACCTGCATCATTTCATTAATTAATAAAAATCAAACAGTAAGGGCGTTGACACCCTTGCCAGATGGCAACATCTCACAGCCATAGAAAAGTGAGAAGAAATCAATGTACTGTACCTACCTGGTTCACTTCCCTTAAATCTGGGAATTGGTTTCACCGTCTCCCTTTTGACAGGCCAATCACACCAACCGCTTTCACCTAATCCCCCTTCTCAAGTAGTTGAACATTACAGAGGGCCATGTGACTTTTTGGCCCTCTTCATGGAAACACAACTACACAGCCATTAGTATCACAGGGGCTGCACTCCAGGACAGTTGGTCAGGAATTTTTTGCTTGTGCATGGGCATTGATGTATGAACTACAGCCACTTAGCACGCAATTTGTAGTGGGACGCAGGTCCCTTTCCACCTCTAAGCAAGGTCGCACACTGTTTCCCAAGCAGACTGCCTGCAAATATCTAGCAGGATCTTGTGTCTTTGGTATTTATTTTAAACCAACAAACTGCACTAGCAAACCTGCTTACAATTTCAGCCCCTAAATTACAAAATACAATTATTTTCTCAAACAGAAAATAACCATGGGATTTCGGTAGCTTCAAGTGTATTTAGTTTGTGTGCAAATAAAACGTTTATTCACATCCTGCATAATAAAATCTATAACTGTATCAAACATTAACTGATGGTGATATTAACATTGATGTACATAATTTAGGGAAAAGAAAAATGAGCTGGCCCACGTCAGCCAGTCCTGACGCTTTAGCTTCCATCACATTGCATTCTGGTATTCTTGCACTTATAGTGGGTAAAAGAAATTACAATTTCTGTACAAGAATACAGAATGAAGGCAGTTCAAAAAGCTTTGATTTGCAAAACACCCCAAACCTTACCCATGGCACCATGAGAGCTTCGTATTGGTTTAATAACGTTAGTGTAACTATGGAGTTCTTTGAGTGGGTTGGTCCTTCGTTTCAGTTCTTACAGAGTTTTGAATATTTGCTCACTATTCTTAAAGAGGCACAGCTCCACCCTACTGATGAGGTACAGCCAGACCGAAACACGTGTCTGGGGTTGCTGTTGGTACACTTGTTCAGAGGAGAATTGCCTAGCATTTCGGTACTATCCAGTAGAGGGACACCCCGGACCCCCCTTGTTTTTTGCATAATTAAGTAACTTTGGGTCTCACCCTAAATTACTAGGGGAATCCAGACGTGAACCCATTGCTCACTATTCTCACAGAGGCAAAGGTCAACCCTACTGATGAGGTCCGACGAAACACGTGTCTGGGGTTGCTGCTGGTACTCTTGGTCAAGGGAGAATTGCTCAACATTTCACTGCTGGACTTCCCCAGGACAGGACCAAGACTGATATGTTTTGGATATTTCTCCTCTGTGAAAGATAGTGAGCTAAACACTCTGGGTAAGGCTCTCGTAACCAGGACTAATGTCTGGCAGAGGGACTCCCAGGACCTCTCTTGTTTTTTGAATATTTAGGCAGGCACCATTTATGTAGAGTCTAAAAAAGGAATGCTTGTGAGATCCAGGCACACTTCACTGCTGGCCCCTTTTACCTTGTCCTCACATGCATGGGGCAGATTGCCTTTTCCTGTAATGGCATTTCTGGCTTAGTCAAATGTTACGCTAAATGGTTGAGCCCCCTGCACCCAACATAGAAAATCTAGAATTTGTCCCCTTTGAACATTTGCAGTTATAACTCTTGCCCTACTACTATGCAGACAGTGTTGCATGGTGCTAAAAAAAAAGATGCAATGGGAAAATGTGCAATCTGAAGCCTACTAAATTGCAAATTCGGCTATCTAAATACATGGGTTCAAAGCCGGCCATCCCCACTTGACCAGCCTATGTGACCCGTAGCAAATCACTCCTCCTAAATTGGTCTCATCTCCTTTAGCTGCCAGTATTGGAATCCCTGAGAAGTGATTCTGATAGGAATGCACTGCACAACACACCTCACTCATACATGATCTATATTCTATAGCTTTGTTCCAGGTACACTGTCAGGCTAGGCCCTGTAAAGTTATAACCGAATAGCCCGAGAAATTCATTTGATTATATCGAACAAAGTTACCTTAATTTTATTTTAGAAAAACGTTTTCCTTTGAAAAAATCTTTTACAGCACATTATTTTCCAAATACTGATAAGTTCATGAACCTCAAGGGATCATCCCACAAAACTGATGACTTTTCCCCTCAACATCTTGTTTCACTCATATGTACAACACATATATACATCAATGTATCTTTAATTTATAATTTTCAAAAAGTCTTTCTCACGATGGGATCAATTCGGAGGATGCTCGCCTCCTGCCACACATGTTACTTCCCTGTCCTCCACCATCCAGAGTATGTGGGTGCTCCTTGCTGCTCCCACGTTATCTTGCTGGAGAATGGGAAGAGTTCCCCAAGGGATTAAGCCTCTACCAGCCCTTTTTGCAGGTCCACAGTTAAGACAGGAGGTCAGTGAAGCTATGAGTGAAAACGCTTTTTCCAATGCAAGAAGTGTCACAGCTTTTGTAATTGACTATACAAACTTAACCTAGTGGCACCATACAAACTTAACCTAGTGGCACCGTGACCATTTATCTAAAACTACTTAGCAATGTCTATCAGACAAGTGTTCCAAAGTCCACATTGGCATGCTCCCAGGTAGTTGTGCTTCTTTAGCCGGGGTGTCACTAGGTGGTTAAAAACCCAGCGTTCCAGTTGATTGGCACCCTCGACATTTTCTGATGGACAACTCCACCTTGGCTTACAATTCCGGAAGCCACACTTGTTCAAGCAGTTGCACCAGTGTCAACTCAGCCTGTATCTTCCATAGGCCTTGCGCTTACCTGAGCAGAAGACATCTGTAGCCACCTGGAAACATGTATTTTAGCTGATAGCTGTGATCGGCTCTTCCATCAAAGTGAATATAGGGGCCATGTCCCTTATCACTATCTTGACATGAACCTCTAGTATTTTATTATCCACATCACTGAATCCCAGTTTTACACCTGAGTGATGTGACAAATAATGAATAGGGTTTTCAGTACTTTGCCGGTATATGGTACACAGAAGTTACATTATATAGCGCATTTGCAAAAGCCATCACTCAAATCTTGCTGGTGGCCTAGGTGTTGTCCCCGCCATGTTTGGACTGAGGGGCTTGTGGTGCATCTCAAGCAATATCTGGTGTCCATAAATATATATATATATATATATATATATATATATATATATATATATATATATATATATATATATATATATATATACATATATATATATATATATGTGGTGGCATCCTCAGGGGATCACGATGGCCTCACACTCAATATGTGCTTATCAGTGTTCTGTTGCTGTTATTGGTCCATTGGTGTAGGTGAAAGGGTGGACATTTTAACAGCAAACCTTCTGAATCAACATTGCACCTGAGCTGGCATCTATCACCACTCAGCGCGGTGGGAATGGTAGAAAAAGGCCATGGTCCTTGTTTGGTTAGTAACAGTTAGGTGGCCTGAAACACTTGCTCCTCCAGAATATCTAGATGCTTGGTAGGCCTTTGTGGTGAGATTTCTGAAAAGCTCCCAAATCTAGATTCAGAATAAATGAATCGCACACATTACTTTACCATACATTGAAAGCTGTGCGCCTCTCATTGGTCGGTAGGTGCTGGAGACATCTTATCCCCCACTTTTGCAGATCAGGCTAGGACTCCTGGAAGATGTATCCAAAGAACACACGTTGAACACAATGTTTAAATTGAGACAAAACATAGCCCCACCTTCTATGTGTTACACCCCTGATGTAGCATATGTCAGGATATTGTCACTGAGGCTAAGGACACTAGGAAGCCATGCTAGGATACTCTTGATTGAGTGCTGGAAAAAACGCAGATGCAAAATACACCCAACGCTCATATGTTTATATAGATAGGGATATTTATGGGACAAGAGCATGGTGATAAACCTAGAGTTTGCGTTGAACGGGGCTTGGTGACACCTCATGTATAGGTCAATTATGAAAACAGCATTTCCTATGATAATTCACTTCAAATGCATCGATAATGGGAGTAGGGTGTCTTTCCACCTGGTTCACTTCGTCTGGAGATGTATATCCATGTATATGTGTTCGCATCCCATGCTTCTTGGGTTTCACTGTGACCATAAATGGGGAAATTATTGTATGTAGGTGAACTTGCTGGATTTGTTAGCACCCTGCATCTTGAAATAAGACATTTCTATCAGGCAAGCTTGTGTGGGTGGAGCAGGCTCTCAATTCCTTTCTGCTGCGTAGTACACAAGGAGTGCGGCCTTACCTGCTGAGGTAACCTAAAACCAAGCTCACATCTGTTTCTGTCTGTGGCCCACTGCCATGAATGCCACCTCCAGAGACAGGAGTGTTGAATCGACACATGTGAACATCCATACCCTGGTTTTCATAAGATGGGTTCTCTGCATGGGCAGCATGAGTTGTGCCTTCGCCATCAGGTTCAATGATTCACCAGTAGCGATAAGAACCAGCGCCTCCACACCTTCCATGGTAACAGTGCATTGAGGTTGTAGCCATTCATGGGAGTCTGCCCCAGAATTGTACATAAGAAGAAAATCTCCTCTTCATCCTGATCTGGAACCTTGTCATGAGCGTCTAGTGTGTGCTTCACGTGAGGCACTGTGGGTTTGGAGCTTGCCCACCTAAGGTGCAGATGGCCTCTGGCTGGTTGACATTAAAATCTGCATACTGCTGTAAATGTCTTTACCGGGCCACATCTTTCACCTCTACATTGGCACCAATGCTGGTGTGGGGCAGGTCTGCCATAGAAATGGTGTATTCCAGAAAAAGGCCACACCAATGTTGATAGAAGGGGTGAGAGGTATTATTTGCCTGAGTTCTTTAGGTACCTCCGATAGCTTGAACTTTTTCCTCTGGACTGACCATGTGGCTTACTCCATGTGGGTCCCTTGAGATTCTGCTATCTTGCGGAAGTGACCCAATATTAGTAAGTATCCTTTGTAGAGTGATAAATGGTTTCTTAAGGACCGGGCAACGTAATTGAGCCAAGAAAACTCAATTGAATTAACGACATGCTTATTGCTCATCTAGTCATCTTCATTTATCAGTGTGCACACAAAGACCAACTGTCACAACCATGCGTGCTAGCTGTTCAAGGATTTGGTTGGCTCTTGATGTTATCTGGGCTAAAATTGCTTGTTATTTGCATTCAACAATGGGTACACTCAAAGGGCCGCTGGATATTGCATGTTCGGCTTCTTATCTGGGAATAGGAGTGTCAATTGCTTGAGCCTATGATCATGTTCCTTGACACCGGAAAATGCATCTTGAGGTGGTCTAGGGATAGGGCCAATCTAGACCATTCACTAGATGGGACAGCTGTGACGTCAAATTCCTTCATGGGACTAGATTAGACCTAGGGACCACAATGGCACTCACATAGCTGACAAGGAGAAGGAGTCAGGCTGTTCACCCTCAATGTCATCTGCTATTTCTGTGCTTGTTTAGATGTATCCCAAATCCTACAAGTGAATCTTCCTTGATGCAAGCCACATGACCACCCTGTTTCTCAGAGCAAAGTGGCTCGAAACACCTGTCGGCAACCCCCTCCAACGGAGCATACAGCAAACTGATAATATCAGTCTCTGCAATGGTTGTATCATTTACAGGTCTATGCGACCTTTGTTTGTTTAATAATGAACATTTGACTGAGGAGTAAAATAATAAAGACTCCCAGTCGTATATCAATTAAGTGTTTTGTGGTATACACTCTTTCTCCCTGGTACCTCTCCATCTTTCCTTTGGATTTATACGAATAAGTACCATAACAAAGGATTAGATACATAACAAATTTTATTTGCATTTCAATAACTTGCAATCAGCTTTGACTGTTTCAGCCAGGACCCCCCCCCCCTTGTGTTTTCTTGCTAATGACAGCCCTTAGTCCTGTGCGTAGTTTGGGCTTTCCCTCCCGTATATTCTCTGGAAAAGTGGGCTGCACAATTAAGCCTCACATAGATTCTAGGCTATGGTTTCTCCTCCACGGCACACTTTCATATAGACAGAGTCTTCATAGAAGCATACACTTCCACAAGCACCATAGGAGAAGCATCCCCAGCATTATGCGAGGCCACAGCCATATCCTAAGCAGCATAAATCTCAGTAGGAGTTCAGGAAAGAACGCAGGGTGATCGCCAGCGCCACATGTAGCTAGGTAAAGGGTGGGGTCCACGTGCCCTGCAGACAATAAACATCAGTTGCATCTGCATTGTATGTTACAGTCTGTTCTGTTACATCTATGCACGCCTGAATAGCCTGCTAATTATCTTTCATGGGAAGCACTCCAAGAGTGGCAGAAGATAATGGATTCATTGATTAATGAATTGATTAACGACAACATTTGTAAGGTGATCTGCTATGGTTGTGAATGTACTGACACGGTGTACAACTATTTCTAAACATGGCTGACAACCAGTGGCAGAAGGAAAGAATCGGCACACATCAGATGTACATGCTCTTCAAATGCCCCTGATAATCATCTGCTTGGCAACCGGTATGGAGGGTTGGGGGCTTCTGGTGGTCAGAGTAAGCCCCTCACTCTATAAGGGGCTTCCTGGATGTAGTACATGGTAGAGCCCTCTGAGCTCCCTAGTCTTTCGCAAGGAGGGGTCGAGAGGTCAGTTTCCCAGGTTGCAGTATAGAGGGGTCCCTAAGAAGAGGAAGAAGATGCACCAACAGAACCAACAGGGGACGAACACCAGCACCCCAACATAACATTGGTGCCCTTACAATATGAAAGCGCATACACCACCATTTCTAGGTACAGAGCTGAAATGGCAACACAAAAGGGGCAGATTCGGAAGAACTGGTCCCAGCCTGGATACCCAAAAAGTACTTTCTGAGGCATGGAGTTCTCTGATGGATAACAAAGATTTCAGATACTCAAATATTTGGCTTCAGAAGGCAGCCAGGGCTGCAGGGAATCCTTTTCACCAGCCACTAAGCTCTAGAACTGTGTGAAAGAGAGAAGAGGCGACACCTGGGAGTACACAAACGAGATCAAGGGGAGGGAGTGGAATTGCAAGGAAAGGATCCGTGATATTTAGCGATATTAGAAGGGAACTCTGGTAATTAATCAGGAACCGGTCTGACTAATATTGATAATCAACTGCAGTATACGAAGGGGAAAAGAGAACCTTGTGGTTTAGGCATGAATTTCAGATATAGGAAGGAAGTCCTGTAAGAGATGGCAGAGCAGAGAGGAGAAGCTGAGAGTAATGAGAAAGAAGGCTAGGGAAAGTCTGGAGCTGCAGCCCGAGAGGGCTGCATCAAAGTGACCCTGCCAAGAGGGACAGGAGGAAAGGTTTAGATCAGTAGAGCCATAGCCAGAGGCAGGCTGGTGCATAAATAAAGGCCCGCTGGAGAATCCTGTGGTCTGAAGTTCGGAGGCTGGTAGTCAGATCCCTTTGCAGAGACTGAATAAAGTATTAATGAAAAGACCAATTGAAAGACAAAAGCTAGGTGGGGAGATATAGTTCAGACAGTGGTGGGGGAGCAAGACCCAGAGCCAACTAATGAAAGCTTGCTAGAAAGTGAACCATGAAACCTAGGAATATGGTGAATAGATTACTTCCAGACTTGCGTAGGTGGGTGGGGAAGTACTTTGTACTGACCGCCCATACGGCAAGAGGGTCTAAGGGCTTGCACGGAACTTGCATGAGGCCACCGCCTTGTCCCTGATGGACATTATCACTAGATATTACCAGCACATGCATCAGCCAGAACCACACCGACAGTTTAGACATCAACTCAGCCCTGAAACAACTTCGACCTTCACTTAAGAAGTGTGCAGTGACCCTCCACTTACTGTGACTGACTGTGAGTTTGTCTGAACACTCTCCTGGGTGGATGCCTTGGAACCTTTCACTTTGCCTCCAGGGTAGCGATGCACTTTAGACTTTTGGAATGCAAGAGTAGGAAATAGTCTAGAGAAGACCTCTAGCACTGCAATCCTTTAAATTAGCCAGCCAATTTTCAATGAAATGACTACTGCTCTCCAGGAGTACTTGACTGAGTAGGGGCTAAAGTGCCTGCTCATCCTCACACTACTACGAAACCAGCAGTGATCTAAAGATCAAACAGGCACAGCTCGCTTGGCATGCCTCCTTTTCTGTTTAGGGTAGTGCCTGGTAAGGGCAGGTCATGCTCTTCAGAGAGGATGTGAGCTTGCACAGAAGCATCCAAAACAGCAATAAGACTGTGGCACCAAAGTAGAAGGAATTTACATGAAAAATACACACACTATTAACCCAACACCATAAAGGAAAACGCAGGATTCAGACTTTGGAATAAAGGGGTGCTCCCAGTTTGAAGGCAAGGGGCAGACTACTGTCTCAAACCTGGTTCAACCTTAACCAGTTAGTTAGATGCACACTGCAACTCCTTATGCACATGAAAGCGCCACCATAATATTTGATTCACCATGTGGTATTTATAGCATAGCATTATTCATTTGAAAAGCAAGAGCAGAGAAGTCTCTTGTTTAGTTCGTTATGGCCTCTATAAACAGGATGACCTAATTATGCCACTGCTGGCTGGCAATTTAATTTCAATTTGGAATCTGCATTGGAACAAAGAGATATTACGATATAATAACTGCAATTGTTCTGTAAGCATACTGACACACCAACCGACCCCCTACACTACACATTGCCAATTATCACACGTATTTTGATTACCAGGAAGAACAGTGCTGTCTGCCCCAGATGAACAGCAGTTGTGTGTAGAACACATGACAAAAAAGGTACTTTAGTGTACGGTCCACTGATTATTGACTGTGAAATTCAGTTTGGCTGTTCAGAGCTGCAGACTACTCTTCCTCGACGATAGGTAAGGGTGACAGCTTGAACTCATTTGATCACAGTTATAGCTCCCAAAGGTGCCGAAAATGACTTCAAGCACTCTTTAATGTTAGTGATATCTGTCAGTAAGAAACATTGGGTGATTCATTGGCAGAGTATGTAAACACGAGGTGTGCGCATGCTGGATATTTGAGCGGGGTGATGATGGATGATTGTTTGAATGGTTGGGATAAATATTGAGTGTGATGGAGTGTGATGTGGGTGAAGCAGCTGCAAGAGGGCAATGGGAAGACACGAACAGAGCATGGATCCAAGGTAAGGATGTGGGGGAAAGCCCTAGACTAGGGACCTTGTCATGGTTCTTTTATGTGCCCCTCTTCCTTATGTGGGGGTTGGAGTTGGATTGGGGGCTTCCAGATCTGTTCTGGATGGGATGTTCAGATTGCACGTTTTGCGCATTTATTTATGATCCATCCCTACAAACATCAAACAGAACCCTACACCTCTATAACACAGCTTAGATGCCATCGCCCCGGCAAATGCGCCTTAGCACCATGGGGACTGAAGACTCCCAGCTGGGCACATATGTCTCTTTGCCCTGACAAAGACTACCTAGAAACTCGGGGACTTCAGAACTTTACGTTGCCCCACAGCGGCAAAGCTAGCTTGCATTTCCCCTCACTCCACACTAACCTAACCCACCCCCTCTCTTTCAGATCAACCAGACCAGTGGCATGCTGCATGCAGTATATTGGACGGTTTATGACAAATGTTTTACTTCCAAGGGATGTGGGAGACGAGGAGAGATAGAACGAAGGGGATGGGTGCATGGGAAGGAGGCTAAAGGGATTGGAAAGCCAGGGTACCCACACAATGCAGTCCAACAGCCCACTAGGAAACCTCCAGAATTCCTGGTAGGCTAGTCCACCTCTGCGCAGTGAGGCTACACATGGCAGGACCACCAGACATCAGTTAGCCATTGTAGAAATGTCAAAGAGAAGTTGTGTGCCAGAGGTTGAATCCTGTTAATCCCGTAGCAAGGGACACGGTTTGCAAGAAAAAGAATAATCCGAACTGCCTTATCTTTAGACAGTTCACAAGGCTGTTTAACCTTAAACCTAATCCAGGGTCACAAAGATACATCACGACAGGCTGTGTAACCTTGATGCAGGCGTCTGCAATCTTTGGCTCTCCAGATGTTTTGGACTGCAAATCCCACCAGTTTTACCCGGCACAATCAATGGTGAGGGATCATGGGAGACATAGTCCAAATCATCTGGAGAGCCATAGGTTGCAGGCCCCTGCCTTAATGCCACTCCGAGAACCACATGCCTTTTAAAGTGTAACATTTTAATCAAAAGGTGTCACTTCTTTCCACAATCTATTGCTGTCTCAGTATGAAATAGGTGTACATGGGAGAAGCAATCTCTTGAAAGTACATTGGTGTTTGGGAGGGAAATAAACCATCACTGGGACATGCCATTTCACTTATTTCTGAATCTGTGGTGGTGGTCTGTATAAACTGTATTTGAGTTTACTTAGTCAAACAGCTCTTTGCTGATGAAATCTGTTGCATGTAATGGTCATAGAATATAAATCATTCGCTGAAGCTTATTAAATGGTTTATTTGAAAAGAACACCCTGATCACACAGCTATTTGTGATTTTCAGTGTCATTATTAACTACCATGGTTCAAGTTTTCCTTCTCAAATGTTATGCTTAAAATTTTAAGTGACAGCATTGCATTATAGTTCCTTAAAATCCCATATCAAGATGTGGCTATGCGTTAACAAACTATAAGGTAGCTGCAATATTTATAGGGTGGAGTGTGTTCCACACCTGAGACTGTGGCCAGGATTTTTGCCTTTTCCCGGACTGGTTACGTGTTAATTCCCATAGAAGTCCAAATCCAAGGCCTCACTGGGAGCACATATATTATTGAAGTGCCCCTAACACACACAGATGCTAAGCCTTTCATGGACAGAGTAAACCAAGTAACTTGCTTTGTCTTCTGCGTGTGTTCTCATATAACTGGCTGTGATCTCCCCTACTGAGTGGTGTTAGATTACCCAATTGTTGTAAGGGCCAGGCTGAACCCAAGGGATATTTCTACAGGGCACCCAATGCTTCCTCCTGACTTATGTGTACTTCCTCAACACTTAGGTGCCCATGTGTGGGTGAGTAAGTAAAACATGGCAGCGTGCAGGTAATTTCCTCCCATGATCAATGTTCCGTCCAAAGTGTAGCATGGAGGCAATCAGCATCCAGGTGGTGGAGGATGCTCTCAAAATCATGGATAAGAGCAACTCATGCCTCCTCATCCTCATTGACCTCTCGGCTGCATCCAGCACTGTTGGCCACTACATCCTTCTCTCCCTCCTTGCTGATAGGATGGGATTCTCTGGCGGTGTCCTGAATTGGTTTACTTACTACCTCTCAGGAAGACACCAGTCTGTCCAGATGAACATGTTGCATTCTAGCCAACTCCCTGTCTCCTGCAGAGTCCCGCAAGGCTCCATCCTCTCACCAATCCTGGGTAACCTTTACATGGAGCCTCTGGGCACTCTCCTCGAAAATCCCAATATAGCCATCCACTAACACGCAGACGATACTCAGTTGTACATGAGAGTAAATAGCGCGTAGAACAACACTTGTCTCCGCGATTACCTAGCCATCACCCAGTCCTGGATGTCAACTGCCTACCTCAAACTAATCCCATACAAGACTGCATTCATCCTCATAGGTCACAACTTGTCCAACAAGGGCTATATGATATGCGCCTAGAAGGAATTGCCCCACAACATTCAGACTCAGCAAAATCCTTATGCTTTACCATTGACAGCAATCTGCCTTTTCAGAAACACATACCCAAGAAAGCCCAAATAGCCTGGCTAATATTCTCTACCCTTTGAAAAATCAAACACTTCTTCCCGCCACAGGACTTCGGGCTGTAGTGCAGGCCCTTGTTAACTCGCACATCGATGGGGTAAATGCTCTCCTGACAGGGTTTGCAGCTTCTCACTTGGCTCCCCTAAAAGGAGTCCACCATGCTGCAACATGTCTTTTTACAGGTACATGGAAATTTGACTGAAATTACCTCATGCTACACAAACTACATTGGCTTCCACTCCAAGCGAAGAAACTGTTCAAAACTGCATGTATCATAAACAAAGCAGTCACGAGTAGCACACCAGCGTACCTGGTGGCTAAGCTCACATATCTGCTGGCACATGCTTCTCATGCAGCAAATCAAACCGGCTTGAATCACAACTCATCTGTAAAGAGAGGATCAGTAAACAATCCTTCTCTTGTCATGTACCCACTCTCTGGAACTTGATCCCTGTGTCGGTTCGGAATGCCCCCACAATTGTCCAATTTCACAAATCTCTCAAAACATGGATCTTTCAAAAACACCTGAACAAGGACTAATTGCAGTGGGCGCACATACCGACAAACCTCATAGTACTGCGCTACTGTTAAAAGATTCCAGCCCAAATGCCAGTAACCCACACTCTGTACAACACTTAGCTGCTGTCTACGCTTTAAACAAACAAATTCAAACATAAACTCTAGTTGTTGTCAGGTGGCCAAGAAAACAAGCTCAGCATGAACAAAATGGGTGACATGGGTTCAGTCTTGAACAGGCTTTCCCTGTCTGAGTATTGTTTTCTTGTCCGCTTGTAATCTGGCTGTATAATAAGACTAGGGTGAAAGGGTGTCTAGAGCTTCAACTGGTCAGCAAAAAAATGAGAAAAGAGACCCTCTGCAAGCGGGTTTTGTTAGTGGGCTAGGAACAATTCCTAATATAATCACACTTAACTTGATTAAATCTCAAATGGCCAGTTGAAAACAACCTCTGTACCTGGCATTTATTGATTTTCTCAGAGCTTTTGACTCTGTTGATAGGAGTCTACTATATGCTAAATTAGAAGCCTATGGCTGTCCACCATCTTTACTTGCTCTAATTAAACAATTGCACACCGCCACTACCATGCAAGTTAGGTTATTTTATGTAGGCTTCTTATCAGCTGCTTTCGAGACTTTGCGTGGCCGAAACAAGGATGCATAATGGCCTCCATATTATTCAATCTCTTTATACTTGACATGGGAGTTTTTCTTCTTAACAGTATATCATATTCCCCCCAAATTGGGAAATCAGCATATAGCCTGGATGCTCTACGTGGATGATTTGATTTTATTGTCTCAGACTCCAAAAGGCCTTCAAAATTTGCTGAATGCACTGGAAGATTTCGTACAAATGAATAATTTAGAAATTAATCATGAAAAATCCCAAGTGCTTATTTGTAAAAATTTGAAACGGAATAATCTGGTTTGGTCATTGCAAAAGGTAGTGCTTGAAACAGTAACAGAATATAAATATCTTGGTTTAACTGTACATCACAAGATAACTAATGTCACCTATTCATTATATCTTGAAAATAAAATCAATACACTAATTTCGCAGGCAAAGATTCTAAATTTTAAATTTGGAAAATTCTCTTATAAGCCTCTGGTGATGTTCTACGAACAAAAAGTCATCCCAGTGCTATTATATGGAGCGGAAACGAGGCCATTCATTCAAATCAAAATGTGGAATTCCCTGGAAGCACGATACTGGAAATCAATATTAAAGCTACCGAACTGTACACCAATGCCAATTCTGCGTCATGAGCTATGTCTGGTCTCTTTAACAACTCGCTTGCTCTGGCGTATATGCAGCTTACTTCGCAAATGCTTACTGGGGGCAAACAATAACAATATTTTGAGTGTGATAGCCGAACAGTTAATAGCCTCTTCTGATATCTTTCCAATAAGATGGCGTAAATGTGTAATTGATGCTATGGTGGAAGCCGATGTTACCATAACTCAACTTTTAGACAATCCAGCCCGAGCCAAAGTGAAAATATATCAATGGGAGTGGTTGAGAAATAGAATGAATTGTATGAAATGTAAGGATTCTAATACTGACTATTTTGGTTACAAAAGACTGCAGATTATGGCGTCTTATCTACAAACGTGCCCGTACACAAACCTTAGAAATACATTTTTGAGACTTATGTTAAATCTTTGGCCCACAAGGGAAATCCTGGTGAGAAGAAAAATCATTAAATCATCTTTGAACTACTGTCACTTTTGTAAGGTGATTACCGAAAAAGAAACTTTGCAGCATTTAGTGGTATCATGTTCTGAACTGAGTATCCAAAGAATGTTATTTTTTAAAATCTTCTTTGTTTATATCATGATGAAGGTGAGAACAAAGTTTGGCGCATCTTGTTTTCAACAGACAGAATAACTCTAATGAAAGCAATAATCCAATTTGTAGACTGTGTCTTACCGGAGGATCATACAACATGAAAACATTTGGGAAAAAATGCATATATGCACAGTCTGTGTATTTTAAGGTATTGTTAAAACTTAGGTCTGTTTTATTTAGTATCTCCTGTGAATATAACCTCTGGTTTTTAACAGAACAGATCTGAACAAAGATTGAAAGTTAGGACGTAATTTTATATTAATTTGATGATCTATGAAGAGAATTTCAATCAATATTTTCATTCCTGTTTTATGACTTTATGATTTTAGTATTTTTCTATGTACCTTATAAATAATTTGTATTTGAAAAGTTGATTTTACAACTAAATCAAATAAAAAATAAATAAAAAAAAGAGCTTCAACTAGGAATACAGATCCCAAACCAAAGTCTGGAAACGGGCCTTCAAAGTTTGAATGTGGCCTCCCAAGTGATTTGGTGACTGCCAAAATGCTTGAGAGGATGTATCCCTAGGATTGGAAACTGAATTTCCTCCCACCAGCCACCAATAGAGAATGTCTGCACTATTACTTTGTTCAAAGTTGGGCTAGGTCTCTGGAGGGTGTCACGACTGAAGAAGAATTAAGCAAAATCTCCACCAGATTTGCAGTTTACCCAAAACCATTCATGATGGTGAGGTTTTGCCGATGTGTGTAGACTCTGGAATCTCTGAAACAGACAAAGATCCTGGCAAAGTGTTGTGTTTCTTGATTCAGTGGGTCAAATGAGTCAGCTGCTCTGTCAACTTGCTGCCCTCTCAAATGCCTGCAATCTGTGATCTTGTGTGGAAACTGAGACACTGAAGCAAGCACACTGATATAAGATCTAAGCAGACAAAACAACAGGTTAGTGTTACTAAACTCTGAACTACAAATTTGATACATATTAGCCACAAAACAAATTGCACCTCGAAAAGGTAAGTTCATGTACCTGCTGTTGTCACTTGATCACTGTTGGATTGCCCAGCAACTACAATTGTTTTTCCCTTTGGATCTGACTGGCTCCAACTCTCCCCAAACAGCAGCATACATTTTCCCTTCATGTCTGCCTTCTTTTCACATTCTGTAACCCTTTAAGTGCCAAGGATGAGTATACTCGTCCTTTTTACATAGACTTGATAGACATTGATTTTTCAGCAGCATCTGTGAACCTTCATCAGTGCTGGAGCTGCATCTAGAATTCTAAGAACCTCAAGTTGTTGCCTTGCGCTCTTCACAGACCTCCAAAGGGACAGAAAATAATGGAACTACTCAAAACGGACCAAACATTCTCACAGTGAGTTTCTTGTTTTTAGCATTACACTATAGGCTGACACTGGGACAACTGCTGCATCCAGCACCAGTATAACATGTGGTCTATCAGTGGCACACTTTATTCCCAGTGAGAAAAGAAAAATCAGGATTGAAGTGAAATAGTGCTGAGTCTTGGACAAGTGATACACTGATGACCCTTAAACACAGGAGAGTTTGCCATTGATGTCAACAGAGACGTTTAAAGTAATACACTCCTGCGAAGTGTAGATTAAAGCGCTTGCCTGCAACACTCAAAAATGCATATACAGGGCTTCAACCCTACGTGCTTATTAGAACTGATAACTTGTTATTCTGTATTTCTGTTGGTCTACTCACCTCTGGAGAAGAGTGCCCTAAGCACTCGACCAGAGCTGTACTGAGAGGGGTAAAGACACTTCAATGGTATTGCAAGCTAGCTTAACTTAAGGTGTTAAATTTTGGACTTGAAAACAGGGCTCAGGGGATTCCTTCTGATATCCCCTAGTGGATGAATCTGCCAACATATACTGCAGGCCTTGGTATGACATCTTTCATTGAGATCAATCACATAAAGAAGTACCTGAAGTGGACAATTTTGTACGTTGTTGAAAATCCACCAGACAAATGGGATATCCGGAAAAACTGCTTCTCTAAAAAGAACAAATGTGGATCATGTTACTAAGAACCCATCATGTGGGTATGAATGAACAATCTAAGCAGAATACTTTGTTTTTAATATTAATACCACTTGCAATGGCATTACTGCTTGCAATGGTACTTCATATCCCTTAGAGCAACTTTTAAAAATGCATGATAAACACAAGGTATAATTTCCAATATAACACATTTTCACCAATGCATCTGGTGAAATAGCCTGGATTCATGTAAAAAACCTCTGCTTTACAAACATGAAAGCTGCCATTTCTAATTCCAAGATGATGCCAGTTATAGTCGCACTGAATAGAACACTTTCTTACAATACCCAAATCAACACATTCAGAAAATTAAAGTTGGTTCATAAATAATGATGACTCTCATATAGTCTCCTGACAAGCAACATACCCTAGTAGTATACAATAAGAAAGTCTTAAATGTATTTTTAGAACAGGTAAATATTAGTAAACAATTATTGTCTACAGAGTGCTAATAAAGATTCATATTTTTCTTAGATGCCAAGTGACATATCCAATGACACATGAAGTAGGCTATTGTCTTTCCAAAGAAAACACAGATTTCTGGCAGGTACTTGCACACTATTTGGAAAACACCAAAGTGGCAAATCCCGTATTACAAGATACATATATACTGATGGACCATGATTGTTTAATGTTTTCCAAGTGGTAGCATTGGAAAACATTGGTTACATTTCACCCCATTTACGTAGGACTATAGAACCCTGAATGTCGAACTATAGAGCTACTCAGGTTCCACCTTGTGATGATGTGGGTTCAGTAAAAACTAAAGATATGTCTCCCAAGGATCTAAGGAACTCAGACACTAACCAAATGCATTTATTCTGATTTATTCAGTTTTTGAGTGAACTCTTCTTTATTGATGGCATGTCATTCAAAGATGACTGTTACCTAAAATATAGTCATGAAGAAGACTGTGAGAACAAATGTACCCATTTGTTGAAATAAGCCAGTTGATAAAGTTTAACATAGGAAAAGAACTATTATAGAAAAACAATATTATACATTTCAATAAAAAATAATTTACCTTATCACATGTGTTGTGTGCTTTGAACAAAAACACGTATTTCTCTTATGGAGAAATGTATGTTGAGTTTAAACAAACGATAGAGGTCCAGGAATGAATGCAAAGACTTATGCAAGTATGAATGTGGTACGCATGAACAAACCTAGAGAGGACATCCAGTTCTTCATAACCCAGGCAGGCCAAATGCCATCAAGAAACACTAACATTAGTTCCACACATAATCTTAACAAGGCAGATGAGCACAGGGTTCCGTTCCTTAACTTTAGACAACTACGCTCATCTGAAAATAAGGAGGAGGGTGGTCTGCACATCTAGGCTCAAGGAAGCCTTTGGCCAAGGCCAATCCAAGAGTAGAGACTTACAGGAACAAACAGAGCAGTCAGTCAGAGCACACATTGCCCCAATCATCTTATCTGCGCCCGGGAAAGAGGATGGCGTTCCTGAGAGATCTGATGTTAAAGAGAGAGAGAGAAGAGCTTGAGAGTGATTGAAGGAGAAAAGAGGAGGGACTGAAGGAGGAGAAGGGAAAGTAGAAGCAAAACCAGTTGGAGGAGTAGGAGTAAGGTATAGCAGGGATAAGGGGGGTAGTATGAGTGACATCTGAAGTAGGAGGAGGCAGAGGAGCAAAGGTGGAAGGAGGAGCAGTGGTAATGGTTTGAACAGGATGGCAAGAGCTGGAGACTCACCTGCATCTTGACCCTGGGACCAGGAGGGAGTCAGCTCCAGGGGACCATGGTAATCCAATCAGAGGCAGAGAATTCAGTCCAAGGTAGAGAGCCTATTGTGATACCTGGGGTCAGGGGTTATCAGAAGTCAGGGAGAGAGTGCTAAATAGGTTGCTGAAGTGAGCAAGGGATTTATATCTCTTCAAGGTTGCTGAGGCCTATAAGGAGTGCTATATCCATCATAATGTTGCAGAGTAAGTCAAACGCTTTATATCCCTGAGGCGGGGGCATTGAATGGAACACTACAAATCACAGGTGAAGTAATTCCAGAAAGGCTGGGTTCAAACTAAGATGTCAGTGAACAGGCTATCAGCACTACTCCAAGACCTTCGATTAAGAATCTAGGTAGAAACAATTCCACCCATAACGACCAATGTAAGGGGGGATACCTACCCTAGATGTCCCAGGCATGACAGCTAAACCCAGGTGACCATTGTGCAGTAGGAGGAATTGCACAAATGCCTATGCAAGAACTGTGAGAACATGCCGGGTCAAGTGATCACTCACGGCTGTCCAACATCCCAGGGGGCAATGACGACAGGACCAACAATGAGCTATGACCAGTATCTCAGAGGGTCAGACCCCACCACAACTAAAGAAGTACGTTGGGACACTTCAACTTCCTAAAACCATGATGTTTTTCTAAGGGCAACCTATCAGGAACCTTGCTTTCTAGATCAGGGCTTGGACATTTCTACTCAGGACCAATGGTCTGTCTAGAAAGGAAGATGAATCATATCATACTGGTTGATCATCCTGGTCCTTTTGTGACCCTTTTGTATTTATGGCAAACAAGCTCCTTAGTTTTGTTGTTTAAATGAACTCCTAAGTACCATAGGCGTGCTCCCAACCAGGTCTTCTGCGTCTTACTGGCTAGGTGTTTAGGCGTGCATGAGGTCAGCAGCCAAAAGTTAGGCAGGGAGAGTTTGGGGTAGAGGGAGCTATTTATTGTTATGCATGGCACAAATGGTATTTTGCCAAATATTTATTTCCCAAGATTTTACAAGGATTTTGATCAATCTGGATTTAAACAGAGGGTTGAGCCAAAACAATTGACGATGAAGCCTTTCTCAATACAGCCATTTACAAAACTTCAGATATCGCTGTTTGTAAGCATTATCTTCCACTGTAGGAGGCTGTGACATTTCCCACGCTGCATAACACTGCTTCTCGTGGACATATGTAATCTCAGGTGACATGCAATGTGCCCTTTTTAGCAATAGGAAATAGTAATAATA
Organism: Ambystoma mexicanum; assembly: GCF_040938575.1. Classification (NCBI taxonomy): domain Eukaryota; kingdom Metazoa; phylum Chordata; class Amphibia; order Caudata; family Ambystomatidae; genus Ambystoma; species Ambystoma mexicanum. Next base: position 1,102,383,401 of record NC_090924.1, on the reverse strand, counting down.
ATAATGATAATAATAGTAATAATAATAATAATAATAATACACCTAGATCCACACACCCTGCACTCCCCACCCTATCTGCTCCCTACTATCTCCTCCCCTGGTTGCTTGTAGATCTCTTGCTGTCAATTTCCTGCCTTTGCCCTACCCTGTCAGCTACCTGCTCCCTTTTTCGCTGCGTCCATCACTGTGTTCTTCCCCCTACTATGGTAAAGGGCTCCATTGCTTCCCAAAGCTATGTGCACACTCACTAAATAGCCTAATAATAGGTAATGATACATTTCGGCAAACCAGCCAATATATATTTGCTTCTCTTTCCCTATTGTGGATACACCAAAGACGATGGCTATTCACCTGTGCTACAATATATATATATATATATATATATATATTACATGGCCAGGGTAGTGGCTATGTAGTTATGGTTAAGTTGCTGTTTCCATAGGAAGAGCAATTTTTGGGCGGCTTATAACTACGCTCTCCCTCGAATCCACACCAAACTTTGCAATAAAAGTATTTGGGTCACTCTGATTTCTTTTGCAAAGTTTGGTGAGGATTCGTCCAGGGGGGGCAAAGTTATAGGGGGGGTCCCAAAACTTTTTTTTTTCCCATAGACATAATGGGAAAAAACTTTGCTCACGCCTACAGCCCAAACCGCTGGACGGATTTACACCAAATTTGCGGCAGGAGCGTCGGATTGGTCCCAAAGGCATGCTTTGCTTTATTTGGTGTAAATACATCCAGTAGTTTTTAAAAAAATGACAAAAATGGAAGTGAAAAAAATTAGTGATATCTGTGTTTGCTTGGCGGACACACTTCCCTGTTCGCTCCGCGGACAGGACGGTGATTGGGCAAGCAGCTTGCGTGATGTCCGCGGACATCTGACGTGCTCTCTCATTGGATGCGGTGAAAGCGTGCAGTGCGTCTGGCTTCAGAGACGCCTGCCATCTTTGTTCCTCGCATGAGAGGCTTTGTATCCCGCCTGCACAGTAAGTCCCCCACCTCCGCTCATGCCCGTGTCTGTCTCCTGTTTCTCCCATCCCCCCACTCATGCCCCGTGTGTCCTTCTTTTCACCCCCACTCATGCTCCGTGTCTTCCCTTTTCCTCCATCCCCCCGCTCACGCCATCGGCACACCACGGTGGCCAGCGGGGGGCCGAGGAGCGGGATCTGCCGCCTGCACACAAAGTCTTTCTCCCTCCCGCCCACCCCCCACTCATGTCCGTGTGTCTTTCTCCCTCCCGCACACCCCCCGCTCATGTCCGTGTGTCTTTCTCCCTCCCACCCACCCCTGCTCATGTCCCTGTGTCTCTCCCCTTCCCCTCACCCCCCGCTCATGCCTTGTGTGTCTCTCTCCCTACCCCCCACCCCAGCTCTTGCCCCGTGTGTCTGTCTAACTCCCGCCCACCCCCGCTCTTGCCCCATGTGTCTCTTTCCCCCTCCCGCCCACCCCCGCTCTTGCCCTGTGTTTCTTTCCCCCTCCGGCCCACCCCTGCTCTTGCCCCGTGTCTCTTTCCCCCTCTCGCCCACCCCTGCTCTTGCCCCGTGTCTCTTTCCCCCTCCTGCCCACCCCCGCTCTTGCCCTGTGTCTCTTTCCCCCTCCCGCCCCCACCCCCGCTCTTGCCCCGTGTCTCTTTCCCCCTCCCGCCCACCCCCGCTCTTGCCCCGTGTCTCTTTCCCCCTCCCGTCCACTCCTGCTCTTGTCCCGTGTCTCTTTCCCCCTCCCGCCCACCCCCGCTCTTGCCCCGTGTCTCTTTCCCCCTCCCGCCCACCCCCGCTCTTGCCCCGTGTCTCTTTCCCCCTCCCACCCACCCCCGCTCTTGACCCGTGTCTCTTTCCCCCTCTCGCCCACCGCCGCTCTTGCCCTGTGTCTCTTTCTGCCTCCTGCCCACCCCCGCTCTTGCCCCGTGTCTCTTTCTCCTTCCCGCCCACCCCCGCTCTTGCCCCGTGTCTTTCCCCCTCCCGTCCACCCCCGCTCTTGCCCCGTGTCTTTCCCCCTCCCGCCCACCCAGCTCTTGCCCCGTGTCTTTCCCCCTCGCGCCCACCCCGCTCTTGCCCCGTGTGTCTCTCCCCCTCCCGCCCACCCCACGCTCATGTCCCGTGTGTCTCTCTCCCTCCCCCCACCCCCCGCTCATGCCCCGTGTGTCTCTCTCCCTCCCCCCCACCCCCCGCTCATGCCCCGTGTGTCTCTCTCCCTCCCCCACCCCCGCTCATGCCCCGTGTCTCTCTCCCTCCCCCCACCCATCGCTCATGCCCCGTGTGTCTCTCTCCCTCCCCCCCACCCCCCGCTCATGCCCCATGTGTCTCTCTCCCTCCCCCCACCCCCGCTCATGCCCCGTGTGTCTCTCTCCCTCCCGCCCACCCCCGCTCATGCCCCGTGTGTCTCTCTCCCTCCCCCACCCCCGCTCATGCCCCGTGTCTCTCTCCCTCCCCCCCGCTCATGCCCCGTGTGTCTCTCTCCCTCCCCCCCACCCATCGCTCATGTCCCGTGTGTCTCTCTCCCTCCCCCCCACCCCCTGCTCATGCCCCATGTGTCTCTCTCCCTCCACCCACCCCCGCTCATGCCCCGTGTGTCTCTCTCCCTCCCGCCCACCCCCCGCTCATGCCCCGTGTGTCTCTCTGACTCCCGCCCACCCCCCGCTCATGCCCCGTGTGTCTGTCTCCCTCCCCCCACCCCCAGCTCATGCCCCGTGTGTCTCTCTCCCTCCCCCCACCCCCGCTCATGCCCCGTGTCTGTCTACTGTTCTCCCCACCCCCGCTCATGCCCCGTATCTGTCTCCTGTTCCCCTCATGTGCCGTGTCTGTCTCCTGTTGCCCCCCACGCCCCCCGCTCATGCCCCATGTCTGTCTCCTGTTCTCCCCACCTCCAGCTCATGCCCAGTGTCTGTGTCCTGTTCCCCCCACCCCCGCTCATGCCCCGTGTCTATCTCCTGTTGCCCCCCACCCCCTGCTCATGCCCTGTGTCTGTCTCCTGTTCCCCCCACCCGCTCATGCCCCGTGTCTGTCTCCTGTTCCCCCCACCCGCTCATGCCCCGTGTCTCTCTCTTGTTGCCCCCCACCCCCGCTCATGCCCCGTGTCTGTCTCCTGTTCTCCCCACCCCCCGCTCATGCCCCGTGTCTGTCTCCTGTTCTCCCCACCCCCCGCTCATGCCCTGTGTCTGTCTCCTGTTCCTCTGTTGCCCCCCCGCTCATGCCCCGTGTCTGTTCTCCCCACCCCCCGCTCATGCCCTGTGTCTGTTCTTCCCCCCACCCCCCGCTCATGCCCTGTGTCTGTCTCCTGTTCCTCCCACCCCCGCTCATGCCCCGTGTCTGTCTCCTGTTCCTCTGTTGCCCCCCCCGCTCACGCCCCGTGTCTGTTCTCCCCACCCCCCGCTCATGCCCTGTGTCTGTTCTTCCCCCCACCCCCCGCTCATGCCCTGTGTCTGTCTCCTGTTCCCCCCACCCCTCGCTCATGCACCGTGTCTGTCTCCTGTTGCCCCCACCCCCTGCTCATGCCCCGTGTCTCTCCTGTTGCCCCCCACCCCCCGTTCATGCCCTGTGTCTGTCTCCTGTTGCCCCCAACCCCCTGCTCATGCCCAGTGTCTGTCTCCTGTTCTCCCCACCCCCCGTTCATGCCCCGTGTCTGTCTCCTGTTGCCCCCCACCCTCTGCTCATGCCCCGTGTCTCTCTCCTGTTGCCCCCCACCCCCTGCTCATGCCCGTGTCTGTCTCCTGTAACACCCCACCCCCCGCTCATGCCCCGTGTCTGTCTCCTGTGCCTCCAACCCCCCGCTCATGCCCCGTGTCTGTCTCCTGTTGTCCCCCACCCCCCCGCTCATGCCCCATGTCTGTTCTCCCCACGCCCCGCTCATGCCCCGTGTCTGTTGCTCCCCCCCACCCCCCGCTCATGCCCCGTGTCTGTCTCCTGTTCCCCCCACCCCTCGCTCATGCCCCGTGTCTGTCTCCTGTTCCCCCCACCCCCCGCTCATGCCCCGTGTGTTTCTCTGCCTCCCGCCCAACCCCTGCTCATGCCCCGTGTGTCTGTCTCCCCCCCACCCCCGCTCATGCCCCGTGTGTCTCTCTCCCTCCCCCCACCCCCGCTCATGCCCCGTGTCTGTCTACTGTTCTCCCCACCCCCTGCTCATGCCCCGTATCTGTCTCCTGTTCCCCTCATGTGCCGTGTCTGTCTCCTGTTGCCCCCCACCCCCGCTCATGCCCCGTGTCTCTCTCCTGTTGCCCCCCACCCCCGCTCATGCCCCGTGTCTGTCTCCTGTTGCCCCCCACCCCCGCTCATGCCCCGTGTCTATCTCCTGTTGCCCCCACCCGCTCATGCCCCGTGTCTGTCTCCTGTTCCCCCCACCCGCTCATGCCCCGTGTCTCTCTCTTGTTGCCCCCACCCCCCACTCATGCCCTGTGTCTGTCTCCTGTTCCTCCCACCCCCCCGCTCATGCCCCGTGTCTGTCTCCTGTTCCCCTCATGTGCCGTGTCTGTCTCCTGTTGCCACCCATGCCCCCGCTCATGCCCCGTGTCTGTCTCCTGTTCTCCCCACCTCCCGCTCATGCCCAGTGTCTGTGTCCTGTTCCCCCCACCCCCGCTCATGCCCCGTGTCTATCTCCTCTTGCCCCCCACCCCCCGCTCATGCCCCGTGTCTGTCTCCTGTTCCCCCCACCCGCTCATGCCCCGTGTCTGTCTCCTGTTCCCCCCACCCGCTCATGCCCCGTGTCTCTCTCTTGTTGCCCCCCACCCCCGCTCATGCCCCGTGTCTGTCTCCTGTTCTCCCCACCCCCCGCTCATGCCCCGTGTCTGTCTCCTGTTCCTCCCACCCCCCCGCTCATGTCCCGTGTCTGTCTCCTGTTGCCCCCCACCCCCCCGCTCATGCCCCGTGTCTGTTCTCCCCACCCCCCGCTCATGCCCCGTGTCTGTCTCCTGTTGCCCCCACCCCCCGCTCATGCCCGTGTCTCTCCTGTTGCCCCCCACCCGCCGCTCATGCCCCGTGTCTGTCTCCTGTTGCCCCCAACCCCCTCCTCATGCCTCGTGTCTGTCTCCTGTTCTCCCCACCCCCGCTCATGCTCCGTGTCTGTCTCCTGTTCCCCTCCACCCCCCGCTCATGCCCCGTGTCTGTCTCCTGTTGCCCCCCACCCCCGCTCATGCCCCGTGTCTCTCTCCTGTTGCCCCCCACCCCCGCTCATGCCCCGTGTCTGTCTCCTGTTGCCCCCCACCCCCGCTCATGCCCCGTGTCTCTCTCCTGTTGCCCCCATCCCCCCTCATGCCCCGTGTCTGTTCTCCCCACCCCCCGCTCATGCCCCGTGTCTGTTGTTCCCCCCACCCCCCGCTCATGCCCCGTGTCTGCCTCCTTTTCCCCCCACCCCTCGCTCATGCCCCGTGTCTGTCTCCTGTTCCCCCCTCCCCCCGCTCATGCCCCGTGTCTGTCTCCTGTTCCCCTCATGTGCCGTGTCTGTCTCCTGTTGCCCCCCACGCCCCCCGCTCAGGCCCCATGTCTGTCTCCTGTTCTCCCCACCTCCCGCTCATGCCCAGTGTCTGTGTCCTGTTCCCCCCACCCACGCTCATGCCCCGTGTCTATCTCCTGTTGCCCCCCACCCCCCGCTCATGCCCCGTGTCTGTCTCCTGTTCCCCCCACCCGCTCATGCCCTGTGTCTGTCTCCTGTTCCCCCCACCCGCTCATGCCCGTGTCTCTCTCTTGTTGCCCCCCACCCCCGCTCATGCCCCGTGTCTGTCTCCTGTTCTCCCCACCCCCCGCTCATGCCCCGTGTCTGTCTCCTGTTCCTCCCACCCCCTCGCTCATGCCCTGTGTCTGTCTCCTGTTGCCTCCACCCCCCCGCTCATGCCCCGTGTCTGTTCTCCCCACCCCCTGCTCATGCCCCGTGTCTGTCTCCTGTTCCCCCCACCCCTCGCTCATGCCCCGTGTATGTCTCCTGTTGCCCCCACCCCCCGCTCATGCCCCGTGTCTCTCCTGTTGCCCCCCCACCCCCCGCTCATTCCCCGTGTCTGTCTCCTGTTCTCCTGTTGCCCCAACCCCTGCTCATGCCCGTGTCTGTCTCCTGTTCTCCCCACCCCCCGCTCATGCTCTGTGTCTGTCTCCTGTTCCCCTCCACCCCCCGCTCATGCCTCGTGTCTGTCTCCTGTTGCCCCCCACTCCCGCTCATGCCCCGTGTCTCTCCTGTTGCCCCCCCACCCCCCGCTCATTCCCCGTGTCTGTTCTCCCCACCCCCTGCTCATGCCCCGTGTCTGTCTCCTGTTCCCCCCACCCCTCGCTCATGCCCCGTGTATGTCTCCTGTTGCCCCCACCCCCCGCTCATGCCCCGTGTCTCTCCTGTTGCCCCCCCACCCCCCGCTCATTCCCCGTGTCTGTCTCCTGTTGCCCCAACCCCTGCTCATGCCCGTGTCTGTCTCCTGTTCTCCCCACCCCCCGCTCATGCTCTGTGTCTGTCTCCTGTTCCCCTCCACCCCCCCGCTCATGCCCCGTGTCTGTTCTCCCCACCCCAAGCTCATGCCCCGTGTCTGTTGTTCCACCCCACCCCCCGCTCATGCCCCGTGTCTGTCTCCTGTGCCTCCACCCCTCGCTCATGCCCCGTGTCTGTCTCCTGTTCCCCCCTCCCCCCGCTCATGCCCCGTGTCTCTCCTGTTGCCCCCCGCCCCCGCTCATGGCCGTGTGTCTCTCCCCTCCCCCCACCCCCCGCTCATGTCTGTGTGTCTCTCCCCACCCGCCCACCCCCCGCTCATGTCCGTGTGTCTCTCCCCTCCCGCCCACCCCCCGCTCATGTCCCTGTGTCTCTCCCCTTCCCCTCACCCCCCGCTCATGCCTTGTGTGTCTCTCTCCCTACCCCCACCCCAGCTCTTGCCCCGTGTGTCTGTCTAACTCCCGCCCACCCCCGCTCTTGCCCCGTGTCTCTTTCCCCCTCCCGCCCACCCCCGCTCTTGCCCCGTGTTTCTTTCCCCCTCCAGCCCACCCACGCTCTTGCCCCGTGTCTCTTTCCCCCTCTCGCCCACCCCTGCTCTTGCCCCGTGTCTCTTTCCCCCTCCCGCCCACCCCTGCTCTTGCCCCGTGTCTCTTTCCCCCTCCCACCCCCACCCCAGCTCTTGCCCCGTGTCTCTTTCCCCCTCCCGCCCACCCCCGCTCTTGCCCTGTGTCTCTTTCGACCTCCCGTCCACTCCGCTCTTGTCCCGTGTCTCTTTCCCCCTCCCGCCCACCCCCGCTCTTGCCCCGTGTCTCTTTCCCCCTCCCGCCCACCCCCGCTCTTGCCCCGTGTCTCTTTCCCCCTCCCACCCACCCCCGCTCTTGCCCTGTGTCTCTTTCTGCCTCCCGCCCACCCCCGCTCTTGCCCCGTGTCTCTTTCTCCTTCCCGCCCACCCCCGCTCTTGCCCCGTGTGTTTCCCCCTCCCGCCCACCCCCGCTCTTGCCCCGTGTCATTCCCCCTCCCGCCCACCCAGCTCTTGCCCCGTGTCTTTCCCCCTCGCGCCCACCCCGCTCTTGCCCCGTGTGTCTCTCCCACTCCCGCCCACCCCACGCTCATGTCCCGTGTGTCTCTCTCCCTCCCCCCACCCCCCGCTCATGCCCCGTGTGTCTCTCTCCCTCCCCCCCAACCCCCGCTCATGCCCCGTATGTCTCTCTCCCTCCCCCACCCCTGCTCATGCCCCGTGTCTCTCTCCCTCCCCCCCACCCCCCGCTCATGCCCCGTGTGTCTCTCTCCCTCCCCCCACCCATCGCTCATGCCCCGTGTGTCTCTCTCCCTCCCCCCAACCCCCGCTCATGCCCCATGTGTCTCTCTCCCTCCCCCCACCCCCGCTCATGCCCCGTGTGTCTCTCTCCCTCCCGCCCACCCCCGTTCATGCCCCGTGTGTCTCTCTCCCTCCCCCACCCCCGCTCATGCCCCGTGTGTCTCTCTCCCTCCCCCCCACCCATCGCTCATGTCCTGTGTGTCTCTCTCCCTCCCCCCACCCCCCGCTCATGCCCCATGTGTCTCTCTCCCTCCCCCCACCCCCGCTCATGCCCCGTGTGTCTCTCTCCCTCCCGCCCACCCCCCGCTCATGACCCGTGTGTCTCTCTGCCTCCCGCCCACCCCCCGCTCATGCCCCGTGTGTCTCTCTCCCTCCCCCCACCCCCGCTCATGCCCCGTGTCTGTCTACTGTTCTCCCCACCCCCCGCTCATGCCCCGTATCTGTCTCCTGTTCCCCTCATGTGCCGTGTCTGTCTCCTGTTGCCCCCCACGCCCCCCGCTCATGCCCCGTGTCTGTCTCCTGTTCTCCCCACCTCCCGCTCATGCCCAGTGTCTGTGTCCTGTTCCCCCCACCGCCGCTCATGCCCCGTGTCTGTCTCCTGTTCCCACCACCCGCTCATGCCCCGTGTCTCTCTCTTGTTGCCCCCCACCCTCGCTCATGCCCCGTGTCTGTCATGCTCATGTCTCCTTTTCTCCCCACCCCCCGCTCATGCCCCGTGTCTGTCTCCTGTTCCTCCCACCCCCCCCGCTCATGCCCTGTGTCTGTCTCCTGTTGCCCCCCCCAATCATGCCCCGTGTCTGTTCTCCCCACCCCCCGCTCATGCCCTGTGTCTGTTGTTCCCCCCACCCCCGCTCATGCCCTGTGTCTGTCTCCTGTTCCCCCCACCCCTCGCTCATGCCCCGTGTCTGTCTCCTGTTGCCACCACTCCCTGGTCATGCCCCGTGTCTCTCCTGTTGCTCCCCACCCCCCGTTCATGCCCCGTGTCTGTCTCCTGTTGCCCCCAACCCCCTGCTCATGCCCCGTGTCTGTCTCCTGTTCTCCCCACCCCCCGTTCATGCCCCGTGTCTGTCTCCTGTTGCCCCCCACCCCCTGCTCATGCCCCGTGTCTCTCTCCTGTTGCCCCCCACCCCCTGCTCATGCCCGTGTCTGTCTCCTGTAACCCCCCACCCCCCGCTCATGCCCCGTGTCTGTCTCCTGTGCCTCCAACCCCCCGCTCATGCCCCGTGTCTGTCTCCTGTTGTCCCCCACCGCCCCGCTCATGCCCCATGTCTGTTCTCCCCACGCCCCGCTCATGCCCCGTGTCTGTTGCTCACCCCCACCCCCGCTCATGCCCCGTGTCTGTCTCCTCTTCCCCCCACCCCTCGCTCATGCCCCGTGTCTGTCTCCTGTTCCCCCCACCCCCCGCTCATGCCCCGTGTGTTTCTCTGCCTCCCGCCCAACCCCTGCTCATGCCCCGTGTGTCTGTCTCCCCCCCACCCCCGCTCATGCCCCGTGTGTCTCTCTCCCTCCCCCCACCCCCGCTCATGCCCCGTGTCTGTCTACTGTTCTCCCCACCCCCTGCTCATGCCCCGTATCTGTCTCCTGTTCCCCTCATGTGCCGTGTCTGTCTCCTGTTGCCCCCCACGCCCCCCGCTCATGCCCCGTGTCTGTCTCCTGTTCTCCCCACCCCCAGCTCATGCCCTGTGTCTGTGTCCTGTTCCCCCCACCCCCGCTCATGCCCCGTGTCTATCTCCTGTTGCCCCCCACCCGCTCATGCCCCATGTCTGTCTCCTGTTCCCCCCACCCACTCATGCCCCGTGTCTCTCTCTTGTTGCCCCCCACCCCCCGCTCATACCCCGTGTCTGTCTCCTGTTCTCCCCACCCCCCGCTCATGCCCCGTGTCTGTCTCCTGTTCCTCCCACCCCCCCGCTCATGCCCCGTGTCTGTCTCCTGTTCCCCTCATGTGCCGTGTCTGTCTCCTGTTGCCCCCCATGCTCCCGCTCATGCCCCGTGTCTGTCTCCTGTTCTCCCCACCTCCCGCTCATGCCCAGTGTCTGTGTCCTGTTCCCCCCACCCCCGCTCATGCCCCGTGTCTATCTCCTGTTGCCCCCCACCCCCCGCTCATGCCCCGTGTCTGTCTCCTGTTCCCCCCACCCGCTCATGCCCATTGTCTGTCTCCTGTTCCCCCCACCCGCTCATGCCCCGTGTCTCTCTCTTGTTGCCCCCCACCCCCGCTCATGCCCCGTGTCTGTCTCCTGTTCCTCCCACCCCAACGGTCATGTCCCGTGTCTGTCTCCTGTTGCCCCCCGCTCATGCCCCGTGTCTGTTCTCCCCACACACCCCGCTCATGCCCCATGTCTGTCTCCTGTTTCCCCCACCCCTCGCTCATGCCCCGTGTCTGTCTCCTGTTGCCCCCATCCCCCGCTCATGCCCGTGTCTCTCCTGTTGCCCCCCACCCGCCGCTCATGCCCCGTGTCTGTCTCCTGTTGCCCCCAACCCCCTGCTCATGCCCCGTGTCTGTCTCCTGTTCTCCCCACCACCCGCTCATGCTCCGTGTCTGTCTCCTGTTCCCCTCCACCCCCCGCTCATGCCCCGTGTCTGTCTCCTGTTGCCCCCCACCCCCGCTCATGCCCCGTGTCTCTCTCCTGTTGCCCCCCACCCCCCGCTCATGCCCCGTGTCTGTCTCCTGTTGCCCCCCATCCCCCGCTCATGCCCCGTGTCTCTCTCCTGTTGCCCCCCATCCCCCGGCTCATGCCCCGTGTCTGTTCTCCCCACCCCCTCTCATGCCCCGTGTCTGTTGTTCCCCCCACCCCCCGCTCATGCCCCGTGTCTGCCTCCTGTTCCCCCCACCCCTCGCTCATGCCCCGTGTCTGTCTCCTGTTCCCCCCTCCCCCGCTCATGCCCCGTGTCTGTCTCCTGTTCCCCTCATGTGCTGTGTCTGTCTCCTGTTGCCCCCCACGCCCCCCGCTCATGCCCCATGTCTGTCTCCTGTTCTCCCCACCTCCCGCTCATGCCCAGTGTCTGTGTCCTGTTCCCCCCACCCCCGCTCATGCCCCGTGTCTATCTCCTGTTGCCCCCCACCCCCCGCTCATGCCCCGTGTCTGTCTCCTGTTCCCCCGACCCGCTCATGCCCTGTGTCTGTCTCCTGTTCCCCCCACCCGCTCATGCCTGTGTCTCTCTCTTGTTGCCTCCCACCCCCGCTCATGCCCCGTGTCTGTCTCCTGTTCTCCCCACCCCCCGCTCATGCCCCGTGTCTGTCTCCTGTTCCTCCCACCCCCCCGCTCATGCCCTGTGTCTGTCTCCTGTTGCCTCCACCCCCCGCTCATGCCCCGTGTCTGTTCTCCCCACCCCCCGCTCATGCCCCGTGTCTGTCTCCTGTTCCCCCCACCCCTCGCTCATGCCCCGTGTATGTCTCCTGTTGCCCCCACCCCCCGCTCATGCCCCGTGTCTCTCCTGTTGCCCCCCACCCCCTGCTCATGCCCCGTGTCTGTCTCCTGTTGCCCCCAACCCCTGCTCATGCCCGTGTCTGTCTCCTGTTCTCCCCACCCCCGCTCATGCTCCGTGTCTGTCTCCTGTTCCCCTCCACCCCCCGCTCATGCCCCGTGTCTGTCTCCTGTTGCCCCCCACCCCCGCTCATGCCCCGTGTCTGGCTCCTGTTGCCCCCCACCCCCCGCTCATACCCCGTGTCTCTCTCCTGTTGCCCCCCACCCCCTGCTCATGCCCGTGTCTGTCTCCTGTAACCCCCACCCCCCGCTCATGCCCCGTGTCTGTCTCCTGTGCCTCCCACCCCCCGCTCATGCCCCGTGTCTGTCTCCTGTTGTCCCCCACCCCCCCGCTCATGCCCCGTGTCTGTTCTCCCCACCCCCCGCTCATGCCCCGTGTCTGTTGTTCCCCCCACCCCCCGCTCATGCCCCGTGTCTTTCTCCTGTTCCCCCACCCCTCGCTCATGCCCCGTGTCTGTCTCCTGTTCCCCCCTCCCCCCGCTCATGCCCCGTGTCTCTCCTGTTGCCCCCCGCCCCCGCTCATGCCCCGTGTGTCTCTCTCCCTCCCGCCCACCCCCCGCTCATGCCCCGTGTGTCTCTCTGCCTCCCGCCCAACCCCTGCTCATGCCCCGTGTGTCTGTCTCCCCCCACCCCCCGCTCATGCCCCGTGTGTCTCTCTCGCTCCCCCCACCCCCGCTCATGCCCCGTGTCTGTCTACTGTTCTCCCCACCCCCCGCTCATGCCCCGTATCTGTCTCCTGTTCCCCTCATGTGCCGTGTCTGTCTCCTGTTGCCCCCCAAGCCGCCCGCTCATGCCCTGTGTCTGTCTCCTGTTCTCCCCACCCCCAGCTCATGCCCAGTGTCTGTGTCCTGTTCCCCCCACCCCCTGCTCATGCCCCGTGTCTGTCTCCTGTTCCCCCACCCGCTCATGCCCCATGTCTGTCTCCTGTTCCCCCCACCCGGTCATGCCCCGTGTCTGTCTCCTGTTGCCCCCCACCCCCCCGCTCATGCCCCGTGTCTGTTCTCCCCACCCCCCGCTCATGCCCCGTGTCTGTTGTTCCCCCCACACACCACTCATACCCCGTGTCTGTCTCCTGTTCCTCCCACCCCTCGCTCATGCCCCGTGTCTGTCTCCTGTGCCCCCCACCCCGCTCATGCCCCGTGTCTCTCCTGTTGCCCCCACCCCCTGCTCATGCCCTGTGTCTCTCCTGTTGCCCCCACCCCCTGCTCATGCCCCGTGTCTGTCTCCTGTTGCCCCCAACCCCCTGCTCATTCCCCGTGTCTGTCTCCTGTTCTCCCCACCCCCCGCTCATGCTCCGTGTCTGTCTCCTGTTCCCCTCCACCCCCCGCTCATGCCCCGTGTCTGTCTCCTGTTGCCCCCACCCCCGCTCATGCCCTGTGTCTGTCTCCTGTTGCCCCCCACCCCCTGCTCATGCCCGTGTCTGTCTCCTGTAACCCCCCACCCCCCGCTCATGCCCCGTGTCTGTCTCCTGTGCCTCTGCCTCCCACCCCCCGCTCATGCCCCGTGTCTGTCTTCTGTTGTCCCCCACCCCCCGCTCATGCCCCGTGTCTGTTCTCCCTACCCCCCGCTCATGCCCCGTGTCTGTTCTCCCCACCCCCCGCTCATGCCCCGTGTCTGTTGTTCCCCCCACCCCCATTCATGCCCCGTGTCTGTCGCCTGTTCCCCCCACCCCTCGCTCATGCCCCGTGTCTGTCTCCTGTTCCCCCTCCCCCTGCTCATGCCCCGTGTCTCTCCTGTTGCCCCCCGCCCCCGCTCATGCCCCGTGTCTGTCTCCTGTTCTCCCCACCCCCCGCTCATGCCCCGTGTCTGTCTCCTGTTCCTCCCACCCCCCACTCATGCCCCGTGTCTGTCTCCTGTTGACCCCCACCCCCCCGCTCATGCCCTGTGTCTGTTCTCCCCACCCCCCGCTCATGCCCCGTGCCTGTTGTTCCCCCCCACCCCCCGCTCATGCCCTGTGTCTGTCTCCTGTTGCCCCCACCCCTCGCTCATGCCCCGTGTCTGTCTCCTGTTCCCCTCACCCCCCGCTCATGCCCCGTGTCTCTCCTGTTGCCCCCCACCCCCCGCTCATGCCCCGTGTCTCTCCTGTTGCCCCCCACCCCCCGCTCATGCCCCGTGTCTGTCTCCTGTTACCCCCCACCCCCCGCTCATGCCCCATGTCTGTCTCCTGTTCTCCCCACCCCCCGCTCATGCTCCGTGTCTGTCTCTTGTTCCCCCCACCCCCTGCTCATGCCCCGTGTCTGTCTCCTGTTGCCCCCGCTCATGCCCCGTGTCTGTCTCCTGTTGCCCCCTGCTCACGCCCCGTGTCGCTCTCCTGTTGCCCCCCGCTCATGCCCTGTGTCTGTCTCCTGTACCCCCCACCCCCCGCTCATGCCCCGTGTCTGTCTCCTGTTCTCCCTATCCCCCGCTCATGCTCTGTGTCTGTCTCCTGTTTCCCCCACCCCCCGCTCATGCCCCGTGTCTGTCTCCTGTTGCCCCCACCCGCCGCTCATGCCCCGTGTCTGTCTCCTGTTGCCCCCCACCCCCGCTCATGCCCCGTGTCGCTCTCCTGTTGCCTCCCATCCCCCGCTCATGCCCTGTGGCTGTCTCCTGTACTCCCCCACCCCCCGCTCATGCCCCGTGTCTGTCTCCTGTACCCCCCCACCCCCCACTCATGCACCGTGTCTCTCTCCTGTTGCCCCCCACTCCCCCGCTCATGCCCCATGTCTGTCTTCTGTTCCCCCCACCCCCTGCTCATGCCCCGTGTCTGTCTCCTGTTTCCCCCACCCCCCTCTCATGCCCCGTGTCAGTCTCCTGTTGCCCCCACCCATGCCCTGTCTCTGTCTCCTGTACCTCCCCACTCCGCGCTCATGCCCTGTGTCTCTCTCCTGTTGCCCCCCACCCCCCCGCTCATGCCCCGTGTCTGTCTCCTGTTGCCCCCCACCCCCACGCTCATGCCCCGTGTCTGTCTCCTGTTCTGCCCATCCCTGCTCATGCCCCGTATCTGTCTCCTGTTCCCCCCATCCCCCGCTCCTGCCCCGTGTCTGTCTCCTGTTCTCCCCACCCCCCGCTCATGCCCTGTGTCTCTCTCCTGTTGGCTCCACCCCCTGCTCATGCCCCGTGTCTGTCTCCTGTTGCCCCCCACCCCCCACTCATGCCCCGTGTCTTCCTCATGTTCCCCCCACCCCCGCTCATGCCCCGTGTTTCCCTCGTGTTACCCCCCACCCCCCGCTCATGCCCCGTGTCTCCCTCGTGTTTCCCTCACCCCCCGCTCATGCCCCTTGTCTCTCTCCTTTCCCCCCCACCCCCGCTCATGTCCCGTGTGTGCCCTGTACCCCCCTGCTCATGCCCCGTGTCTGTCTCCTGTTCCCCCCTCCCCCCGCTCATGCCCCGTGTCTCTCCTCTTGCCCCCTGCCCCCGCTCATGCCCCGTGTCTGTCTCCTGTTCTCCCCACCCCCCGCTCATGCCCCGTGTCTGTCTCCTGTTCCTCCCACCCCCCACTCATGCCCCGTGTCTGTCTCCTGTTGACCCCCACCCCCCCCGCTCATGCCCCGTGTCTGTTCTCCCCACCCTCCGCTCATGCCCCGTGCCTGTTGTTCCCCCCCACCCCCCGCTCATGCCCTGTGTCTGTCTCCTGTTGCCCCCACCCCTCGCTCATGCCCCGTGTCTGTCTCCTGTTCCCCTCACCCCCCGCTCATGCCCCGTGTCTCTCCGGTTGCCCCCCACCCCCCGCTCATGCCCCGTGTCTCTCCTGTTGCCCCCCACCCCCCGCTCATGCCCCGTGTCTGTCTCCTGTTACCCCCCACCCCCCGCTCATGCCCCATGTCTGTCTCCTGTTCTCCCCACCCCCCGCTCATGCTCCGTGTCTGTCTCTTGTTCCCCCCACCCCCTGCTCATGCCCCGTGTCTGTCTCCTGTTGCCCCCACCCCCCGCTCATGCCCCGTGTCTGTCTCCTGTTGCCCCCCGCTCACGCCCCGTGTCGCTCTCCTGTTGCCCCCCGCTCATGCCCTGTGTCTGTCTCCTGTACCCCCCACCCCCCGCTCATGCCCCGTGTCTGTCTCCTGTTCTCCCTATCCCCCGCTCATGCTCTGTGTCTGTCTCCTGTTTCCCCCACCCCCCGCTCATGCCCCGTGTCTGTCTCCTGTTGCCGCCACCCGCCGCTCATGCCCCGTGTCTGTCTCCTGTTGCCCCCCACCCCCGCTCATGCCCCGTGTCGCTCTCCTGTTGCCTCCCATCCCCCGCTCATGCCCTGTGTCTGTCTCCTGTACTCCCCCACCCCCCGCTCATGCCCCGTGTCTGTCTCCTGTACCCCCCCACCCCCCACTCATGCGCCGTGTCTCTCTCCTGTTGCCCCCCACTCCCCCGCTCATGCCCCGTGTCTGTCTTCTGTTCCCCCACCCCCTGCTCATGCCCCGTGTCTGTCTCCTGTTTCCCCCACCCCCCTCTCATGCCCCGTGTCAGTCTCCTGTTGCCCCCACCCATGCCCTGTCTCTGTCTCCTGTACCTCCCCACTCCGCGCTCATGCCCTGTGTCTCTCTCCTGTTGCCCCCCACACCCCCGCTCATGCCCCGTGTCTGTCTCCTGTTGCCCCCCACCCCCACGCTCATGCCCCGTGTCTGTCTCCTGTTCTGCCCATCCCTGCTCATGCCCCGTATCTGTCTCCTGTTCCCCCATCCCCCGCTCATGCCCCGTGTCTGTCTCCTGTTCTCCCCACCCCCCGCTCATGCCCTGTGTCTCTCTCCTGTTGGCTCCACCCCCTGCTCATGCCCCGTGTCTGTCTCCTGTTGCCCCCCACCCCCCGCTCATGCCCTGTGTCTTCCTCGTGTTCCCCCCACCCCCCGCTCATGCCCCGTGTTTCCCTTGTGTTACCCCCCACCCCCCGCTCATGCCCCGTGTCTCCCTCGTGTTTCCCTCACCCCCCGCTCATGCCCCTTGTCTCTCTCCTTTCTCCCCCACCGCCGCTCATGTCCCGTGTGTGCCCTGTACCCCCCTGCTCATGCCCCGTGTCTCCCTCGTGTTCCTCCCCACCCCCTGCTCATAACCCGTGTCTCCCTCATGTTCCTCCCCACCCGCTGCTCATGCCCTGTGTCTCTCTCATGTTCCCCCCACCACCGCTCATGCCCCATGTTTCCTTCCTTTCCCCCCCACCCCCTGCTCATGCCCCATTTGTACCCTGTTCCCCTCCACCCCCCGCTCATGCCCTGTTGTGTTCTTTATACACCCCGCCTTCCCTTTCCATGGTGGCCATCTTTTTGGTTTTTTTTACCACCCGGCGTTCCCACTTTGAGGACATAAGATGTTAGTGCCCTTCATCTATTGAAGAGGATGTTATTGTGACGTTGCACTAATAAAACCCTTTAAAATTTAGTAAAAAAAAAATGTTACAGGGACGTTATGGTTAAGTTGCACTAATAAAAAACCCATGAAATTCAATGAAAAAACTTTGTTAAAGGGACGTTATGGTTAAGTTGCGCTACTAAAAACCTATGAAATTCAGTGAAAAAACTTTGTCAAAGGGACGTTATGGTTCCAAGTAAAACCGAAAAACCCTTGAAATTCGCCAGTTATGGTAAGCTAAGCAACCATAACTCGCGCCACCACCGTGCACTGCTAAGACTAACACCCAGGACATCAAAGATGACATCACAAATTTCATTGATGACATCATTGATGACATCACATGTCTGGCTCACTCTTTTTTCTTTTGCTGACATATCTAGGCCACATGGTTTTCTTCAGTAACAGTCAGAAACTAAACCTTTTATTTTATTTGTAGACATATCCTTCAAGTAGGTTCTTACAGTAATTCCCTTAGAGTCCAGTCACATCATATGAGACATATACATACAGGAAGACACAAGCTTGAAAGACAGCAATCCTTTTTGTGCATAAAGATAATCAATAGACTTATGAGCACTTTCTGATAGTTCTGTTGTTTTTTTTTATGGCTGTACTTTCCCTGTGGGTCCAATCACATCAAGTGATACATATACATAGGGTAAATAGCAGCTTTGAAACAGAGCAATCATTTATTTGCATGAAAATAATCAGTTAATTTATGAATTGTTTCTGCTACTACTTGTGCTTTTTTGCTAACTTCACTTTCCCTGTATATACCCATATTGGTATGTGTTCTTGTGTCTTTGTGTTTTGTCTATAGTAATACAATTATGTAATACATGTGTTTTTTTAGCTACGTATTACATATTTCACAGTACACAAAAATCTATTAAGAAAACAATTATCATTTCATTATTCAACATCTTAACATTACGAATATTATACCTTCATCTTGTACGCTGCACACAATGTTATGTTTCTGTATGAGTAGCTTAGTATACTAGATAGAACCCCATAATAGAATGCTATTTATATCAATGCATCGTTCAATGCACTAATTAGGGTATGATATTTATTGCAATGATCCTTGACACTTGTGTTTTTTGGAAGAGTGGAGTTTGTGGCGGGACTCCCTCTCTCCTGCGCACCCTTTATTTGGTTGTTAGTTGATTTAGACCTGCAGCCAGAGTCATAGTTTGTCAAGGAAACAACTCCGAGGTTCCTACTGTCTAGAAAGATTGTGGGGGGAGTGACAAACTTTTGGACTGGAAAGGCGCTGGTTGGGTTTGATAGTCCAGTGTTTGTTTGTAGGTAGTTTGCACAAGAAAATAGATGGTCCAGGTTGTTGGTGTGTTAAACATGAGATTTATAGGTTTATTCCTTGTTATAATCAGCACCAATGAAAGACATCATTGGATGTAAATGTAATATTCATAACATGATGATATGTTACACAGCCGACGCGCGTTTCAACCTAAGTCTTTTTCAAGGCTGTGTTTTTGGTGAGGTGGTGATACGGTATACCCAGTGTAGTGACATTCCAAGCCAATTAGTATTAAGGATATTTCATTCACATCCATTATGCATACATAATTTAGGCAGTATCATGAAACATAGACAAGCCAATTGTGATTAGGGCAAAACAGTACAGTGTGACACCCAGGAGAGGTGATTTACCATGTTGAGTGATTGCAGGTGATAGTGACAGTAAAAAATATAGTTAGTCGGACAGGGCAAATTCACAGTTTTTAGAAAATCAAGTGCAAATTCACAGTTTTAGTTTAGCAGAACGAAGAGAGACCAGTGTACCCAGGGAGAAAAGAACACAGCAGAGGATAATAGGTTAGGTTTGGGTAAGTAAGGAGCTGGGTAGAATTCCCACATAGTTTCATAGAATTGGAAGAGTTAGAATCTTACCCAATTGGGTTTGGTGGTTGAGTTTTCAGGTGGAATGGGCTGGTCCTCCCAAGTGTGGGTGCCAGAGGGCTGAATAGCCGTACTGAAAAGGAAAAATAGTTGGAGTAAGTGATAGTCACCTGGAGTCTTAGAAAAGTGGGCATTGCTGTAGTAGTGGCGTGTTGTCCGAGCATGGTGGTATTGGG
Source organism: Ambystoma mexicanum (assembly GCF_040938575.1). Lineage (NCBI taxonomy): Eukaryota > Metazoa > Chordata > Amphibia > Caudata > Ambystomatidae > Ambystoma > Ambystoma mexicanum. Next base: position 1,102,364,790 of record NC_090924.1, on the reverse strand, counting down.
ATGAAAAGGCCTGTTGTGTGTTGGAGGGTTGCCAAGTCTGATAGTGTGATTAGGCTTTTAATTGTTTGCGAGTGCGCGGTTAATAAGGAGGGAGCTTTAGTTACAGAAATATTTATCGTATTATGTGCACAGTATGTTGGTAAAACGTGCTTATTATAAGGCGCATTAAGTAAAGGGTCTAAGTGATTCTAGGGCTGTGAGCGACTCCTCAATGTTGGTGTCAGCCTACATAATATAAGTATTCGGATTAATGCTGCAGTCAAGCAGCAATTGGTGAGCAGTACTGAATATACAGTGAGGGCTAGTGTTTGGACAGACGACAAAAATAAAGGGAGATTGGCCCCGGAGGCGTCCAAAGTGGCGCAGTGATTGTCACTAATAAAATTGGTTGGCTTAACGTTGCAGCCTGGCAGCAGCCTTTGGACAATGATGCATGTGCAATGGGGGCTCACAGTTTAACAAATTGGTGAAAATAAGGTGAAATGGTCCCGGAAGCGTCCATAGTGGCGCGGCGATTGTCCCGTGTTAGCGCTTACCTTGGCCGGGTTCGGCAATGCTGTTGTGTGGAGTCGTGGATCGGCTATCATGGTGTAGCACTTCTTCCTGTAGTTTATGGGAACAGCGCTGTGGTTGGTGCCAAAAACAAGCGATCTGATTCGCTTGTTGCAAGGCGCCCACGGATTGGCTCTTGGGCTTGTTGGTGTCATGAGGCTTGAATTAGCCTGTTCTGTAGAGTTATTTTGGGCGATGTTGGGTCTTATACCCTGGTTAGTACTGCGATTCGTGGCTGCGCGAGTGCATGGTATGATAATTCTGTTCAGGTTGTGTCATAATGGGGATTAGTCCAGTTTGGAAGGGGCTATAAAGTTAGGGGACTGTGTCAGCCCATGATGGGCGATGGGTGGGAATGATTGTGGGTGCATTTGGGCAAGCGTGTCAGACTATAGTTGGCATAGGGCCCACTGGCGTGCAGTTGGTTGGTAAGACGGCTATAATAATGAGTGAAGGTCTGGTTGGGGGCAATTAATGAAGGAGGGGCACGAGAGTTTACTATTGTGTCCGAGAGTAAAAACATGGGGTGAAAAGGGGAATTCAAGGTTATTCAAGGGGGTTGGTGCCCTCATGATGACGAAGGGGTACCGAATGTGGTAGTTTGGGTCCCAGAAGTGCCAAGGAGGTCATTAAGCAAATTAATCTAAAAATGTTTTGACATGTACAGCATGCATACTGTCTATATGAGTAAATAGACACTGTTACAAAAACACATGGAAATCATGGTCACTGTTCAGTCCAGAGGTAACTGCTCGATATTTGCATATCAGCTTTGCTTCTCTCTGCCGTAGTCGGAGTTCCCTGTCTCCACCTCTCACGTTGATTGGTATTTTTTCCAGGCCCACGAAGGTGATGTCATCCTTGTTGTCCCACTGGTGTTTCTCCTGCCAGTGTAGCGCCAGTGGATATCTGGTGTCCTGAGCGTGAAGGGAATTCAAATGTTCCCTGATCCTTGTTCTGAGCTCTCTTATCGTGCTTCCAATGTATTTCCGGTTACAGACACAGTTGATAGCATACACCACAAATTTAGACTTACAGTTTATATATTGCCCAATGGTATGTGTGTCAGTGGTGCTGAAGGTTAGCATTTTAGTTGTAGTGGCGAATTTACACATAGAGCAGGATCCACATTTGTAGAATCCTACTGGTTTATTGCTGGTGAGCCAGTTGGTGTCAGTTTTGGCAATAGGTGACATAAATGACGGACTGAGAATGTTTTTTAGTGTTCTGGCTTTAGTATAGGTTAAAATTGGTTTATCTGGGATCCATGCCCTAATGTCTTCATCAATTGTTAGGATATGCCAATGCTTCTTAAGGATTCTCTGTACTAGATGGCTGTCACTGCAGAATTGCGTGATGTACCGTATTTGACTGTCTTTAGTTTCTTCTTTGTTGGTGCGTCCTCTGGGGGTCAGGAGTGTGCTGCGTTCCCTATTGTTGGCCATAGTTATAGCTGATTGGATTGATTGCTCGGGATAGCCTCTCTCGAGGAAGCGTTTGCTGAGTGTTGAGCATTCTTTCCCAAATGCTGGTAGGCCACTACAGTTTCTTTTAGCTCGAAGGAATTCCCCCTTCGGGATATTGTTGATTATAGATTTCTTGTGGCAGCTTGAGGCATGTAGAACAGAGTTGACCTCCGTGGGTTTCCTGTAGGTTGTGGTTGTAAGACTTGTGCCTGATGGTGTGATGGTGATGTCCAAAAAGTCAATGTTTTCCTTGCTTGAGGAGCCTGTTAGTTGAATGCCAAAGTTGTTTTGGTTCAAATAGAGTTCAAATGAGACGAGTTCTTCTTTTGTTCCACACCAAATCATCAGGATGTCGTCAATAAATCGTATCCAAGTGTGGATCAGTTTGTTAAAGTCTTGGTTGGTGAAGGCATGTGTTTGCTCGTAGTGGTGCATAAAGAGGTTAGCCATGGAGGGTGCATACGTGGCCCCCATGGCTATGCCTTTCGTTTGTTTATAGTACTGTTGGTTAAAGAGGAAAATAGTATTCGTTAGTGAGAATTCCAGGAGCTCCTTTGTGAGTTCCAGGTGTGACCAGAACGAGGCTGATGCTTTTGTGAAGGCATAATCGATGGCTTTGAGAGCTAGTCCATGGTCAATGGATGTGTACAGGGCTTTCACGTCCAGAGTGACGAGAGTGTAATCATTGCTCCATACAATTTCTTTTAGGATCAACAGGGTATGCATTGTGTCCCGTAGGAAGGTCGGTATCTTGGGTACTTCAGGTGCCAGGACATTGTTGATATATTTGTTTAGAGGTTCAGTGATCCAACCAATCCCGCTTAGAATGGGTCGTCCTTCTGGTATGGGGTCAAATTTCTTGTGTATCTTGGGCAAGAAGTATATTGTTGGCATCCTGGGATGTGAGGGTTGTAGGTACTTCAATTCATCGTCTGACAGAAGTCCACGTCTATGCCATTTGGCCAACATCCTGTTTGCTTCCGTTGTGATTTCCTTTGTCGGGTTCATGTTCAAGGTGTCATAGCAGCCGGGGGTGGTGAGGTGAGTGGTGGCCATTTTGATGTAGTCAGCTCTATCCATTTTTACTCTCGGACACAATAGTAAACTCTCGTGCCCCTCCTTCATTAATTGCCCCCAACCAGACCTTCACTCATTATTATAGCCGTCTTACCAACCAACTGCACGCCAGTGGGCCCTATGCCAACTATAGTCTGACACGCTTGCCCAAATGCACCCACAATCATTCCCACCCATCGCCCATCATGGGCTGACACAGTCCCCTAACTTTATAGCCCCTTCCAAACTGGACTAATCCCCATTATGACACAACCTGAACAGAATTATCATACCATGCACTCGCGCAGCCACGAATCGCAGTACTAACCAGGGTATAAGACCCAACATCGCCCAAAATAACTCTACAGAACAGGCTAATTCAAGCCTCATGACACCAACAAGCCCAAGAGCCAATCCGTGGGCGCCTTGCAACAAGCGAATCAGATCGCTTGTTTTTGGCACCAACCACAGCGCTGTTCCCATAAACTACAGGAAGAAGTGCTACACCATGATAGCCGATCCACGACTCCACACAACAGCATTGCCGAACCCGGCCAAGGTAAGCGCTAACACGGGACAATCGCCGCGCCACTATGGACGCTTCCGGGACCATTTCACCTTATTTTCACCAATTTGTTAAACTGTGAGCCCCCATTGCACATGCATCATTGTCCAAAGGCTGCTGCCAGGCTGCAACGTTAAGCCAACCAATTTTATTAGTGACAATCACTGCGCCACTTTGGACGCCTCCGGGGCCAATCTCCCTTTATTTTTGTCGTCTGTCCAAACACTAGCCCTCACTGTATATTCAGTACTGCTCACCAATTGCTGCTTGACTGCAGCATTAATCCGAATACTTATATTATGTAGGCTGACACCAACATTGAGGAGTCGCTCACAGCCCTAGAATCACTTAGACCCTTTACTTAATGCGCCCTATAATAAGCACGTTTTACCAACATACTGTGCACATAATACGATAAATATTTCTGTAACTAAAGCTCCCTCCTTATTAACCGCGCACTCGCAAACAATTAAAAGCCTAATCACACTATCAGACTTGGCAACCCTCCAACACACAACAGGCCTTTTCATCCCAATACCACCATGCTCGGACAACACGCCACTACTACAGCAATGCCCACTTTTCTAAGACTCCAGGTGACTATCACTTACTCCAACTATTTTTCCTTTTCAGTACGGCTATTCAGCCCTCTGGCACCCACACTTGGGAGGACCAGCCCATTCCACCTGAAAACTCAACCACCAAACCCAATTGGGTAAGATTCTAACTCTTCCAATTCTATGAAACTATGTGGGAATTCTACCCAGCTCCTTACTTACCCAAACCTAACCTATTATCCTCTGCTGTGTTCTTTTCTCCCTGGGTACACTGGTCTCTCTTCGTTCTGCTAAACTAAAACTGTGAATTTGCACTTGATTTTCTAAAAACTGTGAATTTGCCCTGTCCGACTAACTATATTTTTTACTGTCACTATCACCTGCAATCACTCAACATGGTAAATCACCTCTCCTGGGTGTCACACTGTACTGTTTTGCCCTAATCACAATTGGCTTGTCTATGTTTCATGATACTGCCTAAATTATGTATGCATAATGGATGTGAATGAAATATCCTTAATACTAATTGGCTTGGAATGTCACTACACTGGGTATACCGTATCACCACCTCACCAAAAACACAGCCTTGAAAAAGACTTAGGTTGAAACGCGCGTCGGCTGTGTAACATATCATCATGTTATGAATATTACATTTACATCCAATGATGTCTTTCATTGGTGCTGATTATAACAAGGAATAAACCTATAAATCTCATGTTTAACACACCAACAACCTGGACCATCTATTTTCTTGTGCAAACTACCTACAAACAAACACTGGACTATCAAACCCAACCAGCGCCTTTCCAGTCCAAAAGTTTGTCACTCCCCCCACGATCCTTGACACTTGTTTCACAACATTATAATAAGAATCCCTTGTACACATATTTCATGAAAAGTACATACACATGTGATGTCATCAGTGATATCATCAATGACATTTGTGATGTCATCTTTGATGTCCTGGGTGTTAGTCTTAGCAGTGCACGGTGGTGGCGCGAGTTATGGTTGCTTAGCTTACCATAACTGGCGAATTTCAAGGGTTTTTCGGTTTTACTTGGAACCATAACGTCCCTTTGACAAAGTTTTTTCACTGAATTTCATAGGTTTTTAGTAGCGCAACTTAACCATAACGTCCCATTAACAAAGTTTTTTCATTGAATATATATATATAAATATATGTAGTAAATAGACAAGAAGCACTGAGCAGCAAAACTAATACAAATGCTGATAGTAACTGTAAAGACCGGTAGGGGGTGTCTGTACCTCTGCTCCCTATATGGTAGAAGAGAGGCACAGAAGACCCCAGCCAAGATTCTCTATTACGGTAGCAATGGACGAGCAATCAAGGCCTAGCTTCTCAGGAGGTGATGCAGGCTGGTTCTTAAGTACAGTGTATCCCCCAAGCCCCCACAAAGGAATGTCCACACACTGAAAACACAGTCTTTATATAATTAATATTCAAAGGTTATGTACACTTATCACAATAACGCACTTTGTGCTCAGGAAAATCAATAATGGTAAATATCTACAATTCTAAAGTGGTACCACTAATATTAGACCTCATTAAAGTGCACCCACAATACTGTCAGAATGTCACACAGGTCAATAAGAAGGAAACCAGCAATAGAGAGAGGAGAGATAACAGAGGGTTGAAACAATAGGCAGAATACTGGCCCCTACCACTGGACACAGTTCTGTGTGGAGATCCCCCCCCACCTGGGCAACCTGTAAAATAAAGAGATATAACACAAGCCCAGTCCATATATTGTTCAATAGTCTTATTCTCTCCTACAAGGTTTTTACCCCCCCAATGTACCTGGTGGAGTCGAGTTCTTCGAAGAGGCGTCGACAGATCCTTCTTGAGTGACCCCCTTTAAAGCAGGAGTCACGGATCGTCGAGAGGCGTCGAGAAGCGTCGAGGAACTCGGTGTTCGGTGTCGGGGAATCGACGGCCCTTCTTGAATGCCTTCCCTTTCAAGCGGGAGACACGGGGCGTCGAACGTCCGACAACAAACAGGGTAGAACGGCGTCGATGAGGCGGCAGGCTTCGATCCGAGCGGTGCTCGTCGGCGTCGAGACGTCAGCGTCCTGCGAGGAAGAGGTGTGCGGGGCACCTCGGCGACACTAGTTCTGGACCGCAAAGATTGTGAATGACGGTGGCCCAACAAGGGCGTCGAGTCGCTCGAGTCTTTGGGGTCGTGAGGTGGCGGGAAACCCACCGGCGGATTCTCCTCGGCGCGTTGGTCGTCCTCGACTTTCTCCGGCAGGACAAAAAGCGGTCGACGATGCGGACGAGGGAGTCCTTCGATTCGAATGTTCTTAGGCAAGGAGCGGACGGCTCCGGTCGTCGGCGGCACGGCGTCAAGCGGTTCCCACGGCTGGGCAACACAACTTCAACGGGCCTCCAGCGGTTCCACAGACCTGCGAACCCTGGTCGACGGCAATGGACTTCGACGGCGTCGATGTCCGGGTGCTTCACTTCGATCTCCTCGGCGGTCCCGTCTCGGGTCGGCAGCCTTTCGAGGGTCTGACTTCCAGGGCGCTTCGGCGAAGATGTAGCGGTGCTCGATGATCCCTCGGAGCACGGGAAGAGGGCGCCTTACCAGGTCCTCTCTCGGATCAGTCCTCGACGAATTCGGCAACCTTCAGATCTGTCGAAGCAAATGCAGCAGCAAGTCTTCTTCTTCCAGCTTGACGTCGAGGATCAGCAGTTCCAGTTACTCTTGAGTGGAGACTCAGCTTCTGAACGCTTCTGAACAATTTCCAGTGGTGAGAGGTCCCCAGATATACTATTCTGTCTCTCATCCACACTGCTGGCACACACACAGCAGCCAATCACACAGAAGGGCATTCATGCAGTCAGTCAGCCAATCAGGCACACAGTGCATTCAGGCCACACTCCTCCCTTTCAGACACTCACAACAAGGAATGTGGATTGGGACAAGTACCCAGCCATTCAACACTACACACTGCATTCAGGCCAGTTTCGGGCAGGGCTGTCTCAGTCTTTGTCTCACATGCCGGAAACCAGACAACCACAACAAGGAGTGTATATTGGTCACACACTCCATTCACCCAGGTCCCACCCACAGGAGGTACCCATAACATACAGTCACTGGGAAGGCTCCAGTCAGTCTAGCTGGGCCTTCACAACAACACCATATATGGAACTTCCACCCAACAGCCAGTCAGGGGGAAGGGACAGAGTCAGGGCTTCCCAGGACTTTGGGAAAAACAAGACAACAGGCAATAGAAAGCAAGAGGCCACAGGGGACATCTTGTTTCTATCAGGAATCAACTGATCCCAATGGCAGGGCCTGGGTATCCCAAAATGGAGGACACCCAGAGCACCTGTCAAGTTCAGCATGGAGCTGCCACCAGCCCATACCCTGCTCTGTGGGCCACCCACAGGTGCCCAAAAACATACACTAGGGGCACAGGGTTGTACCCCTACCCATGGGTGCCATAAGGGTATCCCATGGGTCTGTTCACCAAACCAAAAGAGAGCTGCACTGCCAGGAGTCCCAAATGGACTCCTGGGCAGAAAACATGACAGAACACACGATAAAAGGCAGTAAAGGACAAGGATTCAGAGGCCCTGTCCCTCTGATGCATTTCCAGCATCACAGTCACCCCCCCAGACTGAGGTGGAGGGTGTCTAATCTCCCACGGGATAGACACCCTCATCCAGACGGTCAACATACCTTCTGGAAAGGCCATCTGCATTATCGTGACTCTTCCCTGGTCTGTGCTCTATGGTGAAGTCTAGCCCTTGCAGGCTAATGGACCACCTGAACAATTTCGGATTTTCACCCTTCATCTGCATAAGCCACTTCAGGGGCTTATGATCTGTTTGGACCTTGAAGGCAGACCCCGTAAGGTAGGGCCTAAAACGCCTAAGGCTCCAAACTATGCTAAAACACTCCTTTTCAACAGTAGCCCACCTAAGTTCTCTACCCTTGAGTTGTCTACTGATGAATATGATAGGATGTTCTCTCCCTTTGTCATCTAACTGGGACAAGACAGCTCCAATTCCGGTGTCGCAGGCATCCGTCTGGACGATAAAGGGTCGGCTGTAGTCAGGCGCACTCAACACAGGTGCCCTACACAGACTTTCTTTCAAGCCATCAAAGGCCCTCTGACAGTCTTCAGTCCAATTAACCTTCCTAGGCTGTTTGGGTGAAGTTAGAGCTGTCAGGGGTGCAGCTATGGTTCCATAGTCTGCCATGAAATTGCGATAGTACCCAGTGAGGCCCAAAAAGGCTCTCACCTGGGTTTGAGTAGTGGGAGTCTCCCAGTTCTGTACATCCTGTACTTTACTGGAGAGAGGTTGTATTTGACCCCCTCCTACCTCATGACCAAGATAGGTAACTTTCCCCTGAGCTATCTGGCACTTGGTGGCCTTGATAGTGAGGTTAGCCCTTTTCAAGGCCTGCAACACCTTATCCAGATGTGTCAAATGCTCTTCCCAGGTGGAACTGTAGACAGCAATGTCGTCTAAGTAAGCCACACAAAAGGCTTCCAGCCCACTGAGCGCATGGTTGACCAATCTCTGGAAGGTGGCAGGGGCATTCTTCAACCCAAAGGGCATGACCCTAAACTGGTAGAGTCCCTCAGGTGTGGAGAATGCCGTCTTTTCCTTGGCATGGTCCGTCAGAGCTATTTGCCAATAGCCTGAGGTAAGGTCAAAGGTGCTCACAAATTTGGCAGCACCTATAGTGTCCACGAGCTCATCAGCCCTGGGCAATGGGTGCGCGTCAGTTTTGGTGACAGCATTGACTCCTCGGTAGTCCACACAGAACCTCCAATCCTTGGTACCCGCCTGGGAACTTGCCTTGGGGACAAGGACCACTGGACTGGACCAGGGACTGGTTGAGGGTTCAATAACACCCAGATCCAACATCTTGGCGACCTCAGCCTGGATGTGGTTTTTGACGGTATCTGACATACGATAGCTCCTGCTTTTGACAGGCACACTGTCACCAGTGTCAATTTCGTGCTTACACCACGGTGTAAGGCCCGGTGTCAGTGAAAACAGAGAGGCATACTGCTGGAGCAAAGCCCTGCAGGCCCTCTGCTGCTCTGTTGTCAAATCTGGAGAGAGTTGTACTCCCTCCACTGAGCCATCCTGAGGGTTGCTATGCAGCAAATCAGGAAGGGGCTCACTCTCATCCTCCTCTTGCCCTGAAGCTAGCAAGAGACATGAGACCTCTGCTCACCTGTGGAAAGGCTTGAGCCTGTTGACATGGAATACCTGGGGGGCTACCCTAGAGGCTCCCATGTCAACCAGATAATTGACTTCGCCCATCTTGGAGATGATCCTGAAGGGTCCAGTCCATTTGTCTGCCAAAGCTCTAGGCTTGGTAGGCTCCATCACAAGGATTTCCTGTCCCGGAGTCCAATCCACTTGCGAAGCTTTCAGGTCATGCCAGTACTTATTCAATTCCTGGCTGGCCTTGAGATTTGCTGTTGCCTGACCCATCATTTGTGTCATCCTCCACCTGAGGCCTAACACATAGTCCCCCACTTGCTTGGCGGGACCTGGAGGGGTGGCTTCCAAGCCTTCTCGGATCAAGGCGAGGGGCCCCCTCACGGGATGTCGAAAGAGTAACTCAAAGGGGCTGAAACCAACACCCTCTTGAGGTACCTCTCTGTAAGCAAACAGCAGGCATGGCAGGAGGGGATCCCATTTCCTCCTTAGGGGTTCTTCCAAAGCCCCTAGCATGCCCTTGAGAGTTTTATTAAATCTCTCAACCAGACCATTGGTCTGGGGGTGGTAAGAGGTGGAGAACTTGTAGGTTACCCCGCACTCTTTCCACATGGTTTTCATGTAACTAGACATGAAGTTGGATCCTCTGTCAGAGACAACCTCCTTGGGGAATCCAACACGGGTGAAAATGCCCAGGAGAGCCCTGGCAACCACCTTGGCAGTAACAGTCCGAAGGGGTATTGCCTCAGGGTACCTGGTGGCATGATCTACCAAGACCAGGATGTACCGATGTCCACCTGAAGTGGGAGGGTCAAGGGGACCGACGATGTCGATGCCCACCCTCTCAAATGGTGTGCCAACCACTGGTAATGGCTGCAGTGGGGCAATGACCCTGCCTCCAGTCTTGCCAGACAACTGACAAGTGGGGAAGGTCCTGCAGTGGGACTCCACCTCTACTCCCATCCGTGGCCAGTAGAAATGGACAGAGAGCCTCTGCTTAGTCTTCTTAGTCCCAAGATGACCAGCCAAGGGCACCTCATGCGCCAACTGCAGTAGGAAGGGCCTGTAAACCTGGGGTACCACCAACCTCGTGCGGGCACCAGGTTCAGGCTTAGTGGGCTCACTAACAAGGAGCTCACCCTCCCAATAAATCCGGAATGTCTTAGGCACTTCTCCTTGTGCCTGGGACAGGGCCTGTTTCCTCAGTCCCTCGAGAGAGTGGCACTCTCTCTGTCCCTTACAGAAGTCTGCCCGGGAGGGTCCCCCTTCAGCTAACAAGCATTGAAGGTCGGGATGATCCTCCGGGTTGAGAACCTCTCCCACAGGAGAGTCTTCTGTCTCTTCTCCCACAGGAGTTGAGTTTGGGTTTTCCACTGGACCCAGCACGTCCGGAGCATGGATCCCAATGGGTGCTGTCGGAACAGCAGGAAGAGAAGGTGTTCCCTCCACAGAGGTGGCCTTCTTGGTCTTCCTTCTTCTTGCCTTAGGCCTCGCCTTTGGCTCGGGTACCGGACTCACAGCCAGACCCGGTGTCACCTGTGACCTAGTGACTGCAGCAGCAGTCATGGGAAGACCATCCGAGATCAACCCCAACTCTACTAGATCATTTCCTAACAAAATGTTAGCAGGGACATTGTCCTGAACCAGGACAGGAAGCTTTGCTGTCTTGTCTCCAATCATGAGTGTGACTAGGGCTACAGGCGATAATTTGGGAGTCCCAACAGCTAACCTGGTGGTTCTCAGAGGAGCACCTACATAGTCCTCTGGCTTGAGCAGGGTCCTGTCCACCACTGTCATGCTTGCCCCAGTGTCTCTCAAACCAGTAGAAGGCTGGCCATTCAAGAGGACACTTCTCAAAAACCTACGGGTGTTCTGCGGGATAGTTGCCAGTACTTCTGCGTACTGGTCCCAGGCCCCAAGGGACACTAAGGAAATCTCTACCGGAGCACCAAATGTGATTCCTGTAGAGGAGGGGAGGACAGTGGCCTCCACCTCAGACACGGGGTAAGGGTAGGTCAGGCTGACAGCCTGTACACCAAGTGCCTTACCTTTACACTTGGGGTCACCCCTTTTGTGATCCAGAGCCCCACAGTCCCAACAAGCGCCAGGAGTGCGGGGTACGGTACTGGAACCACTGGGAGCCTGCTTTGCAGCAGGTGGACCACTACTCTTATTCCCACCCCCAGATGACTTATCCCCACTAGATTTTTGGGTCTTAGGAGAGGAAGGTTTTGGTTTACCCGACTGCGACTGCTTGGGGGACTCCTCAGCTTTCTGAGAGGCCCCCTTCTCTTTGTCCTTGTCCTTCCCACTGGAGTCCTTAGGGGACACCCGGTGGGAGACCCACTTGTCAGCCAACCTAGCCAGCTTAAAGGGGTCCAAAATGTTCTGGTCAGCCACATACTGACGCAGCTCTGGTGAACAGGCTTCAGAAAAATGCTCAAAAAACAAGAGGTGGGACAACTCAACAAAAGTTTTCACCTTGTAACCATCAATCCACCCCATCATGTTCATGTGCGCAGTACTCAGCCAGTCAACCCAAGACACATTCTCTCTTTTCTTAAAATCCCTGAACCTTTTAAGGTATTGGGTAGGTGTCTTGCCAAACTTGGCAATCAAAGCAGACTTCATACACTCATACTGACCCCTTTCTTCCCCACTCAGCTTCGAATACAGTCATATCCAGTTTGAGGCACTCTGCTTAACAACCACTTAGCCCAATCTCTTTTATCTACATCATGAATTGCACAAGCCATTTCAAACGCTTCAATCCATTGGAGGATATCTGAACCCTCCACAAACACACCAACCAAATCTTTCATAAACTTGGTGGCTGGGGACCTGCCACTCTCAATTGGTCTAGCTGAAGTCTCCACTCTAGCTCTCTCTAGCTGGATTCTCTGACATTCAGTGTCCTTGTCTTTGAGCGCAAGATCCCTATTCTTGAGTTCCACTTGCTGTGCCAGCTCCTCTTTCTTAAGCTCAGCTTCTATTTCCAACTTGCGATATTCAAAGGCCAATTTCATCCTTAATAACTCAAGTTCCATGGAATTGCTGGGGTTTGGAACAGAGGCAGCAGAAATGGTGGCATTCCCAGAAACAGATTCAGCGACAACCCCAGGGGCAGAGTCCTCACTGGTTGCATCCCCCCCTTCATCAAGGGTTTCACCATCAGTCTGGTAGTCCACCAGGGCAGCTATCAGCTCAGCCCTAGACTTATCCACAAAGTCTAACTCCCTGGCTTCACAAGCACTCTGGAGAGCCTCTAAGCTCATCCGAGTCAATTTACCATTTGCAATGGGCTCCATTGCTTGTAATGCAGTTATTTGGTACACACCCAAACCTTAATCTAATAAAGTGCGGATATTTTGTAAGTGGCACGGTTATACACTGAGTCTTAAAACCATAAGCATCCCACCGCTGCCACCAGCTTGTAAAGACCGGTAGGGGGTGTCTGTACCTCTGCTCCCTATATGGTAGAAGAGAGGAACAGAAGACCCCAGCCAAGATTCTCTATTACGGTAGCAATGGACGAGCAATCAAGGCCTAGCTTCTCAGGAGGTGATGCAGGCTGGTTCTTAAGTACAGTGTATCCCCCAAGCCCCCACAAAGGAATGTCCACACACTGTATTACTGAAAACACAGTCTTTATATAATTAATATTCAAAGGTTATGTAGACTTATCACAATAACGCACTTTGTGCTCAGGAAAATCAATAATGGTAAATATCTACAATTCTAAAGTGGTACCACTAATATTAGACCTCATTAAAGTGCACCCACAATACTGTCAGAATGTCACACAGGTCAATACGAAGGAAACCAGCAATAGAGAGAGGAGAGATAACAGAGGGTTGAAACAATAGGCAGAATACTGGCCCCTACCACTGGACACAGTTCTGTGTGGAGATCCCCCCCACCTGGGCAACCTGTAAAATAAAGAGATATAACACAAGCCCAGTCCATATATTGTTCAATAGTCTTATTCTCTCCTACAAGGTTTTACCCCCCCAATGTACCTGGTGGAGTCGAGTTCTTCGAAGAGGCGTCGACAGATCCTTCTTGAGTGACCCCCTTTAAAGCAGGAGTCACTGATCGTCGAGAGGCGTCGAGAAGCGTCGAGGAACTCGGTGTTCGGTGTCGGGGAATCGACGGCCCTTCTTGAATGCCTTCCCTTTCAAGCGGGAGACACGGGGCGTCGAACGTCCGACAACAAACAGGGTAGAACGGCGTCGATGAGGCGGCAGGCTTCGATCCGAGCGGTGCTCGTCGGCGTCGAGACGTCGGCATCCTGCGAGGAAGAGGCGTGCGGGGCACCTCGGCGACACTAGTTCTGGACCGCAAAGATTGTGAATGACGGTGGCCCAACAAGGGCGTCGAGTCGCTCGAGTCTTTGGGGTCGTGAGGTGGCGGGAAACCCACCGGCGGATTCTCCTCGGCGCGTTGGTCATCCTCGAATTTCTCCAGCAGGACAAAAAGCGGTCGACGATGCGGACGAGGGAGTCCTTCGATTCGAATGTTCTTAGGCAAGGAGCGGACGGCTCCGGTCGTCGGCGGCACGGCGTCAAGCGGTTCCCACGGCTGGGCAACACAACTTCGACGGGCCTCCAGCGGTTCCACAGACCTGCGAACCCTGGTCGACGGCAATGGACTTCGACGGCATCGATGTCCGGGTGCTTCACTTCGATCTCCTCGGCAGTCCCGTCTCGGGTCGGCAGCCTTTCGAGGGTCTGACTTCCAGGGCGCTTCGGCGAAGATGTAGCGGTGCTCGATGATCCCTCGGAGCACGGGAAGAGGGCACCTTACCAGGTCCTCTCTCGGATCAGTCCTCGACAAATTCGGCAACCTTCAGATCTGTCGAAGCAAATGCAGCAGCAAGTCTTCTTCTTCCAGCTGGACGTCGAGGATCAGCAGTTCCAGTTACTCTTGAGTGGAGACTCAGCTTCTGAACGCTTCTGAACAATTTCCAGTGGTGAGAGGTCCCCAGATATACTATTCTGTCTCTCATCCACACTGCTGGCACACACACAGCAGCCAATCACACAGAAGGGCATTCATGCAGTCAGTCAGCCAATCAGGCACACAGTGCATTCAGGCCACACTCCTCCCTTTCAGACACTCACAACAAGGAATTTGGATTGGGACAAGTACCCAGCCATTCAACACTACACACTGCATTCAGGCCAGTTTCGGGCAGGGCTGTCTCAGTCTTTGTCTCACATGCCAGAAACCAGACAACCACAACAAGGAGTGTATATTGGTCACACACTCCATTCACCCAGGTCCCACCCACAGGAGGTACCCATAACATACAGTCACCGGGAAGGCTCCAGTCCGTCTAGCTGGTCCTTCACAACAACACCATATATGGAACTTCCACCCAACAGCCAGTCAGGGGGAAGGGACAGAGTCAGGGCTTCCCAGGACTTTGGGAAAAACAAGACAACAGGCAATAGAAAGCAAGAGGCCACAGGGGCCATCTTGTTTCTATCAGGAATCAACTGATCCCAATGGCAGGGCCTGGGTATCCCAAAATGGAGGACACCCAGAGCACCTGTCAAGTTCAGCATGGAGCTGCCACCAGCCCATACCCTGCTCTGTGGGCCACCCACAGGTGCCCAAAAACATACACTAGGGGCACAGGGTTGTACCCCTACCCATGGGTGCCATAAGGGTATCCCATGGGTCTGTTCACCAAACCAAAAGAGAGCTGCACTGCCAGGAGTCCCAAATGGACTCCTGGGCAGAAAACATGACAGAACACACGATAAAAGGCAGTAAAGGACAAGGATTCAGAGGCCCTGTCCCTCTGATGCATTTCCAGCATCACAGTAACATAACATGTGCCCAAGGCAAAGCTATGCTGCACAGAAAAAAGACCAATCAGGCTTATTATTTTAGAAGATTCAGCTTCTCTATTTAGTTGAACAGCTCACAAAGAGAGCCAGAGAAAGATCAGTGGGGGTTAAGGTGAGGTGCCGAATAATAGGTGGTGCCAAGGAGGGAGACTGAAGAGACAAGACGTATCAGGCTGCATCCACAAGAAGTACCAAAAGGTAATACGAAAGATCTAGTAGACATTTTAGCATGGAGAAATTGAAGCTTTACACCTTGGCTTTACACTGGAATGCAACTTTAACTAGATGGCTAGGAGAATACATAAATACAAATTCACATAAAAATGAAAGTTGGAAAAATACCACGCAACCAGACATACATTCAACTAACCCACACAGAAACCCAATCCAGATCTTGGACACATTCCCAATAGGTGACTTCCATAGTCTCCAAAACCCAAATGATCTTGAGATGGAACATGACATGGGAGATGACATATTGAATGATTGTCCTATGGTCAGTGAGGATGCCATGCTAACATTATGATATTGGGGGGACCTGGCTGGCCGCCGATGCAGATAGTCGCCTAACCCATGTGATCCCGCTCCAGAGGCTTACTATGTCATTATTTCGATGTTTTAACAACATATTTTATTGAAAACAAGGTTGTACCTCCATTATTTACTCTCCTGGTGGTCTGTGGCTCTCCTCCAAGTCTCTGAGTTGACTTGTTTCTTGTGTGGAAGGACTTCCATGGGCAAGACCTGTGACTGCGGTATCGTGTTCAAGAGTATCCGGCATCTCCTGTCAGCTGTTCGGGGAAGACGCTGCGTGGCCAACGCTGACAGTTGGTAACACGTTTTTCACACATTCACGCATTTCTAAACTACGCGCACACGCATGAAATTACTGTTATATAAATTAACTCCGGAGGCTGTTTCTTGAACATTGTGGGAGTCTGAAGTGTAAGTGATTTCAATCCGGCACAAATCCAAGTCAAGCTCAGCATGTAGTGCGCAATTGAAACCCTTATTTATTTTTATCTATAAGCTCAATATTCTGAACTATATATCACTCATAGCAAACCCTTCTGCTGGAACCACCCCACCCAGTCACACTGAACCAGGAATCAGGCTGGTTTGCAAAGGTAAATATTTATTTGTGTATCTGAAATTTAATCACAATATGTTTTAATAGGTAAACAACAATCACCAATGGGGTGACAGAACACTGAATAATCTGTTTAATGCACTAGGAATCAGCAATGAGCACAAAAAAATGCAGCACAGAAAAGAATACTTTTGTGTTGGTTTAGAACAGATGGCACTATGGTAAGAGGTTTCCCTGCAACACCCCTCAATCCCCAGTAGGCAATGTAAAGAGATGGGAGGAGAGAGCAGGTATTCAGGAATAGCACAAATCAAACAGAATATCAGTCCCACCTTCCCCCTTCAAATACAAGAGAAAAACGGAATTGACTTTTCAGCTGTCAGCATGGCTTTGCAATTGTCTTTGGAATTGGCTGAGCAAAAACACCAAATGTGGTCAAAAATACATAAATTGTTATGAATTCCTATGGGAGCCGCTTTGAAATGTTGCAAACAATCACAAGCAATTATTTAGTCAGAAGCAAACTTTTGAAATCTCAAAGTCCAAATCGGAAACAATTTAAAGCTATTTCACACATGTAAAGACTTTTCAGAATTTCAATTTGTGGCAAACTTTTCCTTAAGCGATATTCGCTATAACGGGAGAATCGCACTGTTTTACAATGCGGTTTTGGGTTCTATGGATAGCTATGGATGTTAGGTACAGTAGGAGTTGAAATTAAATTTCGTTTCTATCATAAACTGAGGGAGTTATAGAGGTTTTAGTGAGAGTCGTTTTTGCAATTAGGCGCGAGAATGGAAAACAGTAATGCACTTTGAAATTGAAAGAAGGGTTTGATCACACCATATTATGACTAGGAAAAAGAGGATGCCACACATGAATCTCCAAAGTTACGTGGCCGGCGTAACCCTTCATGTGGTGGATGCTCAAATTCTTTTTGGAATTTACTTGAGTTACTCAAAATCACTAATGACTTATGATTTTATCCAATAAATGAGAGAACATCAGCGCAAGAAAGGTTCTGACAATACTAGGATTCTGGATTTACAGATAGGATGGGTTGAGATTGGGATGAGACAATGCAAATATTCTAGGGGTCAATTTTCTTCCTATTAATACTCACAGAATAAGTTATTAAATTGGACCATCAGTTCTGGTCATGGATTGGATCTGGCCTAGGAAGAACAGCACATTAGGCACGGTACTGGATCAGCTATGCCGGTCACCAGATTTGCACAGGATCTGTCCTTATTTGTGGATATTCCAATCAGCTGGATAGCGAGTTCCTCGGGCAAGCCTAGTGGTGGCAAGCCATAGAATTTCAGGATACTGGTTCAAAAGGCCTTCTCACACCACATGCTCCACTGGGTTGCAAGAATAAGTTTGAGGATTTAGGCCTTGCTGAAATCAATAGTTCTCTACTGTTGGCAAGAGTCTTGGCATCTAGATCTGGAAGAATGTTAAAGCTGGATATACAATGCTGGATCAGAGTGTTTCGCCGGAATCTGGAAAGTGAGTGGATCAGTGAGTCCCTTTGTGTTGTCAGCTGTCTCTATTTATCCTTTCAAATGACATCACAAAGTGGGTGTTTGGGCCGGCTTAGCTAGGCTTGCCCCTGTGAGCTGGGATTGGATCAAAACTTCATCTCCACCTTGCATTTGAGTGATTGAATCATGGCTGGATGATGTCACATTTTCAGGGTAATTCATGGAATAAATGTGCGCCGAAAAGGGGAGCGCAAACGTGAAAATCGCAGTGCATGCGTGCTAAAGCCACGCACGCAGCCGTTCATCGATTCATGGAATGCGCTGCGCTTGTAAAACCTGGGATGTGCACCAAATCCGTGGGTGGCGCACGCAGGCGCACACGTCACTAAACGGCATGCGCAATGCGCACAGGGAAAGCGCACATCGTGTAGCGTACACAAGAAAAGTGGGTGGAACACGGGGCGTAACACGCAGAATGGGGAACAACGTGTGAAAATGTGGGCGTTACGGGGGAAGTACAGGAGGTAAATGCTCGCAACGCCCACACGCGCGCTAACAACACGTATTCATGGAATCGAACAGGGGAAAGCCGTGCGCCAAAAAAGACGCGCTAATCCAGAAACACGTACGCCAGCAGGAAGCAGGCGTAAGCGGCCCTGCACAGCATAAAGGTGCGCGCAAACAACAAACAAGCTCATACACTACGATGAATATACCGTTCCTTGCAGCAGTGGTCGTGGGAAACCGCAGGAGGAGGAGGATAGCCAGGCCCCGCATTTTTTTACCCAGGACCAGCCTTTTTGGGTTGCCTGATGACCAGGTGTATGGGAGGTACAGGTTTCCACCACAAATAATCCTAGAACTGGTCAGGGAGTGGGAGGATGACTTCACATCACCCACCCTGTGCTCCCAAGCACTGAGCCCATTGGGAAAGGTGCTCAATGTACTGCACTTCTTGGCTACTGGGTAATTTTAGCGGACAAGTGCCATTATTAAGGGTGTCTCACAGGCCACGCAGTCATGCTGCCTACACCAGGTGTTGGCCATCATGACTACACACCCCTCAGTCCGCAGGCACATATACATGCCCAGAACACCTGCAGAAAAGCAGGCTGTCGTCCTGGACTTTTACGGGGTGGCACACTTCCCCAATGTGCTAGGTGCAATTGTTTGCACCCATGTGGCTCTACGTCCTCCCAGGGCCACTGAGCACATCTATCGAAACCGCAAGCACTGACATTCCATCAACGTGCAGGTTGCATGTGATGCCAAGGGAATCATCACCTCAGTATATGCCAGCTATCCAGAGTCCAGCCATGATAGTTTCTTATTCAGAATGTCACCCCTAAACCGGGACCTGGAAACTGGGCGGCATGGCGACACATGGATAATTGGTGAGTATAAATGCCTCTGCACATGCATGCATGTCAGACACTGAGAAATGTGAAAACCCCACTAATGACAACCATTATCACCTCCCCAGGGGACAGTGCCTACCCTCTGAGCACTTACATTATGACGCCAATTCGGAACCCCACCACACCACCCAAGGTAAGATACAACACAGCCCATATTGCAACCCGGGGCATAGTGGAGCGCACATTCGGAGTGCTCAAGTCACGCATTCGATCCTTTGACCACTCTGGTGGGCAGCTACTATATGCGCCCCCCAGTAGTGTGCAGGATCATAGTGGCAGCATGTGTCCTGCACAACGTTGCAACCCAGCGGGGCATGCCGGTGGACATGGTAGTGCCCCCACATCCCCAACCACATGCACAACCGCTGTGCAGGGAAGGTGAAGGGGTACGTGGTGAGGTAGCCCATACCTAGCTTGTGGCAAATTACTTCACCTAAAATCCCACCCCTGCGGAGTGCACACAGGCCTGGCACATACCAGCTGACAATCAATGATGATGACAAAAGGGACAGTCAACTGTCACAACCATACCAGCCTGAGATTGTTCACCTGGAAGTGCTACATTGTGTGCACCCCTAGCTACTTAAAGACACCCAATGCTGTGTCAGTAAAAGGCACACATTCATGCAGCATGAAGGACTACCCCCTTGCAAAATACCACATCAAAATAGTGGCATGTCACCCAACCCCTCCCCATCTCAGCTACCCAACACACCATGGCATGGCATGCAATGTGAAAGCAACCAAATCAATGCACAACACATGACACAAGTGTCACAAAGTGCACTGTCCCAAATGGAAACAGGACACAGACAATTTCCTTCAGTAATGAATAAAAAACAACACACATGAACAAATACTTACCAGCAAGACAAAAAATCAGTACAGGATCAAACAGTGGCAACATATGACAGTAAAAAATTAAAGTAGTGCAAGTGTCACAACCTGACTAAGGCAGCACATCGACCCCTTCCAACTGCAGAGTGTTGCTGGTAGGCAAATGTGTCAGTGTACTGCATACAACATGAACTGCATCTGCAAAGGAGACGGGCTTGTTAAGACATGAAGAAGGTACATGTATATAAGGAAAAAGTCATGGATGTAGAACCATATATGAATCCACCATGCAGTGGAGAATCGAACAACAATCCCCACTAGGGATGTATACACAGTTTGGACTACAGACTGCCCACACAACTTATGGGAGCCCAATGTCACTGTGTAAGTTAATGTCACTTGGTCACACCCTCTGCAAGCCCATGGAAAGGGGAAGCAGGAGGGGCGTGTGTGTCAGGAACCCAAGTTTCTAACCCAAAAACAGGACAAGCCTGCATGTGCCCAGCTGGAATACACAGTGGATGCCTACAGGAGCCACACAAAGCAACACACTGTAACATAAAAACATTTAAAACAAAAAATCAAAAATTGACATGTGTGGACCAGGGGGGAGGGAGGCCACCGAGGAAGGACGAGGTACAGGGTGCACCCCAACACCCACATGCGTGGATGTTGAGAAAATAAACCTCCATAGGCTCATGGCCTGCACAGCTACGCTACAGTGGGGTAACTGCCGTCGCTGTCATCACCCCATGGTGCTACATCAGAAGGTGGGCGTGATATGGGAGGCAGACCACGCAAAGCCCTGGCATGCTCCTCCATGGCAGCAAGCATGCAGGTGTGGAAGGTTTGGTTCTGCAGGATGATGGTACGGAGATCCCCATGCAGCACCTCACGGGTAGCATGCATTTCTGCCTGCATGGCCTCGTGTGATGCCCGGATCTCCTGACGGGTTGCCTGGAGCTCAGCTGAGAGTGTGCAGGTCAGCTGCTCCAGCTGCTGTTCTGACCTTGTACTCCAGGACACCTCAAGTTCATCCAGAGTATCTCTGAGGGACTTGTGTTCTAACCTCAGGACATCCCTGTGGGCCTGTGACTCTGCAGATATGGCTGTGCGCAGAGTCTCCAGTCCAGCCCATCAGTCCCTGTTGGACGCCAACATGTCCTCCCTGTGTGAGTGGCAAATGGACTCTGTTGCCTGCTGCTGGAGCTGTACCTGCTTTTCAGAGGGGAGAATGGAAGTGGCCACCCTATCCATGGCCTGAGCCATCATCTCATACGATGCCCCCTGTTGTGCTGCTATAGTGTACATGGAGTTCTCCCACACAGTATTTCCTGGTGGCACATGGCCACCGTGTTGGCAGGCACCACACCTGTTTGGGGAAAGGTGATGTGCACCTTGCCGTGCTGGCACTGCCTGAGGCTGCAGGACTGCATTCCTCCTTTGATCTGCTGGCCCAGGAACAGGATCAAATATTGTGTGGTGTGACCTTGCATCCGTGACCGCCACAAGCAGACTTTCCAACACTAAATGCCCCATAGAGGGGTCTAGCCCCAGTGCAGGTGGGTTGGACAGAACAGCATCCCTGCCAGAAACACTCACCTGCGACGGGACATATGTCTCAATGTCTGATTCAGCACCTGATTCATAGAGATCTCCGGAGGTGTACCCAGAGACACCCATGGACAGTATGGTCTGCATGAGTGATGGGTTTTCACCCACCACCACCCCACGTCCTCCACTGGTGCCCGGTTGTGGCTGTGAGTACTGCTGCCTCTGTGCCATCTCCTCCTCCTCAACAGCATCAAGTGTCTCATCACCTGCAAAAACATAAAAGAAAAGTAATTAAAATAGGCATGAGCACCATAGCCCACACACATAGGCATGACGAGGCAGACATCCAGTACATAAAAGACACATGTCACACATGACAATAACTCTGGCATGCATGCACTGGCAATGAGTTGGAAGGGGAGGCAAAAAGCAGACACTGAGGACTCCAAGATGGAAAAGCAACACATGTGCTGCATGCTGGATAGCACTGGCATCACACATTAGCCTGTGAGTGGCATGGACAATCAACATACATGACACATGCCAGCATACAGATGGCATGTACCATAGCCATGGCAGATTTGACAAGGACACCCAGATGGTAGCAAATCAGTACTGTCACCCATCCATGTGAGATGGACATAATGAAATCGAAAATGAAAAATAGTGTGACAAAACACGTATGTGCCACACGCTGCAACAAAGCCAGTGTTCACTGATGCAGTGATGGCAGGCACATGGATACATCAATGGTTGGTCACTTCGACGTGACAGAACACAATTGTCATCTTCAACATTCAAACAGGGCCCCGAAGTGATTGAGTAATGTGCACCAACACATGGCCTGCACACAATCAGCCTGATTGGTGAAATCATTCCCGTAATAAGGTAACAAATGTGGGCCATTGTGGGGTGTAATCTATGACTGAAGTATGTTACATTTGGGGCAGTACGGCACAAAAATGTGTGGTAAAAATGCTAAGGAATTCATCAATCAGGCACAATGAACAGGAAAACAGTAAGAACAATGTTGTGGCAAGATGACAGTTGAAGGGAAAATGCAGTAATGTGGTGCTAATTGTCTACTGCGGTCAGAAGGGATACTTGAAAACACTAACCCAAGGCTGGGGTATGGTTTGGAGGCACCACATGAGTGACCCATAGCAGTCATGACTACACAGGCTCACCTGGCACTCAAGCCCAACACATCACCCAAGCAACATACACATGGTTTGCACACACATGCATGGCCACTCACAGGACATTGCCTCAAGATCTGGTAGGTCTCCCACGCCTTGGATCTGATCCTCTGCGATGAACTCTCCAGCGATTGCCTCATGTTCTGTTAGTTCATCCTCCTCTGGTGGAGACCCACTGCCAGTCACCAGAGTAGAGGCATAATTGGAAGCCAGATTGTTCTTTGCTCTGCGTTTGAGGTCATTCCACCGCTTAGAGCAATCATCAGCTGTGCGCCTCACAAATCCAAGGGAACTAATCTGCTCTGCTATGCACTGCCAGTGGGCCCTATATTGAGC
The DNA here is from genome assembly GCF_040938575.1 of Ambystoma mexicanum. NCBI lineage: Eukaryota > Metazoa > Chordata > Amphibia > Caudata > Ambystomatidae > Ambystoma > Ambystoma mexicanum. The sequence continues at coordinate 1,102,341,603 of NC_090924.1, read as the reverse complement.
AGTCGTAGTCCTTATCCCTGCAGTCACCAGCATTTCGCGGCCATGGGCTGACACGTAGCACACAAGTGCGTCTAGTTCTGCATCATTGAAACTACGCTTCCTTGACGTGCCGGAGTGGGTAGCCGTGTCTGGGGTCCCAGCCTGTACCGCAAGAGCACCCTTCTTCCTCTTGGAAGGTGGTACAGACCCTGAGTGGCTTACGCCGCTCTGGTTGGTAGGGGCTAAAGCGCAGGTGGACTGGGCACTGGAAGTAGCCAAAGGCACAATGACCAAAGGTCTCACTGCAGGCATTGGCTGCTGGGTGATGTTGGCAGGACCAAGCTCGGTGTGATGGACTTGGACCAACACTGTCCCGGCTGGGAGACTTGTAGCTGGGGTGGATTGAGCTGCAGCTGCCGCTGCAGCCTCCTCACCCTGGCTACTTGGGGCAGCAGATTACATTTCTGCCCCAGATCACCGTGGCCTGGTGATAGCAACTTTCACCGCCACACGTGGCTTTGACTTGGTGACACAGAAGTCAGCCTGGGAGTCATCCTGTGCTGGTTCGGTTGACAATATGGGCCGGGATAAAAAGGGCTGAGCTGGGATGGTGTCAGCTACATCCCCCCAACCCATTGGGGGGGCATAGGTGTCCCTGATTGGTCCTCCACACACTGGCCTCTTAGCCACCCTGCACATCCTGGCCATGTCCCCTACCGCGCCCACATCTTTGAGGTCGGCCACCTTTGCCTCCTTTACTGCTTGGTTGCCTCCCAACCATGGCACTGATGTTGCGAATGGGAGGTGCAATAAACAATTGTCCTGGGCAATTGGGGTGATAGGGGTAGGGTACTATATGGAATACGTACCCTAGTGCTCTAGCAAGGCTGTCTGTGACCCCTGGGGTAAGATGACGGGTCACGCAACGCTCAGGCACCCCGAAAACAAAATGTAATGTGCACGCGACCCCTGGTAAACCACGTGTGTGGAATAAAGAACCTGCACTACGCTGTGGCACCCAGAAACACAAAAATAAGCGTATGTGTGGTACACGCTGGCTTCAATGACCTCTGAATGGGTACACGACACACGGGGCAACCACAGTTGAAAAATACACGCGTGACTCACCATCTGCCTGCAAAAAGTATGTGAAAAAGACGCACGTGTGCGCATTGACAACACCCCCACCAAAAGAAGAATTGAACGCTGTGGGATGTTTTTACCCATGCATCCGAGCCCTACCACTAAAACTGTGCCTTACTGGCATTGAAAACATCATGATGGCCAGAACTTCCCAGAAAATGCACAGGGAAATGCACGAAGAATAGGCTGCCACCCATTTTTGCCTATGTTGTGGGCACAGAAGGGCACTGCCTAAAACCACCATTGGGCTACACACAGTAGCCTGAAACCATTGCAAAAGGGGCAATGCTGATTGCCAAAAGCAACCCATAACTATTGGGAATTCATTTTCTTCAGGTCAAATATGGCTAAATTATGGGCACAAAATTATTTTACTGCAGAACCACACCAGTGCCATGTGCTGAACCTGGATAATATACTTCAATGTAAAATCTCTTGTTTGAAATGCAATTCAAGACTGATCCAAAAAAAAATGCATGCAGTGCCCGCTTTGGACTCAAGGCGGCACTAGCGGTCTAAACTCTGACAGGAGAACTGCTACTTCAGAAGCTAATCAGCCTTCTGTGATAATTGGGACTTCAAAGCTTGTTAGTTAATTGAAAATCTAACCACCTGCTGTTCCCAGAGACAATCTGATTTGATTAACAGGCCAAAAGGCTGGGAAACATTCTCACCTCAGAAAGCCCAGGATAACACATGGTCATGCTAACCAAATGAAAAGTGGCCCCCTGGTCTGTTGACCTCAGCTTGCTGGAGCCCACAGAAAAGACCTTTTCCCTTGAATAGGATATGGTGATTTTGACTGTTTCCTGTCAACAAAGATCTGCCAGCCAGAAGAGACATGTGATCACTGTCATCCCCAAACTTTGGGGGCGGACTCAAACACTGCAGTACTTTGAATTGAAAGCAAATATATATTTTACAGAAACACTGATAACTCTTGGTAACCAGATGACAGAAATGTGAAATTTGGGGATCCTTAAAATGAAAACTTTGCCCACAATTCAAGCCCAAACTCCAATTTGTGTGATGTTCTGGGGCAAAACCCTGCTATTTATTGACACTACAGACTCTGTGTTTAAGCTAGAGACATGGGAATTTACTGGAGTATGTATGGACAGGCCGTGTATATGTGTATAATTTTTAATGAAAAACCAATGTTGCATAACCCACTAAAATAGAAAATAAATTGCCATTTCTTTACCCAAGCTCCTAGAAACGCCATAGTCGGAACAGTGCCTACCTCATGTGATATATGATGTGTGTAGGTGATGTAAAAACAACTGTGTATTTGGGAAAATATGTATTTGGATCAAATATAGATTTGTGTGTAAAGATGACAGGGGAGGGCCCTCTGGCCATAAAATCTACCTCATCACTCTGACTCACAACACAGTTCCCCCAATCAAGGGAGAGGGGAGGAATTGGCCAATGATAAGTGAGAGGGGCAGGTTTAGTTATGACCAACGCACACACCCACTTTCCAAAACACATAAAAAGAGACTGCTGGGACAGGTAGAGACATTCAATTCCATTTGCTGCGGAGCATGCTGACCGACGACTTCACATCCAGAGATCCAACACTTAGACTTCCAAGCTAAACAGAGGCTACAGAACTTTGAACCAAGAAGGCCCACTGCAAGCAAAAGTATTTGTCAGCAGGCCTCAAAATCATTTGCAAACTATTCCACAGCCGGGCGAGCTGTCTGAATTCTTTTGCCAATAACTCTTGCCAGTACCCAGAAAGCAGTGTTACATAAAGAATCCACTTGATCCGGACCGGAAGGCAGAGCAGTATCCAGAACCAGAGGACGCTGAATCCAGAGAGGCTAGACCAGCAGAGCAGAGCTGACCCAGATCGCTGTGAGCAGAACCGGTGCCTGATTGACCCGCCGAGCAGACAGAACCGCAGCCGGACGTGTTGACCAGATCTGTGACGAGGCCTAGTTCAAATTTATATTGTGAGTACCTAGCAGAACTGTGCAGAACCAATCTCTTAGTTAAAATAATCTAATCCAAACTATTTTAACCTAAGTAGAACTGCCTCCTAGAAATCGTGTCATCTGTCATGTTTAAAGCTGTCACCTGTCATTTTGAGTTTACCTTAAATCCGAAAAACTACCTTTATTTAATCGTCCGTATCTCTGGAACCGTTTGGGCTAGGAACAAGATTTAACTTTCTTCTGAAAGCTTAGAATCTAAGCTTTCAAACAAGCCTAGAACCGACTTATACTTTTTCCCATTTTCTGCCATCGCGATTCACGCACTCGCGAAATTTACCGCGATTTGCGTTTTTGGCTCAACTTCTCCACTTGTCAAAATAGCAGCTCCATTCTTTCTTTTGTTAAAATCCATTTGTAACTTGGTAATAACTCATAGAGCATTGCTAAAGTGAGCCTGAACTAATACCAACACGCATCTCCCACTCACCCTGAATCTCTAGGGGGAATTAAAATCAGTTGGCACATTTTCCCATCCATTGCCATCACATTTAAAAAGCATTTTGGGCCTGTGTTTCAAACTCCTACCTGTTTCCTTTAAGCTTGCTGGGGGGGGAGCTGAATTTCGTATTGTATTTGATTGCATTCCTGAGAACTGTGTGCTCCTCTTTCCATCTCCTTCCATTTCTTACATTGCATAGGGGAGGGGGGTGAATTGCCAGAGAAAAAGTGATTATCTTATCTTTTGCTAAAAATCATATCAAGTATTTCTGTACTGCATTTTATTCCTCTTTGCTTTTCCCTTGAAACCATAAAAGTATTTTTGCTACTTTATCCATCCTATACTAACTCCTCATTGATTGTAAAGAAGTGTGCTAGTGCCAGATTACCCATTGTTGATCAACATCATATGTCTAAGTGTACTATCAGATATTAATTTATTATAAAAGTGTGATATATATATATATTGTTTCATTTTTCAAATAAACCTTTTAATTTGCAAAACAAACCTACTTCTTGGCTCAGTGGGGTCAGGGGGATTCTAAGAGGGGGGTGTTATACAAGGGTGGTCATCCAGAGTACTGAACTAGACATAAAAATACATTAATAAGGGTTTTCCTCAGCATCCCAGACTAGGCATTGACTTGGCTGTAGTGTTGATTGAATATCGCTTACAAAAGTGGGGGCTCGGAGCCGGGATATTCTGGGTTAGGTTTACTACTTGTGCAGATTAATACAGTGTGCCAACTGACCAGATACAAATATCCGGTTAGATCACCACGCTGTTTTACACTGTGAAAGCATCCCTCAAAGGAACGCCCTAAGGAAACGGTCTGTTTTGCAAAATAAAATACAAACTTCTGTAAGTCAGGAAGGAACTCAAATTCCAGAATGACGACCTTGGTAGATATGAAAATAGCCAGAGAGCACTTCTTACATAAGCTATTTGTGAGAGGTGAGTGGACTCATCAGGACCAAACGGTCTGGTTGCAGGCAATCGCGCAACAGGTCACTGAAACAGGGTCAGATATATGGAGAGATCAGGGTCCATTACATGTGGCCCTGAGTGAATTATACATGGCTCCTAAAGTTAAAGATGAACACGGCAAGATGGTTAGGATAGCGGCATATTTGTATCTATATATGGGAGCCATGCAGGACAAATGTGCTGAAGGCCAAGATCTGGCAAATAGGCAACAGATGGCGTTAGAAAATGCCCAATCTGACCTGGTCTCTTCTGAGCAGAGGCTGCAGAGGAGCCAGGAGTCAGAAAATGATAGTAGGCAGTATATCATTAAAATAAAAGAGGACATGGATATACTGCAACAGGAAAAGACAGACCAGGATACCAAAATTCTGGCTTTGCAGAAGGAGCACCAAGACAGTTTGGACTCCTTACTGCAGAGCCATAAAAAGCTGGAGCAACAGATCAATTTCAACAGGGCATGCACAGAGCAGGTAGCCACCCTGCAAATCCAACTAGACAGAGAGAAAGAGGAAAGCAATAAATTGATTTTGAAAGACCTGGATACCCAGGCAGAGTTTGATGAAGAACGCCAGAAAGCTGGTGCCTTTCAAAGGCAGAGGGACGACCTGGCATCACAAATGCAGGCTCTTGGTCAGGAAAGGGATACCTTAGGCCAGGAAGTCTGCCATTTAAAAAGAAAAATATAAGAAAATCACTTGGCCCTCCAGGGGCTGGCGGACTTCCAAAAAGAACATCAGGGCTTACTAGATCACACCAGGAGGGTGGAGGAGGCCCTGGCAAGAAAGGAGCAGGCCAGTAGGGATGGGACTGAGGAGGTAACCCTCCTGCAGCAGAGACTGGCCCAGTACTCCAGGACCAATCAGGAGGCACAGAGAGAAAATGAGGCTCTCTGTCAGCATAATGATAGGCTCCAGCAACAGGTAGCCATGCAGGAGAGACTGATAGAGTCTAGTAAGGCCTTAACTGAGGAACTGAAAGCGTCGGCTCTTGCATTGCAACAGGAAGCAGGGGCGGATAGAGATGAGGTTCGCTGGGAAAGAGAAACTCCTGAGCATAACCTCAGGAGCCCTAGTACCAGAGGCCTTCATCTCTCTCAGTCCCTGGACTCTGCCACCCCCATGTCCCCTCGCGCACATGAGCCCAGGGCCACGGGGATGGCAGATTACTATCCAGCTAGAAGTATGGGGCTCATAGGCCAGTACCTCCCAGGAATGGATGGGCGGGTATCCGGGTATGGGCACCCAAGCACAGTGCAATTTAGTGGGGAACCCCAGGAGAGTAGGCCCATTAAGGGCATCCTGAAAACCTCTGCCCAGTTAGGTCAGTGGGGGGGTACCCATCAAATCCTGGCAGCAAGGAGGGGTCTGAAGACTCCTCTGAGCATTACAGGACACAGGAGACCAGGTCCCCACATTCCGCCAGCCATTCCCAGGCTCGCAGAATCCAGGAAAAGCTGGAAGATCAGACGGGCACCTCTGGGAGCAGCGCTTCTGAGTCGGAGGATGAATGGACCAGGGTTACCCGAACCAAAAAGGCCAAAAGGCAAAAAGGGCCTTGCTTAAGGACCCATTGAAACAAATAAAGGCAATAAGGAGTGTCATCACGCCTTATCAGAAGAACGCCAAGTATTCTGTTTGGGAACACTTGGAGCTCTATGAGCAAATGATGGAGACTTTCCATTTGAAGGACAGCCAAAGCTGTATTCAATATGTAAAGTGGACCTTCTCACCAGAATACTCCAGTTTCTTTGCGGGGCTGGAGGATCAAAACCATTCAAGGTGGTCCACATACAGGGCGGCCATCTTGAAACATTTTTCTGTGCACAGAAATCCTCAAGAGGCTCGCAAGGCAGCCTACAATTTGCAATGTGGGGAGGATCAGGCCCCACAAGAGTTTGTGCAAGAATTAAAGCGTGCTTTTGCGCAGACCACCAGAAGGGTGCGCACAGATAGCAGAGAATTTATCAATACGTTTTTCCATGCCTTACCCAAATACATAATGACCCAGCTCGTGAGAGATTTTCATGAGAAAATATCTTTAGACTGGGTCATTGAACAGGCTACCCGGATCTATGAGGTGCAGAAGCCCATCGAAAATAAAAATAATGTACAGAAAAACCCCAAAACCAACAGCACCCCTGCTGCTGCCATGGTGGCAGAGGTAAAGGTTGCCCCCGTTTTAGATTTGGAGATGGGGGGGCCTAAAAACCTGCCTGCACCAAATAATTCACAGCCCAGATGGCCCTCGGGCCAGTCACAGACAGGGAGTCGAGGAGGTAGTTCCACAAATGGGGTCCCCCGCTCCCCTGACTATGTAAGTCCCCGCTACAAGGGAAACCGACCAATCAAGGGTTATGTGTGGACTCCTCCAGCCCAAGGGGGGATCCAGCCAAGCACCTAACCCAGGGAACTTCCCTCCCAACTTCCCACAGGAGGGAAGAAATTCTCCAAATCCTGGGCAGAACTTTTTTCCCAGGTATCCACCCAATTTCCAGCCCCCAAATCATCCATCCTTCTTTCCCCAATTCCCTGAGCCCAGACAACCTAATCCGGGAGCGGGGAGGCCAAGGGTGGAGGGGTACCAAAATCTTCCCAACCAAGGGTACTACCAGAGAAGGGATAGCTACCCTTCCCGGGATCAGCCCAGGGGGGAAAATAGAGCCCCGTATCAGCCTGAGCGGGTTTCACAACTTGAGCGCCAGATCCAAAATATGGCACGGGATCTGGGTCACATACTGAGGGCTCAACAGAACCGTCAGATGAGCATGCCGCCGCAGAATGCCACAAACTCTGGACCTGGTGCTCCAGAACAATGACGGGGCAGCACCCCGATAACCCACCGGTTCCCAGGGAGGAGGCACAAGGGGAAGGGGGGTGTAAAGCCTTGGAGGAAGCTTCCTTCCCAACTTGTAAACAGCCCCTGGAAAACCAGGAACCGGAAACAAAATCTCCTGCCCCTGAAAGCCTGCCTCCCAAGGATCAGAGGGGGGGTAGGAGAAACAAAGGACCCAAACAGACCCACTTTGTGGAGGAGGTACAGGTCTTCCAATTTGAGGGAGAGGGATCCTCAGAAGATCCTGGGAAAAGGATCTTCTCCTTCAGAGATGGGGGAACTCCTCCCAAGGAAAAATGGGTCCCAAGGGATTCCAATCCAGACTCGGGAGATGTGGAGACTGAGCTACCGGCGCCCATCATCTTATCCCAGAACCGACAATACCAAAATCCCAAGGGTCAAACCCATCCTGATGACTGCCTCCAAAAAGGGCGGGGCGGCCCAGAACCGGAACCAGGGGAACCCACAATGGCTCTGATCTCCAGTTGCCAACTTTTTCTTTCAGATTCCCAAGGCTCTCCACAGAATTCTGCCCAAATCTCTTCGCTAACAACGTCCAAAACCAGAAAGTTAGCCTACCAGTTGTCCAAAAATGTGCATTATCTGTGCCCCCTTGAGGAGAAGGAGGGAAGATACTATGCCCCGTTACAAGTACAGGGGCAGGGTACAATTTTGGCACTGGTGGACACTGGATCCCAAGCTACCCTTCTGTCCAAAAGGGCCTTTGATGAACTAAATGCAGAAAGGGGGGAGAATTACCGTATTCCTCTCACCTCTCTTCCTGGACAACTGCAGAACTTTGACGGGAAGGAAATTCCTGTCGAGGGGACTGCAGATTTTGACATCAAAATTGGGCGACACAAGGTGAAACACCCGGTCATAGTAGTGAATCCAGAGGGCACCCCTTGTTTAATAGGGAATGACCTCCTGAGAAGGTTGTCACCCCTAATAGATTGCGTAAACAAGGTCCTCTGGACTCAGACTAGCCGACCAATAAAATTAAAACAGAGTGTCAACCATGTTAGTTTAAACAACACATGCCACATGGTTGAACAAAAATCTGACTAAGTAGAATTTCACTTCCAGAATAGCCAAATTCCAGACGTGACAGTAATAGCAGTAGGACAACAGACTGGTGATGGGGGGTCCTCTCTATTTCTGAAAATCAACCTTCCTTCCAGTTTAAGGTGGTATTCCACACTGGAAGGAAACACCCTGAAATTCTTTACTAATCCACAATCAGAAACTCCCACTCCTATAGTCCAGATAGATGTGAAATCAGCTCAGAGCCTGGCTGATATTCAGCAAATTGGAGAGCAGTTGTTCATCCCTGTTCAGTGAAATGATGGGAAGGACTCTGTTCTCGCTCGAGTGTGTGTGAACAACGGTAAGAGCTCCATCAGCGAAGCCATGTTCCGCCAACTCCCAAAAGATTCAGCCATTCCCACATTCAAACTGATAGACAAATGGGAAATGGACCTGGAAGCACCTAATTCCAAACACCTCCTGCCAAGCAGGTGTATGCTCAAAATCTCCATTGGCAACAAGAGCATAGTCCATAATTATTGGGTCATGCGAGACGTCACTGCCGCCTTTTACTTAGGCAGTGACATTCTCAATCACTTTGCCATTAGTTTGGACCTAATAAACTTCAAAGCTTGGTCCCGATTAGCGGATAATCCCATGGGCTTTGATGATCCAGAAAAAGCATTTAGGTCAGCTCAATTGCTACCTTATGCAGTTGAAATTCAGATCAAAGAGGAAGTCACCATCCCAGAAAGGACCCGACAATTCTCCCTGGAAGTGAAAGTTAAAAGAGGACAAAAATTGAAAAACCCTGATGCTTATATCCATCTAAATGCTTCTCTCCAACAGCAGGGGTTAGGGGTAAACCCAACACCATTAGTCAACATAGCACACAACACCATTCCAATAGAGGTGGATAACAGCGACTTAAAGAGTATTACTCTAGCCGCAGGCACCATTATTGGAATGGCAATTGATGACCGACATTTCTCCATTGATTTAGGAAATGAACTGTTAGGACTGATCCCCAAGGACTGTGTTGACAGTGATAGTGAGGACAATACAACACCAGACAGGATTTTCACCCGGCATTGGGGGAACCTCCTGGTGTACACTTCTTGCCCTTATGGTAAGGAAGATGTGACTTGTGACTTCAGGAGGGATGAGGTGATTTTCCAGGTCCATGAGGGCTGCCTTTCCCACCTGAAGCCTCCAGTCCAAATCAGCACTCTGACCAGGGACTTCTCCACCCAGCTGGAGGAGGCTGCTGAGATAGCCAAACCAGAAGTCTTTCCAGGCTTCAGGCAGATGGTGGAAGAGAGAGTCAACCTAGTTGATGCCTGTGTGACTCTGGAACAGAAGCAAAAGTTGAAACAAGTTTTCTTGGATTTCCAAGATCTCTTTGCGGTAGACTCATATGACTGTGGTCGCACCGACATCCACACCACAACAATTCCCACGGACCCTGGAATGACTCCAGTGTTTGTGAAGCAATATCACTTGCCTCTCGCATCCATGGAGTCCCTTACTGAAATAATTAAGATCCTTGAGTCCCGGGGAATAATCCGTCCAGTCCACAGCACTTTCAATAATCCGGTGCTGGGAATATTGAAGCCAAACGGCCAGTGGAGACTCTGCGCCGACCTTAGGGAGCTCAACAAACGGGTCCATACTTCCCGATGGCCTCTGCCCTACATTGACCAAGGGCTGGCCCAGATTCAGGGGTCACAGGTATTCACAGCAATAGACCTGACCAATGGATACTGGACCATGCCTGTCAGTAGGGAGGACCAATACAAACTGGCTTTTACCTTTGGGGGCCAGCAGTACACATGGACCCGGACTCCCTTCGGATACCTCAACTCCGGCAATGAATTCAACATTTTCCTACATAAGACCATGCCCAACCTGCGTGCGAGGGGTAACCTGGCTTATGTAGATGATGTCCTCATCAAAAGTTCATCTGTGGAGGAACACATAGCGGAGATCCGTTATGTTCTGACACAGTTGAGGGCCGCCGGAGCAAAACTTTCCTTTCAGAAAGCACAGTGGTGTAGTACCCGTGTTAATTTCTTGGGGCATGAGATTACTCCTCAGGGTCTCTGTCCCCAAGAAAAGAAAGTGGAAGCACTCCAGAAACTGAAAGACCCCACAACTCTGCGGGAACTAAGGAGCCTCCTTGGACTGACTAATTACAGCAGAAAGTTCATTGAAGGCTACGCAGAGATCACTAGACCCCTGATTCATCTCTTGAAGGGGGGGTCAAGTGGGAATGGGGTCCAGAACAATCCGAGGCGGTAAGACAACTCAAAAGAAGCCTCTCACAAGCGCCTTGCCTAGCTTACCCTGTCAGAAACAAGGAGTTCTTCCTGGAGACAGGTTTCTCTAATACGTGCTTGACGGCAGTATTATACCAAAAGCATGACAAGGTCAATAAAGTAATCTCCTATGTGAGCAAAACTTTATCCTCTGTGGAGGAAAAATTCAACATTTGTGAGAAGGCACTCCTGGCAACGGTGTGGGCATTGAAGAATTACCGCCCGTTTATCCAGGGGGAACACATCATAGTGGAGACTCCACACCGGCCTCTGCAATATCTCCAAAGTGACAGAATCCGGGCCGGAAATGTGAGTAATTCCCGAATTACTTCCTGGATTCTGTCAATGCAAGGCTTTCCTGTAGAGGTCAGATATGGCCAAAACAAGGAGAGTCCCCTGGCGCAAGGTCTGGCTGACTTGCATGATTGTGCCAGAGAAAACTGTCTCGAGGACGAAAGTCTAAAAATCAAGGACAACATGGAGGCATACCTTAATTCCCCACACAAAGTCTTTGAAGAAGACAAGTATGAGGGAATGCCCACTGTCTATGTGGATGGATGCTCTTACCATGTTGACAACAACGGGGAGAAAGAACTGGTGGCCGGCGTAGGGAATGCCTGGGTGAAGGAGTTTCCAGAACCCTCCGCTGGATACAAAATTGGTCCCCGAAGTAGTCAGGTGGCAGAGTTGATGGCTGTGCATCAGGCCATCCTCACTGCTGTCCAACATCAACTCCACGAACTGGTCATAATCACTGATTCGGATTATGTACGGAACAGGTTCGTGGAGCACCTGGTTAATTGGAAAACCAGAGGCATGCTATGCGCTAATAACAAACCCCTGAAACATGGGAAGCTAAGCCAAAATATTGATGATCTGGTCACATCGAATGGGATGACCATCTACTGGAAAAAGATCAAGGGTCATTCCAAAGTAGAGGGACCAGACAAAACAGGAAATGACTTAGCTGATCAGCTGGCCAAACCCGGGGCCATCCAGGGGGATCTAATAGAAATAGAGTCCCTGTTGGGGGTAATCCAGGTCACTGCTATCACTAGATGCCAGACAAATGCTCACAATGATCTTTCAACTGCACAATGGAGTAAGGAGACCCCTGATGCTGATTTAATTACAGCTCAGAAGGGGGATCCAATTATTGGTAAGTTTTATCAACACCTTGAGGACCCTGAGAACTTTCCCCTGACGGATACCGATTACATTGGGAAAGAGGACCTAGGAGTGTTGATGAAATGTCCAAAAATGTTCAGAATCCAAGACGGTTTGCTGGTAAGGAAATCCAAAGCCGGCCATGATCAGTGGGTGGTTCCTACCTCATTCCGAAGCCTGATGTTAAGTCACGCCCATGATTCGGCCACCGCCGGTCATAGGGGGTTTCACACAACACTGGAAATCTTAAGAGAGGTTGCATACTGGCCACACATGGGGCAGGACCTCGACCAATACTTGAAGGGGTGTCTTGTGTGTGCACAATTTCAGCCATCATCCCGCACCCACCGTGCGCCTCTCCAAAAGAGGGGGATGACACTTCCGTGGTCAGATTTGCAAATCCACTTTGTAGGCCCTGTGATTCTCTCGTCTAGAGGAAACAAGTACATGTTGACCGTTACATGCTTGTTTACCAAGTGGGTGGAATGTCTCCCAGCCCCAAACTGCAAGGCAGAAACAGCAGCTGCCCTGATGATTAACCACATCTTTTCCCGTTTTGGTCTACCTCAAAGGATTGAGTCAGACAGAGGTAGCCACTTCACCAGTGAAGTAATGACAAAGATGTGGGAGATACTGGGGGTTAAAAGGAAGATACACATTGCTTACAGGCCAGCTTCTTCTGGAGCAGTGGAGAGATATAACCGAACCATTGTGAGCATCTTAAAAAAGTTTGTGGCAGATTTTGGGCCAAGTTGGGATATCCGATTACTTCTGGTCCTAATGGCCATCAGATCTACCCCTTCATCTGCAACCAAAATGTCACCATTTGAGTTGATGACTGGACGCAAGATGGTGCTTCCCCAGCATTTGCTCTACAGAACCCAAGAGCAAAGGTTGATAAATGCCTCCACAACTCATGAGTATGTGGAGAATTTAAGGAAACACCTTCAGTATGCTTTTGCCTATGCTCAGCGGAATCTAGAAAGCTCAGCCGAGAGCATGAAGACCTACTATGATTTAAAAACTACCCGAAAGGAATATAAGGTGGGTGATCGGGTCTATCTATACAATTTCCAAAGGAACCAGGCCAAACAGCGAAAATTCTTGCCTACATGGAAGGGACCGTTTGAAATTATAGACAAGATCTCCCCTGTTGCCTATAAGATCTGCATCCCCAAAGGCAGTCTGGCGGAAGGGGAAGACAAGTGGGTCCATATTAACCAGCTAAAGTGTTGCCATCCCAGGCACACTTTGCAGCAACTGGAGGAGTCCTCTGCAATACCAGAGGGGACCGCTCCAGATTAATTCAGTTCCAACCCTAAAATATCCCACATATAGTCTCTAAAATATTATACGCTTGTAAGCCACTGTCTTTGAATGATAACCTGTATCTCAAAAGTAAAATGTTAGGTATGTTAAAGTATAAAATGTATATGTCTGCCACACCATTAGTAGGGATGGAAAAATGTCTACGAATAGGTATTGCCGCTTTTCCTTTGTCGTCCTAGGAGAAAGAAAACCTGGAGACTGGCCAAGGAGAACGATCCAAGGACCAGGAGCAAAGATCCGAGGGGCCCGGGGTACCGCCCAATATTCCCATCAGGACCGGCGAGGAGAACCAATCGATCTAACCGGATGGGGGAAAAGATGCTGAACTGTGCCATCTACCGGAAGAAGATGAGGAAAACATCTCAGATCTTGCGAGTTCCATCTGTGAAGGATCAGAATGGCCATCGCAAGAAGGGGGGCTTGTGGGATGTTTTTACCCATGCATCCGAGCCCTACCACAAAAACTGTGCCTTACTGGCATTGAAAACATCATGATGGCCAGAACTTCCCAGAAAATGCACAGGGAAATGCATGAAGAATAGGCTGCCCCCCATTTTTGCCTATGTTGTGGGCACAGAAGGGCACTGCCTAAAACCACCATTGGGCTACACACAGTAGCCTGAAACCATTGCAAAAGGGGCAATGCTGATTGCCAAAAGCAACCCATAACTATTGGGAATTCATTTTCTTCAGGTCAAATATGGCTAAATTATGGGCACAAAATTATTTTACTGCAGAACCACACCAGTGCCATGTGCTGAACCTGGATAATATACTTCCATGTAAAATCTCTTGTTTGAAATGCATTAATTCAAGACTGATCCAAAAGAAAATGCATGCAGTACCCGCTTTGGACTCAAGGCGGCGCTAGCGGTCTAAACTCTGACAGGAGAACTGCTACTTCAGAAGCTAATCAGCCTTCTGTGAAAATTGGGACTTCAAAGCTTGTTAGTTAATTGAAAATCTAACCACCTGCTGTTCCCAGAGACAATCTGATTTGATTAACAGGCCAAAAGGCTGGGAAACCTTCTCACCTCAGAAAGCCCAGGATATCACATGGTCATGCTAACCAAATGCAAAGTGGCCCCCTCGTCTGTTGACCTCAGCTTGCTGGAGCCCACACAAAAGACCTTTTCCCTTGAATAGGATATGGTGATTTTGACTGTTTCCTGTCAACAAAGATCTGCCAGCCAGGAGAGACATGTGATCACTGTCATCCCCAAACTTTGGGGGTGGACTCAAACACTGCAGTACTTTGAATTGAAAGCAAATATATATTTTACAGAAACACTGATAACTCTTGGTAACCAGATGACAGAAATGTGAAATTTGGGGATCCTTAAAATGAAAACTTTGCCCACAATTCAAGCCCAAACTCCAATTTGTGTGATGTTCTGGGGCAAAACCCCGCTATTTATTGATACTACAGACTCTGTGTTTAAGCTAGAGACATGGGAATTTACTGGAGTATGTATGGACAGGCTGTGTATATGTGTATCATTTTTAATGAAAAACCAATGTTGCATAACCCACTAAAATCGAAAATAAGGTGCCATTTCTTTACCCAAGCTCCTAGAAATGACAGAGTCGGAACAGTGCCTACCTCATGTGATATATGATGTGTGTAGGTGATGTAAAAACAACTGTGTATTTGGGAAAATATGTATTTGGATCAAATATAGATTTGTGTGTAAAGATGACAGGGGAGGGCCCTCTGGCCATAAAATCTACCTCATCACTCTGACTCACAACTCAGTTCCCCCAATCAAGGGAGAGAGGAGGAATTGGCCAATGATAAGTGAGAGGGGCAGGTTTAGTTATGACCAACGCACACACCCACTTTCCAAAACACATAAAAAGAGACTGCTGGGACAGGTAGAGACATTCAATTCCATTTGCTGCGGAGCATGCTGACCGACGACTTCACATCCAGAGATCCAACACTTAGACTTCCAAGCTAAACAGAGACTACAGAACTTTGAACCAAGAAGGCCCACTGCAAGCAAAAGTATTTGTCAGCAGGCCTCAAAATCATTTGCAAACTATTCCACAGCCGGGCGAGCTGTCTGAATTCTTTTGCCAAGAACTCTTGCCAGTACCCAGAAAGCAGTGTTACATAAAGAATCCACTTGATCCGGACCGGAAAGCAGAACAGTATCCAGAACCAGAGGACGCTGAATCCAGAGAGGCTAGACCAGCAGAGCAGAGCTGACCCAGATCGCTGTGAGCAGAACCGGTGCCTGATTGACCCTCCGAGCAGACAGAACCGCAGCAGGACGTGTTGACCAGATCTGTGACGAGGCCTAGTTCAAATTTATATTGTAAGTACCTGGCAGAACTGTGCAGAACCAATCTCTTAGTTAAAATAATATAATCTAAACTATTTTAACCTAAGTAGAACTGCCTCCTAGAAATCGTGTCATCTGTCATGTTTAAAGCTGTCACTTTTGAGTTTACCTTAAATCCGAAAAACTACCTTTATTTAATCGTCCGTATCTCTGGAACCGTTTGGGCTAGGAACGAGATTTAACTTTCTTCTGAAAGCTTAGAATCTAGGCTTTCCAACAAGCCTAGAACCGACTTATACTTTTTCCCATTTTCTGCAATCGCGATTCACACACTCGCGAAATTTACCGCGATTTGCGATTTTGGCTCAACTTCTCCATTTGTCAAAATAGCAGCTCCATTCTTTCTTTTGTTAAAATCCGTTTGCAACTTGGTAATAACTCATAGAGCATTGCTAAAGTGAGCCTGAACTAATACCAACATGCATCTCCCACTCACCCTGAATCTCTAGAGGGAATTAAAATCAGTTGGCACATTTTCCCATCCATTGCCATCACATTTAAAAAGCATTTTGGGCCTGTGTTTCAAACTACTACCTGTTTCCTTTAAGCTTGCTGGGGGGGGGAGCTGAATTTCGTATTGTATTTGATTGCATTCCTGAGAACTGTGTGCTCCTCTTTCCATCTCCTTCCATTTCTTACATTGCATAGGGGAGGGGGGTGAATTGCCAGAGAAAAAGTGATTATCTTATCTTTTGCTAAAAATCATATCAAGTATTTCTGTACTGCATTTTATTCCTCATTGCTTTTCCCTTGAAACCATAAAAGTATTTTTGCTACTTTATCCATCCTATACTAACTCCTCATTGATTGTAAAGAAGTGTGCTAGTGCCAGATTACCCATTGTTGATCAACATCATATGTCTAAGTGTACTATCAGATATTAATTTATTATAAAAGTGTGATATATATATATTGTTTAATTTTTCAAATAAACCTTTTTAATTTGCAAAACAAACCTACTTCTTGGCTCAGTGGGGTCAGGGGGATTCTAACAGGGGGGTGTTATACAAGGGTGGTCATCCAGAGTAATGAACTAGACATAAAAATACATTAATAAGGGTTTTCCTCAGCATCCCAGACTAGGCATTGACTTGGCTGTAGTGTTGATTGAATATCGCTTACAACGCTGTCTGAGTATACAAGGAACACGAACTAGAACTGTTGTGAAGTAATCGCGTGTGAACCGACAAGAAGGACAAGAATCACCCGCTCGCTCTCCACAAAAAGCACTTACAAGAAAATGGTGTCCACGCGTACCTTTTAACCCAGCCCACACGTGCGACGTCACTTACGCGCGTACGTGCTAAGGGCCTTTCCTCCAATTACACGCAGTGACAACCAGACATGCAATTTTTGCATGTGTACAATCAACATGCACCCGTGTTGAGGGAAATGCCCTTGTGCATCACGTCACAGACGCGCTTACGTGCTAAGGGCCTTTCCTCGAATTACACGCTGACGTGCAGTTTTTTCATGTGCCAAATCACTCTGTATCAAGCTGGCCACGCAACAACACATGGAAGACCACGCTTCTGCCCAGAAGGCCATTTTCCTGCCCCTCAGAGCCCCAAGCACGCTCCCACCTGCCATCTGCTGCTGCCTGCCTGCTGGCCACATGCCCTGCCATTTGGTGCCTGCACGTCAGCTATCTGCAGGGGTCCAGTTGCTGTGACCACCCCTGCTGGAACAGAAGACTCCCGACAGGTATTCCATCGCTCCACAGCCCAGCCCTAGGACCCAGTTGCCCACCCACACCTTCCTCTGGGGTTGCCATGTCAGACACAACACCATCTGGCACCACTGGCAACCCCCAGCCAGAGAGGCAGAGGGCTACCAGCTTCAGTGCCAATGAAGTTGGTATCCTGGTGGAGCAAGTTCTGTGGAAGTATGATGCCCTCTTTGGAAGTTCACGCGCCGACAATGAATGACGGAAGAGGATCTGGATGGACATTGTGGCTGCCATCAACGTGGAGGGGGTGGCAGCCCGCGACATTCAACACGTCCGGAAGCGCTGGGAGGACTTCAGGTCCAGGATACACCCAGCACTCCACCTCCAGTTCCTTGAGAGGCAGACCCGTCCGGAGTCGAGCGGTAAGTGTACATGCATACTGATTGGACGCTGTGCATGTTGAGGTGTGCCAGGAGTGTGCAGGTTGGACATATGTCTTTGTAGGCCCATGTATGGATCTGTATGTACAGGGACATGAACCTGCCGCATGTGAGTCCTGTCATGTGTGAGACACATCAATGGTGTATGTGTTCAAATGCATGCTGGCCTAATGCATGTGTGGGTGCACACATGTTTCAATTTCTGTGTGTGTACTGTGGCATGGTTGTGGTGTCACACATGGATGCTGGTTCCACCTGCATGTATCTGCACTATGTACATGTGCATGTGTGTGTATTTGACAAGTGTGCAACTGTGATACACCATGGATGCATGTGACACTGACATGTAGGAGGCTGATTGGCAGATGTGACATGGATGGCGATGATATCAGTGCGACAGGTGGTGGAGATGTACAGATGCATGTATGTATGGTGCCGTGTGTGCATGTGTTCTGCACTCCCCATGTTGCATGTGATGTCAGGCTAACCTTTGGCTGCTCATGCTGTTGTATGTGTATGGATGGTGCTGCCTGCTGCAACATTCCTGTTGATTTGCGCATGTGTGTTATTTGAAATATGTGTGCTGTGGAGTGTGATGCCATGTGTGAAATTTGACACTGCCACTCATGGGCAACTGTCATGTGTTTATCAGACCATTGTACAGCGCCCTGATGCCTGTGTTCAATCTCTCCCTGTCTGCAGCGTCAACTGATGAAGAGGGCGGAGACGGTGCTGTCGAGCAAAGCTGCAGGGATCGCACCACCAGCCGGAGACGCAAGGCCCGGCTCCCCTCCCAGGTTGTCATCTCGTCAGGGAGTGAGGAGTCTGGTGCCACGTCCGTGGCCGCAGCCGCCGAGGGTAGGTCCAAGAGGTGGAGGTCGGAGGTGGACTCCTCAGCAGCAGAAGGGGCAGCTGAGACCCCACAGGATCCGATGGAGGAAGATGGCATGGAGTCATCCAGGTTGTTGGTGGGTTTGGTTGAGGAGGAGGCCATGGAAGGGACACACACGGGGTCTGGAGGGGGGATTCCAATGGTGCTAATGGTGCAGTCCAGGGGCAGGGAGAGGAGGCAGCACAGGCCACCGCGGAGGTACCTGTGTGTAATCCTGTCCCTGATCCTATGACTGCATCATCCCACCAGCAGGGATGCCTTCGTCCAGACCCGTTTTCAGGGAGGGGATGTGCACACAACAACTGGCCTTCCTCTCCATGCGGACGTGGCAATCCGGGACCGTGTTGATCCTGTCCTGGCTGGGATGGCGTTGCGTCAACGGGGCATCCGAGATGACCTGCAGGGTTTTCGTGAAGACTCTGCACGTTATCTGGGATGCCTCTTTGACCGCGTCGAACTACTAGGATGGGTCACCAGTGTTGGATTCCTCTCTGTGCTGGACCTTGTACTGACCTCCTCCTCAACTGAACCCCCTATGCACCAGTCATCCTCCATGCCATCTTCCGGCCCAAGTATCACCTGGGCACCCTGTGGAGCTGCCTCTGACCCAGCGGCCAGGCTGGAGGAGGACACATCCCTGCCACAGTCGGGAGTCAGAGGTCCAGCAGGGGTGGCCACCCCAACAACTGGACCCCAGCAGGAGGAGGATGTGCAGGCATCAAGAGGCAGGGCACATGCACGGCAGCAGCAGGCTCAAGGTGGGAGCGATGATGGCTCGGGCCATCAACATCAGAGGGGCAGGCATCGGCCGGAGGGCAGGAGGACCCTGGATTGGGAGTGTCTTCCGTGTGGCAGCGGTTGGGCCAGCAAATAGATGCAGAGCGGTGGCTGGCGGAAGAGGCACGACTCACTATGGTCAGGGCGGAGAACTCTATGCGCAGGGCATTGAGGTGTGCTGAGTGCCTCGAGGCAATTCGCAGGGAGTTGGAGGTGGACATGGGTTTATCCCTGCGAAACCTCAGGCCATGGAGCAGGCCCGCCTCCAGGACATAGAACGGGAGTTCGATGATGCCCTGGCCCGGGAAATCAACAAGTGAGCCGTAGGACTTGCCCGCTGCATTGTATATAGTTAATTAGTGTTAGGTTTCCTTTCTGTTTTTCTTTCATTTGGGGCGCTTGGACTATGCCCCACCTTTTTGTATATAGCTGTTTATGAGGTAGGGTTTTTTGTAGGTTTCCTTTGAATAGTTGGGCTAATGGACCCTGGATTTGTACTTTGTATATAGTTGAAGACTGGATTTAACTTCACTATTTTTTGATTTTTACCATGGATCAATGGATTTGTCTTATTTTTTACCTTTGGATTTGGTTTGAGGGACGGACACTTTGGACCCATTTTCATTCAGATTTATTTGGATTCTGCTTTCATACATTTTTTTCTATTATTTTGGACATACAGCATTTTGTTTATTATTTCCATTATTGTGTGATTTCATTTCATTCCCTTGCTTTTGTGTTTAATACATTTTTGTTTCATACTTCAATGTGTGGTATTCTATCATTGGTTTCATGCATGTCACGATGTGGGTTTTCTCATTCACTTGCACCCATTGTATGTGTGTGACAGACATGTATTGATGTGCATACTTGCCATTTGGGATGTATCATGTAATGGGGATTTCAATGTGGGCTGGATGTAATACTTGGTTGGGTGTTTGGACTGGGGTGGCGTGGGGTGGGATTTGGGTGGCCATAACGGCCATGATTGTGGATCGTGATGACGTGTTGGGGGGACATGAGTCGGGGCCTGCTGGCAGGTGCCTGTCACTGCCGGGTGGGTGAGTGGGTGGGGGGACATGAAAGGGGGCCTGCTGGCAGGTGCCTGTCACTGCTGGGTGGGTGGGGTGCAGGGGGACATGATTCAGGGCCTGCTGGCAGGTGCCTGTCACTGCTGGGTGGGTGAGTGGATGGGGGACATGAGTCGGGGCCTGCTGGCAGGTACCCGTCAATGGTGTGGGGGAGTTCAGACATGTGGGAAGTCTCCCTGGTGCATGGTGCCATGGGGCCTTCCTGTGGGGCATGCCCAGGGGTGATGGGCTGCCTGCGGGGCATGGGGAGGGGGTAGGGACACACCAGGGAGGGACCACACTGCCAAATCATGTGTGAAACTCCTTGCGCACCCCTCAGAATACATGTAACCCTCTCGCACTAGTGAAAATGCATGTGAAACTCCCTGCGCACCTCTCAGAATTCACGTACCCCGCTCGCCCAAGGCCTATCACGTGTAAAACTTTCTACGCACCCCAGAAATACATGTACCCCGTTCGTACAAGGCCTATCGCGTGTGAAACTTCCCGTGCACTCCCGAAATACACGTACCCCGCTCGCCCAAGCCCTATCGCGTGTAAAACTTCCCGCGCACTGTGGGATGTTTTTACCCATGCATCCAAGCCCTACCTCAAAAACTGTACAGTACAGACATGGAAAACATCATGATGGCCAGAGCTTCCCAGAAAATGCACAGGGAAATGCATGAAGAATAGGCTGCCACTCATTTTTGCCGATGTTATGGGCACAGAAGGGCGCTGCCTAAAACCACCATTGGACTACCCACACAGTAGTCTGAAACCATTGGGAATGGCAATGCTGATTGCCAAAAGCAACCTAGAATTGTGGGGAATTCATTTTCTTAAATTTCAAAAATGGGTGCAGTACCAGTACTCACCACTATCAGAAAGCCGGCGTTTTAAAACCACCAGAATTTTTTGTTTTGTTTAAAACTGAATAAATGAACCCAAACCATGCCAAAGAAAGACTTACTGAGAGGTGGATACAATGTAAAGTTATATTCTGAAGTGACTTGAAGGTTTATAACAAGACTGGCTGAGCTGTGGATTTCAGCAGTTTAAGTAAATTTGGACTGAAAGACACTAAAAATCTAAATGTTTAAAAGAAATGAGTGACCTACTTTTGAGTGTCACATAGGTTGCAATTGTTTAAATGTCATAGTTTTGAACTTAGAATCAGCATTCTAGCTGCATATGTAAACATTGTCTTGACTTAAACTGGGTAACAAAAAGTGACATTAGCTGGGGCCTGGCTTAAGGAACTGAATTCTGCCCACCAGCTACCCCCGACAGGAGATGAGACTTGCACAACAGCTGTGTTCCCAGGCCTAGCTGCCATTCTGCTGCTCCCACCAAAAGGGATATGACACTTCTCTGATTGAATTACCTGGGCTCTGCAGGAAATTGAACAAAGCCCTGTCCTGACTCAGGCAAATGTTTTATTATGGGGGCCGTAAAAAGTGGCTTCCTCCTGGAAGTAAAGGGGAGGAGCACTGCCTGTGAGAGCAAGCTGGCTTGGCAGAACTGGAAAAACCAGAAATTCAACCTTGTGCTAGGGGGAAACCACACCCCTGTAGCCAGAATATGGTTTTAGAAAAAGATGGATAACTCATAGTACAGACTTGTCATAATTATTTAAATGATACCATAATTCTTGTGATTTTTCTGCCCACATTTTAAGAGGTTTTTAGAACCGGTGGCATGATCTGGGGGCAAGCTAGCAGTTAAGAGGGTATTACTTAAAATGTATGCATGTTAAAAATCTGACACTTCATCAATTAATGTCCATACTCCTTGTGCACATGTGTGTAAATTTGGGGTAATGTCCAAAAAGTGCAAATGTCGCCATTTCTGAATGCAAGCTCCCAGGAAGAGCAGATTTGGACAGGGTATACCTCCTGTAATGCATGATGGGTGCATGTAATTTCAAACCACTGTGTAGCTATGAAATATGTCTTTTGGGTCAAAATATAGATTGTGTGTAATTTGACAGGGGTGGGTTCTCTGTATCATAAACAGACCTCATCATGATGACACTTCATTTCATTCCCCCAATCAAGGGGAAGAGGATGAAGTGGCCAATGATAAGTGGAGAGGGGTAGAGCCTAGCGATGCTGCACACACACCCATTTTCAAAACACATAAAAGCAGACAGTCAGGACAGATAGGGACCTTCAAATCCATTTGCTGCGGGACGCTCTGCCGGGAAAATCCATACTTTACCTCCATCAACCTTCAGAAAACCAACATAGAGACTTCAATCTATCCACATCCAGAGATCCAGACTTCAAATCTATCAATATCCAGAACCAGAGAGAGAGCAGAGCAGACCCAGACCGCTGTTAGCAGAACCAGAGAGCTGACCCAGATCACTGTGAAGTGCCGAGACCAGACCAGAGTCCAGTCTAAAACCTGACCAGATCCGTGGCGAGGCCCATTTATTTCAAAAATATATTGTGAGTACCTAGCAAAACTGTGCAGAAACAATCTCCTAGTTAAAATAATATAATTCAATCTATTTTAATCTAAGTAGAACTGCCTCCTAACTGTCACCTGTCATTTTCTAGTTGCTAGCTGTCACTTGTCTTTTTGAACTTTAAAATTTAAAATCTGAAAAACGACCTTTACCATATCGCTCATATCTCCGTGACCGTTTGTCCTAGAGACTTGCAGTAACTTTCATCTGGAAGCTGAGATCCTAGGCTGTCCTAGGACCCCAAATAGATAGTGCTAGTCCTTGTAGTTCCTCTGTAATCGCGAATTTTACCGCGATTTGAAAATTCCTCCACGTGTGAAAACAGCAGCTTCTTGCTAGAACTGTTAGAAAGTCGTTTGCAACCTGCCAATCATTCCTAGAATATTGCTAAAGTAAGCCTGAACTAATTTAAACCAACTAATCCTCAACCTGAACCTCTAGGGGGAATTAAAAGCATTTTAGCATATTTTTCACTTCATTGCCAGCACATGTAAAAGCATTTTGGGCCTGTGTTTAAAACTCCGATCTGTAGTCTAAGCTTGCTGGGGTGAACTGAATTACATTTGATTGCATTTCTGAGAACTGTGTGCTTTCCTTCCATTTCCTTGCATTGCATAAAGGGGGGAGGGGATTGCCAGAGAAAAGTGATTACATTGTTTTGTTGAAATCATATTGAGTATTTTCTGTATTGCATTTTCATTCAACATTACATCCATCTGAACTTATATAAAGCATTCTCTACCACCTTATTCTTCTGTTCCTATTCACAAGTGTGCTAGTGCCAGACTATCCATTATTGATTACTGATCAGATTAAGTGTGATATTCAATTATTAATTATAAAGTGTGATATGTATATCTATTGTTTAAATTATCAAATAAACCTTTTAACTTGCAAAACAGAACTACTTCTTGGGTCAGGGGGATTCCAAGGGAGGGGTGTTATATAGGGGTAGTCATCCAGAACGCATGAACTGGACATAAAGATATATCAATAAGGGTTTCCATTCAGTATCCCAGACTAGGCATTGACTTAGCTGTAGTGTTGAATTGAATCCTCTTACAAATTGGGGGCTCGTGCCGGACGTTTGGGTTAGATCTATCACTTGTGCAGATTAATACAGTGTGCCAGCTGACCAGATACACATATCCGGTCGGATCACCACGCTGTGTTACGCTGTAAAGCACTCCTCAAAGGAACGCTCTAAGAAAAAGGTCTGTTTTGCAAAAATAAAATACAAACTTCTGTAAGTCAGGAAGGAACTCAAATCTCTAGAATGACGACCTTAGTAGACATGAAAATAGCCAGAGAGCACTTCTTACATAAGTTATTTGTGAGAGGTGAGTGGACTCATCAGGACCAGACGGTCTGGTTGCAAGCAATCGCACCCCAGATCACGGAAACAGGGTCAGATATATGGAGAGACCAGGGTCCCTTACATGTGGCCCTGAGTGAACTATATTTGGCCCCGAAGGCCAAGGATGAGCACCACAAGATTGCCAGGGTAGCGGCATATTTATATTTACATATGGGAGCCATGCAGGACAAATGTGCTGAAGGCCAAGATCTGGCGAGTAGGCAACTGCTGGCATTACAGAAGGTCCAATCTGACCTGGTCTCTTCTGAGCAGAGGCTGCAGGGGAGCCAGGAGTCAGAAAATGATAGTAGGCAGTATATCAGTAAAATAAAAGAGGACATGGATATACTGCAACAGGAAAAGACAGACCAGGATACCAGAATTCTGGCTTTGCAGAAGGAACGCCAAGACAGTTTGGACTCCCTACTGCAGAGCCAGAAAAAGCTGGAGCAACAGATCAATTTCAACAGGGCATGCACAGAGCAGGTAGCCACCCTGCAAATCCAACTAGACAGAGAGAAAGAGGAGAGCAATAAACTGATCCTGAAAGACCTGGATAGCCAGGCAGAGTTTGATCAGGAGCGCCAGAAAGCTGGTGCCTTCCAAAGGCAAAGGGACGACCTGGCGTCACAAATTCAAGCTCTTGGTCAGGAAAGGGACACCTTAGGCCAGGAAGTCTGCCACTTAAGGAGAAAAATGGAAGAAAATCACCTGGCCCACCAGGGACTGGGTGACCTCCAAAAAGAACACCAGGACTTGCTAGAGCACACCAGGCGGGTGGAGGATGCTCTGGCAAGAAAGGAGCAGGCCAATAGGGACACAGCTCAGGAGGTAACCCTCCTGCAGCAAAGACTGGCCCAGTGCTCCAGGACCAATCAGGAAACGCAGAGAGAGAATGAGGCTCTCTGCCAGCACAATGATAGACTCCAACAACAGGTAGCGATGCAGGAGAGACTGATAGAGTCTAGTAAGGCCTTAACTGAGGAACTGAAGGCGCAGGCTCTTGCATTGCAACAGGGAGCAGGGGCGGATAGAGATGAGGTTCGCTGGGAAAGAGAAACTCCTGAGCATAACCCCAGGAGCCCTAGTACCAGATGCCTTTATTTCTCTCAGTCCCTGGACTCTGCCACCCCCATGTCCCCTGGCGCACATGAGCACAGGGCCACAGGGATGGTAGATTACTATCCAGCCAGAAGCGTGGGGCTCATAGGCCAGTACCACCCAGGAATGGAGGGGCGGGCATCCGGGTATGGGCACCCAAGCACAGTGCAATTTGATGGGGAACCCCAGGAGAGTAGGCCCATTAAGGGCATCCTGAAAACCTCTGCCCAGTTAGGTCAGTGGGGGGGTACCCATCAAATACTGGCAGCAAGGAGGGATCGGAAGACTCCTCTGAGCGGTACAGGACACAGGAGACCAGGTCCCCACATTCTGCCAGCCATTCCCAGGCTCACAGAATCCGGGAAAACCTGGAAGATCAGACAGGAACGTCTGGGAGCAGTACCTCTGAGTCAGAGGACGAATGGACAAGGGTTACCCGAACCAAAAAGGCCAATAAGACAAAAAGGGCCTTGCTTAAGGACCCCTTAAAGCAGATTAAGGCAATCAGGAGCGTCATCACGCCTTATCATAAGAACGCCAAGTATTCTGTTTGGGAGCACTTAGAGTTGTTTGAGCAAATGATGGAGACTTTCCATTTGAAGGACAGCCAAAGCTGTATTCAATATGTAAAGTGGACCTTCTCCCCGGAATACTCCAGTTTCTTTGCGGGGCTGGAGGACCAAAATCATTTAAGATGGTCCACCTATAAGGCGGCCATCTTGAAACATTTTTCTACTCATAGAAATCCTCAAGAGGCTCGAAAGGCAGCCTACAATTTACAATGTGGGGAGGATCAGGCCCCACAAGAATTTGTGCAGGAGTTAAAGCGTGCTTTTGCACAGACCACAAGAAGGGTGCGCACGGATAGCAGAGAATTTATTAATACGTTTTTCCATGCCTTGCCCAAATACATAATGACCCAGCTCGGATTTTCACGAGAAAAGATCTTTAGACTGGGTCATTGAACAGGCGACCCGGATCTATGAGGTGCAGAAGCCAATAGAAAATAAAAATAATGCGCCCAAAAACCCCAAAGCCAACAACACCCCTGCTGCTGCCAAGGTGGCAGAGGTAAAGGTCACCCCCGTTTTAGAGTTGGAGATGGGGGGGCCTAAAAACCTACCTGCACCTAATAATGCTAGGCCCAGAAGGTCCTTGGGCCAGTCACAGACAGGGGGCCAGGGAGGCAGCCCCACAAATGGGGTCCCTCGCTCTCCTGACTATGTAAGTCCCCGTTACAAGGGAAATCGACCCATCCTGGGTTATGTGTGGACTCCTCCAGCCCAAGGGGGGGATCCAGCCAAGCACCTAACCCAGGGAACTTCCCTCCCAACTTCCCACAGGAGGGCAGAAATTCTCCAAATCCTGGGCAGAACTTTTCCCCAGGTATCCACCCAATTTCCAGCCCCAAAATCATCCATCCTTCTTTCCCCAATTCCCTGAGCCCAGACAACCTAATCCGGGAGAGGGGAGGCCAAGGGTGGAGGGGTATCCAAATCTTCCCAACCAGGGGTACTACCAAAGAAGGGATAGCTACCCTTCCCGGGATCAGCCCAGGGGAGAAAACAGGGCCCCGTATCAGCCTGAGCGGGTTTCAAGTTAGAGCGCCAGGTTCAAAACATGGCACAGGATCTGGGTCACATACTGAGGGCTCAGCAGAACCCTCAGATCGGCATGCCGGCGCAGAACGCACCCAACTCTAGACCTGGTGCTCCAGAACAATGACGGGGGCAGCACCCCGATAACTCACCGGTTCCCAGGGAGGAGGCATAATGGGAAGTGGGGTGTAAAGCCTTGGAGGAAGCTTCCTTCCTCACTTGTAAACAGCCCCTGGAAACCCAGGAACCGGAAACAAAATCTCTTGCCCCTGAAAGTCTGCCTCCTTAGGAGCAGAGGGGGGGGTAGGAGAAACAAAAGACCCAAACAGACTCAGTTTGAGGAGGAGGTACAGATCTTCCAATTTGAGGGAGAGGGATCCTCAGAAGATCCAGGGAAAAGGATCTTCTCCTTCGGAGATGGGGGAACTCCTCCCAAGGAAAAATGAGTCCCTAGGGATGCAAATCCAGAATGGGGAGATGTGGAGACTGAGCTACCGCCGCCCACCATCTCATCCCAGAACCAACAGCAAGAAAATCCCCTGGTTCAAACCCATCCTGATGACTGCCTCCAAAAAGGGGGGGGCGGCCCGGAACCAGAGCCAGGGGAACCCACTATGGCTCTGATCTCCAGTTGCCAACTTTTTCTTTCAGATTCCCAAGGCTCTCCATAGAATTCTGCCCAAATCTCTTAGCTAGCGATGTCCAAAACCAGAAAGTTAGCCCACCAGTTGTCCAAAAATGTGCATTATCTGTGCCCCCTTGAGGAGAAGGAGGGAAGATACTATGCCCCGGTACAAGTACAGGGGCAGGGTACAATTTTGGCACTGGTGGACACTGGATCTCAAGCTACCCTTCTGTCCAGAAGGGCCTTTGACGAACTGAATGCAGGAAGGGGAGAGAATTACCAAATTCCTCTCACCTCTCTTCCTGGACAACTGCAGAACTTTGACGGGAAGGAAATTCCCGTTGAGGGGACTGCAGACTTGGACATTAAGATCGGGCGACACAAGGTGAAACACCCGGTCATAGTAGTGACTCCAGAGGGCACCCCTTGTTTACTGGGGAATGACCTCCTGAGGAGGTTGCCACCCTTAATAGATTGCGTAAACAAGGTCCTCTGGACCCAGACTAGCCGACCAATAAAATTAAAACAGAGTGTCAACCATGTTAGTTTAAACGGCACCTGCCACATGGTTGAACAAAAATCTGACCAAGTAGAATTTCACTTCCAGAATAGCCAAATTCCAGACGTGACAGTAATAGCAGTAGGACAAGAGACTGGTGGTGGAGGGTCCTCTCTATTTCTGAAAATCAACCTTCCTTCCAGTCTAAAGTGGTACTCCACGCTGGAAGGAAACACTCTGAGATTCTATACTAATCCACAATCAGAAACTCCCACTCCTATAGTCCAGAAAGATGTGAAATCGGCTCAGAGCCTGGCTGATATTCAGCAAATTGGAGAGCAGTTGTTCATCCCTGTCCAATTAAATGATGGGAAGGACTCTGTTCTCGCTCGAGTGTGCCTGAACAATGGTAAGAGCTTCATCAGCGAAGCCATGTTTCGCCAACTCCCAAAAGATCCAGCCATTCCCACATTCAAACTGATAGACAAATGGGAAATGGACCTGGAAGCACCTAATTCCAAACATCTCCTGCCAAGCAGGTGTATGCTAAAAATCTCCATTGGCAACAAGAGCATAGTCCATAATTGTTGGGTTGTGCGAGACGTCACTGCCGCCTTTTACTTAGGCAGTGACATTCTCAATCGCTTTGCCATTAGTTTGGACCTAATAAACTTCAAAGCCTGGTCCCGATTAGCGGATAATCCCATGGGCTTTGATGATCCAGAAAAAGCATTTAGGTCAGCTCAATTGCTACCTTATGCAGTTGAAATTCAGATCAAAGAGGAAGTCACCATCCCAGAAAGGACCCGACAATTCTCCCTGGAAGTGAAAGTTAAAAGAGGACAATATCTGCAAAACCCTGATGCTTACATACATCTAAATGCTTCTCTCCAACAGCAAGGGTTGGGGGTAAACCCAACTCCATTAGTCAACATAGAACATGACACCATTCCAATAGAGGTGGATAACAGCGACTTAAAGAGTATTACTCTAGCCGCAGGCACCATTATTGGAATGGCGGTTGATGACCGACATTTTTCCATAGATTTAGGTAATGAACTGTTAGGGCCAATCCCCAAGGACTGCTTTGACAGTGACAGTGATGACAATACAACACTAGACAGGATTTTTACCCGCCATGGGGGGAACTTCCTGGTGTACACTTCTTGCACTTATGGTAAGGAAGATGTGACTTGTGACTTCAGGAGGGATGAGGTGATTTTCCAGGTCCATGAGGGCTGCCTTTCCCACCTGAAGCCTCCAGTCCAAATCAGCACTCTGACCAGGGACTTCTCCACCCAGCTGGAGGAGGCCGCTGAGATAGCCAAACCAGAAGTCTTTCCAGGCTTCAGGCAGATGGTAGAAGAGAGAGTCAACCTAGCTGATGCCTGTGTGACTCTGGAACAAAAGCAAAAGTTGAAACAAGTTTTCTTGGAGTTCCAAGATCTCTTTGCGGTAGACTCATATGACTGTGGTCGCACTGACATCCACACAACAACAATCCCCACGGACCCTGGCATGACTCCTGTGTTTGTGAAGCAATATCGCTTGCCTCTCGCATCAATGGAGTCCCTTACTGAAATAATTAAGAACCTTGAGTCCCGGGGAATAATCCGTCCAGTCCACAGCACCTTCAATAATCCGGTGCTGGGAATATTGAAGCCAAACGGCCAGTGGAGACTCTGCGCCGACCTCAGGGAGCTCAACAAACGGGTCCATACTTCCCGATGGCCTCTTCCTTACATTGACCAAGGGCTGGCCCAGATCCAGGGGTCACAGGTATTCACTGCAATAGACCTGACCAATGGATACTGGACCGTGCCGGTCAGTAGGGAGGACCAATACAAGCTGGCTTTTACCTTTGGGGCCAGCAGTATACATGGACCCGGACACCCTTCGGATACCTTAACTCCGGTAATGAGTTCAATATTTTCCTACATAAGGCCATGCCCGACCTGGGTGCGAGGGGTAACCTGGCTTATGTAGATGATGTCCTCATCAAAAGTTTATCTGTGGAGGAACACATAGCGGAGATCCATTATGTTCTGACGCAGTTGAGGGCCACCGGAGCAAAACTTTCCTTTCAGAAAGCACAGTGGTGTAGAACCCGTGTTAATTTCTTGGGGCATGAGATTACTCCTCAGGGTCTCTGTCCCCAGGAAAAGAAAGTGGAAGCACTTCAAAAACTGAAAGACCCCACAACTCTGCGGGAACTAAGGAGCCTCCTTGGACTGACTAATTACAGCAGAAAGTTTATTGAGGGCTACGCAGAGATCACCAGACCCCTGATTCATCTCCTGAAGGGGGGGTCAAGTGGGAATGGGTTCCAGAACAAGCCGAGGCAGTAAAACAACTCAAAAGAAGCCTCTCACAAGCGCCCTGCCTAGCTTACCCTGTCAGAAACAAGGAGTTCTTCCTGGAGACGGGGTTCTCTAATACGTGCTTGACAGCAGTATTATACCAAAAGCATGACAAGGTCAATAAAGTAATCTCCTATGCGAGCAAAACTTTATCCTCTGTGGAGGAAAAATTCAACGATTGTGAGAAGGCACTCCTGGCGACGGTGTGGGCATTGAAGAATTACCGCCCGTTCATCCAGGGGGAACACATCATAGTGGAGACTCCACACCAGCCTCTGCAATATCTCCAAAGTGACAGAATCCGGGCCGGAAATGTGAGTAATTCCCGAATTACTTCCTGGATTCTGTCAATGCAAGGCTTTCCTGTGGAGGTCAGATATGGCCAAAACAAGAAGAGTCCCCTCGCGCAAGGTCTGGCTGACTTGCATGATTGTGCCAGAGAAAACTGTCTCGAGGACGAAAGTCTAAAAATAAAGGACAACACGGAGGCATACCTTAATTCCCCACACAAAGTCTTTGAAGAGGACAAGTGTGAGGGAATGCCTGCTGTCTATGTGGATGGATGCACTTACCATGTTGACAACGACGGGGAGAAAGAACTGGTGGCCGGCGTAGGGAATGCATGGGTGAAGGAGTCCCCAGAACCCTCCGCTGGATACAAAATTGGTCCCCAAAGTAGTCAGGTGGCAGAATTGATGGCTGTGCATCAGGCCATCCTCACTGCTGTCCAGCATCAACTCCACGAACTGGTCATAATCACAGATTCGGATTATGTACGGAACGGGTTCGTGGAGCACCTGGTTAATTGGAAAACCAGAGGCATGTTATGTGCTAACAACAAACCCTTGAAACATGGGAAGTTGATCCAAAACATTGATGATCTGGTCACCTCGAATGAGATGACCATCTATTGGAAAAAGATCAAGGGTCATTCCAAAGTAGAGGGACCAGACAAAACTGGAAATGACTTAGCTGATCAGCTGGCCAAAACCGGGGCCATCCAAGGGGATCTAATTGAGATTGAGTCCCTGTTGGGGGAAATCCAGGTCACTGCTATCACTAGGTCCCAGACAAATGCTCACAACGACCTTTCAATTGCACAATGGAGTAAGGAGACCCCTGATGCTGATTTGATTACCGCTCAGAAGGGGGATCCAATAATTGGTAAATTTTACCAGCACCTTGAGGACCCTGAGAACTTTCCCCTGACGGATACCGATTACACTGGGAAAGAGGACCTAAGAGTGTTGATGAAATGTCCAAAAATGTTCCGGATCCAAGACGGTTTGCTGGTAAGGAAATCCAAAGCTGGCCACGATCAGTGGGTGGTTCCTACCTCATTCCGAAGCCTGATGTTAAGTCACGCCCATGATGCGGCCACCGCCGGTCATAGGGGGTTTCACACAACATTGGAAATCTTAAGAGAGGTTGCATACTGGCCACACATGGGGCAGGACCTCGACCAATACTTGAAGGGATGTCTTGTGTGTGCACAATTTCAGCCATCATCACTCACGCACCGTGCGCCTCTCCAAAAGAGGGGGATGACACTGCCATGGTCAGATTTACAAATCGACTTTGTAGGCCCCGTGATTCGCTCTGCTAGGGGGAATAAGTACATGTTGACTGTGACATGCTTGTTTACCAAGTGGGTGGAATGTCTCCCAGCCCCAAATTGCAAGGCAGAAACTGCAGCTGCCCTGATGATTAACCACTTCTTTTCCCGTTTCGGTCTACCTCAAAGGATTGAGTCAGACAGGGAGGGATAGCCACTTCACCAGTGAAGTAATGACAAAGATGTGGGAGATACTGGGGGTCAAAAGGAAGTTGCATATTGCTTACCGGCCAGCTTCTTCTGGGGCAGTAGAGAGATATAACCGAACCATTGTGAGCTTATTAAAGAAGTTTGTGGCAGATTCTGGGCCAAGTTGGGATATCCGATTACCTCTGGTCCTAATGGCCATCAGATCTACCCCTTCATCTGCAACCAAAATGTCACCATTCGAGTTGATGACTGGACGCAAGATGGTGCTTCCCCAGCATTTGCTCTACAGGACCCAAGAGCAGACACTGATAAATGCCTCCACAACTCATGAGTATGTGGAGAATTTAAGGAAACACCTTCAACATGCTTTTGCTTATGCTCAGCGGAATCTAGAAAGATCAGCTGATAGCATGAAGACCCACTATGACCTGAAAACTTCCAGGAAGGAATATCAGGTGGGGGACCGGGTCTATCTATACAATTTCCAAAGGAACCAGGCCAAACAGCGAACATTTTTGCCTACGTGGAAGGGACCCTTTGAGATTATAGACAAGATCTCCCCTGTGGCCTACAAGATCCGCATCCCCAAAGGCGGTTTGGCAGAGGGGGAAAACAAGTGGGTCCACATTAACCAGTTGAAGTGTTGCCATCCCAGGCACACTCTGCAACAACTGGAGGAATCCTCTGGAATCCTAGAGGGTACTGTCTCAGATTAATTCAGTTCTAAATTAAAAAATATCCTACATATCACCTATCAAATTCTGAGTTTCTCAATGTGGGTGTTTTGGTTTTTGAATGCAAAAAGAAATGTGCCTGTTCATATGTTTTGACTATAAATTTATATGCCACCCCACTATATCAATGGTGGGGGAGAAATGTCCATGAATAGGTATTGCCGCTCTTCCTTTGTCGTCCTAGGAGAAAGAAAACCTGAAGACGGGCCAAGGAGGACGATCCGGAGACCGGGAGCAGAGACGCAAGGGCCCGGGTACCGCCCAATATTCCCATCAGGACCGGCGAGGAGAACCGATCGATAAGTACCAGATGGAGGAAAAGATGCTGAACTGTGCCATCTATTGGAAGAAGATGAGGAAACATCCCAGATCTTGCGAGTCCCATCAGTGAAACAGAATGGCCATCGCAAGAGGGGGGCTTGTGGGATGTTTTTACCCATGCATCCAAGCCCTACCTCAAAAACTGTACAGTACTGACATGGAAAACATCATGATGGCCAGAGCTTCCCAGAAAATGCACAGGGAAATGCATGAAGAATAGGCTGCCACTCATTTTTGCCGATGTTATGGGCACAGAAGGGCACTGCCTAAAATCACCATTGGACTACCCACACAGTAGTCTGAAACCATTGGGAATGGCAATGCTGATTGCCAAAAGCAACCTAGAATTGTGGGGAATTCATTTTCTTAAATTTCAAAAATGGGTGCAGTACCAGTACTCACCACTATCAGAAAGCCGGCGTTTTAAAACCACCAGATTTTTTTGTTTTGTTTAAAACTGAATAAATGAACCCAAACCATGCCAAAGAAAGACTTACTGAGAGGTGGATACAATGTAAAGTTATATTCTGAAGTGACTTGAAGGTTTATAACAAGACTGGCTGAGCTGTGGATTTCAGCAGTTTAAGTAAATTTGGACTGAAAGACACTAAAAATCTAAATGTTTAAAAGAAATGAGTGACCTACTTTTGAGTGTCACATAGGTTGCAATTGTTTAAATGTCATAGTTTTGAACTTAGAATCAGCATTCTAGCTGCATATGTAAACATTGTCTTGACTTAAACTGGGTAACAAAATGTGACATTAGCTGGGGCCTGGCTTAAGGAACTGAATTCTGCCCACCAGCTACCCCCGACAGGAGATGAGACTTGCACAACAGCTGTGTTCCCAGGCCTAGCTGCCATTCTGCTGCTCCCACCAAAAGGGATATGACACTTCTCTGATTGAATTACCTGGGCTCTGCAGGAAATTGAACAAAGCCCTGTCCTGACTCAGGCAAATGTTTTATTATGGGGGCCGTAAAAAGTGGCTTCCTCCTGGAAGTAAAGGGGAGGAGCACTGCCTGTGAGAGCAAGCTGGCTTGGCAGAACTGGAAAAACCAGAAATTCAACCTTGTGCTGGGGGGAAACCACACCCCTGTAGCCAGAATATGGTTTTAGAAAAAGATGGATAACTCATAGTACGGACTTGTCATAATTATTTAAATGATACCATAATTCTTGTGATTTTTCTGCCCACATTTTAAGAGGTTTTTAGAACCGGTGGCATGATCTGGGGGCAAGCTAGCAGTTAAGAAGGTATTACTTAAAATGTATGCATGTTAAAAATCTGACACTTCATCAATTAATGTCCATACTCCTTGCGCACATGTGTGTAAATTTGGGGTAATGTCCGATATTGCGAAACCAGTTAAAAAGTGCAAATGTCGCCATTTCTGAATGCAAGCTCCCAGGAAGAGCAGATTTGGACATGGTATACCTCCTGTAATGCATGATGGGTGCATGTAATTTCAAACCACTGTGTAGCTATGAAATATGTCTTTTGGGTCAAAATATAGATTGTGTGTAATTTGACAGGGGTGGGTTCTCTGTATCATAAACAGACCTCATCATGATGACACTTCATTTCATTCCCCCAATCAAGGGGAAGAGGATGAAGTGGCCAATGATAAGTGGAGAGGGGTAGAGCCTAGTGATGCTGCACACACACCCATTTTCAAAACACATAAAAGCAGACAGTCAGGACAGATAGGGACCTTCAAATCCATTTGCTGCGGGACGCTCTGCCGGGAAAATCCATACTTTACCTCCATCAACCTTCAGAAAACCAACATAGAGACTTCAATCTATCCACATCCAGAGATCCAGACTTCAAATCTATCAATATCCAGAACCAGAGAGAGAGCAGAGCTGACCCAGACCGCTGTTAGCAGAACCAGAGAGCTGACCCAGATCACTGTGAAGTGCCGAGACCAGACCAGAGTCCAGTCTAAAACCTGACCAGATCCGTGGCGAGGCCCATTTATTTCAAAAATATATTGTGAGTACCTAGCAAAACTGTGCAGAAACAATCTCCTAGTTAAAATAATATAATTCAATCTATTTTAATCTAAGTAGAACTGCCTCCTAACTGTCACCTGTCATTTTCTAGTTGCTAGCTGTCACTTGTCTTTTTGAACTTTAAAATTTAAAATCTGAAAAATGACCTTTACCATATCGCTCATATCTCCGTGACCGTTTGTCCTAGAGACTTGCAGTAACTTTCATCTGGAAGCTGAGATCCTAGGCTGTCCTAGGACCCCAGAACGATAGTGTTAGTCCTTGTAGTTCCTCTGTAATCGCGAAAAACGCACGCGCGAATTTTACCGCGATTTGAAAATTCCTCCACGTGTGAAAACAGCAGCTTCTTGCTAGAACTGTTAGAAAGTCGTTTGCAACCTGCCAATCATTCCTAGAATATTGCTAAAGTAAGCCTGAACTAATTTAAACCAACTAATCCTCAACCTGAACCTCTAGGGGGAATTAAAAGCATTTTAGCATATTTTTCACTTCATTGCCAGCACATGTAAAAGCATTTTGGGCCTGTGTTTAAAACTCCGATCTGTAGTCTAAGCTTGCTGGGGTGAACTGAATTACATTTGATTGCATTTCTGAGAACTGTGTGCTTTCCTTCCATTTCCTTGCATTGCATAAAGGGGGGAGGGGATTGCCAGAGAAAAGTGATTACATTGTTTTGTTGAAATCATATTGAGTATTTTCTGTATTGCATTTTCATTCAATATTACATCCATCTGAACTTATATAAAGCATTCTCTACCACCTTATTCTTCTGTTCCTATTCACAAGTGTGCTAGTGCCAGACTATCCATTATTGATTACTGATCAGATTAAGTGTGATATTCAATTATTAAATTATTATAAAGTGTGATATATATATCTATTGTTTAAATTATCAAATAAACCTTTTAACTTGCAAAACAGAACTACTTCTTGGCTCAGTGGGGTCAGGGGGATTCCAAGGGAGGGGTGTTATATAGGCGTAGTCATCCAGAACGCATGAACTGGACATAAAGATATATCAATAAGGGTTTCCATTCAGTATCCCAGACTAGGCATTGACTTAGCTGTAGTGTTGAATTGAATCCTCTTACAAATTGGGGGCTCGTGCCGGACGTTTGGGTTAGATCTATCACTTGTGCAGATTAATACAGTGTGCCAGCTGACCAGATACACATATCCGGTCGGATCACCACGCTGTGTTACGCTGTAAAGCACTCCTCAAAGGAACGCTCTAAGGAAAAGGTCTGTTTTGCAAAAATAAAATACAAACTTCTGTAAGTCAGGAAGGAACTCAAATCTCTAGAATGACAACCTTAGTAGACATGAAAATAGCCAGAGAGCACTTCTTACATAAGTTATTTGTGAGAGGTGAGTGGACTCATCAGGACCAGACGGTCTGGTTGCAAGCAATCGCACCCCAGATCACGGAAACAGGGTCAGATAAATGGAGAGACCAGGGTCCCTTACATGTGGCCCTGAGTGAACTATATTTGGCCCCGAAGGCCAAGGATGAGCACCACAAGATTGCCAGGGTAGCGGCATATTTATATTTACATATGGGAGCCATGCAGGACAAATGTGCTGAAGGCCAAGATCTGGCGAGTAGGCAACTGCTGGCATTACAGAAGGTCCAATCTGACCTGGTCTCTTCTGAGCAGAGGCTGCAGGGGAGCCAGGAGTCAGAAAATGATAGTAGGCAGTATATCAGTAAAATAAAAGAGGACATGGATATACTGCAACAGGAAAAGACAGACCAGGATACCAGAATTCTGGCTTTGCAGAAGGAACGCCAAGACAGTTTGGACTCCCTACTGCAGAGCCAGGAAAAGCTGGAGCAACAGATCAATTTCAACAGGGCATGCACAGAGCAGGTAGCCACCCTGCAAATACAACTAGACAGAGAGAAAGAGGAGAGCAATAAACTGATCCTGAAAGACCTGGATAGCCAGGCAGAGTTTGATCAGGAGCGCCAGAAAGCTGGTGCCTTCCAAAGGCAAAGGGACGACCTGGCGCCACAAATTCAAGCTCTTGGTCAGGAAAGGGACACCTTAGGCCAGGAAGTCTGCCACTTAAGGAGAAAAATGGAAGAAAATCACCTGGCCCACCAGGGACTGGGTGACCTCCAAAAAGAACACCAGGACTTGCTAGAGCACACCAGGAGGGTGGAGGATGCTCTGGCAAGAAAGGAGCAGGCCAATAGGGACACAGCTCAGGAGGTAACCCTCCTGCAACAAAGACTGGCCCAGTGCTCCAGGACCAATCAGGAAACGCAGAGAGAGAATGAGGCTCTCTGCCAGCACAATGATAGACTCCAACAACAGGTAGCGATGCAGGAGAGACTGATAGAGTCTAGTAAGGCCTTAACTGAGGAACTGAAGGCGCAGGCTCTTGCATTGCAACAGGGAGCAGGGGCGGATAGAGATGAGGTTCACTGGGAAAGAGAAACTCCTGAGCATAACCCCAGGAGCCCTAGTACCAGAGGCCTTTATTTCTCTCAGTCCCTGGACTCTGCCACCCCCATGTCCCCTGGCGCACATGAGCACAGGGCCACAGGGATGGCAGATTACTATCCAGCCAGAAGCATGGGGCTCATAGGCCAGTACCACCCAGGAATGGAGGGGCGGGCATCCGGGTATGGGCACCCAAGCACAGTGCAATTTGATGGGGAACCCCAGGAGAGTAGGCCCATTAAGGGCATCCTGAAAACCTCTGCCCAGTTAGGTCAGTGGGGGGGTACCCATCAAATCCTGGCAGCAAGGAGGGATCTGAAGACTCCTCTGAGCGGTACAGGACACAGGAGACCAGGTCCCCACATTCTGCCAGCCATTCCCAGGCTCGCAGAATCCGGGAAAACCTGGAAGATCAGACAGGAACGTCTGGGAGCAGTACCTCTGAGTCAGAGGACGAATGGACAAGGGTTACCCGAACCAAAAAGGCCAATAAGACAAAAAGGGCCTTGCTTAAGGACCCCTTAAAGCAGATTAAGGCAATCAGGAGCGTCATCACGCCTTTTCATAAGAACACTAGGTATTCTGTTTGGGAGCACTTAGAGTTGTTTGAGCAAATGATGGAGACTTTCCATTTGAAGGACAGCCAAAGCTGTATTCAATATGTAAAGTGGACCTTCTCCCCGGAATACTCCAGTTTCTTTGCGGGGCTGGAGGACCAAAATCATTTAAGATGGTCCACCTATAAGGCGGCCATCTTGAAACATTTTTCTACTCATAGAAATCCTCAAGAGGCTCGAAAGGCAGCCTACAATTTACAATGTGGGGAGGATCAGGCCCCACAAGAATTTGTGCAGGAGTTAAAGCGTGCTTTTGCACAGACCACAAGAAGGGTGCGCACGGATAGCAGAGAATTTATTAATACGTTTTTCCATGCCTTGCCCAAATACATAATGACCCAGCTCGGATTTTCACGAGAAAAGATCTTTAGACTGGGTCATTGAACAGGCGACCCGGATCTATGAGGTGCAGAAGCCAATAGAAAATAAAAATAATGCGCCCAAAAACCCCAAAGCCAACAACACCCCCGCTGCTGCCAAGGTGGCAGAGGTAAAGGTCACCCCCGTTTTAGAGTTGGAGATGGGGGGGCCTAAAAACCTACCTGCACCTAATAATGCTAGGCCCAGAAGGTCCTTGGGCCAGTCACAGACAGGGGGCCAGGGAGGCAGCCCCACAAATGGGGTCCCTCGCTCTCCTGACTATGTAAGTCCCCGTTACAAGGGAAATCGACCCATCCTGGGTTATGTGTGGACTCCTCCAGCCCAAGGGGGGGATCCAGCCAAGCACCTAACCCAGGGAACCTCCCTCCCAACTTCCCACAGGAGGGCAGAAATTCTCCAAATCCTGGGCAGAACTTTTTCCCCAGGTATCCACCCAATTTCCAGCCCCAAAATCATCCATCCTTCTTTCCCCAATTCCCTGAGCCCAGACAACCTAATCCGGGAGAGGGGAGGCCAAGGGTGGAGGGGTATCCAAATCTTCCCAACCAGGGGTACTACCAAAGAAGGGATAGCTACCCTTCCCGGGATCAGCCCAGGGGAGAAAACAGGGCCCCGTATCAGCCTGAGCGGGTTTCCCAGTTAGAGCGCCAGGTTCAAAACATGGCGCGGGATCTGGGTCACATACTGAGGGCTCAGCAGAACCCTCAGATCGGCATGCCGGCGCAGAACGCACCCAACTCTGGACCTGGTGCTCCAGAACAATGACGGGGGCAGCACCCCGATAACTCACCGGTTCCCAGGGAGGAGGCACAAGGGGAAGGGGGGTGTAAAGCCTTGGAGGAAGCTTCCTTCCTCACTTGTAAACAGCCCCTGGAAACCCAGGAACCGGAAACAAAATCTCTTGCCCCTCAAAGTCTGCCTGCTAAGGAGCAGAGGGGGGGTAGGAGAAACAAAAGACCCAAACAGACTCAGTTTGAGGAGGAGGTACAGATCTTCCAATTTGAGGGAGAGGGATCCTCAGAAGATCCTGGGAAAAGGATCTTCTCCTTCAGAGATGGGGGAACTCCTCCCAAGGAAAAATGGGTTCCTAGGGATGCAAATCCAGACTGGGGAGATGTGGAGACTGAGCTACCGCCGCCCACCATCTCATCCCAGAACCAACAGCAAGAAAATCCCCTGGTTCAAACCCATCCTGATGACTGCCTCCAAAAAGGGGGGGGCGGCCCGGAACCGGAGCCAGGGGAACCCACTATGGCTCTGATCTCCAGTTGCCAACTTTTTCTTTCAGATTCCTAAGGCTCTCCACAGAATTCTGCCCAAATCTCTTCGCTAGCGATGTCCAAAACCAGAGAGTTAGCCCACCAGTTGTCCAAAAATGTGCATTATCTGTGCCCCCTTGAGGAGAAGGAGGGAAGATACTATGCCCCGGTACAAGTACAGGGGCAGGGTACAATTTTGGCACTGGTGGACACTGGATCTCAAGCTACCCTTCTGTCCAGAAGGGCCTTTGACGAACTGAATGCAGGAAGGGGAGAGAATTACCAAATTCCTCTCACCTCTCTTCCTGGACAACTGCAGAACTTTGACGGGAAGGAAATTCCCGTTGAGGGGACTGCAGACTTGGACATTAAGATCGGGCGACACAAGGTGAAACACCCGGTCATAGTAGGGACTCCAGAGGGCACCCCTTGTTTACTGGGGAATGATCTCCTGAGGAGGCTGTCACCCTTAATAGATTGCGTAAACAAGGTCCTCTGGACCCAGACTAGCCGACCAATAAAATTAAAACAGAGTGTCAACCATGTTAGTTTAAACGGCACCTGCCACATGGTTGAACAAAAATCTGACTAAGTAGAATTTCACTTCCAGAATAGCCAAATTCCAGACGTGACAGTAATAGCAGTAGGACAAGAGACTGGTGGTGGAGGGTCCTCTCTATTTCTGAAAATCAACCTTCCTTCCAGTCTAAAGTGGTACTCCATGCTGGAAGGAAACACTCTGAGATTCTATACTAATCCACAATCAGAAACTCCCACTCCTATAGTCCAGAAAGATGTGAAATCAGCTCATAGCCTGGCTGACATTCAGCAAAGTGGAGAGCAGTTGTTCATCCCTGTTCAGTTAAATGATGGGAAGGACTCTGTTCTCGCTCGAGTGTGCGTGAACAATGGTAAGAGCTTCATCAGCGAAGCCATGTTTCGCCAACTCCCAAAAGATCCAGCCATTCCCACATTCAAACTGATAGACAAATGGGAAATGGACCTGGAAGCACCTAATTCCAAACATCTCCTGCCAAGCAGGTGTATGCTAAAAATCTCCATTGGCAACAAGAGCATAGTCCATAATTGTTGGGTCGTGCGAGACGTCACTGCCGCCTTTTACTTAGGCAGTGACATTCTCAATCGCTTTGCCATTAGTTTGGACCTAATAAACTTCAAAGCCTGGTCCCGATTAGCGGATAATCCCATGGGCTTTGATGATCCAGAAAAAGCATTTAGGTCAGCTCAATTGCTACCTTATGCAGTTGAAATTCAGATCAAAGTGGAAGTCACCATCCCAGAAAGGACC
Organism: Ambystoma mexicanum; assembly: GCF_040938575.1. Classification (NCBI taxonomy): domain Eukaryota; kingdom Metazoa; phylum Chordata; class Amphibia; order Caudata; family Ambystomatidae; genus Ambystoma; species Ambystoma mexicanum. Next base: position 1,102,300,314 of record NC_090924.1, on the reverse strand, counting down.
CGACAATTCTCCCTGGAAGTGAAAGTTAAAAGAGGACAATATCTGCAAAACCCTGATGCTTACATACATCTAAACGCTTCTCTCCAACAGCAAGGGTTGGGGGTAAACCCAACTCCATTAGTCAACATAGAACCTGACACCATTCCAATAGAGGTGGATAACAGCGACTTAAAGAGTATTACTCTAGCCGCAGGCACCATTATTGGAATGGCGGTTGATGACCGACATTTTTCCATAGATTTAGGTAATGAACTGTTAGGGCCAATCCCCAAGGACTGCTTTGACAGTGACAGTGATGACAATACAACACCAGACAGGATTTTTACCCGCCATGGGGGGAACTTCCTGGTGTACACTTCTTGCACTTATGGTAAGGAAGATGTGACTTGTGACTTCAGGAGGGATGAGGTGATTTTCCAGGTCCATGAGGGCTGCCTTTCCCACCTGAAGCCTCCAGTCCAAATCAGCACTCTGACCAGGGACTTCTCCACCCAGCTGGAGGAGGCCGCTGAGATAGCCAAACCAGAAGTCTTTCCAGGCTTCAGGCAGATGGTAGAAGAGAGAGTCAACCTAGCTGATGCCTGTGTGACTCTGGAACAAAAGCAAAAGTTGAAACAAGTTTTCTTGGATTTCCAAGATCTCTTTGCGGTAGACTCATATGACTGTGGTCGCACTGACATCCACACAACAACAATCCCCACGTACCCTGGCATGACTCCTGTGTTTGTGAAGCAATATCGCTTGCCTCGCGCATCAATGGAGTCCCTTACTGAAATAATTAAGAACCTTGAGTCCCGAGGAATAATCCGTCCAGTCCACAGCACCTTCAATAATCCGGTGCTGGGAATATTGAAGCCAAACGGCCAGTGGAGACTCTGCGCCGACCTCAGGGAGCTCAACAAACGGGTCCATACTTCCCGATGGCCTCTTCCTTACATTGACCAAGGGCTGGCCCAGATCCAGGGGTCACAGGTATTCACTGCAATAGACCTGACCAATGGATACTGGACCGTGCCGGTCAGTAGGGAGGACCAATACAAGCTGGCTTTTACCTTTGGGGGCCAGCAGTATACATGGACTCGGACTCCCTTCGGATACCTAACTCCGGTAATGAGTTCAATATTTTCCTACATAAGGCCATGCCCGACCTGGGTGCGAGGGGTAACCTGGCTTATGTAGATGATGTCCTCATCAAAAGTTTATCTGTGGAGGAACACATAGCGGAGATCCGTTATGTTCTGACGCAGTTGAGGGCCGCCGGAGCAAAACTTTCCTTTCAGAAAGCACAGTGGTGTAGAACCCGTGTTAATTTCTTGGGGCATGAGATTACTCCTCAGGGTCTCCGTCCCCAGGAAAAGAAAGTGGAAGCACTTCAAAAACTGAAAGACCCCACAACTCTGCGGGAACTAAGGAGCCTCCTTGGACTGACTAATTACAGCAGAAAGTTTATTGAGGGCTACGCAGAGATCACCAGACCCCTGATTCATCTCCTGAAGGGGGGGGTCAATTGGGAATGGGGTCCAGAACAAGCCGAGGCAGTAAAACAACTCAAAAGAAGCCTCTCACAAGCGCCCTGCCTAGCTTACCCTGTCAGAAACAACGAGTTCTTCCTGGAGACGGGGTTCTCTAATACGTGCTTGACAGCAGTATTATACCAAAAGCATGACAAGGTCAATAAAGTAATCTCCTATGCGAGCAAAACTTTATCCTCTGTGGAGGAAAAATTCAACGATTGTGAGAAGGCACTCCTGGCGACGGTGTGGGCATTGAAGAATTACCGCCCGTTCATCCAGGGCGAACACATCATAGTGGAGATTCCACACCAGCCTCTGCAATATCTCCAAAGTGACAGAATCCGGGCCGGAAATGTGAGTAATTCCCAAATTACTTCCTGGATTCTGTCAATGCAAGGCTTTCTTGTGGAGGTCAGATATGGCCAAAACAAGAAGAGTCCCCTCGCGCAAGGTCTGGGTGACTTACATGATTGTGCCAGAGAAAACTGTCTCGAGGACGAAAGTCTAAAAATAAAGGAAAACACGGAGGCATACCTTAATTCCCCACACAAAGTCTTTGAAGAGGACAAGTGTGAGGGAATGCCTGCTGTCTATGTGGATGGATGCTCTTACCATGTTGACAACGACGGGGAGAAAGAACTGGTGGCCGGCGTAGGGAATGCATGGGTGAAGGAGTCCCCAGAACCCTCCGCTGGATACAAAATTGGTCCCCGAAGTAGTCAGGTGGCAGAATTGATGGCTGTGCATCAGGCCATCCTCACTGCTGTCCAGCATCAACTCCACGAACTGGTCATAATCACAGATTCGGATTATGTACGGAACGGGTTCGTGGAGCACCTGGTTAATTGGAAAACCAGAGGCATGTTATGTGCTAACAACAAACCCTTGAAACATGGTAAGTTGATCCAAAACATTGATGATCTGGTCACCTCGAATGAGATGACCATCTATTGGAAAAAGATCAAGGGTCATTCCAAAGTAGAGGGACCAGACAAAACTGGAAATGACTAAGCTGATCAGCTGGCCAAAACCGGGGCCATCCAAGGGGTTCTAATTGAGATTGAGTCCCTGTTGGGGGGAAATCCAGGTCACTGCTATCACTAGGTCCCAGACAAATGCTCACAACGACCTTTCAATTGCACAATGGAGTAAGGAGACCCCTGATGCTGATTTGATTACCGCTCAGAAGGGGGATCCAATAATTGGTAAATTTTACCAGCACCTTGAGGACCCTGAGAACTTTCCCCTGACGGATACCGATTACACTGGGAAAGAGGACCTAAGAGTATTGATGAAATGTCCAAAAATGTTCCGGATCCAAGACGGTTTGCTGGTAAGGAAATCCAAAGCTGGCCACGATCAGTGGGTGGTTCCTACCTCATTCCGAAGCCTGATGTTAAGTCACGCCCATGATGCGGCCACCGCCGGTCATAGGGGGTTTCACACAACATTGGAAATCTTAAGAGAGGTTGCATACGGGTCACACATGGGGCAGGACCTCGACCAATACTTGAAGGGATGTCTTGTGTGTGCACAATTTCAGCCATCATCACTCACGCACCGTGCGCCTCTCCAAAAGAGGGGGATGACACTGCCATGGTCAGATTTACAAATCGACTTTGTAGGCCCCGTGATTCGCTCTGCTAGGGGGAATAAGTACATGTTGACTGTGACATGCTTGTTTACCAAGTGGGTGGAATGTCTCCCAGCCCCAAATTGCAAGGCAGAAACTGCAGCTGCCCTGATGATTAACCACTTCTTTTGCCGTTTCGGTCTACCTCAAAGGATTGAGTCAGACAGGGGTAGCCACTTCACCAGTGAAGTAATGACAAAGATGTGGGAGATACTGGGGGTCAAAAGGAAGTTGCATATTGCTTACCGGCCAGCTTCTTCTGGGGCAGTAGAGAGATATAACCGAACCATTGTGAGCATATTAAAGAAGTTTGTGGCAGATTCTGGGCCAAGTTGGGATATCCGATTACCTCTGGTCCTAATGGCCATCAGATCTACCCCTTCATCTGCAACCAAAATGTCACCATTCGAGTTGATGACTGGACGCAAGATGGTGCTTCCTCAGCATTTGCTCTACAGGACCCAAGAGCAGACACTGATAAATGCCTCCACAACTCATGAGTATGTGGAGAATTTAAGGAAACACCTTCAACATGCTTTTGCTTATGCTCAGCGGAATCTAGAAAGATCAGCTGATAGCATGAAGACCCACTATGACCTGAAAACTTCCAGGAAGGAATATCAGGTGGGGGACCGGGTCTATCTATACAATTTCCAAAGGAACCAGGCCAAACAGCGAAAATTTTTGCCTACATGGAAGGGACCCTTTGAGATTATAGACAAGATCTCCCCTGTGGCCTACAAGATCCGCATCCCCAAAGGCGGTTTGGCAGAGGGGGAAAACAAGTGGGTCCACATTAACCAGTTGAAGTTTTGCCATCCCAGGCACACTCTGCAACAACTGGAGGAATCCTCTGGAATCCTAGAGGGTACTGTCTCAGATTAATTCAGTTCTAACTTAAAAAATATCCTACATATCACCTATCAAATTCTGAGTTTCTCAATGTGGGTGTTTTGGTTTTTGAATGCAAAAAGAAATGTGCCTTTTCATATTTTTTGACTATAAATTTATATGCCACCCCACTATATCAATGGTGGGGGAGAAATGTCCATGAATAGGTATTGCCGCTCTTCCTTTGTCATCCTAGGAGAAAGAAAACCTGAAGACGGGCCAAGGAGGACGATCCGGAGACCGGGAGCAGAGACGCAAGGGCCCGGGGTACCGCCCAATATTCCCATCAGGACCGGCGAGGAGAACCGATCGATCAGTACCGGATGGAGGAAAAGATGCTGAACTGTGCCATCTATTGGAAGAAGATGAGGAAACATCCCAGATCTTGCGAGTCCCATCAGTGAAACAGAATGGCCATCGCAAGAGGGGGGCTTGTGGGATGTTTTTACCCATGCATCCAAGCCCTACCTCAAAAACTGTACAGTACTGACATGGAAAACATCATGATGGCCAGAGCTTCCCAGAAAATGCACAGGGAAATGCATGAAGAATAGGCTGCCACTCATTTTTGCCGATGTTATGGGCACAGAAGGGCACTGCCTAAAACCACCATTGGACTACCCACACAGTAGTCTGAAACCATTGGGAATGGCAATACTGATTGCCAAAAGCAACCTAGAATTGTGGGGAATTCATTTTCTTAAATTTCAAAAATGGGTGCAGTACCAGTACTCACCACTATCAGAAAGCCGGCGTTTTAAAACCACCAGATTTTTTTTGTTTTGTTTATAACTGAATAAATGAACCCAAACCATGCCAAAGAAAGACTTACTGAGAGGTGGATACAATGTAAAGTTATATTCTGAAGTGACTTGAAGGTTTATAACAAGACTGGCTGAGCTGTGGATTTCAGCAGTTTAAGTAAATTTGGACTGAAAGACACTAAAAATCTAAATGTTTAAAAGACATGAGTGACCTACTTTTGAATGTCACATAGGTTGCAATTGTTTAAATGTCATAGTTTTGAACTTAGAATCAGCATTCTAGCTGCATATGTAAACATTGTCTTGACTTAAACTGGGTAACAAAATGTGACATTAGCTGGGGCCTGGCTTAAGGAACTGAATTCTGCCCACCAGCTACCCCCGACAGGAGATGAGACTTGCACAACAGCTGTGTTCCCAGGCCTAGCTGCCATTCTGCTGCTCCCACCAAAAGGGATATGACACTTCTCTGATTGAATTACCTGGGCTCTGCAGGAAATTGAACAAAGCCCTGTCCTGACTCAGGCAAATGTTTTATTATGGGGGCCGTAAAAAGTGGCTTCCTCCTGGAAGTAAAGGGGAGGAGCACTGCCTGTGAGAGCAAGCTGGCTTGGCAGAACTGGAAAAACCAGAAATTCAACCTTGTGCTGGGGGGAAACCACACCCCTGTAGCCAGAATATGGTTTTAGAAAAAGATGGATAACTCATAGTACGGACTTGTCATAATTATTTAAATGATACCATAATTCTTGTGATTTTTCTGCCCACATTTTAAGAGGTTTTTAGAACCGATGGCATGATCTGGGGGCAAGCTAGCAGTTAGGAGCGTATTACTTAAAATGTATGCATGTTAAAAATCTGACACTTCATCAATTAATGTCCATACTCCTTGCGCACATGTGTGTAAATTTGGGGTAATGTCCGATATTGCGAAACCAGTTAAAAAGTGCAAATGTCGCCATTTCTGAATGCAAGCTCCCAGGAAGAGCAGATTTGGACAGGGTATACCTCCTGTAATGCATGATGGGTGCATGTAATTTCAAACCACTGTGTAGCTATGAAATATGTCTTTTGGCTCAAAATGTACATTGTGTGTAATTTGACAGGGGTGGGTTCTCTGTATCATAAACAGACCTCATCATGATGACACTTCATTTCATTCCCCCAATCAAGGGGAAGAGGATGACGTGGCCAATGATAAGTGGAGAGGGGTAGAGCCTAGTGATGCTGCACACACACCCATTTTCAAAACATATAAAAGCAGACAGTCAGGACAGATAGGGACCTTCAAATCCATCTGCTGCGGGACGCTCTGCCGGGAAAATCCATACTTTACCTCCATCAACCTTCAGAGAGCCAACATAGAGACTTCAATCTATCCACATCCAGAGATCCAGACTTCAAATCTATCAAGATCCAGAACCAGAGAGAGAGCAGAGCTGACCCAGAACGCTGTTAGCAGAACCAGAGAGCTGACCCAGATCACTGTGAAGTGCCGAGACCAGACCAGAGTCCAGTCTAAAACCTGACCAGATCCGTGGCGAGGCCCATTTATTTCAAAAATATATTGTGAGTACCTAGCAAAACTGTGCAGAAACAATTTCCTAGTTAAAATAATATAATTCAATCTATTTTAATCTAAGTAGAACTGCCTCCTAACTGTCACCTGTCATTTTCTAGTTGCTAGCTGTCACTTGTCTTTTTGAACTTTAAAATTTAAAATCTGAAAAACGACCTTTACCATATCGCTCATATCTCCGTGACCGTTTGTCCTAGAGACTTGCAGTAACTTACATCTGGAAGCTGAGATCCTAGGCTGTCCTAGGACCCCAAAACGATAGTGCTAGTCCTTGTAGTTCCTCTGTAATCGCGCGAATTGAAAATTCCTCCACGTGTGAAAACAGCAGCTTCTTGCTAGAACTGTTAGAAAGTCGTTTGCAACCTGCCAATCATTCCTAGAATATTGCTAAAGTAAGCCTGAACTAATTTAAACCAACTAATCCTCAACCTGAACCTCTAGGGGGAATTAAAAGCATTTTAGCATATTTTTCACTTCATTGCCAGCACATGTAAAAGCATTTTGGGCCTGTGTTTAAAACTCCGATCTGTAGTCTAAGCTTGCTGGGGTGAACTGAATTACATTTGATTGCATTTCTGAGAACTGTGTGCTTTCCTTCCATTTCCTTGCATTGCATAAAGGGGGTGGGGATTGCCAGAGAAAAGTGATTACATTGTTTTGTTGAAATCATATTGAGTATTTTCTGTATTGCATTTTCATTCAATATTACATCCATCTGAACTTATATAAAGCATTCTCTACCACCTTATTCTTCTGTTCCTATTCACAAGTGTGCTAGTGCCAGACTATCCATTATTGATTACTGATCAGATTAAGTGTGATATTCAATTATTAAATTATTATAAAGTGTGATATATATATCTATTGTTTAAATTATCAAATAAACCTTTTAACTTGCAAAACAGAACTACTTCTTGGCTCAGTGGGGTCAGGGGGATTCCAAGGGAGGGGTGTTATATAGGGGTAGTCATCCAGAACGCATGAACTGGACATAAAGATATATCAATAAGGGTTTCCATTCAGTATCCCAGACTAGGCATTGACTTAGCGGTAGTGTTGAATTGAATCCTCTTACAGCACCCCCAAAATACATGTACCCCACTCGCACAAGGCCTATCCCGTGTGATACTTCCCACGCACCCCCGAAATACACGTACCCCGCTCGTACAAGCCCTATCGCGTGTAAAACTTCCCACGCACCCCTGAAATACACCTACCCCGCTCGCCCAAGCCCTATCACGTGTCAAACTTCCTGCGCACCCCACAAATACACACACCCCGCTCGCCCAAGCCCTATCGCATGTAAAACTTCCCGCGCACCCCTGAAACACACGTACCCCGCTCGCCCAAGCGCTATTGCGTGTAAAACTTCCAGCACACCCCAGAAATACACGTACCCCGCTCGCCCAAGCCCTATCGCGTGTAAAACTTCCCACACACACCAGAAATACACGTACCCCGCTCGCCCAAGGCCTAGCACATGTAAAACTTCCCGCGCACCCCCAAAATGCACGTACCCCGCTCGCACAAGACCTATCGCGTGTAAGAGTTCTTGCGCACCCCCGAAATACACCTACCCCACTCGCACAAGGCCTATCACATGTAAGACGTCCCGCGCACCCCCGAAATACACGTACCCCGCTCACACAAGGCTTATCGCGTGTACAACTTACCGCGCACCCCTGAGATACACATACCCCACTCACACAAGGCCTATCGCGTGTGATACTTCCCGCGCACGCGCGAAATATATGCAGCCACCCCATCCACCATGGCCATGCCCCACAGGAAGCCCACTCACGCTCCCCATGCCCCACAGGCAGCCCATCCACCCTGGCCATGCCACACAGGCAGCCCACACCACAGGGGGGTGCTTTTTCTGAGCAATTTACCTGGCGCAAGCGGGGTACGCGTAGTATTTTCACGCGATTACAGTGTATCGGCCCTGTAAACTGGTGCAGGGTTAGCGCGGCCCTTGGGGGCATAACTGGCACTGCGGGATGTTCTCTCTGCCAGCGCTCAAAATAGGTTCAAAATTCCATGAATATGCGGTGCGCCAGAATGCTGTTTAGCGCACACGGCTGGCGCACGCTGGCGCATGCTCCCTCTCTGCGCTGCTCGCGTGCGCTGCCTCTGCGCTGAAATCTATGAATTACCCCCTTTATGGTTTGCTTTTGCTTTACAGTTCTTAGAAACCTCCCTTTAGTCACTGGTCTCAAAATCGGATTTTATCCTAAATACATATTTCTACATTGGTCACTTCTACACAACTCACACACAAAGATTCCATGTTTTATGTAGCATCTACTTTCTACAGAATTTTGTCCTTTTTGCTATGAACACAATTTCCAATCTTTATGCAAATTTCCACAAATGTGTGTGTTTAACATAGGGATGTGTGTGTACATTTTCACAATTCTAGGATTAATACATTTAACATAAACACACATATATTGCCATTCCTGTCCAGAACCTGTCACACAGTTCTGCCGCCTCTTAAAACATGCAGCCAAAAATTAGATTAACAGATATGTCCTTGATATATTTTTCACCACTTTGAATCACAAGTTATGAGTCTTTAAAAATTGTTCTTTGTTCATTCTTAACAGCAAATGGTACGCCCCTTTTTCTCTCCCTGGAATCCAGGAGCATCCACCTCCTTGGGGAAGTTCCTTCCAGGAGCCATTTACAACCCTCTCACACCTCTGTTTCCTGGGCTGAATTGAGTTTCAGCTGAGAGAATTTCCCTCCCGCTGGCAGAAATCTGTTTGTCCACTTCCAAAGGGTTGCAGCTCAGCCAAGCTAATTTATTCTTTATTAAAGATCCAGGAAAAACCAAACTTGTTGCATCAAACATAAATACATTACTTTCTTAGCTTTAACTCTGTGGGATAAAAATCAACTGAGATCTGTAGATCTGTATTCTTTTTAGCCACAATCCATTTTATGTTTGCTAATCCGGCAAACCTTTTAGTTTAGATCACTTTGAAGTTTCATCAGTCATTCAGGCAGCCCAAGGTACTGCACCCAGATTTTGACAGGGGCTGTCAGTTTACAGACAATCCAGTTTGTCTGTTGAATGTTTTGCTCTTCACATTAGGACTTTGTATGTTCACAATGCTTCATTAGCTTACATGAATTTTAGCGGCAAGCAAGATTTTGAATGTTGAGAAATGTTGTGTTATAGGCACATTTTGGAGTTTCATTTGCAAAGCGCTGCTTCTCCCTCAGCACTCTGTTTGCTGGTCATGGAGCCCACTGGCACATTTTCTCCAGTGTGCTCTATTCCACCCCACATGCACCATGGGGGGCAGGTTGTGCATCCATTTTTTGTGTGCGTCTAAACGGTTTTTGTAGGTTTTTGGGGCGCACCAGGGTTTTGCCGCCATTGTTGCAGTTTCTTTCACCATAACTATCAGAGTGATGCTGCATAGCGTAGTGGGTCAATACATCCCACAGAAGTCTGACATTTTTGCATTGTTCTCACTAAGGGACTCCACCTATCCAACCACTGAGATACATTATAATATTACACACTGACTTTGTTTTGCAATTAAGGACCATTTTTTTATTATTATTTTTGGTTTATTAATTAAGAATGGGGCATAACACTACCCACCTTTAAATGGTCCAGAGGATATGAGGAGATAACTCAACTCTGCAGGGTACAATCTATCTAACTGTAGCTTTTTGAGGCCTATGTACCTTATCTCTACGGTTGTCTGTTGTTCTATGAGGCCAGGCTGTTATGGCTTCTAAAAAGGGTCAAATTAAAGATGTACCCACATCCCTTTCCAACACTCTCAAGAGGCATAAAAGTGAATCACCACCATCTAAGGAAGAATCTCCTGACCCAGTGATGCAAGCTATTCTTAGTGAAATTAGAGCTCTAAAACCATTCATGGAAGCCACACACTCTAAATTACAGCAGCTTGATGATAAATGGTCTGCTTTCGAATCAAGAATTATGGAGGTTGAAAGACGGGTTATTGATGTGAAGGATGTGACAGGTAGAGTCCATGGGATTGAAAATTCTGTCAAACATCTGCAAAAACAAGTGGAAAACCTTGAAAATGGTAACAGAAGGAACAATCTTCATATTGTCTACGTTTGGAAGGCTCTGAAGGAGACAATCTTGTTCCTTGATACGATGCTTACTAAACTTCCAGATCTACCAACATCAGTTCAACTCAATATTCAAAGAGCTCATCAGATTGGACCATCCAAGCCCGTGCAATCTTTGAATAATGCTTCCAGAACTCTTATTTTCGCATTACTAGATTATACACATGTGATGCTGATAATGGAAAAAGTTAAACTATCAAAGCAACTTTTACGGAATGGCATAAAAATATTTATCTCCCACAATGTATCGAAAGCTACAGCTTCTAAGAGAAAGGAATGCTTGCCTTTAGTCGAGCCTTCAAACAGTAAAATGCCAGCTATGGTATTCTGCATCCAGCCATTCTTAATGTCACGCTTCCAACTTTCAAAACCCAATGGACTTCAGACACTTTATTCAAAACTATAAAAAGGATGAGACCACCTACCTGAAGTTTAAACACTTAACGCCATAAATGGTTACAATGTTACCACTTTTGTTCCTCCGCCAGAGTGGGAGGCGAGGGAGGCTGTCCTGTGTGTGGTCCTCCAACCCCCCCCATAAAGTTTCCTTCCTCATACAGCTACAGAACATATATCTTCATGTTGATCTTGTTTGTCTCCCCACATCCCTTTTGTGTCACTCCCTTTGTTTATTTACCCTGTGCGCAGTTTCATCTAGCCTCATTTATAGAAGGTTTCCTAGCAGTTACTCTTAATATTATTGTAATGAATGTTATTAGCACGATTACAATATGTACAAGGTCATAATACTGTTATGTATATATTACTTTGTTCAAAGGTATGAATTTTAATGTAACTTCATGGAACATCAAAGGGTTATATTAAGCGGCAGAAAATACTTTCACGTCTTAATAGAGCTAAACCATCAATAGCTTGTATCCAAAACACCCACCTCTCACAAACAGAGGCTGCCAAACTTAAACGCCATTGGGTAGGGCAAGTCTTTTCAAGTGCAGCTAAAGGGAAGAAGAATTAAGTTATTACTCTTATAAACCAGAGTTTTATGTGTAAAGTAATAGCTAATGTATCTGATGACATAGGCATATGCATGCTTGTTAAATTACTTGTTGAATCTACAGAATACACAATTCTGAACATATACGGTCCTACATCACCAAATCCCCATTTCTGACACAACTCAGGAATCATATTTTTCGTTCTAAGCCAAATAATTTAATTATCTGTGGTGATTGTAATGAAATTGTTGACCCATTCCTTGATAGGAAATCCAGTGTGCATTTTAAAAACACTAAATCCCATTCACAATTTACTTACTTTATTTCGGAATTAGGCCTTATTGATACCTGACACAAAACTCACCCACGGATCTCGAGTATACCTTTTTTTCTAATCCTCATAAAACCTTGTCCAGACTGAATTACATATTCATATCTAACTCTATGGCTAGCTCTCTATTATACGCCAATATTGAGTGCATAACGCTCTCCGACCATGCACCTGTCCAGATTCAGCTTACCCCTCCGTAAATTTCATGTAAATCTAATAGATGGAGGTTCAACTCGGCCCTCTTAATGGACAACCTATTAACACCTTATATCACCCAACAACACAACCAGTTCTTTGTAGAGAACACAAGCCACATCTGGGATTGCTACAAAGCTGTCCTTCGTGGCTCTATTATATAATTTGCTCTAAACAAGAGAAGGAAATTTAAACAAGAATCTGAGAACACCCTCAAACAACTCAAATTCCAGGAATCTCTATTTGCATGCACCAGCTCAGATGCCACTCTAAATAATATTATCAAACTTAGGGTACAATATAATAACAAATATATATACAATACATATAACCAAAAACATCTTAAACAATATTCTTTTGCGAACCTCTTACAATGTCAAGCAAAGTTATCTCAAATCTCTAATAAATCTAGTAAGTTCCTTGGCTCATCCCTTAAACTTAAAAAAAGATAAAGCCAGAATTGTTGTAGTTAAAGATCAAGCGATGAACAGGACCTTTTCAGATAAAGAAATTATTAGTGTCTTCTCCAAATGTTATCAGAAATTATACACATCAGCAGCCCCCCTAATAATACACACATTAAAGATTTTCTTCAACTCCTACCTCATAGATCATATCCAAAGATTGATTTCCGGATGCGTAGCGCTCCTATATCTCCCGATTAAATTGGTAAAGCTACTAAAGACCTCAAAAAGGGTAAAGCCCCAGGACCTGATGGTTTTCCCATTGATTTTTTTGCTCATTTTAAGCGACTCTTAGTAGCCATACTTAATGAACTCTTCTCTCACCTAATTTTGGATAGCAAAGCACAAGGTTCTTTTTTAGAGGCTATGCTGATAGTTTTTCCAAAACCAAAAAGATCCCGAGCTACCCCAGAGCTACAAACCTATATCTCTTATTAATACAGACTGTAATATTTTTGCAAACATTCTAGCGAATAGACTCCTCCCCCTGTTACCTAAATTTGTCAAACATGATCAAGTAGGATATATTACATGGCCACGGTAGTGGCCATGTAGTTATGGTTAAGTTGCTGTTTCCATAGGAAGAGCACTTTTTGGGCGGCTTATAACTTCGCTCCCCCTGGACGAATCCACACCAAACTTTGCAAAAAAAAGTATATGGCCCACTCTGAATATTTTTGCAAAGTTTGGTGAGGCTTCGTCCAGGGGGGGAAAAGTTATAGGGGGGGTCCCAAAATTTCTTTTTTTCCCATAGACCGAATGGGAATTTTGTTTTGCTTGTGCCTACAGCCCAAACCGCTGGACGGATGTTCACCAAATTTGGACCAGGAGCAGCGGCTTGGTCCCGAAAGCGTGCTTTTGCAAATTTGGTGAAAATCCGTCCAGTAGTTTTTTTTAAAATGACCAAAAAGTAGGTCAAAAAAAATGTGTGATATCTGTGTTCGGTCCGCGGACACACTTCCCTGTTCGCTCCACGGACAGTGTCCTGATTGGCCGAGTGGCTTACATCATGTCCGCAGACATATGGCGTGTTTGCTGATTGGATGGTGTTAAGCGTGAAGTGCGTCAGATTTTCGGTAGCGCCCGCCATCCTGGATTCGCAGACGTCCGCGGACAGCGCGGTGAAAGTTTGTTCAAAATGTGTATTTAGTAGAGTGTGTTGGTGTGTAGAAGTGTTTTGGGAGGATGGGAGGGTATGAGATAAGTTAAATGTTGTACTTTATTATGTGGTAGACGTTCTTTTTGTGTTCGATTTGTCTGGGACATCACGGGTGTTCTGAAATGTTCTAAATAAACTGAATGAGGGGTGTTCTGAGTACTCAATATGTGTCCGTTTTGTTCGCAAGCAAGCTGAAACTGTTCTAAGAACACTCGCAAATAAACAAAATGGGGGTGTTCTGGGGACGCTGTCCGTATTGTTCTGTGGCAAGTTGAATGTGTTCTAAGAACACTCGGGGTGTCCTGAAAGGTTTGCAAATAAACAAAATGGGGGTGTTCTGGGGACGCTGTCCGTATTGTTCTGTGGCAAGTTGAATGTGTTCTAAGAACACTCGGGGTGTCCTGAAATGTTTGCAAATAAACAAAATGGGGGTGTTCTGAGGACGCTGTCCGTATTGTTCGTTGTCAAGTTGAAAGTGTTCTAAGAACTCTTGCGTTGTCCTGAAATGTTCGTAGGGGGTGTCCTGAAGACACTGTCCGTATTGTTCGATGGCAAGTTGAAAGTGTTCTAAGAACTGTCTCATTGTCCTGAAATGTTCGTAAATAAACAAAATGGGGGTGTCTTATAAGAACTCACGCGTTGTCCTGAAATGTTCGTAGGGGGTGTCCTGAAGACGCTGTCCGTATTGTTCGATGGCAAGTTGAAAGTGTTCTAAGAACTGTCTCGGTGTCCTGAAATGTTCGCAAATAAACAAAATGGGGGTGTGTTCTAAGAACACACGCATTGTCCTGAAATGTTCGTAGGGGGTGTCCTGAGAACGCTGTCCGTATTGTTCGTTGTCGAGTTGAAAGTGTTCTAAGAACTCTCGCGGTGTCCTGAAATGTTCGTAGGGGGTGTCCTGAAGAAGCTGTCCGTATTGTTCGATGGCAAGTTGAAAGTGTTCTAAGAACACTCGGGGTGTCCTGAAATGTTCGCAAACAAACAAAATGGGGGTGTTCTGAGGACGCTGTCCGTATTTTTCGTTGTCAAGTTGAAAGTGTTCTAAGAACTATCGCATTGTCCTGAAATGTTCGCACATAAACAAAATGGGGATGTGTTCTAAGAACACACGCGTTGTCCTGTAATGTTTGCAGGGGATGTCCTGAGGACGCTGTCCGTATTGTTCGTTGTCGAGTTGAAAGTGTTCTAAGAGCTCTCGCGGTGTCCTGAAATGTTCATAGGGGGTGTCCTGAAGACGCTGTCTGTATTGTTCGATGGCAAGTTGAAAGTGTTCTAAGAACTCTCGCGTTGTCCTGAAATGTTCTTAGGGGGTGTTCTGAAGACGCTGTCCGTATTGTTCGCTGGCAAATTGAAAGTGTTCTAAGAACACTGGTAATGTCTGCGGACATTAAAAGTTTCCATAGGCTACAGTTGAAATGTTTGACTCTATGGTTGTTATATGCTGCAGTGGTTGTGGCCAGGGCATAGAGTCTTGGGTGCATGACCATTTGGTCATGCACCCAAAACTCTATGCCCTGGCCACAACCACTGCAGCATATCACACTTATAGTTGCTTATAACTTTGGGTCAAAAACAAATTTATAAGGAACAAAGTTATAAGATATTATGGGTGTGATATGCTGCGATGGTTGTGGCCATGGCATAGAGTGTATAATATACTTACTGTTTGGTTTAGTAACTGGAGTACATGTATTTCTTGTTAATTTCTGTGATAAAAGAAAATAGCATGTTTGTATTATTATTTTGTAATGACTTATTACATTGTATAATCAACATTTTTTTTTTGGACCCTCATATTTAGTAGATTACAAACCAGAGTACTGTGCAATTTGCTCAGTTTCTGTGTTCGTTGCTAAAATCATTGGGTCTGTGGGAGAAAAAAAATCCATGTTGGATTAAAAAAAAAACCTTTTTCTGTTATGCTACAGTTTATTTGTTTGTTTGTTTTCAGTGTTCATTTGTTGTTTCTGCCTAATGCTTTATACATTGGGTTGTTGCATTTTTTTTGGAGCAGTAACATATTATTTATTTGTTTGGATATTATGAAATTTTGGAGCAGTTAGATACCAGTAGGCGTATTCTAACTGTCTATGTTTTGATATATTTTAGTGGTATTGATTTATCTGTTTGGATATTGTCAAATTTTGGGACAGTTAGATACCAATTGGCGTATTCTAACTGTCTATTTTTTGCTCTAATTTAGTGGTATTCATTTATCTGATTAATTGTTGTAGAATCTTTGGGCAGTTAGATAGCTTTTGGAATATTCTAACAGTTTATATTTTTACTACAAGTTTAATTGAGGGTTAAGTACAGTTTAGTTATCAAATTTTGGTTTTAAGAACATTAAATAAGCGTTTGTAAGATTTGCTGGTAATCTCTGCTTTAGAGTAATGCTACTATCATTACATTCAAACCATCCACATTTCTTTTTTATATATGCAGTGTAGTGCCCTGAATTGGTTGTGGCTCCTGCGTGGTAGATTATACCTATTGTTGTGAAGGTTTTCTTACCAAGTGATATTTGACCATGTGTGAATCCAGTCAGCTTTCAGTTGTTTTTGGCACCATCTGCATTGTAACGTAGAAGCATTAGTATTACGTATTTACTATGTGTTTGTATTACTAACGTGGAGTGATTATCTGAATTGCAGGTAGAACATAATCTACCATGGTTTGCATTTTGTACAAGTTGCTGAAATGGAACGGATTCACAATTAGGTATTGATATATATACGAAGCGTTCATTGGGGATTTCTTCTTGTGTCACATTGTTGCAGAGAGTGCATGTATGTTTCCACATGTATGAAATCTGGAAGATTTCATTTATATGTATGTTTTTGTTTTCCAGTACTTGTAGTAAGTACATTAGAAATTCTTGTGGATCTTCCTGTGAGTTTATAGTGAATTTCACCATTCCAGCACAGTAGTCCAATTGTTGTCTTATTCCATAAACACTATACGTGTTGTCAGATTTGTTTGCTGCATTTCTGTGAAGTACTAACATTTGCATACACAATGGGTCTGTACTGTGTAAGTAAATGTTGTCAACAATTGGTGGTGATTGAAATAGAATATTCATTGCTACATTTGCGTAGCAACTTACACCAACTATATTTGAGAGTTTAAATGGACCAGGTAGTTCTGTATCTGAGTTATTTTTTTTTAGTTTGTCTTCCTTCTTTGCCGAAGTACCTGGTTTACTTACCCTAATTGGTTCTTTTTTGCTTGTGGTACTTGATGATGCTTTAGTTTCTTTTACTCTCTTTGGAGGATTTGCAGTGACATCCTGTTGCATTTCTGTTTGATTTAGTTTTCTTTTAGAACATTTTCCTTTTTGTGGAACAGGATATGTTTCTAGATGGGGGGTGTATAGTCAACGAAGTCTATTGTATTCTAAAATGCAAGAAATATCAGCGTTTATTTTACTTGCATCAAAGTTGATTAGAAATAGACCGTCAAGGGTACGTAAGCGTGATAGTGCCACGTAGCTCATGCCTTCTTTAAAGACTGTGTTACCAATGTCTATCATTGCTTTGTCTAGGGTAAGACCTTGTGATTTATGAATGGTGACTGTGTATGCAAGAGTTAGAGAAAATTGTTCTCTGCGTACATACATGTCTTTGAAGAGAAGGAATTGAGCTGTTGAGCGTCCTATCCTTTTTTTGTTGTGCCAGGAGAGAGTTTCTCAGATACTCTTTTTGTTGAGAGAACAACAGATAGCTATGGCTGTGTGTTTCAGAAAACAGATTGTTTGGATTTTGGGAGATTCATGGATACATTGGTTGAAGGTGCATGCAGAAGGCTGTGGAGTAGCTGTAGATCTTGGAATTCCACATGTGGAAGTACACTGGCATGGAGTACGTGGAATGAAGTGGTTGGACTTGCTACCTCTTTGTGCTACTTTGGAGTCAGAGCAACATCCAGACATAATTGTAATTCATTGTGGAGGCAATAGTTCAGGACATGTGTCTGGAATTTCTTTGCAATTTTCTATGAAGGAAGGACTTGGGAAGGTCATGGACATGTTTCCTAATTCTCAAGTAATATTTTATGGATTGCACAGAGACAAATGTGGCTTTGTCCTTCTTCATTTGGTCCACGAATGGAAAAAGCAAGGCGCAATGTTAATAAGGCTGTTTGTGCCTTTCTAAGAGATTTTGGCATGTCTTATTCTCATAATGAAAATATTATGTTTCGTAGTAGATACATTTTTCGCAGAGATGGAGTCCATCTTACTTATGTTGGCAATCAGATTTTTTTGACAAATATACAAAATGCATTACAACCTTTTTTAGATTTACAGCATCTATTTTGAAGTAGGTGTTAAGTATTTATAATTTTTGACATACAAACACCTCCCAAAGGCTCTTTTAAGAGCCACCACTTCCTACCAGAGAAATTTGAAATGGTTATGATAGGGTACCAACACAATTTCTTTGATGTCCGCGAACTGTCCGCGGACCTCTCAAAAATACAAAGGGCCCTGCTTCATTTATTTTCACTTCTATTTTTTAACAGTGAAAGGCGGCTCTGAAAAGAGCCTTATTTCTTTTGATTTTTGTAATTTTGTATTCTTTTTTTGTTTTTTAGACACAACACACTAGGAGAGGAGGGGAAAGGAGGGTAAAGGGGGGGACACCAACCACAGGGATAAGAAAGGGCGAGCTGAGAGAGGAAGATATAGAGTGGGTTTTATTTGGGTAGTGAGCAGGTCTTCTTGTGCTCTGAGACGATAGTCTCAAAAGCACTCCGAAGTCGCTCCCAAATGCAGAGTACTGTGTCACAGTACATACATACAACTGTGACCCTCGAAAGTTAAGGGTCATCAGAATTCTGTATGGCCTGTGAGGCAGCTTGAGGAAGACGCTGTCCCACAGAGGTGGTCCTTGTGGTGACAGGATCAGAAACAGAGGATGAAGTAGAGGAAATCAACCTACTACGTTCTTCACAAGGTACAACCTTGCGAATAGCCCCAGAGTGAAATGACCTCAGGTGTCGCTTCATGGTCGTGGTCCCAAAGCTGTACGAACCGTGCTTCCCGCGACTGAGTATCATTTTGCACTCATTGCAGATAACACGGTTCGCGCGAGCCTTAGGACCATTCCCATAAATGGAAAATAACCGCCACACCCAAGACTCACGTCTAGTGCGGGTAGTAGGGATTTCCTCTACCTCATTCTCGTCATCCTCTTCTTCCTCCTCTGCATCCTCACTCCTGTTCCCCTCTTCAGGCACTTGGGAAGGTGGTGGTGGTGGAGGGGTTGGGGGTGGTGCTGAAGCAGGTGCAGCACCTGGTGGCAGTTCTGCAGCCAGGGATGCCATCTCGATGCTGTAATCAGCAAGTTGCACGAGAAATAGCTGTGCTCTGAAGAATAGCCAGAAACACAATGAGAATAAGCTCTAGGGCGTGGTCTTTTATAGGGGTGCTTGTACGCGGTTTGCAGACATGCGCCCTGTCCGTGGACAGATCGAACACAAAAAAGGGTTCAAAAAGTTTCAAAAGATATGTAGAAACTCAGGATTACTATGTGGGACTTGTGCCATGATGAGTTTTTATGGAAAAATATTGTGGATTACTCAAAAATGTACTTTCAATTTGTTCGGGGACACAAACAGTGTCCGCATTCAGAACACGCGATTAGCGTTGGTGCGGTCACATGATCCCTTTGCGAACATGTCCGCAAAGGAAGCTCCTGTCTGCAGGACACCAAATGCACAGACGTTGGTTTCGCATGCGCATTGATGTTCTACGGACAGTGTTCGGGTCCTGAATTAATTAAAAGTGCGTCACACATCAAACGAACATTTCTGGACATTGTGTGTGTTCTAGAACAGTTTAAACTTGCTAGCGAACACTACGGACAAATATAGTGTTCTTTAGGACACTTCCATTTTCATTTGATTACAAACTTTTCAGGACATCAATTGTGTTCTTAGAACAGTTTAACTTGCTAGCGAACATTACGGACAGGTATAGTGTTCTTTAGGACACCTCCATTTTCATTTAATTACGAACATTTCAGGACACCAATTGGGTTCTTAGAACAGTTTCAACTTGCTAGCGAACAGTACGGACAGGTATAGTGTTCTTTAGGACACCTCCATTTTCGTTTAATTACGAACATTTCAGGACACCAATTGGGTTCTTAGAACAGTTTCAACTTGCTTGCGAACAGTACGGACCGGTATAGTGTTCTTCAGGACACCTCCTTTTTCGTTTATTTACGAACATTTCAGAACACCTGTGCTGTCCGCGGACATCTACATTGTTTTTAAAAAAAATAAAAATAGGAACTAATTACAACACAATATAAAAATGTAACTTTATTTCACGTATATTAATAATTTATGACAGAAAAGGTGAGGCAGAAACAGAAACAAAAACAGGAGAATTAGGGGTTTCAACATGATTGGTATCAGGTGAAGAAGGGATGGAAGTCTCATCAAAACGTTTTGGATTATGGAGAGGGTTTGGGGATAATTGACTGGGATATGGTGAGGGGGACAAGTACATGTGGGACAATTGTATGAGGTTTTTGTTTTAAAATGATCCTCAACAAGTTTTCAAATTATTAAAATTTGTCAACAATAAATCCATTTTTTCTTTTAAGCTGTCAAGCGTGTTTTCCATAACAGTTTCTTCAGAGATATTTTCTATTTTGGTATGCTCTGTACAAAAAGAAATATATATGTTAAATATATATAAAATAATAACAATTAAAATGTTTATATTGTAAAGTGTGTACCATTAGCTTCACTATTTTCTGACATTTCGTCATGTGAGAAGTGCTCCTCTAGCCATTCCAGAGTACTAGACATTTCTGTGAGAAAAAAATAAATAAATGTAATATTTTTTTTTTATCTAATACAGAAAGTTTATAAAGATATGAGTAAAATGATGTACACTAACTATTTCAGGTAAGATATGTTCTGAGTACTCTGTAGGTCTGGTCTTGGTCTTAGTTGTGGAGTGTCTGTGAGGTAATTATGTTGAAAGCCAATGTATCTTCTCTTGGTATATTCCATTTTAGAACATATTGTATTTAAATGAATGGTTAGTGTGGTACATATATGGGTTACTGTGGGATTTTTTTACCCATGCATCCAAGCCCTACCATAAAACTGTGCAGTACTGGCATTGAAAACATCATGATGGCCAGAACTCCCCAGAGAGTGCACAGGGAAAACATGAAGAATAGGCTGCCACCCATTTTTGCCTATGTTGTGAGCACAGGAGGGCACTGCCTAAAACCACCATTGGGCTACACACACAGTAGCCTGAAACCATTGGGAATGGCAATGCTGATTGCCAAAAGAAACCCAGAACTGTGGGGAATTCATTTTCTTAATGTCAAAAATGGATGCAGTACCGGTGCTCACCACTATCAGAAAGCCGGCGTTTTAAAACCACCAGAATTTTGTGTAAAACTGAACCAATGAACCGAAACCAGGCCAAGGAAAGACTTGCTAAGAGGTGGATACAATGTAAAACTATATTCTGAAATGACTTGAAGGAAGTAATTATTTAATGTATATATAAAAAATGGCTGCATGTAAGTTGGATTTGAATGTAGAAAACTGGGAACTAAAGTGACATTTACCTGAATTCTGCCTGACAACTACCCCCGACGGGAGAAACCTGCTCAGCCACTCTTCCCAGGCCTGGCTGCATCCTGCTGCCCCCACCAAAAGGAGATCACACCTCTCTGATTGAATTAAGGGAGGGGTACCTGCACACTGCAGAAGGTTGAACAAAGCCTTGTCCTGGACTCAGGCAAATGTTACATTGGGGGGGCGTAAAGTGGCTTCCTCTTGGGAGAAACTGGGAGGGGCAGTGCCCCTGCTAGCAAGCTGAGCTTGGGGGAAGTAGATAAACCAGTTATTCCACCATGTGATGTGGGAAGCCACACCCCTTTTTGACCAGGGCATAATTTTAAAAAGATAGATAACTCATAGTGCGGACTGGTCAAAATTATATAAATAATATCATTATTCTTGGGATTTTTCCGTGCACATTTTAAGAGGTGTTAGGACCCTGTGGTGTATTCTGGGGGTTGCTAGTGGAAAATAGGGTCTTACTCCAAATGTCTGCATGTTAAAAATCTGACACTTCATCAATTAATGTCCATACTCCTTGTGCACATTTGTGTAATTTTTGGTAAATGTCTGATATTGGTAAACCGACCAAAAAGCGCAAAATGTTGTCATTTTTTAATGCAAGCCCCCAGGAAGATCAGAGGCGGATAAGCATGGACCATAAGGAATATATAATGTGTACATGTAATTTGAACAAATTGTGTATCTGGGAAATATGTATTTGGATCAGAAATATATTTGTGTGCACATTGACAAGGGGAGTGTCGTTCTGTAAGCCAAAAAGATGACACCCAACCCAGCTCCCCAATCAAGGGAGAGGGGAGAACTGGGCCAATGACAAGTAGAGAGGGGCAGGCTCAGTTATGCCACGCACACACCCACTTCCAAAACACATAAAAAGAGACTGCTGGGACAGGTAGAGACATTCAATTTCCATTTCTGCAGAGCATTTTGACGGCCGACATCCCGTCCAGACAGAGACCAGAACCAGAGACCCATAGACTACAGAACTTTGAACCTAGAAGGCCCACTGCAAGCAAAAGTATTCTCAGCAGGCCATCAGAATCCAGCAAACCTAACCAAACTATTCAACAGCCGGGCGAGCTGTTTGAATTCTTTGCCAAGAACTTTTGCCAGAACCGCAGACCAGACACAGACTGCTGTGAGCAGAACCAGAGATCCGGATCACTGTGAGCAGAACTGGTGCCTGATTGATCCGCCGAGTAGAGTGAACCACCGCTGGACGTGTTGACCAGATCCGTGACGAGGCCTATTTCAAATTTATATTGTGAGTACCTAGCAGAACTGTGCAGAACCAATCTCTTAGTTAAAATAATCTAATTCAAGCTATTTTAACCTATTTAGAACTACCTCATAGGAATCGTGT
Source organism: Ambystoma mexicanum (assembly GCF_040938575.1). Taxonomy (NCBI): domain Eukaryota; kingdom Metazoa; phylum Chordata; class Amphibia; order Caudata; family Ambystomatidae; genus Ambystoma; species Ambystoma mexicanum. Next base: position 1,102,277,717 of record NC_090924.1, on the reverse strand, counting down.
GAGTCATTCTGTCATTTTTAAAGCTGAAAACTGTCACCTGTCATTTTGAACTTTTAAATTTCAAATCCGAAAAACTACCTTCACGAAATCGGCCGGAACCGTTTGTGCTAGGAGCGAAATGAACCGTCTTCCTACTCCTTATAGTGCCTCCGTAATCGCGCTCGACGCACGCGACTAAATTTGCTGCGATTTGACATTTTGCTCAATTTCAGCCACGTGTAAAAATATTTTCATTGCTTTGCTTGCTGAGATTCGTGTGCAACCTGACAATCATTCATAGAGCATTGCTAAAGTGAGCCTGAACTAATATAAACTAGATATCACCCACCCTAAACCACTAGAGGGAATTAAAAGCATTTTTAGCACATTTCTCACTTCATTGTCATCACATTCAAAGCATTTTGGGCCTGTGTTTCAAACGTCTACCTGTTTCCTCTAAGCTTGCTAGGGGGGAACTGCATTTCGTAGTGCATTTTGTTGGGATTATTGAAGATTGTGTGCTCTCCTTCCATTTCTTACATTGCATAGGAGGAGGGGAGGGTGAATTGCCAGAGAAAAAGTGATTATCTTATCTTTTGCTAAAATCATATCAAGTTATTTCTGTACTGCATTTTATTCCTCATTGCTTTTCCCTTGAAGCCATAAAAGTATTTTTGCTACCTTATCCATCCTATACTAACTCCTCATTGATTGTAAAGAAGTGTGCTAGTGCCAGATTACCCATTGTTGATCAACATTATATCCATAAGTGTGATATCAATTATTAATTTATTATAAAAGTGTGATATATATCTTGTTAAATTTTCAAATAAACCTTTTAATTTGCAAACAAACCTACTTCTTGGCTCAGTGGGGTTAGGGGGATTCTCAGAGGGGGGTGTTATACAAGGGTTGTCATCCAGAGTACTGAACTGGACATAAAAATACATCAATAAGGGTTTTCCTCAGCATCCCAGACTAGGCATTGACTTAGCTGTAGTGTTGATTGAATATCGCTTACAAAGTGGGGGCTCGTAGCCGGGATCTTCTGGGTTAGATTTGGCACTTGTGCAGCTTAATACAGTGTGCTACCTGACGGGATACATACATCCGGTCGGATCACCACGCTGTGGTACGCTGTAAAGCACTCCTCAAAGGAACGCTCTAAGGAGAAGGTCTGTTTTGCAAAATAAAATACAAACTTCTGTAAGTTAGGAAGAAATTCAAATCTCCAGAATGACGACACTGGTAGACATCAAAATAGCCAGAGAGCACTTCTTACATAAGCTATTTGTGAGAGGTGAGTGGACTCATCAGGACCAAACGGTCTGGTTGCAGGCAATCGCGCAACAGGTCACTGAAACAGGGTCAGATACATGGAGAGATCAGGGTCCATTACATGTGGCCCTGAGTGAATTATATATGACTCCTAAGGCCAAAGATTAACACAATAAGATTGCCAGGATAGCGGCATATTTGTATCTATATATATATGGGAGCCCTGCAGGACAAATGTGCTGAAGGCCAAGATCTGGCAAATAGGCAACTGATGGCATTAGAGAAGGTCCAATCTGACCTGGTCTCTTCTGAGCAGAGGCTGCAGAGGAGCCAGGAGTCAGAAAATGAAAGTAGGCAGTATATCATTAAAATAAAAGAGGACATGGATATACTGCAACAGGAAAAGACAGACCAGGATACCAGAATTCTGGCTTTGCAGAAGGAGCACCAAGACAGTTTGGACTCCTTACTGCAGAGCCAGAAAAAGCTGGGGCAACAGATCAATTTCAACAGGGCATGCACAGAGCAGGTAGCCACCCTGCAAATCCAACTAGATAGAGAGAAAGAGGAAAGCAATAAATTGATTTTGAAAGACCTGGATACCCAGGCAGAGTTTGACGAAGAACGCCAGAAAGCTGGTGCCTTTCAAAGGCAGAGGGACGACCTGGCGTCACAAATGCAGGCTCTTGGTCAGGAAAGGGATACCTTAGGCCAGGAAGTCTGCCATTTAAAAAGATAAATTGAAGGAAATCACTTGGCCCTCCAGGGGCTGGGTGACCTCCAAAAAGAGCATCAGGGCTTGCTAGATCAAACCAGGAGGGTGGAGGAGGCTCTGGCAAGAAAGGAGCAGGCCAGTAGGGATGGGACTGAGGAGGTAACCCTCCTGCAGCAGAGACTGGCCCAGTACTCCAGGACCAATCAGGAGGCACAGAGAGAAAAGGAGGCTCTCTGTCAGCACAATGATAGGCTCCAGCAACAGGTAGCGATGCAGGAGAGACTGATAGAGTCTAGTAAGGCCTTAACTGAGGAACTGAAGGCGCAGGCTCTTGCATTGCAACAAGGAGCAGGGGCTGACAGAGATGCAATTCACTGGGAAAGGGAAACGCCTGAGCATAACCTCAGGAGCCCTAGTACTGGAGGCCGTCATCTCTCTCAGTCCCTGGACTCTGCCACCCCCATGTCCCCTGGCGCACATGAGCACAGGGCCACAGGGATGGCAGATTACTATCCAGCCAAAAGTATGGGGCTCATAGGCCAGTACCACCCAGGAATGGAGGAGCGGGCATCCGGGTATGGGCACCCAAGCACAGTGCAAATTAGTGGGGAACCCCAGGAGAGTAGGCCCATTAAGGGCATCCTGAAAACCTCTGCCAAGTTAGGTCAGTGGGGGGGGTACCCATCAAATCCTGGCAGCAAGGAGGGATCTGAAGACTCCTCTGAGCGTTACAGGACACAGGAGACCAGGTCCCCACATTCTGCCAGCCATTCCCAGGCTCGCAGAATCTGGGAAAACATGGAAGATCAGACGGGCACCTCTGGGAGCAGTGCTTCGGAGTCAGAGGATGAATGGACCAGGGTGACCCGAACCAAAAAGGCCAATAAGGCAAAAAGGGCCTTGCTTAAGGACCCATTGAAACAAATAAAGGCAATAAGGAGTGTCATCACGCCTTATCCTAAGAACGCCAAGTATTCTGTTTGGGAACACTTGGAGCTCTATGAGCAAATGATGGAGACTTTCCATTTGAAGGACAGCAGTAGCTGCATCCAGTACGTCAAATGGACATTCTCCCCAGAATACTCCAGTTTCTTTGCAGGGCTGGAGGACCAAAACCATTCAAGATGGTCCGCATATAGGGCAGCCATCTTGAAACATTTTTCTGTTCATAGAAATCCTGAAGAGGCTCGCAAGGCAGCCTACAATTTGCAATGTGTGGAGGATCAGGCCCCACAAGTATTTGTGCAAGAATTGAAGCGTGCCTTTGCGCAGACCACCAGAAGGGTGCGCACGGACAGCAGAGAATTTGTCAATACTTTTTTCCATGCCTTGCCTAAATACATCATGACCCAGCTAGTGAGAGATTTTCACGAGAAGAGGTCACTAGACTGGGTCATTGAACAGGCTACCCGGATCTATGAGGTGCAGAAGCCCATAGAAAATAAAAGTAATGCGCAGAAAAACCCCAAAACCAACAGCACCCCTGCTGCTGCTAAGGTGGCAGAGGTAAAGGTAGCCCCCGTTTTAGATTTGGAGATGGGGGGGCCTAAAAACCTGCCTGCACCAAATAATTCACAGCCCAGAAGGCCCTCAGGCCAGTCACAGACAGGGAGTCGAGGAGGTAGTCCCACAAATGGGGTCCCTCGCTCCCCTGATTATGTAAGTCCCTGCTACAAGGGAAACCGACCCATCCTGGGTTATGTGTGGACAACTCCAGCCCAAGGAGGGGAATCCAGCCAAGCACCTGACCCAGGGAACTTCCCTCCTAACGTCCCCCAGGAGGGCAGAAATTCACCAAATCCTGGGCAGAACTTTTTCCCCAGGTATCCACCCATTTTCCTACCCCAAAATCATCCATCCGTCTTTCCCCAATTCCCTAAGCCCAGACAACCTAATCCGGGAGAGGGCAGGCCAAGGGTGAAGGGGTACCCGGATCTTCCCAACACAGGGTATTACCAGAGAAGGGATAGCTACCCTTCCTGGGATGAGCCCAGGGGAGAAAATAGAGCCCCGTATCAGCCTGAGCAGGTTTCACAACTTAAGCGCCAGGTCCAAAATATGGCACGGGATCTGGGTCACATACTGAGGGCTCAACAGAACCCTCAGATGAGCATGCCACTGCAGAATCCCCCAAACTCTGGGCCTGGTGCTCCAGAACAATGACGGGGGCAGCACCCCGATAACCCACCGTTTCCCAGGGAGGAGGCACAAGGGGAATGGGGGTGTAAAGCCTTGGAGGAAGCTTCCTTCCCAACTTGTAAACAGCCCCTGGAAAACCAGGAACCGGAAACAAAATCTCCTACCCCTGAAAGCCTGCCTCTCAAGGAGCAGAGAGGAGGTAGGAGAAACAAAGGACCCAAACAGACCCACTTTGTGGAGGAGGTACAGGTCTTCCAATTTGAGGGAGAGGGATCCTCAGAGGATCCTGGGAAAAGGATCTTGTCCTTCAGAGATGGGGGAACTCCTCCCAAAGAAAAATGGGTCCCAAGAGATTCCAATCCAGACTGGGTAGATGTGGGGATTGAGCTGTCGCCGCCCATCATCCTATCCCAGAACCAACAAAACCAAAAACCCCTGGTTCAAACCCATCCTGGTGACTGCCTCCAAAAAGGCAGGGGCGGCCCAGAACGAGAACCAGGGGAACCTAAAACCTCATCAACAGACTGGGTAGATGTGGGGATTGAGCTGTCGCCGCCCATCATTCTATCCCAGAACCAACATTACCAAAATCCCATGGGTCAAACCCATCCTGATGACTACCTCCAAAAAGGGGGGGTGGCCCAGAACCCGAAACCATTTTCAGTTGCCAACTTTTTCTTTCAGATTCCCCAGGCTCTCCACAGAATTCTGCCCAAATCTCTTCGCTAGCAATGTCCAAAACCAGGAAATTAGCCCACCAGTTGTCCAAAAATGTGCAATATCTGTGCCCCCTTGAGGAGAAGGAGGGAAGATATTATGCCCCGGGACAAGTACAGGGGCAGGGTACAATTTTGGCACTGGTGGACACTGGATCCCAAGCTACCCTTCTGTCCAAAAGGGCCTTTGATGAACTAAATGCAGGAAGGGGGGAGAATTACCGTATTCCTCTCACCTCTCTTCGTGGACAACTGCAGAACTTTGACGGGAAGGAAATTCCTGTCTAGGGGACTGCAGATTTGGATGTCAAAATTGGGCGACACAAGGTGAAACACCCGGTCATAGTAGTGACTCCAGAGGGCACCCCTTGTTTACTAGGGAATGACCTCCTGAGAAGGTTGTCACCCCTAATAGATTGCGTTAACAAGGTCCTCTGGACCCAGACTAGCCAACCAATAAAATTAAAACAGAGTGTCAACCATGTTAGTTTAAATGGCACCTGCCACATGGTTGAACAAAAATCTAACCAAGTAGAATTTCACTTCCAGAACAACCAAATTCCAGACATGACAGTAATAGCAGTAGGACAACAGACTGGTGATGGGGGGTCCTCTCTATTTCTGAAAATCAACCTTCCTTCCAGTTTAAGGTGGTATTCCACACTGGAAGGAAACACTCTGAAATTCTTTACCAATCCACAATCAGACACTCCCACTCCTATAGTCCAGAAAGATGTGAAATCAGCTCAGAGCCTGGCTGATATTCAGCAAATTGGAGAGAAGTTGTTCATCCCTGTTTAGTTAAATGATGGGAAGGACTCTATTCTCGCCCGAGTGTGTGTGAACAACGGTAAGAGCTTCATCAGCAAAGCCATGTTCCGCCAACTCCCAAAAGATCCAGCCATTCCCACATTCAAACTGATAGACAAATGGGAAATGGATCTGGAAACACCCAATTCCAAACATCTCCTGCCAAGCAGGTGTATGCTCAAAATCTCCATTGGCAACAAGAGCATAGTCCATAATTGTTGGGTCGTGCGCGACATCACTGCCGCCTTTTACTTAGGCAGTGACATTCTCAATCGCTTCGCCATTAGTTTGGACCTAATAAACTTCAAAGCTTGGTCCCGATTAGCGGATAATCCCATGGGCTTTGATGATCCAGAAAAAGCATTTAGGTCAGCTCAATTGCTACCTTATGCAGTTGAAATTCAGATTAAAGAGGAAGTCACCATCCCAGAAAGGACCCGACAATTCTCCCTGGAAGTGAAAGTTAAAAAAGGACAAAAATTGAAAAACCCAGATGCTTACATACATCTAAATGCTTCTCTCCAACAGCAAGGGTTAGGGGTAAACCCAACACCATTAGTCAACATAGAACATGACACCATTCCAATAGAGGTGGATAACGCGACTTAAAGAATATCACTCTAGCCGCAGGCACCATTATTGGAATGGCGGTTGATGACCGACATTTCTCCATTGATTTAGGAAATGAACTGTTAGGACAAATCCCCAAGGACAGTTTTGACAGTGACAGTGATGACAATACAACACCAGACAGGATTTTCACCCGGCATGGGGGGAACTTCCTGGTGTACACTTCTTGCCCTTATGGTAAGGAAGATGTGACTTGTGACTTCAGAGAGGATGAGGTGATTTTCCAGGTCCATGAGGGCTGCCTTTCCCACCTGAAGCCTCCGGTCCAAATCAGCACTCTGACCAGGGACTTCTCCACCCAGCTGGAGGAGGCCGCTGAGATAGCAAAACCAGAAGTCTTTCCAGGCTTCAGGCAGATGGTGGAAGAGAGAGTCAACCTAGCTGATGCCTGTGTGACTCTGGAACAGAAGCAAAAGTTGAAACAAGTTTTCTTGGATTTCCAAGATCTCTTTGCGGTAGACTCATATGACTGTGGTCGCACCGACATCCTCACAACAACAATTCCCATGGACCCTGGAATGACTCCAGTGTTTGTGAAGCAATATCATTTGCCTCTCACATCCATGGAGTCCCTTACTGAAATAATTAGGAACCTTGAGTCAAGGGGAATAATCCGTCCAGTCCACAGCACTTTCAATAATCCGGTGCTGGGAATATTGAAGCCAAACGGCCAGTGGCGACTCTGTGCCGACCTTAGGGAGCTCAACAAACGGGTGCATACTTACCGATGGCCTCTGCCCTACATTGACCAAGGGCTGGCCCAGATTCAGGGGTCGCAGGTATTCACTGCAATAGACCTGACCAATGGATACTGGACTGTGCCTGTCAGTAGGGAGGACCAATACAAACTGGCTTTTACCTTTGTGGGCCAGCAGTACACATGGACCCGAATTCCCTTCGCATACCTCAACTCCGGCAATGAATTCAACATTTTCCTACATAAGGCCATGCCCGACCAGGGTGCGAGGGGTTACCTGGCTTATGTAGATGATGTCCTCATCAAAAGTTCATCTGTGGAAGAACACATAGCGGAGATCCGTTATGTTATGACACAGTTGAGGGCCGCCGGAGCAAAACTTTCCTTTCAGAGAGCACACTGGTGTAGAACCCGTGTTAATTTCTTGGGGCATGAGATTACTCCTCAGGGTCTCTGTCCCCAGGAAAAGAAAGTGGAAGCACTTCAGAAACTGAAGGATCCCACAACTCTGCGGGAACTAAGGAGCCTCCTTGGACTGACTAATTACAGCAGAAAGTTCATTGAGGGCTACGCAGAGATCACTAGACCCCTGATTCATCTTTTGAAGGGGGGGTCAAGTGGGAATGGGGTCCAGAACAATCCGAGGCAGTAAGACAACTCAAACGAAGCCTCTCACAAGCGCCTTGACTAGCTTACCCTGTCAGAAACAAGGAGTTCTTCCTGGAGACAGGGTTTTCTAATACGTGCTTAACGGCAGTATTATACCAAAAGCATGACAAGGTCAATAAAGTAATCTCCTATGCGAACAAAACTTTATCCTCTGTGGAGGAAAAATTCAACGATTGTGAGAAGGCACTCCTGGCAACGGTGTGGACATTGAAGAATTACCGCCCGTTTATCCAGGGGGAACACATCATAGTGGAGACTCCACACCAGCCTCTGCAATATCTCCAAAGTGACAGAATCCGGGCCAGACATGTGAGTAATTCCCGAATTACTTCCTGGATTCTGTCAATGCAAGGCTTTCCTGTGGAGGTCAGATATGGCCAAAACAAGAAGAGTCCCCTCGCGAAAGGTCTGGCTGACTTGCATGATTGTGCCAGAGAAAACTGCTTCGAGGACGAAAGTCTAAAAATCAAGGACAACATGGAGGCATACCTTAATTCGCCACACAGTCTTTGAAGAAGACAAGTGTGAGGGAATGCCCACTGTCTATGTGGATGGATGCTCTTACCAGGTTGACAACAACGGGGAGAAAGAACTGGTGGCCGGCGTAGGGATGCATGGGTGAATGAGTCCCCAGAACCCTCCCCTGGATACAAAATTGGTCCCCGAAGTAGTCAGGTGGCAGAATTGATGGCTGTGCATAAGGCCATCCTCACTGCTGTCCAACATCAACTCCACAAACTAGTCATAATCACAGATTCGGATTATGTACGGAACGGGTTCGTGGAGCACCTGGTTAATTGGAAAACCAGAGGCATGTTATGTGCTAATAACAAACCTCTGAAACATGGGAAGTTAATCCAAAATATTGATGATCTGGTCACATCGAATGGGATGACCATCTACTGGAAAAAGATCAAGGGTCATTCCAAAGTAGAGGGACCAGACAAAACTGGAAACGACTTAGCTGATCAGCTGGCCAAAACCAGGGCCATCCAAGGGGATCTAATAGAAATAGAGTCCCTGTTGAGGGGAAATCCAGGTCACTGCCATCACTAGGTCTCAGACCAATGCTCACAAAGATCTTTCAACTGCACAATGGAGTAAGGAGACCCCTGATGCTGATTTGATTACAGCTCAGAAGGGGATCCAATCATTGGTAAGTTTTACCAACACCTTGAGGACCCTGAGAACTTTCCCCTGACGGATACCGATTACATTGGGAAAGAGGACCTAAGAGTGTTGATGAAATGTCCAAAAATGTTCCGAATACAAGACGGTTTGTTGGTAAGGAAATCCCAAGCTGGCCATGATCAGTGGGTGGTTCCTACCTCATTCTGAAGCCTGATGTTAACTCACGCCCATGATGCGGCCACCGCCGGTCATAGGGGGTTTCATACAACACTTGAAATCTTAAGAGAGGTTGCATACTGGCCACACATGGGGCAGGGCCTCGACCAATACTTGAAGGGATGCCTTGTGTGTGCAGAGTTTCAGCCATCATCCCTCACACACCGTGCGCCTCTCCAAAAGAGGGGGATGACACTGCCATGGTCAGATTTGCAAATCGACTTTGTAGGCCCTGTAATTCGCTCATCTAGAGGAAACAAGTACATGTTGACAGTTACATGCTTGTTTACCAAGTGGGTGGAATGTCTCCCAGCCCCAATCTGCAAGGCAGAAACAGCAGCTGCCCTGATGATTAACCACATCTTTTCCCGTTTTGGTCTACCTCAAAGGATTGAGTCAGACAGAGGTAGCCACTTCATCAGTGAAGTAATGACAAAGATGTGGGAGATACTGGGGGTTAAAAGGAAGCTACACATTGCTTACAGGCCAGCTTCTTCTGGAGCAGTGGAGAGATACAACCAAACCATTGTGAGCATATTAAAAACGTTTGTGGCAGATTCTGGGCCAAGTTGGGATATCCGATTACCTCTGGTCCTAATGGCCATCAGATCTACCCCTTCATCTGCCACTAAAATGTCACCATTTGAGTTGATGACCGGACGCAAGATGGTGCTTCCCCAGCATCAGCATCTGCTCTACAGGGCCCAAGAGCAGACACTGATAAATGCCTCCACAACTCATGCGTATGTGGAGAATTTAAGGAAATACCTTCAGCATGCTTTTGCCTATGCTCAGCGGAATCTAGAAAGATCAGCTGATAGCATGAAAACCCACTACGACCTGAAAACCACCAGGAAGGAATATGATGTGGGAGACCGGGTCTATCTATACAATTTCCAAAGGAACCAGGCCAAACAGCGAAAATGTTTGCCTACATGGAAGGGACCCTTTGAAATTATAGACAAGATCTCCCCTGTAGCGTACAAGATCTGCATCCCCAAAGGCAGTTCGGCAGAGGGGGAAGACAAGTGGGTACATATAAATTAGCTGAAGTTTTGCCATCCCAGGCACACTCTGCAGCAAATGGAGGAGTCCTCTGCAATACCAGAGGGGGCCGCTCCAGAGTAATTCAGTTACAACTCTAAAATATCCCATATATAGTCTCTAAAATATTATTACGCTTGTAAGCCACTGTCTCTGAATTATATCTTGTTTTTAAAAATTGGAATGCTATGTCTATTAAAGTATAAAATGTATATGTCGCCCCACTATATCAATAGTGGGGGAGAAATGTCTATGAATAGGTATTGCCGCTTTCCTTTGTCGTCCTAGGAGAAAGGAAACCATGGAGACTGACCAAGGAGGACGACCGGGGACCGGGAGCAAGACCCGAGGTGCCCGGGGTACCGCCCAATCCTCCCATCAGGACCAGCAAGGAGAACTGATTGATCGACTGGAGGGAGGAAAAGATGCTGAACTGTGCCATCTACGGAATTGGAAGAAGATGAGGCGAACATCCCAGATCTTGCGAGTTCCATCAGTGAAAGATCAGAATGGCCATCGCAAGAAGGGGGGCTTGTGGGATGTTTTTACCCATGCATCCAAGCCCTACCATAAAACTGTGCAGTACTGGCATTGAAAACATCATGATGGCCAGAACTCCCCAGAGAGTGCACAGGGAAAACATGAAGAATAGGCTGCCACCCATTTTTGCCTATGTTGTGAGCACAGGAGCGCACTGCCTAAAACCACCATTGGGCTACACACACAGTAGCCTGAAACCATTGGGAATGGCAATGCTGATTGCCAAAAGCAACCCAGAACTGTGTGGAATTAATTTTCTTAATGTCAAAAATGGATGCAGTACTGGTGCTCACCACTATCAGAAAGCCGGTGTTTTAAAACCACCAGAATTTTGTGTAAAACTGAACAAATTAACCGAATCCAGGCCAAGGAAAGACTTGCTAAGAGGTGGATACAATGTAAAACTATATTCTGAAATGACTTGAAGGAAGTAATTATTTAATGTATATATAAAAAATAGCTGCATGTAAGTTGGATTTGAATGTAGAAAACTGGGAACTAAAGTGACATTTAGCTGAATTCTGCCTGACAACTACCCCCGACAGGAGAAACCTGCTCAGCCACTCTTCCCAGGCCCGGCTGCATCCGGCTGCCCACACCAAAAGGAGATCACACCTCTCTGATTGAATTAAGGGAGGGGTACCTGCAGACTGCAGGAGGTTGAACAAAGCCTTGTCCTGGACTCAGGCAAATGTTATATTGGGGGGGGGGCGTAAAGTGGCTTCCTCTTGGGAGAAACTGGGAGGGGCAGTGCCTCTGCTAGCAAGCTGAACTTGGGGGAAGTGGATAAACCAGTTTTTCCACCATGTGATGTGGGAAGCCACACCCCTTTTTGACCAGGGCATAATTTTAAAAAGATAGATAACTCATAGTGCGGACTGGTCAAAATTATATAAATAATATCATTATTCTTGGGATTTTTCCGTGCACATTTTAAGAGGTGTTAGGACCCTCTGGTGTATTCTGGGGGGTTGCTAGCGGAAAATAGGGTCTTACTCGAAATGTCTGCATGTTAAAAATCTGACACTTCATCAATTAATGTCCATACTCCTTGCGCACATTTGTGTAATTTTTGGTAAATGTCTGATATTGGTAAACCGACCAAAAAGCGCAAAATGTTGTCATTTTTGAATGCAAGCCCCCAGGAAGATCAAAGGCGGACAAGCATGGACCATAAGGAATATATAATGTGTACATGTAATTTGAACAAATTGTGTATCTGGGAAATATGTATTTGGATCAGAAATATATTTGTGTGCACATTGACAAGGGGAGTGTCGTCTGTAAGCCATAAAGATGACACCCAACGCAGCTCCCCAATTAAGGGAGAGGGGAGAACTGGGCCAATGACAAGTAGAGAGGGGCAGACTCAGTTATGCCACGCACACACCCACCTCCAAAACACATAAAAAGAGACTGCTGGGACAGGTAGAGACATTCAATTTCCATTTCTGCGGAGCATTTTGACGGCCGACATCCCATCCAGACAGAGACCAGAACCAGAGACCCATAGACTACAGAACTTTGAACCTAGAAGGCCCACTGCAAGCAAAAGTATTCTCCTCAGCAGGCCTTCAGAATCCAGCAAACCTAACCAAACTATTCAACAGCCGGGCGAGCTGTTTGAATTCTTTGCCAAGAACTTTTGCCGGAACCGCAGACCAGACCCAGACCGCTGTAAGCAGAACCAGAGATCCGGATCGCTGTGAGCAGAACCGGTGCCTGATTGACCCGCCGAGCAGAGTGAACCGCCGCTGGACGTGTTGACCAGATCCGTGACGAGGCCTATTTCAAATTTATATTGTGAGTACCTAGCAGAACTGTGCAGAACCAATCTCTTAGTTAAAATAATCTAATTCAAGCTATTTAAACCTATTTAGAACTACCTCATAGGAATCGTGTATGTCATTCTGTCATTTTTAAAGCTGAAAATTGTCACCTGTCATTTTGAACTTTTAAATTTCAAATCCGAAAAACTACCTTCACGAAATCGGCCATATCGCCGGAACCGTTTGTGCTAGGAGCGAAATGTATCTTTACCTTTATCTTAAAGCTAAGATTCTAGGCTTTCCAAAGAACCTAGAACCGACTTCCTGCTCCTTATAGTGCCTCCGTAATCGCGCTCAACGCACGCAACTAAATTTGCCGCGATTTGACATTTTGCTCAATTTCAGCCACGTGTAAAAATATTTGTCCTTGCTTTGCTTGCTGAAATTCATGTGCAACCTGACAATCATTCATAGAGCATTGCTAAAGTGAGCCTGAACTAATATAAACTAGATATCACCCACCCTGAACCTCTAGAGGGAATTAAAAGCAATTTTAGCACATTTCTCACTTCATTGTCATCACATTCAAAGCATTTTGGGCCTGTGTTTCAAACTTCTACCTGTTTCCTCTAAGCTTGCTAGGGGGGAACTGCATTTCGTAGTGCATTTTGTTGGGATTATTGAAGACTGTGTGCTCCCCTTCCATTTCTTACATTGCATAGGGGGGGGGGGTGAATTGCCAGAGAAAAAGTGATTATCTTATCTTTTGCTAAAATCATATCAAGTTATTTCTGTACTGCATTTTATTCCTCATTGCTTTTCCCTTGAAACCATAAAAGTATTTTTGCTGCCTTATCCATCCTATACTAACTCCTCATTGATTGTAAAGAAGTGTGCTAGTGCCAGATTACCCATTGTTGATCAACATTATATCCATAAGTGTGATATCAATTATTAATTTATTATAAAAGTGTGATATATATCTTGTTACATTTTCAAATAAACCTTTTAATTTGCAAACAACCCTACTTCTTGGCTCAGTGGGGTCAGGGGGATTCTCAGAGGGGGGTGTTATACAAGGGTTGTCATCCAGAGTACTGAACTGGATATAAAAATACATCAATAAGGGTTTTCCTCAGCATCCCAGACTAGGCATTGACTTAGCTGTAGTGTTGATTGAATATCGCTTACATTACATTTCTTATGTATTACTACATATAATATGTATGTGTACTACTTTGTGAATTTTTTAAATGTTATCATGTTGTAATATAACAATTAAACATACCCCCCCCCAGACATTTTAGGTAGTGGTACTGTTGTCCGAACATGTCCGCGGACATCAAAAATGTTTGCGGACATCACATTCAGTAGAAGTGGTTCAGTATGTTCCATATTACATGTACATAAAGTCAAAGTTACTATTGTTAAGCTTTGCTACTAAAAACCTATGAAATTCAGTGAAAAAACTTTGTTAAAGGGACGTTATGGTTAAGTTGCGCTACTAAAAACCTATGAAATTCAGTGAAAAAACTTTGTTAAAGGGACGTTTGTCATCAATGACATTGTGATGTCATCTTTGATGTCCTGGGTGTTAGTCTTAGCAGTGCACGGTGGTGGCGCCAGTTATGGTTGCTTAGCTTACCATAACTGGCGAATTTCAAGGGTTTTTCGGTTTTACTTGGAACCATAATGTCCCTTTAACAAAGTTTTTTTCACTGAATATATATATATATATATATATATATATATATATATATATATATATATATATATATATATATATGTTGAAAAATTGTATCTGACAGTAGATCGACCAACAATGCCGACTGCCTATTTCCTTCCCAAAATTCATAAAGGGTTCGACAAGATGCCTTAGGGAAGACCCATCATCAGTGGTCGGGCAGGTATCATGGAACCAATTTCAATCTATGTTAATGAATGTCTGTCACCATTAGTGATTGGAACACTGACATATATTCGGGACACTATGCATATTTTACAGGTATTGGAGAATCTGGAATATCGTCCCAACCTACAATTGGTCACACGTAATGTGAAGGCGTTGTACACTTCAATTGATCATGGGAAAGCTATTGAGAGCATTAATTACATCTTCTGCAAGGAATCAGCCTCTTTCCATCTACATATAGAAATGGTGAAAAAAAACTGTTATTATGAGCGTTACAAAATAATGTTTTTCTGTTTAACTACGTGTATTATAAACAATTGATAGGTATTGCTACGGGGGCGAGCTTTCCCCCCCCCCTAGCAAACCTATTCATGCACCAGTTTGAACAGGAATATGTTTTTTCCAACAGTCACTTTTGTCCATGGATTTATGTTTGGAAGCGATTCATAGACAATGTTATAATGATTTGGACCGGCACTAAAGAATGTTTGCTTGAATTTGTTAATTTTCTAAATGACAATGATTGGGGAGTACAATTTGCACATCATTGCAGTGATTCCCAAATAGATTTTCTAGATTTGACAATATCATTGACAGATGTGGGGTTCAAAACCAGAACCTTTTGGAAACAAACATCAGTGAATGCTATGCTACACGCACAAAGTTGTCACAAACACTCTGTAATCATTATCATACCGAAAGGGGAATACATTAGGGCCAAGAGAAACTGTACGGATATGGAGGACTTTGAGTGAGAAAGAGTGCTGATTAATCAGAGATTTAGTGCAAGGGGTTACAAGACCAAAATCCTGATGAAGGCAGAACAAACAGTGTCGCGTATGGTGAGAGTTGATCTATTGACACCCAAAACAAGAAGTACCAAGACTCAAATTAATAAATTGAGACTTATCACTCAATATTATGCTGACAGCAATAATATATAGCAACTTTTGAAAAGGTTGAAAAGGCACTAGCACCTACTCCATCTTGACCAAGATCTAACGAAATGGCTTGAGCCGAATCCGGGAATTATTTTCAGTAAAGCACCCACATTGAAGAATCATTTGTGTCTGTCATTTATGTCAAATCCAATGGGGAGTGACACATGATTACTCCAGGAATGGTCTAATGGTTTCCACAGATGTGGTAGTTGTAACATGTGTATACACGCACTTGAAACAATATCAGTTTATTTTGGTGAATTGGGCCAATATACTATTAAGTCTTTCATTAATTGCAATTCTAAATGTGTGGTCTATTGTATCATCTGTGTGTTTGGACTATACTACATTGGCAGCACCATCAGACCCTTAAAAACTAGAATCAGGGAACACCTGACAACAATCTCTAACCAAGACTCCAGATATCCCATGGCGACACATTGGCAAAAATGTCACCAAATTGATAACAAACAAGACATTAAATTCACTGCAATTGCAAAGGTTAAACTCCTGCAGAGGGGGGTAATCTTGCACTCAAGTTGAGACAGCTCGAAGCAAGATTAATCTGCCAATTTAGAACTGGATCCCGGCACCTTAACATTGATCATGAATTCCATGTATTTTTGTGAATTGTATCAATTAATGGAATCTCGCAAGCACAGTGGTGGTGTATGTTATACACATGGGTACAAACTCTGAGGAGTATCATATTTAATGTGTTGTGCTATTGTAACTAGTGTTGAAATATAGGTGTGTACATGATCTTATCAGATGAGGTATTGCTACAAGTGTCCAAAAAACTGAGTGCTATACACATGGGTACACATTTTCTTTAGCTTTTGAGCATTATCATATTTAATGTGTTGCGCTATTATAACTAGTTTTAAAATATATGTGTGAACATGATCTTATTAGAAGAGATATTGCAACAAGTGTCCTAAAAATTGCCAGAAGATATGCCAGTTGTCTCCTTTTCTAATTTGGATAATGACTCCTATGCAGGTGATAATGTTGATGATAATGTTAGGTATTAGTTGCAGAATTGTGTAATAAGCATAGGGATATTATCTCAACCATCTAGTGTTTGGGATTTGTGCTGTGGTTTGCTGGGCGGACGAAGCCACGTCGATATGTACGTTCGGGCATAATAAATTAGCATTGGCAATAAGGAGTTGTGTGTCCTAATGACAAGTCAGTAATGTCATTGTTGTGCAACTCAACGGAATTATCTGTTCAGGTGTGGGCCGGTGGATTGCACCAAAAGGTCTGAGTAAGTTAAAGTGGAGCAGATGCATATATGTAGCTATACATAGGAGCATGAAGCTGGTGGCATATTATTTATTTAAGTATTGCAGTTGTGGTTTTTATCGAATGGTATTGGCTATGTTGGCTAATGTAAGTCGTCACCAGGGAGCACGGTTAGATTTAAACTTATTACCCCTAACCGTGAGAGACGTATATATAGGTTTGGCGTTCACATCAATACTATCAAATTCATGATGCGAGAGCAGTATGCTTATAAATACTGGGGTAATACGTAGTTTGTATATATAGGAGAGTGCATTAAACATGTTGGAGACTCACCCAAGATGGTGGATTATGTGAGCCACGGCTCAACATTTTACGCAGACCCCGTGCGGTGGAGTGTTTTCAGAATCTATCTAAGCTGGCTAGTATGAGCGGTCAGCTTTCCCACGAATCGGTTAGAGGTTGAAAGGCAGGTAAGCGTGAACATGGCTAATTGCGGTACGGTCCCTGGGGGGACTTTCACTCAGTAATTGAAGTTGATTGGACATGTAATTGAGTAGGATGCGCTGCAGCTTTTTTTTTCTCTTTTCTATCTTCGTACGGTATACTTGGCTGGGCCATTTCAATAATTAGGAATTATCAATGGATGACCGAATACGGGTGGTTGCTATCTGGCGTAATTTGTGACTTTGGCGTAATTTGTGAATCTCAGCATCAATTTAATTTTAGTCTCTTCGCAACTGAAAATTGCAATCAGGTAACTTTATAAGTATGCACAATGACAGTTTAGAAGTGATGTGAGATACATGGTGTGTTCATGGGGGTCAGAAATTCTCTCTTGCTGCAGGTATAGGCGGAATTGAATAGTTTGTGGAACAAAATAATTTGGTAAGTGTTGGAACATACACCAACATTTGATGGAACACGAGTAATGTCTTGCAGTATATTTTTCAAGAGTAAAGGATTAATGGTCATCCAAATGTATTTATATATTTTAATTTTTCTGTCTATAGTGATTTTTGAGAATTGGACAAAACAGTTTGGTAAATATAATTCATAGGGTCACTTCTGTCCCCCTTCCTAAATATCAGAATTACCACTGATTGCTTCCAGGAAGGGAGCGTACGTCTCTGTGTCTCATTAAAGTTCATTAAAAAGGCTAAATGTATAGGTAACTGTCTTCTTTTGAATTTGAAAGGCATATTTGTATCAGATGGAATGAGAGGTATGCACGGTAAAAGAACAGTGTCTAAGTTCCATCGATAAGACGGGCATCTATGATGTGTCTTAGTAGAAACATAATTGTCACCCTCGTTCCATTGCAGAGTCCAAGCAATGGCAAAAGATTGCATAGTAGCATAATTACAGCACCTACTTTCAGTTTTAGTTCGAGAGGAGGTATTTGTCCTACGGTGTTTCGGTCTTTAGAGACTGTAACGTGGAGCCTTTAATTAACTGTTCATTGACACTGGAACCATTGTGCCCTGTGTGAAGAGAAGTAGGATGGAAAGAAGTAACTTGAAATTATTCAGAATGTTTGCAATAGTGTAAGATGCTCAGGACCGTGTAGAAACGTGTTCATTCTGTTAGTTAAAATGAAAGCTGTTAACTGTTCATTGACACTGGAACCGCTGTGCCCTGTGTGAAGAGAAGTAGGATGGAAAGAAGTAACTTGAAATTATTCAGAATGTTTGCAATAGTGTAAGATGCTCATGACCACGTAGAAACGTGTTCATTCTGTTAGTTAAAATGAAAGCTGTTGCTGTAGTGGAAGGGCACACCAAGGTGCACTTTTTCAGTTGGACAGCGGAGGTCAACCTAACACTGATGAATTGCATCAGCTGAATACGGAAATATAACTAAGTGCTTTATATATATTTCGAAGATATAGTTACTGGTGTACGTAGGTTAAGATTACTTGTCTACTGATTGAAAATCATTGATTTCATCAAGTTCATGAGCTGAATTGTAAAGAACAGTAAGACCCAAATATCATAAGTATTCTTGCAATATATATGGTGTTCACACATGCTCTTAATTCGTGTTCTTAGACAATCAGTTGTGTACATTTTCTAGGATTTTTAGTAGTGATTACTTTTATAAGGTAAACAATGTGGTGTTTACACCTACACACAATATTCACAATAACACATGCCTCCACTTTTTAATTTTTTCAAATAATTGAGGCTACAGTGTTAATTTAAGGAATTATGTCGAGTCTTCTATTGGTTGTCTTTGGATTTACTGAAATGCACAGACTAACCTTACCTATAACTAATGTATTGTAAATAGAAACAAGTACTGCACTCACGGATTAACAAGATATAAGTCCAGGATGGTAAAAGATAAAGCTACAAGGGGAACGCTTAACAGACAACTGCGTTTCGCACCAACAAAGTGCTTTATCACATTCAAAGAAGCAATCCCCCAGCATGGAATATGAGCGCATAAACAGGAATATCCGTTGCTCCTATTTCCATTTCTATATATTGGACCATCAGTCCTTGACAAATGCTCATTGTGAAAAGTGTCAGACATTTTGAAATTCCAGAGAGAGCACATTTTATTGCATGTATAAACCCAAGCAGCAATTCCAATGAATGTATAAATAGATGCAAGGAAAAAACTTTAGTTTCAGGGACGTTAAAGTGAGAACATAATTCAACGAAACCTCTGAAATTCAGCTAAACCCAACATAACTTTGTGCCCCCTGTTGCGCAGCCTATGACCACAATAATGACATCACAGTTCACATCACAAATTACATGTTGTATGAGAATACTGATTACATTACAAATCACATCACTGATGCCATCACTAATGACAACGCTAATTGCATTGAATATAACTGATTACATCAAAAATGGAATTAGGCATAACATCATTTATAAGTTAGCTCATGAAAACTTTGATTAGCTTAATAACAATTTAAGCCGTGGACTTGGCCATAACAAAGGCTGGGGTCACAGGCCAGTACCAAAGACCACAGCGAGTGGTCGGTTGCTGTTCAAAAATACCAATGTGCATGGTTAAAAACCATGCCTAGTATCCCGTCACTGTTTTCAAATAAACAGTGGGCAACATTCAAAGCTGTAGTCAGTGGCCAATGCTAAAGGCCACAGCTAAAAGCCATAGCTAGTGCCAAATTATATGTTAGAATATACCGTCTGCACAGCTCAAAACCGTGGCCACTGGCTAGTATTGGGTGAAGACCATAGCTACTGGCTGGTTAGTGTAAATAATAATAATAATAATAATAATAATAATAATAATAATAATGATGATGATAATAATAATATAACATAGAATGGGAAGGGCTGAAGGCCATAGTTAGTGGCTGGTTAAAATTGTATAATACACAGTGGGCACGACCGAAGGCGATCGCTTATTGCATTTTATTATTGTAAAATATACAGTGGACATGGCCAAAAGATGTACAAACTGCTCAATGTCAAAGGCCATGGCTAGTGGCCTATTTATATGTTAGAATATTTAGTGGGCACAGCCAAAGATAGTGGCCACTGGCCTGTATTGCCTGAATGTCCATGGCTAGTGCCTGACCAGTGCATAATATACAGTGCACATGGGTGAAAGCTGTACCACTGGTAAAGGCCAAAATCTACGGTTGGTAGACTGTTCATTTTTTTAAATATTCAGTGCACATAGGTGTAGGTTGTCACCACTGCCCATAACTGAAGGCCATGACTAGTACCCATTCATGTGTTAAAATATATTTGGACATACCCACTGACCATGGTTGAAGGCCATGCTTAAGGCAAGTTATTGTTGTAATGTAATTAGTGTTGTCACAAGTGATGGCATCAGTGATGTGATTTGTAATGTGATCAATGTTCTCATACAACATGTAATTAGTGATGTCATCAGTGATGTGATCTGTGATGTCATCATTGTGGTCACAGGCTGCGCAACAAGGGGCGTGAAGTTAAAGTGGCTTTAGCTGAATCTCAGGGGTTTTGTTGCATTATGTTCTCACCTTTATGTCCCTGCAACTAAAGGTTTTTCCTTGCATTTCAAAGGTTTTGTCACCAAGTATTGCTCACCTTAACATTGCTGCAACTAAAGTTTTTCCCTGAAGGTTTTGTTATTCCATAGATTTTAGAATGATTCCAGACCCCTAGAATGGTCTTTGACCATGGTCAGTCACCATGGCCTTTGACCGTGTGCTCTGTCCATTTTGAAATGCTACCAGACCACTAGCCATGGCCTTCAGATTGTAGGCTTTGAGATCTCACAATGGTTTTAGGCAATGTGCAGTGAGATTAAATGATTTGCCATGGAGCACACAGTTTGGTTAAGCAGCGTTCTCCAAGCGGTACACCCCTTTTTGGCGCCATCCTTTTGGCGCTGGCCGATATGGCACGGGCATTCTGCCTCAGCGCCCAGTTCAGCGTGCCCTTTTCGGCATGAAAGCCATTCCGGTGCTGTTATTTTTGCGCAAAGGGACTTCGCAGCAACGTCTAAATGCCCTCATGCTTAATAAGATCACATGACTGTACTGCAACAAACCTCACCACCTCCCACTTGCGTTGCTTTTCTTTTAATTAAATCAAATTAATTAAATAAAAAACCAAACATACAGCCTTGAACCAGGTCAAGGGCCACCATTTAACCACTAGGCCACAATGGCTTGCTGCTTCACGGGGCATAACATTTCATACTTAGCCTATAATTTAATATGTTCAATGATAAATGGCTAGGCAGGAAACTTGTGAAATTCCAAACAATAACATCATTGTAGCATAATGGTTAAGTGCTGCATCTCAAACTCCTCACAGGGGAAGTTTGCTCAAAAAGTTATTGTCCCGATCGTTCGGGCATTTATTTTTAAGCATACTGTAATCGATCTTAAAAATGTTTCCTATGCGTCGTACCTTAGCTTTCCTCACTTTTACACATGCGAAAACAACGGCTTGGGTGCAGCCATCCTGTGCTAATCTTATCTGTTGATGCATCGCCCTAGGTTCAAGTTCCCTCGTGACAAGAATACAGCTCGCCCACCCCTCAAACTGACATCACTAGTCCAAATGATATGCTCCAGCTTTTTTCATGACATTCGTGTCCAGCATAGGCAAACGTCCCCCATCATCCCCCACGTCATAACGTTACTTATCACAGAACGAGAAAGGTAAATACACACATCCTCTCACAGCATGTAACTTTTCTTTGTTGTCCCAAATAGGAGAGCATAACATTTATTTTTAAGAAAATATCAATAGTCTGTAATGTAACAAATGCTTTTATTTTGAAAAGAATGCTCACAAGAGAAGATTAAGTCTACAAAATGAACGATACATTTTTGCAACACAAGTTATAGCTAGATAACATACCATGCTTTGAATGTTCTTTATAACTTCCTCATGATACTTCGACTGCGAGAAGCAATCAATCAATCCCTGTGCTCCAATTCTTGTGTGTCCCTCTGTTATACCAGCAAAACTTTCTAATGATGCACATGGTGTTCTGTTCGTGAGAAGATTTGGATTTCTTGCACTTTCAAGCGCAACGCTTTTGCGTACGCCCATTTTACAATCATAAACGCTGACAGGTTTCTCCTTATTGCTGGTACCGCCATTGGCGTAGGACATAGGGGTGATGGGGGGGCAAATCCCCCCCACAATTTTAAGTGGGGGGATATAATAGCTTTTATCCCCCCTAGTATGTGTGTCTCTAGCGCCTTCAAGTGTGTCTGTTTCATTCCTGTTTCATTCCTGTGGCAGGGTTGGATTGGCCCCTCGGCCTCTCGGCCTGTGGCTGGACCGAAATCGTGCCTGGGGAGTGGGTGCTGGTTTCTGGCACGCCTGGGCCTGTTTGAAAAAAAAAAAGTTTTAAAAAATGATTTGAAAAAAAAAGATTATTTTGCAGATGAACTTAAATGGTCTGCTGTTAAATCTCAGTTACCAGTTTAATGGTATCCACTACAGAGTAATTGCTCATTTTACTATAGCTGATTGGATCGCTCAGTGGGTGGAGCAGTGGAGAGATACAACCAAACCATTGTGAGCATATTAAAAATGTTTGTGGCAGATTCTGGGCCAAGTTGGGATATCCGATTACCTCTGGTCCTAATGGCCATCAGATCTACCCCTTCATCTGCCACTAAAATGTCACCATTTGAGTTGATGACCGGACGCAAGATGGTGCTTCCCCAGCATCAGCATCTGCTCTACAGGGCCCAAGAGCAGACACTGATAAATGCCTCCACAATTCATGCGTATGTGGAGAATTTAAGGAAACACCTTCAGCATGCTTTTGCCTATGCTCAGCGGAATCTAGAAAGATCAGCTGATAGCATGAAAACCCACTACGACCTGAAAACCACCAGGAAGGAATATGATGTGGGAGACCGGGTCTATCTATACAATTTCCAAAGGAACCAGGCCAAACAGCGAAAATGTTTGCCTACATGGAAGGGACCCTTTGAAATTATAGACAAGATCTCCCCTGTAGCGTACAAGATCTGCATCCCCAAAGGCAGTTCGGCAGAGGGGGAAGACAAGTGGGTACATATAAATTAGCTGAAGTTTTGCCATCCCAGGCACACTCTGCAGCAAATGGAGGAGTCCTCTGCAATACCAGAGGGGGCCGCTCCAGAGTAATTAGTCTCTAAAATATTATTACGCTTGTAAGCCACTGTCTCTGAATTATATCTTGTTTTTAAAAATTGGAATGCTATGTCTATTAAAGTATAAAATGTATATGTCGCCCCACTATATCAATAGTGGGGGAGAAATGTCTATGAATAGGTATTGCCGCTTTCCTTTGTCGTCCTAGGAGAAAGGAAACCATGGAGACTGACCAAGGAGGACGACCGGGGACCGGGAGCAAGACCCGAGGTGCCCGGGGTACCGCCCAATCCTCCCATCAGGACCAGCAAGGAGAACTGATTGATCGACTGGAGGGAGGAAAAGATGCTGAACTGTGCCATCTACGGAATTGGAAGAAGATGAGGCGAACATCCCAGATCTTGCGAGTTCCATCAGTGAAAGATCAGAATGGCCATCGCAAGAAGGGGGGCTTGTGGGATGTTTTTACCCATGCATCCAAGCCCTACCATAAAACTGTGCAGTACTGGCATTGAAAACATCATGATGGCCAGAACTCCCCAGAGAGTGCACAGGGAAAACATGAAGAATAGGCTGCCACCCATTTTTGCCTATGTTGTGAGCACAGGAGCGCACTGCCTAAAACCACCATTGGGCTACACACACAGTAGCCTGAAACCATTGGGAATGGCAATGCTGATTGCCAAAAGCAACCCAGAACTGTGTGGAATTAATTTTCTTAATGTCAAAAATGGATGCAGTACTGGTGCTCACCACTATCAGAAAGCCGGTGTTTTAAAACCACCAGAATTTTGTGTAAAACTGAACAAATTAACCAAATCCAGGCCAAGGAAAGACTTGCTAAGAGGTGGATACAATGTAAAACTATATTCTGAAATGACTTGAAGGAAGTAATTATTTAATGTATATATAAAAAATAGCTGCATGTAAGTTGGATTTGAATGTAGAAAACTGGGAACTAAAGTGACATTTAGCTGAATTCTGCCTGACAACTACCCCCGACAGGAGAAACCTGCTCAGCCACTCTTCCCAGGCCTGGATGCATCCTGCTGCCCACACCAAAAGGAGATCACACCTCTCTGATTGAATTAAGGGAGGGGTACCTGCAGACTGCAGGAGGTTGAACAAAGCCTTGTCCTGGACTCAGGAAAATGTTATATTGGGGGGGGGCGTAAAGTGGCTTCCTCTTGGGAGAAACTGGGAGGGGCAGTGCCTCTGCTAGCAAGCTGAACTTGGGGGAAGTGGATAAACCAGTTTTTCCACCATGTGATGTGGGAAGCCACACCCCTCTTTGACCAGGGCATAATTTTAAAAAGATAGATAACTCATAGTGCGGACTGGTCAAAATTATATAAATAATATCATTATTCTTGGGATTTTTCCGTGCACATTTTAAGAGGTGTTAGGACCCTGTGGTGTATTCTGGGGGGTTGCTAGCGGAAAATAGGGTCTTACTCGAAATGTCTGCATGTTAAAAATCTGACACTTCATCAATTAATGTCCATACTCCTTGCACACATTTGTGTAATTTTTGGTAAATGTCTGATATTGGTAAACCGACCAAAAAGCGCAAAATGTTGTCATTTTTGAATGCAAGCCCCCAGGAAGATCAAAGGCGGACAAGCATGGACCATAAGGAATATATAATGTGTACATGTAATTTGAACAAATTGTGTATCTGGGAAATATGTATTTGGATCAGAAATATATTTGTGTGCACATTGACAAGGGGAGTGTCGTTCTGTAAGCCATAAAGATGACACCCAACGCAGCTCCCCAATTAAGGGAGAGGGGAGAACTGGGCCAATGACAAGTAGAGAGGGGCAGACTCAGTTATGCCACGCACACACCCACCTCCAAAACACATAAAAAGAGACTGCTGGGACAGGTAGAGACATTCAATTTCCATTTCTGCGGAGCATTTTGACGGCCGACATCCCATCCAGACAGAGACCAGAACCAGAGACCCATAGACTACAGAACTTTGAACCTAGAAGGCCCACTGCAAGCAAAAGTATTCTCCACAGCAGGCCTTCAGAATCCAGCAAACCTAACCAAACTATTCAACAGCCGGGCGAGCTGTTTGAATTCTTTGCCAAGAACTTTTGCCGGAACCGCAGACCAGACCCAGACCGCTGTAAGCAGAACCAGAGATCCGGATCGCTGTGAGCAGAACCGGTGCCTGATTGACCCGCCGAGCAGAGTGAACCGCCGCTGGACGTGTTGACCAGATCCGTGACGAGGCCTATTTCAAATTTATATTGTGAGTACCTAACAGAACTGTGCAGAACCAATCTCTTAGTTAAAATAATCTAATTCAAGCTATTTTAACCTATTTAGAACTACCTCATAGGAATCGTGTATGTCATTCTGTCATTTTTAAAGCTGAAAATTGTCACCTGTCATTTTGAACTTTTAAATTTCAAATCCGAAAAACTACCTTCACGAAATCGGCCATATCGCCGGAACCGTTTGTGCTAGGAGCGAAATGTATCTTTACCTTTATCTTAAAGCTAAGATTCTAGGCTTTCCAACGAACCTAGAACCGACTTCCTGCTCCTTATAGTGCCTCCGTAATCGCGCTCAACGCACGCGACTAAATTTGCCGCGATTTGACATTTTGCTCAATTTCAGCCACGTGTAAAAATATTTGTCCTTGCTTTGCTTGCTGAAATTCATGTGCAACCTGACAATCATTCATAGAGCATTGCTAAAGTGAGCCTGAACTAATATAAACTAGATATCACCCACCCTGAACCTCTAGAGGGAATTAAAAGCATTTTTAGCACATTTCTCACTTCATTGTCATCACATTCAAAGCATTTTGGGCCTGTGTTTCAAACTTCTACCTGTTTCCTCTAAGCTTGCTAGGGGGGAACTGCATTTCGTAGTGCATTTTGTTGGGATTATTGAAGACTGTGTGCTCCCCTTCCATTTCTTACATTGCATAGGGGGGGGGTGAATTGCCAGAGAAAAAGTGATTATCTTATCTTTTGCTAAAATCATATCAAGTTATTTCTGTACTGCATTTTATTCCTCATTGCTTTTCCCTTGAAACCATAAAAGTATTTTTGCTGCCTTATCCATCCTATACTAACTCCTCATTGATTGTAAAGAAGTGTGCTAGTGCCAGATTACCCATTGTTGATCAACATTATATCCATAAGTGTGATATCAATTATTAATTTATTATAAAAGTGTGATATATATCTTGTTACATTTTCAAATAAACCTTTTAATTTGCAAACAACCCTACGTCTTGGCTCAGTGGGGTCAGGGGGATTCTCAGAGGGGGGTGTTATACAAGGGTTGTCATCCAGAGTACTGAACTGGACATAAAAATACATCAATAAGGGTTTTCCTCAGCATCCCAGACTAGGCATTGACTTAGCTGTAGTGTTGATTGAATATCGCTTACATTACATTTCTTATGTATTACTACATATAATATGTATGTGTACTACTTTGTGAATTTTTTAAATGTTATCATGTTGTAATATAACAATTAAACATACCCCCCCCAGACATTTTAGGTAGTGGTACTGTTGTCCGAACATGTCCGCGGACATCAAAAATGTTTGCGGACATCACATTCAGTAGAAGTGGTTCAGTATGTTCCATATTACATGTACATAAAGTCAAAGTTACTATTGTTAAGCTTTGCTACTAAAAACCTATGAAATTCAGTGAAAAAACTTTGTGAAAGGGACGTTATGGTTAAGTTGCGCTACTAAAAACCTATGAAATTCAGTGAAAAAACTTTGTTAAAGGGACGTTTGTCATCAATGACATTGTGATGTCATCTTTGATGTCCTGGGTGTTAGTCTTAGCAGTGCACGGTGGTGGCGCCAGTTATGGTTGCTTAGCTTACCATAACTGGCGAATTTCAAGGGTTTTTCGGTTTTACTTGGAACCATAATGTCCCTTTAACAAAGTTTTTTTCACTGAATATATATATATATATATATATATATATATATATATATATATATATATATATATATATGTGTTGAAAAATTGTATCTGACAGTAGATCGACCAACAATGCCGACTGCCTATTTCCTTCCCAAAATTCATAAAGGGTTCGACAAGATGCCTTAGGGAAGACCCATCATCAGTGGTCGGGCAGGTATCATGGAACCAATTTCAATCTATGTTAATGAATGTCTGTCACCATTAGTGATTGGAACACTGACATATATTCGGGACACTATGCATATTTTACAGGTATTGGAGAATCTGGAATATCGTCCCAACCTACAATTGGTCACACGTAATGTGAAGGCGTTGTACACTTCAATTGATCATGGGAAAGCTATTGAGAGCATTAATTACATCTTCTGCAAGGAATCAGCCTCTTTCCATCTACATATAGAAATGGTGAAAAAAAACTGTTATTATGAGCGTTACAAAATAATGTTTTTCTGTTTAACTACGTGTATTATAAACAATTGATAGGTATTGCTACGGGGGCGAGCTTTCCCCCCCCCCTAGCAAACCTATTCATGCACCAGTTTGAACAGGAATATGTTTTTTCCAACAGTCACTTTTGTCCATGGATTTATGTTTGGAAGCGATTCATAGACAATGTTATAATGATTTGGACCGGTACTAAAGAATGTTTGCTTGAATTTGTTAATTTTCTAAATGACAATGATTGGGGAGTACAATGTGCACATCATTGCAGTGATTCCCAAATAGATTTTCTAGATTTGACAATATCATTGACAGATGTGGGGTTCAAAACCAGAACCTTTTGGAAACAAACATCAGTGAATGCTATGCTACACGCACAAAGTTGTCACAAACACTCTGTAATCATTATCATACCGAAAGGGGAATACATTAGGGCCAAGAGAAACTGTACGGATATGGAGGACTTTGAGTGAGAAAGAGTGCTGATTAATCAGAGATTTAGTGCAAGGGGTTACAAGACCAAAATCCTGATGAAGGCAGAACAAACAGTGTCGCGTATGGTGAGAGTTGATCTATTGACACCCAAAACAAGAAGTACCAAGACTCAAATTAATAAATTGAGACTTATCACTCAATATTATGCTGACAGCAATAATATATAGCAACTTTTGAAAAGGTTGAAAAGGCACTAGCACCTACTCCATCTTGACCAAGATCTAACGAAATGGCTTGAGCCGAATCCGGGAATTATTTTCAGTAAAGCACCCACATTGAAGAATCATTTGTGTCTGTCATTTATGTCAAATCCAATGGGGAGTGACACATGATTACTCCAGGAATGGTCTAATGGTTTCCACAGATGTGGTAGTTGTAACATGTGTATACATGCACTTGAAACAATATCAGTTTATTTTGGTGAATTGGGCCAATATACTATTAAGTCTTTCATTAATTGCAATTCCAAATGTGTGGTTTATTGTATCATCTGTGTGTTTGGACTATACTACATTGGCAGCACCATCAGACCCTTAAAAACTAGAATCAGGGAACACCTGACAACAATCTCTAACCAAGACTCCAGATATCCCATGGCGACACATTGGCAAAAATGTCACCAAATTGATAACAAACAAGACATTAAATTCACTGCAATTGCAAAGGTTAAACTCCTGCAGAGGGGGGTAATCTTGCACTCAAGTTGAGACAGCTCGAAGCAAGATTAATCTGCCAATTTAGAACTGGATCCCGGCACCTTAACATTGATCATGAATTCCATGTATTTTTGTGAATTGTATCAATTAATGGAATCTCGCAAGCACAGTGGTGGTGTATGTTATACACATGGGTACAAACTCTGAGGAGTATCATATTTAATGTGTTGTGCTATTGTAACTAGTGTTGAAATATAGGTGTGTACATGATCTTATCAGATGAGGTATTGCTACAAGTGTCCAAAAAACTGAGTGCTATACACATGGGTACACATTTTCTTTAGCTTTTGAGCATTATCATATTTAATGTGTTGCGCTATTATAACTAGTTTTAAAATATATGTGTGAACATGATCTTATTAGAAGAGATATTGCAACAAGTGTCCTAAAAATTGCCAGAAGATGTGCCAGTTGTCTCCTTTTCTAATTTGGATAATGACTCCTATGCGGGTGATAATGTTGATGATAATGTTAGGTATTAGTTGCAGAATTGTGTAATAAGCATAGGGATATTATCTCAACCATCTAGTGTTTGGGATTTGTGCTGTGGTTTGCTGGGCGGACGAAGCCACGTCGATATGTACGTTCGGGCATAATAAATTAGCATTGGCAATAAGGAGTTGTGTGTCCTAATGACAAGTCAGTAATGTCATTGTTGTGCAACTCAACGGAATTATCTGTTCACGTGTGGGCCGGTGGATTGCACCAAAAGGTCTGAGTAAGTTAAAGTGGAGCAGATGCATATATGTAGCTATACATAGGAGCATGAAGCTAGTGGCATATTATTTATTTAAGTATTGCAGTTGTGGTTTTTATCGAATGGTATTGGCTATGTTGGCTAATGTAAGTCGTCACCAGGGAGCACGGTTAGATTTAAACTTATTACCCCTAACCGTGAGAGACGTATGTATAGGTTTGGCGTTCACATCAATACTATCAAATTCATGATGCGAGAGCAGTATGCTTATAAATACTGGGGTAATACGTAGTTTGTATATATAGGAGAGTGCATTAAACATGTTGGAGACTCACCCAAGATGGTGGATTATGTGAGCCACGGCTCAACATTTTACGCAGACCCCGTGCGGTGGAGTGTTTTCAGAATCTATCTAAGCTGGCTAGTATGAGCGGTCAGCTTTCCCACGAATCGGTTAGAGGTTGAAAGGCAGGTAAGCGTGAACATGGCTAATTGCGGTACGGTCCCTGGGGGGACTTTCACTCAGTAATTGAAGTTGATTGGACATGTAATTGAGTAGGATGCGCTGCAGCTTTTTTTTTCTCTTTTCTATCTTCGTACGGTATACTTGGCTGGGCCATTTCAATAATTAGGAATTATCAATGGATGACCGAATACGGGTGGTTGCTATCTGGCGTAATTTGTGACTTTGGCGTAATTTGTGAATCTCAGCATCAATTTAATTTTAGTCTCTTCGCAACTGAAAATTGCAATCAGGTAACTTTATAAGTATGCACAATGACAGTTTAGAAGTGATGTGAGATACATGGTGTGTTCATGGGGGTCAGAAATTCTCTCTTGCTGCAGGTATAGGCGGAATTGAATAGTTTGTGGAACAAAATAATTTGGTAAGTGTTGGAACATACACCAACATTTGATGGAACACGAGTAATGTCTTGCAGTATATTTTTCAAGAGTAAAGGATTAATGGTCATCCAAATGTATTTATATATTTTAATTTTTCTGTCTATAGTGATTTTTGAGAATTGGACAAAACAGTTTGGTAAATATAATTCATAGGGTCACTTCTGTCCCCCTTCCTAAATATCAGAATTACCACTGATTGCTTCCAGGAAGGGAGCGTACGTCTCTGTGTCTCATTAAAGTTCATTAACAAGGCTAAATGTATAGGTAACTGTCTTCTTTTGAATTTGAAAGGCATATTTGTATCAGATGGAATGAGAGGTATGCACGGTAAAAGAACAGTGTCTAAGTTCCATCGATAAGACGGGCATCTATGATGTGTCTTAGTAGAAACATAATTGTCACCCTCGTTCCATTGCAGAGTCCAAGCAATGGCAAAAGATTGCATAGTAGCATAATTACAGCACCTACTTTCAGTTTTAGTTCGAGAGGAGGTATTTGTCCTACAGTGTTTCGGTCTTTAGAGACTGTAATGTGGAGCCTTTAATTAACTGTTCATTGACACTGGAACCATTGTGCCCTGTGTGAAGAGAAGTAGGATGGAAAGAAGTAACTTGAAATTATTCAGAATGTTTGCAATAGTGTAAGATGCTCAGGACCGTGTAGAAACGTGTTCATTCTGTTAGTTAAAATGAAAGCTGTTAACTGTTCATTGACACTGGAACCGCTGTGCCCTGTGTGAAGAGAAGTAGGATGGAAAGAAGTAACATGAAATTATTCAGAATGTTTGCAATAGTGTAAGATGCTCATGACCACGTAGAAACGTGTTCATTCTGTTAGTTAAAATGAAAGCTGTTGCTGTAGTGGAAGGGCACACCAAGGTGCACTTTTTCAGTTGGACAGCGGAGGTCAACCTAACACTGATGAATTGCATCAGCTGAATACGGAAATATAACTAAGTGCTTTATATATATTTCGAAGATATAGTTACTGGTGTACGTAGGTTAAGATTACTTGTCTACTGATTGAAAATCATTGATTTCATCAAGTTCATGAGCTGAATTGTAAAGAACAGTAAGACCCAAATATCATAAGTATTCTTGCAATATATATGGTGTTCACACATGCTCTTAATTCGTGTTCTTAGACAATCAGTTGTGTACATTTTCTAGGATTTTTAGTAGTGATTACTTTTATAAGGTAAACAATGTGGTGTTTACACCTACACACAATATTCACAATAACACATGCCTCCACTTTTTAATTTTTTCAAATAATTGAGGCTACAGTGTTAATTTAAGGAATTATGTCGAGTCTTCTATTGGTTGTCTTTGGATTTACTGAAATGCACAGACTAACCTTACCTATAACTAATGTATTGTAAATAGAAACAAGTACTGCACTCACGGATTAACAAGATATAAGTCCAGGATGGTAAAAGATAAAGCTACAAGGGGAACGCTTAACAGACAACTGCGTTTCGCACCAACAAAGTGCTTTATCACATTCAAAGAAGCAATCCCCCAGCATGGAATATGAGCGCATAAACAGGAATATCCGTTGCTCCTATTTCCATTTCTATATATTGGACCATCAGTCCTTGACAAATGCTCATTGTGAAAAGTGTCAGACATTTTGAAATTCCAGAGAGAGCACATTTTATTGCATGTATAAACCCAAGCAGCAATTCCAATGAATGTATAAATAGATGCAAGGAAAAAACTTTAGTTTCAGGGACGTTAAAGTGAGAACATAATTCAACGAAACCTCTGAAATTCAGCTAAACCCAACATAACTTTGTGCCCCCTGTTGCGCAGCCTATGACCACAATAATGGCATCACAGTTCACATCACAAATTACATGTTGTATGAGAATACTGATTACATTACAAATCACATCACTGATGCCATCACTAATGACAACGCTAATTGCATTGAATATAACTGATTACATCAAAAATGGAATTAGGCATAACATCATTTATAAGTTAGCTCATGAAAACTTTGATTAGCTTAATAACAATTTAAGCGTGGACTTGGCCATAACAAAGGCTGGGGTCACAGGCCAGTACCAAAGACCACAGCGAGTGGTCGGTTGCTGTTCAAAAATACCAATGTGCATGGTTAAAAACCATGCCTAGTATCCCGTCACTGTTTTCAAATAAACAGTGGGCAACATTCAAAGCTGTAGTCAGTGGCCAATGCTAAAGGCCACAGCTAAAAGCCATAGCTAGTGCCAAATTATATGTTAGAATATACCGTCTGCACAGCTCAAAACCGTGGCCACTGGCTAGTATTGGGTGAAGACCATAGCTACTGGCTGGTTAGTGTAAATAATAATAATAATAATAATAATAATAATAATAATAATAATAATAATGATGATAATAATAATATAACATAGAATGGGAAGGGCTGAAGGCCATAGTTAGTGGCTGGTTAAAATTGTATAATACACAGTGGGCACGACCGAAGGCGATCGCTTATTGCATTTTATTATTGTAAAATATACAGTGGACATGGCCAAAAGATGTACAAACTGCTCAATGTCAAAGGCCATGGCTAGTGGCCTATTTATATGTTAGAATATTTAGTGGGCACAGCCAAAGATAGTGGCCACTGGCCTGTATTGCCTGAATGTCCATGGCTAGTGCCTGACCAGTGCATAATATACAGTGCACATGGGTGAAAGCTGTACCACTGGTAAAGGCCAAAATCTACGGTTGGTAGACTGTTCATTTTTTTAAATATTCAGTGCACATAGGTGTAGGTTGTCACCACTGCCCATAACTGAAGGCCATGACTAGTACCCATTCATGTGTTAAAATATATTTGGACATACCCACTGACCATGGTTGAAGGCCATGCTTAAGGCCAGTTATTGTTGTAATGTAATTAGTGTTGTCACAAGTGATGGCATCAGTGATGTGATTTGTAATGTGATCAATGTTCTCATACAACATGTAATTAGTGATGTCATCAGTGATGTGATCTGTGATGTCATCATTGTGGTCACAGGCTGCGCAACAAGGGGCGTGAAGTTAAAGTGGCTTTAGCTGAATCTCAGGGGTTTTGTTGCATTATGTTCTCACCTTTATGTCCCTGCAACTAAAGGTTTTTCCTTGCATTTCAAAGGTTTTGTCACCAAGTATTGCTCACCTTAACATTGCTGCAACTAAAGTTTTTCCCTGAAGGTTTTGTTATTCCATAGATATTAGAATGATTCCAGACCCCTAGAATGGTCTTTGACCATGGTCAGTCACCATGGCCTTTGACCGTGTGCTCTGTCCATTTTGAAATGCTACCAGACCACTAGCCATGGCCTTCAGATTGTAGGCTTTGAGATCTCACAATGGTTTTAGGCAATGTGCAGTGAGATTAAATGATTTGCCATGGAGCACACAGTTTGGTTAAGCAGCGTTCTCCAAGCGGTACACCCCTTTTTGGCGCCATCCTTTTGGCGCTGGCCGATATGGCACGGGCATTCTGCCTCAGCGCCCAGTTCAGCGTGCCCTTTTCGGCGTGAAAGCCATTCCGGTGCTGTTATTTTTGCGCAAAGGGATGTTTGGAAGTGGCTGACTTCGCAGCAACGTCTAAATGCCCTCATGCTTAATAAGATCACATGACTGTACTGCAACAAACCTCACCACCTCCCACTTGCGTTGCTTTTCTTTTAATTAAATCAAATTAATTAAATAAAAAACCAAACATACAGCCTTGAACCAGGTCGAGGCCCACCATTTAACCACTAGGCCACAATGGCTTGCTGCTTCATGGGGCATAACATTTCATACTTAGCCTATAATTTAATATGTTCAATGATAAATGGCTAGGCAGGAAACTTGTGAAATTCCAAACAATAACATCATTGTAGCATAATGGTTAAGTGCTGCATCTCAAACTCCTCACAGGGGAAGTTTGCTCAAAAAGTTATTGTCCCGATCGTTCGGGCATTTATTTTTAAGCATACTGTAATCGATCTTAAAAATGTTTCCTATGCGTCGTACCTTAGCTTTCCTCACTTTTACACATGCGAAAACAACGGCTTGGGTGCAGCCATCCTGTGCTAATCTTATCTGTTGATGCATCGCCCTAGGTTCAAGTTCCCTCGTGACAAGAATACAGCTCGCCCACCCCTCAAACTGACATCACTAGTCCAAATGATATGCTCCAGCTTTTTTCATGACATTCGTGCCCAGCATAGGCAAAAGTCCCCCATCATCCCCCACGTCATAACGTTACTTATCAAAGAACGAGAAAGGTAAATACACACATCCTCTCACAGCATGTAACTTTTCTTTGTTGTCCCAAATAGGAGAGCAAAACATTTATTTTTAAGAAAATATCAATAGTCTGTAATGTAAGAAATGCTTTTATTTTGAAAAGAATGCTCACAAGAGAAGATTAAGTCTACAAAATGAACGATACATTTTTGCAACACAAGTTATAGCTAGATAACATACCATGCTTTGAATGTTCTTTATAACTTCCTCATGATACTTCGACTGCGAGAAGCAATCAATCAATCCCTGTGCTCCAATTCTTGTGTGTCCCTCTGTTATACCAGCAAAACTTTCTAATGATGCACATGGTGTTCTGTTCGTGAGAAGATATGGATTTCTTGCACTTTCAAGCGCAACGCTTTTGCGTACGCCCATTTTACAATCAAAAACGCTGACAGGTTTCTCCTTATTGCTGGTACCGCCATTGGCGTAGGGCATAGGGGTGATGGGGGGGCAAATCCCCCCCACAATTTTAAGTGGGGGGATATAATAGCTTTTATCCCCCCTAGTATGTGTGTCTCTAGCGCCTTCAAGTGTGTCTGTTTCATTCCTGTTTCATTCCTGTGGCAGGGTTGGATTGGCCCCTCGGCCTCTCGGCCTGTGGCTGGACCGAAATCGTGCCTGGGGAGTGGGTGCTGGTTTCTGGCACGCCTGGGCCTGTTTGAAAAAAAAAAGTTTTAAAAAATGATTTGAAAAAAAAAGATTATTTTGCAGATGAACTTAAATGGTCTGCTGTTAAATCTCAGTTACCAGTTTAATGGTATCCACTACAGAATAATTGCTCATTTTACTATAGCTGATTGGATCGCTCAGTGGGTTGAGCACTCGATGCTAAGATGTGTCTGTGATCTGCAGGTTCGAATCCCAGCAAGGCCATCTCAGCCTTTTATCCTTCTTAGGTCGATAAATGAGTACCAACACAGGTTGGGGGATATTGTATGCATATTTGTTCTAGAAAAAAGAGCTTGAGCGCAAGTGCTATACAATAACATATTATCATTTGCCCTTGGACGTCTGCTTGCATTCACAGTAATTTGACAATATGGATGTATACACACAGATATTAATGATACATATGATGATCCATTCTTATATGGAATGTATATCACAACCATGTAAATCATAACCATATTTTTCATAGTGTGCTTAAGAACAATGATATTTGATGCCACTTCCTGTTTGGTCAAGGGGTGTCAAGGGGTGAAAGGTCGTGTTTCATCGCTTCCCAGAATGTATTTTGGGGGGGGTCAAATTAAATCCCTTCTTGTATGTCATCGGAGGTCAAGGGTCATGGGGCGAGAGGTGGAACACTTTTTTGAGGCGAGGGGTGGGCCACTTTTATTTGGGTGTCTGGGCCTATTTCTTGTTCCAGTCCGACCCTGTGCTGCGGTGCCATAAAACACCTCACTGGGTCCAGGACCAGAACTCCCCCGCCCCTCACCCGCAGTGGCAGAGCACACCGGGTGTTCTCTCTGCTGCCCAGTACACAAAGTGCCAGAGCACGTACAACTTTTCATCTGGTGTCTTTGTCGCTGTAGTCCTGGGTTAAGGGCTGTGGCGAGGTAGGGGGGCGCATCGCTGACTGCCCCCGTTCACAATCGCTCTATCTTCCTTGCTCGCATGCAGTGGCAAACCACACCAAATTTTTACCACTGCATTCGGTGCCCCAACAAAACCCACCTTTCTTTCCACAATGCATGCAGTGCCAGCACACACACCACATAACGTTCTTCCCCCCAATGCATGCATTGTTAGATCACCCACACTCCCAACATAATGCATGTAACGCCTAAAGAAAGCACCCCCAGAACACACTCACCCTAGTTCCCTTCAACACTTGAATGCAGTGACAAAACACAGCCCATCTATTTCACTGCTCCCCCCACTACACGCACTGTGTGAAGACACACCCTTTCTCTCCTCCATCAAGCGCATGTAATGCCGGATCCCTCTGACTCCTTTCACCCTAATACGGCAATGCCCCATTGCCGGACCTGCCTCCTCCCTTCACCCCTTGGCCACAATGGTTGCACTGCCACACAAGGTGCCTCACCCACTGCTCCCTGATGTATGCAGTGCCACAGCGGCACCCATGCGCCCTCCACCGCCCTTCCACTGCAGTGGTGCAATCCTTGGCCCTCCCCGGGCGCTCTATTACCTCTGCATGGAGAGCTGCGCGTGCCACTGCCATGGATGCCCCCACTCCCTTGACCTGTCTATTCCAGGGTGTGCTTTAGTTGCCAGGCCGCTGTATCAGCGTTGCTGTCCCTTCTTGGCCACATCAGTCGCCATGCCGCCTGTCTGTGTCGCCTCCTGTGAGATATTTTTGGAAGCATTTTGATAACAAATTATTCACCTTGAAAGACGAGCCTAGACCTAAAAGAAAAAATGTTCCCCTTGTGGCGATATTGTAGTGCTTTTGTATATTCCTGGCACTATACAATGCTCAGATAGTCCAATATTTGGAGAACCAGCATACGGTGCCTCGTACAAACAGGGGGCGATACACAGCCAGGAGAGAGAAGGGGGAGGGGACAATGGAACTGCAGCACAGCACTGGTAGGTGGAGGGGGATCGTATAATATTGAAATGCGTGCATTTCTTATGCTGTCATTGTAAGGCGGAGCTGGGGGAGTAGAGGCAGTCGCGTGTCAGGTCAGGTGCGTCGGGTGCGTCCATGTATCTTTCTGCGGACAGTAAAAGAAAAACTGATTTATAATATTCCAGAAGTATTATAGATGCTGGTACTTCTGAGACTGTGCTAGGGCTGAGGCAGTTACATTTGCGTGTGCCTATATAACCTTCTGTTCTTCTGACGGCCATCAAATGTCTGCCACAGAATTGTCTAATGGATGAATGCATGGGTTTTATAAAGCATAAACCTATGTGGAAAGCAGCCCCTGTACAAAGGCAATGCACCCAGTGGCCATTATTAAACACAGGTCCCTCTTAAAGACCAGTAGAGAAGAGGAGGAGTTAATCACATGTCACATGTGCCCAACGGAGCCCTGTATCTCGCTTAGAACAGTAAAATGAGAGACATTGAAATGAGGAAGGTTAACATGTGCAGGCTTCCTACAAGGTAGTACTTAAGGCCATTCTCAAATGGTGCCGACTAGAATGGCTTCATTACGCCCCTGACAAACTGGTCAAAATATAATAAAGATTTCTCCAAAATGTGTTTACGCAAAGCGCAAAATGTAAGCACCCCACCTCTCACATCAACCTCGTTTGAGGGGTGCCAATGGCACCCTCCTTGGGATCAGCTTCACCCTCACAAAATGCCAAAGATATTTCATAATCTAGAAAGGGGTGGGCAGACTAGTAATCCCTCATTACCGCCAGAATATATGTGATCTAGTTTGCTTTTAACAGGATCACCACTACCAACATCTGAAATCGGCCATCTTGAAGAGACAGGTGGTTTAGCTGGCCCTGGAACACTAGGCAAGTATCTGCAGCGTGTAAAATATGATGTCAGCTTGCAAAAGTAGACTGTCTGCAACTTCTGCTGAGGTGCCTCGCGCCTGCGCATAATGAACGTGCCCAGGCCAGGGAACAAACTGCATGTGCCCTGCCTGCGCAGTGCACTGCTGCGCAGCCTCACCCTTTGTTTTTCCAGAATTAGGGAGAAGCCAGGCAGCGACCCGTGCTCCAGTGACTCTGGGACAGTGTGTGTTATCGAGGGAGACGGAGTGAGACAGACTCTGAGTCCGACTGCAACTCGGCCTCCACCTGAGACCTCAGCTACCGTAAGGTAAGTCAAGGGCGTGGCCCCCCTATCCTAGGTGCAGGGCGAAATGGGGAGGATTTATTAAAGGCAATGTGCCACTGCCAACGTCAGATATACAGTTTCTAAACACTGGTGCATTGCAAAACTGATGGGAATCCTGGCCTCTTAATGTTTCATGATGAAACCTTAAGGGGCTATGATTCCCTGATCAGTTTGCAAGGCACTGTGCGTGTTCAGAAACTGTATATCTGACATTGGCACACTTTCATGAATTGAAAAACCTGAGGCCCTGCTGCCCTCAGGTTTTTCAATTCATGAAAGGGTGTCCCTGCCAAAGAGGAACATCACATTGGAACAGCTCTTTGTTCGTTCCTTACTGTTGGGCAGCCAGGGCTCACATTTAAGCTCCATCCATTGGCCAACATGGGCTTGCAAGGCCGCACAAACAAAATACAGAGGCCATTCACCGATAAAGCGGAGGATCAAGTGTGCAAAATGGGAGCTGGTATTTGTTAAAATGGATTTCTGAACTCTGACCTGGTGGGCAGAGGTGCAGGAGGCCGACCTAGTTTCTTGGAACAGGGTAACCTTCTGGATAAGCCAGACCAATCAAGGTAGCTTGGCGGCGGTGAAGACTAGGTCTCAGGAGGGGTGAGGGTGACTGAAATACCTCAATGAGCACAAAGAGTAAAAGACACTTACAAATCACTCCCACTGAGGTGTAGATATATAAAAAATACATATACATGTATTTCAAGGCCTTTGAGTTTCAAACACACAATCAAATCACAGTAATACTATTTAGACCAACACAATACTATCAAAATACATATATACAAGACCAATGGGGTCTAAAGAGCTAAAGAACAAAATGGGTCCACAACCTAAAGGGGAAAGAAACAGGCAGTGCAAATAGTCTTTAGCCCCTTCTATATCCAACACACTTCTAAGAGGCAGTCCGATCCCTAAGAAGAGAGGAGCCTAATGCTCAAAAGTACAGGCAATGCAAGCACACGTGGTAGTTCCAATGGGCAAAACGGGGTCTCTTAAGGGGTCTCTAGCAGCTTGGAAGGTGGGTGAGGCGATGAAGAATAGGTTCCCACTATTCGAGGAAGGTCTCCACTTGAGGGCAGATTCGATTCCAAGAGTTGGGAATAGTTCGCTAGTTCTCACTAGAAGTGGAAAGGAGAGGGGCCCCCATGGGCCACTCATGTGTAAAAATGGATGGAGGCGCTAGGGGCCACCAGTTAGAGTTGCAATTACTCACCGACCCCCGGAGTACTCCCAACCAAACTTCGCAGTCCAGTCCACTTTGGTTGCAGGTTCAAGTGCAGCAATTTGGCAGCTCTGCGGCTTTCAGCGACGAAGATACGGTGATGATTCCCAAAAGGGACAGTGGTGATTTCTCCACTCCTGGTGTATGGATCAGGCCAGTTTCACTGCAGCAGGCTTTAGGGACTAGAGGGGCACAAATGCAGCGCACCTGCAAAGATCTTCACCACGGCTGGGTGACCCGGTAACCACGTATGCTCCGGTTCTGGCACACTTGTCTCACTTCAGACCTGGGAATGCCAAGTGTACGAAATTCGGTGTGAGGGTGCCGTGAACACAGAGCTAGCAGTATACCAAGTTTTGAGGGCCTCCTCGAAACGGCAGCAGAGACAGAGCAAAGGTCCTGCGTAAGTTGGTCAGCCCACTGGCTGGCCCAGGGACACTTCCGAGAAGGCATACTTGCAGGTTTTGGTGAAGGTGCCGAGAATAGTTGGTCCCACTATTCCAATAGGTCGAAGCGTCTTCGTAGACGTTCTAGGATGACCAAATGCAGAGGGGTCCCACGGGACAACAGCGGGCTCAAGGTGCCAAACCTTCCAGCAGGTCACCAGCGGTTCATCGACTTGGCTTCTTAGCTTCAGGATACTTGGATCCTATCCTTCATTCAGTGAGAACTCCAAAGATCGACATGGTATAGCTGTTTGGGGGCTTCTCTTATCCAGAATCTCCTTCGCGCCAAAACAAAGAGGACCCAATGGGAGATCTGCTTACATTCAGGCATACCATACGTGGACCAATCATGGACCACGGTGGTCCCAGGCATTCACAGCACTCCAGACTCTCTGGCACCCCGGATGTGTATTGGGGACAGACACCCAGCCCACATCCTGGAGGCACACACACAAGGCATGCAGAAGCCTGCGAAAGCTTGGCATTTGGTGGGAAAATACATGCCCAAATAAGGACTGACCTGTGGAAGGCGAAGGGACAAGATGGCCAAAGGACAGGACAAAGAACCTCGTGGCATGGTCATTTTGAAGCCAGGCTACCTATGTGTGCCAAACGCAGTTATCAGTGTTTACCTGGCAGGAAGGGGTTAAGATTATATGAAAAGATAAGCTGCCACCAGCCCTGTCCGTGACACATCTGCACATCTCCTAAAAGATCCTTCAAGAGTATCTAAGGCCTTTGGAAATGACTAAGATACCCAAGTGCACTGTACTGGAAGGTACATTGTGAACTTGTTACATGTTTCAGAAAACTTGCCACAAGTCAGACTATGGTGTTAAACAGCAGCAAAAGGTAGGGGGGGGGAGTACACAACTGGGGGGAAAATTACACATACATGGAAATCTTTCCTAACAGTATTCACATGTACATAGTTTCTATACAAATGCCAGGTACAACACTGTTTAATATATTAGGCATTGCCTTTTTTAAGGAGAAGGGTGTGACGATTATTTATGCTGCTTACACTATTGCCCCTAAACTGTCAGGTTACTTTGAGATTGTTCCTAGTTTATTTCCTTAGATTTGGATCATGCTGACTGCACCTGACATGTTTCTCTGCAAAAAAACATTACAAATTCTATGAATGTATCTATAACTGCTTCCCAAAATGTGACCCGGTCCCCCAGCTGGAGGTGACATCTATTGCTGTGACACTTTGTCCCTCTTCGCACTCACTCAACATGCTTAGCATACATGGAGCAACAAGAAATTGTTAGAACATTTACGATTGCTGAGTCACTTCTAGGTGATCCCAAGTAAACCTTTAGAGAAAATAATGCACAGTGGGGGTCACACGATTCACCCAGGAACACACAATCTGGCAAAGATTGGGTATTCTCCAAGATGTCCCTGTACCCCAGGCCTGGCTTGCAAAGTGCAGACACTGTCTGAGATATCAGCCTGACATTGTATACGAAATCCTTATGAAACCATATAAAGTAAAGGAGGATGAGCCAATCTCAAGAAGGGCCGCTACGTGGGATGTGTGCTCTTTTCCATAGTAGTGTCTAAAGTAGGCAAGGGAAACACTTGATGTGCACTCTAATATCAGTAGGACTTAAAGCACACCCCTACACCTCTTCCCACCAACTCACACCTGCTTGAGATTTGATGGTACCACACCTAAAGCTTGGTCTCTGACATGAGGGCTACTTGCATTTTGCTAGTTCAAACCCAACAGCAGCCGGGTCCAAATAACCTTTCATAAATTCAGTACCGTTCAAATGAGGGTAATAATACCTGCTATTACATTGCCTAGAAGCTGAAAGCATCTAGCCTGAAGCGCTATGACCAAAGTGCTATTATATCCCATAAAACAAACTATTACCAGCCCAGACCTGAACTCTGTCCCTGCCCACAATATACCATTTGTTGCTGCCCATGCTGTGCATCTCTCAAAAGAAATCAAGCGCTAATCTTCTGTAGGTCTTGGCTAAGCTTCACCCTGTTTTATTCAGCTTGGCTGTTTCTGTCAGCGTACTTCAGTGGTTGCAGTGCGATCAGATTTTCGGGGTAGAGCCTCGGCAGTATGTGGATTTAGTGACTTCTGTGTCTGTCCCCTCTTCCAAATATCCATGCTCCTGACTATTTCTTAAGAGTTAATTCTTGCAGGCATCAATGGGCCCTTTTAAGGTCATGGATCTGGCATGCCTGTTCCAGCTTATTCTAAGAAGCTATATGGAGTGGTTGGTCATGCAAGGCGGGCAAGAGAAAACCTGTGAATTGTAAGCCAGGATATTGAGGGTGCTCTGAAGATTGAGGAGAAAGTGCCTAGTAAGTGTACAGATGAGAGTTGTGTGGGGTGCTGGCCATGGGGGAATGGGAAGTGAGGGACTGGGGTGCAGTAGAGTGTGGGACTGCAAAGTGAAAAAAGGGTAGAAAGGGTGCAGAGGACAGAAAAAGAGAGGAGCAAGGGAGGGGAGAGATGGGAACAAGAACAGAGTGCAGATGAAAGATAGGGATGGTTTGCAGCACAGGGTAGCCAGTGTGTGCTGGGGAGAGAGGTGTCCAGGAAAGACCAGAACACAGGGAGAGTGGTTTAGGGGAGAAATGGCATAGGGGTGCTGCGGGCTTTGCAAATGAGAACGAAGTACAGACAAGTGAGAAAGTGCAGACCGCAGTGTGTCAGAGGATTGACTTGGTGTGGGGTGTAGGGAAGAGACTTGGGAGAAAAGGGTGTACAGCATACAAGAATGTGGAGTAGAGAAGGGTATAGAGGGTAGATTTGTACAAGGAAGAATGGTGGCTTGCCTCATTTTCCCAGATAAAAGGTGCAGTCACGAATGCATCTTCTTCTAACGCTTGATCCATGCTCACGAGGCCTGCACGAGGACGATTAGAAGTAGTTTGTTGAAATAATTGCAGATATATACACTACACCACATCTGTCTGCGCCTTGATTGGGCCTGATAATACACACAGCGGCCAAGGACGTGATTTCACCAAAATGCCAGAGGTAGCGGAAGTGACATCACACGACCCTTGAACCCCGATGACATCACAGGGAGTGATGTCATTTGACCCCAACCCGAAGTGATATCACGGGAAGCGATGGAACACAACCTTTCACCGGTTGACAAAACAGGAAGTGGAATCACATAGCATTGTATGCTACAAAAAAAATGGTTACGATATCACTATAATGTGATGTACATTTCATACAAGAATGGATCCCCATATGTATTGTTAAGATCAGTGTGTATAAGTGTATATTACCAAATTACTGTGAATGCAAGCAGACATCCATGACCAAATGATAATGATGTGTTATTATATAGCACTTACGCTTAAGCGCTTTATACAGAAAAAATTTACACCCACTATCACCCAACCTGTGTTGGTACTCATTTATCGACCTCAGAAGGACGATAGGCTGAGTTGAGGCATTTAAGAACGGACTAAATCAGTGACTCACCCCCTGAAGTGTGCCTGAAATAAACCTTTAATGAGTCCGGCAATTATGTTCTAGAATTCCAGAAAGAAACATTATTTGGTATTCCTATTCTTTCTTATTTAGGGTCAGTGCTGAAAGTGTTAGTTAGACTTGTGGCATTTGTGTTCTTATTTTTCTTATTTTTTAAGGGGCCTGAAAAAGAAAGTCAGCCACTCAAAAAGTAAAGAGCCACATGGTGCTTGCCAGGAGCCCAGGAGCTTGCATTAACAACAAAGAAAAAAAAC
Organism: Ambystoma mexicanum; assembly: GCF_040938575.1. NCBI lineage: Eukaryota > Metazoa > Chordata > Amphibia > Caudata > Ambystomatidae > Ambystoma > Ambystoma mexicanum. Next base: position 1,102,233,996 of record NC_090924.1, on the reverse strand, counting down.
TTTTTTTTTTAGAGGTTGCAAGGGAGACCACAGAGGTCGCAAGGGAGACCACAGAGGTCGTGACCCCTAAATGACATCCCTGACAGTGCCCCCTCTCCCAGGTGCAGGCAGGCATGGGGAGGATTTATTGGAGGGAACGTGGGATCTCGAGCTTGGCACTCTCCTACTGCCCCAGTGTCATCTGCACTCCTGTCTGGTTCCTCTCCAGGAAGAGACAGTCACGGCAGGCTGTTCCTGCATCAACTCCCTTTTCACTCAATCCTACCTGCAGCGTAGGTCTGAAGTCCGGACTAACCTTAAATGAGGTATATATTCACCTCTGACCTGTCCTGTAGTGGGAGCTGGTGCCAGGGTGTGTGGGATCTTGCCTTGCGACACAGCATCATGTTATTTGGGCTGCTTAGCATCCTTCATGGGTTTTTGGTGGATGGATGCCACGAAGGCTGCAGACTCATTTTACGCCATAACCTATTCCTTTAAAAAAACACTAGAATGATCTATAAAGGGCAGGTAAAGTGCCATTTCTGGTTTAGATAAAGCCACTGACTTAGGGATGTTTACTACAAAGCCCTGTGTAGTTAATAACTTAATTGGAGCTGGGAACATTCTACTGGTGTAATACACATTTCTTATCCAGGGATGCCTACAGCCACTCTATTAGCACTATGGATTTCCTTCACTGAAGTCCTGCTAAAAACTAGCAATGTCAAGCGTTTGCTTGTGTATACGTATTGGGCATTTGCCAGGCACTTCTATTAAATGTCCAGGTACTTGCACCATTTTTCAGCTGCCAACATCAGTGGGTACCTAATACCACTATGGCGGTGCTTGGCAAGTGCCATTTCTATGCCTACATTAAAGCCGAAACGGTTGTCGTTGCCAATGCTTGTTTTAATATAGGGATGCAACTGAATTTTTGGTACCCACCACCAGCTGAATAATGAGTTGTAGACAAGTCTTAATAGAGGCCACCATAAGCCATCTGATTGACCCAGAAAAAAATAAAGCAGAGCCTCGAGATTCACAACAGCACTTGTTCCGCTATACATGTAAATCCAGTGAATACCCTGGTGCTGAGGTATGATTGCAGCCCATACACTGCTGTAAAGGGGCACAATCATGTTCCATCATTGAGGGTTCAAGTGGAATAGGATAGGATGGGTTGGCCAAACTCCATAAAGCATCTGCACTTAAAGCCTTAAAGGTGAGAGTATTATAAAAGATCTCTCTAAATGTCCGTCGCTGGGAGGATTTTATACTCTGAACTGCTTTTCTTTTTCTTAATTTTCTTCACTTCTTTTCTCTTGTTTTATTCAGTGATGATATATGTGATTTAATACGTACTGCTATTTTAATGTTGTGAAAAGTCGAGTTCTTTGACTAAAAAACAGCAAATAAATTAAAAAAAAGCAAAGTCCCCCAGGTGTCCCCTGTCCCCACCAGATTTTAGGGGTCTCCTACGCCCCTGGGTACCACAAAAGGGCAGATTGGTCCTTGTCGTTCGGCCCACATAACGGTAATCATATAAGCACTGTTAATTATTAGCCGCCAATGTTGATTGAACAATCCATCCGACGGTAGCTGGAAACTATGGCATATGCAGAATGGTACAATATACCTGTGTAGATAACAGAATAAAATAATATATTTTAGTACCTGTTCTGGGTTTAGAATTTAGCAAGTTACCATATAATTCAGAACCCTGTTAAACCTAATCAAAAACACAAACCACACAGAATGAACACAGACATGACAACATGGGGAAGACGTGCATGAAAGTTTAGCGCTGTGAAGTAGGTATAGCTCCCAATGGGGTGGAGAAATAGATGCACCTGCTTCACATACCGGACCCTACCAGAAAATAAGGACAGAGACAGTAATGTTCTTAGTTGAACCACGGACTGATGTTAGTTCAATGAAAGTGGTAAGATTAGTTGTCAAAAAGAGAACCAAGTGCCCACGGAAAAGGTTCATCCCCAACCGATGCTACCAGAAAAAAAGGACAGAGACAGTAACATTTTTAGTTGAACCACAGACCGATAGCAGTTCAATGAAAGTGGTAAGATTAGTGGTCAAAAAGAGAACCAAGTGCCCACGGAAAAGTTTCATCCCCGCCCCTCCCCCGAACTCCCGCTTTATGATGCACAAGGATGCAGCAGTGACAGCATACCAGGATATCCCACGGGACAACGCAGTGTAGATATCATTAGCCTGCATACAGGTTGTGGTTGTGGGTCTTCGTGCAATAATCATCACAATATGGTCCATCTAACTCCTCTATACACAAATAACAATCCTAGACAGAAAAACAAACCGTGAGTTATGCACTTGCTTTTTTAGAGTTTGCGGTATAAATATAATTCAACAGAACACACCGTACTGTGTCAATTCTTTTTGTCAAATCACACATTCGCCCATCACTGAATCAGTCATTATGCATACAGCCCATATGCCATTTTTGATTGCACTAATATTATGTATAGTCCAGCTTAGATAATTTCAGGAAACTTCCATTCTCTTGTTTTCAGGCTGAGTAACCGCTCCGAACAACAGAACGCAGAAATAGAAACAACATTTTCGTAGGTCCACTTTCAATATAGTAAATGTTATAATTTTCTGTGGGTATTCAACACATTATGTCCTTCGAACAGTTGCTGACTTTCACTCAAGGCCAAATAACAATAGCAACCTTTTTTTCAGTGATTGAAGCCAGGGACGGGTAGGTTTCGATTTTCTTGTGAAAGAATGCCACAAAAAAAAAAAACAGGAAACGACCCTGCTTCGGGCAAGTGGTTCAGAAACCCAAGGAAAGTTACAACCAGCTATGTAAAACATGTTTCGCAACAGGAACGAAAGAACAATCTACAAAATGATGTATTGCTGTTACCTCTGGGGATATATCATCTCTGAATGAAAATTAAATCAAAACCTCACCTCTCCCTCATCCAGTAGTGTTTCATGGCACACAGCGTACCCCTACTCCTAGTGTGCTATATAGCAACCACCCATCATTACTATGTCCCTGTTCCACTCTTGAATCATTTGTTTGCTACTTACACTTCTGGCATATATTGCACAGCTCTTACTATAGTTCATGCATGTCCGTTCATGCTCCCTTGCGCACCTGAAGCAGCCCTCTCTACCATCATGCGAGACAGGGTGACATTGTGTACCCATAATAAATAGGTCTCCAGTGTGTTCATTATCACGTCAAGTTGCCACATGATGCGCAAAGGGAATATTTGTATTGTGCATTCTACAACACAATTCTATTTCAAAGCGCCATAAGCTGAAATGAGAATGCAGGTTTGTGAAAAATTATTCCGAAACAGTAAGTTACATTCATGCTCTGACTATGCCCTGTGCCAATCGTCCGTGCTAGTGCTGAGGGGATGAAGGAGGAGCTTATGGGTATACAAGTTCTGGAGAAGGGTGTTAAAATGGATTTCTAAACTCTGTCATGATGGACAGAGGTTTACAAGGCCACCCTCGGTTAAGTGAAATGGGAACTTTCAGGACAAGCCAGACCAATGGTCCCTGTGCAGAAGATCGCTTTCAAGTGTACATGGTGGTTGGCAACTTGATTGTTCCCACCCACGGAGCTCCCTTGCGAGCACACAGCCACATGTGTGAACTGCCATTGATACTGGAGGGGGGATTCATGGGCATAAGACGAGTGCAAAACGCCCGGAACACTGCTGAAGGGACACAAACTTATGTTGATTGCAGGGATGGGGTCTTGAAGAGGGGAGTCTGGAGACACTGGGTCTGGGGAGTTCATGTGAAGAATGGTCCCTGTTGGTAAGATCCCTTTGAAGTGTACATGGTGTTTGGCAACTTGAGTGTTACCACCCACCCAGCCCCATTGCGAGTGCACGGCCACAGGTGCGAACTGACATTGATACAGGAGGGGAATGGATGGGCATTAGACTAGCTCAAAAGGCCCAGAACACTGCTGAAGGGACACCAACTTCGGTTGATTGCAGGGATGGGGTCTTGAAGAGGGCAGTCTGGAGGATCCCTTTGAGTTGTACATGGTGTTTGGCACCTTGAGCGTTCCCACCCACCCACTACTGGAGGTGGGATCCTGGAGGGGGGATGGATGGGGACGAGGTGAGCAGAAAAGGGAACTGAAAAAGTCAAAGAAGAATTTGTATATGCTGATTTGTATTTTATTTATTTTGGTGATGTTGATGGGACAAACAAGCAACAAATTGTATACCTGTGGTTGATACCCATCGCTATCAAAAACCCCAACATGCGATGGGTGTGTTCATACTCGCGGCTAGGGTGCGACAGTTATAGCCGCGGCTAAACCCGGCAAACATACACAATTGCCATTTGCCTGCTCGTACCCGTGGCTGCAGCCTATACCATGGTCGGTACCCGTGGCTCCAATACACCTGCCAGGGCACTACATTTCATTGGCCACTACCATAGACGCAGCTATTTTAAAAAAGGACAACAAACGCATTTTCCATTTTCTTCTATACTTAAAATATTCTCGCCTTTGGGATCTTCTACCAACACATCACCAACATTTTCAATCAGAGAAATACTCTTCACCTCTATAATGATTCAAAGCATTTTGAAAAACATGTCTGTGCTCTTTCTTTAGATGATTCATTTTCCAAAGAGGAAAAAACATGTGCTCCCTGTCAAAAATATTTATTCACAATTGCAGCATATACCTCTCATTTCAAACACTCCATCTAATATAATATTATACAACCAAAAAAACATTGTAAGCCAATGCTCGGAGAGCTCATCACCTATGTCCTCAACATCACTATTAGCCCCATTCTCAAAGACATTTCAACAATCTTCTGAACAAAGAGATTCCTCTCCTTCTGGAATTTGCTCCATGTTTCAAAAATCAAATACAACAATACATATACCCCAAAAACAGCATTGTTTCCTAAGGGTGCACCTCACCCATCTACTATTCTAATGGCAAATAGAAACATCACTCAAAGAAAACATTCTAACATTCTTTTTTTTATTTGTTTTTTTAAATTTAATTGTATAACAATATTTACAAAATGAATCCAACCGAAAACCTAGATGAATTTTAAGTTCCATTTGTCCTTTCTAAATTGAGAAGGAGGGTCTGTCGTCAAAAAATCAAATTTCACAGATTCAGCGCCCTCAAAAACAGAGACATTCCGATGACACATCGCTTGTTGTTACCGCTGGTCAGCAGAGCCCATAGATTTTCTGAGTCTAAGGTGCGATAAATCTTCAATGGCTCGACCAGGAATCGGCACCTGTTCGTGACCAGGCCAGTACATTCAAGAACAAAATGTTTTGTGGTTTCTATAGTGTCTGGTAGTCCACAGTAGGTGCAATTATTTGATTGAGATTGATTACGAATTGGCAAAATTTCATTTGTTTTTAGCTGGTTTAGTGTGAACCTTAAAAAGGTTCTAGTTAGCCTCTTATCCGGGAATTTAAGAAGATAACCGAGCACCTCGTCAAGTTTCATCGGTGTGCTTGGTAGATTCGCTGTCAGTGAATATCTGCTAGCGACTTCCAGGGTGTTGATCCAATCTGCTTCAAAGAGTTTATTTGATACATGATTAGGATTTTGAATCAATGTTTCCACAGTAGTGTCAAATTCTTGCAGGATGGAATGATTGAATTGTTCCCATCTGGAAAGCATCATGTTATTACCACCCTCGATTTCCCTCCGGATAAGGTCCAGGACTTAGTTTTCCGACGGGATGATGTTTTACGGTACAACATAAGAGTAGCTCTCATTTTTATAGCCAGAAGAGAAGATAGACAAAGTTCTCTTCTTATCAGAACTATTGGTGTAGAATTTGCCAGACCCAAGACGCCTCGCCAGAAGAAACTTTCGTATTTTCCCCAGATTGAGTTCGGGATCAGAGGCATTGCATCAGTACCATAAATCAAGGCAGTGACAACCTTAGATTTATAGAATGTTATAATAGGAATAGTGGAAAATCTTCTGTGTGTCCTGTCCACTGCTTTAGCTTGGGCCGTGAGGTTTTTCAGTTTCGACCATAGGGACTCTTGCATGACCTTTTCCTCTTTGTCATTGCTGATCATGATGCCTAAATATTTGAAAGCACTAACTGTTTCAAGATTCCTCCCATCACAATGCCAAGAAAATGTTTGGTTCCTTTTGGCCGGGTTTCCAAGTATTAAGATTTTGGTTTTGTCGTTGTTCAATCTCAGATTGTTTTCTGCCACATAACATACTAAGTTATCAAGTTGACGTTGGAGGCCGATGGGGGTTAAGTCCATCAAGATGATGTCATCAGCATAAAGTAATCGCTCAATCTTAGAGCCTCCTAATGACGGTGGAAAACACCTGACCATTTCCGTTGATTTCCCATAGTCTGCAATATAAGCGTTGTACAGGGCAGGCGCAAGTGAACACCCCTGCTGTACTCCTCTTGAAGTCTGTATTTCCTCAGACAATCAACCCTTCTGCACTGAGGTGCACCCGTATTGAGGTACCCTGATGTAAGGCTTTTATGGGTTCCAAAATTAGGCAAGGACAGTCTATACTTTCCAATTTTCCCCATAGGCATTGCCTATTGACCTGGTCAAAGGCTTGAACCAGGTCAATGAAAGCCATATAGGTAGTTGGGCCGCCCTGAAGAACTTTGGCTTTCAAAGAGCTTAGGAGCAGGATGTTGGTGGTTGTTCCTGAGTTTTTAACAAAACCATTCTGGAAGGGGTCAGTGAGATGAGCACTGCGGATCCATGTTTGGAAAGCATCCAAGGCTAAAGATGCAAACACCTTACCCATAACATCCAAGAGGGCGATTAGTCTGTAGTGACTTGGATCATCATGTAGATACATCTATACATTCTCTCAAAGGCTATAATGATTCAAAGCATTTTGAAAAACGTGTCTGTGCTCTTTCTTTAGATGATTCATTTTCCAAAGAGGAAAAAACATGTGCTCCCTGTCAAAAATATTTATTCACAATTGCAGCATATACCTCTCATTTCAAACACTCCATCTAATATAATATTATACAACCAAAAAAACATTGTAAGCCAATGCTCGGAGAGCTCATCACCTATGTCCTCAACATCACTATTAGTCCCATTCTCAAAGACATTTCAACAATCTTCTGAACAAAGAGATTCCTCTCCTTCTGGAATTTGCTCCATGTTTCAAAAATCAAATACAACAATACATATACCCCAAAAATAGCACTGTTTCCTAACGGTGCACCTCACCCATCTATTATTCTAATGGAAAATTGAAACATCACTCAAAGAAAACATTCTTACATTCTTTTTTTTTTATTTGTTTTTTTAAATTTAATTGTATAACAATATTTACAAAATGAATCCAACCGAAAACCTAGATGAATTTTAAGTTCCATTTGTCCTTTCTAAATTGAGAAGGAGGGTCTCTTGTCAAAAAATCAAATTTCACAGATTCAGCGCCCTCAAAAACAGAGACATTCCGATGACACATCGCTTGTTGTTACCGCTGGTCAGCAGAGCTAATAGATTTTCTGAGTCTAAGGTGCGATAAATCTTCAATGGCTCGACCAGGAATCGGCACCTGTTCGTGACCAGGCCAGTACATTCAAGAACCAAATGTTTTGTGGTTTCTATAGTGTCTGGTAGTCCACAGTAGGTGCAATTATTTGATTGAGATTGATTACGAATTGGCAAAATTTCATTTGTTTTTAGCTGGTTTAGTGTGAACCTTAAAAAGGTTCTAGTTAGCCTCTTATCCGGGAATTTAAGAAGATAACCGAGCACCTCGTCAAGTTTCATCAGTGTGCTTGGTAGATTCGCTGTCAGTGAATATCTGCTAGCGACTTCCAGGGTGTTGATCCAATCTGCTTCAAAGAGTTTATTTGATACATGATTAGGATTTTGAATCAATGTTTCCACAGTAGTGTCAAATTCTTGCAGGATGGAATGATTGAATTGTTCCCATCTAGAAAGCATCATGTTATTACCACCCTCGATTTCCCTCCGGATAAGGTCCAGGACTTAGTTTTCCGACGGGATGATGTTTTACGGTACAACATAAGAGTAGCTCTCATTTTTATAGCCAGAAGAGAAGATAGACAAAGTTCTCTTCTTATCAGAACTATTGGTGTAGAATTTGCCAGACCCAAGACGCCTCGCCAGAAGAAACTTTCGTATTTTCCCCAGATTGAGTTCGGGATCAGAGGCATTGCATCAGTACCATAAATCAAGGCAGTGACAACCTTAGATTTATAGAATGTTATAATAGGAATAGTGGAAAATCTTCTGTGTGTCCTGTCCACTGCTTTAGCTTGGGCCGTGAGGTTTTTCAGTTTCGACCATAGGGACTCTTGCATGACCTTTTCCTCTTTGTCATTGCTGATCATGATGCAAAAATATTTGAAAGCACTAACTGTTTCAAGATTCCTCCCATCACAATGCCAAGAAAATGTTTGGTTCCTTTTGGCCGGGTTTCCAAGTATTAAGATTTTGGTTTTGTCGTTGTTCAATCTCAGATTGTTTTCTGCCAGATAACATACTAAGTTATCAAGTTGACGTTGGAGGCCGATGGGGGTTAAGTCCATCAAGATGATGTCATCAGCATAAAGTAATCGCTCAATCTTAGAGCCTCCTAATGACGGTGGAAAACACCTGACCATTTCCGTTGATTTCCCATAGTCTGCAATATAAGCGTTGTACAGGGCAGGCGCAAGTGAACACCCCTACTGTACTCCTCTTGAAGTCTGTATTTCCTCAGACAATCAACCCTTCTGCACTGAGGTGCTCCCGTATTGAGGTACCCTGATGTAAGGCTTTTATGGGTTCCAAAATTAGGCAAGGACAGTCTATACTTTCCAATTTTCCCCATAGGCATTGACTATTGACCTGGTCAAAGGCTTGAACCAGGTCAATGAAAGCCATATAGGTAGTTGGGCCGCCCTGAAGAACTTTGGCTTTCAAAGAGCTTAGGAGCAGGATGTTGGTGGTTGTTCCTGAGTTTTTAACGAAACCATTCTGGAAGGGGTCCGTGAGATGAGCACTGCGGATCCATGTTTGGAAAGCATCCAAGGCTAAAGATGCAAACACCTTACCCATAACATCCAAGAGGGCGATTAGTCTGTAGTGACTTGGATCATCATGTAGATACATCTATACATTCTCTCAAAGGCTATAATGATTCAAAGCATTTTGAAAAACGTGTCTGTGCTCTTTCTTTAGATGATTCATTTTCCAAAGAGGAAAAAACATGTGCTCCCTGTCAAAAATATGTATTCACAATTGCAGCATATACCTCTCATTTCAAACACTCCATCTAATATAATATTATACAACCAGAAAAACATTGTAAGCCAATGCTCGGAGAGCTCATCCCCTATGTCCTCAACATCACTATTAGCCCCATTCTCAAAGACATTTCAACAATCTTCTGAACAAAGAGATTCCTCTCCTTCTGGAATTTGCTCCATGTTTCAAAAATCAAATACAACAATACATATACCCCAAAAACAGCACTGTTTCCTAACGGTGCACCTCACCCATCTATTATTCTAATGGCAAATTGAAACATCACTCAAAGAAAACATTCTTACATTCTTTTTTTTATGTGTTTTTTTAAATTTAATTGTATAACAATATTTACAAAATGAATCCAACCGAAAACCTAGATGAATTTTAAGTTCCATTTGTCCTTTCTAAATTGAGAAGGAGGGTCTCTCATCAAAAAATCAAATTTCACAGATGTAGCGCTCTCATAAACAGAGACATTCCGATGACACATTGCTTGTTGTTACCGCTGGTCAGCAGAGCCCATAGATTTTCTGAGTCTAAGGTGCGATAATTCTTCAATGGCTCGACCAGGAATCGGCACCTGTTCGTGACCAGGCCAGTACATTCAAGAACCAAATGTTTTGTGGTTTCTATAGTGTCTGGTAGTCCACAGTAGGTGCAATTATTTGATTGAGATTGATTACGAATTGGCAAAATTTCATTTGTTTTTAGCTGGTTTAGTGTGAACCTTAAAAAGGTTCTAGTTAGCCTCTTATCCGGGAATTTAAGAAGATAACCCAGCACCTCGTCAAGTTTCATCGGTGTGCTTGGTAGATTCGCTGTCAGTGAATATCTGCTAACGACTTCCAGGGTGTTGATCCAATCTGCTTCAAAGAGTTTATTTGAAACATGATTAGGATTTTGAATCAATGTTTCCACAGTAGTGTCAAGTTCTTGCAGGATGGAATGATTGAATTGTTCCCATCTGGAAAGCACCATGTTATTACCACCCTCGATTTCCCTCCGGATAAGGTCCAGGACTTAGTTTTCCGACGGGATGATGTTTTACGGTACAACATAAGAGTAGCTCTCATTTTTATAGCCAGAAGAGAAGATAGACAAAGTTCTCTTCTTATCAGAACTATTGGTGTAGAATTTGCCAGACCCAAGACGCCTCACCAGAAGAAACTTTCGTATTTTCCCCAGATTGAGTTTGGGATCAGAGGCATTGCATCAGTACCATAAATCAAGGCAGTGACAACCTTAGATTTATAGAATGTTATAATAGGAATAGTGGAAAATCTTCTGTGTGTCCTGTCCACTGCTTTAGCTTGGGCCGTGAGGTTTTTCGGTTTCGACCATAGGGACTCTTGCATGACCTTTTCCTCTTTGTCATTGCTGATCATGATGCAAAAATATTTGAAAGCACTAACTGTTTCAAGATTCCTCCCATCACAATGCCAAGAAAATGTTTGGTTCCTTTTGGCCGGGTTTCCAAGTATTAAGATTTTGGTTTTGTCGTTGTTCAATCTCAGATTGTTTTCTGCCAGATAACATACTAAGTTATCAAGTTGACGTTGGAGGCCGATGGGGGTTAAGTCCATCAAGATGATGTCATCAGCATAAAGTATTCGCTCAATCTTAGAGCCTCCTAATGACGGTGGAAAACACCTGACCATTGCCGTTGATTTCCCATAGTCTGCAATATAAGCGTTGTACAGGGCAGGCGCAAGTGAACACCCCTGCTGTACTCCTCTTGAAGTCTGTATTTCCTCAGACAATCAACCCTTCTGCACTGAGGTGCTCCCGTATTGAGGTACCCTGATGTAAGGCTTTTATGGGTTCCAAAATTAGGCAAGGACAGTCTATACTTTCCAATTTTCCCCATAGGCGTTACCTATTGACCTGGTCAAAGGCTTGAACCAGGTCAATGAAAGCCATATAGGTAGTTGGGCCGCCCTGCAGAACTTTGGCTTTCAAAGAGCTTAGGAGCAGGATGTTGGTGGTTGTTCCTGAGTTTTTAACGAAACCATTCTGGAAGGGGTCCGCGAGATGAGCACTGCAGATCCATGTTTGGAAAGCATCCAAGGCTAAAGATGCAAACACCTTACCCATAACATCCAAGAGGGCGATTAGTCTGTAGTGACTTGGATCATCATGTAGATAAATCTATACATTCTCTCAAAGGCTCTGTACAATTCAAGAACATATCAGGTACTTGAAATCCTATTGGCAGCCACCCACCACACAAACAATGAACAAACAATCACAAAGCAAATACAAACATTCCACCCTCTTTCCTCATTAATTTTCCTCCATTCCAAATTCTAACTCAGAACTGACAAGAAGTATTTCTCTGTACCACTAGAACATTGGAACGATACACGGAATGGCTGGAGGAGAATTATCCTACAGAAGAAGAGATTAGAAAAGAAGACACTGAAAACAATGCTCTAGAAGAAGATACACCACAATCAGGATTTTGCAAGTACATTGTATATATTCATGTTAAATGTGGCTAACAATTACATATAAATTAACAAATACCAGTCACTAAACACATTTAGGGGGTAATTCATGGATTATTTGCGCCGAAAAAAAACGGATTTGTGCGCCATTCTGCCTGCAAATCCCCATTTGTTAAACAGGGATTTGCGGGCAGAATGGCGCACAAATCCCGTTTTTTTTCAGCGCAAATAATCCATGAATTACCCCCATAATGTAACTAACTATTGTCAGTCTAGCAAATGTGTATACAACCAACCCATATATAGTGAAAGTGTATTATATCTTCAATTGTTTAAAAATATTTCAAATATCTTTAAACAGTTGAAGAAGTGATTCAAGTGTCTAGAAGATTCACAAAGGAAGAACCCCTACAAGCACCCACCAATCTGATTATGGATTCCTTGATATAATTAAAAGAAATAATGATGAATACACACAAAAAATGCAAGCAAGGAAAAGGGACCTGACCATTTAAAACTAATCATGGAGATTAAAAATGCAGAAAATGTGGCTACAGAACAAGATATATCTGTATCAACTAAAACTGAAAGAAAACCCACAACCATATCCCCTCCCAAATAAACTTGTTTTCAACAAACTATGTTTGAATATTTATTTACCTCTTTCAAGTATGCAGATCTATATGCATATTGATTAAAAAGTATTTCAAATGTCACACTAACTGTTTGCAAACACTACACTCAATATATATTTAAAAAACGTTCCAAAATAAAAACATTAAAAAAATCTTTAACCACAGCTACCAAAATATCCAATCACACTGTGTCATCAGAATCGCGCCTGGGACCGCCTAGGACCGCCACCCCCTCAACTCCCTGATCCCCCTGCTGCGATTACCTGTGTCTACAAATGTCAATGGCTCATTGGGCAGATTCTAGCCACGGCTATCCATCTATGTTTAAAATAAATATGATATCCTTCTATCTGAAAAAAAGAAAACAGAATCAGTTCAATGACACACACACTTTAATAAACACAATTTAATACACAAATTTGTATGACCCTCATATAATACATGCAGTGCATCACATGCACTATGTGACAGATACAACATTAGTGCATAGTACACTGTTATTCTCTTTGCACATACTAATCATTTGGTCATTGGGAGAAAAAAATCCAAATTGGAGTTAAAGACCCATACAACAATATAAAAAAACTATAAGAAAACACCACTACAAAAAACAAACAGGGATTTATAAACTGGTTGAAAGTAAACAAAGAACATTATACTGGTAGCATGCAGAACAAATTATGAGAAGGTTAAGAAAACTTGGAGAACACGAGAAAATATGGTAGGATAAGCAAACTTGGAGAACAAGAGAAAATAGGGTAGGATAAATAAACTTGGAGAACAAGTCATCAAACAAATATAGTTTATCACACTACTTTTTGTACTTTTTCATTTTTGGCAGCATTGTCTTTTTCATGTAATTTTCATTGTTTCATATTTTGCTCCCTTGTAAGACATTCCAACATGTCTGAACATGAGAGCACACGTAGTGACAATGTCATCATTTGGACCAACAATCCACATGAATGAAAAACAAAGCAGATAGTTGGCACTTCTTCAAAGTGAAGGAACACTGTGCAAAAAAATAGGCAAAGGAGGTACAACTCACCTTCTACAATAAAACTCTATGCCGTAAACCTTCTAATGTTCCATCGCAAAGTCTAGGAACATCAACAATGATTAATTAATCATAAAAGAAAAATGCATGGGTCCCATTCCTTACATAGACGGAGATTAGCACCACCTGCAGCCCCTCCATACACTAATGCAACAACGTCAACAGCGGTATCAAATGCACAGATTCCTCTTTTACCGACTCCTGAGCTTTCCATGATGCAAATCATGTGTAAACGATGTAAAATCATTAGGAATGCTAGAAAGATCACTAAGAAAGGTTTCCAGACTGCTTCTGCTTCCATCTCCAGCAGGACCACTTTCTTTTGAATATAGGTTGACCTTCCACAGGAGTTAACTGAACAACATCTAGTGCAAATCCACTGGGATGATGATAACAATGCAGCTACAAGAAAATACAGAAATAAGCACATTAAAAAAATGAACTTGCACACACCACCAATTGAATTACCTCACAAAACACTTGAAATAACTACAAGTAAAGCATAGCTCAAAATACATTAGAAGTGCAAGAGGTACAATCAAAGAAACCTTCAGCCTTAATAACAAATACAAACGCGACATGTCCACATTTTTCAAACTTAAAAAATTTATAAAAAAATACTTATCACTCAAACACAGCAAATGAAGAAAATAATAATGAACACTATCTGATAGCAATGGCCACTACAACTAACACACACAACACTGCAAATATACCTTCAAATGTGTAAAGAAAGATTAACCCTTACTTTCACATCAGCCAAACTCCTGCCATGTGCACAGTCAGAGATCAGGAATCAAAAGGACAAAAGTGCAGAAAATGGTGGCTTTTATACTTTCCAAAACAAACACCAAAAAAAGAGGACTATATACCAATAAAACTACTAAAATGCCTGACACATTTTCAGCACAACCTATCACAAGCACTACACAAATGCAAAAGGAACAAAAATCAGTAACAAAAAATGATACTGAGACAAACCCACCTAGCATCTTTCATAGCCGTCGCTATTTAACGTGGATACAGATCTTGATATGTACCCGTGGCTACACGCAGATTTTCCTGCAAGCCCCAAATCAAACTAAATTGGCTTTCAAACCTTAAAATCAAATAAGTGAACAACTAAGTACATAAAATAACACACACAAATAAAATCCTGTACTGTATCATGCACATGAACATATGTTTATTGCACAGAAAATGTATATTTATAATTATGGACGTGGTTTTAAATATACCCGTGGCTCCATCCCTGACATATGAAACACAGGATAGTATTGATGCACCAACGCACATGCTTTTTATAGACGCGACTATACATGAGCCCTTCCTACAGGCCTGCTGGTAGCCACGGCTATTTGCAACAATGTTGAATTCAAGATTCCATTTCCACTGCAACAAACCCCAAAAACTATAACCAACATACCTACCATCTCCCCTCCTCTCTTCATAGTCCTCCTCCTCTCCCATAGTTCTGTTATATTCCCACAAAAACCTCAATACATATAAGATGCCACCCAAAAATCCGGGTAGTCGCGGCTAGCGCATGTCCACAAATGTGAGACGTGTCACTTGCTCTCATATAGCCGTGGCTATAATGGGGGTGGTGTAGCACCATCGACCAATTAGTAAATACAACACACACATCATACATAGCCTGCTCATACAAACTACTAGAAATTGAAACTAGGAATCATTTTCCTGGAAACAGAGAAAGACTGCAGATATCATGGCTGGTTTGAAAACTGTGTGGCTGATTGGAGACATTTGGCTGTTTTGGTTGCTGGCTTTTTGTGAGAAACTATATATTAACATTGACCTAGGTTTGAGAGATTTTACAATTACATGGTTTGGATTGCGTGAATGAGTTGGTTCCAGGTTTTTCCAAAATTGTTAAGTCTGTGAAGTACAGGGCACCCAGAGGTCATACTAATTCATTGTGGAAGGCAATTATTTGGGTAATGTACGAGGGGTGACCCTTACTTTAGTGATGAAATAAAACATGGGAAAACGAATGGAACTCTTTTCTCACACCATCTTTACCTTTTCCAATCTCACTCAGAAGCAAAAATGGAGATGGACCACCAGATTTATTGGTAAAATTGAGAAATCCCGGAGAAATGTTAATAAAGCAGTTTCAGCATTCATGACATTAATAAAGCAGTTTCAGCATTCATGATAGACCACAGCCAATTAAGGATTGCGAACAACACACAGTTCTACATGGCCAATTTCTATAGACATGACGCAGTACACCTAACCGATGAAGGAAAACTGTACTCCTGATGTGCTAAAGTTCTACACTCAGTGTGCCCCAAAACACTCCTTTTAGGGACTAATCATCATACATAAAAACACACATACAAAAAATAATAACCCAAAATCATTTGTTTATTATACCTGCGACTATAGTTCCATTGATTTTTACAATAGACATGGTTACAGAAAGTCAGTTAATGGGGGGACTGACTTCAAGTTTCATTGTACAATCCAACTTAAATGATGTTACAGAACAACACTACTCATGTACTTATGTAAAGTAACTGCAAAATAAGAATCATGAAAAAATACATAACAGTAAACTAGATAGGCAAACATTGCACACCCACACAGCATAACACCATAAGTGAAATTACACAACCTAAAATACATTGTATGGCACAGAATACAAATTCTCCTTTTTATATTA
Source organism: Ambystoma mexicanum (assembly GCF_040938575.1). Lineage (NCBI taxonomy): Eukaryota > Metazoa > Chordata > Amphibia > Caudata > Ambystomatidae > Ambystoma > Ambystoma mexicanum. Next base: position 1,102,217,907 of record NC_090924.1, on the reverse strand, counting down.
TTTTTGTTAAACAATTTCCTTCTATCTTTCTCCAAAGTCTGAAAACACACACCCAAAGTACAAAAAGACTCTCTAATACCTACCAGGACACTGACCATGGTCTTTGGCCATGGGCAATGGTTTTTCTCCCCCAACATCACTATACCTAAACAAAGTACTTTCAAAAAATATAAAACACTGACACCCCAAACTATATAACCGCAACTACCGTACTACACTTACCCTCGGCTATCTGTAGTCTTTTGTAGCCTCGGATATAGGCGAGAATATCGGCAAAATGTACGGAAAATAAAACGCTTTACTCATCCCTTCACCTCATCATGTGCCCCCCTCATCTGTGCCAGTACCCCCCACTCTCCAGATGGCCTCCTAACCTCCCCTGCCCTCTCCCTTTCACACCAGAACAAACGCTGCGTTTGTGACGCAATTTGATTTCAGTTGTCGGCTACTCACGGGTATAGCCAAGGCTACAGAAAGATTTGTGTTGCATACTCGGTCCCAGGACCCCCTCCAAATCCCAATTTCACTCAGTACTTTCTAGCCATCCCCCCACCTCTACCCTGGTGGCATTTGTATTTTTCTTTACCCGCAAATAGCTTTTTAGTGCCTTTCATTTTCCCATAACCTCAGCTACAGCCGCAATTATCTCTTGCATCGAGAGAAAAACAAGATGGTGATCGTTTAATTTCTGAAAACCGTGATCCCGCAATGCACCATGGGAGATATAACTATAATTTCTGGAGAAGGGGGCACCCCCTTCTCTGTTACATTTTAAAATAACCACCTCACGGAATAACCCCAAACCATGCATGGATTGTGAGTCAACGCTTTGTGCGCAAGTTGTTTCAGGCCTGGTCCAAATCCGTCCAGCGGTTTGGGCTTGGCGCTTTTAAACAAAGATTTACCTTTTTTCTCTATGGGAAAATGAATGGGAAGTAGGCACCTTTGGAGAAATTATTTTTTTTTTGCTGCTTAATAACTTTTGATTTTTTAACAAATCTGTACGAAACTTTGCCACCTGGAGCAGGGCCCGCAGACTTTTAATCAATTTTGAAATGTCAGCCAAATCCGTTACTCAAATCAAAAGTTATTAACAATAGAATTTTGAGGGGTTCCTATGTGTCTCCGACGCACCTTATCTATAGGACGGCTATTACCGCCCTATAATTTACAAATGCATATGTAAGTAAAATGCGCAATATAAAAAGTATAGTGTGTAGGAACCCAAAACTGCCAGTGTAACTAAATTGTTCGATTACACTTTGCTGACTGATATATCTGATAATAAAGCGAAAAGTGATTTTAATTACAAAAAAGCTACATTTTGTTTAGTGTGGAAATAACTGAAAGAAACAATATTTGACCAACGTGATAATTTGAGCCTGGAAAGAAAACGAGGAGTCAAAAATGATGCCTAGTTTTCGGGCCTTATTAGAGAGGGTAAACTGAAGTAGTGAAAACGAAAAAGATATAAAGGTGGGTGGGGGGTGTTATGCTTCTTATACTTCAGAAGTCTGACGAAGGAGAGTAGAGACTTTTTGTTAATGTATTCATTAGTTCCTAAGTGATCGAACCTCTCTCCAACCACCCCTAAAAAATAATGCTAATTTGCTAAAGCCAATGCAGCTGACCCTTAAGGAAGACCCCCGCCCCACTACCCGGCTTGCATGGAAATGAGTACACTCAACAAGCACATAGCACAGACCTGCTCCAAAGTGTTCTTGAGTAGAAGTGGACCCGCCACTACAGAACTAGGTTCAGCCATTGTGATTAGTACTCAGCAAGGCTGCCGATCCGCTGCTCAACCACCTGTGACTTGTTTGTTGTACAATCCAAATGTGCTCTCCTCTGAAAAGAACATCTACATGGTTCAGCTGCCTCCAAAGCCTCAATGTATCTGCAAGGCAGATATCTGAAATCAGATACACTCAGCAGGAAAATCCTCCGCCTCAATTCAGTCAAAATATGATATCATCCTAAATGTTGGCCATGCTTCTTTAGTTTACTGAACACACACTCCCAGGCTCGGACTGGCCTATAAGTAGCCAGACCAAAAACGGAAAATGCTATTGTGGGCCAGTTTTTTGGGTTAAAGTGGGCCACTTTTTTGGCCAATGTGTGGATCAGTTTGATGAGCTACTTCACTATGCGGCTAGTCGTTTTGATCAGTGTTGCTGAATAAATATTCTTTAAAATGTACAGTTTGCATCACATTTTATCAAAAACCTCCCCGTTGGTACTATTCAAACAGTGTCACAAAAGGAATGAATTCCCATCTGCAACAGTGGGCCACTTTTTCGTTGGTGCCCGAGACATTTTTATGACCCAGTCCCACCCTGCACATTCCTTCATCCCAGTATCCCGGTTGCTTTTCATTGCACTGATGGCATTTGACTGGTTTCTACTAAATAGGTATGCGAGCTATATATCCTTGTTTATTTTTTTACTTCATCTTTACATTTCTTGGCTGTTTAATTGCAATGGCCTTCCTTAACCAGCTCATTGAACTATGCACCGTTTGAAATGTTCTTGAGAAATAGCTTAACGCGCCCCGCCCCTGCTGGACATTGGCTTCCATCTCACGGACATAAATCAATTCAGTGCTGTATTTTCTCTCCCTAGAAAAGAAGCCTTGCGTGGAAACATGTCCTTATCTTAAGTGGCCCAAAGCCCCGGGTAATATTTATGGTCTGAGACTCGTAATGGTCGCTGCACATCAACGCTCCCCTCATAGTTTCACACAGGACGAGGAGAAGGGGGAGAGGGTCTCTAAATAGACCGAGACCATCCCGCCGACATTCCTGCAGGCCAGCTCTCCTCTCCAACGCTCTAAGGATGGGAGCTCCTCTGCGTCAACATGTACGTGTTATCGGTGCCTCTATAAACAATGGTTTCCACGTATTACTATACACAGCTCTTCATTAAGTTGTTACCGACACATTTAGTAGTCATGTTTTAAGAAGAAATCAACATGTGTTACAAAGAGGAGACTTAATTAAGCCTCATACCATGTTAGCAAGTCTTTATTATGCCCCTATTCTGTTATGTGCTTAACATTTGTAATACTAAATGCACAATAAATAAAAAAAGAAAATATACAGCTCCTTATCAATTAAGGTCTGTAAAGTGTCACAGAAAGCTATTTTGCAAGAAAGGAATTTGAACAACTTGCCACCGCAATCATGTAATCCCCCCTTTCAGTGAACCGAATTATATTACATGTTTTTTTGGTAATTGATATTTGTCATTGTTTACTTGGGTAGCTACATTCACTTGCCATGCATGTATTTTAGCGGGTACCCTCGGACCAGATTAGAGACACTTTGCACCGTGCAAGTGCTATTTTGCACTCTATCAGCACTAGAGCCGAAAACATTTTACCCATACTACTAGTAAACATTTGCACTGTTACAAGTGGAATTTTGCATGTCATAGCACTAGGGCAAAGTTTGTCATTGGGCAAAAACAACTTCTTTCAATGTATTTTTGCACCAGGCCAAACGTTGCCCTAGTGCTAATGCAGAATGGTATTAACACTAAGGCAAACTTTGCCCTGGTAGAACAATGCATTGATTGTGTGGGCCTGATTTGCGAAGCAGGACAGTTTTTGTCTTAGTGTTAATAGCATGCAAAATTTAACTGGCCATGGTGCCAAGGTTTTCCAATGTGGCTCCAATATTTTTTGCACGAGGGCAAACTTTTCCCTTGTGCTAAAAACATGCAAAATTATGCTTGCACCGGTGTCAAATTTCTGTAATCTGATTCTGTTACTTTCTCTGGCCATTACTTTTACACCGAACTCCCACTTAAACACATTTGTTCAATTGTATCACTGTTTGAAACTCTTTGGGGGGTCATTTTGTAAGTACCCAGAGCATGAATGAAGGTGCAAAAGACAGGTGTAAAGGTTTTATGCCTGTCTTAACGCCCCCATTCACGCTCTACGGCCTTTTAATTGTTTTTGAAGGCAGGGGGGGTACATAACAAGAGTTATATTTCCACCTCCCTCCATTTATTCCCTGCTTTCAAAAACAATTTGTTTTTGCTCCACCATGGGATTTTCATGCTGGCATAAAACCAATGATTTCCGTTGTAATTCAGCTGCGCAGGCAGATTACATGGGAAATCAGTGTAAACGCTGCCAGTCTTGTATACATGGGAGGCAGTGTTTACTCAGTTTGCACTGTAGTGTGCAAAAGAGAGGCGTAAGGACGCGTCCACTGTCACTTTACACTTCCCATTTGCACTCTGCAGTGAAACTGATGAAAATATCCAGTAGGGGACCTGTTTGTGCATAAGTGCAAATGTAGCGGCCTCTCTGGGCAATTTAGGCTCCTATTAAAAATTAGCTTCTTTAGAAGAATCACAAGTTAATTCCCGCCTGTGCACCCACATTATCAGATTACCCTATACATCTTAAAGCTCATGCCTCTTTTTTCTCTTTCCCTTTTGCATCTGCCTGTTTCAGGCCTATCAGTCATTTATTTATTTATTTATTCACATTTGTAGACCGTGCAACAGCCCGGAGGGTACGTGGCGCTTGTTACAGAGGGAAACTTAGTTGCAGGAGTCATACATTTTTACATTATTTTTTTTTTACAGTACCCAGCAAGTACACCGACATGCGTGAGAAGTACATATAGTACAGTGCAATGTACAATGCAGTTGTATAGAAGGAGGGAAAGAGGGAGGTAAAGAAGGGTGGGGCAAAACAAGGAGTCTGGCGGGAGGGTTAGTTGAAGAGATAGTTTTTCAGTTTCTTTCGGAAAGCCAGGAGGGAGTCCTCTGCTATGAGATCTGTGGGAAGCGAGTTCCAGAGTTTGGTAGCTATGTACGGGAAGCCGATCCCACCTGCCTTGTCCCTATTGATGTATGGGTGCACAGTAAATTGGAGTAGTGGGTTCCAGTGGGACGTGTGGTTTTAGTTTTGGCGATGGTCTCAGATAGGTAGGACAGGGCTGTGAGGGAGAAGCATTTGTCTGTGAGGGTGAGAATTTTAAAAGTGATGTGTTCTTTCACGGGGTGCCATTGTGCTGCCTGCCTGGCATGGGAGATATGGTCCCTTTTGGGAATGCTTAATGCTGCTCTTAGGGCGTTGTTTTGAGTGATTTAGAGTCTATTTAGGTTTTTAGCAGTAGTTCCAGCTAGGAGGGCACTGCAGTAGTCTAATTTGGCCCGTATAGTAGCTCTAGCTATAGAGAGACAGGCTTGGAGAGGTAGGGTTTTATAGCGTTTGTGAGATTGGTGGTATGGGCAGAGGCTGAGGCAATAGCGCTGACCTGCCTTGTCATGGATAGTGTGGAGTCTAAGCACACACATATGGTCTTTACAGTAGAGGAGACAGGGATGGTAGTGTTGTCAATGTTCAAGTTAATGTTGAAGTGGTATCCCCACAAAATATCCCCACCAAAAATATCGCCATAGTTTGTCTCGCCATACGCAATATTTTTGGGGAGGATACTTTGTGGGAGCGGGGATGCGGGTGTGTCCCCCGCACATTTTAAAATAATGCAGTGGTTGCGGGGGTGTCCCCCGCAGAGTCCATGGGTCAATATTGGCGCAAAAATATGGCGATATTTTTCTAGCGCAATATTTTTGCGGGGATATTAACACATGGAACCGTTGAAATTGGAGAAAAGGTTATCGAGTGTGGCGTTTTGGCCGAGAATAAGGATCTCGGTCTTGTCCCCATTGCAGCAGAGGCCGTTATCCGCCATCCAGGCCTGGATAGTGGCATAGATGAGGTGAAGTGCCTTAGCATCTTGATTCTAGGAACCGGTGAGTGGTAGGAGTACTTGAGTGTCGTCAGCGTAATTTGTGTACGCAATACCGAGAGCATCAAGCTTGTCGAAGAGGGGCTTCATGAATAAGTTGTACAATGTAGGGGCAGTACACAAGCCCTGAGGGACTCCGCAGTGGATGGTTGTAGGGGCTGCACTAGCTATATTAGAGAATACCTTCATTGCTCTGCCCTTGAGGAAGGCAGTGATCAAAGAGGCTGCTTTTTTTGAGAAATTGGCTGCGTGGGTGAGGTGAGAGGTGAGTGTCTTGTGATCTACAAGATCGAAAGCAGCCGAGAGGTCTAAGAGTAGAAAAAGAGCTGGCTTGCCTTTGTCAAGGATTTGAGTTTTAAAGTCTACCAGGGCTGTTTCAGTGCCGTGCCTTTTGCAGAAGCCAGATTGTCTTTTCCCTAGGATAGAATTATCTTTGAGAAAGTGCTGAATCTGGCTATGGGCCGCTTCATCCAGTATTTTGAGGAGGAAATGGGCCGATAGTCATTAGTCTGTCCAGGGTCTAACATATTTTTTTTTTAGTACAGGGCATACCTGCACTTCTTTGAGACTTGCAGGGATGCTGCTTGTTTTAAAGGAGGAGTTAATGAAAGCCGTCAGGAGAGGGGCAAGGGAATCGGCACAGTCCTTGATGACTTTGGGCAGGCAGATGTCCCCTTTACACATAGAGGGTTTGAGATGCTTGAGGAGATTGATGACTTCAGGCTCAGTGATAACTCAGAAGGAGAATAGGGTGTTGAGAGGGTTCGTTGGAGAGGGAACTGTTTAAGGAGGTATGTGTTGGTGTGGAAGGGCTTTGTAGTGATCCTGAATTTCTTTTTGTAGGAAGTCAATTTTGTTCAGCATGGCAGATTGTATACTAGCACACCAGGCGTCATCTTTGATGATCTTGTCTGGGCTGGGGGAAGGGGGGAGGGGTTCATTAAATATGGCAAAGATTTCCTTAGGTTGGGAGTTTGCATTGGTGATACGAACATTGAAAGAGTTGGATTTGGCTTTGGTGATAGCGTCTTTATGTTTTTGTGCGATCTGGTTAAAGCTCTTCTTGGTGAGGTCCTTTGAATTGGCCTACCAGTTGTTGAGATCCTTCCATTTACTGGAGCGAAGGGCGTGTAGTTCTTCGGTGAACCAAGAGTTAGAGTGCAGTGACTTTTTTCTTATTTGCTATAGAATTGATAGCTTTGGTGAGGGTATCCTTGTACATTTCTTATAGTATGTTGGGGTCATTGGAGAAGGGAGGTGGTAGTTCAGGGCATCCAGGTACAGGCAGAGGTTGTCCATATTGATTTTTTTAGAACTTCTCACCTGTGCTGGACATGCAGGGTGTGGGTTTTAGTGATTGTGGTTAAAGGTATCTTGAAATGAATACATTTGTGGTCAGTTCATGGATAAGCAGTATTAGAGGTGATGGTGGAGAAGCAGTTGTGGTCTGTGACCGAGTCCATGGTGCAGCCTTTAGTGTGGGTAGGACTCGTGACTTTTTGTATGAAGCCTAGGTTTTGAAGTTCTTTGTCGAGGGAAGCAGTGGCTTTGTCTTTAGAGTCATTGAGCCCTAAATTTAAGTCGCCAAGAAGTAGAGTTTAAGTGGAGATTTTGATGTTGTCGCTAAGTAGGTGGATGAGGTGTCCTTGAACGTCTGATGGGAGGCCTGGGGGCCAGTATATGATGTGAATGTTCATGGTGCTATTGGGGGACAAGGAAAGTTTGGTGGTTAGGATATCCGAGTTGCCCTCCCAGGAGCGGTTGTTTAGTCTAAGGGATAGGGCTTCCTTAGTGACAAGAGCTACTCTATCTCCTAGACAAGATGGTCTACATTGTCTGAGGATGGTGGAACCTGGTGGGAGAGCTAATGCAATGGCAGGGCCGGATGCTTTGTGTAGCCATGTTTCAGTGATGGCTAGTTTACTGACTGGATAGAAGGTCATTTATTTCCAGGGCATGGGCAGGAAGGGAGCAGACGTTAAGCAGCGCGCATTTGAGATGCAGTGGTTGTACATTTTTCTTATCATGACATGTGGAGGGCATTGCTGTAGTTGAGTAGGTGAGGTGAGTGGGGGTGCAGTGGGTGCGTTTAGATGTAGAGATCTCCCGTGGAGAGGGTGGCAGTGAGTCGAGTGAGGAGAGGCAAGTGAAGTGTGAAGTGCGTCTGGGGAAAGAGCGTGTGCATAATCTGATATTCAAGGATGCCGTGGGTATAGGACGGCAAATAAGCTGCAGAGGTTGAGTGCGGGTCCTAAGTCTAGTACTTCTGATGGGAAGTCATGGAGTTCTACCACATCTCAGTGATACTGAGAGGGGCCCTTTCCACTAGCATCCACACATGTATCTCTTTCAGCATTGTTCAGTCTTTCGAAAGCTCAATTGTTGCATAAGAATAATACCATGTGTTATTTTTCTATGTAGCAGTGAGGTAGTTCTATACGTGTTAAAAGCAATCTAAACAATCGACCACAGATAGATGGACTGTCTTGCCAGGATTCGATGTATGGACTGCAGTTTATGTGCAGATTCTTAAGTAAGCACTTACGTCACTGTGTAGCCTTATTAGCATTTACCTTGCACTTTGCACAGTCAGTCAGTTAGTTAAAGAAATATCATATTTCCTATGGAGGGGACAATTACATATAACAGTGTGTGTAATCTATTGGCAAGAAGTTTGATTGTGCATGCATCTTCGAACCTTCATTTTGCAATAGTAATAAGTTTCATGCACATTCCCCGATGCACAGTTTTAAAGGGGTCTTTAAAATGATGCGATGGGGGGGGCGTGGCCAAGATGGCGACGGCCCAGGAGCGTCTCTCATGAGCTCCGTACGCCCTTACTTGGGAAAGGCATAACCTGCTAGAGGAAGCGCATGTAGCAGCGGATGCTCACAGGAGAGGATTCCCTGCTTTGCCGGGCGATTGGTGTCCTCATACCTGAACAGTGGGAAGCACCAGTTTGGAGATGGAGTGGCGTGCCTCAGTGCAGTCCACGGCACCACAGTGGCGAGCGGAGAAGCATGAGAGGGGCACAATTACTCAGCAGGTCTGGCAGTCCCCTAACCGGCTGCAATTTTCCTGCTGTCTGACTCTCCGGGAGGCATGCACCTAATGCTGCAGCGGTGACTAGAAAGGCCTCAGAGACCTGGCTGCATAGATGATGGCGGCCATCTTGAGGGAGGGCAGTGAACCCTGTTTGGATATGGGTGCCGAAGCCATAATCGAACCGGCCATTTGTGTTTGGGGCAATAATGCCTTTGCTTAAGCAGAAATACGGAATAGGAGGCAGCTCTCGAGTATTACACACAAATCGACTCCTGAAGCAATCAATACCTCAAGAATGGACACCATCTCAGGAGCTGTTAGCCCTATGATGCAGTAGCAACAGTGGGCAGCAATCAATTGGACCCCACTCCTCTCGCCTCTAGTCACACAGTCTTGGTGACCTAGTGGCAGGTAAAGGACCATGGCAATGCGTAAAAAAAAGAACAAGAGTAAAGGGGCAGAACCATACTTTTTTGCACCCCAGAACAGATAATCTAGCCTGGATGAGTCTGGTCCTGCCTCGCCTTCTCGGGACCCTCTATTGGCGGCACTAGTACGTATTGAAAACTTAATGTCGCAGTTGGATAACAAATTTGTTAAACTGAAAGAAAAAGTGGCGGAGCTGGACGCAAGAACCTCCTCGCTCGAACAGAGCGCCAGTGAACTAAAACAATAGAGTATCCAAATGCTCCCGACGGTGCAACGTACAGCCAAGGAAGTGCAAGCAGTCATTAAGGGTAACAGAGTACTAGACTGGAATATTTGGAGAATGTGCTAAGGGCTAAGCAGATTGGGGTGGTTGACCTCCCCCTGGGGGCGGAAGGTAAGGACCCAGCATCCTTTATCACCAATAGGCTCACAGACCTGCTCACTCTGAAGGTGGAAGAAGACCCCATTTATGTGGATCAGTGCTACAGAATCAAAACGAATCCTTCCAACAAGATGTTGGGGACAAGGAGAGAATCCTGAAGGAGGCTTGCGAAGGACAACTTGCAATATCAACAACAAAGGGTTCTCCTATTCCCTGACCTACAAAGGACAACTTGTAATATCAACAAGACAGGGTTCCCCTATTCCCTGACCTGCAAAGGACAACTTGCAATATAAACAACACATGGTTCTCCTGTTCCTTGACCTGCAAAGGACAACTTGCAATATCAACAGCACAGGGTTCTCCTATTCCCAGACCCGCGAAGGACAACTTGCAATATCAACAACACAGGGTTCTCCTATTCCCTGACCTGTGAAAGACAACTTGTAATATCAACAAGACAGGGTTCTCCTATTCCCTGCCTGCAAAGGACAACTTGCAATATCAACAACACAGGGTTCTCCTGCCATTGGAAATGTCTCTGGATTGTGCAGTGACTAGGAAGTTATTCAGGCCAGATATGTAATCTATGATAGAGGTAGGAAAGGGGCGCCTGATTTTTGTCTATGGCCCTCCAGGCAAAGCTACAATATAATAAAGAAGTTGGGCCAACTAGACCCGAGATGACAACTAACTATTATTTTAAATCATAATAGCATACTGTTTATTGCACAAATACATAATCATACCAAAATATATACAATTTATATATTCATAATTGGGCTCCACAGCCCAATCAAAATACATCCCTCCATACACAATTCATTCACAACTCATTCATATGGTCATCATATACACAAAGGTAGAAAAAAGTGATATTTTGTTTTTATCACAGTGTTAAGTCAAACAATTCTAAGTAAAACACTCAATTATTTTACAATGTGCTCTGGTAACTTCTACAGGTGTGACAGGTGAGAAGGAGGAGAAGGAGGGAGGAGGAGGGAGGGGGAATGGATGTGACAGGGGTGTGGGATGGTTTGTGAGAGAGTATAGAAAGGGCAGTCAGGATGTTCAGAGTTTTGGCGGCAAAATGTGAGGACAATGAATTGCAGGGGGCCTGGGACGGAGAAGGGGAGGAGAAGACTGGGGAAGGGTTGGCTAGTTCCCTGCAGATCTTGAAAAGTTTAGCCGTGTTAGTGGATGCGCTAGAGACCCGTGCCTGTATGTGGGCTCTTTTCATTGCACGCAGGCGAGTCTGAATTGCCTTTTCAGCAGGCGGCAGGCCAGTTTGTCAGAGGATGAGCCTGAGGGTAGCCACTTCCATTTTGCCAACCTGCACTTTCGTTTCAGGGCTGCAAGTTCGGTGTCGTACCAGGTGTTACGCTTAGAGGCAGTTTTTAGATGAATCCTCATGACTGGGGCAGGAATGTCAAGAGTATTGGTGATGGAAAGATGGAGGTTGCTGAGAGCAGAGTCAGAGGTAGAGTCAGAGGTGGGGGGCTCGGAGGGGTGAAGGTGGAGGCGAAGGCAGCAGCAGTCACTCGTTGTTACGCTCACCTGATCTCCACGGAGCTGGACTTTCTGGTGATGAGTGGTTCCTTGTGCCCCTCTCTGACTTTGTCACGAAAGCAAGTTTGTTAAATCAAATGTTACCCAACCATAAGGACGAGGGCAACTCCCGCTTCCTGTGACCTCCTCTTGCACCCCTCTGCTATGTCTCACCTTTGTATTGTGAATGGCAGGCTCTCTGTCCTGCGTCTCTATGCAGGGGTGCGTAGTATTTCTAGGATCTAGTTACTTCACTGATCCTGCAGAGTTCCAAACAACTGTGACTCAATAGGTAAGTCTCTTTCCAATGGTATGGATTGCTTAAGAGTTCAAGTTGTAAAGTCTACTCCTGTGCCCCTTCCTACAGGTTTCCCCTAAAGCTTAATATGGAGCGAGGTCCTTTTCAGCAATGGTAGCTGGCTTCCAAAGGTAAGTTTTGCATCAGCGCTATGCGAAAGTCTTTCCCCACAGTTTTGTTCTCTGCACAACTAACCTGCTGTTCTTTGCATTCTGCAGATGTGGAATCTCCAGAACAGAGTTTGCGTGAAGATGTATTGCGGGTTCGCAAAGAATTGCTGTCTCTGGGCGAGTAGCGGTGTTGCACAAGATTTTAAGTCTAAATGAGGCTTTCCCCACTGCACGGCTAACATGATGTCTTTATTTATATTTCTACAGATGTGGCAGCTCCGGAGCGGCGATCGGATGATGGGCGGCGATCGCGTGATGGTGCTCCGATGGACCGCTGGACTGAGCAGGCTTCTGGTAAGTATTAGCGTTGCGCTGAATAGCGATGTAGCTTGCGTGGTCTGCGCAGCTAACCTGGTGTCCTCTCCCTTACATCTCGGCAGTAACACAAACTCCAGGAATACTGAGATGGAAAATCAGGTAAGTGTCTTGTTCTGCTCTCTTTTCTCTCTTTCTTCCTTGCTGGTAGTTCGAGACAACTGGACGGGCGTAGCTGAAGACTGGCCTGGAGTTTGCAGACACAGTCAGCGTTACGCTGCAGGAGTGCAGAATAACGTGAATCGTGTTCTGTACAAAGGGCATGGCTTATATAGTCTTCAGAAAGTAGTCCTTAGGAAAAGTAGTCCCAGCAACCACACCCAAGCAAATAGTTCCTTAGGCAAGTAGTCCCTTCAGCCTGCTTCAGATTGGTTTACACATGCTTCACTGGGTTTGAAACTTATCATGTTGGTGATGGCAGTATGCGACTGAGTCCAGGAGGCCCCTGTGAGACCCTTTGGGGCCTTTAAGGCCCCCTTGGAACCCAAAACCCTGGGCATATTAGTCTGCACCTGAAGTTAGGGGGTATGGACTGTGACACTCGTTTCATTGGGTGGATATTAGTGAACGAGGTTTGTGGGGTTTTTTGGGGGGGTGGTCAGTGGGCCAAAGGGACCCAGGAGGGAAGAGAGGAGAGAATAGTCTGACCAGGAGAGAGGGGTGACTAATGGGGGGAGAGAGAGTGGTCAGAGTGTATGAGGGCATCCAGAGTGTGTCCAGCTGAGTGGGTTGGCCTGGAAGGGAGAATGGAGAAGGAAAGCGAGGCGCAAAAGTCAGTGAATAGAATGGATGAAGAGTCAGGGGAGTCCAGTTGAATGTTGGAATCACCCAGGAGGAGGAGGTTAGAGGTGGATGAAAGTTCGGAAGAGCAGATGTCAGCCCATTCAGCGAGGAATAGGGTGATGGCACCAGTAGACCAGTGAATGGCAACAATGGTCAGGGTGGAGATTGGAGCGATAATGAACTTGCAAACCGGGCTTTCAAAGGAGAAAAGGTCCTGGGTAGGTAAAATGGAAGCAGGAACGCACTCGGGGAAGATTAAGGCAACCCCCCACTAGTTCAGTGAGGTTGAGGCTTGGAGATGATCTTGAAGCCATCGGGGAGGAGGGATTCGAAGGCAGTCGCTGAGCTGGCATTGAACCAAGTCTTGGTAAGAGCTAGAATGTCGAGGTCAATGTCTTCAAGAACGAAACAGATGACTGAGGAGTGTTTGTTGGTTGAGCGGGCATTAAGTGTTACCAGGTAGAGGAGGTCTGTGCCTTTGAAGGTTTTCTGGGGTTGAGTACAGGGGTGTGGTACATCATTCAGAAAAGGGGGAGAGTAGACAGGGGAGATGAAGGCCAAGTAAAGAAGTTAATGAGAGAAGGCAGTATCCGGTCAAAGAGAAGGAGGTTGGGTTGTGAACCCTGAACCAGGATGGATGGATGGATACTTACCGGGAGTCTTCCTTACGGCAAGTCCAATTCTTCTTCGTCACAGTCATTACCCTAAGAGTTGATACCTCACTCAGGAGACAGGTGCTTCACAAGGCCACAAGAAAAGCTTTGTTCTTCCCATTTTATTTTTAGTTTCCTCGCCTAAGCTGGGTATAAAAACATCCCTGACTCACCGAGACTTCCTGTTTACCAAGTTGTTTAAAACCACAATGGGTCTCAGGAAGGAGGGATGTCAAGGACTGTGATGAGGAAAACCTGAACTTTGAGTAACCAACAATACTGGTAAGTAATCCAGGCCATTACCTCATTGTCTGTCTTCTTTGTCGCAGTTACTCTATGAAGATGTACCAAGCTAGAAATCTTTCAAATGTATAACTAAAACAACCCCATGCAGGTCTTACTTTAGCAATCATGCTCTGATAGCCCTCTAACATATCAGACGATGAACATCAGCCCAGGGACACTGAATGAATAGCTGTGCATTGTGTTTTGAGTAGTGTGGGGAAACAACCAAGAGCTTCACAGATACTTAGCGCTACTGCCTGGAACTCCAAGGAAGCCAATGGCCTCTGACAGCCTCCTCTGTAACTGAAAGGCCTGTAGAGAAAGAGGCCCAGCCCCTACTAAGGGCTTAGGACAGCACAACGTGGTAAGAATAGGGACAACACAGTGAAAACAATAGCATTTAGCCGGATCTATCTGATCACTGCGACCCTCACAATTACGACAGCCGAAAATGACGACTTTCTTTTTTTTAATTTTTAAACCCTTTACACCACATATATATGAAGGGAGAGACCCCCGCAAGCCCTCCCATATTAATATTATATCATATACCCCCACATATATATGTGGTGTAAGGAGGGGCCTAAAAAAAAGAAGTCCGAATTTTCAGCCGTCGTAATTTTGAGGGCAACATTTTTGGCCATTACCCATTTAGCCAATACCTTTGCTTGTTACTACAGATAAAACATCTTCCAATTAGGACACGTGGAAGACAACACCCCAGGGCATGTGTTTCAAGTAAAATGCAGACACTAATAACCAACAAAGCCTGTATAGAACAGGGTAAAATAGGTCTTGACAGACAGTCTAAACCCCATAAAAAAGGAAATGCTTTCCTTAATATTTGAAATTTGAGAATGCCTCTGAGATAGCCTAAAGGGGAATATGAAAATGGAAGCTTAGGTTTCTCAATGAGGGCACTAAAAAAGAAAACTAGTTACCGTAATAACTCAGGATATGTCAGAGCAGCCCCTCAATGGACAGGAAAGGCATACCAAGTACATGTTTCACGAGGAGATGTTCAAAAGAATACAACTGCAGCTGGCAATCATAAAAAGGCAGCTCACAGCAGATCCTGCTTTGCTGAAAGGAATACACCCATGTCACTCATAACTACACCACATAAGAAGAATCCTGAAAGTTCCACCTATTATGGAAAGGAATAGAAATCAACTGTGCGAGGTGAGATAGTCTTAAAAAGTACCTGTACCATTGAAACTGTAACATACAGCAGGAAAGACCATTGCCAACCAAGCACAAGGTTTTGGAGGTCTGACTTGAAATCAACAAGAGACGTGCCTCAGCAGAAAGCAAACAAAACACAATTTACAAAATGACATCCATGATAATTGATCACATAAATTCCCATCCACATGACAAATAGGTCAACTTTGAACTAACACATAATGGATAACGTATGTGCAAATGCCTGGAAAGAAGAGAAATGAAAATACCTGCAAAGGAACTTAAGCGGAGAACCAGGAGGTTGACAGAGCAATAGCCTACCTGGTATGAGTTGGAACTCAAAAGGGCAGCCTTTGTAAAACCAATACAGCTACCATTCACAAATGAAAAGACTGCAGTTAATCACTGCTGGCTAAGAAGGGTATTAAGATGACAAACATCTGCAGTACAGGCCATAATTGTATAGTGTCTAGGTCTAATCGGATGTAGAAAACCTTGCGTTCATAAACGAAGATGGTAGACTTAAATGAGGCTTGATCGCAGTTCCGACCAAACATATATAAGGGCCATATGAAAAGAAAAATCAGGTATAGTGTGCTTGCTCATGTCTACACTTGTTCCTAAACCTCCAGAACATGATTGGTCAATTACAAACTAATCAATGATCCTTTTACCCAAAGGACTTCAGCTCTGAAAATGTAAAGGGAAAATAGGAGAAAACCTTACAATTAGCTGGGACTATTTTGCCAGTAGCTATTGTAAATGACAGTAGAATTGAAAGATATCCCTTGAAACCTGATTTATAAATAACCACTATTCGTTTGTTTGTAAAAAAAGATTGAAATTATAGATGGTCAAGTCACAACACATCTCCACCCTCGGTGGAGTCTCATCAGTGGCAGCTAACCATATTTGCTGTGGTGGCTCATCAAATTGTTTTGATTAACCATGTAAACCAGACTTTCAATTAGTGTCTTGTCACACAGCGCTTCAACACATGGTTTGATTAATCCGCCAAAGGAAATTTACTTTAAATTGTTGGTCGTCAAATTCAAGAAAAACAGCAAATAGCCATTGTAAATGGTCTTCACCTACCCAATTATTGTAATTAGAGTGGTTACATTACCTACACAGACATCATATATTTGGAATAGCAGAGTGAAGATTGCCTTCATAAAGGAAACCTGGGGTTGGTTGCCAGACCATATGGCTGCGCCTTTAAAAAGGGATTATTTTTGTAATGGTGTGGCTATATGCAGAGTGAGTAACACACAACCATGTGTTGCATGCATTAAGTATATTTGTTTATAATGTTCAGCCCCCCCGGGCAGGCCGTCCAAAACTCAAAATATTGTAAAGAGAAATATTTTGTCCAGTTTATTAACATAAACTCGTGGATCAAATATTGTGAAAAAAGATTCTCAAGGCAAAAGAACATGCAATCAATTCAAGATGTGTAAAGGGTATACAATAGGGTTTCGTGTGTGGTGGTTGGTTTTTGGCAAGTATTCCTATTCACAGTACTTATAAGGAGGGCTGTTTAAAGCACATGTTTGCGATACATAGTTTAGGACCGTTCCATCTGCAGCCAGTGTACAGAGCTCGTTCCCATGCAAACCTTTTTACAAGTAGGTTATGGTAGGTTTGTATGGCATTCCATGGACTGCCTATGTCTCAACAGAAATGTCTCAATCCCTTTGTTATTGGAGGAGCTCCAATATCAAAGTGAATTAGACATTTGATTGCCTGTTTGTTTGCCTTGAGAAAGCCTGGTTGGGCAAATCTGAGGACCAAACAGTTGGCAGTTCCTTTATTTTCTACTAAACTCTGTTTAAAGGCAGAGTTAGCACTGCCAGAATTGAAACATGCAACCTGCATATTGACTACAGATTTAGCAACAAGTGTCCAACCCTCTCAGCTACAGTCTCCGTTCTGGCCTATTTAGGCTGTTCCCATTATTCACATCCAAATTTGCTATTCGGTGAGCTGACCTGAACTCTTCAACTATTCTCTACTGATCAGACCCATCTAAAATATAATCTGTTGTTCCCTGTGATTAATTGAGTCCAGAATAGGAGACACAATTTCAAGATTCAATCCTATGTAGAGCTCATAATCCAATGCTCTAACCACTGTGTTACACAGGCTTGAATGCATTATATGGAGAATTCTATGCAATTCAAGTGTAATTTTAAACATGTTTTTCACTGACTACACGACCTGTAATCCACTGTTAGACGTGTATCAGATTAACGGTTTCCTGCATAAGCATTCATAATCTGAAACAGACATATAGCCTAGTAACGGGTCTGGCGGTAACCCTGCCGGTGCTACCGGTGGGTTGCTGCCAGAATGGTAAATAATTACCGGTGCCTGACTTCCCGGTGCCACTGGGCTATTACATATCCGGCAACTGGGAAGTCAAGTGCTGGTAATTTTGTTAATCCCTATGGGGGTGTGGGTACCGAAAAACCAGCACCGTTGTTAACTGTGCCGTTGCTTCCGTGACGGCTTTGGTTACCATGACTGATGTGCCTGGCAGGGCCAGACCTATCGGGCACAGTGGCTCCGGCAGGCAAATCCAAAGATTTCCAGTCCGGAAACAAGGGTGCCAGTGAGCTTACTGGCACCCTTATGTCTGGACCTGCAAACTTGGCATGAAGGAAAAGGTAACCCAGCATAGAGAAAACAGGCCTTGTCACCCCACAACACCATTTGTTTTTATTCCAGAGAGCTTCCTGGAAGACAGCTTAATTTGCAGATGCATTTCAGCTGCTGGGGATACGAGATTACCAACGTAACCATAGAAAAAGTTCTTTCACAAGGACAGGCAGTCCTGACAGCACTAACAGAAAGCACAGGTGTGAGAGTGGGCAGTCTGTGGCAGTCCTTCTCAGTCTCAGTCTTTCTACAGTGGCTACACTTCCTTCAAAACCAGAAGGCAGCAGCGAAGCGGAGTGGAGTGGTGTGAGAGTGGGCAGTCTGTGGCAGTCCCTCTCAGTCTCAGTCTTTCTGCAGTGGCTACACTTCCTTCAAAACCAGAAGGCAGCAGCGAAGTGGAGCAGAGTGGTGTGAGAGTGGGCAGTCTGTGGCAGTCCCTCTCAGTCTCAGTCTTTCTACAGTGGCTACACTTCCTTCAAAACCAGAAGGCAGCAGCGAAGCGGAGCGGAGTGGTGTGAGAGTGGGCAGTCTGTGGCAGTCTAATGGCGGCTAGGGCGGATGACGGAGACACCCTGGACCTGAGACATAATATTTCTGGAGATGAAGATGAACCACGAAGGTTGCGGAGTGCCAACAGCCCTTCGGCCCTATTGTTGGCTTCCTCACTACTCACCGAAGCTCTTCCAACCTCACATCCCAACACCTTATCCTGTGCAGGCTCTGTAAAGCGGCCAGGAGGTAAATTACATAACACTTCATCAAGAAAATTGCCTAAACTAACAACTCAACATCAGCACACTACAAAAATCAATCAGCTTTCCCAGAAGCATAAACAAAAACTTTTACCAGAAGGGTGGTTTGATCAGACGTCCGGATCCTCTTCGTCTGGGGACGCTGCCAACAGGGCGAAGCAAACGGAGGAGCTTGTCGCCTCCGGTCTAGAGGTGGACCGCAGCATCGGAGAGTCCACGATGTTTGGGTCACAGTTTCCGACGGGGGACCGTGCAGGGAGACCCCCCCTCGTAGGAGGAGAGGCCTCCCGTGGCAGAAACCGGGAGGAGCTGGTGCCGGACCCCATGTGTGGAGAGGCGGCAAGTGGGGTCGGCCGCGGCTCCATTGGACGGCGGAGCCATGGTGCAGCTTCTCCGCAGTGCCATCTGGAGACAGGGGCCAGCCGCGGAGGAAGTCCCAGCGAGGCCGCGCAGCTCGCGGCCCGGTCTGTGTGCCTGGCTGACGACGTGGAGGAGCCGTCCCTCGAAGGAGGGGGGGCCACCCGGGTTGAAGGCCAGGGAGAGCCGCGAGCGGGCAGCGCAGGTCTGGCTGCATTCCTGGAGCCTCGGGGTCCTGGTGACGAAACCAGAGTCTCTGAGATAGAGAGGCCTTTATCTCCACCTGCTCTTGGCATAGCGACGCCACAGCGCCACCAAGTGGCCAAAGACTATGTGACAGTGATTCCTTCGGCAAAAACTTTAAAGGCTCAAATTCACAATAGCGCGACCTCAACACGTGCTGTTTGTGACGAAATAGATCATCACAAAAGAAACAGCCCACAGATTGTGGGCCATCCTGTCGAAACAATTGTAATCTCGCCCACATTACCACCTTCTTCTGCGGCCCCCTTATATTCTGATACCACCGAATCAGAGACTGCCAAACCCAGCGATCTGAGAGAAGGCAGTAAACAAGGGGTCCCAATTAAACAACCACATGGAATTCCATTCAGGCTGTTATCAAAAAAAAAATTCGATCTCCTCATGACTTCTAAGAGAACAACAGTAAAAAAGCCTTCGAAATCTATCAACTCGACAGCTTCATCGGCGAGTCTCCGTCTGGAAAACTCGTTGAAAACGCTTTTCCAAAGACAAGCCAAAAAGAAACTGCACCACTCAGGGCTTGGGGAAATCTCGGACGCAGACTTGCTAGAAGCGCTTCTTGAACCCTTGCTTATAGCCTCAGCGGCTCTCAGAAGAACATCCCTAGCAGTGGGACCCTTGCATCTCCATCACATCAAAAAGAGCAACTTAAAGACACTCCCATCCCGGGCCTTCCGGTACAACCAGTCATCCAGGAACCCCAAGAACTTTGCTCAGAGGAACCACCAATAGTACCATCCTCATTACCTCATTATGTGCTTGTCAGTGAAATCCCAGAGCCCTATACTGAAGCCCTAATGTCTACGGAGCATGACGAGCAAATCCAACCCTTACAGGGAAGTATGAACTCTATTCCCCAGACAGATTGCACAGCCCAGAAAACCGCCATTCCAGGGCCATTGGAAGAGAACTTTGAGAGAAGGAACTTGGCGACTAAGCCTTCTCACCTGACCGTCCCTTTGGATATGGAGGCACACGAGGGAAATGGAAGTAAAGAGACCGCGATAGACCCCCGGGGGGGCCATATGCCGAGGTTATCGACCCCTCAACACAAAGCAAAAGAAGTACCGCGGCTATGGCCTCCTCCTACTCCGGTGAGCTCCTCATTCAACAGAAGAACAAGTGAGTCTTCCTACATTACCCCAAAGGAGTCTTCCTACACTATCCCAAAGGAGACTCCGGCAAAAAAAGCAGACTTTATGTACATCATGTCGGCTGTAACAATCGCATTAGCGCCATTTTGCAAGCTATATGAGGGAATTAATGATTCCTTGAAAGATCACACGTCTATTTCTGCGATGATGACCTCAAAGCTCATCTACCTAGAGGGCTACATTAATGCTCTGGAGAGAATAAAAAACGACTTACCTGGCACTTCCTACCAAGCAGAGCCTACAGAACCTTTACTAGGCTTAAGAAATAACAACAAAGATAGGCCAAGGAAGGATGCAAGCTCTCAAACTCCATCGTGTGACATCTTGTGGCGCGAGCCTTCCATCTCGGATTGTGGGACAAAGCCCAAATCGGGTGCAAGTACTTCACAAGGCCTTAACTGCTTATTACCAGTTGGTCCGAATCGGAGTTACACCAAGTCGGGAGAAAATGAAGTGATGTGTCTGGACGATACTCCCCCACTTAAAGACCAGTCAAGAATGAAATCTACTCAAGGCCTAAGCCAAAAATCACTGGGCTTAAGCCCGTCATTTGGGGAGAACTCAGGCTTGAGAACTAAACAACAGACTCTCACCGCCCAGCCATGTTTAAAAACGGCACCTCTGTTTAAGCCAACCACCGTGACTCGGCAACCTGAGCTTCGTCAGAAGGAACCTCTCCCAAAGAAGATCCAACTGCAGGCTGCGACGAAATCAGCATTAGTGACCACTTTAGACACTGGCAAAACCGCCGAAGTGCTGCCTCAGCCATTAAATGCATTAGTAGACTCTCCCCTACATAAAGAATTAATGGACTTAAGTCAATACCTCAACGATTCCACTGATAGTCAACAGAATGGCGTGACCTCCCATCTGCCTCAGCTGTCTCCCAGCCATCAGACAGTAACCAGGGATTTTTCAGGTTTCATCTCATTAGATGATCGATTCAAATCTTTAAGAAGCAAGTATGGGGGCCCTGCTAGTAAGCCCACTGAAAAGAGAATGGAACAAAACCTGGACTCAGCCACACCTTCTCGTCGGCCCCACACGGAATACAGATCGAGAGTCCACACCCAAAAAAAAGATGACACAGCGGACAAATTTAAGGAATCTAAGCATTCTTATCAGAAGAAAGGACCCCACGACCATAAACATCAGGAGAGTGGGGATTACAGCTTTCATCAGAAGAAGAAGTCGTACCAAGAGGCAAATAGTCACAAGTCATCTCCATCGATCAAAATACGGCAATGGTCCGGTAACCCAAAATATCTAGTGTTAAACAGACGCACAGTGCTGAGACTGCTACATAGCATCTCCTCCCTAAGAAATCTAAAATCAGAAGACCTTACAACGGTGGAACCTTCCCACGAGGGACATAAGGCCTACTGCTTGTTATACATATCATCAGAAAATGTGACCACTTTGCTGGCAGCTGCAGCGGAGTCATTATACAAACAAGGGTTTGAGCTAACTCAACTTACACCTCCTAAAGTAGGCCACGAGAAGCCAAAGGTCCGCGTCATTGATCACAGACCAACAAATAAAGAACGTCGGCACCTTAGCCCAAGGGACGATTTGTCAAGTAAGCTATTAACAACCACCCAGGCGGATCAGGCACAATCGTCACCTAACGGGCAAGATATCCACCCCTGCAATTCAATAACGACAAAGGCGACTACTCTACTAGAGGACAATCAAAGGGCGACACAGGCAAGATCGAACTTCAACTCCACCACATGGGCCTGGTTACCCAAAGCTTTGACTACTCGTCTTCACAAATAGCCACCAGATGATACAAAAACTGTCCAAGCGCAACTTTCACTCTCCCTTGCGACCTGGAACACAAGAGGGTTTCTACACTTAACAACTCCCGGTGACATCAACCTAGGAGGATATGATATCCTTTGTCTTCAGGAAGTTTGGTTACAGTCTAAACCATCAGTGGATGGTTTTGAAATCGCCTTTGTAGAAGCATTAGCAGAAAACAAAGGAAGGCCTTCCTCAGGCCTAATTGTTGCAGTCCGGATGGGCGTGGGACTAGAAATAACAAAAATCATATTGAAGTCCCCTTACGTCATCGCGGTACTAATTTCCTGCCTGCGAAGAGAGTCCGCCGAGGACCAGTATACACGCACTTTTTTGATGGTGATGTATATTTATTAGAATCACAAAACGATGCAACAGACTTCACTATTTGACACAATGACTTCTACACTGGACTCAGTATATCTGGAGTTCGGGGTTTGTGACGTCATAGTATGCGGAGACCTAAATATCAAATGTCCAACCCCCAGCTCGATCGCCTCAAGTCCCGCACAGATCATTCCTTGCAGACAAGGTCTAGCTTGGCACAAGTTGATGTTGGCCAGGCAACTGTTTAACACTGCATTCACTCTGCCAGACTCCACTGCTTTACCTTCATGGAAACGAGGCATGGCCCATTCAACAATAGATTATATCTTCGCCTCTGAATTTTTGCTAGCAAGGCTGACAGATTTCAGCATTCGCCAGACTAATCAAAGAGACCACAATCTCCTGGTCGTTAAATGGGCGTTTACAAAACCAGCATTAGCCCATTACTCAGGTAGAATTGAACCGGAAGGAAAAGGCAACCGGGTTAGAGTTACAAAGGCAAACATTCGAGCATTTACTTCTTCATATGGAAGTGCGCAGGAGGCAGAGAAGGTTGACTACAGACCATTTTTGGAACCTCACAGAACCACGACAAAGAGCTCGAAGGGGACAAACACAAAACAAATCCACGCCCACAATTTCGATGCCCTCGTGGTGGCCCAGCGAAATCTCCTTCTTAAAGCAAAAAGGACGGCCCTGAGAAACAACACGCCCTCTAATAGGGCGTATGCAAAAGAGGCTTCGAGAGCCTATAAAAGCTGGCTACGGGAGCACCGTTTAATATTATACCAATAAGACTCCGAAAACATGTTGGAACAAATCCAAAAATCCAACTCTAGAGAGTTTTGGAGTTTGGTTAACCCACGAGCTAAAGAGACAGCCACAATGATGCTGAACAGCATTTCGGAAGCATCTTGGATTGAGTTCTACTCGAAACTCTTTTGCTCTCCAGACACGGCCGAGCTCCCTTTAACACCCCAGATAAGAGCACCATGGGTTGATCTTTCTGACAGAACTGAAATCTTGGACAAAATATCAAAACTGAAGAAATCAAGGGCCCCTGGCCCTGATGGTCTGTCAAATGAGAACGTGAAATCTGCACCAGAAGAATGGTCACACTTGCTGAGCTTAATTTTCTACAAATGTACAACCTTTTGCACAATCCCGCCTACCTGGACCTCAGCGATTATTATCCCTATATTTAAAAAAGGTAGGAAAGATGATCCTAGGAACTTTCGCCCAGTGGCCCTTCTCGACGTTATAGGGAAGATCTACGGCTCCCTTTTACTGGATCATTTCAACCAATGGGCAAAAAGTGCACCCTGTAACGATCATTTTCAATCTGGGTTTAAAAAGGGTGTAGGTACCAGCATAAACATTTTTATTCTCAACCTTTTGAAAGCCAAAGCCCGTGAATCCAACAGGAACCTTTATCTGGCATTTATAGACCTTTCCCAGGCCTTTGATCTTGTCAATCGCAGGAAACCCTGGGAGAAACTTACCAGATGGAACTGTCCACAGGAAATTCTAAACCCTATCAAGGCTCTCCACGCTTCCACTTCGGTACAGGTACGACTGAACACGAGAGACCTGCTTTCGTCAGCTATAACTACTGACAGAGGGGTCAAACAGGGCTGCCCTTTAGCACCAGCCCTCTTCCTCGCATATTTTGGAGACTAAAAAGAAACCACAATTGGTTTACGAGCATTTCCTCCAGAATTAAGCAAAGAGAAGATCCCGAGACTTTTGTACGCAGATGATCTTATCCAATTGGATCAGACCCCAATCGGCTTACAACGCCAGCTGTCTGCATTGAACACTTACACAGTCTCTAATGACTTAGAGATAAACAAACAGAAAACAAAGATCATGGTGTTTGGAAAAAAATCTCCAAAGGAAAAAGAAGAACTCGTGGATCCTGACAGGAAACAAAATTGAACAAGTGACAGAATTTAAATACCTAGGAGTCCTTATTGACTCCACAGCGAAAGATACAGCGATGCAACGCCATCTTGTGGAAAAAATGAAAATACTAGTTTCTCAAGCGAAAATACTCAACAAAAAATATGGTCGCTTCTCACTGATGCCCCACTTAAATTCTACCAGGGCAAAGTTATTCCAGCTATCACTCATGGAGCCGACGCAATGCCATCTTTACCCCATTCCCTATGGGCTAGATTGGAGAGTCTCTTTTGGCGCTCAGTCCTGAACTTACCATCCTCGACTCCGATCACCTTGATAAGACGCAAACTCTCCCTCTCCTCTCTAGTCCCAATAGTCAAAAGGTTGTCAGTCATGCTGTACAGGAAGATCAAAGATCCTACTTCCGCTGCAATTTTTTTGATGGTTCAGGCTGAGATGAACCTACACAACTCAACTTTACTCTCCAAATGGGAGCTTATGTGCGTACATCAACTTGAAAATTGCAGCAGCTCGATGGAAGAACTGATGGGTAATCCAACAAAAACTAAAGCACGAATTGAAGAAATGGATTGGATAAGTACATTGGACAAGGCATCTGAGTACAAACGTGCTACCCATTTACCTCCACCATGTAGAAAATTGAACATAATTCAACCTTTTCTGATAAAACACCCAAGCAGAAAAACTCAGAATACACTTCTTCGTGCGAGGTTAAACTTATTACCTACAAACGAAATTCTACATTCAAGAGGTCTTTCACCATCTAACACCTGCCGCTTTTGTAACGACCCCGACCAACCAGAAACATTAAGTCATCTCTTGCTATTGTGTCCAAGTACAGACAAATTCAGATCCCCATATATATTGCATCATCTAAAGAATGCCTACCTGAGGGAAGAGGATCTCTGGTGGAAGCGCTTAATAGGAGGCTTGAGACCTTCCTGGACCATTGCAGCCACAAACTTTTTAGATCAGATCTTTGTACAAGCAGCACTGCAACCTCCCCAGAATGGGTTAACACAAACAGATTGTGGGGAGTGATCCTCCTCTGTCCTGTTCTTTTGCCTTCGTCCTCACTTTTACGATCTGTGTTTCCACCCTGGCTTTCATTGTTTACCAGTTCTTCAGTTTTACCTTCTATCTTTACTTTTTCTACTCCTATTTTTGCTTTTACCTTCGCTTTTACTTTCAAAATCTTATGTTACCTTCTTCTTTTTTGTCGTTATTCACAACCTTCTGTCCTGTTCATCTTCTTGTAAAAATCACTTCGGTAATTATATACTCGTAATAAATAAAAAAAATTTTAAAAAAAGAAAGCACAGAATTTCTCTGTTGCCAGGGACTCCAGTCCTTGTGCATGTTGCACTGAAGGGATTTCAAAGAAGGTAGCAGGCGCTCCTCTCCAGAAAGAACATGGCATGATAACCTGTTCTGAGATGAGAGTTTGCAGCACACGCTTTTTGCTCACTGTACCTTTCACAGATGGGAAATATACATTTGCATATCAGTCTTTGTCCCGCCCACATGGGAAGTACATCACTGAAATGCTATGGCAATTCCTCTCTGAACAAGAGTACCAAAAGCAACCCCATACACGTGTTTCAGCCTTGTTGGGCCTCATCAGTGACGTGAAGCTTTGTCTCTCTGAGCACAGTGAGCAAGGAGTCCACGTCTGGTTGCCCCCAGGTAACGCAGGGTGACCAACCCCAAGTTCCTTGCAAACATTTCAAAGAAGGTAGCAGGCGCTCCTCTCCAGAAAGAACATGGCATGATAACCTGTTCTGAGATGAGAGTTTGCAGCACACGCTTTTGCACTGAAGGGAATTTACAACCTTCTCCTTCAAGATATTCATATCTATATGGAACCAGATGTACAGAAAAATACAGGTACCACAACAGAGGAGTAGGGGCGGGAAAGACTTCAAGTCAGTCTTGCTGCTAAAACCTAGAAACTATGGACTTATATGCAACACCCGAAGAACATCTGTTCTAGCTATGTATGAAATGAACAAGACAGAGCTACCATGGACTGAGAGCAGTTTATTTGTTTTGTTGCTGCATAGGAACCGTTTTACATCTATGTACCTATGTTTATACATATATATGTAAGTGCATAATACATTTTAAGAGAAGGGGTTTTCCCAGCAGGGCTTGCTGCCATTTACTAAAGAAAGGGACCCACATGATCCAAAGGAGGCTCAAGAAAACAGGTGTACCCAGTAGTGCCTGTTTCTGAATAAGCACCTGATGCACAAGATACATATGAAGTTAAGGAAAACAGGTGAGACCAAATGGCCAGGGAATAGCCTAAAGGTGAAGAACATATTAAAGCAGAAAGCTATCCACATTAATGTCCAAATATCAGCATAGCTCAATACTACATACCTACGACATGCTGGAAGGAGGGTAGGCACATGTAAAACTGCCTCCAGCGGAGACAGGCAAAACAGAAAGTCTTGCTGAGTCAAAGGTGCTTTTAAACCCAGCTTAGAAGAATAGCCTAAAAAAAATGAAGAGCAAATGTTTGTAGGGGCTTGTGGTCTCAAGTCAAAGAGTAAGAACTGTGATGAGGAAGCTGGACGAGCAGTTAATGTTGCAATTCACAAGTAATAAGGGTTGGCATAAGGGAGTACATTTAGCCAGCACAAGCTGGTCTGTGCTGTTAAGCTATGCACTAGTTGCCAGTGGTTACAGAGGTCATAGTTTAGAACAACTCTGATTGCCTAGTAAAATCATCCAGATTAATGTCCTATTAACTCTGGTTGGTTATTAAGGCCTTCAATGATAATGGACCCACCTACTTCTCTTTTGCAGTGTTTACCAATTTACCATTTTGGAAAACATGTGGAAAACCCTTTCGTGATGCCAAAGTAAATCAGCATGGGTGGGACAATAGATTGTGCCACTTTGATCATCAGAGTCTCACTTGTCAATGGTCATGGCATGGTGTGATTGTTTAGTGCAGCTAGTGTGACAAACATTCTCAAGATAACGGGCCTCACTACAAGTACAGTGGTGAAGGAAAAGACTCTGTTAGCACTGCGTTACTGCAGTATTACTGCACCGCCGTACAACGCTGGTGGTGAGGCAGAGAAAAAACCTCCAGCCAAGAGGTAATTATGCCACCTTGCTGCCATAAATCGGCAGAATTATCACCAGCAGAATTACCCCCATTGGTAATTCTGCTCAAATCCCATGGAGTCCATAAATGAGGACTAACATTGCCATACCACCACTCATAATCCAGCGGTAATTCTGCCCGACCAGGAGGCAGTAACAGTAATTCCGTTTGGCGCTATTCTGACAGATTTACTACTGGAATACGGCCAAATTTGTAATGAGGCTCTATATATGTTAAACTTGTATGTCCTGTGACACACATGGAATGTTAATCCTGGCTGGAGCATGTGTTGTATTTTTGGTGCTCAGTGGATTGAGTGAAATGCACACAAAGTTTAGAGTCATGTAGCAAACTGCCCATAGGCATTGTAAGGTTAGATTTATCTCAAGGTTTTGTTAAGAAAATGGTGTAAGCTAGAAAAAGCAACATTAATGCACTTAGAATCAGCACAAAACATTGCCACATAATAAGCAATACAAAATGATCTGAATTAATGTCGGGGTGCAGGGCCAAAGCTAATGAGGGTAGGGGTGGTTGCAGGGACTGGCAAGCCAATGTGTTTGTTTGCCTCCCCCAAGTTCCCCAAGTGGTGGGCAGGCACAAACCAGGATAGCCAATTGTTTGCAGAAATACACCCTACTTATAACAATTGAGCAATGTAATGCCAGGCAGCAGTCTCTGTGACCAGAAGAGATGAAAAGTAAAGTATCAGCTCAAAACCTTTATCTCTAATGGTCTGCTTGATAAACAGCTATTGCATGGCTAAATGGAGTAGGCACTATCATGTGAACTTCCTGCGAGACATGTACTCCTCTTATTTACAGCCATCCCTGGGTGTTACCTAAACATTATGTGAGAAACCTGATGGTATTCTTCCACCTACTACCTTGGGATCTTCCATTCAGGTAGCCAGGGAAGGGACATTTCTTTTGGGTCCCGACCTTGGGGGTGGAAAAGTGAGGGAGGATTGCCTGAGTGACGGGTCATGAGGGATTAGGAGGAGGATGCCCAAAGGTGAGACATGGTATTCCCCATTCCCAATAATACCCCAACCTACTCTCCCTCAGCCTTCATGGGATATTTTCAATCTCACCCCGTCTCCCCTTCCCATTTACAGAAGATACTGAGATGAGAAGGAGGCAACTAAGAGTAGTAAAGATTGCCCATAGAAACAATATAGGGAAAGCAAGGGAAACCTACTATAGAAAGAACTCAAGTTGTCCCACTAATAGAGTCGGACAGTCAATAATGACCATTCACACCTGACTCCACTTGACTTTTTTTTCAACTATAAAAGGTATGGTTTTTCACAAGGAGGAGAGCGAGCTGGGGATGCAGTCCGTAGCTGAGAAGCTAAGAAGCAGAAAGCAGCAGGAGTGGAAGCCAGGAGGAGAACGGCGTGCTAGGAAGCCGTGCCTCCAAGGAGCCAAAACTAAGCAGCCTGTATCCTGCTAGTGGCATTCAGCAGAATGCTCATTCCCTTGGGACGTGTGCCGGTCCCAAGGGCATCTGAGGGGCAGGTGGTGAGACCCTGATCTGAACCCTGTGTATCCGGATGGGACAGCTTATCAACACAACGCTGCCAGGTGAGTGAGACAGAGAAACTCGGGAGCAGCATTTGACTGAAGCCGAGCAGGAGAAAGACACAGGGCCTCATCACGAGTTTGGTGGTAGCCCTTAAATGCGGCGGTAACGCTGTTACCGCCGCATTTAAGGGTCCGCCAAATCACAGCTTTGGGTGATTTCCCCCCCAGCTCTGAGCTGAGGGGAAATCTGCAGAGAATTTACCGCCGGCAGGACATCCGGTGGCGGTAAAAGCGCAAAATTTCCACATAGAGCCCAATGGGGAATGGGGAATTCCCGAATGGGCTCAATGGGGAATGGGCAATACCCGTTCCGCCAAACTCTAATAGCGCCAGTGGGTTTGGCGGTAGGGGTAATAACACCAGCGCTATTAGCGCCGGTGTTACCGCCCAACTCGTGATGAGGCCCACAGTGTTAAAAAGTGAGATAAACTGTATAAAGGACAAAAAAGTGTAAGAAATAATCAGAATAAGAGAAATAGAAAGAAGGAAGTTGTGCTAGTGGTGTGCAAGAAACGTAAAGTGAAATAAAGGCATTTGAACCATGCAAAGAAGGCAAGGGGAATAAAGACTTATAAAGAATGCTGAGGGTGCACATAAAGAGAGGACAGTGTGTCAAGCGTGCAGGAAACACAAGAAGTGTGCAAGAGGCACGATAAGAAAGCAATGGAAGGTGCAAGAGTGCACTTTGGAAATAAAGCAAAGCAAAGGGAAGGTGCAAGTGTGCATGAGGAACAAGCAAAGGAGAACAAGTGAGATGCAGGAAGAACCTGAAGGTGAAAGGTTTAGAAGAAGAAGCAAGAAATAAAGAGAGGTGTAACACATCGGAGTGGTCACGCCTAGGAGGAGTAAGGAACCACGTTGTTTCGGAAAGTCTCTGATTGTACCCCACAAGTGAAGTGTGTATGAAAGAACTGTATCTGAAAGGAGAAGTACATCCTGGCAAAATGAACTTGTGTGTTAAACCAAAAGGGGAAGGGAACCCTGAGAGGCCTGACATGGAGGAAAATCTATTATTTCATGACAGTGAAGGAAAAGCAAAGTGCATCCTGACAAACTGAATTTTCAGTTGGAAACTGAAAGGGGCCTGAGCTTGGGGAAGGGAATCCTGAGAGGCCTAACAAAGTTGTAGACATGTTTTTTTGTTGAAAGGGTTTAAGCTTGGTAAAGGGACCACTGAGAAGTTTAAAAAGGAACTGTCATATTTATTTTGTGGTGTTTGGAACTTGAACAAGTTGAAGCTTAGGGAAGGGAACCCAAGGAACTAAATACGCTGAAAGCATTTGAAGAAATTGCAAGGGCTCTATGGAGAAGGTTAAGAATCGCCCTTTTTGATTGGCCAAACTACACCTTGTGAAAAGACCACCTGAAACCAACCTTGCTTTCTTAATTTGTGTTGTCTGTTTTCTTCCTTTTTAAATACTTCTTATCACATTTTTGTAAAGAGTGAGGGCAAGCATAGGTTTAGACACAGACAGACTTTTATTTTGTACTATCATACATCGACAGCCTTTGGAAACAGCAGTTAAGGGCACCATCCAATTAGAGTTAGGGCCAGTTAGGCATTACACAAACCCTTCAACCTTAGTAAATAAAGGTTTTGAAACTAACATCTTTGAGTCTGTCAGGGTAATTCATAGAATTTCGCAGAAAAGTGTCGCAAGCGGCTGGCGCAGAGTGTCCGCGTGCGATTGTCTGCGCCAGGCACGTGCGCTAAAACCGATTTCCGCGCACAGCGTATTCATGGATTTTAGGCTCCCAAACCAGCCGTGGTGCAGAGAATTGCAGCGACCCTGCAGCAGCGCCAGTAACGCCCCAAAGAACGCCCTCGCGCAAGGAAAACCCATCAAAATCGCTAAATCATCGCAAAGGGCTGCGCTAACCCTGGACCAGTTCACCGGGCTGGCAAACAGCAAACGCCAAGCGGGGAACGTGTATTTCAGGGGTGCGCGGGAAGTTCCACACGCGATTGGCCCAGTGCAAGCAAGGTATGTGTATTTCAGGGGTGCGCGGGAAGTTCCACACGCGATCGGGCCTGGGGGAGCGGGCTACGTGTATTACAGGGGTTCGCGTGAACTTCCTAACGCGATCGGGCCTGGGGGAGCGGGCTACATGTATTTCAGGGGTTCGCGTGAAGTTTCTCACGCGATCAGGCCTGGGGGAGCGGGCTACGTGTATTTCAGGGGTTCGCGTGAAGTTTCTCACGCGATCGGGCCTGGGGGAGCGTTCTACATGTATTACAGGGGTTCGCGTGAACTTTCTCATGTGATCGGGCCTGGGGGAGCGGGCTACTTGTAAATCAGGGGTTCTCGTGAAGTCTCTCACGCGATTGGCCCCGTGCAAGCAGGGTACGTGTATTCCAGGGGTGCGCGGGAAGTTCCACACGCGATTGGCCCCGTGCAAGCAGGGTACGTGTATTCCAGGGGTGCGCGGGAAGTTCCACACGCGATTTCAGCAGGGTACGTGTATTCCAGGGGTGCGCGGGAAGTTCCACACGCAATTTCAGCAGGGTATGTGTATCCCAGGGGTGCGCGGGAAGTTCCACACGCGATTCCAGCAGGGTACGTGTATTTCAGGGGTGCGTGGGAAGTTCCACACGCGATTGGCCCCGTGCAAGCAGGGTACGTGTATTCCAGGGGTGCGCGGGAAGTTCCACACGCGATTTCTGCAGGGTATGTGTATCCCAGGGGTGCGCGGGAAGTTCCACACGCGATTTCAGCAGGGTATGTGTATTTCAGGGGTTCTGGGGAGTACTACACGTGAATTGGCCGTGTGGGTCCTCCCAGGTGTACGCTCCACAACCTCCACGGACCCTGCAGGCAGCCCACACCACGGGGGACTACCCTGCACCCCTGCTCATGTCCCGCAGGCAGCCCATCCACCATGGGCATGCCCCCCAGCCAACCCACATGTCACCTTGCACTACTGATCAACAATGCATGTCTCCCACCACCCCCACCCCCCAGCAGTGCAGGGGCACCCTCCACCAGGCCCCCACTCATGTCCCCCTGCACCCCCACCCCCCAGCAGTGCAGGGGCACCCTCCACCAGGCCCCCACTCATGTCTCCCACCACCCCCACCCCCCAGCCACCATGGGCACCCTCCACCAGGCCCCCACTCATGTCCCCCTGCACCCCCAACAGTGCAGGGGCACCCTCCACCAGGCCCCCACTCATGTCCCCCTTTACCCCCACCCCCCAGCAGTGCAGGGGCACCCTCCACCAGGCCCCCACTCATGTCTACCACCACCCCCACCCCCAAGCAGTGCAGGGGCACCCTCCACCAGGCCCCCACTCATGTCTCCCACCACCCCCACCCC
This sequence comes from Ambystoma mexicanum, assembly GCF_040938575.1. Taxonomy (NCBI): domain Eukaryota; kingdom Metazoa; phylum Chordata; class Amphibia; order Caudata; family Ambystomatidae; genus Ambystoma; species Ambystoma mexicanum. Next base: position 1,102,185,775 of record NC_090924.1, on the reverse strand, counting down.
CCTGCCACCATGGGCAGCCTCCACCAGGCCCCCACTCATGTCCTCCTGCACCCCCACCCCTCAGCAGTGCAGGGGCATCCTCCACCAGGCCCCCACTCATGTCTCCCACCACCCCCACCCCCCTGCCACCATGGGCAGCCTCCACCAGGCCCCCACTCATGTCCCCCTGCACCCCCACCCCCCAGCAGTGCAGGGGCACCCTCCACCAGGCCCCCACTCATGTCTCCCACCACCCCCACCCCCAAGCAGTGCAGGGGCACCCTCCACCAGGCCCCCACTCATGTCTCCCACCACCCCCACCCCCCAGCAGTGCATGGGCACCCTCCACCAGGCCCCCACTCATGTCCCCCTGCACCCCCACCCCCCAGCAGTACAGGGGCACCCTCCATCAGGCACCCACTCATGTCCCCCTGCACCCCCACCCCCCAGCAGTGCAGGGGCACCCTCCACCAGGCCCCCACTCATGTCTCCCACCACCCCCACCCCCCTGCCACCATGGGCAGCCTCCACCAGGCCCCCACCCATGTCCCCCTGCACCCCCACCCCCCAGCAGTGCAGGGGCACCCTCCACCAGGCCCCCACTCATGTCTCCCACCACCCCCACCCCCCTGCCACCATGGGCAGCCTCCACCAGGCCCCCACCCATGTCCCCCTGCACCCCCACCCCCAAGCAGTGCAGGGGCACCCTCCACCAGGCCCCCACTCGTGTCTCCCACCACCCCCACCCCCCAGCAGTGCATGGGCACCCTCCACCAGGCCCCCACTCATGTCCCCCTGCACCCCCACCCCCCAGCAGTGCAGGGGCACCCTCCACCAGGCCCCCACTCATGTCCCCCTGCACCCCCACCCCCCAGCAGTGCAGGGGCACCCTCCACCAGGCCCCCACTCATGTCTCCCACCACCCCCACCCCCCTGCCACCATGGGCAGCCTCCACCAGGCCCCCACTCATGTCCCCCTGCACCCCCACCCCCCAGCAGTGCAGGGGCACCCTCCACCAGGCCCCCACTCATGTCTCCCACCACCCCCACCCCCCCTGCCACCATGGGCAGCCTCCACCAGGCCCCCACTCATGTCCCCCTGCTCCCCCACCCCCCAGCAGTGCAGGGGCACCCTCCACCAGGCCCCCACTCATGTCTCCCACCACCCCCATCCCCAAGCAGTGCAGGGGCACCCTCCACCAGGCCCCCACTCATGTCCCCCTGCACCCCCACCCCCCAGCAGTGCATGGGCACCCTCCACCAGGCCCCCACTCATGTCTCCCACCACCCCCACCCCCCTGCCACCATGGGCAGCCTCCACCAGGCCCCCACTCATGTCTCCCACCACCCCCACCCCCCAGCAGTGCATGGGCACCCTCCACCAGGCCCCCACTCATGTCCCCCTGCACCCCCACCCCCCAGCAGTGCAGGGGCACCCTCCACCAGGCCCCCACACATGTCCCCCTGCACCCCCACCCCCCAGCAGTGCAGGGGCACCCTCCACCAGGCCCCCACTCATGTCTCCCACCACCCCCACCCCCCTGCCACCATGGGCAGCCTCCACCAGGCCCCCACTCATGTCCCCCTGCACCCCCACCCCCCAGCAGTGCAGGGGCATCCTCCACCAGGCCCCCACTCATGTCTCCCACCACCCCCACCCCCCAGCCACCAGGGGCAGCCTCCACCAGGCCCCCACTAATGTCTCCCACCACCCCCACCCCCCAGCCACCATGGGTAACCCCCACCAGGTCCTCACAATCCCCAATCATGTGCGTAATGGTCAGCCTCCACAGCCAAAAAGCCCTACCAAGTAACCCATTCACCCACATGGAAATGGAAATCACATGTTACACCCCCAATGTACATGAAGCTAATGAAGCCATGTCTGTCACACACAATGGTTGCAATTGAATGGGAAAACACCCAACATGACATGCATGAAACCAATGAGATGATACCACACAGTGAAGTATGCAAACAAAATTGTATTGAAAAAAATAAGAATGCTAAAGAAAGAAAACAAACGACAATGTGAATGACAAAAAATAAGCTGCATGTCCGTATGAAAAAATAAAACTTGAAATCCAAATCGAAAAAAATTTAGTCCAAAGTCAAATGTAAAAAATTCTCCATTCAATAAAGAACTATGTACAAAAATAACAAGGGTCCATGAGCCCAACTGAACAAAGGAAACCTACTAAAAAACCTACCTAAAAATCAACTATATACAAAAAGTGGAGCAGTGTCCGTCGACTCCAAATCATAATACGAAAGAAAGGAAACCTAAAACTAAAGAACTATATAGAAAGGCGGCGGGCAAGTCCAGCGGCTCACTCTGTGGTGTCCCGGGCCGGGGCATCATCGAACTCCTGTTCGATGTCCCGGAGGCGGTCCAGTTCCAGGGCCCCGAGGGTCCACAGGGACGACGCTGTGTCCTCCTCCAACCCCCTGCGGATTGCCTCGAGGCACTCGGCCCGCCTCAGGGCCCTCCGCATGGAGTTCTCCGCCCTGACCATTGTGAGCCGCGCCTCTTCCGCCCGCCGCCGCTCCGCACCTATGGCGTGGCCCAACCGCTGCCACACGGAAGACACTCTCTGTCCTGGGTCCCCCTGCCCTCTGGCCGATGCCTGCCCCTCCGATGTCGAAAGCCCCGAGCCTTCATGGCTCCCACCATGTTGCTGCTGCTGCTGCTCTGCCTCTGCCCGTGCACTGCCTCCTGCTGCCTGCACATCCTCCGCCGGCTGGGGTGCACTTGTTGATGTGGCCACCCCTGCTGGACCACCGACTCCCGACTGTGGCAGGGATGCCTCCTCCACCAGCCTGGCCGCACCGTCAGAGGCAGCTCCACAGGGCACCCAGGTGACTGATGGGTGGGAAGATGGCACAGCGGACGACTGGCGCGTAGGGGGTCCAGTTGAGGAGGGGGTCGGAGCAAGCCCCATCAGACAGCGGAATCCGGCCTGGGTGACCTGTCCCAGCAGGCTGACGTGGTCAACGAGCCATTCGAGATGACGTGCAGTCTCCCCATGAAAAGACTGCAGGTCACCTCGCATGGCCCGTTGACGCAACGCCACACCAGCCAGGACAGGCTCAACCCGGACCTGGAAGGCCACGTCTGCAGGCAGAGGAAGGCCAGTTGACGTCAGCTCATCCTCTGCCTGAAAACGGGTCTGGACGTAGGCATCCCTGCTGGTGCAAGATGATGCAGGGACAGGATTGGGGACAGGATTGCACACAGGCACCTCCGCGGCCGCCTGTGCTGCCTCCTGTCCCTGGTCCTGCACTGCACCACTAGCACCAGTGGGATCCCCACCTCCGGACCCCGTCTCTGGTGCTTGCGCGGCCCCCTCCTCCACCAAACCCCCCACCAACCTGGATGACTCCGTGCCATCTTCCCCCGTTGGGCCCTGTGGGGTCCCAGCTGCCCCTTCTGCTGCCGAGGAGTCCAACTGCAACCTCCGCCTCTTGGACCTCCCCCCTGCAGCTGCGGCCTGGGACGCGGCACCAGACTCCTCACTCCCTGACGAGATGACAACACGGGAGGGGAGCCGGGCCTTGCGTCTCCGGCTGGCGGTCGGATCCCCGCCACTGTGCTCCACAGCACCTTCTCCGCCCTCTTCATCAGTTGACGCTGCAGACAGGGAGAAACAAAACACAGGCATCAGGGCACTGTACAATGGACACATACACGCATGACAATTGCACAGGAGTGGCATTGGCAAACCTCAGACATGTCATCACAATCCCCAACACACATGTCATTGCAACTGGCACACATGAGCCATACCACAGCCATATCGCAACTGCCACCACCATCCCTACACATACAACAGCATCAGCAGCCAAAGGGGAGCCAGACATCACATGCAACACAGGAAGTGCACCACACATGTACACACACCACCACACTTGCATGCATGTCCACACCTCTGCCAAGTGTCGCACTGTTCAGACGGGCATCCATGTCACATCTGCCAATCAGGCTTCCACATACCGCTGTCACATGCATCCATGTTGCATCACTTTTGCACCCTTGTCAAATACACACACATGCACATGTACACAGTGCTCATACATGCAGCCGAAAACAACAGACATGCCTGACATCACAGACATGTCTACTTACATACACATTCATCCAAACATGTGTGCACGCACAACTGCATTTGCCATGCAAGCCTACACACACAAGCACCATCCATGTCTCACACATTACAGCCCTCGCATGTGTCAGCCCCATGGCCCAGTACACCCCCACCCATACTCGACCCCATACAAACAGATGTGCAACCGGCACAATGGCGAATGATCACCACAATCACTGCTCACAATCAGGATGCATGTACACTCACCGCTCGACTCCAGACGGGTCTGCTTCTCTAGGACCTGGACGTGGAGCGCTGGGGATATGTGTTCCAGGACCGCCATCTGTTCTTCCGACAAGTGGCCCCGGCGCCCCTTGGCATCCGCTGCCTTCAAGAGGCGCCGGGCCTTGTTCAGGGTCCTGGACATGAAGTCCTCCCAGCGCTTCCTGACATGTTGTAAGTCCCGGACTGCCACCCCCTCCGCGTTGATGGCAGTCACGATTTCAGTCCAGATCCGAGTCCTTCCTTCCTTGTCGGCGCGGGAACTTCCGAAGAGGGCATCATACTGCCCCAGGACTTCCTCCACCAGGACACCAACTTCGGTGGCACTGAAGCTGGTGCCCCTCTGCCTCTCTGGCCGGGGGTTGTCAGTGGTCACAGATGGTGTTTGCCCCGACATGACAACCCCAGAGGCAGGAGTGGGTGTGCAACTGGGTCCTGGGGCTGGGCTGTGGAGCGATGGTATACCAGTCGGGAGTCTTCGGTTCCAGCAGGGGTGGTCACAGCAACAGCACCGCTGGCTGATGTGCAGGCAGCAAATGGCAGTGCACGTGGGCAGCAGGCAGTTAGGCAGCAGCAGATGGCAGGTGGGAGCGTGCTCGGGGCTCTGGGGGGCAGTAGTTCGGCCTTCTGGGCAGGAGCGTGGTCTTCCGTGTGCTTACGCGTGGCCGGCTTGGTACGGAGTGATTTGGCACGTGAAAATCCTGCACGTCAGCGTGAAAACCGAGGAAAGGCCCTTAGCCCGTAAGCGCGTCAGCACGCATACGCGATTCTATTGGACCAAAGGCCCTCAGTGCGTAAGCGCGTCTGTGACGTGAGCCGCACGGGTGTTTCCCACACAGCACGTGATGACAGAGCACACGTGGAAAGACTGCACGTCAGAGTCTCATTGCGTGTGATTGGTGGAAATGGCCGTACACGGGCCGTACACGCAGAAGTGACAAAGCGTGTAATTGGTGGAAATGGCCCTAGCGCGTAGACGCCGCGTAAGTGACGCTGGACGTGTGGGCCTGTATAAAAGGTACGCGTAGAACACCATTTCCTTGTATGTGCTTTTCGTGGAGAGCGAGTGGGTGAATTCTGTACTTCTTGTCGGTTTACTTCACGGTGTTTCAAGTTCGTATTCCCTGTTACCTCTGACAGATTTTTCTCCTTTTACTCTTTTACTGGTTTACCTGGGCCTGTTCCCTCAAACAGTGTTCCCTTCTACTGTTGCCCTGTCTCCTCAGACAGCGTACAAATCTTCTTTTGGCGGGGGTGTTGCCAACCAAACGCGCTCCTTTTACACGCTCGTTTACCAGGCAGACGGTGAGTCACGCACGTATCTAACATCTGTGCTTGCCCTGTGTGTAGCCTACCCCTTCAGAGGTCATTCTAGGCTGCGTGTGACACGCATACGTTCATTCTAGTGTTACTGGGTGCCACAGCGTAGTGCAGGTTTTTCTTTCTGCACACGTGGTCTAGGAGGGGTTGCGTGCACGTCATCTCCCTTTTTTGGGGCTCCTGTGCGTAGCGTGACCCGTCATCTTTCCCCAGGGGTTACAATCAGCCTTGCAAGAGCACTAGGGTACAATTACCATCTGGTACCCAACCCCTTTGACCCCCAATTGCCCAGGACTATATTTTACTGCCACTCCCATACGCACATTAACATCAGTGCCATGGCTGGGAGGCGAGGATTCCGTAAGGGTGGCAAAGGTGGAAGAGCCACAAGTGGTGGCCGTGGTGGATCCGGTAGGGGACGTGGTCATTACTTGCAGGGTGAGCCTGTCCCCCCATGTGTGGAGGACCAGTCAAGGGCACCCATAATACCCCCCCCTCCGTTGAGGCTGATGTGGCTGACACCATCCATGCTCAACCCTTGTTGGACCAGCCCATTGTGGCACCAGACCTGGCTGACTCCATGGCTGACTTCCAGGTCAGCAGGCCTATGACACGTGCGCTGGTGCACGTTGATGTCACAATGCCACGTGCATCTGGGGCAGCAAGGTCATCTGCTGCACCAAGTAGGCAGGGCGGAGAGGCTGCAGGGGCAGCTGCGGCTCCATCCACCCCAGCCCTCACACACCCAGCCCGGACAGTGTCGGTCCTAGTCCATGCTGCTGATATACCCCCTGACACCATCACACTAGAGCCAATGCCTGCACCAACTCCCATGCTGAGTGTGCAATCCCACACTCCTGATACAGAGTCCACCAGGGCTCCTGCCCCTAGTGTCCAGAGCGCCGCAGGACACTCAGGATCACCACCACCTTCCAAGCGGAAGAGGAAGAGTGCTCGTCCGGCACAGGCTGATGCCCCAGACACGGCTACACAGTCCGGCCCGTCCAGGAAGCCCAGCTTCACGGATGACGAACTGAATGCACTTGTCGAGTATGTGTCCACACATGACAACGAGATGGTCATTGTTGCAGGATCCAAGACCACACCTGCACAACGCCAGGCACACTGGCAGACCGTTGCGGACATCGTAAGTGCCCTTGGAATCGTGAGGCGCACAGCCAATGATTGCTATAAGCGCTGGAATGACCTAAAGCGCAGGGCAAAGAGTAAGCTGGCCTCAAGTCATGCCGCAACTCTAGTGACTGGAGGTGGGTCTCCAGTAGCAGACATGGAACTCACTACACATGAGTCAGTCGCTGGGACCTACGTCACGGAGGAACAGATCCAAGGCGTGGGAGATTTGGCTGATTACGAGGCATTGTCCGGTGAGTGCACATGCATGTGTGTGTCATCCATGTGCATGGTGTGTGTGAGGGCTTCTGTTTGTGTGCCAGGTGAGAGTGTGTGCGCCTGAGTCGTATGGGTCAGCCATGTGCTTCATGCAATACATCCAGCGCATCTGCATTTGCCCATAGCTGTATCCCTTCTGCCAACAGTAGACATCTAGCCCAACTACATGCCAGTTGCCCTTGAAGTGTCACCTTGCCACAACATAGTTGCAAAATTTTCCACTGTTCATTTAGTCAGATTTCTTACATTCCACCACTTTTACTAGGCATGTCGCAGTCCTCTAGTCACATGTCTGACATGGCTATGGTAAAGTGGAGTGACTTTGCTACCTGGATATCATTTGTTCAAACATGTCCCTGTGCAATTTGACCATTTCGGACTGGCAGCTCCAGGTGAGGAATCTGACCTGTTTGAATTAGAAAAGCTATTACATGCGGGAACTGGACACAATGAATAGGTGCTGGCCTCCTCTCCATCTTCACTCAATAGCAATGGTACATGCCATCTGTGTGATGGCATGTGTGTTTCACCTGCCAATCACAGGCCAATGTGTGATGCCACTGCCAGGCAGCATGCAGAAAATTTGTTCATCTTCAATCTTGGTGCCATCAGTGTGTGCCATTTGCATGCCCTTCATACGCAGTGAGGGTGCATGCATGGGAGGGTTTTAGTCATGTGGGACATGTGTCAAACAAGTACTGGTTCTCTTGCTTCTCAGCCCTCATTGTGTGCCATGGTGCTAATGCCTGTTTCCATTTCTTTGTTTTTATGTCTTTGCAGGGGAAGACGCACCTGATACTGCTGGGGTTGTGGAGATGGTGCAGACCCAGGAGGGGTCCGAGTGCCGACCAACCACCAGTGAGGGACGTGGTGTGGTGGTGGGTGAGAACCCACAAGTGCTGCCGGTCGTGCTCTCAAGGGGTGTCTCTGGCTGCACCTCCCCCGAGCTGTACTCAGGTGTTGATTCGGATGAGACCTACGTGCCGTCGCAGGTGAGTGTTCCAGGGAGGGATTCTGTTCTGTCTCACCCACCTGCACCAGGGTCAGAACCCTCAATGGGGATGTCAGTGTTGGCAGCTACGCCTTTGGTGGTTACGGATGCAGGGTCACACTCTGCGACATCTGATCCTGTTCCTGGGCCAGCAGATCAGAGGGGGAATGCAGTCCTGCAGCCTCAGGCAGTGCCGGCACAGCAAGGCGCAGTTCGCCTTGCCCCAGACAGGTGTGGTGCCCGCCGACGTGGTGGCCGTACGCCACCTGGCAATACCGCATGGGAGCAATCCATTTACGGTATGGCAACCCAACAGGCAGCATCATCAGAGATGATGGCTCAGGCCATGGATAGGGTGGCCACTTCCATTGTCCCCCCTGAAAGGCTGATGGAGCGACTAGAGCAGGCAACCGACTCCATCTGACAGTCACACAGGGAGGACATGTTGGGGTCCAACAGGGACAGGCGGGCGGCACTGGCGACTCTGCAGGAGGCCATCTCCATTGAGTCCCAGGGCCACAGGGAAGCCCTGAGGCAGGAGTTCCTTCACCTCAGGACGACTCTTGTTGAGCTTGAGGCTTCTACACACCAAAGGACAGAACAGCAGCTGGAGCGTCTCACCCGTACGCTCTCAGCTGAGATGCAGGCAACGAGGGCGGAGGTCCGGGCATCCCGTGAGTTGTTGCATGGGGACCTCCGCACACTCATCCTCCAGAACCAGACCTACCACACCCGCATGCTTGCAGCCATGGAGGAGCAGACTAGGGCCTTGCGTGGGCTGCCTCCCATAGTGCAACCACCTCCAGATGCAGCTGCACAGGGTGATAATAGCGACAGCAGTGATACTCCCACAATAGGGTAGCCGTGTGGGCCATGAGCCCATGGAAGTGTTTTTTTTTCCCAGGATCCACGCAGGTGGGTTCTGGTGTGCATCCTGTCCTCGGACCTCCTGGGTGGCCTCCCCAACCCCCCCGGGCCCTTCAATGGCCATTTTTATTTTTTTTTTATTTTTGTTTTTATTTTTATTTTTATTTCTTTTATTCCCAATTTTTTTGGGACGATTTGTTGGCTTCCGTGGTTCCTGTGGGCATATGCTGCATTGTGGCTGGGCACATGCAGGCTTATAATGTATTTGGTTCAGATGCTTGGGTTTGAGTCACACACACCCCTCCTGCTTCCCGTTTCCATGGGCTTGCAAAGGGTGTGCCCAAGTGACAGTGAATTACACAGTGACGTTGGACTCCCATGAGCTGTGTGGGCAGTCTGTAGTCAATACTGTGTATACATTCCTAGTGCATATTGCTGTTGTGTTGTACACTGCATGTTGCATTGATGTGTAACTCATCTTCTGTGTCTACCTCCCAATTTGCAGGTACCTTCCTCATGTCTACACAAGGACCTCTAGTCTGGAGATGTGGTCCATGTTGGCAGCAGTGCACCTACAACTCTACAGGCGCCAACACTGCACAGTTGGTAGTGGTGGGAGTGCAGGCATTTCCAGGTGGTGAGACTACTAAAATTAAACATTAGTGATGTCAAGTCAATGGTAGTACGTGCTCAAGTTTGTTGTTGGTCTGCCATTACTGTGAGCATTTCACGTGTTGCAAGTTTCTAATAGGGACACTGTACATTGTGACAGTAGTGTCATGTTGTGGGGATTACTTTGTTTAGCTGCAAATAGCATGACATGGCACGATGTGTCGTGTGGCGGTGCTGGGGTTGGGTTGGCTGACATGGCACTGTCCTCTTGTTGCATTTTGCAAGTGGGTATTAATTTGAGCTGCTTGAATGTGTAACTTCACAAAACTGCATTGGTGGTGTCAGTGTGGGTAGGGATGCACACATTGTGACACTTCCAGGTGAACAATCTCAGGCTGATATGGTTTTCACGGTTCTTTCTCCAGACATTCAGGATCAGTGTCAGGTGGAGTCATCATTGATTGTCAGATGGAATGTGCCAGGGCAGTGTGCACTCCACAGGCGTGTGATTTCTATGTGAAGTAATTAGCCACTAGCTGTGTACGGGCTGCCTCCCCCCGTGCCCTTTCACCTCCCATGCGCAGCGGCTGTGCATGTGGTTGGGGATGGGGGGGCACCACCATGTCCACGGCCAGGCCCCGGCGTGTTGCAACGTTGTGCAGGACACATGCTGCCACTATGATCCTGCACACTACTGGGGGAGCGTACAACAGCGGCCCGCCAGAACGGTCAAGGGAGCGAAAGCGTGACTTCAGCACTCCGAATGTGCGCTCCACTATGCCCCGGGTTGTAATGTGGGCAGCGTTATATCTTACCTGGGGTGGCGTGGTGGGGTTCCGAATTGGCGTCATCATGTGGGGCTGAGAGGGTAGGCACTGTCCCCTGTGGAGGTGGTGATTGGTATCATTGGTGGGGTTGAGACCTAGCTCAGTATCTGACATGCATGCATGTGCAGTGGCATTCATACTCACCAAGCAGCCATGTATCGCCATGCCGGCCAGCTTCTAGGTCCCGGCTTAGGGTGGACATTCGGTAAATGAAGCTGTCGTGGGTTGACCCGGGATAGTTGGCATATACTGAGGTGATGATTCCCTTGGCATTACATACTACCTGCACGTTGATGGAATGCCAGTGCTTGCGGTTCCTATGGATGTGCTCAGATGCCCTGGGGGGACGTAGAGCCACATGGGTGCAGTCGATGGCACCTAGCACTTTGGGGAATCGTGCCACAGCGTAAAAATCCAGGGCGGCAGCATGCCTTTCTGCAGGGGTTCTGGGCAGGTATATGTGCCTGCGGACTGATGGGCGTGCAGTGATGATGTTCAAGACCTGGTGTAGGCAGCGTGACTGGGTGGCCTGTGATACACCACCCACAATGGCACTTGTCCGCTGAAATGATCCAGTGGCTAAGAAGTGCAGTACATTGAGGACCTTCTCCAGGGGGCTGAGTGCTTGGGAGCACAGGGTGGGTGATGTGAGGTCGTCCTCCCACTCACTCACCAGGTCCAGTATGATGTGTGGTGGAAACCTGTACCTCCCATGCACCTGGTCATCAGGCATCCCGAAAAGGCTGGTTCTGGGTGTGAATATTCTGGCCCTGACTATCCTCCTCCTCCTTTGGTAGGCCACGGCCACTGCTGCTAGGAACGGTATGTTCATCCTGGGTCTGAGCTAGTTATTTTGTTAGCGCGCAAATTAATGCGTTGCGCGTGTTGTAGGCGAGCGTGTGACCCGCACACCCCAGAAATCCAGTGCACAGTCCAATAGCGTGTGGAAATTGCCCGCACACCGGGATACAGGTGCGCTGACGTACTTGCGTGTGTAAGTGTCCGCGCACACCTGATATACACGTACATAGGCCAATCGCGTGTACGCGCACTTTTGTCCAATTACACGTGATGAGACTCTGACGTGCTGTCCAATTACACGCGATGAGACTCTGACGTGCTGTCCAATTACACGCGATGACACTCTGACGTGCAGTCTTTCCACGTGTGCTCTGTCATCACGTGCTGTGTGGGAAACACCCGTGCGGGTCACGTCACAGACGCGCTTACGCGCTGAGGGCCTTTGGTTCAATAGATTCGCGTATGCGTGATGACGCGCTTACGCGCTAAGGGCCTTTCCTCGATTTTCACGCTGATGTGCAGGATTTTCACGTGCCAAATCACTCCGTACCAAGCTGGCCACGCGTAAGCACACGGAAGACCACGCTCCTGCCCAGAAGGCCGAACTACTGCCCCCCAGAGCCCCGAGCACGCTCCCACCTGCCATCTGCTGCTGCCTGACTGCCTGCTGCCCACGTGCACTGCCATTTGCTGCCTGCACATCAGCCAGGGGTGCTGTTGCCGTGACCACCCCTGCTGGAACCGAAGACTCCCGACTGGAATTCCATCGCTCCACAGCCCAGCCCCAGGACCCAGTTGCACACCCACTCCTGCCTCTGGGGTTGTCATGTCGGGGCAAACACCATCTGTGACCACTGACAACCCCCGGCCAGAGAGGCAGAGGGGCACCAGCTTCAGTGCCACCGAAGTTGGTGTCCTGGTGGAGCAAGTCCTGGGGCAGTATGATACCCTCTTCGGAAATTCCCGCGCCGACAAGAAAGGACGGACTCGGATCTGGAATGACATCGTGACTGCCATCAACGCGGAGGGGGTGGCAGTCCGGGACTTACAACATGTCAGGAAGCGCTGGGAGGACTTCAGGTCCAGGACCCTGAACAAGGCCCGGCGCCTCTTGAAGGCAGCGGATGCCAAGGGGCGCCGGGGCCACTTGTCGGAAGAACAGATGGGGGTCCTGGAACGCATATCCCCAGCGCTCCACGTCCAGGTCCTAGAGAAGCAGACCCGTCTGGAGTCGAGCGGTGAGTGTACATGCATCCTGATTGTGAGCAGTGCGTGTGGTGATTATTCGGTATTGTGCAGGTTGCACATCTGTTTGTATGGGGTCGAGTATGGGTGGGGGTGTACAGGGCCGTGGGGCTGACACATGCGAGGGCTGTAATGTGTGAGACATGGATGGTGCTTGTATGTGTGGGCTTGCATGGCAAATGCAGTTGTGCGGGCACACATGTTTGGATGAATGTGTATGTAAGTAGACATGTCCGTGATGTCAGGCATGTATGTTTTTTTCGGCTGCATGTATGTGCACTGTGTACATGTGCATGTGTGTGTATTTGACAAGGGTGCAACAGTGATGCAACATGGATGCATGTGACAGCGGTATGTGGAAGCCTGATTGGCAGATGTGACATGGATGCCCGTCTGAATAGTGGCACACTTGGCAGAGGTGTAGACATGCATGCAAGTGTGGTGGTGTGTGTACATGTGTGGTGCACTTCCTGTGTTGCATGTGATGTCTGGCTCCCCTTTGGCTGCTGATGCTGTTGTATGTGTAGGGATGGTGGTGGCAGTTGCGATATGGCTGTGGTATGGCTCATGTGTGCGAGTTGCAATGACATGTGTGTTGGGGATTGTGATGCCATGTCTGAGGTTTGACAATGCCACTCATGTGCAACTGTCATGTGTGTATGTGTCCATTGTACAGTGCCCTGATGCCTGTGTTTTGTTTCTCCCTGTCTGCAGCGTCAACTGATGAAGAGGGCGGAGAAGGTGCTGTGGAGCACAGCGGCGGGGATCCGACCGCCAGCCGGAGACGCAAGGCCCGGCTCCCCTCCCGTGTGGTCATCTCGTCGGGGAGTGAGGAGACCGGTGCCGCGTCCCAGGCCGCAGCTGCCGGGGGGAGGTCCAAGAGGCGGAGGTTGCAGTTGGACTCCTCGGCAGCAGAAGGGGCAGCTGGGACCCCACAGGGCCCAACAGGGGAAGATGGCACAGAGTCATCCAGGTTGGTGGGGGGTTTGGTGGAGGAGGAGGCCGTGCAAGCACCAGAGATGGGGTCTGGAGGTGGGGATCCCACTGGTGCTAGTGGTGCAGTGCAGGACCAGGGACAGGAGGCAGCACAGGCCGCCGCGGAGGTGCCTGTGTGCAATCCTGTCCCTGATCCTGTCCCTGCATCATCTTGCACCAGCAGGGATGCCTACGTCCAGACCCGTTTTCAGGCAGGGGATGAGCTGACGTCAACTGGCCTTCCTCTGCCTGCGGACGTGGCCATCCAGGTCCGGGTTGAGCCTGTCCTGGCTGGTGTGGCGTTGCATCAACGGGCCATGCGAGGTGACCTGCAGTCTTTTCATGGAGAGACTGCACGTCATCTCGAATGGCTCGTTGACCACGTCAGCCTGCTGGGACAGGTCACCCAGGCCGGATTCCTCCGTCTGATGGGGCTTGCTCCGACCCCCTCCTCAACTGGACCCCCTACGCGCCAGTCGTCCTCTGTGCCATCTTCCCACCCATCAGTCACCTGGGTGCCCTGTGGAGCTGCCTATGACGGTGCGGCCACGCTGGTTGAGGAGGCACCCCTGCCACAGACGGGAGTCGGAGGTCCAGCAGGGGTGGCCACATCAACAAGTGCACCCCAGCCGGCGGAGGATGTGCAGGCAGCAGGAGGCAGTGCACGGGCAGAGGCAGAGCAGCAGCAACATGGTGGGAGACATGAAGGCTCGGGGCTTTCGACATCGGAGGGGCAGGCATCGGCCGGAGGGCAGGGGGACCCAGGACAGAGAGTGTCTTCCGTGTGGCAGCGGTTGGGCCACGCCATAGGTGCGGAGCGGCGGCGGGCGGAAGAGGCGCGGCTCACAATGGTCAGGGCGGAGAACTCCATGCGGAGGGCCCTGATGCGGGCCGAGTGCCTCAAGGCAATCCGCAGGGGGTTGGAGGAGGACACGTCGTCGTCCCTGCGGACCCTCGGGGCCATGGAACTGGACCGCCTCCGGGACATCGAACAGGAGTTCGATGATGCCCTGGCCCGGGACACCACGGAGTGAGCCGCTGGACTTGCCCGCCGCCTTTGTATATAGTTCTTTAGTTTTAGGTTTCCTTTCTTTCTTATTATGATTTGGAGTCGACGGACACTGCTCCACTTTTTGTATATAGTTGATTTTTTGGTAGGTGTTTTAGTAGGTTTCCTTTGTTCAGTTGGGCTCATGGACCCTTGGTAGTTTCTTACATAGTTATTTGTTGCATGGAGATTTTTTTACATTTGACTTTGGACGACATTTGTTTGGATTTTGATTTGCATTTTTTTTTTTTTATACGGACATGCAGCTTATTTTTTTTTCATCCCCATTGTAGTTTGTTTCCTTTCTTTGGCATTCTTCATTTGTTTAAATACAATTTTGGTTTCCATACTTCACTGTGTGGTATCATCTCATTGGTTTCATGCATGTCATGTTGGGTGTTTTCCCATTCAATTGCAACCATTGTGTGTGACGGACATGGGTTCATTAGCTTCTTTAAAATTGGGGGTGTAACATGTGATTTCCTTTTCCATGTGGGTGAATGGGTTACTTGGTAGGGCTTTTTGGCTGTGGAGGCTGACCATTACGCGCATGATTGGGGATTGTGAGGACCTGGTGGGGGCTACCCATGGTGGCTGGGGGGTGGGGGTGGTGGGAGACATGAGTGGGGGCCTGGTGGAGGCTGCCCCTGCACTGCTGGGGGGTGGGGGTGGTGGGAGACATGAAAGGGGGCCTGGTGGAGTGTGCCCCTGCACTGCCTGGTGGTGGGGGTGCAGGGGGACATGAGTGGGGGCCTGGTGGAGGCTGCCCCTGGTGGCTGGGGGGTGGGGGTGGTGGGAGACATGAGTAGGGGCCTGGTGGAGGCTGCCCCTGCACTGCTTGGGGGTGGGGGTGGTGGGAGACATGAGTGGGGGCCTGGTGGAGGGTGCCCATGCACTGCTGGGGGGTGGGGGTGCAGGGGGACATGAGTGGGGGCCTGGTGGAGGGTGCCCCTGCACTGCTTGGGGTTGGGGGTGGTGGGAGACATGAGTGGGGGCCTGGTGGAGGGTGCCCCTGGTGGCTGGGGGGTGGGGGTGGTGGGAGAGATGAGTGGGGGCCTGGTGGAGGCTGCCCCTGCACTGCTTGGGGGTGGGGGTGGTGGGAGACATGAGTGGGGGCCTGGTGGAGGATGCCCCTGGTGGCTGGGGGGTGGGGTTGGTGGGAGACATGAGTGGGGGCCTGGTGGAGGGTGACCCTGGATGCTGGGGGGTGGGGGTGCAGGGGGACATGAGTGGGGGCCTGGTGGAGGATGCCCCTGGTGGCTGGGGGGTGGGGGTGGTGGGAGACATGAGTGGGGGCCTGGTGGAGGGTGACCCTGGATGCTCGGGGGTGGGGTGCAGGGAGACATGAGTGGGGGCCTGGTGGAGGCTGCCCCTGCACTGCTGGGGGGTGGGGGTGGTGGGAGACATGTAAGGGGGCCTGGTGGAGTGTGCCCCTGCACTGCTTGGGGGTGGGGGTGCAGGGGGACATGAGTGGGGGCCTGGTGGAGGCTGCCCCTGGTGGCTGGGGGGTGGGGGTGATGGGAGACATGAATAGGGGCCTGGTGGAGGCTGCCCCTGCACTGCTTGGGGGTGGGGGTGGTGGGAGACATGAGTGGGGGCCTGGTGGAGGGTGCCCATGCACTGCTGGGGGGTGGGGGTGCAGGGGGACATGAGTGGGGGCCTGGTGGAGGGTACCCCTGCACTGCTTGGGGGTGGGGGTGGTGGGAGACATGAGTGGGGGCCTGGTGGAGGCTGCCCCTGCTGGCTGGGGTGTGGGGGTGGTGGGAGACATGAGTGGGGGCCTGGTGGAGGCTGCCCCTGCACTGCTTGGGGGTGGGGGTGGTGGGAGACATGAGTGGGGGCCTGGTGAAGGATGCCCCTGGTGGCTGAGGGGTGGGGGTGGTGGGAGACATGAATGGGGGCCTGGTGGAGGGTGACCCTGGATGCTGGGGGGTGGGGGTGCAGGGGGACATGAGTGGGGGCCTCGTGGAGGATGCCCCTGGTGGCTGGGGGGTGGGGGTGGTGGGAGACATGAGTGGGGGCCTGGTGGAGGGTGACCCTGGATGCTGGGGGGTGGGGGTGCAGGGGGACATGAGTGGGGGCCTGGTGGAGGCTGCCCCTGGTGGCTGGGGGGTGGGGGTGGTGGGAGACATGAGTGGGGGCCTGGTGGAGGCTGCCCCTGCACTGCTGGGGGGTGGGGGTGGTGGGAGACATGAGTAGGGGCCTGGTGGAGGCTGCCCCTGGTTGCTGGGGGGTGGGGGTGGTGGGAGACATGAGTGGGGGCCTGGTGGAGGGTGAGCCTGGATGCTGGGGGGTGTGGGTGCAGGGGGACATGAGTGGGGGCCTGGTGGAGGATGCCCCTGGTGGCTGGGGGGTGGGGGTGGTGGGAGACATGAGTGGGGGCCTGGTGGAGGGTGACCCTGGATGCTGGGGGGTGGGGGTGCAGGGGGACATGAGTGGGGGCCTGGTGGAGGCTGCCCCTGGTGGCTGGGGGGTGGGGGTGGTGGGAGACATGAGTAGGGGCCTGGTGGAGGCTGCCCCTGCACTGCTTGGGGGTTGGGGTGGTGGGAGACATGAGTGGGGGCCTGGTGGAGGGTGCCCATGCACTGCTGGGGGGTGGGGGTGCAGGGGGACATGAGTGGGGGCCTGGTGGAGGCTGCCCCTGCACTGCTGGGGGGTGGGGGTGGTGGGAGACATGAGTGGGGGCCTGGTGGAGGGTGCACCTGCACTGCTTGGGGTGTGGTGGTGGGAGACATGAGTGGGGGTCTGGTGGAGGGTGCCCCTGCACTGCTGGGGGGTGGGGTGGTGGGAGACATGATTGGGGGCCTGGTGGAGGATGCCCCTGGTGGCTGGGGGGTGGGGGTGGTGGGAGACATGAGTGGGGGCCTGGTGGAGGGTGACCCTGGATGCTGGGGGGTGGGGGTGCAGGGGGACATGAGTGGGGGCCTGGTGGAGGCTGTGCCCCTGCATTGCTTGGGGGTGGGGGTGGAGGGAGACATGAGTGGGGGCCTGGTGGAGGCTGGCCCTGGTGGCTGGGTGGTGGGGGTGGTGGGAGACATGAGTCGGGGCCTGGTGGAGGCTGCCCCTGGTGGCTGGGGGGTGGGGGTGGTGGGAGACATGAGTGGGGGCCTGGTGGAGGGTGAGCCTGGATGCTGGGGGGTGGGGGTGCAGGGGGACATGAGTGGGGGCCTGGGGAAGGATGCCCCTGGTGGCTGGGGGGTGGGGGTGGTGGGGGACATGAGCGGGGGCCTGGTGGAGGGTGACCCTGGATGCTGGGGGGTGGGGGTGCAGGGGGACATGAGTGGGGGCCTGGTGGAGGCTGCCCCTGGTGGCTGGGGGGTGGGGGTGGTGGGAGACATGGTTAGGGGCCTGGTGGAGGCTGCCCCTGCACTGCTTGGGGGTGGGGGTGGTGGGAGACATGAGTGGGGGCCTGGTGGTGGGTGCCCATGCACTGCTGGGGGGTGGGGGTGCAGGGGGACATGAGTGGGGGCCTGGTGGAGGGTGCCCCTGCACTGCTTGGGGGTGGGGGTGGTGGGAGACATGAGTGGAGGCCTGGTGGAGGCTGCCCCTGCACTGCTGGGGGGTGGGGGTGGTGGGAGACATGTAAGGGGGCCTGGTGGAGTGTGCCCCTGCACTGCTTGGGGGTGGGGGTGCAGGGGGACATGAGTGGGGGCCTGGTGGAGGCTGCCCCTGGTGGCTGGGGGGTGGGGGTGGTGGGAGACATGAGTGGGGGCCTGGTGGAGGCTGCCCCTGGTGGCTGGGGGGTGGGGGTGGTGGGGGACATGAGTGGGGGCCTGGTGGAGGCTGTCCATGGTGGCTGGGGGGTGGGGGTTGTGGGAGACATGAGTGGGGGCCTGGTGGAGGCTGCCCCTGGTGGCTGGGGGGTGGGGGTGGTGGGATACATGAGTGGGGGCCTGGTGGAGGCTTCCCCTGCACTGCTGGGGGGTGGGGGTGGTGGGAGACATGAGAAGGGGCCTGGTGGAGGCTGCCCCTGGTGGCTGGGGGGTGGGGGTGGTGGAAGACATGACTGGGGGCCTGGTGGAGGGTGAGCCTGGATGCTGGGGGGTGGGGGTGCAGGGGGACATGAGCGGGGGCCTGGTGGAGGATGCCCCTGGTGGCTGGGGGGTGGGGGTGGTGGGAGACATGAGTGGGGGCCTAGTGAAGGATGCCCCTGGTGGCTGGGGGGTGAGGGTGGTGGGAGACATGAGTGGGGGCCTGGTGGAGGGTGACCCTGGATGCTGGGGGGTGGGGGTGCAGGGGGACATGAGTGGGGGCCTGGTTGAGGCTGCCCCTGGTGGCTGGGGGGTGGGGGTGGTGGGAGACATGAGTGGGGGCCTGGTGGAGGCTGCCCCTGCACTGCTGGGGGGTGGGGGTGGTGGGAGACATGAGTAGGGGCCTGGTGAAGGCTGCCCCTGGTGGCTGGGGGGTGGGGGTGGTGGGAGACATGAGTGGGGGCCTGGTGGAGGGTGAGCCTGGATGCTGGGGGGTGGGGGTGCAGGGGGACATGAGTGGGGGCCTGGTGGAGGATGCCCCTGGTGGCTGGGGGGTGGGGGTGGTGGGAGACATGAGTGGGGGCCTGGTGGAGGGTGACCCTGGATGCTGGGGGGTGGGGGTGCAGGGGGACATGAGTGGGCGCCTGGTGGAGGCTGCCCCTGGTGGCTGGGGGGTGGGGGTGGGGGTGGTGGGAGACATGAGTAGGGGCCAGGTGGAGGCTGCCCTTGCACTGCTTGGGGGTGGGGGTGGTGGGAGACATGAGTGGGGGCCTGGTGGAGGCTGCCCCTGGTGGCTGGGGGGTGGGGGTGGTGGGAGACATGAGTGGGGGCCTGGTGGAGGCTGCCCCTGCACTGCTTGGGGGTGGGGGTGGTGGGAGACATGAGTGGGGGCCTGGTGGAGGCTGCCCCTGGTGGCTGGGGGGTGGGGGTGGTGGGAGACATGAGTGGGGGCCTGATGGAGGTTGCCCCTGCACTGCTTGGGGGTGGGGGTGGTGGGAGACATGAGTAGGGGCCTGGTGGAGGCTGCCCCTGGTGGCTGGGGGGTGGGGGTGGTGGGAGACATGAGTGGGGGCCTGGTGGAGGCTGGCCCTGGTGGCTGGGGGTTGGGGGTGGTGGGAGACATGACTAGGGGCCTGGTGGAGGCTGCCCTTGGTGGCTGGGGGGTGGGGGTGGTGGGAGACATGAGTGGGGGCCTGGTGGAGGCTGGCCCTGGGGGGTGGGGGGTGGGGGTGGTGGGAGACATGAGTAGGGACCTGGTGGAGGCTGCCCCTGGTGGCTGGGGGGTGGGGGTGGTGGGAGACATGAGTGGGGGCCTGGTGGAGGCTGACCCTGGATGCTGGGGGGTGGGGGTGCAGGGGGACATGAGTGGGGGCCTGGTGGAGGCTGCCCCTGCACTGCTTGGGGGTGGAGGTGGTGGGAGACATGAGTGGGGGCCTGGTGGAGGCTGCCCCTGGTGGCTGGAGGGTGGGGTGGTGGGAGACGAGTGGGGGCCTGGTGGAGTATGCCCCTGCACTGCTTGGGGGTGGGGGTGCAGGGGGACATGAGTGGGGGCCTGGTGGAGGATGACCCTGCACTGCTGGGGGGTGGGGGTGGTGGTAGACATGCATTGTTGATCAGTAGTGCAAGGTGACATGTGGGTTGGCTGGGGGCATGCCCATGGTGAATGGGCTGCCTGCGGGACATGGGCAGGGGAGCAGGGTAGTCCCCCATGGTGTGGGCTGGCTGCAGGGTCCGTGGAGGTTGTGGAGCGTACACCTGGGAGGGCCCACACGGACAATTCACGTGTGGTACTCCCCAGAACCCCTGAAATACACGTACCCTGCTCGCACTTGGCCAATCGTGTGTGGAACTGGCCGCGCACCCCTGAAATACACGTACCCTGCTGAAATCGCGTGTGTGACTTCCCGCGCACCCCTGAAATACACATACCTTGCTGGAATTGCGTGTGTAACTTCCCGCGCACCCCTGAAATACACGTACCCTGCTCGCACTGGGCCAATCGTGTGTGGAACTGGCCGCGCACCCCTGCAATACACGTACCCTGCTGAAATCGCGTGTGTGACTTCCCGCGCACCCCTGAAATACACATACCTTGCTGGAATCGCGTGTGTAACTTCCCGCGCACCCCTGAAATACACGTACCCTGCTCGCACTGGGCCAATCGTGTGTGTGACTTCCCGCGCACCCCTGAAATACACGTACCCTGCTGAAATCGCGTGTGAGACTTCCCGCGCACCCAGGTATACACGCACACGTATTTTTTGTCAGCGGGTGTCCGTGTTTGTGGGTACCCCTTTGCACGTCATTTGTCCTGGAGGGCCACAGTATAGGACATTCATCATGGCAGTATATTGGTGCTATTTGTTGGCGCACCTTTTGGCGCACATTTCTTACAGCCGCAGAGACGCTACCGCCTGCTTTCTTGTGGCGGTCGTGTCTGTGCCTGTGCGCTGGTTTGAGCGTGCGCTTTTTTCCCCTATTCTATTCCATGAATACGTGTTGTAGGCGAGCGTGTGGGCGTTCCGCGCACTTGTGCCCTGTACTTCCCCCGTGACGCCCACGTTTTGGCAAGTTGTTCCCCATTCCGAGTGTTACGCCCGTGTTCCGCCTACTTTTGTTGCGTGCGCCGCGCTATGTGCGAATTTCGCTGTGGCCTGTGCGATTTTCGCTGTGACCTGGCGCACGCTGTTAGATGGCCTGTGCGCCAACGTGCGCCGCGCACTGTTTTATCGCACATCCGCTGGTTTTCTCGCGCACGGCCTTCCATGAATCGATGTGCGCTGCTTTTGGTGCGATTTTCGCACTTGCACTGCGATTTTCGCTATTCCACTGCGATTCGCACGTTTTTGCCCACTTGCGCCGCGCTAATTATTCCATGAATCGACTTCTGTGTGTCTCTTGATGCCATGCCTCTCTCACAATTTCCAAACAGAGATGTCAGCTATTTTAAAATTCATTTCACTGGGTCCACTCGGCTTTCAATGAAAACAGCAGTTGACCATCCATTAAAAAGTGTTAATCAAGCTCGCCTCCCATGTGTTTAAGAAGGCCATTATTTTGAGTCATTTATAAAGGCAAATGACCACGTATATTGGAAAGAGATGCATTTGATTGAAATGAGGTACGTTTTATCTCAACATTGCTAAATTTACCTTTCCTAGTATGATTGTATATGCATACATTTTCAAACCTGGACATCCCTGTACCTAACATTATAGTCATTTCTCGTGAAACCCTTTTTTGAATGACACCGTTTATCCTTTACTGTATATCTCAACCCTGAAATCACCACGAGTTCCATTTATAAAGCCTATCACTATTAAAGTACCCAGATTCTCAAAGCAGACACCTCATTCCTTAATGTGGCTGTTTTCTTTGTATAATGTAGATGATTAAATGTCCATAAAAACGTGGATTAGCCTTAAATGTTTAAATGAGGAAAACCGCATAAGGCAGTCAATCCTTAGCAGTCAAGCATGCACTTAGTTGTGCACATCTGGATTACACATGACTACATGTTCTGTGTAAAAAATAAACTCATTTCATTGTATGCATGCAGTTGTAGAGACGAATAAAACCATTGTGAAAATGATTGATTGATTGATTAATTTGTTTATTTAGAGAGCGCTTTACACCAAGGCGCTTTACATTGGAACAACAAATACAAAGTAATAACAAATAACATTGTGAGCAAAATTACAACTTGAATCATTCAGCAAAACAGTGCAAAGATCAATTGACTGAGATGGGGGGGTGGAGTGGTAACAGGAGTGTTGAGGGAGGGGCAATGGAAGGATTGAATAAGTGAAACAGGAAGGGAGGAAGAATGTAAAGGGAGATGGAGAGAGGAATTAAAAGAGGGAAAAAACAGGGGGGAGTAGAGCGGGCAGGGGGGCTTCAAGGTGGGGAATGGAGGAGGAGGGATTTAAGGGAAGTGCGAAATGAGGTGAGGGTAGTGGAAGAGCAGATTGAGAGGGGGATGATGCAGAGAAGTTATGCACACGTCCACCTATTAAGCAAAAATCATCAGTAAAAATGTATAATTGGAAATGCAGCTGGTACTTACAGGTGCATTATGTGTATCGCTGCTACCTATTTTGGTAAACAAGCTGGCCTAAATGGCTCTCAGTCACTAGTGGCTAAGGCAGGATCTAGGTGTGTCATGCATACTATTGGCCCAAGTACCATCACTCTTAAACACTAATGATCTTTTTATATTGATAAGAAGATCATTCTGGCATTGAACACCTTGAAACAAATCTTGCCACTAAATCACATAGTGGACAGTTCTAAGAAGCAGATGCTGATACTATGGGGTTATACATGTCCTAATCTAAGGTTGCTTATGTAAACAAATGGCAGATGTCCGTGGTAGTTAATGTAAGGTAAAACTGAACTAACTAAAATGGAACACTCAGGTCTTGCAAATCCTTGTTCAAAGACAAAGAATGTATGGTTTTCTCAAAAGAATGCCAAATTATATGTGTGAAGCTGTAAACATATAGGATGGTCAAAGCAGCTGATTAATGAATGGCACTAATCTGTTATTATTGGATTGGCTAACATCGAAATCAGGGTGGAGCAAATTAGGCTGATGAGGTGACATGAATGTAGATCTTGAAAGGCAGACTGTAGAGGGCAAGCTGATCCCACAAGGATTGACTGCCTGGTTATCGGAACAAGCAAATGTATCAATAGGCCACGACTGTACTTCTACTCTATGTGCTTAAATGTTGGCACTTTATGAACTATTCCAAATCCTATTGTTTAATGTTTTGTATAATAATTTGGAGACATAACTAAATGAATGAGCTAAACTACTTTTGAAATAAGAGGCACACAGCTTTCAGATACCTTTATCCCGAGACAAACTGCTCACACGGCTACAATTTTGTCAATTAGCCAATTTTTCAAATTCTAATATTTTGCCTGTTTCAATATTCTTTGAGGCAAAAATTGACCTTTACTATCCATTTTTGCACCCAAAGATAGTCTGTGTTGCCCCTTGTATTTCTATAGCCAGGATAAGTGGATCCATCAAAGCACAGAGGAAGGGCAGAAGGAATCCTGGCTGGGCGATTTATAATGATGTACCTGTAATTTGAAGCCAGGGCCTTTTTGCAACACTTTTAACCCTTTCCACCTAATGGGGATATTCAGAGTTTGGTCTGTATAACCTCACCTGTTTTACTGTGCCACAATGGCTACATACACACATTGATTGTTTGTAGGTAGCTTTAGCATTTTAGAAGTAAATGGAAGATTTGGTTGCCAGCTATCTACTCAACTACTCAACTACTTTATTGCTAATATTAGGAATGGTATATTGTTTGACTATATTATTTCAAATGCTCATATGTTATCTCTACTGGAGAATAAATATATACAAATGTTAAACAAGAGAGTGAGATCTTCCTTAATGTGTTTCTATTGAGGAGTACAAACATACACTATATTGCAAGTGCAAAAACGTGTTGCTTTATTGACAAAACTATTGGTTTATTGAGTAGGGAAACTATCATACTCACACAAGGGTAATACGCATTGGATAGATCCACAACAATATTGCTGTCCAATAGTAAGCCTGTCAGGTGCTCAGGGTTAGTAGTTTCTCTTGCATCAAAGGGAAAAGACTCAACTTTCTCCAGAGCCATGCTTAGGCTAATGTACTATCCTCTACCGAGCCCCCTGCCACAGCCCCACCTGGGAATTAAGAGAACCTTTTCAATAGAGGTTAGGCTCTGGCATGGAGGGTATGATGTAAATCATGTCAAGACTGTGGAAATGTTTGACACGATTATGAGCACCGGAGACATACATTGGGGAACCAGCATCCAGCTCAATACCAGTCATACTCACACATATTTTGGTTAGATGTATCCATTATTCATAAGAGGCATGCTGACAAATATGGTTGGAGCAGCCAGCATGACCATGTTTAACAGAGCCATGCTGGCATATAGTGGTAACAGGTGTATCATGAAGATTATGAGCACCAGTGACATATATTTGGGCCAGAGTCAATATGTACTTTTAGAGTGGCATGCTGGTATACATTTAGGCACAGCTAGCATGAGTACATGTTGAGGACATAGATATCTTGGACATTGTGGGCACCAATGGCATATATTGGGTACATCAGCATCCAGCTTGTGCAAGTGCTTAACACGACACGCTTGCATACACTGTGCATAGAGCTATTATGCATTT
The DNA here is from genome assembly GCF_040938575.1 of Ambystoma mexicanum. Lineage (NCBI taxonomy): Eukaryota > Metazoa > Chordata > Amphibia > Caudata > Ambystomatidae > Ambystoma > Ambystoma mexicanum. The sequence goes on along the minus strand of NC_090924.1, from coordinate 1,102,161,152 downwards.
GAAAGTGACATGCTGGCATATATTTCGGAACAGCCAGCATGACCAACTTTTTTACTGATTATCGTGGAATTATCATTATTATTATTATAGTATTTATTGAGTACGGACATAGCTTCGGGAATCATAGGGGCAAGAGCACAGTGAGGGAAGCATTGTGGCTGCGCATTGTGGACATAGGTATTATGAGATTTATAGGCACCAGTGACATATACTGGGTGTACCAGCGACCAGCTTGATGAAGTGCTTAACAGGATATTGTGGACCGAGACATCATGTATTTTAAAGTGGCTTGTTGGTGTATATTTGGGCACAGCCAGCCTGACCATGACAAGTTTATAATGTATAACTACGGTGCAGAGTGAAAGGAAATTCAGGTGAAAGACACTGAGGTTGTTAATACGTATAGGAGGTATTGGTGCATGATGGGTGTGTATGATTGGGGTGTTTGTCTGAGTGTCTGATGGGCTAGGAACTTTGAGAGGTGTGCAGGGCTGAAGTACGTGAAAAGGACTATGTGGCTGATGGTGAGAGCGGGGTGTGTGTGAGATGGGCTGAACAAAGGAGATGTTTGATGATGAGAGCAGTGCGAGATGTGAGAGTGGCATACATTTCTAATGTGATGTTGGATGGTCTGGATTCAAAGTGAGATATAGACAGTCTCAGTGTTTGATATGGAGATTTGGGGGGCCTATGTGTCTTTTAGGGAGATTTGGTGGGCTTGGCTTTTCAGATTTGGAATGTCCTGGTGTTCTGACTTTAAGATTGAGAAGGAGTGGGTGTCTGATATGGGGATTTGGATGGCCTGGACATCTGATATGAGGGAAGGAGTGGGTGTCTGATATGGGGAGGCATATAATGTTAGCTATGTTATGTTATGTTTGTTATTGTATCTTATAAAGCGTACGTTACCAAAAGGCATCTTGGCGCTGGAGAGAGAAACCACACAGACAGGACTGCCAGACAAAATCACTGACAGTAGTTCAGAAAAGATGGGTCTTCAGAGCCTTCCAGAAGGCCAGATGATTGGGCAGCAGTTTGATGAAGGATGGACAGCTATTCCACAGCAATGCTGCTGACACAGAGAAAGCGCGGCCGCCCATATGTGAGCGGTGAAAGGAAGGAACGCAGAGCATACTAGAGCAGGCAGATCGAAGAGGGCGATTTGGGACATATCGCTCAAATTTAGCGGACAGGTACTCTGCGCCTAGACTGTGGATAGCCCTATGGACAATACACAGAGACTTGAACATAATGTGTTGTGCCACGGGCAACCAATGGAGGGAGCGTAGCACAGGGGTGATATGAGATCCATAGGGGGTGCCTGTAGCTAGTCTCGCAGCCAAGTTCTGAAGGCGTTGGAGCCTACCAATCAGCCTCTTGGGTTGAGCCAGGTACAGAGAGTTGCAATAGTCCAGCCTGCTGAGGATCTTGGCTGCCACCACAGGAGGACAGAGTGATGCTGGAATCAGGTGGAGCATCTTCTTCAGTATTCTGAGCTGAAAGTGGCCCTGCTGATATACCGCCGCTACTTGGGCCATCAGTGAGAGATCAGCTAACATGATCACTCCAAGATATTTTACCTTGGGGGAGGGCACAGGGAGAGAGCCAAGAGAGGAAGGCCAGAAAGAGGCAATCCACAGTGAGGGATCGGGGGAGGGGGGAACCCACCACCAACACCTTGGTCTTGGTTCCCATTCAGTTTCAGCCGGTTATGGCCCATCCACTCTCCAACGGCAGTTAGGCATTTATTGAGATGTGCAGACACCCCAGCTGGATCAAGGTCTAAACGGATCAGCAGCTGGGTGTCATCTGCGTATGAATAGCACCGGATACCCAGGAAGTGGATCAGGCGAACCAGTTAACAGATATAATTATTGAAAATAATAGGGGACAAGGCTGATCCCTAAGGGACTCCGCAACTCAATTGTGAAGGCTTGGAGAAGAAAGGTGGCAGAGAAAGAGTCTGAACTATGATGTTGTGTGTTCAGATAATAGGGTGTCTAGTGTTATTTTGAAAGTGTAGTGATTTAGCATGCCTTTTTCAGGTCTTAAAAATGCTAGAAAACAGAGGGGTCATTGGAAAATCTGGCAGAAAAGAAGGAACCTTCAACTATGATAGGGCTGATATTCTTTTACCTTTTCCAAAGAATGCAATGTTGGCAACACAAAAGGAAATACAGTGTGGCGGCAGATGTCTCCAGTTTGTCATGCCTGTGTGGGGTAAAATGAAGATAAGTGTAATGAGGCTTTAAAATAATGTACAGTGACATGTGATGGCAAGGGAATCCAATTGAAAAATGAGTAAAGATAAACTGATTTTGGGACATAGGCCTTATAGTGAGTGCACCCAACTGGTATAGTTAGGGAGATTGAATCCTGAATTGTCTATCCTTGCTTTCAAAATGGAGAATTGAAACTTGCCTTAGATTAGCTTTCTGCAGCCTCCGCACATGTTTTTATAACCTTGCTTACTTTGCAAGGGTGAAGTTATGTTTCAACCAAAACAGTTTCTATAGACTTGTAATAGGAGAGAGCGTTGCTTAGTTGAATATTGAATGCACATCTTCATTGATATCTCTTGGATGCGGCAGGAGTGAACTTGGAGGACCAAGGCTTACTTGTCTCCTTATAGGGGTCATTTATACTAATTGGAAGGAGTAGAATCCTACCTAATGAAGTCAACAAATATTTCTTTAGTTTCAATGGCGTCTGTGTACTGAAAACCTGTATATGTTGTTATACAGAGGCAGGGCAACTCAGCTTCGGATTGTTTGGAGATCATGTCCTGTCCATGTCTGTGTTCACCAGCAGTCCTGCTATCTAAGATTTGCTGCGTGAACTTCACCGATAATTTCAGCCCAGAGTTTGATTTTCTCTATTTTGGCAAGGGGTATTAAATTATAGTTTATTTATTTATTCATTCAATCATTCATTCAACTTTATTTCGTTGTTAAGACATGAAAGCATAATCAATAATCAACAATAAAAATAGTTAATACAGTCAGTCACACTAAAAGCATTGCATTAAAAATATAAAATGTGTCAGCAAATAATCACAGCATTTCTATATGTTATGTTATATGTTACTTTGCATTTATATAGCGCCTTATGTACTATTGGTATGGTCTGAAGGCGCTGGTAGGTTGAACGCCCTTGGGAACCGAAGTTCAAGTCAGTAGAGAGAGTAGAGAGAGTCAAAGGTGCGTGTGAGCACCGGATATGTGTGCAGCTGGTGTGGCATTCATGTAATTGCTGCTTCTTAGCAGTAGGTGTGGTGGTTGAGAGATCAGGAGTATGTGTTAGTTCTGGCAGGATTTATCCAGACCGATTGTGGCTGCATTAGGCCTGAGGAGAACGCCTGGCTGGGGGGTGTTTAGCCAGCAGTGTTTAGTTAGAGTGATGTGAAGTATGAGGCAGATGTTGGTATGAGAACAGCTATACCGAATGGTGTCATAGTATCTCTGTGTTCTAGTTGAATGGTGGTGTAAAGAAGAGGGTAAGCGTGGTGATGTGATATGATGGGTTACATGCTCTTTCAAACGTTCCATGCATTTCACACCATTCCATGTAAGTCACACAATTCTATGCGCTCCAATCCTCTCCACGCACTCCAGTCCACTCCAAGCACTCCAGTCCGCTCCACGCATTCGAATCCATTCCATGCATTCAAATCTGTTCCATGTACTCCGATCCGTTCTGTGTATTTCTAAGTTGTTTTATGCACTCCATCCACGTATTTCACCCGTACCATCCACATACTTCCCGGTAGCTTTCACATATTACACCAGTACCTTCCACATACTTTATCCGGTCCATCCACATATTTCACCCGTTCCATCCACATACGTCACCCGTTCCATCCACATACATCACCCGCTCCATCCACATGCATCACCCATTTCGCCCGCTCTACACACTCCTCTGCTCTACGCACTCATTCGCTCTGTGCATTCATGCGCTCTAGGCACTCATCCGCTCTACATGCTCTACGCACTCATCTGCTCTACGCACTCATCCATTCTACGCACTCATCCGTTCTACGCACTCATCCGCTCTACGCACTCATCCGCTCTAGGCATTTGTCAGTTTTATGCCGTTTCACGCTCTACTCACTCACCCACTCTACGCACTTGTCTGTTCCATACACTCGTTTGTTCTATGTACTCTTCGGTACTGCTCACTCTTCCGCTCTGCACACTCATTGCGCTCCCCGCACTCATCACACTCCCCGCACTCATCCGCTCCCCGCACTCATCCGCTCCCCGCACTCATCCGCCCCCGCACTCATTCGCCCCCCACACCCATCCACTCTATGCACTCGTTCTTTCCACGCACTCATCTGCTATATGCACTCATCTGCTCTACAAAGTTGTTCGCTCATACGCACATCCGCTCTATACACTCATCCGCTCTACACACTCATCCGCTCTATACACTCATCCTCTCTATACACTCATCCTCTCTAAACACTCATCCGCTCTGCACATTCATCTGGTCTATGCACTCCTGAGTTCTACACACTCCTCCGCACTTACACACTCATCCACTCTACAGACTTGTCCGCTCTATACACTCATCCGCTCTACTCTCATCCCTCTGCACATTCCTCTGCTCTATGCACTCCTGCGTTCTACACACTCCTCCGCACTTACGCACTCGTCTGCACTTACACACTCATCCACTCTACACACTCATCCGCTCTACACACTCATCCGCTCTACACACTCATCTGTTCTATACACTTATCCGATCTACACACTCATCTGCTCAACGCATTCATCCGCTCAGCGCACTCATCGTTCCACGTGCTTCATCAATTCTAACGATTTCATCCACTCCATTCACTTTGTTCTGTCATCATGCATTATCAATTTCAGGCCATGTCACTTGTCATATGCGCTGGATCCATTCCGTGCTCTCTGTCTGTTTCATGCACTACACTCGTCTCATGTACTTGAGTCGTCTATTCTGTACTTTCCATTTATGCCATGCGCTCATACAGTTGGTGTCATCTGTCTGTGTACTCATCAGTCTCTTGTAATCATCTTTCCATCCTCTTCTCTTTATTCATTTCGCCCATTTTGTCCATTGCACTCATTACATCCATTTAATTAATTTAAACCTCATTACTGTTTTCGTACGATTTATTCTTTTTATCCACCTCACTGCTTTGATCTACTTTACTCATTCTATTCTGTTTGTCCTTTTAGTTTACATTAGCGGTTGTTAGTTGTCGATTTCTCGCATGAATCTTGATGTTGTATTGTTATTTGTCTTATTGTTATTCAAGATATAGTAGTTTGTTGGGTTGGTGTCATTGAGATGCTATTATTCAGTTTGGGTTAGTTTGCGTACGGGTTGGTTTTAGGGGAAGAGCCAAGTTTTCAGTAGTTTGCGGAAAGACATTAGATCTTCAGTTAGGCGGATGTGGGGTGGGAGTGCGTTCCACAGCGTGGGGGCCAAGGCTGAGAATGATGATCCGCCTAACCTGACTGAGTTTGTTTTAGGTATGACTAGGAGGCCGGCTGAGCTTGATCTTAGGGTACGTGGAGGGTGATAGGGTTTTAGCTTGTCTTGAAGATATTGAGGTCCGGTTTTATGCAATGGTTGATGAGAAATGCATAAGGTTTTGAAAGTCACCCTTCGGGCCACTGGAAGCCATTGCAGAGTTTTAAGGGTTAGGGAGATGTGGTCTCTAAAGCCGAGCGCTAGTAGCAGTTTGGCTGCAGCGTTTTGTGCTCTTTGAAGTTTATTCAGTAGGTAAGCGTGGAATCCGAGGTAGTGGGGGTTAGCGTAGTCCAGTCTTGATATAACAATTGATTGGACCGCGGAGAGTCTGTTGGGAAAGGAGAGATATGGAAAGATGCGCCTAAGAGTTTTAAGGTGGTAGTGGCAGGACTTTGAGACGTTGCTGACTTGGCGCAAGAGTGTTAGGTCAGAGTCAAGGGTGCATCCAAGGTTTTTGACTGAGTTAGAGGGAGTCGGTGAGTTGCCCATGGCAGATGGCCAGGGTAGTGGGTGCGGAAGAAGTTCGGAGTTGCCACATACCATGATTTCAGTTTTGGAGGGGTTTAACAAGAGGTGGCTTTGGGTCATCCAGAGCTCTATGTCGAGGAGGCAGGAGGCAAGGTCAGGTCGGCAGTTGGGTTTTGAGTTCAAGAGTTTTAGAATTAGTTGAGTGTCATCAGAGTAGTTGTAACACAGGATGTTGTGTGAGCAAATTATTGGTGGGAGGGTTATCAAGTAGAGATTGAGCAGGAGGGTAGATAGGCATGCTCCTTGTGGAACTCCCGTATCGACTGGTCGGGCTTGGGAGGAATAGGTGGAGAGTAGTGTTATTTGGTACCTATCTTTGAGGAATGAAGCTATCCATTTAAGAGCGGTTCCACAAATTCCTAGGGAATGGAGGCGGTCAAGGAGGATTGAGTGATTGATTGTGTCGAAGGCAGCAGATAGGTCAAGAAGGATTAATGCGGCGCATCCCGCGGAGTCCGCCGTGATTTTAAGGTCATCCCAGATTTGAGGTTAGGGTGGTTTCAGTTCTGTGTCGGGCTCTGAAACCTGATTTTGCGGGGTCTAGGAGATGTAGTTGTCCTGGCAGCCTTGCAAATGTCTGAATTGGGTTGATTGAGCTATGTATAAAGTAGAGCTGCCCTCAAAGACAAAGGCAATTTCCTGGAGAAAAAAAGATTTGGTTTGGGCTAATTTGCATACGCACAATACCTTGCTGATGTGGCTCAGAACCGCAGGTGAACTTCTAGAGATGGCTACTAGGTGGTGTTGTGGAATGTGTGACTTGCCTCAAAGGGCTTATGATACTGCTGACTGCACAAAACACTTCCAAATTGGAGGTGCTGTCTGCAGTTTGGAGGGGTTCATGATGTTGCCAACTGCTGACAGGCTTAATGCCTGTGCCAATGAGATCTCTACTTAGATTAATGTGCCCACCGGCTCTGGTGCTGCAGTAGGTTACCAAGGATTGTGCCCTAGGCTTTACTCATCTGGACCAAACCCCAAGAAGCCTCTTACTGACTGTCTGTAGCAGCCTGGTGCAGGAAATAATGGTATTCCTCAACTGAAGGCTCGGAGGTGAATTCTTTGTTGTGTACAGCTCAGGTCACAAGTCCCAAAAAACGATGTGTGGGGACTCATTAACATAGGCAATGGCAAGTGGTGTCGCTAGAAATTAACATATCAGAGTGAAATATACAAATGTCATTCAGTTGGCTTTGTTTAATCGATCAAAGTGCACAGGACTAATGGACGTTTTCTTTTCATAATATCAACACAAAAAATAACCCAAAAGAGGATATTTTCCTACAATGAAATAGGAAAATTATAAAAAGGTGTTCATGTTTTAAATCCAAGAATCAGTATCAACATATTCCCTGGAGAGCAGAGTCCCAAAATGAGGCATGACAGGAGGTAATGTTCTAGTAGTATCTCTGTGCAGCTGCTTAGTCTCCGATGCTACTGCGCGACCGCCACCCTGCTGCCTTAAGTTAGCCTGACACAGAACATTTTCTGGGGATTGATCATGCTTCCTTGCCCATCTTTCCCCTGAATGGGTGGAGATGGTTGTAGGTGGTTTTCTGACCCACTGGCACTGCTCTGTCTCCGCTCCTGTTGCAAGACCACCAGCCGCTGCCTCAGGATCACACCTGGATGAGAAATTGGACCTTCTGGAGCTGGATCCCAACTCCTGGCAATCCTCCACATGGTTGTGGTCTGTCCTCCCATGACTAATATTGCGTGCTCTACTCACCTCCCCCTGGGTCCCTACACCATCCATAGGAACAAGCCTGCTCGTAAAGCTCCCAAAATGTCAGTTTCAGCTCTATCAAGGCTAATGTTGGCCTGTTAGAATCCACCACTATCCTAGATGAAGATGACCTAAACCCAACCTATTTCATGAGCAGTAATGAAGAGTCTTCTTAGGGTTGTAGGCATGAAGACAGAGCCAGTTCCATTTGTCCAGCTTGTCAATCTGAAGTGATACTGAAGGACGGGGGACTTTCCGAGCAGGTGATCCCCAAGGGGGCAGAGGTGGCCCTGAAAATGTCATGCACACGCAGCCAAGTCCCACACCCTTTCATCAACTGCACTCTAATACACCTGGGCCTGGAAACAATATATCTCTGGCTCAGAACCCACTGACAGATGGAGCCGCTCACAGGGGTGAGCACACACAGCACCCACGCATGCAGAACCATTGGTATGGAACTGGCTTGCCAGCAAAACAATCAATCATAAAAGTAGGCGCTGTCGCCACCAAAGCAATGCAGCGCACCGCATATGCCAAAGCCTATATATGGGCGTACCTGCCCTGGGCACATGGTGGTCTTCCTATCCAAATATAAGACATGTAGGAAAAAGATCCCCAAAAAGGCAGGGTTTGTTCGGTGAGGCGCAAAGAAGAGGTTGTCATTAAGAATGTTCCTACCGCTTCAAAATGGAGGCACGGTCAACTTCAGACCGCTCAGATCTGGCAATGATAACAAAGTATCATTGATTTGGTAAAAACAGGAGAGATGTTTGGTTGGATCCAGAATGCCAATTATTGATGCTGATGCCAAGCACCCAAACACACATAAGAAAGGTGGCTAGTCTATGGAGGTATCCTGCCACTCTAGCTGGCAAAAATCTGCAGATCAGAGAAGAGAGAGGGAAAATTCAGGCATAAGCTACTTCGGTGTTGGACATGAGGGGCCGGAATCCTCTCTCCCCGCTCTGGACAACTGCGTGCATCGCCCGCTCTGGACAACTGTGTGCATCGCACGCTCTGCTTGATGCCAACTGCCCCAGCCCTACTGACCCTTACGAAGCACCGGACTGTCGACCATTCACCAGTTCTGCCCACAGGTAGGTCTGTTTTAGGAGGTACTCTGTACGGTGTGCCAGCTGGCTATGAAGTGGGTACCATTACAGAGTACCGAGAGGCCTGAAGTTACACAGGATTGTTGTCAGAGCTTTAGGCGCTGTGTAGCTGAGCTTCCTTCCAGAGCTACTGCGCTCCCCAAACCCCTCCCCCCCCCCAACCTCATGACTTTCTCTCAAGAGCAATGTGGTACTAAGGGCTTTATATTGGCCCCCATAATTGCCAAGATGGGGGGGTGGGTTGGCAGACCACCCAATTACTACCACAGACTCATTGATGACTTTGAAACCCTTAAAAAGGCCCCATTTATTTGCACATATTTTTTTAAAACAGTTCCTCACATTTTTTTCATCATTAAAAAATATCAAATACATAATTATGCAAGAAACCCTAGCTGGCTGTACTTAACCCATGCCCCTTAACTAAAGCCACCCACCAAACCCCCCGCACGATTCGGACTGCCACATCAAGATCTGCTATTGTTCATCGTCATTAAGCTATTGGGGCTCGTTGCAACAGAGGAGCATCGGGGCTTGCGGTACAGGGCGCCCCTCAAAGTGTAACACGGGTACAGCAAAGCAGAGGTTCTTCCCAGTGGAACAGCCGTACAATTGGGGTAATCCTCCCGCCGTCCCCTCCCCCATCCTTGGTAGACACGTTTAATAACAGGAGGTCTTGTCAGGCGGGCTCCATTCCTTCCTGCCATTAGGGGCCGGAATCCTCTCTCCCCGCTCTGGACAACTGCGTGCATCGCCCGCTCTGGGGGTGTGCTCACAGACACACGTCTCTCATTGGAGGAGAGTGGCAGGGGAGGGAAAGGGGGAGAAAATGGTGGCGTGAAAAGCATTTCATGCCCCCATTCGTGCAGGAAGAGTTGCACCAGGACCCGATTTAGGGATTTCTAAATCGGGTCCCGGCAAAATCCGGGACCGTAGGCACCAACCATTGCAAACCTGTGACAGGGTTTTTAAAATTAAAAAACTCCCGCGACCCCGGGACGGACGGTGATTTCCCGGGACTGTCCCGGGAAAACCGGGACGTCTGGTCACCCTAATTCATACCCCATTTGCATACAGCTTCCCACATGCCCGTTTGAAAATGAGATTCCTTTACCTATCATGTATAGCTCTGTCGCCTTCCACTTCCTACAGACCATTATAAAAATGAGATTTGGACCTATCTCGTGGAAACACGGAAACTGCATTGGATCTGATTTGTATAGGGGCATGTATGGAGTTCAAAAAGCGACTCTTTAAATACTATTGCATTATTCTGAGCATCTACTTGACATTATTAATGCTAACATGTAGGTCTTTCTCCTTAAAAGTGCACATACACACAGGACCGTGGGTGCTTACATTTCGTATGGCTATAACATCGATCATTACAGCGCTTAGAAGCAGGAGGGATATGTAATGGACCACGTCATACAAACATAATCATATGTTAATGTTATGATAGTATGTATTTTAAGTTGGCAAGGGAACAGGAGAGGGAGCTGGGTAGACTTCCTAAGAAAACGTTAATTACTCTGCCTATTAACTGTGTATGTATGATTTATTGTGTGTAACCTAAGATATGGGCCCAGATGCCTATGGGCCCGGTGCGCTATATAAATAAATACAATACAAAAGTTTCTTTCTAAAGGCAGAGTGGATCAGAGGGCGTAGTGCCGACAGAGAGAATAGCTCAGCCATTTAGACCCTCACCCCTGGCCGAGGGCTTTACTAGGCTTGCATTTGAAGGTCCAGATCTCAGCAGCATCCTTCTGAGGTTGATCATTGAATAACATTACATCTGGTAATAATGATACATGCCGTGTCCAGCCTATGGATCAGGAGGAATCGGGCATGAAGCACCAGCTGGAAAAATTGGATATTATTGAGTCATTGCATACAGGAAAACCTAGGCCACGGTAGCATGAAAACGTGGAATATTTTGGCATGCACAAATTGATGGACCGATGAAACCAAAAAGAATAATGTTGACTGAAGATAAGAAGCTCTGTGTAGCCTGTGGCCCAACTACGGCCCGGCTAGTAATGGCTGCATGCTTGTCCCCTAAGGTACAAACCCTAGAAATAAAGACGCAGACACCGTGAATATTGAAAGGATAAGAAAAGAAGAACCGAGTATTGAGCTCCCCAGCCTAGGAGAGGGCTTGGCAGGGGAGAAAAGAATCTAGATAAGATTTTAAAACAAAAAAAGACAGTTAAAAGGAACAGTTAGAAAACGTAAGACGAAAGAAAAGACAGGAGAAAAGCGAGAGCAAGACACACAACTCTCTCGGGAGCCAATGCCTCGCGAGGCCTCCTAGGGCCTAAGAACGTTTATTATGCCGGGCCGTTTGTGGGTAGCCCTCCAGCGAGTGAGAAATCGGGCCGGGTTGCGTGACCGGAGGAGTCCCTGGGGCTGTGGAGGGCGCCAGCCCGTCTCTGGGCCAGATGGGATGGTCCCAAGAATATCACAGGGCCCGGACAGCGTGTGTAGAGCGGCCAGGCCTAAAGATGAACCGCCCAGGCTGCGCGAGGGGGGCAGCCCAAACCGGGCAGCTTGGCAGTGCCCCTAGTGCGCCCGCCTTGTGGCTGCAGAGCGGGCGCTTTCTGAAGTTCACCTGGGCAAATGCCAGGAAGCCTGCGAGGTGAAGAGCAAGAAGTCCGCTCTGCCCCACAAGGCAGATTGGTGAAGAGAGTCCCCAGACTACTGTGGCCCGCCCCCTACGTCTCTGTGACACAATGTTAAGGAAGCAGACCAGGAAGAGCATCAGGCCATGAGCGTGGTGGTGAGCACAGTGGTGTCCTCATAAAAATGGGGACTTCACCTGGACTGTAGAAGGCACACAGGACACAGCAGTAACTCAGGCGACCCCCAAAGCAACAGGACTGCCCGGATGATTGTGAAGTGGCCGCAGGGATGGGCGGTGAGTACGGTGGGCCACGCAGCCTATGGGGCCCATCCTGGAGAGATTTCCTGTGCCACGGTTTGCAGCAGTAATGAACAGTATCCACGCGGGCATGGGGCCATCCAGAGTAATATATAGCAGTGCAGGCTTTCCAGTGAGTGTGGGTTATGTGAAAGTGGGGTAGAGGAGAGGTAGCCTGGCGTGAGGTAGCAGGCGGAAACAGTGATATTGCTTCCCTCTTGGAGGTCCTGGCCTTTCTTCACTGGCAGAAGATGTAAGGTACACTATACCTTCAGCCAGGGTCCAAAGGTGAGTTCTTCATTCTGCTTCTGGTAAAGCCTTCAGATGATCTGCCAAAAGAGGGGCTCAGCCCTGTTTTAAAGCCAAATGGGCCACAGTGATTGGTGTAGGTTAAGCCTACCTTAATGAACCAATCCTGGGTCCCCACACACAATCTCCTGTATGCGTGAGGTCATAACCAGAGTGTGTCATAACAGAAAAGGTAAAGGGGTGAAAAAATGTAATACTAAGTCCCACCCATCTTCCTGTCTGTAGTACATCAAAGGATCTCTTTGGTTATTGGAGCTCTCTGTGGTTCCTGATCAAAGTGGCAGGTCTCCCTTGAAGCTGTGGTGAGACCAGATTTTCTGGCTCCGTCAATCCACATACTTGTACCTTCTGAATGGGGTCTCCCTGCTGGATTGACTACTGTAAGCACCCAGTCCCAAACTTGACATTTCACTGTCAATCGACAATGAAGTCGGGAGCTGGCATCAGGTTGACGCAGTGCATTTGAAAGGGTGTTGGGGTTTCCTTTCTCATTTGTTAGCCTCTGCGGCCAGGCCCCAGGTGGGCCTGTTTGAATTAAACTCTAATTAGTATGTGGCCACCAGTTACAGGGCTCAACAAAAGGACACAGGCAGATCCATGGACACTTTGTTAGTTAATTAGGCTGGCCATGGCATGGGGGAGGTTTGGCCCTCCCCCTTCTGAAATGACATGGTGTACTCCTGGCGGTCATATCCCAACTAAATATGACAGAGGGGACTGCGCCTGCAGGCTTTATCCACCCAGAGTACACAGGTCTATGTGTATGTCGTGCAGTGAGCATGGGAAAATGTGTGCGGATTAGCCCCACACATTTTCCAGAGGTTGATCTACCATCATTCAGTTTTATTTAAAAAAAATTTTAAAAAGCCCAGCTGAACACCCACCCACAGTGCGGATGGTCGAATTCCTTCACAGCTGCTGCTTGTGAAACAGGGGCCCAAAGGGAACCAGCCATCCTGTCAAGGTTCCCAGTACACCCCCTTTCGTCCCCTAGAGATGCCACTGATATCACTGGGGCTGCCTACTAATAAGGTTGCCATTTTTAAAAGCGGAACTTCCCTGTCAGTAGGAGGAGCTTGTCATGTGATAGAGAATAGTGCTGCTTGAAAGTGTCACTTGACACACAGCTTCCAAAATGGCAGTTGTGTTCTGTTCAAGACCACTTTATATTACAAAGAAGCCATCAGGCAACGCCCCCTCAGTGGATTTTGGTGTAGACCTGAGATAGACTACAATGAGCATGGATTAGGGTGTGCAGCAGACTAGTAATGACATACCTAAGCAGTGCTTATCGTAGCTCCTCCATTTTTGCTGGTCATAGCCCCACACTTCTCCTCTCTGAATCTTCCAGTGGGGGTAAGATACCAACGCTTGGAGGAATTGCATTGCAGTCCAGCCTTGTGATTATGGACTGGAGAATGGGCTTGATATTTGGAACCACACACGTCATCTTGTTCACAAAAGTGGCCAGCCCATTCCGGAGATGTGGGGAGGTTGCCAGGGGTAAATGATGCACTGGGCACGACCCTTCCATGCATTAGTGTTGGTGGGGCTACTCCTGGCAATGAGGGTTGGCTGGTGCAGTCTAGGGGTGCATTTCGCAGTGTTGGACCCTTTAAGAGACTGTTGCTGTCAAATGGTAGTATAAAAAACGCCTTTCTATCCTTTTCTGATAGAAAGGGGCCGTCTCCCTTAAAAAGAAAAAAGGCTGCGTATTGGCCCTTACTCTGTTTTCGATTTATATAAACAAGCAGATTTCTAGACTCGAGCACCGGAGGCAGGTGCACCTAGAATGGGAAAAAAATATGATTCCCCTCTTACTCTTTGCAGACGACGCAATCCTGATTTCCCAAACTCCTACGGGTTTAATGAAACGGCTAATTGCAGTTCATGAGGGGTGCAAAGAAAGCGGACTTACGATCAATATCAACAAAACCAAAATGATGGTTTTTCATCTGCATTATAAAAAACAACCTAAATGACACTTGTGTGGAAGGGCAAGTGATTGAGCAAGTTGATAGGTTCCGTTACCTAAGGGCGGGATTTTTAAGCAATAGCACGTGCACGGCGCAAATCGAAAAGGCAATAGCAAGCAATGCCATTTAAAAACCGGCCCATATGCATCTATCCCCCTCGCTTCAGATTTACAATTTGCCCGCAAGTGCATATGGGGCTGATATTTAGGGATACGCTATATCCAGCAGATTTCAGGTAGTCGAGAATATATTCCTAAAAAAGATGACACTACTACCTAACAGCATCTCCAATAATGCTCTACTCATCGAGCCAGCCCAAACCAACATAGCGGATGGGATTGTAAATCTGCCAACGATGTATTGGATACGACTTTGGGCCTCGCCCGATCAGTCGAATTACGGAGAAGCACTAACTGATCTTTTTTCAGTGAATAGAGGAATGGATATCCCCTGGTGTAGGCACGTGAAAGCAGAATTAAACTCCATGGAACTATCGCACCTATGGAGTGGCACCGCATCCATCAATGGCCGCACCGAGAAATGAGTCCAGGAAGCGTTTTCTCTAAAGATGAAGACCAAAGCACAAAGCTATTGCAGATCCTCAGCGCAATCCAGAGAATTTTAATGTTATAAACTGCATATTGGTCCCGAAAGATATCTGGATAACATCAATCCATCATTTTCACTCTCTCTTTACCTAAGACATAGTTTTAGCAGGTTACCCTTGAACACACAATTATACCACGGGCATGTGTCAGAATCCAAACAGTGTCCAATCTGCTCTGCAGTGAAGGAACATGTTGAACACTTTCCCTTTTTGTGCCCTTACTATGATTACCTCAGGAAACGCTGCTTGAATCCTGTTTTGTTAAAATATAATATTAGACGTCTCTCCAACGCATCCATCTTATCCAAATCAACCACACATGAACTGACTGTGTTTCCTTTCTCCAAACATATCCACTGTGCATGGGTCCTTAGGAGGAGCCAACTTTCAATTCCCAACATCTAAATCATATAATGTAACATAAGAAGAGCAGAAGAGCACAGAGCATATATATATATATATATATATATATATATATATATATATATATATATATATATATATATATATATATATATATATATATATATATATGTGTTTGAATGATAATGGAATGGAAACAAGGTCTTATGAAGATATGATATGATATGGCATTTATAACGCACTTATACACAAGTGTTTAAATAGGTATGACTTAAAGTTACATGCAAATGGGCACATTATTCCAGAACTTTGTATTGTATGGCGTGATTCGTATGTAACGGAAATAATGAATTCACCACTGCAACATAATATTTTTGGTATGTTTATACTACGTGTTTGATCTTTGTTGTTTTATGGATTAATTAAGGAATGAACCCCAAGCAGGGGGGCAATTGCCAGTCAGGTAATGGCCTGGGGCGTCAGTTACAGACCCGAGCAAAGTGAGAGCCTTAATGATACCCGTGCGAATTTCTATTAGTATTCTGCCATGTCACACTGGGATGCTAATCATTTTTATTTCAAGTTGCGAAACAGTGAACACTCCTTGTCCCAACTTGAAAAAAACTAGAATCCAAGATGGCCACCATGGAAGAGGGAGAGGGAACTACACGTACTGCCTTCTTTCTTTCCATGGCAGCTATTGCTGTACCAGGGATGCGCAGGCGAGGGACAAGGGAGCGCCAGCTAAGTGGGGTAGGCGTGGGAGGAGCGTTGAATATGTGGAAAAGGGGAAAAAGGGGTGGGGTAAGGGATGTGGAGGAGCGCAGGGCACACTTACCTCAGTCCTGGCGAGGGAAGATGGCAGCCTCCTGGTCTGAGGAAGCTCGGAACGGGGGATTTACTGTGTGGGAAAGACCCCGTTTGGAGCCTCCCGATTGCCTGGGAGGCTGCCACCCCTTGCCCCACTGGCTGCTAATCCAAAATAAACAATAACATTGTTAAAAACAAAAATGCACAAAGGATCAGTATTGACCCTGTCATCCATTTTGAGTCCCCTTGCACCTGTTTCAACCCGGTGCAGGGAAGTGCTTTGGTTTTGGCACCTTTCAAAAACTATTCCATTAGTGAATTGTGCTTTGAAATGCGTAGAAATGCTCTCTTATACTTCCTGAGCTAAACAATTGTGGAAGGGGACAGGGACGTCATATTACCAAAATGCCAGGGGTAGCAGAAGTGACATCACACGACCCTTGACCCCTGATGACATCACAGCATATGATGTCATTTGACCCCACCCCGAAGTGGTATCACAGGTAGTGATGGAACACGACCTTTCACCCGTTGACAAAATAGGATCGCCATATGTGCGTTAAGATCAGTGTGTATAGGCCCATATCACCAAATTACTGTGAATGCAATCAGACGTCCAAATGATAATGATGTGTTATTATATAGCATTTACGCTTAAGCGCTTTATATAGAAAAGAAATACACCCAATATCACCCAACCTGTGTTGGTACTAATTTATCGACCTCAGGAGGATGAAAGGCTGAGTTCAGGCGTTTAAGAACAGACTAAATCAGTGACTCACCCCCTGAAGTGGGCCTGAAATAAACCTTTATTGACTCTAGCAATTATTGTATAGAATTCCAGAAAGACACATTATTTGGTATTCTTATTCTTTCTTATTTAGGGTCAATGCTGAAAGTGTTAGACTTGTGGCACTCCTGTTCTTATTTTTCTTCTTTTTTTAAGGGGCCTGAACAAGAAAGCCCGCCACTCCAGAAGTAAAGAGCCACATGGTGCTGGCCACAACCCAGGAGCTTGCATTACAAAAAAAAACTTTTGCGACCTCTTGCGACCCCTAAATGACATCCCTGGAAAGGGAGTGAAAAGTGTGTGTGAATGGGAACACATTCAGATACTCTTTGTGAATTGGGCAAAACATGTGTGGAGTCAAGTGGAGGGGAAGTACTGTCACTTGCACCCAAAAAATGTTTAGTGAATGGGGCCCTATTTACTGTAGGTAGCCACATTGTTGTTAATAATTTAGCAACTCTGTTGTCTTGACTTAAAATTAACTAAGAAGACCTACCTGAAGTAAAAAAGGATCTATCTAGGGACTGCCCCCTGTGACCTCTGACAAAGTTGCTGGGTTATTTTGGGTATATAAGCAATGCCTTTGGGTGCCCGGGAGTCCAGAGAAAAGCAAAGACAGAGCTAAGAGTCGGGAGGATAGCTCAGGGGTAACGCATTTGTCTTGGAAGCAAGACGACACAAAGCAACACAGGTTTGAATCTCGGTTCGTGGTGCTTAGAGATTGGTCTCTGGTTAGAAGGGCATTATATCCCTCCTTTTATATCAAGCATGTGCCAAAATGTGAGCCACCATTTGTGCATGTCCATAACAGAAAAAGTCAGCTTCAAAGTCCTTGAACTGTAGTTCTTTAGGAGGTCCTTATTTGTTCCTCTTCACAAGTCTGTAAATGAAGTGGATACAAACAGGACCTGCTGAATAGCTTGGCACATATGATAAAGACTGTAGCCAAAGGTAGTATTGCTAGGATTTTCAGAATAACAAGCCAAGCTACTCATGTTCAGCATGTTCTTAACGTCATTGAATAAGTAAACAGTGCTACTCCTTTGTTAACTCAATATATCCAAGAGTTGTGTTTTATACTGAAAGATGCGGTTTCAACCAGATTCCAAGCGAAGTCCTTATCTTCGAAAAAATCCATCTTACAAGATCTTGATAAATTAAAATCCAAAAAAATGAAAATCAAACATAACCTTACCCTAGCCGAAAAACAACCCCTTAAATCACTACAAAATAACAAGAAAATAGTCATTAAACCTTCAGACAAAGGGGGCGGAGTAGTGATTATGTCAGTTGCACAATACAAAGACATGGTATTGACATTGCTAGATGACAGAGAAAGCTATACCATCTTATGCAAAAACCCCACCAAAGAACTTTGTCAGGAAATCTCAGAATCGGTTGATTATGCATTACAACGTGATTGGATTTCTAAAAAAGAGGCAGAGTTCCTGAGCAGACCTCTAGGTAGAACTACGTGTTTCTACACATTACAAAAGATCCATAAGGATCCCCACAACCCACCGGGAAGACCTATAGTTTCGGGTTGCGGGTCTATCCTTGAACCACTTTGTACATTTGTGGACTTTTTCCTCCACCCGATCAGCATAAAAACACCAATTTACTTACGGGATACAACTCAATGGAATTCAATCCAGCACAGCAGGCACTGGTAATTATGGACCTCAAGTCCTTATATACCAGTATACCTCAGGAAACTGCCATTAAATGTGTCTAGGAATGTGTCTAGGAATGGGTCACTACAGACCCACTACAACATGGGGTCCCTACCAATTTTATCTTGGAACTGATGACAATAGCATTACGCAAGAATTTCTTCACATTCAACAGCTCAATATACCTGCAGACGAAAGGCACCGCCATGGGTGCAGCCTTCGCCCCCAATTTGGCAATACTATACAAGGCTAAGTATGAAAACGAGTATGTCTTCCCCAAACTTAATACATGGAAGGCACAGGTTAGCCAATGGCATCGATACATTGACAATGTCATTTTTATTTGGACCGGCCTCCTGCTACAACTGGAACAATTCTGAAAATGGCTCAACTCTTGCAACCCAGATATACAATTTACCACACAGTAATGGTAAACCCACGGATAGAAACATATTGTTACATCACGACAGCAACCACCCTGCACATACCAAAGATAACCTGCCATATGGGCAATTTCTTCGAATACAAAGAAACTGCACCTCCACTGAAGATTACAAGAGACACTCTGAAGCTCTGTCTACCCAATTAAGAACAAAAGGGCACCCAAAAAGACAATTGGAACAAGCTAAAAAAAGAACTCACAACACCAATAGAGACTCTCTGCTTCAACCGTAAAAGGAACGATTAGACACCACAGAAGATCATCTCACATGCTCATTTGGAAATCACCAAGCCACACGCTCGATCACCATGGCAACAGAATAACATGAACTTGCCAGGTCGCGCGCATCTGACTCCAATTTCAGACGCGGGCACTACGCCAGGCACTGCGTTCGCTGTAGACATCAATAGAAGCAGGTAAGGATTTCAACATTATAGCACCTCTAAGGATGTACATTTCCATATGTGCATTTTCATGATCTGCATGCACTGCTTAACACACGGCTCATACGGCCATGTTTTTCTGTTTAGCACCAGCGCTCTAACTATATAGAACGTGGGTGCTTTCTGCACAATAGGAAATTTGGCACACATTCAGTGTCTGCCGCGAGGGCTGTCCATGGGCAGTCCACTCACGTACCCCTACACACATGGCTCACCTGAGCCTGTTGCTTGACTACACGTGGCACCATATTTTTCATTGTACAATTCAACTACGTTATGCTGATATGATATCAAATTGACAGAGCATTTACATAATATTTTCCCCTGGCCTCCGCTTACCTTTACAGGAGCAGGAGCCACGGGGCACCAAGCCAGGAACTGTTCTTACCCTAACCAGACCGGAGCACCTCCAGATCTGGAAATAATCCAGAACATACATTTCAGGTACTTTTGAGTTATTATATAACCAAAAACACAACAAGAGAATTCTAACAGGCCACTTTAAATGCACATTCTTACTCATAGGACATCACGGATGCCTGACCTGCTCCCCTGCATCTGCATAGGCAGGCCCGCTTCCTGCACCCGAACGGGCCACCACACCTTACCATTATCCAGGTGACCACCGCAGCCGTTTGGGATGCTCTCCATAGATGATCAAAGCTGAGAAATTGGGATTTCAGTCTCGGCAGGTAAGCAAATGACCGGCACTGTGATAATAAACTATTATCAGCAGTACCCAGCATCTATAGGCACCCTCATAATAATTCCACTCACACTCCATTTCTGAACCTCTCCACAGGGTCCTTGAATCGGAGCCCTGATGAAGGTGGACTTGGTACAATGAATGACCGCCGAAACCTGAAGAACACAGGGAACCCCAGAACAAGACAGTTTCCCTGTCTGTAGATTTTGCTCAATTACTGTCTTCCACATCCAGAAAGATATCTTTTATCCTATGACCCTGGAACATTTTTCTGTTTTCCTTAAAATATCTTTCACCTTTAAGGGCAACTTTGAAACCCTTCCTGTCCCAGTGTGCATCAGACTTACTGAATCATTAGCCTGCACCTGGACCATAGCTAGTGTTTAAAGATTCTTCAATTCACTACTTATTTTGTATCACAATTGATCTAATGTGTAGACAAGCATTGTTAATTAATTGCAATTGACACTTGTACACAACTCCACACACGTGGTACTGCTTTTTGTTTTTCTGTTATGTTGTTGCACTCTGAAACAGCTGATATATTTCATGTCCAGAGAATAGAATAAATATATGTTTGTTTCCACTGAGCATAGCAGAACCATTGATTAATGCTGTACTCTTATTTTTTCACTGTATGTCTTCCTGACACATGTAATTGATTGTACACCGACACTCTAGGTGGATATTATTTTATATTTATCTCAAGGATTTCCAACTAAGTAGACCTGACAAGACAGAATCAGGATAGATCCAAGTTAGAGGTACTATCCACTAAACTCATTGTTTCCCTTTGTAATTAATGTAGGGGTACACGTATTTGTCATAACCATAGCTTTAACCATAGCATTACCCAGTAGCTCACAGGTTTAAAAATTGCTGTAAATCTCCCCAATCAACTTCCAAGCAGATTAGAATGTTCAAAGATGATCCTGGGATACAGAGCATGCGTGTCCAAATTCTATTGTCACTTGTGATCAAAGATCTTTTTATAATCTCCTCAGACCTCTGCATCGTCAAGAGAAGCTTGAAGGGACTGCAACTTATAGATGTTAAGGGTTGGACTAATTGCTCTGTTGCCAAGTGATTGTGCACACCTTGAAACTGCAGCACTGCTTTTTATGAACTCAATATTGGTCTTGTCGAAATTGCCTGCTCCATTCACCCATCTCCGTAAAGAAGATACCTAGATTATCGTAATAAGTATCTTTTTCCAGAGGAAAACTGTTCAAATAAATGTTAACCTTCTTTAGAACCTTCTTACTACCAGAACATACCATAATCCTCACATTTTTCCCTGATTCATTTCTAGGCCCTTTATTTACATAGTTCAGAAAAGGGTGTATATTGACTATTAAGCCTGCTCAGAGTCTATAAGATAAGAACTGCATCATCAACATGTCATAAAATAACCGTGCCAGCACCATTCAGTATGGGGGCATCAGCCAGGTGGCTTGCAATTGGTGGTGCTAGAATTCATCTTTCAAGTAAATCAATCTATATGGATGTCCTAAACTGTTGTACATAGCAGTGATTTTTTAGGCAGCATTGTATATTTTATAGGAATCCGTTTGATAATTTAAGCCATTTAAGATGCTGGTAAATCAAGAAAGTTGCTGATAAATTTGCCTGTACCTAACCCGCCATCACTGTACTCCCCTTGTGTGATGGGGTCATGGCACACTCTCTGTAATTTGTTATCTTGCAGGGGAACACAGTTGTTGTTGCAATTTAAAAAAAATAAAATTGGTGCAGGGATGGATATTAGCCTAGGTCTGGACCATTTGCCCCTGCCCGATCCACCCATCAGAGAGATTGCTGGTGGCAAGAGATCCGTCCTGCACTCTGTTGTGTAGCTGATTTATGGAACACTCTCGGCAGTTATTTCACATGCAGGTAGACCTGGATATCAGAAAAACCTGACAAATCCAGTACTTCAGGTAAGGTAAACATGTACAACCTGAAACTGCTATTTAGTATAGTTTAAGAGTACAGGGATGGCATTATACGATATTGCATAACAAAACATTTGAAATTCAGTGAAATAAATGCAGTCAAAGCACCGTTAAATTGAATCATTTCAAGGCAACTACCCGTTGTTATTCCGTGAAAACACTCCAGATGAAGTACAGTTATTGTCAGGGCTGGGGGTCAGAAGTGCAGTCCATCACACAAGAAGGGCAGACCGGGGAGCAAGGTGCAAACAATACACAGCATTGGCTATGCTAAAGACATGCCCAAGAGACAGCTAAAACCAAAGTGTACTTTAAAATCGACAATCAAGCCATATAAAAGGCTTCTCTACCCTGCCTGCAGGGCGAACGCCTTTCTAAGTGTGTTTCCCAGCAACACCTGGCCCCAACACTATAGTAAAGCCACGATGGGAGGGACACTTCGATGAACATACACGGAAGGAAAAGCACAGAGCTTGTGCTTGAGTCCTTTTGCTGAGAAGACATGCCTCCGAGCAGCTCTGGACTCATATGCGAATGCGAGGGATCACTCCCTACTGGACCGACATCCCGGGCCACTCGCAAAACAGAAATAAGTGCTGCAGCACTCAGACTTACTACGGGGTACACGGTGGTCATGCAGGGGCCACAGCTCCACCAGACAACTGGATACAGCTTCCCTCAAAGCTAAGTGCCATCTAGACGCTGCATGTTGCATAGCAGAATGCAACACTAACCTGCACCTCCCAGCCCGTGTAGCACCTTTACGTATTGAAGAAAAACAGCTTGTTAGCCACAGGCACATTTCTTAGCACCGCTGAACTAGCTACTCATGTTGCATGCTTGCTACTTACTGGACCTGTATGCAGCCCCTCATGCTGCATTCCAATTAGCCACGTGTGACCCCACCAAATCCCTGCCATTGATAAGCATGTGAATAGCCATGTGCAGCTACTAACATTGTAGGAACCCAGCAAGAAAGAAACACACTAACCGTAGCCTATACAAAGAAAGCATGTGTACACGCACTTGAACAGCCACATGCAGCAGTGTTTAATGTGTGCACCAATTGTAGCACTTTCTTTTAGCATTTGAACTGCTACTGCAATGCAGTCTGATTCTGTGAGTTTGCAGGAGACAACAAGGGACACTCTGGGTGACAACTAAGCTAAGTGTTACACTACTCATGTGTGTATTATATTATTGTGTCTATAGCTAGCTACAATCATTACTACTGTGTTCTTGATATTGTGTGCATTATTGTTCAGGGGATTGTATATGTGTGTAGTGCCAGACATAGGGACAAGAGCTTGTAGTGTAGAAACAGCATGCTGGAAGCCTGCACAATGGTCAAATCTTACTCTAACTCCCTCTACCTATCCAGACCCTTTCCCTAACCCTCATTCCAGTTTCCCTACTACCCCCTTCCTGTCCAACCATCAATACCCTAAACCTCCTTTCCTGCTGGGGTTGTGGAGCCCTGTGTAAGCACTGACTTACAGGTCCCAACATCGCAGTGGGGGTGGTTGGTTTGTGCCCCTTCTGCACCTCAGAGCTGTGGATCCTGTCAGTTAAAGTGCTAGTTCAATGTAACAAGAACACAGAAATTAAGCAGCTATTAAACGCTATGCACCCTTAGCTCTTAGTCCCCCTGTTGCACAGCCCATGAGAACACTTACATCACAGATGACATCAGTGAGGACATCACTTATGAAATCATTGATATTACTGGAAACTAGGGCACAATGACGCCATCACACATGGCATCTCTTATGACATCATCAATGACATTCCTGGAAAGTACATGCTTTTCTGAAAAGTTAATGTTGGTGTGAAAAATGGAAATCCACATAAGAAACATTCTACAGCTATAGCTTTAGGGAATGCTAATAGAGATTACACATTGCCTGTGAGCCTTTGTAATGATATCTATGCATGAAATATATTTACATTTCTAGTGACTGATTAATTTATGTAAAATATCCCTGATCTAATACCCCCTACCATAACAAATTCACCCCTCAATCTGGGACAAGCAACAGGCTGTTTTTAATCTAAATATTCTGTTTTATTTAAAATGATAAATAAAGACATTAAATACATGCTCCTTGTATACAGAAAGGAAAAACACAACTTTCCTTCTATTGTCTCCTTAATGTATTCATTTCATTTTGCACAACATTGCATATATACAAAAAACAAATATAAACAACTGTCTAGGCAATAGAATTAAATGTTCCATGAAGTAAACATGAAGTAAACATACAAATTGCCAGTAGTTGTTTTTCTAAGAAAATAAAACCTTTGTGAAACAAAACAATTACCTTAGTTTTCTCAGAAACCATTTACAAGTATTGGCATCAGTGAAAAATATTGATTCAAGATATAGTTCACTCATTTTTGTTCTTAATCAAATAAAAAATGTTGAACACTAACAGTCACAAACTCTTACTTCTTAGCTTGGACATACAAACATAAATTGCAAATCTATGTGATGTTGAATTGCTTGAACATAATTTTAAAGCTTTGGGCTCATGAAATCAGGTTTTTTTTTGGAATGCAGGTATGACAGTGACTAACTGTCTCACTCATCTCAAGAAATCTGGTTCACCCTCGCATCACCCCAGTTCTATTTGTTCATTAAGAAATAGATATCAATTACTTTACTAATTATGACAGAGAACAATCACAAAGGCTTGTCATTCCACATTCGAGTTGAGGATGCCTAAGACCTCCAAATATCCTTGATTGCTGCAGCAGAGACTTATTATGGTGCAGTTCCCTACAGTTTCAATTTTAAATAAACAATCCAAATGCACATGCGCCTTGCAGTATATTCCCATTTCAGTGGCATAGATTGTCGGTTACCTAAAATACTATTAATTCCTATCTGGTATTTAATTAATTCCTGAGACGTTTGTTTAATTCCTGAGACCTTTATTTACATACGTTAGGGTCACTTTAGGGATAACATAGGCTCACTTTTGATCTGCCTTTCAAAGGCTCAGGACAAGTAGGTACATCAAGCAACTTCAGTCCATGTCAACAGATTTTCTCTTACTTACTGTCTGTCCACCTGCTCCAGAAATCCCTCTCCAGTTATCTAGTTCTTTCTTGGGAAAGGCCTCTGCATTTTGTCTCCTATGGAAAAGGTCCAGTTAACGAGAACGTCCTTCAGCTGCACCAATTAGTGTCCAAATCTGATTTTCTCCTGTCTAACAGACTCTCCCAAAAACTCTTCCTGTGATTTGGAGTTTAAATACCCAGCAAACTCCACCCATGTAGCATCATTTGATGCAGCATTTTTGGATTGGGCAGAGTCAGTGATAGGATCCCTTCACTTACTCACATGCGCTAGGTTCGCCTCCTTGCTTTAATTGGCCTATTGAATGTTCTCTGTCATTAGAGAATGTAATTGGACCGAAATATGTATTTAATTATATTTCCCTATATTGGCATGTGATTATAATTAGAATTCTATATTCAGATTCGCCCAAATGTTTATAATTCTGAGACATACTTTATGTTGTTGTGACTGCATACATAACAGAGTTTTTGAAACATTTGAATCAATTAATAAACTGTAGATTGTAATGTATCATTTCATATGCACCTGATTCATGTTTTCCAATAAAATCTAAATGTGTATCTGGTTTTTGCGTTGGGCCAAGACTTCCATAATTCTAACTAAAAATGGTTTTCCCCACTTGTCAAATACATTGCTTTTTTGTAGCACAATTCAGGTATGAATTACATGTGTTGCCTAAACCTGGCATCAATAGAACCACCTGCTTTCTTCAAAACAAAAGACCTTTTTAAAAGGCTGCTTTAATAAAACTGATACAGTCTTCTTGAAGCCTTGCTACCCTTCAAGGTCAGAGGTTACGGTCTGCATGTACGTCTTGTTTGAAGTCACAATTACTGACTACAATCTTTCATTGTATTTATAAAGTTTAGTTCCTCAAACATGTAGCATAAACATGTTTCTTCCAGATTGATTGTTTCAAGTCATTTTGAATAAGGATGACCATTTCCTATGGTAGAGGCCTACCTTCTCAATTGTTGGTCAGGCAGTTGATTTGTTGTGCAATGAAACAGAAATTGATTTGGACAACTATTCCATATCATTTACATTGTCATCCTTCTCTGTGGATAGTAGTTAAGTCATACTTACATCATGCACATCTCCTATTCAGCTCATCACCATGATTCGAAAGGGTATGATGTAAATTCAATTGTGTACTTATATTACACTTTATGCCAATGTCCAGCCTCTAAGCACTGCACTGGGTTGCAAACCTGTGCTGCTCAGTGTTGTATTGCTTCTAAGACAACCATGTTGCCCCTGAGCTATCCTCTTGGTTGTAGAGTTTTTAACATGTGACCGCATCCATACAGACAAGCGCTGCCATTATCCTGAAGATTGAAATTACTACTTGACAAACAATTTGAGTTAGCTACTTTGTAGATGTATCTTTCATGTAAGGTTAGCAATTTAATGATAAAGAGATTCAAATGATTTAAAGGTACTTGAATAACTTTTATTTGGAAAACTTCACTCATTACCAGATGACTCAACAATATAAAAATGGGATGGTAAAAAAGTGACACTATTTTGAATTGTTAGATAAGAAGTTAAGACTAACAATCCACTTTCAAGCTGCTGATTTTGTGGGGTTTTGTTGTGTTAAACAATCACTTAAAAGTGACTTCAGATGAAGTGTTTTCATTGAATTTCAAGGGTTTTGTTGTGCTGAACTGATTCAACTTTACTGCCTATTGACTACTGAAAGTACATATATTTAGTAGAAGCTGAAATAAGATACCACAATCATGCCATAGCCAGTCTTTTTACTTAAAGGCACAGTGCCCTAGTATATATTCCACTTGACCATTTCCATATAGTGTCTACTGAAACAAGTTGCCATGAGCCTTGACACTGTAAGAGACTACTACAGTGGTGACTGGCCCAGTATAACAACCTATCATCATAGCATAAGGTAAGAGTTTTCCACATCTTCTTAACCACTGAGAGGAGCAATGCTTTTTAGTGCAAGTGCAATACGCTAGCCTCCATCTCCCTGTCTTTACAACTGCAGACAGCACTTTGCAAGTTCTACACTTTTTTTCCCTCCTCATACTTCTTTTCCTCAATACTCATCTCCCTCTTTTCCTTGCCTCTCATTTTATACAGAGTCATCCTACTACTGTCTTAAGACTACTAGAAAACATTCTGTAGTTTGGAAACATACAGAAATGAGAAAACTAAAATAACTGTATCACGAAAAACATACAGGTTAGATGCGACATCGGTGGGCAATAAGGAGATGTGTTTCTTCTTCTGGTTTACTGGGGTAAAATATACATATTTATGAAAAAGGAAGCTTATAAATCAGATTTCAGAAATGAGTTTATTTATAGGTAAGATATTCCTGCTAAAAAATGCAACAGTGCACTTATAGAAAAAAGCCACTTGTATGAGTAATAACTTTCTCAAGATTTCTTGTATGAGTAAACATGCATTTATTTACCTAAGATTTATATAGTGCATTTTAATCATTTGAGGTTGCAAATGGCATATAATAACAACATGTGGGCTAATACCTTACTGTACGTGAGAAGATGCCTTTTTAAAGTGAATGAGCGCTACACAATTTCCAATATAATAACATACCATGGTGAAAATTCCAACCATATTGTTACATTATTGGAGTATTTTAGGCTGCACTTGCCATATGTTAGTGAAAATCTATTGGCTTTGCCAATGCCTTTTCTTTTGTTTCACATTGTTCTTTACATCATCATTCATTTCTATATTAATTCCAACAGAATTCCTGACTGTCTGGGATTATTTTCTATCAAAATTAATTTTGTAACTCGGGTACTTTATCATATGATTCCTCTAACTCAATCAAGAAATTGTTATCAATTAGAGTTGCCTGCCCCTTGACACCTCCCGCTGCATGCAGCTCTTCTTGAAATACATTAATTAGTTCCAGAAGGACAGATAGTGTCTTTGGAATAGATGATTAAGTCTCTATCTCCTGCTCCAAATATCTAATTGGGTATTAGTGATTTTAGGAAGACAGTGCAACTGTGTGTGATCACAATTTGAGGGAGAGTATTGGAGTCGCAGCTCTCCTGGTGATAGTGCCTACCCTCACACCAGGGATGAGGCTAATTGTTCAATGTAGTTGAATTGTTATTGGAATACCTCATTCAGATTCTCATGTATATAATCCCTTCCTAAATTGGCCTTTTTAGTAGGGTGCACCGTCCCTTCCATCCTCTGGGTTCACTACCCCAGACACATCCGTTGATGTCTGTTAATTAAATTGCAAACATGACATCTTTCCACACACAATCTGTCAAATATAAGGGGAGGTGTCAATGGCCATATTAAACACAGCTTTTGTATCATTCTTCAATGATGTTTCTTTCCTTATTTCAACATCGTAGTAATCCGATGTGAATGGGAGTTGTCTGGACGAATGATCTTTGAACTTACCACTGTTTTCCTCAGAGAATCTGAAAACAAATTATTTTTGGTTGAAAATTTCACAAAACGCAAATGTGAAACGACATCTTAAAAGCCCCAGGGCACCTTTAAAAACAGGAAGCACATGTTAATCTACAGAGTTATGACATCACTTTCTTTCTTACAAAAATGTCCTATGAACCTGAGGCTCACCTCCACAAAAATGTCATGTTGTGTTTTAACATACCATGGTGAGAGGAGGCTTGAATAACCCTTTCAATTGTTTAAGTTCCTTCACTTGCTTCCATTGGAGGGTTGGTTCGGGGTCATGATATAAATCTTTGACTGCATGTTGGGTTACATTCTGAGTTTTTTCAACAATTGGGTTACCAACATATAAGACAGCACTCGGAACTATACCGCCACCAACTTGCATATTGAACCAGACTTTAAACATGCTGAGACTTCCTTCAAATGTGATATTTTTGTTTCATTTAATCCTAAAGATGACAAACAAAAGTAAAAAAGATAACTTCTGATTATTTGAATCAACCCTGTTAACGGCAGCGATAGCAAATTTCCACCTGCATTCATAAATTATCGTTGGCAACGCCCAAACATCACGTTGCAGCTGCTTCTTCATCCTTTTGTAGCATTGACATGGCATGTGTGTTGGCATGCTTCAAAGTTCTTTGACTCTAACCCTGCTAAATCTGATGTCATCGCCTAGGACACATGCGCATCGCTCCCTCCCACTTCAACTGTCTTGGCGGTCTTCATATGGCGTTCACTTGCGCTCCGCCCCGCACCTCGCCCCGCCCCAAACATCACGTTGCAGCTGCTTCCTCATCCTTTTGTAGCATTGACATGGCAACGCAATTATGTGTGTGTTGGCATGCTTCCAAGTTCTTTGACTCTAACCCTGCTGAATTTGATGTCATTGCCTGGGACACATGCGTAACGCTCCCTCCCACTTCAACTGTCTTGGCGGTCTTCATATGGAGTTCACTTGTGCTACGCCCTGCACCTTTCAAACTTTGTGACAGGTGCCACCTGACCAGACATACTTGCTTATTGGCACACTTCACATTTGCTTCACATTTAACCACTACTATCATTTGGAGGACTAACTTTGAGTTTCCACTACACCTCCACACTGCTACTGAAAACGGTATTCAGTGCATCCATAGGTCCAAGCACCTGCCTTCTTTTAATCCCTCATTCCTCTCAATTTTAGTCCTGATGACCTATGAATCCTCCTCAGGCCACCTCTAATCCATCCACCCGGGGCACAACACCCAGGCAGATCTACTTTAGGCTGCTCATGGGCTGCCTCTTGTACTCCATTCCATTATCCATTCCAAATGGCCTACCTCCATCTCACAAGCTTCCCTGGGTGGTGAGGCTTCATTGGGGAGGCAGTGCAACCTTTGCTAGTTGTCCCCCCTCAGAAGCTTACTTGGTTTCCTTCCTCCATCAGCACATTTGAGTTTGTTTTCTTGGTCGTAGAAAAGGCCAGGTCGCCACTATTTTTATAAAGATTAATCCAGGACACATTGGGTAAGTCCACTTAAGCCTATAATTAAGTTACACATTGAATCCAAGATAATAATAGGACATTAACCCACTGGCTCCCACCAGCAAGGCTACGTCTCTCCAACTTCCAGTGGGGGAGTACAAGGGGCATAGTATTCTCACACTCACGCATTCTATCATTCCACCCTTCAATTTAACCTCATATATTCCAAACCTGCTTTCATACGTCCATGCAGTAAAACACATTCACAACTATCCCTAAAAATTGTAGAAGAAAGTTACACAAGCACCTAGTGGACGAGATTAAAACAGACCATAGGGAGCTTGTATCGGCTACCGACAGGCATGAGAGCATTTAAGTCCAGAAAAAGGTTTGTGCTACATCTAAGCCACATGAGAAGGTAACTGATAAAAGTAAATCCAAGGAGGCTAAGATCACAGGTCCCCACCCTCCAATGCAATGCCCCAGCACTATGTGATACTGCTGTGACCTTTAGAAGGGAGAGGTGTGGTGTGGAGTCATGAAGGATTGCCTCCTGGCAAGAGTGTAGTAGCCCTAGCCTTTTCATTTGTATTAATAATAAAATGATGTGAGTAATTCCATCTCAGGAAAGGTGGTCTGCTAAACAGACTGCCTTTCAGAAAGCTCCATGCCAAAAGCCTAGTGAACACATGTGCCCTGCTGCATTAGGCTTCTGATCCTAGCAACTCCTGCTAGTCCGTGGCACAGAGCAGACTCAAATGGCGCACGTGCTCTGTTTGACAGCTGCTGTGGCTACAAAGTCACTGCAGTCAGAGGTTGCATTTAAATCTGCATGTGTGACCCAAAAGCATAATATTTATGATAAACTAACACATGGTGGCAGGGTACTCTATAATAATAAGTCTTACCTGTATTTCGGTGTGGTGGCTGATAGTTCAAGCAATTATTAAAGCCACACCTGATTTGTATCATACTCATGTTACCATAGTGAGCTCAAGCCAGCTATGGAAAGGCAGTGTATTCTCTCCAGACTGTGTGTTGCTTGTGCAGCCAGCCAGGCAATAGGCATGGTAGCTGCCTCTCTTTAATCCTTTGTGAGGTCAGGTACATTATCTCTCCAGCCCATGAAACTCTCAGTAGGAGGCTCCTGGAAGCCAGGCTTCAAAAAGGCTCACCCTAAACAAAAGGACCAGACTCACACCTGGGTGTTGCTTACCAAAGAGCCTTTGAAACTGCAGGCTTCGGAAGAGGGAGGGTTTAGCCATTCAGGAAAGCAGAAGGGAATGGAGGAAGGAAGGGTGCTCCATCTTGGATTTCTGTAGGCCCCTCTTTCTTTCATTGATACCTAACAGGGATATGAGCCGTTAAAGCAGACTTTCTCTTACCCAGATCCTTGTGGCCTTTTGCCTTTATAAGGAAGGGGTCACCCACTCCTTCATTGGACCATGTTAGGAAAGCAATAATTTCCAAAGATTTTCCAAGCAGAGGCAAGCTCTGCTTCCGAACAGTCCCCAAGAAACATTGGGGGGAAACTGTTGTTGGACCAAGACTGCACTCTCTGCCAGTTGCACCGGTACCCAGGCTCCTCATTGGAGAAAAAGGACTCCTTCAGCCGCCAACTAGCCTCCCCTGCGTGACAGTGTAGTGTAAAGACCAATCTTGTCCCTGAGACCCTGGATCTGGATTCACAGTACCAGAAGAAACCAAGTAGCTAGATTCCTGTATTCTACAGCTTTGAACCATCCTTGAACCAAAGTCGACCGTGTTCAAATGCATTCAGACCCACATGAGCTGTGGTGCTGCGTTTGGCACTTCTTTGAACCATGTTTGAACCACTGTTGCTGCATTTATCAAACCGCCACGATGCTCTATCGCACCAAGCAGAGCACATCACCTGTTTGGCTCAAACAACCAGCCCACTGCTGGAGATGACTTTGAACTGCTGCCTCGTTGAACAATGGATTGGGGCACTGGGATCACAGCATAGAACCTCTTCAGGCCTGACTGAACCATTGGAAGCATCTTGTCACTTGCCAGTTTGACCCAGCGATTACTAGCGTCATGCACCAGCTTGACCTTCAAAACTGACTCTGGTGAGCTCATTGACCAGCACCACTTGAACACCGCCTTCAAACCACAAGAAGCTCCACTTCGAACTGACTTGGTGCCAGCTTGCCAACTGGGCCAGCACAACTCGCCGTCTCCCAGCCTGGTTCGAACCGCAAAGACAGCACCCTGAAGCCTGGTCCTACACTGCTGACAAAGAGTGCATAAAGTTACTGTTTAGAAACCTCAGTCCCATTGGTCCACTTTTGGGATTCTAGAGACGGCTAAGCCACCATTTACCGCTTTTTCTTTAAGTCCTGTCATTTTTGGTGACATTGTTTGCTATTTCTTGCCTTTGTCCCCTGCTACATGACATAGGGTGTTTGCATCATATACATTCTGCATATGCGGTTTTCTTTCCAGAGGAGTGGGGTTTTGTTAGTGTTTTTACAGACAGTAATTATTGCATATTGGTGTGTCTGATTAAAGTATATATATTTTTATAGAAACTTGATTGGACATTCCCTTTGCTTTGGACTGTTATACTTTGCTGTTTGGTTGCTACTGGATCACATCCCCACCACTCTAAAGAGAATAGCCTGCCCACGTTACCACCAGAGGTGAAGGAGGTATATTTCGCAACTGGAATGGTTTCATCTTTATGATTAGGATCACTGTTGGTGTGTAGTAGTGTGAGGGATGAGTAAGCCTTAACCATAGACTTTTTTACAACAAGGCCGACTAGGCCCAGGCCTAGGGCAACATTTTATTTCAGTTTATTGGTTGTCATTTTTTTTAATATATATCCAATTATGTTTCACCAAGTCTGGCTGACCCACAACACTGCAAGTCATTCTGAGCCGCTAGCGGTCATTTCACTCCGACAGCCAAAGCTTTTGATGGCCAAGCTTGATGTTTGCAAAAGCATTAGTGTCAGGCTGACTTTTGTTTAAATAAAAAAGAAGGAAACACGTACCAAACCTGCGTTCTTTAGGTATTTAGTGATTCAGTCATACAACTCTCTCAGACATATATTTCAGCTATAAAGCTCTTTGGTCATTCGTATCTTTCCAAAATGCTCTATAATATGCACAACAGACAAAAACTCATTGGTTTTAGTGGTGCCACTTCACATTATCTTTGGAGTTCTTTCGAATCAATACACCCATACACTATTAGGGATGTAACGGTATAACGGTATACCGTTAAAGATACCGTGAACCACTTAATTGAACAATAATAACCGTCACATTGTTTATACCGTTATACCGTTCATACCGTTAAGTGTGCTTTTCAATCTGATTTGGAAAGGCTGCAGTAAGCAAGTGCTGCGCAGTCTTGGTCTTGCACTGTTGGATGTGCCGTCTGCCAAGTAGTTTCAGTTGGAGCAGTTTTTAATGCCATTCCATAAACCACACGTGCCTTACACAAAATCAATATGTTAGCAATAGGAAGAATAGATACAGTGCCAAGAAGGAAAAGGGTTTACTTTGGGGTGGCGGCTTTGGGGTTTATATATTTATAATGGATGATGTTCTCTAAACATATGACAATGGGGGATTTCCCTGGTTCTATCATTGAATTTACATATAATAAGTCATACTGCGAAATTCACTCATCTCTGTGGGTATTCCCTGCTGCCATACCAAAGGGTAACATGTCAGTGATTACTGAAAACCTTTTGGCCCGCAAGTAAACTAAAGGCTGTAACGTAAAGAGAGAGAGAGTGTGTGTGTGTGTGTGTGTGTGGGTGTGTGTGGTGTGTGTGTGTATGTGCACAAGCGTATACTACCATCAGCCTCCATTGATCTGTGGCATGCAGGTTATCAAGATGGCAACATGTTCATCTTCACCAGTAGCCACTGGGGAAGCAAAAAGCCTAAATGACCACTTAAGAAAAGCTATTCAGTTTGCTTTGCCAGTTGCAGCAGGCCTCCACCCCACCCCCTCCTCTCCACACGTGTGTTTGTGTTTGGTGGAAGCAAGGCATTTCAGTGGAAAGTATGTTGAAAAGCCCAATTCTGGCCCTGGGTGCCTGGTTTTGTTTGTGATGATACATCTGTCAATTTATGACCTTTTAGAAAATATTTGTTAAGATCAGTTAACTCCACCTGCTATACCGCGATAACCATGATATACCGTCATTTGGCAAGAAGGTTATCGTACCGTCATAAAACGAATACCGTGACACCACTATGTTAAGCAATTACTTTTATGTTCATATACACATGCAGTTTTGCAACCGCTACATAAATTAGGGTTTTCATTCAGAAAAGTAAGGTTAAAAATGATGCATCATTTTACAGTATTAAACGCATGCCTATGCTTACGTCAAGCAGAGAGTTCCCACAGGTGGCACTTAAATGATGTTCAGAAGCAAGCACTAAATTCCCTCCCTGCCCCCACATTTGAGAGGTCTGTGTCTGCCCAAAAGGTGCAAGCATGAAATAGATCATAGAGAAGTTGAAATTGCAAAGAGTAAATCTGAAAGCGCAAGTGCATCAAGAAACCTATGAAAGAATACCCACAGGCACAGAAGGGTGAGAACAAAAACTGCGTCCCAAAGGTATGACTGTTTCACAGCTGTAAAGGTGCCCCGTAAAGATACCCATTCAGCTATCTTTACAGAAGCTGCTCAGTGCTAAGCAGGCAAATGCCATCCCTGCTGGGGTTTTCGACTGCAAAGTATGTCCACAATGCATAACTGTGATGCTTATAAGTAATGTTTACATTAATTATATTTTTAATGCAAGGTAGGACTTTTACTGTGAAACAGTACTTCAGACGACAGCAGGACATCTATATCTATACCCACACATCTCAATATGTTCCTATGTATTGTACAGTCCAACCAATTCTATGGAGTTAACAAACATTTTAAATTACCTTACACGCGAGCTGGCAAACCCCATGTCCTAAACCACACCCACAAAGGTAATATTGTGCTGGAACATCTGATCCATTGCTCAATTTTACTTTTGGAGTGTGGATATTTTGAACAAATACACAAACAGCAATGATGTAAACAATATTTACCACTTCATTTGCTATAAAAGGTGCCTGCATTGTGCAGTTATAGGGAATGCTGTTGCTTCCCACACATTAATTTTCAATGGTCGCCCCGATTATCCATTACTCCACCTTGAGAATGCACAGCCAAAGATTCCAAGAACCTTCTTCAAATGTCTTTACTCTACTGAGGTGTTTATGCCCAGGGAGAGGTTACACATTCTACTTGTGATTTTGCCATATTTTAATGGCGCTCCAGCCCGAGGGATTGGAGGTACATCGGCTGCAGTCTGTAACTTGCCTTATTTGCATTTTGCCCCCTGCTAACACGAGAGCTGTAACCATGAGAAGGAGGTTGAGTTCTTTTCAACATTTTCATAAGATGTGCCTGTACCACTTGCAAATATTTTATATGTAAACTTTACCATTTGTCAAGACCGGATGTAGAAATGTAGTTAAGTTGAATCAATATTACAGACGAGTCCAGGTGCTTCTCATAGAATTAGAGCAGGCAATATGTGAGAGAAACCAGATATTAGCACTGAAACCAAAATTCCTCATTCCAACCATCTCTCAGGTGTGTCCAGTTGGCAGACAGCTTATGTTCTTATCACTTCCTCTAAAAGATTGTTTTCGGATTTAACCGAAAGTAGACAATTAGCCGTAACAATTACTTCTAGTGAACTCAACTGCAGAACGCACTGCCTTCTCCAAATCTTGGGCAGCGGAGATCTGAAAACACTCTTTCAACTAACATAACCTAGAAGATGCCAGGCTTGAATTAATAGAGGGGAAGCAATAACTTCCCTGCAACCTTAAAAACCTCCTTATAATGTTATGGAGCCAAAATGGTGGCAAAGGGGTGTAGTTTGGGCGATGCAGACAGTTTGTTGAAGGGGCGGAATCTGGTGAAGGTGCAGAGTCTGCCAGAGGTGGAGTAAAGTTGGAGGGGTGCACATGCACTTATTTGGGCCTAGGTTAGCAGAAAGCTTAAATACGCAACTGCCATTACCCACTACTCATACTTGCACTCCTGCGGAGTAGTAGTAATTTCATCACTTCACTCCTTCTTCTAAAATGTGATTCTATTTAATTGCTATTTGTACTATTCAATGAGTCCTAACATAACAACTACACACACCATGCAAGTCCAGCACACATTCAGTGCAAAGACACATGGGATTTCTGAAAGTGAACAAATGCTTTTACATGTATTTAAATACATCAATATAAATATTTCAATTAAATAGTTTGGAAATTGTTCTCTTTAATTCCTTGGCTCGCAAAATTGAACAATTTGAAAAATGGTCGAATCATTTCCGATGGGTTCAAAATCTATATGCATGCCGATATTATTTTAGGCCGAGGAATGTTTCACAACTTCAAGCAGACCCATGGCTATTGCAAAGTGTTAGAAAAAACTTCATTTGATGAGGTCACAAAGGTTGAAAGCTATAGTGTGAATTGAAACGCAGCATATATGGTAATCGGTCAATCTTGGGCGTTGTGCTCAGAAAAAACATTGTGCGTGTGTCCCAAAGAGTTAGCATAAATCGCGAAACTAAATTGGTATTCTCCTTCCCTTGCAGGAGAGGAGATTATCTGCCCAAACCAATTGTTCAGACAATCCCTCTCTCCGGGTCGCTGCGTTCTTGGGAACTCAAACAGAAGCTCACGACGTTAAATCATTTACTGTAATTCCTAAACCCTTATATTAGTCCCCGTTAACATTGGCGGGCATAATGGGCCCCGTGCTATCGCAAGCAGCAAGGGTGACGGCTTCAGGGTTCAGTGAAATGTGTTTTAAAGAAAGAACAAAGAACGCACACTTTTCTGAAAGAAATACATTTGTACACCGGAGTCATAATTGGGCAAAACAGTCGCTGCAATAATTTTAGAACCAGGGCACGTTCAGCGTTCAGCCATGGCGCATTGTTATATTAAAGAAAAGCTAAGGGAGCCGCGATAAGAATTAATCACGTT
Organism: Ambystoma mexicanum; assembly: GCF_040938575.1. Classification (NCBI taxonomy): domain Eukaryota; kingdom Metazoa; phylum Chordata; class Amphibia; order Caudata; family Ambystomatidae; genus Ambystoma; species Ambystoma mexicanum. Next base: position 1,102,124,246 of record NC_090924.1, on the reverse strand, counting down.
TGGAGATTACAGACTTATTTTTGATTTCTTTCTGAGTAGCACAATAAGGAGGCGGGTTATTGGGCAATGGACCCTGATCAAATAATACCAAAGTCTGTGAGCAGAACTCAGCGGCATCCGCGCGTGCTCTGTGGTGTTCAGTGAGCGTGACGCATATTTATTTCCTTTGCGAAATGAAGCCAGGGTCGAACGCGGGCATAAAATTGCCTCGGGCACCAATGCAAAAAAAGTGGCCCAAAGTTGTAATTAATTCCTTTTGTGACCGACTGACTGAGTAGTATCAAAGGGAGAGGTTTTTGATTAAAATGTAATGCAGATTGTGCATTTTAAAGAATATTCAGTAATACTGGTCAAAACGACTTGCCGCATGGTGAAGTATCTTATCAAACTGACCCATATGAACCAACAATCTGGCCCTCTTTGATCAAAAAAACTGGCCCACACTAGCACATTGTGTTTTTGGTTTGGGCATTGCCCTATTGCCCCATATGCCAGTCCGAGCATGAATGACAAACAAACCAAGAAACATTAGCCAATTCACTGCACCACAATATATGTTAGAGACTAATCTATCACAAAGTCCTATTTCCCCTAAGAGTCTAGAATCTACTCCTCCAAGTGCAGTCCTTTCTTTCTGGATATCTGCCGAGGATATCAATGTATGGCGCTGTCCCCCGCTGGCAATTCTTCATCCAGTCCCATCAGCATCTTTGCTTCCCCCTGCATCTGTGAGTCAGCATCATCTGAGTCATGTAGTAGTCATTCTATCCAACAGTAGGTCCACCCTGTGGTGTCACAACATTACTGCATCCATCGACCAGAATTACCAAGTCGCTTGACACATTCATCGGAATGCCTTCACCATTAATGCTTTCTTGTCAACTACATGGAAAGGAGGAGATTCATATGTAAGTCTTAGCTTGCCAGTTGGCCAGCATGTACACACCAGCAGTGTCACTAATCGCCACTTCTTCACCATGCAATCCCCTGCATGTCAATCCGAACAGACTTCTGAGATTCACGATGCAGAATAAGACCTCTGGGACATCGGCCCAAATAACGCCTCAGTGGGCGCAACTCTGGTGGATGAGTGAAGCGTCAGATGATAATCCAATAGAAACTGTTATAACACCCTGTCCAAACTTGTCCTGTGACCTTGAGCTCACGCTGAATACTTTATTCAGAGTACGCATGAAGTGCTCTACATCGACATTTGGTCTTGGACAGATGGGAGTGATTTTCCAATGGTGAACACCTCTTTCTTTCAGAAAACATGTATCACCCTGAGAAGGCAGACCATTGTCTGAGAATATTTCCATGGGAATTCCATGAGAATTCCATGAGACACAAACATCTTCTCCAATATAGCTACATCTGCAACAGCCCGGGAGAGCACATACTCTACTTAAGTGTATCTTGACCATTGGTCAACCACTACGAGTAAATGCCATAGGGTGCTTGTAAACCCAAAATCGACGTTAATCTTTTCCCAGGGACTGCAACTTCTAAGCATCGACTTTATGGGAGGAGCTTGGATTTATGGGCATGCTACTTGACACCAGAGGCAGTCTTTGACATATTTATACACTCTTACCTCCAATCTCTGAAACCACACTTTTTATCGAAGTAAAGTATTAGTTTTCACCTCGCCTTGGTGGTCATGGTTAGCAAGTCCAATAACATTTGGTATTAGCTTGTCCGGAATTACTATCTGGGAATCAGAGTAATGGACCATCCAGAGTCAGAGTCAACTCATGTTTTAGTTTCCACAATTTATTAAATGTGGTTTTTGCTTTCTGTGTCTTTTTCTCCATATATTTCAGTATGTTTACAATCTCCATTAAGGGTGGCTCAGCCAATGATCTGAAAACATTAATCATCTTTTGATGCAACAGCAATTTCCTACAAATACTTTGGAACCACATTCTCTGTAATCAAACCTAAGTAGTTCTCTATTTCCCTCTCTTCAGTTTGTTCCTTTGATCTCTGGGGTGACGGATGCCTCAACAAATAAGCTGCCGTGTTATCATGTCCAGGGCGATTTGAGAGAGTCACATTATAGTCCTGTGGTGCAAGAAGCCACTTTTCAATTTTTGCCGGTGGTCCCAATGATGGCCACTTTTCAATTCTTGCGGGTGGTCTCAATGATGACCTGAAATGATCGGCAGTAATGGTTTTTTATATGTATTTCCAACTGAGAATAATGTCACCACCTGAAGTGGCAGAATGCACCAGTTGCTGAAAGAAAAATAACACTGGCACTCGGTTTTAAGAAAGTGCAAAAATATTATTATTATTATTATTATTATAAGCTTTATTTACCGGAACAGGTAATCCAAGATTAAAAGTTCATCTTTTCATGTCATGGGACAAGTAGAACAATACCCATGTAGACAAGTAGTAAATGTCACGCGTTCCGTCCTTACAGACTTCCTCAGGCTGATTATTGAGATTAGAAGTGCCCTATGTGTTCATATGTATTACGTGTTGTTCACGTGATGGGCAATCACATGATGTGGTTGTGCTAATGTAGCAAAACTCTATGGTAACTTATGTCTAACAAGGTGGCCATGTGAGAATACATTTTACCAAAAATAACCCTCAGTAGAGTTCTTCACAATCTTAAAAAGACAGCAAAAAAGTTACGATCTACCCATAAAAATGTCCATCTAATCCTCTAAGCGAGAATTGACAGTGCATTTCTACTATTAGAAAGTTGTTTATATTAATTTAAACAGAATGAAACCATTAACTAAATTAATCAATAAATTACAAAAAATACTTCTAAACCTGTGCAATATCAATATAGATACCGTTTCAAACTTCTGTGAAGGTGAATGGATTCACACAAGCAGCACAGAACCATATTTAAATGTTGAAGCTTATAAACATGAAATCCCATTGCCATAGACAGTAATGGCCGAGGGTATGAAATCATAGGAGACACCATTATGGCTAAAGAGGCTATAGAAAAACCTTCCACAACAAACTTTCAACCAAATGTTCCTTTCGCCCAAACAAACCATCCAGTGTACAAATGAAAATGCAGCTCAATGTGTAACGTAAGCCAACAATCCTTCAAATCTTTTTACTATGTGAAACTAAAAGACAAAAGTAGAATGAAAACTTTACAAACATGGACTCCTGCCCAGTGCGCAGCTACACTGGCCTGCAAGGACAATTCATTAGCCTGCATTTCAGGAACTGCTTGCAAAAGCACCTTCCACCACATCAAAATGTTAGCAACACACCATTACGCTATACCAAATCTTGTGCATAGATTGTACTATGCAAAAACCCCTGCTCTAGAACTGCAGAATTTAAATAACATTCTCCTTCATGGAACAGCCAAAGACCTGCTTCAAGAAATAAGAACACATCCAAAGTAAATATTTTGGAACTGAAGTTGACTCAGAAAATTCAGTAACTTCAGAAAACATTAGTGAAAACCTCACAAACACCAACCTCCTAACAAACACATACAAAAAGAAATAGCTAGGTTTCAAAACACATCTGCTGAAATACCAGACCAAGTATGTGTCTGTTGACACAGACCTGCTGTCATGATGCATACCCCCGGGCATCCAGACCACGTCCATCAGCCCCGGGAGCAGGCATCATGTCGCCTTGAGAAAACCCAGAAACCCCTGCTAGGGGCTGTCTGGGTTCAGTCCTGGCGCCTATGGTGCCAGGCTCATATGGGACATCAGTCCTGGCGCCATAGGCGCCAGGCTCATAGGTGCACACTTACCTGATGCAGACCATGCTGCAAGAAGATCCAAGCCTGTGTGAGGCCTGGAAGGGACTACTTTACCTTAGGGACTATTTTGTTACTCGGGTGTGGTCGGGGAGGAATACCTACCTGGGACTACTTTGGAGGCTATTTAAACCACACCCGAAGAGCAGCACACGCTTTGCGTTATTTTGCATCCAGCTGCGTAACGCTCACCGTGCCAGCAGCAGCATCCAGCCTTCTGCCACGCCCGCCTCGAACCTGGAGCACCTAGAAAGAAGGAAAGAAGCAAAGGTTAGAACAAAAGTATTACCTGATTTCTTACCTGATTCCGGATTCATCGCATCTTCAAACCAGAGGAAAGACTTTGTTTTAAATGCGTTGCATCGCCAGAAGCAGCGCCGCGCCAAACTCACAGTTCCACGCAGCATCACTTCGATCCGGCGCTGTCTCTATCTTTACATCGCCGAATCCCGGCACCTAAGGGGGACAAGAAACAACAAGGTGAGCAGAGAGAACAGATAGAGACAATCTCTTTAGCCACCATATGCTTACCTGATTTTACCGCCGGAGGTATAATTCATCAGCACGCCACATCTTCATATGCCGCACCTGTAAGATAAGGAGAAAGCAGCAAGTTTAACCCTTGGCATTATTCACCGGACAGTGTTGGGTAACACAGCCTTTCACCGGAGCGCTTTCAGCTGTCAATCTTCTTATTGGGTCAAAGCTGCAAGATAAAAGAGAAATTGGACAGGAGGGAATTCCAGACATTTTGAACTCTTATGAACTATATACTTACGGCTCTTCGCCAGGATCTTTTGGAGTCAGGATTCGTCTACAACTCTTTCAATATCTTCAAGCCAGTGAAGTAACTGGTCATCAACGCGCCCCTGCGTGCTTCGCAGGATGGAGGGCTCATCCTTCAAGAATATAAGGTGAGATTGCTGAGAGGGTGCTTCAGAGGTGATTAGTGGAGAGGACAGTGGAGGTGCTATCACGTGAATCCACAAGAGGCTAAACCCATCTCTCCACTTGTAGGAGAATATTTGTACGAGCCAAGCAGACAAGATTAGGAGGGCAGATCCAGTCAGTCATCGCTGCACTACACATCACGTGGGTGGAGGCCGCAGCAGTCCGGGTCCGACCGACGCCCCTGTGGGAGCCAGGTGAGCGTAACAGAACACGAAGCCTATCTAAAAATCCCCACCCAGGCGTTATGGAAACCTCAGAAACCGACCAACTGGCCCAACTATTGGGGAAACCTAGGGCGGAAGTGCACTCTGCTCGCCAATAGACTGATGCCCTCAGAAGAGAACTAATTGTATCGAAGGAGCGCACAGATGATCTCGCTAGACAACTGCTGCAAACTCAAGCTGGACAAGCACCCCTACCTGGTTCCGGGGGGAACCCAGCTCCTGTGTTATCAAGTAACCCTGTGCAAATAAACCTACCAGGAAATATTCCATTAGCTCCACCCGAATGCTTTGCCGGAGATTCCAAGAGGTTCGCCGTGTTTATGAACCAATGCCGCTTGCACTTTTTATGCAGACCAGGGGCCTTCCCAAATGATCAAGCCAAGGTAGCCTTTGTATTATCATATCTCAGCGGCAGTGCAGCTGATTGGTCAATTCCACTAGTTACTCAGGATGACCCAATTCTTCGGGATTTTCAGGGCTTTCAAACGAGCATGGAAAGACTATTTGCCCGGCACTCCCAAGGACAGGGCCTGGATAACAAACTTTTGTCCCCACGACTGGGTAACCAGGATCTGCCAACCTATATCGCAACCTTCAATAGATTGATAGTGGAAACCAGATGGCCTGAGGAAAAACGAATTACACGATTTCATCGTGGACTTCGGGGAGAACTTAAAGACGTCTTGGCTCAAGTTGTAAACCCACCTCAGGATTGCGCAGAGTTTATAGACTTAGTGGTCGAGCTGGATCATCAACTCCAGAATAGAAAGGCTGATCGAGCTAAGTTCGAAAATCGGGTATTGGTTAAATCCAACGTTGCCCCCAAAGGAACAGATGCATCAGAACCTATGCAAATCGGGGGGGTCAAAGGACCCTTAACTCAAAAGGAAAGGGAAAGAAGAAGACAGATGCAATTGTGTCTGTACTGTGGAACCTCAGGACATTTTCTATGGGATTGCCCTATAAAACCACCCAAGAAGGTGGTAGGAGTTGCTGATAAAAGTCCAAAAGAGCCTGATTCGGAAAACGACCACGCCCGACAAGCGTAGAGGTCTGCTTGCCGAGCTTAAAGAAGGACACTCAGACCTCGCATCTGATTATACCAATGGTCCTAATTGATCCTAGACAACCTTCACGTATGCACGCAGTAAGGGCATACATTGATAGCGGGGCTGTGGGGAACTATATGGACCACGAATTGGCTTCCAGGATGAATCTACCTCTCTGCCGAAAAACCACCTCAGATATCATCACCGCAGTCGATGGAACTGAAATAGCCTCTGGGCCTGTAACTCATTCCACCACAGAGATAACACTGTTGGGTCAAGATGGGCATCGAGAGACTATTGTGTTTGACCTAATCAAAGCCCCACAGTTCCAAATAATACTGGGAATACCTTGGTTACACATAATCCTTGTATTGATTGGCGAGAGAAGAGAGTAACCTTCCCGGAGTGCACACACCTGTTACCCGGAAAAAACCTTGAACAAAAGCCTAGCCACAGTCGCTAATCCAGTCATGCAGTTACCTCAGGAATATCAAGAATTCCAGGATGTTTTCCAACAAGAACAGGCAAACACCTTACCACCTCATAGATCATACGATTGTCAAATCGACCTCATACCCGGTGCACAACCTCCATGCAGTAGAATCTACGCCCTTACGGAACCCGAAAACCGTCACCTATGACAATACTTGGACCAATACCTTGCTAATGGCTTCATTCGTCCATCGAAGTCCCCTGCATCTTCAGCTTTATTCTTCGTGCGCAAAAAGGAAGGTGACCTCAGAACGTGCATAGACTACCGCGCATTAAACCAGATCACGGTGAAGAACCGATATCCATTGCCTCTGATCCCTGAACTACTAGACCAAGTAAAGGATGCTTGCATCTACACTAAATTAGATCTCCGAGGGGCATATCATCTGGTACGTGTAAAGAAGGGCGACAAATGTAAGACCGCTTTTCGCACCAAATACGGATTATTCCAATATCAGGTGATGCCTTTCGGGTTGTGCAATGCACCAGCAGCCTTCCGGTATTTTATGAACGATGTCCTTCGTGATTCATTGACGTCTGTGTTGTCGTATACATAGACGATATTCTAGTGTAGTCCTCCTCAGAATCAGACCATGTTAAGCACGTTTGTGCAGTCCTTGAGAAACTATGCCAGTACAAGTTATATGCAAAATTGGAAAAATGTGTTTTTCATGCTACAGAAGTTGAATTCCTTGGATTTATCCTGACTCCAAAAGGAGTCTGAATGGACTCTCGAAAGGTGGACGCAATTCTAAAGTGGCCATCACCCAGTTCAGTTAAAGGGGTGCAAAGCACGCTTGGATTTGCTAATTTCTACCGCAGATTTATTCCTGACTTCTCATATGTTGTACACCCCATCACAGCACTTTTGCGAAAAAACAAACGCTTCTTGTGGACCGAAGAGGCTGAAAAAGCCTGCCAAGAACTGAAATTAAAATTCACGTCGGCACCTGTCTTAAAGCATCCACACCCCGAGCTCCCATACATAGTTGAAACCGATGCATCCAGTTTAGCCATGGGGGCTGTCCTGTCCCAGAAGGATCCAGAAACCGGTCGACTTCATCCAGTAGCATTTTGGTCCAGAAAATTCTCGGCCCCCAAATGAAACTATGCGGTTAATGATAAAGAGTTGTTAGTCATCAAATCTGCCTTCAAGGCTTGGCGGCATTATCTTCTCGGTGCCAGGCATACCATTACTGTAATCACTGATCACAGGAACTTGCAGTATTTAAAAACAGCCAAGGCCCAATCATCGCGTCAACTTCGATGGGCCTTATTCCTTGCCGAATTCAACTTCATGATCGCTTGTGGGATGTTTTTATCCATGCATCCGAGCCCTACCTCAAAACTGTGCAGTACTGACATGGAAAACATCATGATGGCCAGAGCTTCCCAGAAAATGCACAGGGAAATGCATGAAGAATAGGCTGCCACTCATTTTTGCCGATGTTATGGGCACAGAAGGGCACTGCCTAAAACCACCATTGGACTACCCACACAGCAGTCTGAAACCATTGGGAATGGCAATGCTGATTGCCAAAAGCAACTTAGAATTGTGGGGAATTCATTTTCTTAAATCCCAAAAATGGGTGCATTACCAGTACTCGCCACTATCAGAAAGCCGGCGTTTTAAAACAACACCAGACATTTGTGTAAAACTGAATAGATGAACCCAAAGCAGGCCAAAGAAAGACTTACTGAGAGGTGGATACAATCTAAAGTTATATTCTGAAGTGACGTGAAGGTTTATAACAAGACTGGCTGAGCTGTGGATTTCAGCAGTTTAAGTAAATTTGGACTGAAAGACACTAAAAATCTAAATGTTTAAAAGAAATGAGTGACCTACTTTTGAGTGTCACATAGGTTGCAATTGTTTAAATGTCATAGTTTGAAACTTAGAATCAGCATTCTAGCTGCATATGTAAAAATGGTTAGTTTTATTTGAATGCAGAAAACTGGGTAACTAAAAGTGACATTAGCTGGGGCCTGGCTTAAGGAACTGAATTCTGCCCACCAGCTACCCCCGACAGGAGTTGAGACTTGCACAACTGCTGTGTTCCCAGGCCTAGCTGCCTTTTTCTGTTCCCACCAAAAGGGATATGACACTTCTCTGATTGAATTACCAAGGGACTGCTAGAGACTAAATATAGGACCCAGGCAGAGGGTTTATTGAAGTGGCCATAAATGGCTTCCTCTTGAACAATGGGCCTTCCAGGGCCCAGGCAGATGGTTTATTGGGGGACCGTAAAACAGCTTCCTCTTGGCAGAAGCTGGGAGGGGCAGGGCCTCTGAGCCTGGCAGAAACTGGACAAACTGGTTTCTACACCATGTGACTTGGGAAACCACACCCCTGTAGCCAGAATATGGTTTTAGAAAAAGATGAATAACTCATAGTACGGACTTGTCATAATTATTTAAATGATACCATACTTCTTGTGATTTTTCTGCCCACATTTTAAGAGGTTTTTAGAACCGGTGGTATGATCTGGGGGCAAAATAGCAGTTAAGAGGGTATTACTTAAAATGTCTGCATGTGAAAAGTCTGATACTTCATCAATTAATGCCTGCATGCCTTGCACACATTTGGGTAAATTTGAGTAAGAATCTGATATTGGTAACCTGACCAAAACGTGAAATATGTTGCCATTTCTCAATGCAAGTTCTCAGGAAGAGCAGATTTGAACAGGGTATATCTCATGTGATATGTGATGGGTGCATGTAAACCACTGTGTATCTATGAAATATGTCTTTTTGAGCAAATATAGATTGTGTGTAAAATTTGACAGGGGTGGGTTCTCTGTACCATAAACAGACCTCATCATGATGACACTTCATTTCATTCCCCCAATCAAGGGGAAGAGGATGAAGTGGCCAATGACAAGTGGAGAGGGGTAGGGCCTAGAAAGCTAGCCTCTCCACCCATTTTCAAAACACATAAAAGCAGACAGTCAGGACAGATAGGGACATTCAATTCCATTTGCTCCAACGCGCTCTGCCGGACCACGCAACATCCAGAAGATACTAGATTCCACACCTAGACTTTAAAACTCCAAAGAACTTGATTCAGAACTCAAAGCAAGGGCCTAAACCCACAAACTGAGAACTCTTCTCAGTGGGCCTCAGCATCCAGCAAACCTAACAGCGATAGCAGCTTCCAGGAGCCGTGCAGATCAGCGCTGGGTCCAGAGAAAGCTGTGCAGAAAGATCCAGAAGCAGTGCTGTACCCAGAGAAAGCATAGCAGTATCCAGAACCAGAGGCAGAGCAGAGCTGACCCAGACCGCTGTTCGCAGAACTAGAGAGCTGACCCAGACGCTGTGCGCAGAAAACGTCCGTGGCGAGTGAAGAAAACCTGTTGACCAGATCCGTGGCGAGGCCCATTTATTTCAAAAATATATTGTGAGTACCTAGCAGAACTGTGCAGAACCAATCTCTTAGTTAAAATAATATAATTCAATCTATTTTAATTTAACCAGAACTGTCTCCTAACTGTCACCTGTCATTTGCAAAGCTGTCACCTGTCATTTTCTAGTTGCTAGCTGTCACTTGTCACTTTGAACTTTAAAATTTCAAATCTGAAAACCGACCTTTACCATATAGCTCATATCTCCGTGACCGTTTGTCTTAGAGACTTGCAGTAACTTTCCTCTGAAAGCTGGGAATCTTGGCTTTTCAACGAACTTAGAGCCGCATTCCTGCTTCCTATACTTTTGCCGCAATCGCGAAAAACGCACTCGCAAATTTGCCATGATTTGCAAATTTCTCCACGTGTGAAAACAGCAGCTTCCTTGCTTTCATTTGCCAAAAATTCGTTTAACCTGCCAATCATTCCTAGAACATTGCTAAAGTAAGCCTGAACTAAGTTAAACCAACTAATCCTCAACCTGAACCTCCAGAGGGAATTAAAATCATTTTAGCACATTTTCCAATATATTGCTATCACATATAAAAGCATTTTGGGCCTGTGTTTCAAACTTCTGTAGTCTAAGCTTGCTGGGGTGAACTGAATTACATGTGATTGCATTTCTGAGAACTGTGTGCTTTCCTTCCATTTCCTTGCATTGCATAAAGGGGGGAGGAGATTGCCAGAGAAAAGTGATTACATTGTTTTGTTGAAATCATATTGAGTATTTTCTGTATTGCATTTTCATTCAACATTACATCCATCTGAACTTATATAAAGCATTCTCTACCACCTTATTCTTCTGTTCCTATTCACAAGTGTGCTAGTGCCAGACTATCCATTATTGATTACTGCTCAGAATCAGTGTGATATTCAATTATTAATTTATTATAAAGCGTGATATATATATATATATTGTTTAAATTATCAAATAAACCTTTAAACTTGCAAAACAGAACTACTTCTTGGCTCAGTGGGGTCAGGGGGATTCCAAGAGAGGGGTGTTATATAGGGGTAGTCATCCAGAACGCATGAACTGGACATAAAGATATATCAATAAGGGTTTCCATTCAGTATCCCAGACTAGGCATTGACTGTAGTGTTGAATTGAATCCTCTTACAAATTGGGGGCTCGTCCGGGACGTTTGGGTTAGATCTACCATTTGTGCAGATTAATACAGCGTGCCAGCTGACCAGATACACATATCCGGTCGGATCACCACGCTGTGTTATGCTGTAAAGCACTCCTCAAAGGAACGCTCTAAGGAAAAGGTCTGTTTTGCAAAAATAAAATACAAACTTCTGTAAGTCAGGAAGGAACTCAAATTCTAGAATGACGACCTTGGTAGATATGAAAATAGCCAGAGAGCACTTCTTAGATAAGCTATTTGTGAGAGGTTAGTGGACCCATCAGGACCAGACGGTCTGGTTGCAAGCAATCACACCCCAGATCACGGAAACAGGGTCAGATACATGGAGAGACCAGGGTCCCTTACATGTGGCCCTGAGTGAACTATATATGTTCTCTAAGGCCAAGGATGAGCACAACAAGATTGCCAGGGTAGCGGCATATTTATATTTACATATGGGAGCCATGCAGGACAAATGTGCTGAAGGCCAAGATCTGGCGAGTAGGCAACTGCTGGCATTACAGAAGGCCCAATCTGATCTGGACTCTTCTGAGCAGAGGCTGCAGAGGAGCCAGGAGCCATAAAATGATAGTAGGCAGTATATCATTAAAATAAAGGAGGAAATGGATGTACTGCAACAGGAAAAGGCTGACCAGGATACTAGATTTCTGGCCCTGCAGAATGAGCACCATGACAGTTTGGACTCCTTACTGCAGAGCCAGAAAAAGCTGGAGCAACAATTAGACTTTAACAGGGCATGCACAGAGCAGGTAGCCACCCTGCAAAGTCATGTAGATAGAGTGAAGGCGGAGAGCAACAAGCTGATTTTGAAAGACCTGGATACCCAGGCAGAGTTTGATGAAGAACGCCAGAAAGCTGGTGCCTTTCAAAGTCAGAGGGACGACCTGGCGGCACAAATGCAGGCTCTTAGCCAGGAAAGAGACGCCTTAGGCCAGGAAGTCTGCCATTTAAAAAGAAAAACAGAAGAAAATCACTTGGCCCTCCAGGGGCTGGGTGACCTCCAAAAAGAACACCAGAACTTGTTAGAACACACCAGGAGGGTGGAGGATGCTCTGGCAAGAAAGGAGCAGGCCAATAGGGACACAGCTCAGGAGATAACCCTCCTGCAGCAAAGACTGGCCCAGTGCTCCAGGACCAATCAGGAGGCACAGAGAGAGAATGAGGCTCTCTGCCAGCACAATGATAGACTCCAACAACAGGTGGCGATGCAGGAGAGACTGATAGAGTCTAGTAAGGCCTTAACTGAGGAACTGAAGGCGCAGGCTCTTGCATTGCAACAGGGAGCAGGGGCGGATAGAGATGAGGTTCGCTGGGAAAGAGAAACTCCTGAGCGTAACCCCAGGAGCCCTAGTACCAGAGGCCTTTATCTCTCTCAGTCCCTGGACTCTGCCACCCCCATGTCCCCTGGCGCACATGAGCACAGGGCCACAGGGATGGCAGATTACTATCCAGCCAGAAGCATGGGGCTCATAGGCCAGTACCACCCAGGAATGGAGGGGCGGGCATCCGGGTATGGGCACCCAAGCACAGTGCAATTTGATAGGGAACCCCAGGAGAGTAGGCCCATTAAGGGCATCCTGAAAACCTCTGTCCAGTTAGGTCAGTGGGGGGGTACCCATCAAATCCTGGCAGCAAGGAGGGATCTGAAGACTCCTCTGAGCGGTACAGGACACAGGAGACCAGGTCCCCACATTCTGCCAGCCATTCCCAGGCTCGCAGAATCCGGGAAAACCTGGAAGAACAGACGGGAACCTCTGGGAGCGGTGCCTCTGAGTCAGAAGATGAATGGACCAGGGTTACCCGGACCAAAAGGGCCAATAAGACAAAAAGGGCCTTGCTTAAGGACCCCTTAAAGCAGATTAAGGCAATGAGGAGCGTCATCACGCCTTATCATAAGAATGCCAAGTATTCTGTTTGGGAGCACTTAGAGTTGTTTGAGCAAATGATGGAGACTTTCCATTTGAAGGACAGCCAAAGCTATATTCAATATGTAAAGTGGACCTTCTCCCCGGAATACTCCAGTTTCTTTGCGGGGCTGGAGGACCAAAATCATTTAAGATGGTCCACCTATAAGGCGGCCATCTTGAAACATTTTTCTACTCATAGAAATCCTCAAGAGGCTCGCAAGCCAGCCTACAATTTACAATGTGGGGAGGATCAGGCCCCACAAGAATTTGTGCAGGAGTTAAAGCGTGCTTTTGCACAGACCACAAGAAGGGTGCGCACGGATAGCAGAGAATTTATTAATACGTTTTTCCATGCCTTGCCCAAATACATAATGACCCAGCTCGTGAGGGATTTTCACGACAAAAGATCTTTAGACTGGGTCATTGAACAGGCGACCCGGATCTATGAGGTGCAGAAGCCAATAGAAAATAAAAATAATGCGCCCAAAAACCCCAAAGCCAACAACACCCCAGCTGCTGCCAAGGTGGCAGAGGTAAAGGTCACCCCCGTTTTAGAGTTGGAGATGGGGGGGCCTAAAAACCTACCTGCACCTAATAATGCTAGGCCCAGAAGGTCCTCGGGCCAGTCACAGACAGGGAGCCAGGGAGGCAGCCCCACAAATGGGGTCCCTCGCTCTCCTGATTATGTAAGCCCCCGGTACAAGGGAAACAGACCCATCCTGGGTTATGTGTGGACTCCTCCAGCCCAAGGGGGGGGATCCAGCCACGCACCTAACCCAGAGAACTTCCCTCCCAACTTCTCACAGGAGGGCAGAAACTCACCAAACCCTGGGCAGAACTTCTTCCCCAGGTATCCACCCAACTTCCAGCCCCAAAATCCTCCACCCTTCTTTCCCCAATTCCCTGAGCCCAGACAACCGAATCCGGGAGAGGGGAGGCCAAGGGTGGAGGGGTATCCAAATCTTCCCAACCAGGGGTACTACCAAAGAAGGGATAGCTACCCTTCCCGGGATCAGCCCAGGGGAGAAAACAGGGCCCCGTATCAGCCTGAGCGGGTTTCCCAGTTAGAGCGCCAGGTTCAAAACATGGCGCGGGATCTGGGTCACATACTGAGGGCTCAGCAGAACACTCAGATCGGCATGCCGGTGCAGAACGCACCCAACTCTGGACCTGGTGCCCCAGAACAATGACGGGGGCGGCACCCCGATAACTCACCGGTTCCCAGGGAGGAGGCACAAAGGGAAGGGGGGTGTAAAGCCTTGGAGGAAGCTTCCTTCCTCACTTGTAAACAGCCCCTGGAAACCCAGGAACCGGAAACAAAATCTCTTGCCCCTGAAAGTCTGCCTCCTAAGGAGCAGAAGGGGGGTAGGAGAAACAAAAGACCCAAACAGACTCAGTTTGAGGAGGAGGTACAGATCTTCCAATTTGAGGGAGAGGGATCCTCAGAAGATCCTGGGAAAAGGATCTTCTCCTTCAGAGATGGGGGAACTCCTCCCAAGGAAAAATGGGCCTCAAGGGATTCCAATCCAGACTGGGGAGATGTGGAGACTGAGCTACCGCCGCCCACCATCTCATCCCAGAACCAACAGCAAGAAAATCCCCTGGTTCAAACCCATCCTGGTGACTGCCTCCAAAAAGGGGGGGGGGGACAGCCCGGAACCGGAGCCAGGGGAACCCACAATGGCTCTGATCTCCAGTTGCCAATTTTTTCTTTCAGATTCCCAAGGCTCTCCACAGAATTCTGCCCAAATCTCTTCGCTAGCGATGTCCAAAACCAGAAGGTTAGCCCACCAGTTGTCCAAAAATGTGCATTATCTGTGCCCCCTTGAGGAGAAGGAGGGAAGATACTATGCCCCGGTACAAGTACAGGGGCAGGGTACAATTTTTGGCACTGGTGGACACTGGATCTCAAGCTACCCTTCTGTCCAGAAGGGCCTTTGACGAACTGAATGCAGGAGGGGGAGAGAATTACCAAATTCCTCTCACCTCTCTTCCTGGACAACTGCAGAACTTTGACGGGAAGGAAATTCCCGTTGAGGGGACTGCAGACTTGGACATTAAGATCGGGCGACACAAGGTGAAACACCCGGTCATAGTAGTGGCTCCAGAGGGCACCCCTTGTTTACTTGGGAATGACCTCCTGAGAAGGTTTTCACCCCTAATAGATTGTGTAAACAAGGTCCACTGGACCCAGACTAGCCGACCAATAAAATTAAAACAGAGTGTCAACCATGTTAGTTTAAACGGCACATGCCACATGGTTGAACAAAAATCTGACCAAGTAGAATTCCATTTCCAGAATAACCAGATTCCAGACGTGACAGTAATAGCAGTAGGACAACAGACTGGTGATGGAGGGTCCTCTCTATTTCTGAAAATCAACCTTCCTTCCAGTCTAAAGTGGTACTCCACGCTGGAAGGAAACACTCTAAGATTCTATACTAATCCACAATCAGAAACTCCCACTCCTATAGTCCAGAAAGATGTGAAATCAGCTCAGAGCCTCGCTGATATTCAGCAAATTGGAGAGCAGTTGTTCATCCCTGTCCAATTAAATGATGGGGAGGACTCTGTTCTCGCTCGAGTGTGCGTGAACAACGGTAAGAGCTTCATCAGCGAAGCCATGCTCCGCCAACTCCCAAAAGATCCAGCCATTCCCACATTCAAACTGATAGACAAATGGGAAATGGACCTGGAAGCACCCAATTCCAAACATCTCCTGCCAAGCAGGTGTATGCTCAAAATCTCCATTGGCAACAAGAGCATAGTCCACAATTGTTGGGTCGTGCGAGACGTCACTGCCGCTTTTTACTTAGGCAGTGACATTCTCAATCGCTTTGCCATTAGTTTGGACCTAATAAACTTCAAAGCTTGGTCCCGATTAGCGGATAATCCCATGGGCTTTGATGATCCAGAAAAAGCATTTAGGTCAGCTCAATTGCTACCTTATGCAGTTGAGATTCGGATCAAAGAGGAAGTCACCATCCCAGAAAAGACCCGACAATTCTCCCTGGAAGTGAAAGTTAAAAGAGGACAACATTTGAAAAACCCTGATGCTTACATACATCTAAACGCTTCTCTCCAACAGCAAGGGTTGGGGGTAAACCCAACTCCATTAGTCAACATAGAACATTACACCATTCTAATAGAGGTGGATAACAGCGACTTAGAGAGTATTACTCTAGCCGCAGGCACCATTATTGGAATGGCGGTTGATGACCGACATTTTTCCATCGATTTAGGTAATGAACTGTTAGGGCCAATCCCCAAGGACTGCTTTGACAGTGACAGTGATAACAATACAACACCAGACAGGATTTTTACCCGGCATGGGGGGAACTTCCTGGTGTACACTTCTTGCCCTTATGGTAAGGAAGATGTGACTTGTGACTTCAGGAGGGATGAGGTGATTTTCCAGGTCCATGAGGGCTGCCTTTCCCACCTGAGGCCTCCAGTCCAAATCAGCACTCTGACCAGGGACTTCTCCACCCAGCTGGAGGAGGCCGCTGAGATAGCCAAACCAGCGGTGCCTGTGTGACTCTGGAACAAAAGCAAAAGTTGAAACAAGTTTTCTTGGATTTCCAAGATCTCTTTGCGGTAGACTCATATGACTGTGGTCGCACCGACATCCACACAACAACAATCCCCACGGACCCTGGCATGACTCCAGTGTTTGTGAAGCAATATCGCTTGCCTCTCGCATCAATGGAGTCCCTTACTGAAATAATTAAGAACCTTGAGTCCAGGGGAATAATCCGTCCCGTCCACAGCACCAGTGGAGACTCTGCGCTGACCTTAGGGAGCTCAACAAACGGGTCCATACTTCTCGATGGCCTCTTCCCTACATTGACCAAGGGCTGGCCCAGATTCAGGGGTCACAGGTGTTCACTGCAATAGACCTGACCAATGGATACTGGACCGTGCCGGTCAGTAGGGAGGACCAATACAAGCTGGCTTTTACCTTTGGGGGCCAGCAGTATACATGGACCCGGACTCCCTTCGGATACCTCAACTCCGGCAATGAATTCAACATTTTCCTACATAAGGCCATGATCGACCTGGGTGCGAGGGGTAACCTGGCTTATGTAGATGATGTCCTCATCAAAAGTTCATCTGTGGAGGAACACATAGCGGAGATCCGTTATGTTCTGACGCTGTTGAGGGCCGCCGGAGCAAAACTTTCCTTTCAGAAAGCACAGTGGTGTAGAACCCGTGTTAATTTCTTGGGGCATGAGATTACTCCTCAGGGTCTCTGTCCCCAGGAAAAGAAAGTGGAAGCACTTCAGAAACTGAAAGACCCCGCAACTCTGCGGGAACTAAGGAGCCTCCTTGGACTGACTAATTACAGCAGAAAGTTCTTTGAGGGCTACGCAGAGATCACCAGACCCCTGATTCATCTCCTGAAGGGGGGGGGTCAAGTGGGAATGGGGTCCAGAACAAGCCGAGGCAGTAAGACAACTCAAGAGAAGCCTCTCACAAGCGCCTTGCATAGCTTACCCTGTCAGAAACAAGGAGTTCTTCCTGGAGACGGGGTTCTCTAATACGTGCTTGACGGCAGTATTATACCAAAAGCATGACAAGGTCAATAAAGTAATCTCCTATGCGAGCAAAACTTTATCCTCTGTGGAGGAAAAATTCAACGATTGTGAGAAGGCGCTCCTGGCGACGGTGTGGGCATTGAAGAATTACCGCCCGTTTATCCATGGAGAACACATCATAGTGGAGACTCCACACCAGCCTCTGCAATATCTCCAAAGTGACAGAATCCGGGCCGGAAATGTGAGTAATTCCCGAATTACTTCCTGGATTCTGTCAATGCAAGGCTTTCCTGTGGAGGTCAGATATGGCCAAAACAAGAAGAGTCCCCTTGCGCAAGGTCTGGCTGACTTGCATGATTGTGCCAGAGAAAACTGTCTCGAGGACGAAAGTCTAAAAATCAAGGACAACACGGAGGCATACCTTAATTCCCCACACAAAGTCTTTGAAGAGGACAAGTGTGAGGGAATGCCCACTGTCTATGTAGATGGATGCTCGTACCATGTTGACAACGACGGGGAGAAAGAACTGGTGGCTGGCGTAGGGAATGCATGGGTGAAGGAGTTCCCAGAACCCTCCGCTGGATACAAAATTGGTCCCCGAAGTAGTCAGGTGGCAGAATTGATGGCTGTGCATCAGGCCATCCTCACTGCTGTCCAGCATCAACTCCACGAACTGGTCATAATCACAGATTCGGATTATGTACGGAACGGGTTCGTGGAGCACCTGGTTAATTGGAAAACCAGAGGCATGTTATGTGCTAATAACAAACCCTTGAAACATGGGAAGTTGATCCAAAACATTGATGATCTGGTCACCTCGAATGAGATGACCATCTATTGGAAAAAGATCAAGGGTCATTCCAAAGTAGAGGGACCAGACAAAACTGGAAATGACTTAGCTGATCAGCTGGCCAAAACCGGGGCCATCCAAGGGGATCTAATAGAAATAGAGTCCCTATTGGGGGAAATCCAGGTCACTGCTATCACTAGGTCCCAGACAAATGCTCACCATGATCTGTCAACTGTCCAATGGAGCAAGGAGACCCCTGATGCTGATTTAATTACAGCTCAGAAAGGGGATCCAATAATTGGTAGATTTTACCAGCACATTGAGGACCCTGAGAACTTTCCCCTGACGGATACCGATTACATTGGGAAAGAGGACCTAAGAGTGTTGATGAAATGTCCAAAAATGTTCTGAATCCAAGACGGTTTGCTGGTAAGGAAATCCAAAGCTGGCCACGATCATTCCGAAGCCTGATGTTAAGTCACGCCAATGATGCGGCCACCGCCGGTCATAGGGGGTTTCACACAACATTGGAAATCTTAAGAGAGGTTGCATACTGGCCACACATGGGGCAGGACCTCGACCAATACTTGAAGGGGTGTCTTGTGTGTGCACAATTTCAGCCATCATCCCTCACGCACCGTGCGCCCCTCCAAAAGAGGGGGATGACGCTGCCATGGTCAGATTTCGACTTTGTAGGCCCCATGATTCGCTCTGCTAGGGGGAATAAGTACATGTTGACTGTGACATGCTTGTTTACCAAGTGGGTGGAATGTCTCCCAGCCCCAAATTGCAAGGCAGAAACTGCAGCTGCCCTGATGATTAACCACATCTTTTCCCGTTTCGGTCTACCTCAAAGGATTGAGTCAGACTTAGCTGTAGTGTTGAATTGAATCCTCTTACATCACTTACCGACCAGGTTGTAAGAATGGTAAGGCAGATGCTTTATCCTGAATCGTGATGGGAGAAGCATATTCAAACCCGGAACCGGTACTTATAATTCCTGAACAAAGAATTCTTGGGATAACTACTCTACAGACCTTAGAAGATATTCATTTAAAGATGCAACAACTTTTCGATTCAGCAGCCCTGCAGGACTGGGTTAAAAAGGGCCAAGATTATTCAGTTGTCAATGACCTACCTTACTATCAAGGGCATCTATTTCTACCACACAAGGAACTACAAGAACAAGTCATCTCCAATTACGATGAAGCTCTGATGGAAGGGCACCCGGGTATTGCAAAAACTGAAGCTAAAATTAAAAGACAATTCTGGTGGCCCACCTGGCGAAAAGATGTAAAGTCATTTGTACTGTCTTGTGGCATCTGCGCCAAGAACAAAAGCCAAAAGAAGAAACCAGCTTGTCTTTTACAACCTTTAGATATTCCACCCACACCATGGCACACTTTGTCTTTAGACTTTATTACAGATCCACCGCCATGTAATGGATTCAACACCATTCTAGTTATTGTGGATCTTTTTTCCAAGATGGCCCACTTTATTCCTTTAAAAGGATTACCTTCTACTTAAATCTTGGCCAAGGAATTTCTCGAAAATATTGTTCGAATACATGGATTTCCTTCCGTATTGGTCTCTGACCGAGGTAGTCAGTTCATTTCACAATTTTGGCAGAAGTGTTGTCAATTGGCACAAATCGACGTAAGGTTATCAACCAGTCACCATCCCCAAACCGATGGTCAGAAGGAGAGAACCAACCAGACTCTTGAACAATACCTACGTTGTATGCTCCACCAAACCGAAGGTAATTGGAAGGACATTTTATGGATTTCTGAATACGCATATAATAACTCTGTACATTCAGGAACCGGACAAAGCCCCTTTTATACCATATATGGAGATCATCCTCGAACCTCAGAACTCGATTCGCCCCAGCATTTAGAAATGCCGGCAGTAACTCATCTGCATTCTACTATTACACAAGCCTTTAAAGAGGCAACAAAACATTTGAAACAAGCAAAAGAGAAATACAAGAAAAATGCTGATCAACATAGAAGTGAGACCCCACCATATCGAATCGGAGACCAAGTTTGGCTGGCTACAAGACATATTCCTCTGAAAGGAACTCAGACTTTTAATCCTAGATATTTGGGACCTTACACCATTAAGGCCATTATCAACCCGGTGGCTGTCAAATTACAATTACCCTCTAATATGCGGATTCATTCTGTCTTTCATGTTTCACTTCTAAAACCAGTTCAACCCGGGACAAGATTAACCAAACCACCTGACCCCATCCTAATAGATGGAGAACCTGAATTTGAGGTAAAAAACTTCCTGGACTCTAAAATGGTTAAATCAAGACTTTTTTATTTAATCGACTGGAAGGGTTACGGACCACAAGAAAGGTCATGCGAACCTAGTGCCATGTTCATGCTCCTCGATTGGTGAAAAAATTCCATTGGGACTTCCCAGACAAGCCGGGGCCAAGGGGAAGAACAACTTTAGGAGGTGCCTTGGGGGGGGGAGTGCTGTCATGATGCCTACCCCCGGGCATCTGGATCGAGTCCATCAGCCCCGGGAGCAGGCATCCAGATACTCATTAAAACCCCAACAGCCTTGGCTGGGGGCTGTTTGGATTCAGTCCTGGCGCCTTAGGCGCCAGGCTCATCATAGAAATCAGTCCTGGCGCCATAGGCGCCAGGCTCATAGACTTTACTTACCTTATGCAGACCATGCCGCAAATGAGTCCAAGCCAACATGAGGCCTGGATGGAACTATTTTATTACATGGACTATTTTTCACTCGGGTGTGGTTCTGGGGAACTTCTTACCAGGGACTACTTTTCAGGCTATTTAAACCACGCCCGAACAGCAGCCCATGCTTTGCGTTATTCTGCATCCAGCAGTGTGACACTCACCGTGTCTGCAAGTCAGCATCCAGTCTTCTGCCACGCCCGCCTCGAATCTGGAGCTCCTAGACAAAAGGCAAAGAAAGGAAAAGAGGTTAGATCACAGACATTTGATTCCTTACCTGATTCCGGACCCAGCACATCTCCGAGCCTGGAAAGGACATTATTTCAGCAGGCGTCGCTTCACCAGCAGCAGCGCCACATTATACTCACCAGTCCACCGCATCTTTCGACTTGGCGCTGCCTCCATCATTTTTTTCGTCGAAACCCAGCACCTGGGGGGAAAACAAAAGGAATAACAAGGTGAGCCGAGAAAACCAACAAGGACAATCTCTTTGCCACCATAGGCTTACCTGCTTTACCACCGGAGGTATTATTCTTTAATTCGCCGCATCTTTCTATGCCGCACCTATAAAGGGAGAGAAAACAGCAAGTTAAACGCATGCAACTTTTACCGGACAGTGTTTGGTAATACAGACTCTTACCTGAACGCCATCAGCTGCCTCCAGGCAAAATTCTTTTGGACCCAGCTGCAACCTAACGAGGGAATGGAACAAGAGTGAACATCGGACATATTGAACTCTTTGAACTTTATAGACACTGGAGTTAATATTCCTCCGGAACTCCTCCAGTACCTTCAACCCAGTGAAGTAACTGGTATCTACACGCCTCTGCATGCCATGCAGTATGGAGAGCTCATCATTTAAAAACATAAGGTGAGGTTACCAAAAGGGAATATCGGAGGTGATTAGTGGGGAGAACGAGAACTGTTGGGGGGCCATCACTAAAGACCACAGGTGGCTAAATCCCTTTCTCCACTTGCAGGAGAATACTTCTACGAGTCAAGCAGACAAGATTAGGCGGGCCAGTCCAGACTGTCATATCTTCACTACGCATCACGTTGGTGGAGACCGCAGCTGCCCGGGTCCGATCGACACCCCTGTGGGAACCAGGTGAGCATGACAACGCGATGCAGTCGCTCCTATAAAGCTGCCCGTGGACTGCCCGCTGCTATAGCTAAAACTATGCGGTTCCTGTAGCCTACATGATCCATCAACGCCAGCTATGTGGATCGGAACCGATGGGGCACTAGCAGCTCGAAGATAAAAGCCGGGAGAGGGAGCACTATGTTCGGGACCGGAGCTTGAACTCTGGTCCCCCCTCCTCTGCCGCTCGGAGAATCCAATATGGCGGGCACACGTATGATGGCATGCACAGTCAGGAGCTGGAGGCAATACTCCCCGTAGCACTCGAGCCGGAGGGGACGGACGAGCATCCGGATATCCAGACAAGTGGGAACTGTTTCCATCGGCCGGTGAGGGCGGCCCAGGTCCCCCCCCCCTGGAACTGGCGAGGATTCCCGCATGCTCTGGCCTCATTTGTTCACCCTTTCCCTCTTCCTCCTGGGGCGCCCCGGCCCACACCGCTTTACAGCTTCACATCCAGCGGACGAAGATCCTCCTGGGTGTCCGGTGGCGCCTACCTTCCGGCCTGTGGACATATGCAACGACCCTTGAAGCGACTCGATCAGAGATGGGAGACCCCCCCCAACGGTTGGCGGTGGGAGCCCTCAGCAGAATCCCCTTGAGAGACTTAAGGTAGGCCTAGCCCGCATGCTCTTCTTCCTGAGCCCTTCCTGGAGCGCCCCGGCCCACGACCCTGCTGCCCGCGGATAAGGCGTACATTCCACATGGGCAGCGCTTCTTAGCCGCTGGAGGCCCGCGAGCAGCTCCCTTAGCTACTTCACTGCTACAGTGCTCCTGGCGGCCATTGCCCCGCCGCTGACAATCAGCGCGATGGCCAAGCAACAAAAGACCAGCAAGTCTTGGGACATAGCGACTCTGCTGACCGCTTCCGACAAATCTAGAAAACAAGATTCCGGCCCTTCTGCCTCACGGGAATCCCTAGATAACAAGGGACCTTTGGCGACCAAAGAAGATATACGTGAATTCATGGCAGATATCAAATCAGAATTCCACTCTTGTATGGTGGAACTCACGACTAAACTGGAAAGCACAGATAAAAAAGTCTCAGAGGTTGAACAAAGAGTGGGAGTTGTTGAGTATCATATCCAAGATCATGCCTCCACACTAACAGAGGTCCAGCGCTCAATCGCACTATTGCAGGACAAGTATGACATTTTGGAATGCAAGCAAGAGGACCTCGAAAATAGGGCCCGACGCAACAACCTCCGTATTCAGGGGGTTCCCACTTCGATCCCAGATAAGGGGTTAGCTGAATACGTCGGCCTCTTTTTCCAATCTCTCCTCCCTGACCTCGAAGATTCACAGCTTCTCCTAGATCGCACCCACAGGCTGAATCCCCGGCATGGAGTGGAATCGGATGCCCCCCCGATGTCATTACTAGGGTGCACTTCTTTACCACGAAGGAAGCCATCTCGGCAATAAGCTGCTCCAAAGACGAAATTACTTTCCAAGGGACCTCCCTCCAGATCTTCCAGGACCTTTCTCCACTTACTCTTCAAAAGAGGCGAGCCCTTCGCCCCCTAACCACTCTTCTTCATGCTCAAAAAATCCGCTACAGATGGCTTTTTCCCACAGCTTTGCATTTTTCCCACAAGGGCTCACTCAGGAAAATTAGCTACCTGGAAGATGCTACCGACATCCTGCGCCCAGATGCTTGTAAACCCGTCTTTCCTGCCCTCCGAAGCAACAGCTAACTCAAACCTGGTAGCCTCCCCTAGTCTCACACAAGATTCTTGGTCGAAGTTTCCCAGATTTCGGAAGAGGAAATAGCCAGAGGCGACCCCAGGATGGAGCTTCCACTTCGATTCTGGCTCGAAGTCCGACACCATGATCCGATCAGCACCCTCAGGATCACAGACAAGCTTCATCCTTAAGCAGCGGGCGTTACTCCACGGTCCATGCCCGGTTCCAAGGCACAGTCCATCTATGAGTCCTTGGAACAAACCACTAAGATTTCCCGTAAGGTTAGCCATGTTGGCTACACACTGTTCTCGTTGGCCAAGGGAGGCATTAGACCCGGAAAAGGTCTGCCCCATTCTATTAAAACTCGGCCCTCCCGTTGGCGGTCTGAGAAAAAACCCCACAGGCAGGTTGGGGAATGGCCACGCACTCCGCGACATGATGGCTGATCCCTCTACATCTCCCCCTCTCCCCCAGGACTCGTCAATCTCCCCAGAACATCGAACTCTGAGGTTCGTCTCCCTGAATGTTAAGGGACTAAATTCACCCGCCAAACGCAAGTCCATCCTACATAAGCTTCAGAATGACAGTGCAGCAGTGGCTATGCTACAAAAAAACCCATTTGCTGCCTGCGGACCATAGCCGCCTACGCTCCCGAGACTTTCAGAAGCAACGTTTTGCACCTAGAAACTCCAAGAAGGGTTGCACAGCTATCCTATTTGGGAGGGGACTGAACCCTCAAATTCTGGACTCTATAAGCTGCCCGGAGGGGCGGTATATGGCAGTGAAATGCCTACTACTAGGACAACTCTATTCTATAATTTCCATATACGCACCCAACTCTGGCCAGGCGCTGTTCTATGAATCCCTGAGTACAACTCTCTCGCCGTTTCTGGAAGGCCAGATTGTGATTGGAGGGGACTTCAACGGGGTCCCGGACCCCACGAAAGACAAGTCACACCCACCCAGTGCCGGAGACCTCACCATAGCCCTGGCTCACTTACAACTATTTAGAACCTTGGGGTGGTGGATTCTTGGAGAGCACTCCCCCCATCCGAAAGAGATTTTTCCTTTTATTCTTACGTCCACAGAACCTTCTCCAGGAAAGACCTTCTCCTAGTGTCTCCACAAATCTTCACGTTCACCAACAACGTGACAATTGGCTCCAGAATCTTGTCTGATCACGCTCCGGTGACCCTGGAAATCCGAGTGCAGGAACCAGCTAACCCCCAACAGCGCAGATGGACTCTATATGATCCGATCCTCAATGAGATGCCACTCAGAGATGTGATCACAGCCACGATCACCAACTTCTTTAAGGAGAACCCCAGTGAGGACACCTCTACCGCCAACACTTGGGACACAATGAAGGCAGTAGTTCGGGGGGAACTGATTGCACAAGGAGCGGCCTACCATAGACACAAACATCAAACTCGCCAAGGCCTTGAAGAAGACCTCAGGAATGCAGAAAAGACTCATAACGAGAAGGACTGGACCCCTAAAACTCAGCGGGCCATCCGGATAGCACAAAGAAAGATTGAGGCCCACTATGCCGAACACACTGCCCACCAAATGGCAAAAGCTAAACAGTTTTATTATGCTAAAAACAACAAAGCAAATAAGCTATTAGTGGCCAAACTTGCCAAGGCGAAGAGAAACAATACAATTGTGGGCATGCGGGACCAACGAGGCAGGGTCCATTACGCTGACCAGGACAAGCTGCAGCTTGCCGCGACCCACCTGACTCAGGTGATGACCGCGCCAGTACGGGACATGGATGAACAGAAGGAATACCTACGGGGTGCAGCGCTTCCCCGGCTAAAAAGAACAGCCCGTGACTCCGTGGAGGCGCCGATTACTGACGAAGAAGTGGACGAGGCAATAAAAGCCCTTAAATCCCGAGCCCCTGGCCCTGACGGGTATACAACCAGGTTTTACAAAATCTTCAAACCCCAACTATTAGCACCTTTGGTACGGTTGTTTAACTCGTTCAGGACCTCAGGCACCATAACCCCGTCCATGCAGGAGTCAATTACGGTCTTATTACCTAAACCTGGAGGCGATCCGAAAAATCCTGCATCATATAGACCCATTTCCCTGCTCAACATAGATGCTAATATTTACTCTAAAATCCTGGCATCACGTTTGTCTCAGTTCCTGCCGGAGATAATCAGTGCGGATCAGAGTGGCTTCCTCAGACACCGTTCCACGGCCGACAACATTCGAAGAGCCTTGCATCTGGTGGAACTTGCCTCCCGGGACTCCCGGGAACTGATGCTTCTGGCCCTGGACGGAACCAAGGCATTCGACAAGGTGGATTGGTCTTTCATGAGGCTCACCCTTGAGGCGTTTGGATTTGGCCCGGAGTTCTGCACGATGACGCTGCCAAATTATAAAGCTCCCAAAACCCTTCTCAGAGTTAATGGCACCCTCTCCTCCCCTATCAACTTAACTTGCGAAACCCGGCAGGGATGCCCGCTATCGCCACTTCTTTTCACTCTAATTATGGAACCATTTGCCCAGCGGATCAGGTTGAACCCCGCAGTCGAAGGCTTTCAATCAGGCCCCGGCACACCACAAGCTGGCCCTCTATGCAGACGATGTCCTGACCATCACGAAACCCCGCTCCTCCCTCAAGCCTTGGCTGAGATAACGAGCTATGGCAGGGTCACAGGCTTCACAGTCAACTACCGGAAATCAGTCGTCTTGGGAGTAGGTGTGACCCGAGATAACCGAGAAGCCCTAGTCCCGCTGTGCCCAATACAATCGACGACCAAAGGATTTCGCTATTTGGGAGTTCAGATCCCGGCCAACCCAAGCGAGACCTATCGGGCTAATTTTCCCCCATTATTTACAACCTTGGAGGCAGATTTGAGACGCTGGCCGGCCCAAGAGATATCGCTGATGGGCCGTATTACAGCTTGTAAGATGAACTTACTACCGAGATTCCTGTATGCGTGCTCCACGCTCCCGATGCCGGTCCTGGTGCCAGCCCTTCAGCGCCTACAGAAGAAAATGCTGCAGTTTATCTGGAGGGGGAAAACGCCCAGGATCCCTAAATCCACGATGCTGGGCAATGCAAAACTGGGGGGCCTCGGGGTCCCTGACCTGCAGAAATATCAAATGGCGGCTCAACTGTCCTGTATCCAGTCATGGCAAGTCCTCACCAACCGCCCTAGATGGGTGGACCTCGAACAAGCGCAGCTACCCCTCCCGCTATGCTTTCTCCCACATGTCCCCCCTCTGGTGCGGCGACAGTGGCGGAACTGACCTTTAATGAGCTCCCGCCCCGAGGAAGAATCTCCACTCTATACAAGTGCCTCCAAATGGATTTCCTAACCTCCAAGACCAGGTATATGGCCCTATGGGAGGCGAACCTGGGCCATCCGATTGAAGACCAACAGTGGGTTGACATCTGGTCCCGGGCTCACACCACCTCATCATGCATCACAAATAGGGAGTGTGCCTACAAGATCCTCCTCCGGTGGTACTACCCTCCCTTAAGACTTCACCACATGAAGTCCACACTCAACCCTCAATGCTGGAGGCAATGCGGCCAAATAGGCTCCTTCTTCCACATGTGGTGGTCCTGCCCCAAGGCTCAAGCCTTTTGGAAACAATGCCTAGCGACAATAGCGGACATCATTCAGGTGCGACTGCCCCTGGCCCCCGAACTTATCCTCCTTGGAGCTGCGATCCCCGGGATCTACCCAAGGTCTGGCCCCAAGGCCAAACTACTATCGCAATGCCTACTGGCGGGCAGGAACGTGATAGCTTGCACCTGGAAAACGACGGAAGGCCCTCTCATGCCTTTCTGGTGGATGAAAGTTTGGGACATCCTGATCGCCGAGAAGGTGACGCGTCCGGTGCAGGCACTTTGCATCGCTTTCGCAATATCTGGGGTCCGGTATTGGACTTTGACCAAAGGTTTCCAGCCCTGACTTTCAAGCCCCAACTGGCCAGGAGAACGATTCAGGATGGAGATCCCCGGCGGGGACGTGAAGACGGAACTTGAGAGCGAAGGGTGGGGTGGGAGGAGTGTCAATTGATATTACTGAATGCTACATGTTGCAAGTGATCAAGCTTTGTATTGCCATAACCTGCCTGTTTAATGATAAACACATTTAAAAAAAAGAAAGTGAATTAGCAACTCTGTTATAGAGTTGTACACACATTAAAACAGTCTCAATTTATTTTTTTTTAAACATGTCCGCTACCCAACTGCTTCAAAAGATGAAAGGCAAAGAAAGATGAATTTTTGCAGTCAAGTATCACAAATCTCTTGGCAAACATGCGTGGTACAAAGGAATACTGGTTCCGACATCATGCTGACATACGTTGTATGCTAAGGAACCTAGGCTCACCCACATGGTTTATTACATTTAGTTGTGCAGAATATGCATGGGATGACTTGCACAACTTCTTATGCACTGCAAACCAAAATTAAGAGGGAATAGATATAAAAACACCAGGAGAACTCTGTTCTCTTGACCCTGTCAACGTATCAAGGCACTTTCACCATTGCTTCATTGCCATGCTGCACTTCATCTGCAATAAAACTACCCCTCTACTCGGAGAAGTGTAACACTTCTTTTGGACAAAAGAATATACATCTAAAGGAGCACCACACATTCACATGCTTTTATAGATAAAAGATGCTCCCAAATTTGTCTGTGACAGTGATGCTACTGTTTTACAGTTTATTGAAAAATACATTACCTGCGACATCCCTTCAGAAACCACACATAGTGACCTTCGTACACAAATCTTAAGCTTCCAAAAACATAAGTGTGGCAAATACTGCTGATGTACATATAAAAACAAAGGTAATACTATACCAAATGTTGCTTTGGCTTCCCTAGACCAGTATGCACAAAAGGACACATAGATAGCTTGATGTCTTCTGGTAGACACAGTGTAAAAGGCAACTCCCCTAAAAACAGAAACAACATTAAAAGAGACGAAGCATTCAAGTACATCAATGATTACAATGCAATCCCTGCCCTATTTTGGAGTGCAAATATAGACATACAATACTTTTCAGACAATTTCACTGCAGTTGCAAAATATGTCACAGCCTGTCTCACCAAAGCTGAGAAAACAGAGCTAAAAGACCTCTGGGATCACATATCATCTGACAAAACACTGTCAAAAAAATTGCACAGCTTCGATGTAAAAATGCTCGCCCATAGAGAATGTGTGTGCTACGAAGCTGCAGACCGTTTAATAGCCTTATATGGCAAATCTGAAAACATTGTCTGGCTAAACCTTGGTCCAGCTTCATCCCGAAAAAGAGTACTAAAAGCCTACCAAGAGAGAGAAACAAAGCCACAAATGATCCCAACAGGCAGGACATTTTAGAAAAATAATTAAATTCGCACATACTACCCAAACAGAAGTACTGCTCTGGAAAACATGTGCCTGTACAACATAGCCCAAAACTACTCCTACAGAACATGGGCCTCATTACGAGTTTGGTGGTAACCCGCTGCTGCTACCGTTGAGATGCTGCTGAACTTATAACACTGTTTCCGCTGCCTGATATCCTGGTGACACCAGGGCATTATAAGTCCCGGCGAACCAGGATATCAGGCGGGGGAAAGAGTAAGTCGCCATTACCATGGAGTCCCATGGTAACGGTGCCAGTGCTTCCATTTACATGTCTGACTACCAGGCAGACTTGTAGTGTGGCAGTCCAGAAAGTGTGCCGGTATGTTGCTACCGGCACCCTTATTTCCGGACTGCCACACTTGTAATGATATGATATGATGTTGCTCTGTGTTGTCTTGCTTGCAAGGCGAGCACGTTGCCGCTGAGCTATCCTCATGAAACAATGAGGCCCAGTATCACACCAGATGAGACAATTGGCAAATATTCAGTCTCAACTTGTGAAGGAAGCCTAGTAAAACTTATCAAACCCAGCCTAATTAATCACATAAAGTTATCATTTAAATCTCTGCAGCATAGAGAACTTTAATACATGCCCCTACTACAGCTTTTTAAACCTTAGAGAAAAGAAGAAGAATTATTAGGTGACCATGGCTCATTTGAAGCTGCATTCAAGGCAAATGAAAGCAGCATAACAAATGTCAATTTCAAACAACACAAACAAATGTTGGACAATGAACGCCAACAAGAGGAAGAAATTGAAGTTCTACTAGATAAAGACACTCCCGAGGGCAGTCAACCATCTCTTAGTGGCAGCCAAGAACCACATGGAGAACCACTCTTTCTAAATGAAGCAGAAATAGCCATGACTGAGATAGAAAATACCATGTATCAATCTGAACAATGTGAAGAAGACTTGTCAGTGCTCAAATCACAGCTAAATGATGAACAATTGACCATTTGTCTAGAGTGACTGAAGAAATTGAATATGGTTTTAAACATGAAACTAAAACTCGTAACTGTAAAAATTATAAACCTCTGCTCCTGTATGTAAGTGGTGAAGCTAGTTCTGGAAAAACATTCTTAAAATAATCATCACATTTCTACAAGACTTAACAAACAACAACCTTTCAGCTGTTGTAACAGCCCCCACAGGTTTAACTGCCTACAACATAGGAGGTGTAACTTTACACCAACTACTGCTCCTCCCAGTAGAATACTACAAATTATCAGCAGAAGCTGCAACTGAAGTATGCAGAATTCTGAAACAAATTAATGTGTTCCTGATGGATGAAGTAAGAATGGTTTCCAACCTCATGTTGGCTTTAATTTATCTCAGAATGCAAGAAGTCCTAAAATCCGACTACAAAGATCTGTTTGGAGGAAAACACGTTATTGTTTTCAGAGACCTCCTATAGTTAACAGTAAAAGGTCAACCTATTTTCAAAACATTAGGACACAAACAATGCCTTAAAACACTTGGCAGCCTTGGAATTGTAAATCTCTGGCAACACTTTTAACTACATAGATCTCATCTATGCTAACATTTTAAAAAGCATTAAAACTGGTCTTCTTACTAAAGATGCGAAATCCATCTTAAATCGTAGACTAATACATGAGCTACATGGGCAAAACACATCTGCTCCTGATGTCATTGAACAATTAACTCAACAAAATATAAAATGCATGTCCTTAATGCCAACCCTTGCAAGCTGAAGTCAAATCAATTAAACAATGTTGAAAAAAGAAATGCAACCCATACTGCATATCAGCTCCACAGACAAACTAGAAGTGCACAGCATGACACTCTCTACGTGTCAACAGGCAACAACACAACTAAATAGCTTGGAAAAATGTATCTCCAACATAGCTGCATTAGAAAAAGTATTAACTCTGTGTCTAAACTTCAGAGTAATTCTAAAATGATACCTTGACGTAGAACAAGGTTTAGTCAATGGAGCAATTGGTACAGTTGTTGGCTTCCAAACATATCCACATGAGAACAACATTCAGTTTGTCAACATCCACTTTGACAAACCTACAGAAGTTAAAGAAATAAGCTGCACAATAGCATGCTTCCTTCTTTTTAAAGACATGTACGTACACAAAGAATAATTTTCTCTATCTCTTGCTGTCACTATCCACAAATCGCAAGGTCTAACCATAGATCACGCATTGATTGACATTGGCAGCACAGTCTTTAACAAAGGTATGAGTTAGGTAGCACTTTCATGTCTGCATACATTAAGTGGTCTATTCCTATGATGATATGATATATGATATGATATGATAGGATATCGCATTTATAAAGCACCTGTACACAAGTGTTTCAAGGCGCAACGAGGCAAGGGAGGGGGAACAGAGGGAAGACAGACAACAATCCTACTAGGCCAGGTGTCATTCAGATCACGCAAGTGCATGGGAAAGTGCGGTGGGGAAAGGGGAGGGCGCAGTACAGTACATGGGATAAAAGAATAAATGACAATAGTAAAAGTAAGGCCAGCAGGTGGCAAGTGCAGGGGTAATGAATGTGGAGGCAAACAAAGTCAACGCTGACATTCCTTGCATCCTAGAATACAACAGGCTATGTGCACTGTACACCCCCTATCTAAATATGGACCCTGTATCTCAAAAAAGAAAACCTTTAAAAAGAAAACAAATACAAACAGAACATATAGCAGATTTCCCAGCAATACTGCTAAAGAAATAAAGAACTGCTGCTCCATCAAATAATACAACCACAAAACTCTCTAGTACAAAAACAACTGCAACTCCATCAAAAGACAAAGGGCCTCATTACACGGAAGGCGGTGAGCCATGGCGCTACTAGCGCCATGGCTCATGCCGGTAAAATACCGGCACCGCCTTGGCGGAAAGGGGATTTACCGCCCCATTCCAAGGTTGGAGGGGCGGTAAATCCCCCTTCTGCCATTGCCCTTCCCCATTCCCATTTCTGCCCCATAGGGCTCTATGGGAATGAGGAAGGCGCTAATTACGGCACCGCACTTTTGCGGTGCCGTAATTAGCTCCGATGTCCCTTAGCGGGTTGGTTTTTAACGCCTGCGAAAAGCAGGCATTAAAGCACCAACCCGCTAAGGGACCTCGTAGTAAGGCGGTAATGGTTAACGGTCACCGTTACCATTAACGGTGGCCGTTAACCATTACCGCCTTCCGTGTAATGAGGCCCAAAGAGACAAATGCCTCTTCTCAAAAAACAACTGCAGGTCCATCAAAGGATACAGAGGCACAACTCTCTGGTCCATTTAAACTCGGCAACACAACTGGAGTACATGTCAATGCAAATGCAGCAATCAATATTCTCTTCCAATTGCAACCAATTGTTCACAACATTTACTTAAACGGCTCGAACCAGTTGTTTGCAAATGTTTGTCCTTCATAGAAATGCCACAAATAATCCTGATAGCACTTATAGTGTCTCAGGTATAAGGCAGTAATTGGACTACTGTACAGTAATGGTAAAATTCGCCATTAAACACACAGGAAGATCCACAAAAATTCCTAATGGACTTACTACCTACAAGTACACCGAAAACATCCCTATAAATGAGATCTTCCAGATATCCTACACATGGAAACATACATGCACTCTCTGCAACCATGTTTCCCAGGAGCGCATCCCTGATGAACAATGTGTGTATGCATCCATACCAAATTGTGAATCCATTCCATTTCACCAGCTTCTACAGAATGCAAATCATGGCATATTATGCCCTTTTTGTAATTCAGACAAATACTCCAGCATACAAATAAACTCACATGACCAATATGTGATACTAATGCTTCTTCGGTACAATGCAGATGGTACCAAAAATAACTGTAAGCTTACTAGCTACATACACGGCCAAGTATCTCGTGGCAAGAAAACCTTCACAACAGGGCATGATCTACCACACTGGTGGCACAACCACTTCAGGCCACTATACTGCATGTGTCAAAAAAGAAGTAGTTGGTTTGAATGTAATGACACTTCCATTACTCCAAAACATAGGTTACCAGCAAATCTAACAAATGCCTACTTAAAATTCCTTCAGTCCAAATGTAGTCACTAAATTATAGTAAAATAAACAATTAGAATTCACCAACGGTATCTAACTGTATACATAATACTACAATAGTTCTTAGGGGGCGTGGCTACGGGGCCATGTAGGAAGACGTGTTCCAAGAGGAGCTTCTGATAATGCTGCATTGATCCAGAATAAAAGTGCATAAAGAGATGCCTACAGTGGACGGAAAAAAAAGCACAAGTATATGAACCTGGGGGGGGTGTGGCTTGGCGGCCATGCAAGCATGAGCAAGTTTCTTAGGGCACCCGTTCGATCTAGCCAATAATCCTGAAAAAAGGCCGAAATTAGGCGAGAAGGGGCACACGCAGGCGAAAGCCCGAGCAAAATTGGAGGACGGTGAGGCTGAAACGGGGACTGCGAGCAACGCGGAACTGTCACACAAAATGGCAGCCGCGACACGTTGAAAGTCTGCCCGCACCCCGAAAGACGAGGAATTGTTGGAAGCGGGGAGCGACCAGCGTAGCAGAGCAGACAGCCTGCAGGGTGTGAGGAAGCCCAGCAGACACCAGCGGACCACCCGGCAGGAGACGGAGAGAAGCGCCGGGTCTGCCCGCCCCACTGCGGGCGAGGACGAGCCCTGGGACACGTAGAGGCACAGGAAGCTGCAGCCGTGGACAACAGACGGCAGCGCCCGAGGCGCAGGGCCCCCGACACACCGCGGGTCGGCGGTCACAACGGAGAAGCCCCACGGAAACACGCCTGGGCAGCGGCAAGAGAGCCCTGCGAGGTCGGTGAATGCGACCCTCCCCCGGCCCCCAGCAGCGAGAGGCATATGTGGGAGAACATAACCCACCCAAATAGATCTCAAGCCTACAATAGAGACAAGCAAGAGGGGGAACAAGGAGGAGACCCTCGAAAGAATAGGAAACCCCCCAGGGAAGGGAGGAGACCCCCGGCCCACACACACGATTTCGCAATGCAGCTGGGGAGAACAGCCTCTCGAGCCACAAATTCCCCCTCAGCCAGGAAGTATCATCAGTGATAGGCCCACAAATAGGCCTCCACGGCTGAGACGGGAGAAAACAACGTTCCCACGGACTACTGTTGAATTGCAGAGTCAGAGCAGCTGGGCAACAGCAAGGAAGAGCAGGGGGAAGCCACCCGTTAAAAGAACAGGGCATACAAGGAGACCTAGCACGACGGAGTCCATGGCGCTCACTGCTAAGAGAGTGCAAGAACTCTGCAAATACATCACTCTAAAAAACACCAACAATAAAGCGCTCAGAAGCGGCAGCGCTGATGGGGACTCAGGATGGACAGGGTTAAAACCAGAATAACCCGCAAGAGGGAGAGAGCGCGCCGGCCTTGGAGGGGCGGCTTTCCGGAGGGCACACCGCCCACAATACAACCCAGCACAGGACAACAGAAGGCAACATGCCCGACAAACAGAAAGGTGGCAGAGGGAGACAAACGAGCATGGAGACATTTGCCCATAAGAATGATGATCCGCAACCTGGGACGACAGGGGTGGACGCAGCCACGCCAAACGTCACACAGGGAGAGATCAGACAGGTGGAAGGCAGTATCCTGGAGGCCATAGAGGCGTTGAAGGTGTCCATAGAGGGTAAACTGGATGCAGTGATTGTGGACGTTGGGCTCCTTAGACTGGACACAAAGAACCTAGCGGAGAGAGTGATGACGGTGGAACCACAAGTGCAGAGCAACTCGGCGAATGTGACCACCTCCCAATCACAAATCACAGAGGTGCGGGAACGGATCAGGACACTGGAACTCAGGTCCGAAGACGCGGAGGGCAGAGCCAGGCGCAACAACGTACGCATTGTGGAACTGCCGGAGGCGGAGGAAGGAAGGGACCACACGAACTATATAGAGAACCTACTGCTCCAAGAGATAGGCGCAGGGACCCTGTCCCAGGGTTTCATAGTGGAGAGGGCACACAGAGTACTAACCGGGAAACCCCACCCAGGAGCGCCACCATGACCCATGATTGCGAAGATCATGAATTTTAAAGATAGGGAAAAAATCTTGACATTCTCAAGGGAAGGTGGGGAGATAACCCAAAATGGGTCCAGAGTAACCCTCTACCCAGACTATACTGCCCTTGTGCAAAAGCAATGGGCCCAGTTCTGGCAGACCAAAGAGCGCCTCCGGGCGGCAGGGGTGAAATTCATGCTGCTATACCCGTCCAAGCTCAAAGTGTTGCACAACGAGAGGACACAGATCTTTGAGACCACAGCAGACGCACAAGAGTGGATGGACCAATAAGGGATCCCACAACCAAGAGAGGGGGACGAGAGGAACAGAGAGGGGACCCGGCGGGGCAGGGAGTGAGAGTAAGGACCAAACACACATCCCAGAGGCGTAAACAAAGGTCAGGCGAAGGAGAGCCTGATAGACACTCGAACAGGCCGCCAGATGTGATGACACCTTGCCGAAATGAGAAACCAAGGACGCACCCTGCGGAAAAGGGAAAACACAGATAATCAGCAGATCAAGAATTTAAAGGCCTAAAGAAGCGGTTTAAAACGGGAGCTTAAGACTTCCGGAACTGGACCGCCAAGACTCACAGTAGAGACCCCAAGTAGAGACAATGTTTGCAGTGTCAGTTTTAAGACACTATGCCGTGACGAGTGCGCCCGCAGAAAGGAGGGCGGCACCGGGAAGGCGGCGGAGCCCGAGCGGGGGGGGGCTGGGCGTTTGTTTATAGTAGTTAAGGTTGTGTGGCTAAGTTTGCAAGGAAAAGGCACGAGAGGAAGAAGGTACAATATACGACAAGGACACGGCAAAGACAAGAAAGGGGAGGGTGCAAGGCCACGCCCAGGCATGGGAAACCAACAAGGAGCAAGGAGAAAAGAGGCCAGTATGGAACAGAAGCTAGCAATGGAAGGGTTAGCTGACACCGGGAAAGACAAGGGAGTAGGCAGCCAAGCAGACTATCAGAGGCACAACAGAAGGAAGGCGGAGATCTGGCCCCCCGAGTGAGTACGCCAGGAGGAAACAGAAGCCACCTGGCCCATGGGAATGAACAGGGCACTGAAGCCAGCCAACATAGGGGCCGAGATGAACTAAATGTGGTCACATGGAACGTCAGAGGGCTAAATGCTTACTTCAAAAGGCTAAGGGTCTACGCCTGGTTAAACAAAACAAAAGCCCACATTGCAATGCTACAGGAGACACACTTGATGGCTGAAAAGCAAGCCAAGGTGGCCAAGAAGTGGGGAGGCAGATGTACAGCTCAACATATTCAAACTATGCAAGGGGGGGTGGCGATCTGGATTGCCCCGGGCACCCCATTTCAACTCATCAATAAGGAGAAGGATGCCGAGGGCAGAGTCTTGATTGTCCATGGAATGCTGGAGAACGGGGAGGTGTGCCTGGTGAACACCTACGCCCCCAATCACGATGCAACAGACTTTTTTAAGTCACTCACGCCCCGGCTGGCCCTGTGCAGGAACGCAACAATCATCTGGGCCGGCGACCTAAACTGCACGTTGGACCCCCGACTGGATAGGTCGGACGACAAGCATAAAAGAGCGGCGCCGCCGGCGCGGGTGCTGCAGAAGATACCAGTACATCATTTGGAACAACCACCAGGATGCCTTTTTTGTGAAGACGAAACTCCGGTTCACTAACTACAATTTCATGCTTTATGGGTTTCTCTGTACATAATTGCTGCAAAATTATTCTGCTTTTATGTACATGCTTCAGCAAATTTATGATCATGTTTTGAGAAATTTAAATTGTGGCTTCAGTCTGCTCTTTATTTGTTCTCTTTTCTACATGTTTGCCAACTGTTAGGCAAGTGTTGTTCAAAAAAACTATTTAAACACTATGGGAAATTAAACCCAGATCTTTTGTGACATTAGCTGAATAAATAAGCCAATAGTCACCTGTGACATTCTTTTTTGTATCCCTGCACTTAAACAACTATGAGTACACAGCTCCTCTGATACTTAGCGTGCGAAATGTGAAAATCTTTGCAGCAAATAGAAATGTAAAGAACAATTGTTAGAAATATATGTGGCAGGACGCCACCCCTTTGTTTCAAATCCCTACAGCTCTTAAGTCCTACCACTTCCTTTGAGCAGTCCCTCCAGTTACGTAACTTTAGATATAGCATCTGCTATAATAGGGACACCCTGAACAGTCCTTTTGAGCCATTAGTCTGACTCCCCTCTAGGAAACTTCCTGCCCCCAGCTTGTGCCCCAACTAGTTCCTAACCTTCCTTTTCACTTGCACACCATTCAACATGGAACACATTCTCAGTTTCTCTGAGGAAGAACCCGCAGACATTATTCAGGGCCCCACCCTGTTAATTCTCGATGTGGCCCAACAGCATATTGCCGCCACAGCGTCTGGCGATGACTTATTCAAACTCAAGAAGAAATGCTTCCGGACAGAAGTCCATGGGCATTTTTTGAGAGAGTATATAAGGGTAAACATGGTCCCACTCAGACTCATAGTCCGCAATGAACCGGCATTATTTCTTGAAGATAAAGAATACATGACAGATTTTAGTAAAATATCTACTAAATGCTCTAGAGATCTAATGGTGCTAACTATCAGCACAGCACAAAGAATCCACTCAAGAATTAAAATTGAACTGGCAGCTGAGGAAGAAAAATTCCTCACCAATGAAGATCTACAAAATGCCTGAGAAAAATTGAAGGAGATCAATTCAGGTTTTGACAATTCATGGCCGTAACTTTAGAAAAAAAGCATAAGAAACTGGCCAAAGACATCCAAAACTTTAAGATTGAAAACGTGTATCCATATCTAGCACCAGACTATAAGGATAAGAAAGACAGAGATAAAGCGACCAGACAAACAGGCCCCAACAGAGGAAGAAGAAAACGGGTCACATTCTCCAACACCTCTAGCTCAGGATCCTCGGGTGGGTCATCTCAAAATCCAGGAAGACAGCAACTTGGAGGCCAACCCATACCACTACCACCCCCCAGGTCCCCTTTTTAAGCCGGGGGGTCCCAGAGGACGCTACTGGGGCCCGCCACCACCGATGACTATGCCTTTCTACCCATACAATTACCAGCAGTGGGGCCCACCGATGAGGAGACGACACAATCAGTGGAGATACTAGAGAGTATCCCAATCTTTAATCTATCAGGATTAGAGCTTACAAAAACTGAGACTGCAGTTTTAGGCAAAGGTCTCTCTTTTGTACCTTCAAACAAGACCAATTGGTTCAACCTCGATCAAGAACTGTCCATGTTCTTTAGAACAGTGAGGCGCAAATTCTACTTTAAGGACAAGGATCCAACGGAACGAGAGGAGGACTCAGGACTTCAGGTACCCTCCAGCTTTAACCCAAGAGAGAATGAAGTATCACCCTCAATCATAACCTTCGAGAAATGTATCAAGAACGAAATGACGAAACTTCAGGATAAACAAGAACAAAAAAGGAGAAACTTATCAGCAGATGAGCATAAAGCATTGAAAGACCTTTCCAAGAATAAACAGATCGTCATAAAAACAGCGGACAAAGGAGGAGGCATAGTCATCCAAAATATAGACCAATACAAAATTATGGTTAAATGCCTTCTGGATGTTCCAACTAACTACAGGAAATTGAAAAAAGATCCCTCAATGGAAATCAAGTCCAGTATTAAAAAAACAGTGAACTTTGCCTCTGAGCATGGATGGATCAGCGAAAAAGAGGAGATATTCCTCACCACATCAGAAGGCAGAATACCCACCTTTTACACACTACCCAAAATTCACAAGAATCAACACCAACCACCAGGGAGGCCCATTGTATCTGGATGCGGGTCTATCCTCGAACCAATTTGTAAGTTTGTGGACCACTTCTTGAAAACTTTGAGCCAGGAGACACCCACGTACCTGCGGGACACGATGGCAACAATCTCCCTGTTTGAAAATCAGCCCTTTTTTCTGACGGAAGAACTACTAGTAACAATGGATATCCCCAGCCTATACACAAGTATCCCACAGGACTCCGCTATTGAATGTATACGGCAACATCTGACGCATAATATGAAACAAACTCGAGTGCCAATCAATTTCATAGTAGAACTACTCGAACTTGCCCTTCGGAATAACCTTTTCACGTTTGATGAAACATTTTACCTTCAGGTGAGCGGTACCGCAATGGGTGCAGCCTTTGCACCGAGCCTGGCAGTTATATTTATGTCAGAATACGAACAACAGCTCATCCTCAACACCAACAATCCGTTCCAGGAAAAAATCTCACAGTGGTTCCGTTATATTGATGACATTATCTTCATCTGGCGGGACAATGAAACAGCTCTGGACAACTTTTTGGAATGGATAAATGGACAAACCAGTGAGATTCAATTCACTCTAGAGAAGAGTAACCAAGGCATTAACCTCTTAGACCTAACCATTTCAGTCAAGGAGGACAAACTCATCTGTTCTCTGTTTAGAAAGGAAACTGACTACAACACCTTGCTTCACTATAGGAGCTTCCATCCCAATAATCTAAGAAACAACTTACCTTTTGGACAGTTCCTAAGACTAAGGCGCAACTGTACGGAGCTAGAACAATACAAAGCCAATGCGTCTACACTACAGATGAAACTACGGAACAGAGGATACCAGATAAAACTGGCTAACAACACAAGGAAAAGAGTCCAATATATTCCTCGAGAAACTCTTTTCTCTCCAAGAACACGAAATCCGGACACAGAACAACAGATAACCTGTGTAACCAGCTTCTGTCCCGACACCACTCGTTAAGAAATTTTGGCCCCTGATACAGATTAGCCTACCTGATGAACCTTTTCCATGAATGGCACTGAAACGGGGAAAAAACCTGAAAGATATACTTACCCATTCCAGACTCAATAAGAAGTCACAAAGATCAGAGCTTTGGAGTCTACGTGAAATTGTGGGACATCACCCATGCGGTACATGCAACGTATGCAAACTAACAAAAAGAACCACATCCTTCAAGATTGGGGAACAGGACTGGAAGTTAAAACATTTTTCAAACTGCAAAACCTCTAACGTCATCTATGTAAACGAGTGTCCATGTGGGATGAGATACGTGGGCCAGACGAAACGACAAGTGAACAAATGGATAGGGGAACATAGGTCCCGCATCCGGTGTAGGGTCCATACAGCGCCCCTGGTCTCACACTACTTAGAACTCCAACATGGAGTGGATGACATGAAATGTTGGGTGGTGGACACCATCCTTAATAACACCAACACCACCAACGCCCTTAACCACAAGGAAGCGTGGTGGATTTTTAAATTAAAATCCACCACCAGTGGTCTGAATGAGGCGGTGCCAACCACCTTCAGCTGAGCATTTTTTCCATCCCATCCTTTACATTCCCTTGGGTATGGATACTGATCTGCCTGCCTCTCTACTGGGTCCACCTGGTATTACCCCCTAGTATCCCTATAATGTGATGACAACCCCCTCGACCCCAGGCCTAAGCTCCACACATGAATCTTGTGAGTACCATATAAGCACCCTTTGTGCTATTGTTTCGAATTTTAAAATAGTTTTCTGCTCAAAGTTGTCATCGCTATATTTGAGTATGCCATTTGATTGCTAACCCATTGACTATGTGACACCAAAAGTAGATCTTGCCTGGTGTATGTGTATACTCTTAAATGTTCGCAATGTTCCCTTGACTTTGCAAGAAGACAAAATGTGTTGCCGCTGCAACATCCACGTTTTTTCCTACGTTGACCAGCGTACAAATCTACGTACTGTACATGTACTTGATTTCATTGTTGAACACACTTACACTTGAATGCCTTCTTTACATCTTGGCCATGATAGATGTCATTCTCCTTTAACCTTCCACGCTCTCATTCACTCCATTGAGCATAACTGCCGCATCATTGCCCACCTCCCTGGCCACGACTATAGCGGCATATCTATTAGCATGCGCACTAGTATTCACACTCCCCAACCGCGCATGCGCAGCAACGCGACCTAGCAACCAAGCAGCATATCTTGAAGCATGCGCACGAGGCTCCCACCTGCCGCGCGCGCATGCGATACAACTCACGGGTCTACTGTCTCTCACCCGCTCATGCGCCTGGAGACCCGGCACACAGCTTTTTCCAGCCTTATACGCTGGCTACAGCAGAACTCCATCTGCCGATACGGGAAGCTGACGCCGCCTCCTCGCGTTCCACCAGAGCTGATTCGCACTTCTCTGGTCTCCTACCACATTACAGGTACCGTAAGGGCCCGGCTCCTCCCGTCTCCCACTGCCCTACCCCCCAGTCCTCGTGATAAATTCATTCTACACGGATGTACATGTATTACAGTAGACTCCCTCTCATTTTCTGTCCCTGTACACAGTGGTTTACCCTGCATCCACACTTCTGTGGCTGCACCACCTAGTCGGCTGCTGCCACCGGTGCATATACCCGGAGCTCAATTTCTTCACGAGCTTCGTACTGCAGGCTCGCAGCACCCCCAAGAGTACCTGATTAGCTGCTCTACATCTATACAGAAGATCAGGTAATTTTGTTTATGGCAATTCTAGGCCTGCCACCCCAGATCACATACCCCATCGTGCAATCCTCTGCACCTACAGCACTCCATTAGTCCCGAACAATCATGTGTTCCCCTGTATCTTTTCTTTTCTTCCATCTCCTAGACACATGCTCTGAGCACAGCCTTGCTCTCCACACCGTTGCTGCAAGGTGCCATTCATCACTATAACATCGGAAGTCGACCTTCATCACCCACTTCTTTAAGTAAACTTCCACAGGTCAGTTACTAGACAGCACAAGTCCACAAGCTAGAGTTTGTTTTACACACTCTTTACCCCCAGGGGGTTTTTTAATTTGGTTTTAACACATGCTAGTATCTCGTTTTTTTGCCACAACACCGCAGTGTTTCATCTACACTAATTACGTCCTCACTTGATTCCCCCATTTCGGGAGACTGGGTCAAAACCCTTGAAGAAGGCGTGTGAAAATCTTTGCAGCAAATAGAAATGTAAAGAACAATTGTTAGAAATATATGTGGCAGGACGCCATCCCTTTGTTTCAAATGCAGAAGATACTGGATCAGCTCGAGTTAGAGGACGTCTGGAGAAAGGTACATGGGAGAGAAAGGGGTTACACACACTATAGTGCCCCGCACAGGACGTTCACTCGGATAGATTACCTTTTCACAGGCAAGGAGACACTGGGTGAATTCACCGAGGCACACATACACACGCGAACCCTGTCCGACCACACCCTGCTAAGAGTGGTATGGGCACACAAATACAGGAGAGCCCCCATACCCACATGGAAATTGAGGGCGGAAGCACTGTTAGATGGGGAATTTCAGGAACATATTCAGAACACGATAGATGACTATTTCGAGCACAACACAGGTAGAGTGGACAGCATGGGAACGACATGGGAGACCTTCAAGGTAGTGGTCAGGGGTGTGGCAATGGGGAAGACGAGTGGCCTTAGACATGAAATCCTGGTGGGACTGGAGGAGATAGAAAGGAAGATTGAGAGGGCCGAAGTGCAGGCGGGGGAGAAAGGAGGAGAACAGGGAGACCTTGAGACAACAGTGTATGGCAGCTTGTGAGAGGCTGGGGCAGCTAGATTACGGGAAGTATATGCAGAAATTGCAAGCAGAAGGAGACAAGCCCGGTAGGCTCCTGGCCTGGTTAACTAAACAGGAGACCAAGCGGGAACCGATAAACGCAATTCAAAACTGTCAAGGGGAGGTGATAAGGTCCCAAGAGGGTATAAATGCGGTGTTCTCGCAATTCTATGAGAAACTATACTCAAGAGTCCAAGAGGCAGAGGAGGGGGACCTGTAGGACGCATTTGCAGAAATTAGGCTCCCTCCACTGACAGAGGAGCAGGCCCACATGCTGGATGCCCCCCTTACGGTGGAGGAACTGGCGGAAGTCATTACCCAGCTACCGACGGGAAAGTCCACGGGGCCCGACAGGTTACCAGGGGAATTTTATAAGAAATACAGAGATAGCTTGGCCCCGAAACTACTTGAGACGCTGGAGGAGGCATACGAGAGGGGGAAGCTCCCAAGTAGCATGTCAGAATCTATAATAGTTCCAATACTTAAAGCAGGGAAACCACCCCTCGAGTACGGGTCCTACAGGCCAATCTCCCTGATAAACCAAGACTCCAAGATCCTAACAGCGACATTAGCTAGCCGGCATAAAAGAGTGATACCACATTGGTTAACACAGATCAAACGGAGTATGTACCGGAACGAAACACTGCATGGAATCTCTGTAGAATCCATTATGTCATTGACAGAACAAATCAAGAAGAGGGGGAGTGCGCCGTGGCTGCACTGGATGCGATCAAGGCATTCGATTCGGTGAACTGGGATTGG
Source organism: Ambystoma mexicanum (assembly GCF_040938575.1). Lineage (NCBI taxonomy): Eukaryota > Metazoa > Chordata > Amphibia > Caudata > Ambystomatidae > Ambystoma > Ambystoma mexicanum. Next base: position 1,102,080,677 of record NC_090924.1, on the reverse strand, counting down.
TTCCTGGAGCGCTCGCTCACTTTGGGATAGGGGCGGGGTTCCTACGCTGGATAAAACTGTTATACAAAGACCCGAGGGCAAGGGTAAAGACGGGTAGGCAGATCTCATGGGAGTGGAACATTGGGCGGGGTACGAATTAGGGGTGCCCGCTGTGCCCGATGTTATATATTCTGGCCCTGGAACCGTTCGCTGCCTTCCTAAGAGCTGAATACAGGGACACTGGCATAGTGATAGATGGGGAAACACACCAGATTTCGATATATGCAGATGACATGCTGCTTTATGTCCAAGACCCACTCACCCACCTGCTGGACCTGCTCGAGGCCCTTGGAGCGTTTGACAGACTATCGGGAATCACTGTTAACAGGGAAAAATCCTCATTGTTCCCCCTGGCAGGCCTGTGAAAAATTACATCAGACCAGCTGCCACACCTGGGCCTCACATGGACCCCGACTACTTTTAGATACCTAGGGGTGGACATATACCATGATACCACTGAGACACACATGGCCAACACACAGGCAGCCCTGGACAAAATTGGGAACACCATGCAGTTTTGGAAGACGCTACCACTGGGGATGATGGGCCGAGCGGCCCTACTGAAGATGACGGTCTTACCCCGGCTCCTATACCACTTCACCAATATCCCCTACAACATACCTGGGTCCTTCTGCAGGAGACTACACACCATAGCAAGAGACTTCCTGTGGGGGGGAGGGAGGAACAGGGTAGCACTGAGTACACTACAAAGGGGCTATGAGTGGGGGTAATCAGACTCACGGACTTTGAGCGATACTATCTGGAGGCACAACTACAATTTGTGGTGCGATGGCTGGATGGCTGGGAGAGGATACCTCTATAGATGCAATACTTTTTCGACCAGTGCTCCAGCAATACTACTTAAGAGAACTTTTGTGGGTGAGCGCCGCCCGGGCAAAAACCCTCCCTAACATGATCCTGCTGGGCCGAACATTATGGAAGAGAGCGTGGAAAGCACAGGGCACAAGGGACCCCTGCTTGAGACAAATCCCCCTGGCGGGACTGGTGGACACCCGCATCGCAAATCTGGCAACGTTCAGAACACAAAGGGAAGACAAGGGTGTGGCCCAAATAGGGGATCTGTGGCAAGATGGGCAATGGGTAGAATTCCAGTCCCTGGTGGAGGAACAAGAAGTACACAGGGGCCAATTCCAACTGTATAACCGCATGGTCCAATCAATCCGAAGGAGGTGGGAGACCCAACCAGAGGAGGAAGACACTGGAGGGACGCTGGAGGCGGGGTACAACGTCTCGGAGGCGGGACACACTGTGTCCAGGCTCTACGAACAAATGCTGGGAACCATCAACACAAGGGCACTGAACGCGTGAACGAAATGGGAGGAGGAGCTCCAGCAACCCTTCAGGGATGAGGAATGGAACAGGGCCCTCCAGTACGCAAAGAAAGTTTCAAGGAACGCAAGGTTCAGGCAGGTACAAATATACATTGTGCACTGAGCATATCTAACGCCTAAAAGAATGTCGAGCATGGGGGATAGACAAACCCGAAGCTGCCCACGTTGCCAAGCAGAACTAGCGGACATGGTACATATGTTCTGGTCGTGCCCGAGAGTAACAAACTTCTGGAGCATGATTAGGGAAAGGGCGTCGAAAGCGGGAATTCACATGCAGGCCTGGTCGCTGGCATCTTACATATTGGGCTTGTTCCCGAGGGGAGACAGGCAGAGGACACATGTGGCAAAGATGAAAGACTTGATGACGATACTGGTGAAACGCTGCATTGCAACGGCGTGCAATGTAAGCGCAGGACCCTCGATAGAGGGCTGGTGGGCGGACTTACAAAAGTGGGCAGTAGCAGAAACAGCAGTCTGGACAAGGCCCACACAAAGGGGAGAAAGCAACAGCGGGGCCAGAATACTGGCATGAAACGCTCTTGTACGGGACTTGCTTGATGGAAAGGACGGTGATAGCACGAGTGACTCAAGCGACCTGGAGGGGGAGGAAGGTGGATCTGCCCGCACCTGGGTGTGACATACATGGCCAGCACGGAGACAACGCGTTCGAGAGGGAGGAGGTCTAGCCGTGACCCGTACAGAAGAAGAACCATAAAGACTCAGACTCGAAAGTGCGGGAGCAAATGTGTTGTGAGATGTTGTTTAACTTGTTTTTCTGTTTTTGTTTGGTGATTTAAAGGAAATAAATAAAACGTTTTTAAAAAAGTATATGACCATATGGAGCCTCTTAAAAGAACATCGGAAACCCACGGAATATACTGATGTTGCAGCCCTGACCGAAATTGTGGCAGCCTGAGAAGTCTGGACCCAAAATGGCAGACGAATGAAAAGAAGAAAGGAGCCCAATGGGAAGTAACATCTCCAGGTCCGCAACGTGAAGAAATGGAGCCGGGAGTAGAACAGTAAAGAAATAACGCAGTTGCAGCATTGCAAATACAGTATGCGTTCGAAGCAGCGTAACTATTGGAAAACAGGGTTCGGCACGGTGCAGAGCAGAAAAAGCATGCTGGCCGTCTTGAAGTCCGAACGACTGCCTGACCCTATAACCAAACACCGGCATAAACAAGGGCATGCTGCAGCGGATAGTATTGCAGCTTTGCAGGTCGTTACTGGCCTGGCAGACCGAGTACGCGACACTCACTACCAGCATTCGGAGTTCGTCGGTGAAGATACATTATAACGTAGAACACCTATAGAACGAGCGGAGCGCTCAGTGTGCGCATCAGACAATTAGCAGAAGCTGGAGGTTTTGCTGGGACAGGGCGCTACACGAAAACAGAGGTGCCCAGGCCATTGAGATGTAACGGACGGTGGATTCTGCAATTCATAACATAGTAAACTGCACTAGAAAGGAAGCAGAAGGGAAAATATGTGAACAGTGGAAAACATATTAGAACCCAAAATAACCAGGCTGGGCTAATACTGCCAGCAAACCCAAGCAAGGGCTGCAAAACGGAACAGTGGAGCGACCAATGGAGATACTCACGGAAAGAGCCACAAATGACACTGTGATGGATAGCCTGACATAATAAGACCCACAGTGCCACAATGGGATGCCACCTGAAAGCACTGAAGTCAGGGGTACCACAACATCTAATAGCACTGAGTAGCTGACAGAGACAGTGCCGGCACGTCAACAGATTTAACCCGGTGGCACAATACTTCACAACAAAACACATGAGAGCACATCACCGAAGGCTGGCATCCACACTCCTCAGTGGAACGGGCCCAGACATGCAGACTACGCCGAAACGTACAGCAAACACACCAATAGCGCAGGCTAAACAATGCAAACACAGCAATCATGGTCCCATCTCGAAAGAAGCACCGGAGATATATTGCTGCACCGCACACTCGGATGGCAAGCAGGGGGCGCACATGAGTGGGGCTGCCGCAGGAGCAGCGCGGATGGCTTTGGAGACGTAGTACATCGAAGGATAACCGAAGAAGCATAGCAGGCCTCATAAAAGCACAAATCTGTACCGCAGGCTGCACGAAGATCCACTTCAGGACCCAAACAGGCAGACAGGGCCACGACCCAACAAGAGCTGGGACATAAGAACAACAAGAAATAGCAGCGGCCAGAGATGTGGGAGGACACAACCCATTCGTGAAACAGCGCCAACAGAACATGAGGACCTCCACCATAACTCCTCTTAAGCATCATAGTTGGGAACAGACTAGCCATGAGGCGCCGAAGATCACACTCCAGATTGCCCACAGGGAAGCATAAGGCAACACCGAAAGGGCAAACAAACAAACCAAGACAAAGAGCAAACAACCCACGCTGGAAGAATATGCAAGAACACTGCAAATGGCAGAAGGGGCCAGGAGCAAGGAGAAGACTCCCCCTCCAGATGCTGTCACAGGGAACAAAGATCAGCAGATACTGGAAGCGATTGCAGACCTGAACTAGCGTGGGAAACTAAACTGGAATCAGCAATGGTCGAACTGAAGGCGGAAATGGAACTTAAACTTGGCACAGTACAGGAAGAGGTGAATCTCCTCAGGCAAGATGTCAGAACACTAGCCGACCGTACAGGCGAACTGGAAAAGGAGATGGGCCCGAACACAGCTGCATGTGCGTCTCACAAATCGGAGATCCACATACTGGAACAACGAGTAAGCAATTTGGAAAACAAGGCAGAAGAAGCGGAGGGACGCGCCTGGAGAAACAACGTACGCATCGTGGGACTTCTGGAGGGAGCAGAGGGACCGAATCCCACTGATTATATTGAAACAATGCTGTTACAAGAAATAACAGGAGGGGTGCTAACCCAAGGATTTGCGGTACAACAAGCGCATAGAGCCCTGACAAGGAGGCCACCGGCAGGTGCCCCCCCCCCCCCGAGACCAATAATTGCCAAAATCCTGAACTACCGGGACAGGGAAAAAATCCTAGAATACTTTCAGAAAGGAGGCACTATACAAAGGGCACCAGCAAATATCACGGCATACCCGGACTACACACTGATGGTACAAAGACGTCATATGAATTATGGCGCTGTGGAAAGAAGACTGCGGGAAGCAGGCTACAAGTACATGCTAATATACCCAGCTAAACTGAAGGTGTACCACAGAAATAGAGCACAGTTCTTCGACACCCCAGACGATGCATCAGAGTGGCTGGACACACAGAACTGCCCATCGGACACTGGTATCCAGAATGAAGACAGCGCAGATAAGTAAAATAGAGGCTGCGATACCTATGGTGCCGCAGACTTGGACACTGGCACTAGAATATAAGATAGGGCAAGGACAGTTGGGAGATACACAACATGGGCTGCATAAATACGAACGCTCAAGCGCGGTGACATAGTGCAACATTGTAGGAGTCTCATGGAACATGCTCACACACCCCCAAGAATAGATTAGTTAGGTTACCGATAGAGCGGTAACACCCTGCTGGTTTCCTGATTTCGGCATACCGAGATAGGGCCAAATGCGGGGGAGCCTGAGATCCAGGGATGGAGCTGGGAACCAGTTGGGGACGGGTAGGGAGGAGAGGGAATGTGTGCAGTGACTATAGTTGGGGAAGACGGGGCGGGGGAGTAGTTGGGGAGTTATTGTTGAAAAGTGAAGGGGAACGAGCCCACACTCATGCCAAACAAAGCCGGAGAGAGGAACAAAGAGGGAGGGAGGAGGGATGAAATATGGATGACAATGGGAGGCCTTAGAATTGTAACATGGAATGTGAGAGGCCTTAACAGTTACCTTAAGAGGAACAAAATAATGATGTATCTGAAAAGGCAAAAAGTGGACATAGCATTACTGCAAGAAACCCACCTCACCAAAGAGAAACTAGAGGTGGTCAAGAAAAAGTGGAGAGGGACCACCATAGGAGCGACATATTCAGCTTATGCTAGGAAGGTGGTCACCTGGGTGGCACCTTATGTGCCATTCCAGCTGCTTCAGGCCACAGTGGAACCGGATGGGAGGATGATAATGATGCAGGGGTTGTTAGAGAACAGAGAATTGAGTATCATAAATACGTATGCCCCTAACCATGAAACGGCAGCCTACTTCAGGACACTATATAGCAAAATCAGCCCCCTAATGGGTGGCGCGATTATATGGTGAGGGGACTTCAACTGTTCGCTATATCCTACAATGGATAGGTCACATACGAAACTAGATAAACCCACCCTTGCCGCAAAAGGACTACAGGCCTTGCTGAGAGACTTCGGGCTAGAGGACATATGGAGACAGTAGCACCCGAACGGCGGGCACTATTCACATTAGGCTGCCCCACAAAACCTGTATATGAGACTAGACTATATGTTTGTCACCTCAGACCTCGTAGGGGAAATGACGGGCTCTGAATATAAGGCAAGAACACTATAGGATCACTGCCCCCGGCCCTAGAGTAGAGACATCAACCTCCCAGAGCAAGTATTCCGACATGGAGACTTAGAGCGGAAGCCCTGCAGGACTCTGCATTCTGAGAGGATCTAAGGGAGGAGATCATTGGGTATTTTGATACTAACACAGGGAGTGTGAAGTCAGAGGAAACCCTATGGGAGGCATTTAAGGTGGTAGTGAGAGGGGCGGCCATATCCAAATCCAAAGGGCTACAAGGCTGCATAGAGCGAGAGCTACTAGAGACAGAGAAGAAACTAGAAGAAATAATGCATGGGGGAGGCACCACACAGGTGGACGCCGAACAAGTGTGCCAACTACAACAGGCTAGTGTGGGGCTCTGGGAAAGTCTATGCAAACTGAACTATAAACAATAAATTGAAAGGCAACAGGCAGGGGGATAAACCGGGGAGGCTGCTGGCATGGTTATATGAAAACGAGACACCAAGACCAGTAGTCAGGGAGATAACGGGAGAAGGAGGTCAAATCTGGAACACCCAAGAGGGGGTGAACGAGGTGTTCCTCAGGTTCTGCAAACGCCTTTATGAAGACACGGGGCAGGTAGCAGAACGGGAAATTCAGGAGACACTGGAAGACATAGGATTACCCAAACCAAACGAGGAAGAAAGGGGGGACCTGGAGGCCCCAATCACGATAGAGGAACTAGAGACAGCGGTACTGCATCTACCCACTAGCAAAGCCCAGGGGTCAGACGGGCTGCCCAGCGACTTTTACAAAATGTAACGACAAGAAGTGCTCCCCCAGCTGCTTTCTATGCTATCCGAGGCATTCGAGAGGGGAAGATTGCTGGAATCCCTAAGGGAGGCGGTGATTATTCTGCTCCTTAAACCCAACAAGCCAAGCACAGAATGCGGGTCGTACATACCCCTATCCATGTTAAACCAAGATAGCTAAATTCTCACGGCTGTGTTGGCAAACAGACTTAAAAGGGTAATTAATAAACTCATACACCCCGACCAAACTGGCTATGTCCCGGGCAGGAATATATCCGATAATCACAGGAGACTCCACCATATCATAGAACAGACACAGAGCAACCATAGCGAAATGGCAATAGTCTCGCTGGATGCAATAAAACCCTTCGACTCTGTGCGATGGCCTTGGAAGAATACGGGATGGCAACAGGGTATCTGAGGTGGGTGAAGATGTATACAGCTCCCCAATAGCTAGAGTCAAAACGGGCGCAATAATTTCAGATAAATGGCAACTCAGCAGGGGCACGAGACAGGCTGCCCCTGGTCCCCCATGCTATATATCCTGGCATTAGAACCATTAGCTATCTGCCTTAGACAGCGGTACGGAGAGTTAGGGGTTCACACAAAAGGGGGGACCGCACTTGATATCATTGTACGCTGACAATATGCTGCTATACCTGTGCTACCCAGTGGAAAACTTGCAGTAGGTTCTGGAAGTGCTGGAGCATTATGAGACCCTTTCGGGCATAGCAGTAAACCCCAAAAAGTCATGCATGTTCCCCCTGGGGAGATATAGGGGGTCCCACAGGGGAACCTACCCATCTTGCAGGTACCCTGGCAGACTAGAACAATCAGATGTTTGGGGATTAATGTATACCACACGATCACAGACAAAAATAAATTCAACACAGAGAAGGCAGTGGAAGGCATCAAAAATAGCATAAGGTTCTGGGAGAAACTCCCCCTGACAATGGTGGGTAGGGCGGCCTTGCTCAAGATGGTGGTCCTGCCCAGGCTGTTACACTTCTTCACAAATATCCCATATATGGGCCCCAAACGCTTATTCACGAAACTCCAGAGCTTATGCTGGGATTCATATGGCATAATACCAGAAACAGGGTGGCCCTATGGAAATTGCAGAACCCGTATGACAGAGGGGGCATAAACCTGCCGAATTTCGAGATGTACCACTTAGCGGGACAGCTCCAGTACATGGCCAGATGGTTGTCGGAAGATGAAACGGCAGAAACCAGATTGCTAAGTAGGGACTGCGTCCCATTCTTTTTAAAAGAACTGATATGGCTACCTAAATCAGAGATACAAGGACGAGCGAGACTGCTGACACTAGGTTGGAAAACCTGGCACAAAGCGTGCCAGGTAGTGGGAAACCCGACCCCATGCTCCCTGCAGATACCACTCGTGGCGCTATGCGGGGAGGACGAGCAAATGATAAAGGGGATCCGTAAATTCTGGGAACCAGTGGGCCTCGCGACCCTGGGAGACATATGTCAAGAGAATGAGGAATTAGACATCCAAAAGATAATGGAGGAAACCGGAGTACACATGGGACAGCACATTACATATACCAGAATCATCAAACGAGTGGGAGAAAAGTGGCCCGAGATAGTATTAGAACAACCCGATACGGTCATCAAAACGATGTACGATATCTCGGAAGGCGGGCACGAAATATCCCAAATTTACAAACTGTTGATGTCCAGAGTGGGCAAGGAGTTGCTCCAATTTAGGAGGGATTGGGAGGAGGAGATGGGAGAACCTATGCAAGATGGGCAATGGGAAAGAGCCCAGAGGTATCATAAGAAGGTCTTCCGGAATGCAAGATCCAGCTATATGTTACTCACAGGGCATACATGACCCCCAGTAGAATTGCTAAGTTTGGAGGTACAGTGACACAGAAATGCCCCATGTGCGGGGAGGTGGATGCCGGGATGATTCACATGTTCTGGACGTGCCCGGAGGTGGGAAGATTCTGGGAGGAAGTCAAACAACGCCTGTCCCAAAAGGGGATCAAGTTAAGGGTGGATTCAGTATGGGCATGCCTGCTGGGGGGATTCCCCAGACCACAAAACCTAAAACATATCAGTGAACTGAAAGACCTAGCCTACATCCTGGCTAAACGGAGAATTGCCATGAGCTGGAAAGCTGCCCAAAGACCTAGATTGGAGGTGTGGTGGGGTGATCTCTTGAAATGGGCAGAGGCGGAGACAGTGGAATGGTACAAAGCCGTCAGCAGGGGAGGGGAGGAGGAAGCGGGACCCCTGATTGCAAGGAGACAAATGATGGCCACGATGTCGGGACTCTCCCATGTCGGACCTGGTAAAGATTACACGTCTAGTAATAGTGAAGGCAATAAACCCTAAGGAACTATTATTGGGGCATTGAAGTAGGTGCTCGAGTTAACAGGGAGGGAAGGGGGAGGACTGTAATGCGTAACATGTTGATGTAATACCAAGAAGAGCCAGTACACGGAAATGTCCTACATGTTGGTTAAGTTTGGTGTGTTGTTAAACAAATAATACAAATTGTTTAAAAAATAAAATACTACAATAGTACTTGTAAAACCCTAGAGAGTTAGAGTATGCCAACGGGTATCTAACTAAATTAAAAACACCCTTTATTGTGATACACTTCAGATATGCCATCACAGTTACTGTTACTGCAAAAACTCTTGTAAAGTTCAATATAGTTTGAATATGCCAACAGGTATGTAACTACTTTAAACATTTCCTTATTAACAACACTATAAACAAACAAGCTAGCACACGTACACTCACATAAAATATGCATGCTACCAAACACAACTATTCTGTAACATGTGCATTCTTTAAAACTATGTAAATGCCCAACAAATGTATGTAATTACAGTATTTTTTTTTGATCCACTATGGATTTCTATCTCAAGGACCCAATGATGATTTCATGTCCAATACAACATCAGTGTAGCACACACTAATGTTGTACCAAACATCGAACAGAGAATGTACTATTTATGAGGGTCATAAAAGTAAATCTATATGTACCAGTGTATGCAATTAAAGTGTTTAAATTATCTTGTTTAACAAATTATATTGTTTTTTTCACAGAAAAAGAACCAGAGATTCCAGCTGTATTACCATATGCAACAAGGGAACCATACAACGTATTATCCTATTTATTATCTTCACAAACAAATACACATTCCATAAGCACTATCCTCAATTCTACTACAATCATAAACACCATACACACTTCAATTATATCACTCCACCATATTGCAAATACTGTATACTCACCCTACAGTACCTATAATTACTATACACATTTTACTACAGTGTGTGTGACCAGTGGCCACAACAACCACAATAGAAATAAACAATACACCTTCAAATAACAAAACTCGTCCAGAACTCCCCCCAATCCAAATTATGTACCCGGACACTAAAATTGACTGTGGACTCGGCAGTACCTGCACACCTTTTTTTCACCTATGAAAACAGCTCCATGTCAACTTTATTCCACCCTCCCACCCTTTCCAGGACCTCTTCCGGTCACTAAATAATCCCAAATGTGTTTTCCAAACTTTTTTCTTGCAGCACTGTTCACAGACAGTGAAATCGACGGCGGACTATGCGGCACCTGCAATGCTTTTATTCACCTATAAATATAGCTTCTATAAACTTTTTTCTACTCCCCTACCCTCTCCAGGCCCTCTTTCGGCCACAAAATAACCCCTAATGCAATGTCCAGACTTTTTGCTCACTGTGCTGTACGCGGACAATGGCGGCTGTCCGCGCATCCAATATGGAGACTGTTTCAAAAATGATGACGCACCTCACGTTTTTGAACATCCAATCAGCGTGGGTCTTTGGTGTCCACCCGTGTGGGCTGTAGACACGGGCAAACATTGTTTTACATTGTGTCTGTGAGGATTTCAAAAATGTTGAGGCCCCTTTATAACTTCCCCCCCTTGGACAAAACCACACCAAACTTCACAAAATCATTCCAAGGTGGGAATTTACTTTTTGTGCAAGGTTTGGTGAGGATTCGCACATGGGGGCAACGTTATAAGCCACCCAAAAAATGCTTTTTCTATGAGTTGAGTAACTTAAATATGACTACACGGCCGCTACAGCAGGCTGTGTAATTGTCATGATGCCTACCCCCGGGGACCCAGACCAAGTCCAGCAACCCCGGAAGCAGCCACCAAATTATTCCAAGCAAGCCCAACAACCCCTGCTAGGGGCTATTTGGGTGCAGTCCTGGCGTCTATGGTGCCAGGCTCATATGGAGAGTCAGTTCTGGCACCATAGGCGCCAGGCTCATAGATTAAAACTTACGTGATGCAGACCATGCTGCAAACTTACCTGATGCAGACCATGCTGCAAGAGCTCCAAGCCAAAAGAGGCTTGGAAGGGACTACTTTACCTAGGGACTATTTTTTACTCTGGTGGGGCTGTGGAGGAATACTTACCTGGGACTACTTTGGAGGCTATTTAAACCACGACCGAAGAGCAGCACATGCTTCGCGTTATTCTGCATCCAGCAGCGTAATGCTCACCGTGCCTGCAAGTCTGCATCCAGTCTTCTGCCACGCCCGCCTCGAGTCTGGAGCTCCTAGAAAAAGGGAGAAAGAAGGAGAAAAGGTCCTGTTACCTGCCACGCCCGCTCCGAATCCGGACCGCATCCTGGAAAGAAGAGAAGAAGAAAAGGTTAGAGCAAGAACCTACCTTCTAATCTTCATCGGCTCCTGAATCCACCGCATTCCTGCACAAGGAAAAAGACTTTGAAAAAATAAACACGTCGCACCGCTAGCAGCTGCGCCGCGCCATACTTACCAGTGTTCACAGCATCTACACGATCCGGCGCAGCTAACATCTCTTCGTAGCTGCATTCTCGGCACCTAGAGAAAGACAAGAAAACACAAGGTGAGCCGAGAGCAAACATAGACAATCTTGCTTACCGCCAGGCACTTACTTGATTTGCCGCCCGAGGTATAATTCTTCGGCATCCAGCATCTTCTTACGCCGCACCTGTAAGAAGACAAAAGCACTTGGTTAGAGACAGTTAGCATCATTTTTTTACTACCGGACTGTGCTGGGTAATACAGACTCTTACCTTAGCGCGACCTGCTGCCAATCAGGAGAATTCCTTTCGGACCAAGCTGCAAGATAAATAAAGGAAAAGGGAAATGAGTGAATAGCAGATATTGGAACTCTAAAGACTATATAATTATGGCTCCACGCCACATACCCCAGAGCCCTTATTCGTCTGGAACTCACCCTATTCCTTCGATCCAGTGAAGTAACTGGCATTCTACGCGCCTCTGCAATCAGCGCAGGATGGAGAGCTCATCATTTCAAGCACTAAGGTGAGGACATAAAGGGAATATCGGAGGTGTTCAGTGGGAACAAACTGGGTGCAGGTATCCTCGCAATCCACGGGTGGCTAACTCCCTTCTACTGTTTTCAGGAAACTACTCTTACGGGTCAAGCAGACAAAACTAGGAGGGCCAGTCCAGTCAGCCATCTCCACCCTACGAGTCACGCTGGTGGAGACCACTGCTGTTCAGTTCCATTCAACGCCCCTGAGAGAACCAGGTGAGCGTTACAGAACGCGAAGCCTCAATACAAATTCCCACCTGGGCGTTATGGAGACCTCAGAAACTGACCAACTAGCCCAGTTACTGGGAGAACTCAGGGCCGAAGTGCATTCTGCACGCCAAGAAACCAATGCTCTCTGGAGAGAGCGGATTGTGTCTAAGGAACGCACTGACTATCTTGCTAGGCAACTATTGCAAAACCAAGCTGGGAAAACACCCCTACCTGGACTGGGGGGTACCCCAACTCACGCTCAAACAAGTAACCCTGTGCAAGTAATTTTACCAGGAAATATTCCCTTAGCACCACCTGAACGCTTTGCAGGGGACCCAAAAAGGTTTGATGTGTTTTTGAACCAATGCCGCTTGCATTTTCTATGTAGACCTGGAGCCTTTCCGAATGACCATGCAAAGGTAGCCTTTGTTTTATCTTATCTCAGCGGCAGTGCAGCAGATTGGTCAATTCCACTAGTCAATCAGGATGACCCTCTTCTTCGGGATTTCCAAGGTTTTCAATTAAGCATGGAAAGACTGTTTGCCCGACACTCACAAGGACAAGCCCTGGATAACGAACTTTTGTCCCTATGTCAGGGTAATCAGGATCTGTTGACCTACATCGCAACCTTCAATAGGTTGGTGGTTGAAACCGGATGGCCAGAGGCAAAGCGGATTACGTTATTTTATCGAGGACTTCGAGGTGAGCTCAAAGATGTTTTAGCACAAGTGGTGATTCCACCTCAGGAGTGCTCTGAATATATGGATCTGGTGGTCCAGTTAGATCACAGACTTCAGAATAGAAAGACTGATCGAGCTAAATTCGAGAATCGGGTATTTGTTAAGCCCAAGGATAATGTTACCCCCAAGGGAACAGATGCATCAGAACCTATGCAGATCGGGGGGGTTAAGGGACCTCTGACTCAAAAGGAAAGAGAAAGGAGACGGCAGTTACAACTGTGCCTGTACTGTGGATCTTCAGGACACTTCCTACGGGATTGCCCAGTAAAACCACCCAAGAAAGTGGTAGGAGTTGCTGACAAAAGCCTCATGGAGTCTGACTTGGGAAACAACCACGCCCGACAAGCGTAGAGGTCCGCTTGCCGAGCATGAAGAAGGATGCTCAGACCTTGCATCTCAACATACCAATGGTCCTTATTGATCCTAGGCAGCCATCTCGTATGCACGCAGTAAGAGCATACATTGATAGCGGAGCCATAGGAAACTATATGGACCACGAATTAGCCTCAAGGATGAACCTACCTCTTTGCAAAAAGATCGCAACAGAGGTCATCACAACTGTGGATGGAACTGAAATTGCCTCTGGACCAGTAACTCATTCCACTACAGAGATGACGCTGTTGGGTCAAGATGGGCATCAAGAAAGTATTGTGTTTGACTTAATCAAGGCCCGACAGTTCCAAATAATTCTGGGAATGCCATGGTTGGAAACGCATAATCATTGTATTGAATGGCGAGAAAAGAGAATGACCTTCCCGGATTGTGTGCACACTTGTTAGCCAAAAAAAACTTTGAACAAATGCCTGGCCTCAGTCACGAATTAAACTACTCAGTTACCTCAGGAATATCTAGACTTTCAGGATGTTTTTCAGAAGGATCAAGCAAATACGCTACCACCTCACAGATCATACGATTGTCAGATCAATCTCATACCCGGTGCCCAAGTTCCACGCAGTAGGCTTTACGCCCTTACGGAACCCGAAAACCTACACCTTCGACAATATTTGGATCAATATCTTGTCAATGGTTTTATTCGCCCATCCAAGTCTCCAGCAGGCTCAGCGCTATTCTTCGTGCCAAAAAAAGAAGGTGACCTTAGAACGTGTATAGATTATCGCGCTTTAAACCAAATTACGGTAAAAAAACGATACCCGCTGCCTCTTATCCCGGAACTACTGGATCAAAGGATGCTTTACTAAGTTAGACCTCTGAGGGGCATATCACCTGGTACGTATAAGAAAAGGTGATGAATGGAAGACCGCCTTTCGCACCAAGTACGGATTGTTCGAGTATCAAGTGATGCCTTTCGGGCTGTGCAATGCACCGGAAGCCTTCCAGTATTTTATGAACGATGTCCTTTGGGAACTCATTGACGTCTGCGTCGTTGTTTATATAGATGACATCCTAGTGTACTCTTCCTCTGAATCAGACCATGTTAAGCACGTTCGTGCAGTCCTTGAAAAACTACGCCAGCATAAGCTATATGCGAAATTGGAAAAAAATGCACTTTTCACTCTACAGAAGTGGAATTCCTTGGATTTATCCTGACCCCAAATGGAGTTCAAATGGACTCTCGAAAAGTGGACGCCATCCTTAAGTGGCCTTGACCCACCTCGGTTAAAGAAATACAAAGTATGCTTGGATTTGCTAATTTCTACCGCAGATTTATCCCTGACTTCTCACATATTGTACATCCCATCACAGCCCTCTTGCGAAAGAATAAACGCTTTTCATGGACAGAAGAAGCAGAAAGGGCCTTCCAGGATCACAAAAATTCACGTCTGCACCTGTCTTAAGGCACTCACGTCCCGAGCTTCCATACATTGTTGAAACAGATGCGCCCAGCCATAGGGGCTATTCTTTCCCAGAGGGATCCTGAAACTGGCCAACTTCATCCTGTAAGAGGATTCAATTCAACACTATAGCTAAGTCAACGCCTAGTCTATAATACTGAATGAAAACCCTTATTGATATATATTTATGTCCAGTTCATGCGTTCTGGATGACTACCCCTATATAACACCCCTCTCTTGGAATCCTCCTGACCCCACTGAGCCAAGAAGTAGTTCTGTTTTGCAAGTTAAAAGGTTTATTTGAGAAGTAAAGCAATATATATCTATCACACTTTTTAATAATTAATAATTGAATATCACACTTAATCTGATATGATAAAGATTAACAACGGAGAATCTGGCACTAGCACACTTCTTTATAATCAATGATGAGTGGTTATAGGATGGATAAGATAGCAATAATACTTTTATGGTTTCCAATGGATGCAATGTGGAATGAAATGCAGTACAGAAAATAACTTGATAGGATTTCAGCAAAAGACAATGTAATCACTTTCTTGGACAATTCACCCCCCCCCTTTTATGCAATGCAAGGAAATGGAAGGAAGGCACACAGTTCTCAGAAATGCAATTAAATGTGATTCAGTTAACCCCAGCAACTTAGACTACAGACGTAGAAAACACAGGCCCAAAATGCTTTTAAATGTGCTGGCAATGAAGAAAAAAATATGCTAAAATGCTTTTAATTCCCTCTAGAGGTTCAGGTTGAGTGGTATCTAGTTAATATTAGTTCAGGCTTACTTTAGCAATGTCCTAGGAATGATTAGCAGGTTAAACGAATTTCTGCAACGGAAGCAAAAACAAACTGCTGTTTTCACACGTGGAGAAATTCGCGCGTGCGTTTTACGCGATTGCGGCAAAAGTAGGAATGCGGTTCTAGGTTCGTAGAAAAGCCACGATTCCCAGCTTTCAGAGGAAAGTTACTGCAAGTCTCTAGCACAAACGGTCACAGAGATATGAGCGATTAAATAAAGGTCGTTTTTCAGATTTGAAATTTTAAAGTTCAAAAAGACAAGTGCAGCTTGCAACTAGAAAATGACAAGTGACAGCTTTACAAATGACAGGTGACAGTTAGGAGACAGTTCTACTTAGATTAAAATAGGATTGAATTATATTATTTTAACTAAGAGATGGGTTCTGCACAGTCTTGCTAGGTACTCACATTATATTCTTGAATTAAATTGGCCTCGCCACGGATCTGGTCAGGTTTTAGACTGGACTCTGGTCTCTGCACTTCACAGTGATCTGGGTCAGCTCTCTCTGCTGGTCTGGGTCTCTAGTTCTGGATAGATTGAAGTCTCTAGTTTGGCTCTCTGGAGGTTTGATGGAGGTAAAGTATGGATTTTCCCGGCAGAGCTTCCAGCTGCAAATGGATTTGAAGGTCCCTATCTGTCCTGTCTGTCTGCTTTTATCTGTTTTTAAAATGGGTGTGTGTGCAGCATCACTAGGCTCTACCCCTCTCCACTTATCATTGGCCAAGCTTTCATTTCTCCCCTGATTGGGGGAGCTAAGTTGTGTCAGAGTGATGTCATTTTACAGCCTGCAGAAAGTCCACTCCTCCTGTCAACTTGCACACAAATCTAGATTTGAACCAAATACATATTTGCAGAGGTACATATTGTTTTAAAATCATATGCACCCCTCACATATCACAGGAGGTATCCCCTGTTCAAACTCTGCTCTTCCTGGGGGCTTGCATTCAGAAATGGCACATATTTCACTTTTTAACTGATTTCGCAATGTCGGACATTAACCCAAATTTACACACATGTGCGCAAGGAGTATGGACATTAGTTGATGAAGTGTCAGATTTTTCACATGCACACATTTTGAGTAATATCCCCTTTTCCGCTAAAACCCCCCTGAACATACCACCGGGTCCTAACACGTCTTTAAATGTGGACAGAAAAATCACAAGAATTATGGTATCATTTAAATAATTTTCACATGTCCGCTCTATGAATGATCCATCTTTTTAGAGTTATGTTCTGGCCCCAAAGGGGTGTGGTTTCCTCCCAGCACAAGGTTGAATTTCTGGTTTTTCCAGTTCTGCCAAGCCAGCTTGCTCTCACAGGCAGTGCCCCTCCCCTTCCCTTCCAGGAGGAAGCTACATTTACGACATCTGCAATAAACCATCTGCCTGGGTCAGGACAGGGCTTTGTTCGGAGCTCCTGTATTCTGTGGGGGCTCCCCTTAATTCAATTATCAGAGAGATGGCATATCCTTAGTGTGGCCAGCAAAAGGCAGATAGGCCTGGGAATACAGCTGTGACTCAAGTTTCACTCCTGATGGGGGTAGTTGCCAGGCAGAATTCAGTTTCTCAAGCCAGGTTTCAGATAAAATGTCACTTTTTGTTCCCCAGTTTTCTGCATTCAAATAAAACTAAACATTTCTACATATGCAGCTAGAATGCTGATTCTAAGTTTAAAACTATGACATTTAAACAATTGAAACCTATGTGACACTCAAAAGTAGGTCACTCAGTCAATTTAAACATTTAGATTGTTAGTGTCTTTCAGTCCAAATTTACTTAAACTGCTGAAATCCACAGCTCAGCCAGTCTTGTTATAAACCTTCAAGTCACTTCAGAATATAACTTTACATTGGATCCACCACTCAGTAAGTCTTTCTTTGGCCTGCTTTGGGTTCATTTATTCAGCTTTATACAAAAAGTAAAATCTGGTGTTGTTTTTAAACGCCGGCTTTTGGATAGTGGTGAGTACTGGTACTGCACCCCTTTTTGGGATTTAAGAAAATGAATTCCCAACAGTTATGGGTTTGCTTTTGGCAATCAGCATTGCCACTCCCAATGGTTTCAGACTACTGTGTGGGTAGTCCAATGGTGGTTTTAGGCAGTGTCCTTCTGTGCCCATAACATCGGCAAAAATGAGTGGCAGCCTATTCTTCATGCATTTCCCTGTGCATTTTCTGGGAAGCTCTGGCCATCATGATGTTTTCCATGTCAGTACTGCACAGTTTTGAGGTAGGGCTCGGATGCATGGGTAAATACATCCCACAATCCAGTAGCATTC
Organism: Ambystoma mexicanum; assembly: GCF_040938575.1. NCBI lineage: Eukaryota > Metazoa > Chordata > Amphibia > Caudata > Ambystomatidae > Ambystoma > Ambystoma mexicanum. The sequence continues at coordinate 1,102,062,875 of NC_090924.1, read as the reverse complement.
TGGTCAAGAACATTTTCGGCACCCGAATTAAACTATGCAGTTACCGACAAAGAACTATTGGCTATCAAGTCTGCATTCAAGGCCTGGCGGCATTATCTTCTCGGTGCTAGGCATACCATCACTGTAATCACTGATCACAGAAATTTGCAATATTTAAAGACAGCCAGGGCCCAATCTTCACATCAACTTAGATGGGCCTTATTCTTTGCGGAATTTGACTTTGTGATCACTTATCGACCAGGTTGTAAAAATGGTAAAGCAGATGCCTTATCTCGCATTGGAATGGGAGAAGCATATTCCAACCCTGAACCAGTGCCTATAATTTCGGAGAAAAGAATCCTTGGCATAACTGTCAAGACCGGTGGGGGGGTCTGTACTTCCGCTCTCTATATGGTAGAGGAGAGGCACAGAGGACCCCAGCCAAGATTCTCGAATACGGTAGCAATGGACGAGCAATCAAGGCCTAGCTTCTCAGGAGGTGATGCAGGCTGGTTCTTAAGTACAGTGTATCCCCAAGCCCCCACAAAGGAATGTCCACACACTGTATTACTGAAAACACAGTCTTTATATAATTAATATTCAAGGGTTATGTACACTTATCACAACAACGCACTTTGTGCTCAGGAAAACCAATAATGATAAATACCTACAATTCTAAAGTGGTACCACTAATATTAGACCTCATAACAGTGCATTCACAATACTGTTAAAATAGCACACAGATCAATAGGAAGGAAACCAGCAATAGAGAGAGGAGAGATAAAAGATGGTTGAAACAATAGGCAGACGACTGGTCCTCGCTACTGGACACAGCTCTGAGTGGAGATCCCCCCACCTGGGCAACCTGTAAAATAACGATATATAAAACAAGCCCAGTCCATATATTGTTCAAGAGTCTCGTTCTCTCCCACAATGTTTTACCCCCCCAATGTACCTGGTGGAGTAGAGTTCGTCGGCGAGGCGTCGACCGATCCTTCTGGAGTGACTCCCTTTAAGGCAGGAGCCACGGATCGTCGAGAGGCGTCGCGGACTCGGGGTTCGGTGTCGGGGAATCGGCGGCCCTTCTTTCAAGCGGGAGACACGGGGCGCCGAACGTCCGACCGTGAACCGGGTAGAACGACGTCGATGAGGCAGCCGGCTTTGATCCGAGCGGTGCTCGTCGACGACAGAGCGTTGGCGTCCTGCAAGGAAGAGGCGTGCGGGGCACCTCGGTGACGATAGTTCTGGACCGCAAAGAGATGAGGAAGAACTGTGACCCAGCAAGGGCGTCGAGTCGTCGGCGTCTCTGCGGTCTTTGGGTGGCGGGAAACCCACCGGTGGATACTCCTCGGCGCGTCGACGGTCAGGCCTTCTCCCACAGGAGACGGCACGGCGATGCAGACGAGAGCGTCCGTTGATCAAGTTAAAGTTCTTAGGCAAACGGGAGCACGGCGGCTCCGGTCGGCGACGGCGGTCGTCGACAGTGGCGGACAACAGTCCGGGTGCTTCGCTTTGGGATTCCTCAGCAGTCCCCGTATCGGGTCGGCAGCCTGTCGTAGGTCTGTCTACCAGGGAGCGTTGGCAAAGGTCAGCTGTGCACGATGGTCCCTCGTAGCTCGGGAAGAGGGCGCCTTACCAGGTCCTCTCTGGGTCAGTCCTTGGAGACACAGCAGCCTTTAGATCGTGAAGGAGAGCCACGGCAATCCTTCTCTTCCAGCAGGGCCTCAAGGTCAAGCGTCAGTTACTCCAGTTACTCGTCGTAGTGGACTTCAGCTTCTGAACGATTTCCAGTGGTGAGAGGTCCCGAGATATACTATTTGGTCTCTCATCCACACTGCTGGCACACACTCAGCAGCCAATCGTACAGAAGGGCATTCATGCAGTCGGTCAGCCAATCAGGCACGCAGGGCATTCAGGCCACTCTTCTCCCGCTCAGACACTCACAACAAGGAATGTGGATTGAGACAAGTACTCCGCCATTCAACTCTACATACTGCATTCAGTCCAGTTTCGGGCAGGGCTGTCTCAGTCTTTGTCTCTCATGGCAGAAACCAGACAGCCACAACACGGAGTGCATATTGGTCACACTCCCCATTCACCCAGGTCCCACCCACAGGCGGTACCCACAACATACAGTCAGCGGGAAGGCTCCAGTAAGTCTAGCTGGGCCTTCACAACAACACCATATACGGAACTTCCACCCAACAGCCAGTCAGGGGGAAGGGACAGAGTCAGGGCTTCCCAGGACTTTGGGAAAACAAGGTATCAGGCGATAGAAGGCAAGAGGCCACCGGGGCCATCTTGTTTCCTATCAGGAATCAACTGATTCCAATGGCAGGGCCGGGGTACCCTAAAATGGCGGATACCCAGCGCACCTGTCAAATTCAGCATGTAGCTGCCACCAGCCCATACCCAGCTCTGTGGGCCACCCACGGGTGCCCAAAAACATACACTAGGGGCACAGGGTTGCACCCCTACCCATGGGTGCCATAAGGGTATCCCATGGGTCTGTTCACCAAACCAAAAGAGAGAGCTGCACCGCCAGGAGTCCCGCATGGACTTCTGCGCGGAAAACACGACAGAACACACGATAAGCACAGAAAAAGGACAAGGATACGGAGGCCCTGTCCCTCCGATGCATTTCCAGCATCACAGTCGCCCCCCCCAGACTGAGGTTAGGGTGCCTAATCTCCCACGGGATAGACACCCTCATCCAGACGGTCAACATACCTTCTGGAAAGGCCATCTGCATTATCGTGACTCTTCCCTGGTCTGTGCTCTATGGTGAAGTCTAGCCCTTGCAGGCTAATGGACCACCTGAGCAGTTTCGGATTTTCACCCTTCATCTGCATAAGCCATTTCAGGGGCTTATGATCTGTTTGGACCTTGAAGAAGGACCCCGTAAGGTAGGGCCTAAAACGCCTAAGGCTCCAAACTATACTAAAACATTCCTTTTCAACAGTAGCCCACCTAAGTTCTCTACCCTTGAGTTGTCTACTGATGAATATGATAGGATGTTCTCTCCCTTTGTCATCTAACTGGGACAAGACAGCTCCAATTCCGGTGTCGCAGGCATCCGTCTGGACGATAAAGGGTCGGCTGTAGTCAGGCGCACACAACACAGGTGCCCTACACAGACTTTCTTTCAAGCCATCAAAGGCCCTCTGACAGTCTTCGGTCCAATTAACCTTCCTAGGCTGTTTGGGTGAAGTTAGAGCTGTCAGGGGTGCAGCTATGGTTCCATAGTCTGCCATGAAATTGCGATAGTACCCAGTGAGGCCCAAAAAGGCTCTCACCTGGGTTTGAGTAGTGGGAGTCTCCCAGTTCTGTACGTCCTGTACTTTACTGGAGAGAGGTTGGATTTGACCCCCTCCTACCTCATGACCAAGATAGGTAACTTTCCCCTGAGCTATCTGGCACTTGGTGGCCTTGATAGTGAGGTTAGCCCTTTTCAAGGCCTGCAACACCTTATCCAGATGTGTCAAATGCTCTTCCCAGGTGGAACTGTAGACGGCAATGTCGTCTAAGTAAGCCACACAAAAGGCTTCCAGCCCACTGAGCGCATGGTTGACCAATCTCTGGAAGGTGGCAGGGGCATTCTTCAACCCAAAGGGCATGACCCTAAACTGGTAGAGTCCCTCAGGTGTGGAGAATGCCGTCTTTTCCTTGGCATGGTCCGTCAGAGCTATTTGCCAATAGCCTGAGGTAAGGTCAAAGGTGCTCACAAATTTGGCAGCACCTATGGTGTCCACGAGCTCATCAGCCCTGGGCAATGGGTGCGCGTCAGTTTTGGTGACGGCATTGACTCCTCGGTAGTCCACACAGAACCTCCAATCCTTGGTACCCGCCTGGGAACTTGCCTTGGGGACAAGGACCACTGGACTGGACCAGGGACTGGTTGAGGGTTCAATAACACCCAGATCCAACATCTTGGCGACCTCAGCCTGGATGTGGTTTTTGACGGTATCCGACATACGATAGCTCCTGCTTTTGACAGGCACACTGTCACCAGTGTCAATTTCGTGCTTACACCACGGTGTAAGGCCCGGTGTCAGTGAAAACAGAGGGGCATACTGCTGGAGCAAAGCCCGGCAGGCCCTCTGCTGCTCTGTTGTCAAATCGGGAGAGAGCTGTACTCCCTCCACTGAGCCATCCTGAGGGTTGCTATGCAGCAAATCAGGAAGGGGCTCACTCTCATCCTCTTCTTGCCCTGAAGCTAGCAAGAGACATGAGACCTCTGCTCGCCTGTGGAAAGGCTTGAGCCTGTTGACATGGAATACCTGGGGGGCTACCCCAGAGGCTCCCATGTCAACCAGATAATTGACTTTGCCCATCTTGGAGATGATCCTGAAGGGTCCAGTCCACTTGTCTGCCAAAGCTCTAGGCTTGGTAGGCTCCATCACAAGGATTTCCTGTCCCGGAGTCCAATCCACTTGCGAAGCTTTCAGGTCATGCCAGTACTTGTTCAATTCCTGGCTGGCCTTGAGATTTGCTGTTGCCTGACCCATCATTTGTGTCATCCTCCGCCTGAGGCCTAACACATAGTCCCCCACTTGCTTGGCGGGACCTGGAGGGGTGGCTTCCAAGCCTTCTCGGATCAAGGCGAGGGGCCCCCTCACGGGATGTCCAAAGAGTAACTCAAAGGGGCTGAAACCAACACCCTCTTGAGGTACCTCTCTGTAAGCAAACAGCAGGCATGGCAGGAGGAGATCCCATTTCCTCCTTAGGGGCTCTTCCAAAGCACCTAGCATGCCCTTGAGAGTTTTGTTAAATCTCTCAACCAGACCATTGGTCTGGGGGTGGTAAGAGGTGGAGAACTTGTAGGTTACCCCGCACTCTTTCCACATGGTTTTCATGTAACTAGACATGAAGTTGGATCCTCGGTCAGAGACAACCTCCTTGGGGAATCCAACACGGGTGAAAATGCCCAGGAGAGCCCTGGCAACCACCTTGGCAGTAACAGTCCGAAGGGGTATTGCCTCAGGGTACCTGGTGGCATGATCTACCAAGACCAGGATGAACCGATGTCCACTTGAAGTGGGAGGGTCAAGGGGACCGACGATGTCGATGCCCACCCTCTCAAATGGTGTGCCAACCACTGGTAATGGCTGCAGTGGGGCAATGACCCTGCCTCCAGTCTTGCCAGACAACTGACAAGTTGGGCAGGTCCTGCAGTGGGACTCCACCTCTACTCCCATCCGTGGCCAGTAGAAATGGGCAGAGAGCCTCTGCTTAGTCTTCTTGGTCCCAAGATGACCAGCCAAGGGCACCTCATGCGCCAACTGCAGTAGGAAGGGCCTGTAAACCTGGGGTACCACCAACCTCTTGCGGGCACCAGGTTCGGGCTTAGTGGGCTCACTAACAAGGAGCTCACCCTCCCAATAAATCTTGAATGTCCTAGGCACTTCACCTTGTGCCTGGGACAGGGCCTGTTTCCTCAGGCCCTCGAGAGAGTGGCACTCTCTCTGGCCCTTACAGAAGTCTGCCCGGGAGGGTCCCCCTTCAGCTAACAAGCATTGAAGGTCGGGATGATCCTCCGGGTTGAGAACCTCTCCCACAGGAGAGTCTTCTGCCTCTTCTCCCACAGGAGTTGAGTTTGGGTTTTCCACTGGACCCAGCCCGTCCGGAGCATGGATCCCAATGGGTGCTGTCGGAACAGCAGGAAGAGAAGGTGTTCCCTCCACAGAGGTGGCCTTCTTGGTCTTCCTTCTTCTTGCCTTAGGCCTCGCCTTTGGCTCGGGTACCTGACTCACAGCCAGACCCGGTGTCACCTGTGACCTAGTGACTGCAGCAGCAGTCATGGGAAGACCATCCGAGATCAACCCCAACTCTACTAGATCATTTCCTAACAGAATGTTAGCAGGGACATTGTCCTGAACCAGGACAGGAAGCTTTGCTGTCTTGTCTCCAATCATGAGTGTGACTAGGGCTACAGGCGATAATTTGGGAGGCCCACCAGCTAACCTGGTGGTTCTCAGAGGAGCACCTACATAGTCCTCTGGCTTGAGCAGGGTCCTGTCCACCACTGTCATGCTTGCCCCAGTGTCTCTCAAACCAGTAGAAGGCTGGCCATTCAAGAGGACACTTCTCAAAAACCTACGGGTGTTCTGCGGGATAGTTGCCAGTACTTATGCGTACTGGTCCCAGGCCCCAAGGGACACTAAGGAAATCTCTACCGGAGCACCAAATGTGATTCCTGTAGAGGAGGGGAGGACAGTGGCCTCCACCTCAGACACGGGGTAAGGGTAGGTCAGGCTGACAGCCTGTACTCCAAGTGCCTTACCTTTACACTTGGGGTCACCCCTTTTGTGATCCAGAGCCCCACAATCCCAACAAGTGCCAGGAGTGCGGGGTACGGTACTGGAACCACTGGGAACCTGCTTTGCAGCAGGTGGACCACTACTCTTATTCCCACCCACAGAGGACTTATCCCCACTAGATTTTTGGGTCTTAGGAGAGGAAGGTTTTGGTTTACCCGACTGTGACTGCTTTTGGGACTCCTCAGCTTTCTGAGAGGCCCCCTTTTCTTTGTCCTTGTCCTTCCCACTGGAGTCCTTAGGGGACACCCGGTGGGAGACCCACTTGTCAGCCAACCTAGCCAGCTTAAAGGGGTCCAAAATGTTCTGGTCAGCCACATACTGACGCAGCTCTGGTGAACAGGCTTCAGAAAAATGCTCAAAAAACAAGAGGTGGGATAACTCAACAAAAGTTTTCACCTTGTAACCGTCAATCCACCCCATCATGTTCATGTGCGCAGTACTCACCCAGTCAACCCAAGACACATTCTCTCTTTTCTTAAAATCCCTGAACCTTTTAAGGTATTGGGTAGGTGTCTTGCCAAACTTGGCAATCAAAGCAGACTTCATACACTCATACTGACCCCTTTCTTCCACACTCAGCTTCAGAATACAGTCATATCCAGTTTGAGGCGCTCTGCTTAACAAACACTTAGCCCAATCTCTTTTATCTACATCATGAATTGCACAAGCCATTTCAAACGCTTCAATCCATTGGAGGATATCTGAACCCTCCACAAACACACCAACCAAAGCTTTCATAAACTTGGTGGCTGGGGACCTGACACTCTCACTGGATCTAGCTGAAGTCTCCACTCTAGCTTTCTCTAGCTGGATTCTCTGACATTCAGTGTCCTGGCTTTTGAGTTCAAGGTCCTTATTTCGGAGTTCAAGATCCCTATTCTTGAGTTCCACTTGCTGTGCCAGCTCCTCTTTCTTAAGCTCAGCTTCTATTTCCAACTTGCGATATTCAAAGGCTAACTTCATCCTTAATAACTCAAGTTCCATGGAATTGCTGGGGTTTGGAACAGAGGCAGCAGGAATGGTGGCATTCCCAGAAACAGATTCAGCGACAACCCCAGGGGCAGAGTCCTCACTGGTTGCATCCCCCCCTTCATCAAGGGTTTCACCATCAGTCTGGTAGTCCACCAGGGCAGCTATCAGCTCAGCCCTAGACTTATCCACAAAGTCTAACTCCCTGGCTTCACAAGCACTCTGGAGAGCCTCTAAGCTCATCCGAGTCAATTTACCATTTGCAATGGGCTCCATTGCCTGTAATGCAGTTATTTGGTACACACCCAAACCTTAATCTAATAAAGTGCGGATATTTTGTAAGTGGCACGGTTATACACTGAGTCTTAAAACCATAAGCATCCCACCGCTGCCACCAAGCTTGTCAAGACCGGTGGGGGGGTCTGTACTTCCGCTCTCTATATGGTAGAGGAGAGGCACAGAGGACCCCAGCCAAGATTCTCGAATACGGTAGCAATGGACGAGCAATCAAGGCCTAGCTTCTCAGGAGGTGATGCAGGCTGGTTCTTAAGTACAGTGTATCCCCAAGCCCCCACAAAGGAATGTCCACACACTGTATTACTGAAAACACAGTCTTTATATAATTAATATTCAAGGGTTATGTACACTTATCACAACAACGCACTTTGTGCTCAGGAAAACCAATAATGATAAATACCTACAATTCTAAAGTGGTACCACTAATATTAGACCTCATAACAGTGCATTCACAATACTGTTAAAATAGCACACAGATCAATAGGAAGGAAACCAGCAATAGAGAGAGGAGAGATAAAAGATGGTTGAAACAATAGGCAGACGACTGGTCCTCGCTACTGGACACAGCTCTGAGTGGAGATCCCCCCACCTGGGCAACCTGTAAAATAACGATATATAAAACAAGCCCAGTCCATATATTGTTCAAGAGTCTCGTTCTCTCCCACAATGTTTTACCCCCCCAATGTACCTGGTGGAGTAGAGTTCGTCGGCGAGGCGTCGACCGATCCTTCTGGAGTGACTCCCTTTAAGGCAGGAGCCACGGATCGTCGAGAGGCGTCGCGGACTCGGGGTTCGGTGTCGGGGAATCGGCGGCCCTTCTTGAATGTCGCCCCTTTCAAGCGGGAGACACGGGGCGCCGAACGTCCGACCGTGAACCGGGTAGAACGACGTCGATGAGGCAGCCGGCTTTGATCCGAGCGGTGCTCGTCGACGACAGAGCGTTGGCGTCCTGCAAGGAAGAGGCGTGCGGGGCACCTCGGTGACGATAGTTCTGGACCGCAAAGAGATGAGGAAGAACTGTGACCCAGCAAGGGCGTCGAGTCGTCGGCGTCTCTGCGGTCTTTGGGTGGCGGGAAACCCACCGGTGGATACTCCTCGGCGCGTCGACGGTCAGGCCTTCTCCCACAGGAGACGGCACGGCGATGCAGACGAGAGCGTCCGTTGATCAAGTTAAAGTTCTTAGGCAAACGGGAGCACGGCGGCTCCGGTCGGCGACGGCGGTCGTCGACAGTGGCGGACAACAGTCCGGGTGCTTCGCTTTGGGATTCCTCAGCAGTCCCCGTATCGGGTCGGCAGCCTGTCGTAGGTCTGTCTACCAGGGAGCGTTGGCAAAGGTCAGCTGTGCACGATGGTCCCTCGTAGCTCGGGAAGAGGGCGCCTTACCAGGTCCTCTCTGGGTCAGTCCTTGGAGACACAGCAGCCTTTAGATCGTGAAGGAGAGCCACGGCAATCCTTCTCTTCCAGCAGGGCCTCAAGGTCAAGCGTCAGTTACTCCAGTTACTCGTCGTAGTGGACTTCAGCTTCTGAACGATTTCCAGTGGTGAGAGGTCCCCAGATATACTATTTGGTCTCTCATCCACACTGCTGGCACACACTCAGCAGCCAATCGTACAGAAGGGCATTCATGCAGTCGGTCAGCCAATCAGGCACGCAGGGCATTCAGGCCACTCTTCTCCCGCTCAGACACTCACAACAAGGAATGTGGATTGAGACAAGTACTCCGCCATTCAACTCTACATACTGCATTCAGTCCAGTTTCGGGCAGGGCTGTCTCAGTCTTTGTCTCTCATGGCAGAAACCAGACAGCCACAACACGGAGTGCATATTGGTCACACTCCCCATTCACCCAGGTCCCACCCACAGGCGGTACCCACAACATACAGTCAGCGGGAAGGCTCCAGTAAGTCTAGCTGGGCCTTCACAACAACACCATATACGGAACTTCCACCCAACAGCCAGTCAGGGGGAAGGGACAGAGTCAGGGCTTCCCAGGACTTTGGGAAAACAAGGTATCAGGCGATAGAAGGCAAGAGGCCACCGGGGCCATCTTGTTTCCTATCAGGAATCAACTGATTCCAATGGCAGGGCCGGGGTACCCTAAAATGGCGGATACCCAGCGCACCTGTCAAATTCAGCATGTAGCTGCCACCAGCCCATACCCAGCTCTGTGGGCCACCCACGGGTGCCCAAAAACATACACTAGGGGCACAGGGTTGCACCCCTACCCATGGGTGCCATAAGGGTATCCCATGGGTCTGTTCACCAAACCAAAAGAGAGAGCTGCACCGCCAGGAGTCCCGCATGGACTTCTGCGCGGAAAACACGACAGAACACACGATAAGCACAGAAAAAGGACAAGGATACGGAGGCCCTGTCCCTCCGATGCATTTCCAGCATCACAATAACAACTCTACAAACTTTGGAAGACATCCATTTAAAGGTCCAACAACTTTTTGATCAGGCAGCCTTACAGGACTGGTCAAATAAAGGCCAGGATTATTCAGTTAACAATCATCTACTGTACTATCAAGGTTGTCTATTTCTACCAAACAAAGAATTACACGAATCTATTATTTCCAATTACCATGATGCTCTAATTGAAGGACACCCTGGAATCGCAAAGACAGAAGCCAAGATTAAAAGACAATTTTGGTGGCCAACCTGGCGAAAAAGACGTGAAAACATTTGTGATGTCCTGTGGTATTTGCGCCCAAAACAAGACCTTGAAGAAGAAACCAGCTGGCCTGTTGCAACCTTTAGACATTCCACCCACACCATGGCACACCTTATCTTTAGACTTTATCACTGATCTCCCTCTGTGTAACGGATTTAACACCATCCTCGTCATAGTGGACCTCTTTTCCAAGATGGCTCATTTTATTCCTCTGAAAGGGCTACCTACAGCCTCGACCTTGGCCAAGGAATTTCTTGAAAATGTAGATCGAATACACAGATTTCCTCTGTATTGGTCTCCGATCGAGGTAGCCAGTTTATTTCACAGTTCTGGAGAAAATGCTGTCAATTGGCTCAAATCGACGTGAGGCTGTCAACCAGCCATCATCCCCAGACCGATGGTCAGATGGAGAGGACCAACCAAACTCTTGAACAATGCCTACGTTATATGTTACATCAAACCGAAAACAATTGGAAGGAAATCTTATGGATAACTGAATATGCATATAACAACTCTTTGCATTCAGGAACCGGACAAAGTCCCTTTTATACCATATATGGGTGTCACCCTCGGACCTCCGAACTTGACTCACCACAACACTTATAAATGCCCACAGTGAATCATCTACACGCTGCTATTACACAAGCCTTTGAAAGAGCAACAGAACATTTGAGACAAGCTAAAGAAAGATACAAGAAAACTGCAGATCTACATAGAAGTGAAGCCCCCCATTATCAGATTGGAGACCAAGTTTGGTTGGCTACGAAACACATACCTTTAAAGGGAACTCGGACCTTTAACCCTAGATACTTGGGACCTTATACTATTAAAGCCATTATCAACCCAGTGGCCGTTAAATTGGACTTACCTCCAACTATGCGTATTCACCCCGTCTTTAATGTTTCACTCCTGAAACCAGTACAACCTGGAACACGACTAGCCAAACCACCGTCTTAATAGACGGGGAACCTGAATTTGAAGTTAAAGACATTCTGGACTAAAAAATGGTAAAATCAAGACTTTTTTACTTAGTCGACTGGAAGGGTTACGGGCCACAAGAAAGGTCATGGGAGCCTAGTGATCACGTTCATGCACCCCGGTTGGTGAAGAAATTCCATCGGAATTTCCCAGATAAACCAGGACCAGAGAGAAGGACAACCTTAGGAGGGGCCTTGGGGGGGAGTGCTGTCATGATGCCTACCCCCGGACTTCAGGATCAAGTCCATCAGTCCAGAGGGCAGACATCCAGCCCTTTATTGGAACCCGCAAAGCCCCGGTTAGGGGCTTTATGGATTCAGTCCTGGCGCCTTAGGCACCAGGCTCATATATGGGATCAGTCCTGGCGCCGTAGGCGCCAGGCTCATACAGTCAAACTTACCTCATGCAGACCATGCTGCAAGGAACTCAAGCATTGGCCTTTGTGAGGCCAGGGAAGGACTACTTTTCTTCAGGGACTATTTTTTTACTTGGGTGTGCTGCTTGGAACTATTTACCTGGGACTACTTTGGAAGCTATTTAAACCACGCCCGAAGAGCAGAACACGCTTCGCGTTATTCTGCATTCAGCAGCGTAGCGCTCACCGTGCCTACAGCCAGCATCCTGTTACCTGCCACGCCCACTCCGAATCCGGACCGCATCCCGGGAAGAAGGTAAGAAGAAGAAAAAGTTAGAGCAAGAACCTACCTTCTAATCTTCATCGGCTCCTGAATCCACCGCATTCCTACACAAGGAAAAAGACTTTGAAAAAATAAACGCGTCGCACTGCTAGCAGCTGCACCGTGCCATACTTACCAGTCTTCACAGCATCTACACGTTCCGGCGCAGCTGACATCCCGTCGTAACTGCATTCTCGGCACCTAGAGGAAGACAAGAAAAAACAAGGTGAGCCGAGAGCAAACATAGACAATCTTGGTTACTGCCAGGCACTTACTTGATTTGCCGCCCGAGGTATAATTCTTCGGCATTCAGCATCTTCTTACGCCGCACCTGTAAGAAGACAAAAGCACTTGGTTAGAGACATTTAGCATCATTATTTTCTACCGGACAGTGCTGGGTAATACAGACTCTTACCTTAGCGCGACCTGCTGCCAATCAGGAGAATTCCTTTCGGACCAAGCTGCAAAATAAATAAAGGAAAAGAGAAATGAGTGAATAGCAGATATTGGAACTCTAAAGACTATATAATTACGTCTCCATGCCACATACCCCAGAGCCCTTATTTGTCTCGAACTCACCCTAGTCCTTCGATCCAGTGAAGTAACTGGCATTCTACGCGCCCCTGCAATCAGCGCAGGATGGAGAGCTCATCATTTCAAGCACTAAGGTGAGGACATAAAAGGAATATCGGAGGTGTTCAGTGGGAACGAATCGGGTGCAGGTATCCTCGCAATCCACAGGTGGCTAACTCCCTTCTACTGTTTTCAGGAAACTACTCTTACGGGTCAAGCAGACAAAACTAGGAGGGCCAGTCCAGTCAGCCATCTCCGCCCTACGAGTCACGATGGTGGAGACCACTGCTGTTCAGTTCCGTTCAACGCCCCTGCGGGAACGAGGTGAGCGTAACAACGAGCTAGTAATGTATAGGCCAGCTTAACTCACCTTCAGAAATATGACAATTAAGGGCTTCTCTTGTAGGTTACCCAAGCAGTAAGACATCAAGCAGACTGGTGAAAACTGGCAATACAACCGTGAAAACCACAGAGAACCGAGATAAACAACATGTAAAGGAGGCTACTTTCCCGTCTGTTCCCCCAATGTTGCACTCCTTGTACACTGTACAAATCTAACAGTAACACTCCAAGACTGGTTACCCCCTTTGTCTATTTTTGTAACCCCATAGGGACCGGGACACTATCCGGCTTGCCCGTTGGAAACCTGAAGACACTCTCCAAGTACCCAAGATGTGGAAAGCATAGAAGAAATTATATTTTAATTAGAGAATGCAGTACTAGCAATTCTTGTCCTGAAGAAAGCGGCCAGTCACTAGAACCGCTAAAACCGGTTGACTAGCAGAAGTAGTTTGGGGGTTGATGACCCAATCTCCGAGACACACCATACTTTGATGAAAGGGGTCGTTGGATTGACAATCATTTTAACTCTATCTAATAGTAAATGAACTCACTGTTAGATGCACTTTCATTTTAATTAGTATCCGACCAACTGGTCGAATCAGTTGTAATTATAAGACACACAGATTGGAGGCAGTAAGATAAAAGAAGTGAACCGACCACCAATAGGTGTGCCCTTCACTATTTAGATATAGGAAAGTAGTGAGGGACGAAAGGGCAAGGACCTCTACACCTTGATTATAGGCGTCACACCTAACTGAGCACATTGAATAGCGAACTTGAAAACGTTTTCACATTGAGACAACGCGAGTGTGGAGTGAAACTTGAACTTAATTAAGCAACATAGCAATGTTTTTGAGGTCTGCACTGAAACCCAAATCATGGTAAACCTATGTTATACAACAAGTTATATTTAACCTTACAGTTGACTACTTTAAAGGCTATAGAAAACATGAACAATGAACTTTAATGAGTGAATGCAGTGTGCCAAGGACCCAGTGCCAATTAACTTGTGTGTGGGGCTGAGGAGTCCAGGGACCCTAGTTGCGTGACCTGTGATGGGTGGACGGTGTGGCCTGGCAACTGCACCTAGACCAGAGGACCCTGAATGGTGAAAGCTAAAGGCACCCCGAAACAAGCACAACGAGAGTCCAGGGATCCTGGTTGCGCGACCTGTGATGGGTGTACTGTGTGGTCTGACAAATGCGCCTAGACCAGAGGATCCTGAATGATGAAGCCTAAGGAAACCACAAAACAAGCTCAACAAAACCACTGCAACACTTCTTAAAAGACTAAAATGAGTGAAGTCTTGGGGAAGCGAATCCTGAGACTTGAGAAACTGTACTTGTTGTCTTGGGAATAGAGTCCTGAGACCCTTTTTGTTTTAGATTGTGCAACTTTGGTCAAGAGCTATATTGCCTTGAACTGGAGAAGGTAACCTTTGAGGCTTTTCTTTCATGGAACTTTCTTATGCTTGGGGAAGTGGAGCTGAAATAAAGATGTGAGCTGGAAGAAGCTCAGAACAATGAGTTGAACACTGTATCTTTTGAGTTTGATATCCCTACACATTGGTTTCTTATAGTTCCGAGGGAAAGGATAGGTTTTGGCCACTGACAGACTTTTAAGTTCAACTGCTTTGAACTCTGAAACAGACTTTCCTTAGTTGCGTTCAGGTAGGGAGAACCCACCTTAGCATTGGGGAGGTTAGGCCTTCAACCATCCTGATATTTCAGTTAAATAAATACCTTTTATTTCAACTTGAAGTCTGTTGTCTGTGTCGTACTTTATGATATCTTCACAGCTCATAGAAGAAACAGATAATTTGTTTTAATATGAGTATTACCCTTTCAAAAACGGAAGTACATTTTTAGAGACAAAATGGGATGTATTTCTGGCAAAAGAATCTATTAACAGAGAACAGTAGCTGTTTTGCACTCACATTGTAAACTGGTTTTGTTAAAAACGTCACTGTGGTAATTTCTAATGATAATTTCCAGTACATATTCTGGTCATAATAAAAACATTTCACTTGTCTTACTGAGCAGAACATTTTCATTCCAAAATGGACAGTATTTTATATTCCTATGATACTCTTTCTGAATGCCCTTCTTAGAAAGGGTAAAGGAAGAAATAGCACCAATGAGAATTACTGATGTTTTTGTATTCAACCAGAAAGTATTTTGGGGCAAAATAATGACTACAGATCTCTATATTTGACAAATATAGACAATGAGGGTTGTATGCTTTAAGCTTTAATAACTAAATGCATAATGCACACTGGATTCTATGCTCATATAATTTTTCACAATACTCAACCTTAAATTAAAGTGTTTGTATCCATGTTCCATATATACTCATTTGCACTCCATAAATATTCAGATGTGCTTATAAGATGGCTGAGACATCTGTCCCTTTCTGCAGATAATGTCTCCTCTCCAAAAGAGGAGAGCCTTGCTGAGACCCTCTCAGAATTTTCGAAGTAGAGGGGCTGGGCCTCAGGGTCAGGATTTTTCTTCTCTTGCTATAGTGATTGATCACTAGTTGCAGTCCTTACACTTTCAATATTTTCATACATTGTTTATGAATAAACTATCAAAAGGTACCTGTTCTCCGAACAGGTTCTGTAGACAGACATGACAACACTCCCATCACTCTCACTGTAGGCCACTGTTCCGATTTGCATATCGCTATATGTGATTTGCATTCAGAAGTAAACTGCACTGAGAATGTGCGTGTGGCTGGTTGACATACCCCGGAGCAGACAAGAGTTGGTGTGCTGCTGCATACTGTGACCTACTGTATTCCCTCACTATGGCATGGTGCAGTTTGTTGCGGTGCAAATGTCCCAGAAACTGCGCCTTCTACGGTGGAGGACTGGTCCTTCTACAACAACAGTGATGGTTTGCCGATTTCAGGCAGTAATGTCCGGAGGGTCCTAACAGGTGAATATTCAAAATGTGGTGCAGATTATTAAAACGGTGTGGAATTGTATAAGGAACAACGCTTCGTGAATCCACAAACCCACAAACACATTTTGACTTGTGCTGAAATTGAGGAAATGGGGTGGGGTGTCCAAATGCCAATTAGCCAGTAATGTCCAGAGGGTCCTAACAGGTGACTATGCAATATTTAGTGCAGATTGGTGAAATGGTGTGGAATTGTATAGGGAACATACGCAAAGCCACAAACCCACACACACATTTTCACTTTTGCTGAAATCTGGGAAAAGGAGTTGGGTGTCCAAATGTTATGTAGCCAGTAATGTCCGAAGAGTCCTAACAGGTGACTGTGCATATTTTGGTGCAGATTGGGTAAATGGTGTGTAATTGTATAGGGGACACACGCAAAACCCAGAGACTTTTGCTGAAATCCAGGAACAGGGGTGGGGTGTCCAAATATCAGCTAGACAGTAATGTTCGGAGGGTCCTAACAGGTGACTGTGCAAAATTTGGTGCAGATTGGTGAAGCAGTGTGGAATTGTATAGGGAACATACACAAAGTCACAAACCCACACCCAAATGTTCACTTTTGGGTGTCTAGATGTCATGTAGCCTTAATGTCTGGAGTGTCCTAACATGTGACTGTGCAAAATGTGGTGCAGATTAGTGAAACAGTGTTGAATTGTACAGGGAACATACGCAGAGCCACAAACCCACAAACCCTCACTCGAATAAGCACTTTTGCTGAAATCTGGAGAAAGGGGTGGGGTTTCCAGATGTCATGTAGCGAGTAATGTCGAAGGGTCCTAACAGGTGACTGTGCAAAATTTGGTGCAGATTGGTGAAATGGTGTGGAATTGTATGGGGAACATATGCGAAGCCACAAACCCACTGGCTATCACTTAGATAGATAGATAGATAGATAGATAGATAGATAGATAGATAGATAGATAGATAGATAGATAGATAGATAGATAGATAGATAGATAGATAGATAGATCTAGACTAAAGAAGAGAAATCAGTCTAAATAAATGTTTATCATTTGTGCACTGGTTGTTGTGAAACACACTTAAGTACATGAATAGATTCTAAGCCATCTAAGAGACCCCCAGATGAATGTCCAGCAAATGGCTCTTCAAGACAGGAGCATGTTGGCTCTGTTGTTTTTACACAGTTACTGCAGCATTTCTATTGCTTCATGACAGCCCATACCAAGCTACAGTGCTTGAATGTGGACGATTTGATCATGTATATTTGAAAAACAGACTGCTGAATAATTATGTCAGTGCTATAAGCACATCAGAAACCATTGCTGGTCTACACAAAAATAGTACAATAGTTTCTGACCTCCTTTTAAGTTATATCTAACAATTTCTAGTGCATGCTTAATATGTGTCTTTTTGTAACAAGTGATATGTGTTTAAGGTTAGGCGAACACCACGGGCGGATTTTGTGGTCGCCAGGCCGACAAACGGCTAGCGGCCCCTTCCCTCTCCCCTCCCTTCCTTCCCATTTGTTTGCAGAAACAGCAGCCGCCGGCGCTCATGGGCACTGCGTGTGTTGGCCCGGCCCGTGCCTGTAGCACTGACTGAGCAATGCATGCAGTTTTCAGCACTACGTTTTGGGCAGCATTTCGTGCACATGGGTGTGATTCGTTGTACCACAGACCCTGTCATTTCCCGGAATATGCTGGGTCTGCCTGGAGAATCTGAGACAGAAAGTTATTCCAAGTTGGTCACTGGAAGCCTCACGAGTAGACAGCGTACCGCATTGAAGGAGATCCAATGTCTCGGGGCTTAGAGGTCACTTCACATGTTCACACCATGAAGGTAGTTAAACCCGAGCCTAAAACCACCATGAGGGGCGGCGATGTTCCTCGTTGGCTAGCAGCTCATTCTCTGCTGTCGTTTCTCCCGGCACTCCCAGCAGTGTTCCCAAAATTGGAATGGGCCTCAGCTGGCTGCTGACACCTGACTTTTTTAAATGTTATTATTGTGATCTTGTTTAGTAAATTAAAACCTCAATATAAAAAGACATTAATCATAACATAGTTAATTACATATAAGTTCAAGACCCAGTACATTATTTTCTACAGAAAAGAATGAAATCCCACTCTAAGTGTCCAATATTTAATAAAATCACAGTTTAAAACGTTAATTGAGTTGCTGTAAAATGCTATAAAGTGCCAATATCAATTAAATGCTCTGTAGTTTAAAAAGAAAGACACGTTTTCTGTTTTAGTTTGGGCTATTAGATGGCAAAACCACCTATAAATCTAAGCTATTGCATGGTAGTACAGATAGGGAGAAATGGCAAATGAGGAGGGACACAAAGCTTGAAGGTGTTGTTTGATTATTTATCCACCCATTGTGTTCCCATGAGCATGCTGATCCCTTTGGCCGTTCCCACCCAGTTCCTGCCCCTCCCTGCTCAAAACACCTCCTGGTGGCAACACTTTCAGCTCACTTTATTTAAGCCTTACCACCATCAAATATTTCACTGGAAGTGTGTGCCTGTGTTTTTCAAATCTGTTTTATGAGAGTTAGTGAATTAATTGGAGCAGCCAGTAAACAAATAAAAATGTCTAAACCAGATCTGCAGTGCTGAGGAGGCCTGGCTGTTTCACGTTAGTCAGACTCCTAGGTAACTGTAATAAAGACAACTTTATAAAAAATAGCTTTTGTCCCTAAGGTTTGCCATTGTGCACTTGTGACCACAATTAACTCCGCCCACCCTAAGCTCCACCTCCATGACCCACCCACTTTGGGCCCTTTGTCAGGTGCTGCCCACGGGGCCCTTTGGCTTAAATCTGCCACTGGCAAACACGTGTAGATTACTAAGAAGAAATAGCAACATTGACAATAATTGTGTGAGTACTGTTATTACAGTTTTACAAGGAGAGTGGCAAGGATTTCATTTCTAATTTTATAGAGCATTCAGGCCTTACTTTGCACTGTCGGCATTCATCCCGCGTAGTAAGGAGTGATGTGTCTATGTGTCTGCACTTTTACCTCATTCAACCAAATTCTTTTGATGTCCCTTGGTGGCCATCTCTACCAATTCACTGTCATAGCTGAGGGGGCATGTTGCATTCTTGTACCTGTGGTGCATTGTGTGTGGATGTCGTGTTGGGTTTCAAATGGCCTGGTCAGTGACTGCTACATCTCCAGTCCTGTGCTACTCCTGTGCGTTGTGGCCTGTCAATTAAGTGGTTTGCTAGTGGGTCCTGAATGTGCAGGGTGCTTTCTGGACATGCATTTGTGACATTTTCACCAACCCCTTTGCCTGTCACTCATGGTGCAAGGTAGATGGCATTGTACATGTACTCACACAACATCCAGGTCCTTTGTGACACTCCATGTAGGCCCGCAGCATGTTGTTCCGCAGGACCATTACATTGTGGGTTGATCCTGGAACTCAGACACAGCAGTGCGTGATGGTAAGGTCAGGCAGCAGAGGTGACCTGGACATTCAGGGAATGTAACTGCTTCTGTTTCCTGTAAACCTCTTCTGAGGTGTTGGGGGGCACCAACTCAACATGCGTGCAGTCCAATGCTGCCACCACATTGGGCATGCCCGCAATTGCATAGTAGCATGCCTTGGTGGCACTGAACTGTGCCTGGGTGGCAAGAATGGTGATGTGCTGGCCCACAAGTTTGAGGAGGGCCTCCAGCACTCTGGACAAGGCAGGTTGCAAAATACTGTGCAGCTGGCTCACAGGGTGCTGGAATGTGACACTGGCTAGGAAGTGCAGGACCAACACCACCTTCACCAGCGGTGGTTTGGCTGGCCTGATGCCGATCTTGCTCCCAATTTCCTCCTAGATGTGGGTCAGGAGGTCAAGTATGGTCTCCCTGTTTTGGCGGTACAGGGTTAGTAACTGCCCGACAGTGAGGGCCCAGGTTTTGGCCCTTATGCTGTGGGGTACATTTACCAGCCATAACAGAAATTTCCTTCACCAGAAACCACTTTAAACAAGGCCACAACAACGGCTGTGCCTTTTGTTTGCTTGGCACACTTGTGGCGAGATTCAAACAATGCCATCCAGAAAATAGCTATATTTGCCTTATTGCATTTAAAGCACAAGAAAATGACCCGCAGTCAAGATAGCATTACAATTTGTTCCTCCTTTCATTTTAAACACCACAAGGTTTTGTTCCATTAAACACAGCCCTGTTGTATATTTCATCTGATTGCCATGAAGTAAGGCAATACAGTCCAGCATGGCATTGTTTTCACTGAGAAAGTCCATACAGAGCAAGAATTCTGTTTTCAAGGCAACACGGCTACGATTTCCTTTTGAAAGAGACCAGCACAATTAAATTACTGCAAACGAAAGCAGTAGTGCGGCTCTCTCTCTGGTCTTGTGTCAATTACAAAGAAATTCTTTGCAGCATGTCTTCGTGCCCATGAGCCTACATTTTAATGAAAAAGCCCTCCAGAAAGTAAATCAAAAAGAAACTGTGTGCGGCAGAAACTGCATTTGTAACTTGACATAAAAAAAAGAAAATTGAACCCACTTGTAAAATAGTGCTTTGTAAATCAGGAGAATGCCGTTTGAAAGTGAAATGCAATCACTGCCTGTGCAGTGGGATTGGAATTGAATCCAATCCCAATGGGATTGAATATGTGGGGATGGGGTTTTTTCTATCAAATGTGTATGATATTTATTCCCCAAAAGACTTGCAGGCCGATTCATGGAAATACAGTCAAAAGTATCGCACGCGGCTGGCGCAGAGTGTTCCCGTGCGAATGTCTGCGCCAGCCGCGTGCGATAAAATCCATTTCAGCGCACATCGTATTCATGGATTAATCCTCCAAAACAAGCCGTGGCGCAGAGTATTGCAGCGACCCTGCAGCAGCGCCAGTTACGCCCCCAAGAACACCCTCGCGCAAGAAAAAGCCATCAAGATCGCAAAACCATCGCAAAGGGCTGCGCCAACCCTGTACCAGTGCGAGAAGCAACACACGCGACCTGGGGAGCGTGTGCGTGTAAATCAGGGGTGCGTGAGAAGTTCCACAAGCGATTGGCCTGGGCGCGTGTATTCCAGGGGCTCGCGGGTGCCTCCACACGCAATCGGGCCTGGGGGGAGCGTGTGCGTGTAAATCAGGGGTGCGCGAGAAGTTCCACACGCGATTGGCCTGGGCGCGTGTATTCCAGGTGCTCGCGGGTGCTTCCACATGCGATCGGGCCTGGGGGGAGCGTGTGCGTGTATTCCAGGGGTGCGCGAGAAGTTCCACACGCGATCGGCCTGGGCGCGTGTATTTCAGGGGTGCGCGGGAAGTTCCACACGCGATTGGCCTGGGCGCGTGCATTTCAGGGGTGCGCGGGAAGTTCCACACGCGATTGGGCTGCGTGCGGGTATTAGGGGTGCGCGCGAAGTTCCACACGCGATTGGCCTGGGCGCGTGTATTTCAGGGGTGCGCGGGAAGTTCCACACGCGATTGGGCTGCGTGCGGGTATCAGGGGTGCGCGGGAAGTTCCACACGCGATTGGCCTGGGCGCGTGTATTTCAGGGGTGCGCGGGAAGTTCCACACGCGATTGGCCTGGGCGCGTGCATTTCAGGGGTGCGCGGGAAGTTCCACACGCGATTGGCCTGGGCGCGTGCATTTCAGGGGTGCGGCGGGAAGTTCCACACACGATTGGGCTGTGTGCGGGTATTAGGGGTGCGCGCAAAGTTCCACACGCGATTGGGCTGCGTGTGGGTATTAGGGGTGCGCGCGAAGTCCCACACGTGATTGGGCTCCGTGCGGGTATTAGGGGTGCACGCGAAGTCCCACACGCGATTGGGCTGCGTGCGGGTATTAGGGGTGCGCGCGAAGTTCTACACGCGATTGGGCTGCGTGCGGGTATCAGGGGTGCGCGCGAAGTTCCACACGCGATTGGCCTGGGCGCGTGTATTCCAGGGGCTCGCGGGTGTTTTCACACGCGATGGGGCCTGGGGGAGCGGGGTGCGTGTATTTCAGGGGCCTGCGGGTGGTTTCACACGCGATGGGGCCTGGGGGAGCGGGGTGCGTGTATTTCTGGGGCCTGCGGGTGGTTTCACACGCGATGGGGCCTGGGGGAGCGGGGTGCGTGTATTAC
Organism: Ambystoma mexicanum; assembly: GCF_040938575.1. Taxonomy (NCBI): domain Eukaryota; kingdom Metazoa; phylum Chordata; class Amphibia; order Caudata; family Ambystomatidae; genus Ambystoma; species Ambystoma mexicanum. The sequence goes on along the minus strand of NC_090924.1, from coordinate 1,102,041,043 downwards.
AGGGGCCTGCGGGTGGTTTCACACGCGATGGGGCCTGGGGGAGCGGGGTGTGTGTATTACAGGGGCCTGTGGGTGGTTTCACACGCGATGGGGCCTGGGGGAGCGGGGTGCGTGTATTACAGGGGTGCGCGGGAAGTCCTACACGCTCGCCTACAACACGTATCCATGGAATCGAACGTGGCCAATCCGGAAGCACGTACGCCAGCAGGAAGCAGGCGTACGTTGACCCGCACAGCATAAAAGTGCGCGCAAACAACAAACAAGCCCAGACGCCAGGATGAATATACCGTTCCTAGCAGCAGTGGCCGTGGGATATCGCAGGAGGAGGAGGATAGTCCGGGCCAGAATTTTCACACACAGAACCAGCCTTTTCGGGATGCCTGATGACCAGGTGTATGGGAGGTACAGGTTTCCACCTCACATCATACTCGACCTGGTCAGTGAGTGGGAGGATGACCTCACATCACCCACCCTTTGCTCCCAAGCCCTCAGCCCCCTGGAGAAGGTCCTCAATGTACTGCACTTCTTGGCCACTGGATCATTTCAGCGGACAAGTGCCATAGTGGGGGGGGGGTCACAGGCCACCCAGTCACGCTGCCTACACCAGGTCTTGGCCATCATCACTGCACGCCCATCAGTCCGCAGGCACATATACCTGCCCAGAACACCTGCAGAAAGGCAGGCTGTCGCACAGGAATACTACAGGGTGGCACAATTCCCCAAAGTGCTAGGCGCCATTGATTGCACCCATGTGGCTCTACGTCCCCCCAGGGCAACTGAGCACATCTATAGAAACCACAAGCACTGGCATGCCATCAACGTCCAGGTAGTATGTGATGCCAAGGGAATCATCACCTCAGTATATGCAAACTATCCAGGCTCAACCCACAACAGCTTCATCTACAGAATGTCTACCCTAAACCGGGACATAGAGGCTAGGCGGCATGGCGATACATGGCTGCTCGGTGAGTATAAATGCCACTGCACGTGCATGCATGCCAGATACTGAGTCATGTCACAACCCCACTAATGATACCCATCACCACCTCCCCAGGGGACAGTGCCTACCCTCTCAGCACCCACATGATGACGCCAATTCGGAACCCCACCACGCCACCCCAGGTAAGATACAACACAGCCCACATTGCAACCCGGGGCATAGTGGAGCGCACATTCGGAGTGCTCAAGTCACGCTTTCACTCCCTTGACCGTTCTGGCGGGCAGCTGTTATACGCTCCCCCAGTAGTGTGCAGGATCATAGTGGCAGCATGTGTCCTGCACAACGTTGCAACACGCCGGGGCCTGGCCGTGGACATGGTGGTGCCCCCACATCCCCAACCACATGCACGCCCGCTGCGCATGGGAGGGGAAAGGGCACGGGGGGAGGCAGCCCGCACGCAGCTGGTGGCTGATTACTTCACATAAAATCACACCCCTGTGGAGTGGGCACAGCCCTGGCACATACCAGCTGACAATCAATGATGACTCATTCTGACAAAGATGATGCCTCAATGGAGAGTCACCTGTCACAACCATACCAGCCTGAGACTGTACAACTGGAAGTGTACCATTGTGTGCCACCCTACCTACACAAACACCACCAATGCTGTGTCATCAAAAGACACACTTCAATGATGCCAATATCACTACCACCATCAAAGATAGTACATGACAACAGTGCCATGTCACCCAACACCTCCCCCCCCAGGCCCCCATCCATGTCCCCCTGCACCCCCACCCCCCAGCAGTGAGGGGCACCTGCCAACAGGCCCACCCTCATCCCCACCATGGCATGTCATGCAATGTGAGAGCAAACAAATTCATACCCCAAACATTACACAAGTGCCACAGAGTACAGTGTCCCAAATGGAAACTGCCCACACACAGTATGCCCACATACATGTATAAATAACAACAAACATGACCAAATACTAAAGGATACGTTGACCTACAACCTGATGATGCCAGCACATCGACCACCTCTTACTGTACAGTGTTGGTGCCAGCCACATCTGCGAGTGCACTGCTAACAACATGAACTCCATGTCCAAAGTAGACGGGCTTGTGAAGACATGAGGACTGACCCTGCAAATTAGGAGGGAGACATGGAAGCACAAGCACACATCAATACACCATGCAGTGTACAATACTACTACAATATGCACTAGGAATGTATACACAGTATTGACTACAGACTGGCCACATAGCTCATGGGAGTCCAACGTCACTGTGTAATTCACTGTCACTTGGGCACACCCTTTGCAAGCCCATGGAAACGGGAAGCAGGAGGGGTGTGTGTCTCACAAACCCAAGCATCTAACCCAAACTCAGGACAAGCCTGCATGTGCCCAACGGAACACAGTGGAAGCCCACGGGAGCCACACAAGGCAACACACTGCACCTCAAAAATCAAAAAGCAAAAATCAAAAATGGCCATGTGGGGGCCAGGGGGGGTGGGGGAGGCCACCCAGGAGGTCCGAGGACAGGATGCTCACCAACAGCCACCTGGGTGAATGTTGCGAAAATAAAACACCTCCATGGGCTCATGGCCTGCACGGCTACTAATTTGTGGGAGAATCACTGCTGGATTCGCTCTCCTCGACCTCTGCTGCTGCCACAGGAGGTGGTGGTGCTATGGGAGGCAGCCCACGCAAAGCCCTGGTGTGGTCCTCCATTGCAGCAAGCATGCGGGTGTTGAAGGCCTCGTTCTGGAGGGATATGGTGCAGAGATCCCCATGCAACACCCGACGTGTTGCCCGGACCTCCGCACGAGTTGCCTGCATCTCTGCCGAGAGCGTACGGGTGACGCGCTCCAGCAGCTGTTCTGTCCTGGTGACAGTGGAAGCCTCAAGGTCCAGTAGAGTCTGCCTGAGGTGCTGGACCTCCCCCCTCAGGGCTTCCCTCTGTCCCTGGGCATCTAGAGAAATTGATTCCCTCAGATTGTCCAGGGCCGCCTGTCTGTCCCTGTTGGACGCCAACATGTCCTCCCTTACTGATTGGCAAATGGAGGCTGTTGCCTGCTCTAGTAGCTCCCTCTGCCTTTCTGGGGGACAATGAAAGTGGCCACCCTGTCCATGGCTTGAGCAATCATTTCTGATGATGCTGCCTGTTGGTTGGCCATACCATATATGGATTGCTCCCATACGGTATTGCCAGGTGGCGGACGGCCACCGCGTTGGCGGGCACCACACCTGTCTGGGGCAAGGCGAACTGCACCTCGCTGTATCGGCACTGCCTGAGGCTGCAGGACTGCATTTCCCCTCTGATCTGCTAGCCCAGGAACAGGATCAGATGTTGCGGAGTGTGGCCCTGTATCCGTAACCACCACAGGCGCACCTACCAACACTGACATCCCCATTGTGGGCTCTACCCCTGGTGCAGCTGGGTCAGACAGAACAGTATCCCTTCCATGAACACATACCTGCGAATCCACATGGGTCTCATCCGAATCAACACTTGAAAAGAGTTCTGGGGAGGTGCACCCATACACAGCCCTGGAGAGAATGCCCTGCAGCAAGAGTGGGTTCTCACCCACCAACACACCACGTCCCCCACTCGTGCTCGGACGTGTCAGAGATCCCTCCTGGGTGAGCACCATCTCCTCACCCTCAACAGCATCAAGTGCGTCATCCTCTGAAAAAACATGAAAGACAGAAAATGGAAACAGGCATTAGCACCATGGCACACAAATAGGCCAGACAAGCCACAGGAAATGTACTTGATAGACACATGTCCCACATGACTATTTCCCTCCCATGCATGCACTGTCACTGAGTTGGAAGGGGAGGTAAATGTCAGACACTGATGACACCAAGATGGAAGGGCAACACTTCAGATGCATGCTGGCTAGCAGTGCCATCCCACAGTTGGCATGTACCATAGGCATGTCATATTTGTGAGAATAGGGCAGAGTGATGTGCAATAGAACTGGGGGTATTCCTACAATCAGCCAGAACGTGCACAGCGAAATACGGAACAATGTTGTTGCATGTTGCCACTTCAAGGTCAACTGGCGCAATATAGTGGCAAATGCCTGCTGTGGCCAGAAGGGACACTGCAATACCCAAATCCCGGGGGGCAAAATGCATTGGATGAAGCACATGGGTGACCCAGACCACTCAGGCACACACACCCTGACCTGGCACCCACCCTGGACCCCTCCCACATGCAACGTACACATGGATCACACACACATGCATGTGCACTCACCGGACAATGCCTCCTAATCTGGAAGTTCTCCCACACCTTGGATATGCTCCTCTGTGACGTAGGTCCCAGTGACATTCTCATGTGGAGTGAGCTCAATGTCCTCTACTGGAGACCCACCTCCAGTCACCAGAGTTGCGGCATGACTTGAGGCCAGCTTACTCTTTGCCCTGCGCTTCAGGTCATTCCATCGCTTGTAGCACTCAGTAGCTGTGCGCCTCATAAACCCAAGGGAACTTATGCTGTCCGCGACGGCCTGCCAGTGTGCCTGACGGCGAGCAGGTGTGATCCTAGACCCTGGAGTGCTCAACATTTCGGCGTCATGATCGGACACATACTGCACAAGTTGATTCAGTTCGGCATCATTGAAGCTAGGCTTCCTCGGCGTGCCGGACTGTGTAGCCGTGTCTGGGGCATCAGCCTGTAGTGCACGTGCACTCTTCCTCTTCCTCTTGTGAGGTGGTGGGGACTGTGAGTGGCATATGCCGCTCTGGCCACTCGGGGCAGGAGCACCGGTGGACTGTGTCGTAGTGTGCAATGGCACACTGACCATCTGACTTCCTGCAGGCATTAGCTCGAGTGTGATAGTGGCAGGGGGAACCTCAGACTGACGGACTGGGACCAACACTGTCCTGGCTGGGAGAGTCAGAGCTGGGGTGGACGGAGCTGCAGCTGCCCCTGCAGCCTTCCCACCCCGCCTACTTGGGGCAGCAGATGACATGGCTGGTGACACTGACTGGCACGGCCACCCGTGGCCTAGACTTGTGGACCTGGAAATCAGTCTCGGAGTCAGCCTGTGCCAGGTCAGGTGCCACAATGGACGGGTCCAACAAGGGCTGAGCATCGATGGTGTCAGCCACGTTTTCCTCAACCATGGGGGGGGGGCATGGGTCTCCCTGACTGGTCCTCCACACGTGGGGTGCTAGGGGTAGCCTGCAAATCCCGGCCACGTCCCCTACCGCGCCCACCACGCCCACCTCTTGAGGGTCGGCCACCTTTGCCACCCTTACCTCTTGCTCGCCTCCCAGACATGGCACTGATGTAGCTGTGCGTATGGGAGTAGCAGGGAAGTATTGTCCTGGGCAATTGGGGGTCAAAGGGATAGGGTACTAGATGGTATTCGTACCCTAGTGCACTTGCAAGGCTGAATGGAACCCCTGGGGAAAGATGACGGGTCACGCAAAGCACAGGCACCCCAATAACAGAAAATGACGTGCAAGCGACCCCTCGTAGACCACGTGCATGGAAACAAAAACACGCACTAAGCTGTGGCACCCAGAAACACAATAATGAACGTATGCGTGTCACACGCAGCCTACAATGACCTCTGAAGGGGTACGCGACACACGGGGCAAGCACTGTTGAAAAATAGGTGCGCAACTCACCGTCTGCCTGGAAAAAGTGCGTGAAGTACACGCGCGTGCGCGCGCACGGGTTGGCAACACCCCCGCCAAAAGAAGAATTGTACGCTGTCTGAGGTGACAGGACTACAGGAGAAGTGAACGCTGTCTGAGGGAACAGGTCCAGAGAAAAAGAGAAAAAAGTAAAAACTGACAGAGGTAACAGGGAGTACGAACTCGAAACGCTGTGAAGTAATTCGCGTGTGAACCGACAAGAAGTACAGATTTCACCCACTCGCTCTCCACGAAATGCACGTACAAGGAAATGACGTCCTACACGTACCTTTTAAACCGGACCACACGTCCAACGTCACTTCCGCGTATACGTGCTAAGGACCTATTACAAGTGCTGGTACTAGGACGTGCAGTTCACGTCACAGACGCGCCTGCGCTGTAAGGGCCTTTGGTCCAATGGATTCGCGTACCCAGCCAAAACGCGTGTATAACTTCTCGCGTACCCCTGAAATACACGCACACGCTCCCCCAGGCCCGATCGCGTGTGAAACTTCTCGCGCACCCCTGAAATACACGCGCCCAGGACAATAGTGTGTGAAAACACACGCGAGCCCCTGAAATACACGCACACGCTCCCCCAGGCCCGGTCGCGTGTGAATCTTCTCGCGCACCCCTGTAATACACGCGCCCAGGACAATCGCGTGTGAAAACACACGCGAGCCCCTGAAATACACGCACACGCTCCCCCAGGCCCGGTCGCGTGTGAAACTTCTCGTGCACCCCTGAAATACACGCGCCCAGGACAATCGCGTGTGAATACACCCGCGTGCCCCTGAAATACACGCACATGCTCCCCCAGGCCCAATCGCGTGTGAATCTTCTAGCGCACCCCTGAAATACACGCGCCGAGGACAATCGCGTGTGAAAACACACGCGAGCCCCTGAAATACACGCACACGCTCCTCCAGGCCCGATCGCGTGTGAAAATTCTTGCGCACCCCTGAATTACACGCACACGCTCCCCCAGGCCCGATCGCGTGTGAAACCACCCGCGAGCCCATGGAATGCACGCGCCCAGGCCAATCGCGTGTGAGATACTTCTCGCGCACCCCTGAAATACACGCGCCCAGGCCAATCGCGTGTGCAACTTCACGCGCACCCCTGAAATACACGCACACGCTCCCCCAGGCCCGATCGCGTGTGGGCCTTCTCGCGCGTGTAGGACTTTGGCGCACATCTTTTTCCTGTGCAGGGACGCTACCGCCTGCTTTCGTGTGGCGGACATGTATGGGCCTTTGCGCGTCTTTGGCCGTGCGCTGTTTTTCCCTATTCGATTCCATGAATACGTGTTGTAGGCGAGCGTGTGGGCGTTCTGCGCACTTGCCTCATGTACTTCCCCTGTGACGCCCACATTTTCACGAGTTGTTCCCCATTCTGCGTGTGACGCCCCGTGTTACGCCTACTTTTGTTCTGTGCACCGCGCTATGTGCGAATTCGCTGTGGCCTTATCGCACGGCGTTCGATGACCTGTGCGCCAGCGTGCGCCGCCGTGCGCCGCGCACTTTCTCAGCGCACATCCCACATTTCGCGCGTGCCCGTGCTTCCATGAATGGATGTGCGCTGTTTTCTGTGCGATTTTCTGCAATTTTTTCTGTGCCACTGCGAATCGCACGTTTTGGCACGCGTGCGCCGGTTTTTCCGCGCACATTATTTCCATGAATCGGCCTGTTGGTTTCTGTTGAAAGAAAGAAAGAAAAGAAAAAAAACCTTGAAACCAGCAGAACAGGTTTTGGCCCAGGCATTTACTTCAAAGGTGCCCTGCCTTCCATGAGAAAAGAATAACCTCCACAAGTGAACCAACCCCCATGGGCATATGAAAAGACCAAAGTGTGGAAGTTTGCGGCCTCGTCAGACTGATCAGCATCACTACAGAAAGGAACAAAGGATCCAAGGGGAACTAACATTTAACCAAGAGGTGTGATTTCCTTTTACACCCATTCTCAGCCCCAACTGCATGGCTTCAAAGGGCGTCATGGAAACCCTTTTTCAGGCTGACCCAGGGGAAGACAATTTGGTTGTGGGGGTGGCAGGATCGCCCACACAGTGGCTAATCTGTCCCATTGAATTTAAAAGAACTGTTGTACATTAAGCCATTTGTTTCAGCACCCTAAATAAGCAAGAATGTGATATTATTCCAGTATTTCATGTGATTTTTAAATAAGCAAAATGAGACCCAGTGCATGTTACTAGAGCCAGGGGAACTGGAATGGCAGGAAAAATGTATTTCTGGGTGAAGTATAAATGACACAGACATAAGACTTGGTGAAAATATGTGAAATAGTAGTGGGCATATGTGTAGTTAATGACATAATTTAAAATATTATGCTTCTCCTAAAAATGGTGAAATTGTGCCAAAAAGCGATGCTACCCCGCACAGAGTTGGCAATCGGACTGTCTGATTCCCTGTGAAATATGGAATCTGCATATATGTTTCTTGTGATGGTGATAAGTATAGATTTTAAGTTTTGCTCTATAACTTATTTTTGTAAAAAGTTACTTTGGGGAAACAAAGGAAGTCATAAATGAACACACATAAAATTATGTAATTTCCCCTGCACCAATCAGCTCGGGGGGGGGAGGGAACACCAGTAGCCTGGCCTATCCTAGGATAGGAGTGACTCCAGAGTACTTCCCCCCAGATTGTAAAATTCTATGATGTCACACTGGCTATATAAGCAGGAGACAGAGAAACACAATGGATTCAAAAACTCAAATACCAGATCCAGAGGCAGCTGATTCCATCCAGGCAGAACCACCCATCCAGATCCAGGCATACCCAATAATCCAGGGAGAAAGGCGGAAAGGCAGCTGATCCCATCTAAGAGAGCCCAGTGACCAGACCTTGCCCAGCTGATCCCATCCAGGAGAGCCCAGCTGTCCACAGTGACCAGACCTTGCCTAGCTGTCCCGCATCCCATCCAGAAGAGCCCAGCTGTCACAATGATCAGATCTCTTGACCCCACTGTCTCAGTGACCAGATCCTTGGCCCCGCTGTCCAGAGACCCCGCTGCCTGTCCAAATTCCCAAACTCAAGCTTACCTTGTAAGTATCATATCACCCAGTACCCAAAAACTGCATATCCCGCCCTTGTATCCTATTCAAATCCTATTCAAATCCCACACAGAATCCAAAATGGCCAGTATCATCTGTTCACCTTTCATTAGAACAATCTGTGTTAGTCCATATCTGTTAGCATAGTTCTTTATAATTATTTCAGTTATCTGTGTAAGTCAGTGTTCAGTCAAAGGATCTAAAACAAAAGGATCGAATCGAATTCAATAGTTTAGGATACATTTGTACTAATAACAATAGTTTTAAATAGTCATTTGTGAGAATCATTTTCGAACAATATATCTCACAATAATAATAATAATAATAGAGACACTCATTGATTTTGTAGTAATAATAATGGTTTTATTAGAACATTGATGTAATTTTCAGTATATTTTAATACTGTTTCTAATGTATATATTTTATTTGTATTTATGTTTATAAGCTGTATGAATAACATAGAGATAATATAATATATAAATAATAATATTTGCAATTTTTTAAAATAAATATATTAAACATTTCAATTTTTAACTTTTTCAAACTGGTATACTTTTCTAACTTTAGATGGCGCTGTTGGATTACTTATTGTAATATTCAAGTTTTGTTTATATTTATAGTCCAGCGTCCAATGTATGATGTCCCACGTTTACATAATCTTGTGTGGTCGCCATTTTGTGAGGTCTTTTTTCCTGGACGGTTTCCTATGCGTACACGCTCTCGATTATTTTATGTATCTGCTTTTTTTTCATGTTGGAGATGTTTTTTTTTCCTACGGAGATGGTTTTTCAGACTGTTTTTTTCGGGAATGGATTATTTCTATGCTGGATGGATGCCTCATTTGGATTTACGATCCCTTTTCTCTTGGATTTTTTCTTCTTGGATTTTCTTTTTTATGGTTGTTTTTTTTCCTGGATTGTTTTTTTTTTAACTTTTCGATGGATTTTGGATTCGGATTATGGATTTTTCCTGTTACGGATTGGTTCATTATGGATTTCGTGGATTTTGGTACTTTATTTGGATTGCAGATTCAGTGATTTTGGTGAGTTTTTGTTTATTTATTTTAGCATTTTAAGTTATAAGAAATGGCTTCTAAATACTGCATTGCTTCCGCTGACTCGAAATTGCTCACTATGCTTGTTATTCTCTCTTAATAATCTTTTTTTTTTTTCGTTTATGAGTGTTTTCCAGTGAAATTGTTTGTGCAATTTTTATTTGGTGATTTACGAAATGCCATAAATTGGGGTTATTTACATTGAATTCTTTGTTTATTTTGCTATGCCAACCTTCCTGAATATTGTTTGGCCTTGGCCAGTTTTCTTTTACCGATCGGTAACAGTTCCAAATTGAAATTGGGTATTTTGCTCTTCTCTTTGTCCCTTTTCTTGTTAGTTGTCATATCCATGTGTTTCTAAATAATCCATCAAATCAGCTAATTCGTCCTCATGTATTGTGAAATATGGTGTTGCAATCAATGTCTCATAATATGTAATAACTTTGTCCTCTTGTACAAAAGCCAATGCATATATTTGTTTCATTTGGTGCTGAAAGTCACTGTTTTCAATGTATTTGTTCTTAGGCTTAACTTTTGTATTTTTTGCCATATTGCTTGTCCGAAATGAAAAAAACATCCTGTATGTGAGTGTTTGGGTACGTTGTTTGAAAAGCTTTCAGTTGACCTTGCTCAAAATCCATGATTATTGTATTCAGTGATTTATCTGGCAATGATTCCTTGATTTTCGTAAATACACACCTATATAGTTTTTCGGTTCTCCCTGGCATTAACACATAAATTAAAGGTATTACTGTTCCATTGATTGTACCATGAATGCTATAAAATTGATGAAAGATTTCTGGACATGATTTAAACGTTGCATCTCTGTGCCATATCGATGAATTTCCTAGATGTGATAAATTAGTATAAATAGTAAAAATCAATATTTTCTCATCTTTTATATCCAATGTTGCTAACAGATATTGTTCCCCATTTTCAGTTTTTTGTAAAATATCAGGTACATTCATGTCAAGATATGCTTGTGGTGTCATCTGCAAGTTTTCTTTATGTTGCTTTTGTCTATTTACGCTTCTTTTTAGTAGTTTTGTGTTCAGCATCTGGGCCGCTACATGGAGCGGAATTTTTGTTCACTATCGAGCTACTTGCTTCATTTCGATTTTCCTCTGCATTTTTTTTAAATTTCATTTATCGACTTTTTAATTATTATCGCTGTTGTGTCAGGCATATGGTTGTGTTCTCCTGTACACCTTATATTTCCATCTTCTGTGATCACTCTTCCTGTACACTTTAATTTTTAATATTCTGTACATTTCCAGTAACTAGTTTCTTTACGTGTTGTTTCTCTATTATACATGGAGACTTCGAATACTAATTGGGTTCCTCCCATTTGAGATATTATATACTCCATTTTCGCACTCATTATGTATCTGAAACAGTGAAATTTATCATTAATTATTGTTTGCTGAATTTAACGTGTGTATTTTACTAGTATTTCATCAGTTTCATGCGTTTTACTTACCTGATGATTTCAGTCACGTAATACGTTTCTCTCTCTCTCTCTCGTGTCAGCTGGTGTTTCCTAGTCACTTTCTCTCACGCACTGATAGTTTGTTTTCAACTGTCACCTGTGCATATGCTTTCTACATAAGGCTCTTTACTTGTCGTTCCTACCTATTGTTTTAACCCTTTATCGATCGAGTTTTCATGTCCTATGTTGTTTAACCTTCAATCCTTTTTTTTTCGACCAAATGACTTTTTACATGATTTCTACCAGATGTCGAAACTTTGACTTTCGATCCTTTTGATTCGATTCTTTTGTTTTTTGGCTCTTTGTTTTCGGTCCTATCACCTATAACCGTGTAAATCCTTAGTACCATTTTGAAATAAATTAATTAATTCCCCTATAAGGAGGTACGCAGTGCGAGCTGGTTAAAATTCGAAATTAACCCCCTTGCGCACAGTATCCTTCTTTAATAATACAGTCATTAAAACATAGCCTCAGTAGAATCTGTCATTGTGCAACAAAATCTGAATTTGCCCATGTATTGTGCTTTTCTCTAAATTCTGATTTGCACTTTTCCCAGAAAAACCCAAACATCATCCCATTAAGAATATTCCCTTTCACTCAGAATCCTGTCTGATATGTGCCTTTGTTTCTCATCCAAAAACCGATTTCCGATGTTGACAGCTAAGCCCCTTTTCTTAGCTGCTTGTCACTTTGAAAAGCCTGTGTGAAAAACCCATTGTTATTTGGCTGCGTGTGTTTTCTTCTGCATTGTTTCCTTCCCAAAATCGATTTCTTACCTGTGCCCACGTTGCTTTGGTGCCCTGTTCAGAAGTCTGTAAGCTTCCTTGTCTCTTCAGTACAGCCACACACATTTCTGTCATAGCTATCCTACCGCATCTGTAACCAATATACAAGTAACAAGTAAAATCTGAGTATGCCATTTTGCTCCTTTTGAAGGTTTTCATTTTTGTTTCTGGCCTCCCATCTTGGGGTGGTGGGCTGAATATTAAATCTGATTTTTCCCTCTTCTTTCTAACTCCTTGTCACTGCTTTCCATCCACAAAGGATTTAGTCTGCGGGTGTTTGGGGGAAGTGTTGCAGGCGGAGTGCTTAACATGTGTGCTATCTGTTATTGGAAGAAAAGTAATTTTGTTTTGGTTTCTATTAAAGGTTTATTTATCTTATGCTAGGGGTGTGAAGTAACTGTATTGTGGGATGTTTGCATGCATACTGCCACACAGTGGTGGCTGCGGCCCTAATTTTGATTTGCTTGATTTTCTTTGAATTCTAAAAATTAATAAATATTTCATTGTTACACAGCGGCCTGAATCATAGTCCATTGCGACACAAGGTATTTGTTAAGGAGGGTGTGAGACAGGTTGGGTGCCTTCTCAAAGTAGAATCTGAAAAGCAATAAAGATAAAAAAGCATTTTTATTGTGTGCCACATTCATTGTCAGTGGAACGAGGTCCTGGCTGGAGTATGCCGTGTCCTAAAACCATTACAATGCGAGAGATCACTGCATGCCACCGCCTCGCCAGCTGCATCTGCATCACCCTCCTCCTTCTCTCCATGACCTCTTCTGGTAGTCCAACCCCTGCAGCTGTAGATTGGCATATAGCACCTCCAGCTCCGGGAGTAGCAATGACTGGCAGCATGGTTGTGTTGGGAAGTGTTTTTTAGGGAAGGTGTGGCCCATTCGTACTCTTCCTGTGTAAATAGTGTGCACCTGCGGCCTATTTTCCTTCACCTGTGCCCATTTAGCAGCTGCTTATAGGTGTTGTTATCTCTGCCTTGTTTTTGGCAGTATTACCGACAAATATAAGTCGGTATTACTGGCAAATCCGAACTCGTAATATGCTGGTGATACCATTGTGCTGGTATTACCGGTTCAGGTTTCCGGCACATCCAGTATTTACGTTGCCGGTATTACAGGCACTGGTAATTCTGGATGAGGTGATGCCGGTGCCAGTAATTCCAGCAACAGTGTTCTGGCAAACTCGTATTTGGCCGGGCTGGTAAAAGTGCCAGAAAACGGCATTACTGGCACTTTTTCCGTACACCGGCAAACTCGTAATGAGCCCAATTATCTTGTGGTGTGAATTCCATGCACAGATACAGGAGGTCATCTTCGATGGGGCAATACATTCAATGGAGGTGTAAAAGCAAGGTGTGATGCTTTCAAGGTTCCATTTAACACTCTGAGCCCTCTTCCTGCTCCTTCCGGTGTTCTTCTATCTCTCTCTCTCTACTTGTGGTGTTCCCCAGGGGTCTAACCTAGCCCCCTGGCATTCAACCACTACCTTGCACCTCTTGCCCACCGCATTGCTCCTTTCTGCTCCAATTTTCAATGTTATGCAGATGACACTCAGCTCTCTTTCAGGCTCCCTTCAGCCACCTATGCTTCTTCTCTTATACCAGACTGGCCGCAATTTCGAAATGGTCTGCACACAATGATCTCTTCATTAATGCCAAGAAGACTGAGATCCTCATCATTGGGACACCCGCTCCCTCCTTTCCTCTCTCTCTCTCTGGCCGCCCACGCTGGGCCCATTTCCTGCTCCTTCCTGTGAGGCTAAGAACCTTGATGTCATCTTCAACTCCACCCTCTCTTTCTCTCCTCACATCTCTGACGTCTCTAAGAAGTTAAACGATCAGCTCCTCAGAGGTATTCTTCCTTTTCTCACTTTCCCCCAGAAGCTCACTGTCTCCAGAGCTCTGGTCCTCTCTAGGCTGGACTATTGCAACCTCCTCTTTATAACGCTTCCTGCCTCTAGTCTTCAACCTTTACAACTTATCCAGAATAGGACTGCAGGACTTGTCCTTGGCCTCAAGCCCAGGGATCGTATCTCTCCAGCTCTGAAATCTCTTCACTGGCTCCCGTGGCTGAAAGGATCAACCTCAAGACCCTCTACATCATCCACAAGGCTTTCTGGGTCCTGGACTGCTCTACCTCCAACTTTCTCTTCCAAAACATCTTCCTTCTCAAGCTCTCCGATCATCCACCTGCAACTCTCTGAGGGTCAGACGCATCTTCAAGCAGAGAGTTGGGGGCAGATCTATCTCCGCGGCTGGGGCCTCCCTCTGGAACAGCCTTCCTTCCTCTCTCAAACTTGAGCAGATCCACCTCTGGTTCCAGAAGCAACTCAAGACCTTCATTTTCTCGTCCGCTTTCTCTCTTCCTATCCCCTGCTGATGCACCTGACTACTCCGCGCACTGGTCAACTGGTCACCCTCTGAATTCAGGCCAAGGCTCTTGCATGTCCAGTTGCCCTCGCACTGCCTCAGGACTCCTCAGCACTTAAGGGTCTGTATCTACAAACCTATAGATCCTTCTCTCTGCACTTATGAGCCACCCACTGGCTGCACTTGTGAGTTAACTGCACTTGCCCCTTTTGCTGCCCCCTAACCCTTCTACCCTTCTCTCTTCCCCACACTTGAGTGATCTGAATGATACAAGGCATAGTAAGATCCTTATATTGTCCTCCCTTTATTTCCCCCTCCTTGTCTTGTCGCACCTAGAAACACTTCTGTACAGGCACGTTATAAATGACACATCATATCATATCATATATCATTGTCATGCCTTTCCAAGGAGTTGGAGGAGAGCAAAGCAGAGTTTGCATTTCTGCTTTGCTTTTTTTCCTACGTCTTAGAAGAGTGCTCAGTTTTATGCATAAGTAACCTTTTTTTTTAAAAAAGGGGCGTAAAAACCAAAAAATTCCTATTGAATATGCCTCTAGTTTACACCTGATAAATAGCAGTCAGATTCCATAGGAATGCAGCATAAAACACTGCCTGAAAAGCATAATTTGCAGGTGCCGTTTTGTTTTTCACTGAGCGGAAAGGTAAAGTGAGGAGTAAAGGCGATGTCTTCGCTTGATTTACTCTTCACGATTACACTCTGCTTCGTGAGTGATAAAAATTGCATGCAAGGGACCCGAGAGCACGTAAGGGCGATCGGAGTGTCAGCCCGTCATTAATCAGTGTTGAGAGGTTATCAACCTATAGTACTAAAGGGTGCACCGGAAACTTTCATTAAAACCAATGTAGGTCTGTTTTCAGTTTGGGCTATTAGGTGGCAGAGCCACCTATAAGACAAGACTATTACATTAGAGTGAAGTTAGGGAGATATGGGACATGAGGATGGACACAAAGCTTGAAGGTGTCATTTGACCACTGATTGACTGCCCATGGCTGCGCTAATCCCTGAGGCCATTCCCAGCCAGTTCCTGCCCCTCCCCTCCCAAAACACCTCCTCATGGGAACTCTTTAAGTTTGCTTTACTCAAGCCTTACCATCAAACTTTGCACTCAAAGTGCCTGCCAGTGTTTTTCCAAAGCAGTTTTCTGAGAGTTAATGACTTAATTGGAACTTTAAAAACGCTACCGGTGTAAAATAAATGTCTTAACTAGGTCTGACGTCAGCCGCTGCATTTATAAGCACTGTGCGTGTCCTTGATATGATATGATATGATATGATAGGTTATTTATAACGCACTTAATACCCAAAGGTTTCTAAGCGCGGATCTGGGGATCGAACCTGTGGTGCTCCGTGTCGTTTAGCTTCCAAGACGAGCACATTGCCCCTGAGCTATCCTCCCGAGACCATCAATGAAGTCCTGTTAAAAATAAGCATTGGTAAAGCCAACAGTTTTGGCTTGTGTATAAGTATTAGGCCTTTGCTAGGCACTGCTATTAGATGCCAGATACTCGCACCATTTTGCAAATGCTACCATCAATGGACAGTTAATACCACTGTGGCGGTGCCTGGCAAATGCCTTTCCCATGCCTATCCAAAAGCCCAAGTTATTGGCATTGCCAATGCTTGTTAATCATTTTTCCCGGGTTCATCTTTCTTTTGAAAGTCTTGTTGAGCATTCTAGGCTGGACCTCCTTGGAAGCTATTAAAATGTCTTGGGCCTTGACACATACAATGGGGTTATCCCTCCATCTATAATTACCGCAATCATTAACATTATTGTGGTTGAGAGTGCAGGGGCACATAAAATCATCTTTCTGAGCTGCTGACTGCATGTAAGTTTCAAAATCCATTCCTCATAAAACACAAAGGGCCTCATTACACGGTAGGCGGTAAGGGTTTACCGGTACCGGTATTTTACAGGTACCGGTAAACCCTTAACGCCTTACTACGAGGTCACTTTGCGGGTTGGTGAATTTAACGCCTGCTTTTTGCAGGCGTTAAAAACCAACCCGCAAAGGGACCAGGGAGCTAATTACGGTACCGCAATTTGCGGCACCGTAATTAGCGCCTTCCCCATTCCCATAGAGCCCTATGGGGCAAAAATGGGAATGGGGAAGGGCAATGGGGGGAAGGGGAATTACCGCCCCGCCAACCTTGGAATAGGGCGGTAATTCCCCTTTCCACCAAGGCGGTGCCGGTATTTTACCGGTATGGACCAAGGTGCTAATAGCACCTTGGTCCACCGCCATCTGTGTAATGAGGCCCAAAGAGAAGAACGGCGCACGTGCGCAGATATCGGGCCGCATATCATAGAGCCTCGGGACTTGCTCAAGAATCCCACATAGTACACACGTCCATATACATTTCGGGAAAGAAGAATTGATTATGATTTTCTACATTCAAAATATGCTTCATAGCACAACATAATGTACTAACAACACACGAATGCAGGGGCGTTGCTAGGGGGGGGCTAAGGGGGCTATAGCCCCTGATCTTTTGGTTGCAGCCCCGGATAGAATCTCAGGAGCTACAGCCAAAAGACTAGCTAGCCCCCAGTCCCAACCGTTCCAACATCAGCTTAGCCCCGGGTCTTTTCCAGACCTAGCAACTCCCCTGCACGAAGGGCCGGTGTCTGCGGTTGCTTCCGCTGTATTGCTTCTTATTTGTGCTCTGCATCATGTGTTGTACTGCCAATCTACCTTTCTCGTTGCTTGGCCTCGGTTCACCGCTTTTACTAATTTAGCAAATGGTTTGTTTGTTTTGTGCGTGCAATATCCATGGCAACTAGGATACATACAGAGTTTTGCATTGCCAAGTTCTACGATAGCAATTAAAATGCACTGTTTTCATAATCAGAACATGCTATTTTAGCTGACAGAAGGGCGGCCATTCTTCTGCTCCTGATAATGAGAAGTGGTGCTTCTACACAGGCAATTAGAATACAGCTTCCTGGTTGTTATGTCCCGTTGGGACTGGTGAGCCTGGGGGCATGGATGCGTTCCCCGGGCCACAAACAAAGACCTGGACACAGGTGCTGCGTTCGATGGTCCCCCTCGTGCATTGCCTTACGTGCCGAGATGGGCCGTTTTCATTCAGTCGGCGTAATGACGGAACACGTCATTCATGCCTTAAAGGGATCATGTGACACGGCTCTTTTTCATAACAAACAATTGCTTAACAAACATAAACTTAACATGTGCATAAGTGCATTTTAAACCAAAAACAGAATACGTTAAATCAGGTTGAATCCCTCGGACAACACCCCCTACCGTCAGTCATCTACTATATAGTCTTCCAGGTATGCCCGCCAGCATCTGGACTCTCGAGAAGGATACCTCTGCTGGACCTCCTGCTCTTGGGTTGCTGTTTACTGTCCCTCAGGGTTATTGTTCTCACTTACAGTCTGTCTCTCTGTCAGGCAACACTGGCTATCATCTTCTTCTTTCTCTCATCTCCAGCCTCAGCATCTGTCCATCCTCCCTTCCACTGACACTTCGTTCCACTCGCAGGAGAGCCTGTCAGTTTCGGACAAAAAACAGGAGTTCTGGGTAATCGTACATTGTCCATCTGACACCGTCACCATGGACCCCCTTGACATCCACCACATAGAGTGGCCCGGGGTTCGTATGTAAGGGACATTTTCCCTCTGGGATAATGAGGTCACACCAACACTGCATCTCCTAGCACCAACTTGTAATCTTGGAGGTCTCTCGGGCTGTTTCACATTCAATTGCTTTCTCCTGTGCACTTGCACGTCCTCATTGTCAATAACTCCTGAAGCTCTCGCCTCATAATCCAGGATGAACCCGTGGGGGCATCTCTAAAACAGGGCTTCGGCCGGAGCCATGCCCATGGAGCAATGGGGCATCATACGATACTCTGCAAGGAACTGGTAAAGCACCTTTTTCTTGCACGTACTTTGACGATGTGCTATCCAGATGACCTTGTTCAATGTGCGCATGAACCTTTTGGCCTCCCCATTTTCTCTGGGTCACACTGGGGTGATCTTCCTGTGGCGCACCCCATGGTCCTGTAAGAATTCTGAGTAACCTGCACTTAGAAATGGAGGGCCATTATCCAAGCACACAACTCTTGGTAGACTGTGGGTGGCAAAGATCTTCTCTATCACAGATACCACATCATGGAGTGTAGTCGATGCAATAAATCCAATTCTGGATATCAAGACCATGGTTTCACTATTACCATGAAATGGGAGTCCCGGTTGGTGGGCCCAAAATCCATATCCACACATTCACACACCACCGTTTCGCTTCTGTCCATGCATTGAATGCGTGGTTCATTGTGCTTCTGGGCGGCCACCTGGTACCACACACATGCTTTCACAAAATGTTCCACTTTCTCTTCCAGGGCGGAAACCAGAGCTTCAGTCACAACCAACCCTTTGTTTTGGCAGCACCCTGATGACCTTGATGTGCCAGTTTGATGACCCTTTGCACCAAGGAGGTGGGGAACACCATTCTTGATCCACACAACAGAAGACCCCCTTCGGTAACTTGAGCTTACCTTTTACACACCATAACAGTTCCAGCATTGTCCTGGCATTATATGTACGTTTTCTGAAGTTAGTCTGCACCCCGCTCCACTCATCCTGGGTCACTGCGCTACATAGAATGTTGAAGCGTTCATCCTTTCCCGACTCGGCCCTTAGCTCTTTCACTGCCATCGAGTTTGGCACGACCCCCTCCATGACCAGCCTGACAAAGTCTTCCATCTTTTCTTTGTCGCTGTAGGAGCTGTTGTGCCTCCCACCGGGTGCCTCGAAAGATAGTGAACAGCGTTATCCTTTCTTGGTCGATAAGCTAGAGTTACATTATATTCTTGAAGCACTATCTGGGCAGGGGGTTTTGATGACGATCCCACCATGATGGGAATAAGGGGTTTGTGGTCAGTCATCACCTGGACTACAGGAGATAGTGGCACCACGCCCATAGCACAGCCAGTGCCTCACGCTCGAATTGAGAGTCATGCTGTTCAGGTACTGACAGTGCTTTACTGGCATATGCAACCGGCCGGACTTCCCCTTTTTGATTGCATTGGGTGAGGATGGTCCCCAGACCAAGTGGGCTGGCATCCACTATTATTTTGTTGCTTAAACTGGGATCAAAAACCAAGGTACTCTCAGCCATCAGGGCCACACTGATGTCCTCAAAAGACCTCTGCTTCCGAGGTGTCCACTGCCACGAAGACTCCTTTCTTGTGAGATTTTTGAGGGGCTCTGAGATAGCTGCAAGGTCCTTGATAAATCAGCCACAATACGTGACCATGCCCAGAAAACTCCAGATTTTGGACACATTTTCAGGTGCCTTGGCCTCACGGATGACCCTCACATTCGCAGGGTCTACCGATATGCCACCCTCCTGAAAGATGAAGCCAAACAACTATACCCTTCGCTCAGGAACTCACATTTATCTTCATGGAGTTTCAAACCGAGTGAACAAATCCTCTAAAAGACCTCCTCGAGATGTTCTAGGTGCTCAGTTTACGAACTGGCAAACACAAAGAAGTCATTGCTGATGTTAAGCGCCCCATGAAGGCAGGCCAGTGCACCATGGATTGCATTTTAGAACACCTCTGCAGCCGAAGATATCCCAAATTGTATTCTCTTGTTCCTGTAGAGGACTTTATGGGTTGTAAAATTTGTGATGTATCGAGAATCTTGGTGCAGAGCAAGCTGATGGTAGCCTGCCCTGATATAAAATTTTGAAAAAAATGTTGCACAATGTGAAGGTCAGCCACGATATCATTGATGGTGGGTGTAATATGGCAGTCCCTTTTTATCACCTTGTTAGGGAGGTGCATATCAACACAGATCCTGGCTTACTCTGGCTGTTTTGATTTGTGAGCTATAACAATCTGAGAGAACCACGGGGTGGGCCCATTCACGGGTTCAATTATGTCCAGTTGCATGAGTTATTTAAGTTCTTGTTCCACCTTGTCCCTCAGATGGAATGGCATCCTTCTGTGTTTGAGTGCCACTGGTTGTACTTTCTCATCGATGTGGAGTCATAGGGGCTGCCCCTTCATTTTCCCCGATTCCAGTGAAGACATCTTTGGACCTTTCTACTAATGACTGCACATCCTCGACGTATATACCAAATGCAAACTAGACAAGTTTTAGCACTTCTGCCGCTGTTGCACCCCAGCAAGGTTTGTTTGCTGACTTTAGACACAAAGAACCAAGCTTTAATCATCTCCTCCTCATGCTGAACTGATGCCAGAAACACGGCTTCCAGGGGTACCGGTGACTTACCCCGAGCATATAGATTTACATGCAGGTTTGACAAAGTGGCAGAGGGTGGTACTGTGTACCCGCCATAACATTTATCAACGTTGAAAATGTTCACCACACTCATTGTTTCATGCTTTGTTTTACTTTCAATGTTCAGCACAGTTGATATTAAAAACACATCTTCCTCATCCTCTTCACATGCCAGGTGTTCACCTTCACTCTCTGCCAGTTCGACATTTGCCACCTGTTGAGTCTGCTTCTGGAATGGCAGCCTGGGGCATTCCTTCCCCCTCGAGTGAGTGGCTAGTGCCAAAGCTCTGCAGACAGGTGAAAAATGATTTGGGATGCCACACCGTCTTCATGTGTGTCCTTTGGCTGGGCAATCAGCCCCATGTGGCAAATCATAACCACATTATGGGCATGCGGAACTCAGTCCAGGCTGAGTTTCCTTCTTTTGCCAGCCTGTATTCTTACCGCTCTTCCTGCAGGCTGTTTGTTCACCACACATAATTCTTCTAGCTTTATCGATTTGAGAGCTGCAGCCATTTTGGATGCCCTCATGTCCGCCAGTATGTGCAAACGGCCAAGCTCTAAGATGCAAATCAGAGTAATGCCTGGCTCTCTTAGGCGTTGCTGCCTCATTATGACCGACAGGCAACCCTGTATGAGTTTCTTCCTCACCTCTTCATCTTCATTGGCCCATGCACAAGTGGACACCATTTGGTGCAGCTGCCCATGAAAATCGTCAAGGCTCTCACTGGCCTTTTGCGTTGCTGATCTCATCACAAATCTCTCATAATCAATGTTCACAATTGGGGCAAAATATTCATTCAATGCTGTGATAGCGGCCACATACTGGTTGTCAACTGGTCTCAGTGTTTTAAATATCTTGTGAACTGTGGATTTCTTGGCTCGATCATCCAGCACCCCATTGGCATCAAAATACATTTCGAGCCTCTCTAGCCAGAGACTTCACCTTGGGTCCAGGTTTGCAAGGGAGCCCTCAATATCAAAATCAGTCAGGGAGACCACGGATCCTTGTTGGCAAGGAATTCGTCCTGCAGCGGGTGCTCTTGCCTTATTGCCTGGCATGATGAGAACCACCAGCGCAGCCCTAGAGTCCTGACACTAGTGAGTCCTCTGCACCCACAGACTGGAAATGGTGAGCGATCCTGGTGGGGCTCTAGTACTAAAGGCCGAAACACGGTGTCCCACGCTGCTGTGACACACTGGCTCCCCAGCAGAAAGTCAAAACAAAAGTCAGGGTGCACAAGCACTCTCAGGAGAGGCACAACCCTATTCAGGCACACATATCCAGCTAGATGCTCACTGTGGCATAGCTGGAGAGAATCCCCCTCCTCCAGGGCACACAAGCACTCTCCTGGGAGAGCCACAACCCAGTTCAGCCACAGATGATGGGAAGGCCTCATCAACTACACACCATATCCCACGTGGAAACAAATTCACCACAGCCATTGATTGAAGAAAATGACAGTTCACAGTCTTTTGATAGTTGTAATATCATCTCCACAAGGGAGATTCCAAAAATTGGGTGCTGCGCCGCGTTGGAAACAGAGAAAAATACAGCCACGTGCCAGCAGGGGAGCCCGCTGTGGTGCTGCCCCTTTAAGGGTTCGGCATGCGGCGGAGTGACGTTGCACTCTGTCGCATGCCTTTAACCCCTTAAGTGCCAAGGGCGATTACCTCCCCGTTGCCAAAGGCGAGATACATCATCCTTGGCACTTAAGGGGTTAATGAAGCATTGGATGGCGAAAGACCAAAATCACCAAAAAAGTCCTTGAGACTGGGGGGGGCCCATGGCAGTTAAAAGGTTAAATAAAGGGGGCATGCTTGCGTCACCAGTGCGCCCGGAGAGCCAGAGCCTGACAAGACGTCTCTGTGTGAGTTCTTGACCAGCGGGGCTGGGGGGCTCTCGGACTATCGCGAGGGGTATGGAACGCCCCACAACAGTGGCGAGAAGGCCGGTAGCACACCTGGACCTGGTGGTGATGATACTTTGAATTTTTGTAATCGAACGAGGGACGGAATCCTCTCATTCCACACCTGGGGGAAGGTGCGGCCCACGTGGTGGTGGCCATTTTGGCTTCAGGGCACGGGATGTTTGGGACACTCCGGAGGGGCCCACGAATGCCATCCAATCTTAATTTTTGGAAAATCGAATAGCAGACAGCTATTCCTAAATGGAAATTTGGTAATTTTTCAATTTTTGAGGTAGATATAGTCTAGTGAAGGTGAGGTACTGAGGGGATACTGGTTATTCTATGCATGTCCCCTAGACCTCCATTCCTGTATAATCTGAGAGGGGTGCACGTGCGCTTGCCACATGAGTGATCCAGCTAACCAGGATGGAGGGCAGCCAGCAGCCCCCACCTCCACTTCCAGCCATGGCCCAGATGAGGCCCCCAGCAGCCCTTCAATACATCCCCGAGTTTGATGTGTCAGGCCCTCCATCCAGCCTTGGGCCCAGGTGGAGACAATGGGTTAATTGACTGGACATGTATTTTCGTGCAACAATGGAAACCAACAATGACAGTAAGCTGGCCACGTTGCTGTACACCGCAGGGCCTGCGGTACATAACATTTTTGTTTCCCTCCAGCCAGCAGGTGGTTCCTATGGTGCAGCAAAGACTGCTCTCCACAATTACTTCCTCCCCCTGGCCAATGCTGCCTATGAGCGTTTTGTCTGCTTTTGTCTGCTATCCACCCGCCAGAAGGAAGATGAGACGCTGGACACTTTTTATGGCCTTCTCAGGAGGTTATTGGTGGTATGTGCATGGGACAACCCTGACGACATGGTTAGACACCAGCTCATCCAAGGGTGTTCCTCATGGAAGCTACGGAGGCAGTTGCTTAGAGAACCTGGGATCACCTTTCCCTGCATCCTAGAGCTGGGCCGCTGCCAGGAAATATCAGAGGTAAGGGCATCAAGAATGGAAGTGGGTGCACATCCTGTCAAGTTGGAGGAGGTCTGCGCAGTGGGGCATGGTGGCAGGGGTGCCAGGAGGCCGGCTGGCAACTTCCCCGACACGGCGAAAAGCCCAGCAGCCGGAAGAACATGTGGGCAGTGCAGCCTGGCAGACCACTATGCCTGGGTGTGCACAGCGTCCCTGCCAGTGATGGTGCCTAGAGGCCCACTGTGGTCTGGGTTCTTTAGACAATCTTGCCCTCCCAATGTCGCCCCAGTGGACCAAGGGGACGAGGGTGCACAACCCGACAAAGAGGAGGAGGAGGAAGAGGAGAATATCTTCTTTGTGTCGAGCATAGAGTCCCTCAAGTCCAAGAGCCAAAGACAACCAAGGTGCTTCGTGGCAGTCAATGACACCCCCGTTCTGGTGGACTTAGGGGCATCGGTCAATGTGATGGCCAGAGAGCACTATGATGCCATGAACTGGCCCCCTCAAACTCTCTGCCCCTAAGGCTCGAATCTTCACCTTCGGGGGCTCACATACAATTCCCCTGGACGGTGCGTTTGTAGCTCCGATGGGGCATCGGGCTCAAAAATTAAAGCCCGGTTCTACGTGACGCCCGTCAGCACCAACACACTGCTGAGCTGTACGGCGGCTGAAGACCTGGGACTTGTAAGCTTTGCGTACTCTGTGTACATGGAGGACATACAGACTTTACTGGACAAGTATGCTAAATTGTTCCAAGGGATTGGACGTATGACCGGCGACCCAGTGAGACTGCACATCGAAAAGTCGGTGCAGCCCATTGCCCTCAAACACCGCAGGGTGCCGTTCCACCTGAGAGACAAGGAGCTGGACAACCTGGTGAACCTCAATATCATCGAGAAGGTGGATGGTCCGACGCCCTCAGTGTCTCCCATTGTGGTTGCCAGAAAACCCAAGCAACCTGACTCAGTGAGGATTTGTGTGGATATGAGACTACCCAACAAGGCGATCCGGAGAGAGCAACATCTCACACCTACAATAGAGGACATCATTACAGGGCTGCAGGGGGCTCGCTTCTTCTCGAAGCTTGATCTCAGGGCAGGATACCATCAGGTCCTCTTGCATCCAGAGTCTAGATACATCACAACTTTCACGCCTCACCGGGGCTGTACCGGTATAAGAGATCTAGCTTCGGGGTGTCCTCCGCGGCTGAGGTATTTCAAAACATTATCAGGGGTACACTGGTGGACATGGAGGGCGTGCTAAACACCAGCAACAACATTATTGTATTCGCCAGATCTGAAGTGGACCACCTGCACAAACTGGCTAAGATATTGGAACGGCTGCAGTCTTTGGGCCTAATGCTCCATAGGGAGAAATGTGAATTTCTGAAGACAAACATCGAGTTCTTCGGCTTCATATTTAAAGATGTTGGAGTGTCTCCCAATCCCCGCAAGGTAAAGGACATTAAGGATGCACGACCGCCTGAAAATGTGTCCGAAGTCAGAAGCTTCTTGGTCATGGTAACCTACTGTGGCCACTTTATCAAAAACTTGGCATCCAGGTCCAAGCCCCTACGGGCCCTCACCAAGAAGGAGACCATGTGGCAGTGGTGACCACTGGAACAAGCATCCTTCGAGGACATTAAGAGTGCCCTAATGGTGGAAGACACAATGGCATTCTTTGACCCCGCCCTCCTGTCTGAGATAAGCGTGGACGCCAGCCCTTTTGGCATGGGGACCATCCTGACACAGGTTGGGCCTGATTCCAGTGTCCGCCCGGTGGCCTATGCAAGCAAGGCCCTGTCTGAGACTGAACAGCGCTATTCTCAGATAGAACGGGAGGCCCTGGCAGTCCTGTGGTGGTGCAGGCACTTCCGGCTGTACATTCTAGGTGGGCCAGTGACAGTGATTACCGACCACAAGCCCCTGCTCCCAATCTTGGCCAGATCCTCTTCCAAACCACCGGTGAGGATCGAAAAGGTGGATGCTGGCGCTTCTGGAGTACGGGGTATCGCTGGTCTACCGGCCTGGCTCCAACAAGGTGGCGACTATCTGTCTCGCCATCCAAGGGGACACACCTATGGCGAGATGGATGCCTGTGCAGAAGAGGTCGATGATCACGTTCAGCTGGTGGTCGAGGCGGCAACCCCAAATGCCCTGCCACTGGAGGAACTGGAGGTAGCGGCTGCACAAGATGAGCGCTTTCGCATCCTCAGAGCGGCTATGCAGCAAGGGTCTTAGAGGAGCGTGCTGGAGTCGTTGGCAGGTAGCACGCAGGAAGCGAAAGTGGTGCTCCAGAAGCTGTGGAAGGTGCGAGAAAAGCTGTCATTCTCAGCACAAGGGCTGCTGTTGCGAGGAGATCGGATTGTGGTCCCGCAGGCAAAAGATCAAGAGGTGATTGCCCTGGCCCATCAGGGCCTCCAGGGGGCCACCAAGACCAAAGCCTGCCTACGCCTCAAGGTATGGTTCCCTGATCTCAAGCAACGGGTTGACGAGTATGTAGCCTCATGTGTGTGGTGCCAGGCAGTTTCTGCCGCACAGAGGGAGGCCGCCATCGAAGCAATGCCCCATGGAACGCATCTCTGGGAGGTTGTCCATGCGGACTTTGGTTCCACCTCACAGGTAACTCACTTCCTGGTGGTGGTGGATTAGTACTCCAGGTACTCGGAGGTAGAATGTATCCAATCGGTGGCCTTCGAACATGTGGTGGTGGCGATGGAGAAAGTGTTTGCTGCTCATGGACTGCCCACAATTCTGTGCTCGGACAACGGGGCCCCATTCCAAAGTGAGTGATTCAGGGCCCTAATGGATGACTGTGGAGTGCAACATTGGAAGGTCACCCTGCTCTGGCCGAGGGCTAACGGGGAGGTGGAGAGACTAATACGCACTTTGAATAAAGTGTTCCGGATTGCACAAGGGCAAGGGTAGTGTTTGGAGAGGGCTCTGTATCAATTCCTGCGGGTCTATCAGACCACCCCACACACATCTACGGCAGTGGCCCCGGCGGAAGCCCTGTTCAATCGGTGCCCAAGGGGGCTGCTGCCTGAGATCGGTGAGAAGGAGCCGGGTGTTACGCTCACCTGACTCCCACGGAGGCGCTGGCCTGGTTCGCGCTGCTGTGACCTCTTCTAAGGTGATGCGCAGGGTTCGGAAGACGGACTGGACCGGGCCCCCAAATCTGGCTTGTCTGGCTCGCAGAAGTATCCTTCTGTAGGCGAAAATAGGGGATTAACTGTCTGCGGGGTAATGCAATCGGCCTCCCACTTTCCCCTCTCACCCTCCTCGAAACCCTTCTGTGATTCCTCGTAGCGTCTCACCTTAGGGTCTGGAAGGACGAGCTCTCCATCCTGCTTCTGATGCAGGGGCGCGTTGGTATCCAGTTACTTCACTGGATTTTCGGATTGGTGAGAACCAAACTTGCTTGGCTTCCAGGTAAGTTTTTTGATAAGAGGTTCCCCTTGTGTCCATGCATTAATATACTAATGCTAGTGTCTTTTTCCCCATAGGGGCCGGGGTACGGAATGCCGGGGAACAGGCACCGACCCGAGATGAGAGGTGAAATCCTTGTAGAAATCAGGTAAGTCTTTAATGAGCGTTTTTTGGTAATGTCTTTTCATTTGCTCATTAATGCTGATGTCTCTTTTTCCCCTTAGGGGCCGGGGTCCGGAAATGCCAGGATGCGGCGCGGACCCGAAATGAAGAGGGAATGAATCAACAGGTAAGTCTTAACATGGAGATTTAGCTTTCCTTATTCCCTTCTCTCTCTCACCTTTTGTTCTGGTCTTTTTCTCCCTAGGTGCAGGGGCATGACTGCGAATCCGGATGATCGCTGCTGAACATGGAGGCGCCCTGTAAAGGTGAGTGGAATGCGGCACTGCATCGATCGACGCGATGAGCTTTTAAATAAAAGTCTTCCTTTTCAGGATTGTCGGCGAGATGTCTCCGGGATGCGGATTTAGCAGGTAAGGACTTTTCCTTCTTCTGTTCTCTTCTTCTCTTCCTTTGCAGGTGATCCAGGATGCTGGCAGGCGTGGCAGAAGTCAGGATGCAGGAGCAGACACGGTGAGCGTCCAGCTGCTAGATGCAGAACAACGCGAAGCACGTGTGGCTGTTCGGGTGGGGTTTAAATAGTCTTGGAAGAAGTTCCAGGTATGTATCCTTCCTCCAATCAGGTATGTATCCTTCCCCGCCCACGCCCGGATGGTAAATTAGTCCCACAGGTAAAGTAGTTCCTTTCAGGCCTCAAGGAGGCCGGGATCCTGCAGCATGGTCTGCATCAGGTAAGTGCACCCAAGCACTCCCATAATGAGCCTGGAGCCTATGGCGCCAGGACTGATGTCTTATATGAGCCTGACGCCATAGGCGCCAGGACACTGTCCAAAGGGCCCCTATATGGGGTTGCTGGGTCCTTCCTTGGGGGCTGGATGTCCGCTTTCGGGGACGCAGGGCTTGAACCGGCTCCCCGGGAGCGGGCATCATGACAGCACTCCCCCCAAGGCCCCTCCCAAGGTTGTTCCCTCCGGGGGTTTTGGTTTGTCTGGGAAGAGTCGGTGGAATTTCCTGACTAATCGAGGTGCATGCACATGGTCGCTGGGTTCCCACAACCTCTGCTGAGGTCCGTACCCCTTCCAATCAATTAGGTAGAACAGTTTTGACCTAAACATTTTTGAGTCTAAAATGTTCTTCACTTCGAATTCGGGCTCCCCATCTATTAGAATAGGTTCTGGAGGTTTGAGTAGTCGGGTTCCGGGTACCACTGGTTTCAGAAGTGACACATGAAAAACAGGGTGAATTTGCATACTAGCTGGTAAATCAGGTTTAACAGCCACTGGGTTAATTATTGCCGTAATAGAATAAGGTCCCAGATATTTTGGGTTAAAAGTTCGAGGCCCTTTGAGTGGTAAATGTCTGGTAGCTAACCACACTTGATCCCCAATCTGATACGGAGGTGCTTCACTCCGATGTAGATCAGCATTCTCCTTGTATTTCCTCTTGGCTTGTTGTAAATGCGTAGTTGCATCTTTGAAGGCTTGGGTAATTGTAGAATGGAGATGTTCTACTGCAGGCATTCCGAGGTTCTGAGGTGAGTCAAGGTTTGAGGTTCGAGGGTGATGCCCAAACAAAGTATAAAAAGGACTGTGGCCAGTTCCAGAGTGTACCGAATTATTATATGAGTATTCGGCTATTCAAAGAATGTCTTTCCAGTTTCTTTTAGATTGCTGTAACATACACCGTAAGTACTGCTCAAGGGTCTGATTTGTCCTCTCGGTCTGACCATCGGTCTGAGGGTGGTGACTGGTCGATAATCTTACGTCGATCTGCGCCATTTGACAACATTTGCGCCAGAAGTGGGAAATGAATTGGCTTCTCCGGTCAGAGATTAGTATAGATGGGAATCCATGTAGCCGAACAATATTTTCGAGGAATTCTTTGGCTAGGACAGATGCTGAAGGTAAACCTTTCAAAGGAATAAAGTGGGCCATTTTGGAAAACAAATCCACAATTACCAGAATAGTATTGTACCCCGAACAAGGAGGCAGGTCCGTAATAAAATCCATTGATAGGGTGTGCCAGGGTGCTGGCGGTATGTCTAGAGGTTGAAGGAGACCGGCTGGTCTTTTCTTTTGACTTTTATTTTGGGCGCAAACACCACAGGACATCACAAAAGATTTAACATCTTTTTGCCAAGAGGGCCACCAAAATTGTCGTTTCACCTTTTCCTCTGTCTTGGCAATACCGGGGTGTACCTCTATTAATGTATCATGATAACCGGAAATAACTAGTTCGTGTAATTCCTTATGTGGCAGGAATAAGCGTCCTTGGAAATAAGGTAAACCATTATCTATGGTAAAGTCTGATCCCTTTTGTATCCATTCCTGTAAGGTTGTAGGGTCCAGGAGTTGTTTCACTCTGGCTTGAATGTCTTCAAGCGTCTGTAACAAAGTCATGCCTAGAATCCTCTGTTCGGGAATTATTGGTACTGGTTCTGAGTTTGTATCAGATTCTCCCATTCCAATTCGGGATAAGGCGTCTGCTTTGCCATTCTTGCAGCCAGGTCGATAGGTAATCACGAAATCAAATTCAGCGAAAAACAAAGCCCATCGGAGCTGCCGTGATGACTGAGCCTTGGCGGTTTTCAAATACTGTAAATTCCGGTGATCAGTGATCACTGTGATGGTATGTCGAGCGCCAAGCAGATAATGCCGCCAGGCTTTAAAAGCGGACTTAATGGCTAACAGTTCTTTGTCCGTGATTGCATAATTAACCTCGGGTGCCGAGAATTTTCTGGACCAAAATGCTACGGGATGCAGTTGGTTGGTTTCGGGATCTCTTTGGGACAGGACAGCTCCCATGGCTAGGCTGGATGCGTCAGTCTCGACAACATAAGGGAGATCTGGACGCGGGTGTTTCAATATAGGTGCGGAGGTAAACTTAACTTTTAAATCCTAAAAGGCCTGCTCGGCTTCTTCAGACCATTCAAAATGTTTATTTTTCCTCAAGAGTGCAGTAATGGGTTGTACCACGCGTGAAAATTCCGGGATAAACCTGCGATAGAAATTGGCAAAGCCGAGCATGCTTTGAACCCCTTTTACAGAGCTAGGTGATGGCCATTTGAGGATGGCATCCACTTTTCTTGAGTCCATTCGGACTCCTTTGGGTGTCAGGATGAAACCTAGAAACTCGACTTCTGTGGTATGGAAAACACATTTCTCCAATTTAGCAAATAGTTTGTGTTGGCACAGTTTTTCAAGTACTACCCTGACATGTTTTCTGTGATCAGATTCCGAAGAGGAGTACACCAGAATGTCATCGATATATACGACAACACAAACATCGATGAGTTCCCGAAGGACATCATTCATGAAGTATTGGAAGGCAGCCGGCGCGTTACACAATCCGAAAGGCATCACCTGGTACTCGAGTAATCCGTATTTAGTACGGAAGGCAGTTTTCCATTCGTCGCCTTCTTTAACTCGTACCAGATGATAAGCCCCCCGGAGATCTAACTTGGTGTATATGCAAGCGTCCTTCACCTGGTCAAGGAGTTCAGGGATCAGAGGCAGAGGATAACGGTTTTTAACTGTTATCTGGTTCAATGCGCGGTAATCGATACAAGTTCTAAGGTCGCCTTTTTTTTTGGGCACGAAGAACAAAGCCGAGGATGCCGGGGACTTTGACGGGCGAATAAAACCATTAGCTAGGTATTGATCCAAATATTGTCTCAAATGCAGATTCTCAGGTTCGGTAAGGGCATAAATCCTGCTACAAGGGGGTTGTGCACCGGGCACCAGATCGATTTGGCAATCGTACGATCTGTGAGGAGGTAACGTATTGGCCTGTTCCTTTTGGAAGACGTCCTGAAAGTCTTGGTATTCCGGAGGTAGTTGCATGGAGGCAGAGGTTACAGATGCTAGATTAATGTTCAGGTTTTCTGGGTAGCAGGTTTGTGTACAATCCGGGAAGGTTATTCTCTTAGCTCGCCAATCAATTCGAGGATTATGTGTCTCTAACCAAGGGATTCCAAGAATAACCTGAAACTGTGGAGCCTTGATTACATCAAACACAACACCCTCCCGATGGCCGTCGGGACCAATAAGAGTCACCTCAGTAGTGGAATGTGTTACCGGTCCAGAGGCAATTTCAGTTCCATTGACTGTGGTGATGACATCTTTGCTGGTTATAGGACGGAGAGGGAGGTTAATCCTAGAGACCAATTCACGATCCACATAGTTTCCAATAGACCCACTATCGATGTATGCCTTTATTGCATGCAACCGCTTAGGCTGTTCTGGATCTACGAGAACCATTGGCACAATGAAATGCGAGGTCTGAGAATTAGTTTTCAAGCTCGGCAAGCGGACCCCTACACTTGTCGGGCGGAGTCGTTTCCCGAAACAGAGTCTTCATGGTTTTTATCAGCGGCCCCTACCGCCTTTCGGGGCGGTTTTGCCGGGCAATCTCGTAGAAAGTGTCCAGAATTCCCACAATAAAGACATAATTTTAACTGCCGCCTCCTTTCATGTTCCTTTTCAGTTAAGGGTCCTTTAACCCCTCCAATTTGCATAGGCTCCGAGACATCAACTCCCTTGGGATTAGCATGGGTCTTGACCAACACCCGGGTCTCAAACCTGGACCGATCTGCTTTTCTGTTTTGAAGTCTGTGATCCAATTGGACCACTAAGTCTATATACTCTGTGCATTCTTGGGGCGGATTTACAACTTGGGCCAAGACATCTTTAAGTTCTCTGCGAAGGCCTTGATAAAACAACGTGACTCTTTTATCCTCTGGCCATCCGTTTCCACAATTAGTCTATTAAAGGTTGCAATATAGGATAGGAGGTCCTGATTGCCCTGTCGCAGGGATAGAAGTTCGTCATCCAGAGCCTGCCCCTGAGAGTGTCGAGCAAATAACCTTTCCATGCTTGCTTGAAACCTTTGAAAATCACGGAGAATCGGGTCATCTTGAGTAACCAGTGGAACTGACCAATCGGCAGCGCAGCCGCTGAGATATGACAGTACAAAGGCTACCCTGGTCTGATCATTAGGGAAGGCCCCAGGTCTGCATAGGAAGTGCAAACGACACTGATTCATGAATACGGCGAATCGTTTGGGGTCCCCAGCAAAGCGTTCGGGTGGGGCCAGCGGCATGTTTCCAGGTAGATTAATCTGCACAGGGTTACTGGAAACCACAGGAGCGGGGTTCCCTCCGGAACCGGGTAGAGGAGTTTGCCCAGCTTGACCTTGCAAAAGCTGTCTGGCCAGGTCATCAGTTCTTTCCTTTGATATTATTAATTCCCTCCTGAGGGCATTAGTCTCTTGACGAGCGGCATGTACTTCGGCCCGTACTTCCCCCAGTAATTGGGCCAACTGATCAGTCTCAGAACTTTCCATAGCGCCTGGGTGGGAATTTGTAGGAAGGCTTCGCATTCTGTTACGCTCACCTGACTCCCACGGAGGCGCTGGCCTGGTTCGCGCTGCTGTGACCTCTTCTAAGGTGATGCGCAGGGTTCGGAAGACGGACTGGACCGGGCCCCCAAATCTGGCTTGTCTGGCTCTCAGAAGTATCCTTCTGTAGGCGAAAATAGGGGATTAACTGTCTGTGGGGTAATGCAATCGGCCTCCCACTTTCCCCTCTCACCCTCCTCGAAACCCTTCTGTGATTCCTCGTAGCGTCTCACCTTAGGGTCTGGAAGGACGAGCTCTCCATCCTGCTTCTGATGCAGGGGCGCGTTGGTATCCAGTTACTTCACTGGATTTTCGGATTGGTGAGAACCAAACTTGCTTGGCGTCCAGGTACGTTTTTTGATAAGAGGTTCCCCTTGTGCCCATGCATTAATGTACTAATGCTAGTGTCTTTTTCCCCATAGGGGCCGGGGAACAGGCACCGACCCGAGATGAGAGGTGAAATCCTTGTAGAAATCAGGTAAGTCTTTAATGAGCGTTTTTTGGTAATGTCTTTTCATTCGCTCATTAATGCTGATGTCTCTTTTTCCCCTTAGGGGCCGGGGTCCGGAAATGCCAGGATGCGGCGCGGACCCGAAATGAAGAGGGAATGAATCAACAGGTAAGTCTTAACATGGAGATTTAGCTTTCCTTATTCCCTTCTCTCTTTCACCTTTTGTTCTGGTCTTTTCCTCCCTAGGCGCTGGGGTTTGACTGCGAATCCGGATGATCGCTGCTGAACATGGAGGCGCCCTGTAAAGGTGAGTGGAATGCGGCGCTGCAGCGATTGACGCGATGAGCCTTTAAATAAAAGTCTTCCTTTTCAGGATTGTCGGCGAGATGTCTCCGGGATGCGGATTTAGCAGGTAAGGACTTTTCCTTCTTCTGTTCTCTTCTTCTCTTCCTTTGCAGGTGATCCAGGATGCTGGCAGGCGTGGCAGAAGTCAGGATGCAGGAGCAGACACGGTGAGCGTCCAGCTGCTAGATGCAGAACAACGCGAAGCACGTGTGGCTGTTCGGGTGGGGTTTAAATAGCCTTGGAAGAAGTTCCATGTATGTATCCTTCCTCCAATCAGGTATGTATCCTTCCCCGACCACGCCCGGATGGTAAATTAGTCCCACAGGTAAAGTAGTTCCTTTCAGGCCTCAAGGAGGCCGGGATCCTGCAGCATGGTCTGCATCAGGTAAGTGCACCCAAGCACTCCCATAATGAGCCTGGCGCCTAGGGCGCCAGAACTGTGTCTTTTATGAGCCTGGTGTCATAGGCGCCAGGACACTGTCCAAAGGGCCCCTATATGGGGTTGCTGGGTCCTTCCTTGGGGACTGGATGTCCGCTTTCGGGGATGCAGGGCTTGAACCGGCTCCCCGGGAGCAGGCATCATGACACCGGGAGTCATCAACGACCAGCAGGTGGAGCAGGACCGATGACTGAGGATCAAGCAGGAGAATGTGAGGAGAGGCCTCCGACCTCAACAACTTGTGCCCGGGATGAGGTGCTAATCAGAAACAGGCACCCTCGTGGGAAGTTATCTCTGACATATGAACCTGAGCCGCTGGAAGTGATTGCGGTAAAAGTGTCTCAGATGGCCGGGCATCAGTCACGAGGAATGTCAGCTCCTTTAAGAAACTGAGGGAGCCCAGGACCGAGGCACCCCAAGAAGAGGACATTGTGGACATACCCGACGATGGTGGGGGTACCGGATCCCCCCTCTTTCTCCTGTCAGCGAGCCAGCTACCAGTGGAACTCCCCTCCCCGAGGCGAGCATGAGGTACCACCTGAGGACAGGGCGAGGGAAACCTGTTCACCTCAGTGACTATGTTCTGGAGCAATGATGGTGTATGATCCAGGTAGGGTCTGCCATGCCTGGGAGCAGGAGGACACTGTGAATAAAGGGGCTCGCAGTGTACAATTGTGTGGTTTAACATTGTTAGTGTGTTTGAGTGCAGTGTGATTATACAAGTTCAAGTGTTTAATGTTTGTCCTCATGGAAAAGGAGGAGTGTGGTGCTGCCCCTTTAAGGGTTCGGCACGCGGCGGGCGTGCCCGCGTCTCCAGTGTGACCGGAGAGCCCGAGCCTGACAAGACGTCTCCTTGTGAGTTCTTGACCAGGGTGCTGGGGGGCTCACAGACTATCGCAAGGGGTATGCAACGCCCCACAACACCCGCTATGCTCACCTCATTCCAGCACGGGGTACGTGGCAGATTTAAGTGACCGCTACAGAAACTGCGCCATTCATGGATCTAGCACGTTGCACACGACCTGTGTGCTCAGCCGATGATAGGACTGCTGATGCTCTGCTTCACGCAGGCGGCCTGCGCACACAGTCCCTGGACGACCGATCGTCCCGCAGGTCCATAGTTAAG
The DNA here is from genome assembly GCF_040938575.1 of Ambystoma mexicanum. NCBI lineage: Eukaryota > Metazoa > Chordata > Amphibia > Caudata > Ambystomatidae > Ambystoma > Ambystoma mexicanum. The sequence continues at coordinate 1,102,006,174 of NC_090924.1, read as the reverse complement.
AGTGCTGACACACACTTGGAACTGGAAGGCCCCCTTGTCGCCTTTGTTATGTGCCGTTGGGACTGGTAAGCCTGGGGGCAGCGATGCGTTCGCCGGGCCACAAACAAAGACACGGACACAGGTGCTGCTTTCAATGGTCCCTGCTTGTTCACTACCTTAGGTGCCGATACAAGGCCATCTTTATTCAGCCGGCATAATCGCTGAACACTTCATTCATGACTTAAAGGGACCACGCCACACTGGTGAGGGGTCCGTTGATGTAGAGATCTGTGGAGGCAGTACACAAGAAAAACATGAACGGATTGGACATATTGGAAATGGGTGTTAGGCACATTCTGAATGTCTACCAACTTGCTGCTATGACATTACTACATATCTCAAGTCAAATGAAGTTGAAACTTGAACTTCCAGATTATTTCTAGTGAAGTTTGTATTTGGGTGTCATTTCTGTGCAGCATTGTCTTTTCAGGAGACTGTTGCTGTTGTGGGGGGCATGCTATGGACCTCCAGCGCCCCCCCCCTGAGTGCTACGGGCACTCTGTAGGCTCAGTGCCTGTGGGGTTTGGGGCCTGCCCTGGACATCCGGCAGGCCCCCCTGGTGCTACAGGACATCAGTATCAATGGGGGTGGGGGCACAGCCAGCCATGCACCTGACCGTGCGGGCCTCTGCCACCGTGCTGGCATCAGGGCATACAGGCCTGTGCCAATACGTGTAGACCTGCATCCTACATGAAATGAGACCCGGACTCAGGAGTTCCTCTTCAGGAGTCTGCAGCCGTTCTGTTGGGCGTGTCTGCAGAAGCTCCTTTTATTCGCTTGGGCCATGATGACACAGTCATGGCCCGTATTAAAAGGGCAATACACAAGGAGAGGGATACATTGCCTTAAAGGGGCAATACTTGTGGGAGGGTCACACACCACAGTCGCCATGGTTGCAGACAATTCACAGCCTTCTTTCTGAAGGCTACTGTTTCAGGTTATGGAAGAAATGTTGATCGCATAAAGGGATACATCCGCTTACATGAAGAAAATCCTGAATTGAAAGATGTGAAGGCTGAATTTTAGCCGTTAGGATTATTTCTCAACATAGTCGGATGCATCGATTAAACCCATGAAAGTGTCAGAGAGCATATTTTCAAAATGCATTCTTTCCTTCACTTCCAACCAATTTCCAATGCAGTCTTGTTGATTACACATTACTGACTACTTTCTTTCTATTGTGATGATTTCTTAAATTAAGAGTGGAACATCCTTTGCAGGAGCTGGCTTAGTGGAGTCTACACTCATCATCTGACTTTTAACAATGTTTCACTCCCACTGGGGATGCATTTACAAAATCTTTCATGCAGCACAAAGACCCGCCCGAAGTGGTGCAAGGCTGAGCAGTCTTTGCAATCTGCGCAGGTTTGCGCAGTGGTGTGGACACTAAGGGGCCGATTCATGGAACAAACGTGCGCCGAAAATCTTCGCGCAAGCATGCGCAAGCATGCGCAAGCGTAAAAAAACAGGCGCACGCGCACGCGTGCGATTCATGGAAGTCCCTGCGCGTGTTCACCGCGGGATGTGCGCCAAACCCGTGCATGGCGCACAAGTCACTGCAACATCGCGAAAGGCGTGCGCGACGCGCACAGTGAAAGCGCACAACCTCAGCGCACACACCAGAAAGTGGGCGGGACATGGGGCATAACGCGCGGAATGGGGAACAACACTCGAAAATAAGGGCGTAACTGGGGATGTGTAACGCTCACCTGATTCTCGCAGAGGCGCCGGTCTTGACTGGGCGACTACCGTATCTTCAAAGGTGATGTGTAGCACCCGGTTGGCTCTTTGGGCTGGACCTCTGTGCACTGTATGCCTGACGTGTAGAGTAAGATGTCTGCAGATAGAAAATATGGGGTTAATGAACTGGGGTTATTGGGGTGTCCCTATCTCTTTCCTCTTCTCCTCTCCTGTAGACCCCCAAAGGTTAACGCTCTCACCTTAGGTAAGTGAATGCCGAGCTCTCCATCTGCCTCGGGGCAGGGTGCTGTAGCCAGTTTCTTCACTGGATAGGTAGCGCAGGCCTCTTGACTTCAGAGGACTGCTGTCCGTCGTTTACTGCACGAACGGTAAGTTTCGAGTCATTCAAATGTCATTTTAAAGTCTTTAGTAATGATGTCTCTTGTTTTGCAGGGTTCCGGCGATGGCGGATGACGGGCTGAAGTGAGTTGAAGATGGAGCCCGTGTGATGAATAGAAGCGCCTGGAAGCACGTGAGTAAGCGCTTGTTGCCTGCTTCACGATGCGCTCTAACTGTCTTTTTATTTTGCAGGTACGAGTTCGGAGCGGCTGCAGGGTGCCGGAATACCCACTGGATTAGATGTGGAAAGGAGTAATGGCACGTGAGTATTAAAGTTCCCCAATGTCTTTAAACGCACCTTGTTTTGTCTTTCAGATGCAGATGCAGCGCCGAAGGCCTCCGGAGCGTGCGAAGAGTTGGTAAGCTTTTGTCTTTCAGATGCCGGAATGCAGTATGAAGACCTCCGGAGCGCACGAAGAGTAGGTAAGCCTTTGCCTTTCAGATGCCGGAATGCAGTGTGAAGACCTCCGGAGCGCACGAAGAGTAGGTAAGCCTTTGCCTTTCAGATGCCGGAATGCTAACCTGTTCTTTCTTGTCTTTATAGGTGTTGCTGAAGTCTGGATTCAGGATGGTAAGCCTTTTTCCTTGGGCCCAGGACTGGATGCAGAAGACACGATGAGCGTCCTGCTGCAGAGGGTGCAGAATAACGCAAAGCAAGATTCATCCACCGGGTGTGGTTTAAATAGCCTCCTGTAGTGCTTAGGTGTCTCCTTCCACAGCCACGCCTAAGTAAGAAAAGAGTTCCTGGTAAGAAAAGAGTTCCTGCCTTCCAGAAGAGTTCCAGTGTTCTAAATCTAGGGAGTGGCTCCAGCCCCACCCAACAGGAAAAGTAGTTCCAAACAGAAGAGGATCAGAGGCTCAACTGGCAGGCAAGTAAGCAGCATGGTCTGCTGCAGGTAAGTCCACCCAAGCATTATGAGCCCGGCGCTTCCAGCGCTGGGACTGGGCATATTTATGAGCCTGGTGCCACTGGCGCCAGCACTGGGTTCAAAAGGTCCCAATTGGGACTGGTTGGCACTCGGAACCTGGGTTATGGATCTGCTTCCAAGGGAGTTGGGAAAACCCTGACCATTTGGAAGCAGAGATCATGACAGTACCCCCCCTCAAGGCCCCTCCCAAACCGGGCTTCTCCGGGGGTTTTGGCTTGTCAGGAAATGTTCGGTGAAATCTTTTGATTAGGCGAGGAGCGTGGACATATTCAGCAGGTTCCCAGGATCTCTCTTGGGGGCCGTAGCCTTTCCAGTCAATTAGGTAGAATAGTTTAGATTTGGAGATCTTGGAGTCCAGAATGCTTTTGACTTCAAACTCGAGTTCTCCATCCACTAGGATAGGTTTTGGAGATTTGGTTAGTCGGGTTTGAGGTTGCACGGGTTTTAATAGAGAGACGTGGAAGACCGGATGTATCTTCATGTGCGGGGGCAAGTCCAACTTGACCGCTACTGGGTTTACTATGGTAGTGATGGAATAGGGACCAAGGTATCTTGGGTTGAATGTGCGTGGCCCTTTTAGAGATAGATATTTGGTGGATAACCAGACTTGATCCCCTACTTGATAGTGAGGGGCTTCCTTCCGATGTTGATCTGCTCCTTTCTTGTATTGTTCTTTAGCCCTTTGAAGGTGAGAAACAGCTTCCTTAAAGGCTTGGGTGATTGTAGAATGCAGGTAGTCTACTGCTGGTGTTTCAAGATCTTGGAGGGGATCCAACTCCGAGGTTCGAGGGTGACTGCCGTACAAAAGAAAAAACGGGGTTTTCCCAGTTCCCGAATGGACAGAGTTATTGTAGGCATACTCGGCTATCCAAAGGATATCTTTCCAAGTTTTTTCAGTTTGTTGCAGCATGCAGCGTAAATACTGTTCCAGAGTTTGATTGGTCCTCTCGGTTTGTCCGTCGGTCTGAGGGTGGTGACTGGTCGATAGTCTCACATCAATTTGAGCCGACCAACAGCAACTTCGCCAAAAATGAGAAATAAATTGACTACCTCGATCCGAAATTAGAACCGAAGGAAAACCGTGCAGTCGGACGATGTTTTCGAGAAATTCTCGGGCCAGAGTTGCTGCTGTTGGCAAGCCTTTGAGCGGAATGAAATGCGCCATCTTGGAGAATAAGTCCACGATTACTAGAATCGTATTGTATCCGGAGCATGGAGGTAGATCGGTGATGAAGTCCATAGAAAGCGTATGCCAAGGGCGAGGTGGGATGTCAATAGGGCGTAAGAGGCCTGCTGGTCTTTCCTTTTGACTCTTGTTTTGGGCGCATACTCCACAGGAGATTATAAAGTCTCTGATATCTTTTTTCCAAGACGGCCACCAGAAGTAGCGCTTGATCTTTTCTGAGGTCTTGGCTATACCGGGATGACCTTCCATTAAAGAGTCGTGATAACAAGAGATTACTTTTTTCTGTAAATCTGTGCTGGGTAGGTATAATCGTTCTTGGAAATACAATAAGTTGTCCTTTACTGCAAAGTCCTTTCCCTGCAGATGCCAATTCTGTATATCTGCTGGAGTTACAAGTTGCCTGGCTTTATCCTTAACTTCCTCTATGGATTCTGTGGCGATTACACCCAGAATTCTTTGTTCGGGAATGATTGGTACAGGTTTAGGGTTGATCAAGTGTTCTTCCACTCCCATCCGAGAAAGGGCATCGGCTTTACCGTTCTTTGTACCAGGTCGATAGGTAATTATGAAGTCAAACTCGGCAAAGAATAATGCCCAACGGAGTTGTCTAGAGGATTGGGCTTTTGCGGTTTTCAAATATTGCATGTTTCGGTGATCCGTAATCACAGTAACGGTGTGTGGGCCCCCAGCAGATAATGCCGCCAAGCCTTAAAGGCAGACTTGATAGCCAGAAGTCCCTTGTCAGTAATCGTGTAATTGACTTCAGGAGGCGAGAATTTGCGGGACCAAAATGCCACGGGATGCAACTGATTGGTTACCGGGTCCTTTTGTGATAGAACTGCCCCCATGGCAAGGCTTGAAGCATCAGTTTCCACGATGTAGGGGAGTTCGGGGCGAGGGTGTTTTAAGATTGGTGCAGAGATAAATTTAGTCTTCAAATCCTGGAAAGCTTGTTCCGCCTCGGTAGACCATTCAAAACGTTTGTTTTTCTTTAACAAGGCAGTGATGGGCTGGACTATTCGAGAGAACTCGGGGATAAACCTGCGGTAAAAGTTAGCGAAGCCTAACATGCTTTGCACACCTTTTACGGAGGATGGTGATGGCCATTTGAGAACTGCATCGGCCTTCTTTGAATCCATACACACTCCGCCAGGTGATGATATGAATCCCAAGAATTCAACTTCAGTCACGTTGAAAACACATTTTTCCAACTTAGCGAAAAGTTTGTGTTGACGCAATCTTTCGAGGACCATTTTCACGTGTTTCCGATGTTCAGATTCCGATGAAGAATAAACGAGGATGTCGTCAATGTAAACAACAACACATACATCTATGAGCTCTCTGAGGACATCGTTCATAAAATATTGAAAGGCGGCCGGGGCATTGCAAAGTCCAAAGGGCATGACCTGATATTCAAATAGCCCATACTTGGTGCGGAAGGCCGTCTTCCATTCATCGCCCTCTTTTACTCGTACCAAGTGGTAAGCTCCTCTAAGATCCAGCTTTGTATATATGCATGCTTTTCTGACTTGGTCCAGGAGTTCAGGGATCAAAGGTAACGGATATCTATTCTTAACGGTGATCTGGTTCAGGGAGCGATAATCGATACAAGTTCTAAGGTCTCCTTCCTTTTTTGGAACGAAGAACAAAGCTGAAGAAGCAGGGGACTTGGAAGGACGAATAAACCCATTTGCCAGGTATTGATCCAGGTATTGTCGAAGGTGAAGGTTCTCAGGCTCGGTGAGGGCATAAATTCTACTACAAGGAGGAGTAGATCCAGGTATCAGGTCTATCTGGCAGTCATAAGACCTATGAGGAGGTAGAGAGTTAGCCTGATCCTTCCGGAAAACATCTTGGTATTCTAGGTATTCGGGAGGTAACTGGGGAGTCTCTGAAGAAATTGCGGCCAGTGCAACACCAGGTGGAGGGTGACAAGTAGAGACACATTCTGGAAACTGGACCGTTCTTGCTCGCCAATCGATCAGAGGGTTGTGTTTCTCTAACCAAGGTATTCCTAGAATAATCTGAAACTGAGGGGCCTTGATCACATCGAACACGATCTTCTCATGGTGACCATCTTGACTTACTAGCGTCACTTCTTGAGTGGTATGCGTTACTGGCCCGGATGCTATCTCCGTACCATCCACCGTAGTAATGACGTCCTTTACAGCCTTGGGACAAAGAGTTAGATTCATCCTCAAAACCATTTCATGATCCACATAATTGCCGATGGCACCGCTGTCGACGTAAGCTTCAATTGCATGTAATCGATCCGGATTATAAGGGCTAATGAGGACCATAGGTATCACGAAATGCGAGGTCACGGAACTGGTTTTTACGCTCGGCAAGAGGACCTCTATTCTTGTCGGGCGAGGTCGTTTCCCTGCTCAGAGTTTGTAACTTTGGTAACTGCAGCTCCTACTGCCTTCTTGGCAGGTTTCACCGGACAGTCTCGAAGAAAGTGCCCTGAGTTTCCGCAATATAGGCATAATTGCAACTGTTTCCTCCTTTCCCGCTCCCGTTGTGTTAGAGGACCTTTCAGACCCCCTATTTGCATGGGTTCCCCGGAGTCTACTCCTTTGGAAGGAGTTGGCGGTTTGGAAAATACTCGAGCAACAAACTTGGAACGATCGGCCTTCCTGTTCTGCAGCCTGTGATCTATTTGAACGACCAAGTCTATGTAATCCGAACAGTCTTATGGGGGATTCACTACTTGGGCTAAAACGTCTTTGAGCTCTCCACGTAGACCTCTATAAAACAGCGTAATCCTTTTGTCCTCAGGCCATTGAGTTTCCACTATTAGTCTATTGAAAGATGCAATATAAGCCAAAAGGTCTTGATTACCCTGTCGCAACGGAAGAAGCTCATTGTCCAAGGCCTGCCCCTGTGAATGTCTTGCGAACAGTTTTTCCATACTAAGCTGAAAGGCTTGAAAATCATGGAGAACCGGATCATCTTGATGAACTAGAGGGATCGACCAGTCTGCCGCATTGCCACTAAGGTACGAAAGTACAAAAGCTACTTTAGCTTGATCAGTTGGAAAGGCTGCTGGCCGGCATAAGAAGTGCAACCGGCACTGATTGATAAATACTGCAAACCTCTTTGGGTCACCAGAAAATCGCTCGGGCGGAGCCAGAGGTACATTCCCAGGTAGGTTGATCTGCACTGGATTCATAGAGGATGTTGAAGGAAGATTTGCCCCTGATGCGGGTAACGGGGTCTGTCCGGCTTGTGACTGTAGCACTTGTCCAGCAAGATTGTCTGTTCTCTCCTTGGAAATAATTAGTTCCCTTCTTAGAGCATTCGTTTCCTGACGAGTTGCATGCACTTCTGCCCTTAGTTCCCCAAGTAACCGGGCTAGGGGGTCAGTATCCGAGGTTTCCATAGCGCCTGGGCGAGAGTTTTGCGGTAGGCTTTGCGTTCTGTAACGCTCACCTGATTCTCGCAGAGGCGCCGGTCTTGACTGGGCGACTACCGTATCTTCAAAGGTGATGTGTAGCACCCGGTTGGCTCTTTGGGCTGGACCTCTGTGCACTATATGCCTGACGTGTAGAGTAAGATGTCTGCAGATAGAAAATATGGGGTTAATGAACTGGGGTTATTGGGGTGTCCCTATCTCTTTCCTCTTCTCCTCTCCTGTAGACCCCCAAAGGTTAACGCTCTCACCTTAGGTAAGTGAATGCCGAGCTCTCCATCTGCCTCGGGGCAGGGTGCTGTAGCCAGTTTCTTCACTGGATAGGTAGCGCAGGCCTCTTGACTTCAGAGGACTGCTGTCCGTCGTTTACTGCACGAACGGTAAGTTTCGAGTCATTCAAATGTCTTTTTAAAGTCTTTAGTAATGATGTCTCTTGTTTTGCAGGGTTCCGGCGATGGCGGATGACGGGCTGAAGTGAGTTGAAGATGGAGCCCGTGTGATGAATAGAAGCGCCTGGAAGCACGTGAGTAAGCGCTTGTTGCCTGCTTCACGATGCGCTCTAACTGTCTTTTTATTTTGCAGGTACGAGTTCGGAGCGGCTGCAGGGTGCCGGAATACCCACTGGATTAGATGTGGAAAGGAGTAATGACACGTGAGTATTAAAGTTCCCCAATGTCTTTAAACGCACCTTGTTTTGTCTTTCAGATGCGGATGCAGCGCCGAAGGCCTCCGGAGCGTGCGAAGAGTTGGTAAGCTTTTGTCTTTCAGATGCCGGAATGCAGTATGAAGACCTCCGGAGCGCACGAAGAGTAGGTAAGCCTTTGCCTTTCAGATGCCGGAATGCAGTGTGAAGACCTCCGGAGCGCACGAAGAGTAGGTAAGCCTTTGCCTTTCAGATGCCGGAATGCTAACCTGTTCTTTCTTGTCTTTATAGGTGTTGCTGAAGTCTGGATTCAGGATGGTAAGCCTTTTTCCTTAGGCCCAGGACTGGATGCAGAAGACACGATGAGCGTCCTGCTGCAGAGGGTGCAGAATAACGCAAAGCAAGATTCATCCACCGGGTGTGGTTTAAATAGCCTCCTGTAGTGCTTAGGTGTCTCCTTCCACAGCCACGCCTAAGTAAGAAAAGAGTTCCTGGTAAGAAAAGAGTTCCTGCCTTCCAGAAGAGTTCCAGTGTTCTAAATCTAGGGAGTGGCTCCAGCCCCACCCAACAGGAAAAGTAGTTCCAAACAGAAGAGGATCAGAGGCTCAACTGGCAGGCAAGTAAGCAGCATGGTCTGCTGCAGGTAAGTCCACCCAAGCATTATGAGCCCGGCGCTTCCAGCGCTGGGACTGGGCATATTTATGAGCCTGGTGCCACTGGCGCCAGGACTGGGTCCAAAAGGTCCCAATTGGGACTGGTTGGCACTCGGAACCTGGGTTATGGATCTGCTTCCAAGGGAGTTGGGAAAACCCTGACCTTTTGGAAGCAGAGATCATGACAGGATGTACTGCAGGGAAGCAGACGGAATGCCCACACGCACTCGAACCACACGTATTCATGGAATCGAATAGGGCAAAGCCACGCACAGCCAAAGACACGAACAAGCTGAAACACGGCCGCCACACGAAGGCAGGCGGTAGAGTCCCAGCGCATCAAAAAAGTGGCGCGCGGGAAGTTAAATCCGCGATTGAGCGGGGTACGTGTATTCCGGGGGTGCGCGAGAAATTCTACACGCGATTGGCCTGGGTACGTGGATTTCAGGGGTGCGCGAGAAATTCTACACGCGATTGGCCTGGGTACGTGTATTACAGGGGTGCGCGAGAAAATCTACACGCGATTGGGCTGGGTACGTGGATTTCAGGGGTGCGCGAGAAATGCTACACGCGATTGGCCTGGGTACGTGGATTCCAGGGGTGCGCGAGAAATTCTACACACGATTGGCCTGGGTACGTGGATTTCAGGGGTGCGCGAGAAATTCTACACGCGATTGGCCTGGGTATGTGTATTACAGGGGTGCGCGAGAAAATCTACACGCGATTGGGCTGGGTACGTGGATTTCAGGGGTGCGCGAGAAATGCTACACGCGATTGGCCTGGGTACGTGGATTCCAGGGGTACGCGAGAAATTCTATACGCGATTGGCCTGGGTACGTGTATTACAGGGGTGCGCGAGAAAGTCTCCACGCGATTGGGCTGGGTACGTGGATTTCAGGGGTGCGCGAGAAATTCTACACGCGATTGGCCTGGGTACGTGTATTACAGGGGTGCGCGAGAAATCCTACACGCGATTGGGCCTGTGCGAGTGGGGCAGTGTATTACATGGGTGTGCGGGAAGTTGAAGAGGTGAATTGCCAGTGTGGGTCCTCCCAGGTCTCCCCTCTACCCCCTCCACGACCTCTGCAGGCAGCCCACACCACAGGGGACTATCCTGCACCCCTGGTCATGTCCCGCAGGCAGCCCATCCACCATGGGCATGCCCCCAAGCCAAGCCACATGTCCCCTTGCACCCCCACCCCCCAGCACTGTGGGGCACCTGCCAGCAGGCCCCCAACCATGTCCCACTCATGTCCCCTTGCACCCCCACCCCCCAGCAGGCCCCCACTCATGTCCCCTTGCACCCCCACCCCCCAGCACTGTGGGGCACCTGCCAGCAGGCCCCCACCCATGTCTCCCACCACCCCCACCCCCAGTCACCAGGGGCAGCCTCCACCAGGCCCCCACCCATGTCTCCCACCACCCCCACCCCTCCAGTCACCAGGGGCAGCCTCCACAAGGCCCCCACCCATGTCTCCCACCACCCCCACCCCTCCAGTCACCAGGGGCAGCCTCCACAAGGCCCCCACCCATGTCTCACACCCCCCCCCACCCCCCAGTCACCAGGGGCAGCCTCCACAAGGCCCCCACCCATGACTCCCACCACCCCCAGTCACCAGGGGCAGCCTCCACAAGGCCCCCACCCATGTCTCCCACCACACCCACCCCTCCAGTCACCAGGGGCAGCCTCCACCAGGCCCCCACCCATGTCTCCCACCACCCCCACCCCTCCAGTCCCCAGGGGCAGCCTCCACAAGGCCCCCACCCATGTCTCCCACCACCCCCACCCCTCCAGTCACCAGGGGCAGCCTCCACAAGGCCCCCACCCATGTCTCCCAGCACCCCCACCCCTCCAGTCACCAGGGGCAGCCTCCACAAGCCCCCCACCCATGTCTCACACCACCCCCACCCCCAGTCACCAGGGGCAGCCACCACAAGGCCCCCACCCATGTCTCCCACCACCCCCAGTCACCAGGGGCAGCCTCCACAAGGCCCCCACCCATGTCTCCCAGCACCCCCACCCCCCAGCACTGTGGGGCACCTGCCAGCAAGCCCCCACCCATGTCTCCCAGCACCCCCACCCCCAGTCACCAGGGGCAGCCTCCACCAGGCCCCCACCCATGTCTCCCACCACCCCCAGTCACCAGGGGCAGCCTCCACAAGGCCCCCACCCATGTCTCCCAGCACCCCCACCCCTCCAGTCACCAGGGGCAGCCTCCACAAGGCCCCCACCCATGTCTCCCACCACCCCCACCCTCCAGTCACCAGGGGCAGCCTCCACCAGGCCCCCACCCATGTCTCCCAGCACCCACACCCCCCAGCACTGTGGGGCACCTGCCAGCAGGCCCCCAACCATGTCCCACTCATGTCCCCTTGCACCCCCACCCCCAGCAGGCCCCCACTCATGACCCCTTGCACCCCCACCCCCCAGCACTGTGGGGCACCTGCCAGCAGGCCCCCAACCATGTCCCACTCATGTCCCCTTGCACTCCCACCGCCCAGCAGGCCCCCACTCATGTCCCCTTGCACCCCCACCCCCCAGCACTGTGGGGCACCTGCCAGCAGGCCCCCAACCATGTCCCACTCATGTCCCCTTGCACCCCCACCCCCCAGCACTGTGGGGAACCTGCCAGCAGGCCCCCACCCATGTCTCCCAGCACCCCCACCCCCAGTCACCAGAGGCAGCCTCCACCAGGCCCCCACGCATGTCTCCCACCACCCCCACCCCTCCAGTCACCAGGGGCAGCCTCCACAAGGCCCCCACCCATGTCTCCCACCACCCCCACCCCCCCCAGTCACCAGGGGCAGCCTCCACAAGGCCCCCACCCATGTCTCACACCACCCCCACCCCCCGGTCACCAGGGGCAGCCTCCACAAGGCCCCCACCCATGACTCCCACCACCCCCAGTCACCAGGGGCAGCCTCCACAAGGCCCCCACCCATGTCTCCCACCACCCCCACCCCTCCAGTCACCAGGGGCAGCCTCCACCAGGCCCCCACCCATGTCTCCCACCACCCCACCCCTCCAGTCACCAGGGGCAGCCTCCACCAGGCCCCCACCTATGTCTCCCAGCACCCCCACCCGTCCAGTCACCAGGGGCAGCCTCCACCAGGCCCCCACCCATGTCTCCCACCACCCCCACCCCTCCAGTCACCAGGGGCAGCCTCCACAAGGCCCCCACCCATGTCTCCCACCACCCCACCCCTCCAGTCACCAGGGGCAGCCTCCACAAGGCCCCCACCCATGTCTCCCACCACCCCCACCCCTCCAGTCACCAGGGGCAGCCTCCACAAGGCCCCCACCCATGTCTCACACCACCCCCACCCCTCCAGTCACCAGGGGCAGCCTCCACAAGGCCCCCACCCATGTCTCACACCACCCCCACCCCCCAGTCACCAGGGGCAGCCTCCACCAGGCCCCCACCCATGTCTCCCAGCAACCCCACCCCCCAGCACTGTGGGGCACCTGCCAGCAGGCCCCCAACCATGTCCCACTCATGTCCCCTTGCACCCCCACCCCCCAGCAGGCCCCCACTCATGTCCCCTTGCACCCCCACCCCCCAGCACTGTGGGGCACCTGCCACCAGGCCCCCAACCATGTCCCACTCATGTCCCCTTGCACCCCCACCCCCCAGCAGGCCCCCACTCATGTCCCCTTGCACCCCCACCCCCCAGCACTGTGGGGCACCTGCCAGCAGGCCCCCAACCATGTCCCACTCATGTCCCCTTGCACTCCCACCCCCCAGCAGGCCCCCACTCATGTCCCCTTGCACCCCCACCCCCAGCACTGTGGGGCACCTGCCAGCAGGCCCCCAACCATGTCCCACTCATGTCCCCTTGCACCCCCACCACACAGCAGGCCCCCACTCATGTCCCCTTGCACCCCCACCCCCCAGCACTGTGGGGCACCTGCCAGCAGGCCCCCAACCATGTCCCACTCATGTCCCCTTGCACCCCCACCCCCCAGCACTGTGGGGCACCTGCCAGCATGCCCCCACCCATGTCTCCCAGCACCCCCACCCCTCCAGTCACCAGGGGCAGCCTCCACAAGGCCCCCACCCATGTCTCACACCACCCCATCCCCCAGCCACCAGGGGCAGCCTCCACAAGGCCCCCACCCATGTCTCCCACCACCCCCAGTCACCAGGGACAGCCTCCACAAGGCCCCCACCCATGTCTCCCACCACCCCCATCCCCCAGCCACCAGGGGCAGCCTCCACAAGGCCCCCACCCATGTCTCCCAGCACCCCCACCCCTCCAGTCACCAGGGGCAGCCTCCACCAGGCCCCCACCCATGTCTCCCACCACCCCCACCCCTCCAGTCACCAGGGGCAGCCTCCACAAGGCCCCCACCCATGTCTCCCAGCACCCCCACCCCCCAGCACTGTGGGGCACCGGCCAGCAGGCCCCCACCCATGTCTCCCAGCACCCCCACCCCCAGTCACCAGGGGCAGCCTCCACCAGGCCCCCACCCATGTCTCCCACCACCCCCACCCCTCCAGTCACCAGGGGCAGCCTCCACCAGGCCCCCACCCATGTCTCCCACCACCCCCACCCCTCCAGTCACCAGGGGCAGCCTCCACAAGGCCCCCACCCATGTCTCCCACCACCCCCAGTCACCAGGGGCAGCCTCCACCAGGCCCCCACCCATGTCTCACACCACCCCCATCCCCCAGCCACCAGGGGCAGCCTCCACCAGGCCCCCACCCATGTCTCCCAGCACCCCCACCCCCCAGCACTGTGGGGCACCTGCCAGCAGGCCCCCAACCATGTCCCACTCATGTCCCCTTGCACCCCCACCCCCCAGCAGGCCCCCACTCATGTCCCCTTGCACCACCACCCCCCAGCACTGTGGGGCACCTGCCACCAGGCCCCCACCCATGTCTCCCACCACCCCCACCCCTCCAGTCACCAGGGGCAGCCTCCACAAGGCCCCCACCCATGTCTCCCACCACCCCCACCCCTCCAGTCACCAGGGGCAGCCTCCACAAGGCCCCCACCCATGTCTCCCAGCACCCCCACCCCTCCAGTCACCAGGGGCAGCCTCCACAAGGCCCCCACCCATGTCTCACACCACCCCCACCCCCCAGTCACCAGGGGCAGCCTCCACAAGGCCCCCACCCATGTCTCCCACCACCCCCAGTCACCAGGGGCAGCCTCCACAAGGCCCCCACCCATGTCTCACACCACCCCCATCCCCCAGCCACCAGGGGCAGCCTCCACCAGGCCCCCACCCATGTCTCCCAGCACCCCCACCCCCCAGCACTGTGGGGCACCTGCCAGCAGGCCCCCAACCATGTCCCACTCATGTCCCCTTGCACCCCCACCCCCCAGCAGGCCCCCACTCATATCCCCTTGCACCCCCCCCAGCAGGCCCCCACTCATGTCCCCTTGCACCCAGGTCCTGACGAAACGCAATCATGGCAGTAATGGGCAGCATACCCAGCACAAACACCCAGCCAAGGATTGCATCCACCCACATAGTAGATGCAATTACATGATACAACCCCAATGGCAAGTATGTAAATGAACACATGTCCGTCACACACACATACACAATGGGTGCAAGTGAATGTCAAAACCCATATCATGACATGCATGAAACCAATGAGAAAATACCACAAATGTAAGTAATAAATATATGTATTAAAGATGAAAATGAAGTAAAGAAATAAAACACACAACAATGGGGATGACAAAACAAATGGTCCATGTCCGAGAACTATTAGAAAAACTCAAAAAACAAAGGAATCCAAAAACTAATGTAGTCCAAAGCAAAATAATGGGGGGGGGGGAAATAAGGAAAAACCATTGCCTCATGGTGAACACAAATATAAATCCAACAAATGTTTTTCAAACATCAAACTATGCACAAGAATATCCCAGGGTCCATGAGCCCAACACCATAAATGAAACCTACTACTACTAACTAATAAAAGAAATATATACAGAAAAGTGGCCATTGTCCGAGCGGTCCGAAAAGAACTTAAAAAATAAAGGAAACCTAACACTAACTAACTAAAGAACTATATACAATGGCAGCGGGCAAGTCCTGCGGCTCACTCTGTGATGTTGCCGGCCAGGGCCTCATCGAACTCCATGTCGATGTCCCGGAGGCGGGACTCTGTCCTGGCCCCGAGGTCTCGCAGGGACAACCCCGTGTTCACCCCAAACTCCCTGCGAGCTTCCTCGAGGCACTCAGCCCGCCTCAACGCCCGACGCATGGAGAACTCCGCCCTGACCATGGTGAGCCGCTCCTCTTCCGCCCGCTGCCGCTCCGCACCTATCCGCTGGACCAACTGCTCCCACACGGAAGACACTGCCATCCCAGGGTTCTCCTGCCCTCCGGCCGATGCCTGCCCCTCTGATCTTGATGGCCCCGAGCCATGATGCCTCCCACGTCGAGCCTGCTGCTGCCTCCGACGCCACTGCCTCTGCCAGCACGACGGCATCCAGGCTGATGGAATCCACCGATGCCGTCGTGCACGTGCCCTGCCAGATGATGCCGGCACATCCTCCATCTGCAGGGGGACAGTTGCTGGTGTGTCCACCCCTGCTGGACCTTCGACTCCCGACTGTGGCAGGGATGGGGTCCCCACCGAGCCGGCTGCGTTGGTCGGGGCAGGTCCACAGGGGGCCCTGGTGGCATCTGGGCCGGAAGACGGCATGGAGCACGACTGGCGCATGGCCTCCACAGAGGAGGAGAGGGTCGCCAGAAGGCCACACACATGTAGGAAACTCCCGACCATGGTGGCTCCCAAATGGTTCACGTACGCACGGTGCTCTTCGTGATGATGTGCATGCTCCTCCCGGGAAGCATGCACCTCATCACGAATGCCAGCCGTGCGCAACGTGACACCAATCAGGACCCTCTCCACACGGCCAGGGGTCACCTCGTCCGCAGGTAGAGGAGTGTCAGATGACATGGACATCTCCCCTACCTGCGGACGGGCCTGGGATGGGGCATCCCTGCTGGTGCATGGTGGTGCAGTCACAGTGTCAGGGACAGTGACATGCACAGGCCCCTCCACAGCGACCTGTGCTGCCTCCTGCCCCTGGCCCTGGACTGCACCACTTGCACCAGCGGGGATGCCCCCACCAGGCCCCATGTGTGGCTCAGTAGCGGCCTCCTGCCCCTCTGTGGAAACCACCAACCTGGATGTCTCCACGCCGTCTTCCGCCGTTGCAAGCCCCTGTGGGGGCTCACCCACCCCTTCTGCTGCAGCCGTGGTGGCATCCCCACCGCTCTGCTCCACAGCGCCTTCTCCGCCCTCTTCTTCACTTGCCACTGTGTAGAGGGAGACATAGAACACAAGCATCAGGGTACTGTACAATGGTCCCCTAGACAGGAAGCAATAGCAGATGAGTGGCACTGTCATACATCACTTCCATCATGTCCCTCCACAACACATGGGTCAGTGCAGGCAAAACACATACAGTAACAGGCATGGCGCATGCCATGGACATTGGCATACATGACCAAGGGACTCATGATTCATACAATGTTGGTTTCAAACTCACATGCATCATGGGTCTTGCCATCACATGCACACACCTCACTGTAGTTCCATCCATCTGGCCTCGTACACCACAGACGCAGTGGATACAAGGATGACTAGGCTGCATCAGTGAATCTGAACATTATCACAGACATGTGTCATGCATCCATGGCATTTACAAGTCACAGGCACGCAGGTCAGACACACACACATGGACACCATACATGTACATGGGACCAGCACCCATCCCTCACCCCCACCCATGTCCAGGAACAGAGACTGCCATGCTTCCATGTGTCCATTCCGCACAGAGCCCCCCATGTTGCAATAGAACACATGCACCAACCATGTGGTTCACACATCACTGTACTCACATGCCTGACCATGATGTCCCTGCACACACACATACGTACATGGCCTATGTCACACATACAGGCAGGTATCAGACAACCAGCACACTGCAACATGCCCTGTCTCACACAGCAATGCTTGGCCACTTACCGCTCAACTCCAGATGGGTCTGCCTCCGAAGGATCTGGGCGTGGAGCGCTAGGTCTACGTGTTCCAGGACCCTCATCTGGATGTCACTCAGGCGTGCCCGGCCCCCCTCCGCGAGGCGCCGGGCCTTATTGAAGGTCCTGGACCTCAAGTCCTCCCAGCGCTTCTTGATGTGCTTGATGTCGCGGGTTGCCACCCCCTCCGCGTTGATGGCAACCACTACATTGTCCCAGATCCTCTCCCGTCCTTCCTTGTTGGCGCGTGGTCTTCCGTAGAGGGCATCATAATGCCCCAGGACATGCTCCACCAGGACACCAACTTCCTTCTCACTGAAGCTGGTGGCCCTCTGCCTCTCTGGCTGGGGGTCGCCACTGGTCTCAGATGGTGCTTGCCCCGACATGGCGACCCCCGAGGCAGGCGTGGGTGGGCAACTGGGTCCTGGGGCTGGGCTGTGGAGCGATGGTATCCCAGTCGGGAGTCTACTGTTCCAGCAGGGGTGGACACAGCAACTGGACCCCTGCAGATGGCTGATGTGCAGACACCAAATGGCAGGGCACGGTGGCAGCAGGCAGGCAGGCAGGCAGCAGCAGATGGCACGTGGGAGGCTGCTCGGGGCACTGGGGGGCAGTGATTCGGCCTTCTGGGCAGGAGCGTGGTCTCCCGTGTGTTTTCGCGTGGCCAGCTTGATACGGAGTGATTTGGCACGTGAAAAATCTGCACATCAGCGTGTAATTCGAGGAAAGACCCTTAGCGCGTAGGCGCGTCTGCACGCATACGCATTTTCATTGGACAGAAGGCCCCTCCAGCGCAAGCGCCCCTGTGACGTGACGCGTACAGACGTGCATGGGCATTACAGCGCGCGTGAAAAAATGCACGTCTGCGTGTAATGCGCGTAATCGCGCGTGAAAAACTGCACGTCCGCGTGTAAAGCGCGCGTGAAAAACTGCACGTCCGCGTGTAATGCGCGTAATCGCGTGTGAGAAACTGCACGTCCGCGTGTAATGCGCGTAATCGCGCGTGAAAAACTGCACGTCCGCGTGTAAAGCGCGCGTGAAAAACTGCATGTCCGCGTGTAATGCGCGTAATCGCGCGTGAGAAACTGCACGTCCGCGTGTAATGCGCGTAATCGCGCGTGAAAAACTGCACGTCCGCGTGTAATGCGCGTAATCGCGCGTGAAAAACTGCACGTCCGCATGTGCCGTGACGCGCGTGTGCGTTTCCCTCAGCACGGGTTAAAGGTGAGCGGGCCCAGCAGTACGCTGTACGTGCCTTTCGTGGAGACCGACGTGTGTTGCTGCTTTCAGTTGTTTCGCGCGCCATCTACTTCACAGCTCTCAAGGACGTATCTCTTCTTTTGGCGGGGGTATTGGCTACGCGTGTTTTTCTGCATCGCGCTAGTCAGACAGTGAGTCGCAAACGCTCCTTTTCCCACTGCGGGTGCCCCTGTGTATTGCACCCATTTTCGATGTCATCGTAGCCTGCGTGTCCCATGCGTACGCGTTATTCGTGTTACTGAGTGCCACCGCGTACTGCGGGAGGTTAAATCCACGCACGTAAGCTGCAGGGTTGCGTGCACGGTTTTACTGCAGTTTTGGGGTGCCTGAGCGTTGCGTGACCCGTCACCACATCACCGGGGTCACATACAGCCTTGCAGGTGCAGGGGGGCTGTTAACATCTTGCTTCCCACCCCCTTCACCCCAATTGCCCAGGTCAATTGTGCTGTACACCTCCCATTGGCACCACTCCATCTGTGCCAGCACTATTACATCTGTGCCATGGTTGGGAGGCCACCAAAGGTGAGGGGCGCCTCAGCTGGGCGTACTCCTCGTGGCGGGCGTGGTCGGGGACGTGGCCGTGGTGACCAGGGATTAGGGGGACTCCAGGGTGTCCAGGGCAGCCACAGAGGGGGAAGAGGCAGGGGTGCGCCACTTGAGCACAATGTTGTGCCATGTGTTGGTGCAGCCATGCCACCACCCCCTGTGGTTCCGGGGGATGCAGCTCCTGCATCTGGCACTGGCACCCGTATGACCCAGCAGTCCGTTCCATCGACTGCCACGGGCCCAAGGGTAGCGGTAGCTGCAGGTGCAGCTGTGGACACCGCCACCCAGGCTCAGGGTCTGCCAGCGCAGGCTGCGTTGGCACTTGAAGAGCCCTTGGTAGATCTCCAACAGGCCAGGGGGGAAACCATAGGGGCACGCCGGGCTGCTCAGACCAAGACACGTGTCCCTGGGGCAGTCATGTCATCTGCTGCTCCGAACAGCCAGGTGTTGGCAAGTGCAGTGGCAGATGCACCCAACAGCACCCCGGTTGTGAGTCTGCCAACCAGGACCGTTGCGGTCAATGACCCTGCCACAGCTGATGTTGCTGCGCAGGGTCCATTAGTGGGCACCCAGCTACCACTGACACAAGTCAGGCCTTTGGTCATCCCTCCACCTGCCACTCCCTCGGCTCAATCCACCGAACCCACTGGCCATACTGGTCAGGGCGGCATTAGCCAGCCAGGGTCTGCGCCACAGTCCAAGAGGAGGAAGGTTGCACCTGCAGCACAGGCTGGGACCCCACACACAGCCACGACCTCCTGCACGTCGAGGAAGAAGCCTTTCTGTAAGCAGGAACTGGACTTCCTCGTGGACTACGTGCGGGGACACAGCCGTGACATGCTAGTGGGTGCCAATAGTCAGACTACGGCTGCCCAACGTGACACCCACTGGAAGCATGTTGCGGAACATGTCAATTCATTCGGCCATGAGGTGCGCACGGCGCAGGAGTGCAAAAAGCGCTGGAATGACATCAATCGCAGCACTAAGGCTAAGCGTGCCTCAAATTACAACTTGACTCTGGTGACTGGCGGTGGGCCTGCACCAGAGGAGGAAGAACTCACTCCGCATGAGGCTCTCGTTGCAGAGTTCATACCACCAGAATTGGTCGAAGGTGTGGGAGAGATGCTGGACTTTGATGCCCAGTCCAGTGAGTGTTGATGCGTAGTTGTTGAGGACGTGTGTGTTTCACTTGTGGGATGTGTTGTGCATGATTGCTGCTACATGTGACGTGTACATGGTTCTGATGTGTAAGTAATGCAATGCTACCGTCATGCATGTCTCCTCTGCCTGCATGCGGGACTCCATGTGGGCATGCTCCCTTGCCCCTCCTCCGCCACTCTGCACCCCAGTTCCACCTTTGCACTGGTCTGCTACATTCTTGCCAATGTGTAGTTTCTTGTTCATGTGTCCTGTGTAGATGCTAACTTCCAGCTTAGAAACTGCCAGACATATGCCGTGTGGTACAGCCTTAGTACTCGATGCAGGGTATCCCACTTGTACTGTGCATGGGTCAGATGTCCCGCAGGGACATGAGTGCCCATTCATGCTCCATGTGCATTGCACGCATGCCCCTATGTGTCCTTGACTGGATGATCACTGTAATATGAGTCCTTGGTTACATACATTGCCTGCCATATTATCGGCCTCCCCATGTCAACTGTGGCTCAGTCCTGCGTTGCACACATGTTTAGGCTCTGACAATCTGTGTGGCTCACAGGCCTCAGCCTGTTCAATGGCCAATGACTCTGTCCAACTCGTGTCTTCTTCACACGTGGCCGGCCTCCGGATCTTCCATCATGTGTCCTGCCCACTGTCCCAGCATCATTTGCAGTGTTGTAATTTGAATCACATTAAGCTGTTGATGCCAGTCAACACTGCTTGTCAATACACAGGTGTATGGGCAGCCTTTTGGTACCATGCTAGGCATCCCTGCTTTGGTACTGGGGTGGAGGGGTGCTTGGCTTCTAGACATGGTACACATTGAATACACAATGCACGTGATGTCTGAATTTGACATTGCACTGCCTTCACATTTCCTGGCACACACCATGGAGTGCTTGTACATGTAGGTAGTGAGTGGCGTACACATTTTCAGCACTGCATAGACCCACTTCCATGCAAACTGCCACCTTTCAACAGGTCTGATCACAGAAGCTATTCAAAGTAGACCCAGCATGCATGCCAGGTCATATGTTGTGTGTCACATGTCTGCCGGATGCCTTTGCTGTCGGTGTGTGTGTGTGTGTGTTGTGTGCTTCTGACATGTGTAGTGACCTTTTCCTCTCTATTTTTCAGGTGATGATGCAATGGATGCAGTGGATGGTGTTGTCATGCCAGACACAGGGTTGGTAAGACCACATCAACCCGGCACTAGTGGGGGTCGTGGGGTGGTAGGCCACAAAAACCCCCAAGTGCTGCAGTCCATCCTGTCTCTGGCTGCCTATGAGTCCAGCCTTGATGACGACTCTGACGTCCATGTTGAGTTGGATGAGCATCAAGTCCATGTGTCAGGGGTGAGTGATTCTGATGTGGACACTCCTCTGTCTGCGACACCTGCACTGAGGGATCAGACAGTCTTGGTTCCTCCGCCCGTGGTGGATCGGGACGCATGGTCACCCTCCACACCAGTCACTGATGTGCCTGGGACATCACGTCGACAGGGGCATGTAGTCGTGCAGCCGCAGGCGGTGCCAACACAACGAGGACCCCCGGTCCTTGGGTCCCGCAGGGGTCAAGCCCGGCAACGCGGTCGCCGCACGCAACCGCTGTATACTGAGTGGGAGCAAGACATGACTGCCAATTCTGAACGGCAGGGGGCAGCAATGGAGAACATCGCTGACAGCATGGAGCGTGTGGCCCGATCTGTGCTCCCCCCTGCTAGGCAGGTGCTTCTCCAGCAGCAGGCGGCACGGTCCACGGCCCGCTCGCTCAGGCTGGGCATGGCGGCCTCAGACAGGGCACGCCAGGCTGAAATGTCGTCTCTGCGTCAAGCAATTGCTGCTCACGCAGAGGCGCACATGGATGCCCTGAGGGAGGAGTATGCCTCCCTCAGATCCACTCTGGGTGTCCTTATGATGTCCCAGAGGCAGCAGGCAGAGGAGAGGTTTGCACAGCTTGAGCGCACCATCTCGGCTGAGCTACAGGCTTGCCGGGAGGTGCAGCGGTTGTCCAGCCAGGCCTTGCAGGAGGAACTCCGTGTTACACGTGCTACCTTGCAAGAGGAAGCACGTGTATCACGTGAGGTTCTGCATGCAGACCTATGTAACATCGCCACACAGAACCAGGCTCACCTGTCCAGCAGACTTGCTGCCAACGAGGGGCAAGCTGCGGCTAGGCGTGGCCAGGCTACTGTGCCACGTCCTCCTTACCAGGATGAGCCAGACTCAGACGACCATCTATCTCCCACATAGGTCGTGCTGTGCAGGCGTTGAGCCCATGGAGGTATTTTTTTTTGGCTCAGCATCATCGCATGTGGATGTTGAGCAGCACCCTGTACCTCCCCCCTCCTGGGTGCCTCCCCTCCCCCCCGGGTCGTATGTGGCCATTTTTGATTTTTCTTTTAGTTTAGTTAGTTAAGTTTCTGTTTGATAGTTAGTTTAAATAGGTAATGTAGGTTTTCCATAGTTAGTGTAATTAGTTAATAGTTGAGTTAGTTTAAAATTTGTAGTCTATTGTGCTTTCATGTGACAGTGCGGTGCCTTGTGGCAGCGGGCAAGTCCTGCGGCTCACTCTGTGATGTTGCCGGCCAGGGCCTCATCGAACTCCATGTCGATGTCCCGGAGGCGGGACTCTGTCCTGGCCCCGAGGTCTCGCAGGGACAACCCCGTGTTCACCCCAAACTCCCTGCGAGCTTCCTCGAGGCACTCAGCCCGCCTCAACGCCCGACGCATGGAGAACTCCGCCCTGACCATGGTGAGCCGCTCCTCTTCCGCCCGCTGCCGCTCCGCACCTATCCGCTGGACCAACTGCTCCCACACGGAAGACACTGCCATCCCAGGGTTCTCCTGCCCTCCGGCCGATGCCTGCCCCTCTGATCTTGATGGCCCCGAGCCATGATGCCTCCCACGTCGAGCCTGCTGCTGCCTCCGACGCCACTGCCTCTGCCAGCACGACGGCATCCAGGCTGATGGAATCCACCGATGCCGTCGTGCACGTGCCCTGCCAGATGATGCCGGCACATCCTCCATCTGCAGGGGGACAGTTGCTGGTGTGTCCACCCCTGCTGGACCTTCGACTCCCGACTGTGGCAGGGATGGGGTCCCCACCGAGCCGGCTGCGTTGGTCGGGGCAGGTCCACAGGGGGCCCTGGTGGCATCTGGGCCGGAAGACGGCATGGAGCACGACTGGCGCATGGCCTCCACAGAGGAGGAGAGGGTCGCCAGAAGGCCACACACATGTAGGAAACTCCCGACCATGGCGGCTCCCAAATGGTTCACGTACGCACGGTGCTCTTCGTGATGATGTGCATGCTCCTCCCGGGAAGCATGCACCTCATCACGAATGCCAGCCGTGCGCAACGTGACACCAATCAGGACCCTCTCCACACGGCCAGGGGTCCCCTCGTCCGCAGGTAGAGGAGTGTCAGATGACATGGACATCTCCCCTACCTGCGGACGGGCCTGGGATGGGGCATCCCTGCTGGTGCATGGTGGTGCAGTCACAGTGTCAGGGACAGTGACATGCACAGGCCCCTCCACGGCGACCTGTGCTGCCTCCTGCCCCTGGCCCTGGACTGCACCACTTGCACCAGCGGGGATGCCCCCACCAGGCCCCATGTGTGGCTCAGTAGCGGCCTCCTGCAGCTCTGTGGAAACCACCAACCTGGATGTCTCCACGCCGTCTTCCGCCGTTGCAAGCCCCTGTGGGGGCTCACCCACCCCTTCCGCTGCAGCCGTGGTGGCATCCCCACCGCTCTGCTCCACAGCGCCTTCTCCGCCCTCTTCTTCACTTGCCACTGTGTAGAGGGAGACATAGAACACAAGCATCAGGGTACTGTACAATGGTCCCCTAGACAGGAAGCAATAGCAGATGAGTGGCACTGTCATACATCACTTCCATCATGTCCCTCCACAACACATGGGTCAGTGCAGGCAAAACACATACAGTAACAGGCATGGCGCATGCCATGGACATTGGCATACATGACCAAGGGACTCATGATTCATACAATGTTGGTTTCAAACTCACATGCATCATGGGTCTTGCCATCACATGCACACACCTCACTGTAGTTCCATCCATCTGGCCTCGTACACCACAGACGCAGTGGATACAAGGATGACTAGGCTGCATCAGTGAATCTGAACATTGTCACAGACATGTGTCATGCATCCATGGCATTTACAAGTCACAGACACGCAGGTCAGACACACACACATGGACACCATACATGTACATGGGACCAGCACCCATCCCTCACCCCCACCCATGTCCAGGAACAGAGACTGCCATGCTTCCATGTGTCCATTCCGCACAGAGCCCCCCATGTTGCAATAGAACACATGCACCAACCATGTGGTTCACACATCACTGTACTCACATGCCTGACCATGATGTCCCTGCACACACACATACGTACATGGCCTATGTCACACATACAGGCAGGTATCAGACAACCAGCACACTGCAACATGCCCTGTCTCACACAGCAATGCTTGGCCACTTACCGCTCAACTCCAGATGGGTCTGCCTCCGAAGGATCTGGCCGTGGAGCGCTGGGTCTACGCGTTCCAGGACCCTCATCTGGATGTCACTCAGGCGTGCCCGGCCCCCCTCCGCGAGGCGCCGGGCCTTATTGAAGGTCCTGGACCTCAAGTCCTCCCAGCGCTTCTTGATGTGCTTGATGTCGCGGGTTGCCACCCCCTCCGCGTTGATGGCAACCACTACATCGTCCCAGATCCTCTCCCGTCCTTCCTTGTTGGCGCGTGGTCTTCCGTAGAGGGCATCATAATGCCCCAGGACATGCTCCACCAGGACACCAACTTCCTTCTCACTGAAGCTGGTGGCCCTCTGCCTCTCTGGCTGGGGGTCGCCACTGGTCTCAGATGGTGCTTGCCCCGACATGGCGACCCCCGAGGCAGGCGTGGGTGGGCAACTGGGTCCTGGGGCTGGGCTGTGGAGCGATGGTATCCCAGTCGGGAGTCTACTGTTCCAGCAGGGGTGGACACAGCAACTGGACCCCTGCAGATGGCTGATGTGCAGACACCAAATGGCAGGGCACGGTGGCAGCAGGCAGGCAGGCAGGCAGGCAGCAGCAGATGGCACGTGGGAGGCTGCTCGGGGCACTGGGGGGCAGTGATTCGGCCTTCTGGGCAGGAGCGTGGTCTCCCATGTGTTTTCGCGTGGCCAGCTTGATACGGAGTGATTTGGCACGTGAAAAATCTGCACATCAGCGTGTAATTCGAGGAAAGACCCTTAGCGCGTAGGCGCGTCTGCACGCATACGCATTTTCATTGGACAGAAGGCCCCTCCAGCGCAAGCGCCCCTGTGACGTGACGCGTACAGACGTGCATGGGCATTACAGCGCGCGTGAAAAAATGCACGTCCGCGTGTAATGCGCGTAATCGCGCGTGAAAAACTGCACGTCCGCGTGTAAAGCGCGCGTGAAAAACTGCACGTCCGCGTGTAATGCGCGTAATCGCGCGTGAGAAACTGCACGTCCGCGTGTAATGCGCGTAATCGCGCGTGAAAAACTGCACGTCCGCGTGTAAAGCGCGCGTGAAAAACTGCACGTCCGCGTGTAATGCGCGTAATCGCGCGTGAGAAACTGCACGTCCGCGTGTAATGCGCGTAATCGCGCGTGAAAAACTGCACGTCCGCGTGTAATGCGCGTAATCGCGCGTGAAAAACTGCACGTCCGCATGTGCCGTGACGCGCGCGTGCGTTTCCCTCAGCACGGGTTAAAGGTGAGCGGGCCCAGCAGTACGCTGTACGTGCCTTTCGTGGAGACCGACGTGTGTTGCTGCTTCCAGTTGTTTCGCGCGCCATCTACTTCACAGCTCTCAAGGACGTATCTCTTCTTTTGGCGGGGGTATTGGCTACGCGTGTTTTTCTGCATCGCGCTAGTCAGACAGTGAGTCGCAAACGCTCCTTTTCCCACTGCGGGTGCCCCTGTGTATTGCACCCATTTTCGATGTCATCGTAGCCTGCGTGTCCCACGCGTACGCGTTATTCGTGTTACTGGGTGCCACCGCGTACTGCGGGAGGTTAAATCCACGCACGTAAGCTGCAGGGTTGCGTGCACGGTTTTACTGCAGTTTTGGGGTGCCTGAGCGTTGCGTGACCCGTCACCACATCACCGGGGTCACATACAGCCTTGCAGGTGCAGGGGGGCTGTTAACATCTTGCTTCCCACCCCCTTCACCCCAATTGCCCAGGTCAATTGTGCTGTACACCTCCCATTGGCACCACTCCATCTGTGCCAGCACTATTACATCTGTGCCATGGTTGGGAGGCCACCAAAGGTGAGGGGCGCCTCAGCTGGGCGTACTCCTCATGGCGGGCGTGGTCGGGGACGTGGCCGTGGTGACCAGGGATTAGGGGGACTCCAGGGTGTCCAGGGCAGCCACAGAGGGGGAAGAGGCAGGGGTGCGCCACTTGAGCACAATGTTGTGCCATGTGTTGGTGCAGCCATGCCACCACCCCCTGTGGTTCCGGGGGATGCAGCTCCTGCATCTGGCACTGGCACCCGTATGACCCAGCAGTCCGTTCCATCGACTGCCACGGGCCCAAGGGTAGCGGTAGCTGCAGGTGCAGCTGTGGACACCGCCACCCAGGCTCAGGGTCTGCCAGCGCAGGCTGCGTTGGCACTTGAAGAGCCCTTGGTAGATCTCCAACAGGCCAGGGGGGAAACCATAGGGGCACGCCGGGCTGCTCAGACCAAGACACGTGTCCCTGGGGCAGTCATGTCATCTGCTGCTCCGAACAGCCAGGTGTTGGCAAGTGCAGTGGCAGATGCACCCAACAGCACCCCGGTTGTGAGTCTGCCAACCAGGACCGTTGCGGTCAATGACCCTGCCACAGCTGATGTTGCTGCGCAGGGTCCATTAGTGGGCACCCAGCTGCCACTGACACAAGTCAGGCCTTTGGTCATCCCTCCACCTGCCACTCCCTCGGCTCAATCCACCGAACCCACTGGCCATACTGGTCAGGGCGGCATTAGCCAGCCAGGGTCTGCGCCACAGTCCAAGAGGAGGAAGGTTGCACCTGCAGCACAGGCTGGGACCCCACACACAGCCACGACCTCCTGCACGTCGAGGAAGAAGCCTTTCTGTAAGCAGGAACTGGACTTCCTCGTGGACTACGTGCGGGGACACAGCCGTGACATGCTAGTGGGTGCCAATAGTCAGACTACGGCTGCCCAACGTGACACCCACTGGAAGCATGTTGCGGAACATGTCAGTTCATTCGGCCATGAGGTGCGCACGGCGCAGGAGTGCAAAAAGCGCTGGAATGACATCAAGCGCAGCACTAAGGCTAAGCGTGCCTCAAATTACAACTTGACTCTGGTGACTGGCGGTGGGCCTGCACCAGAGGAGGAAGAACTCACTCCGCATGAGGCTCTCGTTGCGGAGTTCATACCACCAGAATTGGTCGAAGGTGTGGGAGAGATGCTGGACTTTGATGCCCAGTCCAGTGAGTGTTGATGCATAGTTGTTGAGGACGTGTGTGTTTCACTTGTGGGATGTGTTGTGCATGATTGCTGCTACATGTGACGTGTACATGGTTCTGATGTGTAAGTAATGCAATGCTACCGTCATGCATGTCTCCTCTGCCTGCATGCAGGACTCCATGTGGGCATGCTCCCTTGCCCCTCCTCCGCCACTCTGCACCCCAGTTCCACCTTTGCACTGGTCTGCTACATTCTTGCTAATGTGTAGTTTCTTGTTCATGTGTCCTGTGTAGATGCTAACTTCCAGCTTAGAAACTGCCAGACATATGCCGTGTGGTACAGCCTTAGTACTCGATGCAGGGTATCCCACTTGTACTGTGCATGGGTCAGATGTCCCGCAGGGACATGAGTGCCCATTCATGCTCCATGTGCATTGCACGCATGCCCCTATGTGTCCTTGACTGGATGATCACTGTAATATGAGTCCTTGGTTACATACATTGCCTGCCATATTATCAGCCTCCCCATGTCAACTGTGGCTCAGTCCTGCGTTGCACACATGTTTAGGCTCTGACAATCTGTGTGGCTCACAGGCCTCAGCCTGTTCAATGGCCAATGACTCTGTCCAACTCTTGTCGTGTCTTCTTCACACGTGGCCGGCCTCCGGATCTTCCATCATGTGTCCTGCCCACTGTCCCAGCATCATTTGCAGTGTTGTAATTTGAATCACATTAAGCTGTTGATGCCAGTCAACACTGCTTGTCAATACACAGGTGTATGGGCAGCCTTTTGGTACCATGCTAGGCATCCCTGCTTTGGTACTGGGGTGGAGGGGTGCTTGGCTTCTAGACATGGTACACATTGAATACACAATGCACGTGATGTCTGAATTTGACATTGCACTGCCTTCACATTTCCTGGCACACACCATGGAGTGCTTGTACATGTAGGTAGTGAGTGGCGTACACATTTTCAGCACTGCATAGACACACTTCCATGCAAACTGCCACCTTTCAACAGGTCTGATCACAGAAGCTATTCAAAGTAGACCCAGCATGCATGCCAGGTCATATGTTGTGTGTCACATGTCTGCCGGATGCCTTTGCTGTCGGTGTGTGTGTGTTGTGTGCTTCTGACATGTGTAGTGACCTTTTCCTCTCTATTTTTCAGGTGATGATGCAATGGATGCAGTGGATGGTGTTGTCATGCCAGACACAGGGTTGGTAAGACCACTTCAACCCGGCACTAGTGGGGGTCGTGGGGTGGTAGGCCACAAAAACCCCCAAGTGCTGCAGTCCATCCTGTCTCTGGCTGCCTATGAGTCCAGCCTTGATGACGACTCTGACGTCCATGTTGAGTTGGATGAGCATCAAGTCCATGTGTCAGGGGTGAGTGATTCTGATGTGGACACTCCTCTGTCTGCGACACCTGCACTGAGGGATCAGACAGTCTTGGTTCCTCCGCCCGTGGTGGATCGGGACGCATGGTCACCCTCCACACCAGTCACTGATGTGCCTGGGACATCACGTCGACAGGGGCATGTAGTCGTGCAGCCGCAGGCGGTGCCAACACAGCGAGGACCCCCGGTCCTTGGGTCCCGCAGGGGTCAAGCCCGGCAACGCGGTCGCCGCGCGCAACCGCTGTATACTGAGTGGGAGCAAGACATGACTGCCAATTCTGAACGGCAGGGGGCAGCAATGGAGAACATCGCTGACAGCATGGAGCGTGTGGCCCGATCTGTGCTCCCCCCTGCTAGGCAGGTGCTTCTCCAGCAGCAGGCGGCACGGTCCACGGCCCGCTCGCTCAGGCTGGGCATGGCGGCCTCAGACAGGGCACGCCAGGCTGAAATGTCGTCTCTGCGTCAAGCAATTGCTGCTCACGCAGAGGCGCACATGGATGCCCTGAGGGAGGAGTATGCCTCCCTCAGATCCACTCTGGGTGTCCTTATGATGTCCCAGAGGCAGCAGGCAGAGGAGAGGTTTGCACAGCTTGAGCGCACCATCTCGGCTGAGCTACAGGCTTGCCGGGAGGTGCAGCGGTTGTCCAGCCAGGCCTTGCAGGAGGAACTCCGTGTTACACGTGCTACCTTGCAAGAGGAAGCACGTGTATCACGTGAGGTTCTGCATGCAGACCTATGTAACATCGCCACACAGAACCAGGCTCACCTGTCCGGCAGACTTGCTGCCGACAAGGGGCAAGCTGCGGCTAGGCGTGGCCAGGCTACTGTGCCACGTCCTCCTTACCAGGATGAGCCAGACTCAGACGACCATCTATCTCCCACATAGGTCGTGCTGTGCAGGCGTTGAGCCCATGGAGGTATTTTTTTTTGGCTCAGCATCATCGCATGTGGATGTTGAGCAGCACCCTGTACCTCCCCCCTCCTGGGTGCCTCCCCTCCCCCCCGGGTCGTATGTGGCCATTTTTGATTTTTCTTTTAGTTAGTTAAGTTTCTGTTTGATAGTTAGTTTAAATAGGTAATGTAGGTTTTCCATAGTTAGTGTAATTAGTTAATAGTTGAGTTAGTTTAAAATTTGTAGTCTATTGTGCTTTCATGTGACAGTGCGGTGCCTTGTGGTTTTTGAAGGCATCCACTGTCTGTTCCAGCTGGGCCCTTCATGGTTGTCTTGTGTATGTGTTTGCTGCTTGGGTTCCTTGACTCACATATGCCACTCCTGCCTCCCTTATCCATGGGCTCGCAAGGATGGTTCGGTGTTACAGAATTTTACACAAGGGCTTTGGACTGTCATATCTGTGGCATGTCTGGTGCTTTGTGACTTGTGTTGACACCCCTAGTGGGGATGATTTAGGTGTAATTGTCCACTGTTCAGCTTTTGCTAGATGGGGTGTGTCATGATTAATGTGGACATTGATTGCTATGCATTGTGTATTATGTCTCATATCTTTCCTGTACACGTGCTTGTTGCAATTCATGCTGTAGATAGTGTTCCACACTTTGGAAGTCAAAGACCGACTGATGGTGTGATTTGTGATGTGACTCTCTGACATGGTCAAGTAATGAGATGCCTGGTGAGACACACACAGATCACTTTGATGCATTAATCATTTGTTTCATGCACTTTCTGCAGGGGGATGAGGCACCAGAGCACCTTTGCCAGCAGACATGGCCCATTGGACGACGGAATTCCTGACCCGTTTGTTGGTGCCCACATGCACATGTGTGCACGAGCAGAGCCACAGTGATTGCAGACCCACATCCTAGAACTGCTGACATGTTCCAAGGAACTCCAGGCAAGGTGAGCATCACAGGGGGGCCACGACACAGCAAAGCTTGCACCAGGCGAGTTGCACATGCAGGCTTAGTCACAGCACTGAGGGTGAGCTTAGACGAATATTGGTGTTGAAGCACACAATGCAGCTCAGATGTGTTCGTGGACTGATGGCTGTTGATAGTAGGGTTGTCTGGGACACATGCAGCGGCAGTGGCACATACCCTGCGGTACACCAAGGTTCATTGAGGCACTTGTATCAACCATGTAGCCTTCCAAGACATGGAAAGGGGCAGCTCACAGGGACATACAGCAAGGGACATGCTTGGGTGCAGTGCATGTCTATTCCAAGTACTTCATGATAAATGCACTGCCAACTTTGATTTGGTCATGGTGGTATGCAACTTGCTCTGTAGTCATGGCTTGCCATATGGGTCTGTCTGCTTACCCAGGGAACATTGCATGTTGTGTGAATTGTGACACATTGGTGTTCCATTTGCCACGCACCCACCAGCGCCTGACTTACTGCATCGACTGTGTATGACCCGTCACAGGGGTGATGTTATATATGGGTACGAAGCATCGAGCACTGATTGTCTGTTTGTAGAGTAGTTTGTTGCTATGGGGCATGTTTTGTGTTGTGTTTTTGTGTAATTGGCACATACAGGTTGTTGACTGTGTCTCTCTTTGCAGCATTGCAGTGCTCCTGTAACCGGCCCTGAGAGTGCGCAGGCAGGAGGCCAGCACTCAAAACCAGAGCTAAGTGTCTTGTTGTTTTCCTTACAAACTGCCCTGCATAGGCTTGCTGGGGAGTGTACTGATGCATGGATGTATGTGTGGTCCTATTTGGTATGTTTTTTCCCTAATCACCCGTGATCCTATGCAATTTTGAAACCTGTACCCTCTACCCGGTGTTCCTGCTTCCCGGGCCTATCCAAGCAACGTTCCCTGACCCTCTTTCCCCACTGGGGTTGCGGATGCCTGTGTAAGCCCCGAACTTGCAGGCGCCAAAACCCTAGAGGGGGTGGTTGGTCCGTACCACTCCTGAGCCTGGACTACAGAAGGCCATGACAATGATGTCCAAGTTTGTTTGGATTGTGTATGTGTTCATGCAGGTTGTACATTTTCGTGCATTCCCTAGTTTCATGTGTCATTCCTCCTCCCCTCACCTGCCACTCATTCCAGTCATCCAGTGTGTCTACACCTGTCCCGACTGCATATCCCTGAACCTCATTCCCCACCATGATCTCAGGGGCCTGTGTGAGTTTGACCTTGCAGGCACCCGGGACATGGTGTGGGTGGTTGTTTCATGAGACTCCCGCGCCTGTACAGGGGACCTGTGACAGTACACATCCATTCATGGTGCATCATCCTATGTCATGTACCACACATGTCTCACATCCTGTTGTGACATTGTTCTGCTGTGCTACCTTGGTTGTTGCATCATTGTGGTAGTACTTGGCGTTTGTGAGGTACTGCTACGTCAAGTCATCTACTGGAGGGTGTTTGGGTTCGTTTTCATGCCTTGGATTTTGTGATTTTGGAAATGAGTGTGGATTCTGAGGGTTCAGGCATCTTTTTACACACAAGGTGGGAGATGGACACGAAGGGTAAAGGTGATCCTGTGGCCAGGTGGAAATGAGGGTTGGAGGCTCCATGACCCAGGTGCAGTTGTTCAGTGGGTCATGGTCATTTGCGAGGGAGTGGGGGGTTGTTGTTGATAGTTGCATTGCCCTGCAGTGTGATGGGAACTCTGACATTGTAATGTTGTTGTCCTATGTACATGTTGTGTTCTGCTGATCAATGCCTGTTCATGTGTTGTGTTTTCCTTTCAGGTGCGAGGGGATAGTTGTGGTTTGACATGCTGGGGTGTACACATGGTGGATGTTCACATGTGATGTGTAGGGAACACTGATGGTCACTTGAGTGCACATGCATATGTGGAGTGCATGTCCCTGCAGAACCACACACTTGCACTTGGATGCACTCCATGTACTCCCACCCTTGCATATCCACGTGTACACTGTTTGCCTTCTGGTGCCCACTGTGTCCCGGCAGCACATGTTCTGTGACCGATTATGGTTCCAGTACATGCCTAATTTGATGTTTGATGTAGTCTGTCACTTAGATGTGATGCTCAGGGTGTGCATCACACGCAATGGCTGTTCACTGTGCTGTGCGCTG
This sequence comes from Ambystoma mexicanum, assembly GCF_040938575.1. Lineage (NCBI taxonomy): Eukaryota > Metazoa > Chordata > Amphibia > Caudata > Ambystomatidae > Ambystoma > Ambystoma mexicanum. The sequence goes on along the minus strand of NC_090924.1, from coordinate 1,101,973,391 downwards.
AGCAGTGTGATGCAGGAGTAGGACACTGCACACATGAGCTGCAGTGTTGATTTTGCAGTGCATAATGTGCATATAGACAGGCATTCATTGTGATGTTACGTCTACGACTGTTGCAATGCATTTGGAAACGACTTATTTTGGGTGGGACATTTTGTTGGTCTGTCATTTCATCTGATTCCGGGTCAGGCATCATTGTCCGATGCCACTGTACATTTAGGACATGGCAATGTGTACCTTATCGTTACTGCGTCGGTGTATGGGTATTGCTTGCCATGTCATGTTGATGTTTGGGAGGGTTTGACTGACATGACAGTGATGGCCATGGCCTGTTTTGCAGGTGTGTGTGATGCACACCTTGCATGTCCAGGTCATCCGCTTCTCAGAGCAACTAGCTGGGGGTAGGTTTCTCTCCGCAGCAGGGCCCTCCCCCTGGAACAGACTTCCTGCCTGACTTGAACGTGAGGGGAACCATCTCCAGTTCTGGAAGCACCTCAAGACCTTCCTCTTTGCTTCTGCTTACTCTCTGCCTCTCCCTTGCAGAATTCTTCACTGGAACTGCACAGGAGCTGCTACTGGGACACTCTCACCAACCTCGGTCCCTGGCCCAGCCACTGTCCACTTGCACTGCCACCCTGGCAACCCCTGCACTGCAGTACTGTCTCTCTATCCCTACAGCCCTCCTTTCCCAGCACTTGTCTGCACTTACCTTTGCAGTTGCCACCAGGCGACCTATGTATTATTTTTTTGGCCTACTTCCCCTGTACTGGACTCCCCCCCACCCTTCCCCTTGCACTTTTCCCTTCCCCCTACCCCTGCACTTGCACAATCTCAATGACACCTGGCCTAGTAGTACCGTTCTCTGTGTTCCCTTGTTCCCCCCCCCTGCCTCATTGCGCCTTGGAATACTTGTGTATGGCCCATGTCATGTCACATGTCATATGTGTGCATTTTGGTTGCACAGGATAGCTTGTGTTTAAGTAGCTAGGGATGCAGACGATGTGGCACTTCCATGGCAACTATCTCAGGGTGGTAGGGTTGTGACAGTTGACTGTCACTTTGTCATCATCGATTGTCACCTGGTATGTGCCAGGCCTGTGTGCACTCTGCAGGGGTGGGAGTTTAGGTGAAAAATGTGGCCACAAGCTGGGTCCGGGCTACCTCGCCACGTGCCCTGTCCCCTCCCATGGGCAGCGCCTGTGCCTGTGGTTGGGGATGTGGGGGCACCACCATGTCCACTGGGACGCCCTGCCGTGTTGCAACATTGTGCAGGACACATGCTGCCACAATGATCCTGCACACTACTGGTGGTGCATAAAGTAGTTGCCCACCAGAGCGGTCAAGGGAGCGGAAACGTGACTTGAGCACTCCGAATGTGCGCTCCACTATGCCCCTGGTTGCAATATGGGCGGCGTTGTATCTTACCTGGGGTGGTGTGGTGGGGTTCCGGATTGGCGTCATCATGTGGTTGCTCAGAGGGTAGGCACTGTCCCCTGGGGAGGTGATAATAATTGAGATTATTAGGGTTGGGATATTTGTCTGTGTGTGACTTGCATGCATGTGCAAGGGCATTTGTACTGACCTAGGAGCCATGTGTCGCCATGCTGCCCAGCTTCCAGGGCCCGGCTCAGGGCGGACATTCTGTATATGAAACTGTCATGGGTGGAGCCAGGGTAGTTTGCATAGATAGAGGTGATGATTCCCTTTGCATCGCATACCACCTGTACATTGATGGAATGCCAGTGCTTGCGGTTTCGGTAGATGTGCTCAGTGGCCCTAGGTGGACGTAGGGCCACATGGGTGCAATCTATGGCACCGAGCACTTTGGGGAAGTGTGCCACCCTGAAAAAATCCAGGACAACGGCCTGCCTTTCTGCGGGTGTTCTGGGCATGTATATGTGCCTGCGGACTGAGGGGCGCGCTGTCATGATTGCCAGTACCTGGTGTAGGCAGCGTGACTGCGTGGCCTGTGAGACCCCCCCCACTATGGCAGTGGTCCGCTGAAACGACCCAGTGGCCAAAAAATGCAAGACATTGAGCAGCTTCTCCAAGGGGCTCAATGCTTGGGAGCAAAGGGTGGGGGATGTGAGGTCATCTTCCCACTCCCTGACCAGGTCTAGGATGATATGGGGTGGAAACCTATACCTGCCGTAGACCTGGTCGTCAGGCATCCCAAAAAGGCTTGTCCGTGGTGCAAAAATGCGTGCCCTGGCTATTCTCCTCCTCCTGCGGTGTCCCACGATCAGTGCAGCAACAAATGGGGCATTCATCGTCGCTGTATATACGCGTTTGTTGTTTGCGCGCACTTTTATGCTGTCCGCGGGACGCCTCCGTGTGGGCGGACTCGTTGACGCCTGTGCACGTCTTTTGCTGTGCACGGGTTTCCCGTATTCGGGTGTCATCGCGTGTGATCGGAGGGGAGCGAGCGTACACGCGATTGGCCTGGGTACGTGTGTTTCCGGGTGCGCGGGTAGTTCCACACGCGATTAGCCTGGGTACGTGTGTTTCCGGGTGCGCGGGTAGTTCCACACGCGATTAGCCTGGGTACGTGTGTTCCGGGGTGCCGTGAACTTTCACACGCGATTGGTTGAAATCCACGTGTGTTCTGTCATCACGTGCAATGAGGGATACACCCTCGCACGTCACGTCACAGACGCGCTCACGCGCTGAGGGCCTTCTGTCCAATGAAAATGCGTATGCGTGCAGACGCGCTTACGCGCTAAGGGCCTTTCCTCGAATTACACGCTGACGTGCAGATTTTTCACGTGCCAAATCACTCCGTATCAAGCTGGCCACGCGAAAACACACGGGAGACCACGCTCCTGCCCAGAAGGCCGAATCACTGCCCCCCAGTGCCCCGAGCAGCCTCCCACGTGCCATCTGCTGCTGCCTGCCTGCCTGCCTGCCTGCCTGCCTGCCTGCTGCCACCGTGCCCTGCCATTTGGTGCCTGCACATCAGCCATCTGCAGGGGTCCAGTTGCTGTGTCCACCCCTGCTGGAACAGTAGACTCCCGACTGGGATACCATCGCTCCACAGCCCAGCCCCAGGACCCAGTTGCCCACCCACGCCTGCCTCGGGGGTCGCCATGTCGGGGCAAGCACCATCTGAGACCAGTGGCGACCCCCAGCCAGAGAGGCAGAGGGCCACCAGCTTCAGTGAGAAGGAAGTTGGTGTCCTGGTGGAGAATGTCCTGGGGCATTATGATGCCCTCTTCGGAAGACCACGCGCCAACAAGGAAGGACGGGAGAGGATCTGGGACGATGTAGTGGTTGCCATCAACGCGGAGGGGGTGGCAACCCGCGACATCAAGCACATCAAGAAGCGCTGGGAGGACTTGAGGTCCAGGACCCTCAATAAGGCCCGGCGCCTCGCGGAGGGGGGCCGGGCACGCCTGAGTAACATCCAGATGAGGGTCCTGGAACGCGTAGACCCAGCGCACTACGCCCAGATCCTTCGGAGGCAGACCCATCTGGAGTTGAGCGGTAAGTGGCCAAGCATTGCTGTGTGAGACAGGGCATGTTGCTGTGTGCTGGTTGTCTGATACCTGCCTGTATGTGTGACATAGGCCATGTACGTATGTGTGTGTGCAGGGACATCATGGTCAGGCATGTGAGTACAGTGATGTGTGAACCACATGGTTGGTGCATGTGTTCTATTGCAACATGGGGGGCTCTGTGCGGAATGGACACATGGAAGCATGGCAGTCTCTGTTCCTGGACATGGGTGGGGGTGAGGGATGGGTGCTGGTCCCATGTACATGTATGGTGTCCATGTGTGTGTGTCTGACCTGCGTGTCTGTGACTTGTAAATGCCATGGATGCATGACACATGTCTGTGACAATGTTCAGATTCACTGATGCAGCCTAGTCATCCTTGTATCCACTGCGTCTGTGGTGTACGAGGCCAGATGGATGGAACTACAGTGAGGTGTGTGCATGTGATGGCAAGACCCATGATGCATGTGAGTTTGAAACCAACATTGTATGAATCATGAGTCCCTTGGTCATGTATGCCAATGTCCATGGCATGCGCCATGCCTGTTACTGTATGTGTTTTGCCTGCACTGACCCATGTGTTGTGGAGGGACATGATGGAAGTGATGTATGACAGTGCCACTCATCTGCTATTGCTTCCTGTCTAGGGGACCATTGTACAGTACCCTGATGCTTGTGTTCTATGTCTCCCTCTACAGAGTGGCAAGTGAAGAAGAGGGCGGAGAAGGCGCTGTGGAGCAGAGCGGTGGGGATGCCACCACGGCTGCAGCGGAAGGGGTGGGTGAGCCCCCACAGGGGCTTGCAACGGCGGAAGACGGCGTGGAGACATCCAGGTTGGTGGTTTCCACAGAGCTGCAGGAGGCCGCTACTGAGCCACACATGGGGCCTGGTGGGGGCATCCCCGCTGGTGCAAGTGGTGCAGTCCAGGGCCAGGGGCAGGAGGCAGCACAGGTCGCCGTGGAGGGGCCTGTACATGTCACTGTCCCTGACACTGTGACTGCACCACCATGCACCAGCAGGGATGCCCCATCCCAGGCCCGTCCGCAGGTAGGGGAGATGTCCATGTCATCTGACACTCCTCTACCTGCGGACGAGGGGACCCCTGGCCGTGTGGAGAGGGTCCTGATTGGTGTCACGTTGCGCACGGCTGGCATTCGTGATGAGGTGCATGCTTCCCGGGAGGAGCATGCACATCATCACGAAGAGCACCGTGCGTACGTGAACCATTTGGGAGCCGCCATGGTCGGGAGTTTCCTACATGTGTGTGGCCTTCTGGCGACCCTCTCCTCCTCTGTGGAGGCCATGCGCCAGTCGTGCTCCATGCCGTCTTCCGGCCCAGATGCCACCAGGGCCCCCTGTGGACCTGCCCCGACCAACGCAGCCGGCTCGGTGGGGACCCCATCCCTGCCACAGTCGGGAGTCGAAGGTCCAGCAGGGGTGGACACACCAGCAACTGTCCCCCTGCAGATGGAGGATGTGCCGGCATCATCTGGCAGGGCACGTGCACGACGGCATCGGTGGATTCCATCAGCCTGGATGCCGTCGTGCTGGCAGAGGCAGTGGCGTCGGAGGCAGCAGCAGGCTCGACGTGGGAGGCATCATGGCTCGGGGCCATCAAGATCAGAGGGGCAGGCATCGGCCGGAGGGCAGGAGAACCCTGGGATGGCAGTGTCTTCCGTGTGGGAGCAGTTGGTCCAGCGGATAGGTGCGGAGCGGCAGCGGGCGGAAGAGGAGCGGCTCACCATGGTCAGGGCGGAGTTCTCCATGCGTCGGGCGTTGAGGCGGGCTGAGTGCCTCGAGGAAGCTCGCAGGGAGTTTGGGGTGAACACGGGGTTGTCCCTGCGAGACCTCGGGGCCAGGACAGAGTCCCGCCTCCGGGACATCGACATGGAGTTCGATGAGGCCCTGGCCGGCAACATCACAGAGTGAGCCGCAGGACTTGCCCGCTGCCATTGTATATAGTGCTTTAGTTAGTTAGTGTTAGGTTTCCTTTATTTTTTAAGTTCTTTTCGGACCGCTCGGACAATGGCCACTTTTCTGTATATATTTCTTTTATTAGTTAGTAGTAGTAGGTTTCATTTATGGTGTTGGGCTCATGGACCCTGGGATATTCTTGTGCATAGTTTGATGTTTGAAAAACATTTGTTGGATTTATATTTGTGTTCACCATGAGGCAATGGTTTTTCCTTATTTTCCCCCCCCCATTATTTTGCTTTGGACTACATTAGTTTTTGGATTCCTTTGTTTTTTGAGTTTTTCTATTAGTTCTCGGGCATGGACCATTTGTTTTGTCATCCCCATTGTTGTGTGTTTTATTTCTTTACTTCATTTTCATCTTTAATACATATATTTATTACTTACATTTGTGGTATTTTCTCATTGGTTTCATGCATGTCATGATATGGGTTTTGACATTCACTTGCACCCATTGTGTATGTGTGTGTGACGGACATGTGTTCATTTACATACTTGCCATTGGGGTTGTATCATGTAATTGCATCTACTATGTGGGTGGATGCAATCCTTGGCTGGGTGTTTGTGCTGGGTATGCTGCCCATTACTGCCATGATTGCGTTTCGTCAGGACCTGGGTGCAAGGGGACATGAGTGGGGGCCTGCTGGGGGGTGGGGGTGCAAGGGGACATGAGTGGGGGCCTGCTGGGGGGTGGGGGTGCAAGGGGACATGAGTGGGACATGGTTGGGGGCCTGCTGGCAGGTGCCCCACAGTGCTGGGGGGTGGGGGTGCTGGGAGACATGGGTGGGGGCCTGGTGGAGGCTGCCCCTGGTGACTGGGGGGGTGGGGGTGGTGTGAGACATGGGTGGGGGCCTTGTGGAGGCTGCCCCTGGTGACTGGAGGGGTGGGGGTGGTGTGAGACATGGGTGGGGGCCTTGTGGAGGCTGCCCCTGGTGACTGGAGGGGTGGGGGTGGTGGGAGACATGGGTGGGAGCCTTGTGGAGGCTGCCCCTGGTGACTGGAGGGGTGGGGGTGGTGGGAGACACGGGTGGGGGCCTTGTGGAGGCTGCCCCTGGTGACTGGAGGGGTGGGGGTGGTGGGAGACACGGGTGGGGGCCTGGTAGAGGCTGCCCCTGGTGACTGGAGGGGTGGGGGTGCTGGGAGACATGGGTGGGGGCCTGGTGGAGGCTGCCCCTGGTGACTGGAGGGGTGGGGGTGGTGGGAGACATGGGTGGGGGCCTGGTGGAGGCTGCCCCTGGTGACTGGAGGGGTGGGGGTGGTGGGAGACATGGGTGGGGGCCTTGTGGAAGCTGCCCCTGGTGACTGGAGGGGTGGGGGTGGTGGGAGACATGGGTGGGGGCCTTGTGGAGGCTGCCCCTGGTGACTGGGGATGCTGGGAGACATGGGTGGGGGCCTTGTGGAGGCTGCCCCTGGTGACTGGGGGGTGGGGGTGGTGTGAGACATGGGTGGGGCCTTGTGGAGGCTGCCCCTGGTGACTGGAGGGGTGGGGGTGGTGGGAGACATGGGTTGGGGCCTTGTGGAGGCTGCCCCTGGTGACTGGAGGGGTGGGGGTGGTGGGAGACATGGGTGGGGGCCTGGTGGAGGCTGCCCCTGGTGACTGGGGGTGGGGGTGCTGGGAGACATGGGTGGGGGCCTGGTGGCAGGTGCCCCACAGTGCTGGGGGGTGGGGGTGCAAGGGGACATGAGTGGGGGCCTGCTGGGGGTGGGGGTGCAAGGGGACATGAGTGGGACATGGTTGGGGGCCTGCTGGCAGGTGCCCCACAGTGCTGGGGGGTGGGGGTGCTGGGAGACATGGGTGGGGGCCTGGTGAAGGCTGCCCCTGGTGGCTGGGGGATGGGGGTGGTGTGAGACATGGGTGGGGGCCTTGTGGAGGCTGCCCCTGGTGACTGGGGGTGGTGGGAGACATGGGTGGGGGCCTTGTGGAGGCTGCCCCTGGTGACTGGGGGGTGGGGTGGTGTGAGACATGGGTGGGGGCCTTGTGGAGGCTGCCCCTGGTGACTGGAGGGGTGGGGGTGCTGGGAGACATGGGTGGGGGCCTTGTGGAGGCTGTCCCTGGTGACTGGAGGGGTGGGGGTGGTGGGAGACATGGGTGGGGGCCTTGTGGAGGCTGCCCCTGGTGACTGGAGGGGTGGGGGTGGTGGGAGACATGGGTGGGGGCCTGGTGGAGGCTGCCCCTGGTGACTGGAGGGGTGGGGGTGGTGGGAGACATGGGTGGGGCCTTGTGGAGGCTGCCCCTGGTGACTGGGGGTGGTGGGAGTCATGGGTGGGGGCCTTGTGGAGGCTGCCCCTGGTGACTGGGGGGTGGGGGTGGTGTGAGACATGGGTGGGGGCCTTGTGGAGGCTGCCCCTGGTGACTGGAGGGGTGGGGGTGGTGGGAGAAATGGGTGGGGGCCTTGTGGAGGCTGCCCCTGGTGACTGGAGGGGTGAGGGTGGTGGGAGACATGGGTGGGGGCCTGGTGGAGGCTGCCCCTGGTGGCTGGGGGATGGGGGTGGTGTGAGACATGGGTGGGGGCCTGGTGGCAGGTGCCCCACAGTGCTGGGGGGTGGGGGTGCAAGGGGACATGAGTGGGGGCCTGCTGGGGCGTGGGGGTGCAAGGGGACATGAGTGGGACATGGTTGGGGGCCTGCTGGCAGGTGCCCCACAGTGCTGGGGGGTGGGGGTGCTGGGAGACATGGGTGGGGGCCTGGTGGAGGCTGCCCCTGGTGACTGGAGGGGTGGGGGTGGTGGGAGACATGGGTGGGGGCCTGGTGGAGGCTGCCCCTGGTGACTGGAGGGGTGGGGGTGGTGGGAGACATGGGTGGGGGCCTTGTGGAGGCTGCCCCTGGTGACTGGGGGGTGGGGGTGGTGTGAGACATGGGTGGGGGCCTTGTGGAGGCTGCCCCTGGTGACTGGAGGGGTGGGGGTGGCGGGAGACATGGGTGGGGGCCTGGTGGAGGCTGCCCCTGGTGACTGGAGGGGTGGGGGTGGTGGGAGACATGGGTGGGGGCCTGGTGGTGGCTGCCCCTGGTGACTGGGGGTGGGGGTGCTGGGAGACATGGTTGGGGGCCTGCTGGCAGGTGCCCCACAGTGCTGGGGGGTGGGGGTGCTGGGAGACATGGGTGGGGGCCTTGTGGAGGCTGCCCCTGGTGACTGGAGGGGTGGGGGTGGTGGGAGACATGGGTGGGGGCGTGGTGGAGGCTGCCCCTGGTGACTGGAGGGGTGGGGGTGCTGGGAGACATGGGTGGGGGCCTTGTGGAGGCTGCCCATGGTGACTGGGGGTGGTGGGAGACATGGGTGGGGGCCTTGTGGAGGCTGCCCCTGGTGGCTGGGGGATGGGGTGGTGTGAGACATGGGTGGGGGCCTTGTGGAGGCTGCCCCTGGTGACTGGAGGGGTGGGGGTGGTGGGAGACATGGGTGGGGGCCTGGTGGAGGCTGCCCCTGGTGACTGGGGGTGGGGGTGCTGGGAGACATGGGTGGGGGCCTGCTGGCAGGTGCCCCACAGTGCTGGGGGGTGGGGGTGCAAGGGGACATGAGTGGGACATGGTTGGGGGCCTGCTGGCAGGTGCCCCACAGTGCTGGGGGGTGGGGGTGCAAGGAGACATGAGTGGGGGCCTGCTGGGGGGTGGGGGAGCAAGGGGACATGAGTGGGACATGGTTGGGGGCCTGCTGGCAGGTGCCCCACAGTGCTGGGGGGTGGGGGTGCTGGGAGACATGGGTGGGGGCCTGGTGGAGGCTGCCCCTGGTGACTGGGGGGTGGGGGTGGTGTGAGACATGGGTGGGGGCCTTGTGGAGGCTGCCCCTGGTGGCTGGAGGGGTGGGGGTGGTGGGAGACATGGGTGGGGGCCTGGTGGAGGCTGCCCCTGGTGACTGGAGGGGTGGGGGTGCTGGGAGACATGGGTGGGGGCCTGGTGGAGGCTGCCCCTGGTGACTGGAGGGCTGGGGGTGGTGGGAGACATGGGTGGGGGCCTGGTGGAGGCTGCCCCTGGTGACTGGAGGGGTGGGGGTGGTGGGAGACATGGGTGGGGGCCTTGTGGAGGCTGCCCCTGGTGACTGGAGGGGTGGGGGCGGTGGGAGACATGGGTGGGGGCCTTGTGGAGGCTGCCCCTGGTGACTGGGGGGTGGGGGTGGTGTGAGACATGGGTGGGGGCCTTGTGGAGGCTGCCCCTGGTGACTGGAGGGGTGGGGGTGGTGGGAGACATGGGTGGGGGCCTTGTGGAGGCTGCCCCTGGTGACTGGAGGGGTGGGGGTGGTGGAAGACATGGGTGGGGGCCTGGTGGAGGCTGCCCCTGGTGACTGGGGGTGGGGGTGATGGGAGACATGGGTGGGGGCCTGGTGGCAGGTGCCCCACAGTGCTGGGGGGTGGGGGTGCAAGGGGACATGAGTGGGGGCCTGCTGGGGGGTGAGGGTGCAAGGGGACATGAGTGGGACATGGTTGGGGGCCTGCTGGCAGGTGCCCCACAGTGCTGGGGGGTGGGGGTGCTGGGAGACATGGGTGGGGGCCTGGTGGAGGCTGCCCCTGGTGGCTGGGGGATGGGGGTGGTGTGAGACATGGGTGGGGGCCTTGTGGAGGCTGCCCCTGGTGACTGGGGGTGGTGGGAGACATGGGTGGGGGCCTTGTGGAGGCTGCCCCTGGTGACTGGGGGGTGGGGGTGGTGTGAGACATGGGTGGGGGCCTTGTGGAGGCTGCCCCTGGTGACTGGAGGGGTGGGGGTGCTGGGAGACATGAGTGGGGGCCTTGTGGAGGCTTCCCCTGGTGACTGGAGGGGTGGGGGTGGTGGGAGACATGGGTGGGGGCCTTGTGGAGGCTGCCCCTGGTGACTGGAGGGGTGGGGGTGGTGGGAGACATGGGTGGGGGCCTGGTGGAGGCTGCCCCTGGTGACTTGAGGGGTGGGGGTGGTGGGAGACATGGGTGGGGGCCTTGTGGAGGCTGCCCCTGGTGACTGGGGGTGGTGGGAGTCATGGGTGGGGGCCTTGTGGAGGCTGCCCCTGGTGACTGGGGGGTGGGGGTGGTGTGAGACATGGGTGGGGGCCTTGTGGAGGCTGCCCCTGGTGACTGGAGGGGTGGGGGTGGTGGGAGAAATGGGTGGGGGCCTTGTGGAGGCTGCCCCTGGTGACTGGAGGGGTGGGGGTGGTGGGAGACATGGGTGGGGGCCTGGTGGAGGCTGCCCCTGGTGACTGGGGGTGGGGGTGCTGGGAGACATGGGTGGGGGCCTGGTGGCAGGTGCCCCACAGTGCTGGGGGGTGGGGGTGCAAGGGGACATGAGTGGGGGCCTGCTGGGGGGTGGGGGTGCAAGGGGACATGAGTGGGACATGGTTGGGGGCCTGCTGGCAGGTGCCCCACAGTGCTGGGGGGTGGGGGTGCTGGGAGACATGGGTGGGGGCCTGGTGGAGGCTGCCCCTGGTGGCTGGGGGATGGGGGTGGTGTGAGACATGTGTGGGGGCCTTGTGGAGGCTGCCCCTGGTGACTTGGGGTGGTGGGAGACATGGGTGGGGGCCTTGTGGAGGCTGCCCCTGGTGACTGGGGGGTGGGGGTGGTGTGAGACATGGGTGGGGGCCTTGTGGAGGCTGCCCCTGGTGACTGGAGGGGTGGGGGTGGTGGTAGACATGGGTGGGGGCCTGGTGGAGGCTGCCCCTGGTGACTTGAGGGATGGGGGTGGCGGAGACATGGGTGGGGGCCTGGTGGAGGCTGCCCCTGGTGACTGGGGGTGGGGGTGCTAGGAGACATGGTTGGGGGCCTGCTGGCAGGTGCCCCACAGTGCTGGGGGGTGGTGGTGCTGGGAGACATGGGTGGGGGCCTTGTGGAGGCTGCCCCTGGTGACTGGAGGGGTGGGGGTGGTGGGAGACATGGGTGGGGGCCTGGTGGAGGCTGCCCCTGGTGACTGGAGGGGTGGGGGTGGCGGGAGACATGGGTGGGGGCCTGGTGGAGGCTGCCCCTGGTGACTGGAGGGGTGGGGGTGGTGGGAGACATGGGTGGGGGCCTGGTGGAGGCTGCCCCTGGTGACTGGGGGTGGGGGTGCTGGGAGACATGGTTGGGGGCCTGCTGGCAGGTGCCCCACAGTGCTGGGGGGTGGGGGTGCTGGGAGACATGGGTGGGGGCCTTGTGGAGGCTGCCCCTGGTGACTGGAGGGGAGGGGGTGGTGGGAGACATGGGTGGGGGCGTGGTGGAGGCTGCCCCTGGTGACTGGAGGGGTGGGGGTGCTGGGAGACATGGGTGGGGGCCTTGTGGAGGCTGCCCATGGTGGCTGGGGGATGGGGGTGGTGGGAGACATGGGTGGGGGCCTTGTGGAGGCTGCCCCTGGTGACTGGGGGTGGTAGGAGACATGGGTGGGGGCCTTGTGGAGGCTGCCCCTGGTGGCTGGGGGATGGGGGTGGTGTGAGACATGGGTGGGGGCCTTGTGGAGGCTGCCCCTGGTGACTGGAGGGGTGGGGGTGGTGGGAGACATGGGTGGGGGCCTGGTGGAGGCTGCCCCTGGTGACTGGGGGTGGGGGTGCTGGGAGACATGGGTGGTGGCCTGCTGGCAGGTGCCCCACAGTGCTGGGGGGTGGGGGTGCAAGGGGACATGAGTGGGACATGGTTGGGGGCCTGCTGGCAGGTGCCCCACAGTGCTGGGGGGTGGGGGTGCAAGGAGACATGAGTGGGGGCCTGCTGGGGGGTGGGGGTGCAAGGGGACATGAGTGGGACATGGTTGGGGGCCTGCTGGCAGGTGCCCCACAGTGCTGGGGGGTGGGGGTGGTGTGAGACATGGGTGGGGGCCTGGTGGAGGCTGCCCCTGGTGACTGGGGGGTGGGGGTGGTGTGAGACATGGGTGGGGGCCTTGTGGAGGCTGCCCCTGGTGACTGGAGGGGTGGGGGTGGTGTGAGACATGGGTGGGGGCCTTGTGGAGGCTGCCCCTGGTGACTGGAGGGGTGGGGGTGGTGGGAGACATGGGTGGGGGCCTTGTGGAGGCTGCCCCTGGTGGCTGGAGGGGTGGGGGTGGTGGGAGACATGGGTGGGGGCCTGGTGGAGGCTGCCCCTGGTGACTGGAGGGGTGGGGGTGCTGGGAGACATGGGTGGGGGCCTGGTGGAGGCTGCCCCTGGTGACTGGAGGGGTGGGGGTGGTGGGAGACATGGGTGGGGGCCTGGTGGAGGCTGCCCCTGGTGACTGGAGGGGTGGGGGTGGTGGGAGACATGGGTGGGGGCCTTGTGGAGGCTGCCCCTGGTGACTGGAGGGGTGGGGGTGGTGGGAGACATGGGTGGGGGCCTGGTGGAGGCTGCCCCTGGTGACTGGGGGTGGGGGTGCTGGGAGACATGGGTGGGGGCCTGGTGGCAGGTGCCCCACAGTGCTGGGGGGTGGGGGTGCAAGGGGACATGAGTGGGGGCCTGCTGGGGGGTGGGGGTGCAAGGGGACATGAGTGGGACATGGTTGGGGGCCTGCTGGCAGGTGCCCCACAGTGCTGGGGGGTGGGGGTGCTGGGAGACATGGGTGGGGGCCTGGTGGAGGCTGCCCCTGGTGGCTGGGGGATGGGGGTGGTGTGAGACATGTGTGGGGGCCTTGTGGAGGCTGCCCCTGGTGACTTGGGGTGGTGGGAGACATGGGTGGGGGCCTTGTGGAGGCTGCCCCTGGTGACTGGGGGGTGGGGGTGGTGTGAGACATGGGTGGGGGCCTTGTGGAGGCTGCCCCTGGTGACTGGAGGGGTGGGGGTGGTGGTAGACATGGGTGGGGGCCTGGTGGAGGCTGCCCCTGGTGACTTGAGGGATGGGGGTGGCGGAGACATGGGTGGGGGCCTGGTGGAGGCTGCCCCTGGTGACTGGGGGTGGGGGTGCTAGGAGACATGGTTGGGGGCCTGCTGGCAGGTGCCCCACAGTGCTGGGGGGTGGTGGTGCTGGGAGACATGGGTGGGGGCCTTGTGGAGGCTGCCCCTGGTGACTGGAGGGGTGGGGGTGGTGGGAGACATGGGTGGGGGCCTGGTGGAGGCTGCCCCTGGTGACTGGAGGGGTGGGGGTGGCGGGAGACATGGGTGGGGGCCTGGTGGAGGCTGCCCCTGGTGACTGGAGGGGTGGGGGTGGTGGGAGACATGGGTGGGGGCCTGGTGGAGGCTGCCCCTGGTGACTGGGGGTGGGGGTGCTGGGAGACATGGTTGGGGGCCTGCTGGCAGGTGCCCCACAGTGCTGGGGGGTGGGGGTGCTGGGAGACATGGGTGGGGGCCTTGTGGAGGCTGCCCCTGGTGACTGGAGGGGAGGGGGTGGTGGGAGACATGGGTGGGGGCGTGGTGGAGGCTGCCCCTGGTGACTGGAGGGGTGGGGGTGCTGGGAGACATGGGTGGGGGCCTTGTGGAGGCTGCCCATGGTGGCTGGGGGATGGGGGTGGTGGGAGACATGGGTGGGGGCCTTGTGGAGGCTGCCCCTGGTGACTGGGGGTGGTAGGAGACATGGGTGGGGGCCTTGTGGAGGCTGCCCCTGGTGGCTGGGGGATGGGGGTGGTGTGAGACATGGGTGGGGGCCTTGTGGAGGCTGCCCCTGGTGACTGGAGGGGTGGGGGTGGTGGGAGACATGGGTGGGGGCCTGGTGGAGGCTGCCCCTGGTGACTGGGGGTGGGGGTGCTGGGAGACATGGGTGGTGGCCTGCTGGCAGGTGCCCCACAGTGCTGGGGGGTGGGGGTGCAAGGGGACATGAGTGGGACATGGTTGGGGGCCTGCTGGCAGGTGCCCCACAGTGCTGGGGGGTGGGGGTGCAAGGAGACATGAGTGGGGGCCTGCTGGGGGGTGGGGGTGCAAGGGGACATGAGTGGGACATGGTTGGGGGCCTGCTGGCAGGTGCCCCACAGTGCTGGGGGGTGGGGGTGGTGTGAGACATGGGTGGGGGCCTGGTGGAGGCTGCCCCTGGTGACTGGGGGGTGGGGGTGGTGTGAGACATGGGTGGGGGCCTTGTGGAGGCTGCCCCTGGTGACTGGAGGGGTGGGGGTGGTGTGAGACATGGGTGGGGGCCTTGTGGAGGCTGCCCCTGGTGACTGGAGGGGTGGGGGTGGTGGGAGACATGGGTGGGGGCCTTGTGGAGGCTGCCCCTGGTGGCTGGAGGGGTGGGGGTGGTGGGAGACATGGGTGGGGGCCTGGTGGAGGCTGCCCCTGGTGACTGGAGGGGTGGGGGTGCTGGGAGACATGGGTGGGGGCCTGGTGGAGGCTGCCCCTGGTGACTGGAGGGGTGGGGGTGGTGGGAGACATGGGTGGGGGCCTGGTGGAGGCTGCCCCTGGTGACTGGAGGGGTGGGGGTGGTGGGAGACATGGGTGGGGGCCTTGTGGAGGCTGCCCCTGGTGACTGGAGGGGTGGGGGTGGTGGGAGACATGGGTGGGGGCCTTGTGGAGGCTGCCCCTGGTGACTGGGGCGTGGGGGTGGTGTGAGACATGGGTGGGGGCCTTGTGGAGGCTGCCCCTGGTGACTGGAGGGGTGGGGGTGGTGGGAGACATGGGTGGGGGCCTTGTGGAGGCTGCCCCTGGTGACTGGAGGGGTGGGGGTGGTGGGAGACATGGGTGGGGGCCTGGTGGAGGCTGCCCCTGGTGACTGGGGGTGGGGGTGCTGGGAGACATGGGTGGGGGCCTGGTGGCAGGTGCCCCACAGTGCTGGGGGGTGGGGGTGCAAGGGGACATGAGTGGGGGCCTGCTGGGGGGTGAGGGTGCAAGGGGACATGAGTGGGACATGGTTGGGGGCCTGCTGGCAGGTGCCCCACAGTGCTGGGGGGTGGGGGTGCTGGGAGACATGGGTGGGGGCCTGGTGGAGGCTGCCCCTGGTGGCTGGGGGATGGGGGTGGTGTGAGACATGGGTGGGGGCCTTGTGGAGGCTGTCCCTGGTGACTGGGGGTGGTGGGAGACATGGGTGGGGGCCTTGTGGAGGCTGCCCCTGGTGACTGGGGGGTGGGGGTGGTGTGAGACATGGGTGGGGGCCTTGTGGAGGCTGCCCCTGGTGACTGGAGGGGTGGGGGTGCTGGGAGACATGGGTGGGGGCCTTGTGGAGGCTGCCCCTGGTGACTGGAGGGGTGGGGGTGGTGGGAGACATGGGTGGGGGCCTTGTGGAGGCTGCCCCTGGTGACTGGAGGGGTGGGGGTGGTGGGAGACATGGGTGGGGGCCTGGTGGAGGCTGCCCCTGGTGACTTGAGGGGTGGGGGTGGTGGGAGACATGGGTGGGGGCCTTGTGGAGGCTGCCCCTGGTGACTGGGGGTGGTGGGAGTCATGGGTGGGGGCCTGGTGGAGGCTGCCCCTGGTGACTGGAGGGGTGGGGGTGCTGGGAGACATGGGTGGGGGCCTGGTGGAGGCTGCCCCTGGTGACTGGAGGGGTGGGGGTGGTGGGAGACATGGGTGGGGGCCTGGTGGAGGCTGCCCCTGGTGACTGGAGGGGTGGGGGTGGTGGGAGACATGGGTGGGGGCCTTGTGGAGGCTGCCCCTGGTGACTGGAGGGGTGGGGGTGGTGGTAGACATGGGTGGGGGCCTTGTGGAGGCTGCCCCTGGTGACTGGGGGTTGGGGGTGGTGTGAGACATGGGTGGGGGCCTTGTGGAGGCTGCCCCTGGTGACTGGAGGGGTGGGGGTGGTGGGAGACATGGGTGGGGGCCTTGTGGAGGCTGCCCCTGGTGACTGGAGGGGTGGGGGTGGTGGGAGACATGGGTGGGGGCCTGGTGGAGGCTGCCCCTGGTGACTGGGGGTGGGGGTGCTGGGAGACATGGGTGGGGGCCTGGTGGCAGGTGCCCCACAGTGCTGGGGGGGGGTGCAAGGGGACATGAGTGGGGGCCTGCTGGGGGGTGAGGGTGCAAGGGGACATGAGTGGGACATGGTTGGGGGCCTGCTGGCAGGTGCCCCACAGTGCTGGGGGTGGGGGTGCTGGGAGACATGGGTGGGGGCCTGGTGGAGGCTGCCCCTGGTGGCTGGGGGATGGGGGTGGTGTGAGACATGGGTGGGGGCCTTGTGGAGGCTGCCCCTGGTGACTGGGGGTGGTGGGAGACATGGGTGGGGGCCTTGTGGAGGCTGCCCCTGGTGACTGGGGGGTGGGGGTGGTGTGAGACATGGGTGGGGGCCTTGTGGAGGCTGCCCCTGGTGACTGGAGGGGTGGGGTGTTGGGAGACATGGGTGGGGGCCTTGTGGAGGCTGCCCCTGGTGACTGGAGGGGTGGGGGTGGTGGGAGACATGGGTGGGGGCCTTGTGGAGGCTGCCCCTGGTGACTGGAGGGGTGGGGGTGGTGGGAGACATGGGTGGGGGCCTGGTGGAGGCTGCCCCTGGTGACTTGAGGGGTGGGGGTGGTGGGAGACATGGGTGGGGGCCTTGTGGAGGCTGCCCCTGGTGACTGGGGGTGGTGGGAGTCATGGGTGGGGGCCTTGTGGAGGCTGCCCCTGGTGACTGGGGGGTGGGGGTGGTGTGAGACATGGGTGGGGGCCTTGTGGAGGCTGCCCCTGCTGACTGGAGGGGTGGGGGTGGTGGGAGAAATGGGTGGGGGCCTTGTGGAGGCTGCCCCTGGTGACTGGAGGGGTGGGGGTGGTGGGAGACATGGGTGGGCGCCTGGTGGAGGCTGCCCCTGGTGACTGGGGGTGGGGGTGCTGGGAGACATGGGTGGGGGCCTGGTGGCAGGTGCCCCACAGTGCTGGGGGGTGGGGGTGCAAGGGGACATGAGTGGGGGCCTGCTGGGGGGTGGGGGTGCAAGGGGACATGAGTGGGACATGGTTGGGGGCCTGCTGGCAGGTGCCCCACAGTGCTGGGGGGTGGGGTGCTGGGAGACATGGGTGGGGGCCTGGTGGAGGCTGCCCCTGGTGGCTGGGGGATGGGGGTGGTGTGAGACATGGGTGGGGGCCTTGTGGAGGCTGCCCCTGGTGACTGGGGGTGGTGGGAGACATGGGTGGGGGCCTTGTGGAGGCTGCCCCTGGTGACTGGGGGGTGGGGGTGGTGTGAGACATGGGTGGGGGCCTTGTGGAGGCTGCCCCTGGTGACTGGAGGGGTGGGGGTGGTGGTAGACATGGGCGGGGGCCTGGTGGAGGCTGCCCCTGGTGACTGGAGGGGTGGGGGTGGTGGGAGACATGGGTGGGGGCCTGGTGGAGGCTGCCCCTGGTGACTGGGGGTGGGGGTGCTGGGAGACATGGTTGGGGGCCTGCTGGCAGGTGCCCCACAGTGCTGGGGGGTGGTGGTGCTGGGAGACATGGGTGGGGGCCTTGTGGAGGCTGCCCCTGGTGACTGGAGGGGTGGGGGTGGTGGGAGACATGGGTGGGGGCCTGGTGGAGGCTGCCCCTGGTGACTGGAGGGGTGGGGGTGCTGGGAGACATGGGTGGGGGCCTTGTGGAGGCTGCCCCTGGTGGCTGGGGGATGGGGGTGGTGGGAGACATGGGTGGGGGCCTTGTGGAGGCTGCCCCTGGTGACTGGGGGTGGTGGGAGACATGGGTGGGGGCCTTGTGGAGGCTGCCCCTGGTGGCTGGGGGATGGGGGTGGTGTGAGACATGGGTGGGGGCCTTGTGGAGGCTGCCCCTGGTGACTGGAGGGGTGGGGGTGGTGGGAGACATGGGTGGGGGCCTGGTGGAGGCTGCCCCTGGTGACTGGGGGTGGGGGTGCTGGGAGACATGGGTGGTGGCCTGCTGGCAGGTGCCCCACAGTGCTGGGGGGTGGGGGTGCAAGGGGACATGAGTGGGACATGGTTGGGGGCCTGCTGGCAGGTGCCCCACAGTGCTGGGGGGTGGGGGTGCAAGGGGACATGAGTGGGGGCCTGCTGGGGGGTGGGGGTGCAAGGGGACATGAGTGGGACATGTTTGGGGGCCTGCTGGCAGGTGCCCCACAGTGCTGGGGGGTGGGGGTGCAAGGGGACATGAGTGGGACATGGTTGGGGGCCTGCTGGCAGGTGCCCCACAGTGCTGGGGGGTGGGGGTGCAAGGGGACATGAGTGGGGGCCTGCTGGGGGGTGGGGGTGCAAGGGGACATGAGTGGGGCATGTTTGGGGGCCTGCTGGCAGGTGCCCCACAGTGCTGGGGGGTGGGGGTGCTGGGAGACATGGGTGGGGGCCTGGTGGAGGCTCCCCCTGGTGACTGGAGGGGTGGGGGTGTTGGGAGACATGGGTGGGGGCCTGGTGGAGGCTGCCCCTGGTGACTGGGGGTGGGGGTGCTGGGAGACATGGGTGGGGGCCTGCTGGCAGGTGCCCCACAGTGCTGGGGGGTGGGGGTGCAAGGGGACATGTGGCTTGGCTGGGGGGCATGCCCATGGTGGATGGGCTGCCTGCGGGACATGACCAGGGGTGCAGGGTAGTCCCCTGTGGTGTGGGCTGCCTGCAGAGGTCGTGGAGGGGGTAGAGGGGAGACCTGGGAGGACCCACACTGGCAATTCACCTCTTCAACTTCCCGCACACCCACGTAATACACTGCCCCACTCGCACAGGCCCAATCGCGTGTAGGATTTCTCGCGCACCCCTGAAATCCACGTACCCAGCCCAATCGCGTGTAGATTTTCTCGCGCACCCCTGTAATACACGTACCCAGGCCAATCGCGTGTAGGATTTCTCGCGCACCCCTGAAATCCACATACCCAGGCCAATCGCGTGTAGCATTTCTCGCGCACCCCTGAAATCCACGTACCCAGCCCAATCGCGTGTAGATTTTCTCGCGCACCCCTGTAATACACGTACCCAGGCCAATCGCGTGTAGGATTTCTCGCGCACCCCTGAAATCCACGTACCCAGCCCAATCGCGTGTAGATTTTCTCGCGCACCCCTGTAATACACGTACCCAGGCCAATCGCGTGTAGGATTTCTCGCGCACCCCTGAAATCCACATACCCAGGCCAATCGCGTGTAGCATTTCTCGCGCACCCCTGAAATCCACGTACCCAGCCCAATCGCGTGTAGATTTTCTCGCGCACCCCTGTAATACACGTACCCAGGCCAATCGCGTGTAGGATTTCTCGCGCACCCCTGAAATCCACGTACCCAGGCCAATCGCGTGTAGCATTTCTCGCGCACCCCTGAAATCCACGTACCCAGCCCAATCGCGTGTAGATTTTCTCGCGCACCCCTGTAATACACGTACCCAGGCCAATCGCGTGTAGCATTTCTCGCGCA
Source organism: Ambystoma mexicanum (assembly GCF_040938575.1). Taxonomy (NCBI): domain Eukaryota; kingdom Metazoa; phylum Chordata; class Amphibia; order Caudata; family Ambystomatidae; genus Ambystoma; species Ambystoma mexicanum. The sequence goes on along the minus strand of NC_090924.1, from coordinate 1,101,953,900 downwards.
CCCCTGAAATCCACGTACCCAGCCCAATCGCGTGTGGATTTTCTCGCGCACCCCTGTAATACACGTACCCAGGCCAACCGCGTGTAGAATTTCTCGCGCACCCCTGAAATCCACGTACCCAGGCCAATCGCGTGTAGCATTTCTCGCGCACCCCTGAAATCCACGTACCCAACCCAATCGCGTGTAGATTTTCTCGCGCACCCCTGTAATACACGTACCCAGGCCAACGCGTGTAGAATTTCTCGCGCACCCCTGAAATCCACGTACCCAGGCCAATCGCGTGTAGCATTTCTCGCGCACCCCTGAAATCCACGTACCCAGCCCAATCGCGTGTAGATTTTCTCGCGCACCCCTGTAATACACGTACCCAGGCCAATCGCGTGTAGCATTTCTCACGCACCCCTGAAATCCACGTACCCAGCCCAATCGCGTGTGGATTTTCTCGCGCACCCCTGTAATGCACGTACCCAGGCCAATCGCGTGTAGAATTTCTTGCGCACCCCTGAAATCCACGTACCCAGGCCAATCGCATGTAGCATTTCTCGCGCACCCCTGAAATCCACATACCCAGCCCAATCGCGTGTAGATTTTCTCGCGCACCCCTGTAATACACGTACCCAGGCCAATCGCGTGTAGAATTTCTCGCGCACCCCTGAAATCCACGTACCCAGGCCAATCGCATGTAGCATTTCTCGCGCACCCCTGAAATCCACGTACCCAGCCCAATCGCGTGTAGATTTTCTCGCGCACCCCTATAATACACGTACCCAGGCCTATCGCGTGTGAGAACACCCGCACACCCCTGTAATACACGCTCCCCGCTCTGCGTTTGCTGCTGCCCTTTGCGCTGGATTGGGGATTTTGATGGCTTTTCCCTGCGCGAGGGGCGTTCTTGGGGGCGTAACTGACGCTGCTGCAGGGTCGCTGTGCCACTCTGCGCCACGGCTGGTTGTGGATGTTGGAATCCATGAATACGCTGTGCGCCTGAATGTGTTTCGGCGCACGCAGCTGGCGCAGACTACCGCACGCGCACACTGTGCGCCAGCCGCGTGCGCCACTTGTGCGCCGAATTCTATGAATTACCCCCTAAATAAGGTAGGGCCTTGTCGTCCACACATTCTATGTTAGAATGACACTTTGGCCTGTTTGGTTTGAATAACAGCGCGGTGGATGGAGGATTCAATGTGCACAGTACAATTGGCGACACCATGCTGCCTGGTAAAAATGATTCAGTGCTGAGGAGTGAGATATCGCCCATTGTGCATTGTGCTGTGGTGGAAGCAGCAGATGATGGCCAAAAATATGTCACTTAAAAATCCCAAACTATTTTCAGAGAGCAAGCAGCTCTCTTTAGCTAAAACTGTAGCCCCAGTTACAGCTGATCCAACAGGCTATAATTGTCTGGTTTCACTATTACCATCTCCGTGCTTTCCCTAACAGAGTGCTAATTTATCTTCAGCACAAACTTGTTCAAGTTCAGAGAGGGAAGGTGGGGCAGGAGGGGTATGATATTCAACCAGAGACACATGTGATTACTGAAATGCTGCTTGAGTTGGGGAACACCCGTGACCTGTCATGGCCCTTTCCTCTTCTCCTGCTCAGAATAGAAGTGGAGTCCTCAGCTCTTTTTCTATGAGGCTTCCTACTGCTTTAGGACCTCTTGCCCCATCATTGCACACTGCGCTCCTGGCACTGCAATCTCTGATACAACTCCACAATGCCAGAGCTGAACAGGTGGCCTCGCATATGGACACCAATATTACCACGCACTATTACGCGTGTTAATATTGTGCCCACACGGATAACATTTTTAACTTGATAAAATCAGGTATATAAATGGAAGAGTAAGTTCTTTCAGGCCATACTGAAACATTTTCTAGAGCCTTTCACTTCCTCCAGATTAACAAGACTCCTAGAATGTCTACCCTTTTGGATGAAAGTTTAGTAAGAGTGAATGCCTCCTTACTCTGACCGTCTGCTTTCTCCCCTGCGGTCACTCCCCTTCCTCCCGCCTCCCGTGTCCTTCCCTTGGCCCGGGTCCTTCCTCCTTAAAGGGGCTCGTCCTGTTTCCCTAGTAACAGGCGCGATAAACAAATGGTTGATGATATTACCATTAACGGAGATGTCATCGCCCCACCAGATTACGCGCCAAACACCTCATGTGGAGCTAGCAGATGGTACCATCGGAGGTTCCCGCCTGCAGTATGAGTGCATGTACACTTGCATTCAATACCAGATGCAGAGACATGCTATTAATGGATGCAGAAAACACTACACGATTACGACTACTGATACCATATAAAATAACAATAACCCGCTGCCAAAAGCAGGCATTAATTAGAACCAGTGACAGAAATTGAGTCCTTGCTGACAGCAATCACCAGCCAGGATACAAAGCCCATTTTCCAACCACTCCCAACACACACACACCGCCATGCAAGCTGAAGGAGCCCTACCACTGTACCTGGGTGAGCTGTAAAAACAGCTTAAGGTCCATTGGAATGCAGGCATCATGCGGAAGAAGGCACTAGGAGCTGGGAAGAGAATCTGCAGGTCTCCAATATGCAGGACCAGGCCGCCCTCGTGGGCCCTTTCTGATACTCACATAGCGCCTTGATACGGCCATCATCATGTACATCCTGCAGCTCAATCAGGGTGACATTGAGACTAACATCAACATATGTACATCCATCCCCACTCTCCTACATTCCCTAGCCACCAGCCACTTCCAAAACTAATCTTGTATGGCACATGGTTTGACACAGCCCACATTGTCTGAAGCCTTTAAACAGGTCCTGATAGCCCACCTATGCCATGTAAGAGCCCACATATGCCTGCCAACAAAACACATGCAAGCAATGCCATCAAATGCCGTCGCTAGAAAGTTGTCCACTTCCGCAATATCACTGCGGCATGCCTGGCATTCATGTGCCATTGGTGCTACCCAACACTGCTGATCAACAGTACCGTGACAGGAAATGACAGCACACATCGAATATGCAAATGACCAGTCACATGGACATGACCATCACACACTGCTGTGCATGCTGTCTAAGATCGACACACGTCTTGATGGTTCTGTGCAACAGTACCCCATCACCTTAGATGGCCAAGAGCAGGCGACGAATGACTCGTCTTGAGGGTTCTGCGCAATGGTGCCCCATCACCTTAGATGGCCATGAGAAGGGGACGAATGACTCGTCTTGATGGTTCTGGGCAACAGTACCCCATAAGCTTAGATGGCCGTGAGCAGGGGACAATTGACTCATCTTGATGGTTCTGCCCAGCGGTTCCCCATTACCTTAGATAGCCATGAGCAAGCAACAAATGACTCGTCTTGATGGTTCTGTGAAACAGTCCCCCATCAGCTCAGATGGCCATGAGCAGGGGACGAATGACTTGTCTTGATGGTTCTGCGCAACAGTACCCCATCAGCTTAGATGGCCATGAGCAGGGGACGAATGACTCGTCTGGATGGTTCTTTGCAACAGTACCCGATCAGCTTGGATGGCCATGAGCAGGGGACGAATGATTCGTCTTGATGGTTCTGCGCACCAGCTCCCCATCAGCTTAGATGGCCATGAGCAGGGGACAAATTATTCGTCTTGATGATTCTGCGCAGCAGCTCCCCATCAGCTTAGATGGCCATGAGCAGGGGACGAATGACTCGTCTTGATGATTCTTCGCAACAGTTCCCCATCAGCTTAGATGGCCATGAGCAGGGGACGAATGACTCGTCTGGATGGTTCTTCGCAACAGTACCCCATCAGCTTGGATGGCCATGAGCAGGGGACGAATGACTCGTCTGGATGGTTCTTCGCAACAGTACCCCATCAGCTTGGATGGCCATGAGCAGGGGACGAATGATTCGTCTTGATGGTTCTGCGCAGCAGCTCCCCATCAGCTTAGATGGCCATGAGCAGGGGACGAATGATTCGTCTTGATGATTCTGCGCAGCAGCTCCCCATCAGCTTAGATGGCCATGAGCAGGGGACGAATGACTCGTCTTGAGGATTCTGCGCAATGGTTCCCCATCAGCTTACATGGCCATGAGCAGGTGACGATTGACTCGTCTTGATGGTTCTGCGCAACAGTACCCCATCAGCTTACATGGCCATGAGCAGGTGACGATTGACTCGTCTTGATGGTTCTGCGCAACAGTACCCCATCAGCTTAGACCTGGATTTTTTATTTGTATTAATACAATGATGCAAGTAATTCCATCTCAGAATTCTTAACTCCTGCACATGTGAATGGAAAACGGTCATGAACTTGCTGCACCCCAGCATCTTTCCTGACATGTTTACGTAACTGTGTCAGTTGCTTTTTAGAGCAACCCTGAGTCACCCCAATCAAATCTTTTTCATGGAGCCGAGGCAGAATACGAATCAGGTAGTAATTACCGGACTTATCTCAAGAGTTCATATGATTAGTTTGTATAATTTATGATTCGTTTTCTGTTTTCAGGGTTCTGCTGGCAACATGCTACACAACCCAAAAGTTGTGTTTCACTGCTTCCTTGTTTTCCTTTCCAAGTTTCACCTACGCCAAGGCATATTGGGTTCCTCTAGACATTATGTTCCTCCCATCCAGGTCTCGGGATCGACCGGGACACCACACATCTGGTATGGGATTGGATTCCACTTTCCCTCGTGTGCAACACGCACCTGCCAGTGCTCTTTTCTGCCACCACGCACCATGCCTCGCAGAGCACTACTGAAGTCCCTTGTGTGTGGTTTCTCGAGACAGTTCCCACGAGTGAAGACAATTCACAGCCTTCTTTCTGCACCATAGTTGTGCAAGTTGTGAAAGAAATGTTGGCAGACATTAAGGAGTACCTGCACTTTCCTGCAGAAAATTCCCAATTGGAGGATGTGAAGGCTGAGCTTTGTAGCTTTGCATCATTTCAGAACGTAGTTTGATGGATCTGCGCCCATTAGAGAATATGTTCACAATGCATTTTTTTCCTGCACTTTCAAGCCATTTGCAATGCAGGCTTGTTTATTGCTGCATACATTTCCCAGGCCCGGCCCATGATGCCTATGCCATGTGAAGTAGCAGCCTTTCCCACATCACAATGATACTACAGTAAAATGAGCAGAATTATTTCATTGATCGACCTGCTTCCATCCTTCAGGAACTGTGAAGCAATTTCACAAGAAATACGTTTTTCTCAAAACAGGTAACTGTGCTTACCTTTTGAATGTGTGACTTCTTACTTCGAACCTTCATCTGCAAAGTAATGGAATTATTAAATACATCTAATCTGATAAAAAGTAGATTTCCGATACTTTATTGTGGCTGTTAACCTCGTGTACACACATAGAACAGGTAAGTGTGTGTTGTTTCCATGTGGGGTGTTCTATGTGACACACAATATGCACTATGCAGCCTGCTCTTTTGCCACTTTTCTTATTAAAAAAGACATTGTTTGGAAGATGGCAAATGGGGGATGCACTTGGACCAGAAGTTAAAGACCATTTATCTGAAGTGAAGACCTTTGAGTGACCGCACATGAGATACGTTTACATTCCAAAGTGAAAACATACTGACAAATCAGCATTATCTGTGTTGGTCATATGCCTCCAAAAATCTATCAACTGAATTCTCACACCTCCTAAACCCACTTACCTCTCCTAACTGTTTCTGCAAATTATCCTGCTCTCTACTTTGCATCTAACATGTCTACCATTCACAATACCTTCCACAATTTCCTTCTATTCCCTGCTCCTGCTCACTTTATTCCACCACTTCTATCCTCCCTCCTCTCTTGCTACTGTCTTCCTATAGCCCAGCAACCCTGATGAGAGGATTGCCCTTCTCCTCAAGGCTAACTCTTCCTGTGCCCCCACTGGGCCACTGTCCACGCACATTATGAAGCACACAGCCCCAGTGTTGCTCCACATCTTACTTCCTTCTTCAACTCCTCTCTTGACAATTCCTCTTTTCCCTCATCCTATAAGACAGCTACTGTCATCCCTCTCCTTAAGAAACCTGGTCTAGATCGTAACTGCCCTGCCAACATGTGCCCTGTCTCTCTTTTACTACACTATTCCAAAATCCTTTAGAGATTAGCAGTCAAACGACTCACTGAGTTCCTCGATACTCACAACCCCCTGGTCCCTCTTCAAACTGGCTTCCGGCCTCTGCATTCTACCGGGACAGCTCTCCTCAATGTCAGCAACTTCATTTCTTCCTCTCAGCATGCAAACCTTTAATATATTCTTGTTCTTCTCAACCTCTGTGCTTCCTTCGATACAGTCAACATTCTGACCTTCTCTCTACATTATCTCTCCTTGACATCAGAAACAATGAACCTCGCCTGGTTTGCTTTATACCTTGCACCCAGACACTTTCAGGTGTCCTGGAATAGCCTTACCTCCCCACCCACCCATTACTGTTGTAGTTCCCCAAGGGTGTGTACTTGGCCCACTTCTCTTCACTCACTATACTTCAGACCTTGGCACACTGATCTCATTTTACGGCTTCTCCTATCAACTCTTCGCTGACGACATTCAGATCGTCTCTCCTTTCCCTCCTTATCTGATGAGCTGTTGTCAAAAATCTGAAACTGTCTCTCTGCCATCTAATATTGGATGGCATCTCACTCGCTCATGCTCAACTCCACTAAGTCTGAGGTTCTCTATTTCCCAGCCAAACAGGCTATCTCATTCTATCCTCCTTTTCTTCTCTTCTCTCTTGACTACCTTCTGTACCCTGCTTCCGCTCATAATGTTGGTGTCATCATCGGCCCATCAGACAACTTCTCGATCGCCTTCTTCAAATCTGCCACTGCAGCCAGACTCAACCTCCTTGATATCAGAAAGATCTGTCATCTTCTTCCTTTCAATACTGCCAAACAGCTAGTTTTCCTCCTAAGTCCTTTCTAGATCTGACTACTTTGCCAGTCTCCTCTATGGCCTTCCCAACTATGCTTTTTCACCTCTGGGCAAAGTCCTCATCTTCACGGTCACTTCACTGGCTATCTATGAAACAAAGGGTTAAGTATAAACTTCTTCTCATCATCTTCAAAACTATCCATATACTCGGCCCACCTTACCAATCTGCCTCCTCGTCAACACTCGAGCCCCATGTGCTCTCTCTCTCTCTCTCTCTCTCTCTCTCTCTCTCTCTCTCTCTCTCTCTCTCTCTCTCTCTCTTCTCTCTCTCTCTCTCTCTCTCTCTCTCCCCCCCCCCCCCTCCCTGCTCCCCTACTCTGGAATGCTCTTCCTCTCCATAGTACTCCAACTCTAACACTATTTAAATACAACCACAAAGCTCTGCCTCTTACTGAATAACCTGTTTCCTAGCACTCTATACTACTCTCCCTACCCTTCATGGGCAACCCTACAGCACTTTTCCATCATCCCTCCATCCTTGATTTAGCACTTTCTCCACCATTCTGTTAAGTTCTCGTCCATGGTTTAGTTTCCCTGGTTATGTTGCAACATCTGGTCTTCAAGTCCCATTCTCACACCCATGTCCTTCGCTCTTTTTATCAATGGTAAGCGTTTCTGTGCCAACAATACATTGCTTTCCCTGTGGTTTTTATTAATAAATAAATAAATAGAAAAAACATATGTAAGTAACATGTCTACGGAACATAAAAATGTTAACTGTAAATTCACATACAACAAAATGTTGCCGTAAAGTATGATGCATTTTATCATTACCCAATAGTGACCACCAATAACGAAAAACTATGGACAAACTATTTAATAAGCACATTTTGAAAAGCTTTCCACTCAATGGCAGCTTCTGAAATGTGGACGTGATTTATTTTTGGCCTTTCCCATCTATGGGGGTGGAGGGCTAGTACACCCCAATCACTCTTAACCTCCACCTCTTACCTGAGGTCATTCCTTTAATGTTTTAACCCTTCCCTCTAAAACCAATGTTTCTCTTGGATCCTTTCTTTAACTAAAATGTTATTGAGAAGTTGTTTTACAGTGACAGATTAAAGAAACGAACATCAGAGCATGCCTGTTCATACACTGGCAATGGCAAGAACAGGGCAAACAAAAGTAATATTGATTAACAATTATACTTAATCAGACCTGCTGCCACTTTTCTTTCTGAAATGTGTTAATGCCAGGGAGGACTGCTTGCAAATCCTGAAAGTCAATAAGTGCTAGCACAGGCTCTGGGACAAGTAGTAGTTGCCAGTCACGAGGTATACTATTTGGCCTCCAGCACCTTCTCTCTTACTCTGTACACAGATCATGCAACCACGTCTTGCAATCTTTTGCATACCTTTTGGTCAAAGTTACGTTCATTAATCTTCGTTAAGATACTTTCGCTATCGGTGGAGTGTGATGTGTATATGGCACTAACAGATTGTGGCTCAACACTAATCACCTACACAAAAATCTTTAAAGTGCTTTGGTGTCCACCCAGAGCGGCTACACCGCCAAGACCCACACAGATTCTGTTCTGGCCACCATTCAAGAAAGGAAGCGGACGCATGTCCCTCACTCTTACTGCCCTCCCCTTCCTCCTCACATCACATGATCCGGGTTGCCCCCCTCCCACGTGACACGGGTGCCGGCTTCACATGACAGCCCCTCCACACCCTGTACTAACAAAATGTTACTTCTCAGTTCATTTCTTCTATGAGTCTCTGGGGTCGGTTATTGGCCCCCTGGGGCCTCTGCCACATTAATGTCTGGGTGGTAATTTCTCCCTCTCACAGGTGAACTGACCTGCTCTTCACTGGAGTCCTCGCCATCACTCTTGCGGATTCCATTCCTATGGGGACTATCTTGTCACGATCGATGATCCTGGGAATTCTCTTGAAGTGCGAGGAGTTTTGTGTGATCTCTCTCCTTCAGCTGTGACGACCGACCCTTTGACCCGAGTGACGGTCAGTGGCTCTTTATCATAAGCACACATTGGAAAATGGGGTCACTTTTGTGGAATGCGCCTAACTCCCAAAATACGAATACTTTGGATCGTAGTAAGTATATGTTGGAAGGCTGCGGTGAAGGATGGGTGGTGGTATGCCCCAAACCACCTTATAGAAATCGTGTATTTATCGGGGGTTCCTCCTCTTCCGCGCAAAATACTCACAAATTGTCTGTGATAATAATGAAGTGCTGAGCATGTATTTACCAGTGAGTCAAAAGAGTTCTCCTCTGGTGTAAACAGACAAATATGTCTAAACAAACATTTATTTCCCTGATTGGGTAGTGCGGCTTGTACTAAAAACGGTTATACACATAAACACATGAGATAAGTTCTCAGGAGTATGTATGAAACAATATATTACTGTACTTCCCAGCAGAAAACTGATCTGAAAAGGTCTGTACTCATAGGCAAATGACTTGTAATCTCTGAGGTATACATTCAACAAAAGCTTTCAGATTACTGACACGTGTTTCGACCCATTTGGGTCATCATCAGGGCTGAATTATCAAAACACAGTGAACACAAGATACATTTTCTAATATATGCAGTGAATCTCTGTGGTTTGAGTATCCCTGTAAGTGGCAGGAAAACAAAGCAGCTGTGTGTGTCCTAGTCTGTGGCTGGAGCACTATCAAAACATCTCCCACCTCCAGATCATTTTCATGAGCTCTCCTGACCACATCCGATCACTCTTTCATGGTTTCCTTGGCACTTGTGTCTCGCTCTTTCATCTCAGTGTCTCCCTTATATTTTCCTTCAGGGGTCATAACATGCGGGATTCTTGTCCATATGTTTCACCCAAACATCACTTCTGACTGTGCTGTTCCGGTGGTACTCTGGGGCGTGTTGAGATAATCACGCAGCAGTTGGTATAATATAATTTCCACATGCTCTGCCGTTAGATGTGCAATCTCCACATTTCTCTTGATGTTGCTCATAAAGCATTCTACAGTTCCATTAGCCTGTGGCCGTAGAGGGGTGACTCGTCTGTGGGTGAAACACATGTATTCTGCAAAAGTCTTAAAATCCTGCCCTGTGAACAGGGGTCCGTTGTCGGTTTTTACTACTCTCTGTATTCCATATTGCCGGAGAACATCCTGTCCAGTGAGGTATGGTGTGGCAGGTCGAAGTGGAGGATACCAGTTGTAAATCTGGGAATCGAGAGTATTCGTCTACTGCCACAAATATGTACGCCCCTCCTTCCAGGGACCCAAATAAATCCACTGCTATATCGTTCCATGCCTTTTCGGGAAGATCGGACATGCGCAATATCTCTGGATGTGTGGTACAGTTGATGACTGTGAACGTGGGACATTGTTGGAGCAGTGTTTACACTTGCATGTCCAACTGCAGAAACCATACTTTATGTCAGCATTCTCTTGGTGAACACAATCCCACAATGTCCTTGATGTGACAGCTCCGGAATCTTTCTTTGTAGTGTCCGAGGCACTATCTTGGTCCGTTTGAGTAGGAGCCCTTCTTTGGATCGGGCTAACACCTCCCTCACAGCCACCAGACTGCAGATAACATGTTAGATGTCTGGGTTGGTGTTCTCACCCGCCTGTCTGACCTGCTTCCATTGATAGAACTCCATGCATCTGAAGATGATTTGCATGGCCTGGTCGTTTTCAGTTTACTGTGCAATGTGTGCCATTTCAATGCCTTTCGGTGTGGCCGCATGCACAATATAGTGTATGTATTGATCTGTGATGGAGGGTACAGACAGGGGGTTCTTGCTTGGATATCTTGATAGAAAGTCAGCGGGATTGTCATCTTTCCCTGTCCGATGAACAATGTGGAAGCAGTAGTCGCGCAATCTCATATCCCTCCATGCAATTCTGGGGGGGCATTTCTGCTTGAGGGTTTCCATAAATGAAAAGTAAGGGTTGGTGGTCCATGACCATAGTGAAAGGTTTCCCATAGAGGAAAGGATGAAAATGCAAACAGGCCCAGACAACAGCTAGGCCTTCTTTATCAGCTTGTGAGTATACTTGCTCGGTCCTCGACAGACTTCTGCTGATTTATGAGACAATATGACGCACTCCGCTGTCCTTGGGACCGATCTGTGTCAGAATGGCACCTTGACCTACGGGGCTAGCATCCACAATCAGTTCCGTCTCCCTTGCTGTGTTAAAATATGCCATGTTTTTGGCGTCAGCTATTCGTTGTCGAATTGTTCTGAATATGTATCATAAAAGAACAAAGTGAAAAGCATGAAGAATGAATGAATGAATCACCTGCGTTTTGACATACAGCCCCATAAGCAATGCCCTCAAAAAGTGATTAGGAAAAATTGGAGTATCTGAAACACCCCGAATTTCACACCTAAGAAACCACGCTTTGCCTTAAAAAATCCTCAGAACCTGAAACAGATGCTTATCTACACTTATGAACAACAAAGAACACCATGAGTTACGATCCCGAACATCTGGGTTCTCTCACCAGTATTGGGCCACCACAAATGCGGCAACTGCTCAGTGTGTGGCCTCACTAGGAACATGAAAATAATCGATCTATCTGGCCTTGAACTGCAAAACTACCTGGGCAATATATGGGATAAACTGCTTGTGTCAATCCATCTACATTGGGAAAACCAAGAGAGAAATCCGCCAAAGGATTTGCGAACATAGATCCTGTTGAAGCAAGTACCGGAAAAAACCCATGGTAGACCGCTTTGTAAAACCAAAACACAAACATGATGACTTCATTTGGTTCGTGATTCAGACAATTCCACCTTTGGCTAGAGGAGGAGACCGTGATGTCCAACTCAGAAAACTTGAGCAATGATGGATTCAACGCTTGGACTCTGTTACCAGAGGTCTAAACACCAGTATTGAATGAAACCTTTTTATGTAAAAGACGCAATAACCAGATTAGTCCATCACTGTATAATGTATGGCAGCACTAATGTACTATCTATCCTCCTATGTTTACACCAAGACAAGTAAGGACACCTAGAAGTCTGATCCCTTCATCAAGTTTGTCGAATGAATGTGATCCGACAAGTCACGCTATGACGTAAAATAAAGACACTTAGGGAGCTATGCCCGACATAGTTTTTAGGTCATGGTGTGGCAAACCCTGTCCAACTTCGACAGCTCGAGGGGTGTTGATGGATTGAGACCAGATGACAAGCAGGAGTCTACAGAACACTATTTAGAACTTAGACCGCAATAGGAACTATGTCCCATAGCTCTAGAACATCTTGAATGCAAGATTCCAGTAGTAGGCTGCAGAGGTATGTGGACCTAAAAACAATCTCATTTGGTTTAAAAAAACATATTCACAGTAAAAGAGAGGGCAATATAAGGTCATCTGCTAAAACCATTATTTCACACAGCATTCAACGTTCTACTCCCCTCCCATTTATTATCACCCACCATTCACACCTTTTAAGGGACAACAGTCCTTACACAGACACCCCATGTCTGGGTCACCTACATCTAATCTGTTTATTGAAATGCTATGATGACACAAAGCTGAACCTGGGGATGCTGCCGGAGCAATGGGAAAGGCGTTTTGCGCCCCTGAGCTTTAAACTGTCTCATGAAAAGTGTGAGCTGGTAAGACTTAGACATAATCCCTGACTTTGCTTCTCTGGAGCAGGGTTAGCTGCCCAGTATCTAGTTGGCTGTGTGCTAGACACGGGACACAGCCCATGGAATTGAGAAAGTCCAGCAAAATGCAGGATGGTTGGCCACCCCACAGACCTGACCTTGGGCTTCATCTGGGCTTCTGTAGCTGCCAACTAGGTATACGGTGAACAAGACAGCAGGATTTTCCACACCCATGTGACTCTTTTTGGCCCATTCCAATACAACCTCAGCTAAGTGGCTGCACTTTAATTGTTTCCCTGTTCATGTATCTTTTGCTGCTGCTACTGCGAAAAGCTGGGCAGCCAGTGAAAACGTCTGCCCTCCTCGGATCACAGATATGCTCCCATGTCACTCCTTTCCCTCCCACTTCCTTTTTTCTGCTAAAAGATTAATTTTGGCCCTACCTTTCCAGCTCGTTCCTCTCTAATTTCCCACTCTTTCCTTTTCTCTTCCTCCCCTCTCCTGCTTTTTGTGCCACTACGTCACCCCCTATTCTTGCACCATTCCCTTAATTCTCCCACGATTTTCTCTCCATTTCGGCCAAAGGTGTTTTTGTATCTTTTATTTTTTATTTGTGATTCAGTTCAAATAACTTTTCACAAGTAATTAATAAAAACAAATTAAAAGTTACTATGATCCATCAAATCCAATCACCAGCATTCCATACACAAATTCCTAAAAATAATTATGACTCTAAACAGTTCATTAAAATCTGTTTACAGCGTATCTAGTAAGGCCTTAATTTATTGCCATAGTTTAAAAAGAGATATATTTAGTTTATAGTCATTAGCCATTAAGCATTTCCCCCAGAAGCTATAGCCTTTGATTTCATCCGGCATGTTTACGTAAGCTCCCAAATGCATCATGTATAGGTTGCCCATCCTACGACAACTGGTCAACACGTGTTGGGCGGACTCCGCAATATGTGTCAGTTGGCACAGCCTACATCCCCTTTCTTCCTTTGACTTCCCCAATCTTGGTCCTCAAACTTCCATTACCGATAGCTGATTCAATCGTCGGAGCGTGAGGAATATCTTCAATGTGGGGCCTGGGGATTTAGTCAAATATTTTGGGGAGATCACGTAGGTAGTTTGATTTTCTATGAATTCTCCATACATCTTCAGCTTGGCTAAGTGGACATAATTCTGCCCCCCTAGTTTATATTTTCCTTGTTCCCAATCCGGAGTCCACCCCACGTGTGCAAATGAATACACCACTAGTTGTCCAAAAGCCCATAGTTCTCCTAAGTCCATACTCTTCATACTTGTACCCATAATGGCCAGCAGGGGACAGTTGGGCTCCTTTCTGGCACTGATATACAATATAGTGGGCCGAATAGGCATCAGTGCCCTAAGAGAAGTCATTCCCAATTCCAAGCGGAATGCCTGGACTGGGACGCACTGAACCAGCCCCAGCATTCTTCGCCATAGCCCATCCTCCAAGGTATTAAGCCAACCCATCTTCAGCTAGCACAGAGCTTTGAGACCATATATTATTGCTGGTACCATACATTGCCTATAGATGGTAATTATTCCCTTAAACTATAGCCGGCGGTGTTGCCTGTGAATTTCCTCGTGACAGTAGTGAGTACACGAGCTTTAGAACATTTATCTCGTTTCATTTTCCTATAGTTTAGATCTTCACTGAGTGTCACGCCCAAATATTTAAACTCATTTACTCTCTCGATGACACTCCCATTGATATAGCAGTTGTTTTTCGTGTTTTTTTTCCAGCAATTGTTATGAATTTAGTTTTTTCTTGAGTCAAAATATGATCGTTCCTTAGAGCATAGCCGTATAGTTCCAGCACCAAACGATTCAGACCAACCATTGTATGGTCCAGCAGGACCACATCGTTGGCGAAGGAAATCCAATGAATTCGTCTTTTCCCAATCTTAGGGGGAAAGTTGTTCATTGCACGCAGGTATTCTGGCATGTCAGCCATATACAAATTGAAGAGCATGGGCGCAAGCACGTAGCCTTGTTTCAGGCCTTTCGAGGTGGGGATGTCCCCCATGCACGCGCCCATGCTGTACAACTTTTTCCGCACCAAAGTAACATGATGGAAGTCTTGTAGTATGTGTAGAAAGTCTTGCGGTAATTCCCAGGCCGCTAACTTTCTCCACAGCTTTTCACAATTTACTGTGTCAAATGCGGACTTAAAGTCAACAAAGCGCCCGTGCAGTATGCATCAGTGTATTAAGCAAAAGCAGACTATGTACCGTACTACACCCAGCTCTGAAGTGGTCAGAGTATCCTGTTCCTTCTTGCCCATGTTTTATTCTATCTAGAATCAGGGAGCCAAATAGTTTGCCAGTTGAATCTATCATAGACAAGAGTCTATAGTCAGACGGATCGCTTCTCTGCGATATTTTGTAGACTGGTATAAAAATAGTTTTTTTTTCCAATTGGCAGGCGATTTTCATTCGTTACAGACCTTAGCGAATAAGAACCGTAGAACTCAACCCCAGTTCTCAGGATCCTTCTAAATCACCAGGTTTGGCAAACTGCCCGGGCCCGATGATCCCTTCAGATTCTTGATATTTGATATATGTAGTTCCTGGCCTATACCATGCATGGATCCTTATCAGAATTCCCAGAACAGATCTTCCAATGAATATGGTCAATACGGTTTTGCTCATTAATGGAATTAAGCAATTTCCATGATTTATTGCCCTGGATTCCATTAAATAATCTCCACATTTTTTTGTGTCTGTTCGAGTAATAATGTTTAAATGTTTTGCCATTGGGCATTCATATTACTCATGTGCCACCTTTCAACCCAATTCCTATGGGCATTCCTTTCTATTTGTATTCGTGCTTGCACCTGTACACTGTTTCTCTCGTGCCTCAAAATGTGCCTGATGGATTGTCTGAGCCAGCATTGGGCCTCTCTAATAATGGGGTGGTAGGCTTTGCTTTTGGGTATACCTTCCCTGAATGTGTACCTCCTTCCAACAGGGATTGGATCTTTTATCATTTGTTGTACACCACTCCTCTATATCCGCTGCCTTGCAGTTTCTGCCAGGCACATTATTTTGCTCATGGTTATTAGCTGTATGGTCATTCATGGACTTGATAGTCTTATTAGACCATATGACTCAGTTATCGCTATCACTTATCTCCACGCCTACAATATTCCTTTCTGGCATGCTGCTGCTGTTTAGGCCCCGTGAGAGGTTCAACATGGCGTGATCACTGTAATTATTGAATCTAGAGCTCAAATCCTGTACAAACTCTATCTCACTGTCACTTATAAAAAATAACTCAAGTGCGGCCATCCCTCAATTTCCTTTCCAAGTTTTCTGTCCTGTGATATCACCTTTGGTGTTTACATTTAGCATGGACAGGCCCCACTCTTTGGCGCATTTTTGACAGCATTTACCATGCTTGTCTGGGGTTTTGATGTGAGTGGGCAGTTTCCTACAAATTTCATGTATCACCGATCGGCAACAGACATTAAGGTCCCCCCAATTACTACCAGCGAATTGGCGGAATTCATAAGCCATTCTGCCCTGGCCATGCCAATGGTATAAAGGATCTCTAAGGTAATTGTGATTGTTCCACTCAAGGGGACATATACTTGAAATAATAGCACCTTTCTTCTGTCCCTTTATTCATCAATCGCAATCTCTACAACCAAAACTTTGTGTTTGCTACCCATAGATTCAATTTTCCTAGCAGAATACTTCTTATTCGTCCCAATTATCAGCCCCACAGCCCCCAGGTCAGCCTTTTCTTCCCTTTATTGCTAATGATTGGAAGACTGTATTACCATGGACCATTATTTCCTGGGTAAGCCATGTTTCCTGAAAGAAAAACACATCAAGGTCAAATATTACTTTGTGGCCGTTATTAGGGTCCAGGAAATGGTTATGCCTACGAGTGTTCCAGGTCACAACATTGACACATCATGGTCGATGTTGGCGATTTACTGGGAGAAAATCGGTCAACCAGGCCCATTCCTGCTCTGGAGATTCAGTTGGTTCATTCATTTCATCCATCACAAACTTCCTGCCTTGTCCTGTGGAGGTAATGATCAGACCTGGTCTTCCGTCCCTGGTTCCAGCATTGGCTCCTCTACTAGAGAGTTGAAGTTCTGCATGAGCACACAAGTGTAGTCCAGCAGATTGCTTCTCTGTTAGGCTATCACTTAGATTGCACTTGGTGACGCTCAGTGCTGTCTCCCCCAGATTAGTCACATCATATCCCATTTTTAGTACGCGCTTAGTGAAGAGTTCAATCAATTCGACAGTGTTCTGTGCATAACAGTGGACAATTGAAGCCGGGACTTTTGAGTATTCCATCAATTCGACACATTCCAGGTCTTTGGAGAGTAACACCTTTAATTGAGGGACTGTATTGAGTATTCCCAAAACGGCTTGCCTGTTCAGCCATTTCTCGGCAGCGTTTGGGAAACGCTGCTTATTAATAATTTCGTGATTCCAGTCCGCAAGGACTACCTGCGCAATGGAATTTGTATGGATGGTTCACCCGCTTAATTTTGGGTGCTCTAGTCTCGTTTCTTTGCTCTGCGGTGGATCCTGCCTCTACCAAAAAGGAGGCGTTGGTAGCATTGTCCAAGTCACAGGACATGTCTGCGATGTCTTCTTTGGCCTCAATATTATTTGAAGTTGTTTTAAGTAGCCAGCTGTTTAGGACTCCAGACTTTTTCCCCCAGTCTTTTCTGTCTCCTTTTTGCTAGTTTTCTTGCTTTTTTTTCTTTTGTGGGGCTAGATTCTTTACTTTATTTTTTTCATTGTACATTTGTAAGACGCGTATACATCAAGAAATTGTGTTACTGAGGGCACAGTGGCTTTAGTTGTTTTAGCTTCAATATTGATCCCTTTAACAGGTGGCTCAATATTCCAATGTGTTGATTCTCTTCAACCGTCTTCTTTCCTTCCGTGTCAATAAATGCTACCATCACTCACGTCGCTATTTCCTAGGTCAGGTTCATTAAGGTTATCATCGTCAAGGGGTGAAGCGACCACCACTTCAGCGCTCGCCTCGTCAATCCGGTCTCCATGGGTTGGTCCTGTCATTTCCATAACCTTGTGGTTTCCTGAGTCCGCAGTGTTTTGCCATGATCCAATTCACTAAAGCACCGCGCTGTGTGCCGTTATATCTTCGTACATTTCCCCGCATAGTATCAGTAGACTCTCTATCGCGAATTGCATGGCCTCTGAATGGACCTCCTCCACATATGAGGCTTCACGGCCGTCCATATTATGGTCATCCACAAATAGTAGCAGGGAGGCCGAAATAGCAGGGAGTAGTAGCAGGGAGGCAGGAAGGATGGGTCCTTGGCTCCACAGTTACAAGTACTTCCCCATTCAGATTACTGCCAGCAGCAGTATAGTTGTGCCCAGCTGAGGGGACATTTGTGTTTCTCTGAAGAGAAAAGAATAGTTCTAATAACGAGTTATTATTGTTAATTGAAGTTGGTTTAGACAAATGAAGCTTGATATCCTCAGTTGCTGTAATAACAATAGGCAATGATTGCGCTATTGGTCTGGGAGGGATTTCTGCTTCAAAGTAGTTGGTTATTTTCCAATTGCGACCATTTGTCGCAGCATCATCTGTAGCCTTTCGTGCCACTGTCTCTGAAACTGGTACCTCCTTCAAAATCATACCCGCTTTATCCGTCACCTGTCTCGTTCCCTTTCCCCTGGAGCGAAGGTGATAGGAGGCAGTACAGTTCTTACTTTTTTGTCAAGCTGGCATTATTGTATGAGGGCAGGCTGAGCCATTCTGAGAAAGTTCAGTAACAGTAAAGTTTTAATATACAAATGCTCTTAAGATTGCACTTACTGGACTGTTCAATATTTCAAGCCTGGACGGGAGAACCGCCAAACCGCCAAACCGTACACTTGCCTCAGCACTTGCTCAAAAAGGTTCTTTTTTATAAAGATCCCACTCACTTCCTCATTCTGCTACTATTCGCACACTCTCCTGTCTTCCTTCACTGTCAATGTTTCCCTCCCTCTTCGACCCACATAACACGACATTTGTCTTTTCATTGCTGCTGCTCCACTCCCCATTCCTCACACACTTGCTTCCCTTCTCTCTCTTCTCTTTCTCCTGCCTTGCCTCACTCTTCACTTCTCCCTGAATGTTTAGACCTCTGTTATTCCCAATTCTCTTTACACTTCTAAACCCGACTCTCCATTTCCCATCCCTTTGCCCTCTTTGCCCTGTATTTCCCCTCACTCTGGTGCCCCATCATGTATTGCCTCATTCTCCTGCCCTTCCTCATTATCTGTACCCATTCACCCTTTTCCCCTGACCCGGCTCCCTTCACTCACTTCATCTCCTGCCTTCCCGCACTATCAATCTCTCCCTCACACTCCTGCCCTTCTTCACGCTCCTGACCCATCAGTGTCCATGTCACCGGCCCCTTCCCTACTCTTTTCCTTCACAATCCTGCCCTTAGTCCCTCTTTATTTCCATGTTCTGCCCTGCAGCAGGATCATATGGAAAGGGAGGCGATATGGAGCAGGTGAGTTGGAGTTAAAAGGCCTTTCAAGTGCCACAAGCAGCACCCACAAAATAAACATGAAATTAACATCCGAAATGTTTTGTGATTAAAAGGTGCACTGTTTTAAGTCTGTGATGTTCAATGTGTGAGGTAAGAACACGGGGCAATGCATAAAATGGATCTGCCTGCTGTAGGAATCATCCCGTTATATCACCTCATGTAATGTCCCTTTCCATTGCCTATTGCCTTGAAACGTATCATATCCAACATTAGCTTCAAGCTTAATCATTCACTATTACCACCAGGGACAGCAAAACCTGGTGAGGAGACTCAGCTGTCTCCGGCTAAAGTCAGACCCCGAAATACAGAAAATTGTTTTAAAAAAAACAACTTTAAAAACAGTTAGCATTTGACCCAGAAGTTCATCATTGTGCAAGTTCGCCCACTCTAAGTTCCTCCTACATGATCCGCCCACCTAGAGCCCTCTGTCATTCTTGCCCACGTGGCGCTTTGCCGTTACTCTGCCACTGATTAACGTGTCATGTGTACATAAGAAGCCGCTTTTGGAATATTCTGCCTGTTCTTATGATTGTCCTTCTGCAGAGTGCGGGCATTGTAGCAGGGACCAAAGAGAGTGTGAATGGAGAAAATGTTGTGTCTAAACTTCCCTGACGCACACACACGTGCAAAGAGCATTTCCAAATACAAAAGGAAAACACGTTTATAGTTAAAAGCTGTGTGCTGTATATCCCTACGCTTGCAGGTCAGATAGCTCAGTGCGTTAAGTGATATCCGAATACAACCTGCAAGTTGCAGACTGGAGTCCAAGCAGATCTGACTCAATATTTAACACATCCGATGATAAAATCAGTACCGCTAAACTGAACAGTATAACACTTATGCTAGAATGCACCATGAAAACGAAAACAATCTTGTCTCTATGTTGTTTGTTTGTGTTTGAGCCATGAATGACACTTGTTGGAGTCAGCTTTTGGTTCTGGGAGGAGCGGCAGGTGGGTAATAGCGTGCCAGCGGCCGGTGGCGGGTGCACGAGCACCAGGGGGAACCAGTGGGGCAAGGGGGGCAGTGGCGCTCTAAGCCGCTGATGCACTTGTTCTTCTACTTGCTGATAGATTTTTATCCATCAGCTGTGATTTTTGGATACTGAGGCGTAAGCCTCATTACTAAATCTTCTCGGGTTGAGTGTGTAGTCGTGGGTTTGTATTCTTCTTGGTCTGTGTGGTCTTGTCACAGTAGTGATGCTCCCACCAGTGCTTTAAGTAGGTTGAGAAATCAGGGGGGGTGGGTTCTGACAAGGGGTGTGGCTTCAGAAATAATGGGTGTGGCTTAAAGGACAAGCAGCTTATGCAAAGTCCAGATGCCAAAAAAGAAAAAACACATAGCCTGGCAATGTGTGATCGGTTGGCATGAACATCACACCTTCTGCTTGTGCATGGGAGAATCATGCTGAAGGCTAGGGAGGGGGGACGGGGTTGATGAACCCCCTGCAGGAATACTAGGCATGGGGATCTAGCAAATGATCACATGATTCAACAAATGTAACAACTTAAAATTATATTTTTAGAACAAACTCTGGCCTGTTATTGCACCCCAACCATAGCAAAATGCGTCATCAGCACCTTTACCGTTCAACCAAGAGCACTAAAATGAGCCTGCAGCTTGCTGTCCTCATGACACATTCAAATTGGGTAATATAGGTTCCTTGTGACATTAGTGGGGCTGTTGTTTTTTTACCCTGTTGGAGCCGGGGGCGACAGCTGTGAAAACTGTCCAAGCAACATGAATAGAGTGCTTTCCCTTTCCAAAGGAAACCTTTCGCTTTCAATGCCTGTAGTGCACGTTAGTTCCCTTTGCAGAGGCAGCCCGCAGGCATTCAAGACAGGAGCCTGTGTCCTCGGTAATCAAGGTGGGTGGGGGACCATCAAAGCTTGTGCGCGCTCGCTTTGTTTTGTAATTACAGGTCGGCGGGGCAGCAAAGACGTACCCTCCTCCAGCAGGCACCCCCTCCCCCGTAGGCAGACTTAGAGGCTGACCGGCCCCCGCAGGGGGCGCTAGAGGGACAGCCTACATAGCGGGCTGTCCCTTCTGGCCACCCCCTTCCGGTCGCTGGTCAGGCCTCTCTCCTCTTCCTCTCCTCCTCTGAAGGGGAAGAGGCGTTCCCAGGGGGACCTGGCTTCCGGTCAGGTCCCCGTGCGGACACTTATAAGGGCGGGAGCTGCTGGCCATCAGTCTCTTTGCCCAGCAGCTCCCGCCCAGTGTGAATTGACGTTCGTCGGTGCCCAGCAGTTCGGTCGGCCGCAGCAAGGACTTGGTAAGTATCGGGGGACGCGAGGGGTCTGCTCGCTGGCCGCCGTGCCAGCTT
The DNA here is from genome assembly GCF_040938575.1 of Ambystoma mexicanum. Lineage (NCBI taxonomy): Eukaryota > Metazoa > Chordata > Amphibia > Caudata > Ambystomatidae > Ambystoma > Ambystoma mexicanum. The sequence continues at coordinate 1,101,932,534 of NC_090924.1, read as the reverse complement.
GAGCGGATCCGTTTATGTAAAGGAGGGAACGGATTGCGCCTTCCCCCCCCTTTTTTCTGTTGCGACTGCCAACGTTAGAACTGCCCGAGCTCTATTCACCTGTTTTTACGTGTTACGTATTAAGCCAGTCTCTGTGGCACAGTCAGTAAGTGTTGTGGCCTGTACCGGAGACGTTGCGGGTTCAAGCCTCTAGCTTCAAAATTCCGAAAGTGTTGTGTGAAATAATTATGGCCAACGGTTTGCAATCTTTGTATGTGTTAGGGTTATTTGGTTTACGATTTTTTCGTTATTCGGCGCTACATTGCCGCCGCGGGTTTTTGTAGTTTAAAGTTGGAATTTGATTACATCTACAGTGTGACCACGACATTAGGCTGTGGTAGTTGATGTCTTCCCGAGCGCAATTTATCCGTGTTTTCGTTTTCCTTATGTTTTAATTTCTCGCTGCCGCGCCACGCAATTTTGTGGCTCGAATATGCAAATTACAACAATATCATATGCGGCGGTTTGCTATCTGGCCGCCGCTCAGGTTTCCACATGCAACAATGGTGGCCGCCGCGCCTTAGCAATTCTAATGGCCTCCGCCACAATACCATGGGCGGCCACGTGTAAAAGGTTTAATTTTCGAAAATGTGGCGATGAGAGCGTTACAACCACATTGTTTAGTACGTTTTCTAAAGATGTTGTTTAGTTAAATGGCCGCCGTGCCACAGTGCGTTGGCAATCATAATTCAAGTGTTTTTATCTGATGGCCGTAAAGGGTAGAGAAAGTACATGCGAGGTGTTATGCATGGGTTTTATGATTACAAATAATGTTTCTTCGTCATCTCCTGCCGCCATGGCACAGCGAGTAGAGCGCTCGCGTGCACAGCTCTGCAGAGCCTGTCAAGGCAGGTTCGAATCCAGGGAGGGCCACACTCAGCCTTTCATCTTTCCAAGTTCGATAAATGAGCACCACACACGCCCCCGCATCCCGTGGGCACACACCATGGGTAATAATTTACAGTGCCCAGATACCTCAGGGTTTTGTAGCGACATATAAATGCACTATTATTATTATTATTATTAAAGCCCGCAGAGTGACGTTGTATAGTTAAAGGTTGCAAGCTAAAAAGTTTACGCAGCCCGCCGCGCTGCACATAATGTATAGTTTCGAGTGCGCGGGCTTAGTGGCAGATCAGAAAGTTGCGTGTTCGAATCACATCAGGGTCAAATGTAAGTAGATGTTAGCACGTCCAGCAGTGGCTCAACTGGTACGTGATTGCTCTCGGAATGCTGGGGACCTGAGTCTAATCCAATGTCCGGAACCTCCGGTGCATGTTTGTTTTTCTCTAATGTACTTTTTGTGGCAACGATGCGGCGAGGTCGCCTGGTCGGGTCTTCAAAAGGCCGAGGAATGTAGTTAGAGGGCAACCCGTGGTATGGATTAGGGCCGCCATGCCTCACAATGCGGAACACGTTTACACAGCTGCTGCTCCAAGAAAGGGAAGCAAGGTTGTTTTTCGGGTTTCTTCTTTTTGGGCCTTAACTGTCCGGTCAAGTGGCACAGCGAGTAGAGTACTCGCTTTGACATCCCTGCAGAGCCTGCAAACGCAGGTTCTAATCCCGGCAGGGCCAAATCTCAGCCTTTCATCCTTCCGAGGTCGATAAATGAGCACCACACACCATGGGTAACAGCAGGCAGCGCTCAGACACCGGAGGGTTTGTAGCGCTTTATAAAAGCAAAATTATTATGATGGAATAATTTAACAGGATGAAACATCTCAGGGGTGTTTTCATGTTTATTCTGTTTTGCCCATTATGTTGAACTTCATGCTTTATTTTGAATACAGGTCGGGCAAAGAAGCTGCAGATAAGAGGGATCTAACCCCCCCCTTTTTCCAAAAGACACAAGAGTGGTAAGGTACAGGGCATGTAATACTGTTTTTTCATCAAGTTGGCGACAGGGGGCTAGTCAAGGCACTTCTTGGGCCCAGCACCGTTTAATACACTAAAGAGGGTATTGATTGAACTCTTTCCCATTTCCAGTATAGGATGTCGTCTGGGGAGGATTCTCAGGACCTGTTCCACTCAATTGAAGAAGTGCCCAACACTCCGGGTTCAAGTGAGGAAGAGGACGAAGGGGCCATATGGGCGTTATTCCAAGAAAGGATGCGCAGTGAGGGGAAGGGCTGGGCTAAGAAAGTGTTAGCCAGGAAGCAACCGCTGCCCCCCAACAAGTGGTGGTAGAGGCGCAAATCTGTCCAACCCCCGTGGTTGACACCCCCCCCCAGCGAAATCACACTAAAGCCCTTACCTGCAAAAAGAAAACGCCAGCAGAAGGGTAAGAAAACAGAGGTGTTGCAGGTGTCGCCTGCTGTTCAAACTACAAGCGAACTTGGGCAAGTGGCGATGGCGGGGCCAGGGGTTATGAGTATAAATCAAGCGCAATTGACCATAGCACCACCCCTGTTACAGGTGTCTGCTGCTAACTCAGAGGTGACACCATCAGTCAGCGGTGCAGTTGGGAATGAAAGGTTTGGGATGATTTTGGAGGAATTGTTGTTGTTAGTTAAGGGCAGTGGGGCGCCTGCTGTGGTGGCAGCTGACAAATTACCAGTGGCTAGGAGCGTGTGGGAGGGTACCAATGTGGGCACTACTAATAACAATTCACCCACCGCTTCCACACCCACCGCCCCTGCAACAGCCCTGGGGCCAGGCATCAACCCGGTCATCCCACCTCTTCCCCCACCTACTGTACCTTCGGGTGCTGTGCAGCCCGTGACAGTTGCACCTTTGTTGTCGGGCAGGTCATCCTTGGCATGGCATATACCACAGGACATTAAAGAACAGATATGGGCTAGGAAGAATATTGACATATTCAGCCTTTTGGCAATAGAAGATGCCGGTCCCAATGTCACCTTAAGTGCGGAGGAGAATAATAAGAGGCACTGTAAGTATCATCCAGAGGAGAACATCGCTAACTGGGAGAAAGCGTTCGCTATACTGTCAGTAATAATGATGGAAAAGAACCCTGAGCATGGACCAGGTTTGGTCAAATATAGGGAATCCATTGTAGAGGAGGCAAAAGAGTACGGTTCTACCGGGTGGATCGATTATGACAGGAAATTTAGATTGATGATGGAGCAATGCCCCGAGATGACTTGGGACCAAAAGATGATGGATGCTTGGGTCTCTTTCATGGGTGGTAAGCAAAGGAAGAGCATTGGATGGGCTGATGTCCAAAAAAGCGGTAAGAGTAACTGGTATGGTAAGCAAAATAGTGGGGGTAAGGGGCAACCCTTTCACAATGCCCCCCAGGGACGGGGGGGTCAAGAGTCAGGAGCCACAGGATCTGGTGCTGCAAAGGGAACTAAAGAGGAGAAGAAAACAGTGAACAGAACATGCCGTTATTTTAATAAAGGCAGCTGCAACTGGGGTCCGAAGTGTAGGTACAGACACGAGTGTGGGAAATGTGGTGGGAACCATCCCCTGGTCAAATGTTTCAAGCGGGAAGGTTTCTCCGCTGGCAGAGTTCAGCGGAAAGGCCAGTAAGTCCACTACCATTTCCCTCCCGCCCCCGGCAATCAGCGCAGCAGCACAGAGACTGGATTTGTCGACTAAGGGCCCCTCTCCAGTTAACTTACAGGTTTTAGGTGAACATCTAAACCACTACCCCAAACAGCGCGAGAGGGATTTGCTATTTCGGGGTTTCACGGAAGGGTTTGTTATCCCTTACGAGGGACCCCACACCTGCCACTTTGCCAAGAACCTACCTTCAGCAAGGGACCTGCCGGGGGAAGCTGATAGAAAAGTGAGCAAAGAACTGGAACTAGGCAGGATTGCGGGGCCATTTGATACCCCACCCCTCCCTAACTTCATTGTGTCACCACTGGGCATAGTTCCCAAAAAAGGAAAAAGGTAAGTACAGGCTCATCCACCACCTTTCATACCCAAAAGGAGAGTCTGTCAACGATTGGTTGAGCCCTGAGACATGCTCTGTCCACTATGCTTCTTTTGATCAGGCTATGCTGGTTGTTGCCAATATGGGGAAAGGGGCTCTGATGGCCAAGGTGGATATAGAATCTGCATTTCGCTTATTACCTGTAAATCCGGCCAGCTTTCATTTGTTGGGATTCCATTGGAAGGAGGGTTTCTTTGTGGATAAATGCATGCCCATTGGGTGCTCAGTGTCTTGTTCCTTTTTCGAAGCATTCAGCACGTTCCTTGAATGGGCGTCGCGCAGAAGAGAGCAGCGGGGGGCTATGGTCCATTACCTAGACGATTTTTTATTTACTGGCAAGGATGGGTCCGATAACTGTTCAAGTGCAATGTCTGCCTTTCAGCAATTGATGGGAGAGATGGGGGTTCCCTTAGCGCCTGGGAAGACAGAGGGTCCATGTAGGGTTTTAACATTCCTTGGCATTGAGATTGACACTGTTAAGGGGACTTGCAGGTTACCAGAGGATAAAGTCAAAGGCCTAAACGCTGAGATTATGAATAATTTGTCGAAGGACAGGACCACCCTGGAAAAGATGCAGCAACTCCTGGGTAAGCTGAATTTTACGGCCAAAGTCATCCCAGCAGGGAGGGTCTTTGCACGAAGGCTGGCCAGGGCAACAGCTTGTGTGGCTCAGAAGCAACACCACATTAGATTAAGCGCTGCCCTCAAAGAGGACTTAAAGATGTGGTGCAGATTCTTAGATAGCTTCAATGGGGTTCAGATGTGGCGAACCCCGTGGGAAACCAGCGCCGAGCTACAGATGTTTTCGGATGCTGCAGGAAGCAAAGGTTTCGGTGTGATCCTAGGGCCTGAGTGGTGTGCTCAGAAGTGGCCGCAGCAGTGGCACAAGAAGGGCAGAACAAAAAACATAATGGTCCTAGAGATGTTCCCCATTGTTGTCGCATTGTTGTTATGGCCTACGATTCTGGCCAACAAGAGGGTACGTTTTTGGTCCGACAACAATGCGGTAGTACAAGCCATTAACTTACAGTCTGCTTCTTGCCCAGCAATGTTGAGCTTGCTCAGAAAACTAGTGGAAGTGTGTTTATATCATAACATTGAATTTAGGGCTCGACATGTGCCGGGCACTGCAAATGTTGCTGCTGACGCTCTTTCTCGCTTTCAGTGGTCCAAGTTCCGGAATGCCCACCCGGAGGGCAAGCTGGAGGGAGCACAGTTCAAAAAGGAATGGTGGCAGTTGGTGGAGTGGACAGGGCACTCGCAGAGTTGAGTGAGCACTCACTCATGCCCGGAGTAAGATGCAGATACCAGCAAGGTTATGGTAAGTTCAAGAGCGTGATTTCTTATCTACAGTGCGAAAAACAGACCGCGGAGGAACAGGTACGCACTTTTGTGGTTTGGGCACACTCAGAAGGAATGTCAAAGAGTTGGGCTGCGTCGCATCTGGCAGCGGTTGCCTTCCACTCCAAATTGGAGGGGAGAGGTGATCCCACAAAGGGGTTTTTGGTGCGCTCGGCATTGAAAGGTCTGAGGATGTGCGCAAACCAATTGACTTTGGGTTATTGGTGAGGCTGTTGGCCACATTACCTAGCATATGCTTTAGTGAATACGAAACGGCGCTATTCAGGTTGGCGTTCGCATGGGCCTTTTTTGGGGCCTTTAGGATTAGTGAGCTAGTTTCTGCATCCAAGAAAGACACATCTGGGAGGGCCATTGCTTTGGGTGATGTATCCCTGTTCCATAAAGACTCAGGTGAAGGGGTCAGTATATGGTTGAGGAAAAGCAAGACGGATCAGCAGGGAAAAGGTTTTCACATATGCCTACATGGGGCCCCCCTGGCGGATTGCTGCCCTGTGCACCTTTCCAAGAGGTTTATACAAATAAGAGCTACAAGCGCTGGCCCCCTGCTAACCCACGCCGACACTTCCCCCCCCTCTCTGTATTTCAATTTCACAAGGTGCTGACAATGGCCTTGAAGGCCTTGGGAATTCAGGGGGAGGGATGGCCCACCCATAGTTTCAGGATAGGCGCAGCTACCACTGCCATTCAGCAGGGCATGTCTCCACGGGCAATCATGAAGGTGGGGAGGTGGGAGTCGGGCCGTTATCGATTGTATGTCCGCCCCCAGCATAATACATCCCCTGAATAATACTAGATACAGAGGGCACTCAAGGGCGGGGCGGAGTAGTGTGGGTGTTGGATCCGGGTGGATCAAAGAATTTATGGTATGGTATGTTTTTTCCCCTTAGATGATGCAGTATGGCTGATCGGCCACTCATTTGTGACACGCGCTGAAAAAAGGGCCAGGCAATGGGCGATCGGCCACAACCTGGGTTTCAAGGGTACCGAGTGTGTGTGGCTGGGCACTCCTGGCATGAGGTGGCATTCCTTGCTGCCGGCAATTCACTGGCAACTCCAGTGGCGGCGGGCACCAAGGTGGTTATTGATTCATTTGGGGGGCAACGATCTGGCCAAGTTGGGTCGCGGACGCTTGCTCGCACAAATACAGGTTACTTTGCGTATAATGGCGCACGAGTTGCCAGGCACAGGAATATTCTGGTCAGAAGTCGTGCATAGGCAAGTATGGAGAGACGCCATTTCTGTAGCCGGCATGGAGAAATCCAGAAAGCGCCTCAACAGAAGTGTTGCGAAATTCACCAAGGCAGAGGGCCTGGGGTACGTAGGGCACTTCTGTTTGAGCTCCTTGCCTTCCCATTTTGAAGCGGATGGGGTCCACCTATCTGATAAAGGCAACAATGTTTTCCTAACGGCTTTATTGGGCGAGCTAAAGAGGGCAGGTTGCAGATGAATTCAATGGTGGTTATGGTAAGCTGTAATTGTCTAGTAAATTTGAAGGAGAAGCAAGGTCCTAGGGTTTGGGGGCATTGATGGCAGCGTCAGCCACCATCAAAGCGTGGCGGAGTATCGAGGTGGTCCTAGCCAATGGGGTACTTCACGCTGCAGCTGCAGCGGCTCGGGATTGGCCGGGCTCGAGCCGATCCCTCGACGGGTACTGACTCCCTTCCTTAGGGCTTTAGGCCAACAATCATCCTGGTCAGTGCCCCTGATTCCTGCTGGCTGTGCCATTGTAGCTGGAATAACCAGCAGTTTTGTCAGTTTGGCCAGTGGCTAAAGTGGTGACATGGTTCACCCGTATCTGACTGTTTGTAATGTGGCTGGGACCGTCCCAAGTTGTCTTGCTCCAAAATAAACTGTGACCTTGTGTTTTTCCAAAGAACTTTAATACAGTTGTCTGTGTATTCATTTATTCATTTCATTGTGTTATGATAATGACCTAAGGAGGTGGGGGTGTCTAATGGGGATCTCCCCGCTATGCATGATACAGCGAACCACGGCATCTGTTGGGTGAGGAAGAACCGAAAGGGAGATGGATACCCATTCTTTCAGCCCCTGCCCACCAAACAGATGATCGTGCTTCACATCTAAGCAGCGAAGCACCATGTGCGCTCGAATGCTGACTGGGCAAGTGAGGGGCTTATGCGGACCCCGGCACGCTCCCATCTCATGGAGAATGCCCAGGCTCGCCCCGCCTAGCCTCGGCCGACTTAAAGCCCTGGGCCCCACACAGAGTGTGACTGACCATTGGCTGGGCGTGCGGGCTGAACTCCAGTTTTCGAGAAGGTAAAAAAGCACAATGATGGACGGTGTCAGACGTTCCTTCGCAGCAAGGTTGCTCCAAATGAAAGTGAACAGGGACATAATGCGCCGGATTCACAGAAGCGCTTTATTATGGCGCAATCCCATGGGGAAACGCACTGTGAATCTGGCCCAATGCACCACCAGGGACAGTATCGAGGGAGTTTCATTGGCTTCATTTAGAGTAAGGGTCTAATCAGCAATAACGCATTTTCCGAATAAGATTTCCATGCAATGAGACTGGAGATCGCTAATTTGATTCAGACATTGGAACTTTAGACCATCAACAACGGTGGAAGTTATAATACAATTAATCACAGATACATGAAGAACACGTATGCATGACTATCATTAGTTGAAACATAAGAAACAGCTATTGTATCATTGAACTCGAGTCACACGTTTACTTTCTATTTTGATGTGAGTTAGTCGCCATCGCCATGGATTGACATGGCAAATCAGCCCCGTGCCCTGGCAGAGGGCCGGCCCTTTCAATGAAATGCAAGGAGATTTGCTTTCACGACTCTTCCAGTGATCGGCACAAGGGACGCTGGAACTCTGACAACAACCTCGAAAACACCCCTGGAGCAGTAGCAACACTACATATGAACTCATTTAAAGGAACTGCTATTAAAAAGCATGTGAAATGTACATCACCAAATAGGAGGACTTTGCATTATTTCAAAAACAATAACCGAAATGGTTTCTTTCCATAGTAATAAGTTAGACAGCCGAGAGTAAAACCAATCAAAATAATTGCATAAGGGATTTCTTTGGAGTCATTATTTCAAAACGTTCGCCCATGCCACAGAGGATCAATGAATGTGTATATTTACAATCTCTGGCGACTGCTTCAAAATACCACTGGCGAGTCCTACACAACACAAACCTTGATGTTACTACATGATACGCTATGCTTTACACTGAGGAGCTCTCCAGCCAAATATCCTCATTTATATGTTAGACTTTGATTTGTAAGTAAAAGCTGGTCTTCATTCCATATGTTTCAGAAAGAGATTTCAGGAGACTGTCACCTAGTCATTCTATGTCAAGACGGAGGCGAGCATTAAGCTTTCTCTTCTCTTTAATTCACTCTTCAGCAGTTTCAACAAATACATCATATTTCGTGAAAATATTAAAACTTTTTTTTTTTTCAATAAAAACTTCAAGTCCCATCATTCCCTGGAGTTCTAGTCTCTAGTCTCTGTGCCTTAGCCCTTCCTGTTCCTGTGTTCTTCCTCTTCTTTTCCTGTTCTCCAGATAAGTAACACGTTATTGTAGAGCTCCGCAAATGTGTTTATTTAATATACATGTGAGATCGTGTGTTAACATTTTTATAAGGCAGACATTGTCATAAGAGTATTTGCGAGACGTGAGTGCAGCGCGCAGCGTAGCAGTTTATATTTAGCTGAGGAGCTTTGGCGGCCCCGTGTTGCGTTACCCGACACAGTAGGGGCCTGCCGATCTCCTCAGGTAAGCCCGCAGCGCTCCATAGCGCGATCGAGGGCAAGCGGCCCCCACCCTTGGGGGGGCGGAGCAAGCGGCCCGAGCGGAAGATCTTGCCTTCCCGCTCGCGCTAGGGAGTGAGATAGCCCCCACCCTCGTGGGGGCGGAGCACGAGGACCCGGAAGCTCGCGCTCTAGGAGAGGGGGACTCCCTCCTCCTGGAAGAGTGAAGCGCACGGGAGCCAATCAGAGCGAGAGCGCTCAGCTCCTGAGAGCCCCCACCTTTGGGGAGGAGGAGCAATATACACGAAGCGGTGAAATCCGGAATTTTCTAGGGTTTTTCACCGCGTTTCGTGTTCGGAGAACTAATAAGCTCAGAAAAAGATTAATTACATGGCAAGATAGCTGAAAAGCACATTCTTTCACTGATAAATCAGAAAGCCCATATCTGAAGTACCCTGTACCGCAGGAAAAAAGGGCAAACAGGTGCAGCCTCATAGAGTGGAGCGGTGGACGTGCACTTACACCTGGAAAGGTATTGAGAAGGCACCTGAACAGCACAATAATGTCTAACTTTGAGTGGAGTGATGAGGAGCAAGAGGCTACCTACCCAGAGGATTTAGCCTACAGCTTTAAAGAAGTGCTGGGAGACTCGCTCACAGAGGCAGTAGCGCAGGGCGTGAGACCCCTGCAAGACAGGCTACATACCATAGAATTATACCTGAGTACTCAAGGTAAATGCACCGGAGACAGCACGTCCACCAGGGTCGCTGCAAAGGACCCCAAGGGGTGTATCAAGGCCCGGAAGAGCAAGGACTCTTCTGACCCCCCGGGCCAAACTGAGGGGGCGAATACTGAGGCCCCGGAGGCTGGAGACGCTTTTAGTAAACTAAGAGAAGCGTTCATAAAGAAAACACAGGTGCCGAGCCTCGAGACCCCCTACCCAGGGGATGATAATATGGGCAATATAGAGGGAGTTTTTCCCGAAGAGGAAATCCCAGAATCCCCTACCTCCTTGCAAGAAGAGGCGGACAACGAGGGGGTCGAGAGCAGCCAACCTCTGCCGAGGAAGAGGCTCAGAAAGCTCAACAATTTAGAGGAGGAGGAGACCTCCGATATGTTTAACCCCGAGGATATCAGAAACCCAAGATCATCAGAATGGGTACCGTCGCCAAGAGTGGCGAAATACATGACGCAGAGATTGCGAAAGGCCTTAGAAAAAGAAGTGAGGCAGAGGATGAGGGCAGAGTGCCCGAAACCAGAATTACCGGGGAAGGTAGCAGAGGCGCCGGAGCTTGATCCGAAAATGCTGTCATTTGTATCAAAGGCGAATAAAGATCCAAGAAAGGGCATTGACCGCTCTTGGAAAAGCTGTCAGGAGAAGCTCCTTGACATAGCGGGACCATTAGCGAAGATCATGGATCTAGCAGAACGTGCGAAGGACACGGGGGAATAAGTGGACCCAGGAGTTCTGGCAAACTGGGCCCAGAGAGCAGTATGTCTGCTAGGCAATGCGAACTGCGCAATTTCCTCTGAACGCAGGAAAGGGCTCCTGCTAAAAATTGATCAGAAGTTAGGAGACCTGTCATCCTATGAAGCGGGCGAAGCCGCACAAGGCCTTCTATTCGGAGAAACCTTCGGAAAAGAAATGGGGAGGTTTGTTGGAACATACACATCCATAGAAAAGGCCCAGGCATCCATGAAAAAGATTTTCCCGACACAAATTTTTGGAGGGACCGGTTGGTCTAGAGGCCGAGCGGCAGGTCGCTACCAAACATTCAGGAGGCCTCAAGGAAACAGGAGTAATTACTGGGAAAACAGACAGCCAGACGCCTTCTTCCCTCCAAGAGGTCGCTTCCCGAGAGGAAGACGTAGCAGAGGACAAGGGAGAGGACACAATTCTCCCGCAGGTGAGAGTCTCAAATTATCCACCAGTTGGGGGGAGAACAGCAATATTCTGGGAGAACTGGCAAGCGCTTTCTGGCGATGCATGGGTGTTACAGACAGCAAAAGGCATGCTCATAGATTTTATAGAGACTCCCTACCAGGGTCAGGCACCACGCCCTCTAGCGAAAACACGAAAAGAGATAGATCTTCTTCACACAGAACTGCTGCAGTTAGCGGAGAAACAAGCGATAGAGCCTTGCGTGACATCTCCCAAATTTGTGAGCAACATGTTCTTAGTCCATCGAAAGGACAAAGTGAGACCCGTAATAAATCTAAAGGACATGAACAGATGGGTAACTTACAACCACTTCAAAATGGAAGGTACTCATCACCTCAGAGACTCACTCCGACAAGACGATTGGTTAGTGAGGATAGACCTCAAAGACGCTTATTTGACAATACCAGTTCAAAAAGAGTTCCACCCATTCCTAGCATTTTACTGGGGCGAGCAATTATGGCAGTTTGCTACCATGCCGTTTGGCCTGGCATCAGCACCTTGGGCCGTCACAAAAATTATGAAACCAGTAGCGGCAGCGATCAGAGAGAAAGGGATTCGTATGATTATATATCTGGACGATATCCTACTGATGGCCAGCTGCAGGGAGACGCTCCACTATCAGACCGACTGGGTAGTGAATCTCCTGACGTCGCTGGGATTTTTAGTGAACCGAGAAAAATTGGAAATGAGACCAGCCAAGAGAATAGAATTTCTAGGTTTCGTGATAGACACCAGATCAGCGACACTAGAGCTTCCGAACAGAAAAATTTGAGACATAAAAAGAGAGATAAAGACATGTCTCAGCAGACCAGTTATATCACTATGCGGAATAGCTCGAGTGGTGGGCCTCCTAGCAGCCTCCATACAAGCAATATTCCCAGGGCCCCTGCACTATCGAGCCCTTCAGAGACTAAAGATAAGACACCTTCAGCAGGGTCTGCAATATCATCAGCTGGTCCACATCGACCAGGAGGCCAGAACAGAGCTGGAGTGGTGGCTAGCAAATATGGAAGCATGGAACGGGAGAGCCATTTTCGGCGATCGCCCAGACCTGATCATAGAGTCGGACGCCAGCAGAGCAGGCTGGGGAGCCCGTTGCGGAGACCTTCAGACAGGAGGGAAGTGGAGCTCGGTAGAACTCAAACTTCACAACAACTGTCCAGAATTACTAGCAGGGTCATTTGCGATCAAGGCGTTTACGAAAGGGAAAGTGAACTCCTGTATTCTGTTGAAAATGGACAACATTTCAGCAGTGAAATATATCAATCATCTAGGTGGAACGAGGTCCAAACTTCTGGCAGAGATAGCCAAGGATTTCTGGCACTCCTGCCTGGCATCAGGGATTTCAGTAGTAGCGGAATACCTGCCAGGATCACAGAAGGTGATAGCGGACTGGAACTCCAGGTACCTCTCGGACTCCAGCGACTGGAAGCTGGACCGAGTAGTTTTTCAACAGCTGGAAGAACGTTGGGGGCCGGTCCACACAGATCTGTTTGCGTCTAGACTGAACGCACAGACGACAAGGTTCTTCAGTTGGAGATTAGACCCAGCAGCAGCTGGAGTAGATGCCTTCCTGCAGGACTGGAGGGAACAGACGCTATATGCCTTCCCGACGTTCTTAATGTTGAGCAGAGTGCTAGCGAAAGCTCGCAGAGAAGCGGCGAATCTGATACTAATAGCGCCAATATGGAAATCACAAGTCTGGTTCCCAACTCTCATAGAAATGCTAGTAGATTATCCGAGAATGCTGCCACAAGGAGTGGACCTGCTCACGGACCCAGTTGGGTCATTTCACCCTCTGAGAGTGAAGGGGACGTTGCCATTGATGGCGTACAGGATAGCAGGAGACGCTGGAACCTCCCAGGCATTTCGGCGCAGGCTGCAAGTCTTATCGCCGAGTCTTGGGCTCCGTCAACCAGAAGGAGCTACGACGCAGCTTGGAATAAGTGGTCGTCATGGTGCAGAAGGAGAGATCTTCATCCCGTTTCTGCACCTTTAGTCGAAATACTGAACTTTCTAGCAGAACTTCTGCAGGACGGCAAGGCATATAGAACCATAGGAGTCTACAGATCTGCAATTTCAGCAGGTCACATGCCACTGAATGATATTCCAGTAGGGGAGAACATAGCAGTGATTAGACTCCTGAAAGGCATAAGATTTAGGAAGCCACCGCAACCTAAGTACAAAGTACTATGGGACGTATCAGTGGTGCTGAAACTACTATCAGACTGGCCTAGCAACAGATACCTATCGTTAGAACAACTATCAGGGAAACTAGCCATATTACTGTGTATGGTATCGTGCAGGAGAGTAGCAGACGTGTAGGCACTGGAAATAGATAGGAAAACATATGAACCGGAAGGAGTAACTTTCTTCCTGGCGAAGAGAACTAAAACAGACTCATCTACAATCACATACCCATACATGCAGGACTACCCCAAATGGTGCGTGGCCTCATGTATTAAGGAATATGAGTGTAGGACAGTGGAAATGAGACCAGTAGGTAAAACCCAACTACTTATAGCGCGCAGAAAACCACACAAAGGCGTAGCATCAGCCACAATAGCGAGATGGGTCAGAGGTATCATGAGCCTAGCGGGCATTGATGTATCTGCATTTGGAGCACACTCTGTCAGAGGAGCGATGGCGTCGAAAGCATTAGGGCAAGGCGCATCATTACAAGATATCATGAAAGCAGCAGATTGGACTAGTGATAAAACATTTAGGACGTTTTATTTTAGACCAATCAACACGATGGCAACTGCAGTAGCAAGAAGCTTTGAACAAGCTTAATGCTCGCCTCCGTCTTGACATAGAATGAAGATTCCCCCTGCTAATAGCGCAGGGAGCTCTTGATTCTATTAAAGACAAGGAGGCAAGCATTAAATTCCCGACCCAGATACACAGAAAACGGGAAGAGTATTGTAATGTAAGAAATATGAATTGTGCATAATCATGATGACCGTTTTCTCCTCGAAATAGGGTGTGTATTCCCAGCCCTAACATATCTCTATTGTTTACTTTCCAACGCTAGGAGATGACCAAAAGAACGGATGATTCTATTCAAAGAGGTTGGATGGTTCCGATCAGATTGCAAGTTCCGAGGCAAGAGATCGAACTCTGCTGAAAGCAGGAAAAAAGGGAAGTTGTTGAGCCCGTTGGCAAGTTAATGATACAGAGGATTACAGTTAAACAGTCAAAGAAGAGGAAGAACACAGGAACAGGAAGGGCTAAGGCACAGAGACTAGAGACTAGAACTACAGGGAATGATGGGACTTGAAGTTTTTATTGAAAACAAAAAAAAAAAGTTTTAATATTTTCACGAAATATGATGTATTTGTTGAAACTGCTGGAGAGTGAATTAAAGAGAAGAGAAAGCTTAATGCTCGCCTCCTTGTCTTTAATAGAATCAAGAGCTCCCTGCGCTATTAGCAGGGGGAATCTTCATTCTCGCTGATATATTATTGCCTTCTATGCATATCCTCTTATGAATCTTATATTCGTTTACTGAGTATACCTGCGGGTCCACCCGATGTGTGGACGTGCATTACAATCTGTTGGGGAAGTGACTACCAAATGTGCATGTTGATTTCGTGTTGCCATTGTGCTTGTGGTTAAGAGTTAGGTTTGTGGTGGTCCAAGAGGAGGCAGGGTCCCAACAGGAGCATAATACTTCACTAGAATGATCACTAGGGGGTTTTCTCTCTATAACAACAGGAGTTTTGAAGATTGCTGATGTCATGGAGGACAGGGCAGTATTTTTATCTATAGATGGCTAAGGATTACAGTAATCACGTTGTATCCAATATAAAACATTTGTACTGCAATAACCTGATGGTACAGACAAGAAGGTATGTGTTGAATGTATCTTTGACATATCTGACAATTGTGCATGTGACTGTATATTATTCAGTGTGCATATGTTTTGCGTGTAAAGTATAGCAGAGCCCTCAACTGAAGACATTTGACGTTAGGGTTGATAGATGATTTATAATACCCGTTCCCACCTTGCACTGCAACCCATAGAACACAGCTGAGTCCCATGCAAGATTTGGTCCAGCTGCTACATGGTCACTGACATAGCAGTCATTTCATCTCTGCACCTGAAAACAATACTCTGCATGATTTGTATGAAGTGTTAAACTAGTCAGCTCTGCTAGTAATTGAATAGTCACATCATTCGAATTACTATTTGGACAATGTAATGCTCTTTTTATTTTCATGTTTGCACAGACTACGGTCTTCCAAGGGGACCTCCCCCCTCAGATGCTTCGAAGCCATAACAATGGCAGCAGGCGCTCTAAAAATATCAAATAATACAACAATGCCAGCACTGCCCAGAAGGGCTGTGGTAACTTAGTGACTGTACCCATTCCTCAGAGGGTTGCCGCAGTTTTCAGTGGGATGGAGCCAGGACTTTTCAGACGCCTAATTTACTTCATATGAGGCTAGCACTCCCCAAAGAGTCACCTGTTCTACCACTAGTGGCACATTACCACCACTATACAAAGATACCAAAGGGAGGCACATGGAAGGCTTTGGACCAGTCATAGCCAATGAGAATTCATCTAGGCAACTTTCAATTCCACTGTTTTTTATCTAGCCTGAGTCGTTCACAAAGAGGGCCCATCACGGGCAAATCAGCCTCGGGCATGCCTAAAAAGAGGGATGGCCAGTCCCACGGCTGCTCTGAGTCCCCGCTGCATATTTTAACTTCTCAGATGGGCAGTTATACTTTTAAAAGGAATATTCATCACTTCTCAGCAACGCTGGTATGTTTAATGTGACAGTAGCCGCACTCTATTATAAGAATAGGACAGTACGGTTACATGTCTTTATATCAAAATATTTTATATTCAATGCACATATCTCGAATATTTTATATTGAAAACTTTTATAGCGAATGCACCTTTTTTGTTTTTGATTTTTTGGGCCCCCCAAACTCCTGTTTCCAAAACTTAAAAACCAAACCCGACCGTTTCCCAAAAATATTTAACACTTTACTGCACCCCTAAATGCATGCACTATAAAGGTTTTCAATATAGAAAAATTCCATACATGGGCATTCAATATAAAAGATTTGATATAAACACTGTATACCGGACAGTATGTTCACTTCTTTTCAGAGTTGCTATAATGGAATGGCAGCACCTGTTGTTCTGATATCGGCTGTTATACTTTTAATGGCACAGTATGAACATGTATGTGCCTGAAGCTTTTATTTTTCCTAGAAAAGTACTGACACTTCCTTTTATGAGAGCGGAGACGGCTTATTAGGCCATGGAAGCTGGACTTCTCTTACACTCCTGAATATGTATGATGCACACTGGTATGCTGGATGAAGGTGTGGCCAGGAAGATGAACTTGGGATTTACCAGAGGCACATGGGCAGCCTGTCATATGATGGTGGGTCATGGGTATGTGAAGCAGTTCATACCATATGATGATGGGATATGAGCATATAAAGATGTTTTGGCAATGAATGGGGATACATGTGTATATAAATGTGAACTCTGCATTTGGGAGCTGTGACAAAATGACTTCTGCTCTGCTGGAGTACAAGGGTGAGCAGTGGCTAACCCCCCGATCTCCCAACACACTTCTAAAAGACAACACTCCAGGCTCTCCTGCAACAACTACCTGTCTGGAGGAGTTTGCACACACCATTCTACATGATGTCGCATTTATTCTGAGAGCATCCAGCAAGCACAAAGACCTTTGTGCTTAAATTAAAAAACAGCCAAATTTGAAAGGCTGCCAGGCCTCGAAAAGCATGCTCCCAAAGATTCTAAAATGGCTGCCGCCGCTGTTTCTTTGAACTCTCTGGCCCCCAGAGCAACCACTGTGCTCCTGCCTTCCCGGCACCGTGATTGGTCAGAAACCATCCTATCTACTGGCGTAACAGGGGCCCCCGCAGCCCCTGTGGTGTGGGGGCCTGTAGTAATTCACAGAGGCATATACTTTGATTATTTATAGATTTAGTGGAAGAGCCCCCAGGGCATACGTATTACTACCAGGCATCTTCCCTCTCAATGGTTCTGGAATGACTACATTCCATGACCATACGTAACCATTGGAACATAAATACCTACAACATCCCTTATATTATGAAGAAAAATATAACCAATGATGAAAAACAAAATGAAACATAATAAAACAAAACAAATAACAGAAGAACAGCACAACATTACTAATGTAAAAAGGATACATCTGTGTTCCTGAGTATACGAAAGCCTCTAAATAATAAATATAGTCATTGTTAAAGTTCTGGATCATCCTGCGGTTTCTCTTGGATAATACACCTCTTGAAACATCATTGCTACTTCCTGCTTCATTGACTCTTCTGTCGGAACTGCTGTCCTGTGTTCTCCCATTTGTATGATCAGTCACCACTGGAGTATTTGACTCACTGGTACTTGGAATACAAGTACTTGACTTACTGATACTTGGTATATTGGAATCCCTTTCCACTCTTACAACATCATCGCATGACCACTTTTTTCGATCCTCCAACACAACTGATTTTCCAGACAACTCTGTACTCTTTGTGGCGACCTGAACCTGGATTCTCATTTTGCATTTTGTTAAGCTCTTTAACACAGACCATGTCTCCACTTCTAATTATGTTTTCCTTCACTCCATTTCTCCAATCGTAATATTTCTTGTATTTTGCTTGTTTCTCTTTCACCGTTCTCATAACTTGTTCATGTCAAAATGTCCTTTATTCGTGTCCATAAACATCCATGCGGGTCTCAAACGGTTGGATGCTACTCTACCATGCATCATGGTAAAAGGCTCTACATCTGTGTTGGAATGCAGAGTTGTTCTATACGTACAAAAAGCTTCCTTAAGAGTATCTCTCCATGGAAGTGAGTTGGCTACAGCGCCAGTTGGATTACACTTTTTACAAATTTGCTCATTCTTTCAACAAGACCGTTGGCCATGGGATGGTAGAGTGATGTAGTTATATGTTCAATTGCCCTATCCTTTAAGAACAATTGAAATGCAAGTGAGGTAAACTGAGTTCCATTGTCTGAAACTATTTCTTTGGGATCTCCTTCCCTATTAAAAATCTCATTTAAAAAAATCTATATTTTCTCAGTGGTGACATTCCCTTCCACAACTCCCCACTTGACCCACTTTGAGGTATAGTCTAAAAAAACCACAATATAGATTTTGACAGTATATAGGTTTTTGTACGGTCCCATGATATCAATCGCCAGCTTGGACCACACCTTATTAGGAATCTTCTCTGGTTGTAAAGGTGTCTTCCTTACAGTTTCACTTAATCGCTTTCTGCACATGTAATGCAGTTCTTGACACTTTCTTCCATGTCCGTCCATATTCCTGCCCACCAGTAATTACTCCTCACTCTTCCCTTGGTTAAACCTCTGCCCAAATGCCCTTCATGGGCCAACAACATTATCTTCCTCCTCAGATTTGTGGGAGGAATGACACGATCCCCTCTATAAATGTGTGTTGAGTCCATAGATATCTCATCTTTAATTTGAGCGTATGCTCCCAAACTTTGGTCAAAGTCTTTCCATTCACTGTTTATGGCTTCGCTGAGGGCCAGCTGTTCCGGTTCAACTCCAGCTGTATCTTTCCACTCTTCTTGTGTTATACTTGGGTTTATTGTGGCTATGATGTCATCAGGCTCAGACGTCAACCATGACTCACTGTCTGTGTTCTCACAATCCCATGGCACTCTTGAGAAACAGTCGGCAACAAAATTTTGCTTCCCCGGAATATGGCATATGCAGATGTTGTAATGCATTATGTCTAGAATCCAACGCCTAATCTTAGGTGATATTAAATGTGGAGCTTTGGATTGCAACACATGCACTAGTTGTTTATGATCAGTTATGATAAGAATGGGTAGCCCCCAAACTAGATTCCTAAAGTGTTCCAAAATCCATTTCACTATCAAAGCTTCTCTCTCGATTGTGGAATAGTTCAGTTCTGCACCCTTCAGGATTCTTGATGCAAACACAATCGTCACTATTCCTTTGTCTTGAACATGCTCAAGCACAACCCCTAAACCAATCTTGCTGGCATCCGCGGATATCATAGTTTATGCCTTGCAGTCAAACATTCCTAAAGTAGGGGCATCATTGATTGCAGTCTTTATCTGTTTGAATTTTTGTTTGCAACCATCTGACCACAAACATTTTGTGCACTTTTCATTAATTCTCTCATACATTTGGTCTTGTTTGTATAATCCCCCATAAACGTAGAGTAGTACTCTGTCACGCCCAGAAAATTTCTCAATTTGTCCTTGTTGTCTGGCTCAGGAATGTTCATTATAGAATTAATCAACTCTTTCCTGGGGCTGATACCATCAGCATTAATAGAATGGCCCAAATATGATACTTTGTCGCATTTAATCTTCCATTTTTCCAACTTTAAGGTGAGTCCACTTCTTTGAATCAATTGTAAGACTCATGTCAGTTTAGCATTGTGCTCCTCTTCCATTTCAGCAGATATTAAGATGTCTTCTTGGAAGCAATATACTCCTTCAAGACCTCCAAACAAATGCAACATTAATCTCTGGAAGACTGCTGCAGCCGAAGCAAATCCAAATGGCATCCTCTTAAACATAAAAGCACCGAGTGGAGTGATAAACAATGTTAAACACTTGGATCCTTCCTCCAGCGCTATATGATGGTATGCCAAGGACAGGTCTAATGTGGTGAAATATTTGGCTAGCTTCATGGGCGTCAACAACTCCCCTATGTTTGGAAGGGGGTGTCTATCTATCCAGATATTTTTGTTAAGATCTCTCAGATCTACGCACATACTTATGGCCCCGTCTGGTTTCTTCACTAGTACTATAGGGGCTAACCATTCTGAGCTTTCTATAGGCTCAATTATACTTTGTTCACACAACTGTGATGCTGGAAATACATTGGAGGGACAGGGCCTCCCTGTCCTTGTCCTGTAGTCCTTTTTCATTGTGTTCTGTATTGTTTTCTGCCCAGGAGTCCATGTGGGACTCTCGGCAGTGCAGCTCTTCCTGTTTTTGGTTTGGTGTACAGACCCATGGGATACCCTTATGGCACCCATGGGTGGGGGTACAACCCTGTGCCCCTGGTGTATGGGCTGGTCACTGGATGTGGATTGGGACAAGTACCCAGCCATACCCTACAAACACAAATGCCAGGGGTAGCGCCCCAGGTATTCCATGTTAACAGGCTCAAGCCTTTCCACAGGCGAGCAGAAGTCTCATGTCTCTTGCTAGCTTCAGAGCAAGAAGAGGATGAGCGTGAGCCCCTTCCTAATTTGCTGCATAGCAACCCTCAGGATGGCTCAGTGGAGGGAGTGCATCTCTCTCCAGATTTGACAACAGAGCAGAAGTGGGCCTGCAGGACTTTGCTCCCGCAGTATGCCTCTCTGTTTTCACTGACGCCAGGCCTTACACTGTGGTGTAAGCACTAGATTGACACTGGTGACAGTGTGCCTGTCAAAAGCAGGAGCTACCATATGTCAGATGCTGTTAAGAACCACATCCACGCTGCGGTTGCCAAGATGTTGGATCTGGGTGTTATTGAACCCTCAACCAGTCCCTGGTCCAGTCCCGTGGTCCTTGTCCACAAGGCAAGTTTCCAGGCAGGTACCAAGGATTGGAGGTTCTGTGTGGACTACAGAGGAGTGAATGCCGTCACCAAGACTGATGCGCACCCATTGCCCAGGGCGGATGAGCTCGTGGACACCATAGGTGCTGCCAAATTTGTGAGCACCTTTGACCATACCTCAGGCTATTGGCGAATAGCTCTGACGGACCATGCCAAGGAGAAGACGGCGTTCTCAACACCAGAGGGACTCTACCAGTTTAGGGTCATGCCTTTTGGGTTGAAGAATGCCCATGGCAGCCATCCAGAGATTGGTCAACCATGCGCTCAGTGGGCTGGAAGCCTTTTGTGTGGCTTACTTAGACGACATCGCCGTCTACAGTTCCACCTGGGAAGAGCATTTGACACATCTGGATAAGGTGTTGCAGGCCTTGAAAAGGGCTATCCTCACTATCAAGGTCACCAAGTGCCAGATAGCTCAGGGGAAAGTCACATATCTTGGTCATGAGGTAGGAGGGGTCAAATCCAACCTCTCCCCAGTAAGGTACAGGATGTACAGGACTGGGAGACTCCCACTACTCAAACCCAGGTAAGAGCCTTTTTGGGCCTCACTGGGTATTATCGCAATTTCTTGGCGGACTATGGAACCATAGCTGCCCCACTGACAGTTCCGACTTCACCCAAACAACCTGGGAAGGTTAATTGGACTGAAGACTGTCAGAGGGCCTTTGATGGCTTGAAAGAAAGTCTGTGTAGGGCACCTGTGTTGTGTGCACCTGACTACAGCCGACCCTTTATCGTCCAGACGGATTCCTGCAACACCGGAATTGGAGCTGTCTTGTCCCAGTTAGATGACAAAGGGAGGGAACATCCTATCATCTTCATCAGTAGACAACTCAAGGGTAGAGAGCTTAGGTGGGCTACTGTTGAGAAGGAATGTTTCAGTATAGTTGGGAGCCTTAGGCGTTTTAGGCCCTACCTTACGGGGTCTACCTTCAAGGTCCAATCAGATCATAAGCCCCTAAAATGGCTTATGCAGATGAAGGGTGAAAACCCGAAACTGCTCAGGTGGTCTATTAGCCTACAAGAGCTAGACTTCACCATAGAGCACAGAACAGGTAAGAGTCACGATAATGCAGATGGCCTTTCCAGAAGGTATGTTGACCATCTGGATGAGGGTGTCTATCTCGTGGGAGATTAGACACCCTAACCTCAGTCTGGGGGGGGGGCAACTGAGGGGTGACTGTGATGCTGGAAATGCATTGGAGGGACAGGGCATCCCTGTCCTTGTCCTGTAGTCCTTTTTCATTGTGTTCTGTATTGTTTTCTGCCCAGGAGTCCATGTGGGACTCCTGGCAGTGCAGCTCTTCCTGTTTTTGGTTTGGTGTACAGACCCATGGGATACCCTTATGGCACCCATGCGTGGGGGTACAACCCTGTGCCCCTAGTGTATGTTTTTGGGCACATGTGGGTGGCCCACAGAGCAGGGTATGGGCTGGTGGCAGCTCCATGCTGAATTTGACAGGTGCTCTGAGTATCCTCCATTTTGGGATACCCAGGCCCTGCCATTGGAATCAGTTGATTCCTAATAGAAAACAAGATGGCCCCTGTGGCCTCTTGCTTTCTATTGCCTGTTAGATTGTTTTCCCAAAGTCCTGGGAAGCCCTGACTCTGTATCTTCCCCCTGACTGGCTGTTGGGTGGAAGTTCCATTCATGGTGTTGTTGTGAAGTCCAGTCCAGACTGGCTGGAGCCTTCCCATTGACTGTATGTTGTGGGTACACCCTGTGGGTGGGACCTGGGTGAATGGAGTGTGTGACCAATATACACTTCTTGTTGTGGCTGTCTGGTTTCTGGCATGAGAGACAAAGACTGAGACAGCCCTGCCCGAAACTGGCCTGAATGCAGTGTGTAGTGTTGAATGGCTGGGTACTTGTCCCAATCCACATGTAACGCTCACCTGATTCTCGCAGAGGCGCCGGTCTTGACTGGGCGACTACTGTATCTTCAAAGGTGATGTGTAGCACCCGGTTGGCTCTTTGGGCTGGACCTCTGTGCACTGTATGCCTGACGTGTAGAGTAAGATGTCTGCAGATAGAAAATATGGGGTTAATGAACTGGAGTTATTGGGGTGTCCCTATCTCTTTCCTCTTCTCCTCTCCTGTAGACCCCCAAAGGTTAACGCTCTCACCTTAGGTAAGTGAATGCCGAGCTCTCCATCTGCCTCGGGGCAGGGTGCTGTAACCAGTTTCTTCACTGGATAGGTAGCGCAGGCCTCTTGACTTCAGAGGACTGCTGTCCGTCGTTTACTGCACGAACGGTAAGTTTCGAGTCATTCAAATGTCTTTAAAGTCTTTAGTAATGATGTCTCTTGTTTTGCAGGGTTCCGGCGATGGCGGATGACGGGCTGAAGTGAGTTGAAGATGGAGCCCGTGTGATGAATAGAAGCGCCTGGAAGCACGTAAGTAAGCGCTTGTTGCCTGCTTCACTATGCGCTCTAACTGTCTTTTTATTTTGCAGGTGCGAGTTCGGAGCGGCTGCAGGGTGCCGGAATACCCACTGGATTAGATGTGGAAAGGAGTAATGGCACGTGAGTATTAAAGTTCCCCAATGTCTTTAAACGCACCTTGTTTTGTCTCTAAAAGGGCCACGCACATTCAACCCAAGATACCTTGGTCCCTATTCCATCACTACCATAGTAAACCCAGTAGCGGTCAAGTTGGACTTGCCCCCGCACATGAAGATACATCCGGTCTTCCACGTCTCTCTATTAAAACCCGTGCAACCTCAAACCCGACTAACCAAATCTCCAAAACCTATCCTAGTGGATGGAGAACTCGAGTTTGAAGTCAAAAGCATTCTGGACTCCAAGATCTCCAAATCTAAACTATTCTACCTAATTGACTGGAAAGGCTACGGCCCCCAAGAGAGATCCTGGGAACCTGCTGAATATGTCCACGCTCCTCGCCTAATCAAAAGATTTCACCGAACATTTCCTGACAAGCCAAAACCCCCGGAGAAGCCCGGTTTGGGAGGGGCCTTGAGGGGGGGTACTGTCATGATCTCTGCTTCCAAAAGGTCAGGGTTTTCCCAACTCCCTTGGAAGCAGATCCATAACCCAGGTTCCAAGTGCCAACCAGTCCCAATTGGGACCTTTTGGACCCAGTCCTGGCGCCAGTGGCACCAGGCTCATAAATATGCCCAGTCCCAGTGCTGGAAGCGCCGGGCTCATAATGCTTGGGTGGACTTACCTTCAGCAGACCATGCTGCTTACTTGCCTGCCAGTTGAGCCTCTGATCCTCTTCTGTTTGGAACTACTTTTCCTGTTGGGTGGGGCTGGAGCCACTCCCTAGATTCAGAACACTGGAACTCTTCTGGAAGGCAGGAACTCTTTTCTTACCAGGAACTCTTTTCTTACTTAGGCGTGGCTGTGGAAGGAGACACCTAAGCACTACAGGAGGCTATTTAAACCACACCTGGTGGATGAATCTTGCTTTGCGTTATTCTGCAACCTCTGCAGCAGAACGCTCATCGTGTCTTCTGCATCCGGTCCTGGGCCTAAGGAAAAAGGCTTACCATCCTGAATCCAGTCTTCAGCAACACCTATAAAGACAAGAAAGAACAGGTTAGCATTCCGGCATCTGAAAGGCAAAGGCTTACCATCCTGAATCCAGTCTAGTAGAATGCAGGTAGTCTACTGCTGGTGTTTCAAGATCTTGGAGGGGATCCAACTCCGAGGTTCGAGGGTGACTGCCGTACAAAAGAAAAAACGGGGTTTTCCCAGTTCCCGAATGGACAGAGTTATTGTAGGCATACTCGGCTATCCAAAGGGTATCTTTCCAAGTTTTTTCAGTTTGTTGCAGCATGCAGCGTAAATACTGTTCCAGAGTTTGATTGGTCCTCTCGGTTTGTCCGTCGGTCTGAGGGTGGTGACTGGTCGATAGTCTCACATCAATTTGAGCCGACCGACAGCAACTTCGCCAAAAATGAGAAATAAATTGACTACCTCGATCTGAAATTAGAACCGAAGGAAAACCGTGCAGTCGGACGATGTTTTCGAGAAATTCTCGGGCCAGAGTTGCTGCTGTTGGCAAGCCTTTGAGCGGAATGAAATGCGCCATCTTGGAGAATAAGTCCACGATTACTAGAATCGTATTGTATCTGGAGCATGGAGGTAGATCGGTGATGAAGTCCATAGAAAGCGTATGCCAAGGGCGAGGTGGGATGTCAATAGGGCGTAAGAGGCCTGCTGGTCTTTCCTTTTGACTCTTGTTTTGGGCGCATACTCCACAGGACATTATAAAGTCTCTGATATCTTTTTTCCAAGACGGCCACCAGAAGTAGCGCTTGATCTTTTCTGAGGTCTTGGCTATACCGGGATGACCTTCCATTAAAGAGTCGTGATAACAAGAGATTACTTTTTTCTGTAAATCTGTGCTGGGTAGGTATAATCGTTCTTGGAAATACAATAAGTTGTCCTTTACTGCAAAGTCCTTTCCCTGCAGATGCCAATTCTGTATGTCTGCTGGAGTTACAAGTTGCCTGGCTTTATCCTTAACTTCCTCTATGGATTCTGTGGCGATTACACCCAGAATTCTTTGTTCGGGAATGATTGGTACAGGTTTAGGGTTGACCAAGTGTTCTTCCACTCCCATCCGAGAAAGGGCATCGGCTTTACCGTTCTTTGTACCAGGTCGATAGGTAATTATGAAGTCAAACTCGGCAAAGAATAATGCCCAACGGAGTTGTCTAGAGGATTGGGCTTTTGCGGTCTTCAAATATTGCAGGTTTCGGTGATCCGTAATCACAGTAACGGTGTGTCGGGCCCCCAGCAGATAATGCCGCCAAGCCTTAAAGGCAGACTTGATAGCCAGAAGTTCCTTGTCAGTAATCGTGTAATTGATTTCAGGAGGCGAGAATTTGCGGGACCAAAATGCCACGGGATGCAACTGATTGGTTACCGGGTCCTTTTGTGATAGAACTGCCCCCATGGCAAGGCTTGAAGCATCAGTTTCCACGATGTAGGTGAGTTCGGGGTGAGGGTGTTTTAAGATTGGTGCAGAGATAAATTTAGTCTTCAAATCCTGGAAAGCTTGTTCCGCCTCGGTAGACCATTCAAAACTTTTGTTTTTCTTTAACAAGGCAGTGATGGGCTGGACTATTCGAGAGAATTCGGGGATAAACCTGCGGTAAAAGTTAGCGAAGCCTAATATGCTTTGCACACCTTTTACGGAGGATGGTGATGGCCATTTGAGAACTGCATCAACCTTCTTTGAATCCATATGCACTCCGCCAGGTGATAATATGAATCCCAAGAATTCAACTTCAGTCACGTTGAAAACACATTTTTCCAACTTAGCGAAAAGTTTGTGTTGACGCAATCTTTCGAGGACCATTTTCACGTGTTTCCGATGTTCAGATTCCGATGAAGAATAAACGAGGATGTCGTCAATGTAAACAACAACACATAAATCTATGAGCTCTCTGAGGACATCGTTCATAAAATATTGAAAGGCGGCCGGGGCATTGCAAAGTCCGAAGGGCATGACCTGATATTCAAATAGCCCATACTTGGTGCGGAAGGCCGTCTTCCATGCATCGCCCTCTTTTACTCGTACCAAGTGGTAAGCTCCTCTAAGATCCAGCTTTGTATATATGCATGCTTTTCTGACTTGGTCCATGAGTTCAGGGATCAAAGGTAACGGATATCTATTCTTAACGGTGATCTGGTTCAGGGAGCGATAATCAATACAAGTTCTAAGGTCTCCTTCCTTTTTTGGAACGAAGAACAAAGCTGAAGAAGCAGGGGACTTGGAAGGACGAATAAACCCATTTGCCAGGTATTGATCCAGGTATTGTCGAAGGTGAAGGTTCTCAGGCTCGGTGAGGGCATAAATTCTACTACAAGGAGGAGTAGATCCAGGTATCAGGTCTATCTGGCAGTCATAAGACCTATGAGGAGGTAGAGAGTTAGCCTGATCCTTCCGGAAAACATCTTGGTATTCTAGGTATTCGGGAGGTAACTGGGGAGTCTCTGAAGAAATTGCGGCCAGTGCAACACCAGGTGGAGGGTGACAAGTAGAGACACATTCTGGAAACTGGACCGTTCTTGCTCGCCAATCGATCAGAGGATTGTGTTTCTCTAACCAAGGTATTCCTAGAATAATCTGAAACTGAGGGGCCTTGATCACATCGAACACGATCTTCTCATGGTGTCCATCTTGACTTACTAGCGTCACCTCTTGAGTGGTATGCGTTACTGGCCCGGAGGCTATCTCCGTACCATCCACCGTAGTAATGACGTCCTTTACAGCCTTGGGACAAAGAGTTAGATTCATCCTCAAAACCATTTCATGATCCACATAATTGCCGATGGCACCGCTGTCGACGTAAGCTTCAATTGCATGTAATCGATCCGGATTATCAGGGCTAATGAGGACCATAGGTATCACGAAATGCGAGGTCACGGAACTGGTTTTCACGCTCGGCAAGAGGACCTCTATTCTTGTCGGGCGAGGTCGTTTCCCTGCTCAGAGTTTGTAACTTTGGTAACTGCAGCTCCTACTGCCTTCTTGGCAGGTTTCACCGGACAGTCTCGAAGAAAGTGCCCTGAGTTTCCGCAATATAGGCATAATTGCAACTGTTTCCTCCTTTCCCGCTCCCTTTGTGTTAGAGGACCTTTCAGACCCCCTATTTGCATGGGTTCCCCGGAGTCTACTCCTTTGGAAGGAGTTGGCGGTTTGGAAAATACTCAAGCATCAAACTTGGAACGATCGGCCTTCCTGTTCTGCAGCCTGTGATCTATTTGAACGACCAAGTCTATATAATCCGAACAGTCTTGTGGGGGATTCACTACTTGGGCTAAAACGTCTTTGAGCTCTCCACGTAGACCTCTATAAAACAGCGTAATCCTTTTGTCCTCAGGCCATTGAGTTTCCACTATTAGTCTATTGAAAGATGCAATATAAGCCAAAAGGTCTTGATTACCCTGTCGCAACGAAAGAAGCTCATTGTCCAAGGCCTGCCCCTGTGAATGTCTTGCGAACAGTTTTTCCATACTAAGCTGAAAGGCTTGAAAATCATGGAGAACCGGATCATCTTGATTAACTAGAGGGATCGACCAGTCTGCCGCATTGCCACTAAGGTACGAAAGTACAAAAGCTACTTTTGCTTGATCAGTTGGAAAGGCTACTGGCCGGCATAAGAAGTGCAACCGGCACTGATTGATAAATACTGCAAACCTCTTTGGGTCACCAGAAAATCGTTCGGGCGGAGCCAGAGGTACATTCCCAGGTAGGTTGATCTGCACTGGATTCATAGAGGATGTTGAAGGAAGATTTGCCCCTGATGCGGGTAACGGGGTCTGTCCGGCTTGTGACTGTAGCACTTGTCTAGCAAGATTGTCTGTTCTCTCCTTGGAAATAATTAGTTCCCTTCTTAGAGCATTCGTTTCCTGACGAGCTGCATGCACTTCTGCCCTTAGTTCCCCAAGTAACCGGGCTAGGGGGTCAGTATCCGAGGTTTCCATAGCGCCTGGGCGAGAGTTTTGCGGTAGGCTTTGCGTTCTGTAACGCTCACCTGATTCTCGCAGAGGCGCCGGTCTTGACTGGGCGACTACTGTATCTTCAAAGGTGATGTGTAGCACCCGGTTGGCTCTTTGGGCTGGACCTCTGTGCACTGTATGCCTGACGTGTAGAGTAAGATGTCTGCAGATAGAAAATATGGGGTTAATGAACTGGGGTTATTGGGGTGTCCCTATCTCTTTCCTCTTCTCCTCTCCTGTAGACCCCCAAAGGTTAACGCTCTCACCTTAGGTAAGTGAATGCCGAGCTCTCCATCTGCCTCGGGGCAGGGTGCTGTAACCAGTTTCTTCACTGGATAGGTAGCGCAGGCCTCTTGACTTCAGAGGACTGCTGTCCGTCGTTTACTGCACAAACGGTAAGTTTCGAGTCATTCAAATGTCTTTAAAGTCTTTAGTAATGATGTCTCTTGTTTTGCAGGGTTCCGGCGATGGCGGATGACGGGCTGAAGTGAGTTGAAGATGGAGCCCGTGTGATGAATAGAAGCGCCTGGAAGCACGTAAGTAAGCGCTTGTTGCCTGCTTCACTATGCGCTCTAACTGTCTTTTTATTTTGCAGGTGCGAGTTCGGAGCGGCTGCAGGGTGCCGGAATACCCACTGGATTAGATGTGGAAAGGAGTAATGGCACGTTAGTATTAAAGTTCCACAATGTCTTTAAACGCACCTTGTTTTGTCTTTCAGATGCGGGATGCAGCGCCGAAGGCCTCCGGAGCGTGCGAAGAGTTGGTAAGCCTTTGCCTTTCAGATGCCGGAATGCTAACCTGTTCTTTCTTGTCTTTATAGGTGTTGCTGAAGACTGGATTCAGGATGGTAAGCCTTTGCCTTTCAGATGCCGGAATGCTAACCTGTTCTTTCTTGTCTTTATAGGTGTTGCTGAAGACTGGCTTCAGGATGGTAAGCCTTTTTCCTTAGGCCCAGGACCGGATGCAGAAGACACGATGAGCGTTCTGCTGCAGAGGTTGCAGAATAACGCAAAGCAAGATTCATCCACCAGGTGTGGTTTAAATAGCCTCCTGTAGTGCTTAGGTGTCTCCTTCCACAGCCACGCCTAAGTAAGAAAAGAGTTCCTGGTAAGAAAAGAGTTCCTGCCTTCCAGAAGAGTTCCAGTGTTCTGAATCTAGGGAGTGGCTCCAGCCCCACCCAACAGGAAAAGTAGTTCCAAACAGAAGAGGATCAGAGGCTCAACTGGCAGGCAAGTAAGCAGCATGGTCTGCTGAAGGTAAGTCCACCCAAGCATTATGAGCCCGCGCTTCCAGCGCTGGGACTGGGCATATTTATGAGCCTGGTGCCACTGGCGCCAGGACTGGGTCCAAAAGGTCCCAATTGGGACTGGTTGGCACTTGGAACCTGGGTTATGGATCTGCTTCCAAGGGAGTTGGGAAAACCCTGACCTTTTGGAAGCAGAGATCATGACACCACATTCCTTGTTGTGAGTGTCTGAGAGGGAGGAGGATGGCCTGAATGCACTGTGTGCCTGATTGGCCGACTGACTGCATGAATGCCCTTCTGTATGATTGGCTGCTGAGTGTGACCCAGCAGTGTGGATGAGAGACAGAATAGTATATCTGGGGACCTCTCACCACTGGAAATTGTTCAGAAGCTGTCTACACTTGAAGAGTAACTGGAACTGTTGATCTTCGACGCCCAGCTGGAAGAAGAAGACTTGCTGTTGAATTTGCTTCGACCTGATCTGAAAGCTGACGAATTCGTCAAAGACTGATCCGAGAGAGGACCTGATAAGGCGCCCTCTTCCCGTGCTCCGAGGGACCATCAAGCACCGCTAATCTTCGCCGAAGCTCCCTGGAAGTCAGACCCTCGAGAGGCTGCCGACCGGAGACGGGAGCGGCGAGGAGATCGAAGAGAAGCACCCGGACTTCGCCGCCGTCGAAGTCCATTGCCGTCGACCAGGGTTCACAGGTTTGTGTAACCGCTGGATGCCCGTCGAAGTTGTGTTGCCCCAGAAAAGGGGACCGGGAACGCCGTGCTGCCGACGACTGGAGCCGCCCGCTCCTTTGCCTAAGTATTGAATCGAAGGACTCCCTTGTCCGCACCGACGACCACTTTATCCTGCCAGACAGAGTCGAGGCCGCCGATGCGCCGAGGAGAATCCGCCAGTGGGTTTCCCGCCACCTGAAGACCACAGAGACTTCGACGACTCACTGCCTTTGCTGGGCCACAGTTCTTCAGAAACTCTTTGCAGTCCTGAACAATCAATCGCCGAGGTGCCCCGCACACCTCATCCTCGCAGGATGTCGCCGACGAGCACCACCTGGATCGACGCCATGGTCTTGGCACCCTAGAACTTCTCATCAACGCCGTCAACGCCAAGTTCACCATCTTCGACGCCTCTCGATGATCTGTCGCTCCTGCTTTAAAGGGAGTCACTCAAGTAGGATCGTTTGACGCTTCTTCGAAGAACCCTGCTCCACCAGGTACATTGGGGGGTAAAAACATTATAGGAGAGAATAAGGCTATTGAGCAATATATGGACTGGGGTTGTGCTATAGATCTTTATTTTACAGGTTGCCCAGGTGGGGGAATCTCCACACAGAACTGTGTTTAGGTAACTGACTCAATATTCTGCCTATTGCTTCAACCATCTTGCTTTCCCTCCTCTCTCTATTGCTGGTTTCCTTTTTATGGATCTGTGTGACATTTTAACAGTATAGTTGATGCACTTTAATGAGATCTAATAATATGTGTGGTACCACACATATATTTACCATTATTGATCTTCTGAGTACAAATTGAGTTATTGTGATAGTGTTCATACCTTTGAATATTAATTATATAAAGACTGTGTTTTCAGTAATACAGTGTGTGGACATTCCTTTGTGGGGGCTTGGGGACTACACTGTACTTAAGACCCAGCCTGCATCACCTCCTTAGAAGCTAGGCCTTGATTGCTCGTCCATTGCTACCGTAATAGAGAATCTTGTCTGGGGTCCTCTTTGCCTCTCCTCTACCATATAGAGAGCAGAAGTACAGACCCCCCTCCAGTCTTTACAACAACCGAGAGAGTTCTTTTTCTAATGCTTCCTTCGTGCTGATAGGCATACCCCTTACTCTATGTGCTATAGGTATGGCTCCTTTTTTTAAGAATTATACTATGTTGAAACCCTTTCAGGAGTCCAATCCTTTCGTTAAACACTTTGGGAAACTCTTTGGCAAGCACATCTTTAATGTCATTATTATCTTTCAAAACACTTAAGATGGGAACTTCCTCGCCAGGATAAATCCTAACACACAGAGTGGCTTGTTCTTCCCATCCCACTACAGATGAACCATTCTTGGCTACATATAGCTTGCAGTACGTTTCTCTGTCACGGAAACGCAACTTCACCCAAGTGCATCCAATAATATCTATGGGGATTTTACCATATCCTGTTGCTCTCACACCTGTGCATTGTATCTCTTGAAGGTTGTCAGATAGTACTTTGACAAACGTGTCAACATCCACCATGGTATACGGGGACCCGGTGTCAACCACGATAGGTATGGACACTCCATTTATTTGCATATTCACCCAAGGTCCTTTATTCTCTTCTATCGTAGTGACCGTGCGGATTTGTACATGTTGTGTGTTTTCACTACTGGTGGCTAACATGTTGTCTGGTCCATAGTTTTCTTCAATAGCCCTCACCATGTTTTGTGATGGTCTATTCATGGAATATCTGCTGAATCTGCCCCCTCTTCCACAAACATTCTTACACACTTTAGCAAAGTGTCCTATGTGTCCACAGTTGTAGCATTCGACAGCTGCTGCAGGGAATTCCTTTTTAATATCATTGTGTTTATACCAACCACACTCTTGGCAACAGCCTTGACTCTGGATTTTGTAGTTTATTTCTCTTCCTCTCCTGAAGTTTGCCCTAGAATTACTAGTGGTCTTTCTTCTTACCATTGCCACCAAAGACTCATCAGTATCTTCTCTCTTACCTTCTTGGACCATCTTGATCTCTCTGTCTTCACTTTTATCAAATCTCTCTTTCATACAACAATCGCAATTGTTCCAGCAACGGGTCTCTGACTTGCCACAGTCTCTGTTGTATACGTGACTCCGCCACAATCAACACTAATTGATCCCTCAGATACTCCTCGTCAACACCAGTGAATTTACATGTGGACATCAGTCCCCTTAGAGCTGCAATGTAGGTGTCCACTGATTCACCCTTTAACTGACGTCTTGAAAAAATGTGTACCTCTCTAATACTATATTGGTTTTGTTACCAAAGTGTTTTGCCAACTTTCCTAGGACACACTCAAATTTACAATTGTTGTCGCCCGAACCACCTTCAGCACCATCCAGGTCAGGGAGTGCCCTAAAAATCCTCAAAGCCTCTGCTCCTATGCAGTTTAGCAACGTGGCCTCCTTAAGATCATCATTGTATTTATTTCCACCAACTGCCCTTAAGTATAATTGGAATCCATCAATCCACTGTTCCTGTGGGCATGTGGGAGTCCCAGGCTGTGGAATCATTTTTGAAGTATTTTGGGTCCCCTCAACCCCATGACACGTGCGAGTGTATGGTGAAAAAGTGCACAAAAATGTATGGGTGGCTGGGTATGCGTGTGTGCGTGTACAGTGAAAGGATGCACACTTAAATGTATAGGTGGCTGCCTGGGTGTGCCTGTACGGTGAAAGGGTGCACACATACATGTATAGGTGGCTGCCTGTGTGAGTGTATGGTGAAAGGGTGCACACAAATGCATGGGTGGATGGGTGTGCATGTACAGTGAAAGGATGCACACTTAATGTATGGGTATCTGCCTTGGTGTGCCTGTATGGTGAAAGGGTGCACACTTAAATGTATGGGTGGGTACCTGGGTGTCTGTGCCTGTATGGTGAAAGGTTTCATACTTAAATCTATGGGTGTCTGCCTGGGTGTGCCTGTATGGTGAAAGGTTGCACACTTAAATGTATGTGTCGCTGCCTGGGCGTGCCTGTATGGTGAAAGAGCGCACACTTAAATGTATGGATGGCTGGGTGTGCGTGTGTATATATGGTGAATGGTGTGTGTTCTTGTGTTCAGGGGTGCAACAAAACCTACATTTCAGGGGGGCTAACCCTTCAAATATTGGGAGAGGCGCTAACTTCATGTGTGGTGGGGAGGAGCAAACTTATTTGTGTGGCGGCATCTAACTTCTTTACTCAATTAATGAGACTATTCTAGTGCAGCTTCAATGTTACATGCAGTTAACTCTCTCCTTTAAGTCTGAAAGCACCCACCTATGGACTGCTTTGAGAATGACTGGTCTCCTGTTCCCTCTCTACCATTCCAATCACTCCCCTTGCATGTAAGTACTAAACCCACATCACAATTTCAATTGCTTAAAAAATGTGGCATTTGAATGCAGGTACTGACATGAAATGTTGTACATTAGTAATTACTGGGCCGGGCCCTTGTTAAGTCAACGTAGCCCACAATTTCAGGGGGTGGGGAGAGTGTTAAACTGTATTCGTATAATACCACCTTGTTATGAATACTGGCTTAAACCCATATACAGAAAACCGCGGTTCAAATGCCCCGATTTCTAATCAACTTCGCCACCATTTTAAGAATTACCCGCCATTTTGATTTTAACTCATGCTTGTGCCCTAAAATGGTGGACTGTGTTTTCAACTGCAGCCGAGCCGAACAATCTTTGAGTTGTGTCAACATTTAGGCTGACTATGTGCAGACTGTTCTATGCAAAGAAACCTTGTGACTCGTATGAACTGAAATCCAAGTGTTGTCTGCGCTCACAAGCCTCATCCTCATATAAACAATGAGACAATGTAGACTAAACTCAAACCGTGTGCTTTGGTTGTAATATATTGTGTTCTTTCTTGAAACTAGGCTTACTATGAGCCAGAGACCCAATACTGTCATTGTAACTTCATAGACATGCAAACTTGTTAAATCCGTTGTACAATATTGTAATATTTGTCATGTGAACTGGGCACGAACTCTAGCATGTAAATTATTATTTTGGAGAGGGGCTGGACAATGTTTGGAAAACGTATAAAAATGCTTTCATTAAGATGTCCAGCACTCTCACCCCTCACTGTGTCTGCTGGTACACACTGCGAGGTGTTTGCTTTGAATTCTGTACAGAAAATAATGTATCTTTCGACCCGTGATTGGCTTATTTCATTTTGTGGTACTAAGCCTAGATATTTATTTGGCCTTTCAGATGGTGCCCGAATAGGGACCCTCAAGATTTATGTCTCCTCGCTGAAAAGGATACACGGCTATCAGACCGAGATCGGAGAGTGAGAAAAAGTGGGCCCCTTTGTAAGAGATGCAACACCTCAACATTACTACACGATCCGATCACTGACTGGTGAGCATGCGGTTCGAAAGGGCATCTTGACGAGGGTCCCCATATCGAGGCGGGCTCTTTGCCGAAATCGCCAACCACGAGGATCCTTTGTAATCCGATTGGACCTCCTTTGTTTGAAATGAGGTGAGTCGTGCCCCGATTCCTAAGAATCCAGATATTGGTTGCAGATTTGTCCTCATGAGTACAAACGACGCCAGGCAACACCAGTAATCTGACATGCCTGGGAAATTGTCTGCCTGTTTCAGGGGTTTACTCCGCAGAGACAGACAATCTTTGGGACACGGCCAACCGGCGCCACCTGTTGGCTCACAGACTTGTTTAATGTACTGTAAGTACGGCCTCAATAGTATTTTATTTAACAATATTTGGCACAGACAAACTAGACATGTTTCCGAATTTCAATGGCCAGTTTATGGTAGTTTTGAAATTGCCCATATAGAATATTTAGAGTCTATATTGTTGAAGAAAAAGGCTAGGCCTGCAGCGTTTGATGTGATTAAGGATTGGAAAAAGGAAGCTATGCAGCAGCTAAAGAGTAAAGAGAAACATGCCTGTCGACATATGACTAACACTGAAAAAGAATTATTGTATGATCAACAGAAACAGTCAGAATCTATTACAAGTATGGATAGGGCTTTTCAACTTGGAGTTCAGAAAATATATCCTTCTAAGGATTTTCATACCTCAGATGAGCTAATCGATAAGCTTTTGAATGAGCATAGGACTGTTGCCACTGCACCACCTCCTTATGTGAGTCTCCATGTTGTTTTACCTCTTCCCGCTGTTGTACCTCCTCCTGTTGTTGTTCCTTTTCCTCCCATTGTTGATCCTCCTCCAGTTGTTGCTCCTCTTCCTGTTGTTGTTTCCCCTTCTGCATCCTCGCCCTTACCGACAGTTGCCGTTTCCTTAATTCCCTCTTTACCACCAGCGGTAGTGTCTCCACTGCCTGTTGTACAAGATTTGTCTGAACTTTCTTCTCCCAGTGGTTCTGCTCCACTTGTAGCGATTGAAGGGGCGAGTGCTGATTCAAGAATAGTGACTCATGGTACAGTATCTAAAGCTAGAAAAAGAGAATTGTATGCATGGGGTAAGAAATATATAGAGTCTTAACTGCGATTTCTGACCAAGAAAGTATTCCCGAACAGAATATTTTGATAGAGGGGATGGGAAAGCATTTGGCTGATATTTGGAGTGATTTGACGGACATGAATGTCCCACAGGGGTTGAGGGATTTAAATGTCCTAGCTCGCTCAAGGGACACTGCAGAGAAAGTACATGAGCATGTTGAGAGGGTTTTTGAGTTTAAGAGGGAGTTAGATCGGTTACAGAATGATGAAACAGATTGTAATAGAGTGGAAGTATCATATGTGCAGAAACAATTTCTTCCTTCATGTAAATCAATGAGTGAAGAGATGCGTATTTTCACAAGAGAAGCGCTTTGATGGATTTCAGATGTTTCAATTTCTCCCATTGAAGTATATGACACGTTTAGTCAGTATGCTCCGGCAATGTAAAGGAAAGTG
Organism: Ambystoma mexicanum; assembly: GCF_040938575.1. Lineage (NCBI taxonomy): Eukaryota > Metazoa > Chordata > Amphibia > Caudata > Ambystomatidae > Ambystoma > Ambystoma mexicanum. The sequence continues at coordinate 1,101,896,546 of NC_090924.1, read as the reverse complement.
TTACAGGTAATGGTAGAGTACCAACAGGATGAGTATATGGTTTGTTGTCCCGCAGATTTGATGGTCATTTATAAGAGCATTTTCGCTCGATACTGCTTTGTCACTTGATTTAGCTTTGTTGCTTAATGAACGTTCAGAATTGCCTACTTCTCAATTGCCAATGAGGGAGGCTCCTCCGACATTTGTTCCTAAAGTAGAAATTCCAGCTAATGCCGCGACAGGCGCAGCAGCCGCTACTATTGAAGCTCATTATGTCTCACAGTTTGTTTATGTCCCATTTTCTAGACAGGCAGTGAATACCATTAGACAGACTATTCCAGATATCAGGAAAAATTCAACAGGATTTTATAAAGAAATAGAATCTGTCTTGCATTCATCAGTTTTTACGCTGGTGATATAGACTCGTTGTTCCCTGTGATCCTACATGCTGATTTATGGAAACAGATTAGAACTGTAGATGATCAGGCAGGGCTGGCTGACACATGGGTTAACTTGGTACGGATAGATGGAGAAAGGAATGCTGGTGAGAAACCACCAAAGGTGATATTGACACTGCCAGACAGAATAGTAACTAAATTTAAAACGTTGGTACCATAGAGAAGAATAGTTTGGGACAAGCTTACAGCTTGTTTCCAGGGGAAATCTGAGGGCGCTACTGAATTTTTTAATCGGTTCGAACAATTGTTTTCAGATTTTAGCGGTCAGGACTTAAGTACAGAGTCAGGAAAAAGGCTGTTTGTAGACAAATTTGGGTGTGGATTGTTGCCTGATATCCAATCACTAATTATAACTTCCGAAAGTGCCTGGCAAGCTACATCTCAGTCTGAAGTATTACACATCGCTCAGTATTATGATAATAGGGTCAATACTGAAAAAGAGAAGATAGAAAAGAAGAGGGGAGACTTGAAGACAAAAGTATTGTTGCAGCAAATATTAAGAGGAACTAGAGGTGGAAATAAACAATTTAGAAGTCAGTTTACACCACAGAGTAATGCGTAAATGGGTCCTGTACACATGAACCAATGTGCTTATTGTAGACAAGAAGGTCATTGGCGAGCACAATGCCCGATCCTTCAGCAGCGATAGAATAACACATATGGTACCATGGGTAGATGATCCAAAGGCCGTCCTGGGATAGGGGGTCCTGGTAGAAGTCAGTTCGCTCAGAATCAACAGTCGTTTTCACAGGATAGTCAGCAGCATAGTGCAAATAATGAGAACATTTTTGATAATCCTTCGACTGTCTATTTTTCTGAGGATTTTGCATTTGATGATGTACTGTTCCGTTAGGACAGCCAGAAACAGAGTCTGGAACCAGTACCTATTCCTGTCGATCAGAAAGGGCCCTACGTTGAGATGAAGGTGGGGAATAGGAAGCATCTATTTTTGATAGATACAGGAGCATAGAAGTGTTCCGTTGATCATTCACGGGTTCCAGATATTCCACTGTCAGTGCAGAACAACATTTCTGTAGGGTTTTCTGGTACGCCAGTGGTTAGTCCGGTTTCTCAGCCGGTGCTGATTTCACTGGGACCATTTACTGATTCATGTCCATTTCTTTTGACGACGAATTGTGGCGAAAATGTGTTGGGGCTGAATCTATTGAAAGACTTGAATGCCGTGATTTACTGTTCTCCGGAAGGAGTGCATTTGACGATTTCCCCCCAACGAATTTCTGTTTCACAATACTTGACTAGGCCTTTACCGACTGAATTGGATAAGGTTCTGGTATGTTTATTGGTGGTTGATGATAATGACATTGGTATTTTACACATTGAGCCTGTTAAAATTTTGCTGAAACAGGTGTTAAACTACCACGTATTCCATAGTATAAGATTTCAGTTGACGGTGAACAAGCTTTAAAGAGCATAGTTTCTGATTTTGTACATCGAGGAGTGATCGAGGAAATTGCAGGAAGCTTGTGTAATAGTCCGATTCTACTGGTGTATAAGAAAGGGGATAATGCAATTCCTTTCCGTTTTATTATTGATTTACGTGCTATCAATAAGATTGTTGCTCCACAATTTCTGATTGTGCCTGATGTGACTACTATATTGACAATGATTCCAGCTTCAGCTACTAATTTCAGTGTTGTGGATCTAAAGAATGCTTTCTTTAGTATTCCTGTACATGTTGACAGTAGATATTTGTTCGCATTCACCCTAGGGGGACGCTCGTTTACATTTACGCGTGTGCCACAAGGGTACACTGAGAGTCCAAGCATTTATAGTAGAGCTTTGAAGGAACAGCTTGATACACAGGAGTTGCCTTCTACCTGTACGTTGTTACAGTATGTTGACGATCTTCTTTTAGCTGCAGATTCAGAAGTTGCTTGCAAGGAGGGCACCGTGTTGCTGCATATCCATCTAGCAGAACATAGGCATAGGCTTCTTTAAAAAAGTTTCAATATTGTTGACAGGAGGTCGCCTATATAGGCTATCTCCTGTCAAAGGAGGGGAGAAGATTGACACTGGAATGGATACAAAGCATCTCTAGCATGTCTGTCCCAAATACACAGAAAGAGGTCAGAGCCTTGATAGGCATGGCTTCATATTGTAGACAGTGGATCCCTAACTTTTCATTAATGATAAAACCAATGTTGGCATTGACAAAGAAGGGCATTTCTTTGCCTTTACCGTGGAACATGGATTGCCAGAAATCTTTTGATCTGCTCAAGACTGCGTTGTGTTCCGCATCAGTTTTGGGCACACCAAATAAATTACGACAAGGCCTTTATTTTGTATTTGCATGAATGTGATGGATGCGCTTTGGCTGTGTTAAAGCAGAAACATGGGGGAAAGAAAAGACAGTGCGGTTATGTTTCCTCCATGCTTCTTTCTGTTGCATGCGCTTTGCCGAGGTGTTTGGGAGCTGTTGCTGCTGCATCTGTAAAACAAAGTGAGGGTATGGTTCTGGGTCACTCCTTAACCGTGAGGGTACCTCACTCTGTAGATGTTCTATTAAACAGAATGCAAATGCAACATCTCACATCAGCACGATTAACAAGATACAAGCTGATTCTATTTGCACAGCATTTCCAAATTAAGAAATGTTGCTCATTAAATCTGGCTGAACTATTGCCTCTTCCACAAGAAATTGCTTGCAGTGACGAGATGTCACATGACTGCCTCTATACCACAGAACAAGAGACTAAAGGCAGAAGTGATTTAAATGATACACCATTAAAAGATCCACAAGGATTGCTGCTTACACAATCACTACATTAAGCACTATTGTGGAAACCAAAAGAATTCTGCATAACTCTGCGCAGGCCGCAGAGATGATTGCATTGACTCGAGCTTGTGAACTTTCCGAAGGGCTTAGTGTGAATATATTTACTGACAGTCAGTATGTCTTTGGGGTGGTTCACAACATGGGTCGATTATGGGCAGAGAGAGGTTTCTTGACCTCTCATGGAACTAAGATACAACATGGTACCCTGATAGTTCGGCTACTTTCAGCACTTGCGCTTCCTACCCAGTTAGCAATAATGAAGTGCGCAGCACACCAGAAAGTAAAAGATGATGTGGGGAAAGGAAACGCTTTTGCTAACAGAATAGCTAAACAGACTGCCACCGATTTGCATTCTAAAATGTATATAACAAAAGAGGTCACTAACACTTGTGCAATAGACGGAGGAATTGGTTGTATAAAAGACATTAAGGCTGATGCCACTTCAGATGAGCCTAAACAGTGTACTGAGGGTTCAGCAAGTTTAGACGATGAAGGTTGTTGGGTAGACAATGGAAAACAAAAATGGATGCTGCCCGATGCTTATGTCAGCACTATGGTTACGATGGCTCATGGTCCAACTCACAAAAAGATTTGTAAACTGTTAGAACCTGTCTGGGTTAATGTGAATATTTTGAAAACTGCTGAGCGTTTTGTTCAAAATTGCATGGTATGCTTACAGCATATTGTTGGGAAAGGTACATCGACACAGAGGGATAGTTTTGGCCCCCCCTCTATGCCTTTTGAGGTTATACACTTCGATTTCATTAAGAGTCAGAGTCAGAGTTACAAATATGTTCTAGTAGTTATTTGCGCTTTCAGTAAATGGGTCAAATCTTTTCCTTTAAAAGATGCCACAGCAATGACGACGGCGAAAACCATGCTGAAGGAATATTTTCCTAGGTTTGGTTTGCCGAAGGTCATTTGGTCGGACAATGGTCCACATTTTATTGCTGCTGTGATCCTGCAAGTATGCGCGGGCTTGCAAAGATAAACGGTTCCATTCGACCAGACACGCTCAGAGTGCCAGACTTGTAGAACACCACAACAGTATTTTAAAGAATAAGATGGTGAAGATCTGTGCGAATAGCATTTTGCAGTGGCCAGATGCCTTACCGATAGCTCTATTGTCCATGCGGATGACCATACAGTCTAGGACAGGGCTCTCTCCCTATGAGATATTCATGGGGAGGCCAGCCAATATTTGGAATGTACCCAAACCCAAGCAGCTAAAAGATGTAGAGCATTTGCTCCTTTCTGAGTACTCTGACCAGTTAACTCAAAACTTGTATTTGATTTATCAACAGGTGCAAGAAGCCCTCCCAGTAAAATATGAGGGTCCAGGTCATCGACTCTGACCTGGCAACTGGGTGCTCGTTAAATTGTTTGAAAGAGCCTCCTGTCTCGTACCTCACTGGAGAGGACCGTACCAAGTCCTCTTGGCCACACAGACCGCTGTACGAGTGGAAGGGAAACAACACTGGATCCACGCAATCCACATCAAGAAAATACCTTTTCCTCTGCCCCACGACAAAGGGGAAGAGAAGGAAATTGCTCACTTTGATGCTCACCACGAGCCTGTTTTGTCTACAGAAATCCTTCCTGAGCCGTGGGGCCTGGGGAGACTGCTGCTTTGCCTTCAAATTCTTTGGTGTCTCTTTCTGAACCGTTGAGCAATCTTGCTTCTACTTCATCACTTCCTTCAGGAAGCAATGACACTCTGTTCGCAGATCACACCGTGCCTGGAGTCTTGAGGTCTAATCTGCATCTGGGACACCGGACTTACAGCACAGCATCGGCTGTGCCCACAAAGAATCATCGTTGAGCCAGTCCCTTGTCACTCTTTCCCTGGAAAATAAATAAGAGGCAGGGAACGGCAAAGTTACCTTCAAGCAATATAGGCCACATGGTCAGGAGCCACCGACGGATCAACTAAAAGAGCCTAACAGAGAGGATTCTAAACGGACTCTGAGAAACAATGTCCCTTCCTAAATCCACTCATGTGGAGCAAGCTATTGGTCTTGTGGCTGACGAAGAATCTGCTCATCAGAGATCATGGTCCTTGAGGACCCACTGTTTCTTAATCATAGTACTGGTCTGTTTAATAATGATATTTGCGCTTGGGTTCTGGTGCATGGAAAGGATGCCTCTGCTTGAGACTGTGTTACCCACTGAAATAAGCTCTGCTGTGTCTCCACCTTCTGTGCATCTGCCCACTCTTCCTCCTCGAGACTCCCAACATAGACAGGGTTATCATAATAACACTCTCCTAATGATCATGAATGCGACCTATGCAATTCAAACAGAACGAATTGCTGGGTGTGTTCACACTTGCCACAACACGGGGAAAAGGGATTGGGCTGGTATGTTCATCCTCTTCCCTTAACTACTGCATGCTATGCCTCGCTCAGGGCACTATTCTTTGTTCATTGGAATTATAGTATTTCTGGGAACTTTGATGGGACTAATCTGAATGAATTTGAAAAGCGAGTCTTAACACCTCTGGGATGTTCTCTCTTCGCAAATAGAAGCAAACTCAATGTTGCTTCTATTAGGCCTGCTGATAGACTCTCTAGACCTTTTCAATCACTGATTTCCTTCAAGATGGCTCCCGTAGGCAACCCGGATGCCATGCCTCCTTCCTATACTATTAATCATAGCCCCAACTCTGTTTCTTTTTGCATACAAAGGGAAGTTCTCAGCCAATGGGCACATTCGAAGGTTGTACTAATATTGCAAATCTAACCAGTGAGGACAGACCTTTGTATGTAGGGGATCCCGTTTACTTTGTTTGTGGCAATGAAGCTTATCCTTCATTACCTAGAGATTGGCAGGGTACTTGTTATTTGGGTGTCTTGGTACATGGGGTATATGTGGCTACTACTACTGAAGTCTCTAGAGCTTGTCCAAGGTGGGATGAGAATGGTGATACTCCTTCACATGCCATGGGTGATATAGCAAACTACTTTGTGCCATTTTGGGGACAGATAATTAATTCTGAGGATATCAGAAGACTAGCAAGAGCACTGGAAAGAACCATCAACATGACCACCGATAATCTGTGCAACATGATGCTGGAGCAAAAGGCAATTAGATTAGTGTCCCTCCAAAATAGGATAGTGTTAGACGTCATCCTAGCTGAGCGTGGTGGGGTATGTAAGTTGGTGAGATCCACCTGTTGTGTTTTTGTACCTGACTCCTCCCCTACCATATTCAAGGCAATACAAAATCTGCATACCTTGAGTACTGAAGTACATGTCCCCGATGGAAACTCGAATCTTAGTGCTTAGTTCTGGGACTTGTTACGATCATGGGGTTGGAAGCTCTTTGCACTCCTAATGATAGTTCTTGGTGTTCTATTGGAGGATGTTGTGCACAAACCATAGGTACACTAGGACCAAAGGTACATACGCCCAAGAAAACTACTGATGCTTTTGCAATGAAGGATATTACTATCAAGGAACTCATCGCCATTGATATCTCTGAAGAATGTGATGTACGGACATTGAGGCGTGGTGTTTTGAGTAAAGCGAATGTCTGAGTAATGCTCTTGGCTTATGCCAAAAGGAGGGTTTGTTAAACTGTATTCGTATAATACCACCTTGTTATGAGCGTTACACAGAAAACCGCGGATAAAATGCTCCGATTTCTGATCAACTTCGCCGCCATTTTAAGAACTATATGCCATTTTGATTTTAACTCATGCATGTGTCCTAAAATGGTGGACAGTGTTTTCAACTGCAGCAGAGCTGAACGACCTTTGAGTTGTGTCAACATTTAGGCTGACCAAGAGCAGACTGTTTGTTCTATGCAAAGAAACCTTCTGACTCGTATGAACTGCAATCCAAGTGTTGTCTGCGCTCACAAGCCTCATCCTCATATAAACAACGAGACAATGTAGAGTAAACTCAAACCGTGTGCTTTGGTTGTATTCTATTGTGTTCTTTCTTGAAATTAGGCTTACTATGAGCCGGAGTCCCAATACTGTCATTGTAACTTCATGGACATGCAAACTTGTTAAATCCGTTGTACAATATTGTAATATTTGTCATGTGAACTGGGCACAAACCCTAGCATGTAAATTATTAGTTTGGAGAGGGACTGGACAATGATTGGAAAACATATACAAAAAAGCTTGCATTAAGATGTCCAGCACTCTCACCACTCACTGTGTCTGCTGGTACATACTGCAAGGTGTTGGGAGCCAGATAGCTATCTGTTTGCTTTGAATTCTGTACAGAAAATAAAGATACTTGTATCTTTCGACCCATGATTGGCGTATTTCATTTTGTGGTACTAAGCCTCGATATTTCTGTGGTCTTTCAGGAGTGCTGAAGCCCAGCCAGCTCAATGGTGTTGCACCACTATTTGTGTTTAATGCCTTAATTACTTATTTGGTGATCTTAATTACTCCTAGCCCTATTCTTCCTCATCTCAGTTTAGTTTAGTTTATTTATTTGTATTGCGCACCTATACCTGAGGTAACTGGGCGCTGGAAAACATGTGAGAACGTTACAGGCATGCATAGGATAACAACAGGCAAGTCGACCAAAGGTTACATGTAGGTCTAAAAGCCAATAAATACAGATAAGAGCATAGGGAAGTCATCATTGGTTACAGTTGGATGAAAGTCCAACGAAGGATATATACATATGTAATACATAGTGTGAATTGAAGTGGGAGAGTAGCATCCGTGGTAGAGAAAAGGCTTATAATTCAGTTACACATTCTTATCAAAGAGCCAGCTCTTTACTTTGCTTCTGAAAGACCAGAAGGAGGGTTCCATTCTGATGGCAGGAGGTAGGGAGTTCCAGCATTTGGCGGACAGAACTGGGAAGCTAGCTCCTCCAGCTGTGTTTAGGTTGAAACTCGGTATGATGAGGCAGTGTGACTAGAAAGATCTGGTAGGTCTAACTGATTGGTGTTTTTAGAATTTGTCAGACAGGTATTTAGGGGCAGAGTTTGACAAGCATTTGTGGGTGATAACTAGGGTGTGTGATGCTATTCTGTCACGCACAGGATCCAATGGGCATCCCGTATGAGATTCGAGATGTGGCTGGACCTCGGGATGTTGAACGCTGATCTCAGGGCGTTATTTTGTAGGACCTGTTACCTGTTGAAGTTCCGTTCAGAGGATCCTAGGAAAAGAGTGTTACAATAATCAAGCTTTGAAAGCACTAGGGCTCTAGCTAGCGTAATTTACAAGCATTGATCAACTTGTTGGTGTATGCCATTGTAGAAGCGGTGGCGCTAACTTGTTTCTTTAGCGACAGGATAGAGTCTAGATAAAACCCCAGGGTTTTGATTTCCTTTGCAACTTTGATAGAATTCCCACCGATATTAAAGAACATATACCGAGGGTCAAGTTTATTTAGACGTGCCTGAGAACCGACGATCAGGAGCTCTGTCTTTTCGTCATTGAGGCAGAGGCTATGGGCTGCCATCTTTGCCTGGATTTCCAAGTAGATTTCATTAATTAGCTTAGAATCATCTTCATAGCACCCATTCAGTGTGATGAGAACCTAGGTGTCATCTGCGTAATTCGTATAGATGCCACCCATTTTGTCAAGACGATCGAAGAGGAGCTTCGTGAATTTGTTATACAGCATTGGGGAAACGCACGAGGCCTGTGGCACCCCATAGTAGATAGGGATAGGGTCTGGTGAGGATGTGGGCGCAAAGACTTTGGTAGTTCAATTGGCTAAGAAGGATTTGATCCAATTGGATGCATTGGTGGAGAAGGCAGCTGCTGTGGTCAGGTGTTCTGTAAGGATCTGGTGATCGACCAGATAGAATGCAGCAGAGAGGTCTAACAACAGAAGGATCACCAAGTTTCCTTTATCCTTGGCCTCATCCATCTGGATTTTAAGGTCCAAAAGGGCCGTCTCTGTGCTGTGTCTAGGCAAAAGCCAGATTGTCAGAGTCCAAGTAGATTGCTATCCTCCAAATAACTCTGAATTTGGAGGTAGGCAACTCTGTCCAGTATTTTTAAGAGGAACAGGATGGTTGTGATTGGCCTATAATTAGTTGGTATGTTGGGATCTAAGTTAGGTTTTTTTAGGAGCGGCATAACCCAGCCTTCCTTGAGGTTGTTGGGGACTGAACAAGTGTTGAATGAGGAATTTATCACAGTGGTGATGAAAGGGGACAGTACTTGTGTATGAGGCAGTACTTGTGTATGAGGAACTATGCCTCATACACACGTACTGGGATGAGGTAGAGGTACATGAAGGTAATCCCTGACTTAGCTACCTGTAATCTTCATCGGTCCTAGTCCCACTCTTCCTCATCCCAGTACTTACCTATGTGGCAAGGAGCCTCATACATAAGCTTTGGGACAAGTAAGAGGGACGTGGAGGTAATTCTGGGCAACTGAGCTGATTTTGGAAGTTGGGGTAGGGGATCTGAGGGAGAGGGGATATGTGGAGGGGGTGGGATTGTGCAATAAATCAGAATGGTCGTCCATGTTCATGCTAAGCAGGCATGATATGTGGTATTAGTGGCTAGAGAGGCATTTTGGTGCAGCCAGTTGTCATGACCACTGTGAGGGGGCACAAGTTGTGCCACAAGCAGGCTCCCACCAGAACTCTGAGGGCCTTAAAACCACTGCAAAAGGGCACCTGGAGGCAGTCCTGGCGCCTTTGGCATCAGGCTCATATGTAGGAAGGAAGGGCTGTTCAAACTAGGTCCCTTTTATGGGTTCCATGTAATAATGTCGCCACAAAAATCTCGCCATGCAAAAATATCGCTGAAAAATTGGCGTTTTTTGTGGCGACATTATTGCATGGAACATGCGGGGGACATCCCCGCAACCCCCAAACTTTTTTTTTTCTTTTTTTTTTTTAAAAACATCGCGCTCTCATCCACTCGCAGCACCACAGCGGCCTGTGAGGAGAGGAAGAAGAAAACACAGGTTAGCTTTAAAAGACAATACAGGCGCTGCACTTCACGCTGTCTCTTACCTAGAAAACGTGCCTTTCCATCCAGCATGCCAGCATCAAGACCTTCACACATGAAAGGAAGGAGATAAAGACATTAAGGAATTCCCACCATAAACAGAACAAAAACTTACAATTAACAAACCTACCTGCCTACCAGCAGATTCAGGGTCACAGCAGGCCTGGGCCCAAGTGAGGCGTACTGCACCAGTGAAGCAACTCGGGCAGCTCGCCAACAAACATCAAGCGCCCCTGCACAAGAAAGGCAGGACGGATAGCTCACCCTACAAATACCTAAGATTCATTATTCAGCACTGTGCAACTACGCATCCAGGCTTCCAGATCTCAGAGCCTTCCAGACGTCCCCAGCGATATCAGCTGAGCGTAACACCAGTCTAGTCATTCCTCAGTTTGGTATGACTTTTTTAACTTGGCATTTCTGATAAAGCAGTCCTGCTAAGTGTAATTACCTTGCTAGACTGGCATTTGGGTTCAGCCCGTCTAGCCGTTTCTTACTGCGGCACTGTATATTTTTCTGGGCATCTGTGATAAAATTATATGATATGATATGATAAGTCATATATAACACACCTGTACACAAGTGTTTTTCGGCACGACAACACAAGGGAAGGAAAACAGAGGGAGGACAAGACAAATTATCTTTCTAAGCCTTGTGTCTTTTAGATCGTGCAAGTGCGAGAACGAGAAGTGCAAGTGGAATGAGAGGGGGAGTGCAAGAGAGAGGGGAAGTGCAAGGGAGAGGGGATGGGAAAACAGGGCAGCAATGGGGCACTAAGTGAGTAAGTGCAGCCTAGTGCAAGGAGTACCACTGACTGTAGGGTTACAGTTACAGCCCCTAACTGCATGGTAAGCGTGGAGGCAGTGCAAGGGTGACTGATCAATAAAGAGCCTGGACTCAGTGAGACTAAGGGTAGCGAAGCAACCAGTTGGTACAGTAAACAAGTAGTTCAGGTAGGTCAAAGGGGAGGCAGAGAGAGAAAGCAGAGGGGAAGAGGAACATTTTGAGCTGCTTGCAGAACTTCAGGTGGTCCGGCACAAGCTTGGGAGGGGCAGGGAGGCCTTTCCAGAGGGAGGCACCTCCAGGAGAGAGGGGTCTACCCTTCACTCTCTGCCTGGAGAAGCATCTAATACTTAGGGCTCAAGAAGGAAGGTATTTTGGAAGAGAGCTTTGGATGTAGTGCGGATCCCAGCCCCAGAAAGTTTTGTGGACAATGCAAAGGGTCTTGAACTTGATCCTTGCAGCCAAGTGGAGCCAGTGGAGAGATTTCATGGCTCGAAAGATATGGTCCATGGGCTTGAGGCCAAGGATAAGTCTCGGAGTCCTGTTCTGGATTAGTTGCAGAGGGCGGAGAGTAGAGGAAGGCAGATTGGGAAAGTGGTTGTTGCAGTAGTCCAGCCTAGAGAGAACCAGGGCTCTGTAGACAGTGAGCTTCTGGAGCAACGTGAGTCCCTTTGAGGAGGTGCAGCTGGTAGTGGGTCCTCTTGACGATGTCTGAGATGTGAGGAGAGAAAGAGAGAGTGGAGTTGAAGATGACACCAGGAATGAGCGAGAGAGGAGAGTAGGCTGAGTGGAGCCTGAAGGAAAGCTGCGTGTCATCTGCATAACACTGAAAGTTAGAGGAGAAGGTAGAGATCAGGTGGGCCAAAGGGGCTAAGTAGAGGTTGAAAACCCAGGGTGAGAGGATAGAGCCCCGGGGAATGCCACAGGTAGAGAGAGATGGCAGAGTGACAGGGACCAAGTTGGACCTGGGAGGGGCAATCCAAGAGGAAGGAGGTCAGCCACTCCAGAGCCTGATCCATGATGCCCAGATTCTCATGGAGTCAATTGATCAGGATAGCGTGGTTGACCATGTCGAAAGCAGAGGAAAGTTCAAGGAGGATGAGGACAGAAGCAATGCTGGAATGAAGGTTAGAGATCAGATCTTCACAGGTGTTCAGGAGAGCAGTTTCTGTGCCTCTGGCAGCTCTTAAGCCAGACTGATGGTCATGGAGACAACCAACAGATTCAGTGTGCAGAGTAAGCTGGGTGATGGCCAGCTTTTCCAAGAGTTTGAGAGAGGGGAAAGTTCCAGTGGCAAAAGAATGATTACAGAAATCAGCCAAGGCTGGAGCAAGGGTGTCAATATGGTCCTTGATGAAGGAGCGGGCGAGCACCTGTTTCGACTACACTTCCATGGATGGGACTTGTCTAGAAATCTCATCAGGTGTTAGAGAGAAAGAGGAGAAAGGAGGAGGAGAGGGAGATATTACCAAAGGGGGGCTGCAAGAGGAAGAGGGAGAGGAAGAGAAGATAGTGGAAAGGATGTCCTGAGATTTGGTAGAGAAGCAAGAGGCAAAAGCCGTACAGAGAGCCTGTTGAGGGAACAGGAGAGGTAGGGACCGCAACAGTACTGGCCAGTTCCTTGCCGATTTTAAAGAGTTTGGCCATGTTGTTAGAGGCTGCAGAGAGGCAGGCTTCAATGGCCCTCATTACGACCCTGGCGGAAATCGAAAAACGATGGCGGAAATGCAATACCGCCATCGAATAGCGCTCGGTGCGACTATGGCCCGTCACCGCAAAGTACGAAGCCATTAGCGACACCGTAGTGAACGCCAACGCTAACTGCACCAAGCACGCGCGCGCGCGCCATGCCAAACCGCAAACACCACCATGGTGCAACGGTACGCCGATTCCGACCCTAGCGGACATGTACCTAACGCCATCAGGCATGGCGGAATGTACCATTCCGCCATGGCGAGAAGTACGGCATCGCGAATCAACCGTAAACGGCCCCACTGAGTGCCTGTACACCGCTCCCTGCCCACAAAGTACAACTCCCGGTAGGTGCAATGAAGTCACAATGCAACCATTGAAATGTACAAAGCACCCATGCATGCCAACGAACAAAAGCAACACAAGAGGGGCCAATGGGAGCTGCAGGTCACAGATGGCACGAATACAGAAGCCATCCCAATGGACATGACCACAGTCCCCCACCAAGAAACGCACGCAAACACAGGCACCTGTGCCCAGCAATATTCCGAAAATCACATCATTCCACCAGTCCACCTGGCTGACCGGCATCTGTTACACAAAACCCAATCCCCCGCCCCTGAGCATGACAACATTCAAACTGTCATATAGGCAGCCCCCATCCCTGACCTCACGGGCTTAGTAGGCAAACGCGCCCAGTACAGTACCACGCAACTAAACCCCGAAGCTGGAACCCAATGCAGATCTCCTCACAATACATCGCCCCCCAAATAGGCATATGCCACATCACTTGCAAAGAAAAACGCTACACGGGCCAAATCAGAATAGCAATTTATGCACATCAAAGACACCAAGCCCATACAGCCATCAGGCCATGAACTCCAAAACACTAATCACCATTGTGGGCTGCATCCGCAAGAAATGACCAGCCACTACTTGTGTGTCGCCCTGTACCCCCATGGTACACAGAGCCACATTCACGTACGAAAAGGCAACATGGAAGCGCACAGAACCGCAGGGCTGTCCCAATGGGGAGGCACTAGTCCAGCTGAAAGGCCGAAATGTTGCTCCGAGACACCAGTACTGCGTAAGGGCATGTGGGCCATTGGCGATCGTCCCATAAGATCGTAATGCTGCTCCACCGATTAACACGAAGCAGCAGGTGTCGGGAGTAAAATCCATCTGCAGGAGTGGCATACAGATGGCAGTGGCAAAAGGGGAGGAGATACCTGTCAACCAAAAGAAAAGAAAAAGAACAGAATGGCCATCAGAACTACATTCGAACAACTCACTTCAATGATCACACGAAATCCACAGCCATATGCATGCTAGCCCACTCAAAAGGATCATCACCACCCCAAAACCACTTGCGACTCATAACCATCTATATCGAGGTGCAAACACCATCACAAACGAGTGTACCTGTGCATGCGTCTGTCAAAACAGAATCCATCAGATGGGAATGTCAACGTGCATGGACACAAGTGTCTGAGGGCGCCTCGAGACAGGGAGGGCTCAACAAGGCCAGATAGACGATGGTCCCACTATGGCAGCCCTGCATCACATAGCGTAGGGGAGGCGGATAGATCCCAAGAAGCCCTGTACATGGCAAACTCTGTATCAAATCACCTGCCCATGCATCCATTCATCATTCCCTCATCCCGGGATCAAAACGCCTGAATAATTACTCACATGACATTAGAAACATCCATTGAGTCTGTGCGTTATGCAGCCTGCAAAATCCACAGTGCCCCAGCCCGTAATTCCAGTGTTGTGAAGTAACATGTATTTGGGAACGGCCGGCCTCATCGCCCACGTAGCTAATGCGCATCCCAAACTATTCATATCAATCATTGCTCCCTCGCCATGGGCCCTGTCTCAAGGACATTGAACAATAGAACGTTATATTTGCAGTCAGACCTGTGGGCATCTCCTCGCCGCCAGCTGAAGACCGAAAGCGCCGCCCTTCGAATTTCTCATTTGCAACACCACGTCGGAAAGGCATCTGTGGCCGTTTGAAATCACTAATTATTCCATCGAGTGCGGCTGTGTGTGAAAATGGCAACTGCCTTCACCCACGAATGGGACGCCCCGCCCGTCGTTGCAACTCGGTACAGTGATGCATGAGGGCCCACCGTTACTCGAGTACTACGTTCCACTGACCCTTCACAAGTCTGTTCGCGACTGCACAGATAGAATGGGAAACAATGGGACCATAGCCGAATGAACATAACAACCAATCCAACACGGCCATCGGGTACAAATACATGATAGCAATAGCAAGATACCATTCGCCGAATTGCAGCGTTGTGCGCGTGACGTGCTCGGCCAAAGGGGAGGGCAGTTTGCACAGGTGGAATGAATCACCACAGGTGGAGGCCATACAGCCTGAAAACGCATGAATTGCACAGCCAGTCTCCTCCCACAACCACACCGAAATGCTACCGGCAGGACTCGCGATGTTGGCCCTGGGGGACCTGATAGCACTGCAAGTGCTCCAACTCCAAGAGGAAGACGAACACCAACTACAACCGGCCGCACGGAGGAGACGCAGGAGGAGGAGGAGGGCAAGGCAGGGCCAGCAAGGCCCACCAGCACAGCCACTACCACCACGCAGGCAGCCCGCAATCCCACGCCTCCGAGCACATCCGTTCAACCTCACTGATGAGCAGATCCACACCCTCTACCGTTTGGACCGGGACACCATAGCCGCCATTGTGGACATGACACAGGCTGACCTTGTCAGCATGATAGATAGCCCAACCGCCATCCCACCCCTACTGAAGGTGGTGTCTGTACTCCACTTCCTGGCCACAGGCACCTACCAGCACACAGTCGGACAGTTGCATGGCATTTCTCAGCCACTGTTCTCACGGACACTATTGCAAGTGCTCGATGCCCTCCTGCAGCACGCAGACGACTACATCTCCCTACCACGCTCGGAGCAGGAAATTACAAACACGAAAGTGGGATTCCATGCACTTGCCGGCATACCGGGTTGCATTGGTGCCATCGACTGCACCCATGTGGAATTGGTCGTCCCACATGCCATGGAGGCCCAGTACCGCAACCGAAAACAATTCCATTCCCTGAATGTACAAATGGTGTGTGACTCCCACAGGATCATTACACATTGTTGCGCCCGATTCCCTGGATCAACCCATGATTCTATGGTCTTGAGGAACTCTACAATACCACGCTACATGGAGCGACACGCAGGGAACAGATCCTGGCTACTCGGTGAGTCTCATTACATGCATGATGATGTGGGGTATGTGAATTGGCAATGACCTGGCAGGAAGGGGGGGGGTGTGCGTACGTATCAATGGCATTCCACATCATACGTTTCTCGTCCACATACAGGTGATGCTGGATATCCACTGAAGAGATGGCTCCTCACACCAGTCCGGAACCCACGGGACCAGCATGAGGAGGACTACAACCATGCCCACTCACGTACCCGTGTAGTCATAGAACAGGCATTCGGCCTACTGAAGGGCCGTTTCCGCTGCCTCAGCAGGTCTGGCGGGGCACTCCTGTACCGCCATGAGAAGGTTGCAAAGATGGTGATGGCATGTGTCATGCTCCACAACATGTGCGTACGTAGAAATGTGCCCATGCCCCCTGACGCAGAACTGCAAGCACCTGAAGATGGTCATGATGAGGGTGGGGATGTGGCAGCACCTCATGGAGTCTGCGAGGCACCGGAGGCCCGTGACATTCGTCAGCATCTCATTGATGTATGCTTCTAGCACTCACGCCTGGTGGCTGATACATGGACACGGGACTCGTGGCACTGCGTGTGTCTGGGACATGCACAATATGGACTGTACGCCTATGATGGCCTAGTACACAAAGATCAATGTCCACACATCTCATTGGTTGATCGTGCACTTTTTATGGCATATGTGATGTCATGTTGAACACCCTATCGACCCGCCACCCAAGTGAGCCCAACACATCCCCTCCACCCCCCTACCTCCCCCCCGAACACCAGTGTCCAAAGATGCTCATTGTCAGTGGGCTGTCGCTATTGCAAGCCCCCTCTGCGGGTATCAGGGGCACCCCTGCCTGTGGAGCGCAGGTTCCTTCCAGATCTACGTTGGGGGCTGCCCTGGACGGAGCTTGCAACGGATGATGTGTCTGCTTGCTCACGTCCATGCATGTCCCTAAGGGTTTGCGAGAGCTCAGTGAGCACACGGCGCACTGCGGCAAGTTCGGCACATACGTCCTTGGCCGTCGCATGCAGTTCCCCCCTGAGGCTCTCGGTGCTTCTCTCCATTTGGACTCTCAGGCTCTCGGTGCTTCTCTCCATTTGGACTCTCAGGCTCTCGGTGCTACTCTCGATTTGTGCCCTAAGTGTCTCAGTTGATGTTTCTATGTCTGCCTTAGTGCCCCCACATTCATCAGCATGGTCCTTGAGGAGCGTGGCCAGTTGCTGCTGTTGTTCCATCAACTGGTCGAGGGACTGTTGCCTCTGCTGGGCCAAGGCCATTTGCGGGGGTGTCACAGAGGGGCTGTTGTCCTCATGTTGCATTGCCACAGGGCTTGTGGGGGATGGCCAGTCGTCGTCTTGTGGGTGCCCCTGCGTGGTATCCTCATGTTGTACGGGATGGGACAGACAGGGGGATTGGGACAGGTCATGGATGGATCTGACTTCGGCATCCCCGTTTTCTGTGTCGGAGCATGCTGCCATCAATGGGGTGTCACCTATGGTGCTGCTGCCACCGGAGGCAGTGCCTTCTGTGGCATCCATTGGGGGGACCTGTGGTGGTGGTGTTGTGGGCATGCTGGCTGCTGGGGTGCCTGTTGATGTTCCCTCCTCTGTGCTGCCACCTGATTTGTGCTGCTGCCGTGTCTTGATGCGTGCAGCTGAGGTGGAGGGTCTCTGGCCGTTGGTCTTGGCCCTCTTTGCAGGTGTGCTGGTAGGGGTGTCCTGTAGCTCGTCGTTTGGATCGGACCCTGTGGTGGAGTAGAGGAGGGCGAGGGTTATTGGTGGGTCTGTGGGAATTGGAATGGCATTGTATCACATGCATTGGGGTGGTACCTGAGGGTGATTTGGGCCGGGCCCTTGGAGGTGCTTTGATTTGTGTGTGGAGTGAGGGTGCAGTTGTTTGGCAGCCTGCAGTTAGGGTGTGCCTGCTGCACGTGTAGTGCGTGTATTAGGGGTTTTTAATTATTTATGTATTTATTGTGGGTTTTAACGTGCGCTATCAGGCCGATGTGTGTGGACGTTCTCCTGGACATGTGTTTCTGTTGCACTATGTGGACGCATGGTACTTCACATGGATGGACTGTGTGGATTTGGCATTGTTTTTTCTGGCCCACCTACCTGTGTCTTCGGATGTCTGCACTCCTTTCTCCATCCCTCCGACTCCCTCTATGCTCTCCATTCCGATGGTGGAGGCACAGATTTCTTCCCAGGGGGTCAACTTGATGGGTGATTCAGGACCTCCCCCGGTGGCTGTGGCAATGTTGCGGTTGGCAGAGAGTATGCTGCGGACGCGTATCCGCAGGTCGTCCCATCACTTGCGGCATTGCTGTGGGGTGCGGGGTGCGGTCCCCACCGCACTTACCCGCTGTGCCACCAGAGCCCATATGGCCTTCTTGTTTGCAAGTGCCGTCCTGGTCATTTGCGTGCAGAAGACGACGGCAGCATTCTCCTGGAGGGTCTCTGTTAGCACGGTGAGTTCCTCACGGGAGAAGTGGACCTGCCGCTTGCGGTCGCACGCTTTCTTCGCTGCTTTTCCCATTATTCTTGGTTTCGCTAGGGTGGTTGACGGGTTGGGGTGTGTTTCAGGGTAGTGATTTTAGTGGTTGTGTGGTTTTAGTGTATTTATAGGTGTACGCCGGGATGTTTCCCGTTCCGGGCCCATGTTTTAACTTCCGTTTCCGTATATTTCCGGGCACCGTACTTTCCGGTAGGCGCACACTGCGGTGACCGCTAAGAGGGGTGGCGGTATTGCACCTGGGGCGCCGTACGGCGGCGGTGTGGGCCGTTTTGGGGTCATTTCCGCCGTCGCGGACTTTGCACTTCCGCCATGCCGTGGTGCTCGTGCCCGATGGGTCGGAATGGGCCGCACTTTGCTCCTTCGTGCAATGGCGGAAACGCTATTTACGCTGTGGCGCTCCGGTCAGTCGCTTCCCGCCAGGGTCGTAATGAGGGCCAATGTGTGCTCTCTTCTTGATGAGTATTATTGCTTCGACTGGCATTTTGGTGCAACCAATCTAGGTATGTCTAAATGTGGCCTGGCATGCTTTACTGTAATGTTATTACGTGTCTACACTGGTCCACACTGTGCAGCCAGTTGGACAAGTTTTAATTGTGGCATGGCATTTTTAATAGCAAAGCATTAATGTTCACTGTTGTTTATTAGCCAATTATTCTCAGAAAGTGTGCTGTATATTGCATTAAAAAACATATTTCTATCTTTCTCCTACTGCAGTGTGCGCCATACCCCTTCAGCAGCACGTTCGTGCATATTGCACAAGTGTGGTAATCTAGGCCAGCCCAGAGTGTGACGCGACCCGTGATTTGTTGCCGAGTTGAGGGGGGGCTCCCGATTTTGTGTCACGCCACTGAGCCTCTCCGGCCCTCTGTGCAAGAGCTGGCAGGCCCTGCCCAGGAAGGCCCACTGGTAAGGCCATCTCCTGTTGGTGCCTGTCAGCGCTTGGAGGCATGGTTGCAGCTCCTCGCACTCTGCTCCTTCCAGCCCCGCCCTGACAGCCACAATGATGCCCATCACCTAAGTGAGTCACCCTTATTGTGGTGCTCCCCTTACCCACCAACATGTATGCCCCTCAGCACTATCCCAGCGGAGCTTCCTTGCATCTTGATATCCCACTGTAGTGAGCACCATGCCATTCCCAAAGTACTCCACATGCCCAACTCCGTGAGCACACCCCCCCTCTGAAAGCTCACGCCAGCTTCCGTATGTACCTGCCACACCCTCGGATGCACTTCACTGCCATGACCAAATTTCTGCATCTGGCGGCCGCTCTCAACCCCTTGTTCCCTCCTGCGACTTCATGGGGATCACTGCCTCTATTGTTGAACTTTGAACCCCCTGCGGCAAACATCCCTCTCCCACAGCATCTTCTTTCTGATCACCAGGCACAAAATGCCTAATCTGCCCACTGCCAGCATGGCCCACGCCTCTACCCACCCCTACAGCTGGTCCCATACTCCCGATTACTGCCTTCTCTCGACCCCTGAGCTACTCGCACCACGGGCTGTCCCCCAAGCTTCCCACAAAGCTCTTAGTGCCGCCACCACCTGAATTGTTTTCTGGTGGTGCAAAACCCAGATGCCTTGCGTACCCCACCTTTGCCTCCTGAGCCTGCCCCATTTCTCTTACCCACAATTGTTAATATGTTCTTTCATCTGCCCCTGTCTAGGATGGACTTTTATTTGGTGTCTGCAATCACTGATCTTCATTTCAGCCATCTTATACCTTTGATTGCGCCTGACCTGCTGCCTCTGATCACTGATACGCATGTAAAATGGTTTATGCCTAAAGCTGCGCCTGTCTTCCTGCCACTGACCATAGACATGTACTTCAACCATACCACCTCACTGATTACTGCTGATTGTCGGCCCATAACCAATGTCATGGTTTTTGTTTTCAACCATTTTTTGCCTAAGCCTGATACCTGTGCTACTGCCTCTGATAGGTGACCTGCACTCGAACTGTCTCTTATCTAATGCCACCACTGATCTGGGACCCTTTCATGTTACTAAGCCCTCGACTCATGCTTTGCACCAAAGTGACGCCAGCAGTTCACTTACAACTGCTACCCTGCCTCCCACTCATCCTATCTCTATTGATGATTCCCTCAGAATTTCTACCTCAAAACCTATGCACTCAATGCTCGCCTCACCTGCTACTTCTTCATGTGCCTTCCTTCTCTCACCCAGCCACCTGCAATTGCCCGGAATCACAACAAATGATGCCCGCCATTCAGAAAAACTCCCGCCTATACCACGCCCTAGCTCGCCTCTCCCCAGTGCCCTGCCATTCAGATCTCTACCAGTTCCCCAGGACAAACAGTCCACCCGCCCGGATAATCCGGTGTCCTCCTCACCACGTACCATATCCTCTCCCCCACAAACTGCCCCACCACCCCCCAAGCATACATTATCCCTGGCCATTGACTCCCCCAATCAGCGCTAACATTCACAGGACAACCTCGAGACCACGAGCCTGCTCTGGTGCTGATAGACTTCACAGACTGCGCTCCCACAGCTATGGCCTCAAAACTCGGCTACATTCAGACCCCTCCCCATCGCTCATCTAATAAATGCATGACCACCACCCAAGGATGTATATCTCCCTTGACTAAAGCCTCCCAGCCCAGATAGCCCAACCGCCATCCCACCCCTACTGAAGGTGGTGTCTGTACTCCACTTCCTGGCCACAGGCACCTACCAGCACACAGTCGGACAGTTGCATGGCATTTCTCAGCCACTGTTCTCACGGACACTATTGCAAGTGCTCGATGCCCTCCTGCAGCACGCAGACGACTACATCTCCCTACCACGCTCGGAGCAGGAAATTACAAACACGAAAGTGGGATTCCATGCACTTGCCGGCATACCGGGTTGCATTGGTGCCATCGACTGCACCCATGTGGAATTGGTCGTCCCACATGCCATGGAGGCCCAGTACCGCAACCGAAAACAATTCCATTCCCTGAATGTACAAATGGTGTGTGACTCCCACAGGATCATTACACATTGTTGCGCCCGATTCCCTGGATCAACCCATGAATCTATGGTCTTGAGGAACTCTACAATACCACGCTACATGGAGCGACACGCAGGGAACAGATCCTGGCTACTCGGTGAGTCTCATTACATGCATGATGATGTGGGGTATGTGAATTGGCAATGACCTGGCAGGAAGGGGGGGGGTGTGCGTACGTATCAATGGCATTCCACATCATACGTTTCTCGTCCACATACAGGTGATGCTGGATATCCACTGAAGAGATGGCTCCTCACACCAGTCCGGAACCCACGGGACCAGCATGAGGAGGACTACAACCATGCCCACTCACGTACCCGTGTAGTCATAGAACAGGCATTCGGCCTACTGAAGGGCCGTTTCCGCTGCCTCAGCAGGTCTGGCGGGGCACTCCTGTACCGCCATGAGAAGGTTGCAAAGATGGTGATGGCATGTGTCATGCTCCACAACATGTGCGTACGTAGAAATGTGCCCATGCCCCCTGACGCAGAACTGCAAGCACCTGAAGATGGTCATGATGAGGGTGGGGATGTGGCAGCACCTCATGGAGTCTGCGAGGCACCGGAGGCCCGTGACATTCGTCAGCATCTCATTGATGTATGCTTCTAGCACTCACGCCTGGTGGCTGATACATGGACACGGGACTCGTGGCACTGCGTGTGTCTGGGACATGCACAATATGGACTGTACGCCTATGATGGCCTAGTACACAAAGATCAATGTCCACACATCTCATTGGTTGATCGTGCACTTTTTATGGCATATGTGATGTCATGTTGAACACCCTATCGACCCGCCACCCAAGTGAGCCCAACACATCCCCTCCACCCCCCTACCTCCCCCCCGAACACCAGTGTCCAAAGATGCTCATTGTCAGTGGGCTGTCGCTATTGCAAGCCCCCTCTGCGGGTATCAGGGGCACCCCTGCCTGTGGAGCGCAGGTTCCTTCCAGATCTACGTTGGGGGCTGCCCTGGACGGAGCTTGCAACGGATGATGTGTCTGCTTGCTCACGTCCATGCATGTCCCTAAGGGTTTGCGAGAGCTCAGTGAGCACACGGCGCACTGCGGCAAGTTCGGCACATACGTCCTTGGCCGTCGCATGCAGTTCCCCCCTGAGGCTCTCGGTGCTTCTCTCCATTTGGACTCTCAGGCTCTCGGTGCTTCTCTCCATTTGGACTCTCAGGCTCTCGGTGCTACTCTCGATTTGTGCCCTAAGTGTCTCAGTTGATGTTTCTATGTCTGCCTTAGTGCCCCCACATTCATCAGCATGGTCCTTGAGGAGCGTGGCCAGTTGCTGCTGTTGTTCCATCAACTGGTCGAGGGACTGTTGCCTCTGCTGGGCCAAGGCCATTTGCGGGGGTGTCACAGAGGGGCTGTTGTCCTCATGTTGCATTGCCACAGGGCTTGTGGGGGATGGCCAGTCGTCGTCTTGTGGGTGCCCCTGCGTGGTATCCTCATGTTGTACGGGATGGGACAGACAGGGGGATTGGGACAGGTCATGGATGGATCTGACTTCGGCATCCCCGTTTTCTGTGTCGGAGCATGCTGCCATCAATGGGGTGTCACCTATGGTGCTGCTGCCACCGGAGGCAGTGCCTTCTGTGGCATCCATTGGGGGGACCTGTGGTGGTGGTGTTGTGGGCATGCTGGCTGCTGGGGTGCCTGTTGATGTTCCCTCCTCTGTGCTGCCACCTGATTTGTGCTGCTGCCGTGTCTTGATGCGTGCAGCTGAGGTGGAGGGTCTCTGGCCGTTGGTCTTGGCCCTCTTTGCAGGTGTGCTGGTAGGGGTGTCCTGTAGCTCGTCGTTTGGATCGGACCCTGTGGTGGAGTAGAGGAGGGCGAGGGTTATTGGTGGGTCTGTGGGAATTGGAATGGCATTGTATCACATGCATTGGGGTGGTACCTGAGGGTGATTTGGGCCGGGCCCTTGGAGGTGCTTTGATTTGTGTGTGGAGTGAGGGTGCAGTTGTTTGGCAGCCTGCAGTTAGGGTGTGCCTGCTGCACGTGTAGTGCGTGTATTAGGGGTTTTTAATTATTTATGTATTTATTGTGGGTTTTAACGTGCGCTATCAGGCCGATGTGTGTGGACGTTCTCCTGGACATGTGTTTCTGTTGCACTATGTGGACGCATGGTACTTCACATGGATGGACTGTGTGGATTTGGCATTGTTTTTTCTGGCCCACCTACCTGTGTCTTCGGATGTCTGCACTCCTTTCTCCATCCCTCCGACTCCCTCTATGCTCTCCATTCCGATGGTGGAGGCACAGATTTCTTCCCAGGGGGTCAACTTGATGGGTGATTCAGGACCTCCCCCGGTGGCTGTGGCAATGTTGCGGTTGGCAGAGAGTATGCTGCGGACGCGTATCCGCAGGTCGTCCCATCACTTGCGGCATTGCTGTGGGGTGCGGGGTGCGGTCCCCACCGCACTTACCCGCTGTGCCACCAGAGCCCATATGGCCTTCTTGTTTGCAAGTGCCGTCCTGGTCATTTGCGTGCAGAAGACGACGGCAGCATTCTCCTGGAGGGTCTCTGTTAGCACGGTGAGTTCCTCACGGGAGAAGTGGACCTGCCGCTTGCGGTCGCACGCTTTCTTCGCTGCTTTTCCCATTATTCTTGGTTTCGCTAGGGTGGTTGACGGGTTGGGGTGTGTTTCAGGGTAGTGATTTTAGTGGTTGTGTGGTTTTAGTGTATTTATAGGTGTACGCCGGGATGTTTCCCGTTCCGGGCCCATGTTTTAACTTCCGTTTCCGTATATTTCCGGGCACCGTACTTTCCGGTAGGCGCACACTGCGGTGACCGCTAAGAGGGGTGGCGGTATTGCACCTGGGGCGCCGTACGGCGGCGGTGTGGGCCGTTTTGGGGTCATTTCCGCCGTCGCGGACTTTGCACTTCCGCCATGCCGTGGTGCTCGTGCCCGATGGGTCGGAATGGGCCGCACTTTGCTCCTTCGTGCAATGGCGGAAACGCTATTTACGCTGTGGCGCTCCGGTCAGTCGCTTCCCGCCAGGGTCGTAATGAGGGCCAATGTGTGCTCTCTTCTTGATGAGTATTATTGCTTCGACTGGCATTTTGGTGCAACCAATCTAGGTATGTCTAAATGTGGCCTGGCATGCTTTACTGTAATGTTATTACGTGTCTACACTGGTCCACACTGTGCAGCCAGTTGGACAAGTTTTAATTGTGGCATGGCATTTTTAATAGCAAAGCATTAATGTTCACTGTTGTTTATTAGCCAATTATTCTCAGAAAGTGTGCTGTATATTGCATTAAAAAACATATTTCTATCTTTCTCCTACTGCAGTGTGCGCCATACCCCTTCAGCAGCACGTTCGTGCATATTGCACAAGTGTGGTAATCTAGGCCAGCCCAGAGTGTGACGCGACCCGTGATTTGTTGCCGAGTTGAGGGGGGGCTCCCGATTTTGTGTCACGCCACTGAGCCTCTCCGGCCCTCTGTGCAAGAGCTGGCAGGCCCTGCCCAGGAAGGCCCACTGGTAAGGCCATCTCCTGTTGGTGCCTGTCAGCGCTTGGAGGCATGGTTGCAGCTCCTCGCACTCTGCTCCTTCCAGCCCCGCCCTGACAGCCACAATGATGCCCATCACCTAAGTGAGTCACCCTTATTGTGGTGCTCCCCTTACCCACCAACATGTATGCCCCTCAGCACTATCCCAGCGGAGCTTCCTTGCATCTTGATATCCCACTGTAGTGAGCACCATGCCATTCCCAAAGTACTCCACATGCCCAACTCCGTGAGCACACCCCCCCTCTGAAAGCTCACGCCAGCTTCCGTATGTACCTGCCACACCCTCGGATGCACTTCACTGCCATGACCAAATTTCTGCATCTGGCGGCCGCTCTCAACCCCTTGTTCCCTCCTGCGACTTCATGGGGATCACTGCCTCTATTGTTGAACTTTGAACCCCCTGCGGCAAACATCCCTCTCCCACAGCATCTTCTTTCTGATCACCAGGCACAAAATGCCTAATCTGCCCACTGCCAGCATGGCCCACGCCTCTACCCACCCCTACAGCTGGTCCCATACTCCCGATTACTGCCTTCTCTCGACCCCTGAGCTACTCGCACCACGGGCTGTCCCCCAAGCTTCCCACAAAGCTCTTAGTGCCGCCACCACCTGAATTGTTTTCTGGTGGTGCAAAACCCAGATGCCTTGCGTACCCCACCTTTGCCTCCTGAGCCTGCCCCATTTCTCTTACCCACAATTGTTAATATGTTCTTTCATCTGCCCCTGTCTAGGATGGACTTTTATTTGGTGTCTGCAATCACTGATCTTCATTTCAGCCATCTTATACCTTTGATTGCGCCTGACCTGCTGCCTCTGATCACTGATACGCATGTAAAATGGTTTATGCCTAAAGCTGCGCCTGTCTTCCTGCCACTGACCATAGACATGTACTTCAACCATACCACCTCACTGATTACTGCTGATTGTCGGCCCATAACCAATGTCATGGTTTTTGTTTTCAACCATTTTTTGCCTAAGCCTGATACCTGTGCTACTGCCTCTGATAGGTGACCTGCACTCGAACTGTCTCTTATCTAATGCCACCACTGATCTGGGACCCTTTCATGTTACTAAGCCCTCGACTCATGCTTTGCACCAAAGTGACGCCAGCAGTTCACTTACAACTGCTACCCTGCCTCCCACTCATCCTATCTCTATTGATGATTCCCTCAGAATTTCTACCTCAAAACCTATGCACTCAATGCTCGCCTCACCTGCTACTTCTTCATGTGCCTTCCTTCTCTCACCCAGCCACCTGCAATTGCCCGGAATCACAACAAATGATGCCCGCCATTCAGAAAAACTCCCGCCTATACCACGCCCTAGCTCGCCTCTCCCCAGTGCCCTGCCATTCAGATCTCTACCAGTTCCCCAGGACAAACAGTCCACCCGCCCGGATAATCCGGTGTCCTCCTCACCACGTACCATATCCTCTCCCCCACAAACTGCCCCACCACCCCCCAAGCATACATTATCCCTGGCCATTGACTCCCCCAATCAGCGCTAACATTCACAGGACAACCTCGAGACCACGAGCCTGCTCTGGTGCTGATAGACTTCACAGACTGCGCTCCCACAGCTATGGCCTCAAAACTCGGCTACATTCAGACCCCTCCCCATCGCTCATCTAATAAATGCATGACCACCACCCAAGGATGTATATCTCCCTTGACTAAAGCCTCCCAGCCCATGATTACCCACTCCGACACCTCACCACCGATTACCAGCCACTTACCCTGCACAAGCACCGCTAAAATGAAGCATCTCTGGTCCCGCACTTATGCTTCCAAATCAGCCCCCGCTCCGATGCTGTACGCACTCAATCCACCTCCCAACCCTCCACACAGCCATACCCCCCCCCCAAGAAGACCCTCCCGCCACCCCTACCAACACCAGGCCTGAATACCTCACTTGTGCCTTCATTAACGCACGATCCATCTACGCATATGCCCCGACATACATGACCTCATACAAGAAAATGATATTGACCTGCTGGCTATTACTGAAACCTGGTTACATGAGACAGCTGGTCGCTCTCTATCCTGGCTACTCTGTTCTTAGATCTGACAGAGATGCCCACTCAGGAGCTGGAGTTGCGATTATCTCCAAATCATCACTACCCATTAGAGCCCCCCCCCACCCATGCCAGGTTATGAACTCCTTCTAGCTCAAATGTAATCCAATCTCCAGACCTCCTTCAACATCCTAGTCCTCTACCACCAACCCAATAACCTCAGCACCCTGGATGCTGATATCCCCCTGCTCATCACGCCTAGCTTGAAGCCCAACTCAAAACTTCTGCTCCTAGGTGACTTTAACCTGGGATTCAACGACCATACCGACCAGAAGTCTACTGCTGTCATGATGCCTAACCCCGGGCATCTGGACCTAGCCCAGCAGCCCCGGAAGCAGGCATCCAGACGTTTATTAAAACCTCAGCAGCCCCGGCTAGGGGCTATCTGGGTTCAGTCCTGGCGCCTTAGGCGCCAGGCTCATAATAGAAATCAGTCCTGGCGCCCAAGGCGCCAGGCTCATAGTCATTACTTACCTCAGGCAGACCATGCTGCAATTGAATCCAGGCCAACGTGAAGCCTGGAGGGGACTATTTTACTACAGAGACTATTTTTTACTCGGGTGTGGTTCTAGGTACTTCTTACCTGGGACTACTTTTTGAGGCTAATTAAAACACGCCCGACCAGCAACACACGCTTCACGTTATTCTGCATTTCAGCAGCGTAACGCTCACCGTGCCTGCAGCATCCTGTCTTCTGCCACACCCGCCTCGAACCTGGACATCATCCTAGAAGAAAGGAAGATAAGAACAAGAACTTACCTTCTAATCTTCATCTGTTCCCAAACTCGCCGCACTTCCGAACTGGGAAAAAGACTTCAGAAATAAAAGCATCGCATCGCTAGCAGTAGCGCCCCGCCATACTTACCAGTCTTCATCTCCACGGTCCAGCGCTGCTGCCATCATTTCGTCGCTGCATCCGTGGCACCTGGGAGAGACAAAGGATAACCAGGTGAGCCGGGTGCCAACAAAGACAATCAAAACAACCATATTATACTCACCAGAGTTACCGCCCTAGTCATCTTTCATCGGCATGCAACATCTTTAACACTGCACCTGTGGGAGGAAAAGACACTTGTTAAAGACATTTTATTTATTTTTTACCGGACAGCGCTGGGTAATACAGACTCTTACCTGCGCGCAACCTGCAGCACTTCAAGTGAACTCCTCTCGGTTCAAGCTGCAAGACAAAAGGGGGAAAAACGAGTGAATAACAGACAATTGAACTCTATAGACATTATACTTACGGCTCCTTGCCACTTGCCATGGAGTCCAACACGTCTGGAACTCGCCCAAGATCTTCGAACCAGTGAAGCAACTGGAATTCTACGCGCCCCTGCGTTCGGTGCAGGATGGAGAGCTCATCATTACAAACAATAAGGTGAGGGAGCAAAATGGAATATCAGAGGTGCTTAAAGGGAACAAATTAAGCAAGTGTTTCTTCGCATCCACTGGGTGGCAAATTCCCTTCTCCTGCTTTTATGAAACTCCTTTTACGAATCAAGCAAACAAAGCTGGGAGGGCCGGTCCAGTCAGCCGTTTCAGCACTACGAATAACGCTGGTGGAGACCGTAGCAGTCCAGTTCCGATCGACGCCCCCGTGGGAACCAGGTGAGCGTAACAACTGCCCTTACTGCATTCCTGTATGAGATGAACTTCACTCAAATGGTCTCCTCCCCCACACATTCTAAAGACCCAATTTTTGTTTAGATTCTAAAAGTCAACATTCCCATTGAGGTCACCTTCATCGACCCTGTTCCCTGGTCCAACCATTCTGTCACCTGCTTTACCATGACCCTCGCGTCCTCTCCCTCCCCTAAAACTGAAAACCACCAACCCATCAACGTGAGACACACCCGTAAACTGACCAAGGAATTACTAGAACCTACCATTCGTGCCTCCCTGGAGTCACACCCTGATAGCTCTGACCCCAAAACAATCCTCAACGCCTACAATTCCGCTCTCCTCAGTGCATTAGACTTGCAGGCCCCTCTAAAAACCATGACATGCAAAAAAAAGCAACCACCACAACTAGTTCACAGGTGAACTAATCTCCCTCCACAAGCGCAAATGTGCTCAGGAATATCTGTGGAAAAAACAACCCTCTTCCTCCAACAAAGAGGCTTTTAGCACCATTGCCAAAACCTATAAAACAGCAATCATCACCACCAAAGCCAGCATATACAACATCAGGACTAATGAGCATGCTCTAATACCAGTTTCATGTGGGATCCCCCACTGGTCCTGCCTCTCCCCCACACTGTACAATCTGTACACAAAACCCCTCTTTGTTCATCTGGACAGCCTTAACATCCCTTACACAAACTTTGCTGATGGCATGCAGGTTCTCCTGAAGCTCACCGGTAATCAGGATCTGGATTCTGCCAATATCAACCTTAGCTACAGTTTCATTCAGGCCTAGATGGCAAATCACCATGTCTGCCTGAATGATGGAAAAAAGGAACTGTTCATTGTGGGATCCACACACTGACTTAAACACCTTGACCCTGCTTTTGCCTCCTTTTTCATTGACGGGAATATCATCCCTGTATCGACCCACGTTAAAAACTTGGGAGCCTACCTCGATTGTGAGCTAAACGTGTACAAACATGTTAAGGCTGTTGTCTCCTCTGCAGCCTACTCCACCAAATTAATCAAAATTCCTTACCCCCAACAATTGCCTCACGCTGGCAAGGAAAAAGTTTATGGCAGTAAACTAGATTATTATAATGTAATTTTCTCAGGAACCTCCCCCAAAACATCAATAAACTACAGTTGATCCAAAACAATGCCCTGTGGGCCATGTGGGGCCTGAAACGTTTTGATCGTATCTCGCTAGTAAGACGCAAAGTGCACTTGGACCAATCAAGGTGCGTATTGAATTCAAAATCTTTCCATCACCCACAGATGCCTCTGCCTTCCTCCGTATCCTATAATCCTTTTCCTCCACTTCCCTAATCACCCTGAGATTCACCAGAAAAAGAGCTGGAGGATCATGCTTCACAGTCATCGCCCCCACTCTGTGGGACTCGCTGCCCCCACCCTGAGACCTGAGAAGAAACATCCCATCTGATCTTCTGTAAAAAAGTTAAAACAGTGCTGTTTAACAAATATGCCTAATGACCTCTGCCTTACAATACATCTCTTGCCTACAATGCAAACTCGCTTTTGCTGGTCTTAGTGTTTCTTACTTAAAATCTTCAATTTCTCCTTCATATTCTATGACCATACTGTAAACTTGCGGTCACCACACCTGTAATGTATTTTGTTCTATCTGTGACCACAATGTAACCTCACTGTCACAACTGCATTAATTGTATTGTAACCACTACTAGCACTGTGATACCTCGGGTATGGGTGATATCAACAAATAAAATAAATATATAAAATAAAATAAATAAATAAACAACAGTGATCACAATCATAAAGTTAAATTGGCACAGGTAAAATATATTCCTCCTTTGGAATTTGTGGTAACGTGGGTTGAGGGAAGGCTGCATTCTCAGAAGGGACCATAATGTGAGACAGTAACAAATCCAAATGGCAACAGTACAAAAGTTCCAAATTAAAAGAGTACCCAATCAAGGTTCCATAAACACATATGCAATAATCTATCAAATCAATTATACACTTAATTATTAAAAACAAAAACACTATCAAAACCCACCCCTACAAAAAATGACAGAAGCTACAGAGCAGAAATGTATAAGCACTCTAGATACTTTGTCAGAGAGGAAAACCGCAAGAAATGCAAAAATGTTGTTCAAAAGGATATATCTTGACGGAAAAGGATGCAAAAGGGATTTAACCTGTCCTTAGGGTCTACAAGACTGACCAGGAGGATAGGACTACTTAAAAGTACATTATTCCAATGTTATGCGGTTTGACATTGTTAAACCAGGCTTCGATATGCTGTAGCTGTGGGTCAAATCAAGTTCAGGTGTGGCGAGTCATATTGATTCAAGCTGCGAGCAGGCGTTCTCAGGGCTTTAAGTGGGCCGGGGCCTGCAGGGGCTGGGCCCCGGCAGGCTCCGAAATTTCGTTTTGAGGCGGGGCCCTGCCGGGGCCCACTAATCTCCCCTTGCAGCCCCAGCCACTACACGAAAAGGCTTTTTTTCTACAGCCTGAAGCTCTCACTCGTGTGCGAGAGCTTCAGGCTTCAGAAAAAAATGCCTTTCAGCCATAATGGTGGCGCCGCACCTGCGAGGCATCCCTTTAATCAAGGGATGCCTGTGGGCCGGCGCCACCATTATAGAGAAAACGTGAGGCCGCTGGAAGCAGAGGCCTTGCTTTCTAAATACTGAAGCTATCGCGGATTCGCGGGAGTTTCAGTATTTAGGAAAAAGGCCTCTGCTTCCAGAGGCCTCACCCTTTCAACCTTAATGGTGACGCTGCCCCTCCCCAGCTGGCGAAGGGCAGCGCCACCATTAAGGCTGAATAGGCAAGGTGCTGTCCCCTGCCAGGCAAGCCTATAGAAAACAAATGCAGAGATCAGCACCCTCTCCCCCATGGGGAGAGGGTGCTGATCTCTACAAAAGGCATCTGGCAGGGGTGCCAGTAGCCCATTGAGCCAAGGCTTGTCAAGGGGGCGTGGCCTCACGGGCCAGCAGGACCCCCGCTGTTAGGCCACGCCCCCTCGATGAGCCCCGGCTCGATTTGTAGTGCCACTTAAGGCACTGGGCGTTCTGTATGTTTGAAGCAGGATATCAGTGCAGTTCGAAGTTGGTGTTTAAGCAATGAAGTTCAGATGGCTCACCAGAGTCAGTTCGAGGGTCAATTTGGTTTGAGATGTTGTAACCGCTGATTCGGGTTGATGAGTGATGCAATGCTCCAGCAGTTCGAGTTGAGCTCCGGCAGTTCAAAGCTGTAATCCTTGTGCTCCGATATGATGTTTGAAAAAATTGTGGTTCAAAGACGTATGCAGTTGTAAGCTTGTTATTCAAGCCAAACTGGTTACATTCTCTGCTTGGTGTGAGGTGGCGGTGAGCCAGTTGGACGGATGCAAAACAATGGTGGTTCGAAGCTCGATAGAGTGCCAAACACAGCACAGGTGGTTCTTGTTGGTTCATGAGCAGTGATCACAGTTGCAATGTGGTTCAATGGGTAAAATGCGATGAAACAGGGATCCAGGTCATTCTGGCTCTTAGGATGTTGCGAGACCAACTGCAGGGGGTGTCCAGGACTGGGTATGTGTGTCTCCGTCTCTACTCTCCCACCCTAAGGAAATGTACAGGCAGAGTAGTAAGCCTTTGTTCTCAGCAAATGTCAATGCCACTGTGTCCTGGGAGTGGGTAAAGTGTACCTCTACGTTAAAGCACTTATTTACCTCACTGGGCAAGAGCTTTGTAATGATCAACCCTCCACAAAGAGGTGCCAATGAATACTTCTGTATGTCCTGGATGGTTTAAAATAAAATCCAAGAAGGAGTGGGAAAGACCCTCCTTTTTAGGCAAAATGTAACACAGGATTGGAAGAAAGCAAGCCTGTGTTAAGGTGCCAATCCCTGTCCTTGTGAGAAATGGTGACGGGGACTGCAAGGAGAGAAAAACCCAAAGAAAGGTACACAGAAGGAATCCTTACTCAGACCCACCTGTTTTGCCTGGCTGTTTGCCCCCTTTCCCAATGTGCACTTCAAAGGATATCTGGTGTGCAGCCCACTGGAATGCAGACACACACCTGCCTGAAATCTCCATAGTCTCCCATAGTTGTCTGAGCTCACAGGGTCGACACTGGTATGCTACTAATTAGATATGGCTATAATAATGATGTGAATGACTGGCCACAATACCAATAGAGGTATGGCTTATATTATAGTTTCAGATTATCCTGTCACGAGGTGGTTAGTTTATAATAATTATGATGATTGTCGAACAGAGGTTTAGACTTAAATGCAACCTATTTACTGCAATAACTTCCCCGTCCCAGCAGCTTTCAAACAGGGCACCAGTGCATTTTTAAACTTCCCTGTCCCAAGGGAGAGCAGGGGCTGCAACTCAGGATACTGGAGCAGCAGGGCATTGGTGTACACTATGATTTTGGCATGGAGTTTGTTGGAAGGGGAGTGGGGTTCGCAGACCACCCTTTCTGAGTTGGAATTACCCACATCATTGTTTTATTTAATTTTAAAGGAGCACAAGCTTTTCCACCATTAACAGAGGAAATTTCCTCACAGGGGCATCCTAAAATAGCACAATATATTTCCATTGAAATGGGTTTCAGAGAAATAATACTCAATGATAAACTTAATGTAAATTTATTTGACTGAAAACGGACTCATTGAGTAAAGCTGAAATTAAATAAGTAGCAGTGTGGAAAGGATGCATCTTAACATTAAAACGTACACATGTGAGTATGCATTAGTAAAAAAGGAATAGGAAATACAGAAAGTGCAACAAAGATTCATAAAACACTAAAATATTAAGAGGGGTGCAGTAAAGGGGAGGGAAGGAGTAAAAGGGGTAAATTGGCTGTTAATTGGTGATTTTCCCTTATTTTACAACAGAGAAGAGTGGAATACAACGTAAAGAAAACAATTAGAACAAAGAGAAAACTATCATCAGAATTTAGGGATATTCATAGCCATGACCGGCAGTATTGGCCTAAGTGGGGCAATACACACATTTCCAATGTAAATGACAAGCTGTTATTTGGGGACAACATTGGTGTATTTTCTAAAACAGTAAATTTGCTATATGTGGCAAAAGTTAGTCTATTTTCAAAAAAGACAATTTGCTTTTTGGGGACAAGAGTGTATTTACTAGACATTTAAAGCTAGTATTTAGAGTGCAAAATATGTGTATTTTCAGGAAATGACAAGCTTACCTTTACAGACAAATGGGTTTATGTACTAAAATTAAATAATGGCATATCAGAGATAATTCTCTGCTAAATTCAGTTTACATAGTATTGCTAATGTTATGACATGATTTCTTTTCCCCTATATTGTAGTTTTTTTTCTGTGGTGGATATTTCATGATTCACAAGGAAACATGTCATAATTTACCTTCACTGCTCTTTATGACCTTAGACAATCTGGCTTCCCCCCTAAACATTGCACGGAAACAGCCCTTCTGGACCTAAAAATCCAAATGGAAAATATCGTGACTCCAGCAACGTAGGCATCCTTCTCTTCCTAGACCTATCAGCTCCTTCCTTCTTAGTCGACCACAACATTCTTTGTCAACACCTCAGCCAACATTTCCATTTGTCCCCGGAAGCCACCTCCTGGATCCACTCATTCTTCAGCGAACGCACTACTAGTGCAGCGGCCGACCCTATCTCTGCGCTATTAGGTGACCCACAAGGATCCTGCCTCTCACCCACAATCTACAATACATACACAAAATCTCTATCCGATCTCCGATACTCACTGGGGATCATTTACATAAACTTCACAGATGACACCCAAACGCTTATCCCCATCACTGGCAACTATTCCCGGGTCACCATCACAATCAAAAGAGTATAAGGCACAATTCAAAACTCGATGACGCACACAACCTTTGTCTAAACGATAACAAAACTGAGCTCCTCATTGTGGGCTTCCCCTTCTGGCTGAAAAACCTTGACACCGCAATCACCACCTTCTGTATCGAGGTACCCCCATCCCAGTCCTGAAACAGGTTAAAACACTGGGAGCCCTGCTGGAAGCAGAACTACCCATGACAAGGCATCTCAAGGCGATACCCTCTGCCACTGCCTGCACCTCTAGGCTCATATCCCTAAGCAGGCAATTCCTGTCTTCAAGCAATTGCCTCACACTCCCTAGAGCACTGACCCTCACCAAACTAGACTATTGTTAAGTTCTCCTCATGGACACTTCAGCCTCCAATTTGGCTAAACTTCAACTGCTGCAGAGCAAAGCCCTGCGTGCCTCCCTTGGCCTAAAACGATCTGATCACATCTCGGCAACCAGGCATGATGTCCATTGTTTGTCCATCAAAGCGCGGATCGACTTTAAAACCTTGACTCTTACACACAAGTGCATCTACAAAGAGGCGCCCACCTACCTCAATGACTGTATTTACCAGAAAGTTCTGGTGCGCCTGCTAAGATCTAGCACCAGTAGTTCTTGCTATAGGAGTAAAAGGGCAGGAGGCACCATCCTTGCCGTCACCCGCCAACACTTTGGAACACTCTTCCTGCAGCCATCAGAAATTTGCAATCGTACATGGAGTTCAAAAAACCTTTAAAAACCTGGCGCTTTCACAAGTATGAGTAATTATTTGGGTCACACGTACTTTCTACTGTCTTACTGTACCAAACGCTGTGATACCCCTGGGTTTGGGCGTTACATAAATGTTATAAATAAATAAAAAATAGTACCCCACAACTCTCTCTGGGAGACTGGAATATTCTGCTTTGCTCACTGTTTCAAACAGGTGTTTTTGCTAGGTCCGTAGCTAAACAATTGTTCGCAATACAATGATTTTTGTGATATGATGTCAGAGGCCAGTACCCTCACTCTGAAAATTGTTCCAGCACCACTGCCTGACGCTTGAAAGCTTAAAAAACATATATATATATATATATATATATATGTATATATATATATATATATATATATATCAACAAGTACCAACACAGTTCTACACGCTAAAAGTGCTCATCCAATGAATCTCAAAAACAGCGGGGAGTTTCTCTGTATGAAAAGAAACTGCAGTGAAACCTCTACTTTCATTCAAAATGCAAAAATAACAGTAAGTAGATTTCAAACTCGAGGCTATAAGAAATCAGTCATTAACAAAGCCTACAATGAATGCAACAAACAGACTAGGCAAGAACCTCTGACCAAAACAACAACAAAAAAGTAGAAACAAGAGCAGATTATAATAGCAAAGAAAAAATCATCAGGTTTATCACAACCTTTGACAATGGCGCCAAAGAGATCAAGAAAATATTGGCCGAATATTGGTATATCCAGAGAAAAGATCAGACCAGTGATAAATGTAAATCCAAGTGTCATGTTTAGAAAAGCCAAGTCTCTACAATCTAAAGTTTCTCCCAATATGTTTCAGTCTAAATCAAAAACAAACTGGTTCGAAAAACCAGCAGGATTTCAGAGATGTGCAAAATGCAAAGCATGCAAATTTGGACAAAATACGAAACAATACATCCACCCTCGAACAGGATGTGATGTTAGGATGACCAAAATCATATATTGCAGCACCAAATTTGTTATATATGTGATAACTTGCAGTTGCAACCTCTGGTACATAGGGAGAAACTGGAAGTCAAGGTCAGAATTTTGCAGCATCTCACAGCAATTAAAAACTTGGACCCTACTAAACTCTAGCCAAACATTTTTCTGAGGTTCATGGAGGAGATATCCAGTCCCTTAAGTACTTTGGTATAGATCATGTACAGCCACAAATAAGAGGGGAAAATAGGGAGCGAAAATTGCGACAATTGGAAAGCCGATATATAATCGACTATAACACCAAATCCCCCGGTGGACATAACAAAGATGAGGAACTGTACACGTTCATAGGGGAGTAAAATGACCAGGAAAATAGTCCGACATCCCGAGATGGATATATATGGGGAAAAGTAAATCTAATATTAGAATGGATCCAGTTCGAATGAAAATAGAACTATGCAGTTGAGAAAGCCATGAAATTGTTAATGTAAATATTGAACAACAACTCAGTCCTCTCACTGAATAAGCTTTTTTCTATATGTGATTTATTAATGTGTGACTTCTCTCTTTGTATGTTTAACTGTGGTTTATATAGGTTTTAACTTTGGTTCACATTTGCACATTTAGATATCCTGGTTTTTAGCACAATTGTACAATATGTTTTTACTGACACCATGTTACTCAGATTTTAATAGAATTAGGCTAGCATAGGAGTGAAGAGAAACAAAGTCTTTTATAACATGACAAGATATTATATTGTGATTTTATATGTGGGGATTGTTATTTATCCGACGGGTGGCATTCATCTAAAGTAGGAGAATACATTCTGTGGAACTAAACTCAATATACAAGTGTGTGGCTAACAAAAAAACTACTCAATATTATATACATCGTATACAGTATTAATGTAGTATTTTAAGGCATTAGGCACTTTATTAGATTATGGAATCATTTTAAGTACATATAGTATATTTGCATATGATATTACAAACAATCAATATTGCACAATGCACTAGGCACTTTAAAAGAGGAGACATTTAATCTCATCCAGCTTATATAGCCTATTTGAACATGGTATTATAAACAGCTGATATTGCACTATGCACTAGGCACTTTATTATAGATTGTAGAGACTTTCCAAGTTAAATCAATACAACATTTTTTGTATTAAAGATATATCAAATCATTTTGTTAGTAGCAACATTTGCCAAAAATATGAAACCACTTGATTTCTATCAACATATGAATTGAAATAAGTTTCCAGCTAAGCACTAGTCACTTTATCTCCCCAATTGTATGGTTGTAGCATGTAAAATTTAACTTAAATACATATATATATATATATATATATATATATATATATATATATATATATATATATATATATATATATGCATATTTTCCCCGCCTACATATCTAATGCAGCACGCAATCATATATAATATCAATATGTTATACAGAACCACGTTGCCAAAAGTAAGTCTGTAACTTTAAAATGTTGGCGGCAGAATGGACTCACCCAACATGGCCGCCACAAACAGACGAATCACAATGGTTAAAACATTGGTCTAGTGGTGGGAAAACAGGAAATAGATCCAAGCCAAACAGGAAACACAATATAATCCAATGTAAACATGGTGTCAGTTACAATCCGACGAAGCCCAGTTTGGGCTGAAACGCGTTATTGTAATTTTTCACGGGTGTGCTTTCTTAAAGTCCATACCAAACAATAAACGACATTTTTACCAATGGAAAATGCACGAGTGGCGTACTTTTTCCAAGGAATGCTGGATGGAGGAATGCCGCTGTGAGCCGCGACTTTGCGGTTCGTTTTGTACTTTGAATATATATATATATATATATATATATATATATATA
Source organism: Ambystoma mexicanum (assembly GCF_040938575.1). Classification (NCBI taxonomy): domain Eukaryota; kingdom Metazoa; phylum Chordata; class Amphibia; order Caudata; family Ambystomatidae; genus Ambystoma; species Ambystoma mexicanum. The sequence continues at coordinate 1,101,858,524 of NC_090924.1, read as the reverse complement.
TATATATATATATATATATATATATTACACGGCCCACGGTAGTGGCCGTGTAGGGTGTCCAGTCAAATGGTCGAAAATAAAAGATCGAATGACCATTTGATCAACAGTCAAATGGTCGGAAAAAAAAAGGTCGAATTTTTTATTTATTTATTTATATATTTTTTTAGTTTTGGTTGGTTACAAAATATTTTTAATAAAGAAAACAGAGGGTTGGGGGGAACCCCCCCATAATAATAAATTTTTTTTTAAAAAATCGACCATTTTTTTCGACCATTTGACTGTCGATCAAATGGCATTCGATCCTTTTGTTTTCGACCAAATGACTGGTAACCGCCATGTAGTTATGGTTAAGTTGCTGTTTCCATAGGAAGAGCACTTTCTGGGTGGCTTATAACTTCGCGATCCCTGGACGAATCCTCACCAAAGTTGGCAAAAAAAAGTATATAGCCCACTCTGATTTTTTTTACAAAGTTTGGTGAGGTTTGTTCTAGGGGGGGAAAAGTTATATGGGGCGTCCCAAAATGTCTTTTTTTCCCATAGACTGAATGGGGAAAAAACTTTGCTCACGCCTACAGCCCAAACCGCTGGACGGATTTTCACCATATTTGGACCAGGAGCAGCGGCTTGGTCTCGAAAGCATGCTTTTGTAAATTTGGTGAAAATCTGTCCAGTAGTTTTAAAAAAAATGACCAAAAAGTAGGTCAGCAAAAATGAGTGATATCTGTGTCCGGTCCGCATACACACTTCCCTGTTCGTTCCGTGGTCAGTGTCCTGATTGGTTAATCGGCTTGTGGCATGTCCATGGACATGCAACGTGTTCACTGATTGAATGGTGAAGAGCGTGAAGTGTGTCAGATTGTTGGAAACGCCCACCATCTTGTATCCGTGGACATCCGCGGACAGCGCGGTGTGAAACGGTGGGGAAATACAATTTTGGCAAGTGTGTTGGTCTGTAAGACTTTTTGGGGATGGTGGGGGGATAAGAGATGGTTCGAATATTATATCTATTTAGGTGGTAAGCACCGCTGTTGTGTTTGTTGTGTCCGTTGTCAGTAGTGCTGTCCTTGGTGTCCGTAATCGTTCCATAAGGGAATGTCCTAAGGACAGTATACCTGTCCATACTGTTCGCAGGCAAGTTGAAAGTGTTGTAAGAACATGCGCTGTTTCTGGGATGTCCGCAAATAAATGAAAATGGGGGTGTCCTAAGGACAGTATACCTGTCCGTATTGCTCGCAGGCAAGTTGAAACTGTTCTAAGAACACACGCGGTGTCCGGGATGTCTGCAAATAAATGAAAATGGAGGTGTTCTGAGGACACTATACCTGTCCGTACTGTTCGCAAGCAAGTTGAAACTGTTCTAAGAACACACCTGGTGTTCGGGATGTCCGCCATTAATCAAAATGGAAGTGTTCTAAAGACACTACACCTGTACGTACTGTTCGCAGGCAATTTGAAATTGTTCTAAAAATACACCTAGTGTTCGGGATGTCCGCCATTAATCAAAATGGAGGTGTCCTGAGGACACTATATCTGTCTGTACTGTTCGCAGGCAAGTTGAAATTGTTCTAAGAACACACGTGGTGTTTGGGATACTGTTCGCAGGCAAGTTGAAACTGTTCAAAGAACACACCTGGTGTTTGGGATGTCCGCCATTAATCAAAATGGAGGTGTTCTAAGAACATTATATCTGTCCGTATTGTTCGCAGGCAAGTAGAAACTGTTCTAAGGACACCCAAGGTGTCTGCCGACATTAAAAATACCATGAGGCCTAGTTAAAAATGTTTGATTCTATGGGTGCGATCATAGTTAAAAATGTTTGATTCTGTGGATGTGATCTATGGGTGTGATATGCTGCGGTGGTTGCCGCCAGGGCCTACAGTCTTGGGTGCATGATCGAAGGCCATGCATCCAAGACTCTAGGTCCTGGCGGCAACCACCGCAGCATATCACACCCATAGATCACAACCATAGAATCAAACATGGATGTGATGTGTGGGTGTGATATGTTTTAGAGTTGTGGCCAGACTGTACCGAAGACCGAAGTTATAAGTACTGAAGTTATAAGCTACTATGGGTGTGATATGTTGTGGTGGTTGTGGCAGGGTGCATGGGTGAAGGCGGGAGGCTTTAGGCTGTATACTCAATACTGCAGGTCCTGACTACAACCACTGCACCATGTCACAGCCATAGATCATACCTATAGATTTTATTATCTTTCAAATGGTTTCAATTATACTTACTGCATGATTTGTTGACATTCGATACATTTTTTACATGAGTTTGGTACCTGGAGGAAGTATTCTTTTTCAAGTTCTGTGATAAAAGAAAAGAGCATGTTAGTGTATGTATTCTATAAAGACTTATTACATTTCACAATAGATATTTCAGATTTTTTTTTACCCTCACATTTGGTTTACAAACCAGTGTACTGTGCATTTTGCTCAGTTTCTGTGCTTCTTTTTGAAATCATTGGGTCTGTGGGAAAAAAAATGCTTGTCGGATTAAAAAGCCCTTTTTTGCTTTGCTACAGTCTATTTGTTTGTTTCCTTTCAGTGTTTACTTCTTGTTTCTGGTTAATGTTCTATCTGTTGGATTGTTGCAGATCTCTGAAGCAGTTACATACCTGATGGCGTATTGTAACTGTCTATTTTTAGTTGTTATACAATCTTGGGTTAGTTAGATACCTATTGGCGTATTCTAACAGTTTATAGTTTTTTCATTTAATTTTTTTAATGTTTAAGTACAGATTTGTTATTAAATTTTGGTTTTAGGAAGATTAAAAAGAGTTTGTAAGAGATCCTGGTAATCTCTGCTTTACATGATTATGCACCCAGCTACCTGAGGGTTCGGACACGCTTTATAAATAAACAAACTAAACTAAACTAAACTGAACTAGAGTAACCATCCACATTTTTGTTGCAGATTTCAGAAGCAGTTAGATACCTGATGGCGTATTCTAACTGTAATTATTATTATTTTTTTTAATTTAGTGGTATTGATTTATCTGTTTGGTTGTTATAGAATCTTGGGGTATTAGGATACCTTTTGGTATAAATAGCTTATAGTTTTCTAATTGAAGTTTTGATAATGTTTAAGTACAGATTAGTTATTAAATTTCGTTTTTTTAAGAAGATTAAATAAGCGTTTGTAAGATTTGCTGGTAGTCATAGTTTTAGAGTAATGGTACTTTCATTACATTCGACCCATCCACATTTCTTTTTTATATATGCAGTGTAGTGACCTGCATTGGTTGTGGCTCCTGCGTGGTAGATTATACCTATTGTTTTAAAGGTTTTTCTACCAAGTGATACTTGACCATGTGTGAATCCTGTCAGCTTGCAGTTGTTTTTGGTACCATCTGCATTGTAATGTAGAAGCATTAGTATTAAGTATTTACTATGTGTTTGTACTAGTAAGGAGGAGCGATTATCTGAATTGCAGTTAGTACATAATCTGCCATGGTTTGCATGTTCTACAAGTTGCTGAAATGGAATGGATTCACAATTTGGTATGGATACATACACAAAGCGCTCGTTAGGGATTTCTTCTTGTGTAACATTGTTGCAGAGAGTGCAGGTATGTTTCCACATGTATGAAATCTGGAAGATTTCATTCATAGGTATGTTTTTGTTTTCTAATACTTATAGTAAGTGCATTAGAAATTCTTGTGGATCTTCTTGTGAATTTATAGTGAATTTTACCATTCCAGCAGAGTAGTCCAATTTTTGTCTTATTCCATGAACACTATACGTGTTGTCAGGATTGTTTTTTGCGTTTCTATGAAGGCCTAACATTTGCAAACACAGTTGGTCTGTACTGTGTAAGTAAATGTTGTCAACAATTGGTGGCAATTGAAATAGAATATTAATTGCTACATTTGCGTAACAACTTACACCAGTTACATTTGAAAATTTGAATGGACCAGGTAGTTCTGTGTTCAAGTAATTTTTTCGGAGTGTATGTTGCCTTTCTGAAGAAGTACCTAAGTTACTTTGACTAATAGGTTCTTCTTTACTTATTGTGAATGGTGAAGTATTAGGTTCTTTTACTCTCTTTGGAGGATTTGCAGTCATATTCTGTTGCATTTCTGTTTGAATTAGTTTTCTTTTACGTTTTATTTTTTGTGGAACAGGATATGCTTTTAGATTGGGGGTGTATAGTGAACGTAGTCTATTGTATTCTAGAATGCAAGGAATATCAGCGTTGACTTTACTTGCATTAAAGTTGATTAGAAATAGACCTTCAAGTGTACGTAAGCGTGATAGTGCTACATAGCTCATGCCTTCTTTAAAGACTGTTGCAATTATCTATCAATGCATTGTCTAGGGTAAGACCTTGGGATTTATGAATGGTGACGGCATATGCAAGAGTTAGAGAAAATTGTTCTCTACATACATACATTTGAAGAGAAGGAATCGAGCTGTTGAGCGCCCTATCCTTTTTACTTCTGAAAGTTTATCAAAGAGTATATTGACAAACTGAATGTTGTTGTCACGTGGGTAGGTTTGAAAGCCAACAACTGCACCGAGTGCTCCATTAACTAGTCCTTGCTCCACGTCCAAGTTACGTTTAAGCATTACTCTACAGTTTAAGGATAATTTTAATATATTTTCCAAGCCAGCTGTGTTGGAGATTGAATTTTCTAAGGTATGTAGTCTTGTTGTGGCTTGTTGACACATAGGTAGTGTAATATCATGTACGTCCAGTTTGTCTGTGGAGCAAATTTCAATTATTGGTTGCATTTCTTTTTTTAACATTGTTTAATTGAATTTGGAACAGCTTACAAGGGTTGGCATTAAAGCCACACAATTGCCATTTTTTTGTGCTAATTTTCCATAACATCAGTAGCACATGAGTATCGCCATAAAGTGCATGGATGTGCCGGGTTTCTAATATTGTTTGTGATTCTTGAGCTAGTACACCAACTGTAATACTTTTTAAAATGTTGGCATAGGTGAGGTCTGTAGATTGGCGCATGTTCTCTGTTAATTCTGTGTATTGGAAATGTTGCCAAAGGTTTACATTGCTTATTCTGCCAATAGTTTTACGACAGAGTTTGTGTCCTAAGGTTTTAAAAATAGGTTCACCTTTCACTGGTGTCAATTGAAGAAGATCTCCGAAAACAATAATGTGTTTTCCTCCAAAGAGTTCTTCATAGTTTGCTTTAAGTACTTCTTGCAATCTGAGGTGAATCAAAGCCAACATTAGGTTGAAGACCATGCTCACTTCATCTATTAGTAGCATTTTCATTTGTTTCAATACTCTGCGTAGTTCCATTGCAGCTTCTGTGGAAAGTTTGTAATAGTCTAATTTGTTTTGGTGTTCTACTGGAAGGAGTAGTAATCAGTGTAAAGTGACACCACCTATGTTGTGGGCAGCTAAACCTGTGGGGGCAGTTACAACAGCTGACAGTTTGTTGTTTGTCAATTGTTGAAGGAACTTGCTGATGGTTTTGATTAAGAATATTTTACCTGAACCAGCTTCACCACTGACGTATAGTAGTATAGGTTTGTAATTTTGGCATGTACATTCTTTATTCTCATGTTGTACACCATGTGCAATTTGTTTTGTTACTTCTTCAAAAATGATACGCTGCTCTTTTTTATTTTTGATTGTAGGTCAGTTAAGTCTTCTGTAACTTCTGTCATAGCTAATTCTACCTCATTTGCTATTAGTGGCTGTCCCAGTGGTTCTTGGCTTCCTGTTATAGAAGGTTGACTACTGTCGGGAGTGTCCTTATCTAGTTTGGCCTGGAGTTCTTCTTCATGTTGCTGTTCATTTTGCAACAACATTGTTTTGTACTGCATAAAGTTCACATTGATGATAGTGCTTTCACTTGCTTTGAAAGCATCTTCGTAGCAGTCATAGTTATCTAGTAACTCTTCTTCTTTTCTCCATGGTTTAAAAAGTTGCAGGAGGGACATGTAATAGAGTTATTTCTGTTGAGGAGTTTTTAATGACAATTTCATATGATTAATTAAACTTGGTTTGGTAAGTTTTACTAAGCTGCCTTCACAATCTGTCACTGTATATCTACCTTTGCTTTCATCTGGTTTTATATTATTTTTGTATGCAAGGTTTTGGGCTATGTAGTATAGACACATGTTTTCCAAAGTGGTACTCCTGTTCGTGTAGTATGTGTCTAGTAAATTGTTTTTCAAAATGTCTTGGCTGTTTGCATCATTTTTGGCTATGCTTTCTATGTCGCCATATGATTTGAGAACTATTTTTCTAGATTTAGCAGGACCAAGACTTAGCCATACTATATTTTCAGATTTTCCATATAAAGCAGTACCGGTTAAACGATCGGCAGCTTCGTAGCTGCCACATTCTCTATGAGAGAGCATTTCTATGCCTAAACTGTACAATTTCTGAGATAGTGTTTTGTCTGATGATAGGTCATTCCAGAGGTCTTGGAGCTCTGTTTTTTCTGCTTTTGTTAAGTATGCTGTAACATATCGTGCAACTGCAGTGGAATTGTCTGTAATGTACTGCACATCTATGTTTGCATTCCATAAGTGGGCAATGATTGCATTGTAATCATTGATATATTTTGATTCTTATTTTCTTTTTATGTAATATGTGTTCTTAGGTGATTTACCTTTAACATTATGTCTAACTGAAGACATTAAGTTGTTTACTTCACCTGTTTCTGTAACTGGTCTAGGGAAACCAAACCGGCATTTGGTGTAATATTTCCCTTTCTTTTTGTATTTGCGACGACAATATTGGCCACATTTGTGTCTTTGAAATTGTACAATTTGTGCATGAAGGTCACTATTTGTCATTTGTGAAGGGATTTCACAAGTGACATATTTTTGGATGAACTTCAAAACAGTGGCATCACTGTCCTGACCAAATTTAGGAGCATCTTTAATCCATAAAATCGTGTGGATATGTGGTGCTCCTCTGGCTTGATCTTCTTTTCTCCAAAAGAAGTGTTCCACTTCTCTGAGTGGAGGAACAGTTTTATTACAAATAAAGTGTAGCATAGCAATGAAACGATGATGGAAATATCTTGAAACATTAACAGGATCTAGAGAGCAAAGTTCTCCAGGTGTTAGTATATCTATGTTTGTTTTGTTTTTGTTTGATATGCGTAGGGAATCATGTAAATCTTCCCATGCATATTCTGCACAACTTAATGTAACAAACCAAGTGGGTGGTCCAAGCTTTCTGATCATACAACGTACATCTCCGTGACGTCAGAACCAGTATTCTTTCGTACGATGGATGTTTGCAAACAAATTTGTAATACTTGATTGTAAAACCTCATCTTTTTCTTGCACTTTTTGTATTAACTGTGCAGCCGACATATTTTGAAACTGTGTTCCTGATTTCAATATGTGTGCAACTCCGTAACATAGAGTTGCTAGTTCACTTTCAAAGAGTAGGTGGAATATGTATTCCACATTTTGTCTAAATCTGGGATCTTCAGAATACATTCGTAATGAGCGGTATTCTGATGCTGTTATTTGAGTGGGTCTGTCATCATATCTTCCTCCTTTGCCAGTAGGAAATAGTAGAGGAAAAGCATGTGCTTCTATACTTTTTTCCCATATGCTCATTGGTGATCCTTTGGGTTGTCGCATTTGGTACGTTTCTAGTGCATCATCTATGCTGTCTTTAGAGTGCAATGGATGAATTGTATAATGGTCTAAAATATTGGATACTGCATCAGTATGCAGAAGTTCAAATTTACCAGTTTCTCGTGACTCTTGAATTATTTCAGTTGTTCCACTTAAGTTTTCTTCAATATTTATTTCTTTGTAGTACTCATTATTGTCTTTTAAATATTGCAAGGCTTGTCTAACTTTATGTAAGTCGACGAGTTGTTGCCAAATTGTTTTGTCTTTTGTTGGTACACCATTAACTAAGATAATTAAAGATTGTTATGTTGGACGTTGCACTCCTAGAGTGTGTACATTTTCTGTCAGATTTAATGGTAAATAAACTACTTTGCCACGAATACCTTTCACCAATTCTGAGGGAGGTAATTTTGCTGTTTTTCGTTGAAGACATATTATTGCTTGAAATGGGTGTACTGTTTGAATTATGATGCTCTCATATAAATTCAGTTGTTGCAGAGGTTTTGGTAGTTGTATTTGTGCTAGCACATGAAGGAATTTGGTTGTTGTCAAGTTTTGTAGTGCAGTAACTACAACATATTAAAGGGTCAGTTATTTCATATTTGTTTTCTGCTATAAGGTAGAGAGCTAATTCAAACCATTTAGAATCTTCATTATCGTCTATTTTGTATGTTATGTCTATAGTGTTTGTGTTAGTTTTATAAAAGGTTTTGCGGCAACACACACACACATGGTTTGGTATTTCAGCGGATGTACTTTTAAATTTGAGTATTTCTTTTTTGTATGTGTGTAGTAGAAGGTTGCCTTGTGTATAATTGTTGCTAGTTTGTTGTAAAGGTATTGCGATTTGTAAGTTGCTTTCACTTCCAAAATATTTTTCCTGGATATGGTCAATTTCTTCAAGTAGCTCTTTGGCTGTACCATGTAGAAGATTGTTATTTAAATTGGCTAGTGCTAATGCAGGAGTTTTAGCATTGTACAGTTTATGGACTAGATTTCTTATAGTTGGATGATGAGTTGTTCATTTTGATATGATGTAAGGTGTTTTTGCAAATTGGTCCTGAAATGCAGGCTAATGAATGTCCTTGTAGCCCTGTGAATTTACACACTGGACACGTATCCATATTTTGCAGCAGTTTCATCTTGATTTTGTCTTTGCCTTTCACATATTGATTGAGAAATTGGCGTAAAGATTTGAAAGATTTTTTGGGAATGTTACACATTGACGTGTATCACCATTTGTATACTGGATGTTTTTGTCCAGTCAAATGGAGAGGTAATTCTGAGTTTTCAGAGGATATTTTTGTAACTAGTATTTCTTGTTCCATTAAGGTATTATACATTTTTTCATAACGTCGTCCACTGCTATGTATATCAATCGTATTTGTTTGCTTTTGTTTGTATGGTTCTTCATTAAAATATGGTTCTGTGTTTGTGGTGTGACTACGTTCACCTCCACAGATATTTAAGAAGTTATTTTTGTTGACATTCCGTTTATTGAGAAGTCTTGTTTGTAATTTACTAATTAGTTTTGTTAGTGGTTTCATTGTTTTTAACACTAAAATAAATAATTTTCTTTTGAGTAGGATTGCACTGTCTATCAAGGCTTCTAATATTAATTTTCTACGGTAGGTTTTAAGGGTTGTGTATGATTTCTCGCCTGTTTTTATAAGATTTTGAAGGACTGTGTGGCGGAAAGTTTTTGATAAATTATTTTTTGGGGTATTTTTACTTGCCATTATATCAAGATTTATAGGAGTAGTTTTAGTAGTAGTGGTAGCCGAATTCTTGATAATCGTTTTCTGTTTCGTTTTAGATTTCGATAGAGGAGGCACATTTTCTGTACTTGAAACATGTTTATTTTTGCCAAATGACTGTATTAGCTGTTTTGTTTGAACTTTTTGTACAAATTCTGCTAGCGATGGATGCTTATTTTGGATACTTCTTTTTTCATTTGCTCTACTTCTACATTGTTTTCTACGGACTTGCTTTTTGGTAGGAATTCTTTGGGGTCTGTTGAAAAAAATAAAGAAGGTATGGGTTGGGTTGTTCTGCAATGCTTGTGTGCTGTGTGCGTGAGTGTCCGAGTATGATGGTAGAGATGTATGTGATGGTTTGTGGAGGCTATTCTTCTATTTGTGTGTTACTATACTGGGTTTCAGGTGACAGTAGAAAGTAAGCTAGGGGTGAGGAGAAGCACAAATACTAAATTTAATGGTACAGGATTAAAACAGTTCTTTGTTCTGCAAAAATAACATTCTAGAGGCTGAGTTTTGTCATTTGTGCGCTGAAAAATGGGGATTTGTGCAGCTTTCTGTCTGCAAATTCCTGTTTAACAAATGGGTATTTGTGGGCACAATGGTGCACTTATCTTTTTTTTGGTGCACAAATACCATGAATCAACCATACAGTGTGTTTGAGTAACAGTAAGAATTGTCAAAGGTTTCCCCCGGCTCACCTGAGTTCTCTTCTTGTGGCGTTTCGCGGAGGACTCCTTCTCCCGGCCGGACCGGGACTTGTATAAGTGCGCGCGAGTCGAGTCTGACTCCAGCGCGAGCGTTCAAAGTTCCAGGAAGTCACGTGTTCCAGGACATCCAGGAAGAGGATCGAAGAAGGGTATGAGATACTGGAAACAGGGGAAAAGGGAAGAAAGAATAAGGGAGTTGGCCAGGAACTTGGAAGGGTAACGCCGAGCAGCACGCACACGTCGAGACACTACCTAGAGATAGCGTTGAGACGCGCGGAGGCGCGGAGAATGTGCTGTGTCCGACGTACAGGCTAGTACGGAACACGGCACTGGGCACGGCCATGTTGGAAGTATCAAGGAGCACACTCTCCGTCTGGACCAGGACCAGGAAGACCAGAAGGGGCTATGTCCATGGTTCATGACAGCATGCCTCCTCCGAAACCCCGTCGCACCAGGCTTGCCAGGGTGTATGAGATGGAATCTTCTCAGCAATCGAGGGGTGTTTAGGTTGGATAGTGGTTCCAGGCCCGGCTCCAGGAATTTTAATCTGGGTGGGCCAGTTTTGTGACCAGGGGGGGCAAACTTTTCTCAGATTTGTGATCCGGCAAAACACGTCTTCCTGGATCTGAAAAATCAATTTGCCCTTAAATTCTTTAGTCTGTTAGACTGCTTTATAAGGTGCAGAAGCAGCCTGGATTCAAACCCAGGTTGTTACCCACAGGACTACTTGAATGTCTGATAAAGATGCTTGTTTGGATTGCACTCCCTGGCAGATTCAAGCCAAATAGATTATTGGGCAAAGCTGACAGTTGGCCCCGGGTAGGTGGGGCATGAGTGTGGAGCTTATGGTGGGAGCAGTTAATCGCTGTCATGAGTGCAACAAATGTTACATGTTTTTTAAGTTGTCTTTTTCTACTATTGGAGCTGTATGTTTAGAGGTATGACTCTAGCTGGAAACAGCCTGTTCACCTCACCAGGTTTTGCTGACATGAGGTGATTTGCCCAGGTTCGCTCAATTCATTCAAGTGGGAAATCTGCTCTCGCCTTCCAACTGCTCATCCCTTCCAAAATCACAGGCTCTCCAGTACTCCTTCCACAGTCTTCTGCTCTCTTCTTCCATTTGCTCCTTTGTTTCCTTCCATGAGCTCCCTCACTACTTTAACCTTCCATTGGCTACTCATGTCATCTTCCATATTCTCCCCCATCTCCAAATGGAACACATTTGCCAAAAATGAAAAATGAAAGCTGTACACTGCCCTTAACAAGAGTCTGAAAGATTAATCCCAATTAGTCATGCCCTAAGAAATATGTTTTGTGGCTTTTTTTCAACATACTGCTTTAATTGAGATATAAAAAAAACAGTACAGAGCAAAGGAGAAGCAGAAAAAATAGTGTGGAAATATCACCCCCTGTCACTTCCATCAACTCCCTCTGACTACCATTCCCATTGACAATCACTCCCACCTACCCCACCCATCCCCCACCATGTCTTCTTGGCCTGGCTGCAGAGAAGCAAGAATGATGCCACCTCCTCCTCTGCTGGGCCTGAGCAACGAGGATGCCAGTCCTTATTCCATCTAACATAATGTGCGCTTAATAATACCTCCGTGAATGCTGTGGCTACTCCCAGGAGGCCACGTAGGAAGTGATTGTAGTCTAGCCATTTTGTTGTGAAAGTCAGCCCCCTCCACCTCGATAAATATTGAATCAGAGAATACGATATTTAGTTTCTTCCAAATTACATTACAGCTAATTTTAATTGTGTTGAGGATGTGTGGGAGTGCTAGCATGCAGGTGAGAGTGGGATCAGGAGGGAGACAGTGGAGGTTGAAGAGTTTGGGGCCTCCTGGCATCAGTCCCGGTTCGATGTGGCAGGGAGGAGGGGCCACCCCTCCCCTGCCACCCTCTATACATCATTGTCTGGTCCATGATGACTTCTTATTTGACATGTTTACTTTGCTATTTTGAATGTCACAATTTTGATCAATAAATGTGGCCTTATATTTTACAAATAAAGATGTGTGTATGTCTCCTTGGCTGGCCCTGACCCCTGCGCTGCCCATCTATTAAACCATATTGCAATCTGGATCACTTCTAGGGGCTCCCAATTCTGGCAGGAAACACACAGTGAGATTAACTGATTTTCCCAGGATCACACACTTTGGTCAAGTGGTAAAGTCAGAATGTCAGCATAGCCTGAAATGTAGGTACTTGACCACACACCTTCCCCGCTAAAGTTGGTACAAATATTTTTTGAAGTTTGGTTTTAAATACCTAAAATATTACAATTCTGGGTCTTTGCACACGAGTCACCTTTTGTACAGATTTTGAAATGGGACTTACGTCCTGCTTACCATAGCCGTTACTCTGTATATAAAATACATTTTAAGTGATAGGGATGATTTATGGGAAAACATGTTGTATTGTCATGAATTGCATATTTTTATACCAATGATTATAAGCCATGAAAATAAAAATGTTGTATATTTTGTAAGTTTCTGTATTCAATGTTTCTCTTTACTTTTCTCATTCCATTTATTTAGTTTCTTTTTCATACTTTGCTAACTTTATTTGTAAAGGTGAAAAGGGTATTGGGTCACTTTTGTTTTGAATCCTAAATTACATAATGGGGACTGCTACTGTTTGCACCTTCTTTGCAAAAGGGCCCCTACAGGCAATTTGAATTGTTTCCACCAAGTAATGGAAAAGTAAATAGCAAAACAAAGGCAAAGTTGCTGTTTCACTTCACTTTTGTAGTCTGTGTCTGGAAAAGTATAAATCTCTCCCACAATTAACGATTTGGAATCTGTTTGCTTTTACCAATAAAATTACAATCATAGGTGGTCATTTTCCAAGTCCTGTGGAGTGGAAAAAGTGGCGGTAAAATGTTTTATGATTGTAGCTTTATGTTCCCCGTTCTGATTGGAAGCCTACACGCTCCAGAATGCCAATTAATCAGAACTTACAGACACAAAGTGAAATGAAATGCATAACAAAGTCATTGTTTCACACAGCTTGTTCTGTACCGCCATCATTTCTAATCACCCAACAGCCACACTTAAATAGCTAATTAAAAGCATATATAATGTAAAGAAAAAAGTACCTTTTCCTATCACTAATCACTTTCTATTTTAAATAATCCGCATCTGAGACATGTTAAAAAGATAAGACCTCACTGGGAGGAGCTGTGCAGCCCTGACTGACTTTGAAGGGAGAAAGGCAGACCAAGGGTGCCCCACGAACATTTGTCCATTGTTTGACTGTTAAATACACCTCTGATTGCACTCTGCAGGAAATATCTCAATACCCTTTTTTATGTTTAACAGTTCTGCACCGTTTATACGTTGCCAGAAACATATTAAGAAATGCTTTTTTCTTGTGTTATTTTCAAGGTGTCATGATCAATCTTCTGAGAGCCAAATGTTTATTGGGGGAAGTGGGAACAATCCTCCAGTCCTGCACCCCTGCCCCTCTGTCACTGGTGGGATCCCACAGTAAATAACTTCAATTTCTGGCACTGCCTAAACACCTAGCAGTTATATCATACTTTTCAAACAAGACCCACAATACACATGATGTATTCAGTTTGCATACAGACATTGTTAATTGTTACTCCAATAGTATGATGTCAATAAGGCAGTACTCTTCTGCCCATTTCATGAAAAGTTCTGGCCAGGCAACCTAGGCTTCCACACAGACAAATATGCATACTATTTAGGTCAGAACCCCACTGGTAAGTATGTATGAGAAGATGATCTGAAGTTGGTCCATACTTGCCATCCTAACCTTGATATGTTCAGGTAGGTTCTTGTTGGACCAACTCAGTGAGGTGCAGTTTGAGTCCCTAGGCGTTGCAAACAAGGCTCCCACATCAGGGCATATATACTGTCACTTAGGGAGATAAACTGAAACCAATGCACATTGGCAAAGCCAAAAATTAGGACTTTTGAATACACATGGTAAAGACATTTGCCAGGCACTGCCATAACGGTACCACCTGGCAATAAGGTGGGAACATCTAGACAATGGGGTGAGTACCTACGCATATATGATGTAATTGTCTGGAAAATACCTGTGTAATACTTATACACATGTCAACACGGTTGACTTTGCGATTGCTTGTTTTAGAATTCCAGTGTAAGGAACAAATGTGAGGACATCATGTTGCTTTTAAATCTACTGGCTGAAAACACACCATGTTAAGAGATTTTTGATTACAACAGGAGCTCATTTACAGTAGCAATTAAAGGGATGGTCTAGTAAAAAATTTTATTTAAAAAATAGATAGGCCACATAAAAAATAAAATACTAGCATCCTCCGTTTTAAAACTTACTATGTAAAATTTGGAGCTATTCAAGCTCAAAATTCGAAAAAGCAAGCACAGGGGCGCAGCCATTTTGTGAAATGGAGGCCCTCCTGTGCTGGCTTTTGCTTTTGCGGCACTAATGAAGGAAAAGCCAGCCAGCTGTAGTAAACAAAGTCTACCGCTGGGTGGCTTTCCCTTCATTAGTGCCGGGACTCGGAGGACGCGGACCGGAGACCAGAGCAGGAAAGCTGCAGCTGAATCTCGGTAGGTGCTATTTATTTTTTTTACAAAAAATAAGCACTAGCTGTGTTTTTTTTTCTAAGTTTTCTGGGCTGGAGGAGCCCGGAAAACCTAGAAATAAAACCGCAGCTTTGAAAACGTTGTATTTATGTTTGCGGTCGCTTTTGAAGTGACCGCAAACATAAATACAACACAACCGCGTGTGTTTCTGCCTGCTGTGGCTATCACTTTGGGTCTCCGGTGCTCCCACGGGAGCACCGGAGACCCAAAGTGAAAGCCACAGCAGGCAGAAACACACGCGGTTATGTTTACATGGCGCGTAGTGTTTCTACCTGCAGCTGATTTCCCATTTGGGGCTCGCGGGCTCCCCGTGGGGAGCCCAAGAGCCCCAAATGGGAAATGCTAAATGCTGCGTTGTCCCCATGGGGAGCCCGAGTGCCCCAAATGGTAAAGCAGATTCAGGCAGACACAACGCGGTTGTGTTGGAAAACGCTGCGGTTTTTCTTATCAAGAAAAACCGCAGCGTTTTCCAACACAATAACGTTGTATTTATGTTTGCAGTCGCTTCAAAAGCGACCGCAAACATAAATACAACGTTTTTAAAGCTGCGGTTTTATTTCTAAGTTTTCCGGGCTCCTCCAGCCCGGAAAACTTAGAAAAAAAACCGCAACTAGTGCTTACTTTTTGTAAAAAAATTAAATAGCACTTACCGAGATTCAGCTGCAGCTTTCCTGCTCTGGTCTCCGGTCCGCGTCCTCCGAGTCCCGGCACTAATGAAGGGAAAGCCACCCAGCGGTAGACTTTGTTTACTACAGCTGGCTGGCTTTTCCTTCATTAGTGCCGCAAAAGCCAGCACAGGAGGGCCTCCATTTCACAAAATGGCTGCCCCCCTGTGCTTGCTTTTTCGAATTTTGAGCTTGAATAGCTCAAAATTTTACATAGGAAGTTTTAAAACGGAGGATGCTAGTATTTTTTTTTTATGTGGCTATCTATTTTTTAAATAAAAATGTTTACTAGACCATCCCTTTAAGTCTGACAGAGCTAGCTCAAAGAGTACCCAAGAGAGTATTATTCAGCAGGGAGGGGGCAGGTAGTTGGTGGGAATACCATAGAGATTAACATGGCAATGGATGGGTAAACGACCAAACACGTCCATTGAATGTGTATCCCACTAAACATCCTTTCTCCATCCTATATGTGGTCCAATACAATATTCTGGCTTACACCCAATAGCCTACTTCAAAGCCTTACATCAAATCACTTTGATTTTACTACACTCTCCCCTCCAGAATTACATTGTTCTTTCTACCAACCTTATGGTTTCACTTATACCCAAGTAGTTCAAGTAGCAGAATATATACTTTGAATGGAATTTATAAGGGCTCTCAGCCTAATTAACCACTGCCATTGCTTCGGCCAGGCTTCCATACCGTTATTTACCAATCAGCCATGGCCTCCCTGACACTAATGTGAACAGTCCTGCCCAATCTGCTGGACCAAAAGGCCTACAAATGCTTGCGGTATCTTGTGTTCCAGTGAATGTAACTTGTCAGGGTCTTTAGCCATATATGCGCCTGGTGTAGAAATCTTTGTCCAAGCATCACCACCATTTATTATTTTCTACAGTGAACCATCTTATTAGGCATGATTGGAACAGTTATATTCCCACACATTAACACCTACATTCAATTACAGAAATGTACTTGATAGGTTTGAAACAGTAGCTACCATATAAATGAGAGGTTTGTAATGTAAGTAAGATTAAAAGTGTTGTTAAATAAGCAACACAGGATCTTGCTAGACAGTTGTAGGCTGCCTGCTTGAGCAAGTGTGCTAGCTTACTTAGAGGTGTTAATGGCCATCCATATCCCTGGTCATTTCTGCTTTCATGGCTGTGGGGCATAAATCATTGTCCAAGGTAAGCAAACAAATCCTGACTGAGCTGCCTTCAGTGCAGCTCCTCAGAAAGCTAATCGCAAAATCCCCCCAGCCTGTTTTTACCCTCTTAGTCTCCCCCTCCACCCCCTGGTTCCCAGTGGCATTTTAAAGTTTATGTGTAGTTTTTTTTTATTGCGTATAGTTAAAATACATTCGGCCTTTTGATGAAAAAAAGAAAAATAGGAAGAAAACCTCACAGCACTGACAAGGTCTCCTTTCTAGCAGGGCTGGGCTGACCCACCGGGAGACCGGGAGTTTCCCCGGTAGGCCTCGGGCTATAGGGCCTCTTTTCTTGGGGGAAGGATGCATGGGTACTCAAAATTAAACTATCACTCGCCATTCGGGGATATGCATCCATACAGGCCAGCATGAGTGTGGCCATTCGCTGTATGATTTGTTTGCCTGCCAGGCCCGCCCCTGCCCATGGATTTTGGGTCTTGCACTCTCGTCGCACTAGGGTGCGTGTGCATTGAAACCGCAGGTGCCCTAGTATGCTCTGTGCTGTTGAGTCACATGTGCAGATGTGGCTGGGCCCGTGATTGAATGTGCCACTGCCACCTGAGAGACACTGCCGACAGACAGTCTGAGTGCTGTCCTGGTACCAGGCCCATGCCATGTGTTGTGCCCGTTTTCATGGTGTGCTCTGACAGATTCAAGAAAGACAGCCAACCAACCAGGTGAGGAGGGCCGCACTGCCTCCATCAGTAGACAGCAGCAGGTGATCCAAATGAGACTGTGGCTGGGGCTGAGAGCAGCTGAGGGCAGTAGCCAGACCTGAAAGGTAAGGGATTATTTGTACATGCGTGTCCCTCTCCCATTCTGCTGAGTGCTTCTGACCCTCACTCTCACCCTATGCGGTAAAGCTTTTACAATGTGCTGTAATATTTTCTAGCCATCATGCTATGATGTTTTCCATGTGTTGCTATCCTGCGCATGCAAGTGCTGAACTTTTTTCTTACTGTGATGCCATGGACTGTAACATTCTCCACCTCTGCTGCAATGTGTTCCCCCTATGCTGTAATCATTTACCGGCCGGGGTCATGTAATATGTTCTCCATGAGCTCTAACATTCCCCTTCCTGTGCTTTAATGATCCCTGCCTGAGCTATACTGTAAAACAGCACCCCGTTTACCTAATATCCACTCCTGTGAGGTGATCCCCCGGCCCTGAACTGAATGGGGATGGTTATCGGGGTGTAGTGGGAATACTGGCAACCCGTAGACCTATTAAAATACACTTCTGCTCTGCTATGCAAGACCAAACTAAACTGCTAATCCAGTACTTCCACTCACACCCACCTCTACAAATGTACCTTACCATGAACTAAAGAAGTCCCTACCTATGTCATTATAGAGGCTGACACACCGCTCTGCTAATGCATCTCTTCCCAATCCTGACCTCCAACATTCACGGCTGCTGTTCCATTACAGCAACTAACACTCATCTGACCTTCACTACTATTCCACCCTTACCAGCAGTAACCCCTTTGCTTCTATTACAGCCATTCAAAAAACTGTGCTAATGGACCTCAATCCTAGCCAGCAGCAACCCCTGTTGTTCCATTACAGTGGCTCACACTGAGATCTGCCAATGGACCCTCCATCCTGTCTTGCAACACCTCCCGTTATTCCATTACAGTCAGTGTCTCCTTCGCACGCAGCTCTACCAGTGTTACTCAACCCTGTCTAGAAGTAACCCCCATTCTTCCATCACACTCACTCCCACAAAGCTCTGCCAATGGACCTCAATCCTGGCCAGTCGCTGTCTGATCTTTCATGCTTGTGGTAGGTGGTGAGGTCGGCATGCTCCCGGGGTTGTCCTGATAAACAGATCTAAGGTCATGTTGTTTCTGGACAGGGAGGCGATGTGTGTGTGGGGGGGGTGTTCCAGCACCCCCCTCCGATAACCCCTTATCTTATCCGGTTGTATTTTGGATGCCTTAGCATGGCACCTATGCTTCTGGGCCCCTCTGTCTCTGCGAGAACAATAACACATTCCAGCGATTCCAGACTTTATTTGGCTCTGGAGGGGGGCTGCAGGGTGTGCAGATGACATCTTAGGCTCGCAGGTGGAACTTAGCAAGGTGCGTACCCCCTTGTGCTGTAACATTCTCAGTGGCGGTAGTGTGCTCTCCCAGCACTGTACTCTTCAGGCCATGTGCTGTAATAATCTCACTGTCTGCTTCACCATCCACTTCCTGCTGTAACATTGGCCTGTCCTGCTGGTACATTAGCTCCCTGTGGTGTGCACCTCTCTTCCTGCACTTTACCTCTCCAGCCGGTGTGCTGTAATATATCAGTGTGGTGTGATTTCCCCAAAACACCTGCACTAAATCTCTTCTTGCTCAGCAATCGTCAGCTAGTACATTATGCCCTGCCCACCCCCTTGCTCCACACACTCTCTGTCCTCCCCTCCACCTCCCCAATCCTCAGGACTCGGATGGTAATTTCATATCATCCCGGCTGATTCATGGGTGCCTGCCTGCCTATGCAGTTGTTTTCACGCTGCACTGAGCACCCCTCCCCACGCCACAGCTTGTGCATGCTGTGTAATCCATCCTGGTGTGTAAAACCCCCAACCCCATGCTGTAATATTTCTGCCACATAAGAAAAATCCCCTTCCATATTATGTAATATCTTAGCCCTGCATAAAGCCAGCGCTGTGCTGTAGCATGACCTACCCATGACATAATATGTATTTGGGGCAAAATCGTCCAGCCCTGTGCTGTACTATTTCACCCTCTGGTTTAAAAATCACATTTGCTATCACACCCCCATGCCGTGGGATTCCTCTGCTGTAATATTCACTACACGCGCTCTTATCCTCATCTCTGTGCTGTTTTTTTATTTGTTTGGGTTTATAGATGGCACCTGCACCAGCTATGAACCAAAAACGATTGCATTAAAGTATAGGGGAGAAATCGGCTATGGGGAGGGACACCCAGCGTGTAGGTGTTTGGTTGTTTGCCCACCCATTGACTGCCCATGATAATCCCTATGGCTATTCCCACCCAGTCCCTGTTCCTCCCTGCCAAAAACACCTCCTCCAGAGAACTCTTTGACTTTGCTTTAATCAAGCCTTACCATCAAACTTCACACTCAAAGTGCCTGCCAGTGTTTTGTCAAGCAGCCTTCTGAGAGTTAATGACTTAATTGGAGTTGTAAACCCACTACTGGTGTAATCAAAGTGTCTTCACCAGGTCTTCTTTTAGCCACTCCATTAATAAACACTATGCATGCCCTTCACCAAAATCCTGTTAAAAATAAACATTGGTAAATCCAACAGTTTTGGCTTGTATATAAGTATTAGGCATTTGCCAGGCACTGCTAATAGGTGCTCAGGTACTCACACCGTTTTGCACCTGCTGCCATTAATGGCCAGTTAATACTAATACGGCAGTGCTTGGAAAGTGCTCTTGCCATACCTACACAAACTGTTGGCATTACCATTGCTTGTTTTCAATATGATGGGCCCCCTGGTGCAGAAATATTTTCCTGTACACTAATATTGCTCACTCGTGTGTCAAAATTGGAGCCACTTTGATCACATTTTCCAGGGCCTCTTTTGGTTCCCAGTCCGGCCCTGATTTCTAGGGGGGGCCAGGGGCTAGCCTTGGGGGGGCCTGGCCCCCCTGGCACCCCAGCTGGAGCCAGGCCTGAGTGGTTCCCATGTTCTCTCGCTAGGAGGATAGCCTTTCCACTCGGCCAGGTATTGAAGCCGACCCCGTTTGTACCTGGAGTCACATATTCTGGATACTTCATATTCCAGCTGATTGTCCACAATCACAGGACTGGGTCTGCCGGTTTTCCGGGTGGAGTGGATGTAGGGTTTGAGTAGAGAAGTGTGAAAAACTGGATGTATTCTCTTCCAGGAGTCTGGTAGCTTGAGCCGATAAGAAACAGGATTGATGATTTCTTTTATGGAAAATGGACCATAATATCAGGGGGCTAACTTGTTAGGGCGTAGATGTCGTGGTAATAGTTTCGAGGACAACCAGACCTGGTCACCAATAGAATAGGAGGGTGCTGGTCTTCTTTTGGAATCAGCATATCGCTTAGTGCGAATCTGGGCCTTTCCCAATTGTTCCTTGGCATCCTTGTGGATGTTGAGGAGAGTTTCAATACAGGTATCAAGTCAAGGTACTGGAGTTGGATGTGGTAGATCTGAAGGTAACACGGAGGGATGAAAACCTTGACTGCAATAGAAGGGGCTAACGTTGATCGCTGAGTGATCTGAATTGTTATAGGCAAATTCGGCCAAGGGTATAAGGAGGGACCAATCATCCTGTACCTTGGTTGCGAAACAACAAAGATATTGCTCCAGGGTTTGATTAACACGTTCTGTGGCCCCATTGGTCTGTGGGTGATATCCAGATGAAAGAGCGCGTTGAATCCCTAGAACACGACAGAGATGTTTCCAGAATTGTGAAATATATTGCGGTCCTCGGTCCGATATGATCTTGGAAGGGAGTCCATGAAGACGGAAAATGTGTTCTAGGAAAATTCCTGCGACCTCTGAAGAGGAAGGAAGTTTATAGAGAGGCGTGAAATGTGCCATATGAGTAAACAAGTCTATGGTTACCATGATGGTCGTGTAACCCCGGGAAGGTGGTAATTCCACGATGAAGTCTGTAGCTATACATTCCCATGGTCTTGTTGGCAGTGTAGGTTGCAATAGAAGGCCCGCCGGTCTCTTATTGTCGTGCTTATTCTGACTGCAGACAGTACAGGTCTTGATGTACTCTTGTACCTTGCATTTCATTTCCGGCCACCAAAACTGTCTTTGTATAAGACGGAGCGTGTTGGTTACACCACGATGACCAGAATGAAAAGTATCATGGCAGAGAGTTATTATTTTATGTTGAAGTTTCGGTGTGGGAATGACCAAGGCATTGTCCTTGAATAAGTATCCTTCCTTGATTCTTAAGTTCCAGGGATTCTTCCTAGAGATGTCCTTCCAGAGGTCAGAGGACTGGGTATTGGCTCGAATCTCTTCCAAGAGGTTGATCGCTTGAGCTATAAAGATTGTGTTGGGAAACATTGTAGGATAGGTCCTATCTTCAGTGGTTAAATAGTCAGGACGTCGGGACAAGGCGTCCGCAATCACGTTTTGTGATCCAGGAACATGAGTGATTTGGAATTGGTACTGGGCGAAGAAGTAGGCCCACCGCGCCTGACGACTATTCCTGCACTCCATAGATTGGAGAATTTGTAGATTTCGATGGTCCGTACGGACCTGGACTGGATATCTAGCACCCAGGAGTAAATGTGCCATTCTGTGAAGGCTTGGCAGATTGCCAACAGCTCCTTTTCCAGGACGGAGTAATGGGTTTTGCTGGTTGTTAGGGTACTAGAGAGGTAAGCCACTGGGTGGTCCATCTTGTCCTCAAGCACCTGTTTCAAGACTGCTCCTATGGCATGGTTGGAGGCATCCGTTTCCACTATGAAAGGGCGATCTAAGTCAGGCTGAGCCAGGACGGGGGTTTGCGTGAATCTTGTCTTCAAGCATTGAAAAGCCTTCTCTTGCGAGGAAGACCAGATGAAGGGAACATCCTTTTTCAGCAGAGCAACGATCGGTTGGACAAGCTCAGAAAAGGTAGGAATGAACTTTCGATAAAAGTTAGCAAGTCCCAAAAAAGACTGAACCTGTTTCACTGATGTAGGAGCAGGCCAGGCCAGTATGGCCTTTACCTTTGAAGGGTCCATTCCAACTCCTTCTGGGCTGAGGATGAATCCAAGGTAATGAACTGAAGTCACGTGAAAAAGACATTTCTCAGGTTTGACCAAGAGCTTGTTTTCACGGAGCCGTTGTAGTACCGCCATGACATGTTCTTCATGTTTCAAGGGATCCTTGGAATAAATCAAAATGTCATCTAGATAGACAATGACAAAGAGAAAAAGCATGTCAGAAAACACCCTACCCATGAAACGTTGAAAAACTCCAGGGGCATTAACTAATCCAAAGGGCATGACTAGATATTCAAAGTGACCAAAGGGCGTTCTAAAGGGGGTCTTCCATTCGTCCCCTTCCCGGATACGGATTAAGTGATAGGCACCCCGGAGGTCCAACTTCGTGAATATTACGGCACCTCTGACAGCTTCCAGGATATCTGAAATCAGAGGCAGAGGGTACCGATCTTTGAGGGTGCATTGATTTAGACCACGGTAGTCGAGGCAGGGTCTGAGTTCCTTGGAATCCTTCTTAGGAACGAAGAACAATGAGGCACCGGCTGGAGATTTTGAGGGTCTGATGGTGCCATTTTCCAAATTGATGTCCAGGTATTCTCGGAGGGCCTTTTTCTCAGGCTCTGAAAGGATAAACATTCTGCCAAAGGGAATTACTGCCGAGGGATCTGTCTCAATGGCACAATCTTCGGGTCTGTGAGGGGGCAAAGCCTGGACTATGGCAGTCGAAAAGACATCAGTATATCCTTGGTAGACCTCTGGGACTTGTACAATGTTGGAAACCATGAGTGAGGTGTTTTGCTCTGCTGAATGTTCAATAGCTGGTGTTAAGGAGAGATCCAGGGATAAACAGTGGGACATACACAACTCAGAGCCCAGAAACAATGACCCTGCTGTCCAATTAATGTACGGATTGTGTCTTTGAAGCCAGGGCATACCCAGAACCATAGGGTAATGGGCTGATTTGATGATGTCGAATGTAATCTGCTCTTGGTGGTGGTTTATGGAGAGACGGACCTCTTTTGTCTGTAGGGTTATGGGTCCTGAAGAGAGAGGTCTCCCATCAATTGCTTCTACCAGCTGTTTAATGTTCTGTGACTCATATGGTATTTTATGTCTGATAACCCAGTCTTGATCAATGAAAATTCCCATAGCTCCACAGTCCACCAGGGCTAGTATGGGATAGGTCTTGTGCTTGCAGGGCGATAGAAAGGCCTGTAGCACCACCAGGTTATTCTGTCCAGGAGAGTTCAAGGATGTGATTGATGTGGAGCAGACATCTTTCTCCCGAAACCTCCCTCCATCTAGGGCGGGGAGCTGGCGTTTCCCGAATGCTGTGGAGGGGCTAAAGGACATTCTCTAACGAGATGCTTGTCTGAGGCACAATACATACACAGGCCGGTGTGAATTCTTCTCATCCTTTCTTGTGGAGTAAATGGCCCACGAAAGGCGCCTATTTGCATTGGTTCGGAGTCGTTATCAGGGGTTGAGACAGGATCGAATTTCACATTCGACTCCGGAGGGGTTCGTTGAAAGGCAGTTTTAGCCTTTTTCCTTTCAGCCCTTCTTTCCTGGATACGAAAGTCTATTTGTAAGGCTAGATCTACCAAAGCCTGAAACGAACTGGGGCTAGCCACTCTGGCTAATTCATCCTTGGTCATTTAGACCCCTGCGAAATAAGGTGAAACTCGCTTCAGGGCCCCAATCAGCCTCCTTTACCAGCTGTTTGAATCTGGTAACAAACGTTAGCATATCCTGGGATCCTTGCCGAAAATCAAGTAGGCGTTCCTGGGTGCTGAACACTTGTTCGGGGCAGTCAAACATAGACTTGAGCGCCTGGATAAATGCATCAAAATCGTCCAGGAGGACGTCTCCAGAGTTCACTAGGGAAGTGGCCCAAGATAACGCATTCCCTGTAAGGTGGGTGATTATGAAGCCCACCTTGGCCCTGGAAGTTGAAAAATAATAGGGCTTGAATGTAAAATGCACCAAGCAGGAATCCAGAAATCCACGTAAGGATTTTGGCGAGCCATCGTATTTGTCTACCACTCCACCCAGTATCACGCTTTCTTTATTGGCAGAGTCACGTGACAGCACTAATTGTTTCAAGGCTGCGTTCTCTGCCTTTAAGTTCTGTACCTCGGTTGTTAGCTCCTGCATGCCGCGCATGAGGTCCTGGACCGCTTTCTCCATAGCGGTATCAGTGTTGATCATTTGGCGTCTCAATCTGTCAAAGGTTTCCCCCGGCTCACCTGAGTTCTCTTCTTGTCGCGTTCCGCGGAGGACTCCTTCTCCCGGCCGGACCGGGACTTGTATAAGTGCGCGCGAGTCGAGTCTGACTCCAGCGCGAGCGTTCAAAGTTCCAAGAAGTCGCGTGTTCCAGGACGTCCAGGAAGAGGATCGAAGAAGGTTAAGAGATACTGGAAACAGGGGAAAAGGGAAGAAAGAATAAGGGAGTTGGCCAGGAACTTGGAAGGGTAACGCCGAGCAGCACACACACGTCGAGACACTACCTAGAGATAGCGTTGAGACGTGCGGAGGCGTGGGGGCGTGGCCCATTTATAGAACGTGCCGTGTCCGACGTACAGGCTAGTACAGAACACGGCACTGGGCACGGCCATGTTGGAAGTATCAAGGAGCACACTCTCCGTCTGGACCAGGACAAGGAAGACCAGACGGGGCTATGTCCATGGTTCATGACAAGAATATTATGGTAATATTGTACTTATTTCTTTTGTGTTGAAATATTAGGTTTCTTCTGAGTTGTTGTTTGTACTTCGGATTCTGCTACTTTTCAGGAGTGTGCTCTTCACTGTAATTGTAAAAGAAAGAAGTTAGTAATTTTGTGTGTATATAGTATGTAGTTTCCTTTGACTATATGCAGCCTTCATATTTTATTTACATTATGTTAGTTGAACATGCTATGCAAATAAATAGAATAGAAAGTGTATGAAACATGCTTGGTTTCTTAAGGCTGTGTTATTGGATGTTAGGAGATAGAAGAAACAATTATATATGTATTTTGCAATTTTGATAAGGTAAATGGCAGATAGTTTATACAAAAGCATGGAATGTATGCATTTTGTGAAGGTGTGGGTAATACATCAGAAGGATATGATGTACAGGTAGTGGTGTTATTGCAGTTGGGAGTTTTTCAATGTTAGTGTTTATCTGTGTGAGTGTTTGAAGGTGCTTGACCTTATCCTGGCTGTGTGTAATTTTTTTTAGATAGCTATGTGTGTAAATATGTTTTTAGATAGCAGACAGCTTTGGAAGTGACAGTTGATAATAGTTGATGGGAAAAATGACAGTAAATGTATTTTGTAGGTTATACAGATTAAGTGACAGTTACTTTGTTTATATGCATTAATAAGATTTGTATTTGTACTATGTAGAAAAAATGCATACCTGTTGTTTGTATTCATGCATGTGGATATGCATGCAGCTGCAAGTAGAAATCTTGGAGACTTGTAGAGTAGTTTTTGTAGTAGGTGCTTTCCAATGATATGAGACGTGTACTCAGAGTGATCTACAGTACATTTGAAGTGCTGAACTTTTATGATGCAGTTAGATGTAGAGGTCTTGAATGTGATTGGTGGATGGTTGTGTGACTGTTTACCTGTATCCAATGAGGGACTGGCACAGAGAGTGAAGTGGAAATGGTAGAAGGACTGTCTAGGTTATGATAAGTCCAAGGACATAACGGAAGTCCGCGGACACCGGGAATTACTTAAGGGGACTGTGGGGTGGAGAGGCATGCAAATGAGAATGAGCAGAGGAATTGATTGGCCAGTAAAGTTTGGTGGGTGTGTTGTGTAAGAAGACAGTTTGTCAGAAGGTCTTTTTCCTGAGAGAAGAACAGTTAGCTATGGATGTGTGTTTCAGAAAACAGATTGTCTGGATTTTGGGAGACTCAGGGATACATTGGTTGGAGGTGCATGCACAACACTGTGGAGTAGCTGTAGATCTTGGATTCCCTCATGTGGAAGAGCACTGGAATTTCTTTGCAATTTGCGATGAAAGAAGGACTTGGGAAGGTCATGGATATGTTTCCAAATTCCCAAGTAATTTTTTGTCGTATTACGCGAAGACAAATGTGTCTGCGTTCTTCATTTGGTCCACAAATGGAGAAAGCGAGTCACAATGTCAATAAGGCTGTTTGTGCCTTTCTAAGAGATGTTGGCATGTCCTCTTTTCACAATGAAAATATTATGTTTCGTAGCACATACATTTTTGGCAGAGATGGAGTCCATCTTACTTATGTTGGTAATAACATTTTTTTGAGAAATGTACAAAATGCATTGCGTATTTATGTGGAATTACAGCCATCCATTTTTCAGTAGGTGTTTACTATTTCAAGTTTTTCAAACACAAAAAAACACCACCAAAAGGCTCTTTTCAGAGCCACCACTTCCTCCCAGAGAAAAGTGCAAAGATTTTGATAGGCTAGCACCCCAAAAATGTAGATGTTCGCGAACTGTACGCGGACTTTAAAAAAAAATGCACAGGGCCCTGCTCCATTTATTTGTCACTTCTATTTTTAGACTGTGAAAGGCGGCTCTGAAAATAGCCTTTTTTTGGGTGGATTTTTGTTGTTTTATAATTTTTTGGGTTTCTTACACACAACACACTAGGAGAGGAGGGGAAAGGAGGGTAAGGAGGTGACACTAACTACAGGGATAAGAAAGGGCGGGTGGAGAGAGGAAGATGTAGGGTGGGCCTTATTTAGGTAGTGGGCAGGTCTTCTCGTGCTCTGAGACCAGATTCTCAAAAGCACTTCGAACTCTCTCCCCCCTGCAGAGTACTGCGTCGCTGTACATACACAAAACTGTGACCCTCGAAAGGTAAGGGTCATAAGCATTGTGAATGGCCTGTGAGTCAGCTGGAGGGATGCGATCTCCCACAGAAGTGTCTCTTGTGGTGAGAGGAGCAGAAACAGAGGATGAAGTAGAGGAACTCAACCTACTACGCTCCTCGCAAGGTACAACCTTGCGAATGGCTCCACTGTGGAACGACCTTAGGTGTCGCTTCATAGTAGTCGTACCAAAGCTGTACGAACCAAGCTTCCCGTGACTCAGCACCATTTTCCACTGGTTGCAGGAAGCTTTGTTCGCACGCACCTTGGATACGTTACCATGAATGGTAAATAATCGCCACACCCAAGACTCACGGCGAGTGCTGGTAGTAGGGACTTCCACTACCACATCTTCGTCATCCTCTTCATCCTCCTCTACATCCTCACGCCTGTTCCCCTCTTCAGGCCCTTGGGGAGGTGGTGGTGGTGGAGGGGGTGGGGGCAGTGGTGAGGCAGATGTAGCACCAGGTGGCAGTAGAGGATCCATGGATGCCATCAGGTTTCAGAAGAAAATCTGGCAAGTTGGCAGCAAAATACACCGTGTTCTGTAAGGTAGCCAGAAACACAATGAGGAGGAGCTCTGAGGTGTGACCTTTTATAGGGGTGCTGGCGCGCTGTCTGCAGACAGAACGAACACCCCAAAGAGGCTCAAAAATGTCTAAAAAATATGTAGTGTCAGGTGTATTGACCCACGTTTGAGTCATTAAGCTGCAACATTTGGTGCTGTGGGCTTAGAAAATCCAAGATGGCCAAAAAGCCCACATGTGTGCCAGAATCCAGGAGAACCGCACAGTTTGTGCGCACACCAAAATGGTCGCCTACCTTCCACTCACCACTGTGAGCGTGATGGGCCAGGGGTGCCATGAGTGGAATGTGTGCCAAAGGAAAAACAGCAGTGCCTGTTAGCTTAAAAAGCCCTTTGAAATCACCTTGGTTTCTCTGAATGCAAGCTCAAAATGCCTATTTCAAACATTGCAGGATATTCAAAAATCTCACTGAACACCAGCAGACATTTGGCAGAATGAAGTTTTGTGTGCATACAAAATCTGGAAAGAAAAAGAGCCCAAAACAATGTTCATAACAAAACTGGCTGAGCTGTGGAGGTCAGCAGCTTAAGTTAAACTGAACTGAATACCACTAAAATCGAAATGTTTAAATTAAATGAGGGACCTACTTTTGAGTGTCACATAGTTTGTAACTGTTGAAATGTCATAGTTTTGAACTTAGAATCAGCATTCTAGCTGCATGTGTAAAAATTGTCAGTTTGATTTGAATGTAGAAAACTGGGAACAAAAAGTGACATTTAGCTGAAACCTGCCTTAATGAAACTGGATTCTGCCTGACAACTACCCCCGACAGGAGTTGAAACTGGATCAACAGCTGTGTTCCCAGGCCTGGCTGCATTCTGCTGCCCCCACAAAAAGGAGGTGACACCTCTCTGATTGAATTACCTGGGGACTGCAGGAAATTGAACAATGGACTCAGGCAAATGTTATATTGGGGGGGCCGTAAAGTGGCTTCCTCTTGGGAGAAGTGGGAGGAGAAGTGCCTGTAAGAGCCGGCTGAGCTTGGGGGAAGTGGATAAACCAGTTCTTCCACCATGTGATGAGGGAAGCCACACCCCTTTTTGACCAAGGCATACGTTGAAAAGATAGATAACTCATAGTGTGGACTTGTCAGAATTATATAAGTAATATCATTATTCTTGTGATTTTCTGTGCACATTTTAAGAGGTGTTAGGACCCTGTGGTGTATTCTGGGGGGTTGCTAGCGGAAAATAGGGTCTTACTCCAAATGTCTGCATGTTAAAAATCTGACACTTCATTAATTAATGTCCATACTCCTTGCGCACATGTGTGTAATTTTTGGTAAATGTCCGATATTGGTAAACCAGTTAAAAATCGCAAAATGTTGTCATTTTTTAATGCAAGCCCCCAGGAAGATCAGAGGCGGACAAGCATGGACCATAAGGAATATATAATGTGTACATGTAATTTCAACAAATTGTGTATCTGGGAAATATGTATTTGAATCAAATATAGATTTGTGGGCAAATTGACCAGGGGAGGATCCTCTGACCCATAAACAGACCTCATCATGATGACAATCCATTTCCTTCCCCCAATCATGGGAGAAGGGAGAATTGGGCCAATGACAAGTAGAGAGGGGCAGGCTCAGTTATGCCACGCACACACCCACTTCCAAAACACATAAAAAGAGACTGCTGGGACAGGTAGAGACATTCAATTCCATTTGCTGTGGAGCGTGCTGACTGACGACTTCACATCCAGAGATCCAACACTTAGACTTCCAAGCTAAACAGAGACTACAGAACTTTGAACCAAGAAGCCCCACTGCAAGCAAAAGTATTCTCAGCAGGCCTTCAGAATCCAGCAAACCTAACCAAACTATTCAACAGCCGGGCGAGCTGTTTGAATTCTTTGCCAAGAACTTGTGCCGGAACCGCAGACCAGACCCAGACTGCTGTGAGCAGAACCACAGATCCGGATCGCTGTGAGCAGAACCGGTGCCTGATTGACCCGCTGAGCAGAGAGAACCGCCGCTGGACGTGTTGACCAGATCCGTGACGAGGCCCATTCATTTCAAAATTAGGAGTGAGTATCCGCCAGAACTGTGCAGAACCCAATCTCTTAGTTAAAATAATCTAATCCAAACTATTTTAACCTAATTAGAACAGCCTCCTAGAAATCGTGTCATCTGTCATTTGTAAAGCTGCACAACTGTCACCTGTCAATTCTGCAGCTGCAAGCTGTCACCTGTCATTTTAATCTACCTTTATTAAATCGTCTGTATCTCCGGAACCATTTGTGCTAGGAACGAAAGCTGTGGTTCTAGGCTTTCCAAAGAACCTAGAACCGACTTCCTACTCCCTATACTTTTTCCGCAATCGCGATTTACGCACTTGCAAAATTTACCGCGATTTGCGATTTGGCTCAATTTCTCCACTTGTCAAAATAGCAGCTCCATTCTTTCCTTTGTTAAAATCCATTTTCAACCTGGTAATAACTCATAGAGCATTGCTAAAGTGAGCCTGAACTAATACCAACAAGCATCTCTCACTCACCCTGAATCTCTAGAGGGAATTAAAATCAGTTAGCACCTTTTCCCATCCATTGCCATCACATTTAAAAGCATTTTGGGCCTGTGTTTTAAAAAGCATACCTGTTGTCTAAGCTTGCTGGGGGGGAACTGAATTCCGTATTGTATTTGATTGTATTCCTGAAGACTGTGTGTGTTACTTCCATCTCCTTGCATTGCATATAGGGGGGGGGTGAATTGCCACCAGGGGAAAAGTGAACATATTATCTCTTGTGAAACCATATCAGTTTATTTTCTGTACTGCATTTATTCCACCTTGCATTTCCTTGAAACCATAAAGCATTTCAGCTACCTCATCCTCTATACTACTTCTGAGTAACCAAATCAGTTACCAGTAGAACATTATCCATTGTTGATCACTGTCATAAGTGTGATATCCAATATTAATTTATTATAAAAGTGTGATAGATACATATTGTTATATTTCTCAAATAAACCTTTTAAATTTGCAAAACAGACCTACTTCTTGGCTCAGTGGGGTCAGGGGGACTCTAAGAGAGGGGTGTTATATAAGGGTTGTCATCCAGAGTACATGAACTGGACCTAAAAATATATCAATAAGGGTTTCCCTCAGCATCCCAGACTAGGCATTGACTTAGTTGTAGTGTTGAAGTGAAGCTGCTTAACAGTAGAAAGTCAGGGCTATCGTCTGGGACATGTGCTATGCTGCATTTTTAGTATAAAATAGTGTGGATTGCCCAAAAAGGTACTTTTAAAATGTTCGGGGACCCAGACAGTGTCCGCAATTCAGGACACACGCTCAGCGTGGGAGCGGTCACATGATGGCGCCGCGAACATGTCCGCGAACGGAATAGGTGTTCGCAGGACATCAGCTGCACGGGAACGGTTGTGCGCATGCGCGCGGGTGTTCTACGGACAGTGTTCAGGTCCTGAAATTAATTAAAAGTGTGACACAAGCAACGCTAACAGTAACGGACAGGCGCAATGTTCTGAGAACTCACGGGTGTGGTGCGCATGTGCGTAGATGTTCTTTAGGCAGTACGGACAGGTATAGTGTTCTTAGAACACCTACATTTTGGTTAATTGGATATCCCGGACACCGAGTATGTTCTCAGAACAGTTTATACTTGTCTGCGAACAGTACGGACAGGTGTAGTATCCTTACAACACCATCCTTTTGATTAATGTGGACATCCTGGACACCTCTTGTGTTCTTAGAACAGTTTCAACTTGCCAACGAACAGTACGGACAGTTATAGTGTCCTTAGGACACCTCCATTTTGATTAATTACGGACATCACGGACACCTCTTGTGTTCTTAGAACAGTTTCATCTTGCTAGCGAACATCACGGTCAGGTATAGTGTCCTCAGAACACCTCCATTTTAATTTATTTGCAGATATCCCAGACACCGCGTGTGTTCTTAGAACAGTTTCAACTTTCCTACGAACAGTACGGACAGGTATAGTGTCCTTAGGACACTGCCATTTTAGTTTGATTGCGGCCATCCCGGACACCAAATGTGTTCTTAGAACAGTTTGGACTGGCTTCTGAATATTACGGACAGGCATAATGTTCTTAGAACATCTCCATTTTGGTTAATTGCGGATATCCCGGACATCTCGTGTGTTCTTGGAACAGTTTCAACTTGCCAGTGAACAGTACGAATAGGAATAGTGTCCTTAGGACACCTCCATTTTGATTAATTACGGACATCACAGACACCTCTTGTGTTCTAAGAACAGTTTCAACTTGCCTGCGAACAGTACGGACAGGTATGGTGTCCTTAGCACACCGCCATTTTAGCTTGATTGCGGACATCCCGGATACCGAATGTTTTCTTAGAACAGTTTGGACTTGCTTGCAAACATTACGGACAGGCATAATGTTCTTAGACCATATTCATTTTGGTTAATTGCGGACATTCCGGACACCTCATTTGTTCTTAGAACAGTTTCAACTTGCCTGTGAACAGTACGGACAGGCATAGTGTCCTTAGGACGCCCCCATTTTCGTTTGTTTACAGACAATCCGGACACCCGCGCTGTCCGCGGACACCTCAAATGCTTTTTTAAAAAAAAATAATAATAAATTAGGACACAATGGGCCTCATTACACGGTAGGCAGTAGGGATGTAACGTTACCGGTAATGGAATACCGGTATCGTTAAATCCCCATGCTAATTACGACCCGGCTCACCGCTATTAGCGGCACCGCTAAGCACTAATAGCGGCCAGTCCGCGTGCGCGCGACCCTCCATCCTGTAAATAACGCCATGCCGCTAAGAGCGCAGCATCACAAGGCGAGCGGACATGCCAATAGCGGCACGGTAAAGCCCCCAAAACCCCTTACCGCCATGGCGCTAACCACCCATTAAGAGAACTGAGCAGTGTTCCCACCTGCCACAGGTGGACACAATCAGCACAGGTGGAGGCAATGGAGACTGTGGCAGCCCAAAAGGAGCACACAACACCCCTTCCCACACCCCTTCCCACACCAAGATGGTTCCAATACTTGCAGCATTACATGGGCTGGAGGACATGATTGCAGCGCAGCAGCAACAACAACAGGCAGCACAGAGGAGACACAGGAGGAGGAGGAGGAGGGCAAGACAGCCACAGCAAGCACCACCACAGCACCTAATCATACCACAGAGGCACCCGCCAAACCATTCAATCTAACCCCAGAGCAGATACACACCCTGTACTGTCTGGACCGGGATACCATCACCAGCATCGTGGACATGATACACAACGACATTATGAGCCTCATAGACATCAGAACTGCCATCCCCCCTCTACTCAAGGTGGTGACTGTGCTCCACTTCCTGGCCACAGGCACCTACCAGCATACAGTGGGCCAGATGCATGGCATCTCACAACCAGTATTCTCACGCACGCTAAACCAGGTACTCGATGCCCTCCTGAAGCATGCACCTGAACACATATTCATGCCACGGACTGCCCAGGAGATTGCAAACACCAAAGTTGGCTTCTATTCACTGGCAGGCATCCCAAGTTGCATCGGGGCCATCGACTGTACCCATGTGGAATTGGTTGTACCACATCACAATGAAGTAGTCTACCAAAAAATGAAGCAATTCCACTCCATCAATGTCCAAATGGTATGTTATGCCAACAAGGTAATCACACATTGTTGTGCCCGTTTCTGTTTTTATCCATGAGGTGATTCTGGGCTCACATTTGAGGGGACCAGTAGATTCACATTGCATGCTTTCATGTGTACACTCACCTCCATCTGAAGTGGTTGCCACGCCATGCTCCACCGTGCCGACTCCCTCTATGCATTCTACGCCACTGAGGTTGGTGCATGTCTCCTCCCATTCTTTAAGTTTTATGGGCGACCCAAATCCACCTGCTGTGGCAATTTGGTGGTTTTCGGCAAGGATGCTTCTCACCCGGAGTCTCAGGTCATCCCACCTCTTTCAGCACTCACGCACATTGCGGGTGGTGGTGCCCACAGCACTGAATTTTAATGCAACCTCAGCCCAGATTGCCTTTTTTTTCATGAGAGTCTCCCGCCGCATGTCGCAGGTAAAGACCACGGCGGCATTGACAGCTAGGGTCTGGGTCAGCATGATTAGCTCCTCTGAGGAGAATTTTTCTTTCCGCTGCCGGTCGGTGGTTTTTCTCAATGCCTTGGGCATGTTGAGGGTGTCCCTGATGATTTCCAACTGCAAGCTACTCCAAACAGGTCCAGGGGGCAGAGGATGGCAATGGATTGTATTTTCGAAGATGGCCGCCGTGCTCTTTCCCGTTCCCGTGCGATGACGCTATTTCCGGTTCCGCAATTTAACAGACACCGCTAATAGCGGTGACCGCTATTTGCATGCAGCGTGAGGGCGGAGGTGCTATCTGCACTTTCGTCGAAGGCGGTAAGAGACTTTTTGGGGTCTTTAGCGGCATGGCGGTAGGGTCATTACCGGCATGGCGCTATGCTCGTGTCCGCGTACTCGCAATGGTACGCTATTAGCGCCCTCTTGTGAAGGCAGACACGTTAAGAGCGCCATGCCGGTAATTTGAGATTTTTAGCGCACAACGTGTAATGAGGCCTAGTATAATCATTTTACTTTATTATATATGGATGTAAAATTTATGACAGAGAAGGTGAAGCAGAAACTGAGACAAACACAGGAGAATTGGGGGTTTCAAGAGGATTCATTTGAGGTGAAGAAGGGATGGAAGTCTCATCAAAACGTTTTTGTTCATGGAGAGGGTTTGGGGATAATTGACTGGGATATGGTGAGGGGGGACAGGTACATGTGGGACCACAAAGTTTTTCAAATTGTTCAAATTTGCCATGAGTATGTCAATTTTTTCTTCCATGCGCTAGAGAGTCTTATCCAAAATGTCTTTTTGTGTACTATTTTCAATGTTTGTATGGTCTGTAAAAAAAATGTATATTTTAAATGTATATAAAATAATAATTATTAATTGGTTTATATAGAAAAGTGTCTACCATTAGGTTCACTGTCTTCAGACATTTCCTCACGTGGGAAATTCTCCTCTAGCCACTCTAGAGTACTAGACATACCTGTGAGAAAAAAAAAATGATATCACTTTTTTTGTATCTAATACAGAAACTTTAGAAATATATGAGTAAAATGAAGTACACTTACTAGCTTCTGGTAAGGTGTATTCTTACTGGTTTGTAGATCTGCTGTTGCTCCTAGTTGTGGAGTTTCTGTGAGGTATCTATGTTGGAAGCCTATCTTTCTTCTTTTGGTATATTCCATTTTAGAACCTATTGTATTTAAATGAATGGATGATGTGTTACATATATGGCTTACACGTCTTATGTATTACTACATATAATGGGTATGTGTGCTGGTTTGTGACAAAACACAAATAAATAACAACACATACAAATATGAGTATATACATGGAAAGTGAAATAAGCAAAAAACAATAGTAGTAGCAGAAAGTGTTCATAACCTAACTAATTATCTTTTGCAGAGAAATGATTACTCTATTTCAAAGGTGCAACGTACCCTTTGTATATGTATCACATGATGTGGCTGCACCCTAAAGAACCCTAAAGAAAGTAGTGTGAGTACAATGTACACAAATATGAATACATACAGGGAAAGTACAGTAGTAAAAAAAAAAGAACTATCAGAAAGTGCTGATAACCCTACTGATTATCTTCATGCACAGAAACCATTGCTGTCTTTCAAACCTGTGTCTTCCCTTATGTATATGTTTCATATGATATGACTGGACCCTAAGAGAATTACTGTAAGAACATACTTGAAGACATAACTCTACAAATATAGTACCTTTTCAATTGTTATTTCCTACCTGCCACTGAAGAAAACCATGAGCCCTAGATATGTCAGTAA
Source organism: Ambystoma mexicanum (assembly GCF_040938575.1). NCBI lineage: Eukaryota > Metazoa > Chordata > Amphibia > Caudata > Ambystomatidae > Ambystoma > Ambystoma mexicanum. The sequence continues at coordinate 1,101,823,001 of NC_090924.1, read as the reverse complement.
AGGAATAAAGGGGGAGTAAGACATGTGATGTCATCAGTGATGTCATCTTTGATGTCCTGGGTGTTAGTCTTAGCAGTGCACAGTGGTGGCGTGAGTTATGGTTGTTTAACTTACCATAACTGGCGAATTTCAGGGGTTTTTCGGTTTTACTTGGAACCCTAACATCCCTTTGGCAAAGTTTTTTTATTGAATTTCATAGGTTTTTAATAGCGCAACTTAACCATAACGTCCCTTCAACAAAGTTTTTGTTACTGAATTTTATAGTTTTTTAGTAGCACAACTTAACTATAACGTCCCTTTAACAACGTTTTTTTACTGAATATATATACGTGTGTGTGTGTGTGCGTGCGTGCGTGCGTGCGTGCGTGTGTGCATGTGTGCATGCATGTGTGCGTGCGTGCGTGTGTGTGTGTGTGTGTGTGTGCCTGCGTGCGTGCGTGCGTATTTCTGACTGGCTGCATGCCTTATGGGAAAGTCAAAGGGCACTTTCACTGCGAATGAATCAGCACTTGGCTTTCCCTGACCTGCTCAATTCCATCGTGGGTCCCAGGAAAGAAGGGGTAGGAGCCGAATGTGACATGTGGCACATGCCACAGCGTGCCACAGCATGCCACCAATCTCTGGACTGGCTGATGTCAAATGTACAGTTTAAGGGATTTCAAACACATTCAACAAGTGAAAAATACCCTCTCAATCATTGTGGGATTGTTTTATATTAAAACACTTCCAGCAAATGCATAGCACTTATCATGCCCCAGCATGTCACCAATCTCGGGACTAGCTGATGGAAAATGTACTGTTTAAATGACTTCAAAGACATTAAGCAAGTGAATATAAAGCCTCACAACCATTTTGAGATGTTATAAATCAATTTAATTTTTTTTAAAAAAATCATTAAATTCCGACAGCTCCCTTGAACTCAAGACCTCATAGAGGGTAGCCTGAAGCGCTACCATTGCACCAATGCTTTTGATGGGAAATTTCTGGTGCTAGTTCTTATGACCTAATCAGAAAGCAAGGCTTGCAAGTCCCTTTTTAGATTCAATTCTAACGTGTCATGCCATCTGATATTTCTTTATATCTGCTTCAAATCCGTTTTTTCATTGCTTCAAAATTACTTCAGGCATCTCACCTCTTAGGCTCTTGTCGTATATTTCATAACTTACAGCAATTGAATGGTTTAAAGCACTTGTGACTCCAGAATGCCACAGCATGTCACTGCTCTTGGGACTAGCTGATGGCGAATTTACTGTTTAAATGACTTCAAAGACATTAAACAAGTGAATATAAAGCCTCACAACCATTGTGAGATGTCCCTTGAACTCAAGACCTCATAGACTGTAGCCTGAAGCTCTACCATTGCACCAATGCTTTTGATGGGAAATTTCTGGTGCTAGTTCTTATGACCTAATCAGAAAGGAGGGCTTTCAAGTCCCTTTTTAGTGTCAATTCTAACGTGGCATGCCACCTAGATATTTCTTTATATCTGCGTCAAATACGTTTTTTCATTGCTTCAAAATTACTTCAGGAATCTCACCTCTTAGGCTCTTGTCTTATATTTCATAACTTACAGCAATTGAATGATTTAAAGCACTTGGAACTCCAGCATGCCACAGCATGTCACCGATCTCGGGACTAGCTGATGGCAAATGTACTGTTTAAATGACTTCAAACAGTAGTTTGAAAAAATTCACAACCAATCAAATTTTTAAAAAATTCATTAATTTCCGACTCGTGGACTGTAGTCAGACGTTCTACCATTGCACCAATGCCTTAGATGGTAATTGGCTGGTGCTAGTTCTCATGACCTAATCAAAAAGCAGGGCCTGTAAGTCCCTTTTCAGCGTCAATTCTAAAGTGGCATGACACCTAGATATTTCTTTATATCTGCTTCAAATCCGTTTTTTCATTGCTTCAAAATTACTTCAGACATCTCACCTCTTAGGCTCTTGTCATATATTTCATAACTTACAGCAATTGAATGGTTTAAAGCACTTGGAACTCCAGCATGCAACAGCATGCCACCAATCTCGGGACTAGCTGATGTAAAATGTGCAGTTTAAATGACTTCAAAGACATTAAACAAGGGATGAAATAGCCTCACAACCATTGTGAGATGTTATAAATCAAATTTAATAATAAAATTCTGTGTATCACCTTGCGGCTGCTAGCTGTCTGTCTCCTGTGCATTACACAATATGGCCTGGGTAGAAGTAGAATCCTCTGACAGCAAGTAAAGCAGAGAAGGGCCTTCAAACATTCTGCAGGACCCCTCTCTGGGACAGCTGATGGAGAAAGCAGCATGGGCAGGTCTAGGGCCGTTATCCCATAAGCTGGACTTTCTCCTGGGCTGGGTCGCCTTTTCGCAAGGGCTGACAACTGTGAGGCCTAGAGCCTGCAAGAGACAATGGCAGGAGGAACATAAGGCCAGTGGCAAACCACTGTCTAAATCATGCAAAGGACACACAAAATAGTGGCATGCTAAGGGAAAGGCGTGATGGAAGGGACAAGGTGACATACCCATAGCTCTCAAATCACACGCTTTTGGCGGATGTCACCCGCCTTGTAAAGGGCTGACTCACCCGCCAAGCCTCCTGCACGCCCATTCATTCCAATGGGCGTCAAACCCGCCAAAAACAAAATCGGGTAATTTCACCCACCTTTGCAAAACAAATGGTTTAGAGCTATGCATACCCCTTAGCCCACAGGAAGACCGAGAGGGCACTATATGGGATTCCAGCAGCACTGAGAGTTCTCACCTTTCTGTGAGCTTAGCAACTCCTCAGGAAGGGGAACCATGCAAAAGGCACAATAAGAGCATTTAGAAATGCAGAGATAGTTCCCTGGTCGACCCCTTTCATCCAGACCTGCCACTCCACCCGAAATCCCTGGCGGGGAAGCCCCCACTTAAGGCCTAAAGGTACTTGAGCAAGCGACTGCGCACGCATCTAAATAAGGAGGTGAGAGTCTAATTGAAGACACAATATCCCAGACCTTCTCTGCCGGATAAAGTAGCGGACACTCTAGAGGTGGACTCATTCATGGTGAAGCACACCAAGGACCTGAAAAGGGCATTGACCACTCATGGATAGCATGCCAGGACACGCTCCCCGATTCCATAGGTCTGTTGGCCAAGATCATTAAAATGGTGGAAGAGATCAAAGAGGCCCTGCCTATGGATGTGCATATTGTGGCTAATTGGGCACAAAGAGCAGTTTGTTTAATAAGTAATACCAACTGTACGATAGTATCGGAGTGCAGACGATCGATTTTAGTAAAGATCGACCTGAAACTCAGAAAGATGGCATCCTCTGAGGCCGCTGCAGCAGCTAAAGGGCTTTTGTTTGGAGAAGCTTTTGTCAAAGACATGTCCAGATTTGTTAGCACCTTTGCTGCTCTGGACAAAGGTCAGACCTCGCTGTTCCTGTGCCTCAGTCGTGGGGACAAGAAGGAGGATGTCGGGAGGTTCCTGAACTGCCCAGGGAAGAGGCCACAAGCTTGGATAAACGTCGGTTTAAGGTGTGAGTGCCTTAAAGACCACAAACTGGTATCCTTCCCACAAATGGCTATATGGTTTTCCACTGCACAAAATTCGACCAGGAGGGGACGGTTTCCAGGCAGCTTGTGAGTTGGTTGGTCCCACCAAACTCAAGGGAAGAAGTTAACCTTGAAGGGCTTCTCTGTCGATGGAGTTTCAGGCAAATCGGACCTGCAGCAGGGCTTTACCGGTCATCCAGGAGTTGCAGCAGCCCTCTTCCTTCAGCTCGTCTTTGGTTCTTTTGTTCCAGTGGTCCACTCTGCTTTCCAAGTCCCAGAGACCTGCTTTTAAACAGTTTTCCCCCATTCATTCCAGCCTGGCTGTCACTCACAAAGCAGGGTGGCTGTCCTTGCCGGACAGCCAGCCAGCCAATCACACCAGAGTGCATTCAGGTCTCCTAGGAGACTAAGCACAGGGAGTTTCGTGCACCTCCTCACATCCTGTCCACCCCAGGCACTCAGGCGCCAGAGGAGGGCTTCAGCACTGAAACCCGCCAAAGGCCAATGAACAAAGGGACCAAACCTGGTTTGGCGCGCAAAGTTAAACACAAGAAGGAGCTTTCCTAAAAGAAACGGCGAAAAAAGTCAACCAGAGTCTATTTTTACAGCTAGATCTTGGCCGCCATCTTGAAAAACATGGCTGACCCGATTTTTTGCTACCGTTGTTCGTGGTTGGGTAAAATCATGGTAGTTTGATCTAAACCACTGCCACCAGCCATTTAAAGTAGGAAAGGGTAACATTTGACTGTTACATGAGTGTTTTGACTCAGGGGATGCTAGACAACCCCTCCAGCACTCTATAGGAAGATAGTGTGTGCTGGGTCAGTAAATATAAAGAGACTAGAAAAGTCAATTTAACTTTACATGCTCTGGGAGACAGTAGTCAGTCCCAGAGAAAGTGTTTAAACCTTGGGGAGTCTGAAAGACACCCCTGTGCCACTGCACTGAAGGTGCTGTGTGACACAAAGAAAAAGATGATGCCTATGGAGTTGTTTTAAAACACCATAACCAAAGAACACAAAAGTAAAACACACACCAAAATACATGGAAGAGTGGGAATAAAGGCTCACACTCTTCCCAGGTAGAAAAATCAAATCCTAGAAATCCAGCAAAGTTGCTGGGGGTCTCAAAAGGTAAGGGAAATTAGCACATTTTGAGAATTCTCCCTACCACAGAGGAGGAACAAAGCCTCATGGACAAGGAACTAGGAGAGTTTCTAAAGAAAAGGGCGATAAGGCCAGCGTGGCAGGTGGCGCAACGCTTCCTAAGCAATGTCATACTGGTGAAACAGAAGCAAAAAGTCAGGCCGGTGATAATCTCAGACAATTTAACGACTTTCTTGTGTACCGACACTGCAGGATGGAGGAAATCCATCTCTTCAGGGACATTTTGCAGAAAGGTCACTGGCTAATCTGCATAGATTTGAGGGATGCTTATCTAGCAGTACCCATTCCTGAGATGCACCAGCAATTTTTAGAATTCCTCTGGTGATGGCAAAGGTGGGAGTTTATGTGCCTCCCTTTTCAGACTAACTTCAGCACTGTGGTGCTTCACAAAGCTACTCAGGAGTGAGACTGATTTTATACATCGAGGATATTTGTCTCATGGTGCAGGATCTGATGCGGCTGCTAGAGCAAATGGTCCCAATGACGGGTCTCCTAGAGAAGCTGGGATTTCTCATCAATTGGCAGAAATCTGAGCCCATGCCACAGCAGAGAATGGAGTTCCTGCGGTTTATCACAGACTCAAAGCTGGGGTACTGTCTCTGCCCCTGTAGAAAATGAACGACCGTTTGAAACATCACAGTATTGACTTTCCATTAAAGACTAAACTTTACTTTACCGTCTTATCTTTGCTCAATCACCTCTTCTGTTTAAAAGTATTTTAACTAACTGATCAATTTTCCATCAATCATATGTCATAACAAGTTGCATTCGTCAGTAATTTTACAGTCACTTATCTAAGAAGGAATCTGCTGAACCTCCAAGGGAACCTGATAGCAGGTGCGGACACTAACAGACAGACAACACAGGACGGATCCCTGCCGGATTTGGAGGCGGTTCATTACAGGTTTTGTTCTTCGCTATACCCTGTTCGAGATGGAGTCATTCATTAGGAAGCTACAGCAAGACAGTGAAAGAACAAGGAATTGGGTATGAGGAATTATGAGGTGATAAGACCATAACGTTGTGATTCATGGACTAGGCCAAGTGTCATGCCTGAGGGCAATAGAGTTTCAAACTGCAAAGACTACATTGACACCGAAAATGTTTTTTTCTTTGATTTTTGTTTAATGTTTTTTTCTTTTTTGAGATTGCTGCTTGAGTTTTAATAAAAAATAGTATGCATAATACGAGCCTCTGTGTCTTTAATAGAATCATGACTTTCCTGAAAGAAAGTATGGACAATCTGGACTCTACCACAGTACTAACTGCCTCAATGGAGTTTACCATCAGACAGCATTTCTGGCTAGTCCCTTTTTTCTGGAAATGTATTCTATATCGTGTCATGGAGTGCCCCCTACATTTCTCTGTCAACAGTGCTGCCGAGTCTCCCTAAAATCGTGTAAGTCTCTAGCAAAAGGAGACAGACACCTGCACTCTCGTATTTGAGCAGGATTTTCTTTCTACATCTGCAAAGATCTTCAGCTGTGCGTCAGACAGTCCCTTTGTTTGTGGCAACACTGGGTTAAAGTAAGTAACACACTGCTGAACACAGCACTCAACAGCACATGCTAGTCTCACTGGGGCTAAGCTGTGTCCTGTACACCTCGACTGCTGAATTTCCAGCTGATCTCAGTGGCAACGTTGGCTAAAGAGGGATAAATGGGATAGATAAGATGATCATGTGTGTAATTTCAGCACAGTTGGTGTGCGAGAAGCTACACAGTCCATATGATGGTCTGAAATGCATATTCTGGCACACAAACATGACTGTAGTGTCTGACAGGACATATTCTTGCTTTGCTTCTAAATTTGATTAGAAACCACATCCTGCAGTCTCATATGAAGCACAGTTTAGGGTTTATCAGCCAGACCTTTCATTTTTTAATGTTACATCAGGAAAGGAGAGGGCCTTGCAATTCTCTTATTGATTTCATGTGCAAGTTCATCGCTACTAGGTTGGTGCTGCGGACCCCGGTCGACGTCAAGGGATAGGCTTCACGGAGGGACTACTTCACCTTAATGTCTACTTTCCTTAAGCCTCAGCCCGAGGAAAAGCAGACACTTCCCAACAGACTGGTCCCTCTGAATGTCACTGTGGCTCATATGTCTCACACTCTGCCCGACCTCTATTGTCCTTCAAAGGCATGCATGAAATGGACAACTGCCCTCAGGGCCACAGCTTTATGGAAGAAATGGCAGCAATTACATGGCTTTTCCCCTAGTCCATGTTGGCAAGAGAGTAAAAATATTCTTATACTGCAGGCCCATGTGAAATATAGTTGTGTCTTAAAATCTATGTATCATATGTTTGTCCTTCTGTAGGCTGTTGATTTCTTGGAGTCATAGATGTGTGTGATGTGTTGCATTTTGATAAGTCATTCATTTTGTGAGGCCCATTGCTTCCGAGTCACATTTTACATGTTACTGTGTGGGATCACAGCAGTGGGTCAAAGAATAGAAGAAAAGCATGACAGGGTTTAGTTAAAAACAATATTTCCAGAGACACATGGGCTAGATGGAGCCTGGGGTCCCCTGATATATTAGACAGGCCAGGAATTTCAGGAGCTACATAAGGAAAAAAGGAAGGCCATTTACCCTGGAATAGGGGGTGCAGAGATTGGGGGCTCCCAAAGCATTGATACAAACAGAAATGCAACATTTACAAATAGAGTGTGAGGTGTTCCGTGGTCTGTTATGGAGTTGTCATGTCCACCTTTACATTTTTAATCAACCTATCATGATCGTGATGGACCCAAAACCCCTACTGCCAATTTTCCAAGGGTCATTTCTTCGCACACCACTCCCATTAGAGCACTTGATTGCAACTGTCAGATTACATGGTCACTCTCCATTTCGATGCAGTGGCTTGCAACCACAGGGACTACCTGCTGGGTTATCCAGGTCTTCGGGCGTCGACATCGGAGGCAGTGGAAGTTGAGGCGAAAGCTCTGGTTAGCATGGTCAGATCGATGACTCATCCTGCTGCTATTTAAATTCGTTTTCAACTGTGTGCACATTTTGATTGTCCTGCTGCTTTTTAAATTTGTTTTCAGCTGTGTGCCCATCTTGATTGTCCTGCTCCTGTTTACATTTGTTTTTAGCTGTGTGCATAACCTGCTTTTTATGAGAATGTGTTAACAAGTCCACCCCTCTGTACTCTGTCTAGTCTCCTACCGGTTCCCTCACCCTTCCTCAGTCCCATTGTCCCCCTGTGCTGTTATTCCCCTCAGCCCTACACCCGCACCCCCCTTCCTCTGCATGTTCACTGTTTTTCTGTGCATATTACCTCCCCCAGCTCCCATTCTTTTTCTCCCAGTCTTGTTCCCCGTCTCCCCCCCTCTACCTTCTGCTCTTGCTGAGCCTCTGTGGCCTCAGCCTGGTTAAGTGTACCTCACTCTCTGCAGTTTGCTATGGCGCTATCTATCTCTCCCATCTTCTCAAACTGCTTCTTTATCTCTTATCCTTCACCCCTTACTAAGTCTGTCAGGAAGAACCTCAAGAAGGACATACTGAGCTCAGGCCTTCCAATTGCAGGCACCTACGTCATTGCCTCTGCCAGAGAGACTCTCACAGACATACTCTATGTCGTTCCCTCACCCGTCCTATGGACTCTCCATATGATTGCTCTTCTCTCTCCTTTCTCTTCTTCGCCCATCAATGGTGGCACCCGCTGAGAGGTCTTTCTTGCCCTCTACACCTCCAGGGTCATCATCAATGTCTACTGCAATGATACTATCATGGTCCAGGGTCCTCAACCCAACCTTCTACTCTTTGAAAGGCTCCTCCCCCGCCTTATGTACCTCCCTCTGCCTTCTGCACCAGCTCCTTCAACTGCCCTGGCTCCCATGCCAGCTATGCCCACCTTGGCTCCCTTGCCACCTCCTAACTACCCTTCTACCCTCGCCATGGCTTTCTTGACACCACCCCACACATTGACAATCCATCTGCCTTCTCCTCTTGGGTGAACCAGTCACCCACTAACACTGTATCTGGGGCTCCCTCCTCACCCATTATGGTCCCGGCTCCCTTACCGGCATTGGCTCCTCTGCCCCCTTCTACCTCTGTCCCTTAGGCACTATTGTCACTTAGGGGGGCCCACTGTCCCCTGCTCCCCTGTAAGTCTTTCACTGATTGCTATCTGCTCCACATTGCCATGGTAAGCACTCACTCAGCTGTCAAACACTCCTCTCACATCTGCAACCTCCTTGAACTCCTGGATTGTGATGTTCTTGCCATCACTGAAACCTGGTTCAACGATTGCTCTGTCACAAGTTTTGACACACTTCTCCTGGAAGGCTACACAATACTCTCTCTTCCTAGACCAAACAGACCAGGTGGGGGAGTAGCATTGATCTTCCCCGAGTGTATCCATGTGTCTGTCATTCCCACTCAGGCCTACTCATCCTTTGAGTGCCTGATCTGCAGGCTGTCCCTCTCTCTAAGCTCTTCACTGCTGCTGTCCACCTTCTATCGGCCACCTGGTCAGCCCTCCCTCTTCCTTTCGTAATGGACTGACCTGGCCTCCTCTCTCCTTTCCTCCTCTTCTCATCCCCTCCTACTGGGTGATCCCAACATCCATCTCGACTCACCTGATTCCTTAAGACCTTTATGCAACCTTTGCGACTGTCCCTTTCTTTCCATCTTACCGTGTGGCCCAATGCACAGCGCTGGCCACACCTTGGATGCTGTCACGGCTCGCTCCCTTCGCTCCCGTTCCCGTCACTTGGGGGCATGTTTTGGGGTTTATTCCCTACTGGACATTTCCTCCGAACCTTATGCTAGAGTGCTGTGATGAATTGGGAGCGCTAAAACCTTATTTTCCAAGTTACTTCCCTTCCGGATCCATTCCAGGTTTTTGGCAGCCAGCATGCTACTTTAATCTAATGACTATGCTTCCCAGAATGCCTGGCTCACTGCTTCACCTCCTCCCTTGCAGGACAAGGTTGGGCAGAGGATAGGCAACACCTGTGGCTGCAGGTGCAGCAGGCGGCACACCTGAGGGGTGTGCTCGTTAAGCAGCTTTAAAAGCCTCAGTTTGATTCAGTCCAGCGCTGGTCATTGTTGCAGTGTTCCTGTTGTGACTGGTCCCTTGTTCCTTGTTCCTAACTTTTGTGCCTAGTTCCTAGTTCCTGTTTCTTGTTCCTCTGCCCTGGATTTCGGATTTATGTGCTTAATTGATTTCTGCTTTCTGGATTTCCCTTTCTGTCTTCCTCTGTCTGCAGGCAGCCTTTCTCTGTGCTTTACCCTTTGATGCTGCCCAATTTGCCTGTGTTCTCTGTTTCTTTGATGCTGTCCTTTGCTACTGAAAAACGTGATGCATTAGTCTTTCCCTTTATAGATTTAGCTTCCTGCCTTTTCTCCTTGGATGGGTGGGAAAGGTTTCCTTTTGTGATATCATTTTCCCTGCTCCTGATCCTTACTTTCTATTGGGATCCATTCCATGTTTGCCATTGCACTTCTGCATTTATTTCCCATTGATTATTAGGTGTGGGGTGCTGCTGTAACTAGTCCCTGTGTGAATGCCTTTTGTTTTCCTCACTATTCTATAATCACAACTCCTACTTGCCCCTTGACTTGGTTCTTATGTATTTAGTTATCTTTCACCCATTGCTGTTATAGCCTTCTGGGTCCCTGTTTGATCAACTGGGGTAGTGGGTTTACTGACATTCAAGTGGTCTTTCCGGTCCTCGTGAGTACTGTTTCTAAGTTCCTTATTCAGTATCATCCAGAGTGTCAGCTCACAGATCCTGTCCTTGCTTGCCCTCTACGTGGGCTTAGCGCTGTCAGTATCTGTAATAGCATAGTGGGTAAGGAGTTTGCTGACTTTCCTTTCAGTCATAAGGAGGTTCTAAGTGCTTACCCCACATCCCTTTTCATATATTGGTATTATTGTTTCACTCTATTTGCACTCCTGGGTTTTAGTATACACGAGTCTTGGGTATTGTATGCACGTTGTTAGATTCAAAGTTGTTCACTGTGCGATTCCGTGCACATTTCCCTTGCCATATTCATTGCATTCTTCCTTTCTTAATGCTCTCTTCTCAACTGACATTCTGCTATCTATCCCTCTCACTACTTCTCTCTCCTGGACTGATCATTTTCGCCTCTCTTCTCACTTGAAGCTCTATTCTCCCCTTGCATAGGTAAGCCCGGCACAGCCTCCCATCTGAAAGGTCATCCGACCCATGAAAAGAGTCTCAGTAGCTGCCTTTGCCTCTACCTATTATGCTCCTTCCACTCCTGCGACTGACTCCCACCCTGCCAGAGCCCTCTCAAACTTTAACCTCTCTGTTTCCAATACTCTTTATATTCTTGCCTCCGTCATGAGGGTACGACTGAAGCCTACCAAAAAGTGCAACTCTTGGTATGACTCCAAATCAGCTTCCGTTAAACACAAGAGCAGGGCAGCCAAGTGGAAATGGGATTCCTCTGGCGCACCCTCTGACAAACTGGCCTGCCGCCTCCTCCAAAGGCAGTATAGACTCTGCATCTGCTCCCAGAAAAAAGTCTGTATACAAGCCTGCATCTCTGCGGTATCCAATAACACGGACACACTTTTCAAAGTCTGCAAGGAATTAGCCAACCCTACCTCAGCCTCCTCCACCATTGCACCAACCCATGCAATTTGCTCGTTCCTGGCTGCACACTCACCTCAAAAACAGTGGATATCCTATCCTCCCTCTCTTCCTCACCACCTCATGTAGCAACATCTCTTGTACCCTCCTTGGCCACCTGCACCCCTCCCCTTCTTCTACCTTCTGTCTTCCCTGTCACACCTGAGGAGGTTAATAGACAAGTCTGGTCTAAGAAAGCCTCCTCCAAACAGGTGGACCCCGGTCCCTCCAAAATCATCAAGGACAACATTGACTCTCACGCTCCAGCCTTCGCTGACCTCTGCAACCTCTCCTTCGCCACTGGAGTTTTCCCCACCACTGCTCTTAAGCACTCCCTTGTGCACCCTCTCCTGGAAAACTATCGCCCGTTCTCTATCAATCCTTTCCTGGGCAAACTCCTGGAGAAGTTTGATATTTCCCAGCTTACCATCCGCACTGAATCTGTTGGCTCCTTCCATGACCACCAGTCTGGTTTTAGACCATCCAGAGGCATGGAAACTGCTCTTCTGAACACCTGTGAAGATATGCTCTCAAATCTTGGTTCTAACTCTCCCTCTGTCCTCATTCTACTTGACCTCTCCTCTGCCTTCGATACGGTGAACCACAACACACTCACCACACGTCTCTGAGATACCCTGGTCATCATTGATCAGGCCCTGGCATGGCTAACCTCCTTTCACTCCGACAGCCCATCCCAGGTGGAACTGGGGTCTTTCCTCCCTCCTATCACTCCCTCTACTTGCGTTTTTCCCCAGAGATCTAACCTACCCCCCTGGATTTTCAATGGCCACATGGCCCTCCTGCCCCGTATGATAGCCACCTTCACCTCCACCGTTCAGTGTTACACGGATGACACACAGCTCTCCTTCAGGCTACCCTCTGCCTCTTCCTCTTCTTCACTAATACCTGACTGTCTGGCCGCAATTCAGTCGTGGTGTGCTCCAAACGACCTCTGAACAGCATCCACAGTAGAATCACTCACCTGCGACAGAAATTAGGGCTTTATGTCCGTTTCAGCACCAGAGGCTTAGGCTTCCTCAGAGGTGTACTCAGAGACACCCCTGGCCAGGATGGTCTTTAGCACCAATGGATTCTCATGGGCTACCACACCACGTCCTCCTCCACTGCATCCAGTGCCTCATCACTTGCACAAATAAAAAACACATGAATACAAATGTTAATAGCATAGGCCACACACATAGGTATTACAATGATGTCAGCCAACACATGAACCTGCCATGTCACACATGACACAAAGTCAGGCACGCACGCAGTGTCAATGAAAGGGAAGGGGAGCCTGAAAGCAGACATGGATGCGTGTCAAAGGGCAAAATAACACATATACTGCATAGCACCTGCATCACACACAAGCATGTGACTGGCATAGTCCTTCCACAAACATGACTGATGCCAATACACAGATGGTACATAGCATAGCCATGCCAGAATTGTCAACCAGCCTCAGCAACCTCAGATGGAAGTTGAATACTACTGACCATGAGCCATGTACAATGCATGTCAGATGACATTTCATGGAATTAACTATTAGAAAACACACACATGTGCCACAGGGTGCAACAACACTAGGGTGCTGTAATACAGTGAGGGCAGGCATACGGATTCAATAATGCTAGGTCACATTGACATCACGCAAGTGAATAGGCATGTTGAAGGGGATAACAGGGTTTAGAAGTGTGTGTGTGCAGTGCAGTACATGGGTATGGCCTCAACTATGAATAAAAGCACAGATCCAGTAATGTCAATGTCATGGCCTGATGGCAGTGTAAGGGTAAGTGCTGTCATCATGTGTAAAGTGTTGGTAGTGGGTAGTAGGGATACAGTAAACCCCACCCCTAAGGGCGGGGGGTGGCTGGGAGGCAGTGCATGGGTTAAAATGGTTAGAGGACCATGTCGTAGCAGACAGTGTGGGCAGGGGCAAATGCATTCTCTCAGTCATCTGGGACTACAGCAGGGGAGAGGAGGACAGAAAGCACAACACATGAGGAAGCATCAGAAGAAGCTACATCTCCAGTTACATAGAGGCAGGGAGGCTGTACCAGAGGGAGGCCCCAGCTCAACACAGACGTGAACCACAAACTAATTTCAATGAGGAGCTAGTGACCCTGAGGGAGTAAGAAAGGGATGATCAAAGACCATGATGATGAAGTAAATACTGGAGGTGGAGTTGAAGGAATTGCTGGCCCAGGACCCATAGGGACTTGCTAAGAATGCACAGGGTTCAGGAATGAACATTCTTAGCCACTGTGAGCCTGTGCCATCATCACAGTCCTAGAGAGATACCTTTCACCAAGCCTAAAAGGACTTTTCACACAGTCCAGGACTGGCAGAGTTGCAGAGGGAAGAGTGTAGAATCACAGAAATCCTGGTAAAGCCTGTTGCAGTAGTCCACCATAAGAATTACCAGTCCTCTGGAGACAGTGTGTTGCTGGGGGATGGAGATGAAAGGAAGAATGCCTCTGAGGAGGAGTAACTTGCAGGGTGACCTCACAGAGACGTCAGTCGTGACGATAGAAGGCAACTGTTGAGTAGAAGATCATCACAAGATATCCGCGGCCACAGGTTGGAGCAAGAATAGGGCCAAGAGAGGTTGGACAGAGAGTGTCATGGAAGGAGGGAGCAGGTCTGGTGATGAGGATTGCCTCTGTGTGCAGCACATGGTTTGTATGCAGTCTGCATGACAACAAGCACGTATCAGTCCAACATCACATGGGTCACACATGGCAGTCATGACAATGTAGCCTGAACTGGCAGACAATCATAACACTTCACCCAAACAACATACACATGGCCTGTGCACACATGCATCACCACTCACCGGACATTCCCTCATACATTGGCAGGTCTCCCACGCCTTGGATCTGCTCCACTGCAATGAAATTACTAGTGATCTCCTCATGTCCAGTGAGTTAATCGTCCTCTGGTGGTGACCCACTGCCAGTCACCAGAGTAGAGGAGAACTTTGCAGCTAGCTTGTCTTTTGCTCGGTGTCAGAGGTCATTCCAACGCTTCACAGCATCACCAGCTGTGTGCCCCTCATAGCCCAGGGTGCTAATATGGTCCGCGAGGCACTGCCAGTGGGTCATACGCTGAACAGGTGTATCTGTGCTTCCTGCCTGCACCAGCATGTCACAGCCATGTTCCAACATGTAGTCCACGAGCATGTCCAGTTCCTCATCACAGAAACTCCTCTTTCTCGACGTGTGGGACTCCTGTGCTGTATCTGGGGTCTTAGCCTGTACTGCTGGAGCATGCTTCTGCTTCTTGTGAGGTGGTGCACACCCTGAGTGGCTTGTACCGTTCTGGTCAGTAGGGGCTGGAGTACAGGTGGACTGGCCTATGGAATCAGCCACCAATGTAACTCCAGAAGGTCAGCTTCTGCGCCACACGTGTCTTGGCCATAGTGACAAGGGACTTGGCCCCTAAGTCACACTGGGCTGGGACCAATCCAGTCCTGCCTGGGTGACCCTGAGCCAGGGTGCCGGTTGCTACAGCTGCCCCTGCAGCTTCCAGACCCTGGCCGGTGTGAACAGCAGATGACACAGCTGCTCCAGATCCCCGGGTGCCGGTGCCTGGAACTTGCACCGAACGTGTCTTGGCCTTCGGGGCATGGAAATCAGCCATTGAGTCACCCTGTCCTGTGCCGGGACCACTACAGTCTGGGCTGGCTGACCGTGAGCCTGGGTAGTGGTAGCCGCAACTGCCCCTGCAGCTTCCACACCCTGGCTGCTCTGGACAGCAGATGGCACTGCTTGTCCGGGACCACGGGTGCTGGGTATGTCAGCAGCTGCTGCATCTCCCTGCCCCAGTTGGGTGGAGGGCATAGTTGTCCCTTCATGGTCCTGGACACCTTGCCCACGTGGACCACCTTGGCCACCCTGGCCACGTCACCCACCTTGGCCACCTTGGCCACCTCTGGCAAGTCACCCACCTTTGCCTCCCTTCCCACTTGCCCTCCCAGTCATGGTCTAGTGCAATGGGAGGTGCAGCCAACAATTGTCCTGGGCAATTGGAGTGAGGGGGCGGGGTACGTGATGGAAAACATACCAGTGTGCTCCAGAAACGCTCTATGTGACTCCTGGTGAAAAAATAACAGGTTGCGCAACACCCAGGCACCCCAAAAACAAAAATCAACGTGTAAGCGACCGCTAGGTAGCCCACGTGTGAGTAAAAAACATCCTGCAATACGCTGTGTCACCCAGAAACGCAAAAAATGCATACACGAGGAACACGTAGGCTACTATGAACTCGAAAATGGGGTACGCGACACAAAGGGGCAACCACAGTGGGAAAAATGCATGCATGACTCACCGTCTGTCTCGTAGAATGAAAAAAATCACACGCGCGTAGGCAACTCCCCTCCCAAAACAAGAAGTACGCACTGCCATAGTAGTGAACTAATCGTGTGTGAACCCAAAACTTTTTTTTAAGTTCACACGTCCGTCCCCACGAAAAGCACATACGGTGCACTGTTGTCCGATGCAGACCTTTAACCCGATATTGAACAGCAACGCCCAACATCCAGCAGTGTCTCGTAACTTACGCGCTTAGGGCCTTTCATCTGATTACATGCTAACACGCTGTTTCTGCATGTGCAGAGTCACTCTGTTTCCAGCCGGCCACGCAAAAGAACACAGAAAACCCACGCTCCTGCCTACAAGGCCATTTACCTGCCTCCAACTTCCCGAGCTGCCTCCTACGAGCCATCTGCTGCTACCAGCCCACTCTGTGTTCCTGCTGCCCACATGCCCTGCAGTTTGGTGCCTGCTTATCAGCCATTGCCAGTGATCCTGGTGTTGTGACCACCGCTGCTGATCCTGAAGACTCCTGACTGCCATACCACCGCTCCACAGCCCAGCCCCAGGACCACCTTGCCCACCCACACCTGCCTCGGGTGTTGCCATGTCTGACACCACACTATCTGAGGCAATTGGCAACCCCCCGGCAGAGAGGCAGAGGGCTGTCAGCTTCTCACCCAGGGAAGTTGGCATCCGGGTGGAGCAAGTCCTGGGGCATCATGATGCCTTCTTCCACGGCCCATCGCAAGTCGGCAATGAAGGACGGAAGAAGATCTGCGGGGACATCGTGGGTGCCATCAACGCGGAGGGGGTGGCACCCCGCGACTACCATCATGTCCACAAGCTCTGGGAAGACTTCAAGTCCAGGACCCACAACAAGGCCTGACGCATCTTCAAGGCAGTTGATGATCCAGCGAGGCGCCGGGGCCAGTTGACCACCGATGTGATGAGGGTCTTGGAGCACTTCTCCCCAGCGCTGTACCCCCAGGTCTTGGAGTTGGTGCTCCTTCTGGAGTCTACTGGTAAGTGTTCATGTGTTCTTGTCCACCATAGTGCATGTGCATGTTGACGTGTCGCTGGAGTGTGCACCTTAGCCTTATGTCTGGCATGCCTCCTGTACAGATGTCTGTGTGCATGTCCCTGACAGTGCTGCATGTGAGTCCATTCAAGCCTGTCCCACATCGATGGCGTCTGTGTTGCAATGCGTGAAGCGCACCGGCATGTAACGGCACGCACATGTTTGCATACCTGTGTCTGGTCTGGGGCATGCGAGAGGTGTGACACATGGGTGCTTAGGTCACCATCATGGACATGCATAGTGTACATGTGCGTGTGTCTGAGTAGTGAGTGTGTGTGACTGCCTAACACTCCGCACATATGTTATTTGAGTTCTTGATTTGTGATTGCCTCCCGCTGCCAATTTGCACTCGAGTGCACTGTGACGTGATAGCTCCATGGCCTGCCTCATGACTGTCAGGTGATGTGTGCGAATGAGATGTGTATGTCCCATGATGTGTGTGATGAATACACAATTATGATTTTGTGTCAGTACCTTGTCCATGGATGTGAATGTCTGTTGTGAATGACAGACATGTGTGTGAATGTGTGTCAATGGCACTTCCCTTTGTGTATTGGAGGGTGATGATGGTTGTGACCTTTGACAGTGCCATTGATGTACATTTGCATTGTGACAAACACACATACCCACATATGTTCAGTAGCCTGATGTTTGTGTTCTATGTTTCCCTATCCACAGCAACGATGGAAGAAGAGGGCGGAGAAGGCGCTGTGGAGTACCGCAGCAGGGATGCCTCCACCAGGCACAGACGCAGGGCGCAGTCCTCCTCCCAGGTACCGTTATCTTCCGGTAGCGAGGAGACTGGTGCCGCGTCCACGACAACGGCCGCAGCTGCTGAGGGGAGGCCCAAGAGGGTGAAGTTGGTTGTGGGCAACTCGGCAGTGGGAGGGACAGGTGAGCCCACACAGGGGCAGTCCGATGCGGAAGACAGTGGGGAGTCATCCAGGTTGGTGGTGGTGGAGGAGGAGGAGGAGGCCACATCAGCCCAGCACATGGGGCCCGGCAGGGGTGATGAGGTAGGTGTGACTGGTGCAGTCCAGGATCAAGGGCCGGAGGCAGTGCAGGTCACCGTGGAGGGGCCTGTGACTGATCTTGTCCCTGGAACTGCGACTGCACCAGTATGCAACTGTGGGCATGCCTCAGTCCGGACCAATCCGCATGTGGTAGATGTATCCACGCTAATGGATCTTACACTACCTGCGGATGAAGCAATTTGTGACAGGGTGGAACCATTGCTAGCTGGTATTGCGAGGTGTACAGCCAGCATTCGTGATGATGTGCAGGCTTCCAATCGGGGGCTTGCACATCATCAAGATGAGGTCTGTTGCCTCATTAACTGGCTAGCTCAGTTCCTGATCACGAATCTGGTACGTGTGCTGGCCACTGCTGTAACCCCCTCCTCCATTTCCTCCTCTGTGCGTCAGTCGTTCTCCCTGCCGTCTTCTGCCCCAGATGCCACCAGGGCCTCCTGTATTCCTGTCCCATCCCCGGCAGCCCGTCTGGTGGAGATCACATCCCTGCCACAGTCGGGAGTCGAAGGAGGATCAGCAGAGGTTGTCACCACTGCGACAGGAGCTATGGCAATGGAGGAAGTGCGGGCACCAAGCAGCAGGGCACGTGCACGACGGCCCCGGGTGGTGTCATCATCCAGGAGGCTGTCCTTGTGGCGCAGGCACCAGGCATTTTGGCAGCAGCAGGCTCAGGGTAGGATGCAACAGGACTCGGGGCGTTCATCATCAGAGGGGCAGGTATGGGCCATCGGGCAGGAGGCAAACGTGGACCTTACGACAAGGATGTCTTCAGTGTTGGAGTGTTTGGGCCAGCAAATCGGGGCAGAGCGGCAGCGAGCACAGGAGGTGCACCTCACCATGGCCAGGGTGGAGAATTCATTGTGTCGGGCAGAGAGGCGGGCAGAGGTCCTTGAGGAGACTAGCAGGGAGTTCGAGAGGAGCATGGAGGAGTCCCTGTAAGCCCTCGTGGGGGAAGCAGAGGCACGCCTACTGAAAGTGGACACAGTGTTCGATGATGCCCTGGCGGAGACTATGAGAGAGCATGGTGAGGAGATGGACTAGCCCGCTGCCTTTTTATACAGTTCTTTAGGGGCAGGTTTCATTTGTTTTTTCTTTTTATTTGGAGTTCCTGGACTTTGCTCCGCATCTTGTATATAGTTATTTTTGTATTGTATATTTAGGATTTTTCTACATGTTTTGGGACCATGGACCCTGGATCTTTGTAAATATTTGGATTTTAATTTGAAGTTTTTTTTAACCATGAAGGAATGGTTTTCACATGATATGTGATTTCATTTGCACATACGTTAATGGAAAAGGACCACATTTTTGACTCTTTCATTTTTTACATCACATTGATTTTGGTTTTCACTTTCTTTTTGTTTTTGATTTGGTTCATGCATGTTTAATTTGTTGTTTTTACTGTGTGTGATTTATATACATGTTTTTTAATATCATTTTTTGACATTGAAATTGTAGTGGTATGTGGTATCAACGGTTTAGTGCATGTTTCACTCCTCCATGACTCATTTGTGTGTCTCTGCTGTTCACCAATGTTGTTCATGTGTGTGCACATGCATGCATGTGTGATGTTAGGATTCACATGACATAGGGAGCATTACCAATGGATGGGTGTTGAGGTGCACCAGGGGGATGCTGCGTGTGGTGGCATTTTAGTTGGCATGTGCTGCGTGATTGCATGTTGGTCCAATGTGTTTTGGGGTGGGGGCCGGGGGCATGTGGCGTGGCCTGCCTGCAGGTTGCCATCACTGGTGGGGGGTGGGAACATGAGGCGGGCCTGCCTGCAGGTTGCCATCACAGGTGGGGACATGTGGCGGAGCCTGCCTGCAGGTTGCTGTCACTGGTGGGGGGCGGGGATATGAGGCGGGGCCTGCCTGCAGGTTGCCGTCACTGGTGAGGGGTGGGGACATGAGGCGGGCCTGCCTGCAGGTTGCCATCACAGGTGGGGACATGTGGCGGGGCCTGCCTGCAGGTTGCTGTATCTGGTGGGGGGTGGGGACATGAGGCGGGGCCTGCCTGCAGGTTGCCGTCACTGGTGGGGGGTGGGGACATGAGGAGGGGGCCTGCGTGCAGGTTGCCATCACAGGTGGGGACATGTGGCGGGGCCTGCCTGCAGGTTGCTGTCACTGGTGGGGGGCGGGGACATGAGGCGGGGCCTACCTGCAGGTTGCCGTCACTGGTGAGGGGTGGGGACATGAGGCGGGCCTGCCTGCAGGTTGCCATCACAGGTGGGGACATGTGGCGGGGCCTGCCTGCAGGTTGCTGTATCTGGTGGGGGGTGGGGACATGAGGCGGGGCCTGCCTGCAGGTTGCTGTCACTGGTGGGGGGTGGGGACATGAGGAGGGGGCCTGCCTGCACGGTATGGTCACGGGTGATTGTGGGGGTCCCATGTGGTGTGGTCTGCCTGCGGGGTATGTACACAGGTGATGGTGGGGGCCCCAAGTAGTGTGGGCTGCCTGCGGGGTATGTTCACAGGTGATGGTGGAGGCCCCATGTGATGTGGGCTGCCTGCGGGGTATGTTCACAGGGGATGGTGGGGGCCCCATGTGATGTGGGCTGCCTGCGGGGTATGTTCACAGGTGATGGTGGGGGCCCCATGTGGTGTGGGCTGCCTGCGGGGTGTGGTCACGGGTGAATGGGTGGCCATGTGGTGTGGGCTGCCTGCAGGGTATGTTCACGGGTGATGGTGGAGATCCCATGTGGTGTGGGCTGCCTGCGCGGTGTGGTCAAGGCTGATGGGGGGGCCATGTGATGTGGGCTGCCTGCGGGCTATGGTCCACTGTTGGGGTGTGGCTGTCCCTTGAGGAGGCGTCTGCTTCCAGGGGAGTTGTGTGTATATGCACTCGGGCCTTCCCACGTCATTTGTCTGGTGCGAGCAGGGTATGCGATTTTGTTGGGGCGCGGACGGGGTACGCGCGGGCCTTCCCACGCGATTTGGCTGGTGCGGGCGGGGTATGTGAGCTCAATGGGGTGCGGATGAGGTTCCCACGCGATTTGGCTGGTGTCACGGATGCTGTGTGCTGGGTCACGGATGGCGTGGGCCTTGTGCCGTATTGGGCATTTCACTGGCTTTTGCCTGCGCAAGGGGGTGTGTTGGGGGCGTTACTGGCGCTGCTTGGTGTTCATTGCGCCACGTCTACTGATGCCTCGGAAAATCCATGAATACAAGTGCCGCGCAATTACTGGTTTGCGCCATAGCTGGTGCATGCGTGGCACACGCTGCTTCTCGGCGCATGGCACTTGCTCTGCTTCTGCACTGGATTCTATGAATTGGAACCTAAATCGGAAGATTTAGCAACATTTGTAAATTATGTTTTCATGATCGTACATATGCTCTGATTTATGTCATAAATATTATAAGTAGGATATGGTTGTACTGTATTTATCACAGTTCGTACAGTCAAGTGTGAAACGCATGAGTTAATGTACAAACACACACTTTAATATTGTGTCCATACTGTTTTGGAAAACATGTACACAATACATGTTTGTGGGGATGTCACGTGATCGCGGGAGCGCAGTCTCACGAGATCTCGGCATAACGAGATCTCGCGGACCCGCGCTCCGCGATAGATCATTGGCACCAGTGAGAGGCTGGCAGAGCGCCAGACAAGTCGGTCTAGAGTGCGCTGCTCCTGATAAGGAGCCAACGTAACTGAGGCCCCAAGAGCCTGTGCAGCTCAACTTCCAGGGCATAAATCCAATGCCACAGGAGGCCTCATGGGGGCCCTGGAAGTTTACAGCATGCAATTCACTTGCACACCTTGCCTCCAGTGAAGTAACTCGGAGGCTCAGCCTGAGACTGTGAGTACCTGCCCCTGCCCGGCAAATGGAGAATTGAAGTCACTTGTTTGTTAAGCAATAAAGGTAGTTAGAATCTCTCCAGGCGTTCTGTCGTCCTTAGTGGCCACTACATGTTTGCCATTTAAAGCATTACACAGTAATAGGTTTTGGATTGAACTGTTTTTTAAATTTAGTATTATGCAAGAAAAGCACAAGATGCAAATACTTTCAGTAAATTGTTTCTATCCTACAAACTTTCAAATTCGCACATGCAGTTTATTTTAAGATGTAACTTAAAATAAAAAAGAGAGCATCATTGAACCATGCAACAATTCACATTAGAGATAGAATTTGGCCGTTTTTTGGCGTGAGACGTAGTGTAGTGGCATAGGCTTAATGGAGCTAGGCCCGAAACCGTGGGATCTTGAGTTCAATCCTTCAGAGAGCCTCTCAATTTTATTTTTAAAGAAGGATTATAATTGGCGCTTCGTATTTTTATTTTTAAAAAAAGAGGATTATAATTTGAAAAACGAAGAGACAGATTTACAGTGACACGTGAAACCTTTTTTGGGGCATGGCATGTGACACCTGCCAGTGATACGTGTCACTTGTAGTGGTGACATGCAGTGGCACATGTCACTGGCACATGACATGCCATATTCGGCTCCTACCCCTACTGTCCCAGGATGCTTCCTTTAGCTCATAGACGATAAACTAGACAAAGGGGCCGACAGCGACGCAAGCGCGAATCTGGCTCATTTTAAAGCAACTCTGCAACATCCTGCATTTCCAATCGGTAACTCCTGCACCTGTGGATCGAAAACGGTCATGAACTTGCTGCACCCCAGCATTTTTCCTGACATGGTCGCGTAATTGTGTCACGATTCTAGCCGCAGGCCGCTTTTCAGAGCAACCCTGCGTCACCCCAATTAACAGGCCGATTCATGGAATAATTAGCGCGGCACAAGTGGGCATAAACGTGCGAATCGCAGTGGAATAGCGAAAATCGCAGTGAACGTGCGAAAATCGCACGAAAAGCAGCGCACGTCGATTCATGGAAGGCCGTGCGCGAGAAAACCAGCGGATGTGCGATAAAAAGTGCGCGGCGCACGTTAGCGCACAGGCCATCTAACAGCGTGCGCCAGGTCACAGCGAAAATCGCACAGGCCACAGCGAAAATCGCACATAGCGCGGCGCACGCAATAAAAGTAGGCGGAACACGGGCGTAACACTCGGAATGGGGAACAACTTGCCAAAACGTGGGCGTCACGGGGGAAGTACAGGGCACAAGTGCGCGGAACGCCCACACGCTCGCCTACAACACGTATTCATGGAATAGAATAGGGGAAAAAAGCGCACGCTCAAACCAGCGCACAGGCACAAACACGACCGCCACAAGAAAGGAGGCGGTAGCGTCTCTGCGGCTGTAAGAAATGTGCGCCAAAAGGTGCGCCAACAAATAGCACCTATATACTGCCATGATGAATGTCCCATACTGTGGCCCTCCAGGAAAAATGACGTGCAAAGGGGTACCCACAAACACGGACACCCGCTGACAAAAAATACGTGTGCATGTATACCGGGGTGCGCGGGAAGTGTCACACGCGATTTGCAGGGTACGTGCATCACAGGGGTTCGCGTGAAGTTATTCACGCGATCGGGCCTGGGGGAGCGGGCTACGTGTATTACAGGGGTTCGCGTGAAGTTCCACACGCGATCGGGCCTGGGGGAGCGGGCTTCGTGTATTACAGGGGTTCGCGTGAAGTTCCTCACGCGATCGGGCCTGGGGGAGCGGGCTACGTGTATAACAGGGGTTCGCGTGAAGTTCCTCACGCGATCGGGCCTGGGGGAGCGGGCTACGTGTATTACAGGGGTTCGCGTGAAGTTCCTCACGCGATCGGGCCTGGGGGAGCGGGCTTCGTGTATTACAGGGGTTCGCGTGAAGTTCCACACGCGATCGGGCCTGGGGGAGCGTGCTACGTATATTTCAGGGGTTCGCGTGAAGTTTCACACGCGAATAGCCTGGGCGCGTGAATTTGAGGGGTGCGCGGGAAGTTCCTCACGCGATCGGGCCTGGGGGAGCGGGCTACGTGTATTACAGGGGTTCGCGGGAAGTTCCACACGCGAATAGCCTGGGCGCGTGTATTTCAGGGGTGCGCGGGAAGTTCCACACGCGAACAGCCTGGGCGCGTGAATTTGAGGGGTGCGCGGGAAGTTCCACACGCGAATAGCCTGGGCGCGTGTATTTCAGGGGTTCGCGGGAAGTTCCACACGCGAATAGCCTGGGCGCGTGTATTTCAGGGGTTCGCGGGAAGTTCCACACGCGAATAGCCTGGGCGCGTGTATTTCAGGGGTGCGCGGGAAGTTCCACACGCGAATAGCCTGGGCGCGTGTATTTCAGGGGTGCGCGGGAAGTTCCACACGCGAATAGCCTGGGCGCGTGTATTTCAGGGGTGCGCGGGAAGTTCCACACGCGAATAGCCTGGGCGCGTGAATTTGAGGGGTGCGCGGGAAGTTCCACACGCGAATAGCCTGGGCGCGTGTATTTCAGGGGTGCGCGGGAAGTTCCACATGTGATTTGACAGTGTGGCTCCTCCCAGGTGTACCCTGTACACCCTCCACGGCCCCTGCAGGCAGCCCACACCACAGGGGACTACCCTGCATCCCTGGTCATGTTCCGCAGGCAGCCCACCCAACATGGGCATGCCCCCCAGCAAAGGCACATGTCTCCTTGAACTAATGAACACCAACACATGTCCCCTTGCACCCCCACCCCCCAGCACTGTGGGGCACCTGCCAGCAGGCCCCCACCCATGTCCAACTCATGTCTCCCACCACCCCCAAACCCCAGCCACCAGGGTCACCCTCCACCAGGGCCCCACTCATGTCTCCCACCACCCCCACCCCCCAGCACTGTGGGGCACCTGCCAGCAGGCCCCCACCCATGTCCAACTCATGTCTCCCACCACCCCCAAACCCCAGCCACCAGGGTCACCCTCCACCAGGGCCCCACTCATGTCTCCCACCACCCCCACCCCCCAGCACTGTGGGGCACCTGCCAGCAGGCCCCCACCCATGTCCAACTCATGTCTCCCACCACCCCCAAACCCCAGCCACCAGGGTCACCCTCCACCTGGGCCCCACTCATGTCTCCCACCACCCCCACCCCCCAGCACTGTGGGGCACCTGCCAGCAGGCCCCCACCCATGTCCAACTCATGTCTCCCACCACCCCCAAACCCCAGCCACCAGGGTCACCCTCCACCAGGGCCCCACTCATGTCTCCCACCACCCCCACCCCCCAGCACTGTGGGGCACCTGCCAGCAGGCCCCCACCCATGTCCAACTCATGTCTCCCACCACCCCCAAACCCCAGCCACCAGGGTCACCCTCCACCAGGGCCCCACTCATGTCTCCCACCACCCCCACCCCCCAGCACTGTGGGGCACCTGCCAGCAGGCCCCCACCCATGTCCAACTCATGTCTCTCACCACCCCCACCCCCCAGCACTGTGGGGCACCTGCCAGCAGGCCCCCACCCATGTCCAACTCATGTCTCTCACCACCCCCACCCCCCAGCACTGTGGGGCACCTGCCAGCAGGCCCCCACCCATGTCCAATCCATGCCCCCCTGCACCTGGGTCCCAACATTCCCCAATCATGTCCGTAATGCCCATCCTCCCCTGCCAAAAGGCCCAACCAACTATCACACCCACCCACATATCAAAGCCAATTACATGTTACACCCCCAATGTAAATAATGCAATTTAACACATGTCTGTCACACACAATGGCTGCAAGTGAATGACAAAACACCCAACATGACATGCCTGAAAGCAATGAGATGATACGACACATTGAAGATTAAAAAAATAATATGTATTGAACAGCAAATAAGAAAAAACACAAAGCAAATCAAACAAAACAAGATGAATGTCCAAGAAAAAATTATGAAAAATTAAAATAAGCCAATCAAGAAGATAATCCTGGGTCCATGAGCCCTACCAAATTAAACCTAACTGACTACTAACTAAAAAGGGAACTATATACAAAAAAGTGGTGCATTGTCCAATCGCAACCCAAAAAAAATTCAAAAAAACAAAGGAAACCTAACCCTAACTATACAACTATATACAAAGGCAGCGGGCTATTCGGACGGCTCACTGGTTGTCGTCATGGGCCAGGGCATCCTCGAACTCCTGGTCAATGGCTTGGAGGCGGGCATGTTCCCTGGCCCCGAGGTCCCGCAGGGATAACGCAGTGTCAAGCTCAAACTCCCTGCGAAGACCCTCGAGGCACTCAGCCCGCCTCAGCGCCCTCCGCATGGAGTCCTCCGCCCTGACCATCGTGAGCCGTTCCTCCTCTGCCCGCTGCCGCTCCGCACCTATCCGCTGGCACAACCTCTCCCACACGGAAGCCACTCCCATTCCAGGGTTCTCCTGCCCTCCGGCCGATGCCTGCACCCCTGATGTTGATGGCCCCGAGCCATGATGCCTCCCACGTTGAGCCTGCTGCTGCCTCCGACGCAACTGCCTGTGCCAGCACGACGGCATCCAGGCTGATGGAAACCACCGACGCCGTCGTGCACGTGCCCTGCCCGATGATGCCGTCACATCCTCCATCTGCTGGGGTCCAGTTGCTCTGGTGTCCACCCCTGCTGGATCTCTGACTCCCGACTGTGGCAGGGATGGGATCCCCACCGAGCTGGCTGCATTGGTCGGGGCAGGTCCACAGGGGGCCCTGGTGGCATCTGGGCTGGAAGACGGCAAGGAGAACGACTGGTGGATAGCCTGCACAGAGGAGGAGAGGGCCGCCACATTGGCCAACACATGCAGGAAACCCCCGAACATGGCCGATCCCAATTGGGCCACGTCGGCACGGTGCACTTCGTGATGACGTGCGTGCTCCTCACGGGAAGCACGCACGGCATCACGAATCGCAGCCGTGCGCAACGCGACCCCAATCAGGACCTTCTCCGCACGGCCAGGGGTTCCCACGTCCGCAGGTGGAGGGGAGTCAGGTGACATGGACATCCCCTCTACCTGCGGACAGGCCTGGGACGGGGCATCCCTGCTGGTGCATGGTGGTGCACTCACAGGGTCAGGGACAGCGACATGCACAGGCCCCTCCACGGTGACCTGTGCTGCCTCCTGCCCCTGGCCCTGGACTGCACCACTTGCACCAGCAGGGATGCCCCCACCAGGCCCCATGTGTGCCCCAGTGGCGGCCTCCTCCTCCTCTGTGCAAACCACCAACCTGGATGGCTCCTCACCGTCTCCCACCGTAGCAGGCCCCTGTGGGGGCTCACCCACCCCTTCCGCTGCAGCCGTGGGGGCATCCCCGCCGCCTTGCTCCACAGCGCCGTCTCCGCCCTCTTCTTCACTAGCCGCTGCGTAGAGGGAGACAAAGAACACAAGCATCAGGGCACTGTACAATGGTCCCCTAGACAGGAAGCAATAGCAGATGAGCACCACTGTCAAAGTACACTTCCATCATGTCCCTCCACAACACATGGGCCAGTCCAGGCAAAACACACACAGTAACAGGCATGGTGCATGCCATGGACATTTCCATGCATGTCCAATGGACTCTTGAAACATTCAATGATATGTAACTCACATGCATCATGCCTCATGCCCATCACATGCACACACATCACCTCAGTCACATCCATCTGGCCCCAAACACACCAAACACAGCGGATACAAGGGTAATTTTGCTGCTTTACTGAATCTCTGCATTGTCACACACATGTGTCATGCATCCATGGCATGCACAAGTCACAGACACGCAGGTCAGGCACACAGACATGGCTACCATATATGTACCTGGCATCAGCACCCATCCCTCACCCCCACCCATGTTCAGGTACAGAGACTGGCATGCTCTCATGTTCATAATCTGATTAGGGCTCCCCATGCGGCATATCAACACATGCAACAACCATGTGCATCACACATCACTGGTCGCACATGCATTACCATGATGTCCCTGCACACATACATGCATACATGGGCTATGGCACACATACAGGCAAGTATCATAGAACCAGCACACCGCAACATGCCCTGTCTCACACAGTAATGCATGGACACTTACCGCTCAACTCCAGACGGGCCTCCCTCTCAAGGATCTGGGCGTGGAGCGCTGGGCGTACGCGTTCCAGGACCCTCATCTGGATGGTACTCATGCGGCCCCGGCCCCCCTCCACGAGGCGCCGGGCCTTCACAAGGGTCCTGGACCTCAAGTCCTCCCAGCGCTTCTTGATCTTCAGGACGTCGCGGGTTGCCACCCCCTCCGCGTTGATGGCAACCACACAGTCGGCCCAGATCCTCTGCCGTCCTTCCTTGCTGGCGCGGGACGATCCAAAGAGGGCATCATACTGCCCCAGGACATGCTCCACCAGGACACCAACTTCGGTGACAGTGAAGCTGGTGCCCCTCTGCCCCTCTGGCCTGGGGTTGCCACTGGTGCCAGATGTGGAAGTGCCCGACATGGCAACCCCAGAGGCAGGTGTGGGTGGGCAACTGGGTCCTGGGGCTGGGCTGTGGAGCGATGTAATACCAGTCGGGAGTCTTCAGTTCCAGCAGGGGTGGACACAGCAACTGGACCCCTGCAGATGGCTGATGTGCAGGCACCAAATGGCAGGGCACGGTGGCAGCAGGCAGGCAGGCAGGCAGCAGCAGATGGCACGTGGGAGGCTGCTCGGGGCACTGGGGGGCAGTAACTCGGCCTTCTGGGCAGGAGCGTGGGCTTCCGTGTGTTTTCGCGTGGCCAGCTTGATACGGAGTGATTTGGCACGTGAAAATCCTGCACGTCAGCGTGAAATCCGAGGAAAGGCCCTTAGCGCGTAAGCGCGTCAGCACGCATACGCGATTCTATTGGACCAGAGTCCCTCAGCGCGTAAGCGCGTCTGTGACGTGACCCGCACGGGTGTTCCCCACTCAGGACGTGATGACGGGGCACACGTGGAGATACTGCACGTCAGAGTGTCATCGCGTGTAATTGGACAAAAGTGCGCGTACACGCGATTGGCCTATGTACGTGTATTTAATGGGTGCGCGGCCACTTACACACGCAAGTACGTCAGCGAACCTGTATCCCGTGGTGCGTGTGAATTTCCACACGCTATTGGACTGGGAACAGGATTCCAGGGCTGCGCGGGTCACACGCTGTATCCCGTGGTGCGTGTGAATTTCCACACGCTATTGGACTGGGAACAGGATTCCAGGGCTGCGCGGGTCACACGCTCGCCTAGAACACGCGCTAAGCATAAATTGCGGACTTTAACAATAACAAGCTCAGACGCCAGGATGAACATACCGTTCCTAGCAGCAGTGGCAGTGGGCTACCAAAGGAGGAGGAGGAGGATAGTCAGGGCCAGAATATTCACACCCAGAACCAGCCTTTTCGGGATGCCTGATGACCAGGTGTATGGGAGGTACAGGTTTCCACCACACATCATACTGGACCTGGTGACTGAGTGGGAGGATGACCTCACATCACCAACCCAGTGCTCCCAAGCACTCAGCCCCCTGGAGAAGGTCCTCAATGTACTGCACTTCTTAGCCACTGGATCATTTCAGCGGACAAGTGCCATAGTGGGTGGGGTGTCACAGGCCACCCAGTCACGCTGCCTACACCAGGTCTTGAACATCATGACTGCACGCCCATCAGTCCGCAGGCACATATACCTGCCCAGAACACCTGCAGAAAGGCATGCTGCCGCCCTGGATTTTTACGCAGTGGCACGATTCCCCAAAGTGCTAGGTGCCATCGACTGCACCCATGTGGCTCTACGTCCCCCCAGGGCATCTGAGCACATCTATAGGAACCGCAAGCACTGGCATTCCATCAACGTGCAGGTAGCATGTAATGCCAAGGGAATCATCACCTCAGTATATGCCAACTATCCCGGCTCCACCCACGACAGCTTCATTTACCGAATGTCCACCCTAAGCCGGGACCTAGAAGCTGGGCGGCATGGCGATACATGGCTGCTTGGTGAGTATGTATGCCACTGCACATGCATGCATGTTGGATACTGAGCAAGGTCACAACCTCACCAATGATACCAATCCCCACCTCCACAGGGGACAGTGCCTACCCTCTCAGCCCCCATATGATGACGCCAATTCGGAACCCCACCACGCCACCCCAGGTAAGATTTAACACAGCCCACATTACAACCAGGGGCATAGTGGAGCGCACATTCGGAGTGCTGAAGTCACGCTTTCGCTCCCTTGACCGTTCTGGCGGGCAGCTGTTATACGCTCCCCCAGTAGTGTGCAGGATCATAGTGGCAGCATGTGTCCTGCACAACGTTGCAACACGCCGGGGCCTGGCCGTGGACATGGTGGTGGCCCCACATCCCCAACCACATGCACAGCCGCTGCGCATGGGAGGGGAAAGGGCACGGGGGGAGGCAGCCCGTACACAGCTAGTGGCTAATTACTTCACATAGAAATCACACCCCTGTGGAGTGCACACTGCCCTGGCACATTCCATCTGACAATCAATGATGACTCAACCTGACACTGATCCTGAATGTCTGGAGAATGAACCGGGAATTCCATGTCAGCCTGAGATTGTTCACCTGGAAGTGTCACAATGTGTGCATCCCTACCCACACAGACACCACCAATGCAGTTTTGTGAAGTTACACATTGAAGCAGCTAAAATGAATACCCACTTGCAAAATGCAACAAGAGGACAGTGCCATGTCAGCCAACCCAACCCCAGCACTGCCACACGACACACCGTGCCATGTCATGCTAATTGCAGGTAAACAAAGTAATCCCCACAACATGACATCACTCTCACTATGTACAGTGGCACTATTAGAAACCTGCAACACCTGAAATGCTCACAGCAATGCCGGACCAACAACATACTTGAGCACGTAGTACCATTAACATGACATCAAAAATGTAGCATATTAGTAGTCTCACCACCTGGAAATGCCTGCACTCCCACCACTACCAACTGTGCAGTGTTGGCGCCATGTAGAGTTGTAGGTGCACTGCTGCCAACATGGTCCCCATCGCCAGACTAGAGGTCCTTGTGTGGACTTGAGGAAGGGACCTGCAAATTGGGAGGTAGACACAGAAGAAGAGTTACACATCAATGCAACATGCAGTGTACAACACAACAGCAATATGCACTAGGAATGTATACACAGTATTGACTACAGACTGGCCACACAGCTCATGGGAGTCCAACGTCACTGTGTAATTCACTGTCACTTGGGCACACCCTTTGCAAGCCCATGGAAACGGGAAGCAGGAGGGGTGTGTGTGACTCAAACCCAAGCATCTGAACCAAATACATTACAAGCCTGCATGTGCCCAGCCACAATGCAGCGTATGCCCACAGGAACCACGGAAGCCAACAGATCGGAGCCAACAGATCGGAGTCAACAGATCGGAGCCAACAGATCGGAGCCAACAGATCGGAGCCAACAGATCGGAGCCAACAGATCGGAGCCAACAGATCGGAGCCAACAGATCGGAGCCAACAGATCGGAGCCAACAGATCCTCCCAAAAAAATTGGGAATAAAAGAAATCAAAATAAAAATAAAAATAAGAAACAATCAAAAATGGCCATTGATGGGCCCGGGGGGGTTGGGGAGGCCACCCAGGAGGTCCGAGGACAGGATGCACACCAGAACCCACCTGCGTGGATCCTGGGAAAATAAAACACCTCCATGGGCTCATGGCCCACACGGCTACCCTATTGTGGGAGTGTCACTGCTGTCGCTATTATCACCCTGTGCAGCTGCATCCGGAGGTGGTTGCACTATGGGAGGCAGCCCACGCAAGGCCCTAGTCTGCTCCTCCATGGCTGCAAGCATGCGGGTGTGGTAGGTCTGGTTCTGGAGGATGAGTGTGCGGAGGTCCCCATGCAACAACTCACGGGATGCCCGGACCTCCGCCCTCGTTGCCTGCATCTCAGCTGAGAGCGTACGGGTGAGACGCTCCAGCTGCTGTTCTGTCCTTTGGTGTGTTGAAGCCTCAAGCTCAACAAGAGTCGTCCTGAGGTGTAGGAGCTCCTGCCTCAGGGCTTCCCTGTGGCCCTGGGACTCAATGGAGATGGCCTCCTGCAGAGTCGCCAGTGCCGCCCGCCTGTCCCTGTTGGACCCCAACATGTCCTCCCTGTGTGACTGGCAGATGGAGTCAGTTGCCTGCTCTAGTCGCTCCATCAGCCTTTCTGGGGGGACAATGGAAGTGGCCACCCTATCCATGGCCTGAGCCATCATCTCGGATGATGCAGCCTGTTGGGTAGCCATACCGTAAATGGATTGCTCCCATGCGGTATTGCCAGGTGGCGTACGGCCACCACGTCGGCGGGCACCACACCTGTCTGGGGCAAGGCGAACTGCGCCTTGCTGTGCCGGCACTGCCTGAGGCTGCAGGACTGCATTCCCCCTCTGATCTGCTGGCCCAGGAACAGGATCAGATGTCGCGGAGTGTGACCCTGCATCCGTAACCACCGAAGGCGTAGCTGCCAACACTGACATCCCCATGGAGGGTACTGACCCTGGTGCAGGTGGGTGAGACAGAACAGAATCCCTCCCTGGAACACTCACCAGCGACGGCACGTAGGTCTCATCCGAATCAACACCTGAGTACAGCTCGGGGGAGGTGCAGCCAGAGACACCCCTTGAGAGCACGACCTGCAGCACTTGTGGGTTCTCCCCCACCACCACACCACGTCCCTCACTGGTGGTTGGTCGGCCCTGGGACACCTCCTGGGTCTGCACCATCTCCACAACCCCAGCAGTATCAGGTGCGTCTTCCCCTGCAAAGACATGAAAACAAAGTAATGGAAACAGGCATTAGCACCATGGCACACATTGAGGGCTGAGAAGCAAGAGAACCAGTACTTGATTGACATGTCCCACATGACTAAAACCCTCCCATGCATGCACCCACACTGCGTATGAAGTGCAGGCAAACGGCACACACTGATGACACCAAGATGGAAGATGAACAAATTTTCTGCATGCTGCCTGGCAGTGGCATCACACATTGGCCTGTGATTGGCAGGTGAAACACACATGCCATCACACAGATGGCATGTACCATTGCTATTGAGTGAAGATGGAGAGGAGGGCAGCACCTATTCATTCAGTCCAGTTCCCGCATGTAATAGCTTTTCTGATTCTAACAGGTCAGATTTTTCACCTGGAGCTGCCAGTCTGTAATGGTCAAATTGCACAGGGACATGTGTGTACAAATGATATCCAGGTAACAAAGTCACTCCCCTTTACCATACCCATGTCAGACATGTGACTAGTGGACAGCGACATGCCTAGTGAAAGTGGTGGAATGCAAACAAACTGACTGAATGAACAGTGAAAAATAAGCAAATCTGTTGTGTCAAGGTGACACTTCAAGGGCAACTGGCGTGCAGTTGTGCTAGATGTCTACTGTTGGCAGAAGGGATACTGCTATGGCCAAATGCAGCTGCGCAGGAAGTATTGCATGAAGCACATGGCTGACCCATACGACTGAGGCGCACACACTCTCTCCTGCCACCCAAACAGAAGCCCTCACACACACACCATGCACATGTATGACACACACATGCATGTGCACTCACCGGACAATGCCTCGTAATCAGCCAGATCTCCCACGCCTTGGATCTGTTCCTCCGTGACGTAGGTCCCAGCGACTGACTCATGTGGAGTGAGTTCCATGTCTACTACTGGAGACCCACCTCCAGTCACTAGAGTTGCGGCATGACTTGAGGCCAGCTTACTCTTTGCCCTGCGCTTTAGGTCATTCCAGCGCTTATAGCAATCATTGGCTGTGCGCCTCACGATTCCAAGGGCACTTACGATGTCCGCAACGGTCTGCCAGTGTGCCTGGCGTTGTGCAGGTGTGGTCTTGGATCCTGCAACAATGACCATCTCGTTGTCATGTCCGGACACATACTCGACAAGTGCATTCAGTTCGTCATCCGTGAAGCTGGGCTTCCTGGACGGGCCGGACTGTGTAGCCGTGTCTGGGGCATCAGCCTGTGCCGGACGAGCACTCTTCCTCTTCCGCTTGGAAGGTGGTGGTGATCCTGAGTGTCCTGCGCCGCTCTGGACACTAGGGGCAGGAGCCCTGGTGGACTCTGTATCAGGAGTGTGGGATTGCACACTCAGCATGGGAGTTGGTGCAGGCATTGGCTCGAGTGTGATGGTGTCAGGGGGAATGTCAGCAGCATGGACTAGGACCGACACTGTCCTGGCTGGGTGTGTGAGGGCTGGGGTGGATGGAGCCGCAGCTGCCCCTGCAGCCACTCCGCCCTGCCTCCTTGGTGCAGCAGATGACCTTGCTGCCCCAGATCCACGTGGCATGATGGCATCAACGTGCACCAGCGCACGTGTCGTAGCCCTGCTGACCTGGAAGTCAGCCATGGAGTCAGCCAGGTCTGGTGCCACAATGGGCTGGTCCAACAAGAGCTGAGCATGGATGGTGTCAGCCACTTCAGCCTCAACGGGAGGGGGGGAGGGGGGGGAGGGGGGGGGGATGATGGGTGCCCTTGACTGGTCCTCCACACATGGGGGGACAGGCTCACCCTGCAAGTTACGACCACGTCCCCTACCGGATCCACCACGGCCACCACTTGTGGCTCTTCCACCTTTGCCACCCTTACGGAATCCTCGCCTCCCAGCCATGGCACTGATATTAATGTGCGTATGGGAGTGGCTGTAGACAATTGTCCTGGGCAATTGGGGGTCAAAGGGGTTGGGTACCAGATGGTAATTGTACCCTAGTGCTCTAGCACGGCTGATTGTAACCCCTGGGGAAAGATGACGGGTCACGCAACGCACAGGAGGCCCAAAAAAGGGAGATGACGTGCACGCAACCCCTCCTAGACCACGTGTGCAGAAAGAAAAACCTGCACTACGCTGTGGCACCCAGTAACACAAGAATGAACGTATGCGTGTCACACGCAGCCTAGAATGACCTCTGAAGGGGTAGGCAACACACGGGGCAAGCACAGAAGTTGGATACGTGCGTGACTCACCGTCTGCCAGGTAAAAGAGCGTGAAGAATGAGCGCGTTTGGCTGGCTAAACCCCCGCCAAAAGAAGATGTGTACGCTGTCTGAGAAGACAGGACAACAGTAGAAGGGGACACTGTTTGAGGGAACAGGCCCAGGTAAACCAGTAAAAGAGAAAAAAGAGAAAAAGCTGTCAGAGGTAACAGGGAATACGAACTGGAAACGCCGTGAAGTAAATCGCGTGTGAAACGACAAGAAGTACAGATTTCACCCACTCGCTCTCCACGAAAAGCACGTACAAGGAAATGGTGTTCTACATGTACCTTATATACAGGCCCACACGTACAGCGTCACTTACGCGGCGTGTGCGTTCACCAATCACACGCTTTGTCACTCCTGCGTGTAGATCCATTTTCACCAATCACACGCTTTGTCACTTCTACGTGTACATCCATTTTCACCAATCACACGCTTTGACACTGGGACGTGTCACGCAACAATTTCCTGCACGTGCAGGTGACTATAGGCGCGCATATGCTGTTGACGGGTTTACGTGCTAAGGGCCTTTGCTGACGTGTGGGATTTCACTACCTATCAGGCTGTCCACGCGTTCACACACGAGAGACCACGCTCCTGGCCAGGAGGCGAAATTACTGCCCCCCAGAGCCCTGAGCACGCTCCCACCTGCCATCTGCTGCTGCCTGACTGCCTGCTGGCCACGTGCCCCACAGTGCTGGTGGGTGGGGGTGTTGGGAGACATGGGTGGGGGCCTGGTGGAGGGTGCCCCTGCACTGGTGGGGGTGGTGGGAGACATGGGTGGGGGCTTGGTGGAGAGTGCCCCTGGTGGCGGGGGGTGGTGGGAGACATGGGTGGGGGCCTGGTGGAGGCTGCCCCTGGTGGCGGGAGGGTGGGGGTGGTGGGAGACATGAGTGGGGGCCTGGTGGAGGCTGCCCCTGCACTGCTGGGGGGGTGGGGGTGCAGGGGGACATGAGCAGGTGTGCAGGGTAGTCCCCTGTTTTGTAGGCTGCCTGCAGGGGCCGTGGAGGGTGTACAGGGAACACCTGTGAGGACCCACCCAGCCTAATCGCGTGTTAAACTTCCCGCGTACCCCTGTAATACACGTACCCTGGCTAATCGCGTGTATAACTTCCCGCGTACCCCTGTAATACACGTACCCTGGCCAATCGCGTGTTAAACTTCCCGCGTACCCCTGTAATACACGTACCCTGGCTAATCGCGTGTATAACTTCCCGCGTACCCCTGTAATACACGTACCCTGGCTAATCGCGTGTATAACTTCCCGCGTACCCCTGTAATACACGTACCCTGGCCAATCGCGTGTTAAACTTCCCGCGTACCCCTGTAATACACGTACCCTGGCTAATCGCGTGTATAACTTCCCGCGTACCCCTGTAATACACGTACCCTGGCCAATCGCGTGTTAAACTTCCCGCGTACCCCTGTAATACACGTACCCTGGCCAATCGCGTGTTAAACTTCCCGCGTACCCCTGTAATACACGTACCCTGGCTAATTGCGTGTTGAACTTCCCGCGTACCCCTGTAATACACTTACCCTGGCTAATCGCGTGTTAAACTTCCCGCGTACCCCTGTAATACACGTACCCTGGCTAATTGCGTGTTGAACTTCCCGCGTACCCCTGTAATACACTTACCCTGGCTAATCGCGTGTTAAACTTCCCGCGTACCCCTGTAATACACGTACCCTGGCCAATCGCGTGTTAAACTTCCCGCGTACCCATGTAATACACGTACCCTGGCTAATCGCGTGTATGACTTCACGTGTACCCCTGTAATACACTTACCCTGGCTAATCGCGTGTTAAACTTCCCGCGTACCCCTGTAATACACGTACCCTGGCTAATCGCGTGTATAACTTCCCGCGTACCCCTGTAATACACGTACCCTGGCCAATCGCGTGTTAAACTTCCCGCGTACCCCTGTAATACACGTACCCTGGCCAATCGCGTGTTAAACTTCCCGCGTACCCCTGTAATACACGTACCCTGGCTAATTGCGTGTTGAACTTCCCGCGTACCCCTATAATACACTTACCCTGGCTAATCACGTGTTAAACTTCCCGCGTACCCCTGTAATACACGTACCCTGGCCAATCGCGTGTTAAACTTCCCGCGTACCCATGTAATACACGTACCCTGGCTAATCGCGTGTATGACTTCACGTGTACCCCTGTAATACACTTACCCTGGCTAATCGCGTGTTAAACTTCCCGCGTACCCCTGTAATACACGTACCCTGGCCAATCGCGTGTTAAACTTCCCGCGTACCCCTGTAATACACGTACCCTGGCTAATCGCGTGTATGACTTCACGTGTACCCCTGATATGCACGTTACCCGCTTTGCGTTCCTTGTTTGGCTGCCCTGTAAACTGGTCCAGAGTTAGCGCAGCCCTTTGCGATGATTTAGCGATTTTGCTGGCTTTTCCTTGCGCGAGGGCGTTCTTGGGGGCGTTACTGGCGCTGCTGCAGGGTCGCTGCGATACTCTGCGCCACGGCTGGTTTGGGAGCATGAAATCCATGAATACGCTGTGCGCGGAAATCGGTTTTATCGCACGTGCCTGGCGCAGTCAATCGCACGCGGACACTCTGCGCCAGCCGCTTGCGACACTTTTCTGCGTAATTCTATGAATTACCCTCTAAATCTTTTGCGTGGAGCATGGGCAGAATACGAAGCAGGTTGCAATTACCAGACTTTTCTTGAGACATATGCATCTTTTTTTAACTTATGATACGTCTTCTCTTTTAAGATAATCACCGGAAACAGTTTATTAGCAGTTTCTGATGCAAATGTTAATGATGTTTTTCACTGTTTCCTTACCTTTCTTTCCAAATCGCACTTGTATGCCCTCATGTAGCGGCGTACTCTCTGCACATGATGTTCTTTCGGTGCCCGACCAAGGATCCTCCCATCTGCTAGAGGAGTGGGATCCGGATTCCCTCTGATCACTTCCACACGCACGTGGCTGCTGATCTATTCGCAGCATAAGTATACGCTCAGGGGCATTGGAGGAAAAATTACCAGGAAAAAACATTATTTATTATTTTTATTCGTACAAAAATACTGCTAAAAACCATACTTAAAGCTCGAGTTCATCACGTACTCGCGTTTAATTTCGTGGCCCAATACTTTACACTGGTAACTAAATGCTATACTCTGAGAATTGGGAAGGCTGTTTATCCTGTCCAAAGACACCTCAGCATGCTCAGTCAATTGAGCAACCCAGTAATAATAGAGAGCACACTCCCTGCCTCATTTGAACTCTGCAACTCCCTCGAAAATCCAGGACCAGATAGGAAGAAGCGCCGTTTAGTATACCTTGCTTCTCTCAGCCCTAAATGCAAAAACCTCCTATGCATGCACGTCATTTGGGGGTCACCAGAGATCACACCTGCAACCCCTTAGGTCTCCCTTACTACCCCTAAACAATAAAATATATATGTATTTGGCCGTGACCAGATCCACGTGGCTCTTTGTTTCTGGAGGCTGGATGGCATTCTTGTTCCAGCGTTTTACAAAAAAAACAGCGGATTCCACAAGTGTAACACTTTGAGCAGTGACCCCCAATAAGAGAGAATAAGAATCACAAATAATTTATCTTTCTGGAATTCTATACAATAATTGCTAGACTCATTAAAGGTTTATTTCAGGGGAGGTGTGGCTTGGAGCGCCGATGGAGCGGCTGCTCCTCTAAGAGCAGTGCTTAATTTGTAAAAAAATAAGTGCCAGTGCCCAGAAAATATTGGCCCCTTAATGCCGGGGGCGGCGCTGCCCTCAGTGCTAGACCTACTGTGGGATGTTTTTACCCATGCATCCGAGCCCTACCACAAAAACTGTGCAGTACTGGCATTGAAAACATCATGATGGCCAGAGCTTCCCAGAAAATGCCCAGGGAAATGCATGAAGAATAGGCTGCCACCCATTTTTGCCGATGTTATGGACACAGAAGGGCACTGCCTAAAACCACCATTGGACTACCCACACAGTAGCCTGAAACCATCGGGAATGGCAATGCTGATTGCCAAAAGCAACCTAGAACTGTGGGGAATTCATTTCTTAAATCCCAAAAATGGTTGCATTACCAGTACTCACCACTATCAGAAAGCCGGCGTTTTAAAACAACACCAGACATTTGTGTAAAACTGAATAAATGAACCCAAAGCAGGCCAAAGAAAGACTTACTAAGAGGTGGATACAATGTAAAGTTATATGCTGAAGTGACTTGAATGTTCATAACAAGACTGCCTGAGCTCTGCAGTTCTGCAGCAGCCTAACTGAAACTGGATTTAAAACTACCAAAAATCGAAAATGTTTAAATTAACTGAGTGACCTACTTTTGAGTGTCACATAGTTTGTCACTGTTAAAATGTCATAGTTTTGAACTTAGAATCAGCATTCTAGCTGCATATGTAAAAATTGTCTTGACTTAAACTGGGGAACAAAAAGTGACATTTTATCTGAAACCTGGCTTAATGAAACTGAATTCTGCCCACCAGCTACCCCCGACAGGAGTTGAGACTTGCACAACAGCTGTGTTCCCAGGCCTAGCTGCCTTTTGCTGTTCCCACCAAAAGGGATATGACACTTCTCTGATTGAATTACCTGGGCTCTGCAGGAAATTGAACAAAGCCCTGTCCTGACTCAGGCAAATGTTTTATTATGGGGGTCGTAAAAGTGGCTTCCTCCTGGAAGGAAAGGGGAGGAGCACTGCCTGTGAGAGCAAGCTGGCTTGACAGAACTGGAAAAACCAGAAATTCAACCTTGTGCTGGGGGAAACCACACCCCTTTGGGGCCAGAACATAAATCTAAAAAGATGGATCATTCATAGAGCGGACTTGTGAAAATTTTATAAGTGATATCATTATTCTTGTGATTTTTCTGTGCACATTTGAAGACGTGGTAGGACCCGGTGGTATGTTCAGGGAGGTTTTAGCGGAAAAGAGGATATTACTCTAAATGTATGTATGTTAAAAATCTGACACTCCACCACCTAATGCCCACACACCATGGGCACATCTGTATAAATGCGGGGAAAAATCCAATATTGGTAACCCGACTAAAAAGTGAAATATGTTGCCATTTTTGAACCCAAGCTCCTAGGAAGAGCAGAT
This sequence comes from Ambystoma mexicanum, assembly GCF_040938575.1. Taxonomy (NCBI): domain Eukaryota; kingdom Metazoa; phylum Chordata; class Amphibia; order Caudata; family Ambystomatidae; genus Ambystoma; species Ambystoma mexicanum. The sequence continues at coordinate 1,101,783,328 of NC_090924.1, read as the reverse complement.
TTGGGACAGAGACTACCTCATGTGATAGGTAATATGTACATGCAATGACAAACCACTATGTATTTGAGAAATGTGCATTTTGAATCAAATATAGATTTGTGGGCAAACTGACCAGGGGAGGATCCTCTGACCCATAAAACCTACAGCATCACTCTGACTCACAGTTCCTTCCCCAATCATGGGAGAGGGGAGAATTGGGCCAATGACAAGTTGAAAGAGGGGCTGGCTAGTGATGCTGCACACACACCCACTTTCAAAACACATAAAAGCAGACAGTCAGGACAGATAGAGACATTCAATTCCATTTGCTGCGGAGCATGCTGATCGACGACTTCACATCCAGAGATCCAGACTTCAAATCCATCAATCTCCAGAACCTGTAGCAGTACCTAGAAAGCAGAGCAGTATCCAGAATCCAAAGAGGCTAGACCAGCAGCGCAGAGCTGACCCAGACCGCTGTTAGCAGAACCAGAGTGCTGACCCAGATCACTGTGAAGAGACCCAGACCAGATCGGAGTCCAGTCCAAAACCTGACCAGATCCGTGGCGAGGCCTAATTCAAAAATATATTGTGAGTACCTAGCAGAACTGTGCAGAACCAATCTCTTAGTTAAAATAATATAATTCAATCTATTTTAATCTAACCAGAACTGCCTCCTAACTGTCACCTGTCATTTGCAAAGCTGTCACTTGTCATTTTCTATCTGCAAGCTGTAACCTGTCGCTTTGAACTTTTAAAATTTAAAATTCGAAAAACTTCCTTTATTTAATCGTCTGTATCTCTGGAACCGTTTGGGCTAGGAATCTCACCTTTTCAACAAGCCTAGAACCGACTTCCTACTCCTCATACTCTTGCCGTAATCACGATTCTCGCACTCACGAATTTTACCGCGATTTGCGATTTGGTTAAAAATCCAGCCACGTGTGAAAACAGCAGCTTCCTTGCTTTCCTTGCTAAAAAATCGTTTGCCTCTTAAGAACCATCCCTGAATCATTGCTAGAGTGAGCCTGGACTAATATTAACTAGATACCACTCACCCTGAACCTCTAGAGGGAATTAAAAGCATTTTAGCATATTTTTCACTTCATTGCCAGCACATATAAAAGCATTTTGGGCCTGTGTTTCAAACTTCTGTAGTCTAAGCTTGCTGGGGTGAACTGAATTACATTTGATTGCATTTCTGAGAACTGTGTGCTTTCCTTCCATTTCCTTGCATTGCATAAAGGGGGGAGTGGATTGCCAGAGAAAAGTGATTACATTGTTTTGTTGAAATCATATTGAGTATTTCTGTACTGCAATTTCATTCCACCTTGCATCCATTTGAAACCATAAAAGTATTGTTGCTATCTTATCCATCCTATAACCACTCATCATTGATTATAAAGAAGTGTGCTAGTGCCGGACTATCCATTATTGATTACTGCTCAGATTAAGTGTGATATTCAATTAATAATTTATTATAAAGTGTGATATATATATATCTATTGTTTAAATTATCAAATAAACCTTTTAAACTTGCAAAACAGAACTACTTCTTGGCTCAGTGGGGTCAGGGGGATTCCAAGAGAGGGGTGTTATATAGGGGTAGTCATCCAGAACGCATGAACTGGACGTAAAGATATATCAATAAGGGTTTCCATTCAGTATCCCAGACTAGACATTGACTTAGCTGTAGTGCTGAATTGAATCTTCTTACACTACCTAGATAGGCCCACCACCAGCCCATCACACTGCTGCTGCTCCATGTCACATGTTTGGTGCTGCAGCAACTGCTGGAACAGGCTACTAGTAAATACGCAACTAAGACATGCTCCTCCTGTAACTGCGCCTCGATGCCCCCGGGCTGTGTGAGTGCTTTAAATATGCAAATAAATAAAAAAGCATTCTGTTTCAGTCACTGTTGCACTGTATTTGCTCTACCCCTTCTGCCCCATCTGACAGTCTGTTAAAGTAAACCAAGTATTGTTAATCGGTTACCTCCAGGAAGAGCACCCTTCCCTCAGCCCGTTCTTCAGTCACCTCATCCAGGTGTTTTGTGTAATCAATTTACTCTCAAGCTCTTATCAGTCATCACATCTCATAAATGCATCCCCCTTCACCCTTCCTTCAAGCATGGGCATGGTGTTGTATAACTTGGAAAAAGCCATTTCTGCAAGACATTGTAGTGAAATCAACGGCCTGTGCTACTTCTGCTTTAGGGCCTCTTTCCACCTTAACACATATTAAAAAACTAAATATGTTTTGTCACCCAATATTCAGGAGCCAGAGGAGAATGCATATTCGGATATCTCCTTCCCACTGACATGTTCTTGACATACTTCAATAAACTGCAGGGTGTAACAGACACCCACCTCTGTATCTGAGGATTCCTATCTGAGGATTGCATGTGCTCTCATTCGGAGCACATGGTCGGAGCGTATTGTACCCAGGTTAAGGGGCCACATCTGGTGTATAAACCACACATCAGGATAGAAAACATGCGCTGGAATTATGTAAAAAAATGACAGCAAAAGACAGTTGAGAATTATACACGAATACTCAACTAGTGCTTTTATTTATGACGACAGATTAGTGGGCATGTGCACCATGTTTATCCATGTCTAGTACCCATGTGTGTATCTTTAAGCCTGAAATGACATTTCAGAAGTTCGTGTTTGCATGGGCTTTTCTCGCAAAGTACAGCTGGTTCGGTATCGGCCCTATACGTGCACCGTTCTGGGTCCCTTCGCTGAAGCTCGTTTGTGAACTAATGAGGCTGATAAAATTTTAAAAAAGAACGGAAACACCCAGGCACAAATTCACAGTTCATGTTTCGCTTAGATGAATGCTATCCAGGGTCAGATTGGGGCATAAAATTGTCTCAAGTCGGGCTCAGCACCAATGAAAAAGTGGGCAAAGTTGCAAACGACAATTAATTCCTTTTGTGACAGACACTAGTGGGACCACGTTGCCCCCCGTGCCCCGCCCGGTCCTGGGATTTGCCCTGCCTTGTATCAATCACTTAGGCTACCTTCCGTGGGGCCACCACCATGCTGAGCCTGATGATAACAAAAATAGGTGCACGGCGCAGCGGCCCCGCGGAAGTTAAGATTTTAAAAGAAAAAACGTATATTTGGGCAGCTGGAGCCCATCACTTTCGAAGTGATGGACCACAGCCGCCACTCAAAATAAGTTATTTCTTTTAAAACTTACCTTCTGTGGGGCGGGACCCCGACCACCGGCCACACGGGAGGTCAGGCTTTCAAAGAAAAAAGTAAAAAACATACTTTTGGGCACAATCCAAGAGCCCAGCCGCCCGTGGCAGAGTCATCTGACTCAGTCTGCGACAGCCGGCAGCCCCAGGCCACAGAAATTGGCCTTGGCCTGGCACTGACTGCAGTCAGCAGCACACTGCACACAGGTCACACAGACAGAAGCCCTGGCGCGGACGGGCCCCTGGTGGGGTCTTGACTCCTGGGCAGTCAGGACACCACCAGGGGACCGTGCCGCCACCCGGTCCCCGACCTGGGACTTCCTTGCCTGATCACTTGACTGTGACAGGCTCAGGCTGCACCGCATGCAACAAGTGACTTACCTCCTTTGCCGGCTGGGACTTGGTCTCCTTTCGGGCCTCAGTGTGGGGGGGGGTCGAGTGCGCACACTGGCACCCGCACAAATGAAAAAGCAGGCAGAGGGGGCCCCAGGAAGCAACTAGGCCACACCATGCAGTGCAGCAGGCAGGCTCTCCCTCTCACAAGTCAGGACCGACGACGCCATGCCTTGACACCTTCACTTCACAGTGACTTGTGAAATGAAGGTGGCGCCTCGCTGCCTCCTGTGGCAACAACAACACGTCACCATGTAATTTCACTGGCTCAGAAGAACAGCCAATGAAAACTGCACATTCTGTGTTACTATACAGAATGTATCAAATACTGCATAGTAACAACAGAATGGTAGTTTTCATTGGCTGTTGTTTGTAACAGTTTGTTGCTCATTGCTATTGCTGGCCCCTCCCAGGCCCAGCCAACCATGGCCTGAAACCTGCAAGCACGAGAGAGATCAAGATCAGAATGACAAATCCCAATGATTTATAATCGAAGCAAAGCGAAGTGGAAGAACAAACAAAGCAATTGCACGTGCGCTGGCCCCGCATGAGTTCCGGTGCCCAAAAAAGAGTGCCGGTGTTGGGCACCGGCAACCACCCCCACAAATTAAGCACTGTCTAAGAGTCTCTGTGCCAGGCCCATCGACAAAGCAAAAGAAATGCAGTTTTGGCGTTAAATTACAGCCTCCCCCATCTGCACGATGGGAGGACCCGGAGACCTCGGCGGCCGAAGCTGAGGGCTCACAGTGCCCGTGGAGCCTCTAATCCCATCCGGCGATCTCGAGTGCTGGGAGTTGAGGAAGACCAAGATGGCGGCCGGGGACTCGCACTGATGCGGTCCCCGGACATACAAAACACTGAAGCCCTGCTGGAGGCCCTCTTTGGGGCAGACTGGGGGAGGAGCCCCCTGCCTACATCTCGGCCTGCGAGGCCCTGGGGCCACTCACCCTGAGGCCCCCACTGCCTTCAGCCCTAGCTTGGAGGGGAACCCCGGCCCTGGGGCTCCCCCTCCTGCCGCTACCTGATCCCGGGCCATGCTTCTCAGCCCCTCCCGTGGCGCTGCTGTGGCCGTGGCACCAGGGGCCTAAGAGGGCCCGCACTGTGGCGGGTAAGCTCCTAGCTCTCCATTCTCCTCCTCCCCCCCTTTTGACTGCTACTACTCCGGGCCTTGGCCCAAATTCGCAGGGGGCACAGGGGTCAGGGGGCAGACCAGATGCCCCCGCCCCATAGGGTATAAGGGCGAGGGGGCGCCTTGGAGTGAGGCCTGCCAGCAAGCTCCCCTCCCATCTCCCAAACGACTAGGCCAATCCAGCACATCTTCAGGACACCCCCGGGGCGCGAAGGCCCCTTCACCATCACTGGGGGCACCCAGCCCACCCAGCGGCCCTGCTGAAGCACCCCACCAGCTCCGGGGAGCAGAAGGAGCCTTGGCATTGACCTTCCCACCCACCTCGGAATCCAACCTGCCTCCATCTACTGCCGCATTCCAAAAGCGGCATATCATCACCCTACTCCTGGAGCGCCCCTGCCCATCCAGCAGAGCTCGGCGGCCATCTCCTCACCCCGGAAAGATTACACAGAGAACCACAATAACAAGGCCTATGGGAGCAGCACCGGCGGTGTGGGGACTTCCCGCATAAAGTTAAGACAGCTCCACCTGACCACCAGTGCCCCCCTCTACAAGGTTTGCCCTGATACCCAGCCAGCAACATAGGCCTAAATAGGGTTTTCCCTCACCTTCTCTTCCTTCCTGGGGCGCCCCGGCCCAATGAACTGCTTCTGCCCCCCCAGCTACCAGATGCCCAGTGGGTATTGGCTGCCTCAGCAGCTCTTGAGCACCCGCTGCAGGAACGGAAACCTCCCGCACCAACACTCTATCCAACGAGAACACCGAACAGAGGCACTGAACGCCACCAACCTGAAGAGCTACTAAGGGCAATCCCTACGACCTTCACCTGGCTCCCCCGGCTATTCAATTAACGAACACCTCAACACTTGCTCCCTTCTCCTCAACAAGAACCCACCATGGATAAGCAATCAAAGGCCAATAAAAATGCAGACATCTCCACAATGTTACTGGCAACCGACAAAGCCAAGAAAACTGACACCCACCTCAAAATAGCCCCACAAAAACTGCGGACGATAAAGAATCCCTAGCGACCAAAGAGGACATCCAGGCCTTTATGGCAGACATTAAAACCCAGTTCAGATCATGCATGACGGAACTCACCATGAAACTTGAACATACCAACCAAAGGGTTACAGAAGTGGAACAGCGCATAGGAGAAATTGAGGACCGCTCTCAGGACCAATCAACAGCGATAGAGCAGATCCAACGCTCGATCCAGTCCCTGCAAGATAGGTGTGAGATTATTGAGTTTAAACAAGAGGACTTAGAAAACAGGGCTCGGCACAATAATCTCTGAATCCGGGGTGTCCCAGCCTCAATCCCGGACAAAGATCTCCCCGAATATGTGGGGAACTTTTTTCAAGGCCTCCTCCCCCAACTAGACAAACCGATGCTTCTACTGGACCGCACCCACAGGTTGCGTCCTCGACTGGGGGTGACAACAGACTCCCCTCCTGATGTCATAACCAGTGTGCACTTCTTTTCAACGAAGGAAGCCATCTTGGAGATAAGCCGCACCCGAGACGAACTATCATTCCAGGGGTCCTCTCTTCAGATTTACCAGGACCTCTCACCACTCACTGTACAGAAGAGAAAAACCCTCCGCCCTCTCACCCTTTTCCTCCAAAACCACCAGGTCCGATACAGATGGCTTTTTCCTACGGCCCTTCAGTTCACCCACAATGGATCCCTCTGAAAAATTACCCATCTGGAGGACTCTGAGAAAATCCTACACTCGGGCTCCCCGGAGGGCACCTCAGTGCACACAAGGGTGAAGCTCCAGCCTCTCCAAAAAAATCCAAGGGGACTTCTTGGTCCCGAGTCCGAGATACAGGAAAAGGAGGTGACTACCGGCACGCCCCCCCCTACAACGAACCTTTGCCCTCTGCAGATCCTCCGGAACCCCCGGATTGCCCTCCCGAAAACATCAACTCCTCAGCTTCTAAAAATGAGCCTATTGACGGGCCCCCCACAGCTCATGCCCATTTCTAAGGCACAGACCATCAATGAGTCCTTGGAATGACTTTTTCATCCAGTTGCCAGACCCCACCACGTTGGCGGAGTGCATGGCTATGGCCACATCGGCCAGGGGGGGTCTGTTCCTGAAGTCCCAGGCCCCCCCATGTTGTACAAGTTGGGGCCCTCCTGTTGGAGGCTCTGTTTAAAAACTCAGAGACAGAGTGACCAGCAGTTGCAACTCCTCTATAATGGCAGCTGGTCCTCCTCCCTCCGCCGCAATGGACCCCGCAGGCTCACAGACTCTTCGATTTGTCGCCCTTAACATCAAGGGCTGGAACTCCCCGGCTAAACACAAATCGATCGTCCAGCGACTCCTAGACGAAGACACGGGCATTGCCTTGCTGCAGGAGACCCATCTGCTCCCGGGGGATTTTGGCTGCCTTAGATCTGAAGAGTTCCCATTGCAGTTCCTGGCCTCGGATGGCACCAAAAAAGGAGGGACGGCGATCCTCTTTCAGAAGGGGCCTAGACCCGCGGATCCTAGACACCAAAGTAGATCCAGAGAGCCGCTACATGGCAATCAAGTGCCTCCTACTGGGCCAACTCTACACGCTGGTCCCCGCTTACGGCCCTAACGTAGGCCAGACGGCCTTCTACGACTCTCTGGGCACGACCCTCGCAGCCTTCTCAGAAGGGTTGAAGGTGATCGGAGGCGACTTCAACGGAGTCCCGGACCCCACAAAAGATAAGTCGCAACCCCCCTCCTCGAAAGATCTTAACACTCCCCTGGGAATTCTGCGCCTCTTCAGGGCCCTGGAGGTGGTGGACACCTGGAAGGTGATTCATCCTACAGAAAGGGACTTTTCATTTTACTCATACGTCCACAGAACTTTCCCCAAAATTGACCTCCTCCTAAACTCCCAGCAAACTTTGGCTTACACCAATGAAATCTCAGTCGGAACACGTACTCTATCAGATCACGCACCAGTAACCCTAGAACTCCGAGCCCACTAGGCTACACCACCTCCGCCGCGCCGCTGGGCCCTATTTGACCCAATCCTAAACGACATGCCCCTGAGAGATGCAATTGCCTCCACGATCCGTAACTTCTTCAAGGAAAACCCCAATGAAGAAACCTCCCTGGCGAACACATGGGATGCCATGAAAGCGGTGGTCCAGGGGGAACTCATCGCCGAAAGAGCTGCATATCATAAAGCTAGACGCCAAAACCACCTCTCCCTGTAGAAGGAGCTCCAAGAAAAGGAAAAAACACACAAGCCTAAGGGATGGTCCCTGTTAGGGAGAATTCTCATTTTATGGCTAATTTCCTTTACCTATAGAGTCCCCCAGCGCTTTGCTGGATTTGAAGGGTTTGTTTTTTTCTTCTGCTAAGAGGTTTCTCTCCCCTCCATAGGAACCATCTTTATGCACATGTGTTACGCAGCACCCTCCATGCAGTGACGCAGGGGTGTCTTAGCGACCCCAAACATAGACTCCATACCCTGGGACTGACTACTGTCTCCCAGGGCATGTAAAGTCCCAATTGACTTTACTAGTCAATTTTTATGAACTAAACCAGTACAACCCATCTTACTATGGAGGTACTGGAAATGGTTAATAGTTTTTCCCTTATGTTCATTTTCCAGAGGGTACCGTACAGCCCCTCTCTCAAAAGTTTCTGGCTGGTAGCAGTGGTTACTGTCAAAAATATTCAACCACAAATATTTTCCTATGGGATTTTCCCATTGTTCAAGGCTACCACTTTTTCTGACAGCCTCTAACATACCGCTGGTGTATTTTAATATTAACTTTACTCAGGTAGATTTTTATTGCCAGAACTTTAATATAACTTCTTTCTCGCGTCTTTCTCTAAACTCCTAACCCAGGTCGAGGATCCTTTGTTCGTCCGTTTGGCGGGCTTCTGCCGAGAAGCCCTCTTTTTGGCACCACTGAGTCTGGGGTGGGTCCATTGTGTGGGAGGGGGAGTAGGACCCCTGGACAGGGTTGCCTCAGCAACCCATGTCGCACTCTATCCAGATAGGCTGGAAGGTCTCCCGCCAAGATGACCACTCCACTGTGTGAGTGACAGCTAGGCTGTATGAATGGGGATCTTTTTGCATAAAAGCAGGGTCCATGAGGACTGGAAGAGCAAGACGTCGCCACTGGAACTAAGAAGCCGAAGAGGAGAGAAGCCAAAGACATCTGCAATGACTGAACCACCGGTGAAGCCCTGCTGCAGCGTCTCACCACTTTTCTCCACACAACGAGAGAAGATCTTCACCTGCAAGAGCCTTCTTCCCTTGAGCTGGTGGGGCCAACCAGTTTGCCAATCGCCTTCCTGGACCTGCCTTGGTTGAATCTCCCATACCTTGTACAGATAGCCAGGCACCAGTCCACCCGGCTCGCGATTTAAAGGAGCATACCTTTTATTCGTCAGGCAGCACCGCGGCTGGTTTCATCCCTGGGTAGTGCAGTGACTCGAACCTTCCTCCACGACGAGAGCCTCTCTTCCTCTGCTGGATCACCCGAACTGCAGGGACTACCAGGAACAACCGTCACCGCAGGAGCCACTTCTTCATTGTAAAGGTACATTCTTCCACCAGGCCGCCCTTTCTTCACGGTAGCACTAAAGGTGCTTTAAATCCTTTACCTACCTGTTGGGTTGGCCGCCCCTCTCTCTTAACATTGTCCTTCAACTTCTGTATTCACCTTTTCAAAATCGTTAACCAAAGACTTGACTGCAGCTACAAGAACATTTTGCTCCTGGGCCCTTGCCCTGTACTACTGACTCTGGCAAAGGCCTACTGACTCTGGCTACATTTGTTAGACATGCCTTCTTTAGATTGATTCTCAACTAGAACTGTGTTTATGCACCTACTTCTGATAACTACCCTTTTCTTCCCCTTTCTAAACCTTGTGAAATGCCATTTTGCTCAGTTTTCATTTAAGTATTGTCTATACTGATGCACTGCCTTGCTTAAGCTGGTTCACAAACTTATGGGAAGTGTTGCTAGGGTGTGTGAGAAGCTATTCCCATATAATTTGTACTTGCCCTCCCTTGTGAGAAATTGATAGAGCTTTCCTTGTGTGTAGCTTTTACTGTGCCATTTTGCTCAGTTTTCACTCTGGTTCACTTGGTCTACAATTTAACTAGGGAGTGTTTATATTTTTCCTCTGACTTAGTTAACTTGCTTTAAGAACTGTGATAGATGTGTTTATCTAGAAGTGTATATAAATATATCTAATTTTTAATACAAAGCTTTGGTCAGTGTTTCCTTGTGCCATAGTACAGTAGGCCTATTGTGTAAACCCTGAATACTGCTCATCTCGCTCTTGAGATACGTTTGACTGCTCATCCACAGCTACCAACTAAATCTTTGTGGTACAGACTAATAGCAAAGGGGGGATTTATTGCTCTCACCTGTAGTCCTAATCTTGTGTAGTGCTCCCTAAGGGAACTGCACAGGATTCTGCCTAACACTGGTGTACAGCGGTGAGGATAAAAGTATTGGATTAATATTTTAGAGTTCTGCTAGAACCTTGGTTCAAATAACCACAAGGCTAACTATCACAAAAAGTTTATTTTAAACAAAGTAAAAAATATGGAAAGTTACAGCCAAGAGACCCTCCTTACTAATACTGCTGATTATTTAAGGGATCTGTTTAGACAGAAAGGTCTTCCTGTCAAAGGCAAGAAACTAGAAATGATTGATAGACAGTTAGAGAAACAAAGTCTGGACAGTGGTGCTGTAGTGCCCACTACCCCAGCAAATGTAGCAAACCTCGAGGAAAATAATGTTGAAGATGTTATTGTTGAAACAGATGAGGAAGAGGAGGATAACAATGTCACCTCCTCTGGCCCTCTACCTGCTCAAAGGCCTCAACCTGTGGCTACTGGACCCTTATCAGGTCCCACATTAAGTCCTGAATTTATCTCTCTAGAAAAAATGAGACTTGAACTAGAATTCAAAAGAATTAGTGCCCAAACTGAACAGAGACATCAATAACTAAGGCTCAAAGAAATGGAGCTCAACCATGAGCTTGAGATGAAGACATTGGGCCTCATTACGACCCTGGCGGTAAGGGGTTTACGCCAGCGTTAGCTGCGCCGACCCCTTACCGCCAATTACGAGGTCCCTTAGCGCCATGGCGCTTTTAACACCTGCTTTTAGCAGGTGTTAAAATCCATGGCGCTAAGGGACCATGGAGTTAATTACGACACCGTAATTTACGGTGGCGTAATTAACGCCTTCCCCACTCCCATTATGCCCTATGGGGCAAAAATGGGAATGGGGAAGGGTAAATGGGGATTGGGGACTTACCGCCCCGCCAAGGTCGGAATGGGGCGGTAAGTCCGCCAACCACCATGGCGTAAACGTAGTTTACGCCATGGTGGTAAAGTCACGGCCCAGGCGGTAACTTACCGCCTGGGTCGTAATGAGGCCCATTGTCTTTGGAAAATGCTTCTCTCCCCAAATCCTCTAGACCTTCCAGTCCAAAAAGACCCCAGATGCCTAAAGAGATTGTGGGTATGTATGAACTTAAGTTGGATGTATTAGATTGGCTTGCTATGTTTGAATACAATCATGGGCTCCAGGATATCATAGGGAATCAGTTGATCCCCTGGTTATTTTCTAGGCTCCCCCCTGTTGCATCTGATGTGGTAATGGAGTTGGATGAGGTGGATAGGATGGATTATGAATGTGTAAAGCTAGCTTTGATAGCTAGATTTGGGAAGAATCCTTCCTAGTACCTTAAGAGGTTTAGGACCCTCAAAAAGTATGATAGTACTCCTTGGGCTACTTGGGTGAATGAGTGTTTGAAGAACATAGAGGGATGGATTAAGGGTTATAGAGTTAACACTTATGAAGGAATGAGAAATCTTGTAATGATGGAGTCTATCTATGATGCCTGCTCTCCTGAGCTCAGACAGCACTTGGCTGATTCAAAAGAACTGGATTCTAAGAAACTAGCTAAGGCTGCTGACTTGTGGGTTGCCAACAGGGCTACTCACAAGGATTCAGGGGTAACTCAGAAAAAGGATGAGGGAAAGCAGCCTAAGAAAGACACCAATGAGAATTCAAATAATTCTAATTCCAAAGAGGGCCCCAAACAAAGTTCTAAGGGTAAGCCACAAGGGAAACCTAATCAGGCTAGTGCACCTTCTGGTCCCAGACCAGAAGGAGGTCAGAACAAGCCACCATTCATAAAGACATTTGGAAAATGTTATGTTTGTGGCTCTACTGACCATGTGAAAGGGGATCCCAGATGTAAGGGTAAACCTTCAGGGGTCCACACTGTCTCCTTAGCCTTCGCTCCAGAGGCGGAAGTACATATGGCCACTGGAAACTTTCAACTACTAGCTGAAGACCCCATTGGAGTCTCAGCTAGTGTATCTTTAGTCTCTCTGGGATTGTGGGAACAACAGAATTTAGATGTGTATAATTCTATCCCTCCTAATACTAAAGAGTATTATAAAGACAGTGTCCTAGTCAATGGTCAGGAGACCCCTGCCATTAGAGACACTGGGGCCAGCATAACTGTGGTGTACAAATCTTTTTTCAAGGTGGAGGATATTGCTAAGGCACCCAAACGCCTCACCAAGTTAGCTGGAGGGCCTGTGCAGATGCTTCCCCAATTAACAGCTCTCATCCAGTGCAATGAAATGACTGTCAGGATACCTGTGAGTGTACAATCTGAAGTACCAGAAAGGGTGCTGTTGGGCAAAGATCTGAAAGACCTGGGAGTAGTGTCAAGGACTCCAAGACCTCCTAGTAAGAGATTACCGAAGCGTACCAGACCTGCAAGGGAGAGGACCTTGAGGGGCTCTCTTGAGGAGATGATAGAAAAAGAAATGACTCCTACTCCACTGGAGTTACTAACTGCTATTTGAAAGCAACGAGAAGCAAGGGGGAAACCCAAGACTTCAAAGAAGAAACCAGCAGAAGGCACTCCAGTGCTGCCAACCAGGAAATCTCCTAGGTTGTCAAAAATCACACCTGTGATTCCTCCTCCAGCTGAGGCTGAGAGTGAGGTACAACACTGTGTGGTTGAACTAGAGCCTGAGGACTCAGATCTAGTAGGAGGCCAGGAACTCATTGGCGATCTTGATCCTGTGGACCATCCTGAGCTGCAGTCTTTACCGGCAGAAGGTGGCCCCAACAGGGCAGACTTCAGTAGGGGACAAAGAGAATGTCCAACTCTGTAAGGTCTTTGCCATCAGGCAGCTTCTCAGCTTGAAGGGCAAGAGCCTGGGAAGTATAAGTTACACTGGGAAGATGGCCTCTTCTATAGTGAACCAACAGAGTCAATCCCTGAGGACTACAAAAGACTTGCAGTGCCTCAAGCAAACCGACTCCAATTCTTGCAAATAGGCCATGAGATACCTTTGGCTGGTCACTTGAGTTTCAAGAAGACCAAGGAAAGGCTCTCTCTCTCTACTTTTATTGGCCTAAAATGGGGGCTGAGGTAGATAAGTACTGCAAGAGTTACCACACTTGCCAAACCTCTGTTAAAAGTGGCTCCAAGAACGTGGCACCTTTAGTAACTCTCCCTGTGGTGGGAGTACCATTTGAGAGGGTAGGAATCGACATTGTTGATCCCCTTGATCCTGCAACTTCTTCAGGCAACAGGTTTATCCTTGTTGTAGTAGACCATGCTACTAGATACCCTGAAGCCATTCCTATGAGGACTGTTACAGCTCAGGCTGTGGCTAAGGCCCTCCTTGGTATTTTTACCAGGGTTGGGTTTCCTAAGGAGGTAATATCCGACCAGGGGTCAAATTTTATGTCCAGCTACATGAAGGCCATGTGGAAAAACTGTGGAGTTACCTACAAGTTCTCAACAGCATACCACCCTCAGACAAATGGGTTGGTGGAAAGGTGTAATAGAACCATGAAGAGCATGATAGGAGCTTCAGAGGATCCTCTTAAGAAAAAGTGGGATCTTCGACTGTCATGCCTTCTCTTTGCATATAGAGATGTCCCTCAGGAGGGAGTGGGTTACAGTCCCTTTGAACTCCTCTATGGCTATCCGGTCAGAGTTCCATTGGCCCTGATCAAGGAGGGGTTGGCGAGTGCTCTTTCCCCCACGCCAGAGTCACTGACTATGTGATAGGACTCCGGAGGAGAATGTCACACATGATGGCTGAGGCAAGTGATAACTTGAAAGCAGGTCAGGCTCTGGTCAAACATTGGCATGACCAGAAGGCCAACATGGTTGAGTTCGCTGAAGACCAGCTAATTCTTGTTATGGTCCCAACAAGGCAGAGGGCCTTGCAGGACAAATGGATGGGACCCTTCAGGATTGTGGGAAAACTTGGAGAGGTGAAATATCTGGTGGACTTAGGCAATCCTAAGGAGGCTCCTAGAGTCTTTCACACCAACTGTCTAAAAGCTTATGTCTCGACACCAGAACTGGGAGCTTTGCTTCTAGCTTCAGCTCAAGAGGAGGAGGAGAGTGAACCTCTACCTGACCTCCTCAGAGGCAAACCTTTAGATGGAAAAATAGAAGGAGTTAATCTGTCTTCTAATCTGACACCTGAGCAACAGGAGGAGTGCAAAGTTTTGCTAAATCAATTTGCCTCCCTGTTTTCTCTAGCACCAGGCTTGACTCCTTGGGCCAGCATGATATCAATACTGGTGACTGTTTACCTGTCAAGAGCAGAGGCTACAGGATGTCAGAAAATGTAAGAACCCACATCAAAGGTGAGGTCAACAAGATGCTTGATCTCGGGGTAATAGAGCCCTCTACTAGTCCATGGTCTAGCCCAGTTGTGTTAGTACCAAAGGCAGGATCCAAGGAGTTGAGTTTCTGTGTGGACAATAGAGCTCTAAATGCAGTCACTAAGACTGATGCCCATCCTTTGCCAAGGACAGATGAGTAGGTGGATAGACTTGGTTCAGCCAAGTTCCTCAGCACATTTGATCTCACGTCAGGCTATTGGCACATAGCCCTGACTGACCATGCCAAGGAGAAAACTGCATTCTCCACCCCAGTTGGCTTATACCAGTTTAAGGTTATGCCTTTTGGATTAAAGAATGCACCTGCAACATTCCAAAGGATGGTTAATCAGGTTCTGAATGGGATGGAGGACCTCTGCATGGCATACTAGGATGACATTGCAGTGTTCGGCCCTACTTGGAAAGAACATGTTGATCACCTAGGATATGTTTTGCAGGCTCTGGAACAGGCCCATCTAACCATAAAGGCAAGTAAATGCCAAATTGGTCAGAGTAAAGTGGTCTACCCTGGGCATGAGGTAGGAGGTGGTGAAATAATGCCTTTGCTCAGCAAGATTGAAGCTGTGCAAAATTGGACAACCCCTTCTACTCAAACCCAGGTGAGAGCCTTCCTAGGCCTCACTGGGTATTACAGGAATTTCATTGAGAACTATGGGTCCATAGCTTCTGCACTGAATGTAATCTCTTCTCTTAAGTTCCCTAAAAAGGTCAAATGGAATGAGGAGTGCAATCAGGCCTTAGAAAGCCTGAAGAAAGCCCTTTGTCAAGCTCCAGATCTCAGAGCTCCTGACTACCACCAACCCCTCATTGTACAAACAGATGCTTCCAATATAGGTATAGGTGCAGTACTCAGTCAATGAGAAAGGTAGGGAGTACCCCATTTGCTTCATCAGTAGGAAACTGAAGGAACCTGAAACAAGGTGGGCAACTACTGAGAGAGATTTATTTTGCCATTGTGTGAGCTTTGAAGAAGTTTAGACCATACTTGTATGGATCTACTTTCATCATTCAAACAGACCACCAACCCTTGAGATGGTTGATGCAAATGAAAGGGGAAAACCCAAAACTTCTAAAATGGTCAATCTGCCTACAAGGGTTTGATTTCACCATTGAGCACAGGTCAGGATGTCACCACCAAAATGCTGATGGTCTCTCTAGGATGTTTTTAACCGACTAGAGGTAAGAAACTCATCCAGGAGTGGATTAGATCCTCCTGTCCCTTAGTCTGGGGGGGAGGGGGTGAATGTTAGGGAGAATTCTCATTTTATGGCTAATTTCCCTTACCTATAGAGTCCCCCAGCAGCTTTGCTGGATTTGATGGCTTTGTGTTTTTTTTCCTGCTAAGAGTGAGACTCTTTTCCCACTCTTAGGCATTTTTGCTATGTGTGTTCTAGGCTATTTTTGTGTTTAATGCCCATGGAGTTTCTCTCCCCTCCATAGGAGCCATCTTTATGCGCATGTGTTACTGAGCACCCTCCGTGTAGTGACACAGGGGTGTCATAGCGACCCCCAAACATAGACTCCATACCCTGGGACTGACTACTGCCTCCCAGAGCATGTCAAGTCCCAATTGACTTCACTAGTCAATTTTTATGAACTAAACCAGTACAATCCATCTTACGATGGAGTTACTGGAAAGGGTTAATAGTTTTTCCCTTATGTTCATTTTCCAGAGGGTACCGTACAGTCCCTCTCTCAAATGTTTCTGGCTGGTGGCAGTGTTTACTACCAAAAATATTCAACCGCAAATATTTTCCTATGAGATTTTCCTATTGGTCGAGGCTACCACTTTTTCTGACAGCCTCTAACATACCGCCGGTGTATTTTAATATTAACTTTACTCCAGTAGGTTTTTATTGCCAGAACTTTAATACAACTTCTTTCCCGTGTCTTTCTCTAAACTCCTAACCCAGGTCAGGGATCCTTTGTTCGTCCGTTTGGCGGGCTTCTGCCGAGAAGCCCTCCTTTCGGCGCCACTGAGTCTGGGGTGGGTCCATTGTGTGGGAGGGGGAGTAAGACCCATGGACAGGGTTGCCTCAGCAACCCATGTCGCACTCTATCCTGATAGGCTGGAGGATCTCCCGCCAAGATGACCACTCCGCTGTGCGAGTGACAGATAGGCTGTATTAATGGGGATCTTTTTGCAGAAAAGCAGGGTCCTGAGGACTGGAAGAGCAAGACGTCGCCGCTGGAACTAAGAAGCCGAAGAGGAGAGAAGCCAAAGACATCTTCAACGACTGAACCACCGGTGAAGCCCTGCTGCAGCGTCTCACCACTTTTCTCCACACAACGAGAGATCTTCACCTGCAAGAGCCTTCGTCCCTTGAGCTGGTGGGGCCAACCAGTTTGCCAATCGCCTTCCCGGACCTGCCTTGGTTGAATCTCCCATACCTTGTACTCGGAGGCCGTATAGCCAGGCACCAGTTCACCCGGACCTCGATTTAAAGGAGCGTACCTTTTATTCGTCGGGCAGCACCGCGGCTGGTTTCATCCCTGGGTAGTGAAGCGACTCGAACCGTCCTCCATGATGAGAGCCTCTCTTCCTCTGCTGGATCACCCGAACTGCAGGAACTACCAGGAACAACCGCCACTGCAGGAGCCACTTCTTCATTGTAGAGGTACATGGTTCCGCCAGGCCGCCCTTTCTTCGCGGTAGCACTAAAAGTGTTTTAAATCCTTTACCTACCTGTTGGGTTGGCTGCCCCTCTCTCTTAACATTGTCCTTCAACTTCTGCATCCACCTTTTCAAAATCGTTACCCAAAGACTTGACTGCAGCTACAAGAACATTTTGCTCCTGGGCCCTTGCCCTGTACCACTGACTCTGGCACAGGCCTACTGACTGTGGCTACATTTGTTAGACCTGCCTTCTTTAGAATGATTCTCAACTAGAACTGTGTTGATGCACCTACTTCTGATAGCTACCCTTTTCTTCCCCTTTCTAAACCTTGAGAAATGCCATTTTGCTCAGTTTCCATTTAAGTATTGTCTATAGATGCACTGTCTTGCTTAAGCTGGTTCGCAAACTTATGGGAAGTGTTGCTAGGGTGTGTGAGAAGCTATTCCTATATAACTTGTACTTTCCCTCCCTTGTGAGAAATTGATAGAGCTTTCCTTGTGTGTAGTTTTCACTGTGCTGTTTTGCTCAGTTTTCACTCTGGTTCACTTGGTCTACAATTTAACTGGGGAGTGTGTATATTTTTCCTCTGGCTTATTTAACTTGCTTTAAGAACTGTGATAGATGTGTTTATCTAGAAGTGTATATAAATATATCTACTTTTTAATACAAAGCTTTGGTCAGTGTTTCCTTGTGCCATAGTACTGTAGGCCTATTGTGTAACGGCTGAATACTGCTCATCTCCCTCTTGAGATAAGTCTGACTGCTCAGCCACAGCTACCAACTCAGGGGCCGATTCATGGAACAAACGTGCGCTGAAAATCCATGCGCAAGCAGGCGCAAGGGAGCGCAAGCGTGAGAAACGCAGCGCACACACACGCGTGCGATTCAAGGAAGACGCTGCGCGTGTTTCCCGCTGTCCGTGCGCCCAATCCAGCCATGGCGCACGCAGGCATACACAGCGTGCGCTACGCGCACAGCAAAAGCGCACATAGCGCGGCGCACACAACCAAAGTGGGCGGAACAGTGGGTGTAACACGCGGAATGGGGAACAACGCGTGACTGGGGAAGTACTGCAGGGAACTACACGGAACGCGCACGCGAACAACCCGTATTCATGGATCTGAATACGGGAAACACGCGCACGGCAAAAGACGCGCACAGGCGTCAATGCGTCCGCCACACGAAGGCAGGCGGAAGCGTTCCCGCGCACAGTACAAAAGTGCGCGCAAACAACAAACGCGTATATACAGCTACGATGAATGCCCCATTTGTCGCAGCACTGATCGTGGGACACCGCAGGAGGAGGAGAATAGCCAGGGCACGCATTTTCGCAACACGGACAAGCCTTTTTGGGATGCCTGACGACCAGGTCTATGGCAGGTATAGCTTTCCACCCCATATCATCCTAGACCTGGTCAGGGAGTGGGAAGATGACCTTACATCCCCCACCCTTTGCTCCCAAGCATTGAGCCCCTTGGAGAAGCTGCTCAATGTCCTGCATTTTTTGGCCACTGGGTCATTTCAGCGGACTACTGCCATAGTGGGGGGGTCTCACAGGCCACACAGTCACGCTGCCTACACCAGGTACTGGCAATCATGACAGCGCGCCCCTCAGTCCGCAGGCACATATACATGCCCAGAACACCCGCAGAAAGGCAGGCTGTTGTCCTGGATTTTTTCAGGGTGGCACACTTCCCCAAAGTGCTCGCTGCCATAGATTGCACCCATGTGGCCCTACGTCCGCCTAGGGTCACTGAGCACATCTACCGAAACCGCAAGCACTGGCATTCCATCAATGTACAGGTGGTATGCGATGCAAAGGGAATCATCACCTCTGTCTATGCAAACTACCCTGGCTCCACCCATGACAGTTTCATATACAGAATGTCTGCCCTGAGCCGGGCCCTGGAAGCTGGGCAGCATGGCGACACATGGCTCCTAGGTGAGTACAAATGCCCTTGCACATGCATGCAAGTCACACACAGACAAATACCCAAACCCTAATAATCTCAACTATTATCACCTCCCCAGGGGACAGTGCCTACCCTCTGAGCAACCACATGATGACGCCAATCCGGAACCCCACCACACCACCCCAGGTAAGATACAACGCCGCCCATATTGCAACCAGGGCCATAGTGGAGCTCACATTCGGAGTGCTCAAGTCACGTTTCCGCTCCCTTGACCGCTCTGGCGGGCAACTACTCTATGCACCACCAGTAGTGTGCAGGATCATTGTGGCAGCATGTGTCCTGCACAATGTTGAAACACGGCAGGGCGTCCCGGTGGACATGGTGGTGCCCCCACATCTCCAACCACAGGCACAGGCGCTGCCCATGGGAGGGGACAGGGCACGTGACGAGGAAGCCCGGACCCAGCTTGCGGCCACATTTTTCACCTAAACTCCCATCCCTGCGGGGTGCACACAGGCCTGGCACATACCAGGTGACAATCGATGATGACTAAGAGACAGTCAACTGTCACAACCCTACCACCCTGAGATAGTTGCCATGGAAGTGCCACATCATCTGCATCCCTAGCTACTTAAACACAAGCTATCCCGTGTGACCAAAAGGCACACATATGACATATGACATGATATGGCCTATACACAAGTATTTGAAGGTGCGATGAGGCCGGGAGGGGGGAACAAGGGAAGACAGACAACGGTACTACTAGGCCAGGTGTCATTTAGATTGTGCAAGTGCAGGGGTAGGGGGAAGGGAAAAGTGCAAGGGGAAGGGGAGGGGGGGGAGTGCAGTACAGGGGAAGTAGACCAAAAAACATACATAGGTCGGCTGGTGGCAACTGCAAAGGTAAGTGCAGACAAGTGCTGGGAAGGGTGGGCTGTAGGGATAGAGAGACAGTACCGCAGTGCAGGGGTTGCCAGGGAGGCAGTGCAAGTGGAGAGTGGCTGGGCCAGGGACCGAGATCGGTGAGAGTGGCCCAGTTGCAGCTCCAGTGCAGTTCCAGTGAAGAATTCCGCAAGGGAGAGGCAGAGAGAAAGCAGAAGCTAAGAGGAAGGTCTTGAGGTGCTTCCCAAACCAGAGATGGTTCCCCTCAAGTTCAAGTGAGGCAGGAAGGCTGTTCCAGAGGGAGGGCCCTGCCGCGGAGAGAGATCTACCCCCATCTAGTTGCTCTGAGAAGTGGATGACCCTGACATGCAAGGTGTGCATCACACACACCTGCACAACAGGCCATGGCCATCACTGTTATGTCACTCAAACCCTCCCAAACCACAACATGACATGGCAAGCAATACCCATACACCAACACAGCAACAATAAGGTACACATTGCCATGTCCAAAATGTACAGTGGCATCAGACAATGATGCCTGACCAGGAATCAGATGAAATGACAGACCAACAACCACCCACCCAAAATAAGTAATTTCCAAATGCATTACAAGAGTTGTACACGTAACATAACAATGAATGCCTGTCTACATGCACATTGTGCATTGCAAAATCAACACTGCAGCTTCTGTGTGCTGTGTCCTACTCCTGCAACACACTGCTCAGCGCACAGCACAGTGAACAGCCATTGTGTGTGATGCACACCCTGAGCATCACATCTAAGCGACAGACCACATCAAAAAGCAAATTAGGCATGTACAGGATCCATAATTGGTCACAGAACATGTGCTGCAGGGACACAGTGGCCACCAGAAGGCAAACAGTGTACACGTGGATATGCAAGGGTGGGAGTACATGTAGTGCATCAGAGTGCAAGTGTGTGGGTCTGCAAGGACATGCACTCAACATATGCATGTGCACTCAAGTGACCATCAGTGTTCTCTACACATCACATGTGAACATTCACCATGTGTACACCCCAGCATGTCAAACCACAACTATCTCCTCGCACCTGAAAGCTAAACACAACACATGAACAGGCATTGATCAGCAGAACACAACATCTACATAGGATACCACCATTACAATGTCAGAGTTCCCATCACACTGCAGGGCAAGGCAACTATCAACAACAACTCCCCCCTCCCTCACAAATGACCATGACCCACTGAACAACTGCACCTGGGTCATGGAGCCTTCAACCCTCAATTCCACCTGGCCACAGGATCACCTTTACCCTTCGTCACCAACTCCCACCCTGTGTGTAAAAAGATGCCTGCACCCTCAGAATCCACACTCATTTCCAAAATCACAAAATCCAAGGCATAAAAACGAACCAGAACACCCTCCAGTAGATGACTTGACGTAGCAGTACCTCACAAAGGCCAAGTACTACCACAATGATGCAAAAAGCAAGGTAGCACAGTAAAACAATGTCACAACAGGATGTGAACCATGTGTGGTACATAACATAGGATGATGCATCATGAACGGATGTGTATTGTCACAGGTCCCGTGTACAGGCGCGGGAGTGTCACGAAACAACCACCCCCACTGTGTCCCGGGTGCCTGCAAGGTCAAACTCACACAGGCCCCTGAGACCCTGGTGGGGAAGGAGGTTCAGGGATATGCAGTCGGGACAGGTGTTGGCACACTGGATAACTGGAAGGAGTGGCAGGAGAGGGGAGGAGGAATGACACATGAAAGTAGGGAATGCACGAAAATGTACTACCTGCATGAACACATACACAATCCAAACAAACTTGGACATCATTGTCATGGCCTTCTGTAGTCCAGGCTTAGGAGTGGTACGAACCAACCACCCCCTCTAGGGTTTTGGCGCCTGCAAGTTCGGGGCTTACACAGGCATCCGCAATCCCAGTGGGGAAAGAGGGTTAGGGAACATTGCTTGGATAGGTACGGGAAGCAGGAACACTGGGTAGAGGGTACAGGGTTCAAAATTGCATAGGATTCCGGGTGATTAGGGGGAAAAAAATACCAAATTGAATCACACATACATCCATGCATTAGTGCACCCCCCAGAAAGCCTATGCAGAGCAGTTTGAAAGAAAAACAACAAGACACTTAGCTCTGGTTTTGAGTGCTGGCCTCCTGCCTGCGCACTCTCAGGTCCGGTTACAGGAGCACTGCAATGCTGCAAAGAGAGCCACAGTCAACAACCTGTACGTGCCAATTACACAAAAACACACCACCAAACATGCCCCATAGCAACAAACTACTCTACAAACAGACAATCTGGTGTAGATGCTTCGTACCCATATATAACAGTACCCCTGTGACGGGTCATACACAGTCAATGCAGTAAGTCAGCCGCCAGTGGGTGCGTGGCAAATGGAACACCAATGTGTCACAATTCACACAACATGCAATGTTCCCTGGGTAAGCAGACAGACCCATATAGCAAGCCATGACTTCAGAGCAAGTTGCGTACCACCATGACCGAAACAAAGTTGGCAGTGCATTTATCATAAAGTACATGGAAATGAAATGCACTGCACCCGAGTATGTCCCTTGCTGTATGGCCCTGTGAGCTGCCCCTTTCCATGTCTCGGAAGGCTACATGGTTGATACAAGTGCCTCAATGGACCTTGGTGTACCGGAGGGCATGAGCCACTGCCCCTGCAGATGTCCCAGCCAACCCTACAATCAACAGCCATCAGTCCACCAACACATCTGAGCTGCATTGTGTGCTTCAACACCAATATTCGTCCAAGCTCACCCTCAGTGCTGTGACTAAGCCTGCATGTGCAACTCGCCTGGTGCAAGCTTTGCCGTGTAGTGGCCCCCCTGTGCTGCTCACCTTGCCTGGAGTTCCTTGGAAAACGTCAGCAGTTCTAGGATGTAGGTCTGCAATCCCTGTGCCTCTGCTTGTGCACACATGTGCATGTGGGCACCAACAAACGTTTCCAGAATTCCGTCGTCCAATGGGCCATGTCTGCTGGCTAAGGTGCTCTGGAGGCACATCCCCCTGCAGAAAGGGCATGAAACACATGATTAATGCTTCAAAGTCATCTGTGTGTGTCTCTTCAGGCATCTCATTACTTGACCATGTCAGAGAGTCACAGCATAAATCACACCATCAGTCCGTCTTTCACATCCAAAGTGTGTAACACTATCTACAGCATGAATTGCAACAAGCACGTGTACAGTAAAGATAAGAAACATACTACACAATGCATAGCAATGAATGTACAGATTAATCATGAAACACCCCATCTAGCAAAAGCTGAACAGTGGACAATAACACCAAAATCATCCACACCAGGGGTGTAAACACAAGTCACACAGCACCAGACATGCCACAGATATGACAGTCCAAGGCCCTTGTGTAAAATTTTGTAACACCGAACCATCCTTGCGAGCCCATGGATAAGGGAGGCAGGAGTGGCATATGTGAGTCAAGGACCCCAAGCAGCAAACACATACACAAGACAAGCCTGAAGGGCCCAGCTGGAACAGACAGTGTATGCCTTCAAAAGCCACAAAGCACCGCACCGTCACATGAAAGCACAATAGACGGGTAATTTTAAACTATAGTAACTATTAACCAATTACACTAACTATGGAAAACCTACATTACCTAATTAAACTAACTATCAAACAGAAACTTAACTAACTAAACTAAAAGAAAAATCAAAAATGGCCACATATGACCCGGGGGGAGGGGAGGCACCCAGGAGGGGGGAGGTACAGGGTGCTGCTCAACATCCACATGCGATGATGCTGAGCCAAAAATAAAACCTACATGGGCTCAACGCCTGCACAGCCCGACCTATGTGGGAGATAGATGGTCGTCCGAGTCTGGCTCATCCTGGAAAGGAGGACGTGGCACAGTAGCCTGGCCATGCCTAGCCGCAGCTTGCCCCTCGTCGGCAGCAAGTCTGCCGGACGGGTGAGCCTGGTTCTGTGTGGCGATGTGACGTAGGTCTGCATGCAGAACCTCACGTGATACACGTGCTTCCTCTTGCAAGGTAGCACGTGTAACACGGAGTTCCTCCTGCAAGGCCTGGCTGGACAACCGCTGCACCTCCCGGCAAGCCTGTAGCTCAGCCGAGATGGCACGCTCAAGCTGTGCAAACCTCTACTCTGCCTGCTGCCTCTGGGACATCATAAGGACACCCAGAGTGGATCTGAGGGAAGCATACTCCTCCCTCAGGGCATCCATGTGCGCCTCTGCGTGAGCAGCAATTGCTTGATGCAGAGACGACATTTCAGCCTGGCGTGCCCTGTCTGAGGCCGCCATGCCCAGCCTGAGCGAGCGGGCCGTGGACCGTGCCGCCTGCTGCTGGAGAAGCACCTGCCTAGCAGGGGGGAGCACAGATCGGGCCACACGCTCCATGCTCTCAGCGATGTTCTCCATTGCTGCCCCCTGCCGTTCTGAATTGGCAGTCATGTCTTGCTCCTACTCAGTATACTGCGGTTGCGTGCGGCGATCGCGTTGCCGGGCTTGACCCCTGCGGGACCCAAGGACCGGGGGTCCTCGCTGTGTTGGCACCGCCCGCGGCTGCACGACTACATGCCCCCGTCGACGTGATGTCCCAGGCACATCAGTGACTGGTGTGTGATCCCTGTGTCCCGATCCGCCACGGGCAGAGGAACCAAGACTGTCTGATCCCTCAGTGCAGGTGTCGCAGACAGAGGAGTGTCCACATCAGAATCACTCACCCCTGACACATGGACTTGATGCATATGCAACTCAACATGGACGTCAGAGTCGTCATCAAGGCTGGACTCATAGGCAGCCAGAGACAAGATGGAATGTAGCACTTGGGGGGTTTCGTGGCCTACCACCCCACGACCCCCACTAGTGCCGGGTTGATGTAGCGGTACCAACCCTGTGTCTGGCATGACAACACCATCCTCCGCCTCCATTGCGTCATCACCTGAAAAATAGAGAGAAAAAGGTCACTACACATGTTAGGAGCACACAACACACACACACACCGACAGCAAACGCATCAGGCAGACATGTAACACACAATATATAACCTGCCATGCATGCTGGGTCAACTATGAATTGCTTCTGTGATCAGACCTGTTGAAAGGTGGCAGTTTCCATGGAAGTGGGTCTATGCAGTGCAGAAAATGTGTACGCCACTCACTACTTACATGTCCAAGGACTCCATGGTGTGTGCCAGGAAATGTGAAGGCAGTGCAATGTTAAATTCAGACATCACGTGCATTGTGCATTCAATGTGTACCATATCTAGAAGCCAAGCACCCCTCCACCCCATTACCAAAGCAGGGATGCCTAGCATGGTATCAAAAGGCTGACCATACACCTGTGTATTGACAGGCAGTGTTGACTGGCACCAACAGCTGAATGTGATTCAAGTGACAACACTGCAAATGATGCAGGGACATTAAGCAGGACACATGATGAAAACTCTGGATTCCGCCCATGTGAGAAGAAGACACAACAACAGTTGGACAGAGTCATTGGCCATTGAACAGGCTGAGGCCTGTGAGCCACACAGATTGTTAGACCCTAAACATGTGTGCAACGCAGGACTGAGCCATAGTTGACATGGGAAGGCTGATGAGATGGCAGGCAATGTATGTAACCAAGGACTTGTATTACAGTGATCATCCAGTCAAGGACACATAGGGGCATGCGTGCAATGCACATGGAACATGAATGGGCACTCATGTCCCTGCGGGACATCTGACCCATGCACAGCACAAGTGAGATACCCTGCATCGAGTACTAAGGCTGTACCGCACGGCATATGTCTGGCAAATTCTACACTGGAAGTTAGCATCTACACAGGTCACATGAACAAGAAAGTACACATTGGCAAGATTGAAGCAGACCAATGCAAAAGTGGAACTGGGGTGCAGAGTGGCGGAGGAGGGGCAAGGGAGCATGCCTACATGGAGTCCCACATGCAGGCAGAGGAGACATGCATGACGGAAGCATTGCATTACTTACACATCAGAACCATGTACACGTCACATGTAGCGGCAATCATGCACAACACATCCCACAAGTGAAACACACACGTCCTCAACAAACACGCATCAACACTCACTGGACTGCGCATCAAAGTCCAGCATCTCTCCCACTCCTTCGACCAATTCAGGTGGTATGAACTCCGCAACAAGAGCCTCATGCGGAGTGAGCTCTTCCTCCTCTGGTGCAGGCCCACCGCCAGTCACCAGAGTCAAGTTGTAATTAGAGGCACGCTTAGCCTTAGTGCTGTGCTTGATGTCATTCCAATGCTTTTTGCACTCTTGCGCCGTGCGCACCTCATGGCCGAATGAACTGACATGTTCCGCAACATGCTTCCAGTGGGTGTCACGTTGGGCAGCCGTAGTCTGACTATTGGCACCCACTAGCATGTCACAGCTGTGGCCCCGCACGTAGTCCACAAGGAAGTCCAGTTCCTGCTTACAGAAAGGCTTCTTCCTCGACGTGCAGGAGGTCGTGGCTGTGTGTGGGGTCCCAGCCTGTGCTGCAGGTGCAACCTTCCTCCTCTTGGACTGTGGCGCAGACCCTGGCTGCCTAATGGCGCCCTGACCAGTATTGCCAGTGGGTTCGGTGGATTGAGCCAAGGGAGTGGCAGGTGGAGGGATGACCAAAGGCCTGACTTGTGTCAGTGGCAGCTGGGTGCCCACTAATGGACCCTGCGCAGCAACATCAGCTGTGGCAGGGTCATTGACCGCAACGGTCCTGGTTGGCAGACTCATAACCGGGGTGCTGTTGGGTGCATCTGCCCCTGCACTTGCCAACACCCGGCTGTTCGGGGCAGCAGATGACATGACTGCCCCAGGGACACGTGTCTTGGTCTGAGCAGCCCGGCCTGCCCCTATGGTTTCCCCCCTGGCCTGTTGGAGATCTACCAAGGGCTCTTCAAGTGCCAACACAGCCTGCGCTGGCAGACCCTGAGCCTGGGTGGAGGTGTCCACAGCTGCACCTGCAGCTACCACTACCCTTGGGCCCGTGGCAGTCGATGGAACGGACTGCCGGGTCAAATGGGTGCCAGTGCCAGATGCAGGAGCTGCATCCCCAGGAACCACAGGGGGTGGTGGCATGACTGCACTGACACATGGCACAACATTGTGCTCACGTGGCGCACCCCTGCCTCTTCCCTCTCTGTGGCCCTCCTGGACACCCTGGAGTCCCCCTACTCCGTGGTCACCACGGCCACGTCCCCGACCACACCCGCCACGAGGAGGACGCCCAGCTGAGGTGCCCCTCACCTTTGGTGGCCTCCCAACCATGGCACTGATGTAGTAGTGCTGGCACAGATTGAGTGGTGCCAATGGGAGGTGTACACCACAATTGACCTGGGCAATTGGGGTGAAGGGGGTGTGAAGCAAGATGTTAACAGCCCCCCTGCAAGGCTGTATGTGACCCCGGTGATGTGGTGACGGGTCACGCAATGCTCAGGCACCCCAAAACTGCAGTAAAACCGTGCACGCAACCCTGCACCCTACGTGCGTGGATTCAACCTCCCGCAGTACGCGGTGGCACCCAGTAACACAAATAACGCATACGCGTGGGACACGCAGGCTACTATGACATCGAAAATGGGTGCGATACACAGGGGCACCCGCAGTGGGAAAAAGAGCGTGTGCGACTCACCGTCTGACTAGCGCGATGCAGAAAAACACACGTAGCCAATACCCCCGCCAAAAGAAGAGGTACGTCCTTGATAGCTGTGAAGTTGTGATGGCGCGCGAAACAAGAGGAAGCAGCAACACACGTCGGTCTCCACGAAAGGCACGTACAGCGAACTGCTGGGCCCGCTCACCTTTAACCCGTGCTGAGGGAAACGCACGCGCGCGTCACGTCACTTACGCGCATGGGCCCTTTCCTCGTATTACACGCGGACGTGCAGTTTTTCATGCGCGCTGAAATGCCCAGGCACGCCTGTGCACATCACGTCACAGGGGCGCTTGCGCTTCAGGGGCCTTCTGTCCAATGAAATTGCGTATGCGTGCAGACGCGCTTACGCGCTAAGGGCCTTTCCTCGAATTACACGCTGACGTGCCGAATTTTCACGTGCCAAATCACTCCGTATCAAGCTGGCCACGCGTAAGCACACGGAAGACCACGCTCCTGCCCAGAAGGCCGAACTACTGCCCCCCAGAGCCCCGAGCACGCTCCCACCTGCCATCTGCTGCTGCCTGACTGCCTGCTGCCCACGTGCCCTGCCATTTGCTGCCTGCACATCAGCCAGGGGTGCTGTTGCTGTGACACCTCTGCTGGAACCGAAGACTCCCGACTGGGATTCCATCGCTCCACAGCCCAGCCCCAGGACCCAGTTGCCCACCCACTCCTGCCTCTGGGGTTGTCATGTCGGGGCAAACACCATCTGAGACCACTAACAACCCCCGGCCAGAGAGGCAGAGGGGCACCAGCTTCAGTGCCACCGAAGTTGGTGTCCTGGTGGAGCAAGTCCTGGGGCAGTATGATGCCCTCTTCGGAAGTTCCCGCGCCGACAAGGAAGGACGGACTCAGATCTGGACTGACATCGTGACTGCCATCAACGCGGAGGGGGTGGCAGTCCGCGACTTCCAACATGTCAAGAAGCGCTGGGAGGACTTCAGGTCCAGGACCCTGAACAAGGCCCGGCGCCTCTTGAAGGCAGCGGATGCCAAGGGGCGCCGGGGCCACTTGTCGGAAGATCAGATGAGGGTCCTGGAACGCATATCCCCAGCGCTCCACGTCCAGGTCCTTGAGAGGCAGACCCGTCTGGAGTTGAGCGGTAAGTGTACATGCATCCTGATTGTGAGCTGTGCGTGTGGTGATGTTTCAGTAGTGTGCAGGTTGCACATCTGTTTGTATGGGGTCGAGTATGGGTGGGGGTGTACAGGGTCGTGGGGCTAACACATGCGAGTGCTGGAATGTGTGAGACATGGATGGTGCTTGTGTGTGTAGGCTTGCAAGCCAAATGCAGTTGTGTGGGCACACATGTTTGGATGAATGTGTATGTAAGTAGGCATGTCCGTGATGTCACGCATGTATGTTGTTTTCAGCTGCATGTATCAGCACTGTGTACATGTGCATTTGTGTGTATTTGACAAGGGTGCAACAGTGATGCAACATGGATGCATGTGACAGCGGTATGTGGAAGCCTGATTGGCAGATGTGACATGGATGCCCATCGGAACACTGCGACAGTTGACTGGGGTGTACACATGGATGCAAGTGTGGTGGTGTGTGTACATGTGTGGTGCACTTCCTGTGTTGCATGTGATGTCTGGCTCAGCTTTGCCTGCTCATGCTGTTGTATGGGTATGGATGATGCTGGCAGTTGCGATATGGCTGTGGTATGGCTCATGTGTGCGAGTTAAAATGACATGTGTGCTGGGGATTGTGATGGCATGTCTGAGGTTTGCCAATGCCACTCATGTACAACTGTCATGTGTGTATGTGTCCATTGTACAGTGCCCTGATGCCTGTGTTTTATTTCTCCCTGTCTGGAGCGTCAACTGATGAAGAGGGCGGAGAAGGTGCATTGGAGCACAGCGGCGGGGATCCCACCGCCAGCCGGAGACGCAAGGCCCGGCTCCCCTCCCATGTTGTCATCTCGTCGGGGAGTGAGGAGTCCGGTGCCGCGTCCCAGGCCGCAGCTGCCGGGGGGAGGTCCAAGAGGCAGAGGTGGGAGTTGGACTCCTCGGCAGCAGAAGGGGCAGCTGGGACCCCACAGGGCCCAACGGGGGAAGATGGCACGTAGTCATCCAGGTTGGTGGGGGGTTTGGTGGAGGAGGAGGCCGTGCAAGCAACAGAGACGGGGTCTGGAGGTGGGGATCCCACTGGTGCTAGTGGTGCAGTGCAGGACCAGGGACAGGAGGCAGCACAGGCCGCCACGAAGGTGCCTGTGTGCAATCCTGTCCCTGATCCTGTCCCTGCATCATCTTGCACCAGCAGGGATGCCTACGTCCAGACCCGTTTTCAGGCAGGGGATGAGCAAACGACAACTGGCCTTCCTCTGCCTGCGGACGTGGCTATCCGGGTCCGGGTTGAGCCTGTCCTGACTGGTGTGGCGTTGCGTCAACGGGCCATGCGAGGTGACCTGCAGTCTTTTCATGAGGAGACTGCACGTCATCTCGAATGGCTCGTTGACCACGTCAGCCTGCTGGGACCGGTCACCCAGGCCGGATTCCTCCGTTTGATGGGGCTTGCTACGACCCCCTCCTCAACTGAACCCCCTGCGCCAGTCGTCCCCCGTGCCATCTTCCCACCCATCAGTCACCTGGGTGACCTGTGGAGCTGCCTCTGACGGTGCAGCCAGGCTGGTGGAGGAGGCATCCCTGCCACAGTAGGACGTCCAGCAGGGGTGGCCACATCAACAAGTGCACCCCAGCCGGCGGAGGATGTGCAGGCAGCAGGAGGCAGTGCACGGGCTGAGGCACAGCAGCAGCATCAACGTGGTGGGAGCCATGAAGGCTCGGGGCCTTCAACATCGGAGGGTCAGGCATCGGCCGGAGGGCAGGAGGACCCAGGACAGAGAGTGTCTTCCGTGTGGCAGTGGTTGGGCCACGCCATAGATGCGGAGCGGCAGCGGGCGGAAGAGGCACGGCTCACAATGGTCAGGGCGGAGAACTCCATGCGGAGGGCCCTGAGGCGGGCAGAGTGCCTCAAGGCAATCCGCAGGGGTTTGGAGGTGGACACGTCGACAGCCCTGCGGACCCTCGGGGCCATGGAGGAGGACCGCCTCCGGGACATTGAGCAGGAGTTCGATGATGCCCTGGCCCGGGACATCCAAAAGTGAGCCGTCAAACTAGCCCGCTGCCCTTGTACATAGTTATGTAGGTAGTGTTAGGTTTCCTTTTTTTTTGGATTTATTTTGGACCTTTTGGGCATTGGCCACATTTTTGTATATAGTTTATTTTATTAGTTAGTGTAGTTAGATAGGTTTCATTTCTTTTGTTAGGATAATGGACCCTGGCTTGTTCGTATGTACATAGTTCACTGTTGGATTGTATTTTTCTTTCACAATTTGACCATGGAGCAATGGCTTTCAATCATTATTTCCCATTGGATTTTCTTTTGTGGACAGTGACTTTGGACACCATTACTTTGGATTATGATTTTTGGTTTTGCTTTTTTTCACGGACATGCTTCTTTTCATTTTTGTACATTCCCATTTTTGTTTCTTTATTTTTGATTCTATTTATGTTTCCTTTAATACATATTTTTTTATTGAACTTCAATGTGTAGTATCTCATTGGTTTCATGCATATCATGATATGAGTTTTGAGATTCACTGACACCCATTGGGTGTATGTGAGGGAAATGTGTTTGTTTCGGAACTTGCAATTGGTGTTCTGTCATGTAATTTCCAATTATGAGTGGGTGGATGCAATACTCGGGTGGGTGTTTTGCATTTGGAGGCTGACCATAGGGACCAGGGATCTAGATTGTGATGACATGTTGGCTGGGGAACATGAGTTGGACGTGGGTGGGGGCCTGCTGGCAGGTGCCCCACAGTGCTGGGGGGTGGGGGTGGTGGGGAACATGAGTTGGACATGGGTGGGGGCCTGCTGGCAGGTGCCCCACAGTGCTGTTGGGGTGGGGGTGGTGGGGAACATGAGTTGGACATGGGTGGGGGCCTGCTGGCAGGTGCCCCACAGTGCTGGGGGGTGGGGGTGCTGGGGAACATGAGTTGGACGTGGGTGGGGGCCTGCTGGCAGGTGCCCCACAGTGCTGGGGGGTGGGGGTGGTGGGGAACATGAGTTGGACATGGGTGGGAGCCTGCTGGCAGGTGCCCCACAGTGCTGGGGGGGTGGGGGTGGTGGGGAACATGAGTTGGACATGGGTGGGGGCCTGCTGGCAGGTGCCCCACAGTGCTGGGGGGTGGGGGTAATGGGGAACATGAGTTGGAGATGGGTGGGGGCCTGGTGGAGGCTGCCCCTGCACTGCTGGGGGGTGGGGGTGGTGGGAGACATGGGTGGGGGCCTGCTGGCAGGTGCCCCTGCACTGCTGCGGGGTGGGGGTGGTGGGAGACATGGGTGGGGGCCTGGTGGAGGGTGACCCTGCACTGCTGGGGGGTGGGGGTGGTGGGAGACATGGGTGGGGGCCTGCTGGCAGGTGCCCCACAGTGCTGGGGGGTGGGGGGGGGTGGGGAACATGAGTTGGACATGGGTGGGGGCCTGCTGGCAGGTGCCCCTGCACTGCTGGGGGGTGGGGGTGGTGGGGAACATGAGTTGGACATGGGTGGGTGGGGGCCTGCTGGCAGGTGCCCCACAGTGCTGGGGGGTGGGGGTGGTGGGGAACATGAGTTGGACATGGGTGGGGGCCTGCTGGCAGGTGCCCCTGCACTGCTGGGGGGTGGGGGTGGTGGGAGACATGGGTGGGGGCCTGGTGGAGGGTGACCCTGCACTGCTGGGGGGTGGGGGTGGTGGGAGACATGGGTGGGGGCCTGCTGGCAGGTGCCCCACAGTGCTGGGGGGTGGGGGTGGTGGGGAACATGAGTTGGACATGGGTGGGGGCCTGTTGGAGGCTGCCCCTGCACTGCTGGGGGGTGGGGGTGGTGGGAGACATGGGTGGGGGCCTGGTGGAGGCTGCCCCTGCACTGCTGGGGGTGGTGGGAGACATGGGTGGGGGCCTGGTGGAGGCTGCCCCTGCACTGCTGGGGGGTGGGGGTTGTGGGAGACATGGGTGGGTGCCCCACAGTGCTGGGGGGTGGTGGTGGTGGGAGACATGAGTTGGAAATGGGTGGGGGCCTGCTGGCAGGTGCCCCACAGTGCTGGGGGGTGGGGGTGGTGGGGAACATGAGTTGGACATGGGTGGGAGCCTGCTGGCAGGTGCCCCACAGTGCTGGGGGGTGGGGGTGGTGAGGAACATGAGTTGGACATGGGTCGGGGCCTGGTGGAGGCTGCCCCTGCACTGCTGGGGGGTGGGGGTGGTGGGAGACATGGGTGGGGGCCTGCTTGCAGGTGCCCCTGCACTGCTGGCGGGTGGGGGTGGTGGGAGACATGGGTGAGGGCCTGGTGGAGGGTGACCCTGCACTGCTGGGGGGTGGGGGTGGTGGGAGCCATGGGTGGGGGCCTGTTGGCAGGTGCCCCACAGTGCTGGGGGGTGGGGTGGTGGGGAACATGGGTTGGACATGGGTGGGGGCCTGGTGGAGACTGCCCCTGCACTGCTGGGGGGTGGGGTGGTGGGAGACATGGGTGGGGGCCTGGTGGAGGGTGACCCTGCACTGCTGGGGGGTGGGGGTGGTGGGAGACATGGGTGGGGGCCTGGTGGAGGCTGCCCCTGCACTGCTGGGGGGTGGGGGTGGTGGGAGACATGGGTGGGGGCCTGGTGGAGGCTGCCCCTGCACTGCTGGGGGGTGGGGGTGGTGGGAGACATGGGTGGGGGCCTGGTGGTGGCTGCCCCTGCACTGCTGGGGGGTGGGGGTGGTGGGAGACATGGGTGGGGGCCTGGTGGAGGCTGCCCCTGCACTGCTGGGTAGTGGGGTGGTGTGAGACATGGGTGGGGGCCTGCTTGCAGGTGCCCCTGCACTGCTGGCGGGTGGGGGTGGTGGGAGACATGGGTGAGGGCCTGGTGGAGGGTGACCCTGCACTGCTGGGGGGTGGGGGTGGTGGGAGACATGAGTGGGGGCCTGCTGGCCGGTGCCCCACAGTGCTGGGGGGTGGTGGGGAACATGAGTTGGACATGGGTGGGGGCCTGCTGGCAGGTGCCCCACAGTGCTGGGGGGTGGGGGTGGTGGGGAACATGAGTTGGACATGGGTGGGGGCCTGCTGGCAGGTGCCCCACAGTGCTGGGGGGTGGGGGTGGTGGGGAACATGAGTTGGACATGGGTGGGGGCCTGCTTGCAGGTGCCCCACAGTGCTGGGGGGTGGGGGGGTGGGGAACATGAGTTGGACATGGGTGGGGGCCTGGTGGAGGCTGCCCCTGCACTGCTGGGGGGTGGGGGTGGTGGGAGACATGGGTGGGGGCCTGGTGGAGGCTGCCCCTGCACTGCTGCGGGGTGGGGTGGTGAGAGACATGGGTGGGGGCCTGCTGGCAGGTGCCCCTGCACTGCTGGGGGGTGGGGGTGGTGGGAGACATGGGTGGGTGCCCCACAGTGCTGGGGGTGGTGGTGGTGGGAGACATGAGTTGGACATGAGTGGGGGCCTGCTGGCAGGTGCCCCACAGTGCTGGGGGGTGGGGGTGGTGGGGAACATGAGTTGGACATGGGTGGGAGCCTGCTGGCAGGTGCCCCAAAGTGCTGGGGGGTGGGGGTGGTGGGGAACATGAGTTGGACATGGGTGGGGGCCTGGTGGAGGCTGCCCCTGCACTGCTGGGGGGTGGGGGTGGTGGGAGACATGGGTGGGGGCCTGCTTGCAGGTGCCCCTGCACTGCTGGCGGGTGGGGGTGGTGGGAGACATGGGTGAGGGCCTGGTGGAGGGTGACCCTGCACTGCTGGGGGGTGGGGGTGGTGGGAGACATGGGTGGGGGCCTGCTGGCAGGTGCCCCACAGTGCTGGGGGTGGGGGTGGTGGGGAACATGAGTTGGACATGGGTGGGGGCCTGCTGGCAGGTGCCCCTGCACTGCTGAGGGGTGGGGGTGGTGGGAGACATGGGTGGGGGCCTGGTGGAGGCTGCCCCTGCACTGCTGGGGGTGGGGCTGGTGGGAGACATGGGTGGGGGCCTGGTGGAGGCTGCCCCTGCACTGCTGGGGGGTGGGGGTGGTGGGAGACATGGGTGGGGGCCTGGTGGAGGGTGACCCTGCACTGCTGGGGGGTGGGGGTGGTGGGAGACATGGGTGGGGGCCTGCTGGCAGGTGCCCCACAGTGCTGGGGGGTGGGGGTGGTGGGGAACATGAGTTGGACATGGGTGGGGGCCTGCTGGCAGGTGCCCCACAGTGCTGGGGGGTGGGGGTGGTGGGAGACATGGGTGGGGGCCTGGTGGAGGGTGCCCCTGGTGGCTGGGGGTGCAGGGGGACATGCGTTGGTGGGCAGTAGTGCAAGTTGACATGTGGGTTGGCTGGGGGGCATGGCCATGGGGGATGGGGTGCCTGCAGGACATGTGCAGGGTAGGCCCCTGTGGTGTGAGCCACCTGCAGGGGCCGTGGAGGGTGTAGAGGGAACACCTGGGAGGACCCACACGTGCAATTCACGTGTGGTGCTCCCCGCGCACCCCTGTAATACAGGTACCCTGATTGAATCGCGTGTGGAACTTCAAGCGCACCCCTGTGATACACGTACCCTGCTGAAATCACGTGTGGAACTTCCCGCGCACCCCTGGAATACATGTACCCTGCTGACTTTGCGTGTGTGACTTCCCACGCACCCCTGGAATACACGTACCCTGCTGATATCGCGTGTGAAACTTCCCCCGCACCCCGAAATACACGTAGCCAGGACATTCGCGTGTGGAACTTCCCGCGCACCCCTGAGATACGCGTACCCTGCTGAATTCACGTGTGAAAATTCCCACGCACCCCTGATGTACACGTACCCTGATGGAATCGCGTGTGGAACTTCAAGCGCACCCCTGTAATACACATACCCTGCTGAAATCGCGTGTGGAACTTCCCGCGCACCCTTAAATACACGTGGCATGGACATTCGCGTGTGAAACTTCCCGCGCATCCCTGGAATACACGTACCCGGCTGATATCGCGTGTGAAACTTCCCCCGCACCCGGAAATACACGTAGCCAGGACATTTGCGTGTGGAACTTCCCGTGCACCCCTGGAATACACGTACCCTGCTGATATCGAATGTGGTACTTCCCGCGCACCCCTGGAATACACGTACCCTGCTGATATCGCGTGTGAAACTTCCCGCGCACCCCGAAATACACGTAGCCAGGACATTCGCGTGTGGAACTTCCCGCGCACCCCTGGAATACATATACCCTGCTGATACCTTGTGTGGTACTTCCCGCGCACCCCTGGAATACACGTACCCTGCTGATATCGCGTGTGAAACTTCCCGCGCACCCCGAAATGCACGTAGCCAGGACATTCGCGTGTGGAACTTCCCGCGCACCCCTGAAATGCACGTACCCAGATGAAATGACGTGAGTTACTTCCCGCGCACCCCAGTGATACACGTAGCCCGCTTGCCGTGCTGGTACAGGGTTAGCGCAGCCCTTTGCGCTGGATTGGGGATTTTGATGGATTTTCCCTGCGCGAGAGGCGTTCTTGGGGGCGTAACTGGCGCTGCTGCAGGGTCGCTGTGCCACTGTGCGCCACGGCTGGTTTTGGTGGCTGGTATCCATGAATACGCTGTGCGCTGAAATGGGTTTTGGCGCACGCGGCTGGCGCAGGGATTCGCACGCGCACACTGTGCGCCAGCCGCGTGCGCCACTTGTGCGCTGAATTCTATGAATTACCCCCTAA
Organism: Ambystoma mexicanum; assembly: GCF_040938575.1. Taxonomy (NCBI): domain Eukaryota; kingdom Metazoa; phylum Chordata; class Amphibia; order Caudata; family Ambystomatidae; genus Ambystoma; species Ambystoma mexicanum. The sequence continues at coordinate 1,101,747,128 of NC_090924.1, read as the reverse complement.
ATCTTTGTGGTACAGACTGATACCAAAGGGGATTTATTGGTCTCACCTGTAGTCCTAATCTTGTGTAGTGCTCCCTAAGGGAACTGCACAGGATTCTGCCTGACAGACCCCGAAGACACAAAGGGCGATCTGCACTGCCCGAAACAAAATTGAGGTGCACTACGCCGAACACACAGCTCATCTCTTGATTAAAGCAAAGCAATTTTATTATGCCAAAAATAACAAAGCTAAACAAAAATAAAAAAACTGTTGGTGAGCAAACTAGCCAAAGCAAGACGGACCAACACCATCATCGTGCTACGGGACCCCCAAGGTAGGGTCCACTCTGCAGAGCGGGAGAAAAAACAATTGGCGATGGACCACCTGGCCCGAGTGCTGTCCCCCACGCCCAGAGACCGGAGCAAACAGAGGGAATACCTACAAAAGATGATGCTACCCCACTTGAAGGAGACCGCCTGAATAAACCTCAACACACCTATCACAAACAAGGAAGTTGAGGAAGTTATTTAAACCCTTAGAACACGAGCCCCAGGGCCCGACGGGTTCTCTGCCAAATTTTACAAAATCTTCTGACTGCAACTGGTGGTCCCTCTGGTCGCCCTTTTTAACTCTTTCAGGGACTCGGCACGGCCACTCCCTCGATGGTTGAATCTATCACAATCTTGGTGCCTAAATCGGGAAAACGCCTGAAAGACCCCGCCTCATACAGACCCATCGCACTGATGAACATTGACACTAACATTTATTTGAAAGTCCTGGCCAACCACCTTTCAGCCATCCTACCCAAAATAATCCACCCAGACCAATCGGGCTTCATCGTCAACAGATCGACGGGATATAATGTCCGCAGAGCCCTGAACTTGATTGATCTCACAACCCGGAAATCACAGAAACTAGTCTGGTGGCCCTAGACACCGTCAACGCGTTCGACAGGGTGGACTGGACCTTTATGAGCCAAACCATGGAAGCCTTCCACATCGGACCCATGTTCCAAAAGATGGTCTTAGCGAATTATCAAGCTCCGAAAACCGTCCTTCGAGTCAATGGAACCCTTTCTTCCCCAATACCGCTCGGCTGCGGGACCAGGCAGGGATGCCCATTCTCCCCACTACTCTTTGCCATGAGTAATGGAACCACTCGCCGAGAGGATCAGAGCCAACCCCAACATAAAAGGCCCTCAAATTGGCCTCACCCAACATAAAATAGCCCTCTATGCAAACGACGTCCTGCTCACTCTCACAGAACCCGCTCACTCCCTGCGCCACGCCATGACAGAAATAGACAACTATGGAAAAGTGACAGGCTTCTCCATTAACTACCACAAGTCAGGAGCCTTGGGGTCTGGTCTATCATCGAGCGACCGGGAGGCCCTCTCCTCACTATGCCCCGTTCAATGGAGGGAGGACACCATCCCCTACCTGGGAGTTTAGATCCCAGCGGACCCTAAAGCGGTTTACCAAGCAAACGTCCGACCCACTCTTTTTCGCAAATTAGAAAAAGACCCGAAGAGGTGGGCAACGCAAGAAACCTCCCTGATGGGACGCATCACAGCGAGCAAGATGAACCTCCTGTCTAGATTCCTATATGCTTGTTCCGCTCTCCAAATAATGATTACCCCAGCTGCCCTCCAGGGACTCCAGAGGAAACTGCTCCAATTCATCTGGAAGGGGAAAAGAGCCCAAATCCCCCTGAGAACAATGCTGGGAAATGCTCGCCTGGGAGGACTATGAGTACCCGACCTTCAGAACTACCAAATAGCGGCCCAACTAGCCCACATCCATGCCTGTCTGCTGTCCTCGGCGCGTGCCCGCTGGGTGGAGATAAAACAATCTCGGCTGCTGCTTCCTCTACGTTTTCTCCCACACACCCAACCCGATCTCCAACAAAGCAAAGATATACTTCTACTCTCCAGCAAACATACATTAAAAGCATGGAACTGGGCACGGCGGCGACAAAAGATCCCGAAAGGCTTTAGCCCCTTCTCCCCGGTCTTTATGAATCCCTCTTTTACACACGGAACCAATGCCCACAACTTCAAGAACTGTATAAGGGGAGGCTTAGAGACACCGGGTCAACTGTTCACAGAAGGACACCCGCGAACATTTGAACAATGTAAACAGTCCTTTCGGCTGAAAGAAATAGACAGGTTTACCTATATTCAACTTCGCCACTGGTGCTCTCATCCACAAACCCGGCAAGTAGCAACGCGCACGCCAACTCCTCTTGAACTAACATTGCAAGATCTCCCGACCCGGGGAAGAATCTCGGCCTTATATAAACACTTTTCGGGAGACTTCCTCAGCTCCAAAACCCAAGCAATGGCCCAGTGGGAGGCTGCCCTACGGCACCCGCTAATTTACCAGAACTGGGTGGATATTTGGTCAAGAACACACCCACCGTCCTCCTGCATCACAAACCGAGAATGTGCAGACAAACTCCTACTATGGTGGTACTACATAAATCAGGGCTTGAGCTCCGCCTGCTGGAGACAATGTGGACAGCCATGCTCCTTTTACCACATGTGGTGGTCGTGCCCGAAGGTGCAACTTTTCTGGTCCCAATGCGTGACCACATTCGCAGATATCACCCAGAAGGCAATCCCACTTGAGCCTGAAACCATCCTTTTGGGGGCCCAAGCCCCGGGATGCTACCCAAGATCTGGAAGAAAGACTGCACTCCTGACTCAAAGCCTCCTGGCAGCGCGGATTGTGCTCGCACGCACCTGGAAGGCCACTGAAGGTCCCCTGATGGCGCTGTGGTGGGGAAACATGTGGGACATTCTGATCGCAGAAAAGATAACAGCGGCCAGAGCCAGGACCCTGCACCGCTTTCAGAACACCTGGGCCCCATTCCTAGACTATAACCGGAGGTTCCCAGCCATAACCCACCCACCCCAGAACACCGCGAGAATTCTGGAAGGAACAGTGACAGGTCGGGGGGAAGAAGAAGCATAGGGGGAACGGGTGGGGTGTGGCGGGAAAGGTTGGGGTCTGACTGCCATTTGCCGATTGTATTTGTAATGTGCTCACTCTACTCTGTTGCAAAAAAACACAGTTTAAAAAAAGGTTTATTTCAGGGACATTTCAGGGGGCTAGACACTGATTTGGGGTCTCATCACGAGTTGGGCGGTAGCCGTTAAATGCGGTGGTAATGTGGTTACCACCGCATTTAAGAGTCCGCCCAAGCATGAGTAAGACGTGTTTACACCCAGCTCAGTTCTGGGGGTAAACCAGCTAGAAAAATGATGATTTTTGGCATAATTACCATGTGGTAATAGCACGGGTGGTAACTACACCAAAAATCCCCCAATGGACTCAATGGGGAATAACATTTACCACCCAAACCGTGATCGGATGGTAATTCTGCCAGATGTGTGGGTGGTAACGCAAATAAAGGTGGGTCCTATGCCAGTCAGGACACCGCCCAAATCATGATGAAGCCCTTAGTCTGTTTTTAAACACCTCAAATTCACAATCTAGACAAACACTTCCAAAAAGCATTTAGAGTAGAATAAGCATCCATTTCGGACTATGTATTTTTCTTTTCACAAGTTGCAGTTATAGAACGTTTTTTTCTGCCGTTGTCTCTGTTGCGATCATCACAAGACATTCCTTCTCGGTATCCTCAGTCACTTGACAAAATCCTTGTGCCTAAAAGTTTGTGTACAGTGTAGAAATGTTTTACCATAGCTTCTGCAACGACTAACAACACATAACTTGGCAGCACATGGGAATTTGCACTGACCCAAAGACGCACTTAAGCTCAGTGAAACAGAATATCACAACTCTCACTTACTGATTCCCACTACACTCTACAACCCTCCAACCCCGCTTTTTTCACACCCTCCTTTTTATATCCACCAGAGCATCTGGGAACCACTCCGGTGGGGCCGGTGCGCGGAACAAATACCTTTAACATTAAATATAATGTTGTCTGCAGTACATGAACAAAATGCTCTACTGTTTCCATTACCCTCCGCTGATGCGTGTAATAACTAATCACAGCCTTTAACTTTCCACAGTACACACCGGCAGCTTTTAGATGAGGCCTCAGGCTAATTACAATCTTCTCACTGACGAGATTGACGTCACTTTTTCCCTTTATAAACAAGATACAATGTCCGCGTCTGCTCACTTTCAGCAGCGGTTCGTCTCGGACACTATGAGAATCTGATGTATTATTCCCCGGGCTAGAAGTAAATGTAAGCAGCAGCTCCGAAAGGACGCTCATCCACCCTCGAAATTCGCCCTTGCTCTCAAAATCCCGTCTTGGCTTTCCCATAATGCATACTTTACGAGGCGCTGGTTTTCCTCTCTCTTTTTCAGCGCACAAGGACAAAGGACTCTAGCATTCTGCATAATCTCTGAACAAATACTGAAATAGCTTGAACTGATTTATTCTGTTCCCTCGCACCTAGCCTATTCTGCCCCTCCTCCTCCTGTCTCCAGAAGGTATGAACACTATTACTGTTACATTTTATTATTACCAGCCCGAGGGTCAACCAGAATGTAACAAACAAAAAAACATTCTGATTGGCATTTGCCGGGGCATTACCTGACCAGGAATCTCTCGGCGGGATTCTATTTCTTTGTTCCCGACAGGGGGGGGTCTAGAGGCAGCCCCTCAGCCAATGCCTGGCCATACCCGCTCCGAGACTCCACACGGCTGGAGGCTGCCATCCTCCCCCGCTGGGGATTCAGGTAAGTCTATTTTTTTCCTCCCTCCTCCCCTGCAAACAATCCCCTCCCCGCCCTCCCAACCCCACTTACCTTCTTATTTCTCCTTTTTCGGGAGCAAACACGCTGGGAACACTTCCCGATGGCCGCCATGGAAAGGAAAACGGACTCAGTTTTCCCTTCCCCAGTGGCCATTTTCTATGACATTTTTTATTTTATTTTTTCTGTTCCAAAACGCTGTAGCATTTCGTAACAGAAAAAATGCTACTAGTACCCCAGTCTTGCGGAATGGGGTACTAATAGCAATAAGACCCTTGCCACGGGGGCATTACCGAGGCTGGTAATGCCCCGGGGCCTTCGTTAAGGCCCTCATGATGGGCCCCGGGGCATTAGCTGACTCGGTTATGCCCCCGCGGCTCGGGGCTTATTGCTTGAATATGTGCATGGTCATTATTTTCAGACCAAGGCACTGCGCCCTTTGGAAATATGTTTCATCAAACGCGACTCACTGAAACGCCCACTAAGGTATGCACCCTTCAATTATGCCGCAGCAACAAACTCTTCTCTCATACACCACCTAGGTTTTAATTATGAGTTATGTCACGTTCTATACCCTCTTCTAGCATGTTGAAGGATCTTCCCACCCCTGGAATTGAAATTCTGTTGGAAAACGCTGCCGGGAACGTCACTGAATTCATTACACTGCAGCTCCCTATCCCCTTTCACATGTAACCTGAAATGGGTCTTTGACCTCAGTTGATTAAGCGTTTAACTCATTTTAATCTCTTTCCTTTCCCCAACCTGACCACGGCATTATTTGGTCCCGAGGAAGGAGATCTACCTACTTTGTCGAACTGCTCTATTGGAGCACTGCTACCCCACAGGTACTTCAAGAGGTTTTCCACCTTTTCAGCGTTGACCCTGGTTGTTTACTTATGGCTCTTTAGCCCTAGATCACTTGTTTAGGCTGCTATTATTTATTGCCCCTAATACACCTTTTCTGCGCCATTATCCCACCGCCCGTCTCTGAACACTGGGGGCCTCATTACGACCCAGGCGGTAAGTTACCGCCTGGGCCGTGACTTTACCACCATGGCGTAAACTATGTTTACGCCATGGTGGTTGGCGGACTTACCGCCCCATTCCGACCTTGGCGGGGCGGTAAGTCCCCAATCCCCATTTACCCTTCCCCATTCCCATTTTTGCCCCATAGGGCATAATGGGAGTGGGGAAGGCGTTAATTACGCCACCGTAAATTACGGTGGCGTAATTAACTCCATGGTCCCTTAGCGCCATGGATTTTAACACCTGCTAAAAGCAGGTGTTAAATCCGCCATGGCGCTAAGGGACCTCGTACTCAGGCGGTAAGGGTCGGCGCTGTTTACGGCGCCGTAAACCCCTTACCGCCTGAGTTGTAATGAGGGCCTGGGACTCGTTGGGACACTCTCATTCTGTGCACACAAGGATTGCCATGATGAAATGCTTGAAGTCAAATCTTCCAACGGAACAGCTATCAACCACTCTATGTGTTTTGATACCCAGCTCTCTGAGTCTCCTGGATTTATTCAGACACTATATAAGGAAATACTAAACTCAGAAGCTTCCACTAGGGACAACCCTCGTTGTATTAGAAATATGAATTTAAAATTCTCACAACTTCCTATAAAATTAGCAGAATGTTCCATGTTGTTTTCCCCTTTTATGGCACGTTTTACACTGCACCAAACCACCATCACAGTATTATCAAAGTGCTTAGGATTGTCTGTTTACGCAAAATGTTTAAGGACACCGGGTACTGCCTTTGACTTAGCAGTGATCATGCATTTAAGCCTTCACTGTGCCAATGCCATCCTGGGAATCTCAAAATCATGTCCAGTTAACCAGGTAGGCCAAGTACTTCTACTTACTTCTCTGGCCAACGAACGGGCAGGCTCTATCGACAAGAAAGTTGGAAGGAAATATGGGCACTTTTAAATGGGGTAGGTTTTGTACCATGGCTCCCCTGGGAGCAAAGCCTCGGACCAGGCCTTCCTGGAAGCTCTTGCAGTCTGCTAAGAATTTCATGGTGATGGTTACAGTGGTGTGTGAGACAGGATTCCTCTTTGTCTGAGGCGGCAGTATGTGTATCTTAGGTCAAAACGGTGGTAAATTGTGCATTTTACGTAAAGTGCTTCCTTTTCTTCCAATAAAATACCATGCCCAGTGGTGGCAACGCTGGTATTAAGTACCACTGATTACTGTAACTCCCTCTAACTGGATCAGCCACACCACCTCACCAATCGACTTCAGCTACTTCAAAATGTAGCCGCCTGTTCTGTGCTTCTCCCCCCTTCTCAAACTCATATGACGCTGCTTCTGAGACAACTGCACTGGCTTCCCATTGAAAAGAGGATCCTCTTTAAGTCAATTTGTATCGTGCACAGTGCTTTTTATAAGCAGGGTGCAGAATATGTCCAGTCTAAGTTTCCCCGCTATGTCCTGTCCCGTTCTTTGCGCTCTCAGTCTGCTCCATTGGTCCTTGTCCCTCGTTTCAGGCTTCTGAAGACTTATTTGTTCTAGGCTCCTTCACACTGTCACCATCCCCTCACTCTATTTGGCGCCATGATGCCCTCGGGTGTACGTGCGCTCTAGAAATAAATATAACATAGCATAACATAGCATAGTGTTTGCTATCAGATTACAATTCAAGGTCTATTTTGGCATTAATGGCAGCCTTTTCATAAACCGAGTGTCACTCCTCTTTTTTGATTTATCTGGTTGTTTTTGGGAGTGTTAACTGCCACCTCATAGCTGCTACAAGGCTAATTGGGCATTACACATTTATGCAAACAGACATAATGAAACATCACATAATAAAACCTGGCATAACATGTAGTGAACTGACAAGTAAGCCACAGGAATGAAATATTAGAGAATTAAAGTTCCGTTTGTAAAACAGCTGACTATAAAGACAGCACTCCTGAAGGTGTGTGAGACCAACATGTTATAATAAGCATACAAAAGTTGGCACAGTGGTTAGGTCAGGATTTTTTTAAAATCTCAAGGCAGTCAGATGCGTGTATCCATTTTGATATCTACTGGCGGAAAATATTTGATGCATGTTTTAGTGTTAAAACGTCTAAACTACAGAAATATGCTACATTCAAAGTTTTAAATGATGACGCTGCAGCTTACCTGCCTGGTGTCTTGCACTTTGGGTATTTTACTCCACTTTGCACAAGCTACAACAGGAACCAGTTGTTTTCCAAATGGAGTACATGCTGCCCATTATGGCCTTCACTGCACTAAAAGGCAACAAGCACCTTTCTCTGCCGTCATGTGTGGTATGTCAAGGAGCAATTTTTTGGGCCAAAAATCCTGAAGGGAGGTATTCTTCATCTTGCCCTGGGTATTCCATTCAATGCTGGGAGCTCATGCCTTCTTGCGTTCTGTTTTTCCTGGCCAAGGATCTAGATCACATAAAAGATCACAATCGTTTTTTTGGGCTCAATAAGACAGATCAGTTTCTGAGTACTTGATGTTCTGGGCCATGCAAAAACCTCTTTTTGTCTGTGCCATTTAACTCTCCTTCCTCAATCCTGATACAGAGCCAAACACCAGCAGGAAACAATCCCTCGTTGTCCTTGGGATTTTTGGTGTGCCATACATTTTTCGGAGCTACCTTATGGTCTTTCTTCTCTGTTTGCTGGTGTTGTCAGCATTGAGCATTAGTCACCAGCAACTCCCATAACAGGTATGTATGCCTTCCTGATACCCTGAGGTCTCTCAGTAGATACAACAATGAGCGTGTGTTGCTGTTTAGACTCTGGAAAACTGCCACCACTTTTTGAATTTTTGGTCTTAGATCTGCCTCCCTCACCCAGACCTGTGCTAGGTCTGGGATTTGTCATACGTGCCCAGGGTCTTTTGGAGGGTTTAATGGCAATTCCTTTTTCCACCTCTCCTCCACATTAATCAACCCCCACCTGCTCCTATCTCTTCTCAGAAGCAATTATGAAAAATCCAACATCTGAGACAATAAGGGAAATGCAACAGTTCTTAGGCCTATGTAATTATTGCATGGTCTGGGTTTTTGTTTACAGTACATGTATTCAACCACTTTTAAAAGGACTCGAGGAAGCACAGACGAGCCAAAGTAAGATGATATGGGTAGATGGCATGACTGAAGGATTCAAAGAATTAAAAGGGGCATTTTGCAGAGCCCCTGTGTTAGGGATACTAGAATATAATGAAGAGTTTTACTTATTCTCACATTCAAATGGAGAAGTGATGACAGCAGTACTTACACAAAAAACAGCAGTAGGACATGGTCACAAACGATTAGCCTATTATAGTGGGATTCTAGACCCAGTAATGAAAGGACATGATCCTTGTGAACAAGCATTAGCAGCTGCTGTTTTATATGAAAAATATCTATACAGTTATTGTGGACTGGAAACAGGAGAACCTTCTGGACAAGATAGACCAATGTAGGTAGCTTAGCAGGCAGTCAAGACTAAGTTTCAGGAGGGGTGAGAATGATCAGAAGCCCACAATGAGCACACACAGCAATGAACCATAAATTACTCTTAGACACTTGTATATGAAAAATATCTATACACATATTGTGGGCCGGACCAATAGACACAAGTAACTTAAGCAATGCGAAAAAAGTTATCACACACAATCCTTATACTATACAATATACACACATTATGTTTCCTAATGTACTACAGTGGTAAGATATAGCCACAAACTGTAAAGGAGAGGGTTGAATTAACACAGTCATAGCAATAGGCAATTCTTCGGAGTTAATTCCCTAACTTTCGAGTTCAGCCCTAAAAAGAGTGGAGCCTTGTGCTCAACAATACAGTTGTGCGTAGAAATGCACAATCGCCCATATAAAGCAAAAAGCAGGCCTTCTTGGGAGGGCTGTAGCAAGTCAGGATGGGGCTTGAGGTGATGAAGAATTGGTTCCCACTATTCGAGTAGGCCCTCCCCTTGGTGGCAAAGCAGTGTTCAAATGGCGAGAATAGCTAGGGAGTCAGGCTAACCCAGCCAAGTTCGAATACCTTTTAAAAGATATGCATGCGTAAAAGTGATCGGTTGTGCCAGGGGGCCACCGGTAAGTGATGAAAGTACTCACCAACTCTCAGCACAGTCTGGACCAAACTTTGCCAGTTTAGTCGAGGTCACTAGTAGGTTCGAGTCTTGCAGTTTTGGGGCGCTCCGACTCTGAGCAGCTGCAGGGTAGAACGATGATCCGTGATGGGACATTTGCCTTTTCTCAGCTTCCAAAGGAGGTATGAAGAAAATTCTGGCCAAGCAGGCATTGTGGCAAAGGAGAACAGAACAGCAAGGGGTCTAGAGCGACCCTCACCAACTGGTCATGATGCTGGAATCACAGATGCAGGCAGTGTTATGCACTCTCCTAATTCGGGACCCAAAGAAGTTAGGCATGCAAAATACAGTAGTAGAATGCACAGGACCACAACCAAGCAACATCCCAAGTCTCGGGTTTGCACTCAAGAAGGCGGCTGGGCTATGGGTTACCCTGAGGTAGAGCTGGACAGTTCGCTGGATGGCCCAGGAACACTTCCAAAGGGACTCGTTCATTGGGTAAGCAGAGGGCATTGAACATAGCTGTTCCCACTACTCCAAGGGGGTGAAGCACCTTAGAAGGCCTTCTTGATCGAAGGAGAAAGCAATGGTCCGACGGGACAGCAGAGGGTGAAGGGTGCCAAAAACTTCCAAAGCGTCTCTGGTGGTGTCACAAGTTTGGTTCTTCATGCAGAAGACTTGGCTACTTCTGAGAACTCAGGTGATCAACCTGGAATGGATGCAGAGTTCCTTCTCTTATCCAAGATTAGCTTTGTGCCAAAATTAAGGACTTTCAATCGAAGATCTGCTCTCTTACAGGCATCCCGGTCGTGGACCAATCACGGTCCACGGTGGTCACAGTCATTCAGACACTCCAGATATCTTGCCACTAGTAGTGTGAAATGGGACTCGACAGTTCCAACACGCTTCCTGGGCACACATCCGTGACAGGCAGAAGCCTGCGAAAGAGATGGGTTTTCACAGGAGTCTGCATTCCCAAATAAGGAAAACCTGGGTTACTCGACCGGGTGAAGGCAAGGGACAAAATGGCCATGGCACAGAAAAAAAGACTTTGTGGCTTGGCCATTTTCAGACCTGGCCACAGTCTTGAACCAAACGCTGTATGATTCAGTAAAAATAAGTAAAACATTATAAAGTAAAAGTAACTGCTGCCACCCGTTCATTCGAGGCACACTCGTACAATCACAAAAAAATCCTTTGAGGGTGTCTAGGGCCATAAAGTAAAAAGGGCCTGAGGACAGAGCCTGGCACAGGGAGTCTTTTAAGCCATTGAAGTCCTTCTCACACTCCTCAATCGAAGAGACCTTCTTAGGCTTATTTGGAGTAATGAGAGCAGTCAGACGGGCAGCTATCGTGCCATCAACTGCCATATATGATATGATATGATATGGCATTTGTAACGCGCCTATACACAGGTGTTTCAAGGCGCGACGAGGCAGGGAGGGGAGGAACAAGGGGAGACAGACAACGATCCTACTAGGCCAGGTGTCATTCAGATCGTGCAAGTGCAGGGGTGGGGGAGGGGGAAAAGTGCAGGGGGAAGGGGAGGGGGGGAAGTGCAGTACAAGGTAAGTGGCGTAAAGTAATAAATAAATAGGGCCAGCTGGTGGCAAGTGCAAGGTAAGTGCAGAACAAGTGCTGGAAAAGGGGGGGGGGCTGTAGGGATACAGACACAGTCCCGCAGTGCAGAGGGGTTCCAGGGCATCAGTGCAAGCGGAGAGTGGCTGGGCCCAGGACCGAGGCCGTTAAGAGTGGTCCAGTTGCAGAATCAGTGCAGTTTCAGTGAAGAATATTAGCTGTTCAGCAGGGGAGAGGGAGAGAGAAAGCAGAAGCAAAGAGGAAGGTTTTGAGGTGCTTCCGGAACCGGAGATGGTTCTCCTCAAGTTTCAGGGAGGCAGGAAGGCTGTTCCAGAGGGAGGCCCCTGCCGCAGAGAGAGATCTACCCCCAGCTCGTTGCTTCGAGAAGCGGCTGACCCTGAGGGAGTTTCGATAGTACCCAGTGATTCCTAAGAAGGCTCTCACTTGTGTTTGGGTAGTGGGGGTAGGCAAGCCTTGTACTGCTTGTACTTTATGGGTAGAGGCTGAATCCTCCCTCCACCTACTTCATGCCCAAGGTAGACCACAGATCTGTAGAGGAGGTCCCAAATATAGCCTGCACTCCCAGCGCACATTTTGAAGCACCAGGAACATTTGCACCAAAATATGTGATGTATGAAGAGCAAATAAACCAGCAGAGAGCTGCAGTAGGGCTCTGCCCAGTACCCATCAGAAGAACAACACCTATTGAAGTACCAATACCCAGACAACCATGGACAGTAAGGTATCCATTGAGAAAACCCTACCAACGAATCCCAGAAGAAACCAAAAATGTCTTAACGGAAGATGAATGTTAACATCATGAGAGCCCGGACGAACTCACAGACAGAACAAATGACAACCAAGAATGACACAAGGAGACGAAACGCCATAAGAAAAGAGATTGTGAGCTTAAAGTAATAGAAAGCTATCAAAGCATAAGAAAGTTAAGCTGTAAGCAGGATGCAGATATTAAAACAGCTAACACCTGTACATATGCTTGAAACTGCAAGAAAGCTAAGAAAATAGAGCGGCTTGCTATGCTAAGTAGAAGAATAGCGCGGCAAGCGCCATTGTACATAATCTACATCAAAACAAAGCACATTATTATAAGTGTGATTCCACTTTACACGAAAAGCAGAATCAACTCAGGTTGCTAGAGGACAAACAAGACAAGATTCATATTCTAGCAAAATTAGAAGAGACGGCTGAATCGAAACTCAGCAGATGCAACTCATGCCAGGAGAGCCAAGGTCATACCAATGGAAGGAACGAACAGTAGCTACATCTAATTGAAACTTAAGAACAGAATATCCTGTCTCTGAAAGGTCAAGATAAGGAAGCATAGGCAGGTGGCAAATAGAATTAAATGCACGAATTGAGAGAACCTAGGAAAATTCACGGTGTATGCATCACATGACCATCCAAGCGGGGAGAAGCACACTTGGAATCTGCCCAGGAACAGATATCAAAACTTTCCCAGACAGAAGATTTAGTTTCGAGGCCAACCGCAGTAACATAATTGACACATTGTTGTTGAAGTGATGATTGATTATAACCTTAATTGGAGGACGGCCAGGTAGCTGAGGGGGCACCCTGCACCTGGCTGACCATTCTGTGTGCTGCTAAGTAAAGTGTATATTTATGCATGGGGTTGGTGCCAACCCAATCACAATGGACCACACAATCTAGGGTCCTATAGTAGTAGAACCAATGGGACGTCATACTTTTAGTGACGTCTACACTAGTAATTTTGAAGGAAGGGCTTGGACGCCCACCTGACAGTATTTAGCCAATCCCCTCACTCTGTTACCATATACAGATATAGCACCTATATTAAAGTTACCTTTGCCGAATCAATAGAAATGCGTATTAACTTTTGAGTGTTACACATCACTTATGAAGAATTTTCAGTATAAATGATGTGTTTTTTATGAAGTTCATTGGAGGTGAAGCGAGACAGACTATCGCATCACTGCTGATCGCCATGACTCCCCGTTTTTGTACTTGTCATTAAACTGACTCCCTTTGCCAAACCATTGAGTTGTCCTTATTGATTGGTGTTGGAGTAATACATCTGCATCCCCATCCATCTCAAGGTGCACCTATCTCTTCTTAAAGTACTCTCAGAGCAAAACTCGGCTATATGGGCCGGCTGGGGTCTCCTGACTAGACTTGGTAGCAGAGATTTGATGGTTATCGATTATCGATTATTGATTTGAATAAGACACCTATTGACCATCGACATAAAGTAACTCTAGGTCTTCGGCAATATCACAAGTCCTTTGCCATTCGGCTGAGTAGACCGTGAAGCTCCCCGTAGACAATGGAGCGTAAAGAGACTGCAGACAGGGCCTGAAGGGACCCATGTTCCCCACGCATCCCTTCCCATTCACACGGGCAGCTGAACGGGCGAAAAACCAAAGAAGGCGGTAATGAAGGCGGTGATCCCGAGGGTCCAGAGAAGAACCATGCGAATAGTGAGTGAAAAAGACTAATGTTCTGGCAAAAGTGCATGCTTTAGAACAAGTAACGGGAAAAGGTAACGGAGGGAGGCAGGAAAAAACAAAATATAGTTAGAAGTAGAGAACACTGTATATATATATAAGGGGATACTGACTGGGGAATAATTAAATAAATAAAGGTTACTGGGGAGGACACCCGAGAAGAGAGAAATTACTGGGGCAGACACCCAAGAAGTGAGATGATTCGCCTTATTCCTACGCTTTAATATAGCGGCTATAAGAAACATGTACCCACAGTCCCACATAATGGGGAACAAATAGACTACCACAACGTTTAAAGACGTTGTGAAAGGGGTACGTCTACACTCCATGAAGGGGTAATGATTAGGGGCAGAGATATCTGTGTCCAGCTGGTGTCAGTCTAGTCTGTCAAGCGTCTGTCTTACATGTTTTTTGTTGTGACGTCAACATTCTTAGAGAAAACTGATTTAAATTTTATGCGATTGAATAGCTGAGATAAAATCGCATATGAATTGATGTTTTTTGAGTAAATCAGAAGGTATAACATTTTGTGAAGATTTTGGATTGGAGCTTGCAGTGTTTGTTGCTCGCTCATATTGTTAGAAGTTCTTTAAGCCACACAAAAGCGCTGACAAGTGTTATATAAGAGGAAAGGGAACAGATTTAAGAATGGAAGATATGACTACATTGGTCACTTAGGCAAGCAGTTGCCAAAACACGCACCCAAGCTAAAGAAATACAGTCCAGAGTGGGTTAAAGGGACCGCCCACAAAATGTTTATGCCATGGCCACAAAATGGGTCTTTATCTAAAGCCGTCTTACAACATATGACGACATATTTGCATGCCACATATACAGACAAGAAGTTAGAAAAACGCCTTGCTGTTCTCGAGTTGTGGAAAATGTATGAACATGGAAAGGAGGAAGAGCCATCAACAGATTGGATACTTAATTTATGCACAGATGGGGGTGAGACGCCTACCGCGCCGCCTGCACCACCCGAAACGAAAGTTGAAGAAAGTAAGGACGAGTGATTATACCCACTGCGATAACTCAAAGCAGCCACGGGGTACAGAAACCCTGCATATGAGTCACCTACACATAGTAGTGACGAAAATCAAGGGAAAGATAAGGATAAGAATATTGCCTCTGCAGTCCCAAGTGACAAGGAGAGATGTGATGACGAAAGAAGAGATCAGGCACAGACAAGCACATCTCTCGACAAAGGGAGGGAAGGGAAGAGATGGAAGGGAAACGAAGATAGAACTGATGAGAAAGCATTCACAAAAGACGAATGGATGGGAGGGCAAATTTTATTAAAACTCGATGCCAAAGGCATTGATGACGCAAAACAAAAGGAGACGTTAGATGAGACACAGAGAAAGGGGAAAGAGAAGGAGTTAAGAGATGAAAGAATAACAAAGAAAGACATTCAAAGGCGAGAACAGCTATATCACGAAGAGCATGAGAGAGAGCTCGATCGCAACCCAAGAGCAGCCAATGACCAAGACAGACAGAAACAGCAAAGGTTAGAGGAAGAGTAAAGGATACGTGAGAAAAGAATAAAGAGATGAAGAGATGAGGAAATTCGAAGTGAAGATGAACGTAGAAATGAAAAGAGAAAGGAAGAAGATAGGGTCAGAGCTCCAGTTGTAGACTGGGGAGACATCGAAGAATTCTTTCCTGAGTGCATTTCAGTACCAGGCACATCTAGGGCAAATATTGGCCATGACTCCGACACCAGAAGCATCGGAGAAACGATCGATAGAATATATGATGAAATGGGGCTAGGACAAATACACCAAAGGGAAGGGGAACACGAGCGCCTGGAGAGCACTCAGCTGTATGACACTGAGGATGTCACTCGAAGTAGTGGGAATAGCGAGCTATCCCTGGATAGATTAGAAATAAGTAGGAACAAAGAGTATACGAGAATTTGCACTAGTTGGGGACAGACAATGTCCGACTCTGAAAGGGAGGAGCATGAGGAAAATGAGGAAGAGAGACAGAGCAAAAGACGACTCCCAAGGGAAAATGGAATAAGATGGTCAGACACTAGCGAGTCTACACCAAGGGTATCAGAGTTAGCCACGCAGCCTGACTGATATGAAGAAGCATCTCACGGTCAGAGGGGGTGTCTTCACTGCCCTATGTGGACAGACTAAGAGCATTGCCAGGTAGACGGCGATGCAGGAATATTACCCCTGCAATAGTCAGGAGAACAATGAAAGAAGAGAGAGAGGGCTACACATTCCAATTTCCGTTGCTCGAGAAGGGGGGAGTAAGACCGCAATATATTCCATGGCCACACATGGATTGAGAAAATTTGAAAAACAAGCTGCCAATGCTGACATCGAGAGCCGGAAAATGGATACATGAGTTAGAAAAAATGACAGGAGGAAACACGTTATCTATAGGGGACATTAAGGGTCTCCTAATCGCCATACTTGGTGAGAGAACAGACGATGTGTGGGCACGAGCAGGCTACCCTGGTGTAACCACAATGAATACCACGCACGACGGAGCTCCATTCAACAACTGTGCTTTACCCAGATACTTCTGATATGGGAGCTATAAAGACACGAAAAATGAAGGAGTCTGAAGATCTATTAATTTGCATACAGAATTTTCAAGACGCATGGATGCTTGAAACTAATGAATCTTGTACGAAATCTATACCTGTGTTTTACCATATATTGTGCCAAGGGCTGCCCGAGCCGGTGCCGAAACAACTCAAGAAATTGGTGGAATTGAGCCAAGCCTTGGGCTGAAATACAGTTGACCATTGCATGTTATTGTAGACTGCTGCAGGAAAAGAATCACAAAAAGGAAGCCACTCGAAAGGGTGAGGAAGCAAAATTGGTGCAAAAGAAACTGTCAAAGTATGTTTTTGAGAGAGCCATGATAACTAGTGCAGCTGAATCGAGCATGCCGCAGGTGACTAATCAACAGCAGAGCAGTCAGAGCAATACAGGGTTTTACCCCAGGGGAAGAGGATTTAGGGGAAGTGGATGGCAGAGCAATCAGGTAGGTTTCCAAAATAATCAATGAGGTTTTCAAAATAGGCAAAATGGTAACCAAGATATGTCAAATGGGCAAATGAGCCGACCACCACCAGTATGTTGGCTGTGTGGAATGACAGGGCATTTGGCGCGTACATGCAGGAATCAAGGCATGATGCAGAACGGCCAAGGAACAGGCATGGCAAATCCACCTGCAGTTTTACAGGAGGGTGGTGCACAGAATCACACGGTGCAACAACAAGCGCCAGGAGTGCATCAAGGGAGGCAACCACAAAGCATGGGGAATTTTCCACAAGGACAATCCCAACAAGCACCGCTGCAACTATCGCAGACCATGAACCCTGGAATGGGAGGTAACAATGGGAATGGGGGAAACTCACCAGCACAGAGTGGGCCAAATTTGTATATAAACTGGGACAGCTCACTGGGATCCCTGATGTGTTCTATCCTATCAGTGACACCAGATCCTCAAAGGGAACTTAGGGTGGATGTCGTTATAGGTGATAAAGAATATTCCTTCTTAGTTGACACGTGTGCAACATGCTCGTGCATACGTGAAGGCAAGTTTTCCTTGTCCGGCGAGGCCATAGATACTCAGAGTTTTACAGGAGCTACCAGTGGTGTTCCCTTCACAAATGCACTTCCAGTCTCCATAGGAGAATGTGATATGAATGTGCTGTTATTATATTCTCAGTAGACCCAGTAAACATTTTGGGTCGAGATTTAATGACAAAGTTAAACATGACAATCTCGTTTACGGAGGAGGGCATAGTATGTTCCACTCCAGGAATGCACTATTCAAATTTATGCGAAATGATCAGAGCATACTCAGGACACATAGCCATGAGGGCCATACCATTGAAGCCAGACATTTTCGCATATGGTATGCGTGTCCTTATGGCAGGACTGCCAGGCCTTGCAAACAAAATAATGAGGACCCCTGATGAGTTCTTTTTCAGACCCAGAATACCGATGCATGAGGAGAAGGGACAAGTATTTCCCTTGATGATACACACAGCTACAGTGAAAGGGAGAGTGGCCTTGATTGATGGTTATTATGACGAGGGCCGACAATGGTGCACAGTAATCGCTATTGAAGAAGGATATCAATTGACTGACATCACCGATGATGATCTGTTTGAAGAGAAAACAGATATAGGCGAGACAATGGTGGAAGTGAGTCTCACCTTTTGGG
This sequence comes from Ambystoma mexicanum, assembly GCF_040938575.1. Taxonomy (NCBI): domain Eukaryota; kingdom Metazoa; phylum Chordata; class Amphibia; order Caudata; family Ambystomatidae; genus Ambystoma; species Ambystoma mexicanum. The sequence continues at coordinate 1,101,729,073 of NC_090924.1, read as the reverse complement.
TAAAGATGATTAAAAGAGAAATACCTCAGACAATGATGTTGGCACTAAATCCCTTGCAAATGACAGCATTATATTTATTTATTTATATATTTATATAGCGCCAAAGCATTCAGGAATCAAGGCACACAGTCATAAAACTCTAACATTAATTTGCCCTTTAAGGATTTTGAGTAGACAAATATGTTCAGCCTCTTCTGCTTTAGCATTGCTAATGTTACCATTTAATCAGAGTGCTAAATTGCAATATTATCTACTTGGCTACAAGAGATTATCGGTATGGAATATGCCTGTGTGAGAAACCTGAAGGTGTCTCCCTAACTAGTCTCCAGGGATCTGTCATCCAGGTGGCCAGGACACGGCCATCGCTATTGGATCCAGTTCCTGGGGGTGGACCAGTGAGGGAGGATCACCTGGATGGGGGGATCCTGTGGAGTGGAAGTGGGACACTGACTACTGAGACGTGGTATACCCCTTCTTATACCACATTTTCCCCATCCTACCCCGTAGGATACTCTGCCCCTGCCCCTTTTTCTACAGTATTACCCAAATTGCCTTTTAAAAATGACCTTTTATCCTAATTGACCTAATTATAGTGGTCCTAATTGACCTTCTGCACAATTGATCTTTATATTATTTTAGTTATTTAATATATGTATTGAGTTGGTTTTGGATTATAAATAATATAAGGGAATTGGATGGGGGTTGCAGGGTTTTTTGGATTGGGTGGTGGGTTCGGGGGGTTCCCACCCACTTATGTGTCCTAATTGACCTTTCAAATTAGGTAAATTCTCCCGAGGTCAATTCTCCCGAGGTCAATTGTGAAAAGGTCAATTAGTATACATTCTTTTCGACATAAACACTTTTGCACAGCACGAAAGACGACGGACAAACACCAGAGCCGTTTACCTTACATGTCCTACCACAAGGGTTAAGCAAAGTCATGCAATTGACCAGAATTATGCACACCCGACGGCCCTTTATCTTCCACAAAGGGATAAAATTTGGAGCACGAGAGCACAATACAAACAAGGCAGACGGCACGTCGAGAGAACAAACTCAGCACGACAGTTCAGGAGGAGGAGAAAGATGGCGCAAAACTGAGAGGGTGATAAGGAGAGAAGGGACCTTGCCCTTTCCGACCAAGGCCAGTGAAACCTCTGCAGAACAAATCAAAAGACTGCAAACAATAGGCAGAGTGTTGCAGCAGATGTGAACGGTACACGGGGCCCTCCTCCACTGATAACCAAGCCGGGGAGAGACACTTGCCTCCGTGGTACCGGCCTTGACTCCAGAGACAAGAAAAGCCAAGCAGTTTATCACAGCTTGTGAGTCGAGGGGAGAGCCGATGAGAAACCAAACGGTGTTGAACAAAAATAGCAATCTGCTAATTGAGGAAAGTACAAAGAACTGTTGATACGAAAGGGGAAAACCAGCTACAGAGGAGTCAGGCATCACGTGGGTGCTCACTCTGGGAAACTCTGGCTGATTACCCTATTGTTGAAACTACTGATACCAGAAGGCCTTGAGGTCTAGTAAAATCCTCTGTACCGTCGAAAGTCTTTGACTGGCAAATGATTGTGAAGCTAAGGGAAGTGAGTCCTGCATTGTAAAAACTATTCATGGAATTGTGTGATTGACAAAGTTGGCAAGAGTGAACCTGACAGAGGGATGACGATAAAGAGGGGGCAAAGCCAAAAGTCCGGTTAAATAGTGTTTTCACGAGAGTGAATGAAACCCATCAGATGGAACGGTTTAAAAAGACATTAAGATTTGTGAATGTCACAGATGAGAATTTGTTGAAAGCTATATTGAACCTGACGTACGGAGGCTAACATTTGTGATGGGTCTTAGCCGAGAAGAGGGGGATCTAAGGGTGAAAAGGCATCACCCAAAGTGCAAGCCGAAAGGAACTTTTGTTTATTATTTTTGGAACACATCAGGTCCTCTGAGGCAAGAGACGTTTTGTAGAAAAGAGACTTAACCACCAAAGGTCCTAATACCAGCGAGCGGAACTGTAGTCTTGTGCTGGTAAAGATCATGTGCATGCTGTGCTCTGGAATCCCGACTTGTCCCGTGCTCAAAACGTGGGGACGGGACACCCTGACTACCGCATCCTGACTTATTATTTGTGAACACTTCTTTCTTTCCTGTGAATTCAATCCCACAATCTTTGTTTGTATTTAGATTACGGATTGGCAATAGGTTTTTCTTAGTATAGGCCCTTTTATTTGACACAACGCCACTAGGACTGCCTTATTATTATTTGATGGTCATTGCTTGCTCCCATCTTAGATTTAGGTTTAAATTAGGTGTTTTTCCAACCTGCATATACAGTTTAATAAACACCCTTGAAATGTGATCACTTGTGTCTATCTTTACTGTTGACACCATCAGTTTCTTACACCAGTCACTACTCATACAAAGCATTAGGGCAATGAATATTCAAACAGCTACATTGCTTGTCACACAACAGGTATGTTTCAGAGTGCTATTGGGCATTGACCTTAACAAATGCAATATTCGTTCATTCTCTGCTTACAATAATTATTTCACTGAGCACATGTATAACCCTATCCAACAATTTTTGAGGATGTTACATACAATCTGGTTTGCACTGCAAAATAATTGTCTGCATGCTCGGTCAAGACATTTTCTTAAACTGCCCATACTTTTATGGCGAGGCTTTAAATATTTGTTGCTTTCACAGTATTGTGGGCATGCAAATATCACAGGGAATATTTTACTGTTACATTCCATCACTTTTTACAGAGCTCAATCAACTAGTATTGGAGGCCAGTACAGGGTCCGGATGAGGGGTACAGAGGAGCACTCCTGGGGTGTGAAGAACAAATTGACAACTTTTAGAAAAACAAGATTTGGCAGTACAGTACTGTGAAGGAAATGTTCAGTTTAATTGACTTAAAGGATGGTAAACTCTATTAACAGTCTAGGAAATGGCATCTTTTGTTTCTCTCCATGGTCAGCTGCCTAGGGCTTTTCAATATAATCACATTTTCTGTGTCTAGTGCCTCCTGAATACTCATGCATTGGCCCTCATTACGACCCTGGCGGAAAGTGACTGACCGGACCGCCACAGCGTAAATAGCGTTTCCGCCATTGCACGAAGGAGCAAAGTGCGGCCCATTCCGACCCATCGGGCACGAGCACCACGCCATGGCGGAAGTGCAAAGTCCGCGATGGCGGAAATGACCCCAAAACGGCCCACACCGCCGCCGTACGGCGCCCTAGGTGCAATACCGCCACCCCTCTTAGCGGTCACCGCAGTGTGCGCCTACCGGAAAGTACGGTGACCGGAAATATACGGAAACGGAAGTTAAAACATGGCCCCGGAACGGGAAACATCCCGCCGTACACCTATAAAACCACTAAAACCACACAACCACTAAAATCACTACCCTGAAACACACCCCAACCCGTCATCCACCCTAGCGAAACCAAGAAAAATGGGAAAAGTAGCGAAGAAAGCGTGCGACCGCAAGCGGCAGGTCCACTTCTCCCGTGAGGAACTCACCGTGCTAACAGAGACCCTCCAGGAGAATGCTGCCGTCGTCTTCTCCACGCAAATGACCAGAACGGCACTTGCAAACAAGAAGGCCATATGGGCTCTGGTGGCACAGCGGGTAAGTGCGGTGGGGACCGCACCCCGCACCCCACAGCAATGCCGCAAGCGATGGGACGACCTGCGGATACGCGTCCGCAGCATACTCTCTGCCAACCGCAACATTGCCACAGCCACCGGGGGAGGCCCTGAATCACCCATCAAGTTGACCCCCTGGGAAGAAATCTGTGCGCCCACCATCGGAATGGAGAGCATAGAGGGAGTCGGAGGGATGGAGAAAGGAGTGCAGACATCCGAAGATTCAGGTAGGTGGGCCAAATAAAACAATGCCAAATCCACACAGTCCATCCATGTGAAGTACCATGCGTCCACATAGTGCAACAGAAACACATGTCCAGGAGAACGTCCACACACATCGGCCTGATAGCGCACGTTAAAACCCACAATAAATACATAAATAATTAAAAACCCCTAAAACACGCACTACACGTGCAGCAGGCACACCCTAACTGCAGGCTGCCAAACAACTGCACCCTCACTCCACACACAAATGAAAGCACCTCCAAGGCCCCGACCCAAATCACCCTCAGGTACTACTCCAATGCATGTGATACAATGCCATTCCAATTCCCACAGACCCATCAATAACCCTCGCCCTCCTTTACTCCACCACAGGGTCCGATCCAAACGACGAGCTTCAGGACACACCTGCTAAGAGGGCCAAGACCAACGGCCAGAGACCCTCCACCTCAGCTGCACGCATCAAGACACGGCAGCAGCACAAATCAGGTGGCAGCACAGAGGAGGGAACATCAACAGGCACCCCAGCAGCCAGCATGCCCACACCACCACCACCACAGGTCCCCCCAATGGATGCCACAGAAGGCACTGCCTCTGGTGGCAGCAGCACCATAGGTGACACCCCATTGATGGCAGCATGCTCGGACACCGAAGACGGGGATGTCGAAGTCAGATCCATCCATGACCTGTCCCAATCCCCCTGTCTGTCCCATCCCGTACAACATGAGGATACCACGCAGGGGCACCCACAAGACGACGACTGGCCATCCCCCACAAGCCCTGTGGCAAGGCAACATGAGGACAACAGCCCCTCTGTGACACCCCCGCAAATGGCCATGGCCCAGCAGAGGCAACAGTCCCTCGACCAGTTAATCGTGCAACAGCAGCAAATGGCCACGCTCCTCAAGGACCATGCCGATGAATGTGGGGGCACTAAGGCAGACATAGAAACATCAACTGAGACACTTAGGGCAGAAATGGAGAGAGGTACAGAGACGCTAAGGGCACAAATGGAGAGTAGCACCGAGAGCCTGAGAGTCCAAATGGAGAGAAGCACCGAGAGCCTGAGGGGGGAACTGCATGCGACGTCCAAAGACGTATGTGCCGAACTTGCCGCAGTGCGCCGTGTGCTCACTGAGCTCTCGCAAACCCTTAGGGACATGCATGGACGTGAGCAGGCAGACACATCATCCGTTGCAAGTTCCGTCCAGGGCAGCCCCCAACGTAGATCTGGGAGGAACCTGCGCTCCACAGGCAGGGGTGCCCCTGATACCCGCAGAGGGGGCTTGCAATAGCGACTGCCCACTGACAATGAGCATCTTTGGACACTGGTGTTCGGGGGGGAGGTAGGAGGGTGGAGGGGGTGTGTTGGGCTCACTTGGGTGGCGGGTCGATAGGGTGTTCAACATGATATCACATATGCCATAAACAGTGCACGATCAACCAATGAGATGTGTGGACATTGATCTTTGTGTACTAGGCCATCATAGGCGTACAGTCCATATTGTGCATGTCCCAGACACACACAGTGCCACGAGTCCCGTGTCCATGTATCAGCCACGAGGCGTGAGTGCTAGAAGTATGCATCAATGAGATGCTGACGAATGTCACGGGCCTCCGGTGCCTCGCAGACTCCATGAGGTGCTGCCACATCCCCACCCTCATCATGACCATCATCAGGTGCTTGCAGTTCTGCGTCAGGGGGCATGGGCACATTTCTACGTACGCACATGTTGTGGAGCATGACACATGCCATGACCATCTTTGCAACCTTCTCATGGCGGTACAGGAGTGCCCCGCCAGACCTGCTGAGGCAGCGGAAACGAGTCTTCAGTAGGCCGAATGCCTGTTCAATGACTACACGGGTACGTGAGTGGGCATGGTTGTAGTCCTCCTCATGCTGGTCCCGTGGGTTCCGGACTGGTGTGAGGAGCCATCTCTTCAGTGGATATCCAGCATCACCTGTATGTGGACGAGAAACGCATGATGTGGAATGCCATTGCTACGTACGCACACCCCCCCCCCCTTCCTGCCAGGTCATTGCCAAATCACATACCCCACATAATCATGCATGTAATGAGACTCACCGAGTAGCCAGGATCTGTTCCCTGCATGTCGCTCCATGTAGCGTGGTATTGTAGAGTTCCTCAAGACCATAGAATCATGGGTTGATCCAGGGAATCGGGCACAACAATGTGTAATGATCTTGTTGGAGTCACACACCATTTGTACATTCAGGGAATGAAATTGTTTTCGGTTGCGGTACTGGGCCTCCATGGCATGTGGGACGACCAATTCAACATGGGTGCAGTCGATGGCACCAATGCAACCCGGTATGCCGGCAAGTGCATGGAATCCCACTTTTGTGTTGGTAATTTCCTGCTCCGAGCGTGGTAGAGAGATGTAGTCGTCTGCGTGCTGCAGGAGGGCATCGAGCACTTGCAATAGTGTCCGTGAGAACAGTGGCTGAGAAATGCCATGCAACTGTCCGACTGTGTGCTGGTAGGTGCCTGTGGCCAGGAAGTGGAGTACAGACACCACCTTCAGTAGGGGTGGGATGGCGGTTGGGCTATCTATCATGCTGACAAGGTCAGCCTGTGTCATGTCCACAATGGCGGCTATGGTGTCCCGGTCCAGACGGTAGAGGGTGTGGATCTGCTCATCAGTGAGGTTGAACGGATGTGCTCGGAGGCGTGGGATTGCGGGCTGCCTGCGTGGTGGTAGTGGCTGTGCTGGCGGCCCTTGCTGGCCCTGCCTTGGCCTCCTCCTCCTCCTGCGTCTCCTCCGTGCGGCCGGTTGTAGTTGGTGTTCGTCTTCTTCTTGGAGTTGGAGTACTTGCAGTGCTATCAGGTCCCCCAGGGCCAACATCGCGAGTCCTGCCGGTAGCATTTCGGTGTGGTTGTGGGAGGAGACTGGGTGTGCAATTTATGTGTTTTCAGGCTGTATGGCCTCCACCTGTGGTGATTAATTCCACCTGTGCAAACTGCTCTCCCCTTTGGCCGGGCACGTCCCGCGCACAACGCTGCAATTCGGGGAATGGCATCTTGCTATTGCAATCATGTATTTGTACCCGATGGCCGTGTAAGATTGGTTGATATGTTCATTCTGCTGTGGTCCCATTGTTTCCCATACTATCTGTGCAGTCGCGAACAGACTTGTGAAGGGTCAGTGGAACGTAGTACTCGAGTAACGGTGGGCCCTCATGCATCACTGTACCGAGTTGCAACGACGGGCGGGGCGTCCCATTTGTGGGTGAAGGCAGTTGCCATTTTCACACACAGCCGCACTCGATGGAATAATTAGTGATTTCAAACGGCCACAGATGCCTTTTCGACGTGATGTTGCAAATGAGGAATTCGAAGGGCGGCGCTTTCGGTTTCCAGCTAGCGGCGAGGAGATGCCCACAGGTCTGACTGCAAATATAACGTTCTATTGTTCAATGTCCTTGAGACAGGGGCCATGGCGAGGAAGCAATGATTGATATGAATAGTTTGGGATGCGCAATAGCTACGTGGCCGATGAGGCCGGCCGTTCCCAAATACATGTTACTTCACGACACTGGAATTACGGGCTGGGGCACTGTGGATTTTGCAGGCTGCATAACGCACAGACTCAATGGATGTTTCTAATGTCATGTGAGTAATTATTCAGGCGTTTTGATCCCGGGATGAGGGAATGATGGATGGATGCATGGGCAGGTGATTTGATACAGAGTTTGCCATGTACAGGGCTTCTTGGGATCTATCCGCCTCCCCTACGCTATGTGATGCAGGGCTGCCATAGTGGGACCATCGTCTATCTGGCCTTGTTGAGCCCTCCCTGTCTCGACGCGCCCTCAGACACTTGTGTCCATGCACGTTAACATTCCCATCTGATGGAATCTGTTTTGACAGACGCATGCACAGGTACACTCGTTTGTGATGGTGTTTGCACCTCGATATAGATGGTTATGAGTCGCAAGTGGTTTTGGGGTGGTGATGATCCTTTGGAGTGGGCTAGCGTGCATATGGCTGTGGATTTAGTGTGATCATTGAAGTGAGTTGTTGGAATGTAGTTCTGATGGCCATTCTGTTCTTTTTCTTTTCTTTTGGTTGACAGGTATCTCCTCCCCTTTTGCCACTGCCATCTGTATGCCACTCCTGCAGATGGGTTTTACTCCCGACACCTGCTGCTTCGTGTTAATCAGTGGAGCAGCATTACGATCTTATGGGACGATCGCCAATGGCCCACATGCCCTTACGCAGTACTGGTGGCTCGGAGCAACATTTCGGCCTTTCAGCTGGACTAGTGCCTCCCCATTGGGACGGCCCTGCGGTTCTGTGCGCTTCCATGTTGCCTTTTCGTACGTGAATGTGGCTCTGTGTACCATGAGGGAACAGGGCGTCACACAAGTAGTGGCTGGTCATTTCTTGCGGATGCAGCCCACAATGGTGAAAAGTGTTTTGGAGTTCATGGCCTGATGGCTGTATGGGCTTGGTGATTTTGATGTGCATTAAATTTCTATTCTGATTTGGCCCGTGTAGCGTTTTTCTTTGCAAGTGATGTGGCATATGCCTATTTGGGGGGCGATGTATTGTGGGGAGATCTGCATTGGGTTCCAGCTTCGGAGTTTAGTTGCGTGGTACTGTACTGGGCGCGTTTGCCTACGAAGCCCGTGAGGTCAGGGATGGGGGCTGCCAATATGACAGTTTGAATGTTGTCATGCTCAGGGGCGGGGGATTGGGTTTTGTGTGACAGATGCCGGTCAGCCAGGTGGACTGGTGGAATGATGTGATTCTCGGAATATTGCTGGTCACAGGTGCCTGTGTTTGCGTGCGTTTCTTGGTGGGGGACTGTGGTCATGTCCATTGGGATGGCTTCTGTATTCGTGCCATCTGTGCCCTGCAGCTCCCATTGGCCCCTGTTGTGTTTCTTTTGTTCGTTGGCATGCATGGGTGACTTGTACATTTCAATGGTTGCATTGTGACTTCATTGCACCTACGGGGAGTTGTACTTTGTGGGCAGGGAGCGGTGTACAGGCACTCAGTGGGGCCGTTTACGGTTGATTCGCGATGCCGTACTTCTCACCATGGCGGAATGGTACATTCCGCCATGCTTGATGGCGTTAGGTACATGTCCGCTAGGGTCGGAATTGGCGTACCCTTGCGCCATGGTGGTGTTTGCGGTTTGCCATGGCGCGCGCGCGCGTGCTTGGTGCAGTTAGCGTTGGCGTTCACTACGGTGTCGCTAATGGCTTCGTACTTTGCGGTGACGGGTCATAGTCACACCGAGCGCTATTCGATGGCGGTATTGCATTTCCGCCATCGTTTTCCGAATTCCGCCAGGGTCGTAATGAGGGCCATTGTGTTTAACTGTTAACAGTGTATCGCAGAAGATGGGTCTCTGGTTACAGGAGAATGCCATCCACCTGTTGTACCTCTGAGCATTGCTGCTTTTAACTCAAAAGGCAAATTCATGTGTTTTTATTCAAAGGGGCGCCATGAAAAAAACTTCTGTGAGGTTCTTACTGCCTAGGCTAGGGCAAGGAAGGGTGAGGAAAGCAAATATAGGCTGCATTATACTTCCAGTCATTTCACTTCTTATGTAAGGGTTACAAGCAGTGATCTGATTCGATTTTACTCCCTACTTGGAATTAAATGATCTTTTATGGAGTAAAAAAGTAATTCACTTGTGAGGTGCAGTAATAATATTATAGCTCCTTCCTATGGTACTACACTGCAAGTCACTGATTTAAAAATATTAGTGGAACTTCAAGGGTAATGAAAAAGTAGTCCATAGGCGCCCCTCTGCGAGAACGAACACATGTAAATGACCTGTTCTTTGGGAAAGTACCCACTCGATAGGCCGCAGCCACACTTTAGCTCACTGTATCTTTCACAGAAGGGAAATATCAGTCTTTGTCCCGCCCACATGGGTAGTCCAAAACCGAAATGCAATTGCAATTCTGTTCTGAACCAGAGTACCAACAGCAACCACATACATGTGTTTCAGCCTTGTTGGGCCTCATCAGTGAGGTGGAGCTGTGCCTCTCTGAGCACAGTGAGCAAGGGATCAATGTCTGGATGACCCTAGAAAACTTAGTGTGACTAAACCTAAGTCCCTTAAACAATGAAAAAATAACATAGGCGCCCCTCTGCGAGAACGAACATGGCTAAATGACCTGTTCTTTGGGAAGGTACCCACTCGAGAGTCCGCAGCCACACTTTAGCCCACTGTACTTTTCACAAAATGGAAATATCGATTTGCATATCAGTCTTTGTCCTCCCCACATGGGCAGTCCAGCACTGAAACGCTATGGCAGAAGCAGGGTATAGAGACTGATTTGGTCATTGTTTCCCATTTTTTGTTGGGCCTATTTGTACTCCCTATTTTTTCGTTGGGAAAATGTGCCTGTTTTAACAGAGTACAATGTGGTAGCATGTTTTCCTCTTATCTGTATGGCTAGTTTTGTGTAAGCATTTTCACTGCTCTGCTCACAGGACAGTGTAATGATGGTACACAGTGGTACCTGAATTCTGATTGTCATACTCTGTGGTGTAGTTATTGTGATGCAATTATAATTCTGACACGCATTATTAGAGACATGTTCTCCTGTCCATTAATTGCTTCATTAAAGTGCCACATGAACTCTTATTGGCATGTTTTCTAACACAATCTCTTAAGCTGCCATTGTACCATCTGGTAAAAAATGACCATGGGCCTCATTAAGAGTCCGGCGGTAACCGCGGCGGTAAAACTGCCTGGTTACCGCCAGACTCGTATTACCATTCCGCCTCCATGACTCCCGGAAATACGAGGGCATTACGATCCTGGTGTCCTGGGAATCCCGGAGGCAGAATGGTGTAAATCCCCATTCCCATTGAGTCCCGTGGACTCAATGGGACTGGGGAAGTGGAAACACCGGCACCATCTCGTGATGGTGCTGGTGTTTCCACGTCCGCCTGCAGGCGGGAGGTGTTCAACCCGCCAGGTCAGACCTGGCGGGAAGATCACCTCCCGCCTGCAGGACTCGGGATTGGGCGGTCCGGAATTAACAGTGGCGGGAGTTTAACGCCACTGTTAATTCCGGATCGCCCGACCTGTAATGAGGCCCCATGTCTGAATTTCTTGCCAGCCACATTAGTTGTGATAATCAATATTTGTTTTTTGTATTATGAGTATTTCTTTTCCAGGAGGCATAAAACACGTTCTGCCTTGTCTCTGAGCAATGTTAACAAATGAATAGCCACAACTAACATTGTTGATACTGAGTATACAATGTTGTTTATGCATTACACATATTTTTCTGTGCATATGAGTACTTTTGCTAGGTACTGTGGTAGACCTTGAAGTCTCGGACTGGTTGATGAGCTCTCATTATAATTGCAAATAAAACTTTTTTAACCTTTGTCTTTGGAAAAAGTGCTTTTAGAAGTACATTTCACACTGATTTGTAAAACATTACAGTGGTTTGGAAGGGGGAAATTCCCCTCCAAATTCATGCTCACAAAATGGCTTTCCTCATTACTCAGTTACGCACATAGAAAATAATGTTCGCACGAAAGCCAACCACTTTCGCACTTAGAGAAAAATAATTAAAGGGAACATTGACAGTGACTCAGCCTATGTGACGTCAACAGTGCATGCAGGCTTAGCGTGCTGGAAAAGGAGGTGCTACCTCCGAGCAGACGACACGCCAGTGCAGCATGCAGCCTTATTGGACAGGCTGATCAAGGCACTACAGCTCCCAGTGGGCATAGCGGTCATGAAATGCGCCGCCCACACGCAGGGGACAGATTTTATCTCACACGGAAATCAAGCAGCAGACACGGAAGCCAAGCATATACCATCAAAACAATCATGGAAGTGAAAATTATCCATGCCAACGAGCGAATGATGGTTACACGATCCGCACCCAAAAGTTACAGTAATTGGGCCAAACACAGCTAATGGAACTCCAAGGGGAGGCGCCACAGGAAGAGAAGAACCTGTGGAAACGTTGAGGGTGTTCTTTAAACCCCTCTGACAGCTTGTGGCAACAAGACAGCACTGGTAAACCAGTAATGCCTGTAGCCCTATTAAAAATAGTGCTGGAGCAGTTACATTACCCGGCACACATGACAAAAGAGAACCTAGCAGCAACACTCGCAGAAGACTGGTTCATACCGAATTTAGCGGAGCCCGTTGCATTCTTTATAACAAACTCTGTAATCTGCCAGCAATTCACGGCTGGGCACACATTAAAAATAATGAGAGGAGTCATCCCAAGGCCAAATAGTCCTTTTCAACACTTGCATGTCGATTACGTCAACATGATTCAAGTATGTAACGGGTACAGATACTTAATTGTTGTAGTGTGGCCATTCTCTAGATGGATTGAGGCAGGTCCATGTACACACCCAGACTCTACCTGTGCGGCCACATTTTTTGTGAGAGAAGTGTTCCCCAGCTGGGGGGTGTACGAGGTCATGAGGTCAGATAATGGCCCTCATTTTGTCAATGCAGTGTTCGAGCAGATTAGCTTGCTGCTTGGTATAAAGCACAGGTTCTCTTTGGTGTATCATCCACAAGGTAATGGAATCTGTGAGAAGCTCATCGGATTGTTAAAGGAAAGGATAGCCAAGTTGAAGCTTACTCTAAAGAAGAGATGGTTGCACTGCCTTCCACTGGCACTGTATGCACTTCGGAACCAACCCGGGTCCGACCATCATTTTACGCCACACGAGATAGCCACAGAAAAAAGAATGGGAACTCCTCTGACACCCTGAGATAGAGCTAGATATGATGCCCAGTCAACAGGAGACATTTTAGGGTCTGAAATGCAAAACTATCTGAACTGCATGACATCTTGCCTTACTTTAATTTCAGACTAGCTGCAGCGACGACGAAAAGGGTGAAGAGCAGAACAGAACACAGAAGGAGACACTACAACAGACCAACATCAGGGTCTACGTGTTACACCCATCTTCCCTGGAGACACAGTCCTTGTGAAGAATCATACAAGGAAAAAGTGGGGCGAGCCAAGGTTCAACGGTCCTTTTACAATGGAGGACTGCACTCCGTATGCAGTGAAACTACAAGGCAGGAGAGCTTGGATTTTTCTTGGCGATATAAAACCCTACATCAGAGAAGGCCCCCTGCCTGCACCCCAACGAGAGGAATCGACGAGCGACGGGTAAGAACCACAGCGCGTGCAGATGAGATCCATGACGTGGAAGAAGGATGCATGACCAGCCAGACAAAGAACTTTTTTGCAAATTGTGGCTTAAATTGGACGCTTCCTCTAAACAAAAAAGGGGATAAGGACATAAAAAACAGACACTCTGTGCATCCTAGTTGCAGGGTGAAGAAAAAAATTGGACGTATAAGCCGCCACACAGGCTGTTGACCATTGAACTTTGGACTGAGGCACATTTAAGCTTTGAGAAAAGAATATGCCAAATTTTGACCAAGGATACTTGCATTGGAAGCAAACAAGTATCCCGACTAGTTCCACACCGAGACCCTATTCGGAATCACTTATGGTGTCCCGCAGTAGCGACATCACCAAGGATGTGATCACCTATTTTTATCTAGTGATAAGATCAAACCCGTCATTGGTGGGGAGGCTCACCAATGTCACTAACTTTCTACAGGATCCTGAAAATGAAAAGACAATAAGACAACTCCTCACTGTTATTGCTGGACAATTTATCCTACTCCCTGACTACAGTGAGAAAGAATCAAATGTTCCCAACACAGGCGGAAATAGATGAGCTCATCAACACACTGTTCTTTCGCATAATCGAAGACGGTCCAACTCTTATCGGGAGAACAACAGATACACTCACATTCCTTCGAGATCCAGCAAATACAGAACATTTAAGCCATCTTTTAAATAAAATCATAATTCTAGTTGCACGCCATGTGACTGGACAGTACAGACATTGTTCACATTTAGGAGAAAACATATAATCCTGAACCTCAGCAAGACAGGACGAATGTCCCTGTCACTGGAAGACAGCAGGTTGGCTCATAATGTCCTTTTTCATCTAGTCACTGACTTTTCAGAGCTAGTGGGGAGACCAATCGATGTTGACGTCCTAACTTTCATCAGAAACCCAGCTAATGTTGCACAGATGGGCATGCTTTTGCATGGAATTGTACTGCAAATAGAGCTTTCGAACCATCAACAGAAGTATCTGAGGAGATTCTAAAAAAAGCTTTTGCCGAGGGACAGATCGAGGGAGCAGTGTCAAGAACTTCATTGGCATTTGATATTTTTCTTTCCTTACTCTTCGTATTGACCAGCATCCACAATGTTCTCAGGATTGAAGCAAATCAGGGGAGTGGATTGGGAGATTACCTATTTTGAACATGCACAGTAAAGGGACTCACTAAAATGTTATTTTATTTCTGATTTTTCCCATAGTCAAGCAAAGGGACTGTATCCTGACATTAGAGACAATTTGTTACTTGCGAGAGGGGAGGGGGGCACCTGTGGAGCACCTAACACTTTTAAAACACAGAACTCGAAAGACAATATTGGTTAAGGAAATGCAATAAAAATGACATTTGATAAATGATCAAGATGGGGGTTCAGAGCAGCAATCTGGTCCTACCACAGGACGAGAGAAGACCAAGTTTCTCTGGAAGAAAATGCTGCCGCCTGACCTACAGGGGCATAATATACCTATGCATCATATTCATTATTGTTTTACTGTCATTAACGATCAGAACTGCATTCTTTATTGGTGCACAAAGCATCCCAATTTCAGTGCACCCACCTAATGATGCACGCATGATACATACAAAAGCAACCAGACCTTATATAGTCATTCCAGTCCCTAGAAGATCTGACGGTGGAGTGAATGAACTTGAAATGGATGTGATTAGCAATGATACACACACACACTTGTGGTAACGAATGAAAATAAAAGCCGGAGATAGGGTTGGCAAGGAATGAATGAAGTAACATCACTGACAACTACACGCATGCAAACACTGAATGCACACGAAACAGGCCTAGTGTCAATGACTGCAGAACCACAAACCAAAGCAGCAGAGAAGTTGGGACTACCTGCCATAAGAAACTCCACAGCAGATGTTGTGAGAAAACAAGAATTAAAGCAAAAACCAACAGAAGCAGTTATATCAGAAACTCTTAAGAAACAAGAGCCAACACTGAGAAACTCTCTGCACAGACACAGCTGATAGTAGACTCATTAGTTCCGCACATAGCCAGAGCAAGGAAACTACAAGAGGAACTGAAGAACAAAACTGCAGAAACTGTATTGCCAAGCATATATATTCCAACTCAAGGGACAAGTACCAGTTCTACAATACAACCATACACCGGATCAGTTTCAGGCTGGTTGGCATGGGCATTTGTAACCAGCAGAAGAAGGATGTATGAGAAGAGGGAAAGAGCGGCCAGACTCTTGTCCATTCAAATTGTGCAGATGAGGAGGCCTGCACCATGGACCAGGATAACTGAGAATCCTCCAGCAACAAAGAGCCATACAGATGCATTTAGGGATGTAGTCAAAGCCAAGTACAGGAAAACACTAAGAATCAAGAGAAGCATGCATGGAGATGACTACCTGGACAGCACAGCATATCTGGGAAACAACATTTGGTGCCAGCACATGAAAGAATTTGGAAGACGGAATTCAGAAGGGGAATGCTTTGTTTGTGCACTCCTACCATGCAGCATGGGGAAGTCTAAAATCTTTGTAGCTGTAGAAATCGATGTCCAGACAGCACACTGTATGTCACACGTAGCAATGTGCAAGACCAGAGGCCAGTTCATGGGTAGTGATGCCTCTCTGAAATGAGCAACTGAAGCAACTGATCCAAATGAAGATGATTGTGCCCAGGATATAAAGACAAGAAACAATGGAAAGATGAAACACATTGTGATCAGATATGAGAAGCCTGGAGTTAAAGGAGCAGAGATCAGAAGAGAAGCAAATCGGAGAAGTAAATCGGAAGCTAAATGTCCAAGGAAAAACTCCCAAAGAAGCACCTAGATGGAAGAATCGAGGCCAAATGCAAAGTTGAGGAACAGTGCTTACACCACGCGGATGGGAGAAAGGAGCAGTGATATGCCGAGCATGGATGGTCTTCGGTCACTACGAGCCAACCATCAACATAGTGTGAAACGGATGCAAGCCATTATGGCCAAAACTTGCAAAACTACTTACATGGGTTGAAGACAGAGGAGTACCCTTACAGATAGTGCCACTAGAAAGCCCAAAATTCTGCTTCAGGAACAATGGCACAAGGAAGATGGGAGAGAATCAGAACTGTGGACGAGTCTTTGACGCTCCAGGAATGGTACATGGAACTGCAGTGATTATGGATCATTATTGGGCGTGTATATCCAAAGCATACATCAGACTGCCAAGAGACTGGGGAGGCATATGTCCCGGGAGGATAGCTCAGCGGCAGCGTGCGCGTCTTGGAAGCAAGACAACACGAAGCAACAACAGGTTCAATCCCCGGGTCCGCGCTTAGAAAGCTCTGGGTGTTTAAGCGCGTTATGAATACGTAACTAAGACAAAAAAAAAACACAATTACGCAACTAAGAAAAACAAACAATTCCTGTAACAGCGCCTCGATGCCTGCGGGCTGTGTGAGCGCTTTATAAATGTAAAAATATGCATGATAGTGAACGTCCACGTTCCAGCATTGGTAATCCCGAAAAGTGACCTGAATATTGACAGTTTTCCAAAAGCAGATGCTCACCTGAGGAAAAGGAGCTCTGTGGAACTGATGACTCGATTGAAAAGGGAAAATTACTTCTCTGCCAAATTAGAAGAAGGCTTCTTTCATGCAATCCCATATGAACACAGGCTGTTCAGCCTCACCTCATCAGTGTTCACAACAATTTTCATGCCAAGATTCCAAGTTGGAGCAAATACTAAATGGTTACAGATAACCAGATGGGAGTTACTGCAGACCATCAACATGACAATAAAATAATTCAATGCAATAAAGGAAGAGTTAAAAGCCATCTGACTGATGACTCTCCAGAACAGATATGTGCTTGACATGATCACAGCCATGGATGGAGGAGTTTGTGCAAAAAAAGGAGCATCATGTTGCACATTTATACCTTCTCACAACGAGGAAAATGGAACTTTAACAGAAGCCATAGGTATGCTGACGAAGCTACAGAACCAGATGATCGACAAAACTGATGAAGTTGATGATGACAGCTGGTTTGGATCACTATTCTCTTAGGTCCCACAATGGATGGCAGACATATTCAAGTTTCTAGGAGCCCTGCTAGTGATGATATTACTAGGATTTTGTGTTATCAAGATAATAATCTTGCAATGCCCGAAAACTGCGAAGAAAGACATAGGGATGAAGATCATGATTGATGTCAAGCCAGAATGGAAGCTCAAAGACCTGACTGGTGAAGAAATAAGAGACTTTCTGAAATCTAGCATTCACGCGCCAGAAGGTACAAAGTTTCTCTATCCCAGGAAGCACAGAAATTATGTGGGAAGATGGGTTTACTGTAGCCCAAATGGACAATGTCAACTAATGACATAGAATAAAGATGAACATGTAAGGACAGCAGGAAGCCTGAAAGGAGTAATAAAAATATGGACTCCAAGGAGACACTTCTTCAAACCATCATGTATAAATCCAGAAGATGAAGAAGGAATGAACTCAGGCGATGGAGTGAAGATAAACATAGAAGAATCAAGTGAATTGCACCCAAAGAAGGAGGTGAAAGTGGTCGATGAATCGCTGAGGGGGTGGAGTGCAGAGGAGGTCCAAATAAAGCCTGCACTCCCATCACCCATTTAGAAGCACCAGAAACATTCACACCAAAATATGTGACATATGAAGAGCAAATAAACCAGCAGAAAGCCGCAGTAGGGCTCTGCCCAGTACCCATCAGAAGAACAACACCTATTGAAGTACCAATACCCAGACAACCATGGACAGTAAGGTATCCATTGAGAAAACCCTACCAACAAATGAGACGAAATGAAGATTGCCCAAGTACCATCCCGGAAGAAACCCAAAAGGTCTTAACGGATGATGAATGGTGACGTCACGAGAGCCCAGACGAACTCACAGATAGAACAAATGACAACAATGACACAAGGAGACGAAACGCCATAAGAAAAGAGATCGTGAGCTTAAAGTAATAGAAAGCTATCAAAGCATAAGAAAGTTAAGCCATAAGCAGGATGAAGATATTCAACCAGCTATCACCTGTACATATCCTTGAAACCGCAAGAAAGCTAAGAAAATAGTGCGACTTGCTATGCTAAGTAGAAGAATAGCGCGGCAAGCGCCATTGTAAATAATCTACCTCAAAACGAAGCACAGTATTATAAGTGTGATTCCACTTTAAACGAAAAGCAGAATCAACTCAGGTTACTAGAGGCCAAACAAGACAAGATTCATATTCTAGCAAAATTAGAAGAGACGGCTGAATCGATACTCAGCAGATGCAACTCGTGCCAGGAGAGCCAAGGCCATACCAATGGAAAGAACGAACAGCAGCTACATCTAATTGAAACTTAAGAACAGAATATCCTGTCTCCGAAAGGTTAAGATAAGGAATCGTAGGCAGGTGGCAAGCCGAATAAGAATTAAATGCACGAATTGAGAGAACCTAGGAAAATTCACGGTGCCTGCATCACGTGACCATCCGAGGAGAAGCACGTTCATACCTACGCTTGGCATCCGCCCAGGAGGAGATATCAGAACTTTCCCAGACAGAAGATGCAGTTTCGAGGCCAACCACAGTAACATAATTGACACATTGTTGTTGAAGTGATGATTGATTGTAACCTTAATTGGAGGAAGGCCGGGTAGCTGAGGGGGCACCCTGCACCTGGCTGACCTTTCTGCGTGCTGCTAAGTAAAGTGGAAATGTATGCATGGGTTGTGCCAACCCAATCACAATGGACCACACATTCTAGGGTCCTATAGTAGTAGAACCAATGGGACGTCATACTTTTAGTGACGTCTACAGTAGTCATTTTGAAGGAAGGGTTTAGACACCCACCTGACAGTCTTTACCCAAACCCCTCACTCCGTTACCATATACAGATATAGCACCTATATTAAAGTTACCTTTTCCGAACCAATAGAAATGCTTATTAACTTTTGAGTGTTACACGTGACTTATGATGAATTTTACAGTATAAATGATGTGTTATTTTGAAATTCATTGAAGTTGAAGCAAGACAGACTATCGCATCACTGCTGATTGCGATGACGCCCTGTTTTTTCGTACTTGTCATTAAACAGGCACCCTTTGCCAAACCATTGAGTTGTCCTATTGATTGGTGTTGGAGTAATAAATCTGCACCCCAATACATCTCAAGGTGCGGCTATCTCATCTTAAAGAACTCTTGGAGCAAACCTCGGCTATATGGGCCGGCCGGAGGTTTCCTGAGTACAGATCCCTGACCAATCTGGCACTTGCTGGCCTTTATGGTCAAGTGGGCCTTCTGAAGCGCCTGTAACACAATTAGAAGGTGCTCCACATGTTCCTGCCAGGTGTCAATGAAGACTGTGTTATCATCCAGATATGCTAAGCAGAATTCATCCATTCCATTTAAAACTTAGTTCACAAGCCTCTGAAAAGTGGCAGGTGCATTTTTCAACCCAAAGGGCATTACCCTGAACTGGTAAAGGCTTTCTGGAGTTGAGAATGCTGTCTTCTCCTTGGCATGCTCTGCTAGGGCTATTTGCCAATAGCCTGCAGTGAGGTCAAATGTTCTGAGGTACTTGGAGGCACCCAAGGTATCCACCAGCTCATCAGTTCTAGGTAGGGGGTTGAGCATCTGTGCTCCTGGTGACAGCATTCAGAGGCCAGTAATCCACACACAACCGAAGTTCAGAGGTACCAGCTTTTGGCACTAAGACCACTGGGCTGGACCAGGGACTACTGGAAGGCTCAATCACTCCCAGATCCAACATCTTGTTGACCTCCGCTTTGATTTAGGATCTCACCTTATCTGACATTCTGTATCCCCTACCTTTGGTAGGTACACTATCTCCAGTATCACTCTCATGTTTGCACCAAGGTGTCAAACCTGGACTTGGTGAGAACAAGGAGGAGAACTGCCTCCACAAAGTTCTTACTTTCCCTTGTTGGTCAGAAATCAGGTGAGGGGCCACTTGGACACCCTCAATGGAGCCATCTGAAGGACCATTCTGGAATACATCAGGGAGCGGTTCTGATTCCACCTCTTCCATATCTGATGCCAGTAACAGTGCAGCTATTTCAACCCTAAGGATGAAAGCCTTCAGCTTATTTATGTGAAACACATTTGGGGCTTGTCTGGGCCTTCTAACTTCCACCAAATAGTTAACCTCACCCAGCTGCTCCACAACTGTGTAAGTGCCCGACCATTTATCCTGTAGGGCTTGAGGCCTTATAGGGTTCATGATCAGGGCTACTTGGCCTGGGGTAAAGTGAACAACTCAAGCTTTCTGGTCATACCAATGTTTGACAAAAGCCTGACCAGCCTTCAACTTGTCACTTAGCAGAGCCATCAGGAATACCATCCTCTTCCTTAACCCCAGCACATAGTCTACTACATTGGTAGTAACAGGAGTAGTGGGTTGCTCCCACGCTTTCTTGACTGTGGCCAGTGGTCTCCTTACAGGGTGACCAAAAAGAAGCTCGAAGGGGCTGAAACCAACCCCCTCTTGAGGCACCTCTCTTTAAGCAAAGAGTAAGCATGGCAACAGGAGATCCCATTTTCTCCTTTGGGGTTCTTCCAGAGCCCCTATCATGCTTTTGAGAGTTCTATTAAACCTCTCAACTAAGCCATTTGTTTGTGGATGATAATCTCATGAAAAAGTATAAGTGACGCTGCACTCCTTTCATATGGCTTGCATATACTTGGACATAAAGTTGCTGCCTCTGTCAGACACAGCTTCTTTAGGGAAGCCAACCCTAGCAAATATGCAATGTAAAGCTTTGGCAACTGACTTGGTAGTCACTGTCTTCAATGGAATGGCTTCAGGATATCTGGTGGTATGGTCGACCAGCACCAAGATAAACCTATTGCCAGAGGATGTCTGAGGGTCAAGGGGACCAACAATGTCAATCCCTACCCTCTCAAATGGCACTCCCACAACAGGGAGTGGCACCAATGGTCCTGGATTGTTGCACAACTTTTTCCAGAGATCTGGCAAGTGGCACAACTCCTGCAATGGCTTTCTACTTGCACCCTCATCTTGGGCGAGTAAAAGTGCATGGATAACCTTTGCTTGTTTCTTTTGATCCCAAGGTGACCAGCAAGGGGGACTTCATGTGCCAATTGCAGGAGGATGGGTCTTACTTGAAGAGGGACAACCAACCTCCTGTGGTCTCCTTCAGTAGACTCTGTAGGCTCACCGTACAGGAGCCCACCTTCCCAATAAATCAATATGCTTCCCAGGAAGTTCACCCTCCAGCTGGGAGCAGGCCTGTCTCCTCAGCCCTTCCAAAGATGGGCACCCACAATGGCCCTTACTAAATTCTTCCCTGTCAGGACCACCTTCAACCAATAAACTTGGCAGTTCAGGATGGTCATGGGGGTTGAGTATTACAGGCAGCACCTTTTCCTCGTCAGGTTCAGGTGCTTGCCCAACTACCTCTACCTCAGTGGTAGGTGAGTTTGGGGGAATATTCTCTGTCCCTCTTTTTGATTTTCTGGCTCCCTTAGCCTTGGGTTTGCCCTTAGGCCTTGGCTCAGCTTTGGATTGGCCAGGGCAGCTCTTGTTTGTGACCTTGTGCAGGGTCTCTCTGCTATATCCCCCCGCCCCACAAGACCTAAGTTTCCGAGGTCATTACCAAGCAGACCTTTCCAGGGACTTGATTCTGTATGCTCACAGTAATCCTCACTACTGTACCATTGATAGTTAGATTTACAGGCATTACTGGGCACGTGAGAGGGAGGCCATCAGCTAACTTGGTGGGCATCAGGGGGGTTCTGGCAAGCTCCTCCTGGTTGACCAGTGTGGCATCCATCACAGTTCTGCTGTCTCCACTATCGCTAAGGACAGGAGTGTCTACTCCATTGATCAGCACACTGTCTTTAAAGTAGTGCTTGGTGTTGTCAGGTATCCTAGCATAAGCTTCCAAAACTCTTGGCTCCCAGGAACCCAGGGAAACTAAGACTACCTCAGACTCTATCCCACTGGGGAAGGAATTTGAGGTGAAGGATACCATTGTGATAGTTTCTTCCTTCTCATAGGAGGGAAAGGCGGGACTCACAGAATGGACCCCAAGCTTCTGACCTTATATCGGGGGTCCCCCTTCACATGGTCACTTGCTCCACAAGCCACACAAGATCCACTGAGTCTGTGTACATAGGGAGGATTACTGTAACCTAAGCTATGCTTGGGAGGGTAACTCCCACTGTTCTCAGGTGACTTACCCTTTTTAAACCTTTTGTGGCCCTTCAGAGAGGACGATTTTTCAGATCCCCCACCCTCCTTGTCCTTGTGCTTTTTCCCCTCCTCCTGCTTACTAGAAGCAGGCTTGTCCTTATGGGACACTCTGTGTGACACCCATCAATCGGCTGCAATGGCTAACCTCTTAGGATCTATCTCCTTAGAGTCAGCCAAGTGCTGCTTAAACTCAGGGGAACAAGAAGCAAAGATATGTTCAAGCATGACTAAATACAGCGTACCCTCAAAGGTGGTGCCCTTATATCTGTTCACCGGACAGATTTAAAAGAATCAGCCACATAGGAAACCCAAGTATTACCTTCTTTCTTCTTGTAGTCTCTGAAATATTTCAAGTATTGGGCAGGAGTCTTCCCAAACTTTAAAACCAGAGTTTGCTTCAATTTTGCCTGGGTGTCCCTGTCCTTCTGCTTCTCTGACCTCTCCAAATCCAGCATAGCCATGTGGAATTCAAGCTCTTGCTTCTTGAATTCCAGCATGGGCTCAACCCCAGAGTCGGTCAGTGGAACAGAGGACACATCATCATGACTTCTTTCTATGGTAGCACTAGTTAACACATTACTGGTACTTGACTGGGATAGCCCCAGTACCTTCTGTACAATCATAAGAAGGCAAAGCCAGAATCCGCATTTCTTGCCAATCTGTAATCCTTTGAATCATTTCAGTTTTAGTACCAGTGGCCGAGAAGCCGCTTTCGGTACAAATCTATCGTAGTGTCTCAGATCTCGAGGCACTTAAAGCAATGTCCGTAATTGCTTCCATATTATAAGTAAAGGCAGGTGGCTTACACTTAACGTTAACCTAAGAACACTATGGGCCTCATTACGAGAATGGAGGTAATGAAAATAGGAAGGCGGAATGGTATTACCAGCATCGTTAACGGGTCCAGGCCATTACGACCTGAGAACCCGCCAATACCGCCACCGCCCGTACCGTGCCCCCTCATACCAGCTTGCGACCGTACACTTCGCGGAGGAAATACCGGGATGCTGGTAATAGGAGGACATCACAAGTTACACGGGCATGCACTTACCGGCATCCCGAAGGCGGTAAATAGGGCCTACATGATGGCGGCAATACAGGAATCGCGGACCACCCGTAAATAGCAACCTGCAGAGAAGGCAACTGCCACAGGTGCACACAATCACCACAGGTGGAGTCAATGGAGCCTGTCCCAGTATAAAAGGAGTACACCCACACCCCTTCCCACACCAAAATGATACCACTAGCTGTTGCAATCATGGGGCTGGGGGACATGCCTGTACTGCTACACCTACAGCAACAACAGCAACAACAACAACTACTACAGCCACAACAACAGGCAGCACAGAGGAGACGCAGCAGAAGAAGGAGGGTGAGACAGGAACAGCAATTACCAGCAGTGCAGCCAGTAGTACCTCGTAGGCAGCCACCAATCCCTCGCATCAGACCCAGTCCATTCAATCTAACCCCTGAACAGATTCACACCCTGTACCGATTGGACCGGGACACCATCACCACCATTGTGGACATGATACATGACGACATCGTCAACCTCATTGAAATACACACTGCCATTCCCCCGCTATTAAAGGTGGTGTCTGTTCTCCACTTCCTGGCCACAGGCACCTACCAGCACACAGTGGGCCAGATGCATGGTATATCACAACCACTCTTGTCACGCATGCTGACCCAAGTGCTGGATGCCCTCCTGAAGCGCGCTAGCACCGACATATCCCTACCACGGACTGCCCAGGAGATTGCCGACACCAACGTAGGCTTCCATGCACTGGCAGGCATGCCCAATTGCGTCGGTGCCCTCAACTGCACCCAGGTCGAATTGGTAGTCCCTCATGCCATAGAGGCAGTGTACCGCAATCACAAGCAATACCACTCCATTAATGTGCAGATGGTATGATGTGACTCCAGCAAGATCATCACACATTGTTGTGCCCGATATCCTGGAATGACACATGATGCCATGGTGCTGCGTAACTCCACGCTACCCTGTCAAATGGAGCAACATGCCGGACGACATGCGTGGCTGCTTGGTGAGTTGCCTGACTGGCCCATGGCAGTACATCAGGGTTGTGATGTGGGGGGATGCATACTCCTCCTGGGTGGGAATGGGCAGTGAGTGGACAATGCACTCAGAGCTAAACACTTCTGACCTGAACCTCCCAACCCGAACATGACACATCACTGCACACATTGGACCAATGCCGTACATTAATGACAACATGTAAGACACACAACCAGGCCACCATGGGTATGTCAAGCGATGCATGACTAAACATGATTACAACTGTGCCAATGTCGCTAGTGTGATTAAGCACAGAGTAGCATACACTGCAATTATGGGAGGCAAGACATTGTTCCGCATCCACAGTACATCCACATCAGCATGCAAGTTAACACCCTGCATCATCTGTACAACACCATCCAGACTAGCAGACCATATTGCAGTACACAATGCATCCAAATGATCTTTGTGCATACGTACAGGGACATGTGCATGTCAACAGAAAATAGCTGCGGCCATGGCTGTGAAACCTGTAGGTGGAAGCTCAGAATGACTCACTCAGACCTCTTTGTACTCTCGGGTGATGGAGGATATCCCCTGAAGCCGTGGCTACTTACCCCGTGCGGAACCCGCATAACAGGCATTAAGAGGAGTACAATCGGGTTCATACCTGTACCAGTGTCATGATTGAGCAGACCTTTAGCCTGTTGAAGGCTCGGTTACGCTGCCTAAGCAGGTCTGGTGGAGCACTCCTTTATAGGCCTGAGAAGGTGGCAAAGATCACCATGGCCTGTGTCATGCTGCACAACATGTGCCTCCGGAGAAATTTACCACTACCACCTGACATTGACATGCATTCATCGGGTGAGGATGATGAGGATGAAGATGGAGGAGAAGCAGCACCCCTGCCAGTACGTGATGCACAAGATGGCCATGCTGTACGCCAATCACTGATTGACGAATACTTCTGAACCACATGGACGTTGATGGATATGTGTCAGTGCTACACTGAGCACTGGATCCATGTGGACATGCACACAGGCTATGTGGGGAGGTGGGGAGTTGGGCACTGTGCACTGTCATGAATAATATGAATACACACGAAATGAACAATGTCCAGGCATTAAATGATTTCTTACACAACAGGTGTATTAGTGAAAACTGAAGGGGAGGGGGCATTTTGGCATTAGCTGTGACGTCTCGATTCAGCAATGCTGCATGCCAGGTGGCATGCCTTTGTATTGGGGTTTGTGTGATGTATGACATGGGAATGGTCCCTGTGTGTTGGTTGTATGTTGGTAATGGGATTGGCACTCAGCATGCATTTCAGTGTGGCAGGGTTTGGGCCTCCATCTGGACATGGATATGTTAATGTGTGTGTGTGGGACATGCATTGCCTTGCCTAGGCTCTATTCCACATCACTTGTGCTACATCATGGTTTCCCCTACTGGGGTTTGCAGGGTCACTCACCTCCATCTCCAGATGTTGCGGCACCCCCCGAAGCCCTCGATCGACTCCATCTGGATGGTAGCGCTGCATGTCTCCTCCCAGCGCATGAGTTTGACCGGGGAGTGGGCACTCCCGCCTGTGGCCATGGCCTCCCAACGATTGCTGGCCAGGATGTTGCAGACCCTGAGGCGGAGGTCTTCCCACCTTTTCTTGCAGTCTTTGACTGTCCGTGGGGTGGTGCCGACTGCAGACACCTTGCGGGCTACCTCCTCCCATATCTCCCCCATATATCCTTCTTCCTCTGCTGCGCCTCCCTTTTGAGGTTATGGGTGTTGATCTCATCAGCATGGACAGCAAGGGTGTCTGCCAACATGTTCAATTCCTCATCTGAGAAACGCTTCTTGCGCAGGCAGGGGTTGGTTTTTTGGGTTGCCTTAGACATGTTCTTTTCAATGGCCCTGGTCTCTCCTATGCAAGACTGGTGGTTTGGGAGGATTGCAATGGATTATGTTTTTAAAGATGGCAGCCGGCGCATTTCCCGTTCCGACGCGATGACGTTACTTCCGGGTCCGGTATTAAGGGGTGCCTCCAGGGCGGAGGCGGTATCGGCGGGTCCCGTGATGCCACTATCGGGGGCTTGGAGGGCCTTTAGTGGCATGGTGGTATGGCCATTACCGGCATGGGGGTTTGCACGTGCTCGCACACTCGTAATCAGCTGCTATTAGCGACGTCAAATGAGCACGGACCCGCTACTTCCTCCATGCCGGTAATGACCCCATTTTTAGTGCACTTCTCGTAATGAGGCCCTATGTCTCTCGTGTAAGTGTAATCTGTAGGTCCGTCATCCCCATTCCCATTGAGTCCTATGGGACTCAAATGTGAATGGGGATTACCATTTTTCCGGCGCCTTACATCCAGGAACACTGGGGTCATAATCTCCCAGTGTTTCTGTGAAGCCAGGCACCGGAAATATTCACGAGTCCAGCGGCAGCCGGCCGGTTTTATCGGCATGGCTACTGCCAGACTCGGAATGAGGCCCTAAGTCTCAGGAGGGGTGAGAGTGATCGGAAGCCCACAATGAGCACACACAGCAACGAACCACAAATTACTCTTAGAGAAGTGTATATCAAAAATATCTATACATTTATTGTCGTCCGGTTTAGCAATGCGAAAACAGTTATCACACATTACATTTCCTAGTGAACTACAGTGGTAACCTCTAGCCACAACCTGTAAAGGAGAGGGTTGAATTAACACAGTTGTGGCAATGGGCAATTCTTCAGAGTTCGCTCCCTAACTTTCAAGTTCAGCCCAAAAAAGAGTGGGACCTTGTGCTCCACAGTACAGTTGTGCGTAAAAAAATACACAATTGCGCAGATGAAGCAAAAAGCAGGTCTTCTTTAGGGGCTGTTGCAAGTCAGGAAGGGGCTTGAAGCGATGAAGAATTGGTTCCCACTATTCGAGTAGGCCCTGCCCTTGGTGGCAAAGCAGTGTTCAAATGGCGAGACTAGCTAGGGAGCACAGGCTAACCCAGCCAAGTTCAAATACCTTTTAAGGGATACTCGAGAGTAAAAGTGATCGGTTGTGCCAGGGGGCCACCGGTAAGTGATGCAAGTATTCACTGACCCTTAGCACAGTCTGGACAAAACTTTGCCAGTTTATTCGAGGTCACTAGTAGGTTTGTGTCTTGCAGTTTTGCAGCACTCTGGCTCTCAGTGGCTGCGGGGAGACCGATCATCCGTGATGGGACAGTTGCCTTTTCTCAGCTTCCAAAGGAGGTATGAAGAAAATTCCAGTGCAGCAGGTTTCAGGGCAAGGTAGAGCAGAACAGCAAGGGGCCTAGAGCGAGACTCACCAACAGGTCATGGGGTGGGAATCACAGATGCGAGCAGCGTTATGCCCTCTACTAATTCGGGAGCCAGAGAAGCTAGGCCTGCGGAATTTGGTGGGAGAATGCTCAGGACCACATCCAAGCAACGTCCCAAGTCTTGGGTTTGCACTCAAGACAGTGGCGGTGCTGCCGGTTACCCTAAGGTAGAGCTGGACTGTCATGATGCCTACCCCCGGAGCACCAGGCCAGGCCCAGCACCCCCGGTAGCAGGCATCACGCCCCCGGGTAAAAGCCCAGCGGCCCTTTATAGGGGCTCTTTGGACTCTGTCCTGGCGCCGTTGGCGCCAGGCTCATGTTGGACATCAGTCCTGGCGCCATAGGCGCCAGGCTCATAAAGGGAAGTGCTTGGTGCACTTACCTGAAGCAGACCATGCTGCACACTCACCTGATGCAGACCATGCTGCATGAAGAACCAAGCCAAATGAGGCTTAGGAGGGACTATTTTTCTGAAGGAACTATTTTGTTACTTGGGTGGGGCTGTGGAAGAATACTCACCTGGAACTTCTTCCAAGGCTATTTAAGCCACACCCGGACAGCCACACGTGCTTTGCGTTTTTCTGCATCCCAGCAGCTGAACGCTCACCGTGTCTGCTCCTGCACCTGGACTCCAGCCACGCCCGCCTCGAACCTGGAACACCTGTAAGGGAATAAGAGAAGAGAAAGGTGAAAACCAAGAACTATTTCAACCTTCTTACCTGCATCCGAATCTTCGCGCCAGCATTCCTGAAGGAAGACTTCCATTTAAAAGCACTGCGTTGCTCGCTGCAGCGCCGCGCTTCACTCACCTGTTCCCGAGACGCCGCCCGGCTCCATCGCGGCTCTCTGTGCCGGTCACCACATCTCTGCACCGCACCTAAGGGAGAGAAGAAGAGACAAAAGGTGAGCAAGGGAACACAAGAGGAAAGCCAGATTTTCAGCCATATTACTTACCGGCTATTCTTGGTGAGCCATTCCACATCTCGGGTCGGCGCCACCTCTCTGGCAGTACCGCACCCCGGCGCCTATGGGGAAAGGACAAAAGACATTACCGGGGAATTATAAAGACATTTAGAGGGGTCGCCCTCATCACTGACTCACCTGATTTTACCCCGGCAATTTAACCCCTCAACGCATCGCCTTTGTTCTGCACCTGAAATAAAGGACAGAAAAAGACAACATAAAAGGAGGCTCACACTTGAACTTTTGCATCTTCATACTTACGGCGTATCGCTCAGTAAAGTCAAGTGGATTTGCCAGCGCCATTCTGAAAACCAGTGAAGTAACTGGACTAATGCGCGCCCCTGCACCAGAAGCAGGATGGAGAGTTCATCCTTCCAAACCATAAGGTGAGCTTAAACCGGGGGTTTTGGAGGAAGTCAGAGGAGAACGAAGGGGGAAAGGGGGCAGCAAGCACATTATTCAGCAGACAGTTAATCCCCTTTCTCATCTGCAGAAGGATATTCCTACGGGCCAGACAAGCAAGATTTGGGGGTCCTGTTCAATTGGTGGTCCGAATTCTGCGCATCACGCTTGAAGAGGCCACAGCAACCTAGACCAGACCAGCGCCTCCGTGGGAGCCAGGTGAGCGTTACATGGACAGTTCGCTGGATGGCCCAGGAACACTTCCGAAGGGGCTCATTCAGTGGGTAAGCAGAGGGCAGAGGGGATTGAGCGTAGTTGTTCCCACTACTCCAAGAGGCGAAACGCTGTGTCAGGCCTTCTTGATCGAAGAAGAAAGCAGGGGTCCGACGGGACAGTAGCGGGCGAAGGGTGCCAAAACCTTCCAAAACGTATCTGGCGGTTTCACAAGTCTGTTTCTCAATACAGGAGACTTGGCTCCTTCCGTAGTTTCTGAGAACTCAGGTGATTGACCTGGAATGGATGCAGAGCCTCTTCTCTTATCCAAGATTTCCTTTGTGCCAAAATCAATGACTTTCAATCTAAGATCTGCTTTCTTTCAGGCATCCTTGTCGTGGACCAATTACAGTCCACAGTGGTCACAGTTATTCAGGCACTCCAGACATCCTGCCACCAGTAGTGTAGATTGGGACCAGACAGTCCCAACCCGCTTCCTGAGCACACACATGTGACAGGCAGAAGCCTGTGAAAGAGATGGGTTTTCGCAGGAGTCTGCATGCCCAAATAAGGAAAACCCAGGTTACTGAACCTGGGTGAAGGCAAGGGACAGAATGGCCATGGGACAGAACAAAAGACTTTGTGGCTCAACCATTTTCGAACCTGGCCACAGTCTTGAACCAAACGCCGTATGATTCAGTAAAAAGAAGTAAAACATTATATAAAGTAACTGCTGCCACCAGTTCATCCCAGGCACGCTCGTACAATCACAAAAAATTATTTGAGGGTGTCTAGGGCCATAAAACAAAAAGGGACCCCAGCGCACGATACTGGAAAGTACAAGAAATGGCAACATAGTCAAAGACTAATGGAAACATAGTTTCCTAGTACTGACAGTCTGAAGGACATGTCCGTTTCCCCATAACAAGTGAGCAAAAGCCCAGGGGAGTTCAGCTAAAGGCTGGGCTCCACTGGAAAAAGACAGTATAGGAAAGCCAAACTAAAGCAAAAGGTTTCGGGGGTCCATAAAATGGATGGAAAATTGCACATAAATGAAATAATTCCTAACAACTACACAAAGAGTGTCTGGATACACAGTGATTATTTCTAATCCTGCAATCAAAATCATTAGATGTAGAATAGTGAATCCAGCAAAATTTATAGTGGCCCAAAAAAGAATGGTTAATTAGTGATGAGTGTGAGATTGCCTTCACGTTGTTCAGCGCAGACTGCAGAATTAGTGGCGCTTATCGCTGTGCTTCAGAGTTTGGAAGATGAGGAAGTGATGGATACTGTACACGCAGGTTTCTCACATTGGAAAAGGAGGGGTTTCCTCTGCAGAGACAGCACTCCAGTGCAACATGCGTCTCTATTGGGCAAGCTCATTAAAGTACTAAAGCTCCCATTGGCCATCGCCGTGGTAAAATGCGCAGCCCATACTAAAGGAGCAGATGTGATTTCTCGCGGTAACGAAGCCGCAAATGTAGAGGCCCAAAGAGCATGATATTTTTCAAATATTTCTGATTTTAAATTAGAGGATGCTAAGCAATGGTCAGAACGATGCATGATAATGCAGGAAGGATTTAATAGGAAGGATTTAATAAGTTAATTGAGCTGCAAGTTCAAGCACCACAGGAGGAGCAGGATTTATGGAAGAGACGGGGGGTGCTTTAACCCCGACTGAGGCTATATGGAGACAGAATAGCACTGGAGAGCCAGTTATGCTTCTTGCATTATTGAAGGTGACCTTGGAGCAGTTTCACTACCCCGCACACATCACCACAGTCTTGCTACAATGATTGCAGGAGAATGGTTTACACCAAATGTATTAGAACATGTTGCACAGTAAATTGCATTGTGCGCCAGACATTTACAGCAAGGCACACCTTGCGAACAGTGCGAGGAGCAATCCTTAGACCCAACGGTCAGTTTAAGCATCTGCATATAGATTATGTGGATATGCTACAAGTATGTAACGGTTACAGGTGCCTGCTTGTGTTAGCATGTCCCTTTTCCAGATGGATCAAGGCAAGTCCATGCACGCACCCCGATGCCACATCCACTGCCAGGTTTCTGGTGCGTGAGGTATTTCCTAGATGTGGTGTGTGAAAAGTCCTTTGGTCTGATAATGAACTGCTTTTTGAAAATGAGTTTTTGAACAGATAGTTCTATCGGGCATAAAACACAAGTTTTCCTCTGCCTATCACCTGCAGGTGATGTTGTCTGTGAGAGGCTAAACAGACTTCTCAAAGAAAGGACAGCAAAATTAAAAATGACTCTGAAAAAGACATGGCTAAATTGTCTACCCCTTGCTTTATTTGCCCTGAGAAAACCAGCCTAGTTCAGGTCACCACCTAGCTCCTCATGAATTGGTGACTGGGCAACGCATGAGAGTACCCCTTGCTCCTCCCACTCAAATAAAAACTGATGCCCACAGTGTAGCAAAAACATTACATGATGAGATTGTTACGCTCACCTGATATCCCCGAGGGCATCTGGAAGGCTCTGAGATCTGGAACCCTGGATGCGTAGTTACCCAGTGCTGAATAATGAATCTTAGTTATTTGTAGGGTGAGCTATCTGTCTTGCGTTTCTTTATCTCATTCTTTTCAGTTGAGAAGGTCTTGATGCTGGCGTGCCGGATGGAGAGGCACGTTTCTGGGTAAGAGAAAGCGTGAAGCGCAGCGCCTTTATTGTCCTTTAAAGCTAACCTGTGTTTTCTTCTTCTTCTCCTGACAGGCCACTGTGGTGCTGCGAGTGGATGAGAGTGCAATGAAAAACAGGCCCCCGGAATCCGTTAAGGTAAGTACAGCACTGTGCGGTTGTTTAATATTGAAAGCAAACCTGAATATGTCTCTTTTCCTTTGCAGATGTTGCTGTGGTACTCCGGATGGAAGCGTGGCATAGCGCGATAGAATTCAGGTAAGACTGATGGAATTTGATGTTTTGGAAGCGCACGTTCTAATATTGTTTTTCCCTTTGTCGTTATTGCAGGTTGCAATGTTCGAACAGCAGCTGTGGTAGCAGTTCGCCGGAAGTCCTTAAGCTAGCACTCACAGGTGAGTGATGTTTCTTCTTCTCTTGTTTTCCACAGATTGCAGCCCAGTTGAGATGCTGAGTGCTGGATGGTGTTTTCTCAGATAAGACAGAATAATCTTGTTCTTGTTCTTGCAGGATTACAGGAAGATGCTGAAGACCAGGAGCTGGACACGGTGAGCGTCACGCTGCTGGTTGCATAATAACACAAAGCGTGTTCTGCAGTCAGGGTGTGGTTTATATTGCCCAGGAAAAGTAGTGCCAGGGAAAGTAGGTCCATGCCTGCCACACCCAAAACATAGACCGCATGGCTTGGTTCTTAGAACTAGAATGTGTGGGTGCTTCCATGTAGGATTTAAAGGCCCATGTACATAAATGGGACCTAGTTTGAACAGCCTTTCCTTCCTACATATGAGCCTGGTGCCAAAGGCACCAGGACTGGCTCCAGGAGCCCTTTTACAATGGTTTTAAGGCCCTCAGGGTCTGGTGGGAGCCTGCTTGTGGCACAACTTGTGCTCCCTCATAGTGGTCATGACAGCATTCCCCCCCAAGGGCCCTCTCATGGTATCCTTCCTGTCCGGTCCGGGTTTGGTGGGGTTATCCAGGTGAAACCTCTTAATCAGACGTGGTGCGTGAATATGTTCACTTGGTTCCCAGGTTCTGTCGTGAGGCCCGTACCCTTTCCAGTCCACTAAATAGTATAGCTTAGATCTGGTACGTTTCTAATCCAGGATGTTTTTAACTTCAAATTCAGGCTCTCCATCAACTAGCACAGGTTTTGGTGGTGATAAGACTCGGGTTCCTGGTTGTACATGTTTTACAAGTGACACATGGAACACTGCATGAATTTGCATGGTTGGTGGTAAGGCTAACTTGACGGCCACCGGATTTATCACCGATTCGATGGTATAGGGTCCTAGATTTCGTGGACGAAAGGTCCGGGTACCTTTTATGGGCACATGTTTTGATGCCAACCAGACAAGTCTCCAGCTTGGTAATCGGGAGCTTTCTTTCGATGCCGGTCCCAGAATTTGTTTTGTCTGTCTTTGGCTTGCAGTAAATGTTCATTTGCCCTTTTGAAGGCTTGGGTTATGCTTGTGTGTAGAGTCTTTACCGCTGGCATTTCCAAGGTCATGGGGGAGTCTAGTTCAGAGGTACGTGGATGTCTTCCGTATATTGTGTAGAACAGGCTTTGTCCCGTGCTGGCGTGTATGGAGTTATTGTATGCGTATCCCGCTATCCATACCAAGTCTTTCCAATTCTCTTCCACTTGATGCAGCATGCACCGTAGATACTGTTCTAATGTCTGGTTTGTTCTTTCTGTTTGTCCATCCGTTTGGGGGTGATGGCTAGTGGATGATCGAACATCGAATTGTGCCACGGTACAACATTTCCTCCAGAAGTTGGATACAAATTGGCTTCCACGATCTGAGATTAGTACTGAGGGGAAACCATGCAGTTTTTTAATCTGTCCAAGAAAGGCTTTTTCCAGACCGGTAGCGTTAGGAAGTCCTTTGAATGGAATGAAATGTGCCATTTTAGAGAACAGGTTTACAACCACCAGAATGGTATTAAAACCTTGTCAGGGAGGTAAGTCTGTAATAAAATCAAGAGAAAGAGTATGGCAGGGAGCCGGTGGAATATCCAGTGGTTGTAGGAGGCCAGCTGGTTTCTGTTTTTGTGATTTATTCTGTGCACATATCCCACAGGATAGAACGAATTGAGCAATGTCTTTACGCCAGGTTGGCCACCAATAATTCCATTTAACCTTGGCTAGAGTCTTAGCAATTCTGGGATGGCCTTCAATCAGGGAATCGTGATAACCAGACATGACCAATTATTGCAGATCTTTACTTGGTAGATATAGTCGTTCCCTGAAGTAGGGTAATCCATCCAGAACTGTGTGATGTTCATTTTGGACAGAATTCTATTTCTGCAAGATCTCGGGGTTCATTAAGGTTCGAATCTTAACTTGAAGTTCACTCATAGTCAATGTGGTGGTGAGTCCCAGTAGTTTATCACTTGGGATGATGGCAACAGGGTCCAGGGTACTGTTAGTTTTCTCCTCAACACCCATACGAGACAAGGCATCAGCCTTCCCATTCTGAATTCCCGGTTGGTATGTCATTACGTAATCGTATTCTGCAAAAAATAGAGCCCACCGCAACTTTCATGACGATTGGGCTTTTTCTGACTTTAGGTATTGAAGGTTTCGGTGATCTGTGATTACTGTGATGGTATGTCTGGCACCTAATAGATACTGCCGCCAGGCTTTGAAGGCTGATTTTATTGCCAACAATTCGTTGTCTGTAATTGCATAGTTAACTTCTGGTGGTGAAAATGTACATGATCAAAAGGCACAGGGTGTAATTGGCCTGTCTCTGGATCTCTTTGAGAGAGAACTGCTCCCATAGCTACGCTGCAAGCATCAGTTTCCACTACATAGGGGAGATCAGGGCGAGGATGTCATACAATTGGCGCAAAGGTGAATCTTTTCTTGAGTTCTTGAAAGACCTGTTCCGCCTCTTCAGTCCATTGGAATTTTTTGTTGTTTTTTCTCAGTAACGATGTGATTGGGTGGACTATCCGTGAGAAATCTGGAATAAATCGGTGATAGAAATGTGCAAACCAGAGCATTCTTTGGGTTCCTTTAAGTGAAGAAGGTGACGGCCATTTAAGGATGGCATCTACTGTGTGTAAATCCATCTTGACTCCCTTTGGCGAGAGAACAAAACTGAGGTACTCAACTTCGGTGACAGGGAAGGAGCATTTCTCGAGTTTAGCGTACAGTTTGTGCTGGCGAAGTTTTGTAAGGACTGAGCGAACATGTTCCACATGATCTCTTTCAGAGGGGGAATACACCAGGATGTCATCAATATAGACCAGGGCACAGACATCGATGAATTCCCGTAATACATAATTCATGAAGTATTGGAACGCTGCTGGAGCGCTGCACAGCCCGAAAGGCATTACCTGATATTCGTACAGACCATACTTGGTGCGAAATGCGGTTTTCCATTCATCTTCTTAACACATACAAGGTGATATGGTCCTCTGAGGTCTAGTTTGGTGTAGATTCGGGCATCCTTGACTTGGTCCAACAGTCCCGGGATAAGGGGCAAAGGGTAGCGTTTTTTTACTGTGATTTGATTAAGTGCGTGGTAATCGATGCAAGCCCTCAAATCTCCTTCCTTCTTGGGTACAAAGAATAAAGGAGAGGCTGCCGGTGACTTTGACGGGCGGATCAACCCATTAGCCAGGTATTGATCCAGATAGGACTTCAAGTGGAGATTTTCGGTGTCCGTAAGTGCATAAATCCGACCAGAAGGAACCTGTGCGCCAGGTATCGGGTCGATCTGACAGTCATAGGGCCTAAGTGGCAGTAATGTGTTAGCCTATTCCTTCTGAAAAACATCTTGATAATCCTGATATTCTTTTGGTAAGGTGTCCATTGGTTCCGCGACCCCCGATGCTATTCCTTGAACAGATTTCAGGTTTGGCTGTGGTATAGATTTCGGGTAGCAAGCGTGAGCGCATTTGTCGGAAAAGGTCAGTCTCTTTGCACGCCAGTCTATGTGGGGATTGTGAGTTACTAACCATGGCATCCCTAAGATCAACCAGAACTGAGGAGCTTTGATGAGGTCAAACGTGATTGCTTCTTAAGTCCATCCTGACACAGAAGGGTTAATTCTGTTGTGCATTGGGTTACTGGTCCCGAAGCAATTTCTGTACCGTCAACAGTAGTTACCTTTTCAGTTGTTGGTGTTGTGCATAAGGGAAGTCCCATTTCTGTGGCCATATCTATGTAATTACCAACTGCTCTGCTGTCTATATATGCCTCTATGGCATGCATCCGTGACGATCGTTGGTGATTGATCAAGGTTACTGGTAGGGCGAAATCGGAGGTCTGTGACTCATCCTTCTCGCTCGACAAGCGGACCTCTACGCATGCCGGGCCTGGTAGTTTTCCGATTCCTTTCCATCATCTTCTTTCTCTGTAGCGCCTACCACCTTCCTTGGAGATTTCACTGGGCATTCTTTGAGGTAGTGACCGATTTACCGCAGTATAGGCATAACTGTAGCTGTCTCCTCTTCTCTCTTTCAACCTTGGTTAAAGGGGGTCGTACTCCTCCAATCTGCATGGGGTCTGTGGTATTTTCTGATGGACGTTGAACATTATCTTTTGAACATACGTACATGGCATAAATTTCGAGTCTACTTCGGTCTGTTCTTTGATCCTGTAATCTGTGGTCCAACTGAACCACCAGGTTGATAAACTCTGCACAGTCTTTAGGTGGATCTACCACTTGAGCAAGGACATCCTTCAGGTCTCCTCGTAGGCCCCGATGAAACAACATGGTTCTTTTATCTTCTGGCCACCCTGCTTCTACAACCAGTCTATTAAAGGTAGCAATATAAGTCATCAAATCTTGATTCCCTTGGCGGAGGGATAGGAGTTTTTTATCAAGAGCTTGTCCATGCAAGTGTCGAGCAAATAACTTTTCCATCTCCTGTTGAAAACTACTGAAGTTCTGCAGTAATGGGTCATCCCGGCTCACTAAAGGTACCGACCAGTCTCCGGCACTTCCACTCAAATATGACAACACGAAGGCCACCCTCGCCTGGTCGTTTGGGAAAGCCCCAGGCCTACAAAGAAAATAGAGGCAGCACTGGTTCATGAATGTTGCATACCTTCTGGGGTCTCCATTAAACCGTTCTGGTGGTGCCAGTGGTACGGCTCCCAGCAACGTTATCTGTACGGGATTGACTGATGATGGTGTAGCGATGGATGGGGTGAATCCGGGCAATGGAGCCTGCCCCGCCTGTGTTTGTAGTAGCTGTTTGCTTAGTTCATCAGTATGGTTTTTTGTGACTATTAACTCTCGTTTTAAGGCATTGGTTTCCTGCTGGGCTGCGTGTACCTTGGCACTTAATTACCCCAAAAGCTGGGCTAACTGATCAGTTTCAGATGTCGCCATGACGCCCAGGTGGATAAGGTTTAAAGGCTTTGTGTTCTGTTATGCTCACCTGATATCCCCAGAGGCGTCTGGAAGGCTCTGAGATCTGGAACCCTGGATGCGTAGTTGCCTAGTACTGAATAATGAATCTTAGTTATTTGTAGGGTGAGCTATCCGTCCTGCGTTTCTTGTGCAGGGGCGCTTGACATTTGTTGGCGAGCTGCCCGAGTTGCTTCACTGGTGCAGTATGCCTTCCTTGGGCCCAGGCCTGCTGTGACCCCGAATCTGCTGGTAGGCAGGTAGGTTTGTTAATTGTAAGTCTTTGTTCGGTTTATGGTGGGAATTCGTTAATGTCTTTATCTCCTTCTTTTCAAGTGCGAAGGTCTTGATGCTGGTGTGCCGGATGGAGAGGCACGTTTCTAGGTAAGAGAAAGCGTGAAGCACAGCGCCTTTATTGTCTTTTAAAGCTAACCTGTGTTTTCTTCTTCTTCTCCTGACAGGCCGCTGTGGTGCTGCGAGTGGATGAGAGCGCGATGAAAAACAAGCCCCCGGAATCCGTTAAGGTAAGTACAGCGCTGTGCGGTTGTTAAATATTGTAAACAAATCTGAATATGTCCCTTTTCCTTTGCAGATGTTGCTGTGGTGCTCCGGATGGAAACGTGGCGTAGCACGATGGAATTCAGGTAAAACTGATGGGATTCGATGTTTTGGACGCGCAGATTCTAATACTGTTTTTCCCTTTGTCGTTATTGCAGGTCGCAATGTTCGAACAGCAGCTGTGGTAGCGGTTCGCCGGAAGTCCTTAAGCTAGTACTCACAAGTGAGTGATGTTTCTTCTTCTCTCATTTTCCACAGATTGGAGGCTAGTTGAGATTCTGAGTGCTGGATGGTGTTTTCTCAGGTAAAACAGAATAATCTTGTTCTTGTTCTTGCAGGATTCTTGCTGAAGACCAGGAGCTGGACACAGTGAGCGTCACGCTGCTGGTTGCAGAATAACACGAAGCATGTTCTGCAGTCAGGGTGTGGTTTATATAGCCCAGGTAAAGTAGTACCAGAGAAAGTAGTTCCAAGCCTGCCACACCTAAAACACTAGACCGCATGGCTTGGTTCATAGAACTAGACTGTGTGGGTGCTTCCATGTTGGATTTAAAGGCCCATGTACATAAATGGGACCTAGTTTGAACAGCCCTTCCTTCCTACATATGAGCCTGGTGCCAAAGGCGCTAGGACTGACTCCAGGAGCCATTTAGTAGTGGTTTTAAGGCCCTCAGGGTTCTGGTGGGAGCCTGCTTGTGGCACAACTTGTGCCCCCCCACAGTGGTCATGACAGTGATGCGTGATTATTTAACAAATATGACCGCTAGTGTTTCTTTTATTTCCCAACAGATCAAGAATCGGTGGGAGGGTCGAAGAAGACTGATGAAGACGGCCAAACAACTGATTTTATTGACACATGAAAACAGCATAGTTTATACCCTGGGTCCAAGTATCAGTAAAGAGTTGCGTTCGTACTTGGAATAAGCCCCGTTCTGAGGAACCGTACCTAGTAGATAGGGGAGGTCACTCCCACTGCTGTAAAACTCCAAGGAAGATGCGCCTACCCACACCTGAATGACATAAAGCTCTACAAAGGGGAGACCTGGACTCCTCCGACACCCGTTGACAGTGAAGCAAGAGAAGAAGTTCTGTGCATGCTGTCCAGATCGGCTACCAAGGCCAAGGGCAAAGAATCAGTGGAGTAAAACCATTCTGGAACAAATTGACTTTTCCTAAGTTTAATAGGAAGCAAATGGACTTACTGCAGTTACATAACTTTTTCAGTTGAACTAAAAGATAAACTAAACATTGAAAGAAGAGACGAAGATTGAACAACACACTTTGGGCCTCATTATGACACAGGCGCTAAGTGTTTAACGGTGCCGTAAAAGGCTGCGGCGCCATTAAACACCTAGCGCCTAATTACGAGGTCCCTTTGCAGGACCCGACCTTAACGGCTGGTTTTACCAGCCGTTAAACTAGGGACCCGCAAAGGGACCTTGGTGCTAATTACGGTACCGCAATTTGCGGTACCGTAATTAGCGCCTTCCCCATTCCCATTGAGCCCTATGGGGCAAAAATGGGAATGGGGAAGGGCCATGGCGGCATGGGGAATTACCGGCCCACCAACCTCGGAATGGGGTGGTAATTCCCCATTCCACCATGGCAGACTCCGGCATGGACCATGGTGCTAATAGCACCATGGTTTAGCGCCAGAGTCCTAATGAGGCCCTTTATGTTGCCAGATACGTTGCATGAATTTCTGCATGCTGTTTTTGTGTACATGTGTACATATGCCGAACATATCCAGCTCTTGTCTGACGAAACGTAAACGTTGTATTTTTGGAAATCCTAAAAACAGTCCTATCATTGCCAAAGTCATTATTGCAATCATAATTCAGTTCCTGTTATAACAAAGTGCACAGTTTGAAAAGTGATTGAAGGTGAATAATTGAATTAAAAATGGGAATTTTCCTTTATATAAAACACACATTGCTAACAAGCAGACCAGCTACTCCAAAAGAGATAATGTGGCATCTGAATGCTATGGCAATACTTCTTACAACTACATTTTGCCGTATGTGTTGTCTTTATTTTCTTATGCTCTTCACATTTCATGACATAATGAAGTATCCCAGAATGAGACATCTATGCTTATCCCTGACAAAAGCACAAATGATATTCTTCCTGATATTTCTAAACCAATTGTCTGACTTAAAAGAGATGTTGGGGAAGATAATGAAGGTATAAATTCATATCTTGATAATTCGGCCCATTTAAAGAATAACTTGTGGTATTAACACATGAAGAATGTGGTGGAGAAAAACGTCAGATGAAAGCTGCTATGTATGTTCCCTTATCCCCTATGCTATGGGAGCATCTAAAATATTGATAGCAATAGAAGTCCCAGTAAAAAAGGCACACTGCTCGACTAATCATACACTTTGCCTAACCAGAGGACAATTCCAAGGCAAGACAGATCAATAGTATGCTTGAATAAAGCAACATTCCAATGGGAAGACAATTATGTACAAGACATGAAGTCAAGAGCAAAACAAGAGACAATTAACTGAATAATAAAATACGAGCAGCCTGGAATAAATGGAGCAGTAATCAGAGTCGAAGAAAATCGGATATTACAATACAAGGATAAGAAAGGGAAAGAAGTACAAGAATAATGGGAAAGGGGTCAACTACGAATTAAAGGAACAGCCCTTACTCCTGAGGGTTAGCAGGAAAGGAGAAACTGCAGTCCTGATGGACCACTACTGGCCCTGTGGATCAAGAGTATATATGAAGTTGCCACCAGAACCGGGAGGAGTTTGTTCATTAGTATTGATAAACATACCAGCCCTAGTAGTACCACAAAGCGACCTACAGATCACAGACTTCCCGAAAATAGATAGATACCTGAGGAAGAAGAGATTGCTTACGCTTCTTCGACAAAAGAGGGAGCATTACTTCTCAGCAAAAACAATAGAAGCCTACTATGACATTCCAGATGAACATAAATTGTTTAGCAGAACGGCAGTGATATTTACAGCTATAGTCATGCCAGGAATTCAGACGGCAGTAAAGGCCTTGTGGTTACAAATCACTAGGTGGGAGCTGCTCCAAACAATCAACACGACAATAAAACGATTTAATGTGATCAGAGAAGAACTGAGGGCAATCAGACTTGGGGCCCTCCAGAACAGGTATGTCCTGGACTTAATTACAGCAAAGGAAGGAGGTGTGTGCGCCAAGAACAGGCCTTCTTGCTGTACATTCATACCTTCCCATTAAAGGCAAGTCCCTGAATGCTCACACCAGAGAGAATACAATCCCCTACGGAAGGCCCAAGTCGATCTTGTAAGGATAACAAGTTTTTAATCTCACACGCAGATGAGAGCAAAAGCAAAGAACTCTGCTGCTAAGAACGTTCTTCCGAAAAGTAGTACAAGCAGAATCTTATAAAACAAAACATCGTCATACATAGGGTAAAATCCTGTGCGGCTGGTTGGCGTGTGCCTATGCAGGATCCACCTGTCCCATAAGGGATACCAGGCCATTGGTTCCAGCCCAGTCCATCTGTCTTCTGGCTACTGCAGTGATCAGCATATTCTCACGTCGAAGGTCAGAAAACAACTTAATTATACTCCTACCATAGAACTATTTTATCACTTATACTGCACACTTGGCAGGCCTTGAGACGGCACAAAGCAGGTTCTGGGGCACTCTAACCTTCACACACACATTTCACTCACTCCCCTCCGTGCAATTCGGCTCCAAGGTCTACACCCTCATTTTTAACTATAATTTATCTCTCCCAGCACCTCGCATTACAAATCACACGATTGTCACTTCAACGATGTGCTCTGTCCATCCTCTTTGAACATCTCAGGACTATGTTACTTTGGGGTTGGTGGTCAGTTATAAGGGCTATAACTGTGGTCACCTGGAGATAGGCCGGGTCATGCTTTGGCCAGTGTGAAATAACATGCACACCAGGTGCCAATCTGCGATCACGGCCTTGTAGGGCACATGCCTCAAACATCTTTGCAACACTGTTAGAACAATGAATAGGCACTGTGGCGCTTGGGACTGTGGGCTGTCCTCATGAGAGCTCGGGCATGGCTGGGGATTTCTCTTGGCTCAAGAATTTGCGCCTAGTGCATGCAATTCCACATTTACTGCGCAGGCCTTCCCTTCTACCTATGGCTACTAATACCTACCCAAAATAGCAATGCTGCTCACGCCTTGTGCTGTACTATGTGGATAGACTATATTTGGTTATACTGGAGTGGGGTCCTGTTGAACTGGGAGGTGTCCCTCTCACATCCACCCTCTCCCCTAGCCCATCATAGTACTTCAAATGCATCTCGCCTCACTCTAAAGCACCTAGAGAGGTGGGACAGGGGCTGCCCCTTCCCAGCATTCCCCCATTTTGTTACTTCTACAGTAACGCACTTTGGGATACCTCTGCAATCCCGCTCCCCATCTCTGCTTCCACATATGGCTGAGTTCCCTTTATTGGCACCCAGGCTCTACACACTGACCTCAAATTGTCACCCTTATGCACGTACTCTACAGGTGAGCAAGTCATATAGCTGCATCCCCCTTCTCTGCTAGGTACACCCAAACCTCAGTGTAATTTTCTGGTTAAGAGGGTGAAGAAATGATAGTGTGGTATAGATGATCAACTTCATCTCCATACGGGATGGGGAGCATTTCATACATAGGGCCACCCTGTGGGATATCAGTTTGTACTTCAACAATTTTTGTTTCGTGAGGTGCTTTTGGAACCCCAATTGATGCAATAATTCTTGCTCTATTGGGTGCCACATTGGCACAACATCGAAGGGCCTGCTGACAGGTGCAGAAAATAACAAGGATGAACACAAAGATGGTCATTAACATCTTCACGATCGCTCCGAGCCACAACGGGGCCCAATTGAATGTCGTAGTAAACCAATCACTGTCTTGTATTCCTCCCTCCTTCATGCGAACACCCAAGCCATGGACAGCTGCGATGATGTGAGATAATGATGTTATCCGCATTCTCTGGAGGCACAAATGTCTAGCAGGACTTGCAACACATTTTGCAAACCCCACCTTCCATTGCTGTTAACATGTCCAACACAACGATTTTGCATCGTCATACGCCTCAATGCACGAAACTCAACCTTGATCTCGTGGAACCCATTCTCTGTGTCGTTCGCTAGCTTTCTTAGGATCTTCAACCATTTGGCATTTACTGCGGCCTGCACCCCCAGCAAAATTAAAGATGCAAAAAAGGATTCTGCTGAGATGAAGAGCCTGTATTCTTCTGGTATTTCAGCAAGCAGTGTGGAATAGTCTTTAGACATGTAATTTGATCTTTTCATCCTCTGCAGTTGTTAGAACTATCCTTTTCCTTTTCCTTGCAGGATATGGGGCTCTTGTGTGGGCAACAGGCCCTTATTTTCATTTTCGACTGTGGGGACACTAGTCGGTCCCTCTACAGAGAGTGCACCCCCCTTCAGGTGTTCCTCTGGGATTACCAATAGCACTGAGTGCAATGTGGCCAGCGAACAATAGCCCCTCCATGATGGTGGGGGTGGCAAGTAAGCTCGTCAGCCACAGACCCAGTAGTAATCCATCAGTGCTGCTACTCCTTTCTTCATGTCTCTGATGAAGAGAGTATTATTGCAATGTTTGTTTGAGCCGAAAAAGACTGTACCATTGCTGCGGAAACAAAGTCTATATTCTTTCTCCTTGTGCACTTGCACCAGCTTTTCCATTGTTGCAATCCACATCAGCTTTGTGATATGCTCTGTCCAGATTTGTGCACAGAAAGTGTCCATTTGTGCTATCCTTTCCCTGCTATATGTTACCAGTCCTTCTGCCAAGCAAGGTAGTGTGATGTCCTCCCAGTTATTATTGACATGCTTCCTCCCTTTCACTTTCAGATATGGTAGCTCCACACACTTGATGTTTTTTGGATTGTCGTTGCACTTAACAAAATCTAGACCCACCATTTGCATTTGCACACTATGCGCCTGGAACATTCC
Source organism: Ambystoma mexicanum (assembly GCF_040938575.1). NCBI lineage: Eukaryota > Metazoa > Chordata > Amphibia > Caudata > Ambystomatidae > Ambystoma > Ambystoma mexicanum. Next base: position 1,101,685,328 of record NC_090924.1, on the reverse strand, counting down.
GTTTATTCTGCATAGCGCAAGATGAACTAGGCATTGTGCCTCTATAATTGGGACTGCTTGCAATACTAACACCTTGGGAGCGCCTGGCAGGTGTGGAATGAGTGAACACACATCACAGCTTCCAACCAGAGGATTTTTACCCACACCACTCATATCAAAAAAACGATGAGTTGGTGAACTCGGTATTATGAATATCCTCAATCACATCCAAAACAAACCCTTGATACGTGTCATACTTTCATCATACTTCTCTTTTCATTCTTCTATACATGCTCTCAGGAATCGCAGCTTTGATAGTGCTATCGGAAATAACATTATATCTTTTTGCAGCAGTAAACAGTCTCTACTTGCTGAAAACAACCTTTTCACTGTTTCCACCACTAACATATTGTTTGTTTGTTTGTTTGTTTGTTTATTTGCTAATGCGCACCAAACCCTTAGGTAGCTGGGCACAACAGATACAAGGATACTTGAAGCTTAGTTAGAACATGTAAATAGGTACAGTAATTGAATTAGGGAGTTCAATAGGTACGGAGTAACATACAGAACAAGTGCACTGGTCAGGGCAACAGAAGGGTACATTAGATAAAAGAATAGTTGAATAGTCAAGTGCAGATATGGGTACAGCAAAGCAAGCAAGTATTAGATGTCATTTGCTCCAATCCAGTTTAACATATTGCATCTGAATCTAGGGTACGGCTGTTCAGCTTATTAAAGTCATTAAATTAATGTCCATTATTGTTGTTAGTGTTCACATTAGTGCTAATATATGTAACTCCACTCATATTATTAACATGTATATGTATTGTCCCATTTGGATAATATACAATCCAATTCTCCCCATTCCTCCCTTTATAAGACCTCCCCCTATAATATCCTCCCCAATACACTCCCAACAGTACTATATATATATAACAAAGAGACCTACAATAACAGCCAACCCACAATAAGGAACAGAAGCCCATATTCTCTCATTCATGCATCTACACCTCAGGTTCCTACTTAACTAATTATTTACATAAGTCACGTCCATCTTCTTCTTTCCTGAAATGAAAACACAGACAAACAAGAGAACAAAACTTTATAAAAAAAAGAAAGAAAAGAAAAAAGGAAGAAAAGAAAGAGCGTGAGAGCGAGGAAAGAGAAGAAAGAGAAAGAGAAAAAGAAGAAAGAGAGAGAAAGAGAAAATGAGAGAGAGAGAAAGAGAGAGACAGGGAGAGAGAGAAAAGCAAGGAAGGAAGGAAGAAAGTTCTCCTGGAAAAAAGAAAGAAACAGAGCTAGCAGCTAAGCTTTGGCCTGCCAGTGGATCATACTACCACACACATATGTCCCCTGCACAGGCCAGTGAGGTAGACTAGGTACAAGTACTGCTACTCCTCATTTTAAGATAAGTGATGTGCTAGTTTACCCTCTGAGGGTGCCCTACGAACTTCAGAGAGGTAGACCCAGTAGCGCAATTCCTTAACTTTAAAGGCTAGGGGAGTACAACACACCATCTCATAGGGCCCTTGGAACCGAGGATTATTCCACCTGCGCACAAAATTGCAGACATATATGAAGTCCCCAGGCAGCAGTGGTTGTGTAGTCATATGCTCGGGATCTGTCACTGTAGTAGTCTAAACATCTGGTGAATCTGTGATCACAATACTGGGAGGTGCAATCTGTTGGGAGACATATAGATATATTTTTTTTAATTTCATTTGTTCAGTCATAAAACAACTTCAAATTATTAACAAATCACAAAATAGTTATTCTTTTAAAATAAAGAAGTGAAAAAAGGGAAAAAAAGGAAATAAAAAAGGAAAGAAAAAGGGAATAGAAAAAACATTGTAAGATGTGATTCTTAATAATGCATTACTTTTACATCAATGACAAACAAAGTACGATCAACAAAGAGACTTTTCGTGGTATATCAATCACGAAGACTGGTAAAATTGCCAGAAAAACATAGCAAGTAACACTAATTGATCCCCTTTTCCTATGACTAATGAGGTTTCCTCAATCATTAGTCTATCGTAATTTACAAACAGTGTGATTCTCATGCTCGTTTGTTGGAATATCCGGCAGAATCATGTCTAAAAATTGAACAATTGCTATTTGAATTGAGATTCTAGGATTAGAGAATAGTATTTGCCATTTTTGATATTGGGTTAGATAATTCTGGAGGATTAGCTTATCCCTGAAGCATTTGTCTCTAACTTCACTTGCAGCCTCACAATCTACCAACAAGTGTTGTATGGTTTCGATCTGGTTAATGTTCGTACAGTATCGGCAGTAGTTTTGTTCACTTAGAATGATCTTTCTTCTGCACAATATATCACGGGTGTTATACAGATGCAACCTAAATCTTAAGTACTTCTTCCTGGTAAGTGGACACGGATGTTTTATGAGATAGGGCGCTATTGTTCCATGCTTCTTTAGCCCAAACAGGAGAACATCAAAATCTTTATAAGTTGAGCATTTCGTTATATTTTGGGACCAATCATGTTGGAATATCTTTACTTTAGCCCGGTCAGGGTTTTGTATAAGTAGATCAAAGGTTATGGCTGCATCACTAAGAGCGTCTTGAATGTGAGTACGCCATTTCTGTGGAAAATTATGATTGGACATAAGCAGATGATATGCTACAACTTTCAGTATGGACAGTTTCTCTAAGCCAGTTAATGCCTTTCGAAAAAACGCACATTGTTTCCAGACATCTTGTGAGTAGAGGGAAGTGAGACCCAATTCAAATCGAATCAGCGCTATGGGTGTGCTATTAAGGAGTTGTAATATCGGTTTCCAAAAGAAAGACTCTATCCCATCCCAAAAAGTGTGATCTTTAGGTAGACATGCTTCGACAACATAGAGCACGATGGGGACCACTTTCATTTTGTAAAACATGATGATGTGTTTCACCGAAAACTTTCCAAACTTTCTAAGGAGTATCCGAGATTGAGACACCAGGGATTGCAGCTTGTTTCTTATTTCACACTTATAATGTGTTATTGACTTTTTGTGTTGTGTAACTATGCCTAAATATCTATAATGATTAACAGTAACGATATTACTCTGTTGCAATTGCCACTTATATTTACTTACTCTAGGATTTCTTTTAGGATTACATGCGAGTACTTGGGTTTTGTCAGTGTTGATGTTCAGGTTATTAGCCTGGGCATAAATGCCAAGTTGATCTAACATATTTTTTAATCCCCTCGGTGTTTGTGATAGAAGAACCAAGTCGTCCGCGTACAGTAAATATGGGACTTGTTGGATTCCTATTTTAGGGGGATCCCCCACACATTTGGTTAGAAACTCTCCTATTTCTAATATAAAGAAATTAAACAGGAAGGAGGCCAGGGCACAACCCTGTTTCAGCCCCCTCTGGGTAACTATTCTTGTCGATAGTAGGCCATCAAGAGTCACAGGTACCTGCATTGTTGTGTTCGAATGAAGCAAAATAATAAGTGACAGTAAGGTGGGCGGGCACCCATGTTTTCTAAGCTTGACAAAGAGTTGCTCTCTGTCAATTGAATCGAAAGCAGCTCTGAAATCTATATATCCCAGATACAATGGTTGTGCTTGTGTTAGTTGTTGCGCTTGCACCAGAGTAAGGGCAAGGGCAAGGATATTGGGGATGGTCCCTAATCCTTTAAAGAAACCTGACTGAAATGGGTCAACTAAGGATTCCGTTTCAACCCAGTTATTCAATTCTTTAAGGATTATTCTGCAATAAATTTTCCCTGGTGCATCCAGTAGCGATATTGGACGGTAGCTATCTGGGGACAGGCGATCACCCTTCTTGTAGATAGGTACCGTTATCGCTTGAGTCCATGTGAGTGGAAGTTTTTGATGAACATTAATCGCATTGAATATATGAAACAAGATTGTCGCCCATAACTCAGGGTGTCTTTGCATGGCGAATTTGGATAGACCATCTGGTCCAACTGCTTTCGATTTACTTGCAGTATTCATGAGATGGAGTAACTCAGCCTCATCAATTGACAGATTAAAGGGGGCTACGATGCTGGGAGTGGACAGGAGGGAGCTGCTTGTTGGCATCGCATAAGGTTTGCTAAAATGAGCAACCCAGGTTTGTGTATCCACAGCCGATGATTGAGCACAACCCTGATGCTGCCCACATTTTAGAAATATTTTTGCTGGCAAGTGTTTTCAACACCTCCGCTCCATCTTTCTGGTAGAGCACGCCTCGGTGACATCTGACCCAATTTCTATAGTTGTTACGCAATTTCCCAGCGAAGGTTGATCTGATGGAAAGGGGAAGCGTTGCATGACTCCTTAATTCCGCTCGAAAAGCAGTTTTCCTTATATGCACCAAATTGTCAAATGTGTGTTGATGCATTTGCTGTGCGCTAGTGCGGATTTTAGTTTGCTGGAATGCTTGCAGCATGTTACTGTATACAATTCCTGAATTTTCTGGTGTATTTTCATTAATCGAATTTGCTTCTTTAAGGAGTTCGCTAAAGTGTATTAACGCGTCCTCCATCCATCAAAGGCGACACCCGCTCGAGTTTACCACCAAACATCCTTCAACTAGGTTCGTCTTGACAATCTCACGTTGCATTTGGGCACCTAATTCATTAGTCAGAATATTATGATCACTAGTTTCCGAGGCTATCACAATGAACTTTTGAACAGTTGGCCATAGGGCCGCATTTACATACATATAATCAATAATTGATAACACAGACCCTCTGTGCCAGGTTGGAGCCGGTGGTATGTCAGATGTGAAGGCTCCATTCAAAACATACAAGCCTCTATGTGGGACTAAGGCTCTCCAGCGTCTATTTCTCAAACTAGCTTGCTCATTCACGTTATCCAGGCACCTTAAATTTAGGTCACCAGCAAGAATGAGGAATTTAGTTTGACGATCACTGGTAACCATGTCACAACAAACTATTCAAGTCACCAAAGAAACGATCATCATTTATTGCCGCAGTGTTCCAATACAAGTTTATCACAGCATATACTTCAGTGGGTGTGCAGACCTTTACTAGCATCATAAATTCATTGGGCATAGCCCAAAGCTGAGATGAAAACTCGTTTCTCTTCCTAATAGCTATAATGAGTCCTGACATTGGCCTACCCATTATTGTTTTAATAGCGGGATTCAAAAACACTTCATAGCGATCCCAAATAGGGGGAACAATTAACCAAGTTTCTTGGAGAAGAACCAAATCATAACTGTCCAGATGATGCTTATCATTGTTTACCAAGTGCTTGTGTCCCCTGGTGTTCCAGCTAATTATGGTGAGATGTTTTGAATTTGTTTGGCCTAGCTATTTTTGCTCAGTGCGGTGTTTACAAGAACAAGGAGTGTTAAATGTGACACTCTTTTTTGTTTTGTTGGATGGAGAGGGTTCCGACAGGCCCACACTAGGTTGGCGATGCTGAGGTAGTGAAAGGAGTGCTTGCGGGGAGTGATTGCTCACGGTCAACACTCTGTGCTGGGCTGAGTGATCAATGTTCAGATTAAATCTCAATGCTGCCAAGGAGTCTTTTGATTGCCAAATTAGATTTTGCACCACTCTGGATTGTATCCAGAGTCTCAATGAGTTTAGATTCTTGCTTTCCACAAATTACACTAGTGCCAAATCGGCAGATATGATATCTTCAAGCTGTTCGATGTCAGAAAATATCACCATCACAGCCCTCCAATTTAAATCGTATTGAGTAAATGGTGGCGGTTTGCAAGCTAAGACTAAACAATAAGGAGCAGGTTTCACCTTATAGGTTTATTCGATTCAGTGGGGATCTTTCTATTGGGTTTCTTAATTCCAATTAATTCCTTACCCAGGGTGGGTGAGGATTGTAAATTCCCCAGGGCGCCCTCGATTAGTCGTATAATGGCGCTCGACAGATCATTCATTGGGGGTTTATCATTCACTCGTCCTTCAGATCCGGGGCATCCATCTAAATCATCATCCCCTTTTTTGGAGATCTCATGAATTCCTTTATGGGAATGTGATGATGATTGTGTCATATCTGATAAGAATGCTGGCTCCTGGTTTTGTCTTGAATTCGTATTGGCCTGTTCAATTACGATGTTGTTCTGAGTGCATTCACAGGTTCTACTAGGCATCTCTATTTGGGGCTGAGTACGATCGGACATATAATCATCAATCATTTTTCTAAGTTCAGCTCTATCACAGACAATACTTTTGATAGTCTTGCTATTGGAATTCTTGCTCACATCTGGTAGTGGATTATTAGCAACTATTAAGTCGCGTAAAGAAGAGAGGCAAGTTGACCTTTGGGAACCCATCACCTGAATAAGCTCATTTAAAGGTGGATAGTTAAGGGTTTGAGCAGGTTGGAAACAGATGGGGCCATATTTCTCTTAATGTACATTTGCTGAGCATATTTCTTCTTGATGGCCTGGGAAGTAGACATTTGGTTCCTTTTTGGGAGCGAAATGGTTTTCAAAAATTGTTTGGTGGTGGAGCTCCCTATGTGCTTTGTCAACCTTTCATATTTTGTTAGTTTTACATTAGGTTTCTTATGTTTCTTGTTTCCCTTACTCAATGGGTGGTGTAGAGGCTCATCACTGGTATTGTTTGTTTTCATGCCTTTCTCCTTGTTTTGTGTGCATGTGTCAGAGGCAACTGGTGTAAACATTGGGTACAAAGCGCCTTTTGGTGTCGCGGCCGGTTTAGGTGGTGGATCAGCGATTTTCTCTTTAGAGAAATTCAGGATATTCGCTGACGAGTCATATATGATTGAGGCAATGCATGGCAAGGTACCAAAGGTTCCCTCACTTTCACCATTCTCCATAGAGATGACATTGAGATTTCCCTGCTCGGGAATATGGTCCGTCTGAGAGGCAGTAGAACAGACGGCTATCCTCAATGACGAACTCAAGGAGTTATGGGGTGAGTGAGGCTGAGTTGCACTTTTCAGGGACTCATGAAAAGTTAACATTTTCTGCATGGTTGTTTCTTGTAATGCTAATCTGTTGTCTACAGTTTGGAAAACTCTGCCTAAAGCCTGAATGGCTAAATTCATGGCTTGTAATGTGATATTTAACGATGAATTCATTATCTCATAGCTGAGTGAGGTGTTCATCCCCTGTGTGTTAGTTTGTATAACACTTTCCTCTGATGAAGAAATAGAGGATACAGTTTCTATTGAGGAGTGGGTCACCTCGGAGAACATTATAGGGGATCTAGATACATTTTCAGACAGCATTTTGCTAGAGAATACCGATTCATTTAAATCGAGATCAATTATTGCTACATCATTGGCAGATGGTGTCAAATGGGTAGAAGCAATAGGCTGAGCAGTGGTAGGTATACTTTCAAGTAGAACAGTGTCTGATATGGATTTACAAGACAAAACATTCAATGTCTGTACCTTTTGAGTGCTTTCTAGTACCGCTGGAAATCTAAACACTGTTTTAGATACATGGCTAGAAGATATGGAATTAGGGATCTTCCTATCTTCAACATACCGTCCATCCTCTAGTCTCGACTTTGCTCGGTGCGCCGATAATGAGCCGCTGCAAAACAGGCGTATGTCCATGTTAGTCTGTCCCGGTTTAGCTCCTTTAGTTCTGACAGGTGTAGAGTTCAGGTTTATCAAACCTTGTTGGGGCAGTGCAGTGTTTTCCATGGCCGTAGTAGTGAAAAATGGCGGCGGCATCCCAGTTTTTAAGTTGAAAGTCCTCATTGCTGGGAAGTGTTGAGCCACGCCACCCGTGCCTAATACAAAATTGAAAGCCACCAGAAGGGAGGTACCTCTAATATGCCTCTGGCCTCGGCAACGAGGCGAAGAGGCAAAGAGGTACTTGTGGTACTTGCTTGGTGCACGTGCATAGGTGCGCGCGCACGTCTGCTTTTTAAGTCGGTATGAAGGAGGCGTGGCTTCACACACTGCACATAAAGATAGTGCTGGATATTATAGTTTACTGCTAATAATAAACGTTTTCTAAACGTTTATAAGTGTCTATGTGTCTTCTTGAAAGTTAAGGTTTACCGGCAACTCAGCAGAAGGTCTCCGTCTTTGCACCAGCAGTGTATAGTCCGGATATGCCGTGATGGTCACAGATGCTCTTTGTATTGTGCCTCCTTTCCGGAAGTGTTCAAGTATCTTCTCTCTGTTGCAGTAATTAAGGATTTGTGCGAATATCAATCTCGGAGGTGCCCCCGGGGGGGGTCTTCTTGAGAGGGCTCTATGCGCTCTCTCTACCGCAAACCCCTGAGTGAGCACCCTCCTTCTATTTCCTGGAGAAGCATGGTCTCAATGTAGTTTGTCGGGTTAGGGCCTTTGCTCATTCCGGGAGGCCCACTATGCGTATGTTGCTCCTCCGGGCGCGTCCCTCGGCTTCCTCCACTCTGCTCTCCAAATTGCTCACTTGCGGTTTCAGTGCGTGGATCTCCGAGGCATGAGATGTGCGTGCTACTGTATTTGTGGACGTTTCTTCCTCCAGTTCATCATACGCTCCGCTATTTTCCGTACATCTTGTCTGAGTAGGTTAACGTCCTCCTGGACAGAGCCTACTTTGAGTTCTAGCGCTGCTTTGAGTTCAGCTGTGGCTGACTCCAGTTTAGTCTCCCACGTCACCTTCATATCCGCAATCGCGTCCAAGATCACACATATTTCACTCACTCCCCTCCGCGCCATCCGACTCCAAGGTCTCTACCCTCGTTTTGAACTATAATGTATCCCTACCAGCACCTCGCAATACAAATCACACAATTGTCACTTCGACAATGTGCCCTGTCCGTCCTCTTTGAACATTTTAGGATTTGTTACTTTGGGGTTGGTGGTCAAAGTACACCTGGTGCCATGGAATTCATAGGTCTTAGGTTTTTGACCGTTATATGGGCTATAACTCGTGGTCGCCTGAGGATGGGCCGGGTCATGCTTTGGCCAGTGTGAGAAGCACAGCCTCCGATGGAGGCTGGTTGTGCTGTAGGGATGGGAACCCTGCCGGTGAGTCGGCCTCCTGCTGGGGCATGGCAGGCGTCTCTTGAGGACTACAAGATACAACACTCAGGCCCTGGAAGCCCATCGGGTGAAGCGCCGGAGGTTCCCCCCTGCAAGCAGTTGGCCGCCCCCGCACAGAGTGCAATGCGTGGATGCATACAGACTCCCTGGATTATGAGAAGCACAGAGAAGTGCCGGCTATGAAGTTCCTGAACTGGTCAGCCTCAGATATTAGTCTTGTACAACTTCTTGGGGATAATAATGACAACTTAATCACTAAAGTGATAGTATTATTGTGCTGAGGAGGCAGTCCACGTCTTGAAGCCAGTATCCAAACTCCTCTTATATCATTTACGGATACTAGTTAACAGCCATGGACATTTACTGTTTGGCACAACAATTTGCATGTGGATTGGCACAACAATTTGCATGTGGATTGGCACAAGCAGGGGAACGGATAGCAAGAGGGTCGTAGGACATAATTACAGGATGGAACATTGACATTTTGACATCAGTAGAAATCCATGTTGGCAGGTACGCAATGGAATAGTGAGCCAGTGAGAGGGCCGAAACTTCGACAGCGGCTGGGAAGTGCGCGTGGAGCGGGGGAGAGCCAAAGAGAAAACTAGCGCAGCAAGAAGGAATACTGAAGTATTCAAGCTGAGAGAGAAGAATTAACATTTGTTTTTTAAGGGTTTTAACTAGAAGGGAGGAGGAAAAGGCAGGCCAGCAGCCCAGGTGGCAGAGGGGAGAACTCTGCACAAGTCATCCCAGTAAAGAGCGAGGTGAGTGCATAACATCCTGAGCAGGTGGCCACCTGTGTGGTGTAGATACAGAGGAGGATGTTGTAATGCCTGGGGGTGAATCAGGGAGAGCTTTTCTTGCAAATTGAACAGCAGTGAAATGAAAGTGTCACACTGTTGAAACAATTGCGCTGAGTTGGCTGAGACTTTCATTCCAGATGCCTGACAAGGGTCACAAGGGGAAGCCCAGACAGACTGCTGTGGAGGCTTATGCTCAGAAGGAGGAGAACACCATAATACAGCAGGGAATCCTGGAGGAAATGTGCCGTAGCTGGTGGCCCCGCAGAAAGAAGGCCCTATCTTGGCAGCAATATCAGCGCTTAAGACGGCGTTGGAGCACAAAATTGATGCGGTCATAGCATATGTCGGCCTACTGCGTCAGGATGTTCATGCCCTGGCAAACTGATTGGGTACTGTGGAACTGAGAGTGCATGACAACAAAACTAACATGGCTAGCACTTAAACCCTCGTAGCGGACATACTTGAACGAGTGAAGATCTTAGAACACTGTGTGGAAGATGCAGAGGGGAGAGCATGCAGGAATAATATCAGAATACTTGGACTCTCGGAAGGAGAGGAAGGAAGAGACCCTATGGCTTACTTGAGAACATGCACCTGCAGGAGGTGGACCCGGGTATACTATCACAGGCATCTACTATTGAGAGAGCACACAGGTCGCTAACAAAGAAACCCCCGCCGGGTGCCCACCCGAGACCAATAATAGGAAAGACCATGAACTACAAGGACAGAGAAAGGATTCTTGCCTTCCAGAGAAGGAGGAACTATTACCAGGGAAGTTGGCAATATATCCCGATTATACTGTATTAGTTTAATGGCATAGAGCAATGTTTGGGCCAACCAAAGAAAGATTAAGATGAGCAAATCTGCGATAGATGTTGATTTATCCAGCCAAATTGAAGATCCTGCATAGCTGAAGGTCACACTTCGTGGATAACACTGTGGAGGCACACTCCTGGATGGACACACAGGGGATATCGCAGGCCCTGAGCAGGGACAACAATGAACCATAGCGTGGTGGCAAGGGAACAGATCATAATTGCTGCTTCTTGGTTCTTTTCCCCCCTTACAGTTTTGATGAAAAGTCGAGAGAGATTTGGGAAAAGGAAGGCAAGGGTTTGCGGAACTAGGACACTGGACGAAGAATGGGTGGCCAGATGGCCTCTGCTAAAAGCAATTGATACAAACCCCGGTTGTAATTTAAGATGTCAACTTTAAGGCATTGAGCTGCTGCAAGTTTCCTGCAGTTGGGGAGGTGGGTACGAGAGTGGCGGCTGAGCAATGTGCAGGCAAATCACTGCTGGGCTATTGTTTGGATTGAAGAGAAGTTCCTGGGTTGTTTATAGTTGTTTGGGGTGAGGGGTGATAAGGGGGGAGCTTAAAATGTGTTTGGCTAAGGGGAGTGTTTTGATAGCCGACAGACTAAATTGTGATCAATGTGACATTGGTAGGCGAAATGTAGATATGGGCAGCTTTGGGGGACCTAGCCCCCCCGGCCTGGGGGGCAGACAGCAATGCTCTGCTTTGCAGCGGGTTCTATGTGGGTGTCATGGTCATGAAGTCAGGGGCACAGTCATGCAGGGGTCGCATACACAGGAGACCTGGGTGGACACTGTCCTGGTGCCTTTGGCACCAGGCTCATGAACAAAAGTAAACAAAAACATCTATTTAACACCAAAAAGCTTTTATTATGGACATAGCACTTCAGATGCATTAACCTTTAACATTCCATCCATTAAGCAGGATGCATTAACCTTGAACATTCCATACAATAAGCAGACCCACGTGTATTCTTGGGTGTGGCTGCTAATGGATTGCCTTTGCACGTGCTCACTCTCTAGGAGTGGCAGGGTGTGGCTGGTAAGCGGCCCGAATGGGCGTGTCCACGATCTCAGCTATATAAGCTGCCCCAATCCTCAAAACAGATGATTCACGTTATTCTTCACTGTTGCCTGAGGTCAGACTTACCTTTGATGATCCTGCTTCCTGGACATCCTGCTTCCTGCCAGCATACTTACCGACTGGGGGAAGCTGTTCTTACCTGTACATCTCTTCGGTGAACCAAGTATTCATCTTTACACTTTCCGGAACACCGAAATCTTCATCTTGGCACCACAGCACAACACGCTCCATCGTCGACAGCAGCGCCTGCAAGGAAAAACAGAAGACAGGTTAGACATCGAAAAAACAGTCAGTTTAAGGTTGCGCTTCGCCACACTTCGCACTTTCCTTAAACGATCACTTACCTGCTATTGAACATTGCTGTAGCATCCATCTTCCATCCGGCCGCGTCTCGTGTCTCACAGCTTCATTGAGGCTGCATTTCCATCTAAGGGAAGAAAACAGAAGAGAGACATTATTGCGGGCATAAATAGGAGCAACATATCAAGACATTAAACAAAACGAACAGCATCACAAGGGCTCAAGAAAGACTTACTAATCATAAGGAGAAGCATAGTCGCAGCTGGACTGGACTAATCCTTATCAGGGATCAGTGAAGGAACTAGATCCCATTCGACGCGCCTCTGCCAGAAGTAGCAGGATGGAGAGCTTATCTTCCATAATTCACAGGAGCAGTGTCACCACGTACCACCGCTCACAGCTTTTCTACTGAGGGAGAGGCCTGAAGGGGGTGATTCAAGTTCAGGGAGGGCTGCAACCGTGCCCCAACCACTCCACAGAGACCATGTGAGTGTAACAGAACGCGAAGCCTCAAATACTCTCTGCCTGGGCATTATGGAAACTTCAGAAACAGATCAGTTAGCCCCCTTACTAGGGAAATTACAGGCTGAGGTACATGCTTCAAGACAGGAAACCAATGCATTACGGAGGGATCTTATTGTGACCCGAGAAAGAACTGACGAATTGGCAAGACAAATGCTACAAGCACAAGCAGGACAGGTTCCACTGCCTGGAGTGACCCATTCTTCTCATTCTTCCACACCAGAACAATCAACACCGGTTCAGGTGGTTCTTCCAGGAGCAGTGCCTCCAGCCCCTCCCAAACACTTCATCGGCGACCCAAACAAGTTCACTGTATTTATGAACCAATGTCGCCTTCATTTCTAGTGCAGACAAGGAGCCTTTCCTAATGACCAAGCCAAAGTGGCGTTTGTACTCTCGTATTTAGGAGGTAGTGGGGCGGACTGGTCTATACCTTTGGTAAATCAAGATGACCCTTTACTCTGGAACTTTGGGAATTTCCAACATGAGATGGAGAAATTGTTTGCCCGTCATACTCAAGGACAAGCTCTGGACAACGAGTTGTTGTCACTCAGACAAGGGAGTCAAGATCTATTAACCTATATTGCAACCTTCAATCGTCTCATAGCCCAGACCAACTGGGAGAAGAGACGAGGACTGCACTCTTTTACTGAAGGTTACGTGGAGAACATAAGGATGTGGTGGCGCAAGTGGTGAATCCCCCTGAGAGGTGTGCTGACCACAAAGACCTGACGGTGCAACTCGATCATAGGTTGCAGAATCGGAAAATGGATCGAGCTAGATCAGAGGGACGGTCAGTTTACGTACGACCTTGTGAGAATCAGACTAAACCACATGAACAGTCTAAGCCAATGCAAATTGGTGGATTACTAAGTCCCCTTACCAAAGCAGACAGGGAAAAAACATGACAACAACCGCTTTGCTTATATTGTGGACAAGCAGGTCACTTCCTCCGTGACTCCCCGGTAAAACCACCAAAGAAAACGGTTGAGGTAACAGACAAAACTGTAGAAGAAGAAGAACAGAACTCGGGAAACGCCAATGCCCGGCAAGTGTAGGGGTCAGCTTGTCAAGCATGAAAAAGGAATCCGTACAGACCTCACATCTAGTCCTTCCAGTGCTTTTGGTGAATCACATGCAACCATCAAAAATACATGCCTTGGAGGCATATATTGATTGTGGAGCTGTGGGTAACTACATTGACCAAGATTTGGCTCTCCGAATAGGCCTTCCTCTCGGACAGAAGCAGAAATCGGAAAACGTCACTACTGTGGATGGTTCTCAGCTATCATCCGGCCCAGTGACATAATACACTGAGAAAGTCAAGCTTCTGTATCAGGACGGGCATCAAGAGGACCTTACTTTCGATCTCATCGGTGCTCCTCAGTTCCAGATGATATTGGGAATGCCCTGGCTGGAGACCCACAATCCTAGGATCGACTGGCAAAAATGAGTTCTGACATTTCCTCATGATAGCGCCGACACATGTTACAAAAAAGATGACACCAATCTGAAACCGAAGAAAGGAATCGTGTTGGGCCTCATCAGCTCCTTATCGCTTGAATACCAAGATTACCAGGATGTCTTCAAAAAAGAGCAAGCCAACGTTCTGCCCCCGCACAGACCCTACGATTGTCAAATAGATTTTGTTCCCGGAGCCCAGATCCCTTGCAGCCGAATTTACACTCAGACAGAACAGGAAAATCAGCACCTTAGAACTTACCTGGATCAGTACCTGGTCAACGGTTTAATTCGCCCGTCCAAAGCACCTGCCTCCTCGCCCTTATTCTTCGTGCCTAAAAAGGAGGGGACTTAAGAACTTGCATCGACTACTGAGCCATCAATCAGATCACAGTAAAAAATCGATATCCTTTACCACTTATACCAGAGCTCCTGGGCCAAGTGAAACATGCTCAAATCTACACAAAACTGGATTTAAGAGGAGCATACCATCATGTAAGAGTAAAAGAGGGAGACAAGTGGAAAACAGACTTCCGCACAAAGTACAGCCTCTTTGAATACCAGGTCATGCCCTTCAGGCTATGCAATGCCCCCGCGGGCTTCCAATTCTTTATGAATGATGTACTCTGTGAACTACTGGATGTTTGTGCTCTTGTTTACATTGACAACAATCTTATCTACTCAAATTCCGTGGAAGAACATGTAGGCCATGTCCGGGCAGTCTTAGAGAATCTTCGACAACACCAATTGTTTGCAAGTTGGAAAAATGTTTTTTCCATATAACCAATGTCGAGGTTCTCGTTTTCATGCTCACACCACAAGGCGTACATATGGATACACGAAAGGTGGATACAATCCTCCAATGGCCCTCACCAACATCCACAAAAGGAGTGCAAAGCATGCTCGGATACGCCAACTTTTACTGTCGGTTTATACCTGGGTTTTCACAAATTGTACATCCAATTACCGCCTTGTTAAAGAAAAATCAAAGGTTCCATTGGTCGACCAAAGCTGAAGAAGCCTTCCAGAAGTTGAAACTAGCTGTAAGGCTCACCTGGTATCCACAGGGATGTCACTCAGCCTGTTCTGACCTCTTACAACCTCAAACCCTTCCCTGGAGTCTACTCGACTGGAGACTGGGCCTGAAACACAGGATTGGTAGAGTTTAACTCCCTATTGTCTCTGTGTGCTTGAACCCCTTCTTTCCCGGGGTCCAACCCTTCCTTTGATCCACAGCTCACCTTGTTTTCTTGGAAAGTGTGCTCTCCGTCCTGCTTTCAGTACAGGGGCGCGTTGATTGATTCAGGCTCGTTGCTGCCTAGTTACTTCACTGGCAAGAGTCCGACAGGTAAGTATAATGAGTCTTTTGAACAGTTCTCTAACTTCATTCCTTTCCTTCCTTAGATGATGGCCGGCATCCGGGGATGGCGACGTGCTGCTGAGATGAGTAGCGCTGAAGGTGAGTGAGAGCGCAATGCGCGGTGTGACCCTTTTGTATTTGCATTGAACTGAGTTATTTTTCTGTGTCTTTTAGGTGCCACGACATTTTCAGCGTGGATGCCAGTTATGAAGAAGAAATGCGGTGAGTAAGCGCGGTATGCGGCGACTCTAGATGTTTCCATGCTAACCTGGAGTGTCTTTTCCCTCTTGCAGATGGATGAGAAGTTCTGGAGACAGAGTTCCCCCAGAGCGGCTGGG
The DNA here is from genome assembly GCF_040938575.1 of Ambystoma mexicanum. Taxonomy (NCBI): domain Eukaryota; kingdom Metazoa; phylum Chordata; class Amphibia; order Caudata; family Ambystomatidae; genus Ambystoma; species Ambystoma mexicanum. The sequence continues at coordinate 1,101,669,696 of NC_090924.1, read as the reverse complement.
ATTCAGGTAAGCGTTTGAAGCTCTTAAAGTCTTTAAAAATAAGTGAAGATTTGCTGAATGCTTACTAATGCCTTTTTTCTGTTCTTTTCCCTTTGCCTTAGGAAACAGCATGCCGGGATGGGAATGACTCCGCCGAAGATGCCCGCAGAACAAAAGAAGCGATGAATGATGGGCAGAAGCGCCGCAAGGTAAGGCTGTTTCTAACGGTGTTCTTGCAGGAGCTGAGCGCAGAAGAAAGATGCAGGCCTACTGGAGACCTATCCGAACACGGTGAGTGTCATGGTGCAGGTGCAGAAAACACAAAGCATGTTTCTCAGCCTGGGCATGGCTTAAATAGTCTCTGGGTATCCCAGGTGTCTCTGGGCTGAACCACACCCAAAAGACTAGACTGCACATGCAGTTCTGGGAACCGAAATATGTGGGGGCATCCATCTTGTCCCCATCAATGCACTACAAGTCCAATCCCCAATGTTATCCTATGGGAGTGAGTCTGGTGCCACAAGCGCCAAGTCTGACTCCAAGTGGGTCATTGGAGGGATGGAGAGGCCCTTGAGGGCCATGTAGGTGATCGTGGCCTGGCTCCAGCCTGACATCTTGGAGGGCTGGGGACATGAGGGGCAGGAATCATGACACTAGCATTCACTACAGCACTAGTCCTTCGACACCCAAGACCAGACCTACCTTACATAGTTGAGACAGATGCTTCAAAAATAGCCATGGGAGCAGTATTGTCACAACGAGACCCTGAAACAGGAAAACAACACCCCGTCGCATTCTGGTCCCGGAAATGTTCAGCCCTCGAGTTGAACTACGCAATCACAGATAAGGAATTACTGGCGATTAAAGCAGCATTCAAGGCCTGGAGACATTACCTTCTTGGGGCGAGACATACGGTCAATGTCAGCACAGACCACCGTAACTTGCAATACTTGAAAACCACCAAAGCACAATCCTCGCGTCAACTTCGTTGGGCTTTCTTTTTCACGGAATACGATTTTATTATCAATTATAGACCTGGAGTACGCAATTGGAAAGCAGACGCTCTATCACACATGAGTAAAGAAAAAGAGGCTTTTACAGCATCCAACCCTGTGGCCATAATTCCTGAGGAAATTATTCAAACCATAATAGCTGCCACCACATGTGTGGATGACCAAAAAAACAGTTTGCAATCCCTGATGGATCAATCAACACAACAGGAATGGCTGTTAAAAGGTGACCAGTACACCATTGAAGACAACCTACCGTATTTCCAAGGACGATTGTATGTCCAAGACCAAGAACTGCAAAAGCAAATCATCAACAATTTACCACGGTTCATTAGTGGAAGGACACCCAGGAATAGCCAAAACTCAGGCTAAGGTAAAACAAAACTACTGCTGGCCAACCTGGTGAAAAGACATTGCCCAATTTATTTAAACCTGCGGTGTCTGTGCACAACACAAGTCTCAGAAACAGAACCCTGCTGGCTTACTGCATCCCCTAACAGTACCGCCATCACCTTGGCAAACCCTGTCGATGGACTTCATCACAGATTGTCCACCCTGCAATGGATACAACATCGTTGTGGATTTATTCTTCAAAATGGCACATTTCATCCCTCTGAAGGGACTCCCAACTGCGTCAACTCTTGCTTCTGTGTTCCTAGAGCAAATTGTTTGATTGCATGAATTTCCATCAATATTAGTATCTGATCGTGGAACGCAATTTGTTTCCGCCTTTTGGAGAAAGTGTTGTAAGATTGCCAAAATCGATCTCTGGTTGTCCACAAGCTATCACCCTCAAACTGATGGGCTAACTGAATGAACCAACCAAACTTTAGAGCAATATCTCAGGTGTATGTTGCAACAGTCCAAGGATTCTTGGAAAAATATACTCTGGATAGCTGAGTATGCATACAACAACTCAGTTCATAGAAGCACAGGGCAAACTCCATTCTACACTGAACACGGAAGACATCCAAGGACATCAGTATTTGATTCACCCGATATCCTGGAAATGCCAGCCATAAAAACTTGCATACAACCATCACCCAGGTTCTTAAGGAGGCGACAGAGCATCTGACCAAGGCTAAGGAAAGACAAAAACTGTTTGCTGATCGACATCGGAAGGAAGCTCCCGCCTACCAGATTGGAGAAAAGGTGTGGTTAGCATCCAAATATATTCCCCTGAAGGGGCCAAGAGCTTTCTGCCCAAGATACCCGGGCCCCTATACTATAAAGTTCATAATCAATCCTGTCGCCATGAAATTGGAGTTACCATCTCAAATGAAAATTCACCCCGTATTTCATGTCTCTCTCCTCAAACCAATGAAGTCCAATACACGGCTTAGTTCTCCACCAGAGCCCAAAGTAACAGATGGGGAACCAGAATATGAAGTCACATCCATCCTGGACTCCAAGGTGGTTCGATCAAAATTGTATTATCTAATTGACTGGAAAGGTTATGGACCTCAAGACCGAACTTGGGAACCCAGTAAACACGTCCATGCTCTGCGTTTAATCAGACAGTTCCATCGCAATAATCCCACCAAACTATGACCGGGAGGAGAACCACCCTTGAGAGGGGCCTAGAGGGGGAGTGCTGTCATGGTCATGAAGTAAGGGGCACAGATATGCAGGGGTCGCATGCACAGGAGAACTGGGTGGACACTATCCTGGCGCCTTTGACACCAAGCTCATGAACAAAAGTAAACAAGAACATCTATTTAACACCAAAAAGCTTTTATTATGGACATAGCACTTCAGATGCATTAACCTTTAACATTACATCCATTAAGCAGGATGCATTAATCTTGAACATTCCATACAATAAGCAGCCCCAAGTGTAATCTTGGGTGTGGCTGCTAATGGATTGCCTTTGAACGTGCTCACTCTCTAGGAGTGCCAGGGTGTGGCTGGTAAACCTGCCCTAATGGGCGTGTCCACGATCTCAGCAAGCTGCCCCGATCCTTAAGTCAGACGCTTCGCGTTTTTCTGCACTTGCAAGCAGCGTAACGCTCACCGTCGCCTGAGGTCAGACTTACCTTTGAAGATCCTGCTCCCTGGACATCCTGCTTCCTGCCAGCATACGTACCAACTGGGGGAAGCTGTTCTTACCTGTTGTCATGCCTGCGCCATGGGCGCACACATTGGCGACCATCATGGACTAATATTCATTTACCTACAGAATACTCTTAGAACAATCCCTATTCACATGTTGGACCTTATTTCCCATTTACGTGACTTCGGTGCTTTTTTATTTTACTCAACTAACTACACATTCCACAATGCACTTTGCCACAACTATCTATTCCTGGCCATTCTGATTCGTCATCATCGGAACCACAATCCCCAGAAGCCCTAGGGATCAGCACTGCTTCCACCATCTTAGGACCAGAGAAGGAGGAGGCAGATTGTATTCAGGTGTGCTGATCCAGGTGCGGCCAATTAGCCTGCCTCAGTACAGGGCAGGGCGGTATTTAAGCCACTGCCTGCAGGAGCTCAGTCTCTTGCATTAAGAGTCCTTCCAGCACCTTTTTGCTTCGAGCCTCAAATTTTGTATGCTGTTCCTGCTTTCTCCTGCTTTTGATCCAGTGCCCTTCCGGGCTACTGCCTTGCAGCCGATCATGCTCCGCTGCCTTCTACCTACAGCCCTTGTCCGCTGGGATTCCTGCCTTGCAGCCTGCTACACCCTGCTGCCTACAGCCCTAGCCTTTTGGGCTCCCTGCCTCACAGCCCTGCTCCTCTGGGCTTCCTGCCTTGCAGCCTGCTACACCATGCTGCCTACAGCCCTAGCCTTTTGGGCTCCCTGCCTGACAGCCCTGCTCCTCTGGGCTTCCTGCCTTGCACCCTGCTACACCCTGCTGCCTACAGCCCTGGCGTTTTGGGCTCCCTGCCTCACAGCCCTGATCCTCTGGGCTTCCTGCCTTGCAGCCTGCTGCACTCTGATGCCTACAGCCCTAGCCTTTTGGGCTCCCTGCCTCACAGCCCTGCACCTCTGGGCTCCTTGCCTTGCAGTCTGCTTCACTCCGCTGCTTACAGCCCTTGTCCTCTGGAACCCCTGCCTTGCAGCTTGCTACACTTCTCTGCCTTCAGCCCTTATCCTCTGGGCCCTCTGCCTTACAGTCTGCTTCACTCCACTGCTTACAGCCCTTGTCCTTTGGGCTCCTTCCCTACAGCCCTTACTCTCTGGGCTCCCTGCCTTGCAGCCCTGCTATTTTGGGCTCGCTCCTTGCTGTCCTGCTCCTCTGGGCTCTCTGCCTTGCAGCCTATTACAGTCTTCAGCAGACCACAACAGTTTACCTGCACATTGTGCCATCGGTTATTGCAGCTCCCCAGTTTCCTGGCTGCTGCTCCCTTGCTTTCTTCCTTGTTTTCAACCCTCTGTTCTTGATCCCTGTCCGTTTCAGTTATGCTGCTTTTCCTTCATTTCCTTCTGCTAGTTTGCTCATCGACTTCTTTTTCCCTGGATATTTCTGTTCTTGTCTTCTCTTGTATGTAGATCCCTCTGTACAGAGTTTGACTGTTGGTTTCCGGCAGGAAACCTCTGCCCCTTCCCTTGTCGCGTTTCAGTGTTACAGACACCTGCAGCTGTTGTTCCTAGCCATGAGCATTCAGCGTGGGCCTCTGTTATAGCAATCTGTGCAGAAGGCTGGAGTTTCCTAAGGTCCGTGGAACACTCTTTCCCATTTCTGCATACACCCCAAGAGGGAATCCAGCTTGTTTGTACCTTTTATTTTCTTGCTACACTTTCCAACTCTTTGTTCTGTTTGAACTTCCCGCTGAGTGTGTACTTATCTGTCCACCTTACATAAGCACAACTACCCAAACCCTATCTGGGTGCCCTGTGTCACTCTTGACAGAGTGCCATCCGTGACACCTGTACATCTCTTCGGCAAACCAAGTATTCATTTTTATACTTTCTGGAACGCTGAAATCTTCATCTTGGCACCGCAGCATGACACGCTCCATCGTCCACAGCAGCGCATGCAAGGAAAAACAGAAGACAATGTTAGACATCGAAAAAACAGTCAGTTTAAAGTTGCGCTTCGCCACACTTTGCGCTTTCCATAAACCATCACTTACCTGCTGTTGAACATTGCGGTAGCATCCATCTTCCATCCGGCCTGGTGTCGCGTCTCACAGCTGCATTGAGGCCACATTTCCATCTAAGGGAAGAAAACAGAAGAGAGACATTATTGTAGGCATCAACAGGCGCAACATATAAAGACATTAAACAAAACGAACAGCATCACAAGAGCTCAAGAAAGACTTACCAATCTTAAGGAGAAGTATATTCGCAGCTGGACTGGACTAATCCTTATCAGGGATCAGTGAAGGAACTAGATCCCATTCGACGCGGTCCTCTGCCAGAAGTAGCAGGATGGAGAGCTTATCTTCTATAATTCACAGGAGCAGTATCACCACATACCACAGCTCACATCTTTTCTACTGAGGGAGAGGCCTGAAGGGGTTGATTCAAGTTCAGGGAGGGCTAAAACCATGCCCCAACGCCTCCGGAGAGACCAGGTGAGCATAACAGTGGGAAGTAGATTAGCTCCTACTGGCGAGAGGGTGATCTGAAGGAGGTCAGTTGGAAAACAGGGTGGTGGGGCGGTAGAGTAAGAGGGTCCCGGGTGTAATAATTTATGACAAAGATTAATGGTTTGGGTGTGGTTACCTGGAATGTCAGGGGGCTTGATAATTATGTCAAGAGACTGCAAGTATATGCGTACCTGATTAGAATGGGAATACAGGTTGTGTTGTGTCAGGAAATGCACCTCACGGCTGAAAGACAAGCTACACTAGCGACAAAATGGGGCAGTAAGCTATATGGCTCGCCATTCTCGGTGTATGCCAGGGGAGTTCGCATTTGGATCGCTCCCTCTTTTCCCTTTCCCTTTCAGTTATTGGAATTCAAGAAGGATGACAAGGGCAGAATGGTTGTGGTACATGGGCTGTTGGAACACAGGGAAGTGTGTTTTTTGAATACATATGCTCCAAATCATGATGCGTTTTTTAGGTTATTATACTATATAGATGTCCACATACAGGGGATATGGGGGGAGATTTCAATTGTACCATTAACCCTGACTTGGACAGGTTAGACAAGAGACAAGAAGCCTGTCCAACTGGCTAAAGCTCTTGGTTCCCTGTTATGAAATGTACGATTTGTCGACATTTTGGAGAGAAAGGCATGGAGAAGCACATAGCTATTTCAATTTGTCAGCCCCTCACGAAAGTACATACACGTATTGATTATATTTTTACTGGGATAGAAATTCTGGGAGAGTTTGTGGACATAGATTATAAGGCTAATATAAAAAAGGGTGTTTGATAATAATAGAGAATCCTTGCTAGAAACAAAACCCAAGAAGACACTAGACAATTGTTTAGTGTGTGTCTCTACATACACTAATCAAAGTCTGAAGATCCGCAACATAATGAAGAAACACTAGAAAGTGTTTAAGGATAGCAAAACCCTCTCTGAACTTCCTCTTTTTGCAAATAAAAAAAGCATATCTATAGGCAATTGTGTCAGTAAGAGCAAACTAGGAGTAGACAAGCCTAAAACACCTACTATTCTTTCCACTTGGGTTTGAATCCTATAGTAGGACATGATCCCTGTGGCCACTGTAGGGCATGCAAATTCACTTCTAAATCAGAGACACTAGATATTGGGTTTACAAAGCTGTGGAAAAAGAACATCTTTTCCAACTGTAACACAGACCATGTAATGTATTTAATCACCTATCCATGTGGGCATAAATACATAGGCAAGACTAATCGAAAATAAAAACTACAATCTTCACATTACCAGTGGGCTCTGATCGCTCTCATGGTGCGCGGCAGACTGTCAGCAAGCATGTAAGAGTTTTGCCTGACATCAAGAGATAGATATATGAAGTCAGGCTAGAAGCACTGGGCCATAGATAATGGCATTTATCTACTATTATTTCTCCTTGTTCCATGGAATATTCCACGTGGACCTACTTTTATACATTCAGGGTCAGATCACTAAGTGTGTTGTCCACTGTGAGAAACCTGAAGGTGTCTCGCTAGCTAGTCCCTGGGGTTCTGTCATCCAGGTGGCCAGGACACGGCCATCGCTATTGGATCCAGTTCCTGGGGGTGGGCCAGTGAGGGAGGATCACCTGGATGGGGGGGTCCTCAGCGAGTGGGACACCGACGGGTGAGACGCAGTATTCCCCTTCTTACAACACCTTTTTCCCATCCTACCACAGAGGACATTCAAACCTCTGCCCCCACCCCCTTTTCCGACACTTTTGCACGACACTAACACCAGAGCCATTTACCTGACATGTCCCAATAAAAGGGTCAGGCAATTGATCAGAATCACACACACCTGATGGCCCTTTCCCTTCCCTACAGGGATAAAAGGTGGAGCAACAGAGCACCGTATGAGCAAGGCAGACCGCACAACGAATACAGCTATCCAGACCCGGCAGTTCAAAAGTACGAGATAGTCGGCAAACATCAAGAGGCTTCAACAAAACCCAGCAAACCCACAGCTGAAATAATCATAAGGCCGAGGACAATAGCCAAAGTGTGCTGCAGCAGATGTCAACGGTACACGGAGCGTGTCGACGCTGATAAGACGGAGCGAGAGAGACTCCTTCTTCTGTGGTACTGGCCTTGAATTCGCCAAGCGATCTTCACAGCCGGTGAGTTGAGGGGAGAGCCGATAAGAACTGGGCTGTGGTGAATGAAAGTCACAAAGTCGCAAAGTGAGAAAACCTTAAAGAACTGTAACAAAGCAAAAGGGAGACCAGCTGCAAAAGAGTGCCAGCACCACGTGGGGGTTGCTCCAAGAAACTCTGGTGAAACCATGGCTGAGTGAAACTACAGTTACCAGAAGGCCGTAGGAGAGCTCCCAAGAGAGGTCAAAGTGGTCATACAGGAGGTCACGCAAAATCCCTGTACTGTTGAAAGTCTTTGACCTAACAACTGTGAGAAACAGCCCAGGTGGCTGCCTGACATCAGTCAGCCTCTAGGGGGCGCTGCACCAGCAGTCCACAGTGGTAGAATACACGTGTAACACGTTCATTTCCTAACATTATAAAAATGAATGTGCCTGTTCATTTTTATAATGTTAGGAAACAAACGTGTTACACGTGTATTCTACCACTGGAACTGCTGCAGGCTGTGGCCTCGGACAGGGCAGTTTCTAGTCCATTTGGTGCCCAGGGCGAAACACTAGGAATGCGCCCCCCTGCACCCAACCCATGCGCCACTCCCACCGCACTCGCACCCCATGCTCCAGAATTTGATTGTTTTTGTTTTTATGTTGGGATGGTAGACATCGTTTTTCTTTGCGATCTTACAGTTTCATGGTGCTGTCGGGAGCTAAAATTAGTGATCACGAAGGAAACATTTAAGAATTTGGAGAGTTCACAAGCATGAGCGAAACAAACCCCAATACTCGAACTGCCATTTCTCATCCGTGGTAATGCACTGCAGTGTGTTTCAATGTAAAGTCCACATTGTAATGTCATAATTTTAGAACGCCACCTCTCGAACATTAACATTGGGAGCTATGTTGAATTGTACATGCATGAATGAAATTCGTCTATACACTGCACAATGTGCAAGGGCCGCTGTTATTCAAGCAGCACGCAACTAGTAATTTGTAAAAAGTAAACTTAACGAGCCCCTAGAAAAGGTAATCTTGCACCCTTTAAGAATTTGATTGTTTTTGTTTTTATGTTGGGATAGTAGACATCGTTTTTCTTTGCGATTTTACCGTTTCATGGTGCTGTCGGGAGCTAAAATTAGTGATCACGAAGGAAACATTTAAGAACTTGGAGAGTTCACAAGCATGAGCGAAACAAACCCCAATACTCGAACTGCCATTTCTCATCCGCGGTAATGCACTACAGTGTGTTTCAATGTAAAGTCCACATTGTAATGTCATAATTTTAGAACGCCACCTCTCCAACATTAACATTGGGAGCTATGTTGAATTGTACATGCATGTTAACTCTCTGCATATGTTTAAAGTAGACTTTACCACTCACATGGAGTAGTGATATTGTTTACGTGTGTCCCTCCTAAATATATTTAACTTCCCGTGAAATATTTGATGCAATAAATATTGTATAAATGCATGTATTTTAATGCTGAGATAGACGGGCTTGTACAGCTATCGGTGGGTATGTTGCTGGTGCATTTTCTTGGAGGTTTGAGTAACACTGTTCAAGACCAGTTCATCACCTTTTACGAGTGGCTAAAAGTTTGAGGTCATACGAATGACATTAGTGTAGATCTGAAATTGTCGATTTTCTGACCTGAGTCACAGCAGCAAACTGGTCATTGTTACTAAAAATGAAGAGCAAAAGCAGACTAACATAACCAGGCCTGTTCGGGTTTGACCCGCTTATTGCTGTTTTCCAACAATGCTTCCCGCCTGGGGTGCAATCTTTTGTAAGACCGGCCCTGGTGAGAAAGCAAGGGAAGTGAATCCTGCATACAATGAAAACGAATGTGAATGTGAAGTTGGCAAGAGTGAACCGGAAGAGGGATGTCCACTGGAACTGTTTAAAAAGACATTAAGATTTGCGAAGGAAGGAAAAGCCATAGTGAACCCAGTGGAGGAAGGCTGAAAGTAAAGAGGGCTCAGCGCCTGGAAGAGGGGGAACCAGGGGTGACATATCCTCACCCTAAGTGAAACCAGGAAACAAACTTTCATTTTGTTGAAGGAACTTTTTGTTTTGTTATTTGAATACGTCAGGCCCTCGAAGGCAAGAGACTTTCACCAGAAACTAGACTTGGCCATCGGCAGCCCTGATAGCTGCAAGTGGAACTGCTGTATCGTGCTGGGGGATCTCGAGAGTGTGCTGTGCTCCAAGATCCCGCCTTACCCCGTGCTTAAAACAAGGGGAAGGGAGTCCCAGGCTACCGCATCCTGACATATAATTTGTGAACACTTCTTTCTTTTCTTGAGAACTATCCCACACCATTTTTGTATTAGTTGTAAGGTTTGGCAATTCTTTTCTTAGTCTAGGCCCTTTTTATTTGACACAATGCCACAAGTACTGCATTATTTTCTTTTGATGGTTGACACTTTCTCCCATATTACATTTAGATTAGGCGTTTTTTCCAACCAGGATACAGTTTAATAAACATCCTTGAACTGGGACCACTTGTGTCTGTCTTTACTGTTGCCACCATGAGTTCCTTACATATGGTGTCAGAAGTGGGATGTGACTCAATTGATACGAATTGGGGAACTCTACAATTTCAAAAACTCAGAGAGCCTGTAACCCTTCCATCGCCAACAAGGAATCAATAGGGTTTGGTATCTGTAGCAGTAGGGAAGCTATTATAACCCTGGGAAAAGAGGAATGATTCCTATGGACTTGGTTTTGATACCCCCTCCGGGTGTTACATACGATTAGCCCCAAAATCTGGCTTAGCATGGAAGTTCGGGATAGATGTTTTAGCGGGCGTTACTGACCCCGACTTTAGGGGAGACGTGAAGGTTCTCTTACATAATCATGGTGAAGTCCCTAGTGAGGTATGTCAGGGAGACCAAATTGAGCAGGGAATTCTGGAAAGGGATTTGTCCCCTCAGTTCAAAGAAAGTGAACCAGATAAAAAAAGGAAGAAGTATCTTAGGTTTTGGCGAGGCTGATAAATCTCTTAACGTCGAAGAAAGGAAAGGAGAAGAACGCACCATCTATCCTGACCTAGCCTTTGCTCAGCGAAATGATCCAGCCCTCGCTGAAGCTTTTCTACAAGCAATCCCAGAAGGGGAACGCATAAAGAAGGGAAGTCCCTTTTTCTTCTTAAAGGTTGGGTTACTTTACCAAAGAGAAACCTCCCCAGAAGGTTTTATAAAGACCCAACTAATAATACCTAAAAGCCACTGAAAGGTTGTGCTAGAGAGCACACATTCCCATCTCACAGGAAGGCGTTTGGAACACGTTAAAACCGAGGCGCATATAAGTGGAAAGTTTTACTGGCCATGTATCCACGCCGATATAAAAACATTCATACAAACCTGCGAAATATTCCAGGAAACCAGCCCCACATTCCAGTACCTGCTCCTCTGGATCCACTCCCGATCATAGAAATCCCCTTTTCTAGAATTGGTATGGACATAATAGGACCTCTAGAAATATTTCAATTGGGAAACAAGTATGTCCTGGTGATCGTAGATTATGCAACCCGATTTCCAGAGGCATTCCCGATGCAAAATAATACCACTCAGCAGATCCTAAAACATTTTCTACCGTATTTTTCTAGGGTCAGTTTTCCCAGAGAAATATTAACAGATCAAGGGTCAAATTTTATGAGAAAGCTTATGGCCGAAGTCAACGAGCTACTCCACATTACCACCTTGCAAACTTCGGTGTACCATCCTCAAACCGATGGTTTGGTAGAAAGTCTCTATAAGACTGTGAAACTAATTCTACAGAAATTGGTAGACAAGGAGGGGAAAGACTGGGATCGAATGATCCCATGGGCACTATGGAAGAGAACCGAGAGATGTCCTGGGCATGCTCCGGGAAACCTGGGAAGAACGAGAGGAGGTACCCATTCCAATATCACAAACTACCTCTAGAATGCGAGAACACATGAAGTTGGTTTGGAACTTAGTTTGTACTCATATGGGAAAGTGCCAGAGCCAACAGAAGGCTAATTATGATAAAAAAGTAAATTTAAGATTGGTTTGACAGAAAGTACTAGTCATCTTACTCACCTCAGAGAACAAACTTGTTTCGAAGTGGCACAGACCTTACAAGGTAATAGAACAAATGGAAACGTTCACATATAAAATAGCCCAACCAGACCATAAACAGAAAGTCCACTTACACCATTTCAAACTCTTAAAAGAGTGGAAGGAGAACCCATCAGACACCTATGCCAAAGTACTAGCCAGCCTGGTTCCGGAAGACATAGATAACTTTGACTTAATTTCTTCTGAGTTATCTATCCAACAACGAGAAGATCTAAAACATGTATTGGTCTCATTCCCTGATGTGTTCTCAGAAAAACCAGGAAGAGTAAAACGTACATACCATTATATTTCAACCCCTAAAGGCAAAGTGGTTCATCTAAAACCCTATCATCTACCAAAGGCAAGTAAACAGATAGAGGTCAAGGAAGTCAACAAAATGTTGAAGTCCAATACCACTGAGCCCTCCTCAAGACAATGGTCCTCTCCTATCGTGTTGGATACTAAACCTGACCGTTCCTGGAGATTCTGCATAGACTTCCGTCAAGTGAATGCCATATCTGACTTTGATGCCTATCCCATGCCATGCATCGATGACTTAATTAATAAACTCGCAACAGCCACCTATCTATCTTCCCTAGATTTAACAAAGGGTACTGGCAAGTCCAGGTGTATAGGCCAGATAAGGAAAAAAACTGTGTTTTCAACACCATTAGGATTATTCCAGTTTAAAGTCCTCCCTTTCGGCCTACACAGTGCACCAGCTATGTTCCAATGCCTCATGGATAACATCTTGCAGCCCTATTCTGATTTCCGTGGAGCTAAATTGACAACATTTTCATTTAGAGTAAAAACTGTGAGGACCATCTCTTCCATCTTTATACCAGCATAAACGTCCTCAGGAATGCTGGCCTAACTGCTAATCCAGCTAAATGCAGAAGGGCCCAATCAGCCGTGAAATACCTTGGCTTTTTTGTAGGGAATGGGAATGTACAGCCCCAACATGAAAAGGTAAAAGCCTTCTTGGATACTCCACTCCCAAGACCAAAAGAGATCTTAGGGCTGTCCTTTGTCTAATAAGATATTACCATAGGTTTATCCCTAACTTTTCGGATAAAATGGCCCAGTTGATAGATAAAATTAAAAATGTCAAACCCCAGAAACATCATCAGTCCAACAATTTACTCATGTGGTTTTGGAAGACTTTTAAAAAAAAATTATTTGATGATGACGAGATATGGTATAAATTCTTAAAGCAGACATTGTGCCATAACCCTAAAGGTAGTCGACTTCTCGAAAGAGTTTGTGTTACAGACGCACGCATCTCTTACAAGGTTAGGAGCCGTTCTGTCCCAAATTTGCAACGGACTAGAACACCCCATACTAAACACCAGCCACAAGTTATTCCCACGTGAAAAAAAAACTCTGTGGTAGAACTAGAAGCCCTAGCCATCAAGTGGGCCATTATCCGTTTTAGGTACTACCTACTGGGATGAAAGTTCACACTGGTTACAGACCACTCACCCTTAATCTGGATAAGCCAACACAGAGAATCCAACCCTCGGGTCATGTAATGGTTTCTAGACCTACAACCCTATTGTTTCAAAGTGGAACACCGGAAGGGAAAAGACATGGGAAACATGGATTTTCCTTTTCCCGGTTCCCCTGTGAAGCAAATGTGGCTACATCTCATGGAGGAACGGCATGTGAGAAACCTGAAGGTGTCTCCCTAGCTAGTCCCCGGGGATGTGTGATCCAGGTGGCCAGGACACGGCCATCGCTATTGGATCCAGTTCCTGGGTGTGGACCAGTAATCACCTGGATGGGGGGTCCTCGAGGAGTGGGACACCGGCAGGTGAGATGCGGTATCCCCCTTCTTTCAACACCTTTTCCCCATCCTACCACGTAGGACATTCAAAACCACTGCCCTACCTTTTTCTGACACAAGCAATTTCACACAATTCACCAGAGAACGGACTAACACCAGAGCCATTTACCTGACATGTCCCAATACAGGGTTCAAGCAGAGTCAGGCAATTGATCAGAATCACACACACCTGATGGCCCATCCCCTTCCCCACAGGGATAAAAGGTGGAGCAAGAGAGCACAGAAGGAGCAAGGCAGACCGCATGATGAGACAGCTATCCGACCCGGCAGTTCAAGAGGAGGAGAAAGGCAGCAAACATCAATAGGCTGATGAGGAGAGATGTGACTTTGCCTCTTTGACAAAACCCTGGGAACCCGCGGCTGAAAGAATCATAAGGTTGAGAACAATAGCCCAAGTGTGCTGCAGCAGATATCAATGGTACACGGAGTGTGTCAACGCTAATAAGCCGGAGCAAGGGAGACTCCTGCTTCTGTGGTTCCGGCCTTGACTCCAGTAAGGAGGAACGCCAAGCAGTTCATCACCGCTGGTAAATCAAGAGGAGAGCTGATAAGAATTGGGCTGTGGTGAATGAAAGTGGCAAAGTGAGAAAACCTTAAAGAACTGTAAAAGAGTATAGGGGAGAAAAGCTACAAAAGAGGGCTTTCACCACGTGGGGGCTGCTCCAAGAAACTCTGGGCAAACCACAGCTGAGTGAAACTACAGTTACCAGAAGAGCCCCCAAGATAGGTAAAAGTGGTCATAGAGGAGGACAAGCAAAATCCCTGTACAGTCGAAAGCCTTTGACCTAAGAACTGTGAGAAAGCAAGGGGGGTGAATCCTGCATACATTGAAAATTAATGTGAAGTTGGGAAGAGTGAACCGGAAGAGGGATGCTGACGAGAAGGGGGCAAGTCTAAAGTCCCAAGAACAGTGTGTTGACAAGAGTGAACCTGGTCAAGGGATGTCCGCTGCAACTGTTTAAAAAGACATTAAGATCTGTGAAGGAAGGAAAAGCCATAGTGAACCCAGTGGAGGAAGGCTGAAAGTAAAGAGGGGCCAGCACCCGGGAGAAGGGGACCCAAGGGTGAAAAATCCTCACCTTAACTTTCATTTTGTTGAAGGAATTTTGTGTTTTGTTATTTGAATATGTCAGGCCCTCAAAGGCAAGGCAAGAGACTTTCAATAGAAACGAGACTTGGCCATCGACGGTCCTGATAGCTGCAAGTGGAACTGTCGTCTCGTGCTGGGGAAGCTCGAGAGTGTGCTGTGCTCCAAGATCCCACCTTAACCCATGCTCAAAAAGTGGGCAAGGGAGTCCCAGGCTACCGCATCCTGACATATTATTTATGAACACTTATTTCTTTTCTTGAGAACTATCCCACACCCTTTTTGTATTAGTTGTAAGGTGGGCAATAGGTTTCATAGTATAGGCCCTTTTTAATTCACAAAAACGCCACTAGGACTGCCTTATTTTCATTTGATGCTCGACGCTTGCTCCCATCTTAGATTTAGGATTAGATTAGGCATTTTTCCAACCTGCATATAGTTTAATAAACAACCTTGAACTGTGGTCACTTGCCACCATGAGTTCTCTACACCACATACAATGCTATGTTACAAGAAATATAACAGTGAGAAGACTAAAGTTTTCTTTTGAAGGTGAGAGATATTTTAGTAGTGGTTAGCGACCACCTAACTAAACCCATTGATTTCACATTTACTAAATGCTGGTCATTTTCCTTGTATAGAGCACACTGAACTACTGTTGGTCAGGGTGGATTTCTCTACTGACATTAACTACAGTTCCTATTGAGGTAAATACATTGGAGATACCTGTGTTTTAGAAAGATTTTTTAGGATGGCTTGTTCTATTGCAACATAAATCAGGGATTCCACACAGAGTTTTCAAACATGACATTTTGGCATGTTTACAGGCACACATCCACTTTGAGGAGTTGGACAGCTACCGGCTCACACAGAGGGAGAACTCCACCACACACAACGCAAGGTAATCATCTTATTCAGTTTTGCTTCCTCGGGTTAGAGGGAGGGATAGTGTTTCCATACCTTTTTTTAAAAAAACTAGTAGCATTAATAGCTACCTCCTTGTCTTTTGTTTAGGTAACCGACTGTGGAACAACTTGAGGCCTATTTGACACTAAGTTCTAATTGGAACAAACAAGGGGTTCTACCAATTGGACCTTTGGATAAAGTGGGACCTATTTGAATCAGCTCTTGAGGAAGGATCACCAATCATTGGGATTTATGAACCGAAAAATGTAGCGCATAAGCCATTGGATCAATACAATGACTGTTGTAGAAAATTGTTGGTACTACAACTAAGATAATTCGTCAAGTGATTTGATATTCATTTCCAGATCTTTCCAATCTGAATAACTTGTTCTAAGTTAGATAGACAGGTGTCACCACTACATTTTTGATTTTCTTTATATTTTACTGTTCGCTCGAACTGAATTTGATTAATATTTGCACCTGTCATTTATATTGAGTGTATTATGTGTGTTGTGTACTTATAGTTCTAACCATTCTTTTAATATTTATTGATTAAAACTGATATTATGTTTCTTGTTCTAGGTGTCTTGTCTATTTAATAAGCTGCTATTTCTGGCTACAAACACCCTCTGATCCACAGGTTGTACATTGTTGGTTGGTTGTTACCTTTTCATTCCTGATCTCAATTCTGTTCTTTTTAGGGTCCTCTTGGACCATGCCCCTTTGAAAGCAGTATGACAGGAGACCACACAGAGACCTCCGATACCTACTTCGCAACTAAGGGCAGAGTCCCTATTAGACGATGACTTTAAGAATTATCGGGAGACAAGATGGAGTAGTTTGTTACACTAACATCGGCAGTAGCAAGGCCCAGCCGTCTGTGAGACACCTTTAAGGTGGTTATGCTGGGAGCGGCCATTGGGAAAATGGGAGGCCTTAGGAAGGATATACTGTGGGCTCTATAGGGTATTGCAAATGATCGAATGATATTGTGCGGGAGAAGGGCACTAAGGTGGGAGTAAACGGCCAGTCAGCAAAGTTGCTGGAAGTGCGGCAAAAATGTATTGTGGAATGGGAAAGGCTGTGTAGATTAGACTTCGCAAAGTACACCTAGAGTACATGCGGAGGGAGACAGACTTGGGAGATTGCTGGCATGGTTATGTAGACAGGAAGAACCAAGAGATATGATTAATGCCATCGCAGATGAAAACGGGGCCATCGTTGGAACCCAGAGCGGGATTAATGAGATATTTTAGAGATTCTACGAATCTTTGTACTCAAAAGATACAATGGAACATGACAGAGATGTTAGCGAAGTCCTAGCCCAAATAGACCTACCTCAGTTGTAGAGCGAGCAGGTGGACATGCTAGATGCCACGCTGACAGTAGATGAAATCAGTGCATAATGGCAGAACTCCCAACAGTCAAAACCCTGGGACCAGATGGACTCCCAGGGGAATTTCATAAGGCATACATAGATTTACTGGCACCCAGGCTTCTGGAAGTCTTTGCAGAAGCATATGAAGTAGGAATATTACCCAGCAGCCTAAGGGAATCCACTATTGTGTCCATACTTAAACTAGGAAAAACCTCACAAAGTTGTGGATTACATAGGCCCCTCTCTATGATGAATCAGGATTGCAAGATCTTAACGGCGGTATTGGCAAATAGACTTAAAAATGTGATAGGAACTTAATCCATACTGATCAAACCAGGTATGTCCCGGCGCGCTCTACCTCATGGAACTTGCGGAGACTACACCATGTAATACAGTATGAATCACTTGAGGGATGATTGCGTGGTGGCCTCATTGGATGTAGTTAAGGCCTTTGATTCAGTCCGATGGGACTGGCTCCTGGGTGCCCTACAGCACTTTGGGATTGGTACTGCCTTTCTACAATGGGTAAAATAGATTTATACCTCACGTAGGGCGAGTGTGAACACCAGTAAACAAATCTCTGAGGTATGGGAAATACCTAAGGGTACCAAACAGGGCTGCCCGCTGTCAGCGCTGCTGTTTATCATGGCACTGGAGCCATTGGCAGTCTTCCTTTGAACGGCGTATGCAGAGGCAGGAATCGTGATAGATTGGGTGAAACATCTGGTCTCTCTATATGCAGATGATATGTTGTTGTACGTAAATCAACCTGAGGCCAATTTACCACTTCTACTAGATATCATTGACCTGTTCACCATGTTTTCAGGCATTATGGTTAACAAGGAGAAATCTAGTTTGTTCCCACTTAGAGGACTTAATATGGAGCAGCTGCCAAATTTGGGCCTGTGGTGGACGGTTGACAGCTTCCATTACCTGGGCGTTAATGTGTGGCATGACTCCGCCTCTTCACATATGAACAATACACAGAGGGCTTTGGATGGTGTGATCAACTCTATGAGGTTTTGGAAGAGGCTGCCCCTTGTGGTGTCGGGTAGGGCGGCGCTGTTAAAGATGGTTGTACTTCTGCGTGTCCTATATCACTTTCCCAGCATACCTTATAATATACCTGGAGGTTTTTTTTGGCAGTTGGATACGCTTCCCTGGGAATTTTTGTGGGGGAGGGAATAGAATTGCTTTACGCACATTGCAGAGGGACTATAGTAATGGCGGAATTAGAGTGCAGACTTTGAGTTGTATTATTTGGCAGAGCAGCTGCAGTTTGTGGTGAATTGGCTAGGGAACGAGGACTCGCAAGACACTCTGCTGCTGCAGCTGATGCTAGGGCACTATGTTCTGAAGGAAGTGCTGTGGGCTGAGGGGGTGGTATTATCAAGACCCTCTAGACTGTTGAAACTTGCTAAAGACCTGTAGCACAGGGTCTGGAAAACCCTTGGCGACTACTGACCCTTGCTCCTTCTGTGTCCCCTTGGTGGGGATCATTGGGCCCAACAGGGCATCATGAAACAGTTTAGAAGACATTGGGAAAGTAAAGCAATAGCTATGGTGGGCGACCTGTTACGAGATGATAGGATTCCGGACCCTTGTCAGTGAATACGGTATACAAAAGGGCCTGTTCTTGTTGTACCTGGGTATGGTCAGAAGACTGGGTAGGAGATGGCCGGGCATACGGCAGGGAGTAGAGACCAGTGCAGTGCTAGATACTAAGTACAACGTGTTGGAGGGGGGCCACATGGTCTCCACACTGTATGACTTGCTCTTGAATATCCTAGATGCAACAGAGCTAGCAGTATGTAAGAGCTGGGAAACTGATCTAGGGAGAGTCTGCACATATGCAAAATGGAGGAGGGTGTTGTTCTACACTAAGGGTGTCTCCGGAAACACTAGATTTAAGCTCCCACAATTATACGTGATGCACAGGTGACCACACACAGGTTGTCATACATAAACAGGAACGGTAGCCAACCCTGTTCAAGGTGTGTCCAGGAGGGAGCGGACAAAATGCATATATTCTGGACATGCCCAGTGATCGCAGGTTTCTGGCAGGAGGTGGCGGAGAGGGCGATCAGGGGAGGGATCCAAATGCAATCATGGCCCCCAGAAATGTGTTTGTTGGGCTTGTTTCTGGGGGCGGGAATCACATTATGAATCTTTCTAGAATTAAGGACTTCATTTGCGTGCTAGCAAAGCCAGAATTGCAATGGCCTGGAAATCGGCCGAGGGTCCTAGGATTGAGGTTTGATGGGCAGATTTGAAGCACTGGTCATTGGCTGAGACTGTAGTATGGCACAGAGAGCTGCAGAAGGGGATGCATGATAGAAGTGTAGGAATAGAAACCTGAAATGCACAGACACAGACGAGTTAGCTCTGTTGAAGATGGGTCTCTCTGAATGCATACTCTGGAGGGGGCCGTGAGGTGCAGACCCTTGGGGCCTAATGTGGATCACACCATAATGATTAAGATTGGAAGGAGTCACAGGCAGACAAAGCTGCTCTAGATGGAATGAGGCATTAACGGGTGAGGGACGACGATGGCCTATAACATGTACAGAAAAGATGTGTACTTACATGATTTTAATGATACAGTAAATACCTGTCTATTTGTGCTTATTTGTTTGTTTGTTTAATAAAAAATGCTTTAAAAAAAAAACGATGCTGTCAACCCTGCATACGAAGATGGTGGACGAAGTAGAGGAGACCAAGGATGAATATTGGTTTTCGTCCCTGTTTTCATGGGTTCCAACATGATTGGCAAAGACCTTCAAACTACTTGGAGCAATACTAGTGTTAGTGTTGCTGTGATTCTGTCTTATGAAAATTTTCATTGGACAATGAAAAAAGACAGAAAAGAAAGCAATTGGGATGAAGATAATAATCGATATGAATGCTGTGACTGATGAATACACACAGACCAAAACCACAACTCGTGAGCACCTGAAAAGAAGTCCTCTGGCACCCCAGGAACAATGTTATATAACCCTAAGGATTATAAGAACTATGTAGGGCGTTGGGTGTTCTGTCAACCAACTGGGGAGTGCTGCTATATGATCTGGTGTGGAGATGAACACATGAAGAATGCAGGTGACCTGAGGGGGGTGACTAAGATATTAATCGCAACAAAGTCATTCTGTGGAAGAAGAATGAAGAAAATTGAGGAGGAGGTAGTTGAGGACTCAACCAGAGGGGGGAATGTAGATGAGCAGATGTGCAACTCGTTAATAGAACCTGCCCCCTCACCTCCGACATACTGGATGAAGGACAAGAAGACACTGTGCATGACACCAGGTATCATTCCAATACTGCATTGAGTGTATGAGAGACGTTATGCACTCAGACAACTGTACCGAATGTAAGCCCGAACTGAAGTGGTAGCAGGAGATTTGCAGACAGCACTGATTATCGAAGAGTTGTGAAAAAAATCTGACAAGCGCAAAGTGATGTCATAAGGAGACGATACAATGACGCAATACAATGATATGAGAATACTCAAAGAATGAAGATGTAACTAAAGAAGCAAAGTAAACATGTATACGAGTGAGAAGAAACCATATATACAAAGAAGATAAGTAACCAGATGAGTAGTAAATGTATATGCGTAGAAACACACGGTAGATGAGTCACAAAGGAGCATGCTACAGTAGAAAATGTAACACGGGTAAAGCAGCCATTTTGAAAAGATGGACGTCGGCTCTGAATAACAGTAAGCAAAATGCTTGATGGAGAGAGACCAAGGCTGCAGAGCTGATAGATGCTTGAAATACAAATTTGTGCATGAACATAGAATAGCTGCTGGCCAGATATCTAGGATGCCACAAGCAAGAAGTAACTGCATGGTAAAAAGGGAGTCAACAAGGATAAAAGATGTACACAGGACTTATTTCTCTTAGATTAAGTAAATGAGCGAACATTTGTGAATCCCAAGTACTGAACAATTAAAGACGTAGAAAGCATATGTGAGAAGGAGCAACCGAGTCTCCAGAGGAGTCATGACACCCAGGATAAATGAATCAAATAGCCTTAAATAGAAAGACGAGAAGGACAAAATCAGGATCTCTTCACACACGGTACAAGACCAGAAAACAAGGCCTATTCATAAGTTCCAGGTGAAGATAAAAATATACCTCAACTCCCTTTAAAGTTCCAGAGAAGAGAACATGCAGTAAGTTCAAGTACAAAGGAGAGGCCTTGGCTGAAGGCTTGGCTGATGAGAGATGGTAGATTAATTGGACAAGTGGGCAGTAGTCCGACGTTGTTCTCTGTGCCTAGGTTTCGTTTTGCTTACGCGCTGCTAATGTGCTGAATTGTCCAAGATTGGGAGAGAATGCCAACCTATCAAGAGGGCCTATGCAATGATGACCATACAATGTTACAGGGGCAAATCCGCTGCGGTTATGCTGCTATAATCTGTATAATATGTAATTAGGGGGAAGTTTGAGGCATGCCTGCCAGATGAGGGGCAGCCAATGTTGTTACTAACACTTATAGACAGTATAAGCAGATATATTCCCCTAACCAATCCCTCCGTTTGATAGGTTTTATTATTTGCCATGTAAAATTACATCATAGCTGACGTATGATGATGTATAAAACCCTTTGCGGAAGTGAATTCATTGAGTGTGTGTGGACTACAATTTGTTGTTCACTAGGTTTCTCTACTTTTTTTTTAAACAATGTTATTATTTTAACCACAATAAACATACAGACTTCCAAAAATCATTGCATACACATATATTGCAAACATATTTCTGTGTGCCCCTCCAAATCCCCCGACCCAACACCCCAGCCTAATACACCCGCTTTTTCCTCCATTGCATCAACTGCATCCAGTATATATTATCTCCCACTGTCCACTATGCCGGGGCTTCCTCTTCCCTTTGCGCCTCAGCGTACCTAGAGGCTATCAGTTCCTGCACTATCTGCTTCCATGAACCGAAGTCCACGTTCTGCTCACCCTGGCCCCTACAAATTGCCTCCTGCCACACTGTGGTTTCCGCCAGTGTCCATTTCTGGAGACCATTCCACCACCGGTTGATGTCCGGACCTTTGGCTAATTTCCAGCCCATTGTTATCTGGCATTTCGCTAGGATGTATACTAGGTCCTTCAACTTGTTCAAGTGTCTGGTCCACTTTGGGCGTGTAAAGATGCCAATAATGCACACCTTGGGGGACTATGTCCAATGTTATGCCCACCTTGGCTAACTCTTGTACTATATTGTCCCAGTAATGGCTGAATTTCTCGCATGCCCAGAACATCTGTGTCAAATAGGCATTAATTAATGCACCTTTTGGGCAAGACTGTTCCCTGGCCCTGCTAAACTTGGCTATTCTCCCTGGGGTTAAATATGCCCTGTGGGTTATATACAATTGTATTAGCTGTAATCTCGCATTTCTGGACAACTTTTTATGATAAGCCAGTATTCTGCTCCATACTGAATCAAGTCAATGACGCTTGCAGGTCTGCCTCCCAACTGAGTCTGACCTGCCCGTGGATGTCCCCACCCTCGACCATTAGTAGTTCACATTTTGTAGACACTGTGTGTCCCCCTTACGAAATATCATCTAATGTTTCTATCCCTTCACCTGTTTATTTAATTTCCAGTCTTTCCGCAGCCATTTTCGCTTCAGTACAGTAATGAGAGAGGCATATGTCTCATGCTGTCCCTTATGTCTTCCTGTCTCGGACGTGTGAGTTTTCCGAAGTCTGATGGTTTGCCTTCTCGTAATAAGTCTCCTACCGTTACCACCCCCATGACCTTCTCACAATTAATCTAAGATGTGATGCCTCCTCCTTTATTGCCACTATTGGAATCTGAGGGGAGTAGGGTTTATCCTTCTTTAGAAACTACATGGTTCTGAATCACATCATCTTCCCCCTCCTCAACAACAACTGAGTTTTCGTGGCATGCTGCGGTGCCGTCCATATAATCTACTACAGGTACACTTCTTGGGTCTGCACGTCCAACAGCCAGCTCGTGACGTACTACAGCTGGCACACAAGGAAATATGCCTCAAAATTAGGTACCTTGATACCTCCCTGCTCATACAATCTTTGTAATTTCGACAATGCTATCCTACATCTGGAATTATGCCATAAAAACCCTCTGCTTATTGTGTCAAGTTTCCTGAAAAATCCCTTAGGGATATTGTATGGGATGTTAGTAAAGAAGTGTAACAAACTTGGAAGCACCACCATCTTCAGCAGTGCAGCTCTCCCCATCATAGAAAATGGCAACCTAGCCCAAAAGGTCATAGATTTCTAAATGTTATCCATTGCTGCTATTGTGTTTTGCGTATATTCCACCTTGGGGTCATGGAAAATATCCACTCCTAAGTATCTGCATGAGTACACGGCCCACTGGATCGGCAACACTGGCAGCGTGTGTAGGGGTTTCCCCACATACCCAGCCAAAGGGAACAAGCAGGATTTCTGTGTATTTATCGTGATGCCTGATAGTTATGCGTATCGCTCGAGCACATCCATAATATACTGCAAATTGGTTTCAGGGTGTTGCAAATATAGTAACAGATTGTCAGCGTATAGGGAAATCAAGTTGACTGTGCCCATTATTGTTATTTCCGCCTCCCAATATGCTTTCCTAAGATGTGCTGCAGGCAGCTCTTGTGCCAGGATAAAAAACATCAGTGATCATGGGCAACTCTGCCTTGTACCTTTCCCGAGCTGCCATTGTTCTGAGATCAGTGCTCCCATCCTTACCCTCGCTATTGGGCTGCTATACAGCAATCGCACCCATTTTGTATATACAAGCCTCATGCCAAACTTCTGCAGGACCGCTAACAGCCATGGCCATCTAACGGAGTCAAATGCCTTGACCACATCCAGCAAGGCCACCGCATACAGGCCTAAACTATTTTGAGTTTGGTCAATAACATGATGTAGCCTCCTTAGGTTGCATGTAATATTTCTGTCTGGGACATATCCTGACTGGTCCATGAGAATTAGCTTAGATATTGCCTGTTTATGTCTGCTGGCTAATAGGGCCGTTAATGTTTTGTCTTTCCACATATTTCCTATAATTCAACATGCCCAATCTATCCCAATGCTCCAGACATTCCTGCTGCAGGCAGGTGACCTCTCCTGCCCGGTCTGCTGTCCTATCTCCCGCCTTCTCTAAGTCTTCTAGATTGGTTTCAGCTTTTTTTTAAAAAAAATTGTTTTATGGCTTGAAAAATCTTTACAAAATTATTTCACAGTATCAATTAAAGATCACATCTTCTAAATGATTTACAATTAAAATACAATATCATATAAACATAAAATAAAAAATTACCTCAAAAGGATAATATTTAACAATTTTTAAAATTTCATCAAACTGGTTCCATTGAACAGCATTCATGGGCGTGAATTTAGGTAAGAAAGTTCTTCAAGTAATCCTATCCTTAGTTATATAATTCTAGCTCATGTTCAATTACTTTCAAGAAGCTATCCAACGCAAAAATCAAAGGGGTATAAGTCCCCGACATTAACCTATTCCACAGAAAATCCAGTGAATCACCAAAGTCGATATTTACAAATTTCATTAGGAACTTAGTTCTAACAGTCCTAAAGTGCACACATTCAAGTACTAAATGCTTTAATGTTTCATTTAGTTTCACACATCCAGGAAAGCGACATGAACAATCCTGGTCTTTATCAGTATGTTCACCCCAGTACTTTACGCGTTCCTTTGTACGATATTGATTCATTCAGAATCGCATGAACCGCATTCGTACCAGGTTGCAAGAAAACATTGCTATATATGTACCGTGCAGCTCTCGCTTCTGCAGATACATTGCATATTCAGTGTATGTAGAATAACACTTCATTCCCTCTAATGTGCAGCGCCAATCTAATTCAAATATTTTTTTTGACATACACTGGTCTCACACATAGATCATCAATAGGATCTTCATCATTCTCCTGTGGTATTGCACAATTGAACCTGTGTTGTCATCCTTTAATATCTCATTGAAGTCTTGAAAAAGGCTATTGTTAGGGGGATCATGCATTTTTGCATAATTAGACAATGCTCGCCATTGTTTCCTACATGAGAGTGATATTAACCTCAATTCGTGTCTGATTATGCAATTTGGGACACATTGAGGAAGGCACACTGCAGTTTTCAACAGACAACCCTGTAATACATCAAGGTGTTTTCCAAGATCATGGAGACATATATCAAGAGCATATAGGATCACAGGCTCAACTTTTAAATTTAGAAATGTGAGCAGTGGTTGTAGTGAGAACTTGCAATATTTAGCAAAGATGAGTTTAATTTGACTGAAAAGCAGCCTCGATTTTAACTTCAGCCTATCCTTCCATAGCTTAACTGACGAAGCATTTCAGACCAAGTACCCAAGATATATCATCTCCCCCGATGGAGAAATACAAATTTCATTTAGATACCAACTGTACCATTTTAGTTTCTTTCCGGCACTAAGGACCATCATTGTCGTTTTTAGTGGATTTGGTCTCAAGTTATGTTCATATGCAAACTTCTCAAAGAGTGCAAGTTTTGCCTGAAAACCTGATAGTGTTGAGTCGAATAAGATGATATCGTCAGCGAAGGCCAACCAATGTAGCCTTAACTTACCACATCTTACTGCATATACCCCTGGGTCCGTCCATAGAGCATCAAGGTCGCATAGATATAGATTGAAAAGCAGTGCCGCTAAATTGCAACCCTGTTTTACCCCAAGATGCATACGCACTGGTTTTGTGAGTGCTCCTTCCATTGTTAGTCTTATCATATATGCTGTTCCGGAATATAATTGTCTAATCCAATATATAAAATAACCTGGGATCCAAAGAACTAGCATTTTCCTCCACAGCATATTACGTATAACAGAGTCGAATGCGTTGGTCAAATCAATACTAGCAATATAGGCCCAGCATGCGCCTTTTTTTTTAATTAGCCAATATGTGTGCTATGATGGTAGCATTCAGTACTGTGTTCATCCCTTTTCTAAATCCTAGCTGATATTTAGAATAGATATTATGGGTGGATATGTATTTCTCCAAGTCATGTAAAAGTAATATTGCAAACATTTTTGCTGCTCCATCCATAAGTGAAATAAGTACCCTTTTTAAAAATGGGTACTATGATGGAAGTCACCCAGGAATTTGATATTTGTGAGGTGGACATAATATTATCGAATTGTATTTTTAAGATTTCTGCCCATAACAGCGGGTTCGCCATATAGACACAAGGTGCAATACCATATGGCCCCGCTGCTTTCGAATGATTAAGCTGGCTGATTGCCCATGCGATATCTTGGACTGTCCAATTAATTCTTTTTTCTTCGGTACCCACGATTAACTAAAATGTACAGTTCTCAAAACGCACATGTATGCAGTATTTCATTGTTAAATGTAATTCCCAGTCCTCAGCAGATATAATGTTGAGTTAGACTAACCACCTTTTTGTTTGGTTGTCTAAGGTATTCCCATATACGCATTGAGTCATGTCCACATATTGATTTTATTAATTCCTGATTTTCGTGGTTGTATTCCAAAGTTTTAATACCTCTAATTTTATTCTTATAGACTTGGATAATAGTTCTTTTTTTGTGATATATGTTGATGTTATTAATTTATCATGTTTTAGTAAACGCAGTGCTTTATTTCTTAAACGCTTTTCCAGCATGACTTTATAGTTGAACTGCTTATTCGGAAATATTTGGTTATTTTTTTTTTCTGACCAACCATCAAGTCTAGAAGTGAACTCTTAATAATAATAATATTAAGACATATCAATTCTTCAAGATCACTGTTCGATTGCAATATAGAAATCCAATCATGAAGTTCAGTAAATTTACAATCCACCATATTCACTAATTTGTTAATGAGGGTGTAATTCCACCTTAATTATATATTCGGACAAGCAATTTCCGACAATTCAACAGCTCATCAACTACATGTTTTGAATACTGTATATCAATACGCAATTCGATTGGTGCATGATCACTATGTGTGAATGTGTGCACAATCACGGGCTTAACTATCTGCACCAGTGAGTATGACACACAAACATAATCAATCGTTGAAGTCAATAATCCTTTTGACCAGGTACATTTTGAATTTGACTCCACATTATTAATAAAACACAGTCCCCAATGTTCTAGAAATTGTACCCATTTCATTCCTGTTGTCCTATGTATTCTTGACACATCATTAACACTTTGTACAGTACATTCAAAACAATATGAATTAAAGTCTCCTCCTAGAATAATATCTGCATAGACGTCACTGTCCCATGCATTTTCTAAACATAAATCAACTTCATCAAACATTGCATCTAGTTCCATTTTCAGGGGATTCCAAAATATGTTGACTAAGAGAAGAGGTTTATGTTTACTAGCTTCAAGAATAATACCAACTGCCATTACACAATTGGATGCATAGACAAGCATTGCAACACACTCAATACTATTATTAACGGCAATTGCAATACCTCCACCCTTCTTTTACTTTAAGTGCATGAGCACAAAATGTACGATATCCTTGAATTACCAAATTGTCAGCCTTCATAGTTTCCTGTAGTAACAGGAAATTAGGCTTTTGGAAGGGTGAGAGTTCATCTAACCATTTTGCAATGTTGTTAAAGCCGCAGGAATTCCATTAGTATATGGAGAGATTGTGAATCCATTGCTGCTAATTTGGAAGTGACACACTCTTGTTGCTAAATATTGCTTTCAGCATGGGCTCAATCCATGTGTCAGTTGTGTTATACACATTTTTTCATTAGGATTGTTACTCTGGTTTCCCATGATGGTTCCCACATCTCCCCCCAATATTGGGAGGAGACTGTTTTAGAAAATCAAATGCTAATGTTTCATCACCAAATGTTTGTAATTTAAAACCAAGTTCCAACAATTCCGATCTGTGTGCCTAGATAAATTTTATAACACTCACAGAAGAAACATGACAAGTCATTTTGTAGTTGTTTACACAAGCTAAAGAAATACTTATGAAATCGGATGTAGTCAACATTCTTAATGGTGGAATCTGGGCCAATAGATCTAACAAATATTTTCTGTTAATGCGAGCACCTGCTAAAACTTCAGGTTTACTTTCCAACCCAATCATGTTAATTAATCCCACATTGCTTTCTCCTTGATCTTTCAGGTCATTTTTAATTACACAGGAGTCCCTAGGTGTATTTTCAGGACAGATAGCAGCACCTGTTCCCTCTTTTTCTTGCCACTGGTCAGCTACTTGCATCATGTTCTCCCTCTTTACCCCGTGTCCAATATCGACTCCTTTAGAGCTTATTAGCGTGTTCTCACTATTTATAGCATACCTCTTTGATACAAGTTCTTTAATCAGTACTTTGCGAGTTATCTGACCTCTTTAATAGGAACATATCAGGGAGCCTATTTGATCATTTGGGTGATCAGTATTAGCCGGTATACATACTTGGGCAGTTGGCAACTCCTGCCTACAACCAAGGCCATGCTTATCAGTAGATGAAATCGCCTTTTCTGTCTGATCAAAGCCATCACCCTCCTGTACGGCTTTATTTATGGTAAACAGACATCCTGCTAGTGAGTCATTAGGCGCTACAAAATGAACTCACTAAGATCCTTGGCTGTAATATACCACTGGACCCAAAGATCCTATTCCTGGGTATTCCGGATGAGAATGCTCTTAATAAGTGGGAAAGGCTGCTTTTGAACACAGCAGCGGGTCTGATGAAGCGTAGCATAGCACAAAAATGGGGAGCCCCAGAGTCCCCGGCGGTGGAGCAATGGGCAATGGACATGGACATATGTGCAATGATAGAGCATAGAATATACAATGCAACAGGCTGCCCTACCAAAGCCGCCAAAATATGGGGGAGGTGGGAAGAAGGTGGGCCTTAGATCTCACAAGACAAGGGTGGTGTGATTTTGAATAATTACATAGAGGGGTTCTGGGAAATGCTTTGGGTGATTGGTAATACGTTTGCTATTTTTGACCCGTGAAAGGACATGCTAGTCCCTACATGTTATTGTCGTTTTGATTGTGATATAAAACAATAAAAAATGTTCTATCAACAAAAAAAAATGAAGTTCATTCTCTGTTTCTGCACCTGCATGGTATAGTCAGGGTATGTGGTAATGTCAGCGGATGCATGATGTATTGTGCCCCCTTTACAGAAATGTTCCAAGATCTTTTCTCTGACTTTATAGTTTAAGATCCGTGCTATGATGGGCCAAGGTGGGGCGCCTGGCGGCGGTGACCTGGTGAGCGCCCGATGAGCTCTCTCCACTGTAAAGCCTTGGGTGAGTTTACCTGGACCAATTTCTTGCAATAGCATAGACTCGATGTAGTTGGTTGAATAAGTCCCTTCTTCCCCCTTCTGTCTGTCCAATTACCCTGATGTTGTTCCATCTAGCCCTTCCTTCCGTATCCTCCATTCTGCTCTCCAGGTTCCTCACATGCTGCAGTAATATCGACACATCACTTGAAGTGTCTTTTAGGTTGCTAGTGTTGACCGCTACTTCCTTCTCAAGCGCCCCTGTGAGCGCTGCTAGTGATCGAACATCTTGTCTCAGTAGGTTCACATCGATGCTAATCGCATCCATTTCGGATTCTAGTGCTACTTTCAGGGCCGCTATGGCCTCCAGTACTTGCTGGTCACTCTTTTCATGGGTCTACTCTCTGGGTGCAGCTGGGCTCGTTCGTGAGGCCGTCCTTGCCACAGTCAAATTTTTAGCAAAATTGTCCAAAGTGGGTTGTTTGGACTTATTCTTCTGCAACTTCGATGCCATGGTGAAACTGTTTATGTTGGTTCCTGCACACCTTTTAATCTGTATTTGCTGCTCTCTGTCCTTAGTGGTAGGGCTGGAAGTGCTTGCATTGTGGCATTTCTAGGTTACCCCTGCGGTACTCTGATTTCTGTTCCCCCGGCTTTTATTGACTCAGGACAGCCACTCCGCTGGTAAATCGAGTAGAGGGATGGATAGTTACCCCGCGCCGTGTCAATTGAAAGGACTTGTAGCTTGACCTTAAGGGATCCTTCTCCTATTGCACCCCCATCTCTTATTTCAGTTTGAAGGTGCTGTTAGTTACAATTGGCCACCCAGGATCCTAGACGCCCACTGCAGGCCTGCTTCATTGCTCTTAATCCAATGTTGTTGCCACTGCCTGTGCCATCCGTGCCTTCTGGGTGATACTGTAGCTGTGGGCCTCTTACGCAACTTCCTGCCTTCCAGCCTGCCTCTTGCCATTCCCCGTCAGGTTACGTCTCTTTTCTCCCTTCCCAGAGATGTTTCGAAACATCTCCTGGTCTTATCTCGATCCCTCTCACGGTTAGTGCCTGTTGGGGTTTAGGTCACGCTAGGAGTTGGATTGCTTGGCCTCTCGCTCTCAGGTTCTCTTCTCCTCTTCCCATTGCATGCTGGTGTGGGTTGCTGTCTCCAGCTGCCAATGTCACTCAGCCACCGATTATTAGTGAATCTGCGCGTGTGTCATGTGCTCCGCCTGTGTGTGAAGAGGTACCTGTAACCCTACTAGCCAGTGGCGTAACACAAAATGTGGGGCCCCCCTGCGAGTCATGCTGAGGGGGCCCCCCAACTCGGCAACAAATCACAGGTCGCGCAACACTCTGGGCAGGCCTAGATTGTCACACTTGGGCAATATACACGAATGTGCTGCTGAAGCGGTATGCCGCACACTGCACTAGGAGAAAGATATAAATATGTATTTTAATCCAATATACAGCACACTTTCTGAGAAAAATTGGTTATACAGCCATAGTGTTTGCAATTGTTTTGTAGGGTAACACCAATCCAATACATGCAAGTCACCAACAGTGCCCATGAACATTAATGCTTTGCTATTAAAAATGCCATGCCACAATGAAAACATGTCCAACTGGCTGCACAACGTAGACCAGTGTAGACACGTAATAACATTACAGTAAAGCTTGCCAGGCCACATTTAGACATACCTAGACTGGTTGCACCAAAATGCCAGTCAAAGCGATAACCAGAAGAGAGCACCCATTAAAGCCTGCATTTCCACGGCCTCTACCAACACGGCTGAACTCTTTAAAATCTGCAAGGAACTGGTCAATTCTGTTGCGGTCTCTAGCTCTCCTGCTACCTCCAAGGAACTCTGGACAGCTCAGGCCTCTCACTTCTCCGCTAAATCTCAGGACATCCTGTCCTTTATTTCCTCTTCCTCTCCCTCTTCCTCTCTCAGCCCCCTTTGGCCATCTCTACTTCTCCCCCTCCTTTTCCCTCTTTCACTCTGACAACACCTGACAAGGTTTCTAGACAAAACCCGATCTATGAAAGCGTTGTCTAAACAGGTGGCCCCCTGCGCCTCCAGAACCATCAAGGACCATATTGACACCCTCGCTCCAGCCTTGGCTGATTTCTGTAATCACTCTTTAGCCACTGGAACGTTCCGCTCTCCCCTTAAGCACTCCCTTGTGCACCCACTCCTCAAGAAGCTGTCTGCTGATCCTACCTGCCCGGCAAACTATTGCCCAATCTCCATCACCCCTTTCTTGGGCAAACTCTTGGAAAAGCTTGCCATCTCCCAGCTTACTCGCCACACTGAATCTGTTGGTTGTCTCCATGACCATCAGTCTGGCTTCAGAGCTGCCAGAGGCTTGGAAAATGCTCTCCGGAACACCCGTGAAGATCTGCTCTCTAACCTTGATTCCAGCATTCCTTATGTCCTCACCCTCCATCTTTCCTCGGCTTTCGACATCCTGATCAATCGACTCTGTGAGAACCTGGGCATCACAGATCAGGCCCTGGAGTGACTGACCGCCTTTCTCTTGGACCACCCCCCACCCAATGTCCAACCTGGTCCCAATCTTTCTGCCACCTCACCTCTCTCTACCTGTGGCATTCCCCAGTGCTCTATACTCACCTTGGTTTTTCAACCTCTACTTGGCCCCTTTG
This sequence comes from Ambystoma mexicanum, assembly GCF_040938575.1. Classification (NCBI taxonomy): domain Eukaryota; kingdom Metazoa; phylum Chordata; class Amphibia; order Caudata; family Ambystomatidae; genus Ambystoma; species Ambystoma mexicanum. The sequence goes on along the minus strand of NC_090924.1, from coordinate 1,101,637,836 downwards.
GCCCACCTGATCTCTACCTTCTCCTCTAACTTTCAGTGTTATGCGGATCACTCAGCTTTCCTTCAGGCTCCCCTTAGCCTCCTCTCCTCTCTCGCTCATTCCTGTCTATCCGCTATTCAGGATTGGTGTGCCTCCAACGATCTCTGCCTTAATGCCAGTAATACGGAGATCCTTCTCATTGGGACCCTGGCACTAGCTTTCCCTCTCTCAGCTGGCCGTCCAACTTGGGCCCTCTTACTGCGAGGCAAAAATTCTTGGTGTCATCTTCTATGCCACTCTCTCTTTCTCTCCTCACATCTCGGATGTCACCAAGAAGTTCCACTACCAGCTGCTCCTCCTCTTCCCTTTCTCACTTTCCACCAGAAGCTCACTGTCGCCAGAGCCCTGGTTCTCTCTAGGCTGGACTACTGCAACAGCCTCTTTCTCATTCTGCTTTCCTCTACTCTCCATCATCTGCAACTAAGCCAGAACAGGACTGCAAGACTTATCCTTGGCCTCTAGGCCAGGGATCATATCTCTCCAGCCCTGAAATCTCAACACTGGCTCCCGGTGGCTACAAAGATCAAGTTCAAGACCCTTTGCATTGTTCACAGGGCTTTCTGGGGCCGGGGCCCGCACTACATCCAACTCTCTCTTCCAAAATACCTTCCTTCTCTAGCCCTTCGCTCAGCTACCTCCAACTCTCTAAGCGTTAGACGCTTCTCCAGGCAGAGAGTGGGGGTTAGATCTCTCTCCTCTGCTGGTGCCTCTCTCTGGAATGGTCTTCCTGCCCCTTCAAACTTGAGCCGGATCATCTGAAATTTCGGAAGCAACAAAACGTTCCTTTTCTCCTCTGCTTTCTCTCTCTCTCTCCCCTGCTGACCTACCTGTCTGCTGTACTGACCGGTTGCTTGGATACCCTCCGAGTCTCTATGAGTTCCAGGCTCTTTCTTGATCGGCCACCCTTGCACTGTCTCCATGCCTACCATGCACTTAGGGGCTGTAACTGTAACACTGCAGTCTCTTGTTATTCATGCACTACCCATAGCTGCACTGCCCTGGCTGCACTTACTTAGAGCATTGCAGCCCTGTTTTCCCCTCCCCTCTCCCTTGCACTTCCCCCCTCCCTTTCCTCTTGCACCTCTCGTTCTCGCAATGACACAAGGCCTAGTGACATTGTTTGTCTTGTCGTCCCTCTATCTTCCCTCCCTTGTCTTGTCACGTATAGAAACACTTGTGTACAGGCGCATTATAAATTACTTTTATCACATCATTTTATCACAGATGCCCAGAACAATATACAATGCTGCAGTAAGAAATGGCTAGACTGGCAGCATCCAAATGCCAATCTAGCCAGGTAATTATACTTAGCAGGACTGCTTTATCAGAAATTCCCAGTTAACAGAAAGTCACACCAAACGGAGGAATGACTAGACTGGCTGCACCAAAATGCCTCTCTGGCCACTAATACCACATATCATGCCTGCTTAGCCTGGGCATAGACAACCATTATGATTTATCGCACAATCCCACCCCCCACATGCCCTCTCCCTCCCACCCCCTACCCCAACCTCCAAAATTACCCCCTTGGCCAAGAATTACCTCCATGTCCCTCTTCCTTGTCCCAGAGCTTACGTATGAGGCTCCTTGCCTCATAGGTAAGTACTGGGATGAGGAAGAGTGGGACTAGGAGTAATGAAGATTACAGGTAGCTAAATCAGGCATTAGCTCGATGTACCTCTACCTCACCCCAGTACTTGTGTATGAGGCAGAGTACACAAGTACTGCCTCATACATAAGTACTGGGACGAGGAAGAATAGGGATAGGAGTAATCAAGGCAGTAAACACAAGTAGTGGCGCAACACCATTGAGTTAACTGGGCTTCAGCACTCCCCCCCCCCCCGACATTTTGGGCTATGTTGACTCGACCTGACTGACCTTTGGAGCAGTTGCCGGACAGAACAGGACACAGATGTTAAACGGCACCTGGGATTTCCTGTTAATAAGGGCCCAGCAATTAGCAACGTAAAGCATTTCACTGGTAGTACCTGCATTCAAATGCCACAATTTTTAGGCATTTCAAATCACGATGTGGGTCTAGTACCAGGGTAGTGATTGGAAGGGTAGAGAGGGAATAGGAGATTTAAAGGAGAGAGTTAAGTGCTTGTAACATTGAAGCTGCACTAGAAAAGTCTCAGTAAAACGTGTAAAGAAGTTAGATGACCCCACACAAATAAGTTTGCCCCTCCCCACCACACGTGAAGTTAGTGCCTCTCCCAACATTTGAAGTTAGCCCCCGAAATGTATATCTGTTGTGCCCCTGTACACAAGCACACACACACACCATATACACACCCAGCCATCCATACATTTAAGTGCGCACTTTTTCACCACACACACACACACACACACACACACTTCTGTGCACCCTTTCACCATACACTCACACACACATACGTCATGGGGTTGAGGGGAGCCCTATTACTTCAAAAATAAATTGGGGCTCATTATGGGTCCAGCGGTAACCGTGCCGGTGCTAGAGGCGGGTTGCTGCCAGACCCGTAAAAAATGACAGGCACCTGACTTCCCGGTGCCACCGGCTCTTCCAAGTCCTGCGGCTGGAAAGTCAGGCGCCGGTAATTTCGGTAATCCCCAATTCTGTGTAGTCCCATAGGACTCCATGGGATTGGGGACATGGAAGCACTGGCACGGTTTTTAACGGTGCTGGTACTTCCGTGACAGGTCTGCCTAATGTGGCCGCTGTGCCCGCCAGGGTCAGACCTGTCGGGCACAGCGCCCCCAGTAGGTAGACCTGTAATATGCCGGGCCGTAAACAACGGTGCCGGTAAGATTACCAGCACCTTTGTTTCCGGGGCGGCATGGTCAAAAAGAGCCCCATTGTTTCTTTTTGAAGTCACTCTAACTTCATTAAGAAATGATTCAGTTGAGGACCGAAGCATAACGGAAATAATTTCTTTATGAAAGCAGAGTGACTTCAAAAATAAACTATTTATTTTTGAAGTCATAGGGCTCCCCCCTCCACCCTATGCCATGGAGCCCTGCAGCCTAGGTTCTTCCATGTCATGGGTTGAGGGGAGCTCTCAGACTTCAAAACAAAGTTTCTTTTTGTAGTCTCTCTGCCATCATAAAGAAATGATTTCTGTTTAAGAAATCATTTTTTTATTAATGCAGAGTGAATTCAAAACAAAACTTTTTTTGGAAGTCTGACAGCTTGGACTGGAGTTATCCGAGATTGGTCCTGGAGGGGTTCGGATGCGGTCAAGAATTCATGATGGTGCTTGCCAACTTCCAGATCCCATCAACGAGCTTCTCAGTTAATGGTCAGAGCTCAGGACACATCAAAATACGGTGAGACACGAGGCAGGGTTGCCCCCTTTCCTCTCTAATCTTCACGATGGCAATAGAACCGTGCGTGATCCGAATCAGACAGGACTCAGGGATAAAGGGGGTGCCGTGTGGTCAGGAGACCCATAAAATCACACTATATGCAGATGACATCATGCTCTTCATGGGGGACCCGAAAGACACGATGCCCAGGGCCATGACAAATCTGCAGGAATTTTAAAAAAGTGGCAGGATTCTATATCAACTTCTCCAAATCAAAAGCAATGAACATCAGAGAGAGCAGGGAAGAGATCGAGACCCTGGAGAAAGCATTCCCTGTAATCTGGGTAGGAGAGTCTTTAGAATACCTGGGGGTACACCTAACAAAAGACCCAACCAAACTGTACAAGACAAATATCGTACCCCTCTGGAAACAGCTGCAAGAGGACATGCACAGATGGCAAACCCAAGAACTAGCATTGCGGTGGTGAAAATGACCATCCTTCCCAGTGTCCATACCACCTGCCATGACCAAAGACCTACAAAAACAATATTCAACTTGATATGGCAAGGCAAGAGGCCAAGGGTACAAAAACAAATCCTGATGCGCCCCCCACTCCTGGGAGGTCTGGGTGTTGAGCGAGACAAGAGGACTTCAAAGGGTGGTGCCGGATCGAGCAGTCAGCCACAACAATCTCCCTAAGAGCACTGCTAGGGCTAAACGCAGAGGTCCGGGAGAAAGGAAGGGACCCTATTGGAAGCGACCAAGATGTCCCAAGATGTCCCTACAAAGCTGGGACAAAGCTCTGGGCTGGAAACACTTCACTGTGGAATGGGACCCCACAAACCACTATTGCACAACCCAGATTTCTCACCAGGACTTCAGCGGAAATTCTGGGAGGGATGGACGGGCGCATAATCACTGACCCTAAAGGACATGTACAGAGATGGATCCCCACTAACTGCCAACAGAAATTCGGAATTGGGGAAAGGGAGCGATATAAATATACACAAATCAGACATTGGATCACACACCCAACGGTGAAAAAAGCAGGCACGAGTCCGCCGACAGGTCTAGAGTTAACTATGCAGGAGGACCTGACAGCGAAAAGGGGTGGCTAGGCTCTACTATCTAATGTGCAATCAGAGGACAATCTTCTTTACAAAGCAAACTGGGAAAGGGACATGATATCAGAAGAAGAGTGCAGTCAAATATGGGTGAGGGCACACAGCACATCCAAGTGCACCACGATCAAAGAATCAGCGTACAAGTTATGCTTTAGGTGGTACATGTCCCCCCATCGCCTACACAAAATCAACAAGGGTTACCCCCCTAAATGCTGGAGGAACTGTGGGGAGAGGGGAGACTTGTTCCATATGTGGTGGACATGCCCTAAAGCAGTGGCATATTGGAAGGAAGTACTTGGATACATAACAAACATTGTACGGGTGGAGCTCCCAATGTCTCCAAAGACAATCCTGTTGGGAACAGCATTGGGGGGCATGTACGCAATGTCAGGGCCCAGATCCGCCTTAATCACTCACCTGTTATCAGCGGCGAGAATGACCCTGACACAGAGATGGAAGTGCGAGTCGGGGTCATCAACAGCCTGGTGGTGGGTCAAGCACTCTCTGTACAGGGAAATACTTAAAGTTCTTGGTAATCTGGAACCCATTCCATGAGCTGGTGAGGGACAGAGAGGCCCAATGCTTCAAGCCATGCCTACTCAAAAATATGCATGTCATCTGAGGACCAAACCCTGATCAAAACCTAACACAACCCTTCAGGAATGAACTCAGTAATGACAGAACTCTGGACTTCAAAATTTGGAGTAAAAGAGAGTTGGCAGTGGGAGGAGGTGAGGGTAAGGGGTAGGGCGGGTGAATATTGAAAACAGTCGGAGGCAAGGATGTGACCATCAAACTGGGCAATAGAGATGCAAAATGGATTTTATGAACTATGTCTGGTTTGTTGAAACAGTTATGCATGTTGTAATGCTGTCTGTCTTCGATTAATAAATAAAAGTAAAAAAAAAAAAAAGACAATAAGATTTGTGAGGGAAGGAAAAGCCACAGTGAACCAGGTAACCAGGTAGAGGGAGGCTGAAATTAAGAGAAGGGTCAGCACCCGGAAGAGGGTTACCCAGGGGTGAACTCAGCATCCGAGCCATAGTGAACCCAGAGGAAGGAGGCTGAAAACGAAGAGGGGTTTGTGCCTGGAAGAGGGGGACCCAGGGGTGAATCCATCACCTGAGAAATATGTAGAACAGAACTTAGTTTGTTGCTTTTTTCTTGGTAAACCTATCAAGCCCTCGGGACCAGGAAATCACAAGCACGAAGGCCTTAAGGCCTTGATATTGATAGGAACTGTTTTGGGATCTAAGTCCGGAAGAGGGAGATCCAGGGGGTGAAAAGCTATCACCCAACACCACGAAAAACAGGGCTCAGCACCCTGAAGAGGGGGACCCATGGGTGAAGAATCCTCACCCTAAGTAAAACCAGGAAACAAACTTTCATTTTGTTGAAGGAACTTTGCTTTGTTGTTTGAATACGTCAGGCCCACGAAAGGCAAGAGAATCTCAGGAGAAACCAGACTTGGCCATTGACGGCCTTGATAGCTACAAGTGGAACTGTCGACTCGTGCTGGGAAGGCTCAAGTGTGTGCTGTGCTCCAAGATCCCATCTTGCCCGTGCTCAAAACGTGGGAAAGGGAGACGCAAGCTACTGCATCCTGACATATTATTTGTAAGCACTTCTTTCTTTTCTTGAAAACCGCCCCACACCCTTTTTGTATTAGTTGTAAGGTTTGGCAATACGTTTCTTAGTATATGCCCTTTTTACTTTGACACAACACCACTGGGACTGCCTTATTTACATTTGATGGTCGACGCCTGCTCCCATCTTAGCTTTAGATTAGTCATTTTCCCAACCTGCATACAGTTTAATAAACACCCTTGAACTGTGATCACTTGTGTCTGTCTTTACTGTTGCCACCATGAGTTCCTTACAATACCAAGGATGGTACAGTGCGGCTCTTTGTCAGCTCGGCTCAATGTCTCTATGCGCCTTGTGCCGGATATGATGTTGGGGCACCTCAGTTCAGCCTTTTTCCCTAGCACTAAGCTGCTGAGGATCTGCAGCAGTGATAATGTGTGAAGCTATCCAAGTGGCACAACTTGGGAGGGCAATAGGAACCCATGGGAGAAACATTCATCAGAAAGAATATTACTGAGAAGTAAGTAATTTGTTCTTCTAATGGATTCCTTCCTCCCTCAGATTCCTCATTTATGATAGACTTTCATAGCAGTACAGGGATCCGGAGGAGGGATGAAAGCCAAAGGCCACCACCTACACCAGAAAACTCTGGAGGACTGCTCTACTGAAGCGAGCATCCTACCCTGACCGGGAATCAAAGCAGTAATGTTTGGCAAACATGTACAACACAGCCCACGTCACCATCTGACAAATGTCCAATACAGGGACCCCTGCCTCTGCATGGCAGAGAGGTGGCAACAATCCCTCTGGTTGAATGAGCCCCGATATCCTCAGGTACATCATTCCAAGTCAGATCGTTCCATTCAGAGAATGATTCACTTGGACAATGTTTATTTAGCCACAGTCCTGCCAGGAGAGGCATCAACGTAACCCACAAAAGCTGGACTTCTTTCTTGATGTCCTTCATCTGAGAGGCATAGTAGCTGAGGGCCCGCACTGGGTCCAGCCCATGGAATTGTTCCTCTGCCTGAGAAGGATGCAGCACAGAATAAAAAACAGAGGAGGATGAAAATCCGAGACTACCCTAGGAAGAAAGAATTGTTCCATTCTTAATCTCTACTTTTTGGAAAAAATAAAATGTGGATTTTGATCAACGCCTGGAGCTCGCTCACCCATCTCACAGAAGTGATGGCTACTAGGAAGATCACCTTAAAGGTGTGCAATCTTAATGAACATAAACACAGGAACTCAAATGGAGCACCCCTCAGTAAAGTCAGAAATAATGGTGACATACCCCTTCACAGTGGCAACCTGCAGGCTCCTCCGGGCCAGAACAAAGAAGATAATCCAAAACAGATGAGACGGGACAGGTAAAAAAGGGTCCAGATCATCTCTGACACCAAGCAAGCAGGCATAAATTGATTTAGTGTCTGTCCTCCAAACTTACATCCCGGGCATTGTCAGATAAATTCCACCCCTTGTATCTCAGCCTCTCAGTAGCCTAGCATGAAGTTTCAGACTGCTGAGGTTTAGGTGAAACACCTGCTTATCCAACTGGGAGAGCAGATCCACCCTCGAAGGGAACTGCCGAAGAGGGCATATGGGCATGTCAAGAAGTTCCAGGTTCCACATTCTCCTGGCCCAGTTCGGAAGAATGCATTGTTAGATTGTCAATACCTTCCCCCTGAGATCCCTGCCAAGGAAATTCCCCGGAGCAAAACAACTCTCACATCCTGTTCACATTGAAGGTGAACAGCCCCCAGAAGGTGAAGATCTGAGGTGCTCCACAGAAGGAGAAGATTTCCTCCAGAACTTCCTGGCAGACCTCCCACTTGTGGGGGGCCAAAGTCCGATTGCTCAAGGCATCCGCTGTGACGTTCACTGACCCTGCCAGATGGCACACTTTCAGAGACACCTTGTTCTCCAAAGCCAGGAACCACAATCAAATTGCTTCTCTGCACAGAGACAAGGACTATACACTACATCACTAGTTAAGGTAGTGCAGGGCAACTCTGTTGTCCGTCAGGACCAGCACAGTCTTGCTCCAAACAGAAGGGAGGAAAGCAACCAGGGCCAGCCTAATCGCTCTTAAATCCAGCAAATTGATGTGTTCCCAGTATTCCGATGGACACCACAAGCTGCTCACCATCAGGTCTTGTAGGTGAGAGCCCAAGCCTTTCAGGTACACATCTGTAACTAGGGTCAGTTGGGGCCATGGTTGTCAACGCAACGCCCCTCAGAGCAGGATGTTTCTCTGGGTCCATTGTCCTAGGTCTCTGGGCATTTGTGTCGAGACCTGAGGGAGATCTGAGGTTTTCTCCCGAAACTGCGACCACTTACAACATAAAAGCCACTGAAACAACCTCATGTGTAGCTGGGCCTCTGGCCCTACAAAAATGCAGGTGCCCTTGAGACCCAGAAATTGCAGAAAAGCTGAGGCAGGAACTTTCTCCTGTGATTTGGGAGACATGACCATTTTGGAGAGGTTTGCTACTCAACCCTTTGGCGGGAAGGCTCTGCCCAAGCAAGTGTCCTATCCCGCACCGATGAACAGGGGGGACTGGGATGGCAAAACCCCAGACTTCCTGAAGTTCAGGGAGAAGCCCAAGCTGTGCAACAGGCAGCATGTCCAGTAAAAATGTGCTGATGCCTGATCTTAGGGATCAAGCTTGAATGAGCCATTAGTCCAGATAGGGAAAGACAGATGACGCTACTACTGCTAACAGCTAGGCAAAGACCCTGGGTGGTGAACTGAGACTGAATAGCAGGGCATTGAAATGTTAGTGGCAGCTCCCCACAGTACATCTAAGGTACTTCCTGTGCTTCCTGTGCATGGGCACCTGGAAGTGGAAATCCCGGAGATCCAGGGAGATCAGCCAATCCTGCAGGTCTAAGGCCTGAAGAATTTGGGCTAAGGTAACCATCTTGTACTTGTACTTGCGTAAGTGTAGGTTCAAGAGGCGTAGATCTCAGATCGAGAGTAGACCCCCCGCCCTTCTTCCGCACCAGAAAATACACTGAATACCAGCCCTGAACAAGCCTCGTCCAGCAGGAGGGGATGAGGAGGTACGCACCGGTTTGCTGGTCTGAAGGGCATAGCTTAAAAGGGAGACAGTATCTCTAGTGAAAGACCTGTAAGGCCCAGGCATCTGAAGTGGTAATAATTAATTCCTTGCTGGTTGGTCCTGCCTTCCACAGGAGGCAGCATTCAATTCATTGGGGCTTCAAACCCGGGGCTGCTGCAGGCACAGAAGAGGTGTACAAACCTCCTGCAGGGGCACCTCTTTGCCAACCTCTGTTAGGGCGGTGCTGCACTCATTTGCCAGAGGAAGCATGCTCTTTGCCACTTTAGTTGTAAGCTGCAAAGATGCAAAACCCCCTGCACATCCCCTTGGGGATGCAGGTTGTTGCTGTTGTACTGCCATGTCCAAAGGCTTCGAAGTTGCCATGGATGCCTGGAATATTTAAAGTCATTTGTCGGCCTTTGTACCGAACAGGTTGTTGCCACTAAGCGGCATGTCCAGAGGTTTTGCCTGGATATCCGGAACAAACCTGACATTCGTAGACAGGATCATCCCCTAAGCACTGTGCTGCTGGCCACAGTTCTGACCACGCAGTTGGCAGTGTCCAGGCCTGTCTGGAGGATTTTGCGGGACACCTCTTTGCCATCCTTCACCAAAGACTCATGTTACCAACACATCTGAAATCGCTGGCCAAAGCCCAAATGAACATTTGACTAGAGCACAGGAGGCATTTATGCCTCTCAGACCAAGGTTTTGTAGGGGAGGGCAGGTCGATAGGACCCCCCTCTAGCCTAAATCTCCTACCCACGTGAAGACTCATGACTCGTCGGCAGCCCCCGCAACCCAGGGCCCGGGAGGCGAGGTGGCTGTGGATCGACTTGTGAGGCTGCACCACCACATATATGGCACAACACAGGCACCAATTTATACTAGATAACTCCATTTTTGTCAAAGGCGCTAAAATCTAACACAGGTAGAACAACATGCACACATAGAAAGCTACAGCCTGACCCTTGCTTGACCGCGTTCACATAGGCCTGCACTCCCCCCCCCAGCCTCCACCTCATGGTAGATCCGCCGAGAGCTCGTTCTCACGAGCAACCAGACACGAACAAATAACAAAATAAACACTGTATCATTTTACCTTCCGCAGTACATCATTGTCCTAGTCGTGACCAAGCTCATTAGGAAGCAACCGAAACCAGCACAATCCTGTATGCCCTGACTCTGTACCAAGCCCTCTAAGTTGGACTGTGTGGCGCCCCTCACCCCCGCCCATCCCTGAGGCACCTTGTATTGTGTGGTAACCATTTTTGTGATATTTGTCGCGTTGATTAACGTTTGCTGCTATTGTGTAAAAGAGTGGCCATATGATATGTGATAGCTTGTGGACAGCCCCTGTACATAGTGTAATAATGAACCGCTGAAATGTATGTAGGCCCACCAAGGGACTGGAGCCAGACTGTATCATGGTATAATATGTGTTGCCCTCTTTTGCTCACCAACCGATCTAACACTACCTCATGTTCGTAAGTCAACTGCTGTTATGAAATTGTGACAAATGACAAAGTCACCCAGCTTATATTCTCACTAATGTAAATATATGTGCACAACCCAGAAACCCCCAAGTGTTGCCACCTGCCCCTTGCCAATGGTACGATACACTGCCCCGTGCAGGGAGACAGGCTCAGAGCTGCAAGGTCTTCTCCCCCCTCCTCCCTCCCAGGCTCGCCGGGGATAGCTGGTGTTCAAACAGCACAGCCTTGCCTCCCCTCCCAATCTTGCTGGACCCGCTTCAAACATCCACCTCCCCCATGTCAAGAGGCCGCCACAGCCTGACTCTATGAATTACGGCCTACCTGGTCCTAAATCCCACCATCTCCTGGGCACCGGTTACATGCCCCCCACAGCCCATTGGTATCCCCGTTCACCCCAAGTTAATGGCCCTCGAAGGGGGGGGCGCCCACCCCTGTGCCAACAGATCATAATACCATCCCTCACCGACAGGACGATCAAGTAACCCCTCCTGTGCCCCTGACATTGTATAGCATGATGAATGAATGGGAATGTTTGGCCACAAGGGCAAAGTATCAGAATCGCCACTTATCATCACTACAAGTCATGTCCGGCCCAGCACTCCACCCCGATGACCCCAGCTGACCCATCCACCCCGTGTGGCACCGCACAGACGTCCGCCAATCCTGTAGAAGCAACTGTATACAATGTATACCACCTAGCCATCACCACCCAATCCCTAAGACTATGTGCCCCGTATAGCTTGTGTCATGCGTGACGTAGTTCTATAATAAGTAGGACTGTCTTTGCTATTATTAGACCGAGCGCTCTCGGAGTCTGCAGAGTCCTTTGCATGCCCTATATTGGTTTAGATAAAAACCCTTTTGATCTCACCCGCACTTGGTCTTGGTCTCATTCCCTTCTGGGGTGTGTTCGTCATTGCCCCTCACTAAGGGGGGTGCATTTTTGGGGGACGCTTACATTCAGTGGTGACCTCGACGTGATTTATTTTAATAATTGTCCCCTTGGCACGAGACAGCCCAGGTCGCAGTGGAGACGCACGGCGCGCCCGCTCAACAGAGCCGCCCATCTACGGCAACTGGTAAGCAGAGACGTGCGCACGCAGTTAGGGCGAGAGGGTACGGGTCCCATTTAAAAAAATCCTTAGTACCGCTCGCCAGAGCCGGGTGGGGCCATTGAGTGCGAGGCCACGCCGCTTGGATGGACCAAGTCCGGAGAGTCTCGGATCAAGACGGGCACGTGAGTATTAAGTGCGAGCGATACTAAAAGGGGAAAAAATAGAGAAGACAAGGGGAAATAAGTTGGGGACATATAGAGACTTTCAATTTCTAATACTTTCTCTTTCTTTGCATATGGCCATTAGGATATGAAAGTGAAAAAGGGAAAAGAGGAGGGGAACCTAACTCTGCAAGGGGATAGAAGGCGGCGCCGTGTAGTGCTATCTCGACTAGTGCGGGGAATAAGTAAAACAATGGAAAAATAAATTGAGGGTGTCTAAGTAAAGAGACACGGTAAATATGTTACAACTAGCCTTTCTTTCTCTTATTCGTCTTATTTGGGGTAAAACAAGGTCCGCATAAGGGAATAAAAAAATATATATATAAAAACAAAAGAAGCTGTGTGAGGGTTAGGGGGTGTCGCCGTAGAGAAAGGCGAAGGGCCAGGCAGGGAGGGTAAATGCTATATGTGTATGTTGAAGTATGATGAATGTCTGTCATATGTTGTGCACATTGTGTGTTTATGGTTTTTTGCAATCGATTGTCTCTATATATTAATACTGATTTAGGTGATTTCCAGGTGATGTGGTCGATGTAAGTGTGACCTGGTAAGGTTTGACGAAGAAATGTTTTTGTTTAAGTAAAAGTATAAGTTGATCGTTAGGAACGGACAGTGAGTAGAGCCCCACTTATACAGCTACACACATATAGTGATAGAGGAGATTGACTCAAAAGAATAGAGTAACACAGGTATAAAAATGAGGGCGGAGACACCCTTAGCACACATTTGTAAAAGTTTACCGGGACATGCGGAAAGAATAACTAAGTACCATGACCAGTGGGTCACGGAGCTGAAGGGGGAGGGTATCCCCCAGGTTTGGCCACAAGGAGGGTCTTTTGATAAGAGCGTTCTGGATATGGTGGCCACCTGCATATTCCTAAAATACAAAGGAAAACATTAACAGGAGAGAAATACTAGACCGGTGACGATTATTCGAGGAAATACCCCCACCGAAGAAAATAGACACCACACTCGATCAACGTGCCCTCACTGTCACCCCATCAGCAAGAGCAGAAGGTGGTAAGGAGGAAAGGGGAAAAGAGGGATCGGTAGAGGTAACCCGATTGTACCCACTCTTGAATAAGCCTGCACCTGCTGAAGGTTATAGTGACCCCAAATATGTGCCCATCAGCACCCCTGCCCCCACCGCACGACCAACAGCACCACCACCATATGATAGCCCCCAAACAAGTGGGCAGGTGAGTACGCCATCAGTGAACATATGTAAACTAACAAAAGACTTAGATACACGACTCTCAATAGCTAGAGAAGAGCTATCAAGGATACAAAGCATATGTGAACAAAGTGAGCCAGGCACGACAAGATCAGAGCGATTGTTCCGATCACACACCCTAGATAAATCAAATGAGGAGGGGTGGAAAAAGGGGGAGATACTATTCAGGATACAGGAGGAGCCCACAAGGATAGCAGAACTGGGAGCACACAACTTTGGAGGGAGTGCAGAGGGAGAAGAAGTGGCGGATGAAGGGAGAGAAGAGCTATGGTGTGATATAGAAGAGGACGAGCAAGAAGCTGGGAGATTAGGGATGGCCACAGGGGGTGATTTAGTGGAATTTGGGGAGACACCATTAGGAAGAGCAATGGAACAAGAATGGGCAGGGAGATTAAGGAACAGGATGGGAAGGATGGCCCTGGTGGGAAAGAAAGGGACAAAGGTGAGTATTGGGAGAGGAAGCAAGGGACGCCTACAACTCCCACTGATACATCGGGGGGCGGGAAGAGCAAATTACATACCTTGTGCACAAATGGATAAGGCTAATTTACTAAAATCATTGCCCCCGCTATCCGGAGGAGCCAGTAAGTGGATATATGCCTTCGAGAAGCAAACTGCGGGAGTACCCGTGGCCATAGGAGATGTCAAGAGTTTACTTGTGTCAGCAGTAGGTGACCAATCAGACCGGGTATGGGCAAAGCAGGTTTCCCGGGAATAACATTGGACAGTGACGGACATGATGGCGCTACTTTCAATACAGTGCGAGCGCGTGTTTGGGACACGTTGAGGGAAACATTCCCGGTCACACCAGATTTACAGTCAGTGATGCAATGCACCATGAATGATGGGGAAGAGGCTATGGATTACATTTTCAGAGTGCAGGAGATGTGGAGAGCTGAAACGGGTATGCCGTATGACCAATCAATATCCTTATTTCACTTCATAATAAAGAGGGGGCTCCCGAAAGAAGTCCAAAAAGCGCTTGATAAAATAGCAGGGATCGAGGCGAAGATGGCCAGAAATACAGAGCATAATAGTTCACCATTGCAAAAGAATCAAGGAAAGGGAGAAGGAGGTGGTACAAAAAGGCTGGCAGATGAATCTAAACTAATACAAACGAAACTAGTGAAGGTCGCTGCAGCTGTAGCAGCACTCCCCCACGACAGAGACGCAGAGGAGGAGGAGGGATTGGTAGCGATACAGGGGAGGATGGCTGCAAATTGGGCAGACAACAGGCAAAGACAGTGGAATGGACAGGAGGAATACGGAGGGCAGCAGTGGCAAATGTGGTACCCCAGCAACAGGAGAGGTGGGTACAGGGGGCACGGAGGAGGTGGAAAGGGATATGGAGGTAATGGTGGAAATGGGGGACCAGGACCCAGAGGGAACCAAGGAAACTGTTGGAATTGTGGGAGGTGGGGACATTTCTCATGCGAGTGTAGAAGCAGACAGAACCCAGCCTGCCAAGATGATCAGTATTGCGGGCACCCCCATCCAGGGAGCCCCTACGGATTGCCCCGGGACAGGGGGAGAGAACAGCAAGAATACAGAGGGCAAGCGCAAAATAGGGAACAACGACATAATGTTCAACAACTCCCACAAAGTAGTGAACACCTCCCCTACACACAAAACAACCCCTTCACCACGACACCGAATGGCGCACCTGGCCCATATGGAGGAGTAGCGGTAGTGGAGGTAATGTCTTCAGTCAAGGGGGAACGACAAGGCACCCAGCATAGGACAGCCCACGGGGAGTACTTGCGTGTCCAATCCGATCGACAACCTTCAATGCAACTGAGGAACCATTGATAGGGGCAGAGATAGGGAATAAGCAATCATCTTTATGGTAGATTCCGGAGCCGAGAAGTCATGTATACGTGAAGGCCGGTTTCCGTTATCTAATCGTAAATTGGAGATGCAGGAGTTCTCTGGGGCGGTGGTCGAAGTTCCTTACACAGAAGATTTGGATGTGACAGTAGGGGGAAAAACAGTAAGGGCACCTCTATTGTATTATGAACAATCCCCTGTCAACCTACAGGGGAGGGACCTCCTCAGCAAGCTTAACATGACTGCTTCATTTACCAAAAGAGGAGGGATTGTTTGCTCAACCCCAGGGATGTGCTCCATGCGTGTATTGCTAGTGATATATTCACAAGCAACATGCCCAGAGGTGTGCGGCATACACGTGGACCCAGATATGTTCATCCATGGGTTAAAAACATTGGCCCGGGTGGTCCCAGAGTTAAAAAAGCTGGAGTGGAGGGTCCCAGCAAAATTTGTTTTTCGTCCAATAGCCCGCCCAGAGATAGTGCCAGGGACGGTCATTTCACTGGACATACATGCAATACAAGTCTCGGCCAAGAGAATTGCTGTAATTGCAATGGACATACACAGGTGCGAGTGGCGTACAGTGTTGTGCATAAACGCTGACATTGCACTTCAAGATTTGCCAGACAAGGAGCTTTTCACAGACTCAGAGAGTGATGGAGAAATCATAATGGAGATAGCGATCCCTTGTGAAATAACGATACAACAAAAACAGGTGCCAGTACAGCTCATGGCGGTAGTGGGGGCCCCACCATCGTTTTTCAACGATGACATGCAATCGGTGCCCTGCCAGTTATGGACAGCAGGTCCACATGACGTAGGGCTCCTACACGGGGTCACTCCAGTGAAAATTAACCTTATGCCTGGAGCCATACTGCCCCGAGTAAAACAATATCCCCTGTCCCGGGAAGCAGAAGAAGGGATAAAGGAAACAATCAATGCACTATTGACACAGGGGATAATAGTACCCTCAAACTCCCCATGTAACACATGCATTTACCCCATCAAAAAAGTAAAAGGAGGGGCATGGAGGATGATCCAAGATCTACGCCCACTTAATGACGTCATGCAGAAAGAGTTCCCTTTGGTCCCAAATCCTGCATCTATTCTATGCAGTATCCCAAAAAGTGCATCTCACTTCACTGTGGTAGATTTGAAGAATGCATTCTTTTCCGTACCACTTGCAGAAGAGTGTAGATACCTGACAGCATTCACTATAGGGGGGAGGAGGTACGAACACTGCAGATTGCCCCAGGGTTATTGTGAGAGCCCTAGCATATTCAACAGAATATTGCATGAAGACCTTGGAAACATGACAGCAGGCAGCATGATAATTCAGTACGTGGATGATGTACTGATCTGAAGTAAAAACGAAGCCGAATGTAGAAAAGACTCCATTGCCCTCTTGACATTGCTAGCCCAAAAGGGGTACAAGGTAGACAGAGAAAAGTTGCAATACTGTCAATGTGAAGTGCTGCACCTGGGGCAATTGATTTCAAAGGATGGCAAGAGAATAATTCCAGACAGAGTAGCAGCCATCTCAGCTGTAGGAAGACCAAAAACAGTGAAAGACATGCAAAAATTCCTAGGGATGTGCAACTACTGCCGTGCATGGATTTTAGATTATGTGTCATACACATGCCCCTTGCTTCAGGCACTCAAACAAGCACAGAAGGAAAATACAGAGATCCAGTGGGACTCAGAAGTGTGTGATGCATTCACCTCACTCAAAGAACTCATATCAAGTGCACCAGTACTCCCAAACCCAGACTATGAACGCGAGTTCTACCTGTTCTCACACTGCAAAGGAACGCTCATGACAGCAGTCTTAACACAAAAAACATCATTGGGGCACAAGCCCTTGGCATACTACATTGGAAAACTAGACGCAGTAATGCAAGGACACTTCGCGTGCGAACAGGCCCTCGCAGCTGCCGCGTTCATCATTGAGAAAAGCGCCGCAAAAGTAATGGGGTGTTCAGTGATGTTGTATGTGGAACATTCCTTGTTTGCCATACTAGAACGATCGAAAAGCACACTAACCACCACACAAAGAGCCACCGCATGTCATCATCCCTGCTTCCAAGGGGTCAGGACTTGCCCCACGACCTTGGAAGCACGCCCATGACTCTGATCCCAGGAACCAGCCAGTCCCTATAGGGACCCTTCTGGACCTTGTCCTGGCGCCAGTGGCGCCAGGCTCATGATGGTGACTGGTCCCGGCACAGGAAGCGCCGGGCTCATATTGGATAAGAGTGCTTGGTGGACCTACCTGTAGCAGACCATGCTGCTTACTTACCAGCTAACTGGTCTCCTGATCCTTCTCTGCCTGGAACTACTTTTTCTGTCTGGGTGGAGCAGGAGCCACTCCCTGGAAGCAGAACACAGGAACTCTTTTAGAAATCTGGAACTCTTTTCTTACCTGGGTGGGGCCGTGGAAGGAGACGACTAAGCACTACAGAAGGCTATTTAAACCACACCCGATTGGTTTCACGTGCTTCGCGTTATTCTGCATCTGCAGCAGGACGCTCACCGTGTCAGCTCCAGGAAACCTCCAGCTCCAGATCCTGTGAACACGAAATAACCTGCTGGAATCCAATCTGCAGTCTTCTTCAGTCTTCTGCAGCTCCTGCAAAACAAAGGCACAGGTTAGGTTAAAGTAAAGGCAGTGAATCTACTTACCTAATCCAACGGCAGCATCCAAGGCGCCTTTTTCTGCCTTTCTCTTCCGGCATCCGACATCTACAAAGAGAGAGAACATTGGTTAGTAATATTCAACTACAAGTTCTGCTTACCTGTGTTACGCCCGTTCCAACTCAGCTCGCGCTGCATTCCGGCACCTGCAAGGCAAGATACATCGGTTAGTAACGCTTAGTTACAAGACTGCTTACCTGTGTTATGCTCGCTTTCAATCTGTTCGCGCTGCACCTCAGCACCTGCAAAGACAAAAGAGACATTACGGAGCATTCTCCAGCGCTAGTGCAGCCTTTCTACTTACGTGCCATTAGAAGGATAATCTTCATCGTCACAGCATCTGAAAAGGGAAAGACATAGGGCCTCATTACGACCCAGGCGGTAAGTTACCGCCTGGGCCGTGACTTTACCACCATGGCGTAAACTACGTTTACGCCATGGTGGTTGGCGGACTTACCGCCCCATTCCGACCTTGGCGGGGCGGTAAGTCCCCAATCCCCATTTACCCTTCCCCATTCCCATTTTTGCCCCATAGGGCATAATGGGAGTGGGGAAGGCGTTAATTACGCCACCGTAAATTACGGTGGCGTAATTAACTCCATGGTCCCTTAGCGCCATGGATTTTAACACCCGCTAAAAGCAGGTGTTAAAAGCACCATGGCGCTAGGGGACCTCGTAATTGGCGGTAAGGGGTCGGCGCAGCTAACGCTGGCGTTAACCCCTTACCGCCAGGGTCGTAATGAGGCCCATAGACTTTACAGACTTAAGACTTTTGAAAGAGAAGAAAACAAGGCAAAAGGAACTTTAATACTTACAAGGCACGCTCGTGCATTAACGGCGTCTTCGCTCTCAGCAAATCCTCTGCTATAAAGAGGCAGAGCTCGCATCCAGTGAAGCAACTGGACCCAGCGCCCCTGCATAAGACGCAGGATGGAGAGCCCGGCATTTACCTATATAAGGTAAGCGCAATATCAACCCAGTTCCACGGGGAAAGAAAGGGCGAGAGGGGCTAGGAACTTTCCGAACCTTCCAAACACTAATACCTTGGTTTACCCTTGCAGACATCTCTCTCTTCAGCTTAAACTGTCGGTGGGAAGGGGGCCCAGTCCGGGAGCAAAACGAACCCTGCGCCTAACACTGAAGACAGCATCCTCGCCAGATCAAGACCCGCGCCTCCGGGGGAACCAGGTGAGCGTTACACCGCATATGAAGTAATCCTATCTAGCGCCAACATACATGTAGTGAGATGTAAGGTGGTCAACCCTGCTAGATTCATTTCAGAATCTTGCACCGTGGAGGACATACAAGCACATGACTGTGCGACATTCCAAGGAGAGGAAAGTGGGGCAACAATAGTGAGTGAAAACGCACTAGCTGAAGGTGAAATATTTTTCATAGACGGGTCAGCCTCCATAAATTCCGAAACAGGAGAAAAACATGTAGGGGTGGCTGTCATGCAAGTGGAAGAAGGTGAGTACGAAGTGCTAATACAGCAGTGCCTGCCCACCCATTTCTCAGCACAAGCGGCAGAGCTCATAGCATTGATTGAAGCTCTGCGCGCTGCAAAGGGGTATGCAGTCACAATTTACACAGACTTAGCATACATGACCACAACGGTACATGGGGGACTTGCAAGATGGGGGAGAAGTGGATTTAATAGGGCCGATGGGTCCCCGGTGCAACATGCAGAACTCCTGAAAGAATTTATGGAGGCCTTGAAGGATCCCACTGCAGTGGCGATAGTGAAATGCCAAGCCCATACTACCAACAACAACTTTGTCTCTTTGGGAAACGCGGCAGCGGACGTTGCCGCCAAGGAAGCATCCTATTTTGTGAAAGAAAGGACAGGTGAGTAATTAGTGAGGAAGGAAACAGTGGAGGACCTCCCAGACGGTTACAACACTATGCCCATATCACAAATACTAGAGCTACAAGAAGGAGCAAAAGAAGAGGAAAAAGAACTGTGGGAAAAGAGGGGATGCAGCCAGTCAGCAACTGATTTATTGTGGTGACAAAACAACACAGGGAAGGTGGTCATGCCCACTAAATGATTAGAAGTGGCTTTCCAGCAATTGCATTTTCACGCACACAATGCAAAGCAACACATTTCTGCAGAAATACAAGAACACTGGTTCGTCCCTGGGTTGCAAGAACAACTTTCAAAATTGGCAATGGAATGTACAATGTGCCAGATATACAGTTCAGGCATGACTCTAAGAACACTAAGAGGGACAATATCCAAGCCAATAGGCCCATTCAGAGAGCTGCATATTGACTATGCAGACATGGGGGAAAGGTGCAATGGAGCTAGGTACATGATAGTATAGTGTGCCCATTCTCAGGGTGGGCCGAGGCAGGACCATGTGCACGTCCTGATGCGAAGTGCGCTGCAAAGTTTCTGGTGAGAGAGGTATTCCCCCGCTGGGGAATTTGCAACATAATTCGCTCAGACAATGGCACGCACTTCGTTAATGATCTCTTTAAGGAAGTAACATCAATGTTGGGCATAAAACACAAATTGTGCTCGATTTATCACCCGCAAAGTAATGGGATGGTGGAAGAAATAAACGGCTTGTTGAAAGGAAGCTCTCACAGCTTTGCTTCACTCTTAAAAGAAATTGGGTGCACTGTCTCCCCTTGGCCCTATTTGAGCTGAGAAATCAGCCGAGCAAGGACCACCATCTGTCACCCCATGAGATTGTGACAGGAAGACGAATGCACACAGCAAACTCACCCCTTTGCAGACATTCTGACGCCCACAGGAGCACAACTGTACTGGGAGAAGAATTTAATGAGTACCTGACAAAACTTACTAAAGCAGCCCGCATGATCGCAAGGCAGCTTGCACCACCATTCACAGGCGAGGGAGAATCAGATGCATCAAATACAGAAAAAGAAATACCAACAGGGCAGCTAGAGCCAGGAGACATGGCTTATGTCAGAAGCTTTGTACGTAGGTGGAATGCCCCCAGATTTCATGGCCCATACGAGGTGGTGTATTGCACGCCCACGGCTGTAAAGGTGAAGGACCTGAGGTATTGGATACATTTGACAGACGTTCGAAGGGCTTATGACAGCGTCACACAGGTGAATAGCACAGAAGGTAAAAATGTACTAGAGGCACAAGAGTAGGGCAATGACAAAATAGCCACACTGAATGTCTCTGCGTGATGTACAAGAATACTGAATGACAATATATGACAAGTATATTTAACGTGTGTCAAAATTTAAAAGGAAAATGTAAATAAATGAAATCCCTCTCTCTCTCGCTCCGTCTCTTTTCCTGTACTGTCAGAAATTGAGAAATGTGAATTTCAATGTATCTGTATGCATTTTTTTTTTAAATATATTTTTATTTTATATAAACCAAACAACAATACAACAGAACATAAATAAACACATTTAACAACAAAAGCACTGCAATCCCCATCCCTCCCCCCTTTGAGCCTGTATGGTGTCCGCCATCGGTATCTGCTGCGAGCGGAGGGGCGTCATCGCTCTCCGATTCTATTGGAGCCGACCCTGTTCCAAACAGCTCGGCTATCATCAATTTCCATGCCGCGAGGGAGCACATTTCCTCCTCCTCCCCTGCAATACTGGTATCCCGCCACACCGCCGTTCGGCCTCCGCCCATTTCTGGAGATCCCTCCACCAGACCTCCACTCGTGGCTTATGACACTCCTTCCATCCCATGGCAATCCTACGTTTAGCAAGCACATAAGCCAAATCTTTCAATTTCTCAACATGTCTGTGTTTATGCGCTCTGGGATATCCCCCCAGTATACAGGCCCAGGCCGAATCCACTTTGAGCATGATACCCCTTCCTGCCAGCTTCCGCGCCACTTCACCCCAGTAGCCTGCAATTACTGGGCACGCCCAGAACATGTGTATCATGTCTGCATTCTCCTCGTCACACTTGGGGCACGCCTGGCGTCCAGTGTCCCGAAATTTGGATATTCTCAAGGGGGTCATATATGCCCTGTGCGTTATATAAAGCTGTATTTGCTTAAACCTGGCATTCCTCGATACTTTTTTATGATACCCCAAGGCACGCTCCCACAACCCATCTGCCATCGGGGCCCCCATCTCTGTTTCCCATTCCAGTCTCAAGTGCACTAAATCACTTCCAACCTTAGTCATCAACATCTCGTACAACCTAGAGACCTCATGCCCGCCCTCCGATGTGTCGTATAGTATCTCCACCGTGGCGTCCGGTTCATCGGCCAAGGTAGTTTCAGGCCACCTACTCCGGATCTCCTGCACTATCCTGTGATATGTTACATATTGACCCCTGTGCAATCCCGACACTGCCTCTAGTTCTTCGAACTCCGTGATGGTCCCATCCTGCCAAATATCTCCCATGGTGACCAGCCCCACTGACTCCCAGTATGTCCGGATGATTGCTCTGAGCTGCCCGTCTCCTTTCGCCAGTGCGACCAGTGGTAACTGCGGCACACACGGTAAAGGGTTACCCATCATCCGGCAGGCCCGTCGCCACATGTTCCGTCCCAAAGCTAGCATTCTAGGACGTTCCCTCATGCAAGCATTAGTCACCCAGATCACCTCCCGCAGATAAAAAGGGGAACAGTCCCTCCCAAACAGCCTGTGTTCAGGGGTCTCGTCGTCAGAGAGCCACCTGGACACATATTGCAGCTGCGCTGCCACATAATAGGCCTCAAAGTTCGGCAGTTTAACTCCGCCCTTCTCGTAGAAGTTCTGCAGCTTCCACAGTGCGACTCTGTTACGCGTGCCGTGCCACAGGAATTCCCTGCAAACACTATGTAGCCTCACAAAAAACTTCTTAGGTATCATATAAGGGATGTTGTTAAAATAATGCAAAAGCCTGGGCAGTACCACCATTTTAAGCATAGCTCCCCGGCCCATCATCGCTAATGGCAATCTTTCCCAGAACCTCATGCATTTCTCGATCTTCCCCACGGCAAGTTCAGTGTTGTGCTTGTGTTCTTCTTCAGTCGTGTGATACACGTCTATTCCCAGGTATCGGAAAGAGCTCGTCGCCCACGGGATCTGCAACACTGGCAACCTCTCCACCGGAGTCCCCACATAGCCACCCAGCGGAAATAGAGCGGATTTCTGGGGGTTTACTGCTATACCGGACAACCAGGCATACCTCCCCATCACCTCTAAGACATACTGCAAATTTTCTTCTGGATATCTCAGGTATAGCAGCATATCATCTGCATACAGGGATATAAGGTGACACTCTCCTCCTACATCGATGCCGACCTGGTCATATTGCTGCCGGAGGTAAATTGCTAAGGGTTCAAGGGCCAGGATGTACAACATTGGGGACCAGGGACACCCCTGCCTAGTGCCTCTGCCCAACTGCCATCTCTCTGACACCACTGCACCCGTGCGGACCCTGGCCAGCGGTGCACTGTATAGCATCTCGGCCCACCTAATGTAACCTGGTCCCATCCCATACCATCCCAGAGCAGCCAGCAGCCCCGGCCACCGAACAGAGTCGAACGCTTTAACCGCGTCCAATGCCACTATCGCCATTTCGCCGTCGTCCCTACATCCCCATTCGATCACCCTGTGGAGGCGTCTGTGGTTGTGAGTAATGTTCCTGTTTGGGACATAGCCCGTCTGGTCAGGGTGGATCAACTTGCCGATCACTCTCCGCATTCTAGTAGCCAGGACAGCCGTCAGGATCTTGCTGTCCTGGTTCAGTATCGACAAGGGCCTGTAGGAGCCACAACCGTGTCCCGGTTTATTTGGCTTGGGGAGCGGTATTATAATCGCCTCCCTGAGTGACTCCGGCAGCCGTCCCACCTCGTACGCTTCGTTGAGCATTTCCAGCATGGGCGGGAGCACTTCCTCTGCATATACTTTATAAAATTCACTGGGGAACCCATCTGCCCCTGGGGCCTTGCTGGTGGGTAACTGCCTCACAATCTCCTTCAACTCTTCCAGGGTGATCGGAGCATCCAGCTCCTTTCGCTCCTCGTCACTGACCCTGGGCAGGCCTATGTCTTCCAGCACTTTGTCTATTTCCTCCTGGCCGCCCCCCTCACAATCTTCGTATAAGACCTTATAGTATTCCACGAATGCCCTGTTTACGCCTTCTTGGGTGTCCACCTCCTCACCCTTTTCATTGATTACCAGTCTGATCTGGGATCGTGGGGTCTCGCTCTTGTACAGCCAAGCTAGAAGTCGGCCCGTTTTGTCTCCCCCCGCATGCAGTCTCTCAATATACTTTCCATAGTTCAGATTACAGAGCCTGTCCCAATGTTCCGCACACTTTTGTTGCAATTTGGAGACCGCCTCTAAATCTATCCCACCACCTTCCAGCTCCTCCTCCAGCTCAGTCTCAGCTCTATGCAGATCCGCTAGGACTCCCCCCATCAATCCCTTGGACTTCGCAATGGCGATCCCCCGCATTACGACCTTAAAGGCCTCCCATAAGGTGCCAGCCGACTTAACACTACCTGTGTTCACCTCAAAATAAGCAGTTATCTCCTCCCTCATATCCTCTCTGAAGGCAGGGTCCTTGAGCGCCTCCGCCCTGAGGCGCCATGTGGGTATGCGCGCTCTTGGGGGATAAAGCTGCCATCGCATGACCAGGGGCGAGTGGTCGGAGAGGACTCTCGCCCTGTAGTCTATATGGTCGCACTCCGCGACTATGTCCGGCGTGGCGAAGAAGTAATCAAGCCTCGTGTGCAGTTGATGCGGGGCCGAATAATGCGAGTATTGCCTCCTGCCTGGGTGTTTCGCTCTCCACACATCTACCAGGCCAAAATCCGCCAGCAGCGTCTGCAATACTTTGGCCGCCGGGCTGGGCTTAGCCATCTTGTCATCCAACCTATCCTCCCTGGGATTCAATACACAATTGAAATCGCCGCCCCAAATCACCGTACCCCCCATCCCGACACTGAGCTTGGTGCACAGCGTCCTAAAGTATGTCGCTGTGTCCTGGTTAGGCGCATATGTGTTTACAATGCACACTGCTTTGTTCTCTACCAGCCCCCTCACCATAACCAACCTCCCATCCGCCTCCACAACCTCCCCAATTAGCTTAAATGGGACATGTGGCGCCACCCACACCAGCACTCCTCTGGCACAGGCGGAGTACGTTGATCCCACCACTGTCCCCTTCCACTTCCTCCCTACCAGCTCCAGTTTCTCTCGCTTTAGATGCGTCTCCTGTAACAGGGCTACGTCTATCTTTTGCCTCTTAAGATACAACATGACTTTATTTCGCTTCAGATAACTATTAAGCCCTCTAACGTTCCACGTTAATATCCTAAGGTCCCCCATGGTCTATCAGTAGTTTCCTCCCCCCATCCGAGGCAATCCCTCCCCACTATGCAGACACCCAATCCCGATTTCACTCCCAGGCTCATACAAAACCTAAAACACCCCAAACCCCTAACCCAAACAACTGCCCAGCTCCATCCCTGGATCTCAGGCATCCCTGTGTTCGGTCCTCTCTGGGAAACCCAAGTAGAGAACCCGACAGGGTGTCACCCCACTAACAGTGACTAAACTAAACACAAAAAAGGGGTGTAAAGAGCGGCCTCTGGAGGCTCCTCTCCCTCGCAGCCATGTCCGTGCTCACGGACCACGTTTCATAACCACTAACGCGCACATGGTCTCCAGCGAGTTCAATGACTATATTCAAGTCCCAATGTTCGTAACCTGACCGGGCCCACAGCGTTACTTATCTCGTCTTTTTTTCGCCAGCCGTCTGAACCTCTGGCTCCTGCGGGCAGTTTTGCGCATCCAGCCACTCCATGGCATCCTCCGGAGTGTCAAAGAACAGCAGCTTGCTCTTAAAGAAAACCTTCAGTTTGGTCGGATAGAGCAACATGTATTTATACCCCGCTTCCCGCAATCTCCTCTTTACCGATCCAAAGTTCATACGACTGCGCTGTACCTGCAGGGTATAATCGGGATAGGCAGTTATGTTCGCCGCTCCTCGTTGTATTGTGCCTCCCTTGCGGAAGTGTTCGAGGATCCTTTCCCGGTCCCGATAATTGAGGATCTTGGCGATCACCGGCCTGGGCGGGTTTCCCGGCGGTGGCTTCCTAGTTAAGGCCCTGTGCGCTCTCTCCACCGCAAAACCCTGCGACAGGGTACCTCCTGTGATCTCCTGCAGTAGCATCTTCTCGATAAATTCTGTGGGATTATGGCCCTCAGCTCCCTCCGGCAGGCCCACGATACGGATATTGTTCCTCCGGGCGCGTCCTTCCGCCTCCTCCGCCCTACTCTCTAAGTTGCCCACACATTGCACCAGGGCATGGAGTTCACGCTTTTGCACGGCGCAGTCTGCCGCGGTAGGGCCCATTTCTTTTTCCAAAGTCTCCGTGCGCTCTGCCAAAGCACGCACGTCCTGCCTTAGGAGGTTCACGTCCTCCTGCACCGCCCCAACCTGGAGTTCCATTGCGGTCTTCAGTTCAGCCACAGCGAGCTGGAGCTTAGTCTCCCAGGTCGCTTTCAGGTCCGCGATCGCAGCGAGGACCTCCTGGTTCACACCCCCGGCGGCCATTTCCTTGGCCTGAGTTTTATCTTTGCTTCTGGCTCCGTCTGGGCCGGGCGGCGTCTTAGCGTATTCGTCCAGCGTGGGCTGTTTGTTCTTCGCTCTCAGGAGCTTATTAGACATGTCTCCCGTCCTTCTGTCCCCGCTCGGGTCTGGGGCAGGGTGTCACAGTGCGCTCTTTGGGTGTCCCCTCGCTATCGCCACATCTCCGACACGAAGTTCCTTTGTCCTCCGGCTCCCCCGGCCCTCTTGTCTACTGCCTTTGTCTTTCGCTGGCCCAAGACAGGCCAGGTCGCGTCTCACTCTTTGAAGCGCACTTTAGGCCATGAAGAGTCAGGGGGACAGTTTCAGGTCACACCGCACGCTCCCCTGCTATTCGCACGTCCGGTTACAAAGTACCTTTGGCCAGGCCCTGCTCCCTTTCCAGGTCCTCGCCGTCAGCCTTGCGGGCCCGGGTGTCCTTAATGACCACGATGCACCCGAGTCATACTCCTTCACTACCACCACGCTCCAGTGCGATCGTCAGGCGCCCAGATCAGTCACTCCTTTGTTCCTTCGTTGCGCGGCGGCGGCCATTTTCTCGTTCATCGCACTCTCACCTCCAAGTCTTCTCTTAGCTTCTTGTTGCGCTTTCACGGTGCGGGCCCGTATCAAAATGTGTCCACACGTGCACCCGAGATTCATGTACGCAGCCATCTCAGTCTCAGCCAAATTACATCGGTCCTTGCACGGTTTTCAGTCGGATAATGTACGGATCTGCGGGAGCCCCCGTACAGACACGTCCTTTCACATGGCTTCCTAGCCACACCCCCTCTGTATCTGTATGCATAATATGTTTTTATGTTTTAACATGCGTGAGAAACCATGGCAACGAACAGGCAGCCTGCAACGGATAGGGATAGGGAAATTAGGAATGGAAATGTACATTTTGATTTACGGATTTATTCGTATGAATGTGGTTTGACTGTTGGTGCAATTCTATTTTTTACTATCATGTTTGGGCTCGTAACTTACTGGGCTGTTGCATTTATCTCCATTGAGATAAATGAGGGGGGAGGTAATGGAACCATTATGGAGAATGCAACAAAACCGTTTAAGGAGGGTAATTATTTGATATGGGATGTTTCCAGCTGGTATGGGGGTCCGGCCCTCACCCCGACCAGGCTAAGCAGCATAATGTTACCAGTAACAGCCCAACTACACTCCCAAAGCCCCAACTCAATGCAAAAAATGTCAGTGTATAGGATTTAAATGATTGCAACCCCTCTGCTATATCATGGCTATATGACACCACTGCTATCCTGCCCACCCCAGCAACCAGTCAACCAACAGAAAATGTTTACATCACAGATAGAATGAAAGAAAATGCATAAAATGACAGATAACTTCATGACCCTGAATGACGAGTGGGAAAAGGGGGGGGGGTCGGGGGAAAGGGATACACTACTACTAGCAGCCAGGAATGGGAAAACATTCCTTAAAAGCAGTAGAAGGAGGAGGGAAGTGGGTAGGAAAAAATATGACCAATACTCCGGCCTGGGGCTGGACACAATAGAAGATCCCAGACACCCACGCCAATCAAATAAATGGTATGCAGATATGAGCTCCACAGCTAAGCAAACAACTAATGAAAGTTGCTATGTGTGCTCATTGATTCCCCATTCTTCAGGCACACCTAAGGTCTTGCTGCCACAAGAACTGCCTCTCACAAATGCCCAATGTCTCCTTCATCTCACGCTGTGTAGAATTAAGAACACATTCCAGGCACACACGGTATCATTCAAAGTGATGCAAAATGAGAAGACGTGCTACTCAAGAGCCAAAGGAGTGGTATGCTTGAAAGAACCGTTTTTCATCATAAAAGGAACACTATTCTCTGAAAACAAGTGGAAGGATGACGTGATAACGTGTAAGGCTGAAGCACTGCGAGGGTTGCCAACCGAAAAACTGCAATGGGTCGAGAAAACCACAATCTGGAAAGAACACATAGCCAAACTGACGTGGGTGAGCGCCATAGAAAAATCGTTTAAGCTGCAGAAAGAAATCTCAAATGAACTTTGCTTCCTGGGAGAAGGAAAAAATGATCTGGGAAGAAACACGAACTGCAATAAAACACTCAAGATACCAGACATGAAAAAGGGGACCGCCGCCCTGATGGACACTTACTGGGTCTGTGGCAAACGGGCGTACATGCACCTCCTACCATCATGGAGGGGCAGGTGTTCCATGGCAACGCTGCACTCAGTCCTAATGGTGATCCCGGAGAGCCACATCAGAGAAGGAAGTAGGACACTGGTCCGATTAGCAGCCAACGCCCCACCCACTGAGAAGCCACCACTGTATGCCCTGTCGGAGGGCCACATCGAAGGAGGCATATCCCGGAAACGAAGGTCATCAAACTATATATCAAAAGCCTCTGCAGAACTGTTGGCACAGATCCCAGACAGGTACAGGTTATTCAGTTCAGCAGAGACCTTTTTCGGCTCCCTTGTCCCGAGCAACCAGGCACGAACGAACGCGAAGTGGCTGCAGATCACACGCTGGGAGTTGATCCAACTGGCAAATGACACTGAAGAAGGGTTCAATGTGATCAAGGTGGAGCTAAGGGCTCTGAGACTAATGACAATGCAAAACAGGTATGTCCTAGACCTGTTGACCGCGATGGATGGAGGCATTTGCCAAAAAATCGGGAGCGCGTGTTGCACATTCGTGCCTTCTGAAGACGCAGATAATGGGACACTATCGCACGTTATCACCGCAGTGCACAACTTGGGGGAACGCATGAAGAAAGAAGGTGGCGCGGAGTCAAGCACATGGTTCGACAACATCTTTTCATGGGTGCCTTCCTGGATGGGACTCGCCGTCAAAATGCTGATGCCCCACATCGTGTTTTTTCTCTTTATTTTTTGTGTGTACCAGCTGGGTCTTCGCTGCTGCGCAGGCACAGTCCCCAATGGAGCAATGATGATGGTGACAATGGGCAACGCTAGAGGAGTGGCACAAACGCAACAGGGGGTACACGTACAGACTGTTGAGAACTCTGAGCCAAAGTTCAGAATGGTGCCAATATACTATGATGGGGATATAGTAGATAGGTTATATCATACAACAATAAAAGAGCCCTGGAACTAGAGTGGTACACAGAAGTATGGGTAGACCTGGAGGGAGATGGGGGATGTATATATTTGACCTGCACACCAGACGAGTATGCTAGAAGGGGAGAAAGCCTCCGGGGAGTATGTAGAGCGTGGATGCCAATAAAGGGGACACCAGCATGGGCAGAGGCAGGAATCGAGGAAAAGAACGCGAGCGGCTAGGGGAATTACGGTATTCGTTACTTAAGTAACAAAAGGGGGGAAATGTAGGGGAGGGCAGGTCGCTAGGACCCCCCTCTAGCCTACATCTCCTACCCAGGTGAAGACTCATGACTCATCGGCAGCCCCCGCGCCCCAGGGCCCAGGAGGCGAGGTGGCTGCGGATCGACACGTGAGGCTGCACAACCACATATATGGCACAACACAGACACCATTTTGTACTAGATAACTCCATTTTTGTCAAAGGCGCTAGCTTATATTCTCACTAATGTAAATATATGTGCACAACCCAGAAACCCCTAAGTGATGCCACCGCCCCTTCCCAATGGTACGATACACTGCCCTGTGCAGGGAGACAGGCTCAGAGCTGCAAGGTCTTCTCCCCCCTCCTCCCTCCCAGGCTCGCCAGGGATAGCTGGTGTTCGAACTGCACAGCCTCGCCTCCCCTCCCAATCTTGCTGGACCCGCTTCAAGCATCCGCCTCCCCCATGTCAATAGGCCACCACAGCCTGACTATGAATTGCGAGCTAGCTGGTCCTAAATCCCACCATCTCCCGGGCACCAGTTACATGCCCCCCCACGGCCCATTAGTATCCCTGTTCACCCCAAGTTAATGGCCCTTGAAGGGGGGCGCCCACCCCTGTACCAACAGATCATAATACCATCCCTCACCGACAGGACGATCAGGTAACCCCTCCTGTGCCCCTGACCCCACACATGGACTCATGGGAAAAACATGTTTGAACCTAAGGTGTCCTTACAACAGATGTATTGGGGCACTACTTATTATATATCAATATCCCTGTCTCATTCTCGATCTGAGGTCAGTATAATGCAAGAGTTACAAGACAACTGAAATTGTATAGCATGATGAATGAATGGGAATGTTTGGCCACAAGGGCAAAGTATCAGAAACGCCACTTATCATCACTATAAGTCATGTCCAGCCCAGCACTCCACCCCAATGAGCCCAGCTGACCCATCCACCCCGTGTGACACCGCACGGACGTCCGCCAATCCTGGAGAATGAACTGTATACAATGTATACCACCTAGCCATCACCACCCAATCCCTAAGACTATGTGCCCCCTATAGCTTGTGTCATGCGTGACGTAGTTCTGTAATAAGTAGGACTGTCTTTGCTATTGTCAGACAGAGCGCTCTCGGAGTCTGCAGAGTCCTTTGCATGCCCTATATTGGTTTAGATAAAAACCCTTTTGATCTCACCCGCACTTGGTCTTGGTCTCATTCCCTTCTGGGGTGTGTCCGTCATTGCCTCTCACTAAGGAGGATGCGTTTTTGGGGGACGCTTACATTCAGTTTGCAGAGCCAAAAACCTTTTGCCCTTAGCCATCCAACCTCTTGCTCTCCCTATCCAGGGGCAAGGAGGGGAAAGTAGTTGTTTTGGGATTTGGACAACCAAGCATTCAGGTTTTGCATGGGTGGACAGGAACAGCGATTCCGAGGGGCATACAGTCAACAAATGAAAAGCAGTCAAACTTTGAAAAAATTAAGCACGGTTCCTGATGCAATCAGAGTGCACAGAAAAAAGGAACAAAGGCCATGGGGCGCGGAACCCCAATGTATACTGGGTACCAAAGTCATATGAGGTGCGGGGCATGTAGAAACGTTGGGTGCAGCTGCAGTGGAGCCATGTTGCATCCCAAGACGGCAGAAAAGTTTCCGAAGAGCAGCTGTGCTGCGAGATATCAGAGATGAGGAATCTGTGGGAGCGAGGAATCCATTAGAAACACATGTTAAGTCACAGACACATTTCCACGTGTATTTAACTGAACAGCCAAGACAAAAAATGGCTTGGAATGGGGAAGCCACTGTTAATGCATGTGTCACAGGGACAAACTGGCCACATCCTGTACAACAACATAGGGAATCACACAGGAAGTAGATACCACATCCTGTGTAATTAATTCATGTATTGGAGACGTAGACCTTGGAGAAAGACCCTGATAATAAAAAAGACTAATTGCAGATGGTTTGGAGTTTCATGATAACCTTCAATTGGACCACATAGTCCACAACCAATATTGGATTATTAGAACCAATGCATATTACATGCCTGGAAGACTGTGCTGTTTTAATACTTTGATCAAGTCGTAGAGATACATACAGGGTACATACATGACAATAGGTACCACTGTAAGACCTACAATCCTTTCCAAGAACATAGGTTTCATCACAACCACCTTCAATTAGTGATTTTATTTATTTTATTTGTGTATTGATAGCAGCGCAATAAGCTCTTGTGTCTCTGGGTGATAGTTACATTGGTAGGTACAGAGTGGAGAGTCCAGGTAGGTGTAGAGAAAAACTGGAGTTAGATGAAAAGGTGAGTCTTTAGGTTTTTCTAAATAGCTGGTAGGACGTCTCATATCGCAGGTGTAATGGAAGGTTGTCCAGAGGTTGGCCATGACAACTGGGATGCTAGAACCGTCTGCTCGTTTCCGTTTTAGGGAGCATGAGAATGTAAAATGTAATGATTTATACTTCCATGCACTTTTAGGTGGTTTGACAGGAATCGAAAAAATTGAGAAATTGCATTGTTGCACATTGCGTATTTGCACTAATGTATTGTTTAGATGCGCATTGTTTATTTCTTATGTAAAGTAATTCTGTGAGATGGGTTTTTTGCGTATAGAGCTTAGTACAACACGAGGGTTGATATGAATGTCATATGGGTACGTTAGGCATGTTTTAATCAATGAATTATAGGATTAAATCCAATGTATGAGAACATCTTATATCTTGTTACATATGAGAGGATTTAAAATAAATGTAAAAATAATAACAAATTGACAAAAGATACGGAGCACTGCCATCATAGGTTTATATTCAATAATGTACATTAAGTAACATAATTCAATAGACTGTGTTTGGTTCTGCTGCAAGCGACCTCTATCGTTAAGATCAAGTGGTAATAAAGCATGTATTCATTCTCATACAACCACATGCCAGTGACTTTGAGACTCTGAGATACAATTGCATACTTGCCCAAAACGTGTATCTTTGATAAAGGAACCTTTTCTGCAGTACAATTAATTAAATAAGCTGGTAATCGATCTGCAGTAACCAAGGGAGACAGGCACCAAAGAGGGTTTTTGCAAGGGCGGATTGTCTTATTGTTGCAGACACAGAAACTGAGATCATGAAGCCATCTATGGGGGCAGTTAGGCGTTGAGCCAGGACCTGTGGGGGTATGCTTTCATCAGGAGGACTTTCTGAGGACCCTGCAGCAGGCGTGCATTAAATGGTCAGCAGGTAGCCAAAGGTTACACACTGCCTTTCATCGCGTTGGTTAGCACCAGCGGCATCACACCAGGACTGGCTGTCTACTGGACCTTGGAGATGTGTGCACAGTGCTTGCATGATCTCCTTGCAATGAGCGACCAGGCTATTCCCAGAAGCTGTGAAGTAGGTAGTGTCCCCAGACTGCAGCATGTGTTCATGACCAAAGGAAATGTGCTCATGCTGCCTTAAATTAAGCTTCTATATCAGTTTGCACCTTCCAGGTTCACTGTTAAACAACACGAATTTATGTTTCACTGTTAAATAACACGAATTTATTACACAAAACTTGCACTTAAAAATGACACATGCAGCTATCAATTTAAGTGTCTGAACATTAGTGTATTTTATTAATCTGTCAATCAAATCAAATGTAGGTATGAAATCGAGTTGGATAGTTAAACCTTACATTTAATGTACAGTAAATGTCTTTTATTGAAACCGTAAAATACTTCTGATAGGAGCGCTCACACCACACGACATAATTACAAATCCTCTTTCTCCATCAAAGTACATGTTCAAAGCGGACAATCTACACAAGGAAAATAGGGCACAATAAATGTTCTCAGCATCAGCATATTTACCAAAATGATGTTCCCAATAATTAAAAACTGGACACTGCAATGGGATTAATAAGAAGACACACTAATAAAATGTACATCTTGTACCCACAAAACAAGCAGGCAGAGTAACATAATCCATTAGTAAATATATTGTACAAAAGGAGCACGGACATACAAGTAGATTATATAAAAGATGGCCATGTTGCACAATGTGTTCTAAGATAATAAGGAGCCTGCTCATTTATCTTGGGCAGCACCAATCAGTGGTCTAAGTCGTGCTTTCATGCACTGTCCATGGAGCAACATCCAGATTCCCGCGAAAGGGATCTGATGGGCGATTATCTTTTCGGTCGATCCACGTCATCAATAGCTGCCAGTAGTTTCTGTCTTGCCTTTTTGTTGATGTGGGATCCAAGGCACACGTTCACCAGATTCGTAAGCTGCTTTGTTGAGTACTCCTGCGAAAATATGCAAAAAGATGTTATATTGGTACATGCTGCTTCTGGGAGCATATCAAATAGGCCTAGGCACTGCGAATGAAAAAGTGGTGACTACAAAACATACAAAGAGACAGACTTGTTTAGCATACAAAACTTAACAATGGAATGAGTATAAAAACATTTAAAATATCACCCTCTCTATAACTGCACATTTTGATTTCAATGGAAGTGGTAAAGGACATTAAAAGAAGATTGCCTTTGGTGGCAAACATATCTAAGGTATACAATTGTAATATTTCGTCACATTTCATAACAACTGAGAAAACAATATTGGAAGTGGGAGGAAGTGATAATATATGAAACGGTAATTTTCTTTTCAAAGCAATACTTTCACAAAGAGTATATTGCCTTCAAGTTCATAATCAACACCCCAGAGGTGGCATGGAAGGCCCACTTCCCCCGACTGTCCGGGCCTGCCATGTAGCCTGTTCAGGCTGGCATGGAAACAAGGGTGAGCAGGACATCTAACTAGCCCACACCACTCCTGCAGAGGCTAGTAAGGGGATGATTTTCAGAAATTGGGAAAGGCCAGTTTAAATCCCAGAGCAGGATTTGTACTCCAGCATATGGTACCCAAGCACCAAGTGAGTGGGAGCTTTATGGGATGTGGGAGGCCTTGTGATTGGAGCGACGTCATCTATTGTTGCAAGTAGAAAGGCATGCAATATATGCAAAGAGCAAATATGACATTTCAACTTGTCAATATGATGTACCCTGTGCTCTTTGATCCAGCGTTCCATATCATTCTCGGTCAGGTAATAGGACTTAATGTATGTCTCCACAAATTCTTTATCGGGAATCGGTCTAATGTCCGTGAGTTTCTCCAGCTTCATTAAAAACTGCTGGAAATCCAGCTGCATCAAAGCCCGTCCCTCGTTACTGCACTTCTTGACGTTAGCATAGCTAAGGAGAGAAGCACACCAGAGAAAACACGGTCAGTAGCAGGAAGCAAATGCAATGAGAAAAACCCACAGGCACAGAAGGCATTATGTAAGCGCTTATATCTATACACTAGTGGTTTCCGTAGGCGCCGGAGTTCAATTCTTCCAAAAGGGGACTGACGTGGGCTGAAAGACTGCAGCAGCTGAATTCAATCAAGATCGGGCTCGATTTAGAGGAACAGAAGTCGCCAGAATAAAACGTTGAACTTGCAATTATACTTGTCAGAAAAGCTTGACAAGGTGAGCGTCGAATACATTTTTAATTAGAATTCATGAAAAATATTCGATTTTATAGTGCGTTTTACAAAATGGTAAGAGGGAGTGGGAGAGACAGAGGGAGAAAAGGAGTGATTTTGTAAGTGCCAAAGAGCGAGGGAGAGAGAGAGAGAGAATGCATTTTTGTGCGGGTGGGCTAATTTGCACAGCACACACTGTTGACCTAGTCGCCTACTCACACTAAACAACGTAGAATAACACTAAAGAACGTACAACAGACTTGACAGGGCTATCCAAGTAAACACGTATTGGCAAAATGTGGCTTGGGAAATGTACATTGCCTTTTGACTGCAGTGCAGAGCAGGCTTCAGATAAAAGACACATAATTACAATAACAATGTTATGCAGGTCAAAAGTGAAGCGGCAGAGAAACACAACTTGTTTTTAAAGCATCATCCACAAATCTCTCCCAAACTTAGACAGCTGCACTCAGTCCTATATTATGATCACGGATATAAAAGGGCTTTCATTTGGATGCCATCGTTCTGCGTCACATAGCAGCTGGCCCTTCCCTTACATCTATCTTCAAGAGCTCTGGCAAAAAGGATGGCACTTTTGGCCAGAAATTCAAAAAAGACATGCG
Source organism: Ambystoma mexicanum (assembly GCF_040938575.1). Classification (NCBI taxonomy): domain Eukaryota; kingdom Metazoa; phylum Chordata; class Amphibia; order Caudata; family Ambystomatidae; genus Ambystoma; species Ambystoma mexicanum. The sequence continues at coordinate 1,101,602,221 of NC_090924.1, read as the reverse complement.
AAGAGAGGGTGGGGGAGGAGGGGCCGGCAGGCAGGGCTGACTTTTTAACACATTTGAATTTGGGCCTTGCAGTTTGCATGCCCGACTCGCCTTGCGATCTTGGGCACATTGGTTATTATGCCTGGATCTCTGTCAGCGCTCATCTGGTGAAGTATGGGGGAGAATAAAACGGAGACATTACTTACCAGTAATGTTCTTTATGGATTGTTCTGCCACAGAATAGTCATCTTGATAGATCAGCCCCTCAGTGCCAGTTGCTCGGAAAATATGAACAGTGGGTGTAGTGCGGCCTGACGTCATCTCCTCGATTCCTTCATGCCTCGACAGCGCCACTCCTCGACTCAGGACGTGACATTGGCGATCGTACATATAGCATGCACTATGCCCCCCATACCTCAAGAGCCCACTTTTTTTTCACCCCGTGATCAGAAGCAAAGGGAATTAATTCCTGTGCATGGAAAAAAACAGAAGAAAAGGATTTCCCTATTTTTGCGACTAACAAACAGGTAAGGCTATTGGCATGTCCGATAGCACAGTGATTAGAGCGCTCGCTCTGCATCGGTGCAGAGCCTGCTGATGCAGGTTCGAATTCCTGCAAGGCCAAACTCAGCCTTTCATCCTTCCGAGGTTGACAAATGAGCACCACGAACCGTGGGTAATAATAAGCAGCGCTCTGGTACCCAAGGGTTTGAGCGCTATATAAATGCTAAATTATTATTATTATTCTTTTTGCATTACCCTTTTTTTTTACAGGTTGATCATAATGTGCAAAAAGCGCCAACCCTTCCTCTACGGATCACCCACAAAAAGATAAGAGAATGCTAAACAAGTTTCCTTAGTGGGGCAGGTAGGGAGGTAAAGAGGAGTTCGGAATCCCCTCTTCGAACTAATTTAATGACAAGGAAGAAGGCCAGGAAACACCGCAATCACACATTCTATTTTGGATGTATTCCTAATGGACCTATGATTGATAAGTACAGCCATAGGGTCATACAGATCTACCCATGCGTGAATAAAGAGCCACAGGCCATGATCAGAGACACCTGTACGGACAGCTTGGACTAAACACCAAGAAGCCATGTTGCTGCCGTTGTTAAGAGACACCACGACATAGCAGCGTTAGACATGAAGCACACGTGCCATCCGCACTTCGGGACACAAGAACACACTCTAATACATGAAGAACACGAGCGTACAGTTCTATAGTAGGAGGACAGACACATACACATACTGTCATCGCTTTTATTATTTTTGCCATTAGCCAAATGCAGTGACGATGACACCTAAAGGCGCAAGAGATCCTGAGCAAAGCTTGCAGATGCTTGAATGCAAATAAGCCTATGGAGCTGCAGGAACACCTATGGGACTTGACAGAGCTAAGTGTGACTAACCTATGGAGATGTAGTATAACATGACACTGTAGAAACTGCATTCTAAGGCTTGGGAAAAGTACAGCAGGCCTCACGCCTCTAAGCAAGAGATGAGTGAAGCTGATTCAGGCTGGACAGAGAGCAAGACATGCGAGACAGGACCCCCAGCCAAGGTCAAGAGATACGGATGACATTACAATCCCCAGACGACAAAGGGTCTAGCTTCAGAAAGTACAAATAAATCCTCATAATTCAGGGCAGCAGAGCTCAAATTCGTGGTCTCTGAACACGTGACGTGGCCGAAGCAGGCAATGGACAGCGATCAGCGGTGGGAAATGAGAGCCGGTCCCAGGCTTACAGACACTGACCACAATGAGTATACAACAGTATGCAAAAAGTGTTGTGCCGGACAAGGGAGCACTCTCATAGGGCAAAGGTGATACACACAAGTTACAATACAGACACATAATCATTCTCATCAATTTGAAGAGGTACACAGTTAACAGCAAGTTCAAACTGAGGTTTATTACAGACAAAACTAACAGAGATCAGCGCACAGGAACACAGAATATTCATGCACATATCGCTCTTCCTCATCTTACATGCCGGTTTTACTCCCAAATGGCAGCAGCACTTCGTCAGAACCTAGGCCCTTCTCCAAAAGACCTATTGGGCCGGGCGACTGGGTATTGAGCATGGTATAACCTAAACAGGACACTATAGATGTTATTCTACTGGCTCTTACATGTCAGATGGCTGGCCTGTTTCATCCCCAATTCACTAACTATACCATTGTTGCAGTGCTGGTTCTTGCCTGTTGCTCCCCACCCCTAGGGTACTAAACTGTGATTGGCTAGAGCGGACATCCCCAGGCCTGGGATCCGCAAACATTCTCAGCTTACTGTGTACCTCTTTAAGGTGATGAGAACGATTATGCGCCTGTATTGTAACTTGTCTGTACCACCTTTGGCTTATGAGAGTGCTTCCTTATCTGGCGTAAACACTTGTTGCATACGTCTTGCAGTCAGTGTCTGGCATCCTGGGACCGGCTCTCCTTTCCCACCGCTGATCGCTGTCCATCGTCTGCTTCGGCCACGTCATGTTTTCATAGACGACAAATTTGAGCTATGCTGCCCTGAATTATGAGGATTTAATCGTACTTTCTGCAGCTGGTCCCTTTGTCATCTGGGGATTGGAATGACATCCGTATCTCTTGACTTTGGTTGTGGGTCCTGTCTTATGCATCTTGCTCTCTGTCCAGCCTGAATCAGCTCAGCTCGTCTCTTGGACAGAGCCCTGAGGCCTGCTGTACTTTTCCTTAGCCTTATGATGTGGTTTCTACAGTGTCTATGTTACACTACATCTCCATAGGTTAGTTACACTTAGCTCTGTCAGGTCGAATAGGTGCTCCTGCAGCTCCATAGGGTTATTTGCGTTTAAGCATCTGCAAGTTTTGCTCAGGATCTCTTGCGCCTTGCAGTTTCTGTGTTACTGCATTTGGCTAATGGCAAACATAATAAAACCAATGACAGTATGTATCTGTCCTCTAACTATAGAACTGTACACTTGTGTTCTTCATGTATTCGAGTGTGTGCTTGTGGCCCGAAGTGCGTATGGCACGTGTGTTTCATATCTAATGCTGCCATGTTGTGGTGTCTCTAATGTGTCAGCAACATGGCTTCTTGGTGTTTAGTCCAAGCTGTCCATATAGGTGTCTCTGATCATGGCCTGCAGCTCGCATGGGTAGATCTGCATGTCCCCTTGTCGGTATGGCTGGCTTAGGGCATACCTCTCAACATACCCATCTATCATAGGCGCATTAGGAATACGTCCAAAATAGAATGGGTGATTGCAGTGTTTCCTGGCCTTCTTCCTTGTCAGGAATTTAGTAGTAGGGGGTGGTGGAGGCAGCATTCCGAACCCTTCTTCAGTGGGCCATGAGGAATCTCTCGGAGAAGAATACGGGCCAGTAAAACTTCCCACTGATGTGTGCCTGGGTCTTGGATTGTCCCATGTGTCCCCCTGTCAGATGGGAATGCACAATCTCTAGTAAAATCTTCCAGTGGGTTTTGGGGATTACTAACTGAGTTTTACTTAGGCCTTCTGTGGATATTTCTTTTCTATATAGCAATCCTTGCTTTAAGGAGAAAAAAGGACTTCTTTACCCCCTCTGCTTCAGGACTTGCTTGTAAGAAAGCCCCAGTGAGGGTTGGGTCATTTCGCTGGGCGAAGGCCAGGTCGGGAAAGATGGTAAGCTCTTCTTCCCTTTTCTCTTTAGTGGTATATGGTTCATCAGCTTACACAACGCCTAAGGTACCTCTCTCTGTTTTTTCTGGTTTACTCTCTTTAAAATGTAGAAATAGAGCTTTTTCAGGAATACCTTGTTCAATTTGGTCCCCACAATGTACTTCAAATTGGATTGGATCATGGTTCTGTAAGAGAACATGTAAGTATCCCCGGAAGTCAGGATCAATGACATCAATGACGCCTGCTAGAATGCCTATACCGAACTTCCAGGCTAGGCCAGATTTTGGGGCCAATCTTATATGACACCCAGGAGGGGATATCAAAACTAAGTCTGTGGTAATAATTCCTCTTCTCCCAGGAGGGATAGTAGCCTCTCTGCTGCTACAGCGATCAAAGTCTATTTATTTCTTCGTGGCAACAGAGGGGTCTGAGGCTTGATGACTAAGCTTCTGGAATTGTAGGGTTCCTCAATTTGTTTCAATTGAGTCACATCCCACTACTGACACCATATGTAAGGAAGGCATGGAATCAATATTACGACAGACACAAGTGACAACAGTTCAAGGGTGTTTATTGAACTTTAACAATGGTATGATAAACACCTATCTAATCCTAAATCTACAGATGGGAGAAAGCTAAGACCATCAAATAATAATAATGCAGCCCTAGTGGAGTCTTGTCAAAATAAAAGGGCCTATACTAACAAACGTATTGCCAACCCTTATCTTCTAAATACAAATAGTGTGGGGTAGTGTTCATGAAAAAGAAAGAAGTGTTCACAAAAATGATACGTCAGGATGTTCAGGCCGTTGGCCTCCCTTCCCCACGTTTTCAGCACAGGACAAGGCTGTTCACTCCAGTATAGCACACTCTCAGGCTTCTTCGGCACAAGGACACAGTTCCATTACCAGTTTGAGGGCCTTCTGTGCCCAAGTCTCTTAAGTTATCAAAGTCTCTTGATGTAGAGGGGCTGATGTACCAAAACAAATGAAAAGTTCCTTTTCTCTTACAAGTACGTACGTTACGTGATTCACTCTTCACCCTGGAACGCCCTGAGCCGGGCACAGAGCCTTTTTTTATACCTATACAACAATCGTTACTTTGGATCCCGCTCTTCTGGGCTCAGATCCCCTTCGCCAATGTTCGCAGAATATCCTTTCTCGGGTGACTCACGGTTCTCCCTGGATGCCCCTCAGCCAGGCTGAGATCCTTACACAATTAGTCTCCCTCAGCCCGGCTTGGACCAATTACAGTTCATATTAGCTATCAAAGACTTTCGAATGTGCACAGGGTTTAGCTTGACCCAGTGCAGGACCACGTCAATTTTACAATTCACAGTTTACATTTGCCACTTCTCATTTGGATACCTAACAGAGACCCTCGAATGAGCACCCACGTGGTGCCGGAACACTCTGTGCATGGTATCTATCTTGGCTTCAAAATGTTCATTAATTCCTTGGGTGTTCAATTATATTTGCGTCGCTCATCACATATGCTTCACACACTGTTCTCTTCAGATGTCTTCATACAATGTTGCCGCTTGCAATCTTGGTTCTAACGCAGACCGGTCTGCTATCAGTCTCACTGACTCACCGGCTGTGCTGATTTTACTGGCGCTGCTTTGTTGTAGGAGCCAAGGACAGTACCTGTAGCAATCGCTCCTCCCCGCCTTGGCTATCGATGCAGGAAAGCCCAGAGTACCTCTGAGACACAATGCACTTGTCTTCAGCTTTAATTCAAGGTCTTATGTTTCTTGTTCTCAAAGGCTCACGATAGTAGTGTTTTTTCTCCGAAAAGGTCAAGGGTACTTTCCTCCTTGCAACCTTCTCTGGTCTTTCCGTCTTTCTTCTGGTATTAAACTGCCAACTTGGAACTGCTGCTCCCTGGTGTGTTTTGCCTTGCTCAGAGTGTAATTTCGTTCTCTGCCTTTTATCCCTGTGGGGAAGTATGATGGGAGTCAGGTGTGTGTACTGATCAGTAATTGCTTCACTCTTCCTAACCTTTGTGTTGGGACATGCCAGGTATACGGCTCGGGTGTTAGTCCGTTTTTGCTCACAGTGAGCTGTTCATGAGAAAGTGTTTGTGTCGGGAAAGGGGAGGAGGGTTGAGTCCCTAAGTATCCTACCTGGTAGGATGGGGAAAAGGTGCTACAGTGAAGGGGATACCGCGCCTCACCGTCCGGTGTCCCACTCCCACTCCCCGAAGACCCACCATCCAGGTGATCCTCCCGGACTGGTCCACACCCAGGAACTGGAGCCAAAAGCGATGACCGTGTCCTGGCTACCTGGAGGACAGATCCCCAGGGATTAGCGGGTGAGACACATTCAGGTTTCTCACAGCCCCCTGTTGAAAACCATTCTGAACAGCAAGCTGACATGGATATCTATCATGATGAGGAATCTGCGGGAGAAAAGCAATCCATTGAAACATGGCTTAAATGAAATGAATTAGGATAACCAAATGGATAAAGACTGCCTTGCCAATAACACTTTTCTAGTCCTCAACTGGAAAAAGGAAGAGATTTCTTTGGTTGCAGTATATTAGACTCATATACCTTTGAACGGACTCATATCTTTGAACTGCTTGCTCAGTTGTATCTAAAAAAAACCTAATTAAGTATATTATATTATATTGTTTGTCACACCCAAATAGCTTTCATGTTTTTTTGAGAAAGTCTAAAGATTATACCCGTTAAGATGTATGCTTATTCACAATGACGTGCACATATTTTCACATTATTCCATGGTTTGCGGTTTCTTGGATTGCACCTGTGGGACAAGATTGTCAGGCCGATTCATGGAATAATTAGCGCGGCGCAAGTGGGCAAAAACGTGCGAATCGCAGTGGAATAGCGAAAATCGCAGTGCAAGTGCGAAAATCGCACGAAAAGCAGCGCACATCGATTCATGGAAGGCCGTGCGCGAGAAAACCAGCGGATGTGCGATAAAAAAGTGCGCGGCGCACGTTGGCGCACAGGCCATCTAACTGCGTGCGCCAGGTCACAGCGAAAATCGCACAGGCCACAGCGAAAATCGCACATAGCGCGGCGCACGCAACAAAAGTAGGCGGAACACGGGCGTAACACTCGGAATGGGGAATAACTTGCCAAAACGTGGGCGTCACGGGGGAAGTACAGGGCACAAGTGCGCGGAATGCCCACACGCTCGCCTACAACACGTATTCATGGAATAGAATAGGGCAAAAAAGCGCACGCTCAAACCAGCGCACAGGCACAAACACGACCGCCACAAGAAAGCAGGCGGTAGCGTCTCTGCGGCTGTAAGAAATGTGCGCCAAAAGGTGCGCCAACAAATAGCACCTATATACTGCCATGATGAATGTCCTATACTGTGGCCCTCCAGGACAAATGACGTGCAAAGGGTTACCCACAAACACGGACACCCGCTGACAAAAAATACGTGTGCGTGTATACCGGGGTGCGCGGGAAGTCTCACACGCGATTTGGCCGGGTACGTGGATTTCAGGGGTGCGCGGGAAGTTCCACACGCGATTTGGCCATGTACGTGGATTTCAGGTGTGCGCGGGAAGTTCCACACGCGATTTCAGCAGGGTATGTGTATTTCATGGGTGTGCGGGAAGTTCCACACGCGATTTCATCAGGGTATGTGTATTTCAGGGGTGCGCGGGAAGTTCCACACGCGATTGGCCCAGTGCGAGCAGGGTACGTGTATTTCAGGGGTGCGCGGGAAGTTCCACACGCGATTTCAGCAGGTATGTGTATTTCAGGGGTGCGCGGGAAGTTCCACACGTGATTTCATCAGGGTACGTGTATTTCAGGGGTGCGCGGGAAGTTCCACACGCGATTGGCCCAGTGCGAGCAGGGTACGTGTATTTCAGGGGTGCGCGGGAATATCCACACGCGATTTCAGCAGGGTAGGTGTATTTCAGGGGTGCGCGGGAAGTTCCGCACGCGATTTCATCAGGGTACGTGTATTTCAGGGGTGCGCGGGAAGTTCCACACGCGATTGGCCCAGTGCGAGCAGGGAAGGTGTATTTCAGGGGTGCGTGAGAATTTCCACACACGATTTCAGCAGGGTATGTGTATTTCAGGGGTGCGCGGGAAGTTCCACATGCGATTTCATCAGGGTACGTGTATTGCAGGGGTGCGCGGGAAGTTCCACACGCGATTGGCCCAGTGCGAGCAGGGTACGTGTATTTCAGGGGTGCGCGGGAAGTTCCACACGCGATTTCAGCAGGGTATGTGTATTTCAGGGGTTCTGGGGAGTACCACACGTGAATTGGCCATGTGGGTCCTCCCAGGTGTACGCTCCACAACCTCCACGGCCCCTGCAGGCAGCCCACACCACGGGGGACTACCCTGCACCCCTGCTCATGTCCCGCAGGCAGCCCATCCACCATGGGCATGCCCCCCAGCCAACCCACATGTCACCTTGCACTACTGATCAACAATGCATGTCTCTCACCACCCCCACCCCCCAGCCACCAGGGGCACCCACCACCAGGCCCCCACTCATGTCTCCCACCACCCCCACCCCCCTGCCACCAGGGGCACCCTCCACCAGGCCCCCACTCATGTCTCCCACCACCCCCACCCCCCACCAGTGCAGGGGCAGCCTCCACCAGGCCCCCACCCATGTCTCCCACCACCCCCACCCCCCAGCAGTGCAGGGGCAGCCTCCACCAGGCCCCCACTCATGTCTACCACCACCCCCACCCCCCAGCCACCAGGGGCACCCTCCACCAGGCCCCCACTCATGTCTCCCACCACCCCCACCCCCCAGCCACCAGGGGCGCCCTCCACCAGGCCCCCACTCATGTCTCCCACCACCCCCACCCACCAGCAGTGCAGGGGCAGCCTCCACTGGGCCCCCACCCATGTCTCCCACCACCCCCACCCCCCAGCCACCAGGGGCACCCTCCACCAGGCCCCCACTCATGTCTCCCACCACCCCCACCCCCCAGCAGTGCAGGGGCAGCCTCCACCAGGCCCCCACCCATGTCTCCCACCACCCCCACCCCCCAGCAGTGCAAGGGCACCCTCCACCAGGCCCCCACTCATGTCTCCCACCACCCCCACCCCCCTGCCACCATGGGCAGCCTCCACCAGGCCCCCACCCATGTCTCCCACCACCCCCACCCCCCAGCAGTGCAGGGGCACCCTCCACCAGGCCCCCACTCATGTCTCCCACCACCCCCACCCCCCAGCAGTGCAGGGGCAGCCTCCACCAGGCCCCCACTCATGTCTACCACCACCCCCACCCCTCTGCCACCATGGGCAGCCTCCACCAGGCCCCCACTCATGTCTCCCACCACCCCCACCCCCCAGCAGTGCAGGGGCACCCTCCACCAGGCCCCCACTCATGTCTCCCACCACCCCCACCCCCCAGCAGTGCAGGGGCAGCCTCCACCAGGCCCCCACTCATGTCTACCACCACCCCCACCCCCCAGCCACCAGGGGCACCCTCCACCAGGCCCCCACTCATGTCTCCCACCACCCCCACCCCCCTGCCACCATGGGCAGCCTCCACCAGGCCCCCACTCATGTCTCCCACCACCCCCACCCCCCTGCCACCATGGGCAGCCTCCACCAGGCCCCCACCCATGTCTCCCACCACCCCACCCCCCAGTAGTGCAGGGGCAGCCTCCACCAGGCCCCCACTCTTGTCTACCACCACCCCCACCCCCCAGCAGTGCAGGGGCACCCTCCACCAGGCCCCCACTCATGTCGCCCACCACCCCCACCCCCCAGCAGTGCAGGGGCAGCCTCCGCCAGGCCCCCACTCATGTCTACCACCACCCCCACCCCCCAGCCACCAGGGGCACCCTCCACCAGGCCCCCATTCATGTCTCCCACCACCCCCACCCCTCTGCCACCATGGGCAGCCTCCACCAGGCCCCCACTCATGTCTCCCACCACCCCCACCCCCCAACAGTGCAGGGGCACCCTCCACCAGGCCCCCACTCATGTCTCCCACCACCCCTACCCCCCAGCAGTGCAGGGGCAGCCTCCACCAGGCCCCCACTCATGTCTACCACCACCCCCACCCCCCAGCCACCAGGGGCACCCTCCACCAGGCCCCCACTCATGTCTCCCACCACCCCCACCCCCCTGCCACCATGGGCAGCCTCCACCAGGCCCCCACTCATGTCTCCCACCACCACCACCCCCCTGCCACCATGGGCAGCCTCCACCAGGCCCCCACCCACGTCTCCCACCACCCCACCCCCCAGTAGTGCAGGGGCAGCCTCCACCAGGCCCCCACCCATGTCTCCCACCACCCCCACCCCGCAGCAGTGCAGGGGCAGCCTCCACCAGGCCCCCACCCATGTCTCCCACCACCCCCACCCCCCAGCAGTGCAGGGGCAGCCTCCACCAGGCCCCCACTCATGTCTACCACCACCCCCACCCCCACCCCCCAGCAGTGCAGGGGCACCCTCCACCAGGCCCCCACTCATGTCTACCACCACCCCCACCCCCACCCCCCAGCAGTGCAGGGGCAGCCTCCACCAGGCCCCCACTCATGTCTCCCACCACCCCCACCCCCCAGCCACCAGGGGCAGCCTCCACCAGGCCCCCACTCATGTCTCCCACCACCCCCACCCCCCAGCCACCAGGGGCACCCTCCACCAGGTCCACACTCATGTCTCCCACCACCCCCACCCCCCTGCCACCATGGGCAGCCTCCACCAGGCCCCCACTCATGTCCCCCTGCACCCCCACCCCCCAGCATCCAGGGTCACCCTCCACCAGGCCCCCACTCATGTCTCCCACCACCCCCACCCCCCAGCAGTGCAGGGGCAGCCTCCACCAGGCCCCCACCCATGTCCCCCACCACCCCCACCCCCCAGCAGTGCAGGGGCACCCTCCACCAGGCCCCCACTCATGTCTCCCACCACCCCCACCCCCCTGCCACCATGGGCAGCCTCCACCAGCCCCCCACCCATGTCTCCCAACACCCCCACCCCCCAGCAGTGCAGGGGCACCCTCCACCAGGCCCCCACTCATGTCTCCCACCAACCCCACCCCCCAGCAGTGCAGGGGCAGCCTCCACCAGGCCCCCACTCATGTCTACCACCACCCCCACCCCCCAGCCACCAGGGGCACCCTCCACCAGGCCCCCACTCATGTCTCCCACCACCCCCACCCCCCTGCCACCATGGGCAGCCTCCACCAGGCCCCCACTCATGTCTCCCACCACCCCCACCCCCCAGCAGTGCAGGGGCACCCTCCACCAGGCCCCCACTCATGTCTCCCACCACCCCCACCCCCCTGCCACCATGGGCAGCCTCCACCAGGCCCCCACTCATGTCCCCCTGCACCCCCACCCCCCAGCATCCAGGGTCACCCTCCACCAGGCCCCCACTCATGTCTCCCACCACCCCCACCCCCCAGCAGTGCAGGGGCAGCCTCCACCAGGCCCCCACCCATGTCTCCCACCACCCCCACCCCCCAGCAGTGCAGGGGCACCCTCCACCAGGCCCCCACTCATGTCTCCCACCACCCCCACCCCCTGCCACCATGGGCAGCCTCCACCAGGCCCCCACCCATGTCTCCCACCACCCCCACCCCCCAGCAGTGCAGGGGCAGCCTCCACCAGGCCCCCACCCATGTCTCCCACCACCCCCACCCCCCAGCAGTGCAGGGGCAGCCTCCACCAGGCCCCCACTCATGTCTACCACCACCCCCACCCCCCAGGGGCACCCTCCACCAGGCCCCCACTCATGTCTCCCACCACCCCCACCCCCCTGCCACCATGGGCAGCCTCCACCAGGCCCCCACTCATGTCTCCCACCACCCCCACCCCCCTGCCACCATGGGCAGCCTCCACCAGGCCCCCACTCATGTCTCCCACCACCCCCACCCCCCTGCCACCATGGGCAGCCCCCACCAGGCCCCCACTCATGTCTCCCACCACCCCCACCCCCCAGAAGTGCAGGGGCAGCCTCCACCAGGCCCCCACTCATGTCTCCCACCACCCCCACCCCCCAGCAGTGCAGGGGCACCCTCCACCAGGCCCCCACTCATGTCTCCCACCACCCCCACCCCCCAGCAGTGCAGGGGCAGCCTCCACCAGGCCCCCACTCATGTCTACCACCACCCCCACCCCCCAGCCACCAGGGGCACCCTGCACCAGGCCCCCACTCATGTCTCCCACCACCCCCACCCCCCTGCCACCATGGGCAGCCTCCACCAGGCCCCCACTCATGTCTCCCACCACCCCCACCCCCCTGCCACCATGGGCAGCCTCCACCAGGCCCCCACCCATGTCTCCCACCACCCCCGCCCCTCAGCAGTGCAGGGGCGGCCTCCACCAGGCCCCCACCCATGTCTCCCACCACCCCCACCCCACAGCAGTGCAGGGGCACCCTCCACCAGGCCCCCACTCATGTCTCCCACCACCCCACCCCCCTGCCACCATGGGCAGCCTCCACCAGGCCCCCACCCATGTCTCCCACCACCCCCACCCCCAGCAGTGCAGGGGCAGCCTCCACCAGGCCCCCACTCATGTCTCCCACCACCCCCACCCCCCTGCCACCATGGGCAGCCTCCACCAGGCCCCCACTCATGTCTCCCACCACCCCCACCCCCCTGCCACCATGGGCAGCCTCCACCAGGCCCCCACCCATGTCTCCCACCACCCCACCCCCCTGCCACCATGGGCAGCCTCCACCAGGCCCCCACCCATGTCTCCCACCACCCCCACCCCCCAGCAGTGCAGGGGCAGCCTCCACCAGGCCCCCACCCATGTCTCCCACCACCCCCACCCCCCAGTGGCACCCTCCACCAGGTCCTCACAATCCCCAATCATGTGCGTAATGGTCAGCCTCCACAACCAAAAAGCCCTACCAAGTAACCCATTCACCCACATGGAAATGGAAATCACATGTTACACCCCCAATGTTCATGAAGCTAATGAACCCATATCCGTCACACACAATGGTTGCAATTGAATGGGAAAACACCCAACATGACATGCATGAAACCAATGAGATGATACCACACAGTGAAGTATGAAAACAAAATTGTATTGAAAAAAATAAAGAATGCTAAAGAAAGGAAACAAACTACAATGGGAATGAGAAAAAATAAGCTGCATGTCCGTATTAAAAAAAAACTGCAAATCAGAATCCAAAAAAATGTCGTCCAAAGTCTAATGTAAAAAAATATCTATGCAATAAAGAACTATGTAAAAAACTACCAAGGGTCCATGAGCCCAACTGAACAAAGGAAACCTACTAAAAAACCTAACTAAAAATCAACTATATACAAAAAGTGGAGCAGTGTCCGTCGACTCCAAATCATAATAAGAAACAAAGGAAACCTAAAAATAAAGAACTATATACAAAGGCGGCGGGCAAGTCCAGCGGCTCACTCCGTGGTGTCCCGAGCCAGGGCATCATCGAACTCCTGTTCGATGTCCCGGAGGCGGTCCAGTTCCATGGCCCCGAGGGTCCGCAGGGATGACGCTGTGTCCTCCTCCAACCCCCTGCGGATTGTCTCGAGGCACTCGGCCCGCCTCAGGGCCCTCCGCATGGAGTTCTCCGCCCTGACCATTGTGAGCCGCGCCTCTTCCGCCCGCCGCCGCTCCGCACCTATGGCGTGGCCCAACCGCTGCCACACGGAAGACACTCTCTGTCCTGGGTCCCCCTGCCCTCCGGCCGATGCCTGCCCCTCCGATGTCGAAAGCCCCGAGCCTTCATGTCTCCCACTATGTTGCTGCTGCTGCTCTGCCTCTGCCCGTGCACTGCCTCCTGCTGCCTGCACATCCTCCGCCGGCTGGGGTGCAGTTGTTGATGTGGCCACCCCTGCTGGACCTCCGACTCCCGACTGTGACAGGGATGGCTCCTCCACCAGCCTGGCCGCACCGTCAGAGGCAGCTCCACAGGGCACCCAGGTGACTGATGGGTGGGAAGATGGCACAGAGGACGACTGGCGCGTAGGGGGTCCAGTTGAGGAGGGGGTCGGAGCAAGCCCCATCAGACGGAGGAATCCAGCCTGGGTGACCTGTCCCAGCAGGCTGACGTGGTCAACGAGCCATTCGAGATGACGTGCAGTCTCTCCATGAAAAGACTGCAGGTCACCTCGCATGGCCCGGTGACGCAACGCCACACCAGCCAGGACAGGCTCAACCCGGACCTGGATGGCCACGTCCGCAGGCAGAGGAAGGCCAGTTGACGTCAGCTCATCCCCTGCCTGAAAACGGGTCTGGACGTAGGCATCCCTGCTGGTGCAAGATGATGCAGGGACAGGATCGGTGACAGGATTGCACACAGGCACCTCCGCGGCGGCCTGTGCTGCCTCCTGTCCCTGGTCCTGCACTGCACCACTAGCACCAGTGGGATCCCGACCTCCAGACCCCGTCTCTGGTGCTTGCACGGCCTCCTCCTCCACCAAACCCCCCACCAACCTGGATGACTCCGTGCCATCTTCCCCTGTTGGGCCCTGTGGGGTCCCAGCTGCCCCTTCTGCTGCCGAGGAGTCCAACTGCAACCTCCGCCTCTTGGACCTCCCCCCGGCAGCTGCGGCCTGGGACGCGGCACCGGACTCCTCACTCCCCGACGAGATGACAACACGGGAGGGGAGCCGGGCCTTGCGTCTCCGGCTGGCGGTCGGATCCCCGCCGCTGTGCTCCAATGCACCTTCTCCGCCCTCTTCATCAGTTGACGCTGCAGACAGGGAGAAACAAAACACAGGCATCAGGGCACTGTACAATGGACACATACACACATGACAGTTGCACATGAGTGGCATTGGCAAACCTCAGACATGTCATCACAATCCCCAACACACATGTCATTGCAACTCGCACACATGAGCCATACCACAGCCATATCGCAACTACCAGCACCATCCCTACACATACAACAGCATCAGCAGCCAAAGGGGAGCCAGACATCACATGCCATACAGGAAGTGCACCACACATGTACACACACCACCACACTTGCATGCATGTGTACACCTCTGCCAAGTGTCGCACTGTTCAGACGGGCATCCATGTCACATCTGCCAATCAGGCTTCCACATACCGCTGTCACATGCATCCATGTTGCATCACTGTTGCACCCTTGTCAAATACACACACATGCACATGTACACAGTGCTCATACATGCAGCCGAAAACAACATACATGCGTGACATTACGGACATGTCTACTTACATACACATTCATCCAAACATGTGTGCACGCACAACTGCATTTGCCATGCAAGCCTACACACACAAGCACCATCCATGTCTCACACATTACAGCCCTCGCATGTGTCAGCCCCATGGCCCTGTACACCCCCACCCATACTCGACCCCATACAAACAGATGTGCAACCTGCACAATACCGAATAATCACCACACGCACTGCTCACAATCAGGATGCATGTACACTCACCGCTCGACTCCAGCGGTGTCGAGCGGTGAGTGTACATGCTTCTCTAGGACCTGGACGTGGAGCGCTGGGGATATGCGTTTCAGGACCCCCATCTGTTCTTCCGACAAGTGGCCCCGGCGCCCCTTGGCATCCGCTGCCTTCAAGAGGCGCCGGGCCTTGTTCAGGGTCCTGGACCTGAAGTCCTCCCAGCGCTTCCTGACATGTTGTAAGTCCCGGACTGCCACCCCCTCCGCGTTGATGGCAGTCACGATGTCAGTCCAGATCCGAGTCTGTCCTTCCTTGTCGGCGCAGGAACTTCCGAACAGGGCATCATACTGCCCCAGGACTTGCTCCACCAGGACACCAACTTCGGTGGCACTGAAGCTGGTGCCCCTCTGCCTCTCTGGCCGGGGGTTGTCAGTGGTCACAGATGGTGTTTGCCCCGACATGACAACCCCAGAGGCAGGAGTGGGTGGGCAACTGGGTCCTGGGGCTGGGCTGTGGAGCGATGGAATTCCAGTCGGGAGTCTTCGGTTCCAGCAGGGGTGGTCACAGCAACAGCACCCCTGGCTGATGTGCAGGCAGCAAATGGCAGTGCACGTGGGCAGCAGGCAGTCAGGCAGCAGCAGATGGCAGGTGGGAGCGTGCTCGGGGCTCTGGGGGGCAGTAGTTCGGCCTTCTGGGCAGGAGCGTGGTCTTCCGTGTGCTTACGCGTGGCCAGCTTGGTACGGAGTGATTTGGCACGTGAAAATCCTGCACGTCAGCGTGAAAATCGAGGAAAGGCCCTTAGCGCGTAAGCGTGTCAGCACGCATACGCGATTCTATTGGACCAAAGGCCCTCAGCGCGTAAGCGCGTCTGTGACGTGACCCGCACGGGTGTTTCCCACACAGCACGTGATGACAGAGCACACGTGGAAAGACTGCACGTCAGAGTGTCATGGCTTGTAATTGGACAGCACGTCAGAGTCTCATCGCGTGTGATTGGTGGAAATGGCCCTACACGCAGAAGTGACAAAGCGTGTAATTGGTGGAAATGGCCCTACACGCATAAATGACAAAGCGTGTAATTAGTGGAAATGGACTTAGCGCGTACAAGCCGCGTAAGTGACGCTGGACGTATAAAAGGTACGTGTAGAACACCATTTCCTTGTACGTGCTTTTCGTGGAGAGCGAGTGGGTGAATTCTGTACTTCTTGTCGTTTCACACGCGATTTACTTCACGGCGTTTCAAGTTCGTATTCCCTGTTACCTCTGACAGCTTTTTCTCTTTTTTCTCTTTTACTGGTTTACCTGGGCCTGTTCCCTCAAACAGTGTTCCCTTCTACTGTTGTCCTGTCTCCTCAGGCAGCGTACAAATCTTCTTTTGGCGGGGGTGTTGCCAACCAAATGCGCTCCTTTTTCACGCTCTTTTACCTGGCAGACGGTGAGTCACGCACGTATCTAACATCTGTGCTTGCCCCGTGTGTAGCCTACCCCTTCAGAGGTCATTCTAGGCTGCGTGTGACACGCATACGTTCATTCTTGTGTTACTGGGTGCCACAGCGTAGTGCAGGTTTTTCTTTCTGCACACGTGGTCTAGGAGGGGTTGCGTGCACGTCATCTCCCTTTTTTGGGGCTCCTGTGCGTAGCGTGACCCGTCATCTTTCCCCAGGGGTTACAATCAGCCTTGCAAGAGCACTAGGGTACAATTACCATCTGGTACCCAACCCCTTTGACCCCCATTTGCCCAGGACAATAGTTTACAGCCACTCCCATACGCACATTTACATCAGTGCCATGGCTGGGAGGCGAGGATTCCGTAAGGGTGGCAAAGGTGGAAGAGCCACAAGTGGTGGCCGTGGTGGATCCGGTAGGGGACGTGGTCGTTACTTGCAGGGTGAGCCTGTCCCCCCATGTGTGGAGGACCAGTCAAGGGCACCCATAATCCCCCCCCTCCCGTTGAGGCTGATGTGGCTGACACCACCCATGCTCAGCCCTTGTTGGACCAGCCCATTGTGGCACCAGACCTGGCTGACTCCATGGCTGACTTCCAGGTCAGCAGGCCTATGACACGTGCGCTGGTGCACGTTGATGTCACCATGCCACGTGCATCTGGGGCAGCAAGGTCATCTGCTGCACCAAGTAGGCAGGGCGGAGAGGCTGCAGGGGCAGCTGCGGCTCCATCCACCCCAGCCCTCACACACCCAGCCAGGACAGTGTCGGTCCTAGTCCATGCTGCTGACATTCCCCCTGACACCATCACGCTAGAGCCAATGCCTGCACCAACTCCCATGCTGAGTGTGCAATCCCACACTCCTCATACAGAGTCCACCAGGGCTCCTGCCCCTAGTGTCCAGAGCGGCGCAGGACACTCAGGATCACCACCACCTTCCAAGCGGAAGAGGAAGAGTGCTCGTCCGGCACAGGCTGATGCCCCAGACATGGCTACACAGTCCGGCCCGTCCAGGAAGCCCAGCTTCATGGATGACGAACTGAATGCACTTGTCGAGTATGTGTCCGCACATGACAACGAGATGGTCATTGTTGCAGGATCCAAGACCACACCTGCACAACGCCAGGCACACTGGCAGACCGTTGCGGACATCGTAAGTGCCCTTGGAATCGTGAGGCGCACAGCCAATGATTGCTATAAGCGCTGGAATGACCTAAAGCGCAGGGCAAAGAGTAAGCTGGCCTCAAGTCATGCCGCAACTCTAGTGACTGGAGGTGGGTCTCCAGTAGTAGACATGGAACTCACTCCACATGAGTCAGTCGCTGGGACCTACGTCACGGAGGAACAGATCCAAGGCGTGGGAGATCTGGCTGATTACGAGGCATTGTCCGGTGAGTGCACATGCATGTGTGTGTCATCCATGTGCATGGTGTGTGTGTGAGGGCTTCTGTTTGTGTGCCAGGTGAGAGTGTGTGCGCCTGAGTCGTATGGGTCAGCCATGTGCTTCATGCAATACATCCTGCGCAGCTGCATTTGGCCATAGCAGTATCCCTTCTGCCAACAGTAGACATCTAGCCCAACTGCACGCCAGTTGCCCTTGAAGTGTCACCTTGCCACAACATTGTTGCTTATTTTTCACTGTTCATTCAGTCAGATTGTTTGCATTCCACCACCTTTACTAGGCATGTTGCAGTCCACTAGTCACATGTCTGACATGGCTATGGTAAAGTGGAGTGAGTTTGTTACCTGGATATCATTTGTTCACACATGTCCCTGTGCAATTGGACCATTTCAGACTGGCAGCTCCAGGTGAAAAATCTGACCTGTTAGAATTAGAAAAGCTATTACATGCGGGAACTGGACTGAATGAATAGGTGCTGCCCTCCTCTCCATCTTCACTCAATAGCAATGGTACATGCCATCTGTGTGATGGCATGTGCGTTTCACCTGGCAATCACAGGCCAATGTGTGATGCCACTGCCAGGCAGCATGCAGAAAATGTGTTCATCTTCCATCTTGGTGTCATCAGTGTGTGCCATTTGCCTGCCCTTCATATGCAGTGAGGGTGCATGCTTGGGAGGGTTTTAGTCATGTGGGACATGTGTCAATCAAGTACTGGTTCTCTTGCTTCTCAGCCCTCATTGTGTGCCATGGATCTAATGCCTGTTTCCATTTCTTTGTTTTTATGTCTTTGCAGGGGAAGACGCACCTGATACTGCTGGGGTTGTGGAGATGGTGCAGACCCAGGAGGGGTCCGAGGGCCGACCAACCACCAGTGAGGGACGTGGTGTGGTGGTGGGTGAGAACCCACAAGTGCTGCAGGTCGTGCTCTCAAGGGGTGTCTCTGGCTGCACCTCCCCCGAGCTGTACTCAGGTGTTGATTCGGATGAGACCTACGTGCCGTCGCAGGTGAGTGTTCCAGGGAGGGATTCTGTTCTGTCCCACCCACCTGCACCAGGGTCAGAACCCTCAATGGGGATGTCAGTGTTGGCAGCTACGCCTTTGGTGGTTACGGATGCAGGGTCACACTCTGCGACATCTGATCCTGTTCCTGGGCCAGCAGATCAGAGGGGGAATGCAGTCCAGCAGCCTCAGGCAGTGCCGGCACAGCAAGGCGCAGTTCGCCTTGCCCCAGACAGGTGCGGTGCCCGCCGACGTGGTGGCCGTACGCCACCTGGCAATACCGCATGGGAGCAATCCATTTACGGTATGGCAACACAACAGGCAGCATCATCCGAGATGATGGCTCAGGCCATGGATAGGGTGGCCACTTCCATTGTCCCCCCTGAAAGGCTGATGGAGCGACTAGAGCAGGCAACCGACTCCATCTGCCAGTCACACAGGGAGGACATGTTGGGGTCCAACAGGGACAGGCGGGCGGCACTGGCGACTCTGCAGGAGGCCATCTCCATTGAGTCCCAGGCCCACAGGGAAGCCCTGAGGCAGGAGCTCCTTCACCTCAGGACGACTCTTGTTGAGCTTGAGGCTTCAACACACCAAAGGACAGAACAGCAGCTGGAGCGTCTCACCCGTACGCTCTCAGCTGAGATGCAGGCAACGAGGGCGGAGGTCCGGGCATCCCGTGAGTTGTTGCATGGAGACCTCCGCGCACACATCCTCCAGAACCAGACCTACCACACTCGCATGCTTGCAGCCATGGAGGAGCAGACTAGGGCCTTGCGTGGGCTGCCTCCCATAGTGCAACCACCTCCGGATACAGCTGCACAGGGTGATAATAGCGACAGCAGTGATACTCCCACAATAGGGTAGCCGTGTGGGCCATGAGCCCATGGAGGTGTTTTTTTTTCCCAGGACCCACACAGGTGGGTTTTGGTGTGCACCCTGTCCTCGGACCTCCTGGGTGGCCTCCCAAACCCCCCCGGGCCCATCAATGGCCATTTTTGATTTTTATTTTTATTTTTAATTGTTTTTTCTTTTTTGATTTTTATTTTTTTTAAAAATTTTTATTTTTATTTTTATTTTTAATTTCTAAATAATTTTTCCCAATTTTTTTGGGACAATTTGTTGGCTTCCGTGGTTCCTGTGGGCATATGCAGCATTGTGGCTGGGCACATGCAGGCTTGTCATGTATTTGGTTCAGATGCTTGGGTTTGAGTCACACACACCCCTCCTGCTTCCCGTTTCCATGGGCTTGCAAAGGGTGTGCCCAAGTGACATTGACGTACATGGTGACATTGGACTCCGACTACATGTGTGGGTAGTCTAGTCAATACTGTGTATACATTCCTAGTGCATATTGCTGTTGTGTTGTACACTGCATGTTGCATTGATGTGTAACTCATCATCTGTGTCTACCTCCCAATTTGCAGGTCCCTTCCTCATGTCTACACAAGGCCCTCTAGTCTGGAGATGGGGTCCATGTTGGCAGCAGTGCACCTACAACTCTACATGGCGCCAACACTGCACAGTTGGTAGTGGTGGGAGTGCAGGCATTTCCAGGTGGTGAGACTACTAATATATAACATTTGTGATGTCATGTTAATGGTAGTACCTGCTCAAGTTTGTTGTTGGTCCTGCATTACTGTGAGCATTTCAGGTGTTGCAAGTTTCAATTAGGGACACTCTACATTGTGACACTAGTGTCATGTTGTGGGGATTACTTTGTTTGCCTGCAAATAGCATGACATGGCACGGTGTGTCGTGTGGCGGTGCTGGGGATGGGTTGGCTGACATGGCACTGTCCTCTTGTTGCATTTTGCAAGTGGGTATTCATTTTAGCTGCTTGAATGTGTTACTTCACAAAACTGCATTGGTGGTGTCTGTGTGGGTAGGGATGCACACATTGTGACACTTCCAGGTGAACAATCTCAGGCTGATATGGTTTTCACGGTTCATTCTCCAGACATTCAGGATCAGTGTCAGGTTGAGTCATCATTGATTGTCAGATGGAATGTGCCAGGGCAGTGTGCACTCCACAGGGGTGTGATTTCTATGTGAAGTAATTAGCCACTAGCTGTGTACGGGCTGCCTCCCCCCGTGCCCTTTCCCCTCCCATGCGCAGCGGCTGTGCATGTGGTTGGGGATGTGGGGCCACCACCATGTCCACGGCCAGGCCCCGGCGTGTTGCAATGTTGTGCAGGACACATGCTGCCACTATGATCCTGCACACTACTGGGGGAGCGTACAACAGCTGCCCGCCAGAACGGTCAAGGGAGCGAAAGCGTGACTTTAGCACTCCGAATGTGCGCTCCACTATGCCCCGGGTTGTAATGTGGGCTGTGTTATATCTTACCTGGGGTGGCGTGGTGGGGTTCCGAATTGGCGTCATCATGTGGGGGCTGAGAGGGTAGGCACTGTCCCCTGTGGAGGTGGTGATTGGTATCATTGGTGGGGTTGTGACCTTGCTCAGTATCTGACATGCATGCATGTGCAGTGGCATTCATACTCACCAAGCAGCCATGTATCGCCATGCCGCCCAGCTTCTAGGTCCCGGCTTAGGGTGGACATTCGGTAAATGAAACTGTCGTGGGTTGACCCGGGATAGTTGGCATATACTGAGGTGATGATTCCCTTGGCATTACATACTACCTGCACGTTGATGGAATGCCAGTGCTTGCGGTTCCTATAGATGTGCTCAGATGCCCTGGGGGGACGTAGAGCCACATGGGTGCAGTCGATGGCACCTAGCACTTTGGGGAAACGTGCCACAGCGTAAAAATCCAGGGCGGCAGCATGCCTTTCTGCAGGTGTTCTGGGCAGGTATATGTGCCTGCGGACTGATGGGCGTGCAGTGATGATGTTCAAGACCTGGTGTAGGCAGCGTGACTGGGTGGCCTGTGATACACCACCCACAATGGCACTTGTCCGCTGAAATGATCCAGTGGCTAAGAAGTGCAGTACATTGAGGACCTTCTCCAGGGGGCTGAGTGCTTGGGAGCACAGGGTGGGTGATGTGAGGTCATCCTCCCACTCACTCACCAGGTCCAGTATAATGTGTGGTGGAAACCTGTACCTCCCATGCACCTGGTCATCAGGCATCCCGAAAAGGCTGGTTCTGGGTGTGAATATTCTGGCCCTGACTATCCTCCTCCTCCTCCTCCTTTGGTAGGCCACGCCCACTGCTGCTAGGAACGGTATGTTCATCCTGGGTCTGAGCTTGTTATTTTGTTAGCGCGCAAATTAATGCGTTGCGCGTGTTGTAGGCGAGCGTGTGACCCGCGCACCCCTGAAATCCAGTACCCAGTCCAATAGCGTGTGGAAATTCCCGCGCACCCCGGGATACAGGTGCGCTGACGTACTTGCGTGTGTAAGTGTCCGCGCACCCCTGATATACACGTACATAGGCCAATCGCGTGTACGCGCACTTTTGTCCAATTACACGCGATGACACTCTGACGTGCTGTCCAATTACACGCGATGACACTCTGACGTGCAGTCTTTCCACGTGTGCTCTGTCATCACGTGCTGTGTGGGAAACACCCGTGCGGGTCACGTCACAGACGCGTTTACGCGCTGAGGGCCTTTGGTTCAATAGAATCGCGTATGCGTGCTGACGCGTTTACGCGCTGAGGGCCTTTGGTCCAATAGAATCGCATATGCGTGCTGACGCGTTTACGCGCTGAGGGCCTTTGGTCCAATAGAATCGCGTATGCGTGCTGACGCGCTTACGCGCTAAGGGCCTTTCCTCGATTTTCACGCTGACGTGCAGGATTTTCACGTGCCAAATCACTCCGTACCAAGCTGGCCACGCGTAAGCACACGGAAGACCACGCTCCTGCCCAGAAGGCCGAACTACTGCCCCCCAGAGCCCCGAGCACGCTCCCACCTGCCATCTGCTGCTGCCTGACTGCCTGCTGCCCACGTGCACTGCCATTTGCTGCCTGCACATCAGCCAGGGGTGCTGTTGCTGTGACCACCCCTGCTGGAACCGAAGACTCCCGACTGGAATTCCATCGCTCCACAGCCCAGCCCCAGGACCCAGTTGCCCACCCACTCCTGCCTCTGGGGTTGTCATGTCGGGGCAAACACCATCTGTGACCACTGACAACCCCCGGCCAGAGAGGCAGAGGGGCACCAGCTTCAGTGCCACCGAAGTTGGTGTCCTGGTGGAGCAAGTCCTGGGGCAGTATGATGCCCTCTTCGGAAGTTCCCGCGCCGACAAGGAAGGACGGACTCGGATCTGGACTGACATCGTGACTGCCATCAACGCGGAGGGGGTGGCAGTCCGGGACTTACAACATGTCAGGAAGCGCTGGGAGGACTTCAGGTCCAGGAACCTGAACAAGGCCCGGCGCCTCTTGAAGGCAGCGGATGCCAAGGGGCGCCGGGGCCACTTGTCGGAAGAAGAGATGGGGGTCCTGGAACGCATATCCCCAGCGCTCCACGTCCAGGTCCTAGAGAAGCAGACCCGTCTGTAGTCGAGCGGTGAGTGTACATGCATCCTGATTGTGAGCAGTGCATGTGGTGATTATTCGGTATTGTGCAGGTTGCACATCTGTTTGTATGGGGTCGAGTATGGGTGGGGGTGTACAGGGCCGTGGGGCTGACACATGCGAGGGCTGTAATGTGTGAGACATGGATGGTGCTTGTGTGTGTAGGCTTGCATGGCAAATGCAGTTGTGCGTGCACACATGTTTGGATGAATGTGTATGTAAGTAGACATGTCCGTGATGTCACGCATGTATGTTGTTTTCGGCTGCATGTATGAGCACTGTGTACATGTGCATGTGTGTGTATTTGACAAGGGTGCAACAGTGATGCAACATGGATGCATGTGACAGCGGTATGTGGAAGCCTGATTGGCAGATGTGACATGGATGCCCGTCTGAACAGTGCGACACTTGGCAGAGGTGTACACATACATGCAAGTGTAGTGGTGTGTGTACATGTGTGGTGCACTTCCTGTGTTGCATGTGATGTCTGGCCCCCCTTTGGCGCTGATGCTGTTGTATGTGTAGGGATGGTGCTGGCAGTTGCGATATGGCTGTGGTATGGCTCATGTGTGCGAGTTGCAATGACATGTGTGTTGGGGATTGTGATGACATGTCTGAGGTTTGCCAATGCCACTCATGTGCAACTGTCATGTGTGTATGTGTCCATTGTACAGTGCCCTGATGCCTGTGTTTTGTTTCTCCCTGTCTGCAGCGTCAACTGATGAAGAGGGCGGAGAAGGTGCTGTGGAGCACAGCGGCGGGGATCCGACCGCCAGCCGGAGACGCAAGGCCCGGCTCCCCTCCCGTGTTGTCATCTCGTCGGGAAGTGAGGAGTCCGGTGCCGCGTCCCAGGCCGCAGCTGCCGGGGGGAGGTCCAAGAGGCGGAGGTTGCAGTTGGACTCCTCGGCAGCAGAAGGGGCAGCTGGGACCCCACAGGGCCCAACAGGGGAAGATGGCACGGAGTCATCCAGGTTGGTGGGGGGTTTGGTGGAGGAGGAGGCCGTGCAAGCACCAGAGACGGGGTCTGGAGGTGGGGATCCCACTGGTGCTAGTGGTGCAGTGCAGGACCAGGGAGAGGAGGCAGCACAGGCCGCCGCGGAGGTGCCTGTGTGCAATCCTGTCCCCGATCCTGTCCCTGCATCATCTTGCACCAGCAGGGATGACTACGTCCAGACCCGTTTTCAGGCAGGGGATGAGCTGACGTCAACTGGCCTTCCTCTGCCTGCGGACGTGGCCATCCAGGTCCGGGTTGAGCCTGTCCTGGCTGGTGTGGCGTTGCGTCAACGGGCCATGCGAGGTGACCTGCAGTCTTTTCATGGAGAGACTGCACGTCATCTCGAATGGCTCGTTGACCACGTCAGCCTGCTGGGACAGGTCACCCAGGCCGGATTCCTCCGTCTGATGGGGCTTGCTCCGACCCCCTCCTCAACTGGACCCCCTACGTGCCAGTCGTCCTCTGTGCCATCTTCCCACCCATCAGTCACCTGGGTGCCCTGTGGAGCTGCCTCTGACGGTGCGGCCAGGCTGGTGGAGGAGGCATCCCTGCCACAGTCGGGAGTCGGAGGTCCAGCAGGGGTGGCCACATCAACAACTGCACCCCAGCCGGCGGAGGATGTGCAGGCAGCAGGAGGCAGTGCACGGGCAGAGGCAGAGCAGCAGCAGCAACATGGTGGGAGACATGAAGGCTTGGGGCTTTCGACATCGGAGGGGCAGGCATCGGCCGGAGGGCAGGGGGACCCAGGACAGAGAGTGTCTTCCGTGTGGCAACGGTTGGGCCACGCCATAGGTGCGGAGCGGCGGCGGGCGGAAGAGGCGCGGCTCACAATGGTCAGGGCGGAGAACTCCATGCGGAGGGCCCTGAGGCGGGCCAAGTGCCTCGAGGCAATCCGCAGGGGGTTGGAGGAGGACGCGGCGTCGTCCCTGCGGACCCTCGGGGCCATGGAACTGGACCGCTTCCGGGACATAGAACAGGAGTTTGATGATGCCCTGGCCCGGGACACCACGGAGTGAGCCGCTGGACTTGCCCGCCGCCTTTGTATATAGTTCTTTAGTTTTAGGTTTCCTTTGTTTCTTATTATGATTTGGAGTCGACGGACACTGCTCCACTTTTTGTATATAGTTGATTTTTAGTTAGGTTTTTTAGTAGGTTTCCTTTGTTCAGTTGGGCTCATGGACCCTTGGTAGTTTTTTCCATAGTTCTTTATTGCATAGAGATTTTTTTACATTAGACTTTGGACGACATTTTTTTGGATTCTGATTTGCAGTTTTTTTTTTAATACGGACATGCAGCTTATTTTTTCTCATTCCCATTGTAGTTTGTTTCCTTTCTTTAGCATTCTTTATTTTTTTCAATACAATTTTGTTTTCATACTTCACTGTGTGGTATCATCTCATTGGTTTCATGCATGTCATGTTGGGTGTTTTCCCATTCAATTGCAACCATTGTGTGTGACGGACATGGGTTCATTAGCTTCATGAACATTGGGGGTGTAACATGTGATTTCCATTTCCATGTGGGTGAATGGGTTACTTGGTAGGGCTTTTTGGCTGTGGAGGCTGACCATTACGCACATGATTGGGGATTGTGAGGACCTGGTGGAGGGTGCCCCTGGTGGCTGGGGGGTGGGGGTGGTGGGAGACATGGGTGGGGGCCTGGTGGGGGTTGCCCATGGTGGCAGGGGGGTGGGGGTGGTGGGAGACATGAGTGGGGGCCTGGTGGAGGCTGCCCCTGCACTGCTGGGGGGTGGTGGGAGACATGAGTGGGGGCCTGGTGGGGGCTGCCCATGGTGGCAGGGGGGTGGAGGTGGTGGGAGACATGAGTGGGGGCCTGGTGGAGGGTGCCCCTGCACTGCTGGGGGGGTGGGGGTGGTGGGAGACATGAGTGGGGGCCTGGTGGGGGCTGCCCATGGTGGCAGGGGAGTGGGGGTGGTGGGAGACATGGGTGGGGGCCTGGTGGAGGCTGCCCCTGCACTGCTGGGGGGTGGGGATGGTGGGAGACATTGGTGGGGGCCTGGTGGAGGCTGCCCATGGTGGCAGGGGGGTGGGGGTGGTGGGAGACATGAGTGGGGGCCTGGTGGAGTCTGCCCATGGTGGCATGGGGCCTGGGGGTGGTGGTCGACATGAGTGGGGGCCTGGTGGAGGGTGCCCCTGGTGGCTGGGGGGTGGGGGTGGTGGGAGACATGAGTGGGGGCCTGGTGGAGGGTGCCCCTGCACTGCTGGGGGGTGGGGGTGGTGGGAGACATGGGTGGGGGCCTGGTGGAGGCTGCCCCTGCACTGCTGGGGGGTGGGGGTGGTGGGAGACATGGGTGGGGGCCTGGTGGAGGGTGCCCCTGGTGGCTGGGGGGTGGGGGTGGTGGGAGACATGGGTGGGGGTCTGGTGGGGGCTGCCCATGGTGGCAGGGGGGTGGGGGTGGTGGGAGACATGAGTGGGGGCCTGGTGGAGGCTGCCCCTGCACTGCTGGGGGGTGGGGGTGGTGGGAGACATGAGTGGGGGCCTGGTGGGGGCTGCCCATGGTGGCAGGGGGGTGGGGTGGTGGGAGACATGAGTGGGGGCCTGGTGGAGGGTGCCCCTGCACTGCTGGGGGGTGGGGGTGGTGGGAGACATGAGTGGGGGCCTGGTGGGGGCTGCCCATGGTGGCAGGGGGGTGGGGGTGGTGGGAGACATGGGTGGGGGCCTGGTGGAGGCTGCCCCTGCACTGCCGGGGGGTGGGGGTGGTGGGAGACATGGGTGGGGGCCTGGTGGAGGCTGCCCATGGTGGCAGGGGGGTGGGGGTGGTGGGAGACATGAGTGGGGGCCTGGTGGAGGCTGCCCATGGTGGCAGGGGGGTGGGGGTGGTGGGAGACATGAGTGGGGGCCTGGTGGAGGGTGCCCCTGGTGGCTGGGGGGTGGGGGTGGTAGGAGACATGAGTGGGGGCCTGGTGGAGGGTGCCCCTGCACTGCTGGGGGGTGGGGGTGGTGGGAGACATGGGTGGGGGCCTGGTGGAGGCTGCCCCTGCACTGCTGGGGGGTGGGGGTGGTGGGAGACATGAGTGGGGGCCTGGTGGAGGGTGACCCTGGATGCTGGGGGGTTGGGGTGCAGGGGGACATGAGTGGGGGCCTGGTGGAGGCTGCCCATGGTGGCAGGGGGGTGGGGGTGGTGCGAGACATGAGTGGGGGCCTGGTGGAGGCTGCCCCTGCACTGCTGGGGGGTGGGGGTGGTGGGAGACATGAGTGGGGGCCTGGTGGAGGGTGCCCCTGCACTGCTGGGGGGTGGGGGTGGTGGGAGACATGGGTGGGGGCCTGGTGGAGGCTGCCCATGGTGGCAGGGGGGTGGGGGTGGTGGGAGACATGAGTGGGGGCCTGCTGGAGGGTGCCCCTGTACTGCTGGGGGGTGGGGGTGGTGGTAGACATGGGTGGGGGCCTGGTGGAGGGTGCCCCTGCACTGCTGGGGGGTGGGGGTGGTGGGAGACATGAGTGGGGGCCTGGTGGAGGGTGACCCTGGATGCTGGGGGGTGGGGGTGCAGGGGGACATGAGTGGGGGCCTGGTGGAGGGTGGCCATGGTGGCTGGGGGTGGTGGGAGACATGAGTGGGGGCCTGGTGGAGGCTGACCCTGCACTGCTGGGGGGTGGGGGTGGTGGGAGACATGAGTGGGGGCCTGGTGGAGGGTGACCCTGGATGCTGGGGGGTGGGGGTGCAGGGGGACATGAGTGGGGGCCTGGTGGAGGGTGCCCCTGCACTGCTGGGGTGTGGGGGTGGTGGGAGACATGGGTGGGGGCCTGGTGGAGGTTGCCCATGGTGGCAGGGTGGTGGGGGTGGTGGGAGACATGAGTGGGGGCCTGGTGGCGGGTGCCCCTGCACTGCTGGGGGGTGGGGGTGGTGGGAGACATGAGTGGGGGCCTGGTGGGGGCTGTCCATAGTGGCAGGGAGGTGGGGGTGGTGGGAGACATGAGTGGGGGCCTGGTGCAGGGTGCCCCTGGTGGCTGGGGGGTGGGGGTGGTGGGAGACATGAGTGGGGGCCTGGTGGAGGCTGCCCCTGGTGGCTGGGGGGTGGGGGTGGTGGGAGACATGAGTGGGGGCCTGGTGGAGGCTGCCCCTGCACTGCTGGGGGGTGGGGGTGGTGGTAGACATGAGTGGGGGCCTGGTGGAGGGTGCCCCTGCACTGCTGGGGGGTGGGGGTGGTGGTAGACATGAGTGGGGGCCTGGTGGAGGCTGCCCCTGCACTGCTGGGGGGTGGGGGTGGTGGGAGACATGAGTGGGGGCCTGGGGAGGCTGCCCCTGCACTGCTGGGGGGTGGGGGTGGTGGGAGACATGGGTGGGGGCCTGGTGGAGGCTGCCCATGGTGGCAGGGGGTGGGGGTGGTGGGAACATGAGTGGGGGCCTGGTGGAGGGTGCCCCTGCACTGCTGGGGGGTGGGGGTGGTGGGAGACATGAGTGGGGGCCTGGTGGAGGGTGCCCCTGCACTGCTGGGGGGTGGGGGTGGTGGGAGACATGAGTGGGGGCCTGGTGGAGGCTGCCCATGGTGGCAGGGGGGTGGGGGTGGTGGGAGACGTGAGAGGGGGCCTGCTGGAGGTTGCCCCTGGTGGCTGGGGGGTGGGGGTGGTGGTAGACATGAGTGGGGGCCTGGTGGAGGCTGCCCCTGCACTGCTGGGGGGTGGGGGTGGTGGGAGACATGAGTGGGGGCCTGGTGGAGGGTGCCCCTGCACTGCTGGGGGGGTGGGGGTGGTGGGAGACATGGGTGGGGGCCTGGTGGAGGCTGCCCATGGTGGCAGGGGGGTGGGGGTGGTGGGAGACATGAGTGGGGGCCTGGTGGAGGGTGCCCCTGCACTGCTGGGGGGTGGGGGTGGTGGGAGACATGGGTGGGGGCCTGGTGGAGGCTGCCCCTGCACTGCCGGCGGGTGGGGGTGGTGGGAGACATGAGTGGGGGCCTGGTGGAGGGTGACCCTGGATGCTGGGGGGTGGGGGTGCAGGGGGACATGAGTGGGGGCCTGGTGGAGGCTGCCCATGGTGGCAGGGGGGTGGGGGTGGTGGGAGACATGAGTGGGGGCCTGGTGGAGGGTGCCCCTGGTGGCTGGGGGGTGGGGGTGGTGGGAGACATGAGTGGGGGCCTGGTGGAGGCTGCCCCTGGTGGCTGGGGGGTGGGGGTGGTGGGAGACATGAGTGGGGGCCTGGTGGAGGCTGCCCCTGCACTGCTGGGGGGTGGGGGTGGTGGTAGGCATGAGTGGGGGCCTGGTGGAGGCTGCCCCTGCACTGCTGGGGGGTGGGGGTGGTGCTAGACATGAGTGGGGGCCTGGTGGAGGCTGCCCCTGCACTGCTGGGGGGTGAGGGTGGTGGGAGACATGGGTGGGGGCCTGGTGGAGGGTGCCCCTGGTGGCTGGGGGGTGGGGGTGGTGGGAGACTTGAGTGGGGGCCTGGTGGAGGCTGCCCCTGCACTGCTGGGGGGTGGGGGTGGTGGGAGACATGGGTGGGGGCCTGGTGGAGGCTGCCCATGGTGGCAGGGGGGTGGGGGTGGTGGGAGACATGAGTGGGGGCCTGGTGGAGGCTGCCCATGGTGGCAGGGGGGTGGGGGTGGTGGGAGACATGAGTGGGGGTCTGGAGGAGGGTGCCCCTGGTGGCTGGGGGGTGGGGGTGGTGGTAGACATGAGTGGGGGCCTGGTGGAGGCTGCCCCTGGTGGCTGGGGGGTGGGGGTGGTGGTAGACATGAGTGGGGGCCTGGTGGAGGCTGCCCCTGCACTGCTGGGGGGTGGGGGTGGTGGGAGACATGAGTGGGGGCCTGGTGGAGGGTGCCCCTGCACTGCTGGGGGGTGGGGGTGGTGGGAGACATGAGTGGGGGCCTGGTGGCGGGTGACCTGGATGCTGGGGGTGGGGGTGCAGGGGGACATGAGTGGGGGCCTGGTGGAGGCTGCCCATGGTGGCAGGGGGGTGGGGGTGGTGGGAGACATGAGTGGGGGCCTGGTGGAGGCTGCCCCTGCACTGCTGGGGGGTGGGGGTGGTGGTAGACATGTGTGGGGGCCTGGTGGAGGGTGACCCTGGATGCTGGGGGGTGGGGGTGCAGGGGGACATGAGTGGGGGCCTGGTGGAGGCTGCCCATGGTGGCAGGGGGGTGGGGGTGGCGGGAGACATGAGTGGGGGCCTGGTGAAGGGTGCCCCTGGTGGCTGGGGGGTGGGGTGGTGGGAGACATGAGTGGGGGCCTGGTGGAGGCTGCCCCTGGTGGCTGGGGGGTGGGGGTGGTGGGAGACATGAGTGGGGGCCTGGTGGAGGCAGCCCCTGCACTGCTGGGGGGTGTGGGTGGTGGTAGACATGAGTGGGGGCCTGGTGGAGGCTGCCCCTGCACTGCTGGGGGGTGGGGGTGGTGGTAGACATGAGTGGGGGCCTGGTGGAGGCTGCCCCTGCACTGCTGGGGGTGAGGGTGGTGGGAGACATGGGTGGGGGCCTGGTGGAGGGTGCCCCTGGTGGCTGGGGGGTGGGGGTGGTGGGAGACATGAGTGGGGGCCTGGTGGAGGCTGTCCCTGCACTGCTGGGGGGTGGGGGTGGTGGGAGACATGGGTGGGGGCCTGGTGGAGGGTGACCCTGGATGCTGGGGGTGCAGGGGGACATGAGTGGGGGCCTGGTGGAGGCTGCCCATGGTGGCAGGGGGGTGGGGGTGGTGGGAGACATGAGTGGGGGCCTGGTGGAGGCTGCCCCTGCACTGCTGGGGGGTGGGGGTGGTGGTAGACATGAGTGGGGGCCTGGTGGAGGGTGCCCTTGCACTGCTGGGGGGTGGGGGTGGTGGTAGACATGAGTGGGGGCCTGGTGGAGGCTGCCCCTGCACTGATGGGGGGTGGGGGTGGTGGGAGACATGAGTGGGGGCCTGGTGGAGGGTGCCCCTGCACTGCTGAGGGGTGGGGGTGGTGGGAGACATGGGTGGGGGCCTGGTGGAGGCTGCCCATGGTGGCAGGGGGGTGGAGGTGGTGGTAGACATGAGTGGGGGCCTGGTGGAGGGTTCCCCTGCACTGCTGGGGGGTGGGGGTGGTGGTAGACATGAGTGGGGGCCTGGTGGAGGCTGCCCCTGCACTGCTGGGGGGTGGGGGTGGTGGGAGACATGAGTGGGGGCCTGGTGGAGGGTGCCCCTGCACTGCTGGGGGGTGGGGGTGGTGGGAGACATGGGTGGGGGCCTGGTGGAGGCTTCCCATGGTGGCAGGGGGGTGGGGGTGGTGGTAGACATGAGTGGGGGCCTGGTGGAGGGTGCCCCTGCACTGCTGGGGGGTGGGGGTGGTGGGAGACATGGGTGGGGGCCTGGTGGAGGCTGCCCCAGCACTGCTGGGGGGTGGGGGTGGTGGGAGACATGAGTGGGGGCCTGGTGGAGGGTGTCCCTGGATGCTGGGGGGTGGGGGGCAGGGGGACATGAGTGGGGGCCTGGTGGAGGGTGGCCATGGTGGCTGGGGGGTGGGGGTGGTGGGAGACATGAGTGGTGGCCTGGTGGAGGCTGACCCTGCACTGCTGGGGGGTGGGGGTGGTGGGAGACATGAGTGGGGGCCTGGTGGAGGGTGCTCCACAATGCTGGGGGGTGGGGGTGCAGGGGTACATGAGTTGGACATGGGTGGGGGCCTGCTGGCAGGTGCCCCACAGTGCAGGGGGGTGGGGGTGGTGGGAAACATGAGTTGGACATGAGTGGGGGCCTGCTGGCAGGTGCCCCACAGTGCTGGGGGGTGGAGGTGGTGGGAGACATGCATTGTTGATCAGTAGTGCAAGGTGACATGTGGGTTGGCTGGGGGGCATGCCCATGGTGGATGGGCTGCCTGCGGGACATGAGCAGGGGTGCAGGGTAGTCCCCCGTGGTGTGGGCTGCCTGCAGGGGCCGTGGAGGTTGTGGAGCGTACACCTGGGAGGACCCACACGGCCAATTCACGTGTAGTACTCCCCAGAACCCCTGAAATACACATTCCCTGCTGAAATCGCATGTGCAACTTCCCGCGCACCCCTGAAATACACGTACCCTGCTCGCACTGGGACAATCGCGTGTGGAACTTCCCGCGCACCCCTGAAATACACGTACCCTGCTCGCACTGGGACAATCGCGTGTGGAACTTCCCGCGCACCCCTGAAATACACGTACCCTGCTCGCACTGGGACAATCGCGTGTGGAACTTCCCGCGCACCCCTGAAATACACGTACCCTGCTCGCACTGGGACAATCGCGTGTGGAACTTCCCGCGCCCCCCTGAAATACACGTACCCTGATGAAATCGCGTGTGGAACTTCCCGCGCACCCATGGAATACACGTACCCTGCTCGCACTGGGCCATTCGCGTGTGGAACTTCCCGCGCACCCATGGAATACACGTACCCTGCTCGCACTGGGCCATTCGCGTGTGGAACTTCCCGCGCACCCCTGAAATACACGTACCCTGATGGAATCGCGTGTGGAACTTCCCGCGCACCCATGGAATACACGTACCCTGCTCGCACTGGCCCATTCGCGTGTGGAACTTCCCGCGCACCCCTGAAATGCACGTACCCTGCTGAAATCGCGTGTGGAACTTCCCGCGCACCCCTGAAATACACGTACCCTGCTGAAATCGCGTGTGGAACTTCCCGCGCACCCCTGAAATACACGTACCCTGCTGAAATCGCGTGTGGAACTTCCCGCGCACCCCTGAAATACACGTACCCTGCTTGCACGGGGCCAGTCACGTGTGGAACTTCCCGCGCACCCCTGCAATACACGTTCCCCGCTTGGCGTTTGCTGTTTGCCAGCCCGGTGAACTGGTCCAAGGTTAGCGCAGCCCTTTGCGATGATTTAGCGATTTTGATGGCTTTTCCTTGCGCGAGGGCGTTCTTGGGGGCGTTACTGGCGCTGCTGCAGGGTCGTTGCGATTCTCTGCGCCACGGCTGGTTTGGAAGCCTAAAATCCATGAATACGCTGTGCGCGGAAATCGGTTTTAGCGCACGTGCCTGGCATAGTCAATCGCACGCGGACACTCTGCGCCAGCCGCTTGCGACACTTTTCTGCGAAATTCTATGAATTACCCTCTGTATATATGTGTGTAAGTGAGGCTAAAATATTCTTATCTCACGCAAATAACTTTTCATAATATTGTTATGCAGTTGTGATGAATCTAAAGATTGCACCTGTTTACATTTTCTTCTTTAGAATTTTGAATATATATATGTTCTACTTATTCCATAGTTTGGGATTCCTTCGGATAGTTATCCTGTAATGCAAGATAATACATATATTTAAGTAAGACTATGGGTGGTTGCTATCTAGTTTTTCTATTCAAATGGGAGATCTATCCGAAGCAAGACCGACAGTTGGTGGGATTTGGTGGGCTACGGAAAACATGTCCAAATATATTGTCATAATCTTAAAACCAGAAGTGCATAAATTGGACTCTTACATTCAGAGCATGATACATGACATAGAAAATGTTAACACAATTGAGTGGCACAATAACTATATATTAACAACCATGAATGTTAAGGTGTTATATACGTTCATCAAACATGACCTAGCACTTAAAACCGTTGATTACATCTATCAAAATGTCTTGGCATCCTTTTACTTACATGTAAAAATGTTGAAGGAATTTCTGGCATTAAGCTTGGAAAACGTGTTCGTAATTAATGATAAAGTAGATCAACAAATGAGAGGTATAGCCATCGGGACGTGCTTAGCACCCTCAATGGCCAATCTTGTTGTGGGAGAATCTGAATACAGACATGCTACTAACCACCCAGATTTGTTCATAAAAGTAATCAAATGATTACTTTACATCAGTGATAGTTTTGTTATTTGGAAAGGCAATTAAACTGATTTAGATGACTATTGCAACTACCTAAATGACAATGGTCCTCATTACGAGTCCGGTGGTAGCCGTGCCAGTAAAACCGGCAGGCTGCCGCTGGAACCGTAATACCATTCCGCCTCCGTGATTGTGCGGAATCACTGGGGCATTACAACCCCGGTGACCCGGTGATTCCGGAGGCGGAATTCTTTAAATCCCCATTTCCATGGAGTCCCAAAGGACTCTATGCGGATGGGGACCATGAAAACAACGGTTCCGTTTATGACAGAGCCGATATTTCCTTGTCCGCCTGCAGGCGGGTGGTGTTACTCCCGCCAGGTTAGACCTGGCGCGAGTGACACCTCCCGCCTGCAGGACTCGGAATCAGCCGGTTCAGAAACAATGGTGGCGGCGTAAATACCGCCACCATTGTTTCCGGACCGCCTGACTTGTAATGATGCCCAATGTGTTTGGATTACAATTAATTTTGGAAAAAAGCAAAGAATTTAACAATCTTTTGGATTCATGTATTTACATTGGAAATAAAGAGATACATATTAAAACATTTACGCACTCCTTGGAGGGCACTAGAGGGCCCTTTTTGGAGAAGGATATTGTGCTACCTCCATAATTGGACAAAAATTAGGTCTAATATAAATGTACGCAATAACGATATGGAAGGCTCTCTCCTTATTCCGAAAGTGTACTATGTCTGCGTCTGCCCTTCTTTATCAAATATTGGTCAGTGAGATGGCGAGGGAAAATACCGCCCTGCTTGAGCAATGGAACTCAGGATGTTTAGCGGTTCTAGAAAACCTGGGAACCAAACAGGAAACAGTGAAAAAAATCTGAAGAGGTAAAGAAAAAACGATGGCAACAAGATTGGATATTGACGGTTGAGACTAAAAACACACATTGATTGTACGCTACTTTAAGAGATGAAACAAGGGCGTCCAATTCTCTGCCAAAATATCCACTCAGATTTCCTTTGTTTCGATATATATTTATGAGGTTCTGAATGAATATATATCCAACAAAGCAAATCTTGTTGACCTACAAAAATGGGGCAGACGATTTCAGATATGGATTTTGTGATGCTGAGGGGGTGGTAAAAACTTTAAAACACATTACGTTGTTCTGCACAGGCTTGACTGCATTAAGAACAAGTTATATTGGGAAGTTTCTTGAATTGAGAGAATCTTTTGACGCAGAGAAATGGTGGGCCCTATTCCTAAGCGGAGCACATTTTTCCATAACGTTTGGTCTGATAACATTTTAAGTATTTGTCCCAGACTAATAGTTCAATCGAGGATTTTGGGTTAACACAATGAAATGGACATTTGAATATTGTTGTATACTGAAGTGATAGAGGTTTAGTATTTTAATATAAACTGTAATTTATTGGTTTTTAACATTGACATAAAGTGCAAAAACCGTGTAGATGGTGAAGATGATGATTTTTATGAGTGATGTATTTATTTGTATCGTATTGATGGATTTTATATACAACGTCTTGACAAAGGTTTGTTATAAACCAAATGTCTTAATAAAAATAAATACAAGAAATAGTGCAAAAACTGAGGTTAATGCTACCTTACA
The DNA here is from genome assembly GCF_040938575.1 of Ambystoma mexicanum. NCBI lineage: Eukaryota > Metazoa > Chordata > Amphibia > Caudata > Ambystomatidae > Ambystoma > Ambystoma mexicanum. The sequence goes on along the minus strand of NC_090924.1, from coordinate 1,101,566,585 downwards.
TGCTGAAAGTTGCCATCGATAATATTCCAATTGGTGAATTTACTAGGGCAATACTCTATGTTTACACAACAATGTCAACTTGTACAAGACAAATTTTTAGCTCAATTAGCGAGGCCAGGCAGGAACTTGTAGTCAAAGAACAGACAAACCTACTGACACCGAAAAAACACAAAACTGACTACAATTCAGATAAGGTTCGAATGATCACACAACACACAAATGGTAATCAAGTAATTCAAAAATTCTTCCGAAAACACTGGCATCTTTTAGAACAAGAACAAATTCAGGCCAAGCTTTATGAACAGTAAGAAAAAGATAGCACCACTGGTTCTCCTATCAAAAGTTTTTACAAATGTTCACATGGTAGCATGTGCGAACATGCACTGAACAATATTCTGTCATATACTACCAAGAAGGGCTAAACAATTACTAATGTGAAGGAACTTTTGGGTCGATATCACTTTATGCCTCCGCGACCTGGTTAATTGCAAAAATTTGTGCTGTCGCATTGGTGTGTTACAGAACGGAGACTTTCAGTTCCTCTACTCCGTTTGTTAAACTCAAAAAACAAGCTGCTGTGACTGCACCATATTACTGCACCAGAAGAAAATAAGGCTGAATCCAGGATTCTACTTAGCCACGACACGGGACGCGGAAACGACATTTTCAGTTGGGATTGATCCCAGTTATTACATCTTCAGTAATGGTTACAAGAAACAATGCTGGAATTGCCCTGATTTGAGAAAGGCACCTTGCCGAAACACATGTAATCTATAGGGCAATTTAATTAAACCTTCCTATCACATAACCCTACCTGGATTCAGCCTTATTTTCTTCTGGCGCAGTAATATGGTGCAGTCACAGCAGCTTGTTTTTCAAAACAATTACTATTCACGAGTTAAAAAACTGCAAAACGACATTCGTGATTTACATTATTGTATGCATCTGTAATAAATTGTATATGCAAAGCACTATCAGGGAACTTAGTGTGAGAATTAGAAAGCACCTCAACAGTCTAACTACCTCAGATTGAAAGACACCACTGGCTGAACATTGCTCCAAAGAACATTCAATGGATAAGAACAAGGATCTGAAAATTCTTTGGCATCATTCAAATGGATTTGCGATTGGAATATTGAGAATAATTTCTGCATCAGATGGAAGCCAAAACTATTTAAAAAAAAAGAAATTCTTTATTGAAGTTTTAACAAAAGAACCAACTATTTGTAACTTAAGAACTATAACGGAAGGATCTTCCCACTGTGCCTTCAGCAGGATCTTCTTAAATTCCAGAATCTCTTTAAGACTCTCCTCTTTTCCTCCTCTGCCCTTTCTTCTCTCCCCTGTTAATCCCACAGTTGCTGCGATTGGCGTCCTGAATCCTTATGCATCCTTGGGGCCCTGACCTCCGCACCCAATCAGCCCAGCTCCTGTCTACCTGCACTTGCACTTACACCCTCCACCCTGGTGGTTTGCACTTACACCCCTTGCGGCTCCAGGCCGTGTAGCACTCAACATTCCTAGCACTTCATCTGTGGCTCACCCATTAGCTCAGGCTCCACAGCACCTATCCCCTGCCTTCTTCCTTGCTGCACTTGCACCTTCTGAATACTCATACGACATAATAGGTTCGCTCTGTCTTTCTCTTCCCCCACTGCTCTGATATATTGTATTTTAATGTACTTTAATCTATTTTCCACTCCTGATCCCTCTCTTGCCCTATGGGCACTTTGAAACAGTATTTTCCTATTGTATAAGCGCCTAACAAGCAAACAATAAATAAATGATGAAATGATCATGCCTATTAATGAAGTAATCCATGATGAAAATGTAAAGATTTATATGTATGGTAGGTTATGGGAATTATACATACACAACACCCATGAAATGCTCCTCAAATACATTTTTTTTACGAGTAGATTGAATACAAATACATTATTACACACATATAGTATACATATGTATTAGTTAACATATAATTTATAATAGCCAATATAAATATGTATAATTTGGAGCAAAAAAGGTTATTTTTGTATGATTTGTAACATCTTAACTGAAACACAATAGGTTTCATGTCATGGCAACACATCACATCACATCATACAATACGATAAATAGTAACTGATGTGATTAAAACATATCTGGTGGATGAGAAAGGGCTTTATGAAGTAGATGAATGACAAATACCATCATACGAGGCAGTATTACAGTGCAACCCACTGGGGACTGTGTGAGTATGGTTATGTTGAATGCACCAATAAAACAGAGTGGTTACATAAAAATTGAGGGGCACTTGCTTAATAAAGCATACAATCTCATATGGTGCAACAATCCGGCACATGGAGGTGAATGCACTGCTATTAGCCATGACTGGTATAACCACATTCCGTTTTATGACATTCAAGTCAATACATACCCTATTTGCTTCATAGCCTTCTCTAGGAGTGCTTATCACAGATTTATTGTCTGAGGATCAGGAAGGTAATTCTGAATCTTGGGGTCATCTTCAACGCCACTCTCTCCTTCTCTTCTCACATCTCAGACATCTCCAAAAAGCCCAACTACCAACTGCACCGCCTCTATTCTAGATATTCTACCTTTTCTCACTTCCCCCCAGAGGCTCATCACCTCGAGAGCCCTGGTTCTCTCTAGGCTGGACTATTGCAACAGCCCCTTTCTCAATCTTCCTACTTCTACTCTCCGTCCTCTACAACTAATCCAGAACAGAACCGCAAGACTTATCCTTGGCCTCAAGCCCTGGAACCGCAGCTCTGTGGCGCTGAAATCCCTCCACTGGCTCCTTGTAGCTGCAAGGATCAAGTTCAAGACCCTCTGCATAATCCACAAGGCTTACTGGGGCCGGGCCCCACACTATCTACAACACTCTCTTCCTAAATACTTTCCCTATAGAGTCCTCCGCTTGCCCTCCTCGAACTCTCTGCGGGTGAGCCGCTTTCACAAACAGAGATTTGGGGGTAGATATTTATCCTCTGCAGGTGAAGCCCTCTGGAACAGCCTCCCTGCCTCTCTCTGCCTTGAGACAGAGCACCTTAAATTTCAGAAACTCCTCAAGACCTTCCTTTTCTCTTCCTCCTTCTCTCTCCCTCTCCCCTGCTAACCTCCTTTCTTTTCTCTCCACCCTCCTTCTCCTCCATAACGCTGTTCATTTTTTGCTGACTGGTTGCCTGGTTCACCTCCAGAGCCTACAGGTCCTAGGCTCTCCCTCCAGTCTTTTGCACTTGTCACCGGGCCACTGCACTTTGTTCACATTACTGCACTTTCAGCTTACGCTCCTTGAGTGGGGCAACCTCTCTGCACTTAACCCAGGGTCCTGCTGGATCGGACTCTGTGTTCCCCCTCACACTCCCTCCCATCTCTGCACCTCCATCTGTATGAATGTACTAGAACCAGTTAGTTTGTTTGTCCCCCCCACCAATTTCCGCCCCCCCCCTGAGCTTGGTCTTAACTGTACCACTTCATGCACTTGCACTAGGTGAAATGTTTTATGCTAGTTTTTCTGTTTAGATCATTCGGACTCTTCAAGGCCTAAGAATGATTACTGTATTCCCTTGTTACCTTCCCGCTTTGAATAAATACTGTAAGCAACCTTCTAGTCAATGTTTGACATAGAAATAGCAATGTGAAGGTCAAGAAGATGAGGAGATTGAATATGCAATCCTTCTAGCTAATGTATAAAAGGGAAACATTGTGCGAGGATCGCACTAAAACAATTCTGGTGGCTCATAAGATAAACAGGCATTATTATGTAGCATAAAGATAAAGGCCCTCCTGTAACGCTTCTCTGTATCATAAAGGAATAGCGAGAGGTTAATTGGGTTGAGATCATATGAAGATTTTAATCTTTGAAGAAATAAACAAATTTGAACCATAAATCTGGTTTATGCACTAAGCACAAAAAAAACAAAGCAAAGGTAATGCTGTATGATCTCTATCACTAAGTTGCATTCACTTAGTCTTAATGAGCAATAAGTGTTAGTCTCGAGGATACTTTTTTCCTTTGTTGTCCAGAAGCAAGTTGATAAAGAATTGTGTCCTTGATGGCTGTTGCAGTTGAATTTACGAGTAGCAGGCTCTGTATTTTGAAAAAAGTCATATTAAAGACAATGCAAAGTTGTTAGATCTATTCTCTTGTTGTCTTTGTTTGTTTTGGTAAACTGTATTTGAAAAGAGTCCTATTCAGGACAGTGCAAAGTTGTGAAATCACTTAATAGTCCTTTTGAAAGTAGTGTGAAATCCTCTATTGAAGTTGTTTTGGCAGTTGGCTCTATGTTAGGAAAGAGTCCTTTTGAGAGCAGTGTGAAGTCCTCGACACGTGTTTCCCCACCGTGTGGTCGTGGTGGTTCTTCAGGAGGAAATGTGATTTTCAAAAAATTGCATATTCAAGATTTTGAGTTTTCATTGTTTTTCATTGTAAACGTTAATCTTTAAATTTTGAGAGGAAGAAAGAAAATTTACAGAGTTTTTTTCAAAGTGTTGTGTCTTGCACTTTCTTAATGGCAAGGTGAAAGATTCTGGGTTGAGAAAGGGACGATTTTATACTTACAAGTTAGATAATCATATTTGTCTTTAGGTGTTCAAATGGTGCAGGAACACTTGTGCATTGGTTATGGCTCGAATCTCATTCAAAAGATGGTTGTCTGTAGGGAATTCATTATATAACGTATTTCCAAATGTGTTCAACCAATGCTTTGTTCACAAAAGATGCATGCTAAGCAGCTTGGTTTTGGGGGTTAAATTTGAGACGACGAAATGTCAATTATCTGGTAATAATGGGTACAATGGAAAAGCGAATTAAGACAACATGATAGAGCGACCAGTTAGGAGAGCATGACTCAAAATGTTGATTATCTGATGATAATGGGTACAATAGGAAAGCGAATTTAAGCAACAACATAATGAAGCAACCAGTTAGGGGAGCATAGCTTACCAAAATGGAAAATGGGAAGTCAAAAAATATGGGGAGACTAGATTAAATGAAATTATAATGGATCACCATGATAAGGAAGTAGGCTTACTAAAGGGGTAGTGAGTCTATTCTCTCTCGTTCGTAGATCTTGAAGTGGTAAAGTTCATGGCATGCAGTTTACACGGAGAGGCGGCTTATGATAGTAAATGGTCAGGACATTTTGATTAAATGTGTGTGTGTATGTATTTGTCTAATAGACCTAGTGGGTTCACCGCATCTCGCCGAAAGTAAAAAAGGTTGATAAATGCATGTAGTGCAAGACATAATTACTTGTATTATAATTGGGTTATGGCTGGTGTGCCAATGTAAATGAGAATGCATTGAGAATAGAAAGAAACGGTTACTGAAAATGGAAATAATGGAACAGGTGGGTTCACCGCAACAAATTTGCTATTGCAGTTGATTAGTTGTTGAATGGTATAGATAGTTCCATTTGATTTGGTAACAGTGGTTTTTGCATTGTCTGAATATTTACAAACCATGCATTATTATGTAGTACATGATAGAGTATAGACAGATGGAATTGTCATCAGAACCCTATTTATGGGTAAAAGCAGAAAACAAGGATTAATGGAAGACCACCTTAATAATAATCATCATTTGACCCCAACAGATGGCATAGCAACAAGCTTTGCTCCTGGTTTAAGTAATGATTCATAGTATAAGGGTCATGGAAAGGGGCCCAAATAGAATCCTTCGTTCGTTTCCAGTGAGGAAATTGCATCAAGATGATAGAGCCAATATTATTCACGTTATATCCCCGATGAAGAGATAATCTTGAACATGTTGGATGCGTTGTTTTATTAAATAAAAATGATTTGTTACAATAAGCTGATGTTCTATGAGTTTTATTATGAGGTTGTTGAACACATATCCCTCAGATGTATTATATATTTTCTAAATACCCTGTCTAAATTTGCATTTAATAGTTTGGCTTGTTTTGGCCGTTGAAAGTGTGCAGGGGATGGGAGTTCCCTTACATTGGGAACGTTCTTTTGTTTTCCTATGTTATATGGTACACACTGAGGAATACCTTCATAGATTTCAAAACGACCATATTCTAAAAAATAATAAAAATCTAACTTAGAACTTTATGTAACTAAGCGAGTGAATAAACATACAATCTGAACAAGTAGGGCCAATATTTACAACAACCTCACAACATCAGATACGCGTGAAGTCATGCCGCAAATCATAATAAAAGGCTTTCAAGACAGCTGCGGACACATGGAACGCGTCATCTAGAAAGAAGCAACTACAGGTGAGATTGCAAACACGTTGATACAAGAATTGTGTCTCCCATTGGGAAACAGCGACAACTAAATAGCAACCATAATCTTACTCAAATATATGTATTATCTTGCATTACAGGATAACTATCCAAAGGAATCACAAACTATGGCATACGTAGAATATATATATATGCTAAATTCTAAAGAAGAAAATGCATAAACAAGTAAAATCATTAGATTCATCACAACTGCATAACAATATCATGAAAAGTTATTTGAATGAGATAAGAATATGTTAATCTAATTTACACATATATATGGTCTTGTCTGACAGGATTAAAATCCAAGAAACCGCAAACCACATTGTGAATAAGCATAAATCTTAACAAGTTTAATCTTTAGACTTCCTCAAAAATGCTCAAAATGTCACAAAAGCTATATGGGTGAGATAAACAATATGATACAATATACTGTGAGGAACCAGGAATGAGACACAGACACAGAGGTACATGGTATTGCTTAAAGACTTTCATTAAACAATAAAGGGGTTGGAAAATTCCTCATTGTCACTAACCTAGGAGGTATTTCCCTACCTCAACCAAAACTAAAGGTCTGTCCTGTGTCAAGATGTCCAAAGCAAAAATGTCCTGTGTCCGAAATACTATCCTAGCCCTCTGATTCTAAAACGAACACTAAGGTGTTAAGGGTATTGTCTGTGGTTTGAAAATAGCACAAATGTTCAAGTTCAACAGAAATATATAATCCAACACAAGTTCCAAATGGATAATGTTCACAGTTTCTGAGAGTTGCTCCCTTCCCCAGGTTTCTCTACACCAAAACAAAAGTTCAAAAGAATAACCAAGTTCTTTAAGGCCCAAGAGGATAACTCCCTCCTCTTGGTGTTACGATCTACTCCAGGGGAAATAACACCCTGCCCCAAGACTTTTCCACACAAACACTGTAATTCAAAACCCCAAGGGCATGACTCTTGCATGGGGTTCTCTTTTAAAGTAACACAATTTGGGTGCGGGTCCCAGACTTTCAAGCCACCTGGTATACTCTCCTGCCAGGCTCTCTCTTTATTCATTTGCACAATTTTGGTGCGGGTCCCAGACTCGCCAAACACCTGGTATACTCTCCTGCCAGGTTCTCTCTTTAATCCTGCATTTCTTGTATTCATACAGTTGCAATATTTTGCATTGTGTTCACTTTCTTTGTTAAATGTCCCAGCGGCCCAACCTCCTTGCTCGGGGTGAACGACTCATGTAACTGGCATTTATAGGTACTTGATAGAGCTGCCAATGCGCCCCAGTGACCCAGCTTCCCTTCCCAGGGCTCACCAGCTTTCTCTGGCATTCTTTGAACCTCTTGCAGCAAACACACAGAAGCACCCTGGCATCCCGCCTCCACATCACAGGCTTACCGGCTTCATCTGGTGGCTGCCATGACCTTAGCGGCTCCCGCTTCACTCCTGAGCCCATCTTTGAGTTTGGGTGGCGTTGTTACTGCTTCTTGGTTCCCGCGGTCACCAGGAAAGGCCCTCTCTTCCTGCTGCAAATCCAGCACCGCAAACTGACTGCTGCAGTCCTTCCTCTCTCGCGCCTCCCTGCTTCTCCGCTTGGCTTCCCAGGTAGTAACTAGCAGGTTGCATCTCCTCTTTACATTCAGCTGTGACATATTTAAACTCCTGTTTCAAGGAAGGGAGTTGTTAGGAGCCAATCAGCTTCCTCCAAGCACTAGATTGCTTCTTCTGGTTCTGCTAAGTATTCAGCATTACTCGGCACTTCTTCCTCGTCTCAGTCTTTATTATTTTGTTGGTTACAGAATACTGAGGGATACTATCAGCTGGCTCTAAGGGTTGTGCAGGCTTTAAGGGTTGTGGAAGGGGGTGATCACAGTATGCCATCAAGGCATGCGGAATGGAAGGGGTATTCCTAAAAGGGAAAGGGGGATACCATGATTCATCTGATGATGCCGGGCCCTCCCCCCAAGTGTCGCCTCCCCTCATGTGATCTGTTAAAATGGATTTCTAAACTCTGTCCGGGTGTACAGAGGTTTAGGAGGCCACCCTTGTTAGTGAAACAGGGGACACGTCTGGGTAGATAGCCAGACCAATTGACGGTAACTTGGAGAGCAGTCAAGGCTAAGTCTCAGCAGGAGTGTGGCTGATCGGAGGTCTTTGATGAGCACAAACGGTGAAACACCAAGAATAACCCTTAGACAGTAGTATAAAAATATATAACATTAGTCCTGAGAATGAACACAAGTGAATAATGAAAAGCAACAGTAAAAACACCACTATATACAATATATACAGTCACTGGAGTCAATGCGATAAAGTTCTAAACTCCACCAATACCTGTAAGGGAAACGGGAAGACAATCTTTATAGCATAGACAATCTTCAGAAATGGAAAACCCTAACTTTATAAGTCCAGCCCTATGACGATTGGAGCCTCGTGCCTCAATGTTCGATGCATGCGTAAAATCATTCGGTTATGCATAAAAGTCAAAAAGTACCATTGCAAGGAGCTGGCAAACCTAGGGACAGGATTATGAAGGGAGAAAATGGGTTCCAAAAGTCAGGGGAGGATCTGCTGCGATGAACAAAGCTATTTTCAACTTTCGGAGGGCTTTAGGAAGCGGAGGCTGCCCAAGCCAAGGAGAAGACCACAAGGGATTCTCCGTGCTTAAAGCAATGGATGAACAAGGGGCCACCGGAAAGTGGTTTCAGTATTCACCACCCTTAGCTTAGTTTGGGTCCAAACTTGGCAGATCTGGAGGGGTCGTCAGAGGTTTGATTTCCCATCCTCGGTTCGGCTTCAAAGTGCACAGGAGCTGCAGGTGCAGATGCAGGTCTGGTTTGCAACACAAGCTGTATCGCTCATCTCGGTTGAGGAACAAAGAAAACACTGATGCAGCTGGTCTCAGGGCACAGGAAGGAATGCAGGAAAACCACCTTCAGCGACCGTCACTGTCGCCCATTGACACAGGGGTGCACAAATCTCGCAATCTCACACAACCTTCTCTCTCGCCTCACAAAGCTGCTGGGATGATGACATTCTGTGAAACGGTGCTTTGTAGTGCAAGCTAGGATTCCCCAAAGTTTCGAGGCGAAACTCGATGAGACGATGCTCCTGCACGGGTGCCAAGGTTTGAGCTGGACAGTCCACTGGGTGGCCTATGAACACTTCCAAACAAGCTCTTTTGCAGGGCCACCAGGAGGTGTTGCGAGTGATTGTTCCCACTACTCCAAAGGTTTGAAGCACCTTTGCAGGTCTTCTGATATTGAGCGCAAAGCAGGGCTCTACCGGGACAACAGCGGGCTCAGGGTGTCAACCTTCTTTAGCGGGGTTCCGGATTGTCCTTGGTTGTGCTCGGCTCTTTTGGATACTTGGCTCCATCTACAGGCCGATACAGACCTGTTGCTGATCTGCAGGGCCTACATTCAGGAACCCTCCCCATATCCACAAGTCCAGTGAGTGCTCACACTCAGCCTACCAATGAGGAGATCTTCTCCACTCATGCACGCCAGCAGTGGTCCAATCAGGGACCAATGTGGCTCTCATGTGCTCGTGCACACCAGACATCCTGGCACCAGTAGTGTGGATTGGGACCAGACAGTCCCAACCCACTTCCTGGGCACCCACACAGGTGATCTGCAGTAGCCCACGAAAGAAGCGGCTTTCACAGGCAACTGCATGCCCAAATAAGGAAGTCCCTGGTCACGAATACCACGGGGCAGTCCAACAGACAAAATAGCCAAAGGAATAGACAAAAGACCTCATCGCACGGCCTGGATACTAGCCACAGTCAAGAGTCAAACGCGATAAGCGCGGTATGGCTCATCAAAAAGTTATAAAAATACACGAAAAAGCTTCTGCTGCCACCAGTCCATTCCTCGGCACATTCTCCATTCACCAAAAAATCCTTAGTAGATGGCTAGGGCTGGAAAACACATGCACCCCATTGTGCGGTACAGTACTGTACTTTCCACAATTATAACATTTTACCAAAATTGGCAACAAAGTCGAAAGACTAAGAGAAACAAAGTTACTCAGTACTGACAACCTGAAGGACATGTCAGTTTCCCTGTAACAATGAGCGAAAGCCCAGGGGAGCTCAGCTGAGGGTTGTGTTCCACTGGCAAAAGTCAGGTCAGGATTCTGAAACAAAAGCAAAACGTTTGTGGGGTCCACAAATATAGAGGGAAAATAAATATAGAGAAATGTTCCCTAACACTCGCCCCTTCCAGACTAAGGAGAGGGGGAACTAATCCACCCCTGGATAAGTCTCACATTCAGGTTGGTTAAACATTCTGGACAACCCATCAGCATTGCCATGTTGGACACCTGGCTTGTGCTCAAAAGTGAAGTGAAAGCCTTGGAGGCTAATGGACCACCTGAGCAAGTGTTAGGAAAGATTTCTCTAAGTGTAATTTTCCCACCATATAACAGACCGTACAAACATTTTACTTTTGTTTGACAGACCTAGCCTGACTTTTTCCAGTGGATCACAGCCTACAGCCTACAGCCCTGGGCTTTTGCTCATTTGTTATGGGGAAACTGACACGTCGTTCAGACTGTCAGTACTAGGAAACTATGTTTCCCTTAGTCTTTGACTATGTTGCCATTTCTTGGTATCTTTTTATCTGTGTGCCAAGTACCTTACTGTACCGCACACAGGGGTCTTTTCATTTTATAGCCCTAGACACCATCTAAGGATGTTTTGGTGGTTATACAAGTATGCCTAGGATGAACCGGTGGCAGCAGTTTACTGTTATTTTTCCCTCTTTTTATTAAGCCATATAGCGTTTATCGCTTTTGGTCCCGGACGGTGTCCAGTGCCGAAAATGGCCATGCCATGAAGTCTTTGGTCTGTCCTTTGGCCATCTTGTCCTTAGCTTTCACCCAGGTCGAGCTGACCTGGGACTTCCTTATTTGGGCATGCAGCGTCCTGCGAAAACTGCATCTTTCGCGGGGTTCTGCATGTGATGTGTGCTAGTGCCCAGGAAGAGGACTGGGACTGTCTGGTCTCAATCCACACTACTGGTGCCAGAATGTCTCGGGTGCCTGAATGACAGACCACAGTGGGATTGGCCCACGCTTGGCATGCAGCCAAGAGAGCAGATCTTCCATTGGATACCCCAGATTTGAGCGCAAAATGAATCTTGGAAAAGAGAAGGAGCTCTACATCCATTCCAGGTAGATCTACTGAAGTTCACTCCGAAATACATAGGAAGCCAAGTAACCTGAAACACTGAAGCAGACAATTGGAACCGCCAGAAATGCAATGGAAGGTTTGTCACCGCAAGTCCATTGCTGTCTCATCAAACACCTGCTTTTGCTATCGATCCTAAAGGCCTGCAAGGGCGCTTCAACCCTTTGGAGTAGTGGAAACAACTACTCTCGGCACGTCCTGATCTCCTGCCAAAGGCGCCTCCTTGGAAGTGTTCCCAGGACATTGCACAGGAGCTCTGCCGTTCCGAGTTGTGACTCGAAACTTGGGGAATCGTCAGCTTGTGATCCCGGGCCCTCTCCCACTAAATTTCATAGTCCTAGCTCCTCTGGGTCATGAACAAATAAAGTGTGCCACGCTGCAAGCCTTTAGGATTCCCATGTCATTACGTTGTAGTGGTGGTTGTTGTAGATGCTTTGCATATCTGCCCTCCTGTGCCCTGAAGCCTGCTGCATTGGAATTGTCTTCCTCTCTTTTTTGGGAGCTGAGAAAAGGCTACTGTCCCATCACGGACAATCCTCCTGTCCCGTAGCCGCTGAAAGCCAGATTGCAGAGAAACTGCGGAGCTCGAACCTACAAGCGACCTTGACTAAACTGGCAGAATTAAGTCCGACCTGTGCTGAGGGGCGGTGAGTACTTGCTTCACTTACCGGTGGTCCCCAGGACCGCTGATATATTTTTACGCAATAGAACCCCTTAAAATATCCTCTCTTGGCTGGGCTAGCCTGCGCTCCACTAGCTATTCCCGAACATGGAAAGGCGATCTACCTGCAAGGGTAGACCATCTTCGAATAAAGGGACCTTATTCTTCAACACCTCAAGCCCCTTCCTGAACTGCTACAGCCTCCTGAAGAGGTACCATTTTTGCTCTTGATCACGACCGCGCGTTATAAACGCACTGATGTACTTTTGAGTGCAAGGCTCCCAACTTCGTAGGGTGGGTCTGCTTAAGTTAGGGTTTGGATTCTGAAGATCACCCAATGCAATGCTTGTTTTAACCCCCTTCTTTTACAGGTTGTGGATGTGTTTTCCCCCATCTTGCATTAGGCTAAAAGCAATTGTATATTTCTAACATAGTGAGATGCTTGTGTGGTAATTGTTTCTTATTACTATCGTTAGTCTTGTTTGATGATAAGACCTATAATAAGGGTATATGTATTTTTGATATACACCTGTCTAAGAATAATCTGTGGCCTGTTACTGTGTGTGCTAATTGTAGGCTTCCATTCACTCTCACCCCTCCTAAGACTTATTTGTGACCGCCGCAAAAGCTACCTTGATTTGTCTGGCTTTTCCAGAAGGTTCCCATGTTTCACTCAACCGGGTGGCCTCCTAAAATTCTGTCCACCTGAGTTTAGAAATCCATCTTACAAATTGGTGTACAACGGTGGGATAAGATCAGAGGTACCAGTGTTGCGCACTGGTAAAGGACCTGGGTTACACGTACACAGGAAACACAGTGACCTTTAGTTAATGCCTAACTGTAAACCCCCTGCCTCACTTATAAGATGGAGTCAATTGCTGACATTACTTTGAGTGCCTCGAGGTCCGAGACACTAAGAAAGATTTGTGCAGAAAGAGGCCCGTCGGCCACTGTCACCAAATCGGAAATTATCCAAAAGATAATGGATTGACAGGAAAGAAGAATTACAGCATTACCCTCTGATGATAGTGCAGAATGTTATGGGGTTGCTCCCAGTAACAGTAACAAAATAACTGTTGCTGCCATCGTAGAAGGGGTTGGTGTATATAGGGATGATGTAGATTCCCAAGTCTCTTTTGCTGGCTCTCAGGCTGAGGCCCTATTCGAATCAAGGGAAAAGAACAGCAGTTTAAGCAGAGAGAGAGAGAGCTTGAATTTAATATGGCCAAGCTAGAACTGGAGAGATCAGAAAGACAAAAGGATAGTGATCAACAATTGTAGCTTGCAAAACTGCAAGCTACAAATGGCTCCTCTAGAGGATCTGGTCTAGGGGAGAAGTGGAGCTCCTCCGCTCATCCAGGATTTCCTAAATATCTGCTTAGTATGTATGATGACACGAATGACATTATCGACTGGTTAACTGCATTTGAGTATGCATGTGAGGTACAAGAGGTTGTGGATGCTGACAAGATTGCATGGTTGCTCAGTTGACTACCCCATTCTGGCTGCAGTGCTATAATGGAAATGTCTAAGGCTGATGGAAAAGACTTTGTAAAATGAAAGCAAACTCTGATCTTAAAGTTTGGGAAGACTCCTGCCCAATACTTGAAAAGATTTAGAGAATACAAAAGAAAAAAGGTAATACTTGGATTTCATAACCGATTCATTGAAGAACTTTAATGGTTGGATTGAAGGTTACAAGGTCAACCTTTGAGGATATGATTTGTTTAGTCATGCTTAACCATATTTTTGTTTCTCATTCCACAGAACATAAGCAGCATTTGGCTTATTCTAAGGAGAAAGATCCTAAGAAGTTAGCCATTGTAGCAGATTTATGTGTGTCTCCACAAAGTGTCCCATAAGGACATGTCTGCTTCTGGAAAGCAGGAGGAGGGAAAGAAGCACAAAGAGAAAGATGGCGGGGTACAGATAAATCTTCCTCCCATGAGGGCCACAAAAAGTCTAACAAGGGTAAGTCCCAAGAAAATGTTCAGGGTCGTGGGAGTCATCCTCCCAAGCATAGCTTTGGTTACAGTAAGCGTCCCTATGTCCCAAGACCCAGTGGATCCTGTGTGGCTTGTAGGGCAAGTGACCATGTGAAGGGGGGCCCCAGATGTAAGTCAAAACCTTGGGGTGCAATCTGTGAATCTGGCCTTCCCCTACTATGGGGAGAATGAAATAGTCAAAGGTGCATCCTTCTCTTCACACTGTTTCCCCTGTGGGGTAGAGGCTGAAGTAGTCTTAGTATCCCTATGATCCTGGGAACCTAGAGTAGCTGAGACCTATGCCTGTAAACCTGACAATATCAAGCACTACGTTAATGACAGTGTGCTAGTAAATGGGGTTGACACCCCTGCCCTTAGGGATAGTGGGCTGTTAGGGAGGATTCTCCTCCTATGGCTAATTTACCTCACCTAGTGAGTCCCGCAGCAGCTTTGCTGGATTTCTGGAGTTTATTTTTCCACCTAGTAAGAGTGTGAGCCTTTTTTCCCACTCTTACCTGTGTTTTGCCATGTGTATTTTTACTGTTTGTGTGATTTTGGGCTCTGGAGCACATAACTCCATGAGCCCCACTTTTTGTGTGTGTTACACAGCACCTTCAGTGCAGTGACACTGGGTTGTCTTTTAGACTTCCCGCTGACTCCATTTGTCTGAGGCCGACTACTGTCCCCCAGAAACATGTAAAGTTGCCATTAACTTTATGTAGTCACTTTAAAACTACAGACCCAGTACACCCCATCTTACATGGAGTATTGGAAAGGGTGAACCCCTACCCCTTTTTGTCTGTGCCTCTCTGAGCTTTGTTTTGCTCTTTTAACATTTAGACTTGGCTGGTGGAAGTGGTATCGACCCTAACTTTTCTGCCGCGATTATATTATATAAATGTGGTATTGTTCCAGGTTGTTGTGGTAGCCTCGAGCTTAAACCCCCTTGCCCAGATACTTTTTATTTTGGCTCCGGTTGGGTTTAGTCGCCACTTCTTTTTGTTAAAGTCCTTCTTGTGTTTCACTTTGCGCGGCAAACCAGGTTTGCCTTCTTTGTTGACCGTCTTTTGGTGGGCTTCTGCAGAGAAGCCCTCCTCTTGGCGCCTGGGTGTCTAGTTGGGCTGAATGTGGGGGAGGGGTGTAGTCACCCCCTGCACAGGGTCTCTATGGCGATCCGAGTCGCACTTTGTCATGATTGACAGAGGTGGTTGTCCGGGCCGGACAACCCCCCTGCTGGGTGATTGACAGCCAGGCTGTGTGAATGGGGGATTTTCGCATAAAAGGCAGGACTCTTGGGCTAGAAGTCAGAGTCGCCACTGGAACTACAAGGAACGGAAGCGAAGCGGAGAAGACAGCTGCTGCAACCCCCGAGTCCCGGTGAAGCCCTGCTGCAGTCCTGAGCTATCTACCCTTCAACGACCAGAGAAGATCCAGTCCGGAGTCTTCTTCCCTTGAGCCTGGTGGGTCAACCAGCTTATCTTCCACAGCCAGAGGATCCCCATTCGTGGCCGAAATCGATGCACCCTGCTGTAGTGGTCCTGATAGCCATCTGAAGAGCCTCTCCTGTTTTAAAGGAACGCACCTTTTATTCACCGTTGCTGCTGCTGGCCTCATCCCTGGGTAGTGCAGATCGCTCCAGACGTCGTCCTTATTGTCACCACGACTGAAGCTCCAGGAACCGCGAGTCTGCAGGAAACTACCAGGAACAACTGCCGTGGCACCAGCTTCTTCTAGGAATAAAGTACTGTGTCCGACTTTGAGGAACTAGGGTGAACCCTTTTCTCCTCACTAAAGGCATGTCCTTTTCTTCCTTCCCTCTTATAACTTTTGCCTCCTCTTCCGACAATATCTAAGTACTCCTTGCAACCTTGAATCGTGAACTATCTGTGTGATCCTCGACAACAGGAACCCTGTTCCACCTAACACTGGCGCAGGCCTATTGACTTTTAACTTTGGGTTAGAAAGTGTTCTCCGATTCCGTCTGCCTTGACAAAAGTATTTCCTATGACTTTTGCCCCCAACTCTCTTGTGGTAACTCAGGTGCTAAGTGTGTTTTTACCCCGGTAACATTTCTTCCCGCGGATACGCATATCTTTAGTAAGACCGAACTGTCATTCCTTTCAAAAAGTGATCGCAAATGTATTCCCGGTAACGTCTTTTGTTTCATAACACTGGTCTGTCAAATCATAAAGTACTTACCTTGAGTTGTTCTGCACAACAGGAATTGGTTGTGTGTCGTGTATTTGAAGTGTGGTTTTATTTGACTAGAAGTGAAGTGTTTTGTGAACAGATGGTTTAAAAATAAATGTACTTATATTTTTTAACCAGAAAACTCATGTGTGCTTGAGTCACAGTAATTGTAGTCCTTTGTGTAATCTCTACTACTGCTCAATTGCTCTTGAGATAAGCCTGGCTGCTCAGTCACTGCTACCACACTTTGTGTAGTACAGGCTTGTACCAAAGGTGAACTTGTATTACCACGTGTAGTCTTAACTCTGTGCAGTGGTCCCTAAGGGCACTGCATAGGATTCTGCCTAACATAGCCCAGCAGAAATGTGGTGGATTCTACATTGGTAAACCAAGAAGAGATTGCCAGAGCTCCCTTGATGCCCACCAAGTTAGGTGATGGCCCCCTCTCATGATCCCAGTACTGCCAGTTACTCTAACTGTGAATAGAGGAGTGGGAAGGATACCCGTGAGTGTACAGAGGCAAGTCCCATGAAATGTGCTGCTTGGGAATGATCTCAGAGATCTAGGTCTTGTGGGAGACAGCAGACAGACCCTGCACATGGTCACAAACCAAGGCTGCTTTGGCCAAGACCAAAGCTGAGCCAAAGCCAAAGGGGAAACCAAGGCCAAGAGAGTCAAGATAACCAAAGGAGGGAAAGAAAATAGTCCCCCTAACTCACCTACCACTGAGATGGAGGTAGCTGGCCAAGCACCTGAACCTGCAGAGGAAGAGGTGCTTCCTGAAATTCCTAACCCACATGACCATCCTGAACTCCAAAGTTTGTTGGCTGAAGGTGGTCCTGATAGAGTTTAATACGGGCCAACATGAGTGCCCAGCTTTAGAAGGCCTAAGGAGACCGGCCTGTACCAGTTTAAGGGTGAACCTCCTGGTAAAAATAAGATTTATTGAGAAGGTGGGCTCCAGTACCTTTCTACTGGCCCAAGAGGGGGTTCAGATAGAGGGCCATTGTAGGAGTTGTGCCACCTGCCAGATTTCTGGGAAGAGTGGTACAACAATCCAGGATCCATTGGTGCCACTACCTGGCCTCCCTTTGAGACTTTGGCCTCCCTTTGAGACTTTGGCATCAACATTGTTGGTCCCCTTGACCCTCAGACATCCACTGGCAACATGTTTATTTTGGTGATAGTTGACCATGCCACCAGATATCCTGAGGCCATCCCACTGAAGACAATGACTGCCAAGTCAGTTTCTAAAGCATTACTTGGAATCTTTACTGGGGTTGGCGTCCCTAAAGAATTTGTGTCAGACAGAGGCAGAAACCTCATGTCTAAGTTTATGCAAGCCATGTGCAAGGAGTGTGGAGTCACTTCTAAGGTTTCCTCTGCTTACCATTCACACACTAATGGCTTAGTTGATAGTTTCAATAGGACTCTTAAGAGCATGATTGGGGCGCTAGAGGAACACCAAAGGAGGAAGTGGGATCTCCTGTTCAAATGCTTACTCTTTGTTTACAGAGAGGTACCTCAAGAGAGTGTTGGTTTCAACCCGTTAAAGCTTCTTTGTGGTCTCCCTGTGAGGGGATCTATGGCCATAGTCAAGGAAGGATGGGAGCTCCCCACTCCTCCTTTCACTACCAATTTAGTAGATTATGTGTTAGGTCTAAGGAAGAGAATGGTCCTCTTGATGGCTCAGGCCAGTGACAAGCTGAAGGCTGGTCAAGCATCGGGCAAACACTGGTATGACCAGAAGGCTTTTCTTGTTCACTTTACATCAGGCCAGGAAGTCCTCATCATGAATTCTATCAGGCCTAGAGCACTTCAGAATAAATGCTCAGGCCCTTACACGGTTGTGGAACAACTGGACGAGGTAAATTATTCAGTGGACCTTAGGAGGCCTGGTCAAGCTCCCAAAGTGGTCCATATAAATAGACTGAAGGCTTTCATCCCTTGGGTTGAAATTGCTCCACTACCACTGGCATATGACATAGAAGAGGAGGAATCAGAACCTTTTCCAGACTTTTCCAGGGTAGTCCTTCAGATGGCTCCATTGGGGGTGTCAACATGGCCCTCACCTGACTCCTAACCAAGATGAAGTAAGACCTTTGCTGAGGCAGTTCACACCCTTGTTTCCACTTACTCCAGGCTTGACACCTTGGTGCAAACACGACATTGACACTGGGGATAGTGTTTTTACCAAAAGTAGGGGTTATATCATGTCAGATAAGGTGAGATCCTACATCAAAACTGAGGTCAATAAAATGTTAGATCTAGGGGTGATTGAGTCGTCCAGTAGTCCAGTGTCCAGTCCTGTGGCTCTGGTGCCAAAGGCAGGTACTTCCAAATTGAGGTTCTGTATGGATTACAGGGCTCTGAATGCTGTCACCAAGACAGATGTTCACCCTCTGAGAAGAACTGATGAGTTGGTGGACACGCTGGGTGCTTGAAACCTCAGCAATTTTGAGCTCAATGCAGGGTATAGGCAAAATTGCCCTAGCAGAACACGCCACGGAAAAGACAGCATTCTCAACTCCAGGTGGGCTTTATCAGTTCAAGGTAATGCCATTTGGGTGGAAGAATGCACCTGCCACTTTTCAAAGACTAGTGAATCATGTTCTAAATGGGTTGCATGAATTCTGCTTGGCGTATCTGAACGATATTGGAGTGTTCCGCGCCACCTGGGAAGACCATGGGAAACACCTGAGAATAGTGTTGCAGGCCCTTCAGAGTGTCCACCTGACCCTAAAGGCCACCAAGTGTCAAAGTGGTCAGGGTTCAGTGGTCTACTTTGAGCATGAAGTAGGTGTAGGGGGGATAGAGCCTCTACCCAGCAAGGTACAAGCCGTACAAGACTGGCCTACACCCACTACACAAACCCAGGTGAGAGCCTTTTTGGAACTCACTGGGTAGTACCGGAATTTCATGGCAGATTATGTTCTTAGGGCCACTGAATACAAATGTTCTTTTATTGTGCAGACAGATGCCTCCGACACTGGGATATGTGCTGTACTACCACAGGTAGATGAGAAAGGCAAGGAACACCCGATTGGATTTATTAGCCGCCAGCTTAAGGACAGAGAACTCAGGTGGTCCACTGTAGAGAAATAATATTTCTCTGTTGTGTGTGCCATAAGGAAGCTGATGCCCTACCTCTATGGGACCCACTTCACTGTGCAAACTGAACATAAGCCCATAAAGTGGCCAATGAACATGAAGGGAGTGAATCCAAAGTTGCTGAGGTGATCCATTAGTCTGCAAGGCTTTGACTTAACCATTGAGCATAGGCCAGGTGTCCAACATGGCATTGCTGATGGGTTATCCAGCATGTTTTCGTGAAATGAAAAAGAAACCCATTCAGGGGGCGGATTAGTTCCCGCTTGTCCTTGGTCTGGGGGGTGGCGAGTGTCAGGAAAGACTTCTCTAAGTGTAATTTTACCTCCATATTTTGGACCCCCCCAAAACCTTTTGCTTTTGTTTGACTGTCCTAACCTGACTTTTTCCAGTGGAGCACAGCCTTCACCGCATTCAAACCATACCGAGTTTATCGCGTTTATTATATATGATACGATATATGGCATTTGTAACGCACCTATACACAAGTGTTTCAAGGCGCGATGAGGCAAGGAAAGGGGAACAGAGGGAGGATAGAGAGAACCATCTTACTAGGCCAAGTGACATTGAGATCGCACAAGTGCAGGGGGATGGGAGGGGAACAGTGCCAGGGGAAAGGGGTGGAGGAAGTGCTGTACATGGGATCAAACAATAACAAGAAGTGCGTCAGCAGGTGCAAGGATAAGTGCAGACAGCAGGTGTCCAAAAGTGCAGGTAGGGGGACTGTAGGTTTACAGATACAGACCCAGGTGCAAAAGTTGCCAGGAGGCAGTGCAGGTGTGCAACTGGCCGGGCAGCTGACCTGGGCCTGAAATTAGAGGGTAGCCAGGTGGCCAGTGCAGTATCAGACAATAAATCAGCAGGGGAGAGGAAGAGAGAAGACAGAAGCAAAGAGGAAGGTTTTGAGGTGCTTCCGGAACAAGAGATGATTCTCCTCAAGTTTCAGAGAGGCAGGGAGGCTGTTCCAGAGGGAGGCTCCAGCCGAAGAAAGAGATCTACCACCAACTCGTTGCTTGGAGAAGCGACGGATCCTGAGGTGGAGGAGCGAAGAGCTCAAGTAATACCTTTCTTAGTAGGTTTTCCTTCTGTTGCTGCCATCCCGCTCGTTTTCTGACAGCTGTGCAGACTCGTCTCCCTAAAGTGCACACAGGAAAAGAGGAGAGTTGGAGGTATTGAGGACCCAGGCCCCAGAAGGCCTGGGTCCTCAATGCAGAGGGTCTTGAACTTAATACTTGAAGCCACTGAGAGCCAATGACAAGTCTTGCAGTCCTGTTTTGGATGAGTTGCAGAGGGCGAAGAGTAGAAGCAGGCACATATATAAAGAGGCTGTTGCAGTAGTCCAGCCTAGAGAGAACCAGAGCTCTAGAGACAGTGAGCTTCTGGGGGAAGGAGAGGAAAGGAAAAATACCTCTGAGGAGGTGCAGTTGGTAGTTTGACTTCTTAGAGACATCAGAGAGGAGAGGAGAGAAGGAGAGTGTGGAGTCGAAGATGACCCTGAGGTTCTTAGCCTCTCAGGTGGGAGCAGAAAGAGGGCCAAGGGAAGCCAGCCAGAGAGTGACAGGAAAGGAGGGTGCAGGTGGATAGCAGACAGACAGTCAGAGATGAGAGAAGGAGAAGAGGTGGCAGCAGGGAGCCTGAAAACGAGCTGAGTGTCATCCGCATAGCACTGAAAGATGGAGAAGAGAGCGGCAACGCGGTGGGCGGGAGGTCTCAGGTATTGGTTGACCAGCCTGGGAGAGAGGTTAGACCCCTTTGGAACACCACAGGTAGAGAGTGAGATAGAGGAAAGGAAGGACCAAAGTTAGACCTGGGAGGGTTGATCAAAGAGGAACAAGGTCGGCCAGGCCAGGGCCTGATCGGTGATACCCAGGTCATCACAGAGACGATTGAGCAGGATGGCATGGTTGACCGTGTCATAGGCAGAAGACAGATCGAGAAATATGAGGACAGAGGGGAGATTAGAATGAAGGTTAGAGAGCAGGTCTTCACGGATGTTCAGGAGAACAGTTTCCATGCTATGGCTGCTCTGAAGCCAGACTAATGGTCATGGAGACAACCAAAAGATTCAGTGTGAAGATTAAGCTGGGAGATGGCCAGCTTTTCCAGGAGTTTGCCCAGGAAATGAGCGATGGAGATCTGCCGATAGTTAGCCGGGTAGGAGGTGTCGGCTGAGGGTTTCTTGAGAAGAGGGTGCACAAGAGAGTGCTTCAGGGTCGAAGGGAAGGCTCCAATGGCAAAGGAGTGGCTGCAGAAGTCAGCCAGGGCAGAAGCGAGGGTGTCAATGTGGTCCTTGATGATTTTGGAAGAACAGGGAAGAACCTGTTTTGATGAGACTTTCATAGATTGGACTTGTCTAGAAACCTTGTCAGGGGAGAACAGAGGAAAGGAAGAGAAAGAGGGAGGAGAGGGGGCCGGAGGTAGAGGAGAGAGTTGAGGAAGGAGGAGGAGAGGACGAGAGGGTGGACAGGATGTCCTCAGTTTTAGAGATGAAATGAGAAGCCAGGGTCTTGCAGAGGGCCTGGGAGGGAACAGTAGAGGTAGGAACTGCAGCAGGATTGGCCAGCTCCTTGCAGATTTCAAAGAGTTCAGCCAAGTTGTTAGATGCCGCAGAGATGCGGGCTTGGATGTGGGTTCTCTTCTTAGTGTGGACAGAGAGCCGGTACTGCATTTGGGCAGGACAGTTTGTCAGAGGATGCGAAAGAAGCTAGCCATTTCCTCTCAGCCACCCTGCACTTGCGTTTAAGGGTGACGAGGTCAGAGTCATACGAGGAGCTGCACTTGGCTTTGGGCTTCAAGTGGATCCTCATGACAGGGGCAAGAAATTACTAGTTACTCACCATAGTGATTACCGTACTCTTAGTCCATTGTCCCCTTTCCTCCATACTGCATGGGCGTCCCTCGCTAGGGACGGGAGAGGGAACCTTTTTCACCAGAAAAAAACCTTCCCCTTTAAATTTAGAGGCAGGTGGGGGCGCAGCCCTGGGAGCATGCACTCACCTGACTCAGCCCACTGGTGCCACTTCACAGTCCCCATTGATGCCGCGACAATATTTGACATTGGCTAATGACACCAGTATTATTAGGGGGGAGGATGGTGGACCGTATGGAGGAAAGGGGACTATGGACTAAGAGTCTGTGCTGCCCCTCGTAGGCCTCCTTGATGGCCGAAACCATCCAACGTTCAATCGAGGCCTTGGATGCCTGATACCCGGGCCTGGATCCTCCAAAGGTGACAAACAGTGCGTCTGACTTGCCAAAGCCCTTGGTCCTGTCCAGAGCGCGTCTGACATCCAGACAGTGCAAGACCCTCTGAGCTCGTCCCTAGGGTCAGAAAAAAACATAGGCAAGACTATTTCCTCGTTTAAATGGAAAGCAGAGGGTACCTTAGGTAGGAATGCGGAATGTGTCCGCAGGACCACCTTATCCTTGTGAAAAGTGGTATAGGGTTCTGAGGCCACCAGAGCCTGGATCTCGCTGACTCTGTGAGCAGAGGTGAGGCACACTAACAAATCTGTTTTAATGGTGACCAGCCTGATGTTTGCGGACGCCATTGGCTCAAAGGGCTTGTGCGCAAGGCGCCCAGTGCCACATTGAGGTCCCACACGGGGTGTGGCTTCTTGATGGGCGGGTAGAGGCTGGACAGGCCCCCCAAATGTCTCTCAACTATCGGGTCGGAAGAGGAGAAGACCTCCTCCTCTAAATTTCTTTAGGCCCTTATGATAGGTGTGGCATCTCTACGCCTGAGTGCGCAAGGTGTGCAGAGAAGGAGAGCACATCATCCAGCATACATGTAAGGGGGTTGATCTCCTTAGAGTCCGCGCAATGACAGAACCTAGTCCATTTACTCTTGTAATGACTCCTGGTAGCCTTGCTCCTGGCGCTCTGAATGATTTCCAGGTTAGCCAGTGTGACCTGTTCAGGGACCACGCTGCAAGGGCTAACCTTTGTGGGGCAGAGTGGATGACCCTGCCCCCCTGTTGTGCCAGAAGATGAGCTGATCCCATTGGAAGGTGAATGTGTGATCTGTCCGTGAGGCTGAGAAGATCAGAGAACCACGGTCTCGCTGGCCACCATGGAGCTATCAGAATGACGCTGAGGTGATAAGGTTCCTTCATCTTGCGGATCACCCTGTGGACCAGGGGTGTGGGAGGAGTGTGCATCTGGAAAGCGTTGCCCAGGGAGCCGGGCTGTGCCCCTGCTAGGACGTGAACTGTTGGTACTTCCTGTTGCCCCAGGAGGCAAAAGGATCCACTTGAGGATGCCCCCATGTGCTGAAGATCTCCAGCAGCACCTGGTCTTTCAATTGCCACTCGTACCAGAAGGTAGATGTTATTCTCCAGGGCCCATTCCCACATGCTGACCGCTAGGCTGCACAGTGAAGGGGACCTGGTACCCTCCTGCTTGTTGACTTGTCCTTACCCCCCCCCCTGCAAGACTTGTCCTTGGCCTCAAGTCCAGGGATTGTATCTCTCCAGGACTGAAATCTCTGCACTGGCTCCCTGTGGCTGCAAGGATTAAGTTAAAAACCCTCTGCATTGTCCACAAGGCCTTCTCAGGCCTGGGGCCACAATACCTGCAACTCTCTCTTCTGAAATAACTTCCTTCTCGAGCTCTTCGCTCATCCGCTTCCAACTCCCTCAGGGTCAGACGCTTTTCCAAGCAACGAGTTGGTGGTAGATCTCTTTCTTCGGCTGGGACCTCCTTCTGGAACAGCCTCCCTGCCCCCCGGAAACTTGAGGAGAACCATCTCGGTTTCGGAAGCACCTCAAAACCTTTCTCTTTGCTTCTGCTTTTTCTCCTCCTCTCCCCTGCTGATTTCCTGGTTGAAACCTAACCTGCACTGGTTACCTGGACACCCTCTGATCTCGGGCCCACATCCCCTCCCCAACCAGTCGCACACCTGCACTTCCTTCCTGGCAACTTGGGGACTGTTTCTGTATCCCTTTGGTTCCACTTCCAGCACTTGATACATGTTGTCTGCACTTACCCATGCCACCTGCTGGCCGCACTTCTACTATTGTTATTTATTCTTTTATCCCATGTACTGCTCTGTCCCCTCCCTCTTGACCCTGCACTCTCCCCCTTTCCTTTCCCATGCACTTGCGCGATCTGAATGACACCTGGCCTAGTAGGATCGTTGTCTGTCTTCCCCCTGTTCCCCCAACCTTGCCTCGTCATGCCTTGAAACACTTGTCTATAGGCGCGTTATAAATGCCATATCATATCATATCATAGTACATGTTGGTGGAGTTGTCTGTCTGGATAAGGATGATCTTGCCCCCAATGAGCCGAAGGAAAGCTTTGTGAGCTAGACAGATGGCCTTCAGCTCCAGCAAGTTGATATTCAACTCCTGCCGGGTCCAGACTCCATGGACGCTGTGGCGGTCCAGAGTGGCTCTCCAGCCTTCCAGGGAGGAGTCCGCAGTGATTGTGACCTGTGGGGCTGGCTACCGAAAGGGCTTGCCCGTCCGCAGGTTGCAGTCCCTGGACCACAATGTGAGGTCTTAGTGGCGAGGAGGAGGGATGCTGGCCGGCCAGGTTGGGAGCCCTTCTCCTGATTCCATGAGGCTGCGAAGTGCAGCTGTAATCTCCTCATCTTGAGTCTTGTGTGGGGTACAGTCAGTAGGACCGCTGCCATGATGCCTAGTAAGTGTTGGTACCACCAGGCTGAGGTCACTGCTCTAGTAAGGAAGAGAGTAGCGGCTCTGTTGATGGCCATGATCTTGTCATCCGAGGGAAAGTCTCTCTCGGAGCTTGTGTCCCAGATGAGGCCCAGGATGTCAGGCTGCAGCAGAGACTTCTTGAGGTTGATCGTAAACTCCAGGTCGTGGAGTCTGTTCATAAGTGCAGAGAAGTGGTGAACCGCCTCTGGAGATCTCGCCCTGACGAGCCAATCGTCCAGGTACAGGTAGATGTGGTGGCCCTGGGCCCTGAGGAGGGCTGCCACTACATTCATGTGCCTGGTAACTAGCCTGGGGCTGAGCTGAGGCCAAAGGGTAGCACCTTGTATTGGAAATGGCAGCCCATGATCCTGAAGTGCAGGAACGAGCAATGCGGTTTCCAAAAACGGGACGTGTAGATAAGCGTCCTTCCGATCCATGGAGCTCATCCAGTCTCCCCTGTCTAGTG
Source organism: Ambystoma mexicanum (assembly GCF_040938575.1). Taxonomy (NCBI): domain Eukaryota; kingdom Metazoa; phylum Chordata; class Amphibia; order Caudata; family Ambystomatidae; genus Ambystoma; species Ambystoma mexicanum. The sequence goes on along the minus strand of NC_090924.1, from coordinate 1,101,541,074 downwards.
TCTCCGCAATGAGTGCTGGCGTAACCATCTTGAATTTTGAAGAGGGATGGAGAGGTTGAGGTTGGATAGGTCCAACACAACACTCAGGCCAGCCTGATTCTTCTTTTGTATGGCAAAAATCCTGGAATAGAAGCCCAATCCTCTCTGGGGGGCTTGGACTTCTTCCACTGCCTGGCTCTCGGCGAGCGATCGAATTTCTGCCAACAGAGTTGCCGTCCCAATCTGTGGCAGTGGAGGGGAGGAGGGAGGAGAGGGAGGGACCAGTAGGCGGTGCCCAGAGGATATTACAGAGAGGATCCAGGGCTCCAAAAAGTTCTGGTGCCAAAATTGCACATGAAAGGCAAGCATGCCCCCATCCACCAGAGATATGTGCACCCGAAGGGACGTGTCATGAATTCCTTCCCTCTGAGGCTGCTGCGGAGGAGGGGGACTGGAAAATGCCCTTGCCCCTCCCTTTTGTTTTCTGCACTGGTGCTGACTCGGAGAATGGTCAGACTGCCTCGACCTCCGTTCCTGGAAGCCTCGGAAACCCGCCCCTTATCGGAGCGTTGATGTGACTGGGTGTATGCCTTTGGCATGGCCTTCGTTAGGATAAAGACTTTGCCGTTTGCAAGCTGTTCTTTTTATCAAATTGCTCATCGGTGGTGGAGTGAAAGAGGTCACTAACCTCCAATGGAAGGTCCAATATGCGTTCCTGGGCCCCAGGGTTAAACTTAGTAGCCCGAAGCCAAGTAGTCTTTCTCATGTCCATGGCGATGCATATGGCCCGGCCAGAGGTACTGATGTGGGCCAGGGTGGACTCCATGATGTCCTGCGCCACCAGTTTGGCCTCTGCTAGTCCCGCCTTGAAGCATGCTTGGCTCTGTACCGGAAGCTCTGGAAGGAAGTCAGGTATTTCCTACCAAAGCCTTTGGTTAATGGCTGCCAGCATAGCTTATGCATTGGATTGACGCAGGGGCAGAGAGGTGCTGGAGTACAGCTTCTTTCCGTACGCCTCCAAGATCTTCTCCTCCTTGCTTAGCAGCGCCAAGGACAAGGTGGCTGAGGATGACTGAGGCTTCGAGTAGAGTGACGCTGCAGCGATCCCCCAAGAGTGTGGTTGAGGGTGTGCCGACAGCAAGAGTGGATACCCCTCCATCTGCTTATACTTAATGTTGAGGCGCTGATTGACAGGCTGGGCCGAGTGTGGCTTGAGCCACCCCTTCTTGGCCAAAGCAACAACGTCCTTCTGCATCGGGATCCCCGTTCTAGCAGGGGGACGTAGAGTGAAGACTTCTGCCAAAACCCACTCCTCCGGTTGTTCGACCTCCGGGTGAGGAAGCCCCAAATATTCCGCCAAACCTGCAAGTCATACGTGGAAGACCTTGGCTGAGGATGGCATGTCGGGGGTCCTCCTCCTCGTCTGAGTCTGTCAGGGTGTCCGGCTGGTCTGGAGCAGGTGGAGGAGTACTGGGCGCCATGGGCTGCGGTGTAGGAACTAGGCCGGTGGCTGCTGGGGAGGCTGGTACGGAACTGCCTGTACTGTGGGAGGTAGGGGAGCTGGAATCGAAGGAGCCGGCCGGGGCAGCAGGGGCTGCACTGGGGCCTGTGGTGCCGACGCCATAGTAGGAATGACTATGGGCACCGGTCGAGTGACCGGAGGGAGCATGTCCTTGATAGCATCCCAAAGGATGGCCTCCATGTGAGGAGTTTGCATCAGCGCTAGGAACCTTTCAAAGAATCTGTTTTCGGAGGCTGAAGAGGAGGCAGGTGATACTGACAGAGTGGCTGGTGGCTGCTGGGGCTGGAGCACACTCTGTCCCGGGTTGCAGGGGAAACTTGCCCGGCGCTGCAGATGGATTAACTGTAGGCCACGTACCTGGTTGACACCAGTCCCACCTTGAAACTCATTCTCTCATCTGCTCGGTTCCTATGAGAAGCATCGGACGAGCGGCCATGTTATCTGGCACTGTGGATAATTTGTCGAGCTGCGTGCTCTGCGCCGAAGTCCTGGTGTCTGGCTCCCCGGGCCCAGCCTTCTTCGAGCTTGAGACCTACCCTGCACCTCAGGCCAGGGCCTGAAAGGTGTATTGTTCTTGGCAGTGGCGCCAGTAGTGTGCTTGCAAGCGCCCGCACAGCCATTATGCCGGTATTAGGGCATTGCCCATCGGGTGTACACACCAGGCAAAAGAACCTTGTGGCCCCTCAGCACTGTGCCCGGAAGGATCTGATGACCCCTCAGTTGTCAGGCCGGTAGCTGGACTAGCCTTGGTATGTCGGCTGGTGCGAGAACCAGAAAGGTTCCTCCCGCTCAAGCGTTTCCTTGGGAAGGAGTCGCCCTTACGAGGTGCGATGGAAAACAGTGGCCCTCCCTTGGGCCTTGATCTCTGTCTGACAAAGTCCTTCAAGTCCTCTGGAGTCAACCTTTTCTAAGAGCTCCTCCACCGAGCTAGCCTGTTTTTCAATGCGCGTGGAGTAAGTGTGTCGCATGCGGTACAACCTTCCCAAGCCGTGGTCAGGGCAAAAGCAGCAGAGGCAAAGAGCATGGGGGTCGGATGTAGGGAAAAGCCCTTCACAGGCTGGACACCTGCTGAAGCCCGCTGAAGTCAACATGCACCGGGGAGGAGCGTGGCACCGGAGGACCAAGTACCCGATTGACAAAAAGAAGACCAAAAGATAGAAGAAAGCATCCGGGGAAGAGCGCATGGTAGTACATGGTGGAAGCCAAACCCAGGAGCACTGGTGAAATCAGCCCATTCCCATCAACGCGGAAATGGGGACTGAGGAGTGGCACCGGTGGGCGGAGTCAGGGGAACGCATGCTCCCAAGGCCACGCCCCCGCGCGCATCTAAATTTAAAGGGGAAGAAGGTTTTTTTCTGGTGAAAAGATTCCATCTCCCGTCTCCCTAGCGAGCGACGTCCACGCAGTATGGAGGAAAGGGGACGGGACGTAAGAGTACATGAAGAGTATCATAGATAGAAGAGTGGAGTGTGGAAAGGGCTACGTCAGGATGTGAGTCAGCCAGAGGAGGAGGAGAGAAAGTGGCGGCGATAGTTTGGTCTCTGATGGTGGACAGTGCCAAAAATGGCTGTGCCACAAAGTCTTTTGTTCTGTCTTTTGGCCATCTTGTCTGTAGCCGTCACCCAGGTCGAGCTGACCCCGGACTTCCTTATTTGGGGATGCAGACTCCCGCTAAAACCGCATCGTTCGCAGGCTCTTGCATGTCACGTGTGCTAGTGCCAAGGAAGAGGACTGGGACTGTCTGGTCCCAATCCACACTACTGGTGGTGGGATGTCTGGTGTGCCTGAATGACTGAGACCACCGTGGGCCGTGATTGGTCCATGCCTGGCATGCATACAAGAGAGCAGATCTTCCATTGGTTATATCATATTTGAGTGCAAAACAAAATCTTGGATAAGAGAAGGAGCTCTGCATCTATTCTAGGTCGATCTACTGAAGTTCATTGCGAACTAAGGAAGTAGCCAAGTACCCTGAAACGCTGAACCAGAACAAGAGAACTGCTAGAGATGCACTGGAAGGTTTGGCACCCTGAGTCCGTTGCTGTCTCATCGGACCCCCACTCTTGCTATTGATCCTAAAGGCCTGCAAGGGCGCTATGACCATTTGGAGTAGTGCGAACTACTCTAGGCACCTCCTGATCTCCTGCCAAAACAGCTTTCTCAGAAGTGTTCCTGGACTATCCAGCAAAGTGACCAGCTCTATCCCAGGACATCACATAGGAGCGCTGACATGCCGAGAAGCAACTCGACACTTCGGGAATAGTCAGCTTGTTGTTATGGGCCATCTCCTGATAAATTTAATAGTCCTAGCTCCTTGGGGTCATAAAGCGTACGCCACGCTGAGAGCCTTTGTGATACCCATGTCACTACGATGTGGTGGCGGTCGCTCCAGGTGCTTTGCCTATCTGCTTTCCTGTGTCCTGAAACCTGCTGCATGGGAATTTTCTTCCTCTCTTCTTCAGGACCTGAGAAAAGGCTACTGTCCCATCACGGACGATCGTCCTGTTCTGCAGCCGCTGAAAGCCGGATCGCAGAGAAACTGCAGAGCTCGAACCTGAAAGCAACCTCGACTAAACTGGCACATTTTTGTTCAGGGGTGGTGAGTACTTGCTTCACTTGCCGGTGGCCCTTGGCACAGCTGATACATTTTTACGCACGAGAATCCCTTAAAAGATCCTCACTTGGCTGGGCAAGCCTGCACTCCTTAGCTATTCCCGAACATCGAAGGTCGCTCTACCTGCATGGGTAGACCTACCTCGAATAAACCGACCTAGTTCTTCATCACCTCAAGCCCCTTCCTGAACTGCTACAGCCCATTGAAGAGGTACCGTTTTCGCTCTTGAACAGGACCGTGTATTGTAAATGCACTGCTGTGCTTTTGAGCAGAAGGCTCCCTACTTCGTAACGTTGGACTGCTTAAGTTAGGGTTTGGATTCTGAAGATCGCCCAATACAATACTTATGTTAACCTACCCTTCTTTTACAGATCGTGTATGTGTTTTCCCCCATCCCGCATTAGTCTAAAAGCAATTGTATATAGGTAAATAGGGAGACGCTTGTGTGGTAATTGTTCTCATTACTGTGGTTATTTGTATTTGATTATAAGCCCTATAATAAATATATATGTATTTTTGATATACACCTGTCTAAGAGTAATCTGTGGTTCATTACTGTGTGTGCTCATTGTTGGCTTCCGATCACTCTCACCCCTCCTGAGACTTAGCTTTGACCGCTGCCAAGCTACCTTGATTGGTCTGGCTTTTCCAGAAGGTTCCCCGGTTCCACTAAACTAGGGTGGCCTCCTAAACTTCTGTCCACCAGGTCAGAGTTTAGAAACCCATCTTAACAGCAACTTAGGATTCTCACCCTTCATGTTCATCAGCCACTTTAAGGGCCTACGGTCAGTCTGCACAGTGAAGTGCGTTCACAAATGTAGGATCTCAGCTTCCTTAAGGCCCACACGATAGAAAAACATGCTTTTTTCACAGTGGACCACCACTGTGAAAAAAGCATGTTTTTCTATCGTGTGGGCCCTAAGGAAGCTGAGATCCTACATTTGTGGACAACCGTAGCTCTCTGTCATTAAGCTGGCGACTGAGAAATCCAATAGGGGTTTCCCTGCCTTTCTCGTCTAGCTGTGATAGAACTGCACCTATCCCAGTGCCAGAGGCATCTGTATGCACAATAAGGCCTGGCACGGGATGTCTTTTAACCCTTGCAAGGCCTTCTCACATTCCTCAGACCAAGTGATCTTCTTGGGTTACTTTGGAGTAGTGAGGGCAGTCAGGGGGGCAGCTTTGATGCCATAGTCTGCCATGAAGTTCATGTAATACCCAGTGAGGCCCAGGAAGGTCCTCACTTGGGTTTGGGTTGTGAGGGTAGACCAGTCTTGTACTGCTTGCACCTTACAGGTAAGAGGCTGAATCCTACCTCCACCAACCTCATGATCAAGGTAGACCCTGAACCCTGACCAATTTGACACTTGGTGGCCTTTATGATCAGATGGGCCTTCTGAAGAGCTTGCAACACTATCCCTAGGTGTCTCACATTTTCTTCCCAAGTGGGGCCGAATACTGCAATATCATCCAGATATGCAATGCAGAATCCACCCAATCCACTCAGGACATGGTTGACCAGCCTTTGGAAAGTGGCAGGTGCATTCTCTTTAATCCAAATGGCATTACCCTGAACTGTAAAGCTCTTCTGAGGTTATGAATGCAGTCTTCTACTTGGTATATTCTGAGGGGATAATTTGCCAATAACCTGTAGGGAGATCAAAAGTGCTGAAATACTTGGAAGCACCCAGTTTGTCTACCAATTCGTCTGTTCTTGGTCGGGGGTGAGCATGTCGTGGTGACAGCATTCAGAGCCCTGTAATCCACACAGAACCTCAATTTAGAGGTACGTACCTTTGGACAGGGCAATGGATTACTGGAGTGTTCAATCACCCCTAGATCCAACATCCTGTTGACCTCAGAATTGATGTGGGACCTTACTTTATTTGGCATCCTATAGCTCCTACTTTTGGTAGGCACGCTATCACCAGTGATATTTTCATGTTTGCACCAAGGTGTCAAACCTGGAGTAAGTGAGCACAAGGTGGAGATTTGCCTCAGCAAAGTTTTCACCTGCCTTGCTGCTAAGGAGACAGTTGAAGAGCCAATTTGACACCCTCAATGGAGCCATCTGAAGGACCGCCTTGGAATAGATCAGGCAGGGGTTCAGATTCCTCTACATCTCTGTCTGATGCCTAGAGCTGAGCAGCCATTTCAATACTAGGGATGAATGCATTCAGCCTCTTTACTTGGAACACTTTATGGGCTTCACCAGCCCTCCCAAGGTTCACTAAATAGTCCACCTCACCAAGTTGCTCCACAACTTTGTAAGGGCCTGACCATTTATCCTGTAGGGCTCTGGGCCTGACAGGATTCATAATCATGTCTTCCTGGCCTGGGGAAAAATGCACAAGTGAAGCTTTCTGGTCATTCCAATGTTTGACCAATGCCTGACCAGCCTTCAACTTGTCACTGGCCTGAGCCATCAGTAAGGCCATCCTCTTTCTCAAACCTAGCACAAAGTCCACCACATGTATAATGAAAGGAGCAGCTGGGAGCTCCCATCCTTCCTTGACCATAGCTTGTGGTCCCCTCAAAGGGGGAACAAAGAGAAGCACAAAGGGACTATAACCAAGCCCTTGCTGAGGGACCGTTCTGTAGGCAAAGATTAAGCATGGAAGAAGGAGATCCCATTTTCTCCTTTGCGGCTCCTCGAGAGCTCCATTCATGCTTTTGAAAATTCTGTTAAACCTCTCAACTAAGCTAGATGTCTGTGGAAGATAATTTGAAGTAAACGTATAGGAAACCCCACACTCCTTCCATATGGCTTGCATGTACTTGGACATAAAGTTGCTGCCTCTGTCAGACAAAACCTCTTTACGGAAGCCAACCCTGATGAAAATGCCAAGCAATGCTTTATAAACTGACATGGCAGTTACTGTCATAAGTGGGATGGCTTCAGGATATCTGATGAAGCCTGAATTGTTGCACACTCTCCCCATATATCTGGCAGGTGGGACAACTCCTGCTGTGGCTTTCTATCTGGACCCCCATCCTGGGCCAGTAGAAGTGTGTGGCTAACCTCTCCTTAGCCTTCTTGATGCCAAGATGACCTGCAAGAAGGATCTCATGTGCCAAATGCAGGAGCCTCACAATCAAGGGGGAACACCAACCTCTTATGGCCACTTTCCGTGGGTGCACGATATAGGAGACCACCTTCCCAATAGATTATATGTTTCCCAGGAGGTTCACCTTCAAGCTGGGATCAGGCCTGTCTCCTGAGGCCTTCCAAAGATGGGCACTCACGTTGGCCCTTACAAAACCCAGCCCTATCAGGGCCACCTTCAGCAAGCACGCTCTGCAGTTCAGGATGGCCAAAGGGGTTGAGAATTTCAGGCAGCCCCTCTTCCTAGTCAGGTTCAGGGTCTTTGCCAACTGCCTCCACTTCAGTGGTAGCTGAGTTGGGGGGAATATTCTGCTTCCCTCTTGTTTGTTTCTTTACTCCCTTAGCCTTGGGTTTCCCCCATTGGCTTTGGCTCTGCCTTGTACTTGAGCAGGGCAGCCTTGGTCTGAGACCTAGAGTCTCTGAGATCATTTCACAGCAGAACTCTCCAAGGGTTGTGCCTCTGAACACCCGCAGGTATCCTAACTACTCCACTATTCAATGCTAGAGTTACAGGCATAACTGGGAACATGAGAGGGGGTCTATCAGCCAACTTACTGGGCATCAGAGGGGTTCTGGCTAGCTTCTCTGGGTTTATCAAAGTGGAATCCACTACAGTTCTGCTGGCCCTACTGTTCCTAACGGCAGAGGTTTCTACACCATTTAATGCTTTGTGTTATCAGGGATGGAGAAATATGTCTCAGATATTCTAGGTTCCAAGGATCCCAAGGAAACTAAGACTACTTCTGATCCTATACCACCGGGAAAGGAATCAGAAGCGAAGGATAGCCCTGTGAGCACTTCTTCCACATCAGGAGTGCAGGCCAGATTCACAGAGTGGACCCCCAAGATTCTGACCTTACATCTGGGGTCCCCATTCACATGGTCATTGGCTCCACAATCCACATAGGATCCACTGGATCTTAGGACATAGTGAGGCTTAGAATAACCAGAATTGTGCTTGGGGTGATTAATCCCACTACCCTGTACATGGTTATGTGACTTACCCTTTTTAAACTTTACATGGCTCTGTTAGGAGGAAGATTTGTCAGATGACCCGCCCTCTTTTACTTTTAGCTTCTTTCCCTCCTCCTACTTCGCAGAAGCAGGTTTGTCCTTATAGGACTCCCTGTGGGATACCCATAAATCTGCTGCAGTGGCCCACTTCTTAGGATCTATCGCCTTAGAGTCTGCCAAATGCTGCTTAAACTCACGGAAGCATGATCCAAAAATATATTCTAGCATAATCAAATAAACCATGCTCTCAAAAGTTGTGACCTTATTACCTTCCACCGAACCAGTCACATTTTTTAAAGATTCATAACGTATGTGACCCAAGTACTACCTTATCTTTTCTTGTACTCCCTGAATCTTTCAAGTTTTGGGTGGAAGTCTTCCCTAACTTCAAGATCAGGGTTTGCTTCAATTTTGCAAAATCTTTTCTCTCAGTCTTTGACATTTCCACAATGGCACTGCAGCCAGAGTGGGGCAGTCTACTAAGCAACAATGCAATCTGATCAGCATCCACAACTTTTTGTACCTCACATGCATACTCAAACTCTGTCAGCCAGTCTGTGATGTCATTTTTTTCATCATGCACACTGAGAAGATATTTAAGAAAATCTAGGATGTGGGGAGGGAGCAGAACCATTCTCAGACCTTCTTGAGGAGCTGTTGGAAGCTTGAAGCTTGACAAACTCCAACTGATGTTCCCTATCTTTCTGTTTCTCCACCTGCATGTTAAGGATTTCAGTCGGGCGACACACCTCGGTCTTAGCCTAGTATGTAGCGCACAAATGGAATGCTTTCTCTTTATATTCTACGAATTCAATTTGAGATGACACACAACCCTTTTTCAAATACCTCGTGTCACAATGGATCAGGAACCAGTTGGTGTGAATGTAATATTTATTTATTTTTAAAATTTAAAATACATCATACACATTTTAATACTGGGCAGCAATCGCCAATGAGGTGATAATTACAATGGAAACTGAAACAATACACTTGGTTAACCTTCTACAAGAACACATACAAAGCACAAATGAATAGGAGCACTTTTGCTCTTTGGGTAGATAGCACCTGAGTTAAGATTTCGCCCTGCAATGCTCTCCCAAACCCGTGGGAATCGAATTTGGAGTGGACAGAAAGAAGCTGCAGGGTGTCAGGGATATTGTGCAGCAAACAGAATCAACATTTTAAGCCCTTTGCAATGGCAGAAAATGACATTTGGAAATTGACAAATAAATAATTAATGTGCGGTTAAATTTATGTGGCAAATATGATTTCTCACAATAGCAGGAATGGATAAACACTAGCAATCACAAGACAAGTTCTCAACAAAAGGCATACAGTTCAATAGCAAGTTGAAAGTAAGAACACAATGCAGCTGTTTTTTATGAAAAATGGGTGAAATACTCGGATTTGGAATGCGGTTTGTGGGCTGAGGAATAGATGTATATCACAGGGACAATATAAGAATGATGGTTTTGGATGAGATTTGCAAGATCAAAGGAGGTTTGATTTTGGCAAAATGAAGCAGTGAAAGAGAGAAAATTGTCGGGAAAAGAAAGAAAGATTTTACTTAAACTAGATTAAGACTATATTGTTAAAGAAAGACACGGTAGGATCCCGGGTTAATTTGCAACTTAACTCTTTCAACCCACGTTCAGATCTATATGGGAATTAATTTCAATTATTCCAAATATCGCTAAGGAGTTACAAGATAGGGTGAATGAAAGAATGGCGCTAACACTAGGAAATCACAGACAAGATGCACAAAGAATTCTGACAGTAGGCCAAAATTCCCAAGGCATGGATAGGATGGCTTAGAGAGTGGAATAAAGATCAAAGGGTCAGAATGTATACGCTGTGTGTTTCTATGGGATGGAAAATACTTGCAGTCCACGCTAGAGTTTTGGAACAGTCAACAAGCTCTGGTCACCGCACGGCGGGTGCCGCTTACAGCAAAGAGCTGGACAATTCTGGTCACTGGTTGGCACAGGTATAGCTGGATGCAGTTAGTTGGCAGCAAGCTGGTCTGGTCACCGGATGCTAAAGGTACCAAAGCATTTCCCTCGTTAATGGGATTTTAGTGGGATTTCTAGATCAAGGCCTTGCTGGGATGGGTCAGTTATGCTTTGGCTTGGCAGTGGAATCTGGAATCTGGTAAGATGGATGTAGAGGATCAGGAACGCAGGCGCTGGAAATTCAGGAGAGTGTCTGTCTAGAGTCTTGACAGCCACCCTTTATATAAAGCATGGTGACATCACAGAATTATATGGTAGGGCAGGCTTAGCGGAGTACGACCCTAAACAACTGGATAGGTCAGGGGTGATTGTTATCGCCTTCTTGTTAACTGATTGGACTCTTAGAGACATGACATCACCTTTATGATGTGGGTTTACTATGCACAGAACCTCCCACAGTTAATTTTGCCACAGCCCAGTTTTTACATAAATGCCACATATTTACAGTTGTGGCATCTTAACAAATGACATGGGCAGATTACATATTTTATGTAGAACATGGCAGTCTAATTCTCCCAGTTGTAGGACCTTGTTTCGTCCGTTTAACAATTTTTCATCGTTTTCAGCAAGAACTATTTGGCCTAAATTTCTATAACTTTATACATGTGTATAGATTATTATTAGGCATATCAGTATTGAATTTCACAATGGCATCAAGTACACTTTCCTCAGAATGTCCACTTTTCTGCCATGTCTGTTCCCAACATGGCAGTGAAAGTTACCACGTCTTAAACTAAAAACCAAAAAATTACATTTACACTGTTAACTTTTTACATTTTTGCAAAGTCCTGTTGCAAAGATAAAAGTCTTAAGATTTTATTAATAACATAGTCTTTGGAAACAAATGGGGCGGGCCTTTGGCGTTCACTTGGCCCTTTTGTTTCTCAGCTACCACCAATTGTCATTTCAGCCCAGGTGGGAGGGGGGTTTCCCGGTTTGATTGAATGTTTATTACCACTTCTCCACTTCACAGATTGGTGTCCCAGAATTTCTATTGTAAGAGGCCTCAGCCCAGACAAAAGTCTGCCAGGGTAGCAATTATCACCCATGTGTGCTCTAGAATATACTGTGAGGGGCCTTCTGTTGCTAGCAACCCCCAAGCAGAAACCTGTTTGGGGCTGATTTCCCCCATTTAGCCAATACAATTTAAATCCTTATTTTATTTATTTTTGTTCTGAATCAGAAGCCTGTTGAATAAAACCTCCCATATATGTTTCACAGCACAAACCCCTTTATATTGCTAGATAAGGGCAGGGCCTTGTCCAACGTAGCCTTTTAAATAGGTATTTTTCTTATTTGCAAAAGTACATTTAAACATGTGGTGACTGCTCGCATTTTCCTTTCAAATTCGGTTTTTCTCTTCCATCTGAATTCCCACATTGTTCTGTAGCTATAGTTAGTGTCTTGTATGCAGCAAATAGTTTGAAACACAGATGCACTGAAATTGACATAGGCCTGGAGAGCTGGGGTTTCTTTGAAGCATTGATCTTTTTGACATTTTGTGACTCAAATGTCAAGCGTTTTCTGCGGCTGAAATGAAGTTTCTTTTGATTTTTTTCATATTTGGCTGGCACAGCCAGGGATCATGCTTTCTTCTGCTGAAACACAATGTGGATATGGATGGGCATGGCAGCGTCTTTTTGATAAAAACAATGTGATGTGGAATAGTTGAAAATAGCGTCAGAGCAGCATCCTTTTCTGTGTAAAATATCCCCTTTTCAATGGGAACTTTTTGCAAGCAGCAAAGCAGTGCTGCTTTGACTTGCTTCTTTTGGGTGCACCCAAGAACACACTGGCAGCTTTCTCGGTGTGCCCCCTGTTCCAACTTGCCCAATAGGGGTTTGGCAAGATGGTGCAGCCATCCTTTTGTCGCTGCAAAACACAGTTTTGATGCAATGGTGCTCCAAGGAGCCAGCACAGCCATTTTGCTGTTGACTGCAAAACCGCAGCTTGGTTATGAATGGGAATTCTGCTGAGTGGGTCAATGTAGCCCACATGCCCCATCCCCAGTTTTGCCATGTTAAACTCAAGTTCCTTTTCTCTAAACTTAAGCATTTATCTTGTGAGTTTCAACAGAGCCTCAGCGGAAACAGAGGACACATTGAATTGAACATCCTCCTCCTCTCTTTCTATGATGGCGGCAACAGATATATCATCACTGTTAATGATAGCAGCCCCAACACCTTCTGCGCTTCTATAGGAGGGAAGAGGCATAATTCTACTTTCCTGCTAATCTACAATCTTTTGGATCAACTCAGTTGTTGTGCCAGAGGTAGTGATACCTCTCGCAGCACACATACTTCTTAATGTTTCAGATTTAGAAGCGCCTAAATTAATCACTGATTCCATTTTATAAGTTTAGCAGGTGTTTTACAATTACTAGCTAACAAAAGTCACTGTATTACTGTGTAACTGTAATCCAGGTATTACACCAGTCTTAGAATGGATTTCTAAAGTCTGCTCTGGTGAAAGTTTAGAAGGCCACCCTTGTTAGTGAAACAAGGGACACTTCTGAGAAGATAGCCTAACCAATTCATGGTAGATTGGAGAGCAGTCAAGGCTAAGTCTCAGGAGGAGTGGGGGTGATCAGAGGTCTTTGATGAGCACACACAGTGAAACACCAAGAATTACCCTTAGACAGTAGCATACGAAAATATATTTATTAGGCCTTAAAATAAACAAAAGTGAATAATGAAAAGCAACAGTAAAACATCACTCAAGCAACACCCTATGGACAATATATAGTCAATGGAGTCAATACCTGTAAGGGAAAAGGGCAGACAAACTTTATAGCGTAGACAATCTTCAGAATTGGAAAACCCTAACTTTATAAGTCCAACCCTATGATGATTGGAGCCTTGTGCTCAATATTGAATATGCAGGGAAAAGCGCTCGGGGTTTCATGTCTTCATACCAAAATATTTTATATTGAATGAACATATCTCAAATAATTTACAACGAAAAATTGTATAGTGAATGCACTTTTTTGTGTGTACTTTTTTGGGGTGTGTCCCCCAAAACCTTGTTTCCCACCCTTAAAAACCCACCCCAACCGTTTCCCAAAAATATTTACCCCTTTACCCCACCCCTTAATGAATTCTATATACAAATGGTCATTATAAAACCTTAGATATATAATCATTCTTGATTCTGAAGGGTGATAATGGGTTACAAGAGTCAGGAGAGGATCTACTGCGATGAAAAAAGCAATTCCCAACTTTCGGAGGGCTTTAGGAAGCAGAGGCTACCCAAGCCAAGGAGAGGACCACAAGGGATCCTCTGTGTGTAAAATGCAATGGATGTACACAGGTTTACCGGTAAGTGGTTTCAGTACTCATCACCCTTAGCTCGGTTTTGGTCCAAACTTGGCATGTCTGCAGGGGGTCGTCGGAGGTTCGATTTCCCGCCATCAGTTCGGCTTCAAAGTACACAGGTGCTGCAAGTGCAGATGCAGGTCTGGTTTGCAACAGGAGCTGTGTCTCTCATCTCAGAAGAATAGCAAAGAAAACACATGCAGCTGGTCTCGGGGCACAAGAATGAATGCGGGAAAACCACCTCCAGTGACCGTCATTGTTGCACAGTGACGCAGGGGTACCAACTCTTGCAATCTAACACAACCTTCTCTCTCACAGACCAAAGCAGCTGGGACGACGAAATTCAGTGAAAAGGTTCTTTGCAGTGCAATCTAGGGTTTACCAAAGCTTCGAGGCAAAACTCGATGCAACAACGCTCCTGCATGGGTGACAAGGTTCAAGCTGGACAGACCACTGGCTTTCGCATGAACAGTTCCAAACAAGCTCTTTTGCAGGGCAACTAGGAGGCGCTGAGCGTGATTGTTCCTACCACTCCAAAGGTTCAAAGCACCTTTGCAGGTCTTCTGAGTGAAAAGCAGGACTTTACCTGGACAACAGCGGGCTCAGGGTGCCAACCTTCTTCAGCACGGTTCCTGGATTGTCCTTGGATCTGCTTGGCTCTTCTGGATACTTGGCTCCGTCTACAGGTCGATTCGGACCTGTTGCTGATCTTTGTGTCTGCATCCAGGACCTCTCCTCATATCCACAAGTCCTGTGAGTACTCAAACCCAGCCGGCCAATGAGGAGATCTGCCCCACTCATGCACACCAGCAGTGGTCCAATCAGGGACCACTGCGGTTCTCATGTTCTCATGCACACCAGACATCATGGCACCAGTAGTGTGGATTGGGACCATACAGTCCCAACCCACTTCCTGGGTACCCACACACATTACCTGCAGTAGCGCGCAAACAAAATGGCTTTCACAGGCAACTGCATGCCCAAATAAGGAAGTCCTGGGTCACGAAGACCAGGGAGAAGGCCAACTGACAAAATGGCCAAAGGAATAGACAAAAGACCTTATGGCACGGCCATAACGGACACTAGCCACAGTCATGAGCGAAACATGGTAAGCTCGGTATAGCTTGGTAAAAGTTTTTAAAAATACACGAAAAAGCTTCTGCTGCCACCAGTCCATTCCTTGGCTCATTGTCCAGTCACCAAATAATAGTTAGTGGATGGCTAGTGCCAGAAAACACAAGGACCTCGTGGCGCGGTACAGTAATGCACTTTGTGCAATGATAAAATGTTAACCAAAAGTGGCATCAAAATTGAAAGACTAAGAGAAATAAAGTTTCTCAGTACTAACAGCCTGAAGGATGTGTCAGTTTCCCTTTAACAATGAGCGAAAGCTCAAGGGAGCACAGCTGAGGGCTGTGCTCCACTGGCAACAAAATCAGGATAGGATGCTGAAACAAAAGCAAAATGTTTGAGGGTCCAAAAATATAGAGGGAAAGCTGCCTTTAGAGACTTTTTCCCCTAACAAGATCCTCCCTTAATTAGCCACCCACTCCAGGGTCAGGTTCAGGTAGCGGCTGCTGTCCCCTGGCCACCTGAGGAGATGCTACCTCCGGTAAAGGAGTGATGACATCATAAGATTCATCGCAATACTTAATTTGTTTTAATAGCTACAACTGAACAAGTGGTTCAAATAGTAAATCTAATATACAGCAACCATATAACAGGGTAATTCATAGAATTTCGCACAAAAGTGGCACGTGCGAATGTCTGCGCCAGCCGCGTGCGCTAAAATCGATTTCCGCGCACAGCGTATTCATGGATTTTAGCCTCCAAAACCAGCCGTGGCGCAGAGTGGTGCAGCGACCCTGCAGCAGCGCCAGTTACGCCCCCAAGAACGCCCTGGGGTGCGCGGGAAGTTCCACACGCGATTTTAGCAGGGTACGTGCATTACTGGGGTGCGCTGGAAGTTCCACATGCGATTTCAGCAGGGTACGTGTATTTCTGGGTTGCGGGGAAGTTTAACACGCAATTTCAGCAGGGTACGTGTATTACTGTGGTGCACGGGAAGTTCCACACGCGATTTCAGCAGGGTACGTGTATTTCTGGGGTGCAGGGAAGTTTAACACGCAATTTCAGCAGGGTACGTGTATTACTGGGGTGCGCGGGAAGTTCCACACGCGATTTCAGCAGGGTACGTGCATTTCTGGGGTGTCCTGGAGGTTCCACACGCGATTTCAGCAGGGTACGTGTATTTCTGGTGTGCGCAGGAAGTTCCACACGCAATTTCAGCAGGGTACGTGTATTACTGGGGTGCGTGGGAAAGTCCACATGCGATTTCAGCAGGGTACGTGTATTACTGGGGTGCGCGTGAAGTTTCACATGCGATAGGCCCTGTGAGAGTGGGGTACGTGTATTTCGGGGGTGCAGGGGAGTCCTACACGTGAATTGCCAGTGTGGGTCCTCCCAGGTGTTCCCTCTGCACCCTCCACGGCCCCTACAGGCAGCCCACACCACAGGGGACTACCCTGCACCCCTGGTCATGTCCCGCAGGCAGCCCAACCACCATGGGCATGCCCCCCCAGCCAAGCCACATGTCACCTTGCACTAGTGATCACCAACGCATTACCCCCTTGCACCCACTCCCCCCAGCAGTGCAGGGCACCTGCCAGCAGGCCCCCACTCATGTCCCACTCATGTTCCCTTGCACCACCAACACCCAAGCAGTGCAGGGCACCTGCCAGCAGGCCCCCACTCATGTCCCCCAGCACCCCCACCCCCAGCAGTCAGGGGCACCTGCAAGCAGGCCCCCACTCATGTCCCACTCATGTCCCCTTGTACCCCCACCCCCAGCACTGACGGGAACCTGCCAGCAGGCCGCCACTCATGTCCCCTTGCACCCCCACCCCCCAGCAGTGCAGGGCACCTGCCTGATGGCCCTACCCTGCTGGGGGTGGGTGTGCAAGGGGACATGAGTGGGGGCCTGTTGGCAGGTGCCCTGCACTGCTGGGGGGAGGGGGTGCAAGGGGACATGAGTGGGGGCCTGATGGCAGGTGCCCTGCACTGCTGGAGGGTGGGGCTGCAAGGGGACATGAGTGGGACATGAGTGGGGGCCTGTTGGCAGGTGCCCTGCACTGGGGGGTGGGGGTGCAAGGGGACATGAGTGGGACATGAGTGGGGGCCTGTTGGCAGGTGCCCTGCACTGCTGGGGTGTGGGGGTGCAAGGGGACATGAGTGGGACATGAGTGGGGGCCTGTTGGCTGGTGCCCTGCACTGCTGGGGGGTGGGGGTGCAAGGGGACATGAGTGGAGGCCTGTTGGCAGGTGCCCTGCACTGCTGGGGGGTGGGGGTGCAAGGGGACATGAGTGGGGGCCTGCTGGCAGGTGCCCTGCACTGCTGGGGGTGCAATGGGACATGAGTGGGGGCCTGCTGGCAGGTGTCCTGCACTGCTGGGGGTGGGTGTGCAAGGGGACATGAGTGGGGGCCTGCTGGAAGGTGCCCCTCAGTGCTGGGGGGTGGGTGTGCAAGGGGACATGAGTGGGGTCCTGCTGGCAGGTGCCCTGCACTGCTGGGGGGTGGGTGTGCAAGGGGACATGAGTGGGGGCCTGTTGGCAGGTGCCCTGCACTGCTGGGGGTGCAAGGGGACATGAGTGGGGGCCTGCTGGCAGGTGCCCTGCACTGCTGGAGGGTGGGGCTGCAAGGGGACATGAGTGGGACATGAGTGGGGGCCTGTTGGCAGGTGCCCTGCACTGCTGGGGGTGGGGGTGCAAGGGGACATGAGTGGGGCATGAATGGGGGCCTGTTGGCAGGTGCCCTGCACTGCTGGGGGGTGGGGGTGCAAGGGGACATGAGTGGGACATGGGTGGGGGCCTGCTGGCAGGTGCTCTGCACTGCTGGGGGGTGGGGGTGCAAGGGACATGAGTGGGGGCCTGTTGGCAGGTGCCCTGCACTGCTGGGGGTGCAAGGGGACATGAGTGGGACATGAGTGGGGGCCTGTTGGCAGGTACCCTGCACTGCTGGGGGGCAGGCATGCAAGGGGACATGAGTGGGGGCCTGCTGGCAGGTGCCCTGCACTGCTGGGGGGTGGGGGTGCAATGGGACATGAGTGGGGGCCTGCTGGCAGGTGCCCTGCACTGCTGGGGGTGGGTGTGCAAGGGGACATGAGTGGGGGCCTGCTGGCAGGTCCCCCTCAGTGCTGGGGGGTGGGTGTGCAAGGGGACATGAGTGGGGGCCTGTTGGCAGGTGCCCTGCACTGCTGGGGGGTGGGGTGCAAGGGGTCATGAGTGGGGGCCTGCTGGCAGGTGCCCTGCACTGCTGGGGGGGTGGTGGGTGCAAGGGGACATGAGTGGGGGCCTGTTGGCAGGTGCCCCTCAGTGCTGGGGGGTGAGTGTGCAAGGGGACGTAAGTGGGGGCCTGCTGGCAGGTGCCCTGCACTGCTGGGGGGTAGGTGTGCAAGGGGACATGAGTGGGGGCCTGCTGGCAGGTGCCCCTCAGTGCTGGGGGGTGGGGGTGCAAGGGGCCATGAGTGGGACATGAGTGGGGGCCTGCTGGCAGGTGCCCTGCACTGCTGGGGGTGGGGGTGCAAGGGGATATGAGTGGGACATGAGTGGGGGCCTGCTGGCAGGTGCCCCTCAGTGCTGGGGGGTGGGGGTGCAATGGGACATGAGTGGGAGCCTGTTGGCAGGTGCCCTGCACTGCTGGGTGGTGGGGGTGCAAGGGGACATGAGTGGGGGCCTGTTGGCAGGTGCCCTGCACTTCTGGGGGGTGGGAGTGCAAGGGGACATGAGTGGGAGCCTGCTGGCAGGTGCCCTGCACTGCTGGGGGGTGGGGGTGCAATCGGACATGAGTGGGGGCCTGCTGGCAGGTGCCCTGCACTGCTGGGGGGTGGGGGTGCAAGGGGACATGAGTGGGGGCCTGCTGGCAGGTGCCCCTCAGTGCTGGGGGTGGGGATGCAAGGGGACATGAGTGGGAAATGAGTGGGGGCCTGCTGGCAGGTGCCCTGCACTGCTGGGGTGTGGGTGTGCAAGGGGACATGAGTGGGGGCCTGTTGGCATGTGCCCTGCACTGCTGGGGGGTGGGGATGGAAGGGGACATGAGTGGGACATGAGTGGGGGCCTGTTGGCAGGTGCCCTGCACTGCTGGGGGGTGGGGGTGCAAGGGGACATGAGTGGGACATGAGTGGGGGCCTGCTGGCAGGTGCTCTGCACTGCTTGGGGGTGGGGGTGCAAGGGACATGAGTGGGGGCCTGTTGGCATGTGCCCTGCACTGCTGGGGGGTGGGAATGCAAGGGGACATGAGTGGGACATGAGTGGGGGCCTGTTGGCAGGTGCCCTGCACTGCTGGGGGGTGGGGGTGCAAGGGGACATGAGTGGGACATGAGTGGGGGCCTGCTGGCAGGTGCTCTGCACTGCTGGGGGGTGGGGGTGCAAGGGACATGAGTGGGGGCCTGTTGGCAGGTGCCCTGCACTGCTGGGGGTGCAAGGGGACATGAGTGGGACATGAGTGGGGGCCTGTTGGCAGGTACCCTGCACTGCTGGGGGGCGGGCGTGCAAGGGGACATGAGTGGGGGCCTGCTGGCAGGTGCCCTGCACTGCTGGGGGGTGGGGGTGCAATGGGACATGAGTGGGGGCCTGCTGGCAGGTGCCCTGCACTGCTGGGGGGTGGGTGTGTAAGGGGACATGAGTGGGGGCCTGCTGGCAGGTCCCCCTCAGTGCTGGGGGGTGGGTGTGCAAGGGGACATGAGTGGGGGCCTGTTGGCAGGTGCCCTGCACTGCTGGGGGGTGGGGTGCAAGGGGTCATGAGTGGAGGCCTGCTGGCAGGTGCCCTGCACTGCTGGGGGGTGGTGGGTGCAAGGGGACATGAGTGGGGGCCTGTTGGCAGGTGCCCTCAGTGCTGGGGGGTGAGTGTGCAAGGGGACATAAGTGGGGGCCTGCTGGCAGGTGCCCTGCACTGCTGGGGGGTAGGTGTGCAAGGGGACATGAGTGGGGGCCTGCTGGCAGGTGCCCCTCAGTGCTGGGGGTGGGGGTGCAAGGGGACATGAGTGGGAAATGAGTGGGGGCCTGCTGGCAGGTGCCCTGCACTGCTGGGGTGTGGGGATGCAAGGGGACATGAGTGGGACATGAGTGGGGGCCTGTTGGCAGGTGCCCTGCACTGCTGGGGGGTGAGGGTGCAAGGGGACATGAGTGGGGGCCTGCTGGCAGGGACCCTGCACTGCTGGGGGGTGGGGGTGCAAGGGGACATGAGTGAGGGCCTGTTGGCAGGTGCCCTGCACTGCTGGGGGGTGGGGGTGCAAGGGGACATGAGTGGGACATGAGTGGGGGCCTGTTGGCAGGTGCCCTGCACTGCTGGGGGGTGGGGGTGCAAGGGGACATGAGTAGGGGCCTGCTGGCAGGTGCCCTGCACTGCTGGGGGGTGGGGGTGCAATGAGACATGAGTGGGGGCCTGCTGGGAGGTGCCCTGCACTGCTGGGGGGGGGTGCAAGGGGACATGAGTGGGGGCCTGCTGGCAGGTGCCCCTCAGTGCTGGGGGGTGGGTGTGCAAGGGGACATGAGTGGGACATGAGTGGGGTCCTGCTGGCAGGTGCCCTGCACTGCTGGGGGGCGGGTGTGCAAGGGGACATGAGTGGGGGCCTGTTGGCAGGTGCCCTGCACTGCTGGGGGGTGGGGTGCAAGGGGACATGAGTGGGAGCCTGCTGGCAGGTGCCCTGCACTGCTGGGGGGTGGGGTGCAAGGGGACATGAGTGGGGTCTTGCTGGCAGGTGCCCTGCACTGCTGGGGGGCGGGTGTGCAAGGGGACATGAGTGGGACATGAGTGGGGGCCTGTTGGCAGGTGCCCTGCACTGCTGGGGGGTGGGTGTGCAAGGGGACATGAGTGGGACATGAGTGGGGGCCTGTTGGCAGGTGCCCTGCACTGCTGGGGGGTGGGGTGCAAGGGGACATGAGTGGGAGCCTACTGGCAGGTGCCCTGCACTGCTGGGGGGTGGGGTGCAAGGGGACATGAGTGGGGTCTTGCTGGCAGGTGCCCCTCAGTGCTGGGGGGTGGGCGTGCAAGGTGACATGAGTGGGCATGATTGGGGGCCTGCTGGCAGGTGCCCTGCACTGCTGGGGGGTGGGGGTGCAAGGGGACATGAGGGGGGCCTGTTGGCAGGTGCCCTGCACTGCTGGGGGGTGTGGCTGCAAGGGGACATGAGTGGAGGCGTGCTGGCAGGTGCCCTGCACTGCTGGGGGGTGGGGGTGCAAGGGGACTTGAGTGGGGGCCTGTTGGCAGGTGCCCCTCAGTGCTGGGGGGTGGGGGTGCAAGGGGACATGATTGGGACATGAGTGGGGGCCTGCTGGCAGGTGCCCTGCACTGCTGGGGGGGTGTGGCTGCAAGGGGACATGAGTGGAGGCCTGCTGGCAGGTGCCCTGCACTGCTGGGGGGTGGGGGTGCAAGGGCACATGAGTGGGGGCCTGCCGGCAGGTGCCCTGCACTGCTGGGGGTGCAAGGGGACATGAGTGGGGGCCTGTTGGCAGGTGTCCCTCAGTGCTGGTGGGTGGGGTGCAAGGGGACATGAGTGGGGGCCTGCTGGCAGGTGCCCCTCAGTGCTGGGGGATGGGGGTGCAAGGGGACATGAGTGGGGACCTGCTGGCAGGTGCCCTGCACTGCTGTGGTGGGGGTGCAAGGGGACATGAGTGGGGGCCTGCTGGCAGGTGCCCCTCAGTGCTGGGTGGTGGGGGTGCAAGGGGACATGAGTGGGACATGAGTGGGGGCCTGCTGGCAGGTGCCCTGCACTGCTGGGGGGTGGGGGTGCAAGGGGACATGAGTGGGACTTGCGTGGGGGCCTGTTGGCAGGTGCCCTGCACTGCTGGGGTGTGGGTGTGCAAGGGGACATGAGTAGGGGCCTGCTGGCAGGTGCCCTGCACTGCTGGGGGGTGGGGTGCAAGGGCACATGAGTGGGGGCCTGCTGGCAGGTGCCCAGTACTGCTGGGGGGGGTGGGGGTGCAAGGTGACATGAGTGGGGGCCTGTTGGCAGGTGCCCCTCAGTGCTGGGGGGTGGCGGTGCAAGGGGACATGAGTGGGGGCCTGCTGGCAGGTGCCCTGCTCTGCTGTGGGGTGGGTGTGCAAGGGGACATGAGTGGGGGCCTGTTGGTAGGTGCCCTGCACTGCTGGGGGGTGGGGGTGCAAGGGGACATGATTGGGGGCCTGCTGGCAGGTGCCCTGCACTGCTGGGGGGTGGGGGTGCAAGGGGACATGAATGGGACATGAGTGGGGGCCTGCTGGCAGGTGCCCTGCACTGGTGGGGTGTGGGGGAGCAAGGGGACATGAGTGGGACATGAGTGGGGGCCTGCTGGCAGGTGCCTTGCACTGCTGGGGGATGGGGTGCAATGGGACATGAGTGGGACATGAGTGGGGGCCTGCTGGCAGGTGCCCCTCAGTGCTGGGGGGTGGGGGTGCAATGGGACATGAGTGGAGGCCTGCTGGCAGGTGCCCTGCACTGCTGGGGGGTGGGGGTGCAAGGGCACATGAGTGGGGGCCTGCTGGCAGGTGCCCTGCACTGCTGGGGTGGTGGGGGTGCAAGGTGACATGAGTGGGACATGAGTAGAGGCCTGTTAGCAGGTGCCCTGCACTGCTGGGGGGTGGGGGTGCAAGGGGACATGAGTGGGGGCCTGTTGGCAGGTGCCCTGCACTGCTGGGGGGTGGGGGTGCAATGGGACATGAGTTGGGGCCTGCTGGCAGGTGCCCTGCACTGCTGGGGGGTGGGGGTGCAAGGGGACATGAGTGGGGGCCTGCTGGCAGGTGCCCTGTACTGCTGGGGAGTGGGGGTGCAAGGGAACATGAGTGGGACATGAGTGGGGGCCTGCTGGCAGGTGCCCTGCACTGCTGGGGGGGTGGGGGTGCAAGGGGACATGAGTGGGGGCCTGTTGGCAGGTGCACTGCACTGCTGGGGGTGGGGATGGAGGGGGTCATGCGTTGGTGATCAGTAGTGCAAGGTGACATGTGGCTTGGCTGGGGGGCATGCCCATGGTGGATGGGCTGCCTGCGGGACATGACCAGGGGTGCAGGGTAGTCCCCTGTGGTGTGGGCTGCCTGCAGGGGTCGTGGAGGGTGTAGAGGGAACACCTGGGAGGACCCACACTGCCATTTCACGTGTAGGACTCCCCTGCACCCCAGATATACACGTACCCCACTCGCACAGGGCTTGTCGCGTGTGAAACTTCCTGCGCATCCCCGAAATACACATACCCCGCTCACCCAAGGCCAATCGCGTGTGAAACTTCCCGCGCACCACAGATTTACACGTACCCAGGACAATCGCGTGTGTAGCTTCACACAAACACCAGGAATACACGCACCCCACTCGCACAGGGCCTATCGTGTGTGAATCTTCCCGCAACCCCAGATTTGCACGCACCCTGCTCGCCCAAGGCCAATCGCGTGTGAAACTTCCCGCGCACCCCCGAAATACACGCACACGCTATTTTTGACACAGTGGGTGTTCGTGTTTGTTGCATACCCCTTTGCACGTCATTTGTCCTAGAGGGCCACAGTATGGGACAATCATCAGAGCTGTATATACGTGCTTTTTGTTAGCGCACATTTTGCGCACATTTGTTTCATGCGCAGGGACGCTACCGCCTACCTTCGTGTGGCGTACGTGTTTAGGCCTGTGCGCGTCTTCGCCGGTGTGCTGGTTTGCCCTATTCGATCCATGAATATGTGTTGTAGGCGAGCGTGTGGGCGTTCTGCACACTTGCCTCCTGTACTTCCCCCGTGACGCTCACATTTTCATGCGTTGTTCCCCATTCCGCATGTCACGCCCTGTGTTACGCCTACTTTTGTTTGTGCGCCACGCTATGTGCACTTTCGCTGTGGCCGTAGCGCACGCCGTTAGATGACCTGTGAGCCGGCATGCGCCACGCAGATTTTCAGCGCACATCCCACATTTTACTCGTGCACGGACTTCCATGAATCGATGTGCGTGGGTTTTGCTGCGATTTTCACACTTGCACTAAGATTCGCACGGTTTTGCACGCTTGCGCGGGAATTTTCAGCGCACATTAATTCCATGAATCGGCCTGTAAATCTCTTCCTTTTCCACATGAGGACTAGAATAGTGTTATTGGTAAGGAAGTCTTTATCCATTCAGATAACCTAATTCATTTCACTTAAACCATGTATATGGACCCTATTGTAACCTGATCCTTTATGTCTCCCTTTGTTTTCACCTCTTTCCACCATTTAGATACAAATATGGGCAGTGAACTATTGTGAATAAATATTGATTGATGGAACAATGGATGATATATGTGCAAATCAATGTAAATGACATTACTGGATGAATATATGTTTGTGAAAGTACATTATGATATATATGTCAAATTTATGTATGTGATCATTTTGGAAGATAATTGAAGGTTTTATGCCTTGAAGAAGCCCATACTGGGTTGAAACATATGCATGTGTCCCAATAGGTTGATGTTGGCACTTTTTGAACTAACACATAAGGTACAAGGGTATTCTGTAATCGGTATAAATTATATGCTCACTGTTCATTTAAATCTGACATACAATTCACAAATAAATAAATAGATGATCTCATCCTAACTGATTGATTTGGAATATTGGTTCATTCAAAAACAAGACCAAGCGCACATTACCGAACTATCTATGTCGCAATTGATTTTCAATTGAGACTGTCTAGTGAATAACAGTCAGTGTTATGTATCTGCGGCTTAAGTTGATTATAACATTGGAACAAGATGGTTTCAACAATTTATTAGCTTGGCTTACAGGTAGGTGCATTGCTTAATATTCACTTTTCATATCATAAATACAAAAAACATTCCTACCCCAGGCACCCAGTCTTTTGCTGCCCCTGTCAGGGGGCAAAGAGAAGAGAGATGCACTGATCAGATTTGCCTTGGTACCCTGTACAGCTAAACTCTCCCATGATGCATGGGTGGACAGGAACAGTGTACCTGTTTTTTATGGCCTTTGCTTTTTTGCAACTTCCCAGTCTACATTCAGGACCGAGGACACGTTGGACCACAGCTCAAGGACTGGTGCTTCTACTGCTTGGTTGAATGTCAGTATGGCTTCCTTCTTTGGGCCTGTGTCCAGAATGTTCCTGAGCTTATTGAACCTTAGGTCAGGAGGGGGCCTACAACCCTATGGTATCCACCATCTTGGCAATCAGATGCTGAAAACGTACCCGTGGTAGGAGCAAGGAGCATGTCCAGTTCTGGCGAGGTGTCCGGGCCACTTACCTCTTGCAAGTCCCCTTGTTCACAATAGAACCCTTCTGGGAAGTTCCAAAATTCCGTAGGTTGAAGGGGTTCCAATCCAAAAAGAATGGGGTCTCTTTCTTCATCCAAAATGTCTTCTTACCAAGACATAAATGCACCCATAAGGAGCAGGGCATACACCAGATCATTTCTTTACAAATCAATGGGGGAAGGGCAAAGTGAGGGAAGCAGAGATACAAATAGGCTCTGCTAGTGACGTCTTCCTATCACAGCCCAATGTTAACTATTAATGTGAAAACAATTTTGGTACAATTTAAGGAGATTATCATTTTTAAAGAGCGGCATGCCAAATGCACAGAAGTACTATCCATCACCACTGCACACACAACTCAGAAATGTACTTTAAATTGAATTGAATTTGCATCTCACTCAATTACGTGCAGTGAGAGTACACCATTTCCCCCCATTTAAATCAATGCATTGCGATAACTTCCCAAACCACCCCGCCCCTTTTCTAGGAAATAGCTGGAACATCGTATGCTCACTTTTTGAGAACATGCTTTCAGTTTTAAGAGCAGCCTGGAGCCTTTAGATTGAAAACACACAGTCAGAAGGGCCCCTCAAGATCTGCTTCTATGAAATCAGGCCTGCCTCAGATTCTCTCTTCGCAGGTTCCCCTGTAGACAGAACTCACCCCCTAGAACAGGAATCTTCAATTTTTAAACCCTCAAGATTGATTCTCATATTCATATTTTCTCTCTCTCACTCTCTCGCTGTGTTATGGGGTACATTTGCCTCCTCTCAAGATGGCATCAGCTATGCCGCTCAGCAGTGCAGTTCTCGCGGAGCATGTGACCCAGATCCTGTACTTCTGATGCCTTGTCCAGAGCAACAGTGTGTTGCTACTGTTAAAGCAGCCACGCTCAATGAGTCTCGTACTAACAAAGGTTTACTAACCCTAGGATCTGTTTTGTGATTCTTACTGTCCTTATAACATTATTCTTCTTTCATTTACTTCCTTATAGTTACGTCTCCCTTCCCGATTCCGACTCTCTCCTCTTTTGTTACTGGAATCAATATTGGAATACTGAGAAACTGTCATCGTTCTTATAACGTTCTCCTACGGAATTCTAAGAATAGGGTAAAAACATTCACTACTCATTTACACTCCTCAAAGGCAGCACCTGGAATCAATAATCACAACTCACCTCTCATTACAGCACAGACCACAGCGGAGTAGACAATCGGGAAAGCTACAGCTGTCTTCAACTCCTGACGTCATCACCCAGCGCTCACTAGCTACAAAGGGTTTTCTCCCCCACAAGGGTTTCCCTGGTGATTTCACTCCGTGCCTGATCATTCAAGTGCGGAGAGAGACAGCTAGCTGAATTTCTCACTTCTTCAAGCTGTTTCCGAAGATCAGGTTGGTGGACTACTAGTTACTTCACTGTTGTTTACTGTGGTTTAAATTCATTCAGACAGTGGTAACAGCTAGCAATGTTAGCTAGCGTACCCAGTATCCAGCGGCCAAGTAACAGGTAGTCAGTTACCATGGACCAGCAGGTACAACAATTAGTGGCAGCCGTACAGGCACTATCTGCTGAAGTGCAGCAACTAAAGCAGGAGAATGCGGCTCTGCAGCACTAGGCGGGCCGCTCTCCTCAGATCTCTGAGGCACCACCAGAACCTCTACCCACAGGTCGCTTTGACAGGAACCCTCATAAGGTTAAGGTGTTCCTGGAATCCTGTACGGTTCAATTTGCTTTCAAAGCAGCATTTTTTCCTACGTACGACGATAGGGTTGGCCACATGATTTCACAAATGACAGGAGCCGCGTTGGCTTGGGCAACTCCTTTGGTTACCAATAATAACCCCATACTGGATTCATATCCGGCATTCTGCAATAGTGTAAAAAACATGTTTGGGAGACAGAAGGTGACCATAGCATCCCAAGAACACCTTTTGGATTTCAAACAGTGAAGTCAAGACATACTCTCATATATCACTACATTTAAACAGATGGCCGTGGACACTGCTTTACCTGCTAATGCTTTAATAACCATATTCAGGAGGGGATTGACAGAGGAATTAAAGGATGATGTATCCCGGGTACCACGTCCACATAATTTGACAAAATGTATAGCATTAGTAATGCAACTCGATTATAGACTTCAAGAGAGACATCAGGAAAAGAAAAAAGGCAGAGGTTACCGACAGCATTCAGAAGGAATCCTGTCTCCAGTAAACCAGTGTCATCTGAAGAACCTATGCAAGTGGGTGCAGCCCGTGGGCCTCTGTCTATGGAAGAACGCACTAGACGGAGAACACTATATCTTTGCATGTACTGCGGGGCGAACACACATATTGTCAAAGAATGCCCTATCGCCCCTCCCAGGAAGTCGGGAAACACCAGTGCCCAACCGTAAAGGGAACAACGGTTCAGGGTCCACGGACAGAGAAGAGCTCCCCCATGTATGCTCATTCATCTCACCAAAATCTTCCAACTGATAATACCATGATAGTTCTAGGTGTATCCCTCTCTTGAAATAACATTCGTCTAGAGAATGTTCCAGCCCTTATTGATAGTGGGGCGGTGGGATATTTTATTGATGACTCCTGGGCCAACAGTCACAATATTCCTTGATCTGCCAAATCTATTGCCATTCTGGTGGAGAGTCCCCTCACATACAGTCCCATTAAGGATCAAACAGACTCACTTATAATGACGATAGCATCACATCAGGAGACTATAATGTTAGATGACATCAGGACAGCTCATTATCCGGTCATATTAGGACTGCCATGGTTGAAGGATCACAATCCTTATATGAATTGGTTCGTCAGCAATTTATTTCTGGGCTCAGAGCAGTGCATCAATCAGTGTTTGGGACGGAATTCAAAAATGCGATATAGGAGAGACGATTGTGCTATTGATCTGATTCCTGACAGCCCACTTCCATTCGGACATATGTATATACTTTCGGCAAAGGAGAAAGAACTATTGAAAGACTATTTACATGGGGCCTCATTACAAGTACTCCGGTCTGGACTTAATGCTGCCGGTATAACCATACCAGCACCGTTTCCGTGATCGCCAAATTATGACCTACGGACCCGGAAATAGCACCACCATAAACTGCCACCGCAGAGTCAATGCACCCGTAAACTTCGCCTGCACGGAAACACGCCCCCCCCGTTACCGGCAATACTTAACACTGCGAGCATTACAAGTAGCAAGGACATGGAAACACTGCCATAAAAATGGCGCTAAAACCGTGACCACGGTGGCGGTCACGGTATCGCCGCCACCGCGAACATGACATTAAACAGTGCCTGGTGACCTGAATCAGGCCACAGGTGCACCAAATGAGCCCAGCTGGACCCAGCAGGGCACTGGGAGCCTACAAAAGGGCCACACCCAGGCCAACTCCAAACAGAACCATGCAGGCAGCAGCTCTAGTAGCATTGGGACCATGCAGGCAGCCTGCAATACCACGCATCAGGGCCTCACCCTGGAACCTTACCCCAGGACAGATCCACACATTATACCGGCTAGACTGTCCAACAATCCTGTACATCACCACCATGATAGAGGATGACATCAGCAGCCACATTGACATCACCACCGCCATCCCCCCCTCCTGAAGGTGGTGTCGGTACTGCATTTTCTTGGCACCGGAAGCTATCAGCACACAGTTGGTGAGCTGCACGGGCTATCACAACCCTGTTTCTCTAAAATATTGGTACAGGTAGTGGATGCCCTGTTGCGCCATGTGTCTGAACAGATCGCCCTACCCGTACCCTTCCTGAGGTCATTGCCACCAAGTTGACCTTCCATGCCATTGCAGGCATGCCAAATTGCATAGGTGCAGTCGACTGCACCCACATCGAGCTGACAGTACCACGTGCTATTTAGATGGTGTACCGCAATAGGAAACTGTACCACTCACTGAATGTACAGATGGTATGTGATGCCGCACAAGTTATAACACACTGCTACGCACGTTTCCCGGGCTCAACACATGACTCAATGGTTCTGCGGGATTCGACATTGCCATGGTAGATGGAACGCTACGCTGGACAAAGCACATGGCTATTGGGTGGGTACAGCTGCCAATGCACAGGCCCTCTGGAAGGGGTTGTGTGTCCAGAGCAATGACCAATGTGAGTGGGCTGCTGCGACTGCACATGCATCACCCCCCCGCCCATTCACTGAATAGACAGCACAACCCAAAGATCACAAAGCTACACATGACAGGTTGCCATAGTGTGCCCGTACACACCCTGCCACATGACACACACAGCCGATACTACCACTGCCACTGTATACATCCACCCACAATATGCACCACTGCCCCCCAATGCGCATGATGCCTGCACATGAGACATCCTGCATCGACAACATCATCACGGTCGACTGATTGACTCTGCCATGTGTGTACATCGCTG
Source organism: Ambystoma mexicanum (assembly GCF_040938575.1). Lineage (NCBI taxonomy): Eukaryota > Metazoa > Chordata > Amphibia > Caudata > Ambystomatidae > Ambystoma > Ambystoma mexicanum. The sequence continues at coordinate 1,101,511,842 of NC_090924.1, read as the reverse complement.
CACAATGCCATAATTACCAACCAATGTCACCCGCAAGTACACATGCACACCAATGCGTTGGTCAATGACCAGATGCCAACGTCTACTACAATGACCCAGGAATGGTAATCACCCACCGGTCCAACCACTGCTTGCCATATATGCATAAATGAACAATGACACAAGACTGCACTGCATCTGATGAAGACATGATACAACAAACACTGACATGTCCCCCACATCTACATCCCATGTAGATGATGCTGGATATGCAAACACGCCATGGCTGATGACGCCTGTATGGAGGCCAAGGAATAGGCATGAGGAGGCTTACAACAGGGCACACGTCAGCACACGTGGCATGATTGAGAGGACATTTGGACTAGTTTCGCTGTTTGAGCAGATCTGGCGGATCATTGCTGTACAGCCCAGTGAAAACAGGTACAATTACGCTCATTTGTGCCATGCTGCACAATCTGTGCCTGCGCAGGAACATTCCGATGCCCCAGATGCAGAGGATGAAGATGGGGATGGGGATAGAGATGGGGATGGGGATGGAGATGGGGATGGGATGGCTCCACCTCATCCTAGGGGTGCAGTAAATGGACAAGAGCACGGGATGCACTGATTCGCATTTACTTTTGAGAGACTGCACATTGACAGGATTGCATGGATACGACGATGCCAGTAAATAAATTGATTTACTGAATGAAATGATGGATGCCCACTCATGAATGTTTTTTTCAATGATGATATATTCATAACATTACAACGGGGAAGGAGGTGCAATGGGTAGGGAAGCTGTACACCCGTGCCCACCCACCACCCAAACGTACCCACCCCTTATTGTCCCCATGTGTCCTGCAGTGCCAAACACACATGCCATCATTTGCGTGTGCGCTTCTGCGCATGTGCATCCTTGCCTTGTTAGGTGACTTGAGCGCCGCCCTGGACTGGCAGAGGTGGAGCTGGATGGGGTGGTTCTAGTGGATGGCACTGTTGCTGGCATTGGTGACAAACATCCAAGATATGCCTGCTGGGCAAGCAACATAGACTCTGGAATACTGGAAGTGCTGTTATTGCCTTCCCGCACATGGCGTGCCAGGGTCACTATTGTGGTGGCAAAGCATCCAATTGACCTTGAGAGCCGACACACAGATGTGCTGTAGCTCTCCCTCTGCAGCCTTGACTCCTCAAGCTGCCTTTCCACCAGCTGGGTGAGGCTAGCTGCTGCTCCTCCATCCGCTGCATGCGGGCATTGAGCTCAGCCATTGAGGGGGTTGGCGACCTCATTGGACTGCGGAGTGGTGTTTGGCTAAACTCGAGGTCTGGAACGATGCCAAGTCATCCAGGTTGGGCGCCTCCTCCTGTGGCCCTAAATCAGACTGCAGTGCTGGGGCACTGTTGTCGCTACCTGCTGCCTCCTCCGCAGTGCAGATAATTTCTGGGGTGGGTTGTGTAGGAATGATGGGTGCCTGTGGCACCTGTGTTGCAGCAGGCAGTGTGGAGATGGTGGTGCTTGTGGCCGGTACATGTGTACCAGATGCTACTAGTGGCAGAGTTGCTGAACTGCTAGCGGCATCCTCCTGGGCAGGGGCGCTGGCTTGCACACGTGCAGGAGCCGATTGCCTGGGCTGTTGTGCAGTGTCACTGTCACTTGATATGGCTGTGGGGACACAGAGGGCATGCTATTAGTTGTGTGGTGGTACCTGATGGGTGCATCACATGCATCAGACAGGTTGATCAGTGAACAGTTGCATTTACACGCATATGCTTGTTGACGGTCATGTATTGTAGTGATGTTGATCGTCATCTGGATCATTATTGGGTCCTTTAGGGCACTCATGCACTGGCTGGGGGGGTTGTAAATGGGTCCTTTGGGGCACTCATGAACTGGCTGGGGGGGTTGTAAATGGGTCCTTTGGGGCACTCATGCACTGGCTGGGGAGGGGGAGGGGGGGGTTGTAAATGGGTCCTTTGGGGCACTCATGCACTGGCTGGGGGGGTTGTAAATGGGTTCTTTGGGACACTCATGCACTGGCTGGGGGGATTGTAAATGGGTCCTTTGGGGCACTCATGCACTGGCTGGGGGGGTTGTAAATGGGTCCTTTGGGGCACTCATGGCATCAACATGTACTCATATGGCATTCATATGTGTGCACTTACCAGCATCTGCAGGTGGGCTCGCTCCTGCCTCAGCATCCCCAATCCCATGCAAGGCCTCAAGATGGAGGACACTGCTGCAGTGCTCCTCCCATATCTGCAGCCTCAGTGCGGAAGGGGGCCCTCCACCTGTCCCACAGCTGCATTGCCGGTGTGTTGCGATCAGGTTTTGCACCCTCAGTCTGAGGTCGTCCCACCTCTTGTGGCAGTCCTTGATGCTCCTCGTAGTCACGCCCACAGCGGTGCACTTGCGTGCAGCTTATGCCCACACTTCCTTCCTGCGCTGCTGTGTTGCACGCCGTTGGTCTGTACTAAACAGCATCTCGGCATGCTGCACTATATGGTCAACCAATACAGTGAGCTCCGCCTCACTGAAGCACTGTTTGCGTTGCCTCTGGGCAGGGATCCTGGCTGACATGCTGGTGGTCCTTTTTGCCTTCTCACTGTGCAGATTTAGCCTGTGCTGACTCTGGATGGCAGTGGATTGTGCTTTATATGATGGCCGCCTCTCTGTTTCCGGTTTTCGCAGACATGGTATTTCCGCTTCCGTGTCCGTGACGGCGGACGTGGTTTTTACACTGCTTGTGGGGCCGCTATGTCCATTTCCGTGGGTGTTTACGGGGCGACGGTGACACCGTTTCCGCGTCTGTGTGGTGCGCGCGACCGACAGCCCGTAATTAGCCAACCTTTCCGCAACCTTGCGGATGCGGAAACTTTATTACCGTCGCTGCGGAATCACCGCATTCCGGACTGGGGAACTTGTAATGAGGCCCATACTCATTTAACAAATGGTCTCATATCAGAATATATCTCTCCTGTTGCTGCATCTTTGTTCTTTATCCCAAAAAAGAACACCTCCGAATTACGCCCTTGCATAGACTTTAGAGGATTGAACAAGATCACAATCTGAGACAAATACCCCATGCCTCTCATCCCAGATGTTTTGGAGGCAGTTAAGGGTGCCACCATTTATACCAAGCGAGATGTACGTGGAGCCTATTATTTGATCCGTATAAAGGCAGGGGATGAATGGAAGATGGCTTTTAAAACTCCCTTTGGTCACTACCAATACAGGTTCATGCATTCCGTGTTAGCAAATGCACCAGCCGTTTTCCAACGATTTATGGATCATTTATTTGCAGACATATCCCTTCATTACATCATCATCTATTTAGATGATATCCTGGTATTTTCATCCACATTAACACACCATATTCACCACGTGAAGAAGGTGCTATGTCGACTTCAACTCAACCATTTGTTCTGCAAAATCAAAAAGTGTGAATAACACAAATCTAAGGTAGCATATCTAGGTTACATCCTTTCGGAACAAGGGATTGAAATGGATCCAACTAAGGTTTCAGCTATAATGGATTGGCCCACACCCATTTCTGTCATAGAAATATAGAGATTCCTGGGCTTTGCCAATTTTTATAGCTGTTTTATACCCCATTTTTCCGATCTTACACAGCCATTAACCTATCCCCTGTAACGCTCACCTGATATCCAGGGGGACGCCACTAAGCCTGATTGGACCACTCACAATCTTGAACCCTTCCCTGGAATCTGTCCGACTGGGGACTGGGCCGGAAATACAGGATTTCTGGATTTTAACTTATTGTCTCTGGCTGCTTGACCCCCGCCTCCCTTGAGGACCAAACCTTCCCCTATGTCCTCTCCTCACCTTGTTTTCTTGTATAATGCGCTCTCCGTCGTGCTCCTCGGTGCAGGGGTGTGTTGTTTGATGTGGGCGCTGCGCGACCTAGTTGCTTCACTGGTGCGGGCCCAATGAGTCTGGGCTTCTTGTAACTCCAGTCTCCAGCCCGACAAGGTAGGTTGTTGATTTTGGTGAACTGTCATTTTCTTGTCTTTTGCCCCCCTAATAATGTCTCCTCTTTCTCCCTTTAGGTGTTGGAGGGGGTCGTTGATGGTGTCGTGCTGCTTAGGGGAGCCAAGCACTAAGCGGTGAGGGAAAGCGCGATGCATGGCGCTGTTCGCCTTTTCTTGTGCTGACCTAGGTCTCTCTTTGTCCCTTGAGGGCCGCTGCAATGTCCCAGTATGGCTGCCGGTTGAGTGAATAAGGTGCAGTGAGTAAAGTGCAATGTGCAGTGCCTTCTTGTCCTTTATGTGCTAACCTGTGTTGTCTTTTACAATTTGTAGATCGATGACGTGCTCCGGAGCTGAAGTTACCATGAGCGGCTCGAGTCCAGGTGAGCCTGTGAATCTTGCTGTTTTAGGGGAATCAGGATATGAGAAAGCTTACTAATGTCTCTTCCCTTCGTTCTTTTCTTCCCAGGATGCGGCGTTCCGAAATGGAGATGGCGCCGCCGAGATGCTGTCCACAGGACCGGAGGAACGATGGATGGAAGCAGGATTCTCCTCGATGTAAGTGCTGTGTTAATGTTGTTCTTGTTCTTTCAGGTACGCAGGATGCAGAGGAAAGGTGAAGGTCTTCATGAGACCGATCCGAACACGATGAGTGTCAAGCTGCAGGCGCAGAGTAACGCAAAGCACGTTTCTCTGCCTGGGCGTGTTTTATATAGCCTCCAGTTATCCCAGGTATCCCCAGGTCGAACCACACCCAAGAAGCTAGACCGCATAGCTCAGTTCATTAGCTCAGTTCATGGAACTGAGTTATGTGAGGGCATCCATATTGCACATAGTGCATTACCAAGTCCAGTTCCAAGTCTGTCCTCTGAGTCACGTATGAGCCTGGCACCACAGGCGCCAGGTCTGACTCCAAGTGGGTCTCAGATGAGATGGGGAGGCCTTTAAGGGCCATGTGGGGGATTGTGGCCTGGCTCTAGTGTTTTGCTTAAGAGGGCTAGGGACAGGGATCATGACAGCACTCCCCCTAGGGCCTAACTCATGGTAGTTCTCATGTCTGGCCCTGGTTTGGTTGGATGGTTTTGATGGAACCTTTTGAGCAAACGAGGTGCATGGATATACTCGCAAGGTTCCCATGTTCTGTCTTGCGGGCCATACCCTTTCCAGTCCACTAGATAGCATAAATTAGATCTGACATACTTTGAGTCCAGAATGTCCTTGACCTCAAATTCTGGTTCGCCATTGATGACCACTGGTTTCGGCTGTGTTGTAACACGGGTTCCAGTTTGAACAGGTTTCAGGAGAGATGCGTGGAACACAGGATGAATTTGCATGTTGGGTGGTAAGGCTAGTTTAACTGCTACTGGATTTATCACAGAGGTGATGGTAAAATGACCTAGGCATCGTGGGCGGAACGTCCGGTTCCTTTTATGGGCACATGTTTAGATGCCAACCAGAATTCGTCTCCAACCTGGTAATTGGGGGCCTTTGCTTGACAGACAGACACAAAAAAAACAGGTGACAGAAAAAGTAGAAAGACAGGAAGGCTGCTGAAACTTACCATCTGACAGCTTTAAGGAGACACCAGAGGAAATTGCTGAGAGTGCACCTGGGTGGAGCGGTCCATTTCTGGGAAGGCCTCAAAGCTAACTGGGTCCTGTGGTGGAGAACAGGAGGTCAGCAAATTTCTTTTGATAGTTCTTAGCTTGGAGTAAATGTTCGACTGCCCTTTTAAAGGTTTGATAAATGGTTGCGTGCAAGGTTTTAATTACTGGCATTGCCAGGGTAGTGGGGACATCTAGTTTGGAAGTGCGTGGATGCCTGCCCTATATGGTATAAAAGGGAGTCTTCCCAGTACTGGTGTGTAGAGAATTATTATAGGCACATTCAGCTATCCATAATCGGTCCGTCCAACTTTCTTCTACTTGATGTAGCATACAGCGTAGGTACTGTCTTCAACTCCTGACGTCATCACCCAGCGCTCACTAGCTACAAAGAGTTTTCTCCCCCACAAGGGTTTCACAGGCGATTTCACTCCATGCCTGATCTTTCAAGCATGGAGAGAGACAGCTAGGTGAATTTCTCACTTCTCCAAGCTATTTCCGAAGATCAGGTTGGTGGGTTACTAGTTACTTGACTGTTGTTTACTATGGTTCATATTCATTCAGACAGTGGTATTATAACAGGATGATTATAATTTCTATACTTGTGACTGAAAAAAAAGGTGAGGGTCCAACCTACTCTTTATATTTTGGACTACAGAATGGTTTTTGTTCTGTGATTTCTGGTAGCAACCTCTACAATAATAATACATGGGCTGCAGTACTCCCCTCTCTGAGACGCACGTTTGCATATGTGGCATAAAGTTGTGCTGTACATTTTTAGAAATGTAAAAGGTATCATTTTATTAATCATAAAAAATCATAGATGGTGTCAATTCGAAGAGGATCACACCTAGTCCCATATTGTACCTGGAAAGGTTTGAAAGTTTGTTGTATCTTGAAAGGTTTGAAAGTTATGAGCCAACTGGTTTCCATACACGTGACTGCACGGCTCATCAAGGGTGTACGCAGATATGACCACATCACCCCAGTGCTCATCGACCTTCACTGGCTCCCACTGCATGCACAAATCACCTTCAAGACTTGCTGTATCATCTATAAGGCAGTCACCCTCAAGTACCCAGCTACCTCGTGGAGAAACTCAGCATCTCTGGTGGATAGTACACCACCAGATGCCAGGACACACATAGACCTGAAATACGCTGCTGCAAAAAGGAAAGGACCAGAATACAAGCCTTCTCTGCCTATGCCCCAAAACGGTGGAACCTCCTCCCCATCAGCATCATACTCACCCCACGCTCATACAATTTGGAAATTGAACTCAAGACCCACCTCTTCAAAGAGTCTCTTCTCCTCAACACCAAAGCTATCACGTTGCCCTTTCCGCCACCTGACGCGTTAGACACTGTACACTCCTTCTCCCCGGCACCCTGTACCGCTGTACCCCTCCTCTGTGCCCCTCCCTATCATACCACCCACTGTATACCTGTTATGTTACATCTGAAAAGAGCTCTGTAGTGTTGTAAAGCGCTCCATTGTGTATCTGTATTATTGTATACCTCTGTAAAGTGCTTTGTTGCTTCTTGAAGCTAGGTCCGTGTTCAATAAATACAATAATATTATGCAAAATGTGTTAGCAATTTTTAAACAGTGTTTGATTCCCTATGGATTTTCAGCTTTGCTTTAGTTTGGGGTGTAAGGAAACTTATGATGCTAGAAGGCCTCCCAACCAATTATTAACATGGATCGAAATTGGGATTTTTTGACTAGGAGCAAAAAGCAGCTCCTGGGTATCCATCATAACAAGGTAGACATGAGCTACCTCTGGGGAACCAAGAGTTGGTACAGAGTGCACAAGGAACAAGTTACTTACCTGTAACTGTTGTTCTCCAGCATGGGTCTGGCATGGATTCACATGCTCATGAATATTCCCCGTCGTCAGGCTGGGAATCCTCGGTAAAGAAAAAATCAGTATCAGTTTCGTTTCTGATCTGTCTTTCGTAGTAATAACCAATCACTGATCTCTGCGTCATACTGACCACAGCTAATGACTGCCCTCTACCTAAGCCCCGCCTCTGGCAGGCATCTTCAGATTTGGAAGCACGTGAAGTGGCAGTATGACCAAGTGAAGAGCCGCAGAGGGGTAGGTGGGAGGGTTCGCATGTGAATCCATGCCAGACCCATGCTGGAAAACAACAGTTACAGGTAAGTAACTTGTTCCTTCTCCAGCATGGGGTCTGGCATGGATTCACATGCTCATGAATAAAGAATACATAGCAGTACACACATGCACAACCACGGGAGGTGGCAAAGGCTCAACATTAAGCATTACATCAAACTCAACATTAAGCATCTTACCTCCTCACCAGGCTCACCTCAGGCGAACAGGTTGCGCAGCACTGCTTGGCCGACCCTGGACTCCTCCCTGGAATCCCGGTCGACGCAGTAGAATTTCGTGAAGGTGTGCGTCGACCTCCACGTAGCAGCCCTGCATATGTCCAGCAGGGGCACACCAGATAGGAACACCGTGGTAGCTGCGATCGCTCTGGTGGAATGGGCTCTCGGACGGCCAGGCAGCGGTCGGTTTGCCAACCGGTGACAGTACATGATACAGCCGGAGAGCCATCTGGAAATGGAAGCCTTCGAGAGAGCCTTCCCCTGATTGACAGGTCCAAAGTTCACAAAGAGTTGTGACGTCTTCCGAAAACACGGTCTACGTAGAACTTCAGCGCTCTAGCCACATCCAGCGAGTGCAAAGTCCTCTCAGCCGGCGACGAAGGCGACGGGAAGAACACAGGCAACACCAAGGGTTCGTTGAGATGGAAGTCTGACGGTACCTTGGGCATGAAGGAGGGGTGCGTCCTGAGCACTACCCTCGTGTCGTGAAAAGTCAAGTACGGGGCCTTGCAGGAAAGGGCCTGGATCTCCCCCACTCGTCGCGCGGAGGTGATGGCCACAAGAATCGCTGTTTTCCACGACAGAAATTTCAACGGAGCCGAGTGCAGAGGCTCGAACGGAGGTCCCATGAGCTTGGTCAGCACCACGTTGAGCTCCCACGCCGGGGCCGGAGCCTTCACCGGCGGGAACGATCTGAACAGTCCCTTCATGAACTCTTTCACCAGACGATGAGACCACAAGGACGTCCGCCCCGTGGTTCTGGTGTATCGGGAGATCGCAGCAAGATGAATCTTGATGGACGCGTGTGCCAGTCCAGCTTTGGCCAGCGTCATCAGGTATGGCAGTAATTGGGGAGCCGTAATCCGTAGAGGGTTAATCTTCTGTGCGTGGCACCAGACAGAGAACCTCTTCCATTTGTGTCCGTAGCATTTAAGAGTCGAGGACGCCCTGGCCTTTGCAAGAACCTCTCTGCAGTCGGCCGGTATGTCGTATCCTCCAAACTCTAGCGCTGCAGGAGCCAGGCCTGCAAGTTCAGCGATTTCGGGTCGTGGTGGAGGATGGCGCCTCCTTCCCTGGAGAGTAGATCCGCGTCCACCGGCAGCTTGATTGGCGGGGACGCTGACAAGTCCAGAAGGTCCGGGAACCATATCTGCCTCGGCCACGCAGGTGCGACGAGGATCATCCTGCACCGTGACCTCTTGAGCTGGTTGACGAGCCGGATTAGCAGTGGCAAAGGAGGGAAAAGATCCTCACCACCTTGCCCTTGAGGGACGGAAGGAAGGACCTGAGGGCCCAAAACACTGCACGGAGCTCCAGGACGTTGATATGTAGGGATTTCTCGTCGGGAGCCAAAGGCCTCTTGCGTGCAGATTTTCGGTGTGCGCTCCCCACCCTTCCAGGGAGGCATCCGTGGTCACTGTCTCCTGGTGGGCTGGGGTCTGGAAGTCCATGCCCGCCGTCAGATGCGCGCGGGTGCCCCACCACCGGATCGCTCGTCGGAAACTCTCGCCGAGTGTGATCCTTTCCTCAAAGCTGCCCGTCGTTTGGATCCAGCGCGCGTCCAGGAACTCCTGCAACGGGCGCATCCGGAGCCTGCACATGGGAATGAGGTAGATGCAGGAAGACATCATTCCGAGGAGGGACTTGATGGACCTCACCTTGGCCGCGTCGGCCACCAACATCCGCTGCACCTTGCCCAGGATGGTCCTGGTCCTCTCCTCCGAAGGGGAGGCCAGAAGGTACACTGTGTTGAGCCTCGCTCCCAGAAACAGAGCGTCTTGCACGGGTACCAGGTGGGATTTGGCGTAGTTCACGGAGAATCCCAGGTCTGTGAGAAGTTGGACGGTCCTTGCCGTGTGAACCACGGCGAGCTCCCTCGTCTTGGCTCGGATGAGCCAGTCGTCCAGGTAGGGGTAAACGTGGATCCCCTCGCGGCGCAGCTGCGCCGCCACCGGTGCGAGGCACTTGGTGAACACCCTGGGTGCCGACCGTAGTCCGAAGGGGAGGGCTTTGAACTGGTAATGACGCCCTTGGACCACAAACCTGAGGAATTTTCGGTGCCCCTTTAGGATGGGAATATGGAAGTAGGCATCCTCCAAATCCAACGACGACAGGAAGTCTCCTTCCTCCAGCTGACCCAGGACGTGCTGGAGGGTGACCATCCGGAACTTTTGCGCCTTGATGAACTTGTTCAGACGTCGCAGGTCCAGGATGGGGCGCCATCCCCCCGTCTTCTTCTTCACGAGGAAGTATCTCGAGTAAACTCCGGAGCCCCGAAGCCTCTTTGGGACGAGTTCGATGGCGCCCTTCCTGAGCATCGCCTTTACCTCCAGGAGAAGTTGAGGGACGTGAAGTTCTTTCCTGGCCACGGGGGGACGCGCGGACACCTTCTTTGAAACTCGAGCGCGTGGCCCCGGGCCAAGGCGTCCAGCACCCAACGGTCGGTGGAGATGGACTCCCACACGCTGACGAAGCTCGCTAGCCGGCCTCCCACCGGGGTGCTTCGGTGGGGGCCCGACCCCACGGCCGGTTCAATCCTGCTTCGACGAGGCTTTGCCGCCTTGACCTCCTTGGCGACGACGGCGGGGTCCGCCAGACTTGCCTCGTCCTCTGTAGGCCTCCTGAGACGACGAGCGGGCCGCTTGACGGTAGGTGGAGAAACCGCCGCCGGAACCTTTGGAGGCGCCCTTGCCTCCGCTGCTCCGAAAGGGCGTCCGTCGTTGTTGCAGAACTCCAAGGGCCCGGGCCGTCTCGGTGTCCGCTTTAATGGCCTGAAGGGAATCGTCCACTGTTTTCCCAAACAGGTTGTTCCCATCGAAGGGCATGTCCAGGACTCTGGTCTGAACGTCTTGACGGAAGTCCGTAGCCTTGAGCCATCCACGCCGCCTAAGGCAAACGCCGTTGCCCAACTGGCGGAACCCAGTGTCGGCGATGTCCGTCGCAACGGTAATGGCGTGGTCCGAAGCCACCTCACCTTCCTGCAGGATCTCCAGGGCTTCTGCCCTCTTGTCGTCCGGCAAGAAGTCCAGCAGGGGAGCCAGTTTGTACCAGAGCTCCCTGTCGTAGCGGGCCACGATAGCCAAGGCGTTGGCCGCTTTAATCGTGGTCGCTGCAGACGAGATGACTCTGCGTCCCATAGCGTCCAATTTCTTTCCCTCGCCGTCTGGTGGGGAAGTCGATGTGGAGGCCGCACCCCCCCCCGCGCTTTTTTCCTGGCCGCTGCGGAGACGACGGAGTCCGGGGTAGGCTGCGCCCGGAGGCATAGGGGGGCCGTGTCCGGGACCCGGTACTTCTTCTCGTACCGGTCTCTTCTAGCTGGCGTCGTGGAAGGGTTCTTGAGGAGGGTGAGGCCCTCATCCCAAATGTCGTCCAATAGAGGCACTGCAAGGACGGTCTTCCTCTTGGCCTCGCGCCGCTGATAAAGGAAACCTTCCTTCTTCTTCTTCTCAGGGCAGAGTTGGAAAAGCTCGGATGCCCTGGTGATCATGGAGTGGAACGATCCAATCTCGTCGGGCGGAGAAGCCCTGGTGGGAGGCGACGACGGTACATCCTTGTCGTATACCTCGTCGTCCGTACCCGTCGCTGCCGTGTCAGTCCCCGTATCATCCCCTCGGGTGGACGGGGAGGAGGGCTGGAAGGGGCGCGACGGCTGAAAAGGAGGCGGAGGGTGGATCCTTCTTTTCTTGGTAGGGGGAACACCAGAAGGTCCCGGTTCTGGGTCCCCCGCGGGAGAGGTTCCGTCGGCAACGGTAGTCTCGTCCTTATCTCTGAGCATAAGGACTGTATAGCCAACAAAATGGCCGCCGAGTTGTCTCGCGGCGCTGGCAGAGGGGAATCCGACGGGCGATCAGGGGCCCCGTCGGTACCCTCGACGATGTCGTCGTCACCTGCGTCGGGATTCATCCCGACGGGCCGGTCTTCTTCCACGCCGAGGCCGTGGCTTAAGACCTCGACCAGCTCCTCCTCCGAGGTTGAGGCCGAATCTACGACGACGCCCTGCCCCCCGTTTTTCTTCCCCACGGGGGATTTCACGGGGGTCCTATCGATGGGCACAAAAGAGGACTCCCTCCGAGGTGGCAGGGAGACTCTGAGCCCCGAGGTCGCCACCACTGGTGTAGCCTCCACAGGCTGAGCCAGGGCCGCCGCGACAGTTTCGATAGAGGGCTTGGCCGGATGGATTGTTAGGGAGAATTCTCTGTTTAGGCTGAATTTCCCTACCTAGTGAGTCCCCCAGCAGCTTTGCTGGATTTCTGGGGTTTCTTTTTTTCTCCTGCCAAGAGTGAGACTCTTTTTACCCTCACTCTTGGGCATGTTGAAGTGTGTTTTCTTGGTTAAACCTTGTGTTGAATGGGCTATGGGGTCTTTTACTCCATAGGGCCTCATGTATTTTTGTGATGTGGGTTACACAGCACCCTCTGTGCCGTGACCCAGGGGTGTCCTAGGGACTCCCCAACATAGACTCCATACCCTGGGTCTGACTACTGTCTCCCAGGGCCTGTAAAGTCACCAAAGACTTTGCTAGTCTTGAATCCTGAACAGAACCAGTACAAACCATCATATTGTGGACGTACTGGCTGGGGCAATTCGATTGCCCCAGGGTCTGTTAGTCGAGGGGGCACGTCTGCGTCCCCCCTGATCGAGTTTTGGCTGGTGGCAGTGGAAACTACTTTTTATATTCGACCGCGAATATTTCCCTATGGGATTTCCCATTGTTTTAGGCTAACACATTTAATTATTTATTTACGGTAGCCTTAAACATACCGCCGGTTTATATATTTATTATTATAACTCCGGTTGGGACTTTTTGCCAAAACTTGATTCTAAAATGGCGTTGGCGTTCGCCTCTGTAACTCTGACCCAAAGTGGAGCCCTTTGTTCCACTTTTGGCGGGCTTCTCCACAGAAGCCCTCCAAAGTGGTGCCACTCTGTCTGGGGTACTTAGGAGGGGTGGAGGGGGATTTAGGCACCCTGGACTGAGTTACCTTGGTAACTCAAGTCGCACTCCGTCCTGATTGGCCCAAGTGGTGAGCCGGCCGGCTCACCACTTAGCATGTTTGAGTGACAGCTAGGCTGGGTGAATGGGGGTTTGCTGCATAAAAGCAGGGCTTTGGGGACTGGAACTTCAGAAGTCGCCACAGGACCAAGAATCCGACGAGGGAAGAGCTGAGCCGACCTGCTTCGACGACACCACCCGGTGGAGCCCTGCTGAACCGTCTCACCACTTTTCCCGACGACCGAGGAGAACTCTTAACGGAGTGGCTCCTTCCCTTGACTGGTGGGGACAACCAGTTTTCACCTTCTTTCCGCTTCTCGAGGTATCTCGTGGCCGCCTTGCCAGTGCCAAGCACCCCGGCAACCGGAACCCCACCACTTTTACCCCAACCGCGAAAGTCGGTACAACCCTTTAACCGGAGGACTCCGCGGCTGGTTTCTTCCCGGGCAGTGCAACGACCTTCTTCTTCTGCTCTTCAGCGAGATCTTCTTCTCCCCTGACCGACGTCGAGCCTTGCTGCCACTGCCTGGAACAACTGCCACCGCTGGAGGATCCTTTCCGCTTAAGGTACCGTGTTCCGCCTGGCTTCCCTTGCCACCGACTGTACGAGGTAGTTTTAGCCCTCGGCTTTCGATCCTGGGATTGCCTGGGACACTTTGGCTAAACTTTCTGAGCCTCTCTAACTCTTTTCCGAACTCTTTTGCAAGACTTTGAATCCCTAATAACAGTGTGATCTTGGGCACATTTTCGCTCCGGCTACTCTAAGAGTGGGCCCTGCCTAGTGACTTTTGCTCACCTGTGACTTTGTGCTTCTTTGAGCCTATTGCAAGTGTTCTGGACCTTAGAGTGGTGTGTTTAACCCATTTCTGTTTCTTTTTACCCCTTGCTTGAACCTACTAGAGTGTCATCTAACGTTAAGCGCTCACCTCTGTTTTAATTATGTGGTGTTAACCTAGAGTTGTCTAGATAGGAGTAAGGGTGGAAACTGCTTTCATTATAACTGTGTTTGAAGTGTTTTTACTATATCTTGCTAGAGTGATTTCAACTTATGTGTGTTTGATAAATAAATAACTATATACTTTTGAAACCAAGCTCTGGTCAGTGTTTGCTTGTGCTATTGTATTTGAGTACCTATTGTGTATACTTTACATACTGCCTAACTCTTCTTGAGGGAAGTCTGACTGCTCAGCCACAGCTACCAGGTAAATCTGGGTGGTGCAGACTGCTACCAAGTGGGTTTACTGCTATACCTGTGGTCTTAAATCTTTTGCAGTGGTCCCCAAGGGAACTGCACAGGTTTCTGCCTAACATGGATTAAGGCCTTCACCACCTTAGGTGCGCTCACCGCCTTATCCTTGAGGGGGGGACACTGCCTCGCTCCCCCTCCGCCTTCGAGCTCGACCGGGGCCTCTCCAGGAGCTTCGCCGGGTGTTCGGCCTTCCTCTTACCCGACCCAGAGCGTTGGCTCGTGGTTGATGGTGCCGGGGAGGGTGCGCCCAGCCTGGCGCCCGTAGAGCCCGACCGTTCGGCGCTCCCGGTGCCAGCGGACTCGCGGTGCTTGGCCTTATGTTGGACCCCCGTCGCCGGGGCGTCCTCAAAGGTCTTAGAAGACCGCTCGGATTTCTTCCTCTTCTTCTCGCCGGACGGGCTCTTCCCTTCCAGCCAGTTGGCGAGACGTTGATGGCGGTCCTTCATGGTCCGCTCCGACATGTTGCCGCAAAACGCACAGTCCTTCTCCACGTGCGTCTTGTCCTCATGTAGGCAGTAAAGACAAAAAGAGTGTTCGTCCTCCTTGAAGACGTTCTGCAGCTGGCATCCAGGGCAGACCCTGAACAGCTTTCCGGGCGTCGAGCTTCCCTTCTCCTGGGCCATGTCCGGGCCTGAGAAACTTCTGGAGTCCTCCAAAAGCGTAGCTCGACGAAATCTTCACCCTTGAGGGGCGCAGACGAATCCGACACGGGTCCCCGTTGATCGGATGGAGAGTCGGTGGAGCTTGAGGCTCTTTTGACCGAAAAAACGAAGTTTTTGAGAAAAAACGTGAAAAAAATAGCACTCACGCTCGAGAGCAATAGCACGAGGATCCCAACACATGAACGTGCGGTAAAAATCTGAAGATGGCTGCCAGAGGCGGGGCTTAGGTAGAGGGCAGTCATTGGCTGTGGTCAGTATGACGCAGAGATCAGTGATTGGTTATTACTACGAAAGACAGATCAGAAACGAAACTGATACTGATTTTTTCTTTACCGAGGATTCCCAGCCTGACGACGGGGAATATTCATGAGCATGTGAATCCATGCCAGACCCCATGCTGGAGAACAGATCTAACTTTGTGCAAGATGCAAACCCTACCCTTTTGTCAATTTCATGTTATCCAATATGCTCCAAATGTCCCCAAAGTGTGTTCTTTATCGTCCTTTGTGTACATTCTCAAACATACATAGTTAAAATCATAGCTAGGTTTGTAGGGCACCACTTGCGCCAGGAGTCCAAAGTAGTTCTTGGTAGCTATGTGTTTCAAGCTAACCAGGCTCCACTTGACTATAACGAAGAGCATAGCCCCCAGCTCCTGGCAATTTCAAACCCTAATGTGGGTCTGATGACAGGTCTCTTTGTTCCGATTCCATGAGCACAACCATATGGTCTATCTAATTGAATGCAGAAACTGAAATATTAAATGTGGAACAAAGGATGAATTAAAAATGCAAGTATTTAATCAAAAATATATCAAATTTAATTTACACTTCATGAAAACAAAAAACACATCATCAATGCATAAACTAGCAGAAATTGGATTAATAAAACCTAGAACCTAATCACATACATGAAATCAAATCATAACATCACATCCACAAGATACTGTGTATATAAACTAACTCGGACAAGGAAGGAATTGTGTGGATTACACAAACGCAGAATTAAACAATTATTATAAATTAAACAAATGTGTAGCCAAATTGAGACTGGACATATCAATTTGGTGTAATTGGGGAATGCCCTGCTGAGGCCCCACCCTCAGTCCCCTTTGAACACATTGGACGCCTAGATACCTGGCTACTCTTCGTACATATTAGCCCATGGCATACTTGCAGAAGAAGGTTGGTGGGACGCATGGAGGAAAGGGGACTATGAGTACTCTAGTCACTACGGTGAGTAACTTAAATTACTCATACATCACATCCACTTTCCTCCATCCTTGTGAGTGACTCCACCGAACAAGAACATAGGGTGGAGCTGTGACAACCTACCTCATACATAGGGTGAAGAAAAAAGATTCTTCAGAACTGCCTGACCAAACTCTGCATTGCACCTGGAGCTGGTGTACAGTGAGTACTGCTTACAGAAGGCCGACGGAGTGGCACTCGTAGTAGCTTTGCTGATGTTCCAAGAAGCATGTTTCTGAAACGCGACGACCAAGGCCTTGGCTTTGACCGCACGGGCATGAATCCCCTCAGGAACAGGTTTTCCCATGGCCCCGTACAACTCCGAGATGGCCTGAACCATCCAACGGGGGTGATGGAAGCCTGAAAAGCCTGCAGCTGGGGGAAGCGCCCCCTAAGGTCACAAACAATGCCTGAGACTTCCTGAAGGATTTCATCAGAGAGAGATAAAACTTGAGGACCCTCTTGAGGTCCAAGGAATGCAGGGCCCACTCTGACTGCAAGTTCAGGAAGAGCACTGGCAGGCAGATCTCTTGATTCAGATGAAAAGGAGAGACCACCCTGGGCAAGAAGTTTGGGTCAGTGCGCAAGTTGACCTTGTCATTGTGAAAAGTGGTGAAAGACCCACACGAGGACAATGCCAGCAGCTCACTATCCCTGCATGCAGGTGAGAGCCACCAGTAAAACTGTCTTTAGCGTCACCCAACGGATGTCCGCAGAGGCCATGGGCTCCAAAGGCCTGCGCTGCAAGGCTGCAAAAACCACATTGAGATCTAAGACCAGGTGCAGCCTATGGCGGGAAAAGCCTAGACAGCGCCTTAAGGTGGGCCTTAACCAACGGGTAGGTTGCAGAAAACACATGCTCTGAGGAATTCCTATAAGCCCCAGTGGCTGCCAAATGAGTTCGGCCCGTATCCACCTGAACTCCAGACCGAGCCAGGTGTGCTGAAAAAGCCAGTAGGTCATCCAGAGGACAGGTGGCAGTGTCCACACCCTTGTCAGGAGCCTAATGGCAGAACCTAGTCCATTTAATCTTATACTGTGACAGAGTCAAGGGCCTCCTGGCCTGCTGAATGATATCGCAGTTGTCATTCGAAAATTGAGCATGCTGAAGCCTCGGCTGGCAAGGAGCCAGTCCGCAACCACCAGCTTGTCCGGGTCCAGATTTTCCAATGCCCTGCCCTGCTGCATCAGGAATTCCCTGCTGGGCATCGGACAGGACCATGGGAGCACAACTGCAGCAGATCCGTAAACCAGGGTCTCGAAGGCCAATGGGGGGCAATCAGAATGAGGCTGCAACTCACCGAAGTCCAAAACTTGTGGAGGGTCAGATGAAGCAGAGCGGTGGGCCTAACACCTGCAGCCGTGCCAACAGATTAGGAAGGCATCTCCAGAAACCCCTGACCCTGTCCTGCTCATGAAGGAAACTGGGGGCACTTCAAATTCAGCGGGGATGCAAACAAACCCAGCTCCGCAAACCCCCAATGCTGGAACAGTGGCAACAAGGAGTCGGAGTGCAACTCCCACTCGCAGGTGTTGTACCCCAGGCAGCTCAGCTAAACTACTTCTGCATTGCTGTACCCCAGGAGGTGGACTGCTGAAATCCAAACTCCCTCTGTCAGGGCTCATTCCCAGATCAATGCCGCCTCCATGCATAGGGGTGTGGGAGAAAACGGGTGCCTCCCTGCTTGTTCAGGTAAAACATTGTAGCAGACTTTTCCGTCCTGACCAGAACCGACTTGTCCTCGATGAGGGGCAAAAATGCCCTGAGGGCCAGGCCCACTGCTCTGAGCTCGAGCAGATCGAGATGCAGGAGTGCTTCCATCCTGGACAAGCTCCATCAACCACATTGCCCTCCAAGGTAGCCCCCAACCCGAAAGAGAGGAGTCCTTCGTCACCACCAGGGTAGGCTCCGGTCAAATGAATGGGGACCCCACTGAAACATTGCCATCCTTCAGCCACCAGCAAAGATTGGACAGTAGGAGTGGTGGTATTGGGATCCTGTCCGACTGAGACCCTGTCTCCTGATCCCAATTGGCCGCCAGGTGGAGCTGGGGCCACTGATCTTGAGGTGAGCGTGCTGTACAGTGTGCACACAGGAAGCCATCATTCCCAGAATGTGATGGAACCACCATGCCAAGGTGGTCGTGTTGGCCAGAAAGTGCCCCACCGTCTTGCAGTGGGACAGAAGCCTCTCGGGTGTAAGAAACACCAGCTGAACGGTAGTGTTCCAACGCACCCCTAGGAACACCAGTTCCTGAGACGGGCACAACTGTGACTTCCTATGGTTGAGGGGGAACCCCAGCAGATGAAGGATATATGCCAATCTCCTGGAGCAGGGCATCACCCCTCCGGGTTACACCACCCTCACCAGCTAGTCGTCCAAATAAGGGTACAGGTAATGGCCCTCCAAGCGGAGAAGGCCGTCCACTGCGTTCATCGACTTCGTGAAGACACATGGGGCAGAGTTCAGGCCGAAGGGCAGCACCTTGTACTGATAGTGGTACGACAATCATGAACCACAGAAACATCCGAAACGGTGGGTAGATGGGTACATGCAGATACCCATCTTTGAGGTCCAGGGAACACATCCAGTCCCCTGCACACAGAGACTTGGCTATGTGCGCAGAAGCAATCATCTTGAAGACTTCCAGCAGTAAAGACATATTTAGAAATGACAGGTCCAGGACAACCCTCGGGCCAGCCTGGTTGGTCTTGGGTACGGCAAAAATCTTGGAATAGTACCCGGAGCCTCTGTCTACAAGAGGAACCGGTTCTATCGCCTGCATCTCCAAGAGCGAAAGGACCTCCCATAAAAGAGCCAGGGACCCGATCTGACAGAGAGGAAGGTGGAGGCAAACGAAGAGGAAGACTGAAGCCCATGGAGACTACAGATAGGATCCACGGGTTGCTGAAAAGGTGCTGTCAGGTGGCCTGAATCAGAGCCAAACGGCTCCCCACAGGCGAGCTGTGTTCCCAGACCTTGACGTTACTGCTTTTTGGCGTTAGAAGCGGAAGCAGAGGAGGGAGAGTGGAAAAACCCTCCTGTTGTTGCTGGGCGACCCATCAGGACTCTGTGTAGAGCAGGCCTGGAACCCCTTGAAGCCGGAGAAGGTGCGGGGCTTGAAGTCGGTCGTGCGCTGGGATTGAGGGAAGGATTTCTGACCTGGTTTTGTCAGGATGGACAAGCACTTGGCGGTTTGAGTGGAAGTTTTCTTCTTTGTCAACTCATCATCAGTTGATGAATCAAAAAGGTGCTTGCCCTCAAAGGGCAGGTCCAGGATCCGTTCCTGCACGTCAGAAAAAAACTTAGCAACATGCATCCAGGCCACCCTTCTCATCTGGACCCCAAGGCACAGCCCTCTGCAGGCTGTGTCAATGTGGGAGACCGAAGACTTCATGAGGTTCTGCGCAATGGCCAGGGCAGCTGCCAGCCCGACCTTGAAGGAGCTCCCAAAACAGCTTCTGGTTAGCCGCGGCCAAGAGGGTGTCTGTGTTGCCTTGCCGGAGGTGCAGTCCTGAGATAGAATAACAGCGCTTACCCAAAGACTCAAGGACTTTGTCCTCCTTGGAGAGGCAACTGGAGGTGGCTCCCATGGAGGAAGACAACGAAGAAGATCGTTTAGAACATAAGGAGGCACAGCTACCACTGAGGTATACAGCTGCGGGTGGAAGGCAAGGAGGATTGGCTACCCGTCCCTCAGTCTAAACCTGCTGTCCAACTTCTTGTTCATCTGGGCGTTGGACCTGGGGTTCTCCCAGACCTTTTGCGCCACCTGCAGTGCAGCCTTCTGGAGAGAGATGCCAGACCGGATCGTGGTGCGCTTCCCCAAGACCTCTGCTAGCACTCCCGAATCCTGGTCGGCTTCCTCGGGCCAAGGAACCCCCATGAACTCTGCCAGGGCCTGAAGGCAGTCATGAAAGGCCTTCACGGATGGCAACGGTTCCTCATCCTGGGCGTCATCGTTCTCATCATGCCCCCCCCTTCTCACAGACCGTGGGGAGTCCGGGCCCTGGGACACAGGTGCCAGCAGGGTCCCCCCAAGGTCCGGAGCTGCAGACAGGTCCAACTGCTGTTGATGGGGAGGTGTTGGTGGTACAGGAGAAGGTGGGGGGGTCAGAACAGCCAGTAGGGCCTGGACCGAGGGAGGGACTGGCACTGGAACCAGCAGTGCTGGAGGAACGGGACAAGTACCCAGAAGGAGGGTGCCAGGCGGCCTTACCTGCGGGATGACCTCCTTCACAATGTCCTTTAGGAGTCCCTTCATCTGAGGGGAACGCATGAGGAAGAGGAAGCGCTCGAAGAAGCAGTCCTCACAAGCTGCCGGGTCTCTAGGGGCCCGGCCCTCCAAGGCGCTAAGCCTCTGCTCCTGGTCAAAGTGCCGAGGCACCTGGTGCGTGTAGCCGTAAGGGTAGATGTAGCTCTGAGGAGACCAAAAGCCTGCACCGTAGGATCCTCTGCCGCATCCAGAGAGAAGGGGGCTGGGATCATCCTGCAAAGCCCATTCAATGGGCGAAAGCACTGGCGGGCCCTCAGCTGGATCCAAGATGGCCGCCGGTCTGGCAGCCTCCGCCGCCTTCCGCTCCGCCATTGTGAAGCATTGGGCCATGCCATGGGCGGGAGGGCATGGAGTTCCTGAGCCAAGAGAGGCCTCAGACATGGGAGGATACAGCTTGGGTCTTGCACCCAAAGCAGAGGCGTTGACCTTAGTGATCCCTCTGATAGGCGCTGAGCCCTTAGCCAGATGCCCGGTTGTCTTAATGCCCTGACTCACAACCACAGAGCGAGCTCCGGTAGGCTGGACAACCTTGGCACCTGTGCCGGTAGCCGTGTTGGATCGTGCCAAGGAAAGACTCTTGGAGGTGGCACTTGACGATCCCTTACCCCCTGCAGTAGAAGAAGACGACAAACTTGATCACCCTTCCGAGGAAAGCCTGGTAGGGCCTCTAAGCCCCTAAATTGGTAGCCGGTAGCCGGGAGGGCCTAGTATTTGCCCCTGAAGTGCCCAGAGAGCCCCGGGCCCCTCAGCTTGGGAGACGGTAGCCTTAGAGGCCTTGGACCTGCCAGAACCTGAATCTGAGGAACCCCTATCTGTGGGAACCCCGGGGAAGGAGTCGCTTTGCTGGGGAGCCATGCTGAACAGAAGGCCTACTACCTTGTCTTGACGAGAGGTCCTCTAGACAAAGTCCATAAGGTGGGGCAAAGGAGAAGTGTGAAAGATCTCCCTCCACGGCGACAATCGATTTTTCAATGCCCTGTGACCGAGAGCACTGTAAGCCAAACATGCATCCCAGTGGTGGTCGGGCCCCAAACACTCAAAACAGAGTGCATGTGGGTCTGAGGCCTGGAACGAGTAGTCGCATGAGGCACATCTCATGAATCCTTCTGCAGCCGACATGCGCCAGGGGAGGCGAGGCACCAAAGGGAAGTTAAAGAACATTGAAAAACAAAACGGGGAGCAAGCAGAGAGCTAAAGAAGTCTCTGCGCTGGCTGCCAGGTCGGACACCATCCGTGCGGAAAAAAGGGACTGAGGTGATGCACCGGAGGGCCGTGCATCGGTGGGGCGTTCCCCATGCCCAAGACCGCACCATTCTAAATTTAAAAGGGAAGCTCAATTCTTCTTTGCCAAAGGCTCCGGTACCGGCCCCATGTTGGAGAACACCCACAAGGATGGAGGAAAGGGGATGGGAAGTATGAGTATGGATGTTACTCTCTCTCCTCTGTATGAGTTTCTAAGTATACTGCCATTTTTACCAGTGTATTCTGTGTTTCTGTGCCGCTGCAGATTGGGCATGTCATACTTTGATCAATCCGGTCAGAAAATGTAATGGACGCTTGCAGTCTACGCTGCATGCAGAGCAAGTAATGCAGAAAATGTTGCTTTGTTCTGTTAAGTAAATAAATTAACTTGAGTGTCATGTATTGTGCAGAGGCCTGTCGTAAAAGCACAGACGTTTCAGTTAAACAGAATAGGCCTGACACCATTTTGGCTGATGCTGCAAAGTAAGATAATTGAGAAAGTAAAGAAGACTATATTGTATACACACTCAACCAGCTACTGCACATATGAACTGATGAATTAGCAATAATTAGTAAGGTACTTTCACATGAGAATCTTTAGAGAGTGCATTTTTAAATAATATTCCTCTCCTTTGCTGACTTGCACTTTCTGATTAAAAGCTTACATTAATCAAATTCACCTCCCCACAGATGAAAGTGTATATGTCTACTAACAAAGACCTCAACCTTGATTGCCTAGGTAGACCTAAAGAACAATGGGCTAATTGAAATATAACATTGTCGCTTTGCACTGCCTCTCTGATGTCACAGAATTTCCCAGTAAATTATTTCTGTTACCACTATATGAGGGATGTGGGGGATCTCCTGAATCTCCCACAGTAATGTGACAACTGAAAAAAAGGATGTTGAACATGGCCCAAGTAAACCTGGAGTTTCATTTTTCTTTTATGCAACAGGTTGCACTGGATCTCTGAGCCCGTAGTACAAGAATATGTTTTTAAATTTCTTCTGCGGAGCCTCATTTCAGGAAAATTCACTTTGAACTTGGTGTCTGTGTAAGCTTGCTGTTCAATTCAAGAGTTTTCAAACTACATCTGATGTTTGAATGGAGCTCATGAGTTGATGTGGAATGATAAGATCTATTTATGCCTCCAAGGAGTTGCCACTCTTCTGCTTTTTAGGTCGGGGAATGCTCCTCCTTACACAAGTATGCACAACCAAACCTTGACAGAGTGGCACAGGAAGCAGGAAGTAGGCTTTGGACTAGCGGAAAGCATTTTCTCCCCCGCAGAGGCGCAGTTCTATGCCATATGCTCTGGTTCAGCTTCAGCTCAATCGCAGCACCCTTACCTCCAAAAGTGGTCCCGGTATTTCAAGCCGCAAAGTTAAAGGAGGAATGCTGCTTCCATATTCACATTACTTTGGGTGTATGTTTACTCCCTGGTGCCAACAAATCGGCATTGATCTTTGGCAACTGTCATCCTAGCTCCTTGAGGCAAAGCCAGTGTAGGTCACACTGTAGGTTCCACCAACAACACAGCCGGCCCACTTCCTCTGTTTAGGGAACCTATGCAGTCGAGGATCCAACCTGTCATGATGCAGGTGCTCCTTTTGCTGATTTGACCAACACCCTCACGATCGTCAATGTTTGGTCACTTCACCCGCTCTTATATATAAGTCACAGAGTATCAAAATGATAGTGCAGAATACAGAGGTGTTTTAATCGGAAGCTGTACAGTGTGCAACGCAGACCACCATGTCCAGACACGCCTGCAAAATTTGCTTTGCATCCTTGTTGCCATATGCCAATATGTGAAGGCCCCTGACATCTTAAATATAATTGTCCTTGTGTGATAATACATGCTTTTAAAATCACTAAGAACTGACAGGCAACTTACCCTTCCACGATTGTTCTGTTGGCCAGTCTGATGCAGTGCTCCCAAAGAATATTGGATACTGGCAGAGGTATACGCACTTGTCTGGACACATCATTTAGCCTCTTGTTAAATTGTTCAAATTCCTGTTGATCAGAAAAAAATTCAAATCATCATGTTGATCAGTCACTGAAAGCTTATAAAGCTCCAAACGATGCAAGGGGTCTGGGTTTTTTACTGTAGGTACGGATGGGAACATTCATGAAGTGTATCTGCCGGAGCAACACAAAGTAGTCTTCACTTAACACTGAAGAAGGTAGGGGTAAAGGAAGCAAAACAGTGATACTCATGGATGTGAAAGTCTTCAACAAGATTAAAGACGGTAGGGACCAAATTGCATGTCCACATACTCCTTTTCCCTTCCAGCAGGGACTTCGGTTTGAGTACCTTACAGTCGTAAGGTTTGTGGTCAAAGAAGAGAGCCAATTCACACAACACTTTGTATCACCCAGCTTTTTCCACTTCCACACTACGAAAGTTAATACAAGTGTTGTACAGCAAACGCCTTCATGCAGAAACAACAATGCAGTACAAAAATACAACCTGCAGTTAAAGACCACCACAGGACAGAAGAACCAAATAGGGGGGAGCAAGAACCACAAGAAAGAATATGGGTTGTAAGGGATCAAGAGTAAGAGTCAGACACAGTATTAGGTTTTGGGTTTGAAATAGTACTTTTATTGTCAAAATAATAAGAGGGGTTGGGGAAATCCTACCTGTCCCTAAATCTAATGTTTAATGAACGTCAGTGTCAGGATGTTCAACAAATAAAGCATCCTTCGTCCTCTGTACAAAACCCTAAACACACCCTTACATGCTAAACTAAATACAAGGTGAAAAGGGGGATTTTCTGTGAGCTATACATATTCTCGAAGTTTCAAACAAAGTTCTAAAGTCCAAAAAACAGTAATTAATAATGCTACACCAGGAAAAAGGAGTTCTCTCTTTCCCCTATGTTTGCTATGGTTTCTCATAATTTGGCCAGGAATTCCGGTGAAGTCAATAATGTTCCAATGTTTCGCAGAGATGACTCTTTCCCTGAATATTCAGTTTTATCAACTTTTGTTATCTCGCATTTTAAAAGGGGGACAAGAGAGGGGAATGATTCCACCCTTGAATACCTTCAGTCTTCACTGATTCGATGGTCTTCTTGCTACTCAGAGGAAACAAGGATTTATTTTGTCTTCCTCCATTTCCTTTCAATCTCACAGTTCTTTGAGATATTTACTTTCTCTCTCTTTCTTGATCATGTTCCTCAAACAAGGGGTACGCTACTCCACAACATCAGGTTTTTTTCAATTATCGTTTTACCACTGGTTTACTCTCCAGCAAGGGCTTCGCTGTTTTGTTATTACTTCTCTTGTTTCTTCTATACCTCAAAGAGGTAAGGCTCTTCCCTTTCTGCAAATGACTGTTATGGTTCCTTGTTGTAATGCTTCTCCTCTCCCTGGTATACTCTCCTGATAGGGTATTGTAGCTTATCATTACAGAGGGTTATGGGTCCTCCCTTTGATCAAAGTTGCATACTTTGAAGATGAGGTTCTTAATCCCCTTTGCTCACTTCCTCTTTCACTCCTGGTTTACTCTCCGGCCAGGGTGTCACAACTTTCTGATTTGGGCGTGAGTCCCAGACTCACTGTTTGCCTGGTTCACTATACTGCCAGGACTACTTTGCTTTCTTTCCACTCTTTCTTGTATCCAAGAAACAAAACTTCTCCAATATTGGGTCACTGACTTTTTCTTCACAAGCTTTGTATCACTTGTACTGTCTTTGCTTGAGTTTTCAACATATGCTTGGTTCTGTACTTGTTTTACTGCATTCACTTAGTCTTTTCCCAAAGTTCGTCTCAATTCTATTGCTTTCACTTAGGCATTTCACAAGGTTTGTGTCTGTTTCAATTATATTGCCTCCTCTTAAGCTTTTTGCAATGTTCATCTCTGTATTAATTATATTGTGTTCTCTGTTTGGGCTCTCTCGCATTGGGGCCTGCATGCGATATTCGCCCTGAAGCACCCCGGTAATCTATGTCTCTCCCTGGGTTTACCGATGTTACTCGGCGTCTTGGCGTTTGCTGCGCTTCTCTGTCCTCTCTGCTTTCGGCCCATCGACTGGCAATGCCTTCTGTGAGACGCTTTGTTCCTGCTTCGCTTCCCTCTGTGTCTGGCAGCTCCAGCTGCTGATGATAGGGATGTGGCAAACTTCTCCCAGCTTGTCTAAACTGCACGTCGTCTCTGTTAGCTTCTGAGCTGCGCTCAGCACTCATCTGGTGTCCCAAACAGCACCACAACAAGGCAGAGATCGATCTCTCTATCTCTCTCTCTTTCTCTCTTTCTCTCTCTCTCTCTCTCTCTCTCTCTCTCTCTCTCTTTCTCGTCACTCAGCTGTGTGCATTTAAAATGTCCTGGTCTTATTCAGTAGTTTCCAATAACTAGAACGCAGTGTTGGTTTGCCGCGTGTGGCCATCCTCATTACTCCACCCCGCTTCCTCGTCTCAGTACTAGAAAAGGGGGGGTGCATACTGTTATTGGCTTGGAAAGCCTGGGAATTCAGTTTCCGCATTACAATAAGCTGAAGGGTTGTTTCAATCTAATAATCTCTTTGCTCCCTGGAGTTTGTCTTGCCCTACGTGGTCTTCCCGCAGATAACCACCCCAAAGGTGGGTGTCGGGTAGCTTCTGCCTTTCCCTGGCAATGCAAAGGAAGCGTCTCTTGAG
Organism: Ambystoma mexicanum; assembly: GCF_040938575.1. Classification (NCBI taxonomy): domain Eukaryota; kingdom Metazoa; phylum Chordata; class Amphibia; order Caudata; family Ambystomatidae; genus Ambystoma; species Ambystoma mexicanum. Next base: position 1,101,485,593 of record NC_090924.1, on the reverse strand, counting down.
AGAACCAGAGATGACATTGCTAGATTTGTCACAGGGTGCACAATGCTAGCGTTCAGAAATTCACACAATGGTAGGAACATTATCAAGAGATAGTACAGAGCCATTCATTATATGTGGTTCCTTTCAACATAATTAGATTGTTTTGCCGCACCTACATTTGTGACAGACCCCAACACTGTGCAGAGCTAGCTAGCTTAGTGGGGTGGTGTTTTTTTAACAAATGTATTTTAAAACCAAAATAAAAACACAGAAAAAACAGAAGGGGTGTCAGGAAGATATAACATGGAGTGGAAGAAGAGTAAGGGGAAAACAGTGGGCTTTTGGGGAAACCCTTCAAAAAGGACACATGGGGAGGCTAGAGGGGTCAGTTCTGGATCCCCGCAGATTCATTTCAGGGGGCATCAGCAGAGACAAGCAGAAATCTTTGCCACAGAACAGAAGCCTGTAGGGTGACAGAGGACACAGTGTCGGGTGAAAAATATCTCTCTGCACTGGGCTGAAAATCCTTGAGATGACCCTTACAGACACTTCTAGATAAACACATTTCCCTTAATCGCGCTCGAGCAAAACAAGAAACCAGTGTTCACAGGCACCGTAGCTTGATTGTAAAAATCAGTTTATAAACAATTATACTGTGCCGAAATGGTACTAAAAGACCCAAGAGCAAAACCTATGCTGTACATGCCACTTTTAGGCCAGTACACCCCAGCCAACTTGTAGAATTCTTCGACTCATTTGCTAGTCTAGATAATGTAGACTGACAAGACTTTGTAAAAATGGGACTGGTCGGTGAGGTCATCACACACGTTTTAACAATATTTGTTCCAGTGCTCGGTATACAATGTTGCTGCTTTCAACATTGGCTTCAACACAGACCAGTCTTCTATCGATCTCCCCAACTCACTGGCTGTGTTGATTTCCCTGTCACTAATTTGTTCTTGGAGCCAAGGACAGTACCACAGGGGTTGCTGCTTCTCTCCGACTCAAATAGTCATGTAGGAGTAGCGTCGGTTCCTCTGACATACAACGCAGGATTCTTCTGACTCATCTCCGGACCTTAAGCTGTCCAATCTCTGGATCTCTTGATCATAACGGTTTCTTTCCAGAAAGGTTAAGAGAATTTGCTTTCTTGCATACACCTGTAGTACGTCTTTCGTCCCTCCTTCAGCTGTCATCTCGAATCTGCTGTTTCCACTTGTGTTTGGCCTTGCTCAGAGTGTGCTTTCGTGCTCCGCCTTTTATCCATGTGGGGAAGCTTAATGGAAGTCGGGTCTGAGTGTCGGTCAGTAATTGCCTGACCATTGTATTGGGACACGTCAGGTATACTGCTCGGGTGTTTGTTTTCTCCCAGGGCGGGCTGTCCGTGTGAATTTGTTCATGTAGGAAAAGGGGAGGAGGAAGGGTTCCTACGTATCCTACCTGGTAAGATGGGCTAGAGGTGTTACAAGAAAGAGAATACCGGGTCTCGCAATCCAGTGTCCCACTCCCACTCCCTAAAAACCCCTCACCCTGGTGATCCTCCTGTACTGGTCCAACCCCAGGATCCAAAAGCGATGGCTGTGTCCTGGACACCTGGATGACAGAACCCCGTGGACTAGTGGGCAGGGACGGCATTTCACCAAAATGCCAGGGGTAGTGAAAGTGACATCACATGACCCTTGACCCCCAGATGACATCACAGGAAGTGATGTCATTTGATCCCACCCAAAGCAGTACACAACCTTTCATTCGTTGACAAAACAGGAAGTGGCATCACATAGCATTGTACACTACGAAAAATTTGGTTACAGTATCATTATAATGTGATGTACATTTCATACAAGAATGGATGGCCATATGTATTGTTAAGATCAGTGTGTATAGGCCCATATTACCAAATTACTGTGAATGTAAGCAGACGTCCATGACCAAATGATAATGATGTGTTATTATATAGCACTTGCGCTTAAGCGCTTTATATAGAAAAAATATACACCCAATATCACCCAACCTGTGTTGGTACTAATTTATCGACACCAGAAGGATGAAAGGCTGAGTTGAGGCATTTAAGAACAGACTACATCAGTAGTCTGACTCACCCCTGAAGTGTGCCTGAAACAAACCTTTAATGAGTCTAGCAATTATTGTATAGAATTCCAGAATGACACATTATTTGGTATTCCTATTCTTTCTTATTTAGCGTCAGTGCTGAAAGTGTTAGACTTGTGCACTCCTGTTCTCATTTTTCTTCTTTTTTTTAAGAAGCCAGCCACTCTAGAAGTAAAGAGCCACATGGTGCTGGCCACAGCCCAGGAGCTTGCATTACAAAAAAAAAAAAAAAAACTAAAAAAAAAAGAAAACTTTTTTTTTTAGAGGTCACAAGGGAGACCACAGAGGTCGTAGGTGCGACCTCTGGTGACCCCTAAATGACGTCCCTGCTAGTGGGTAAGACACCTTCTGGTTTTTCACAGCCTGTCAATCGTCAGGAAGTCCCAAACTAAAAATGTCCTCAGTCCAAACCTAACTCTACCTGATCCTACCACTAAGATAAACAACTTAGAGTCATCCAAAAGAATATTCGTATTCTCTTGGGTTGGGGATTTCTTCAGTAGTCTCTGGATGAAAAGTTTCTGTTTCACTGGTTTCCTCGCTTTATAATCTACTTTAATAAACCCTGGAAAACTCCTCCATGAGCTCTTAATTCTTGAACAACACTCCTGGGTTGTATCCTTTCTTTAAAGATATGCTATAGGCAGCAAGTCTTTACATATTTTCTCACACACTTGTCTCTTGTTTTATAGTCTCAAAATTCACCCTTGGTTATATTATGTGGAACTTGATTCCCTGATAAAATGTCTCTCTCCTGGGATCTTTCTTTAGTGCTTTCTCTTATATTCTCATACTATCTTGGCTTTTGAGACCGTGTCACTTTGTCCCAGGGTAGTTGTCTCCAGCCTGTCTGTATTACCCTTTTGGGGTTATTTGATATTCACTCTACTACCTCTTCATATTGCCAGTTAATATCGCTAATCCTCATGTCTCCTCTTTTGGACTAGGGCTCATTACACTCTTCATGCACGTTATTCCCCTCAAAGGGTTGCTGTGTAAACACCTTTCACGATGATAATTCAATAATTGCTTATCTCTTGACTTGTCGTTATGACTGGGAAAGTTGTACGCTTCATATGCTCCTTCCCCGGCTGCCTCCTGCTTTTTGTATGTTTGCCAGCACATTCAGGTGAGTATGGCAACCTTGCAGGGCACTTGCTTTGGTATTCATCTTGGTACACAGTTTCTTCCCTTTTGGCTTTTGTTGGCATCCCATTCTCGTCCTTCCCTCAGGCTGCTGCCTGCTAAGGATGTGGAAGACAGGGAGCTTCACTCTCTCCCAGCAGTGATGGTCTCGGTGTAGTTGTGCGGGCGCTTTGCCTACCATGATTCGCTCAGGGTCATGCCACCACCAGGTCCTGGACACCTCTTCTCTCTCTGGCAGCAGTCTACCCGTTGCCTTGCTAGCTGGCCTCCTGGCATATCACTTGGGCAAACCTCTCTGGTTAAAAAATCATGAGCTCTGCGGTTTGTCTCGACTCTGCCCCTTCCTGGTGCAATCACATCAGGGGGCTTCCCTTGAGTCCAATACTCTCTCCCCTCCTCTCCTCGATTCCACTCAGTTAAGTGATTGAGCATTGCCTGCATTGCCTTCAGCCCCATATACATGGATGTTGCATTCTTCTACCCAGTAGGAAGTCCAAAATAGGCTGATAATGTGGCTGATACAGGGAGTTCCTCACAGGAACAAGAGTCCTTGTCCCTTAAGGGGGAGTCCCTCCCAGTGAGGCCCCACTTGCCCAGAACCCAAGGGAGGGAATTGCGGAGCGGGCTCACTTTCTAGCCTCAAAGGGGGTGGCTCCCCCTTGGGGAGAAGGGACAAATACCCTCAATTCGTCACAGCAGCATATTGAACAAGGTAAGGTTGCCCCGTCGTTAGGTGCAAGGGAAAATGATTCCTTATTTCAATTGTGATTTTGAATTTGTGGTCAGCCCAATCATCAGCACAGTCCTCTTTCTATGCTCAGTTCCTAAAAGGTACTAACAATCTTTGATGGCTCGTTTGAGCAGCAGGCGCTCCCAAGCCTTCTGAGCCTGATCTAAAGCTAGACTTTCCTAACTTGAATGCCCTAGGTAAAGTCTCATTGGCCAGTATAAAATTAATTCTGCAGAAATTCTCTAACCACCCCCATCCACAGAGCGCAGTGCGAAAAACCTGTACCATCCTATACCTCTCATAAAGAACTATGGGATTTAAAACTTCAGGCCAAGAAACTCCTATCAATTTCTATGAATACCTCTCACAGAGGATTTAAGAGATTGCATTGACTATTGCTGAACATAAGATCAGCGGTCAAAAGTGGATTCCTAATTGACAACCTCATCACGGACCACAACCTAGAAGCACTCTTGCTTACTGAAGCATGCATTCCTGACAAAAACCCGAGCATTCTGACAAAGTTGACCCCACCTACATATGAATCCATTTCTAAAGTGTGAGGGGTCAGAAATGAGAGTCGGACACAATGTAATGTTTTCAACATTAGATATCGTTATTAAAATAAAGAGGTTTTATAAAGTTCTTTCTGTCCCTATGCCAACGGGAGTTTCCCTGCCTAGGAAACTAAAAGTAAAGATCAGTCTGTGTCTTGTCATCAATTATGTAAACTGTCCTTGTGTCCAAAACATGTGTGACCCTCACACTAGAACTGAACTAAGAATTATAAGGAAACATGTCTCTGATCTAGGTTTAACAAAAATGTTCACATGTAAAGCAAATTAAATAAATCTTACAACAATGGTTTCTTCCAGGGAGAAGTCCTTGGATCCAGAGGGTGGTACCCTTCCCCTGGTTTATTTCAGGGAGGATGTCGAAAGGGTCTTTTTCAAACAATGTTTCCTTGAGGATGGTAGGAATGTCTCTTCCATATAACAACTTCTCAAAGCTGACAAAAGTGTCTCTTTTATACAACTGCTTCAAGGATGGCAAAAGTATCTCCTCCACACAAAACCTTTCTATGGATGGCAAACATATCCCTTTTATACAACAACTGTTTCAAGGATGGCAAAAGTGTCTATTTTATACAAGAACTTCTTAAGAATGACCTCCTGGCATACTCCCCTGCAAGAAATCATTTCACAATGTCTTTTTCTTTCATATATTTTAAATGGATTACCTGTGTACTCCCCTGCCAGGAACCCCCCTCTGGGTTTTGCAGATGCCCTGGTATACTTTCCTGACAGGTATCTTTCCCCCAAAGGCTCACCACATGATATACTTCGTTATCCAGGACCTCTTTTAATGCTCTTTCAGTCTATCAGTATTGCACAGTTGTATTCCTGCAATGTCTATATTTCACTGGCTTTAGATACTACTTGTTTCAACCTTCCCCATATTGTCATCTCACATATGGAGACTTGTGCAAATGCTGTCTTCCAACTTCTCATATACTTGTGATAACATTTGCTCCACTTTCCCCATATTGCCATCTCATGCATGAGGATCTGTCTTTCTGTTTTACTTGGTTGGTATTCAAAAATCATGTGCCTATTGGTACACATCGGGGTCTCTACCATCACTGGGCAGACTCACCAGTGCCTGATAGCGTCTCTGACACGTGCCATGATTCTGCGTCTACGTCTTCACTCAGTGATGGGGTCTTCTGTTTTGCAGTGATGGGGTCTTCGATTTTGCGGACCCTGGATCATCTTTGCCAGTGAAGCTGCTGCTGTTTGGCCCAACTACGTCCTTGACAGCTCTGCTGCTGCTGCCGGCTCCTTAGCAGCTCTCCCCCAGTGCCTGCCACACTTTCCCGGGTCTTCCGCCACTCCGGTAGGTAATGCTTAAAAGAGGCAGCTTGAAAGCACCTGTCTCCTTCAGTGTGGTCTGTGCCCTTGAGTCTGCCTTCACCTGCAGTTCTGCTTTCCGCTTCGCCCGCTCTGCTTCTCTCTTAGCGTGGGGTTTCTTTCAATCCATATTAACTTCTTCTTCCTCGTTTCAGTAGTTGAGGTGTTATGGGAGTTGGAGCCCAAAGCATTTTTGTTTAGAACAAAAACATCAGTGACAAAGGATGTTAAATGTGAGTTATGTGTATTTGAGGTCTGAATGGCTTTCTGCTTAGAGTGTTTTGCAAGAAAGAGTTTTTGGGTCCTACAATAGGAGGGATTTGTAAAGTGACAATAAGCTATCAAGAATGCAGGAATTATGCAGTATTCCTCTCCAGAAAGGGAAGAATACCACATTTCTCCTGATGGGGTCACCACCTTTCCCCCGACAGCCATCTCCTCCCAGGTACTCCTCCCAGTTAATACCACCCCCCCCCCCCCGGGTCAGGATCAGGTATCCACTGCCGTCCTCTGGCCACATCGGAGGAGATCTGTGGCTTCGGATTAGTGATGACCCTGCAGGATGCATCACACTAGGCTGACCAAAAAAGGTGGAGGTTTGGCAATGATCTATACATCTGATCTTAATATCACACTACTACCTAATATCAGAATGACAACAGCAGAATTACTTGCATATAAAATCAAAATCAATGTATTAACATTGTCTTACGATACAGACCTCCTCGCCCCCTAAGGGAAACGTTGCCCATGATCTCTCTGAAGTCCTATTTGAATTGTTTGTAAAAAAACTCTTGGTTTTAGGAGACTTTAATTACCAGACAGAATCCAGGACAGACCCCACAGTTACACACCTACTAGAGTCTATTCAAGACCTTGCTCTCGAAGAACTAGTGAACTACCCAACTGACACACCGGGACACACCCCTGAGAGACTATTCTCTTGGCACTCAGAACTAGACATAGATAACCCTCTTTCCCTCGCTTGGACCGACCATCAGGGTATCCTATTTCATTAGAACGTTGTTCAACAAAAAACACATAAAATGCAGTTTGCACCCTCTATTCCTTTCTGTTCCTGGAAACAAGTAACCAAAGAATTGATATTAGAACAGTTATCCATCTCTCCTACTAATCAGACCTCAAACTATATGAATAACTAACGAGATCACTGAAAGGTTAGGTCGCTGCACATTAGACATTGTAAATAGGATTGCTCCTTTAACCTCCAAAAAAGTTTTACGCCAGCCCTAAATATCTAGCATAATATAGTCAAAAATACAGAAAGATGCTGGCACCACTCCTATTATCCTGTACTTTACAGAGAACTCGGACATCAACTATTTTATTAAAAAAGCAATAGTAAAGGCAAAAAAAGAAAAGCTGATCCAGATTCCTTAAGGAAATATATTTGCTGTTGTTAATGAGCTATGCAGCAGATGAGACACTCAATATAATTCATCTCAATCTATGACCTATCAATTAGACCTCCACTTTGCACAAAAGATTGACAACATCAGGAAAGACCTGGAAAACGTACTCCTTACAGCAGATGTGCCCAAGCTACGATCGGCTAGGGACGAGCGAGCAGCAGCAGAAGCCCTTGAGGCTGTTGCCACATTTGATCAGGAATCAATCCTACAATTATTAACAACTGCCAAGTGCTCGGGCTCTCCCCTCCACCAGATCCACCCCAAAATAGCCTGTGATATATCCCTTCTTTTTCCAGAGTAGATTCAACACCTGTTCAATGTATCCTTATCCACAGGAATTTTTCCGTCAGTATGGAAACAATCAGTTACCAAATCTTTACTTAAGAAACCCACATCTGATTCTTCAGACCCTGCAAATTTTAACCCCATCTCCCAATTTACTTTCCTATCAAGGCAATTGGAACCATCGGTAGTATCACAAATTCAATCTTTCTTAGAAGATTTTGGAATCCTAGACGCTGCTGAATTTGGCTTTCGACCAAACTGTAATACCAAACCAATGAATACAGCAATTCTGGATTTATTGCGAGAAAAGGTAGTTAAAAAGGGCACCAGCTTATTTATCCTACTAGATTTGTCTGACGCATTCGATACAGTTGACCATCAAATCTCAGCCATCGATCCACCTTGTCCAGCTCTCAATCGTCGGCTCCGGAAGTCACATTAGGAGTTGTATATAGAGCACATCACTTCGCCCCATGTTCAGTTCCTCCCTTTTTAACCCTCGTGTTTAAACGCTGCAGAAGGAAAAACCACAAGAGGAGGCTAATCAGCCGTGAAAAACTTAAACAAGAATACATCCCAACAGGGTGATCCCCCCACAACAATGATTGAAAATTATATATTTTTTTTAGCGAATGAGACAGAAGCAGTCATCCAAGAGCCATCACCAGATGCCTTCTCATTTGGACAGAAGTGACAACCCATAGAACTTTTTGAGCGGGGATGGATGGGAGGGTCAATGAGGAGTTTGCAGGAGAAGCATCCATAGAAAGATCATTACGGCGAGTCATTTCTCATTCCATGGATTGCTTTTCTTCCACAGATTCCTCATCTTGGTAGACTACCCAAGCAGTTAGGATATCGGAGGAGGGCAGAAATATTTAAACCAGTAGATTCTGTAGAATCGCCCTACCAAACCTTGCATCAGCTCCCTGTTCAACACCCAAGGCATAGTGCTTGGTGAATGTATGTAAGGATGACCAAGTGGCTGCTCGGCATATATCTCTAATAGGAACCCCTCTCTGCAGGGCTGTAGAGGCTGAGACCCCTGTGGTTGAGTGAGCCCTGATGCCCAATGGAAGCACCTTGCCTGCTGATTGGTAATTCTTGTATATGCACAAAATAATTCCACGTACCAGGGTTTTGTTTAGTGATGGCAAGACCTTCTCTAGACAAGCAATGGGCCACGAACAACAGGTTTGATTTCCTAAACTTGGATGTGCGAGCAACATAAAAACTTAACGCTCTCTTGGGGTCAAGGCGGTGGAACCACTCTTCCTCTTTCGAAGGATGTGCAGGGGGTAAAAGACAGGTAAATCAATAGGGACAGATGAAACTCTGAAACCACCTTAAGAAGGATTCTAGGTCTGTCTTTAAGAGAGACTTTCTCACAAAAGAACTTCGGAAAGGGAGGTTTGCAGCACAAGGCTTGCAGTTCGCTAACCCTCCTGGCAAATGTGATCGCAACCAAGACGGCTGTCTTAAGGGATAACAGCTGCAAAGAAAATGTGTGCATAGGCTCAAACGGAGCCGCCATCAAGTAGGTCAAAACCAGATCAAGATCACAATTGGGGACAACAAATGGGGTTGGCGGAAACTTGCTGAGAAGGCCCTTCAGGAACTGGGCCATGACCGAAATATTAAAAAGGCAACCTTGGTCAGGGGACCTCTTGAACACAGACACGGCTGCCAAATACCCTTTGAATGTGGCAACCCATTGGTCCTGAAGAGGCCATTGACAGAAGGAACTCAATGACTGTGGTGGTGGGGCAAGAGATTGGGCCAGTCTCTCATTTCCTGCACCATGCCTCAAATCTTCTCCACCTGCACACGTACAGAGATCTTGCAGAAGGTCTGTGTGCAGCCAGCAACACCTCAAGTACCTCCTCTGAGAGGTCCCAGTCATCATACCTCATCCTTTCAAGAGCCACGCATGTAGGTTGAGGGAATCGGGGGAGCACCTGACCCTCCAACTGGGTTAGGAGATCTGGACGCTGAGGCAACCGGTGAGGTGTGCAGATGGTCAGATCCAGGAGATCGTCTTACCACATTCTCCTCACCCAATCCGGGGCGATCAAGATCATGGTCACTCGAAATCTCTTCAACCTCCTGAGAACCCAAGGGATGATGGGAATCTGTGGGGATGCAGTTGAGAGGGAAGATCCAATCCACCAGAAACGCGTCCAAGTGCACCGTTCTCTGGGAATTCCTTTGAGCAAAACTGTTGTCACTTCCTGTTGGACTCCGTGGTAAACAGATTCACTGCTGAGGTACCCTAGAGAGCGAAGACCTCCTCAGGACTTCCTGGCACACTTCCCACTCGTCTGAGACCGTGCTCTGCCTGCGGAGAGCATCTGCCAAGGTGTTCTACGTCTGCACCAGATGAACTGCAGAGACCGATATTTGGTTCTCTTGCAACCAGAACCACAGCTGAAATTGCCTCTGTGCATAGTGGAAGGGAGTGTACACCACCCTGCTTATTGAGGTAGTGCATGGCAACTGTGTTGTTCATCGGGACAAGGACATACTTCCCTCTGAGAGACGGGGCAAGAGGCCTCAGGGCTAACCTGCTTCTCCACCCTGTTGATGTACCACCTGGCTTCTGATGGAGACCAGAGGCCGCTCACCTGCAAATCATCGCAGTGGGCACCCAAACCCTTCAGGGACACATCCGTGACCACGCAGGGCTGGGGACAAGGAGACCAGAAGGGATCCCCCACCATTAGATTGCTGCATGTGGTCTACCAGACAAGTTTGCGGACTACCTGTTTGGACACATTCATAAGGCGATCTGTGAGTACTCAAAGATTCTGAGACCACTGGTCCCTCAGGAGCCACTGGAGGGATCTCATATGCACCCTGGCTTCTGAAACTAGAAAAATACAGGAGGACATGAGACCCAAGAGGCAGAGGAAGGAAACCGCTGGAAGCGTGGCGTGGCTCTGAAACAAATGCACCATCTTGGCTATGTTGCTGGCTCTCTCCTCGTGAGGAAAAGCCTTCCCTACCCAGGTATCTAGAACTGCTCTGAAAACTGGAGCCGCTGAACTAGTGTCAAATGGGACTTCTTCAAGTTGAGGGAGAAGCCCAGCCTGTGCAGTAGTAGGCAGGTGTCTTTCAGATGAGACGAGACTTGCCCCACCAACTTCCCTCGGATCAGCCAGTCGTCCAGGAATATAATAGAGGGGCCCCGGATCTCATGAGGTGGGCCACAACTACCGCCATGAGCTTGGTGAAGACCCTTGGTGCAGGGGTCAACCCAAATGGAGGCACTTTGAACTGATAGTGCGTGTCCCCTATGAGGAATCTTAGGAATCTCCTGTTTCTGGTGCATTGGCACATGGAAATACGCATCCTGTAGGTCTATTGACACTAGCCAGTCGTCGAGTTTGAGAGCGTGGAGAATCTCTCTCAACATCACCATCCTGAATTTGTCTTTCCTCAAGAACTTGTTCAAGGCCCTGAGGTCCAGGATGGGACAGAGACCTCTTCCTTTCTAGGGCACCAGAAAATACCAGGAATACCAACTCGAACCTCTCTGATCGGGAGGTACCTCTTCCACAGCACCCTTCAACAACAGGGCTCTCAGTTCTTCCTGGAGCTCCTGTCCTGGTTGGATTGGGGGAGGTGGAGTTCTGTCTAGAGGCCTCTTTAGAAAAGGCAAACAATAACCCCACTGAATGAACTGTAGGGTCCACGCGATCAGAAAGTTATTTCCTGCCACTCGGGACAATGCCCTGCCAACCGTCCACCAACCGGGGCATCGTGGGAGGGGAAAATGAAAGGTTTAGTGGGTGTGCGTGACCCTGCCGCCGTTGTTGCATGCTGGCCTCTAGAGGCACCTCTGCCACTTCGGGATGTGAGAAGCACCTATACCTGGCTTGTGGGAGGTGTGCCTTCCTGCCGTAAGTTGCATAACGTCTATAGCCTCTGCCCTTGGAGGCATAGCTGAAGGCAGGTTTAGCCGGCTGCGCTGCTAGTCTCAATGATTTAGCAGCCAACTTGGATTCCTTAAATTTCTCTAAGGATCTGTCTGCTTTCGGATCGAAAAGCATGCCACCTTCAAAGGGCATGTCCAGCAGCCGGTTCTGAACATTCGGAGAGAAGATAGATCGGCTTGGTGTCTCATCACTACCGCTGAACCCATTGCTGAACCACCGCTGAATCTTCGATGTGAAAAACTTCGATAGGAGCCTAACTGCTTTAAAACAATGCAGCTCGCAGGATAAAATAAAATATAAATAAAATGAACTACCGGGAAATAATTTAAGTTTGGAATTTCTAAATTAAGCAAATGCATGTGTCGCATATTTTTACTCCTGAAACGATTTAATGACATTTCGTGAGTGTAAAAAGGAGAAACTAACCCATTACCCAAATTACATCTTCTCACCTTTACAAGTACGAACATCTTTTAAGAGTCTGATGGGACTCCGGCTTTCATATGCTGAAACTACATTATTAGAGAATTGTTGAACACCAAGAGATAGGTAAGCTTTATTTTGAGAAGATTTACATTTAATCACATTGGCAGACAAACAGAACTTTTTTAAGAAAAATTGCGCTAACCCCCTTTTTCATGTTGTTTTTTTTCTCTCTTTTTTTTCTCTTCTTATTTTCTTGTCTTTCTCAACCCCTTTTCTCTCTCTCTGAAAATGCTCACCATTACGTATGTTTCAACCCTACAAATGGTCGTCATAATGGTATGTGATAACTTTAATTCATATGATGGAAATTTGTGATGCTAAACATGTTTTATTTTGCATTATGGTAATTGTTGGGAACTATTCCTTTGAAAAATATGTTTTCTTTTGCAATCTTTTGTGAAAATTATATTCATGTATTTTTGTTTAACTGGGACAGTAACCTGTGGAGAAAATATTGCCCAGATTTGAAAAAGGCACACTAAGAGTGCCGAAACACGTGTCATCAACATGGGCCAAATATATTAAAAAGAATAAAAAAACATGCAGAATAATGCAAGAAAAAGCAAACTTATATGATTTTTGATTATTATTTCAAGTGGCGCAGTAATAGATGTGTGCGGATCCTCATTCTGCCAGTCCGGAATCCGGTGATTCCGTGATGACGGTGACACCGTTTCTGTGACCGCAAGGTTGCGGAATGAACGGCTGATTACGGCATGTGGGTCGCGCGCAACACACTGAGGTGGAAACAGTGTCACCTCTATCACGTAAACACCCACGCACACAGACATACTGCCACAAAAAAAGTGCAAACCCTGTGTCCGTGATGGCGGCCACGGACAGTCACCGGAAGCGGAAATACAGCAAAAAAAAAAAAACAGAGAGGCATAATTATATAAAGCACAATTCACTGCCATCGTCAGACACCACAGGTCAGAACACCTCCTTGAGTCTGAGAATACATCTACCACCATGGCATCCAGGATCCCAGCATGCAGACAGCGAAAGCAGCGCTTCAGTGAGGCTGAGCTGACAGTACTGGTGGAACACATTGTCGAGCATGCAGAAATACTCTTAAGCGCAGACCTGTGGCGCGCTACCCAGCAACGCTGCAAGGAGGTGTGGGCCAAGGCAGCACGCAAGTGCCGTCGGTGTGCCGACACGCACTGTGAAGGACTACCATAAGAGGTGGGATGACCTCAGGCTCAGGGTGCGCAACCTCATTGCTGCACAACGGCAGCACATCACTGGCACCGGTGGAGGCCCTGCATCCCCTCTCAAGTTGCAATCGTGGGAGGAGCAGTGTGCTGCACCTCGAGGGCATCCACGGCATCGGAGACGCAGAGGCAGGAGTGAGCCCACCTGCAGATGCCGGTAAGTGCTCAAAATACAAAGCCATAAGTGTGAATGCACCCCAGAAGTGACCCAATGGACCCACTGATCACCCCCTCCCCCCAGCCAGGGCAGGAGTGACCCAATGGACCTACTGCCCTCGTCCCCCAGCCAGGGCAGGAGTGACCCAATGGACCCACTGACCACCCCCCCCCCCCAGCCAAGGCAGGAGTGACCCAATGGACCCACTGACCACCCAGATGAGAAGTAACACATCCCCAATGCATGTCCCCAGGACATGCACACAGTGCGTGCCTGAGTGGAAGCAGCGACTCACACACCTGAGTGCATCAATAGTCATAAGTGTGTACATGCAAGTGGTCATGGATCGTTCAGTTTGATGCATGTGATGGACACATCAAGTAACATCACATAACTAACAGCATGCCCTCTGTATCCCCACAGCCATGTCAAGTGACAGCGACGACAGCCAAGAGGCGACGCAGCGGCCACCTGCACGTGCCCAACGCAGCACTGGCTCACCAGCTGCATTGGGCACACTAGCATCAGCTGCATCTGGCACCAGCGGACGCCACCATCCCCATGCATGCACCCACCATGGCCCCGGATGCCATCTTACAGCCCATCTGCACTGCTGACGAGGCTGCATCGAGTGATGACTGTGCCCCCGCCATGCAGGCCGGAGTCGTACAACAGGGTGAGGGGGACAACACGGATGAGCTGTCACCCATCCATGGCCTACAGTTCAGCCCCCAAACACTGCACAGCACCATGCACTCCCCAACGCTCTCCATGGCTGAGCTCAGTACGTGCATGCAGCGCATTGAAGAACAACAGGCCACCCTGAAGCAGCTCATGGAAAGGCAGCTGGAGGAGGCCAGGCTACAGCGTGAAGAGGCCATGCACCAGTGGGAGGAAGCGAGGCTGCAGCGTGAGAGCAATGAGACGTTGGTGCATTGGCTCTCCAGGGCCATAGGACGATTTGCGACCACCATCGTCACCCTGGCACGCAAAGTCAGGGAAGGAAACAGTGTGCAATCCAGCATAGCGGAGTCGATGTTGGTTGCCCAGCAGGCGATTCAAGGACGTGTGCCCATAGTCACACCAGCAGTCACCTCAGCCAGCACCACCCCATCTAGCTCTGCCACTGGCAGCCCACGGAGGCACTCTAGTCGGCTGACTGGATCCGCCAGCTAGACACTCCTATGCATAAGCGCCCCCGCAAATAGTGCCATGTGGGGATGGCGATAGGCATGACATTCAGGGACACGATGGGTGTATGGGGGTGGGTACGTTTTGGTGGTAGGGGAGGTCCATTACGGGGTTAGTAGTTGGGGGCCTGGTTGGGGGTGGGTACGTTTGGGTGGTGGGGGAGGTCCATTAGGGGGTTAGTAGTTTGGGGCCTGGTTGGGGGTGGGTAAGTTTGGGTGTTGGGTGGGCACGGTGTACAGCTTCCCTACCAAATGCACCTTCTTTCCTGTTTTGTTAATAATACAACACCTTTGAAAAAATCCATAATAAGTGGACATCCGTCTTTTCATTTGCAGTCAATCCATTTATTCACCGGCATAGTCATATCTATGCAATGCTGTCAATGTGCAGTCTCTCAAAAGTAAATGCGAATGAGTGTATCCCGTGCTCATTGGCCATCCTGTGCAGCCCCAGGACGGTGTGGTGCCATCCCCATCCCCATCTTCAACTCCATCATCATCCTCTGTGTCTGGGGCAGCGGAATGTTCCAGATTGTGCAGCATGGCACACACAAGCACACGTAGAGCAGTGCCCGTCAGATCTTCTCAAGCAGCGGAACCTGGCCTTCAGTAGGCCAAATGTCCTCTCAATCATGCCACGTGTGCGGACGTGTGCCCTGTTGTACGCCTCCTCATGCCTGTTCCTTGGCCTCCGTATAGATGTCATCAGCCATGGCGTGAGTGCATATCCAGCATCACCTACATGGGATGTAAATGTGTGGGCCATGAAGTGTTTGTGGTATCATGTCTTGATCAGATGCAGTGCAATCTTGTGTCATCATTCATTCATCCATATGGGCCAAGCAGTGGTCGGACCGGTGGGTGATTACCATTCATGGGTCATTGTTGTCGACGTTGGCATTTCGACATTGCCCAACGACTTGCTGTGCATACGTACTTGTCCTTACGGACAACAGTGGTTGGTAAGTATGGCATTGTGCAGTGATGTACACACATGGAGGAGTCAATCAATAGACTGTGATGATGTGGTTGTTGCAGGATGTCTCATGTGCAGTCATCATGTGCATTGGGGGGCAGTGGTGCATAGTGTGGGTGGCTGTATTGAGTGGCTCAAGTTGTATGGCCTTGTGGTAGTATTGGATGTGTGTCTCATTTGCCAGGGTGTGTACGGGGACACTGTGGCAACCTGTCATGTGTAGATTTGTGATGTGTGGGTTATGCTGACCGTCCATTACATGGGCCAGGGGGTGACGCATGTGCAGTTGTAGCAGCCCACTCACACAGGTCATTGCCCTAGATATACACCCTCCTTCCACAGGGCCTGTGCATTGGCAGTTGTACTCACCCAATATCCATGTGCTTTGTCCAGCGTAGCGTTCCATGTAGCGTGGCAATGTCGAATTCCACAGGACCATTGAGTCATGTGTTGACCCCGGGAAACGTGCGCAGCAATGGGTTATCACTTGTCCAGCGTCACATACCATCTGTAAATTCAGTGAGTGGTACTGTTTCCTATTGCGGTACACAATCTCCATTGCACGTGGTACTGTCAGCTCTATGTGGGTGTAGTCTAATGCATCTATGCAATTTGGCATAGCCGCAATGGCATGGAAGGCCAACTTGGTGGCAATGACCTGTGCAAGGGTACGGGGTAGGGTGATGTGTTCCGACACATGGCGCAGCAGGGCATCCAGTACCTGTCCCAATATTTTAGAGAAACAGGGTTGTGAGAGCCCGTGCAGCTCACCAACTGTGTGCTGATAGGTACTGGTGCCAAGAAAATGCAGTACCGACACCACCTTCAGGAGGGGGGATTGCGGTTGAAATGCCAATGTGGCTGCTGATGTCATCCTCAATCATGGTGGTGATGTACAAGATTGTTGGACAGTACAGCTGGTATAATGTGTGGATCGGTCCTGGGGTCAGGTTCCAGGGTGAGGCCCTGATGCAGGGTATTGCAGGCTGCCTGCAGGGTCGTGCCGGCTGCACAATTGGGTTTGGCATGGGTGCAGGGTTTGCTAACAGCCGCCTGCGCCTCCTCCGCCTCCGCTTCATCCTCCTCTGCATCATTACTGCCACCATGTGCAGTGCTGCCTGTAGGTTCAATAGCCCCACTCCCAATGCTGCTACAGCTGCTTCCTGCATAGTTGCGTTTGGAGTTGGCCTGGGTGTGGCCCTTTTGTAGGCTCCCAGTGGCCTGCTGGGTCCAGCTGGGCTCATTTGCTGCACCTGTGGCCTGATTCAGCTCACCTGGCACTGTTTAACGTCATGTTCGCGGTGGCGCAGATACAGCCTCCGTGGCCACGGTTTGTCCGCCATTTTCATGGTGGTGTTTCCATGTCCATGGTACTCGTAATGCCCATGGTGTTAGGTGTTGCCGGTAACTGGGGGGTTTCCCCAGCGACGCATTTTACGGGTCCCTTAACTCCGTGGTGGCGGTTTGTCGTGGTGGTAATTCCGGGATCATGGGTCGTAATTTGTCAGTCACGGAAACGGTGCCGGTATGGTTATACTGGTGGAGTTAAGTCCGGACCGGCACACTCGTAATGAGGCCGAATGTCTATCAAAGCACCATCTTCTTCATGAAGTTCCTCACGGAAATCCCGGACTTCCCTAGTACATTAGGATTCAAGCCCAAAAGAGATGGGATAACCTTCCTCATCAAAGATGTCCTCCTTTCTTGAGATTAATGCTGCCCAGGACTGCCCACTTTACAGTACTCTCAGACCTACGTGTGTTTTTCTGCGGTATTTAAATTGCATTGTGAAAGTATTTAAATTGCATTTTGTGAAACCTAGGCCTTTTTCCTGCTTTACAGGAAGGACTCTCAGACCTAGGTGTGGTGTGTCCAGTGTTTAAACCACATTGTGAAAGTAGTGGTGTTCTTTGGTTTTGCCTTCTTAGCAAAGCATTCATCTAGCAAACTGTTCTACTACTGTCTGAGCACCGTTCATCTTGTTCAGTTGTCTACTATTGTCTCATCACTCTTTGTCTCGTCTGCTTCCGCCCCTCCCTGTGTCCTTCCCTAGTGTTCCCCCCCTGCCCACACCACGCCCACCCCCTACCTCTTCTCTCGTCGTCCTACCTACTCTATGGTGCTCTCTGTTTCTCCTATCTTTTCCAACTGCTTCTCTATCGACTATCCTGCTCTCCTCACTAAATCTGGTAGGAAGAAGTTTAAAAAGTACATCCTGGTCTCCAACCCAGGCCTCCCTATCGCTGACACCTATACCAGTGCTTCCTCCAGGCAAACCCTCACCAACATCCTCTTTGTCGTTCACTCGCCGGACCTATGGCCTCTCCATATGGTCTCTGTGCTTTCTCCTTTCTCTTCTTCTCCTATTAATGGTGGCACCCAGTTTGAGGCCCATCTGGCCTCCTTCCACTCTTCTAATGTCATCATTGATGTTTACCTGAATGGTACAGTCTTGGTCCAAGGCCCTCAGGCTAACCTTCTCCTCTTTGATATTCGATTCTTGCGTCTCATCAATCTCCTTTCTTCACCTGATGTCCCCTCTCTTCCCTCCACAGCTTCCTTGCCTCCCCCTACTGTCTCCTCCTTGGCTACCTTGCCATTTCCTCCTTCCTCTTCTGCCCCCCCCCACTCGGGCTTCTTCTACTCCTCTGCAGGGCGTACTTCTGATTTGACCCCTCCCCGGAAGTCTTTCAAGGATGAAAACCTTGTTCATATTACCACTCTCAACTCTCGCTCAGCTGTCAAACACTCCTCTGACATCTGCCGCCTCCTCGAAGAACGTGACCTCAATGTCCTCAGTCTCACTGAGACATGGTTCACGGCTAGCTCTGTCACAAGCTTTGACACTCTCCTCCCTGACGGCCACAAGATCCCCTCCACGCCCAGGTCCAATAGTTCTGGAGGGAGTGTAGCCCTGATCTTCCCTGAGTGGATTCCTACCTCTGTCATTCCTATGCAGGCCTACTCCTCTTTCGAATGTCTCATCTGCAGGCTCTCTCTCTCTATACTAGCCATTCCCTCACTGTGGATACCATCTATCGGCCACCTGGTCAGATCTCCTCCTTCCTCTCAGAGTAGGCAGACCTCTCCTCTTCCCTCCTGGTCTCGACCACTCAACTCCTCCTCCTTGGAGACTTTACCATCCACCTGGATGCTTCCTGTCCTTCTTCTTGACTATTTCGGGACCTCTGCAACTCTCTCTCACTCTATATCTATCCTCCCCTCTGGCCCGAATCACTCTGCAGGGCAATCTCAGGATGTTCTGATCTCTATAGACCTTCCCCTCTCTATCCCTCTCCCATTAATCTCTCGTGGAGTGATCACTTTCTCCTTTCCTCCCAGCTCACTCTCTCCACCTCTCAGGCCAAGCAAATTCCAGCACTGCCACCTACCATCTTGGTTATCCGACCCATGAAGCGTGTGTCAGTTGAGGCTTTCGCTGCCACTTTCTAACACCCCTGCCCTCCTCCTTCGGCTAACTCACACCCTGACACAGCCCTTTCTATGCTCCACTCTGCACCATCTGATACTCTCGAATTTCTTGTCCCAGTCATGAGGATCCGCTTGAAGCCCAAAGCTAGGTGCAACTCCTGGTACGACTCAGACCTCGTTACCCTTAAAGGTATGGTCTAGTAAAAATTTTTATTTAAAAAAAATAGATAGGCCACATAAAAAAAAAAAAATACTAGCATTCTCCGTTTTAAAACTTCCTATGTAAAATTTTGAGCTATTCAAGCTCAAAATTCGCAAAAGCAAGCACATGGGCGCAGCCATTTTGTGAAATGGAGGCCCTCCTGTGCTGGCTTTTGCAGCACTAATGAAGGAAAAGCCAGCCAGCTGTAGTAAACAAAGGCTACCGTTGGGTGGCTTTCCCTTCATTAGTGCTGTAGGCGGAGGACGGGGCCCGGAGACCAGAGCAGGAAAGCTGCAGCTGAATCTCGGTAAGTGCTATTTATTTTTTTTACAAAAAATAAGCACTAGCTGCGTTTTTTTTTCTAAGTTTTCCGGGCTGGAGGAGCCCGGAAAACTTAGAAATAAAACCGCAGCTTTAAAAACGTTGTATTTATGTTTGCGGTCGCTTTTGAAGCGATCGCAAACATAAATACAACGTTATTGTGTTGCAAAACGCTGCGGTTTTTCTTTCCAAGTTTCTCAGGCTCCTCCGAGCCGGAGGAGCCTGAGAAACTTGGAAAGAAAAACCGCTGCGTTTTCCAACACAACCGCGTTGTTTCTGCCTGAATCTGCTTTACCATTTCGGGCTCTCGGGCTCCCCACGAGGAGCCCGAGAGCCCCAAATGGAAAAGCAGATTCAGGCAGAAACAACGCGGCATTGCGGAAAACAACCACGTTGTTTCTACCTGAATCTGCTTTCCCATTTGGGGCTCTCGGGCTCCCCGTAGGGAGCCCGAGAGCCCCAAATGGGAAAGCAGATTTAGGCAGACAACGCAGCATTTAGCATTTCCCATTTGGGTCTCTCGGGCTCCCCGAGAGCCCCAAATGGGAAATCAGCTGCAGGTAGAAACACTACGCGGCATGTAAACATAACCGCGTGTGTTTCTGCCTGCTGTGGCTTTCACTTTGGGTCTCCGGTGCTCCCCTGGGAGCATCGGAGACGCAAAATCATAGCCACAGCAGGCAGAAACACACGCGGTTGTGTTGGAAAACGCTGCGGTTTTTCTTTCCAAGTTTCTCAGGCTCCTCCGAGCCGGAGGAGCCTGAGAAACTTGGAAAGAAAAACCGCAGCGTTTTCCAATACAATAACATTGTATTTATGTTTGTGGTCGCTTCAAAAGCGACTGCAAACATAAATACAACGTTTTTAAAGCTGCAGTTTTATTTCTAAGTTTTCCGGGCTCCTCCAGCCCGGAAAACTTAGAAAAAAAAACGCAGCTAGTGCTTATTTTTTGTAAAATAAATAAATAGCACTTACCGAGATTCAGCTGCAACTTTCCTGCTCTGGTCTCCGGTCCCCGTCCTCCGCCTACAGCACTAATGAAGGGAAAGCCACCCAGCGGTAGCCTTTGTTTACTACAGCTGGCTGGCTTTTCCTTCATTAGTGCCGCAAAAGCAAAAGCCAGCACAGGAGGGCCTCCATTTCACAAAATGGCTGCGCCCCTGTGCTTGCTTTTGCGAATTTTGAGCTTGAATAGCTCAAAATTTTACATAGGAAGTTTTAAAACGGAGAATGCTAGTAATTTTTTTTATGTGGCCTATCTATTTTTTAAATGAAAATGTTTACTAGACCATCCCTTTAAACGCATGTGCAGGGTGGCTCAGAGGAAATGGCCTGCTTCCAGTACATCCTTTGACAAACTGGCCTGCCGCTTGCTCCAAAGGCAATACCGACTCTCTGTCCACACCAAGAAGAGAGCCCTCATCCAAGTCTGCGTCTCTGTGGCATCCAACAACTCGCCCAAACTCTTTAAAATCTACAAGGAGCTGGCCAATCCTGCTGCAGTCTCTATCTCTCCTGTCCCGTCTGCACAGCCCTGGCTTTGCATTTCATCTCTAAATCTCAGGGCATCCTGTCCTCTCTCTCCTTCTCTCCTCTTCCTCCCACTACTCTTCCTCTGGCCATTCTGTGGCCACATCTCCTCCCCCCTTCCTCGGTCTATCCCCTGTTCTCCCCAGACAAGGTTTCTAGGCAAGTTCGATCTATGAAAGTCTCATCGAAATAGGTTTTGATCTGTTCCTCTAAAACCATCAAGGACCACATTGATACCCTGCTCCTGCTTTGGCTGACTTCTGCAACCACTCCTTCGCCAATGGAGTATTCCTTCCCCCCCTTAAGAAACCCTCAGCCAACCCTGCCTGCCCTGTTAACTACCACCCAATATCCATCACTCCTTTCCTGGGAAAACTCCTGGAAAAGCTGGCCATCTTCCAGCTTAATCTTCACACTGAATTGGTTGGTTGTCTCATGACCATCATTCTTGCTTCAGAGCTGCCAGAAGCACGGAAACTGCTCTCCTGAACATCCATGAAGACCTGCACTCCAACACTGACTCCAGTACCCCCTATGTCCTCATCTTACTTGATCTCTCTTCTGCCTTTGGCACAGTCAACCATGCCATCCTGCTCAACTGTCTCCGTGATAACCTGGTTATCACCGATCAGGGCCTGGCTTGGCTGACCTCTTTCCTCTCTGATCGACCCGCTCAGGTCCAACTTGGGTCCTTCCTCTCCTCTATCTCTATCTCTACCTGTGGTGTTCCCCAGGTGACTAACCTCTCTCCCTGGCTGTTTAACCAATACCTGGCACTTCTTGCCCACTACATTGCCGCTATCTATCCCAACTTTCAGTGCTATGCGGACGACACTCCGCTCATTTTCAGGCGCCCTTCCGCCACCTCTTCTCCTTCTCTCATATCTGACGGTCTGTCCGATATCGAGGAGTGGTGTGCCACCAACAATCTCTGCCTTAATACCAGTAAGACCGAGATTTTCCTTGTCGGCACACCTGCTCCCTCCTTTTCTGTCGCTCTTTGGCCGGCCTCTCTTGGCCCTCTTGCTTCTCCCACCTGTGAGGCTAAAAACCTCCGGATCATCTCCGACTCCACTCTCACCTTCTCTCCTCACATCTCTGATGTCTCTAAGAAGTCACACTACCAGCTGCACCTCCTCAGAGGTATTCTTCCTTTCCTCTCCTTCCCACAGAAGCTCATTGTCTCCAGATCTCTGATTCTCACTAGCCTAGACTACTGCAACAGCCTCTTTCTAAATCTGCCTGCTTCTACTCTCTGCCCTCTGCAACTCAACCAGAACAGGACTGCAAGACTTGTCCTTATCCTCACACCCAGGGATTGTATCTCGCCAGGACTGGAATCTCTGCACTGGCTCCCAGTGGCTGCGAGGATTAAGTTCAAAATCCTCTGCATTGTCCACAAGGCCTTCTGGGGCCGGCCTCAATACCTCCAACTCTCTCTTCCTAAATATCTTCCTTCTCAACCTCTTCGCTCATCCGCCTCCAACTCCCTCAGGGTCAGTCACTTCTCCAAGCAACAAGTTGGTGGTAGATCTCTTTCTTCAGCTGCGGCGCCCCTTTGGAACAGCTTCCCTGAAACTTGAGGAGAACCATCTCCAGTTCTGGAAGCACCTCAAGACCTTCCTCTTTGCTTCTGCTTTCTCTCCTCCTCTCCCCTGCTGAACTCCTGGCAGAAACTGCACTGTTCACCTGGATACCCTCTGATCTCGGGCCCAGGTTTCCTCCCCCACCAGCTGCACACCTGCACTGCCTCCTGGGCAACACCTGCACTTGGGGGCTGTTTCTGTATCCCTAGAGTCCCCCAGCTCTTGACACTTGATCGCCCGCATTTGCCACAACCTGGCCACACCTTTACCTATTGTTATTATTTATTTTATTTATTCTTTACTGTTGACCCTATGTATTGCACTGCCCCTCTATTCTCCCTCCCTTGCCTCGTCGCGCCTTGAAACACTTGTGTATAGGCGCGTTATAAATGCCATATCAGATCATATCATATCGGGAAGCAGCGCATATTCATGAGCATAAGCACCAATGGCGCTGTGGAAGATGGAGCAGGTGACCGAGGGCCAATGTCAGTAGACAGAGCTGTGTGGCATAATGACCGGTCTTTGCCCACTGGATCGGCAACCGAGCATGAAAGGATAAGTCTGTGATCCTTCGAAGTGTCTCTGCCAGCTTGTCTCAGTGCAGTGGACCCCGATGGTGCCACCTAGGGTGAAGCTGAATCGGTTGGCGCCTTCACAAAAATGTCCAACATCTTGAGCTCAATAGCCTCCAACCCATTCCTCTGGCGTGGAGGATTGGGTTGGGAAAGGTACCTGTGGTGCCTTTTCTTGAGAGGGGTCCCTGAAGTAGTGGCAACAAATAAGAATGTTTTGAGGAACCGCTGAGGAAACAGGACCTTGTGAAATGTTTCTTCTTATTATTATTGGGGATTGGGGAACTTTCTTCTGTAAAACGCTCTACACCCTGCAACCTCAAACTGGTCCATTGGATGCCTTTTTCCTTGTGTAAAAAGGTGAAAAGCTTTGCAGCATGCTGCCAAAGTGCCTTCGAGTGTCATCAACTGACACAACCCGCAAGCCTGCATGTTGAGAGCTTTCCTCAGACAGTATAAACAAATTCTGTTGGAGTCAGAAACAGCCATAAGGCACCAGCTAAGTAACATTATCTGGAGCGGACTGCAAAAAGAGGATATTCCACAAGATGAGGAATTTAAATTGGAGGAATGTGCCCATTACAATGTTGGTGTTATTGCAGAGGGACGAGCAGGGGAGACAAATGGGGAGTGAAGGAGGTGAGGAACAGGCCACATTGTGGGAAAGTTAAGTTAGAGGAGGTGGCTAATTCTGAGGGCCCTAAGAAGATCAAATTACTTACCTTTATTAATGTTCTTGCTGATGGAGCTCTCCTTCGTCCCAAACATTCCTCTTATTAGAAATATGCACCTGGCGTAATTCTGACTAGAAAGCCTTTTTCAGCCACCATGTAGTGCTATGTGGATCCACAGTGAACTCTGCATCATTGGGCCCGTTACTCCAGATGTAATACAATGGACACTATAAAAGGAGTTGACTGTGTCCCATAACTTCAATTCCTTTTTTTCTGCACACTCAAAGGGCTGCATGTTAGGGATACCCCACAGCTTCTAGTCACCAGGCATAGCAGGACCGTTATTGTTATCTTCCTCCCTTGTTCCCCTCCCTTTTTTTTTATCTTGTGGCGTCTTGAAACACCATTTGTTGGATACAAATGTCCAACAAAATAAAATAAATAAATAAATAAAATAAATAAATAAAATAATTATGGCCCATGTGATGTGTGCTCCAGCAGGCAACGACAACCAATAGTGTGGCAAATCTACACCCTAAGGTTGTGAGGAAACATGTCACAAAACTCTTCCCTGCTCTCCACAAAGGAGGGAAGACATCATCAGCTCAGTTTCACCCATTTCTCTCCAAACTCAGAGGTTAAGGAACTGCTAGAGAATAAAACATCCCCTAACATGGGGTGGGATGGGGGAGCGATGAGGAATCTGTGAAAGAAAAGGCTAATCCATGCGAAAGAACAAGACCAAAGGATAGTAATGTGTTTTTCTAATGGATTTCTTCCCCGCACAGATTTCCAATTTCATAAAGATTCCTAAATGAGTATCGGACCTGCCGGAAGGAGGAAAGCGCGGAACCATCATCTATACTAATACAATCTACAGCATCATGCAACCAAAGTGGAAGTCCTGACCTAATAAGGATCCAGGCAGTCATCTTTGGCGAACACGTGCAGAGATGGGCAGTTGTCTGAGAGATGTCCCAAACAGTGACACCACTTTTCAAGCTTGAGGTAGCAACCAGGTCTATGGAAGTATGAGCTTGTAGATCCTTAGACACTTCCTTGTTGGCCAGATTGCAGCTTTCATAAATGCAAAAGTCAATCCACCTGCAAAGAGTCTGGTTGGTAACAGCCCTGCCAGCCTGAAACCAGCAAAGCTGCCAAACACTGTCTGGCAGTGCACACCGCATGGATACTGAGACAGACCTGACTCGGCTGCTCTAGGCTTAAGGCCATCCTTCCAACAATGGAAAATATACCGTAATGGGAAATCACCTTGTAATCCCGATGACAGACTGTCCTCATTGAAGGTTCTTGCAAAGGCTACATTCATTACCTTTCCTACCAGATAACCGACTACGAACTCCAAAAGATTAAATCAAGAAGTATCTTCAGCTCAACTCCTCAAGCATTATACTTTGCAATTCATGATTGCCTTTATAAGGACCCAGAAGGGTCGAAACGTGTCGGCTATAGAATAAATATTGTTTGCTTAAGATCAACAGAGTTTGCTTGTTCCTATGAACCAAGACATCAAAGTCTTAAATTAACACTCACACTGCACTTGTGAGAAGGACTCTCTTTCGTAGAATTGTGGACAAACAGCTGGTTGTCCTTCCTGAGGACACTCGTCTGCCCACTTTGCGTCCAGATGATGAGAAATGCCCTCTGTCCACATGGATGCGGAAGAAGGAGGAAGAGGGATGAAGGTTGGAAGATGTGACACATTTTAAATGTTTTACCCAACATCAGATCAAACTTTGGCGAGCAGCGTATGGTCACTTGACACAAGGGCTACCATTCTGAGAGTCGATGCCACACAGCGCTGGAAAGGAGCAGTCTCCATGTCTGAGACCTGCACTGAGCTCAAGGGTGTGCAGCCATGGGCTCAAGTGGTGCCTCTGTTGGCCTGATAAGGCACAAAGGGACCTTGCACCATCACCTGTGCCAAGAGCAAAGCTGCTGGTGCTAGGACCTTGGTAAAATGTCCATCATCATCTACTGGAAATCCCCCCACTGCTCTACGGTGAAGGAGACAATAGGCAACTATGTCTGCGCCAAAGTATATGGTGCTTCTTCTGAGTCAGACGTTGACTACCTGGAGAGTGTTGACAATGTTGCTTCTTTTAAAATGAAGAAGAGTGCCATCTGGAACTGGGGTCACTAGAACAAGACTACATGTCCCGCTTCTAATTCTTCTCACATTTTTCTCACCCTCCTCTTGCAGACAAGGCTCTTTCATTGGTCTTTTCAGTTGACTGTGATTTCTCCTATCATGCATATAACTCGGGTTGAAGCTGGTGATTTGGAAGGTGCCTTCTGGGCTTGTACCTAGCAGGCAAGAACTTTGCAACACACTTCCTCACAAAACATCTGGCGTAATAGGCACAAATGACACTGACTGAGTGGCAATGCGCCTCATTTTGACTGAAAAGATTCTTGAAGCCCAAGTTGCATCTGGAGGAGGTTTCTAAGGTGAGCAATCTGTGGCTGGAAACAATCTAATAGAAGATGGTAAGAGCCATAGGATAATGAA
Source organism: Ambystoma mexicanum (assembly GCF_040938575.1). Classification (NCBI taxonomy): domain Eukaryota; kingdom Metazoa; phylum Chordata; class Amphibia; order Caudata; family Ambystomatidae; genus Ambystoma; species Ambystoma mexicanum. The sequence goes on along the minus strand of NC_090924.1, from coordinate 1,101,459,184 downwards.
CAAAAGATGCAAGAGAGGAAGCCTGCTGTGGGATCCAGCCCAGACCTTCTGGTACCTACAAAGTCACCACATCTAAAATGAGGCTTGCAGCTTTAAAGCCTGGGAAGAGCCTTTAGTGGGCTCATCCTAGGATGGTGTCCTTTGGCTGGGGCCATGATTAAAGCAGCCGTAAAATGACCCAGGTAGCTGGGGAGAAAATATTACCCAGGTGACCCACCGGTGTAGAGGGTACAACTGCAAGGTACTTCCTGAAACATCACAAGGGGAATCCAAGAGCAAGCTACCTAGCTCCGGGGAGGCGTGCTTCAGAGATCCTGAAGTTTAATCACTGATGGGGTCATTTGCCAAGGCCAAGTGAAGGAGTGTTACAGGGGCACTTAAAATCCCCAGAGACTGAGTACATTGAAGAAAGCTTTCCTGGGTGTGAAAGCATCGGATTTCAGAGGATTGGACTAGGAATTGGACATAGGTATTTCATTTGATTTGATTTATCACTCCATCGCAACACTGTCAATGAAGAATCTCCACTTTACGTTGGTTAGATGCTCCCTTCGGTCCTGTGAGAGTTTTCTTATCCTATCCTGACATTAGGATTCCTGTTTAAGAGAAACTAGTTTGGGGAAACCAGGCCAACTATAAATGCTAATTCTAAATCAGGAGTTGGAGAGGAGGGGAAGAGCCCCCAGGCAATGTTTAATGTTGTCGCTATAACCTCAGGGCATTGGGAACTGCCAGAACAGGACATTCTGCAGTTGCTAAAACAGGTTTTACTGATTCAGAATCTCATCCTTGCCGTGTAGTTCCATTTCTGTTTGCTGTGCACCCCTTTCCGGACCATTACCAACTTTTGTTAAACTTGAATCAAAGCTGTGGTAGTTTATCCTTTACATGTGAAAGTGGTCTATTCCTCCCTTATCATGATTTGGTATATATATAGAAACAATATTGACATTTTATTTTCTAATAAAACCAAAACCATTCTTAGTGGCACTTTTGAATTATGAAGACACCATACATAAACCATCACCATCAATCCACCCTTCTAGACCCTAACACAAACACATCTAACCCCTAACAAATTTGACACCATTATACCTCACAGTCCTAAAGTTGAGTTGTTGAATTGATAGGAGTGTTTTATACCGCATAGGACTGAACAGACTTAACTGCATCTGGGTGCCGATGTTAATCGAAACTTCAACAATTCAAACACAGAAACCTAAATAGTAAAAAAAAAGAACCTATCTCTTTAGATCATTTAAACAGATAGCTCTTTAATGCTTTACGGAACTGGGTAAGCTCTTTTAAATTCCTGATTTTTCAGGGAAGAGTATTCCACAGTCTTGGTCCATATACTGTGAAACGTCTGTCTCCCCTGGAGGTACAACGAGATGGACGGATGACCAATAGCAGCTTATCAGTTGAAAGCAAAGGTTTGTTAGGTTTGTACCAAGTCAACTTCTTTGCTAAGTAGGTGGGGGCAAGATCATGTAGACACTTAAAGACCATAAACAAAACCTTACAATCAATTCCATCTTTAACCGAGAGCCAGTGCAGAGAGTGATGCAAAGCAGAGCTGGGGTTGCGTTTGATACTTTGAAAATTAATCCAACTCCAAATTCTGGGCTCTATGGATTTTGTATAATTGTCTCTTTGGCATGCGGGCTAACACACAATTTCCATCATCCATCTAGAAATGATTAATGTCCCCACTAGAATGGCATGATCTTTTTATCGAATATACAGAAGAGGGAGTCGCAGATGTCACAACGAGTAAAACACAGACTATAATTTAGCTCTCACCTGACTAGGTTAGATTGCCAGATGCAGCCCAAATTCTTGACCCGTGGAAGCCCCTGAAAGTCCTGCTTTGCCGTGGTACGCTCTTTGGACCTTGTTGGACTTATTGGATTTACTCGCCTTTTCTTAACTACAACCTCCATAAGGTGAACAAAGACTATAAGGAGCATAGAGGCTGTTGATATTGATGTAAAAAGATACTTACATCTTTGTTTCCTTTTGTTTAGGCATTGCAACCAACTTTAGTGGGCGTGCCTATTTAACTATGCTCGCACGCGCACCGCGCGCGCGCACCCGTGGAACCCCCTGAAAGTCCTGCTTTGCCGCGGCGTTGGGGCGCATGGGGAGGGATATTACATTTTTTTTTAAATTGCAGAATTTCTTCTGTTATGTTATTTTCTGCATGTTTATTTTTTATTTTAATGTGTTTTAATGTGTTAAATATTTCTGTTTTCTTTTCTTCTAATTATTAAGTTGAAACATGGTAATGTTGTAAACCGTTATTGTGCTTGAATTGCTGAACAGCAAACGAACAATAGCACAAACGCTTATATTATAATTTATTATTTATGTAGTTCTTAACATATTTTATTGATCATGACTGATAAAAAGGGAAAAATCTATAACCTACGCACGGACATGCCATGCCCATCCCGATTACGTGCATTATGTGACTCATCACATGAAGTTAACCCTCTCCTAACTCCGAAATCAGCTCGCCCTATTACAAAAGGACCTCAACCGGATAAACGAGCTGGGAGGAAACGTACCCGCTCTAATACTCCGGCTGGTGATATCCGAGACTTTGGATTCAGAGCATTGCATGTGAGTCGTTTGATGGCGAAAATGCCTGAATTAGCCAACTTAAGCGTCTCAAACGTAGAGGCTCAACCTTTACTTGTTAATCAAGAATGCTTAGCTAATAAAACAACCTTTAATGAGCTCCTCCACAGCATTAGACTCTAATGTCAGTAATAAAAGCTGTGAGCAACCATGCAATATTTCCTTATCAGACACCATGATACTGCAAAATGCCCGTACAGGCAATGCTCCAAACACACTGAATAAATCAAAAAGTATCATCAATGATGTGGATGATGCTGTAATTGATCTTTATCCATCACATTCATGCTTCTCGGCCAAGGAAGATAGCCATGATCTTTCCAAATCTCCTGCCTTATTTCGGAATCAAAGTACTTCTGAAATTGAAACTTCTATCTCATTTATACCTCCGACCCCAAGAAGGCCGGATCGAGCTAACTCTGCTATGACCAGAGAGTCGCTCTTGAAAAAATCTCCAATAATAACGTTAGAAATGATGAATATTGCCATAACATCTCTTGCAAAACTATTTGAAGTTCTTGATACCAAAGTAAACTCGATTTTGGACAATTGTAAAAACAATGCTATTTGGCAAAAATCGATTGCTGACTCTTTGGCCCGGAGGCCGATGTTTGATGAAAAAGCTGCTTTGTTAGCATTTAATCAAATACCTGAGCTTATATCTACACTCAAAATGGTCACGGATCAATATGGTTCTCAATGCAGTCGATGCTTAACCGATAAACTTGTACCAACTTTAAAAACTGCTGTCCCATTTGTAGAGGGCATTATTTGAGAGATTCCACCGAAGGTTCCGGCTGTAGAGCCCTCGCTGCTTACGAAATCCATCGATGAATTACCTTTGACGCTCTCTCTTAAAGTACTTCCCATAGTAACATCTATTGACGAATCATGCATACCATCTTCTGTTAAGATACTTCCTATTGTTGAAAGCGCACAAGTACATAAAGAAGCTTATATGATTTTTGACAGAAATTCTAAGAAACACAAATCTGAACCTATTATAAATGTGAAGAAAACAAAAAATCAAAAATCTAAAAAGGTATCATCAAATGGTCAGACCAAACAGTTTATTAAGTCACTCTCTAAACCAGCGAGTGGATTAAGATTGGCCTCTAATGCTATAACTAAAAAATACACTAATTTGGTACAGGAGAAAAAAAGATCTATCAATGACAAGATGAGGGACTCTCAGGCAGATCTAAATCATTCTCCATTAGACTAATTGGTAAAGGCAGTGGAAGGATGTAATAATGAGTGTGCAGACTTACCTGCTGAGGAGCATCTAATAGAACCAAATAAGCCTGACATAGAAAATAACTCTGATCGCCAAGGATCTTTACTCACTTGTGCGGAACTTAGGAAAGCTGTGGATGATTATATGTGTCAATATCGACCAAATCCGGTTTTGTCACATCAGTTGATGAAATCCAATCTTGTCCTGAATAAAAGTCTAACGCAGAGTTCTGAAATTGTTGGTTACCCACTTGCCTTGCCACTTCGAGATGGTGAAGTTGGTATAGGTACAAAGAATCCTTCTGACATTCCAATAGTACCGGCATTACAGGCAAATGTGCAAACTGATATCTTATCCTCGATTAGGGATTGCTTAGTGGCCCTAACCATAGAACAAAAGACACTTAAATCTGCCATGAAAATGTCACCTGTGGTTATAATTCTGATCCCTCATTAACTGCAGATCAGAAAGCTAATGTTAGAAATGTTTCATTTCAGCTCCCAGCAGATATTGAGAAAACAAACTCCATACAAGAAGCCCCACACACAAAGAAAACGGTCCTAATGACTTTGGGTAGTGGAAATAAAAAAATCCCCTCATTTACATTCAATATTTCTTAGTTGTCGAGGTGGTTCCTTCCCGAAATACACTATGAACAGAGGGAGTATCATGGAAATATTCTCTGATATCCCAATGTTGGAGTGTCTTGCCTCAGGAGATATTGATAGGATTGAATTCCCTGATGAAAATGATTTAACTGTCTCATGTTTGTGGATTAGATCTCGGGCCATTTTTAACATCATATGGTCTGCGAGATTGGCGCTTTTTGAATTAGGATTCAAATTAATCCCTACTAATGGTGAAAATCATCCAACTGAGGACATGCAATCTACAGAAAGAATAGGAGCTGCGGGACCAACTCAAAGCACATCTTCTGTAATCCAATCCAATAGCTGCTGTTGTTGCAAAAATGCATAACTAGTATTTGATGAGTCATGCCCTCTTACACACAAAATCAGAATTTTGAGTTGGAACACCATAGGGCACAAGCACTTATTGAACAACTCAAAATGCATATTAACAAATTTTGATATAGTGTTTCTACAAGAGACTTGGTTAACGATTTCTCCATCATGGGACAATCATCATATTCATCTGGTCCCTGCGATTAAAGGCCAGAAAGGTAGACCAATGTCTGGTCTAACAATAATTTCTGATATTTCAACTATAACCAATGTAGCTGATTGCCCCTCTCCGAATTCCTACATGCAATGGTCTGTAATTTTAATTCAGAACATAAAAATCGCAATCATTAATTTATATTGGAATCCTGTAGCTATATTAACCTCTATTTTTCTAAAGGATCTCAATGCCATCATGGAAAGCATTGCTGCTACTCCTAACATCATGCATATTATTCTGGCTGGAGATTTGAATATTCATCTCCTTATGACGTCTAAAAAAGGGAATTCGGAACGGGCCTCTCAGTGGCTTTCTTTTGTAGAAACTTGGGATTTGTTAATGTTGAATGGTGCATTTAAAACTGATATTCCACCTTCTTACACTTGGTCAAGTGGACAACACAAAGCAATTATCGACTATGTTTATGTAGACAGAGTACTATTCAGTCAGATATCCAAGTTTCTTGTTTTACCCTCCTTGGATAGCGATCATCTGATGTTGACGATTGAATTCTCTATCCATACTCAGAGTAATTTGCAGGTCTTTCAACAGCAACTAAAACATGTGAATATCAACACACAGCTGAATAGGCTATATTGGACTAATCCTGACTTAGAAGCGCTGGGCGAAGATTTGATTAATGATTATCACCTTCTTTCAGAGAAAGCATTTATTCCATTAGAATATCATGATAAAATGCACCTCTTTGCCTCTTCTAGCACAATTGCTCATAAAACGAATAATAAAATTCGTCCTACCCATGCATTTGATCAGTCAATTAGAGATAGAAAATCTTTATTTCGTAAACAAAAAAGACAATCCTTGCTTTTATCGCAGAAATATCACGACTCAGCTCTACGTAGAATAAAAACGGACTATAAAAATTGGATAAGAGCGCATAAAGCAAGCATGTATCAAAAAGATGGTGAACAGTGGCTTCGAGTAGCTCAGATAAAAAATACTTCTCAGATCTGGAAATTAATTAACTCTGGCACAACATGTTCACAATTATCATCTCAAACTAATGGTGTATCGGAGAAATGCTGGGTTGAATATTTCACGAACATGTATGACTTACCACCAAATAACAGCGAACAAGAGCTACCGAGATTTGATGGTTTCCCATTCTCTTTAAAGTTTGATCTGGACGATATACTGTTTTATATTAATAAGGCAAGTTCATCTAGAGCTCCGGGCCCTGACAGTCTGTCGAATTACACTCTAAAACAGAATCTGACTCTATGGACTAAAGTTTTACACGCTGTTTTTCTTTCTATTCAGGTGAAACAAAGCATTCCTCCATCTTGGTGCAAAGCTGTGATAGTCCCCATTTACAAAAAGGGGGATTGTGCAAGCCCAGCAAGCTATCGCCCAATAGCATTGCTAGACACACCTGGGAAAATCTTCTCCAGAATTATTTTGAGAGACCTTAATATTTGGCTTCATAATGAAAACAGACGTGACCCTTTTCAGACGGGCTTCGTAGCGGGGTTAGGTACTGCTATCAATATAACTACACTTAATGCTATTAAAGCAGCATATGCAATGAAACAATCTCTCTACTTGGCATTTGTCGACTTTCGAGTCGCCTTTGATTCTGTTGATCGACAATTATTATTTAATAAAATGTCGAAGTTTGGTTGCCCGACATCACTCATTTCGCTAATAAAACTATTACACTCTGATACAACAATGCAAGTCAAATTGAACCTAGACGGGTTGCTCTCTGAAACCATTTATACTAAACGCGGCCTAAAGCAAGGCTGCATTCTTGCTTCAACCCTGTTTAATATGTTCATCTTTGACCTAGGCATAGATTTTTTGAAGGTAATTAATGATGCACCTAAACTCGGCAAGCAATCCATCGCATGGCTTCTTTATGCGGATGACTTGGTCCTTATTTCACAAACACCGAGTGGACTTCAGTTACTTCTTAATCAGCTAGAATGCTTTGTTGTCAAGAATAATCTTACACTTAATTTGGAGAAAACCCAAGTTATGGAACTAAGAAATAATCATCTGAAACTTCGGAAACACAATGATTGGGTTCTGCCTAAACAAAAACTAACGATAGTTGATGAATATAAATATCTTGGTGTAATGTTTAGCAACTCCACTGCAAATAAACCAGAACAAAGTAGTTTGAGTAGGAAACTATTATCTTTAATCTCGCAGGCCAAAATACTTTTAGCTAAATTTGGTAAATTCTCTTGTTCTCATGTTCTTACATTTTACCTACAAAAGGTAATTCCCATTATGACTTATGGGGCTGAAACTTGGACACCCCAAACACGAGAATATTGGGACAGAATCGAAGCTCAATTTTGGAAAAAAAACCCTTAATCTACCGAGCTCGACACCAAATGCTCTTCTGCGGTTTGAATTGGGCACTCTCTCGATGCATATTCAAGCAGCCTGGAAAAGATGCAATCTTTTGCGAAAATGTCTTCTAGGACTAACTGCAAACAATGTGCTAGCAGTACTAGCAGACTATTTGTTACGTTCCCAACATCCATTTCCAAGAAATTGGAGAACTACTGTGTTCGATAATTTGAGTGAAGCAAATATATCACTGGAATTGTTATTGCATACTCCAAACAGGGCAAAATTGAAATTGTATATATTTGACTGGCAATGTACACAACAAAAATGTTTAGCATTAAAAGATTTGATAGAGCACTATTCGGTCATAAGAAATTCCGACAGGCGGCTGACTATCTATTGAAATGCCCATCAGCCATACTGAGAAATCAGATCTTAAGGTTTCGGTTAAATTTGTGGCCAACAAATCAAATACTGTTGAGAAGAGGTCTAATTAAAGCAGAAGTTGCACATTGCCGATTTTTTAAACTTGTTGAGATGGAAGAGACTCTTAAACACTTACTCGTTGTATGTGTTGGTCTAAAAACACAAAGAGAAATGATTATCCGTAAACGTACTCAATCACATTATATATTTCGTTCTGCCGATGAGTTATGGTATGAATTGTTTGCCACACCTAAAATCTCAATAAGAATAGCTACTATGCAGTTTTTAAAATCAATACTGCTCCCAGCTGAATCTATAATTAGTCCTTAATGCTGAAACATCGTGTTATAATAATGCGAACTCGGCTAAAACTGAATTTTACGGTGTGTGGCTCTTAAATTATGAACTGATTAATTATTACTATTGTGAATGTAACTATTGATGAGCATATCTCAGATTTCTTTCTTCTCTTTTCTTTCCTTTAATTGTAAATAATTGAAATTGATGTGATGTGCACTTAAGTATTATGGAAATTTGTGATGTGAATGTACATCATGATGATTGAGAATGGAAACTATGTATTTTAATGAACCAATTTTCTAGAAAAGATTTTGTTTTGAAAGGTTAAATTATTTTGATCAACCAAAATAAATAAATAAATAAAAAGATCTTGGAAGCATGGTTCAGATTTGAGCCAATAAAACAAGGAAGGGAAGGACACTTTGCTTCTTTGGTCAACAGATGGTTAGGACCAAACGGAGAAACTACTATCTTGCTTGCATTAACTTGTAACTGATTCAGAGTCATCCAGAGTTCCACTTCATCAAGACACTGACCCACTCTGTGAAGAGATTCCTCAAAATTACCCAATCTCAGGTACATTTGTGCATCGTCAGCATATGATTCAAAACCAACAACATATTTTCTCAGGATGGCCATAAGTGTTTGCATATAAACATTAAACAAAAGTGGCGAAAGTGACAAACCTTGTGGAATGCCACAATTCTGGAATAGGGTATTTGAAAGGAACCCTGTATACTTCACTTTTTGACAACGGTTTGATAAGAAAGAATTAAGCCAATTGATGGACTGTGGACTGTCATCAGGGATGATAGTAGGATGCCATGATCCACGGTATCAAATTCTGCAGGCAGATCTAGCATCATCAAAATTAATAGTTTGCCTGCATCAGATAGCCTGAGCAACTCCTCCCAAACTGTGGTTAGTCAAACATCCCTACAAGATAGGCAACACTTCCAGATACTATTTCATTCTGTTTCTAGCCATGGCAGAATGATACCTAAATACATTCTGCAATCTTCCCCACACTGTCTCGATTCTCGCCAGGCCTCCCCCTTGGTTAATAATTTAGTTTCTTATATTCCAGACTGCATTCTAGTCTGACAACTGGGGCTGCGCCGTGGCCCTATTTTCTCACTGTATCCTGCTTAGCTATCACTAGAGCCATGGGTATGAATAACTTATTGTAGCGCGTACAGGACAGGCCACGCTCCTCCATACCTAGCAGTGCAACGTCAGATGTGGGACTAGCGCCCATTCCAACACTTTGTTAATCTCGATGAAGACAGCTTTCCAATAAATGTGGAGCAGATTACAGGACTAAGTCAAGTGAAAAGAATTGCCCGTTGTGAGCTTGCAATTTGGACACAGGACATGTTCTCTGTGTTACCAGCCTTATGACATCGTAGCTGCTTGGGGGAGCAGTAGGTCCTGTAACATTTTATATTTGATAACCCAAGCCTAGCACTTAAATGTTACCACCTTTAATTAAATGTGGTCAGTTCGAACAAGCAATCAAGTCATGTTGCAATCATTAGCACAAATTATATCACACTGCTCCCTGCAACAGTTTCCATGAAAACCTTGAATTACCTTTAAAAGGGCGTCCACATACACATTGTGTTGTGACATGATTTCTTTCACATCCCATTTCACATTTGCCATAAGGAGCAGCATCTGTTCATAGTCAATAGCTTTTGCAGCCACAATCCAATAAATTGGTTTGCGGAGTTCACTGGCAGTGGAGACGGTCTGAAACAAACAATAACATTGAGGAGATTACAGAGAAAAAATGTTTTTGATGTTGAACCGTTAAAACAAAATACAAAAAATGGATAGAACATTTCATGACATGGTAGTTTAGCATAGAAATAAATGTGGACACATAAATGAAACTTATTTAATGCCCAATGCAGATCCTTCTAAACCCTACAGGCTGAGAAAAACAGACTTCAAAGATGCAGTCTTGAGCGTCAGGAAACTGTCAATTGCTATTGAGTTGCCTAGAGCAACAAGGATGCCAAAACCACACACGTAGGTGCAATACCTTTATTTTGTAGTTATTTACAAGAAGAAGGAAATAGTCACAGTGGCTTTTCTATTTTATGTTGCTGGGACTCTTAAGAGTTGTAAGTGATTTCAATCCGGCACTTCACCTAAGTCAATGCCTAGCGTGTAATGCACAACTGAAACCCTTATTCATTTATTTGTGTCTAAAAGTTCTTTTATTCTGAACGATGTACCACTTATATCATGCCCCTCTCTTTGAACCCCCACCCCCGGTCACACTGAACCAGGAATCAGGCTGGTTTGAAAAGTTAAAATATTTATTTATATATTTCACAATATAATCACACTATTTTTAATGGGTATACAATAATCACCAATGGGGTAATGTCACACTAAGCAATCTCTTTAATCATAAGGAGTAATGATGAGCAAAAACAATGCAACAGAAAAAATACTTTTGGGTGTATATTCAAATCAAATAGCAGCGTGGTTACTATTTCCCCCTGCACACCCCTCAACCCCCAATATGCAATATAAAGAGATAGGAGGAGAGAGAACAGGTTTCATGGAATGCAGAATTCAAGCAAATGTATAAATCCCAATTTCCCCCCAGCAAACACAAGAGAGAAACAGAACTGATTGGCAAACTGTCAAAATAGTTTTAAAGTTGGCTTTGAATGGAATGGGTAAAAACACTATAAATGGGCTAAATCACTGAAATTGTTTAAATTCTAATGGGAGCCGCTTTGTATGGTTGCAGACAAACACTAGCAATGATTTGAGAGTAATAAGCAATGTGAAAACTTAATTTTGAGGTCGGGTGCAATGAAAAGCTATTTTACACGTTATAGATTTTGCCAAAATGAAAATTTGCAGCAAACATTTCTGTGCGCGGTAATCGCGATCGCAGGAGATCTATAAGGATTTGAGATACGGTTCTTGGTTCTACGGAAAGCTGTGGATGTTAGCTACAAGCAGACATTTAAATTTTGTTTCTAGCATAATACAAGTTATGGACGTTTTCGTGCAGGTCGTTTTTTTGAGATGTAGGTGCAACAATGAGAAACAGGGATGCACTTTTTAAAAGACAAAGAGGGTTTCTTTACACTAGGGTCAGACTATGAAGAAGCAATTGCTACACGGAAGCTCAGCCACTTGATCAAGGCAACTGCCAGCCAAGACCCTTGCCTTCTTCAGATGCAATATATCAGCGCAAAGATAATTTTAACAATATTAGTACAGAAGGAATATAGGATAAGATGGAAATTTCAGGCAATTCAAAAAGATTTCTAACAATTCAGATTTCGAAAGATAAGATAGGATAGGATAGGATGGATTTAGATAGGGATTACTATGGACAGTATATATGATAGTGACACAGCCTATCTAGGTTTGAACAGAACCGTCAGGGATTCAGGACAGGGATTCTAGGATTCTGCTGGGCACACCGGACTGGACAGCAAGGCGCTCTGGTCTGCAATCAGCAAGGCGCTCTGGTCACCGCACAGTAGGACTGGACTGGATCTGCAATGGCTCTCGGGTCACAGCACAGCACGGCACGGCACAAGATTGGGTTTAATCTGCCCTTCTGGTTCTGAAGATAATTATTTGGCAGGCAAGCAGTACAGCACAGCCTGGCTGTTTCTTTTGTTTCCCCTTTAAGTTTGTGGGATGGGTTCTGGAAGTTAAGGCCCAGCTGAAAGTGGTTCAGCTATGCAATGAGCCCTTCTGCTTGCAAAGGTTCTGGAGTCTGGAGTCTGGAGTTTGGAATATGGATAGTTCTCCTTCAGGGTGCTTCACCAAGATCGGGATGGTGGGTGGATCTGTGTGTTTTTCTAAGTCCTCAGCTGTCTCTATTTAGGCATTTGATAAAGGAGTGCGTATGCTGAATTATCCTAAGCGCACCCTGTAGGTAGGCTATTGGTTAGAGTCTGCTCTCTCCCTTGATTGCAGGAGAAAACAGGGTGTCACCATGATGATGTGGTTTTATGAGTCATGGAATCCTCTCCTTGGCTTTTGAACATGAAATATACTTTTAGTATAATACATATTTACAATTTTACAAACTTTATAACAATAACATATCTAGATCACATATTTTATGGAGCAGATGATCTTCCAAGCCCCGTCGCGTTGGGATCTTGGGTCTGGATTTGACAGAATTTTGCACTTTTTGTCCTGGACACAATATCTAGTTTATCCAAAATTTTGTACAACTTCGCGCATTACATCTGGGCATAAGTGTGTGAAGTTTAATGCTTTTGACATAAATACATTTGGTATGAAACCACAATTTCTACAGTTACGTCCCAGAACATGGCACAGAGTTCTGCCTCCTTTTAAAATGTGCAGCAAAAATGTAGGTTCAGAAGTCCGGGGTTTACATATTTTTTTTACAATTGTCCACAGTCAATTATCAGTCTTTTTAGAAATATACTTTCTGTCCATTGTGAATCAACAAAATTTGTCTGTCCCCGCCTCCTTTTCCTCCTGGCAGGTCAGAAGCAATCCGCCCCCTTCCTTCTGGGAGAGGCCATTTTTGACACTTCACGATCTGGATATCCTTTCAGCCAGAGACATTCCATTGTGCCCTTCCCATAGCAGCCCAAGTGCTCGTCTCCTCTTAATCAACACATGAATGTGAGTTCCTGGTCTTGCCCTGTGGGGGAAGTTGTTTGCAGTTTTGTGAGCCATTTCTGAAATTAATCTATCTTCATGCTCAAATTCTCAGCCTTTGAAAGAAACAAACTCAACAGGTGTTGAAAGCTCTAGTCTAGTTCCCCAAAGACATTACGCCAGGTGCCACTAATAAAGAGACTAGCTCTGATTTAAATAATCTTGTTAACAACGATCCTATATTTAAGAATTCTTCTATTATGGGTTGGTACAGCGATCCTAAAATCAATGGATATTCAAGATTAAAGCGTTCATTTATACTCAATATTTTCAATCAGATTCCTTTCTTGAGGATTCTAAACTCAGATGACATAGATTGGGTAAATTTGTCGTCACTGAATAACAACAGGATGATATGCCAACTCCACTCGTGCATTATTTTTAAACTGATTTGGGACCACCGACTTGATCTGATGCAATTAGGTTTGCACCTCTACCTGTTTCAATCCAAGGAAGAGGCAGTCACTTTCATAGAGTTTCAGACAATTGCTCTTGAGGAAGGCAACACTTAATCTGTTATGAATGACAACGCCAGATTGCGAAGTGCAGAGTGCATGTCTCAGTTTGTGACCATTGCCACTAACATCAAGGATTGGTCTTGGGTCGAACCTTTACTCAAAACAATGTCGACTCTGAACAGCTCGAATGCTAAACCATAGCGATAAGGGCCTCATTTTCATTCTTGGAATTCATGTGGTTTTTAAAATCTATCCACATGTTTCAACTTATGCAAATCCTTCATAGTAACTTTCTATAATATTCATTCAAGAAACTATGAGGGTCATTATGAGGTTGGCGGTAGCCGTGCCTGTAAATACCGGCACGGCTGCCACCTGAGTGATGAATTTTCCAGCGCCCTGGAATGGGCAATTACCGGGGCATTATGGCCTCGGCGGACCCGGTAATTGCCCATTCCGGGGCCGGACAATATTACTCCCCATTCCCCTTTGAGTCCCATTGAACTCAATGGGAATGGGGAGGACGGATGCACCGGCACCATTCATGAATGGTGCCGGTGCATCCGTCAAGGTCTGTGAGCGGGTGCCTTTCAGCCCACCAAGTCGGACCTGGTGGGCTGAAAGGCACCCGCTCGCAGACGCTTAGTTTGCCAGTTCGGAAACAACGGTACCGGCAAGCTTATTGATACCGTTGTTTCCGGAAAGGCAACCTCATAATAACCCCCTATGTGTCTACAACATTTAAGTATAAATGGATACGCCACCTACACAGCACCTGTCAATAGAGGACTTTCAGGTAGACCCTTTGGTGGCCTAGCGGTCCATGTGAATAACAACCTGAATGTTCACTCCAAACTGGCACTCTCCTCTGAAGATCTGTTGGCCATTGAGTTATTCAAACATGGTGATGTCAACATCACGTTTCTATTAATTTGTTTGTATTGGAATCAGGCAACAATGTCCATTACAGCGATCTTTGACCATTTGGATTCATTATTGGAGAGCGCGTTCTTGCGTATTCCCAACATCGAGCTAATCCTAGGCAGAGATTTCAATGCAATTTGTTTTGATTCTCTTAGCGAACAACTCATGCACCCAACTTCCCATTATGAATATTCTTCCTCTAACAGAGGTCGTAGTGGGTTGAAATTTCTTTTTTTTGAGAACTTTATTTTTGGTTTGCATGTCACAGTACACTCAGCATGTCTCACAATAACATTAATTAGGATCACATCACTCAGAGGGCAACCCAACTTCCCTCACCAACTTTTACATCGGGTACATGTTTTTTACATATTCGCAAAGATTGACGTCACCTTTGGCTTGTCACATGGCACGGAGTAGCCTCCGCACTTTCGTTATCAGAGTTATCATTGTCCATGGAGGTTTTGTCCAAGTATGACCTGAAAGGGGCCCAAATGTCTTTCGGTTTGCATGGAGCAGGTATCATACCCACATAATTTTCTTCACATTCATTTACATAGGTAAGGGTTGTTAGGAACTGTTCTGTTGTTGGAGCCTGGCCGCTTTTCCATTTCTGCAGGATGCATTTTTTTGCTACTGCACAGGCGATGTTAAACAGTCTCCTTGTTTTTTCCGGGACCTTACTAATGTCGCCAAACAGGTATTTAGGTGGGCTAAGGTGTGCAGGAATTTGAGTTATATCCTCAAGGATATTGGCCACTGCAAGCCAGAAGCTCGCTATCTGGGGACATGCCCAATACATATGAAACGAATCCGCACCAGGGGTGTGGCATTTCAGGCAGTTATCAGGGATGGTTCTGTAAAACTTTGCCATTTTGGCCGGGGTGAAATGTAACCTGTTCAAAACCTTAAATTGTATTAATCTTAGGCCAGCATTAAGTGAGGTCTTTTTGGATAGGAGACAGTATCTGGACCACTGCCCTGCATTGATAGCAATGTTCATATCTTTTTCCCAAGATGCCTTGATGGTGTTTATGGATTTCCTGTGTGCTTGCACATTATTGTATAATTTGGACACCCCGGTGCCCGCCTGGGAGTACAATGACTGATAGCATGCATGTTCGGGCGGTTCATCCGGGAATGTTGGCCACCTAGCCCTAAACGCAGCTTTCATACGGTGGAATTGTAGGGTGGCTAGTTGGCTGTTCCCCACTGAGTTTGCAAAGTCATCTGGAGTAACAAATTTACCGTTAGGGAACATGGATTTCATCGTGAGTTCATAGTCGGGCAGCCAGGTTTTCTGGATGGCAACGTCATATGTCGGCTGGATGCCTGGGAAATTCCAGAGAGGGGCTTGGGAATCATAAGGGCAGACTATATCGAGACGTTTGCTTATTGCAGCCCTTGCTGCAACTGTGCAGGAGGCTGGATCAAACTTGCAATCATCCCTATGTGCCTTTGTAAATATAATGGATCTCAGGTCAGTTGGGCGGACCGAATGGCGCTCAATAGGTATGTGTGGCGTGTTGTCCAACGGGTCCTGCCAGAACTTTGCATAATGAGCCTGTGCCACATAATAGTATAGCTCAAAATCAGGGGCGGCAAAGCCACCCATGTCATAGGGTTCGACCAATTTGCTCCATTTCAATCTATTTGCGCCACCGTTCCACACGAATGTGGTGGCCATGGAACGCAGGTTGTCGAAGAAGAGCTTGCCGGGCCATATAGGCACGTTACAGAATATGGATAGGAGCTTAGGGAGTACTGTCATCTTAAGGACTGCTATCCGGCCGGCAAGGGATATGGGAAGTTTGGACCAAGTTTGAAGTTTGGGGTATATGGTTTGTAACGTGGATTCATAGTTATCTATGTAAAGAGAGTTCTTATCGTGAGAAACCAGGATTCCCAGGTATCGAATATGATCGGGGGCCGATGACAAACCATGAGTGTTCGAGGGACAAGCAGTGGCTCGTGTCAGTGGGAAGATCTCGGATTTAGCAATGTTTTTTTTTGATAAAACATTTTTTATTGTTTTACATTCTCATTGACACAACAACAACATGTGTGGACTAGCATGTCCTTTCAAAATTCCATCATTAACAGATCAGTTATCAATCAGCAATGACATTACCCCGGTTCTTTAGTGTGATTAAACCATATCCCCATCACTGCATACAACAGGGTCCAACAGGATCTAGGGTCCATCTTCCTCCCACCTCCCCCATATCTTATCCGCCTTGGTAGGGCAGCCTCTGGCAGTATATACTCTGTGCTCTATAGTTGCACAAATGTTCATGTCCGTTGCCCATTGCTCCATCGTTGGGGACTCCGGGGCTCCCCATTTTTGCGCTATATTGCGCTTCATCAATCCCGCTGCTGTGTTCAAGAGCAGTTTGCCCCATTTGTTAAGTGCAATCTCATCCGGAACACCCAAAATGAGAATCTTTGGGTCCAGTGGTATACGGCACGCCAAAACATTGCTAAGTACAGTACAGCATTCATTCCAGAAGGTACGGATTCGGGGGCATGCCCAAAGGATGTGAAAGAAGGTCCCCTCCTCTTCTCCGCATCGGAGACAGTTCGGGTTCGAGGCTCTCTCCCACCTTTATAGTATCGTCCTGGGGTAATAGACCCTGTGCAGGATCTTTAATTGGACCAGCCGAAGCCTGGAAGAAATGGCCACCTCCCTTGGGTGCATTAGTACTTGGATCCAGTCTTCTGGATCTAGTACCCCTACATCCGCCTCCCATTTGGCTTTCAGGGTTGTGAGTTCTGGCGTAGCAGGATGTAATAGCATTATATAGGATGGAGGTGCATTTGGTGGGGATGAAAGCTGGCAATATGTTGCGCTCTATTGGTGTCTAGTCCGGGATATTGCTGCCTGTAGGTATGTGGTTTCTTAGGGCGTGGGCCAGCTGTACATAGTGGTTTCGCTTAGTGCCCGGGAGTTGGAATTTTTGCTGGATGATTTCAAACAAGGCTATATCCCCCTCCTCAAGAATATCCCCGACCCTCAGAATCACGGCCCTTACACATCGGGGCCATGGTTGGAGTTTCTTTATCTCGGGCATGTTGCAATTTCTCCACAGGGGTTGTGCCACAGTTATGTTATGTTCCCACCCAACGAATCTGTGCGCCTGCTTCCAAACCGCAATAATATGAGTCATGGTCGTTGGTGGAAGAGGTCTCGCAAGAGTTTGGTATAGCAGTTGCCATGGGTCGGTACCGTGCATGGCTGCAACCTCGGCCTTGATGTGGGGGAGTTCCCTATCTCCATGAAGCAGGTCACTGACCACTGCCAACTGTGCAGCCCAATTATAGGTTTGGAGGCGGGGAGCTCCTATCCCACCTTCCCAGATCGATCTTTGGAGCGTGGTTAGCGCTATCCTCGGCTGGCCTCCCCCCATATTAGTTCCCGAAAGAGGGATTCAACCCGTTTAAAGTCGGAGTCTGGGATCTTTAATGGGGCATTCTGTAAGACATAGAGAAACATTGGGAGAGTTATCATCTTAAAGAGTGCAGCTCTCCCCATGGGCGTAAGAGGGAGAAGCCTCCAGTGGTGGACGTCATTGACAAAACGATCAAGGACCGGTTGGAAATTGTGTAGTATGTATTCAGTCAGGTTTGTAGTCACCCAGATCCCTAAGTATCGAAAACATTGCGGTTATATTCGGTACGGGCATTCCTGGGGGTCAACCTGCACATTGCCTTTCACTGGGAAGAGAACTGATTTTCCCCAATTAATTTTTAGCCCACTAAGTTCTCCAAAACGGGTAAGCATCTGTGTCACCCTGGGGCAGGATCTAGCTGGGTCCCCCAGGTAGATCAGGAGGTCATCTGCGTACAAGGAGACGCGGTCCTCATGTCCTTCAAGCCATCTGAACCCTGTCCATGCGGCATTTTGGCAAAGCCAAAGGGCAAGAGGTTCAATTGCCAGGGCAAAGAGAAGGGGAGAAAGGGGACAACCCTGTCTCGTGCCCTTTCCCAGTGGGAAGGACCGGGACGGCCAACCATTCACCCTGACCTCCGCTTGAATGTTAGTTTAGAGTAATTTCACCCATCCCAAGAAGCTGTCTCCGAACCCCATACGTCTCATGACCTCCCAAAGGCAGTCCCACCTGACCGAGTCGAAGGCCTTTTCAAAATCTATTGCCAGTAGAGCGAGAGGGGTATCAATGATCAGGGCCCGCTCTAGCGCCAAGTGGAGCCGATGCAGGTTCATACGAGTTGATTTGTGTGGCATAAAGCCACATTGATCCGGGTGGATCAAGGTATGGGTCACTGACTGCAGTGGGTTGGCAAGGAGCTTGGCAAGAAGCTTGGCTTCACTGTTAATTAATGAGATAGGCCGATAAGAGGCACACAGCTCCGGGGGCTTATCGGGTTTGGGAATGACCACAATGGTGGCTTTAGATAGGTCAGGTGGGAGGGTGCCTTGGTCGTGGGCGCCGATAAACATCTTGTAGAGGGGGGTTGCTATTTTATTCCCTCCAAGTTTTTGCCAGGCCTCGGCCGGGAATCCATTAGGGCCTGGTGTTTTCCCTATTTGAAGTTGCGCTAGGGCTTCGGCTATTTAAGATTCAGAGAGATCCGAGTCTAGCTCCTCACGTTGTTGTGGTGTCAGTGCTGGGAGTGTTACTTCGTCTAGTAGGGTCGGGTCGAATGGTGTTGTCGGGACTCGGTAGAGTTCCGCATAGAACTGGGCAAAAGCCTCTGCTATTTCAGCATCCGTTTGGTACCCGACACCATTCGGGGCAACAATTTCCTGGACATGACGTCTCCCCTCCTCCCTCCTCTCCAGCCAGGCCAGAATTCTGCCTGCCTTGTCCCCCAGTTCGTATATCCTCGCTCTGGTGTCCCAGTGGGCCTGCTTGGCATTATCCAGCATAATATTTCTGAGGGTCTCTGTGGTTAATTGGAGGGACCTTTGAGTCTGCGGGGTAGGGTCAAGAACATGCGTGTTTTCGGCCTGGATCATTTCAGCCTCCGCCTCTACTATTTTTTGGAGTCTCTCCCTCTTTTTGTTCGCTAACCAGGAGATGATTTCCCCACACAGCACCGTTTTATAAGCCTCCCACATCACTACCGGGTCATCCACTGCTGGTTCGTTTATGTCGAAGTATTCATCGGACACCTCCGTGAGGTGGTCCACCAATTCTGGGAATCCAAGGTGGTAGTTGTTTAGTCTCCATGTTCTAGGGGGGTTCACGGCGTGCGTTCGTATTTCTGTTATTAGGGGGGAGTGGTCCGAGATTCCACGAGGGAGGAATTCTGCGGATATCACCCTATGTAGGTCTGTGTTCGGGACGAGGAGGTAATTGAGTCTAGAGAGGGAGCCATGGGGTCCGGAGTGGAACGAGTAACCTCTGCCTTGGGGGTGTAGCTCCCGCCACACATCTTGGAGGCCTAAGGCGGACACAAAGTTGGAGAGTTTTTTTGGGAGCATCCGGGTTACGCCCTCTAAGGTGGGTACGATCCATGGTATTGTACATAACATTGTTAAGGTCTCCCCATAGGATCCATCGATCTGGGTGGTGTTTCCCTAGGAGAGTGGTGACATCCTCCAGTAATCCCTAGCCCAGTCCGGGCGGGGAATATATTGACACAATGGCCAGTGTTTCTCCCCAGAGCGAACCCAGGATGAGTACATAGCGACCCTGTGGGTCCAATTCCACAACTTGTGGGGAGAACGGGAGCCTCTTGTGTATAAGGATAAGGGTGCCCCTGGATCCCATTGTGTACCCCGCATGGAATGCGGCCCTGTAATTTGTTCTCTGGAAAAGGGTGCAGTGTGTTCCCGCTAGGTGTGTCTCTGATAAGAGGGCCAGATCGGGAGAGTGTCTATTCAACAGTTGCTTAATCAGACATCTCTTAATCCCAGAGCCCATTCCGTTCACGTTCCAAGTGAGCAGCTTAAGGGACCTGGGGCGGTCAGGCAGTGGTGGGTGTGTTTGTGGGTGTGTCATCTAAAACTTCCTGTTGGAGGGCATGCAGGATACTTTGGGTATAATGTGCAGAGGGTTGTATTTGGGTCGGTGTTTGGACATGCTATAGATCCGAACTAACAAAACAACATAAAAACTTTCCCTTTCATCCCCCTCCCTATACTCCACCCCAACTTGAAGTACCTGTCGCCCGAACATACAAATGGAACACACTGTGAAAGGACAGTCAACTCATCAACTAAGAACTGTTCCCCAAGTAGTGCTGCTATACTTATTAGAGATATAGGCGGCTCCCATTTGAGAGATGCAACAGGGGGGGGGAGTGCCGCTGCTGGCGCTGGCGTGTAGAGCTCAAGAAAGTGTGAGTTCCTGCCGGGGGGTGGGAGGAGCCCATCTGGGAGTCCCTTCTCCTGCGCCATCTGTTAGAGTCATTCTTGGCGGATTACTGTGTGCTGTAGGGCCGCAGGTCTTGGGTCGGCGTATCTTGAACTGCAGTGGGTCACGCTCTCCTTTTTGTGTGGGCTTGTGGCCTGGACATTACTCATTTGGTTCCGCTGCCTGTTCCGGGGCGTCCTGACCGGCCCTTTCCGGGTCCCTCCTCGGGGAGGCCCTCCTTGGCCCGTTTCGGGGTCTTCCGTTCTGTCTCCTTGGTCCCGCAGTCCAATCCCCTCCGATGTGGGTTTCCGCCCATTTCCAGGCCTCCTGTGGATCAGAAAAATGTACTGTTGTTCCCTTGTGGTAAATCTTAAATTGCGCCGGGAAGAGCAGGCCGTATTTTACACTCATGTTAGCCAGCTGTTTCTTGAGTGGTTCAAACAATTGTCTCGCTCACTGTACTTCACGGGTATAATCAGGAAATATTGCGATTCTCGAGCCATTATATGTGATTGTCCCTCGTGAGCGCGACATCTGCAGGAGAGCGTCCCTGTCGCGGCAGTTTAGTAATCGGGCAATCATAGTTCGAGGTGGAGCCCCTGGGATCCTTTTACCCGAGGGCATTCTATGGGCTCTTTCCACCAAAAAGAATTTTGAGAAGGGATAGGGTTCATAGAGGTCCTTAAGCCATTGTTCGAGGAATAGTTCCATGCATTGCCCCCCCTCTCCCTCCGGTAGTCCGAGGATACGCACATTGTTACGGCAAGACCTTCCCTCTCCCTCATCCACCCTTGATTCTAGGGTTTTGAGGCGGGTTATGGCTTGTGTTAGCTTCCTGTTGATCCCAGTGATGTTGTCCTCAGCTTCAGAGATACAGGCCCTCATTACGACCCTTGCGGAAATCGACTGACCGGAGCGCCACAGCGTAAATAGCGTTTCCGCCATAGCACGAAGGAGCCAAGTGCGGCCCATTCCGACCCATCGGGCACGAGCACCACGGCATGGCGGAAGTGCAAAGTCCGCGATGGCGGAAAAGACCCCAAAACGGCCCACACCGCCGCCGTACGGCGCCCCAGGTGCAATACCGCCACCCCACTTAGCGGTCACCGCAGTGTGCGCCTACCGGAAAGTACGGTGGCCGGAAATATACGGAAACGGAAGTTAAAACACGGGCCCGGAACGGGAAACATCCCGGCGTACACCTATAAATACACTAAAACCACACAACCACTAAAAACACTACCCTGAGACACACCCCACCCCGTCAACCACCCTAGCGAAACCAAGAAAAATGGGAAAAGCAGCGAAGAAAGCGTGCGACCGCAAGCGGCAGGTCCACTTCTCCCGTGAGGAACTCACCGTGCTAACAGAGACCCTCCAGGAGAATGCTGCCGTCGTCTTCTCCACGCAAATGACCAGGACGGCACTTGCAAACAAGAAGGCCATATGGGCTCTGGTGGCACAGCGGGTAAGTGCGGTGGGGACCGCACCCCGCACCCCACAGCAATGCCGCAAGCGATGGGACGACCTGCGGATACGCGTCCGCAGCATACTCTCTGCCAACCGCAACATTGCCACAGCCACCGGGGGAGGTCCTGAATCACCCATCAAGTTGACCCCCTGGGAAGAAATCTGTGCCTCCACCATCGGAATGGAGAGCATTGAGGGAGTCGGAGGGATGGAGAAAGGAGTGCAGACATCCGAAGATTCAGGTAGGTGGGCCAGATAAAACAATCCACACAGTCCATCCATGTGAAGTACCATGCGTCCACATAGTGCAACAGAAACACATGTCCAGGAGAACGTCCACACACATCGGCCTGATAGCGCACGTTAAAAACCACAATAAATACATAAATAATAAAAAAGCCCTAATACACGCACTACACGTGCAGCAGGCACACCCTAACTGCAGGCTGCCAAACAACTGCACCCTCACTCCACACACAAATCAATGCACCTCCAAGGCCCCGACCCAAAACACCCTCAGGTACCACCCCAAAGCATGTGATACTATGCCATTCCAATTCCCACAGACCCATCAATAACCCTCGCTCTTCTTTACTCCACCACAGGGTCCGATCCAAACGACGAGCAACAGGACACCCCTACCAGCACACCTGCAAAGAGGGCCAAGACCAACGGCCAGAGACCCTCCACCTCAGCTGCACGCATCAAGACACGGCAGCAGCACAAATCAGGTGGCAGCACACAGGAGGGAACATCAACAGGCACCCCAGCAGCCAGCATGCCCACAACACCACCACCACAGGTCCCCCCAATGGATGCCACAGAAGGCACTGCCTCTGGTGGCAGCAGCACCATAGGTGACACCCCATTGATGGCAGCATGCTCGGACACAGAAAACGGGGATGTCGAGGTCAGATCCATCCATGACCTGTCCCAATCCCCCTGTCTGTCCCATCCCGTACAACATGAGGATACCACGCAGGTGCAGCCACAAGACGACGACTGGCCATCCCCCACAAGCCCTGTGGCAAGGCAACATGAGGACAACAGCCCCTCTGTGACACCCCCGCAAATGGCCATGGCCCAGCAGAGGCAACAGTCCCTCGACAAGTTAATCGTCCAACAGCAGCAAATGGCCACACTCCTCAAGGACCATGCCGATGAATGTGGGGGCACCAAGGCAGACATAGAAACATCAACAGAGACACTTAGGGCAGAAATGGAGAGAGGTACAGAGACGCTAAGGGCACAAATTGAGAGTAGCACCGAGAGCCTGAGAGTCCAAATGGAGAGTAGCACCGAGAGCCTGAGGGGGGAACTGCATGCGACGTCCAAAGACGTATGTGCCGAACTTGCCGCAGTGCGCCGTGTGCTCACTGAGCTCTCGCAAACCCTTAGGGACATGCATGGACGTGAGCAGGCAGACACATCATCCGTTGCAAGTTCCGTCCAGGGCAGCCCCCAACGTAGATCTGGGAGGACCCGGCGCTCCACGGGCAGGGGTGCCCCTGATACCCGCAGAGGGGGCATGCAATAGCGACAGCCCACTGACAATGAGCATCTTTGGACACTGGTGTTCGGGGGGGAGGTAGGAGGGTGGAGGGGGTGTGTTGGGCTCACTTGGGTGGCGGGTCGATAGGGTGTACAACATGATATCACATATGCCATAAACAGTGCACGATCAACCAATGAGATGTGTGGACATTGATCTTTGTGTACTAGGCCATCATAGGCGTACAGTCCATTTTGTGCATGTCCCAGACACACACAGTGCCACGTGTCCCGTGTCCATGTATCAGCCACCAGGCATGAGTGCTAGAAGCATACATCAATGAGATGCTGACGGATGTCACGGGCCTCCGGTGCCTCGCAGACTCCTTGAGGTGCTGCCACATCCCCACCCTCATCATGACCATCATCCGGTGCTTGCAGTTCAGCGTCAGGGGGCATGGGCACATTTCTACGTACGCACATGTTGTGGAGCATGACACATGCCATGACCATCTTTGCAACCTTCTCATGGCGGTACAGGAGTGCCCCGCCAGACCTGCTCAGGCAGCGGAAACGAGTCTTCAGTAGGCCGAACGCCTGTTCTATGACTACACGGGTACGTGAGTGGGCATGGTTGTAGTCCTCCTCATGCTGGTCCCGTGGGTTCCGGACTGGTGTGAGGAGCCATCTCTTCAGTGGATATCCAGCATCACCTGTATGTGGACGATAAACGTAGGATGTGGAATGCCATTGATACGTACGCACACCCCCCCCCCCTTCCTGCCAGTACATTGCCAAATCACATACCCCACTTCATCATGCATGCAATGAGACTCACCGAGTAGCCAGGATCTGTTCCCTGCGTGTCGCTCCATGTAGCGTGGTATGGTAGAGTTCCTCAAGACCATGGAATCATGGGTTGATCCAGGGAATCGGGCACAACAATGCGTAATGATCCTGTTGGAGTCACACACCATTTGTACATTCAGGGAATGAAATTGTTTTCGGTTGCGGTACTGGGCCTCCATGGCATGTGGGACGACCAATTCAACATGGGTGCAGTCGATGGCACCAATGCAACCCGGTATGCCGGCAAGTGCATGGAATCCCACTTTTGTGTTCGTAATTTCCTGCTCCGAGCGTGGTAGGGAGATGTAGTCGTCTGCGTGCTGCAGGAGGGCATCGAGCACTTGGAATAGTGTCCGTGAGAACAGTGGCTGAGAAATGCCATGCAACTGTCCGACTGTGTGCTGGTAGGTGCCTGTGGCCAGGAAGTGGAGTACAGACACCACCTTCAGTAGGGGTGGGATTGCGGTTGGGCTATCTATCATGCTGACTAGGTCAGCCTGTGTCATGTCCACAATGGCGGCTATGGTGTCCCGGTCCAGACGGTAGAGGGTGTGGATCTGCTCATCAGTGAGGTTGAACGGATGTGCTCGGAGGCGTGGGATTGCGGGCTGCCTGCGTGGTGGTAGTGGCTGTGCTGCTGGGCCTTGCTGGCCCTGCCTTGGCCTCCTCCTCCTCCTGCGTCTCCTCCGTGCGGCTGGTTGTAGTTGTTGTTCGTCTTCTTCTTGGAGTCGGAGCACTTGCAGTGCTATCAGGTCCCCCAGGGCCAACATCGCGAGTCCTGCCGGTAGCATTTCGCTGTGGTTGTGGGAGGAGACTGGCTGTGCAATTTATGTGTTTTCAGGCTGTATGGCCTCCACCTGTGGTGATTGATTCCACCTGTGCAAACTGCTCTCCCCTTTGGCCGAGCACGTCCCGCGCACTACGCTGCAATTCGGGGATTGGTATCTTGCTATTGCAATCATGTATTTGTGCCCGATGGGCGTGTAAGATTGGTTGATATGTTCATTCTGCTGTGGTCCCATTGTTTCCCATACTATCTGTGCAGTCGCGAACGGACTTGTGAAGGGTCAGTGGAACGTAGTACTCGAGTAACGGTGGGCCCTCATGCATCACTGTACCGAGTTGCAACGACGGGCGGGGCGTCCCATTTGTGGGTGAAGGCAGTTGCCATTTTCACACACAGCCGCACTCGATGGAATAATTAGTGATTTCAAACGGCCACAGATGCCTTTTCGACGTGATGTTGCAAATGAGGAATTCGAAGGGCGGCGCTTTCGGTTTCCAGCTAGCGGCGAGGAGATGCCCACAGGTCTGACTGCAAATATAACGTTCTATTGTTCTATGTCCTTGAGACAGGGCCCATGGCGAGGGAGCAATGATTGATATGAATAGTTTGGGATGCGCAATAGCTACGTGGGCGATGAGGCCGGCCATTCCCAAATACATGTTACTTCACAACACTGGATTTACGGGCTGGGGCACTGTGGATTTAGCAGGCTGCATTACGCACAGACTCAATGGACGTTTCTAATGTCATGTGAGTAATTATTCAGGCGTTTTGATCCCGGGATGAGGGAATGATGAATGGATGCATGGGCAGGTGATTTGGTGCGGAGTTTGCCATGTACAGGGCTTCTTGGGATCTATCCGCCTCCCCTACGCTATGTGATGCAGGGCTGCCATAGTGGGACCGTCGTCTATCTGGCCTTGTTGAGCCCTCCCTGTCTCGACGCGCCCTCAGACACTTGTGTCCATGCACGTTAACATTCCCATCTGATGGATTCTGTTTTGGCAGACGCATGCACAGGTACACTCGTTCGTGATGGTGTTTACACCTAGGTATAGATGGTTATGTGTCGCAAGTGGCTTTGGGGTGGTGATGATCCTTTGGAGTGGGCTAGCATGCATATGGCTGTGGATTTCGTGTGATCATTGAAGTGAGTTGTTCGAATGCAGTTCTGATGGCCATTCTGTTCTTGTTCTTTTCTTTTGGTTGACAGGTATCTCCTCCCCTTTTGCCACTGCCATCTGTATGCCACTCCTGCAGATGGATTTTACTCCCGACACCTGCTGCTTCGTGTTAATCGGTGGAGCAGCATTACGATCTTATGGGACGATCGCCAGTGGCCCACATGCCCTTACGCAGTACTGGTGGCTCGGAGCAACATTTCGGCCTTTCAGCTGGACTAGTGGCTCCCCATTGGGACGGCCCTGCGGTTGTGTGCGCTTCCTTTTTGCCTTTTCGTACGTGATTGTGGCTCTGTGTACCATGATGGGACAGGGCGTCACACAAGTAGTGGCTGGTCATTTCTTGCGGATGCAGCCCACAATGGTGAAATGTGTTTTGGAGTTCATGGCCTGATGGCTGTATGGGCTTGGTGATTTTGTTGTGCATTAAATTTCTATTCTGATTTGGGCCGTGTAGCGTTTTTCTTTGCAAGTGATGTGGCATGTGCCTATATGTGGGTCGATGTATTGTGAGGAGATCTGCATTGGGTTCCTGCTTCGGGGTTTAGTTGCGTGGTACTGTGCTGGGCGCGTTTGCCTACTGAGCCCGTGAGGTCAGGGATGGGGGCTGCCTATATGACAGTTTGGATGTTGTCATGCTCAGGGGCGGGGGATTGGGTTTTGTGTGACAGATGGCGGTCAGCCAGGTGGACTGGTGGAATGATGTGATTTTCGGAGTGTTGCTGGTCACAGGTGCCTGTGTTTGCGTGCGTTTCGGGGGGGGGGGACTGTGGTCATGTCCATTGGGATGGCTTCTGTATTCGTGCCATCTGTGCCCTGCAGCTCCCATTGGCCCCTCTTGTGTTTCTTTTGTTCGTTGGCATGCATGGGTGCTTTGTACATTTCAATGGTTGCATTGTGACTTCATTGCACCTACAGGGAGTTGTACTTTGTGGGCAGGGAGCGGTGTACAGGCACTCAGTGGGGCCGTTTACGGTTGATTCGCGATGCCGTACTTCTCGCCATGGCGGAATGGTCCATTCCGCCATGCCTGATGGCGTTAGGTACATGTCCGCTAGGGTCGGAATTGGCGTACCGTTGCACCATGGTGGTGTTTGCGGTTTGGCATGGCGCGCGCGCGCGTGCTTGGTGCAGTTAGCGTTGGCGTTCACTACGGTGTCGCTAATGGCTTCGTACTTTGCGGTGACGGGTCATAGTCGCACCGAGCGCTATTCGATGGCGGTATTGCATTTCCGCCATCGTTTTCCCCTTTCCGCCAGGGTCGTAATGAGGGCCACAGTGTTCTGCTTCCCCGGTTCTGGCGGTTTATTTCTGCAGGTCATGGCGCAAGAAGGAAACATCAGCCGCTATGCTATCCATGTTTATCTCCATCGAGGAGCGGGAACTAGTGATCGCCGCCATCACATCACGAAGTGAAAGAGCCTCTTCTCCTGCAGGGGAGTTCGATCGCGTTGATCGGTCAGTCGGAGCTGGGGCAGTGGCGACCGCAAACTGGTCCATGCTGCTTTGAGTAGAAGTTTTCTTTTGTCTGTCTTTGACCATTTTGCGGAGGTTATGAAGCTTGAGCTTGGTAGCTAAACCGGTGTGGGGTCGCCTGCAGTGTCAGTCTTGCCGGATCAAGGGTGGCAAGGATCAACAGCTCTCCCTCCTCCTACTTTTACCCTCCTCCGGTCCGCCGGGATGTGCTCTGTCTCTACTATGGATTAACTCCTTCTGTCCTGGTATCGTGTTATGGGCTTTGACATGGCGGGTTATTGAGGAGACTCCAGGCAGAGGTGACCGATGGGGGAAGCTCTCTCCCCAATGGCGGCTGTGGTGCTCCCGGACAGGGCCTTGCAGCCGGCACCCCGCGCTATTCGCTGGCCGTTCTGTCCTGATTAGTATGTATGGAGTCTAATTGCACCTGTGCGTCTTCCCAGAAAGGGGATGGCCTCCCCCAACCCCGATATCCCCTCTTCTGTGTCACAGGTCCAGCCAGGAGGATCGTTCAGCTGGGGGGCGGAGGGGGCCTAGTTACCTGCCGTGTGTTACGGATACGTCGTCGGATCCAGTCCCGCTTTCTCCGTTTCACGGGTGTCGGGTAATCTTCTCCCTACTTAGTCCCTCTGCTCCGGGCCGCCGGCAGAGAGGCGGCCCGTAGTTGTAGCCGCTGTGGGTGCTAAACTCACATATGGGCAGCAGAGGTGTGTGGATGGTGCACGCTCCGCCACTGTTCTCCCGGCGGGGGGTTTGGGTCGCCTACCCTCCGCCTCTTGAATTCCGTACTCAGCGCTGCCTGCGCGACTCCTGAAGGGAGTCTGTTTCGGGGACATACGCTTCCCTGCGGGTCTCCGGTACGTGGATGTTTGTTGCTCCCCACCTCCTGTCCCTCGGATCGGATCAGGTTATTTGGCAGGTCCTGGTGCCTCCTCTGCTTTGCGGCCGCGTGAAGTCGCTGCTGCACTTCCAGAAGCTGGAGGGGTATCGCTCTCAGGTGGCGGCGGCCATTTTAGGTGTCTGGTCCCCGGGGCTCCGGCCCTCTGTGCTCCTCGGATTGCTCGGTTGCCCGGCCAGATGGTATCAGCAAATTTGGGCGGGCAGCGCCCGCCGCCTCACCGGTCCGATCCAAGCAGTTAGTCGGTTCGTAATCCGCCAGAATAAGGATATTTAAGCAGGATGTATTTGGCGCCTGCCGGAGCTCCACGGGCTCACGTCCGCATCGATTGCGTGCAGGCCACGCCCCCCGGATTTAGCAATGTTGATCTTATAGCCTGAGTGTACTGTGAATTCGGTGATCACCTCCAAAATGGGGGATAGGTTCTTTTCGGGTTCCCTTACGTATAATAGTGCATCGTCAGCATACAATGAGATGGCTTGATATGCACCGGCCATTTCTATACCCCTGAGGTCTTGTTCAGCCATGACTGCAGCTGCTACCGGTTCAATCGTGAGGGTGAAAAAGATGGGTGAAAAGGGGCATCCCTGCCTCTTTCCCCTACATAGTGTAAATTGGTTGCATAGGGTACGATTGGTGAGAACTCTGGCCTTGGGAGAGGAATAAAGGAGTTTGACACAACCTATCAGGTAAGGGCCGAATCCGAATTTGTGAAGAACCTCAAACATGTATAGCCATGATACCGAATCAAACGCTTTTTCGGCATCCAATGAAATGGCAGCCCTTGTGCCTCTGGTTTGATCTGCGCTAGAATGCTAAACAGTCGGCGCAGGTTCAGGGCCGTAGATCTAGTAGGAATAAATCCACATTTATCAGGATGGATTAAGGTGGTCATTTTGGTGAGAAGCCTAGTGGCCAGTACCTTCGTGTAAATCTTAGCATCTGTGTTGATCAGGGACAAGGGATGGTAAGAGGAGCATTCATGTGCCGGGCGTCTGGACTTCAAAAGTACCGTAATGACTGCCTCTGACATGGACTCAGGGAGCGAACCAGCGCTCATAGCCTCTTCCCAAACGAGGGCCAGTATTGCGGTAAGTATT
Source organism: Ambystoma mexicanum (assembly GCF_040938575.1). NCBI lineage: Eukaryota > Metazoa > Chordata > Amphibia > Caudata > Ambystomatidae > Ambystoma > Ambystoma mexicanum. The sequence continues at coordinate 1,101,429,434 of NC_090924.1, read as the reverse complement.
GGAGAGCATGTCTTATACAGGTCAGCATTGAGACTGTCCGGGCCTGGAGTTTTACCCGATGCTAGTGCTTTAATCGCTTCAGCAATTTCCTCACACGTCATGGGTTGTTCAAGGGACCAGTTGTCCTCTAATGTTAGACTAGGGAGGGAGATCTTATTCAGGTACGATGTCACGCCGTCCCGTGTACATCTGTCATGGTTGGCGTAAAGATTAACGTAATAGTCTGTGAACTCAGAGTTTATGTCACCCTCCCCATGTACAGCGACTCCCTCGTCAGAAAGAATGCTTGCAATAGGGGTGTGATTGTGGTCGTTACGGAGTATACGGGCTAGGTGGTGGCCAGCTCTATTGCCCTCCCCGTACCTGCGTGCTCTAGTCGGGGTGGCCATGTATTGTTGTTCTTTGGTGGCCAGTTCGTTAAAGGTCTGGAGGTGCAAGTTTATGTCCGCCAGGGTGCATTTGTGCATTTGTCATGGGTACTACTATAGGCAGATTCGAGCAGTTGAAGGATCGATTCTGTATTGCCCAAATCAGTTCTGACGGCTTTGAGGAGACCATACGTCTTGGACATAAGATTGCCTCGTACCCATACCTTAAATGTTTCCCATATCGAAGCCCAGCTGCCCACAGAACCCTTCTTCAGGCGGAAAAATTATTTGGTCTCTGTATATAGAGCCTCTATCAAATATTGGGGGGCATCCTCCACCGCTGTGCAGAGCGGCCGATGTCGGGAAGCAGTATAACTAGAGTAACGGGGGAGTGGTCCGAGAGTGTGCGTGGAAGGATATCGCAGCATTCGATGGAGTTAATAAGGGAAGAGGAGAAGAGGGAAGAGGAGATGAGCCAATAGTCTATTCTGGATTCAGAATCATGGACTGAAGAATAAAAGGTATATTTTCTTTCTGTGGGATGAGTTCCTCCCCATGCATCCGACAGAGCAAGGTCTTCCTGGGCTTGGTGTATAACGTTGGCTGCTTTAGTGAGGGCTCTAGGCGTGCTTGAGGACCTATCTAGTGCAAAATCAAGGATAGTATTGAGGTCCCCCTCCCCACAGAACCCAGGCCTATGTTGTAGGGTCTATCTCTGCAAGAAGGTGTGTGTAAAATTCTAGCTCAGGTTTGGACCATATGTATTGACCAAAATAAATTTCCTGCCAGCCACAGTGCCCCAGACCACAACATATCTGCCCTGTGGATCGATAGTGCTTTTCTCGGTAGAGAATCCCAATGAGGGGTTTTTAACGTGATGACGCCTCTATTTTGGGAGGAGTATGTTTCCAGTACTATCAAGGACTAGCATGGGCCAGCCGCGCCTGCGGCTAGGGCCATTTAGTAGGAGGACAGATCATACAGGTTCTTGCAAATCGTTCTGGTCGAACTCCCGTCTCCCGGGCGGGAGGGGTATCGAGGCTTCCATGTAGGCCAAGGCTGATGTAGGGGATTCGAAAAAATGAGCTCTTCCACCGTGTTTTATCCGAAGTTTTGCTGGGAAGAGAAGGACGTAAGGGGCCTGTCTCAGTCGTAGTTGACGCTTGACGGTGTCGTAGGATCGTCTGAGTCTGGACCCCTGCAGAGAAGTCCGGGTAGATATGGATGTTGTCGTTACCAAACCTCAGGGGTACCTTCTCCCTTGCCAGCTTGAGGATGACGTCCCTGTCCCTATAATTCAACAGTTTAGCAATCACTGTGCGGGGAGGAGCCCCCGGTCTGGGTGGCGGAGCGAGGGAGCGATGTTCCCGCTCAACGAGGAACTGGGACCAGAGGGCTTTCTCCCCAAGGAGAGATTTCAGAAGGTCCTCGATTCGAGACTCCATTGGACCCCTACAGAAGGTCTCCGAGAGGCTGACTATGCGGATGTTGTTCCGTCTAGATCGGGATTCCAAATCGTCGCACTTGTCGCAGAGTTTATTCATTTCCCCTCTAAGGAGTGCAATGTCCTGGGTGTTTTGCCTAGTGGAATCTTCATTTGTGCCAATTCTGGTTTCAGCTTCTGTGATTCTGGCACTCTCCTTGTTCAGACGAGTTTTTAGTGAACCTATCGTGGAGACAATGTCATCAAGTTTGACACTGATGGCTAGGAACCCATTTTGGACAGTTGTCAGTAGGTGGTCAAATTTCGTATCCTCTGCGTTAAGGGGTGAAGCAGAAGGCTGGGGACTCGGGCTTTCAGGAAAGGCTTGTGAGCTTGTAAAGGAGTCCATAGGGCCCATTTTCCTAGTTTTGCCCGCGTTCTTTCCGGGCATGGTGGAGATGTAAACAGGAAAGGTCCGGGCCCAGATAATACAAGAGGACCGTGCTGTAAGGTATAGGATTACAGCCTAGGAAGGCGTGAGGGCAACAGAGTATGCTGGGAACCTTGTTGATTCAAGGTGATGTGCCTCGTGGAGCATACAGAATAATGAAGGTCTGAGCTGGTAAGTGCAGGTTGTGCAAGTGGATGGTGGATGCCCCGGGCCAATTGAAAGTAGACAAAGGGAGACTCGGAGTACGTTTGGTCCGGATCCGAGAGCCTCACACTGAATGTGTTGTGTCCTCCAACGTATGTATGGGTGACAGTGGTGCCCTCATCCTTGTGTTGGTTCGAGTTATGGTATGGAGGCCTGCAGGGATCAGAATGGCAGCTGTGCCGGGGACGCCAGAAAGAGATAGAGGGTATCTGAGTGGGTCCCCCGATGGGAATGGGCGTCCGCGTATTGCCGTGACTCAACACATGGCCGCGGGCATAGGGCACCACAGAGCAGCACCGAGACTGCTGAGCCGGCTTCCCGTAATGTGGCGCACGCCCAGCTGCAGCAACAGCCCAGCCTCACACAACACCCACCTCCGAGACGAAGAGCGGGAACGGGGGGGTCTGCTCCGGGCCATCGGACCGCCACCTATGATGTGGCCTGGAACGCTGTGAAGGTCCGTCGGTGCCCGTGTCCCGTGTGTTCGGGCCCGCCAAAGGCGCGGGCCAGCGAGGAGTCCAGATGTCGGCAGCAGGGTTCCGAGGAGGGCTGGCGCGTCGCAGCCCCAGGGATGTAAAATAAGGAGCTCGGGGGAAACCTCACCGCGGGCTTTTTCCTCAGCCGGAGATCCGCTGCAAGGAGTTATGTGCCGGTCCGCCCACCGCAAGGCCCGATGTAGCAGGGAGCCGCAGCTCCCTTGTGCATTCCTGTGGAGCCGCGCAGCGGCTCGGGTCTGCGGCCTCAGGGTCCACAAGGTTTCTCAGGCTTAACAGGTCCGATTTCAAACAGGATTTCACCTGTAGATGCAGGATTGTTCTCGGAAGCAGCACTGGTAGTTCCTATAGCACAAAGCAGACTGGAAACAGGAGATAATTAAACAGGATTTATGCCAGAGAGGAGCTCCTCATTCAAGCGGCCATCTTGTCGCGCAACATCGCCCCCTTAGTTGGGTGAAATTTCTAGCGGCTTGGGATATCCAAATAGTTGAGATGGCCAACAATGTTTCCTCTTTCACCTGGCAAAGAGGCGTTCAGCAATCTGCGATCGATTATTTCTTCGTATCTGTCAACCTACTCAATGCCTGCAATCCAATTACAACCACCAATGTTGGACTGAGTGATCATATAGTTATTTCAATGCAGATGTCTCTCGAATGTAAAATCTTTAAAACTGTTCCTGAATAATCACTTCTTGAATTGGAATGACCATTTCTATCTGTACATTGGAACATGAAGTTGTGCAGACAAAAAATACACTTTGTATGCAGAAGGTGTACAGCACTCTAAAACCAATGTATCCAGAGAATTGAGGTTCGCAACAACTTCATAATTAGTTCTTTGCACACTGAAATATCTAAACAAAGAAGCATGTGTCCACAACATAACAGGCACAACTTTTACTTAGAGGTAGCAAGTCTCAAACGCCTCAAAAATAAAAGTTTAAGGGAGATCAAAAAAGATGAGATGCCACTTCAACATTATCTACAGCCACACAAGAATAAACTCAAGGCTCTCAAACACAAACTTTATATCGCTGATAATCAGCAAATGATTTGCCATCTTATCAAGAGCAATGCAAAGTCAATCTGGACTATGTTAAAATCATTTATGGAAAGTATTGCACATTTTCTCTCATGCTGGCTTCCTTTCATTTTACAATGGTAGATTCTAAGCGAGAGGTCACAGTGTCAGGCACTCACATCTAACACATCATTGATGAAACCTGTGATGTAATTTAGCTTTGACCTGCCATACCATAATACATTAACAGAGTCCTTATTCTGTGAAATTGCGATAATAAGCAAAGCATCTCTGCAATGAAACACATTGATTAGGCGCTTCTTGCATCAATTTTAAACATCTCATCTATCACTGCTGGAACTGTGGTCACTCGCTTACAGTTTATCATGAAACGCAGTGCATTATGTACAAGTCCACTATTGTTACTGTAATTACAGAGAACCTTTCTTGGCTGATCAATGCATAAGTAATATGCTTACTTCATTATGTGTTCATTTACAATGTGAAGCAGCCAATTGTCACTTGTGTAGCAAGATCTTGCACAATGTTGCACTATGATGTACCTTGCACTTGTGTATACAATATTTACAGAGAATATGTTTTTAACGTATATGTATATGTTTTTATGAGGATTTTAAAGGTTAACACAAATAAAAAATAAAAAATCTGTTGGTTGTCTCCAAGACCATCAGCCTGGCTTCAGAGCTGCCAGAAGCACTGAAACTACTCTCCTAAACATTTGTGAAGACCTGCTTACCAACCTCGATTCCAACAGCCCCTGTATCCTCATCTTACTTGATCTCTCTTCTGCCTTTGACACCGTCAACCATGCCACCCTACTCAACCGTCTCTGTGATAACCTGGGTATCACCGATCAGGCCCTGGCTTGGCTGGCTTCTTTCCTCTCCAAACGACCATCTCAGGTCCAACTTGGGTCCTTCCTCTCTTCTATCTCTAGGTCTACCTGTGGTGTTCCCCACGGGTCTAACCTATCTCCCTGGCTGTCCAACCAATGCCTGCCACCTCTCGCCCACTGCAATGCAGCTCTCTGCTCCAAATTTCAGTGCTATGTGGATGACACACAATTCATTTTCAGACTCCCTTCAGCCTCCTCTTCTCCTTCTCTCATCTCTGACTGCCTGTCTGCTATCCAGGAGTGGTGTGACGCCAATGATCTCTGCCTTAATGCCAGTGAGAGATTCTCCTCATCAGCACACCTGCTCCCTCCTTTCCTGTCAGTCTCTGGCCGGCCTCTCTTGGCCCTCTTCCTGCTGCCACCTGTGAGGCTAAAAACCTCAGGGTCATCTTCGACTCCATGCATGAAGTCTCTAAGAAGTCACACTACCAGCTGCACCTCCTCAGAGGTATTCTTCCTTTCCTTTCCTTCCGCCAGAAGCTCACTGTCTCTAGAGCTTTGGTTCTCTCTAGGCTGGACTACTGCAACAGCACATTTCTAAATCTGCCTCCCTTTACTCTCTGCCCTCTGCAACTCTTCCAAAACAGGACTGCGAGACTTGTCCTTGGCCTCAAGCCCAGGGATTTGATCTCTCCAGGACTGAAATCTCTGCACTGACTCCCAGTGGCGGCGAGGATCAAGATCAAAACCCTCTTCGTTGTCCACAAGGCCTTCTGGGGCCTGGATCCTCAATACCTTCAACTCTCTCTTCCTAAATATCTTCCTTCTCAAGCACCTCAAGACCTTCCTCTTTGCTTCTGCTTGCTCTCCTCCACTCCTTTGCTGATCTCTGAGCTGAAACTGAAACTGCACTGATTACCTGGCTACCCTCTGGTCTCGGGCCCAGGCCCCCCGTCAGTTGCACACCTGCACTGCCCCCCTGGCAACCCTTGCACTCCGGGACTGTTTCTGTATCCCTTCAGCCCTCTACCAGCACTTGACACCTGATGTCTATGCACTGCACCGACCCCTCCCCTCTCCCCCGCACTTTTCCCCTTCCCCACTCCCCTGTACTTGCGCAATCTCAATATCACCTGGCCTAGTAAGATCGTTGTCTCTGTCTTCCCTCTGTTCCCCTCCCTTGCCTCGTCACGTCTTGAAACACTTGTGTATAGGCGTGTTATAAATGCCTTATCATATCATATTCCCTGAAGAAACTTTATTTGAAGGGACGCTATGTTTAGGATTAAACTATTAAAGTAAGCTACACATTTGGGTCGCTAAGCAACCATAACTCCCCATCCAGACACATCTCTTGACATCACACATGACAAGTGGCATCCTCAGTGCTGCCATTTCTGTTTTTAATAGTGAGGCCATGACAAGTTCAAGCAATGAGGGTGGACTTGGGTTATGGTTGTCTACTATGACAATATAATAATCTATGTTTTCCTGTGAATTCCTTTTATCTACCATGACTGTCTCCTCTAGGCAACTTGCAGAGTACATGGGATATGACAATGACCTGAACGCTGCACATAAAGTACAAGGTATGTACTGTGAATACACCAACATTACTTACGGTCACCCCTGGAGTACAGTAACAGTAATCCTTTCAACAAAACCCACAAGGCATGGCTCTCCGGTGATGCCCTTGAGTTGTGGTCATTTCCTTAGGGTATTGTGCACAAGGCATGGCCTATAGCCCTCCCCTTGTCCTGCGTACAGAGCACAACCTGCGACAATGAATTGAGAGCAATGGCCATAGCAACAGTACTCGTAGGGCATAGCCTTCCTGCGTGACCTGGGATAGTCAGTGTGAACATGGCTTACAGCCTTTCACACACACAGTATCCTGCCTGGGACTATTTATAAATGCTTCTGTGAATTCCCTTACCTAATGTTGTTGGTGGATGGTGGGGTTGTCAAAGGGGAAAAGGGCTGGGTAGAACCACAAGAAACATGATGCTGAGCCTGGAGTGGATTGGGGCAGATGCCTTGGTTCCCCACCATGTCAACCATAGAGGGCAGGGGTGCATCACAGTGCAACTGTAGATGCTCTTGGCTCTTTGAAGGAATCACAGAGAATTTCCATAGAGCCAGCAAAAAACAGAACGCACGGGTCCCCTCACACAGTTACAGAAACTATGCTCGAATCTATCAAGAAAGAGAGGAACTTGGGCTAGGACAGGAAATCTGAGCGGCAGCCACATCGGGTCTCACAGAAGGCTTCCATTCTCACAGTTGAGAGCATTTGGCTACGGGAGACCACCCCAAGGGAAAGGGCAACTGGTGAGAGTACCACCCAACAGAAGGAGAAATCAATCCAGTCCCATTTACAAAAACAGAACTGGAAGCCATTCTCAGGGATGATACCTACAAGGCAGTCACTTTCTAAAGAGGAAGATGGAGTTAGGAACTACAAGATAGGAGACTGATTCTTGAAGCTGTGGTCAATCAGGCACCAGAGGCCCGCCCAGGCCGAGAGAAATACAACTCCCAATATCCCTATAGGAAGCTTGCACACCTCAGTTATCTTACTTCAGAGAAGAAGTTGCAGAAGGCGTAAGAGCTGGAAACAGGAGACTGGAGTAGCATCCGTGGATCATGGGGAGAGGAGGAGACAGGCGGCTGGAGGGGAGGCCAGGATGCTGGGGAAGAAAAGACCTTAGAGGTGGGAATTAAGAGAATGAGTGGGTTTGAAGGAACAAGAACTAGAGGAATGGGAAGACAAAGGAAAATTAAGTTAGGAGGAGAGTGATCCAGGGGCGTGGCAGAAGCAGGACTTGGTGGGGTAGGCAGAGAAAGGTCAAAGAGGTTGCGAGAAGATTGACCTAGAGAAGATTGGCCCTTGAGAAGATTGGCTGGGTTGGGAGGCAACAAACCGAGAAGGTGTGTAGAAGGAAGGAGTCCAGATGGCGAGATACTAGAAAGGTAGGGGACAATGAGTGTTATAGGATAGGTGCCCAAAGATGTTAAGGAGGTGCTAAAAAGGATGAAGATGGGAGCAATAAAAAATAACAAATGACGTATCTCTCCGTAATGTTCTTTCTGATGGATTAGTCTTTCCTCCCACAGATTCATTTTATATATATTTTCACCAGCCACTGGAAAAAATGTTTGTCAATAGGGGGCTCTGTACGATCAGCGTTAGCACAGCTGTGTGCCCCTCATGCAGGACGGGACTTCAGGACCATTATAAATAAACCCAGCTGTACCCATGACCTCTATTCCACCTTTTTCTTTATCACTCAGCAGCTGAGAAACCACAGAACAGCAAGTGGTGTATAGGCTAATCACCAAAGGGGTAAGTTGGGAGGGTAGTGAGGAATCTGTGCGAGGAAGGACTAATCCATCAAAAAGAACATTATAGAGGGGTCAGTCATTTATTTTCCTAATGGATTCCTTCCTCCCACAGATCCTTTGTCTTAGATAGACTCCCATAGCTGTGTGGAACCTGGAAGAGAGAGGGGAGTGAGAACATCACCTATACCGGGAAACTGGAGGGCTGCTTGACCAGTCCGGACAATGAAGCCACACGATAATGCTTGGCAATCATGTACAGATAAGTCAGCGTAGCTGCCTGACAGATGTGCAGCACAGGGACATCCTTATGGAATGCTGAGGTAGTTGCCAGAACCCTTGGTCCATCAGGCACATTTTTCTTGGCCAGATCGCACTACTCTGATATACAGTGGATGATCCACCTGGGGGCAGGGTCTGCTTAGTAACAGCGCTGCCCGCACAAGCACCAGCGTAACCCAGAGCAAATCATCCTTCCTGATGAAACTTGTCTGAGAACCAGAACTGGGAGCACTCTTGGGGCCCAGGCAGTGAAACTGCTTCTTTGCCTCAGAAGAGTGAGACAAAGGGAAAAAACTGGAAGAGGGATTTTCAGTGAGAGATGAGTCAGTCCACCTAAGTGTAAACCTTCTCCTTTGAGAAAACAAGATAGGGATGTTTAGTAGGTAGAGCATCAAGCTCACATAGGACAGGTAATAGCAACCAGAAAAATCAGCTTTAAGGTGAGCAATCCCAAGGAGCAGGAATTCAAAGGCTCAAATGGAGTCACAAAAAGAAATCTAAGAATGAGGTTCAACTCCAGTGCAGGTAGAATAAACTGGTGTGGGGGTAAACAGGTTCCATGTTCCACATATAAACTGTATAACAGTGGCGATAGTGAAGAACAAGCCCTACTCAGGCCTCCTCTTAAAGACAGAAACAACTGCCAGCTACCCCTTCACAGTACCAATCTGAAGTCTGTGCAGGGCCAAAGAGCAAAAACTCCAACACAGACGAGGTAGCACAGATCAAAAGGGTCCACAGCCTTTATCAGCACCAAGCCGAAATGTTATGTCACCTGCAGGCATAGATGGACTTTAAAGACAGGCCTCCCGTCAGAAAGAAGAACATCCAGGACCTTGTCGGGCAGAGCCAACTCCTTGCATCTGGGCCTCTGTGCACCCAAGCATGAAGGTTCAGGCTGCTAATATTCAGGTGCAGAACTTGGCCCCCTGAATGAGAGAGCAGGTTCATCCTGACTTGAAGATCCCAAAGTAAACAGATGGACACATCCTTCACGCCTAGTCCAAGGTGATCAGAATAATGGTCGACCAGAATTTCCACAATCTCCTGAGATCCAGATAGATGACAGGAATCTGAGGGAATGTATAAAAGATTTCGATGTTCCATTTGACAATCAATACATCCCCTAGGGTTCCCCACCAAAGAAATTACACAGAGCAGAACGCCTCACAGCACCTGCTCACACTGAAGGTGAAGAGGCCCATCTGCGGGGTCCCCCAATGATCAAAGATCCCATCCATAACTTGCTGGAAGAGCTCCCACTCGTGGGAGGATTGGGCTGGCCTGCTCAATGCATCTGCAACCACATTTCCTGGCCCTGTAAGATGGTCAATGGGCAGGTATAAAACATTCTGCAGAGCCTAGCAGCAAGACTGCATTGCTTCCCTTCACAGAGGCAGCCACCCTACAGCACCCCTTTTATTAAGGTTGTGCATGTCCACCTTGTGTTTCCCGCCTGAGGGAACGTAAGGAAAGCCACCAGGCCTGCCTGATGGTTCGCAGTTGTAACAAGTTGATGTGTTCCTAAGCCTCAGATTGGGACCAGCATTCACTCATTATCAGATTCCTAGGTGGGCAATCCCAGCTTCCGAAGGAAGCATCCGTTATAATGATCCTGAGGAGGATTGCCTCATGGGTTCCACCTTCAGAAAGTTACCCCGCAGCGACCACCACAGCAGCTCCTGAGACACTTTCCTGGAGAACCATCGAAAGATCTGACATATTACACCCAAACTGAAACAACTGGCTCAGGTACAAACACATTCACAGCCGGGACTGCGGCACACAGGATGAACGAGGCCCAGAAGACACAGGAAAGCAGAGTCTGGGACCAGACTATAGAGATCAAAGGACAGACATCTGTGATGTTCACAACTCAATACTTGGGAGGAAAGGCCCTGCTCACGCGAGTATCCAGTACAATTCTAATGTACTGGAGAAACAAAGTCTGAGATATTTTGAGGGTTACAGAGAAGCCCACGCTTTGTAAGAGACAGCAGGTGTGGTGCAGATGTACCGACACCAACTCTCGTGACCAAGTCCAAATGAGGCAATCATTCAGGTAGGGGAAGATGTGAATCCTTTGCCTCCTGAGACAAGTGCCGACCACAGCTAGCAGCTAGGTGAATACTCTTAGTGCTGTGGAAAGACCAAACAGCAGAAACTGGAACTGGTAGTGGGAATACCCCACTACACATCTCACGTATCACCTGTGCTTCAAATGTATCGGCATATGGAGGAATGCATCCTGAAAGTTCAGTGCTACAAGCCAGTTCTGGAACTCGAGAGGATTAAGGATCTGGGCTAGAGTCACTATCTTCAATTTGACCTGGCGCAGGGGCAAATTCATAATCCACAGATACATAATGTGACACATGCCCTATCTTTATTCGGCACAAGAAAGTACAGAAATCACCACCACTCCCCTTGTTCTGAACCAGGCACCAGATCAATGGTGCTCTTTTGCAAGAGAACTCAGGCCTCTTCCAAGGGGAAATGACTCAGAGGAGTGATATAGAGGGTGGTCGACTAGGCGATGAACCAACTGACGGCTGTATCTGTGCCATACCACTCTTATGTCTCATTCGCTGGTAGTCATCAGAAGCCATTCATTGATGAATAGAGCCAAACTCCCCCAGGAAAAGAATGGACAAAGTCTAAATTAAGGGGTTTTGGACCATGTGCAACAACTGTCATTACGAGGGAAGCATTGTCGTCCCTGTTTACCTGACTTGACTTGACCCTTGCCATGATGGGTAAAAGATGGGAAGGGCTGATGGGAAGTGCCCCTTGGTGTGAAGCCAGAGGGCTATGGACAGCTAAACCCAGGGAAACAACCAGGAATACCTGTTCATAACAGACCATGAGACCTCATTACAAGTTCGGCAGTAAATCCGCTGGAATACTGCCAAACGTAATTACTGTTAAAGCCACTTGGTATGGTGGATTTACCACTGGATTACAAGTGGTGGTAAGCAGTGTTAGTCCCCGTTTATTGTAGTCCATAGGACTCCATGGGGATTTTGTCTGAGTTATCACCAGCCGAGGTAATTCTGCCGATTTTCAGCAGTACAGTGGCAGATTTACCTCCCGCTTTTTGTTGGAGGTGAATCCTCCACTTCACCACCTAACTTGTAGTATGGCAGTGCGGTAATGGAGCGGTAACCCACCAAATTTCGCTGCACTGCTGTACTCATAATGAGCCCCCATGTGCCCACCACACCCAGGCAACAGAGTCTGCCATGTCAAGCCCAGACTGCAGTGTCTGACATGTGGCTTCCTTTGCATCCTCCACATAGGAAGCAAACCCATCCTTCATCTACTATGTCGACAAGTTATCGGACGCTTCGGATATCAAGGCCCACAGGATATGGGTATACTTAGTAAAAGTGGCGGTTATGGCTCGAAGGGTTTGACCGCTGGAGGCGAGCAACTTGCAGCACCAATCATCCAACTAATTGCTCTGCCGGTCCGGGAGCAAGAAAGAGAAGGTATCAAACTTCAACTCCACTATGAAGGCCTGAACTATTAGGTTCTGAGGTGTGGGATGAGTAGACAAAAACTCTGAATCAGTAGGAGCAGGTCTGTGATTTTCAGGTCAAGTCCACCGAAGGAACTGAGGCCTGGTTCTGACAAGCTGACACAAGAGGGACAGCCACAGCAGGATTAAAGGTAAGCACAGTCTCCCAAGGAGGACCTCTCCCAAAGCGTCAATCGGAGCAACTCTAGAGGACGCAGACAGGCCAAAAATAAAGTAAAGGGGAAATATTTTGTATCATCAAGGTGGTGAAAGAGGAGGTGGTTGAACTGAACTAAAGAGGAGAATGGGGAACATCAAATGATTAGTGGAAGGAGCTGCAGAGAGAGTTGTGGATAGTAGTATTGAATAGTTGAAGAATTTACTGGAGGAGAGGTTGGAGCACAGGACTGAAGAAGAGGTGGTGGACCCCAAGATACAAAGCAGCAGATCTAAGAGGGTGGAGGAACAAGACTTGAGGCAAGGTACTAGAGAACATAGAGTGATTGTGGCAGGTGGCTGGAGAACGAAAACCTTGGAAGTGAGGAAGATAAGGAGCAATATAGTGAGTACTCAGTACAGATTTTAGGGCAACCTGTGTCTCTGATCTTCGCTGGAAGATCCACCACGCTTGAACCCACAGGCTGCAAGTTCACAGAAGAAACCCGGGATGAAAGAGCAAGGAGAAGAGACACCAAAAACTGGGGGGAAAAAGGGTATGGAAACCCCTTCCAAACCTGCAACAAAAAGTACTAGAAGAGTTTGAGAAACCCTGAACCCTGTGGGATATTTTGATCCACTCAGATGTGCCTCACTACATCACTTTACTGCATTGGTGCAGGAACAGCACAAAATGGCCGCGCTGACTCATGTGCGTGCCAAGATCTCAAAATTACGTGTTTATAACTACCAGAAAATGGATGCACCACCCTGCCACACACATTTCAGGTGGGGTGAAACAGAGTAATCACTGCAGGAACATGCCAGTGTGCTCTGCAACATTTAACATGGAGTCAAGTGAAAGAGGCAGCATTATTTTGCTGAAAACCCAAAATGCCTCTTTAAAATGACACTTTCTCAACCTTAAAAGTGCTGTTGGCGCTAAATTCATAATTTTTGCATGAACCACTGTGTTTAAAAAGGCCCTGCAATGCCCAGGATCATTCATGATGTCTCAGAGGAACCGGGCCTCATTTGAATGACAGCTCCTGTCAACTGTATCTTTTGAAAAATCAACCAGGGGCTTTGTTTTCATTTTACACGGGAAACACGTCTATTTTCTTTGCAACAGTATCAAGAATCAGTGGTCCAGAGATAGACTCTAAATAGATTACTGTAACTGTATCTATGCTGCAAACCAATTCCAGCACTCAAGAAAAGAACTATAGCTGCACATAGTGTACATATGCTGGAGATGAAAACCGAATTTAAAGAAATAGTAAAATGTGCTTTTTCCTGACTGAAAGGGGAAAATCGCCAATTTAAAAGTACATTGTTGTGGAAAGGATTGATTACTTAGAAATGTAAAAGGATCTGTTACTGTTAAAAATACACCTATAAACTGTTTTAATTCCATAGGTTTAAAGTCAAGATTAAAAGGAGAAAATCAAAGCTAAAATCCAGGCTGAGTTGGCAAACTATATAGAAAAAAAAACTTGCTCTGTCAGTTGCTAGCCCTGAGAAAGGATGACACCTCATAAACTTCTTGCACAGGAAAGGCTAATTGCGTGCTTAGAGGCTTTGAATACCCAGGACAAAGGTACTTCCCAAGTCGCATCAGACATTCGTCTTTACTCCAGGCTGAAACAATAGCAGGCTAAGACCCACACTTGTCAAGTGTGAGGGGCAGTAAACTTCGATCAAAAGAGAGGCCACTCATCCTGCTTCAAAGGAATTGACATTTGCTTGCAGTTGGGGAAATGAAAAAAAATGGATTAAGTGACAATAGACTTCCTTTTCGTTTTAAAAAGCTTATTTTGTAACTGAACTTTATGACGTTGTAGCAAGAATGAGTTTGTAGTTTTAAATCTAATTGTATGCTCTTTCTTTGAAAACTTGGTAGAACTCATCACTGCATAAGGAACAGAAGTTGTAAAGAATTACAGATTGTGGGGAAAGTATTGATATTGCACACAACATTTTGTACACACATCCCAGGGGTAAATGTGCATCTGTGTACAAACTTGGGAAATTTTAGGCCAAATCGTTCATTGTTAAAATTGCCAAAATGTAGCAGAAAGGCAAAACCAGGTCCCACAGACTTGGGGTTTGGATTGAAATATGACCTACAAAATATGTAACCTGTGTATCTGATTTTCTCAGAGGTTATAACTGTATAAATATGTATCTGTGGGAAAAATTGATGTTGGTTCCAGTAGCTAGGGGAGGCTTCTAATCATTGTAAAAATCATCCCATAAACATGAAATTCTTTTCTGTGATCCAATCAACGAAGAGCAAGGTGGATAATATGCTCTTGCCCAATCCTAGCATTATGGGTGTGGGTAGTAAGACTGCCCCTGCCATATACTGTAGTGATGTCATTTGGCATGATAAATAACGGAACCTGACAGCACACAGACACACACAGATTCCTGACTTTCTTCCTGATTTCCTGCATGGCATCCTGTTCCTGCTTTCTTCATCATGCTGAACCCCTTTCCAGCTAGGCCTCAAATTCTAAAAATCACAAAAACCCATGGGAAGCATCCTAATCCAGTCTGGCTTGCTACTACTAGATGCATGCCTGCTGCAAACTTGCCATCCCACTGATCTCCAGTCTCCAGTAACCAGAAGGGCCAATCCAGTGCAGTCCGGTGACCAGAACGGCCTAAATGATCCTGTTCCACCAGATTTGCCCACCTGTCCTTGGTTAGACCTGATCCATGTGATGACCAGAATCCTTGATGGTCCAAAATCCTAATTTAAAGTGGACTTTAGGTATTAATAGGAATCATAGAAAACCATAGCATACCTTGCCTTGTCTCATCCCAATCTCCAAACCATCCTATCCTTACCTTAATAACTTGGAACATTGTCAGAATCCTTATTGCAATCCTGTGTTGATTTATCTTGCTAAGCGCCATTACTTTAGTCATTTTATCTTGTTTAAATCTTAAATTATCAAACCTACTTCGAGTGATCCGACTGGTTCCGCTGGAGAGGACACTGGGGATCTGGTGTTGAAGTCATGAATCAACTCTAGAGCTTACTGTGTCCTTCCTTGGTATTCTGGCCAGAATGCTCTAGCATAGAGTAAAATTATAGTAAATATTTTCTTGTCCAAACTGAGTTTCTTTCCGTTTTCACCACCCGATTTTTCTAAAAATGCCTCCCATTCAACCTTGCATATTGTAACGCTCACCTGATTAACGTAGAGGCGCCGGTCTTGACTGGGCGTATACCGTATCTTCAAAGGTGATGTGTAACACACGGCTGGCTCTTTGGGCTGGACCTCTGTGCACTGTATGTCTGACTCGAAGGGTAAGATGTCTGCAGATAGAAAATGTTGGATTAATGAACTGGGTTATTGAATGTCTCTCTCTTCTTCCCTTTCTCTTCTCCTGTAGAACCCCAAAGGTTAACGCTCTCACCTTAGGTAAGTGAACGCCGTGCTCTCCATCTGCCTCGAGGCAGGGTGCTGTAACCAGTTTCTTCACTGGATAAGGGGAGCAGGCCTCTTGACTTCAGAGGACTGCTGTCCGTCGTTTACTGCACGAACGGTAAGTTTCGAGTAATTCTAATGTCTTTAAAGTCTTTAGTAATGATGTCTCTTGTTTTGCAGGGTTCCGGCGATGGCGGATGGCAGGCTGAAGTGAGTTGAAGATGGAGCCCGTGTGATGAATAGAAGCGCCTGGAAGCACGTAAGTAAGCGCTTGTTGCCTGCTTCACGATGCGCTCTAACTGTCTTTTTATTTTGCAGGTACAAGTTCGGGGCGGCTGCAGGGTGCCGGAATACCCACTGGGTTAGATGTGGAAAGGAGTAATGGCACGTGAGTATTAAAGTTCCCCAATGTCTTTAAACGCACCTTGTTTTGTCTTTCAGATGCGGGATGCAGCACCGAAGGCCTCCGGAGCGTGCAAAGAGTTGGTAAGCTTATGTTTTTCAGATGCCGGAATGCAGTGTGAAGACCTCCGGAGCGCACGAAGAGTAGGTAAGCCTTTGTCTTTCAGATGCCGGAATGCAGCGCGAGGCGTTGGTGACAGCCGATGGACCAGGTAAGTGAAGAGCTGTCACTGAAGACCGTAATGCTAACCTGTTCTTTCTTGTCTTTCTAGGTGTTGCTGAAGACTGGATTCAGAATGGTAAGCCTTTTTCCTTAGGCCCAGGATCAGATGCAGAAGACACGATGAGCGTTCTGCTGCTGAGGATGCAGAATAACGCAAAGCAAGATTCATCCATCGGGTGTGGTTTAAATAGCCTCCTGTAGTGCTTAGGTGTCTCCTTCCACAGCCACGCCTAGGTAAGAAAAGAGTTCCTGCTTTCCAGAAGAGTTCCAGTGTTCTGAATCTAGGGAGTGGCTCCTGCCCCACCCAACAGGAAAAGTAGTTCCAAACAGAAGAGGATCAGAGACTCAACTGGCAGGCAAGTAAGCAGCATGGTCTGCTGCAGGTAAGTCCACCCAAGCATTATGAGCCCGGCGCTTCCAGCGCTGGGACTGGGCATATTTATGAGCCTGGTGCCACTGGCGCCAGGACTGGGTCCAAAAGGTCCCAATTGGGACTGGTTGGCACTCGGAACCTGGGTTATGGATCTGCTTCCAAGGGAGTTGGGAAAACCCTGACCTTTTGGAAGCAGAGATCATGACAGTACCCCCCCTCAAGGCCCCTCCCAAACCTGGCTTCTCCGGGGGTTTTGGCTTGTCAGGAAATGTTCGGTGAAATCTTTTGATTAGGCGAGGAGCTTGGACATATTCAGCAGGTTCCCAGGAACTCTCTTGGGGGCCGTAGCCTTTCCAGTCAATTAGGTAGAATAGTTTAGATTTGGAGATCTTGGAGTCCAGAATGCTTTTGACTTCAAACTCGAGTTCTCCATCAACTAGGATAGGTTTTGGAGATTTGGTTAGTCGGGTTTGAGGTTGCACGGGTTTTAATAGAGAGACGTGGAAGACCGGATGTATCTTCATGTGCGGGGGCAAGTCCAACCTGACCGCTACTGGGTTTACTATGGTAGTGATGGAATAGGGACCAAGGTATCTTGGGTTGAATGTGCGTGGCCCTTTTAGAGGTAGATATTTGGTGGATAACCAGACTTGATCCCCTACTTGATATTGAGGGGCTTCCTTCCGATGTTGATCTGCTCCTTTCTTGTATTGTTCTTTAGCCCTTTGAAGGTGAGAAACAGCTTCCTTAAAGGCTTGGGTGATTGTAGAATGCAGGTAGTCTACTGCTGGTGTTTCAAGATCTTGGAGGGGATCCAACTCCGAGGTTCGAGGGTGACTGCCGTACAAAAGAAAAAACAGGGTTTTCCCAGTTCCCGAATGGACAGAGTTATTCTAGGCATATTCGGCTATCCAAAGGATGTCTTTCCAAGTTTTTTCAGTTTGTTGCAGCATGCAGCGTAAATACTGTTCCAGAGTTTGATTGGTCCTCTCGGTTTGTCCGTCGGTCTGAGGGTGGTGACTGGTCAATAGTCTCACATCAATTTGAGCCGACCGACAGCAACTTCGCCAAAAATGAGAAATAAATTGACTACCTCGATCCGAAATTAGAACCGAAGGAAAACCGTGCAGTCGGACGATGTTTTCGAGAAATTCTCGGGCCAGAGTTGCTGCTGTTGGCAAGCCTTTGAGCGGAATGAAATGCGCCATCTTGGAGAATAAGTCCACGATTACTAGAATCGTATTGTATCCGGAGCATGGAGGTAGATCGGTGATGAAGTCCATAGAAAGCGTATGCCAAGGGCGAGGTGGGATGTCAATAGGGCGTAAGAGGCCTGCTGGTCTTTCCTTTTGACTCTTGTTTTGGGCGCATACTCCACAGGACATTATAAAGTCTCTGATATCTTTTTTCCAAGACGGCCACCAGAAGTAGCGCTTGATCTTTTCTGAGGTCTTGGCCATACCGGGATGTCCTTCCATTAAAGAATCGTGATAAAAAGAGATTACTTTTTTCTGTAAATCTGTGCTGGGTAGGTATAATCGTTCTTGGAAATACAATAAGTTGTCCTTTACTGCAAAGTCCTTTCCCTGCAGATGCCAATTCTGTATGTCTGCTGGAGTTACAAGTTGCCTGGCTTTATCCTTAACTTCCTCTATGGATTCTGTGGCGATTACACCCAGAATTCTTTGTTCGGGAATGATTGGTACAGGTTTAGGGTTTATCAAGTGTTCTTCCACTCCCATCCGAGAAAGGGCATCAGCTTTACCGTTTTTTGTACCAGGTCGATAGGTAATTATGAAGTCAAACTCGGCAAAGAGTAATGCCCAACGGAGTTGTCTAGAGGATTGGGCTTTTGCGGTTTTCAAATATTGCAGGTTTCGGTGATCCGTAATCACAGTAACGGTGTGTCGGGCCCCCCGCAGATAATGCCGCCAAGCCTTAAAGGCAGACTTGATAGCCAGAAGTTCCTTGTTAGTAATCGTGTAATTGATTTCAGGAGGCGAGAATTTGCGGGACCAAAATGCCACGGGATGCAACTGATTGGTTACCGGGTCCTTTTGTGATAAAACTGCCCCCATGGCAAGGCTTGAAGCATCAGTTTCCACGATGTAGGGGAGTTCGGGGCGAGGGTGTTTTAAGATTGGTGCAGAGATACATTTAGTCTTCAAATCCTGGAAAGCTTGTTCCGCCTCGGTAGACCATTCAAAACGTTTGTTTTTCTTTAACAAGGCAGTGATGGGCTGGACTATTCAAGAGAATTCGGGGATAAACCTGCGGTAAAAGTTAGCGAAGCCTAACATGCTTTGCACACCTTTTACGGAGGATGGTGATGGCCATTTGAGAACTGCATCGACCTTCTTTGAATCCATACGCACTCCGCCAGGTGATAATATGAATCCCAAGAATTCAACTTCAGTCACGTTGAAAACACATTTTTCCAACTTAGCGAAAAGTTTGTGTTGACGCAATCTTTCGAGGACCATTTTCACGTGTTTCCGATGTTCAGATTCCGATGAAGAATAAACGAGGATGTCGTCAATGTAAACAACAACACACACATCTATGAGCTCTCTGAGGACATCGTTCATAAAATATTGAAAGGCGGCCGGGGCATTACAAAGTCCGAAGGGCATGACCTGATATTCAAATAGCCCATACTTGGTGCGGAAGGGCGTCTTCCATTCATCGCCCTCTTTTACTCGTACCAAGTGGTAAGCTCCTCTAAGATCCAGCTTTGTATATATGCATGCTTTTCTGACTTGGTCCAGGAGTTCAGGGATCAAAGGTAACGGATATCTATTC
Source organism: Ambystoma mexicanum (assembly GCF_040938575.1). Lineage (NCBI taxonomy): Eukaryota > Metazoa > Chordata > Amphibia > Caudata > Ambystomatidae > Ambystoma > Ambystoma mexicanum. Next base: position 1,101,410,069 of record NC_090924.1, on the reverse strand, counting down.
TTAACGGTGATCTGGTTCAGGGAGCGATAATCTATACAAGTTCTAAGGTCTCCTTCCTTTTTTGGAACGAAGAACAAAGCTGAAGAAGCAGGGGACTTGGAAGGACGAATAAACCCATTTGCCAGGTATTGATCCAGGTATTGTCGGAGGTGAAGGTTCTCAGGCTCGGTGAGGGCATAAATTCTACTACAAGGAGGAGTAGATCCAGGTATCAGGTCGATCTGGCAGTCATAAGACCTATGAGGAGGTAGAGAGTTAGCCTGATCCTTCTGGAAAACATCTTGGTATTCTAGGTATTCGGGAGGTAACTGGGGAGTCTCTGAAGAAATTGCTGCCAGTGCAACACCAGGTGGAGGGTGACAAGTAGAGACACATTCTGGAAACTGGACCGTTCTTGCTCGCCAATCGATCAGAGGATTGTGTTTCTCTAACCAAGGTATTCCTAGAATAATCTGAAACTGAGGGGCCTTGATCACATCGAACACGATCTTCTCATGGTGTCCATCTTGACTTACTAGCGTCACTTCTTGAGTGGTATGCGTTACTGGCCCGGAGGCTATCTCCGTACCATCCACCGTAGTAATGACGTCCTTTACAGCCTTGGGACAAAGAGTTAGATTCATCCTCAAAACCATTTCATGATCCACATAATTGCCGATGGCACCGCTGTCGACGTAAGCTTCAATTGCATGTAATCGATCCGGATTAACAGGGCTGATGAGGACCATAGGTATCACGAAATGTGAGGTCACGGAACTGGTTTTCACGCTCGGCAAGAGGACCTCTATTCTTGTCGGGCGAGGTCGTTTCCCTGCTCAGAGTTTGTAACTTTGGTAACTGCAGCTCCTACTGCCTTCTTGGCAGGTTTCACCGGACAGTCTCGAAGAAAGTGCCCTGAGTTTCCGCAATGGAGGCATAATTGCAACTGTTTTCTCCTTTCCCGCTCCTTTTGTGTTAGAGGACCTTTCAGACCCCCTATTTGCATGGGTTCCCCGGAGTCTACTCCTTTGGTAGGAGTTGGCGGTTTGGAAAATACTCGAGCATCAAACTTGGAACGATCGGCCTTCCTGTTCTGCAGTCTGTGATCTATTTGAACGACTAAGTCTATATAGTCCGAACAATCTTGTGGGGGATTCACTACTTGGGCTAACACATCTTGGAGCTCTCCGCGTAGACCTCTATAAAACAGCGTAATCCTTTTGTCCTCAGGCCAGTGAGTTTCCACTATCAGTCTGTTGAAAGACGCAATATAAGCCAAAAGGCTCATAATGCTTGGGTGGACTTACCTGCAGCAGACCATGCTGCTTACTTGCCTGCCAGTTGAGTCTCTGATCCTCTTCTGTTTGGAACTACTTTTCCTGTTGGGTGGGGCAGTAGCCACTCCCTAGATTCAGAACACTGGAACTCTTCTGGAAAGCAGGAACTCTTTTCTTACCTAGGCGTGGCTGTGGAAGGAGACACCTAAGCACTACAGGAGGCTATTTAAACCACACCCGATGGATGAATCTTGCTTTGCGTTATTCTGCATCCTCAGCAGCAGAACGCTCATCGTGTCTTCTGCATCTGATCCTGGGCCTAAGGAAAAAGGCTTACCATTCTGAATCCAGTCTTCAGCAACACCTAGAAAGACAAGAAAGAACAGGTTAGCATTACGGTCTTCAGTGACAGCTCTTCACTTACCTGGTCCATCGGCTGTCACCAACGCCTCGCGCTGCATTCCAGCATCTGAAAGACAAAGGCTTACCTACTCTTCGTGCGCTCCGGAGGTCTTCACACTGCATTCCGGCATCTGAAAAACAAAAGCTTACCAACTCTTCGCACGCTCCGGAGGCCTTCGGTGCTGCATCCCGCCTCTGAAAGACAAAACAAGGTGCGTTTAAAGACATTGGGGAACTTTAATACTCACGTGCCATTACTCCTTTCCACATCTAACCCAGTGGGTATTCCGGCACCCTGCAGCCGCCCCGAACTTGTACCTGCAAAATAAAAAGACAGTTAGAGCGCATCGTGAAGCAGGCAACAAGCGCTTACTTACGTGCTTCCAGGCGCTTCTATTCATCACACCGGCTCCATCTTCAACTCACTTCAGCCCGCCATCCGCCATCGCCGGAACCCTGCAAAACAAGAGACATCATTACTAAAGACTTTAAAGACATTAGAATTACTCGAAACTTACCGTTCGTGCAGTAAACGACGGACAGCAGTCCTCTGAAGTCAAGAGGCCTGCTCCCCTTATCCAGTGAAGAAACTGGTTACAGCACCCTGCCTCGAGGCAGATGGAGAGCACGGCGTTCACTTACCTAAGGTGAGAGCGTTAACCTTTGGGGTTCTACAGGAGAAGCGAAAGGGAAGAAGAGAGAGACATTCAATAACCCAGTTCATTAATCCCACATTTTCTATCTGCAGACATCTTACCCTTCGAGCCAGACATACAGTGCACAGAGGTCCAGCCCAAAGAGCCAGCCGTGTGTTACACATCACCTTTGAAGATACGGTATACGCCCAGTCAAGACCGGCGCCTCTACGGGAATCAGGTGAGCGTTACAGAACGCAAAGCCTACCACAAAACTCCCGTCCAGGCGATATGGAAACCTCGGATACCGACCAGCTAGCCCAGTTACTTGGGGAACTAAGGGCAGAAGTTCATGCAGCCCGTCAGGAAACGAACGCTCTAAGAAGGGAACTGATTATTTCCAAGGAGCGAACAGATGATCTCGCTAGACAATTGCTACAGTCACAAGCCGGACAGACCCCCTTACCCGCATCTGGGGGAAATCTTCCTTCTACATCCTCTATGAATCCAGTGCAGATCAACCTACCTGGGAATGTACCTCTGGCTCCGCCCGAACGATTTTCTGGTGACCCAAAGAGGTTTGCAGTATTTATCAATCAGTGCCGGTTGCATTTCTTATGCCGGCCAGCAGCCTTTCCAACTGATCAAGCTAAAGTAGCTTTCGTGCTTTCGTACCTTAGTGGCAATGCGGCAGACTGGTCGATCCCTCTAGTAAATCAAGATGATCCGGTCCTCCATGATTTTCAAGCTTTTCAGCTCAGTATGGAAAAACTGTTCGCAAGACATTCACAGGGGCAGGCCTTGGACAATGAGCTTCTTTCGTTGCGACAAGGTAATCAAGCGCTGGGACTGGGCATATTTATGAGCCTGGTGCCACTGGCGCCAGGACTGGGTCCAAAAGGTCCCAATTGGGACTGGTTGGCACTCGGAACCTGGGTTATGGATCTGCTTCCAAGGGAGTTGGGAAAACCCTGACCTTTTGGAAGCAGAGATCATGACACATATCTTCCCCAGTTTAATAGCTAGAGACTTCATTTCAGTTCTGGATTATACCTAAAACCTATAGCTACATCCTAACCCAAACCGCAATCCAAATCAGTGTATTTCACCTGTTTTTCTTAATAACCATTTGGTTAATTTTAGGCTGGAATCCACAATTTTGTAAAGTTTTACATGTGTGATTTTTATTTTAAATTATCTTCAACCTTCCATTCAGATTCAAAGTCTTTACATCTGCTGAAACTATAGCTCATGATTGTTAGTATCTTTCCAAGATTGCTCCCATAGAGATTTGTACTGATTTTACGGAATTTCTGCACATTTTCAGTGTTTTATTCAGCCATTTACGAATGTCATTTTAGAGTATAAGATTTCAAATCCGTTTTTCTCTCTTGTTTGGGGAGGGAAGGTTGGATACAAATTCTGTTTTCCATTCCTTATTCATGATTACCTGCTGCTTCCTTCTATCTATTTAGAATTGTTTATTTGTGGGTTGAGGACTATTGCAGGGGGAAATCCTAACTTAAGTGCTATCTTTCCAAACAAACCAAAAGTGTTCTTTTCTCTGGTGTTTTCCTTCTGTGCTGCTAAAGAGTAAATTTAAGTGCATTACATACCTTTTTATCTGTTATTGTCACCATATTGATAATTGCTGCTCCCTATTAAAAAGTATATGTTTGATTTGAATTTTAAATAAATAAACCAACCAGCCTAATTCCTGGTCCATCGTGACCTGGGGTATTTGAGAAGGGGTGTGGTATAGCACTCAAAATATTGAACCTATAGATATAATAAAATAAGCATTTCAGCTCTGCGCTGCATACTAGGCTGAGACCAGGGTGTATCGCCTTTTTGAAATACTTAAAAACCCCAGACTATCCGAGTACTGGTGTTGAGCAACCGAGGAAGACTGTGTTAAGTACTGGAAGAACATCTGGTTGAACGCTTTTTACTTCCCCAGGAAACACTTTCTTTTTCTATCTTGTTCCGAAAGACTACACCATCCTGAAGAATATACACCCTGACACATTTCTGTTTATTTCAGACCCTACCAATTTGTTACTTTGGCCACACCTTGTCCTCATCTGTGAAAAATACCTTTGGTAAAATATATTCCCCCGTTTGGCCTATTTTGTCCATCAATGCCAGTCACCCGACAGCTCCCAGGGTTCTCCTAACCTCACAAGTTGCAGTGGACACTGAATAGTTTTTACAAATCTAAAAAAAAATGGATTCTCTTCCACCAAGCATACCATCAAAGAACATATTATTTACGTTTGGTAATGTTCATTCTCATGGATATGTAAGTCCTTCCACAAATTCCTCATCTTTGAAATGCCATGAAGGCACATACTGGTTGGACTGGAAACCTTTCTCACAGCCACAAATAAGCTCTGCGTGGCTATGAGTAGACTCTGGCCAGGGTCTGTGGCACCTCTTCCAGTGAAAGTGATGTCTGCAGTATATACTGATCCTTGCATGCCCGTTGATCTTAGTTCCACTCTTTTTTGCCAATCACAGATGCTGAGGAAAGGTAGTCATGCCACATCAAAAGGAGGAAACCTATTTTATGGGCAAAGAATTTGAGAGGTAGAAGGGAGGTTTGATTGGGAATCCTTGGGATGAATTCTGTATCCATTACAAAGAACACTACCAAAGGTTAGTAACTTTCTCTTCTAATGGATACATTATTCCCAAAGATTCCTCATCTTCAAAAGCCCTAATTAAAGGAAAGAGAAACGAGTGTGAGGATACTTGTCTACACCTTAAAACTTCAAAGAACAGAGCTCCCCAATGCAGTATCTTCACACGCCAGATTTCCATGGTAATAGTATTTTGTGAACATCTGAAAGGACATATTCCTGCCTGAAAAGCATTCAGCAAAGGAACCAGAGGTAGACCCCTCTTGTGAACTAGCTCCCAGAATATCTTGATTAACAAATATGATCCCTCTTCAAGATGATGGAAAAATACTTACTATGTAATGTTGTTTTTATGGATTATCCTCCCACAGATTCCTCATTTTGATAGATACCTCCAGTGCACGCTGTTATCAGAAAATGTCAGAAGAGGATGTGGTGTAGCTCGGGGCCAAACACCTTCACTGATCAGCGTCCCCGATTCTGGACACAACACCACTGATTTATAAAAGGAGCACACTCTGCCCCCGGACCTCACAGCTCCTGCTTTTTTACCCCTTTGTTCGGCAGCTGAGGTGACTTCTGGTAGGGAGAGTAAGAGAACCTTTAATTACAAAACGTATTATTTTTTTTTTTAAGTGTATGCCCTTAAAAGAGGGGTTGGCTGGGATGGTTAGCAATCTCTGGGAGGAGAACCCATAGAAAGAACACTAAGTAGTTAGCAATTTTCCCTTCTGATAGATTGCATCCTCCATAGAATCTTCAGCTTGATAGACTCAAGCAGCATCACACAGCAGGATGAGGACAGAGAGCATAAACGCCACAACGGGAAACGGGCATCTTGACCAGCCAACAAATCCAAGTAGAACATTTAAAAAATGTGTGCAATGAGGACCATGTGGCAACCTAGCAAATATCTACCAGCGTTGGCCTTCTCTGAAAGGATGAAGTAGGAACCACCCCAAAGATATCTCTTTACCAGCTTTTTAAACATTCAGAAGAAAAAATGACTTACCTCTGGTAATGTTCTTTCTGATGGATGTTCCTCCCATGGATTGCTCATCTATGATATCCTATCACCAGAGCAACTGCTCTTCCAAAACATTTCCGCCACCAGGGGGTGCACTGCAGCTCTGTGTCAGCTGCACTCTCACCTCTACTTGCCCTGCGCCGGAAATTACATCAGGGCCAGTATATATTAAAAAAACTGTGACCCATGATCTCAGTTATGCCCTCTTTTCCTAGTATTCAAATGCAGAGGAACAGCAGAACCAAGCAGAGTATTAGCTATCTGCCCATGACCTCCATTCCACCTTTTCCTCTGGGGCGCAAAACTTATGAAAGTGTACTAGTTAGAAGGATGGGAGGATAGCCAGGGGCAAATGCATTTGTCCTGGAAGAAAGACACTGCAGAGCAACACAGGTTCAAATTCCAGTCACACGCTTAAAGACAGGTCTCTGGTATTAGGCGCATTATAAAAGATTAAGTAATTAAATGTATCCACCAAGTGGGGCAAGTTGGCAGCCCAATGAGGAATCTGTAGGAGGATGATCCATCAGAAAGAACATTACCAGAGGAAAGCAATATGCTCTTTAATGGATTCCTTCCTCCCACAAATTCCTCATTTATGATAGACTCCCATAGCAGTACATAGACCTAAAGGAGGGGGAAGGGTTAGAGGACGCCACCTATATAAGAAAACTATGGAGGACTGCTCTACCAAAGCAAGTGTCCTGCCCTTACTGGGAATACTATTAGTAATGTTTATCAAACGTGTGCAGTGAGGCACAGGTAGTCACCTGGCAAGTGTCTAGACAATACCCCCACCCTTCCCCTCTGTAGGATAAAGGTCAGAGCCAGCCCCTTTGGTTGAATGAGCCCTGAGACCAAAAGACACATTCTTATCAGCCAGAGCACAGCATTCTGAGATGTAGAGAATTATCCACCTTGACAGGGTCTGTTGTGTCACAGCGCTGCCAGCACAGGCACCAGGACAACCCACAAAAAAGCGGGTAATCGTTCCTGCTGACGCCTGTGTGATAGACATTTTATCTGAGGACCTGCACTTGGACAGCCAATGGAATCACTCCTCCGCTTTGGGGGAGGAGGAGGAGGAAAAAGGACAGGAAGAAGGATCTTTTAAGAGCGATGGAAATCTGAGACTAACTTTGGAAGGAAGGAGTGCCTTATTCTCAAGGTCACATTCTCTTTGAAAAAAAACAAATGGGAAGGAAAACAGGCAACACATAGAGCTTACTCACCAATCTCACAGAAGTGATGGCAACCAGGAAAATCACCTTAAGGGTGAGCAATCTAAGAGAACATTAATGAAGGGGCTCAAACGGAGAGCCCATAAGAAATGTTAAAACTAAATTCAAATCTCACGCTGGAACACAAACTGGCGGGAAGGAAACTGGTTACACAAACCCCACAAGAACTCCATAATAGTGGGGATTGTGCGAAAGTGGCCCTGTTCTGGGGACCTCTTGCACACTGAAAAAGCAGCGAGGTAATCCTTCACAGTGCCAATCTGCAGGCTCATCTGAGCCTAGAAAAGCAGGAAATCCAACACAGTGTACAGCATAAAAGATCCAGGTCCCTCTCCTGACACCAACCGAAAATATAAGCCACTTGCAGGCATAAATGGATTTTGTAGGGGTCCTCCGAGCTAAAAAAAGCACATCAATGACGTTGTCCTAAAAGTTCCCACTCCTTGCATCTCAGCCTCTCAGTAGCCAACCAATGCTTGGGATTGAAAGACCTAGTTAAAATTGTTTGAGAGAGAAAAGGCTGAAGATTATTTTTTCGCAATAACCTTCGGTCTTTTCTCCCCTGAACATTTCTGACTTGGCCAAAGCCTGCTAACACCCCTGCCAACAACCCCACCCACAGCCCCAACACACCACCATCTCCTACTTACCTTGCCTTAGACTTGCTGGTCCCTGCAACGCCCGTTCCATTTTACTTCCGTGATTGGGTACTGGCGCCGAAGGGTCCTTTCCTTTTTTAATTTTTTTTCAGGACTGCAGGACAGCTGCGGGGGACACCTCTGCAGCCCTTTTTTTTGAGAGGGGAGTGGCTGTGGGGGAAATCCCCACAATCCCCACTCACAATATACTGAAAGGGGTTTGCAGGGGACACCCCTGCATGCAGCCCCCGCAGCACTTTTACCTATTTTAATCATTTTATTTTTTTAAAGTAGAACATTTGGTAGTACCTTATTTAGGACTTTTGGTTGGGTAGGTCATTTCTTTTCAGTCTTTTTGGACGAAACCGCCAAGCAATGATGGTTCAGACTGTTAATCTTCTGGTTGAGGGCCCGTCCCTCTGATTGGGAGAGCATGTCTACTCTCCTTGGGATGTGCGGGAATGCGGATGGACATGTCAAGCAACTCCGGATGCCACATTCTGCGGGCCCTTTCTGGGGCAATCAGGATCCTCAAGGTGACAGGGATCGGTGGGAATGCATTAAGTCAGTCAAAAGTCCACTCGACCGTCAGCGTGTCCCTCAGAGGTCCCTTAAAAGGAAATTCACTGGAGCAAAATAACTCAATTCCTGTTTACACAGGAAGTGAAGAGGTCTACTCGCGGAGTACCCCAAAAGGAGAAACCCTCTTCCAGAAATTCCTGAGAAAGCTCCCAGTGGTGGGAGGCCTAAGTTTGTCTGCTCAAGGTATCTGCTGTACCATTCTCTCATCCGGCCATATGAGCCGCCGTCAGAGAGACACTTTTCTCCATCGCTTCTCTGCACAAAGTAAAGCACCCCGCTCCACCTCATTTTTTGAAGTAGTGCATGGCAATGGTGGTGTCCTTCAGGATCACCACAGTTTTGCGTTTCACAGAGGGGGAGGAAAGAGACCAGGGTCAGTCTGATCACCCTTAGCTCCAGCAAGTTGATGTATTCCTGAGACTCTGTGGGAGATGTGAGAAACTTGAAGGTGTCTCACCCGCTAGTTCCCTGGAATCTATCATCCAGATGGCCAGGACATGACCATTGATTTTGGATCCAGTTCCTGGGGGTGGACAAGTGCGGGAGCATCACCTGGATGAGCGGTCTTCGGGGAATGGAAGGGAGACATCAAAAGGTGAGATGTGGTATTGCCTTCCTTATGACACCTTTCCCCCATCCTAACAGGTAGGATACCTAGAAACTCAAGCTCCCCACCCTTTCCCGACACAAACACTTTCTCATGGACAGCTCACTGTGAGCGACAACGGACTAACACCTGAGCCGTATACCTGACATGTCCCAACACCATGGTCAGGCAAGGCCAGGCAATTACGGATCATTACACACACCTGACTTCCATCACACTTCCCCACACGGATAAAAGGCGGACCATGCAAGCGCACTCTGAGCGAGGCAAAACACACAAGGAGACAGCAGTTCTGAGATGGCAGTTTAATACAAGGAGAAAGCCGGCAATAACAGAGAGGGTCACAAGGAGGGTAGTACCCTGGAACTCTAAAGATAGTTACTTTCATGAACCTTGGAACGTAAGACACCGAAGAAAAGGAGCAAAGGCTGATCAAACTTTTGCACTGTGTCAGAGGTACTCGGGCCTCTCCCGCGTCGATAACCCAGGCAGGGAGGAGAGATTGCAGCTGTGGTACTGTCCTTGGCTTTTACAACAAAGCGTTGTCAGAAAAGACAGCAGAGCCGTTGAGTCGAATAGAGTGATACCAAACCAGCTTGATTTTTGAACCAAGGATGCAAGAGGCAACTTTGTATAAAGACAACAGTGTATGAGGTGTTGGCAAGGAGTGACACACATGTAATTGGAAATTAACAAGAGCAATTACACTTTGGGAGGCCAAGTCAAGATACCATATTCAGAGTGGTCCGGAGCCGCGTGGGCGCTCATTCGAAAGTCTCCGTTTGGTATCCAGCTGAGGCTGAGCAAATTAAAACGAAGATTGAGATCGAAGTGGTCATGCAGCGGGTCAAGCTAAATCCTGTGCACATTCGAAAGTCTTTGATCATTTAAAGTACATCGCCATTGGTCCGAGCCTGGCTGAAGGAGACTAATTGAGAGGGATCTGAGCCTGGAAATTTTGAGTTAAACTTTTGCTTTGAAAGGATCTGAGCCCAGCTGATGGGGATCCAGGATGAACACCCGAAGTGTGTACATGCGAAATCATGAAGGGGAAAGAACATTTCCTTATTTTTTGGTGCAGCAGGCCCTCTGACTCAAGAGACTTAAGAATTAAAGAGACTTAAATACAATAGGTCTTGAACTGTGGAAATTGAACAGCATCCTCGTACCGCAGAAGCCAGAGTGTGTGCTTTTGCTCGAGTGGCCTGCCTTACCCTGTGCTGAAAACGTGGGGAAGGGAGGCCAATGGCCCGAGCATCCTGACATACCATTTTGTGAACACTTCTTTGTTTTTCATGAACATTACCCCACATTATTTGTAAATTAGTGATAAGGATTGGCAATCTTTTTTTTAGTATAGGCCCTTTTTATCTGAAAAAACTGCACTAGGACTGCGTTATTATTATTTGATGGCCATAGCTTGCTCCCATCTGTAGATTTAGGTTTAGATAGGCGTTTATCATCCCCTTGTGAAAGTTAAATACACACCCTTGAACTGTGGTCACTTGTGTCTGTCTTACTATTGCCACCATGCGTTCCTTACAGAGACCATAGTGCCCCCAGCCAGTCAGAGATGCATCCGTGACTAACGTCAGCTGGAGCCAAGGTTGGTGAAGCAACGTGCCTCCCAGCAAGTTGTCTCACAAGGCTGGCCATGCAAGATCCTGAGCCACCTCGTTCGAGACCTGCAGAAGGTGGAACATGTGGCCCTGGATCTGCGACCAATGGCAATCTAAAGGCCACTGATGCAATCTCATGTGCAACCTCACCTCTGACACCACCAGTATGCAGGAGGCCATGAGGCCCAGAAAGCACAGGAAAGATGAGACTTGTTCCTGGAATGCCCTGTGCAGGCGCGTGTCCAAGACTGCCCAGATGAATCGGAGAGACTGGGAGGTGAAACCGAAGACTTTTTTGAAGTTCAGGGAAAAGCCCAAGCTGTGCAAAAGAGTGCATGGACGGAGAGCCAGTCTTTCAGGTAGGGAAGGACAAGAATTCCCACTTTCGTGATGCTAGCTGTCATCATTGCCATCAGCTTGGTGAAAGCACTGGGGGCTGGGAAAGACCGAACGGCAGGACCTTGAACTGATAATGGTGTTGGCCCTCAGCGAACTTCAGGTACTTCCTGTGCTTTCAATGAATCGGTAAATGGAAGTAGGCACATTGAAGGTCCAAGGAAACCAACCAGACTGACGGCTTGCAGAATCTGACCTAGAGTAACCATCTTGAACTTGCCCTTGCTTATAAACAAGTTCAGCAGCCACAGATCCAGAATGGGACGCAAACCACGGTCCTTCATCGGCACAAGAAAATAGGTGGAGTACCACCCCTTCCTCATTCTGAGCGTGGAACCAGCTTTATCAACCTTTTCGCCACAAGCTTTGCGCTCCTCCTCCAGGAGGATGGGGTCTGGAGACAAGTGGGTAGCGAGATGACTGTGGTCTGGCGGTGCCTGTAGAAAAGGGGGCAATTACCATGTGTGGTGACCTATAAGGCCCATGTCAGACAAAGTGACAACGTTTTCAACCATTCCGTGCTAAACAAGCAGAGCCCCCCGAGACGTTTGGCAAAACACATCACTGTGGTTTTTGCGCCATGGGGTGCAGAGGAGACAGTGGCCATGGCAACGTCACCCCTCTGGGCACCTCTTCGCTTTCCTCTCGGGAAGCGTCTACCTCTTCCCAAAGCAGATAGACTGCAGCCTCAAGGGGCAAAGGCGGGGAAGGGGAGAAAATCCCTGCATCGAGACGATGATTGTGCAGAGGGCTGCTGCACTGCAAGCTACATGGACTCAGCTGTCACTTAGTGCGACTTGACCTTCTTGAGTGGGTGTCGTCAGCTGTTAGGCAGAATTATATGCAGTGCTCTTTGGGAACACTACACACAATTAGGACTACAAGTGACAGTACAATTTCACCTTTGGTACAAGCCCGTACTACACAGTTATAGTGGTAGCAGTAAAGGAGCAGCCCGACTTATCTCAAGAGTAAGTGAGCAGTACAAGGAGTTACACAAAGGGACAGCAAGTCCTATGGTTCAGGCAAACACTGACTCAAGGTTTCTAAGTAAAAGAATATATATTTATTTACTCAACATTTGTATAACATTTCACTATTCTAAACCAGTTAAAAATCACAATCTCAAATACACCACACCAATTCCCTTAAATTCCAGACAAGTTAAGCTCACAAATGAAGTGAGAGCAAAATGGCACTCCAGCAATTTAAAAGAGAGGAAAGACAAAGTTTTTAGACATAGGCAGTTCCAACATTTAAGTAATCAGGGCAATAGAACAAGAGCGACTACAAGGTTAAAATCAGATAGCAAAGGTTTAGGGCCAAAGTCAATAGGTCAAAAGTATTTTGCTCAAGATAATAGGGTACAGTGTACTTCGCAGTAAAGTTCGTGGCACAGATTCTGGACGAGGTTGTTTGATAGAAAAGTTAGTTCAAAGAGAAGAGAAGGACAAGCCCTCGGATTGGAGAAAGATTTCAAACACTTTCACTGCTTACCGAAACTGACAACCGGATTTGCACAGTACCTTAAAACGGAGAGGGAGCTGTAGCTGAGGCGGACGTTCCTGGTGGTTTCTGCAGGTTCACGAAGTAGGAAGACTGGAGGGTCCTGCGCCACCCAGGGAAGAAACCAGCAGCAGAGCAAAACAACAAATAAAAGGTGCGCTCCTTAAAACCCAAGCAGGGTCCGACTGTCATGATGCCTACCCCCGGGCATCCAGACCAAGTCCATCAACCCGGGAAGCAGGCATCATGTTACCTGGAGCAAACCCAGCAACCCCTGTTAGGGGCTATCTGGGTACAGTCCCTGCGCCTATGGTGCCAGGCTCATAGGGGACATCAGTCCTGGCGCCATAGGCGCCAGGCTCATATGTTAAAACTTACCTGATGCAGACCATGCTGCAAGGGATCCAAGCATCCAAGCCCATGTGAGGCTTGAAGGGACTATTTTATCTTAGGAACTATTTTGTTACTCGGTGTGGTTGTGGAGGAATACTTACCTGGAACTACTTTGAAGGCTATTTAAACCACGCCCGAAGAGCAGCACATGCTTCGCTTTATTCTGCATCCAGCAGCGTAACGCTCACCGTGTCTGCAGTCAGCATCCAGCATCCTGCCACGCCTGCCTCGAGTCCAGAGCGCCTAGAAAGAAGGGAAAGAAGAAGAAAGGTTAGAACAAGAACTTTACTGGATTTCTTACCTGATTTCGGATTCAGCGCATCTTCCAACCAGAAACAGACTTCATTTTAAACGCGTCACATGGCCAGCAGCAGCGCCGCGCCATACTCGCCGTTCCTCGCAGCATCTCTACGCTCCAGTGCTGTCTCCATCACCAGGTTGCCGCATTCCAACACCTAAGAGGGACAAGAAAACAACAAGGTGAGCCAAGGGAACAAACAAGGACAATCTCTTGCCACCATATGCTTACCTGATTTTACCACAGGAGGTATTATCCACCAGCACGCCAAATTTTCCTACGCTGCACCTGCAAGAAAAGAGAAAGCAGCGAGTTAAACCTTGGCATCATTTACCGGACAGTGTTACAAAACACAGACTCTTACCTGAACGCTTTCAGCTGCCACAAGACGATCATCTTTTGGGTCTAAGCTGCAAAAGAAACAAGGAATTGGACAAGAGTGATTATTCAGACATTTTGAACTCTTTAGAACTATATACTTACGGCCTTTCGCACGGAGGTTTGGAGCCAAGATTTGTCCAGAACTCTTTCAATACCCTCAAGCCATTGAAGTAACTGGCCATCAACGCGCCCCTACATTCTTCGCAGGATGGAGAGCTCATCATACAAAACTATAAGGTGAGCTTTGTGAAAGGGAATGTCAGAAGTGATAAGTGGGGACGCAGTGAGGTGTTACCACTTAAATCCACAGGTGGCTAATTCCCTTCACTCGTCTTTAGGAGACTACTTCTACGGGTCAAGCAGACGAAGCTAGGTGGGCCAGTCCAGTCAGTCATCTCTGCACTACACATCACGTTGGTGGAGACCGTGGCTGTCCAGTTCCGCTCGACACCCTGTGGGAGCCAGGTGAGCGTAACACCGACCTTCCTGGCTATCCGGCCCACTGTAGCTCTGTACAGCGAATTCGACCAGAGGAGGGGTCCTGGCTTGTAGTTTGGGCGAACTGGTTGGTCCCGCCAGCACAAGGGAAGGAGTTTCCTGGAGGATCTTCTCTGTCGTCGGATTTGGAGATTCGGACCTGCAGCAGGGCTTCACCGGGTGGTTCAGTCATGGTAGGGGTCCTCTTCTTCCAGTTCCTCGTTGGTTCTTTCGTTCCAGTGGCGACTCTGCTCTTCCAGTCCCTGAGACCTGCTTTTTTATGCAGTTTTACCCCATTCATACAGCCTGGCTGTCAATCACACAGCAGGGTGGCTGGATGGCAAGGCCAGTCCCCTTGGCCAATCAGACAAGACTGCGACTTGGGTTACTAAGGCAACCCATGGCAGGGGTCCGAAGATCCCTCCCTCACATCCTGCCTACCCAAACTATCAGGCGCTTGAAAGAGGGCTTCTGTGCAGAAGCCTGCAAAAAGACAGTGAACAAAGGAATCATCCCCGGTTTGGCGCGCAGAGTAAAACATGAGAAAGACTTTAACAAAAAGAAATGGCAACTAAACCCATCCGGAGCCAAAATAAAATGTATTTGGTCAAGCGGGTTTATGCTTGAGGCTAATATAATAGCCTAAAACATTATCACGTTTATATAAGATAATCGCGGTAGAAAAGTTTGGGTAGTTACCACTGCCACCAGCCAAGTCTTAGTGTTAAGGGAGCCAAACAAGGCTCCAAGAGGCACAGACAAAAAAACGGAAAAGAGTTAACCCTTTCCAATACTCCATGTAAGATGGGGTGTACTGGGTCTGTGGTTTAAAGTGACTATATAAAGTTATTGCCAACTTTACCTGTTTCTGGGGGATAGTAGTCAGCCCCAGAAAAATTGAGTCAGTGGGAAGTCTCAAAGACAACCCTGCGTCACTGCACTGAAGGTGCTGTGTAACACACACAAAAAGTGGTGCACATGGAGTAGGTGAGGCTCCAGTGCCCAAGATCACACAAACAGTAAAAATACAATCACAGCAAAACACATGCAAGAGTGGGAAAAAGGCTCACACTCTTACCAGGTGAAAAAAATGAATCCTAGAAATCCAGCAAAGCTGCTGGGGTACTCTTTAGGTAAGGGAAATCAGCAATTTATGAGAATTCTCCCTAACATCAGCCTTAACTCCAAAACTGTTGTTGCCGTCGAAGGGTATGTCCAACAATCTGGCTTGGACGTCGACCGCCAACCCTGACATCCACAGACAGGAGTGGCGCCTGACCACCCTGCTAGTCGCCATGGCACTACTCACCGAGTCCACTTTGTCCAGCCCTGATTGCAGCATTTGGTGTGCCGCCTCCTTGACATCAGAGACCAGGGATTGGAAGTCGTTCCACATCTCACTCTCTGGGATGTGCTCGGCTGCATTGGCCACTGCCGCCCAAGGACGGAGGTAAACTTTGCCTTGGCGCAAAAGGCAATTACAGCCCACAGTGCCATACTGGCTGACGCAAAAACGTTATTGCTCCAAAGTTCAAACATCTTACTCTCTCTGTCCGGTGGAAGGGATGGAAAGGTGTTAGGCAGAAACCTGTGCAGTTCCCTCTGGGACCACTGCAAAAGATTTAGGACTACAGGTGTTTGGCAGTAAACCCACTTGGTAGCAGTCTGTACCACACAGATTCACTTGGTAGCTGTGGCTGAGCAGTCAGACTTCCCTCAAGAAGAGTTAGGCAGTATACAGAGTATTCACAATAGGTCAAAAGAACATAGTAGAACAAGTAAACATTGACCAGAGCTTGGTGTAAAAGAGATATAATTATTTATTTAAAACCACATCTAGAAAAACACACAGGCACTAATAGTAAGCAATTCAAAAACACGGTCACTAAAAGATATACGCTCCCTTAAAAGAATATTAGACAAGTCTTAAGTAAAGCCCCACTTATTTTCAGACAGCGGTGAGCGCTTAACGTAGATGGCACTCTAATAATTCATTTGAAAAAGGGAGAGAAAAACAGAGAATAAATCGAAACAGATCCCAACACTTTTTCCAGAACACAACAAGAGAGGAAGGCAAAGTAACACCGTGAGTTCAGAGTCAGTAGGCCGGATCCACTTTAAGAGGATCAAACAAATTGTGTCCAAGGTCAAACAGTTGCAGTGCACAAAAAGTCTTGAAAAGGTTCAAAAAGAGTTGGACCAAAGAAAGGGACCAGTTAGAAGGTCAAGGCGGCCAGCCCAGTCCAGAAGGTTAAGGGATTATTGTTACCTTGTAGCAATCTTTAGAAAGGGAGGCCTGGCGGACACGGTACCTTAAAGTGGTGAGAATACTCCAGCGGGGGCAGTTGTTCCTGGCAGCGGATGCAAGTCGGTGCTTCGTCCGGGGGAAGAGAGGATCTCGTCGGGGAGGAAGACAGGAGTCCGTTGCACTGCCAGGGAAGAAACCAGCCGCAGAGTTTTCTCAGGTAAAAGGACCAGTGGCAAGTGGCTATCCGGTTGCCGGGTTCTTGGCACAGGCAATTCGACCACTAGCCGGTCTGGGGTTCGAAGAGAAGAAGGTAAACTGGTTGTGCCCACTAGTCAGGGGAAGAAGCCTCTCCAGCCGGGAGATCTTCTCTGTCGTCGGGAAGTGGTGAGTCGGTTCTGCAGGGCTCCACCAGTGGTGTCGTCGTGGTAGGTCGGCTCAGCTTCTCCCTCGTCGGATTCTCAGGTCCTGTGGCGACTTCTGAAGTTCCAGTCCCCAAAGCCCTGCTTTTATGCAGCATACCCCATTCACTAGGCCTAGCTGTCAATCAAACATGCTAAGTGGTGAGCCGGCCGGCTCACCACTTGGGCCAATCACAGAAGAGTGCGACTTGAGTTACCAAGGTAACTCAGTCCAGGGTGCCTAAACCCCCTCCCACACCCCCTGTGGTACCCAGACAGAGTGGCACCACTTTTGGAGGCTTCTGTGGAGAAGCCCGCCAAAAAGTGGAACAAAGGGCTCGACTTGGGTTGGAGTCACAGAAGAGAACACAAACGCCATTTTAGAATCGAGTCCTGGCAAAAAATACCAACCGGCGAATTAATATTAAATAAATAAACCGGCGGTATGTTCGAGGCTATGAGAATTAAATAATTAAAGTTGGTAGCCTCGAACAATGGGAAAATCCCATAGGAATATATTTGCGGTCGAATATAAAAAGTAGTATCCACTGCCACCAGCCAAAACTCGATCAGGGGGGAAGGAGACGTGCCCCCTCGACTAACAGACCCCGGGGCAATCGAATTGCCCCGACCAGTACGTCCAAAATATGATGGTTCGTACTGGTTTCTGTTAATAATTTGGGACTAGTAAAGCCAATGGCGACTTTACATGCCCTGGGAGACAGTAGTCAGTCCCAGGGTATGGAGTCTATGGTGGGGTGTCACTATGACACCCCTGTGTTACTGCATGGAGAGTGCTGTGTAACACACATAGTAAAAACACATGAGACCCTATTGAGTAAAGGACCCCATAGCCCATAAAACACATTAACAGTCAAAGGAACACCATTAATCATGTCCAAGAGTGGGAGAAAGAGAGTCTCACTCTTGGCAGGAGAAAAAAACAAACTCCAGAAATCCAGCAAAGCTGCTGGGGGACTCACTAGGTTAGGAAATTCAGCCTAAAGAGAGAATTCTCCCTAACAAAAGGCAGATGTCTTCAGGCTAGCTGTAGCAGCCTGAACCACAAAGCTCTCCGGTGAAGCGTGGGAGAAGAGAAAGGTCGGGTCTGACGAAATGGGACAGTGTTTCTTTGCAATGTCTCTGCCCATTACGGGAACAGAGACAAGGCTCCTCCCACGCCTCCAGTACGGGTGTGTCCACCGCCACATTAAAGGGCAGGAGCATCTCTTTCTTGGGGGCCTCCTCCAGAATGTCACAAAGTTCATATTCAACCTTGGACATGGATGGAGCAGACCATCCCCGAGTACTGGCAACCTTAGCCATCAAACGCTAGAACGTGACTTGGGGCTTTTCCGGTGTGGGAGCTGGCATAAATCCACTCCTGGGGAGGAATCAAGACCACTGGTTCCTTACAGGTCCACAGCCAGTGTCGGCACAACCTCGCCTTCACTGTAAATTTCCTCTGAGAATCCCTCCCTTCCCTTGAGCACATAGGTTCCAGCCCTAAAGGGACCTGGTCACCCTCATGGTCATAGATGTAACACATCTTTGACATAAAAGCACCCATAGTGATTGGGCCGTATTTCAGCAGAGCCGCGGTACCCACAGCACTGATTGGTGACGACAAGGGCAAAGACGCTAGTGCCGGGATGCCCGAAAGGGCGGCCTGTCATCGCTGAGTGGCCTTGTCTTCTTTTTGCTTCCATGCTCGAACCATAGGCATGCAGGAATGGTCCCATGAAAGTACCCTGCCGGTCGCAACAGAGGGCGCCAAAACCAACAATGCTGTTGCCTGAGCCACAGTCGACAAGGCCAGAGCTACCTGCGCATTGGAAAAGATGTCTAACGCCTACAGACAGAAACTCTCCCATTTCTCTGGCATAGAGGATTGGGTGGAACCTCTTTTTCACGCTCAGGAGAAACCCTGGAGCGGAGGGTCTTCTTCTTTAAAGAGGAAGATGAATGTTGGTGTGAGAACTCACTCAGAGAACGGGGCTTCTGGCAATAAGAAGACAATGTGCATAAAAGGGAAACATCTTTCTACCTTAATTATACATTCAGACAAAGGCCCTGATTATGAGTTTGCCGGTATCCCATCATAATTACTGGCCGGATACCGGCAAACTGCACTTACCATCTCCGCTGCCTGTTATCTCAGTATTACTGGGATATTGTGGGCAGCGGAAGTTCCCCATTCCCATGGAGTCCTTTAGGACTCATTGGAATGGGATTTACTGAATCACAGACACCGTTACTAACAGTGCCGGTGATTCAGGCATTTGTTTGCCGGTGGGGGCCTGAATTCCCTACAGGGAGATCCGTGGTCCACACTGGCAAACTTGAAATGTGCTGGTTACAGTAAGAATCCTGGAACCAGAATTACCAGCCTTTTCTACCACACCGACACACTTGTAATGAGGCCCAAAGAGTCAGAAGGGATGCCCTAACATCATAGACAATAGCTTCTACATTTTAATATCTAATGAGATTTGTGAATCCACAAAAGATCTTCAATCCTACAGCTATCACCATGGGGTGTAAGGGATCGATCTGCTGAAACTCAAAACCATTGTTGCCTGTGCCTCCATCCAGAAGCTCGGACCTTACCCAGGGTTCGAAATTGAGGGGAGTTGGAAGCGATTTAGCTCCTGCTTTTAGCCTAGGGGAGCCTTGTTAGCTTGAAAGCAGCAGGTACCAGGAGCTACATTTGTCTCCCCAGGCAATTTGTGCCTTACAAACATGCAAACGTGACATTAACTGAGTATTTGAGAATGCTACTATAGAAAATATATGACATATCTAGTATACATTTAAACATAATGAATCAAAAGGTATTTGCAATAAGTTAACAGGTACATCTCATGTGGAAGTTCGATTCATGGTGAGCGGCATACTCACTCTTGGTTCCCCAGTGTCAGCTGCTGCCTCTTTGATGATGCCAGACACCCTGGAGCTGGTTTAAGCTCCTCCTCATTGAAACTCATTTTCGAACCTTGCTAACCTATACCTACCTGCATGTCATCCATACTTGTAATAAAAGTTGAGACTAGGTGTCACCTAGTTTGCTACAGACTGCGCGAACTGTGTTTGCAAATTTAAGAAAAGAAAATTTCCCCACGACTGCATACAGCAACAAACATTTTCAAACCATGCTCATTTGGAGTAGTCTCGATGCAGTCTCAACTAATGAAATGTTTGTGGTAGTGGCAACTAACATCTGTGTGAAAATTGTTACAGAAGAAAAACAGCTTAAAATAAATATGAATTTAATTGGACTTTTTAAATTTATCATTTGAAACCAAGACTAACTTTTAAATTTACGTTAACTTTATTGTTGCCAACCAGTGTCTCTGTGCTCTTGCCATCATAAAATCTACCACTACAAGTTTTCATTCTATAAAGGAATTCATTGAAGGGACACTACAGTAGTTAAATGAGCTTATTAGATAGGGATTGGGAAAGCCCAAACAAAGACTGCAGTCCACTTGCCATGAGCTGCTGCTTAGAATTTGACTCACAGGTGTCCAATATAAATTTACTCTGCAGACAGGACTGGCAAATGCAAATGAAATGTTTGACCACTATACTATACAATTATAAATGCTATAAAGGAGGAAATGGGATCTAAGATTTAGACAAATAATGATGATTTTATTGAGGCCCTAACTGCATCTGAAGCTAACCTTGGGCCATGACCAGACCTACGGCATGTGACCATAGAATCAGACACTCCAGCTATAAGAGCAAACCTATACTCCATGGGAGACATCCTAATGCCTGAATTAACAGACAGCGGAAACTAATCCCTTCCATTGTCATTATTAACGTTATATTTGCAAAGATGTGTTTTACTTTGCCTTAATATTTTCTCCTCTCACTACATAGGGCTTTCTGCTTAGAGCAGTCAACCCGAAAAGTTGAATAAAAGTGGATGCTGTAACGGGGTGTGGCTTGCCGGCTATGCGGTGAGGCGGCAGACCTCAGAGCTCCCGAGTGATCCTAAGTGCAAATCCATAAAATTTGTGCGATTTGCTCAGAAACTCCAAGAAAAGGTGTCGGAGATTGGCAGGAGCAGCCAAGCTGAAAACCGCCATGCATAGAAGCGAGGAGCCACCACATGGCAGCCTGCAACCGAGTCGTGGAGAGTGGGTGACAAGATGGAGGACGGGAGCTGGCCGGCCTGAAGAGACTGCACAGAGAGGTGGGCACGCAGGAGACTACAGGGAAGCTGGAGCGCTGATGGTGGAGCAGTGAGCGACTGCGGTGTGAGCCCTACGCGAGCAAGTCCAAATAGCAATGTCGGTGAACACGACGATCTGCTGCCGGATACCGCATCGGAGGGGAGCCGGCGTTGGAGAGAGGCGCAAGACCGTCACGTAACACAGCCGAGCTGACTGCTCTGTGGTCGGCCTCAAGGAATGGTGGAAAGGAACAGGTGAGCCCAAGAGAGGAGCGCGAGCAGCTGAAGAATGGGGCCAAAGGCGGGGAGGGCACACGTGGCACGGAGCAGTGGCCCCTCTCACCCGCCCACTCCCCCACTCCCACCGCACCACGCTGGAAGATTGGCAAATAAAAAATGTTTAAAAGCCCACAGGCGCAGCAAGCAGATGCGAGCAACCCGCTGAGGAAAGCTGGTGACATCCCGCCCGAGCCGCAGGACAAGAGGAGGCAAGAGCAGCATGCCTAAGCCCTGACAAAAGATCCCTAACGAGAAGGGACACCTCTCCCCGGAAGCGAGCAGGGACAGAAGCAACACGGTACACGACGGAGGGAAGCAGCCAGCATACGACAATCAAGAGCAGCAGGGGCGCATTACGAAATCAGACCTCCCCCATCCAGCCCCCTGGGAGCATGAAGGCAGCCAAACACAGCGTTAGGTGTTGAGCAGGAAAAAGGAAGGAACTCCTTAACACAATCCCTGCCCTGACCAGAGAGACAGCAGCAAGAGACACTGAGTGTTCCCGGACAGAGGCTTTGCTGCACCCCTGGCAGAGGATAGTGCACCTGCCGAAGCACTTGGCAAGGGCAAGAACAGCCCACGACACCGTATAGATAAGAAAGAGACAAACAAACCAGGGAAGAGGCATGGGTGTGTGGTGAGCGCTGGCCCCCTCTCACCCCTTCCCCCCCAGAGGAGGCAAGAAGATTGTGAGAGTGGGCGGAGCTCAGCACACAGCAACCCGATCAAGACAACAATGCTGGGAAGGGCATTCTGAGCTTCTGACTCACTGAGCTGAGCAGTGAGTCCTGCTCAACAAAAGGAGAGGCGCACAGTGGAGGGGGGGGGGCTTGAAATTAGCACAGCCCCTAGCTGCCCCTAAAGAATTTAGGATTAATCTGAACAAATCGCACCTGCCCAGGTGAGGTGGCAACGACTAGAGCTAAAACAGTAATTAGGAGACCAGAGATATGCCGGACAAGCAACGAGGGAGCAAGGGCAAACAAACCAAAATGGAGTCCTATGCCCGTAAGAATGAAAATGTCCCACACACTTTGCCAAACACAGGCACCAGGCACAGCAGCAAACAGGGCGCCAGGAAGACAACTCCATCCTAGAGGCGATAGCAGCGCTGAAGTCATCACTTGAGCATAAAATTGACGCAGTAATCGTGGATCTGGGCCTGCTACGACAAGACGTTCAGGCCCTGGCAGATCGAATGAACACAGCGGAACAGCAAGTGCAGGATAATACCAACAGCATTGCAAACGCCCAATCCCAAATCACAGACATGCTCGGAAGAATACAAACCTTGGAGCACAGGATGAAGGATGCAGAGGGAAGGGCTTGATGAAACATTTGTATTGGGAGGATAGCTCAGGGGCAACCTGCTTGCCTTGGAAGCAAGACGACAGAGAGCAACACAGGTTTGATCCCCGGGTGCACGCTTAGAAACCTCTGGGTATTAAGAGCGTTATAAATAACCAATCATACCATATCATTGTTGGCCTACGGAGGGAGAGGTGGGCAGGGACCCCACAAATTATATAGAAAAGCTACTGCTGCAAGAGGTGGGCGCGGATGTCGCAGGACTTTGCAGTGGAAAGAGCCCATAGAGCCCTGGCCAAAAAAAAAAACTCCAGGAGCCCCGCTGAGACCCATGATAGCCAAAAACCTGAACTTCAACGACTGAGAAAAGATCCTTACCTTCTCGAGAGAAGGTGGAGCGATCACCAGAAATTCCTCAAGGCTAGCAATCTACCCGGACTACACTGTACTAGTATAAAGTCAAAGAGCACGGTCCGGACCAACGAAAGAGTGCCTCAGGAAAGCAAACCAATGATATATGTTGCTGTACCATGCCAAATTAAAAGTGCTACACAACAGCAGATCCCACTTCTTAGAAACCACCGAAGAAGCCTATGCATGGATGGACCAGCAAGGAAAACCCCAATGGAAGCCAGAAATATCAATAACAATAGAAACGCATCTCCATAACCGCATGAGCAAACATGCCCGGAAGGGCTTGGAGGAACATAGATGGACGTTAAGATATGGAATTAAGACTAGAACGATTCTTCAGCGGGAGACAGAGAAAGAACAACCCCAAGGCTGCCCTGACAGTCGCCACGGCGAGTGACCCCACGGAATGCCAAAAGGTTTGTGATGCTAGTTAGAAGGCATTGCGCTGCGGCGGGCCATTCTCAGTAAACTTGGACTGTGCAAGAGAAGCAGCAGAGTATGAGCAGGGGGAGGGTGGCTGGGCGTTTGTTAAAAGTTCAAGTTTGTTGGTTGAAAGTTGGAACCAGAGCGGGCGAATACACCATTTTCAGAGAGCAGCTCATAGGCGCATGGAACAAAAGCACAGATGCACGTAAGAGAGGGGAACCTTGCAAGATAATTGAGAGGCAACAGAAGTCAGAATGACCCCCCCTACAGAGTGGTCGAAGACAATGTAGAAGCGAAAACAGGAGCAAAGGGTACAGAGGCAAGCAACTAAGCAGAAGCAGTCAGAAGCGCGAATATGCGGAACAAACAGGTCCATGGAAAGAGACATGTTGCATTAAGGGCTGCCATGGTGAGTCCTGAAGAGTTAAGCATAGCTACATGGAATGTACAGGGATTGAATAACTATGTCAAAAGACTAAGGGTATACGCATGGCTAAACAGATCAAAAGTGAAAGTAGCAATGCTATAAGAAACACACCTGACGAAGGAAAAACAGTCAAAGATAGCAAGAAAGTGGGTGGGGGGAGGGCGGAAGGTGTACGATCAACCTACTCTAAGTATGCCAGGGGGGTACTAACGTGGGTAGCCCCCAATGCCCCCCCAGTGCCCCTTTTCAGCTTGTAACAGTGGAACAAGACAATGAGGGTAGGCTGGTAATAGTGCATGGACTGTTAGAAAATAGAGAAGTGGGTTTGGTAAACGTATGTCCCGACCCATGATGCTACAGAGTTCTTCGGGACACTTGCTCCCTAACTCACCCCATACAGAGGGGCGACATACATCTGGGGAGGAGATTTCAGCTGTACACTCAACCCGATACTAGACAGGTCAGACAACAAATATAACCAGCGCCATCGGCAAAAGCCTTGAAGACACTCTTAAATCAGCTGAGGCTGGAGGATATCTGGAGAGAGACACATAACTAAACCCGCGGGTAATCCCACTAAAGCACCCCACATGACACACATACACGGATAGATTACATCTTCACTGGGACGGAAACCATGGATGAATTTATAGACATAGAATTTAAGGGTAGGACCCTCTTGGACCATGCCCTGCTGTTGGCGACATGGCGATACACAAACAAGAGGGCCCCTACACCAACGTGGCGACTGAGAGCAGAAGTCCTACTGGACAGTGAATTCCAGGAACACATGCAGGAGACCATAGAAGAATACTTCCAACATAACACTGGCAGTGTAGACAAGTCTGGAATCCTATGGGAGGCCTTTAAAGTAGTGGCCGGGGGAGCGGCAATAGAGAAAACCGAGGGACTCAAGAGGAGCATCCCAAGGGAGCTCTTCGATATAGAAAGAGTCATAGCGGAGGCAGAGAAGCAGGCAGGGTTAACTCGGGAGGAACCAGCCAAACTAATATCATAAAGACTACAGTGCACCACCATTTGGGAGAAGCTGGGGAAACTACACTATGGGAAATATGTAAAAAACTACATGCTGGGGGTGACAAGCCAGGCAGACTCCTCGCCTGGCTGACTAAGCAAGAAACACAAAGAGCCCCGATAAACGCAATTAAGAATAAGGCTGGGGAAGTGGTTAGAACCCAAGAGGACATTAACCAGGTGTTCTCACAATCCTATGAAGACATGTACTCTCCGAACCAAGGTGCAGAAACCTGAGAGATACAGGAGGCCCTGACCCAAATAGAATTACCAAAACTAACAGAAGAACAAGTAGCATTATTAAAAGCCCCACAAACAGTAGAAGAACTTGAAACAGTAATTGAAAAATCCTCCCAACAGCCAAGACCCCGAGACCTGACGGACTACCCGGGGAGTTTTACAAGAAATACAAGCAGTTAATAGTACTCAAATTGCTAGAAGCCTACACAGAGGCATATACACAGGGCCAACTACCGGATAGTATGCTAGAGACGATTAATAATACCTGTCCTGAAACCTGGACTGCGGATCATATAGACCACTCTCTTTGATCAAACATGTTAGTAAGATCCTTACGGCAACTCTAGCTTACAGGCTCAAACAGGTCACACATAGCCTGGTGCACTGTGACCAGACGGGATACGTCCCGGGACAAAACACTGTGTGGAATCTGAGAAGACTCCATCACGTCATAGACCAGACCAACCTTAGACCTGAAGAGAGCGCAGGTGCCTCCCTAGATGCGGCCAAGGCCTTTGACTCAGTGAATTGGGACTGGCCCCTGCACACACTAACACTTTGGGATGGGAGAGGGCTTTGTGCGGTGGATCAGGCTGATATACATGGAGCCCAGGGCTAGGGTCAAAACAGGCAGACACATCTCAGAGGCATGGAGAATATATAGAGGCATGAAACAGGGGTGCCCGCTGTCACCAATGCTTTACATACTAGCCCTAGAAACACTTGCAACCTTCCTCAGGATGAAGTACGGCGGTGCGGGAATAAGCATAATAACACCATTCATCTAATTTTGTTATATGCCGATGATATGCTCCTGTATGTCAATAATCCACAAGATGACCTGCCACACTTATTAGACGTCGTAGAAGCATTTGCTAAGTTGTCAACCATATCCATTAACAAAGAAACATCCTCCTTGTACCCCCTGGCGGCACTCAGGTGGATTAATATAGACTGCTTGCCCAACCTGTGCCTGAAATGGGCACCGACCTCCTTCCGCTACCTAGGAATAGATATACACCATGACACAATAGCATCACTCAAAGCCAAACATTGCTGGCAGCACTCGGGAACATCTCAAAGTCCATGGCATTCTGGAAGAGGCTGCCCCTGCGGATGCTGGGCAGGGCAGCCCTGCTGAAAATGATAGTACTCCTCCGTCTCCTGTACTATTTCATGAACATACCCTACAATATACCCGGGAAATACTTTAGGCAACTGAACACAATAGCAAGAGAATTCCCTGTTTAAGAAACAGATTGGTTGGCACTAACAACACTGCAGAGAGACTACGAGTCAGGCGGGAGTACACTACCGAACTTTGAGCTGTTGTTCGTGGCACACTGGCTGGAAGATGAGACCTCCATAGACACACTACTCCTACAGCCTGCGCTACAACACTGGTACCTGAGAGAGATTATATGGATGAAAAAGCCCCTGCACGAGACACTCCCTTCTCTTGCCACACTGGGCCTGACCCTATGGCTGAAAGCCCGGACCCCTACTCAGCACAGATCCCTCTAGCGTGACTGGTGAACACCCGACCAGATGTGTTTATGGCGTATCGAAGACACTGGGAACCGAAAGAAATTGCCCGAGTAGGAGACCTATGGAAAGAGAGACGATGGGTGGAGTACCAAACCCGAATGGAAGAGTACAACATACATAAAGGCCAATTCATGCTACATGCTACATAAAAGCATGGTGAAGGAAATTAATAAAAGATGGCCAGGTCTACGGGACAGAGTGGGATTGGAAGAGGTATTGGATGCATGGTACGATGTGGCCAAAGGAGGACACACCTTGTCCAGATTGTTTTAACTACTCCTGCGTAACCAAAACACTGCAGAATTGCCGGCACGCAGAAAATGAGAAATGGAGCTCCAAAAACTCTCACAGACGAAGAATGGGCAAGGGCCTTGATGTACATAAAGAAGGTTTCCAAAAATACGAGAATCCGGCAAACAGAACTATTTGTCACGCCGAGAGCATACCTCACTCCCAGCAGAATATCCAAAATGGGATGCAAAACAAAACAGACCTGCCCCAGATGCACAGCAGAAGATGCAGACATGCTGCATATGTTTTGGGCCAGTCCAGTAATAGTGAAATTCTGGGACCAAATCAAAACTAAAACAGCTCCAGGCGGAATCCAAATGTAGGCTTGGTCACCAGAGTCCTACCTGCTGGAACTATTCCCGAGAGGCGGCAAGCAAAGAGCACATCAGGCCAAAATGAAGGACCTAATGGGCATCCTGGCGAAACGCTGAATAGCGACACCCTGGAAATCCAAAACATGCCCGGCAGTCGAGGCATGGGGGCAGACTTGAAACAATGGTCACTAGCTGAATCAACATATGGACTACGGCACTACAAAGAGGGACACATGAAAGCAGCAAGAAAATAATGGCATGGCACATAATGGTGCAAGAGCTATTCGCCCCTACTGCCGGAAACAACTCGGAGTGCCCCAATGAGCAAGGGAACGAAAACACGAATGTAGGGGAAAAGTGAGTGCACAACACTATCTGTGACCCATCGAGAAGTAGGGAAGAGCAGAACGGAGCTCAGCACCCCCACACCCCACCACCCCAGGAAGAAACACTTGGGATACCCGCAAGAGACAATGAGATAGAAGTATTGGAAAACTGAAACGTGTGCCAAGAAATTTAAGCTGTATGTCACTCCCGCCACTGTGTGCCGTATTACATGTAAAGTTGTTTGTTTAAGTGTTGTAGGCAAATCAAATAAAACTTTTTTTTTAATTTGGCTGTTGTAATGAATCCTGCTTGGTCTACCACCCTTTGTCCTCAAGTCGGTATATAAAGTTCACTTTGTATCCATTTTGAATTTCATGCTCCCTGATTTGCTTTTGAGGTCTTTCCCTTCCTAGCTCCTACCTACTGATGAATCATCTTCAGGCAGCTCAAGCTCTGCCACACTTGGCCTTCTCCACTAAATGGATGGCTTTCATCAAGGCATAAAACTGTGGAACACTTTCCTACACCATATCTACCCGTCTTCCGATTTAAATCTTGAATAAAAGCCCACCTTTTGATGGTAGCATGTCATTCAAAATTCACTCAGAAAAAAACCACAATTTTTTTTAAACAAAATGACGAACAATGAATTATATATTTTGAATTTGACTTGTAACGGATGTGCATTGTTTTTTTTTCAATCAAGTAAACAGGGTACTGCTGTCGGAAACCTGACCTGCGCTTTCGATATGAGCAATGTATACATTTTATAAATGAAATTTGTGGTAGTTTTTATGTAAGATGCACTGCAAAGTGACAGCTGCATACGTGATGAGCTTGGTCTTATTACAAGCTAAAGAGGCAAAATTAGAGGTTTACAATATGTTGAATTGTTTCAACGGAATTTACCAAATTCCTTGTTATATTCTCTGCTGCACACTCAAACGAAATTCTATGTCCTGAGCCATGCACACTGATAACGTTCCCGGCTAGAACCATACTCTTACACTGCACAGTTTATTATTGTTGCAACTTTGCTTCAGCATTGGGTACTAACATGAGGTAAACACTATATATAGGAGAAATGTCTAACCTGTGAGTAGAACTGCTGCAGAAAGGGTTTCTTTGCCATGGGCATGACAGAATCAAGATGAGACTGCAGGAATTCAAATTGTTCAGCTAGAAAAACCCTAAGGATAAAATAAAAAATGAAAACTATTAGTAACAAAACATACTATTTTGTCATGGCTAATACTTTTGCTGGCTCATGTAAAACATTACATGCGACTCTATGGATACACGGGCATTCAGTTTTCATCTCATATGGGGTTAATAGCCACCAAAGCAGAATCCATGATCAATAATACACAGCCTTTTATAGCCAGCCTTAACGTCTCCTCGCACACACTGATCCCATAAAAGGACACTTAAACACCAACACCTTTAAAATGCTATTGAACAGAAAATAAATCTTTGTAATAGGCAGGCATGCTTCTCCATATGAATGCGTCAGCTGTCATCTAGTTTACTTCGCTTGAGCAAATTCACTCAGCCATTTTGTATGATTGCTTCATTTAATGTGTGAAAAGAATTGCACGATAAATGTCACAGCAGTCACATTATGTTCCAAACAATGAGTAGGAGCTAATGGAAACACCATTAATACTATTAACATACATACAATAGCATGAGAACGCTGCTCCAGAAAGAGCTTTCAGAACGCGTGTACACTCAAGGCGTATTATATGTCCCCTAAAAGTACATGAATATAATTATGTCTAGTACAACATTTGCATTCAAATGTATCAGCTATGAGAAGCAGTAGATATATCCCAAGTAAAACGGGACATCCCAAAAAGAAAAAAAACTTCCACTGCAAAAGGCCAAGTTCTGAACAGCAAACAAGTATATCATAAACCGAATATATATATATATATATATATATATATATATATATATATATATATATATATATATATATATATAGTGTTATAGCAGTAAGGATTACTTTTCATAGTAGTCTGACATATCACAAACAATATATCAAAAGTAAAAAAGGAAAGAGAAAAGAACATTAAAAAAGAAAAACACTCTTGCATTCAATCCTACATGTCATAAAATGAATTCAATATTTTCCTATCAAACTCAGAGATGGCAACACTTTCAACACTTCTATGGTGAGGCAAACCTCATCAAAAGTAGTCAGTACATAACCAGTCCTCTTTATCAGCAAACTTTATCAAAAAAGCAGTCTTTATCTTTTAGAGACTGCTTTGTCATCCCGTTACATAGAGGGCACACATTTGTGTCTTTGGGATGCTTGTTACAAATAGACTGGATTTCACCCTTAGGGAGTAGATTCAGCCGAAATCTTAAGATTTCTGCCTGCGGCCTAGAATTTAGTAAACGCTTGAGATACATTGGAAGAAAACCACTTGGCTTATCATACTGAGTAAAGACTTCCATGGTTTCAATTGTTGCATCTCTGTTATCGTTTGAATCCAGTCCATTCGAGCTAAAGCCTCATTCACACCCATGGGATTCACAATTAGGTCTATCGGCACCTGGTCCTACCGTGTCAACATTTTGATTACAACGTTTTCTAATAGTACTAAGATTTTACAAGACCCCTTTTTTTTTATCTCAGAACCAAAGTCTTCATACAAGGAGATCTTCTGGGCACCATCATGTATCTGTACAACAAAATGTTTTTCCAATCAATGTACATCTGCAGAAAATGAAGCCCAAGCTCATACCTCAAACTTGCTGTTGCAAGACTAAGGGAAACATTCAGAACCTTCTTCCAAATGGTTCCTGCTATTCTGGTTCAATTCCCTGCTTGGAATTGCTTGTCCATTCCATACAGGGGTGATGCAACCACTGTTTTATAGTATTTTACCAAGGGGAGTTGTAAGAACTTGCAATATGTATTGTGTAACCTTTTCATTTGACACACCATCAGGATAAATTTGCTCTCCAACTCTGAATCAAGCAGAGCCAGAGTTGGATGGTAGGACAGTCTGAAACCTAAGTAATCCACTTCTTGAGTCAAGGGGACCACCTGATCCAACAATATACGTTTGAATTTAGGTGAAGCATGCCTGGATATCTTAAAGATTACAATGTTTGATTTTAGAGGATTTAATTGTAGATTGTTCATTTCAACGTAGTCACCCAGAGCATGCTGGAGAAAGTGGAGGCCTATTGGGGTAAAGTCGAGAAGGACTAAATCCCCTGCATAGGCCATCCACTTTCTTGACTGAGAGCCAATCTTCGGACTGCCTACGGAATGTGGTTCTAGTGTTTCAGCTAAGTCTGCTAGATATAGGTTAAAGAGGCAGGTGACCATAATGCACCCCTGCCTCACCTCTCTCTCAGTTGGAACCAAAGCGGACAGATTGCCTGACGCATTTAGTCTCACCTGAAGATTAGAACCTTTTGTGTAAGCACATAATTATTGACAACAAGGATTCTGGCAAACCCCAGGCTTTAAATTTTGACCACAGCCGTTCCCCGTTTATTGTATCGAAATCCCTGGAGAGATCTAACCACGCACCATATAAAATGGGACGACTCTTTCTCCAGGACTCTTTTTTAAAAAATATATTTTTGATTAAGGTTCATGAGCATATAAGGCTTCTACAATAAATACAGGAAAAAGTAGAATGTAAATATATAATAGGATAAGTAATTAATCTAAAGCAGACTTAAATGGCATAAAAGCCTTATATGATGTTATATACATGCTATATTCTAATGCATAAAATGCAGTACAAAATAAACGTATAGATGTATACGACATATATTGTAGATTTAACAGACAAAGGCATACAGGACTAACATGGACAGAAGGAGGGGAGGGGATAATGCTCGCCAAAGTATATTTTGACAACAGATTAATATTTTCCTTATCGACTAGAATTTGATTGTTCCAAGTATTCAACAAATGACTGCCATTTCCATTCATGCTTAATCTTTAAAATAGGGATGTAGCATTACATGTTTCCATTCTGTGGATGTGACACACAGAGTTCTACCATGTTTTAACATGTAGACGCTTGAGATCTTTCCAGTTGGAGAGGATAATTTGGATAGCTACTGCAATTAAGAGATCAACAGATTGCATTTATTTCTATCAATTGCAGGCTTAACTTCTATACTGCCAAGGTATAGAAAGGAAAGGCAGAAATCATGTTGTATATGAAAAATATATTTGAGCGTTCGTCAAACTGTTTCCCAGTACAATTTAACATGGATATATTCAAAAACACTATGTTTGAAAGAGCCTCGAGTACAAAGACAACTCCAACAGTTTTCATTTTGCGAGAATCCGCCTTTCAAGAGAATTAGTGGAGTGATAAAGGCCCTGTGATGGAAGAAATGCAATGTTTGGAGTAAACGTGGCGAAACAATATCTTTAGATTTATTCTTCCATAAAGATGGCCACATTTGATGAGCATCAGTTAGGTAGCAATCTTGTTTCCATTCAACTTGCCATTTCCATGGATTTATATCTACTGACATGGAAATACAAATCTTATAAAACATAGAGGCTGTGAAATGTTGGTTAGACATATGCTGCAATCTGTCAGCTTGATAGACATTAGCTGTACATGTTAATAAATCATACTTTTCCGTAATTGCATCAATCAAACTTAAATATTAGCGC
Organism: Ambystoma mexicanum; assembly: GCF_040938575.1. Lineage (NCBI taxonomy): Eukaryota > Metazoa > Chordata > Amphibia > Caudata > Ambystomatidae > Ambystoma > Ambystoma mexicanum. Next base: position 1,101,377,862 of record NC_090924.1, on the reverse strand, counting down.
ACAAAAATCATCGGTATATATTTGGTCACCATCTCATTAAATGTGAGATGAATACCCTGTACGAGGAGCTGCCCAACTTATTTAACACCAAGAGAGTGGTTCCTCGCAACTCCTTAATCGCGTGTCCTTGAAAGTTCCTCACATTTCCATGACCGCATGCCCCGCGCATTTCCTCGCGCTGCCAGTGTGGTCCCTTGCAATCCTTGACTACGTGGTTCCTCGCAACTCCCTTACTGTGTGTCTCAACTTCTTCACGATTCTCTGACTGTGTGCTCCACACACTGCCTTGCACCCCCCTCGTCCCCTCCTGCTCCCACACGCCCTCTGCTCTGCCCCGATTATTGTTGCTCCACTGTCCTGTTTCTGCCATATCTTTGCCAACTTGGGTCATCATTCTTCATTGTTGTAGTTTTTTCCTCACTTACTGCACTGTTTGCCCACACTGCCTGTATTCTCTCCTTTATATTCCTCCCTCATTTAGGTCCGCTTTCACCGATTCTCCTGTTTTGGTGTTTTGTGGTTTTGAATTCACCTCACTGTCCTTATTGTACTGCTGTTACGTTGCTCTCTTCCTTCCTCCAGGTTCTCATCTGCCTACTACTTTGACTTTGCTGATTTTGGTTTTGTCCTCATAGCAAATCGTTCACTTAGCAAACTGTTCTACTATTGTCTGAGCTGTTGTTGCACTGGTCAATAGTCTACTATTGTCTCGTCCCCCTTTGCCTCGTCTACTTGCAACCCTCCCTCTGTCCTTCCCTAGTGTTTCACCCCTCCCCCCTACCAACCCCCCCCTGTTCATCTCTTCTCTCCCTACCTACTCTATGGTGCTCTCTGTTTCTCCCATCCCATCCTTTCTAACTGCTTCTCTATCGACTATCCTGCTCTCCTCACTAGATGTGGTAGAAAGAAGTCACAGCTGACACCTATACCAAAGCTTCCACTAGACAAACCCTCACCAACATCCTTTTTGGCGTTCCCTCGCCAGACCTATGAACTCTTCATATTGTCACTGTGCTTTCTCCTTTCTCTTCTTCTCCCATTAATGATGACACCCGGTGAGAGGCCCTCTTGGCCCCCTTCCACTCATCTAAGGTCATAATTAATGTTTACCTGAATGGCACCGTCTTGGTCCAAGGCCCTCAGGCCAACCTTCTCCTCTTTGATACACACTTCCTGCGCCTCATCAATTTCCTGTCTTCTCCTGCTGTCCCCTCTCTTCGCCTCCATGGCTTCCTTGCCTCCCCCCACTGTCTCCTCCTTGGTGACCTTGCCCTATCGTCCTTCCTCTTCTGCCGACCTCAGGCTTCTTCTACACCTCTGCAGGGTGTACCTCTGATTTGTGCCCCTCCCCAGAAGTCTTTCAAGAATGGCATTCTTCGCCATATTGCCGCTCTCAACTCTCGCTCAGCTGTCAAACACTCCTCTGACATCTGCCATCTCCTGGTTGAACTTGACCTTGATGTCCTCGGTCTCACTGACACATGGTTCACGGCCAGCTCTGTCACAAGCTTTGACACTCTCCTCCCTGATGGCTACAAGATCCTCTCCGTGCCCAAGTCCAATCGTACCGGAGGGGGTGTAGCCCTAATCTTCCCTGAGTGGATTCCTGCCTCAGTCATTCCTACGCAAGCCTACTCCTCTTTCAAATGTCTCGTCTGCAAGCTCTCTCTCCTGGCCATTCCGTTACTGTGGCTACCATCTATCGGCCACCTGGTCCGATCTCATCCTTCCTCTTTGAGTGGGCGGACCACTTCTTCTCCCTCCTGGCCTCGACCACTGGAGACTTTAACCTCCATCTGGATGCTTCCTATCCTTCCTCTGGACTCTTTTGCGACCTCTGCGACTCTCTCTCACTCTCTATCCTCCCCTCTGGCCCGACTCACTCTGCAGGGCACACTCTGGATATTCTGAACTCTTCAGACCTTCCCCTTTCTATCCCTCTCACCACTCCTCTCTCCTGTAGTGATCACTTTCTCCTTTCCTCCCATCTCACCCTCTCTACCCCTCAGGCCAAGCCAACTCTAGCGCTGCCACCTACCTTCTCGGTTGGCCGACCTATAAAGCGTGTGTCAGTTGAGGCTTTCGCCGCCACTTTCTCAACCCCTACTCCCCCTTTGGCTGACTCACACCCTGACACAGCCCTTTCCATGCTCCACTCTGCTATATCAGATACACTTGATGTTCTTGATGTTCTTGCCCTATCATGAGGATCTGCTTGAAGCCCAAAGCCAAGTGCAACTCCTGGTACAACTTAGACCTTGTCACCCTTAAATGCAAGTCATGGGTGGCTGAGAGGAAATGGCGTGCTTCTGGTACATTACCGGATCTCTGTCCGCACCAAGTAGAGAGAGCCCACATCCAAGCCTGCATCTCTGCGCCATCCAACAACTTGGCCGTACTCTTTAAAATCTGCAAGGAGCTGGCCAATCCTGCTGCAGTCTCTACCTCTCCTGTCCCTACCCAGGCCCTCTGCACGGCACTGGATTCTCATTTCATCTCTACAACTCAGGACATCCTGTCCTCTCTCTATTCCTCTCCCCCTCCTCCCTCTACTCTCTGCTCTTCCTCTGCACCCTCTTTGTCCACCATCTCCTCCCTCCTTCCTTCTCTGCCTTTCCCCAGATGAGGTTTCCAATTAAGCCCGATCTATGAAAGTCTTGTCAAAACAGGTTCTCCCTGTTCCTCCAAAACCCTCAGGGACTACATTGACACCCTGGTTCATGCACTAGCTGACTTCTGCAACCACTCCTTCACCACTGGAGTCTTCCCTTCCCCCTGAAGCACTCTTGTGCACCCTCTTCTTAATAAACCCTCAGCCGACCCCTCCTGCCCAGCTAACTCTCGCCCGATCTCCATCACTCCTTTCCTGGGCAAACTCTTGAAAAAGCAGGCCATCTTCCAGCTTAATCTTCACACTGAATCTGTTAGTTGCCTACATGGCCATCAGTCTGGCTTCAGATTCGCCAGAAGCATGGAAACTGCTCTCCTGAACATCCGTGAAGACCTGCTCTCCAACCTCGATTCTAATACCACCTGTGTCCTCATCTTACTTGATCGCTCTTCTGCCTTTGACACGGTCTACCATGCCAACCTGCTCAACCGTCTCTGGGATAACCTGGGTATCACCAATCAGACCTCTTTCCTCTCTGATCAACCCTCCCAGGTCCAGCTTGGGTCCTTCCTCTCCTCTACCTTTCTCTCTCTACCTGTGGTGTTCCCCAGGAGTCTAACCTCTCTCCCTAACTGTTGAACCAATACGTGGCACTACTTGCCCACCGCATTGCCGCTCTCTGCCCCAACTTTCAGTGCTATGCAGATGACACTCAGCTCATTTTCAGGCTCCCTTCTGCCACCTCTTCTCCATCTCTCATTTCTGACTGTCTGTCTGCTATCCAGGAGCGGTGTGCCGCCAACGATCTCTGCCTTAATGCCAGTAAGACCGAGATTCTCCTCATCGGCACACCTGCTCCCTCCTTTCCTGTCACTCTCTGGCCGGCTTCTCTTGGCCCTCTTCCTGCTCCCACCTGTGAGGCTAAAACTCTCGGTGTCATCTTCATTTCTACACTCTCCTTCTCTCCGCACAACTCCGACATCTCTAAGAAATCACACTACCAACTGCTCCACATCAGAGGTATTCTTCCTTTCCTCTCCTTCATCCAGAAACTCACTGTCTCCAGACCTCTGGTTCTCTCTTGGCTTGACTACTGCAACAGCCTCTTTGTAAATCTGCCTACTTCTACTCTCCGCCCTCTGCAACTCATCCAAAACAGGACTGCAAGACTTGTCCTTGGCCTCAAGCCCAAAGATCGTATCTCTCCAGGACTGAAATCTCTTCACTGGCTTCGAGAGGCTGCAAGGATTAAGTTCAAAACCCTCTGCAAGACCTTCTGGGGACTGGGGCCTCAATACCTTCAACTCTCTCTTCGTAAATATCTTCCTTCTCAAGCCCTTCGCTCCTCCGCCTCCAACTCCCTCAGGGTCAGTCACTTCTCCAAGCAACAAATTGGTGGTAGATCTCTTTCCTTGGCTGGGGCCTCCCTCTGGAACAGCCTCCCTGACTCTCTGAAACTTGAGGAGAACCATCTCCAGTTCCGGAAGCACCTCAAGACCTTCCTCTTTGCTTCTGTTTTCTCTATTCCTCTCCCCTGCTGAACTACTGGTTGAAATTAAAACTGCACTGGTCACCTGGGTACCCTCTGATCTCAGGTCCCCTCCCCACCAGTTGCCCTCCTGCACTGGTTGCCCCCCCTGGCAAGCCTTGCACTCGGGGTCTGTTTCTGTATCCCTACAGTCCCCTACGAGCACTTGACACTTGATGTCTGTACTTATCCTTGCCACCAGCTGGCCTCCCTTTTTATTTATGTGTATTTATTGATTTTATTTGTTTTACTGTGTGATCCATTGTACTGCACTGCCCTCTGCCCTTTCCCCTTGCACTTTTCGTCTCCCCCTTCCCTGCACTTGCGCAATCTAAATGTTACGTGGCCTAGTAAGATTGTTGTCTGTCTTCCCTTTGTTCCTCCTCCCTTGCCTCGTTGCGCCTTGAAACACTTCTGTATAGGTGCGTTATAAATGTCATATCATATCATAGAATGGTTTCCAACATATGATTCTTTTGTTGTCCTCTATCAGGGGATTCATCCAAATATATTGAGATACAAAGTGGGAGATTTTAGGAATAGATGGGAATGAATAGGATCTAAGATATACAACAGAAATATGAACACTATTACTGGTAAAGAATCTGTTTCATTTAATAAGTGGGCAATACATAAGGATGTGGGGGAAACCATTGCTCTCTGTAAAAGAAGCCAATCAGGTGGATTCAGATAAGTGGGGATAAACCACAATTGGGCTTGACGTAATACGAACGCCATATGATATTTTTTGAAATCTGGAGAGCCAACTCCGCCGTTCGCTCTAAGAGTGTTAACTTTACATAGTGAAATTCTACGTCTCTTTTTCCCTCAGAAAATGTAACAATTCAGGAGTCGAGAGATTTAAAGAACGATGCAGGAAAGGAAATAGGGAGCATATAAAAAGTACAATTGGAGCGATCATCATTTTGACAGATTCATTCCAGCCCCACCATGATGGATAAAGAGTGGACCATGAACTAGTGAGCTCCTTTACTCTAGCCAGGACATTTGCAGTATTTTGTTTCATAATATCCTTAGTAGAGGAAGCCATATGGACCTAGATACTTAATACCTACGGGGCCCCATTTCATTCCTGAACAAGAGCAGTGAGGCTTGGTATAATGTATGTTTAATGGAAGAATTTCTGATTTATCTGTGTTAAGTTTGTACCCAGAAGCTAAAGAAAAATGTGTGATAATGTGAAGTAAGTGATGCAAACATGAGTCTTATGTTCAAAAGCAGAAAAACATCATCTGCTTATGCAGCGGTCTTAATTTGAATAGCCCCATATTGAATACCGGTTATATTTTCTTCTTATTTAATCACCTCTAGGAAAGGTTCCAGTGCAAGAATAAAAAGAAGGGGGGAAAGGGCACAACCTTGGTGGGTACCTCTGCAAAGAGAAAAAGAAGAGGACATATGACCATTTATAAAAACTGCTGATAGTACTTTAACCATAGAAATAAAAGGATCAGGAATGCCATGCCCTTTAAGAGCCTTAAACATATAATTCCACTCAACCCTATCAAAGGCTTTTTCTGCATGAAGTGCTATAGCCTCATATGGATTAGTAGATTTCCAAATGATATTAAGGATATTAGTGAAGAGTCTAATATTAGCGGATGATAACTGCCCTTTGACATAGTCTATATGATCATTTTTAATTAGATTTGGAAGAAAATGATTAAGTCTATTAGCTACAATGTTAGCGAAGATTTTACAATCAGTATTAATTAGGGATATGGGTCTATAGTTTTCGGTCAGTTCAGGATCTTTGTTGGGTTTAGGCAACACAATAAGCATTGCTTCCGAGAAGGAGCCTATGGCATTTCATTAGAAATAAAGGAAGTATAACGTTTCTTAAGCTTAGGTACCTATAGATCATTAAATTGAGCAAAGAAGTCAATTGGCAAACCATCTGGGACGGAAGCTTTACCTTTTTTGAGGTCTTTAATAGCCTTATATATTTCACTTGCATGTATGGGAGCATTTAATGTTTGGAAGTTAGTGTTTACATATAAGACATGATGTATATGTCTAAAGAAGTCCGAAACAATGGTACTATTAGGTAATACCTCTGAGGAATATAGGTTTTGATAGAAGTTTCAAAAGGCTTGTAAAATTCCTTTATCAGTAAAGACTCTGTTACCACTATGATCTTTAATCACTGCAATCTTGGCTTTATCCCTTTTCAGTTTGAGATAAGAAGCTAGTGATGTGCTAGATATATTAGAGAGCTGATCCATTTTTGATTTGTACTTTAGAAGATTGGCACATGAATACTGTGTCGCCAAATTATTATACTGTATTCTAAGTTTAGCTATTTTCGGAAGAATTGAGGCAGAGTTGGTGCATATGTATTCAGATTCTAGAGATTTAATTGTTCAAAGGATATCTTCTGTTTCTGGTTTACGTTTTTTCCTTTGAATGGCAGTATAAGATATGATGGACCTCTTAATACAGCTTTATAGCAGTCCCAGTTGTTTTCAATGGATGTGTCTGCATTGAGAATTGCGGCGAAGAAATGGGTATGCTGTTGCTGGATACATTTAGTAAATTGTTCATCTTTCAAGAGGGATGAATTAAAACTCCATCTATTATGTTGACGTACATTGTGTGGATTAGATAGTTGAATGTGTACCGGCGCTTGGCCTGACAGGGTTATAGATTCTATTTTAGCATCTGGCAAATAAGAACATAATCAATTCTTGAAAAGGAGTTGTTAGTAGGGGAGTACAAGGTGTAGTCCATATCTGGAGGGAATAGCCAAACGCCATAAATCAATAAAGCCTAATTCGGAGACAAAGTTGGGAAATTGGAGGTGAGAATTAGTTTTTTTAAACGTACATTTCATTTCATATCAAGAATGGGATCCATGATCTCATTACAGTCACCACATACAATGAGATTATTAGGGCTAGATCTAAAGATATAATTTCTTAATTGAATCCAAAAAGTAGAGTCGGCAATGGTAGGACCATATACATTTAAAAGAGAGTATTGAGTAGAATCAATAAGGAGCTTAACCAGAAGCCATCTTCCCACATCATCCGACTCTGTGTAGATAACCTCATATTGGCGATGTTTATTGATAAGGGTGATGTCTACATTTTCCTTTCCAAATGCTGCACTCAAAAAGACTTGGCCTACCCATAAACTTTTCAGTTTAGCGGCTTCTAATTGAGAGAGGTGAGATTCTTGTAGACAAGCTATGGACGGTTTGGCCCTATTAAGATTGGAAAGAATTTTCTGCCGTTTGATAGGATTATGTTGTCCTTTAACGTTCCATGAAGTTATGTTAAATGACATAGGTAGCCGCCAGGATGGTATATGCAAGCTTATAGTCCAATTTGCAAGAATAGACCAAGGGGGAAGAAACATGAGGAAAAGGAGAAGACGAATAGAGTCAAGATGGAATTTTGTAATTTGCAGGAGAACTAAATAATGACGAAGAGAGTAGTGGCTAACAGGAAACAGCCACTCCAAACCATGTCGGAGTTGCAACGGTAAGTAGTAGGAGTGGAGAGCCAAACCCGGCAGGGCCGACCAAGTGCCCCACTCCGGCGAGGACATTACGAAATAGTAAACATTTTCTGTATGGAATCCATGGCATGTAGGGGGTCTCGATGTGTCGATTTCTTCTCTTCTGTGGCTCTGAATAAATTTGCGCAGGTCAGCCGGATTCTGAAATATTAACATATGGCCATTGAGGGTAACCTTTAGAGAAGATGCATGGATGATGCCATATCTGGCGTTTAGTTGACTAAGAGCTGGCCTGAATGTCAAAAGTTATTTTCTCCTTGCTGCAGTGGCGTTGGAGACATCCTGATATATAAAAATCTTGGTACCTTCCCACGCAAGTTGCTTTTTTTGCTTTGCTTTGTCTGTGATGAGAAGGACATGGGTATAATCAAGTAAGATTAAAGTTCTTTGAGCGTTACGAGACGACATTCTGGGACCAACACGAAGAGCCCTTTGGATGTTGAGTTGCAAGGGCGTAAGAAGATCTAGAAGCAGAGGAAACATATAATTTAGGAATTGAATGGGATTATCTTTTTCAATTCTCTCCGGAAGACTCACAATTCGTAGGTTGTTGCTCCTTTTCCTATTTTCTAGATGTTGTGTTTGCTGTTGGCGAGACATAACCGAATTTTCTAGAGACGCCACTCTTCCTGTGACATCTTCCGCATCGCTGACCCTTCTTTCAACTTTGTGTATTCTCGACTCGAACGTGGACCATTTATCGTCCAGCATTTGCAATTTGGCAATTGTAGCTTCCATGAAAGGTTTGAGGGCTTTGATCTTGGCCAAAATGGCTTGTATAACAGGGGCTTTTATGTCATCCTTGGGTGTGGGAGAGTCACTTTCCTGTCTCTTAGGAGCATTGTTAGTCGATATTGAGGGCAAATCCTTGGGTTCTCCTTTTTTTGAGGCCATGTAGCAAATTGAGTACTGTATACTCAACATCATGAACTTTCAGCCCCAAATTTAATTGATGGATCAGAAGTCACATAGATGATGCACCTTATTGTGGATTATGACACATTTATAAACAGCTATTATCTTGTTGTAGAATGAGCCAACTGCTTCAAGTTTGTAGTATCAGCTAATATTAAGGTAGCCATGTGTGAGGAGTCTTTACCTTATTTAGCAGTACTAAAGACACCTTAGTGTGCCTTTGCCATAACACAACAGCTCTTCACTAATAATTTCTGGGCAACCATGTGTCAAAAGTGCCTTTTTCTTATGTATCAAAGCGGCACTACACCAATGAAATTCCAAGTAGCCGAGTGCCCCAAGTAGTTCACTGTTTTATATTGTTATATTAAGAATTCATGGACAGTCTTGTATCATGACAGAACAGCATATTGCAAAAGAAATTCCAAGCAGCCCTGTGTTTGAAGTATTTTTCTCTTAAGTAATTATATTAGAAGTGCATTGCTATTTATGTGTAAGATACCAGGTGGTAGTGTGCCAAAAAAATACCTTTCTCCAGTGTGGGTATATTGAATAGTCACCAAAATATAAGCATTCCTCAGTTAAAATATGTGTGCCCGGGTGCTTAAAATATCTTGTTTCCTTAAGGCTGTGCTTTAATGTTATTCATGAGCCCTTGTTCTGGAGAAAAGACGCTTCCTTACAATGAGACGGTCTTCTGCCTCACGTCAGCCTCACCAGCCGACAGGACATGTGTGCCTCTTTGCTACGCGATGTCACTGCTTTAAGACATGCCCACCTTCAGCCGGAGCCTGCACACGCCAGACCGCACCACTTTTGCAATTTCGCCCCCCTGCGAGCCACAGGCAAGTCTGTAGCTTCCTACATGCTACAGAACGTTGGTAAATGAATATAATTAATTCACCGGAGTGGAGCCCTAAATCAGGCGGCCATCCGCAACAGCGCTTAGCCACGCCCATCCTCTCCAGGACTTCTCACATACAATGCTCATGACTAAGCCACTGAGTGAGGTGGACAGGCCTCCTCTGAAGCCTAGCTGAATTTAGGGTGGTGGGTAGGGCTCACGCACTCACAGCAACATAATTCGTGGTCAATTGAAAATAAACTGTCAATATGGGCATTTCCATGAATACAGAAACTAATATGTCGAAAACAAAGATTTATTGGATAGTTGATCAGCCGACACGTGTTTCGACCAAAGGGTCATTCTCAGGGCTGCATGTATCAGATGAACAACATTGCAATTAATTAATTCACTTCAAAGAAAAAAGGTAACAAAACATAAGTGGTATCAACAATCAAATGAAGTAATAAAAAGAGTAGCAAAACCATTGTGTAATTACATTTACATCAAGTGGTAATGATTAAAAAGACACATACCACAAATTCAGTGGCGGAGGGAGGGATTCATAATAAATGTTGATTACACATAAAAAGAGATCAAACAAAATATTCCTCATGAGGCTAGGATAGCAATAGATAAACATAATTTTGTTATTGGTGATTAATCCAAAAGAGAACAAAGGTGTGGTTGTGTAAATGTGTGGCTAGATATGTGAGGATTAGGCCATCTTTGTAAATAAAATGCCAATTCCGTGAAAGATTAGTGACAATAAGAAGGAGAGAGAAAGAGCACTAGGAGAATTGCCACCCATAGAGCCATGCTATTATATCCAACAATAATTAGTGAAATGATGGAAAAAACGTCCGATAACACGTGCCATCATGAATTGGCCCTACAACAGTGAAAGCCCCTAATCCAATACTAGTGCAAAAATGTGTAACAGGAAGAGACTGATCACCCGTATCCAAACATCCAAATCCTGATCAGAAACACACCAGTGGCTTAAAGCATAAATGCTACAAACAACTGTAAGCTGAAAAATTTAGGAGCGTACCTGTCTAATGCCAGTGAAGTTCAATCTAGAGAACGAATTAACTTGCAAATGCAAGGCTGCCACCATAGCAATCACTGCAGAAATCTGCATTCGGTTGCTTTTACTTTTTAACAAAACCTAAAATAAAGGGAATGTATCACATCCTGAGCCGTATAAAACCAAACATACTAGACAGCATCTAACATGTTTAAAATATGTGCAGGGTACCGCACCAGAGAGACGCGACTTACCCGTAGTTCGGAGTTCCAAATAGTGGGGTCCAATCCCAGCAAGTCAATCTATGAGCGTGGAGCGGCGTTCCGCGCTGTATACAAGCGTTATGTATCACATGATTAGCGTGAGGAAACGCGATGACGTATTGCGTATGCCGAATCACTCGGCAATAGTAATAGACAACACACCAGTGGCTGTACCCATATTAGAGTAAAGACATAAAGTAAAGGCTTATGCTCGTTAGAGGCACAAAAAAACCATAAGCTCATATCCAATGATCAGTTCTAACACAATATTCAAAAGTCGCGGAGCGGCACTCCGCGTTGTCATCACACATTAGGTATCACGTAGTCACCCTAAAAAGCTCAATACCATCTCGTATATATTGTGTTGCGCCAACATCAATAATGAAAATCATGCCGAAGTACACTTCTACATTACTACGAAAGTGAGATGCAATGAAGAGTGCCCCTGGGGGCACTTGACTGATAGCGGTAACAATACAGCCCAAAAATGGCTCAATATAGTCATGACAAGACGGGTGGCAAACCCTAAGAGCTCCTGCTATGGGTATTGTGATGACCGGTAAATGTATATAAGGCATCACTAGCCGTCACCCTATATGTTATGATGTTAGGGGAAATATGTAATAGCAGATAAATATACATGTGGTCATGACAAGAAGGGTGGCAAAACCCTAAAGAACTCCTACTAAGGATATTGTAAAGACTGTGAAGTGTAAATGAGGCATAACTAGCCATAGCCAGATATGTTAAAATATTTAAGAAAATATGTAGCAACAAGTAAGTATACATTATTGATTCCACATACACATGAAGCTCGTTAATTAATATCAGGATTTCCGGTTATAACACACAACACCGAATCCGATAGAGTCTGCACCCACAATAATCTGATGCAGATAATTATTGTGACCAAACTCAAGAGAGTTCCGCCAGTGCTGGAAGATTCAATACGTGGTGTGACATTGCAGTTCTTGTAATGATCAATCCAAACTTATAAAAAGACATGCATTTCATGGTCTGTATTAAGACCCCTTTCTGTACATCTTAAGAAACAAATTAGTTTGGATTCCATCTGCCTGAGTCGGAGTTGGGTGTCACCCCCTCTTTTGCTCCTACTGGCTTTCATGAGACCTACAAATCTTAGATTAGCCTCGTCTTGTAATTGGTGTTCTAATTTCCAATGAACAGCCAACGGTGATTTGGCCTTAGGAGTCCTGAGGCTCGCCAAATGTTCCCTAATGCGAATCCTCAAATGACGGATGGTGCTGCCTGTGTATAATTTACCAAATACACAATATAACATGACTTGCAATTAATAAAACTGTTGATTCTAACCACAGTTCCAAACCTGTCAGTAAAAGCTTGACAATTTTCATAATTATATGCACATTGGTTACAATGACCACACTTAAAGAAACCATTTGTGGTTTTGAGCCAGCCACCTGCAGCACCAATAGATGTGTCCAGAAAAAAAGGACATATTTTCTGTCTAATGGTAGGTGCTTTAGTGAATGTGAATTTCGGATTTACTGATAGGAAGGGTAACAGATCCTTACCCAATCGTAAGATATGCCAATGTTTCTTGACCAGTTTGTACAAAGTTAAAGAGTCATTGGAGTACTTAGTAATGATAGCAATATGAGTTGGTGTGTCTTTTGGTGTTCCTCGTTCCACCAATAAGTCATCCTGTTGCACATCAATACATTTCGAAGCTGCTTTATTGATGACATGCTCTTTGTACCCCCTATTCACAAATCTTTGTTTAATAATATTGCATTCCGGATATAATCCGTAGTCTTACTGCAATTTCTTCTTGCCCTGTGAAATTCCCCACTCGGTATGTTGTCAACTGTTGCCCTTTGAAGGTTAGTCTGGGCAAGCAGTATTGAATTTACCTCCGTTGGTTTACGAAAAGTAGATATGTGGATGCTATTATTCTCAATAAAGATGTGCAAGTCCAGGAAACCAATTGCTAGTGGACTGCAATTGCCAGTGAATTTAATGCCAAAGCAATTATTGTTGGTGTATTGAAGAAAGTCTCAAACGATGACTGTGTTCCCTTCCAAATAATCAAGATGTCATCAATAAAGCGCAGCCATAAGTTGAGGTTGTTACCATATACATCATTCTTAAGAATGTGGGACTCTTCATATTGTGCCATAAAGAGGTTCGCAAGAGATGGTGCGAATTTCGCTCCCATTGTGACTCCCTTTTGTTGTGCATAGTATTCATTATCAAATATGAACACATTATTAGACAGTACAAACCTCAAGAAGTCCTTTAACAAATCAACGTGTTGCGTATAAGAAGCGGAAGAGTTACAAAAAGTATAGTCAACTGTCTTCACAGCTAGCTCATGGTCAATACTGGTATATAAAGCAACTACGTCAATAGTGGCCAGCAAATAATCAGGTTTCCATTTGACAGTTTTGGGGCCTGCAGCACATGAGTACTGTCCCTAATGTAAGACAAAGTAGTCAACACAAATGGCTTCACTGCTTCATCCAAATACTGGGATAGACCCTCCGTGGCCCAATTAATGCCACTCATTATGGGTCTGATTGGAGGTAGTTTATCAAAGGGCTTATGACCTTTGGGCAGAAAATATAATGGCATAGTTGGTTCAGAGATGTGGAGAAAACTCTTCTCCTCATCAGTAATAAAGTCTCTAGTATACCATTCCTGTAATAGGTTTCCCAGGTCCGTTGCAATTTTCCTTGTAGGATTGGATTTGAGTTTGGAATAAAGCTGTGAAAAGGGTTGACTATACTTTTCGTAACTCTTCCGCTTCTTATACGCAACACGTTGATTTGTTAAAGGACCTCTTGAGATTTGTACTGTCTAATAATGTGTTCATATTTGATCATGAATACTATGCAAAAGGGATTCGCAACGGGAGCGAAATTCGCACCATCTCTTGCGAACCTCTTTATGGCACAATATGAAGAGTCACACATTCTCAAGAATGATGTATATGGTAACAACCTCAACTTATGGCGGCGCTTTATTGATGACATCTTGATCATTTGGAAGGGAACACAGTCATCAGCACAGCACTGGCAGGAGCCTGTTGAGTTTGGTCACAATAATTATCTGCATCAGATTATTGAGGGTGCATACTCTATCGGATGCGGTGTTGTATGTTATAACCGGAAATCCTGATATTAATTAACGAGCTTCATGTGTATGTGCAATCAATAATGTATACTTACTTGTTGCTACATATTTTCTTAAACATTTTAACATATCTGGCTATGGCTAGTTAGGCCTCATTTACACTTCACAGTCAGCACAAGATCTTTAGGGTTTTGCCACCCTTCTTGTCATGACCACATGTATATTTATCTGCTGTTACATATTTCCCCTAACATCATAACACACAATATGATGGATAGTCATGCCTTATATACATTTACCGGTCATCCCAATACCCATAGCAGGAGCTCTTAGGGTTTTGCCACCCATCTTGTCATGACTATATTGAGCCATTTTTGGCCTGTATTGTTACCGCTATCAGTCAAGTGCCCCCAGGGGCACTCTTCATTGCATCTCACTTTCGCAGTAATGTAGAAGTGTACTTCGGCATGATTTTCATTATTGTTGCTGGCGCAACACAATATATGCGAGATGGTATTGAGCTTTTTAGGGTGACTACGTGATACCTAATGTGTGATAACAACGCGGAGTGCTGCTCCGCGACTTTTGAATATTGTGTTAGAACTGATCATTGGATATGAGTTTATGGGTTATGTGCCTCTGACAAGGATAAGCCTTTACTTTATGTCTTTACTCTAATATGGGTACAGCCACTGGTGTGTTGTCTATTACTATTGCCGAGTGATTCGGCATACGCAAAAAGTCTTCGCGTTTCCTCACGCTAATCACGTGATACATAACGCTTGTATACAGCGCGGAACGCCGCTACACGCTCATAGATTGACTTGCTGGGATTGGACCCCATTATTTGGAACGCCGAACTACGGGTAAGTCGCATCTCTCTAGTGCGGTACCCTGCGCATATTTTAAACATGTTAGATGCTGTCTAGTATGTTTTGTTTTATACGGCTCAGGATGTGATACATTCCCTGTATTTTAGGTTTTGTTAAAAGGTGAAAGCAACCGAACGCAGATTTCTGCAGTGATTGTTACGGTGGCAGCCTTGCATTTGCAAGTTCATTTGTTCTCTAGATTGAACTTCACTGGCATTAGACAGGTACGCTTGTACATTTTCCAGTTTACAGTTGTTTGTAGCATTTATGCTTTAAGATGAGAGATAATTTTTACTTTATTTACACCAAGACATTTTCTGATCAGGATTTGGACGTTTGGTAAGGATGATCAGTCCCTTCCTGTTACACATTTTTGCACTAGCATTGGATATGGGGCTTTCACCATTGTAGGGCCAATGCATGATGGCACGTGTTATCGGACGTTTTTTTCATCATTTCACTAACTATTGTTGGATATAATAGCATGGCTCTATGGGTGGCAATTCTCCAAGTGCTCTTTCTCTCTCTTTCTTATTGTCACTAATCTTTCACGGAATTGGCATTTTATTTACAAAGATGGCCTAATCCTCACATATCTAGCCACACATTTACACAACCACGTCTTTGTTCTCTTATGGATTTATCACCAATAACAAAATTATGTTGATATCTATTGCTATCCTAGCCTCATGAGGAATATTTTGTTTGATCTCATTTTATGTGTAATCAACATTCATTATGAATCCCTCCCTCCGCCGCTGGATTTGTGGTATGTGAATATAATTACATAATGGTTTTGCTACTCTATTATTACTTCATTTGATTGTTGATACCACTTATATTTTGTTACCTTTTTTCTTTGAATTGAATTAATTGCAATGTTGTTTATGTGATACATGCAGCCTTGAGAACGACCCTTAGGTCGAAACACGTTTCGGCTGATCAACTATACAATAAATCTTTGTTTTCGACATACTAGTTTCTGTATTCATGGAAATGCCCATATTGACAGTATATTTTCAATTGACCACGAATTAGGTTGCTGTGAGCGCATGAGCTCTACCCACCACCCTTAATTCAGCTAGTTTAAGTTTTGCCAGCTCCTGGTGGATGAGCTGGGGAGTTTTTGTGCCCACGCTACCGGCTAGATCTATTACAAATTCTTTCACACATTTTAGGAGTGGTCACGAGCGCACGGCATTCTCCTTTTCGAATCCACAACCTTTAACTCCTCTGAAGCCTATTTGATGTTTTGACAATATGTTCTCATCCATTGCCCAAAGTTCCAACAAATATTTTACTGTCCACATCCAAAGCGGAGATCGGACGATAGTTGACCGGATTTGCCCTTTTTGTAGATGGGGACTACTATGGCTGACTTCCAGGTTTCCGGAAAACACCTATTCCTCAAATCCTCCCCAAATAGAATTAACAAGGTTTTAGACCATACATCTACATTTGACTTCAATATGCAATTTGTCAACATATTCAGACCTGCTGCCCTAGAGGCAGATGATCTTATTATCAGTTCAGATATGATAGCCTCACTCAAATGCAGGTTCCAAGCTATATTCGGTCATAATCTAAAAGCTGATGCAGAAGGTCTCTTATATAGGTCTTCAAAGTAGTTACACCAAGCACTCTGAGCAACAGCGTTGCTTTGGAGCATACTCTGCGAGTCCTTGGAGCGATTTACCAAAGACCAGAAGGTACGTGACCAAAACCCCCAGCATTAGTCACCATCCGGGTGGTGGCGTAAATAACTTTGGGTACTAGACCAGTTTCTAAAACGATTCCTTAAACTCTTAAGTTTAACTTTATGTTTTTGCTTAGTTATAGTCACATATTTCAAGCCCCTAATAGTCATCCTCAATGCTCTTTTCTTGAACCAAGTTGCCTCGTCAAATGTATGTTTGTGACTTCTGCGTTTAATAGGGCCTAAGTGGTTGGCAAGTCCAGCTCCCACAGAACGTCTACGAAGTTGGTTGGTACACACAGTATTCTCAATTCCATTACCTTTCCATGCCAGACATTCATATTATTCTCTTCAGTTTTAAGTCCCTTTGTAGCTCTTTTACAGAGTCCATTTTTTTTGTATTTAGTGCAGATTTTAAACCCACCAATGTTGATTCACATCCTCCCACATCTTCAGTTAGCTCCATTAGGATTCCTGAGTACACTTGCACTTCTCCTCTCAAAAACATTCACCAGGGAAGTCAATACAAAGTTCAAGGCTGATAGTGTGGAATCAACAGACCCTGGCCGAGTTTCAGGGTCCAATGCACAAGCCAACCCACTATCAGACAAGAGTTGTGGTGGAATTTCCAACTGAGATTGAGTACCCCAAACCAAAATGGGGCTAATCGCTATGGCTTGCGCAAAGGGGTTTATACGGGGGGGTCTTAGATTCTCCCCTGGAGTTACACCATTTAAGATCTCCACCAAGCCCCCTGACCCCAGGTCGGTATTCTGTGACAAATTATTCATCACATTGCATTTATAAAGATCAGAATCGCCCAAGCCATTTCCTCTTGGTGAAGTAGTCATTTATTTTTCTTTGTATATTTCTAGCAGCTAGTGAATATTCCAGGCTGCTTTCAAATGAAGCCCTTAAGTCCTGGGCAACTTTGGTGGAATTAATTGGTAGGCTTCAGCCATTACAAACTAGCGCTTCAGATGCGGCAGGATTAGCTTTTGTTACATAAACCTGAGCATCGTTACTGAGTCATGAAACACTGATCGTGTCCCATTTTGCTGAAAAGTAGGCTGCTCTTGCGCAGGCACGTCATCTAATTCGGGTACTCTTAAGTCAACCCATAGCAGACCATTACGCAAATTGTATTTTATAGACATCACTTCGCTTGCTTAGTTCCCAGAACCAGAATTGCGTTGCCCTTTAATAATGCAGCCTCACCAGTGTTATACCGCTCCCACTCCCGCTTTCACTGTAGCCCCTCATACCGTGCTCCCAACGTGCGTCTAGGCTGGGTGCAGGCTGCACTCACTACATTGTCACGGTTGCTGAGTATTAATATACGTATCAATATATGAGAGCTGTGTGGGGGAGCAGAATAAGAAGAGAATAGAAGGGCTGGTACAGTATACCAGCAGGTTCAATATGAGGCAGTATATGAGGCAGTATATAACAATGTATAACTCTGCTGACTCTCAGCTTACCGCACCCACACGGCGAGCAGCAACGCAGCAGGTCACAGACGGCACAGGTCAGCTGTGAAAGCAGATGCAGATCAATAGGTCAATGGGTCAGGGATCCGCCCTTCAGCCTCTCAGACCTCAGACCATGGTCACATGGCCCCCAGTGCAGGTGCCGGTACTGATGCTGGCGCCGACGTGCAAACTTTCTCAGGCTTCTGTTATTTCAGAGTCATTCCCGATCCATTAGGCTGTCTGCTAGGCTTCCTCCAACAAGCTAGAGGAAAGTCCCTAGCTACGTCAATCCGGCTGTTCCGCACTCAAGCCGAAAATATATTAAAGGGAATAGCACATAATCGCATGCAATGATGAGTGCGGTCTTAAAGCCAAATAGCGTGCAAGTGGTAAATCAGTTTGTTTCCCAAATAACATTAATTAAGCACAGGTTGACCATCGGAATGGTTTCTTGGCACTTTGGCACCGTTTGACCACTCAAAATGTTAGCGTCACAATGCAAGTAGTAGAAGAACAACTTACTTACCTCTTGGCAGTGTTGTTTCTGATAGATTTTCCTCCCACTGATTCCTCATCTAAGATATCCTATCCACAGCATATCTGTTCTTTGGAAACGTTGTCACCGCCAGGGGGCACATCACGGCTCTGCGTCAGTTGCGTCCGACACCTCTGCACGCCCGGTGCCGCACATGATGCCGGGGCCAAAATATATTGAGGCGATGCGCCCCGTGACCAAAGTTCCACCCTTTTTCCCAAGCAGTATCACACTGAGGGGCTGTGGTACCGTTGGTGTACTGGCTATCCATCAAGAAAGGCAGGGAGGGAGATGAGGAATACATGAGGGAAACACCCATCAGAAAGAACATTACAGAGAGGTAAGTAATTAGTTCTTCTAATGCATTCTTCATCCATGATAGACTCCCAAAGCAGTATAAAAATCTGGAGGAGGGAGGAAAGCAAGGACACCACCTATTCCAGAAAACTGGAAGAACGACCTACCGACGTGGGCGCCTTGTCCCAAAAGGGAATCCAAGCAGTAATGCTTAGCAAGCGCATGCATAGACGCACACGTTGCTGCGTGGTAGATATTCAGGACAGGGACTCCCCTGTGGAAGAGGTGGGAACCACTCCTCTAGTAGAATGGGCTCCAAAACTCTCACCATCAGGCCCGTCCTTTCCAACCAAATCATAACATTCCAAGATGCAGAGAATGATACACCTTAACATGGTATGGTAAAATAATGTTTATTTATAAAGCGCTTATACACAGACAAGTCTTTCAAAGCGCTCAAGGAGACTGGGGAAAAACAACAGAGTAAGTGCATATAGTACATTAATAGTTGGGGCACAGCAAACAGGCCTAACAACGATTCTGCAGTTTTACCAAGCGCAATTAAGGGGTGAGGACAATGGGGGAAGCAGACAGGCGATCTTCAGGAAAGGTGCATTTGGATTGTGCAAGTTCACAGACGGTCACAGCGAGGGGGAGGTTCAAGTGCATCCAGGCGGAGGAGACTGGGGTAAGTGCGGAGAGAGCCACTCTCATGGGTTATTTCTCAAGTGCAGTTAGTATGGGTGGGGTGCAGGGCCCTGAGGCAGGGCTGCCAGTGGCCTATAAGACTCTGAGGTACACCAGGCGGCCAATCAGCAAGCTGTAAGGAAGAGGAGGGAGAGAGGGAAAGAGCAGAGAGCTAGGTTAGCAGGGTAGAGGGAGAGAGAAGGAAGCGGAGAGGAGGAAGGTATTGAGGAGTTCCCAGAACCTAAGAAGATCAGACTCAAGACAGGGGGCGGCAGGGAGGCTATTCCAGAGGGAGGCATCTGCTGTGGATAAGGATCTCCCTCCAAATCTCTGCTTGGAGAACGGGCTCAATCACAGAAGGATGTCGGTAGATGAGCGGAGGGCTCGTGAGGGACAGTAATTTTTTTTTCAAAACTTTATTTTCATTTTCCAAGCCCAATCACAATTACATGGCAATAATGACATGGATCCTTCAGTATGCTCGGTTCTGAGTAACAGTTCTAGTCCAGTTCCGGCCCGAGTCTGTGATTGTGCGTTTGAGTAATACGATGCAACAATAATTATAACATTTCCCAACCTTTCACACCCCCGCCCCTCCACCCTCCCCTTCCCACCCTATTGCTAACTGGTATGGTTTCAATTACTGCATTATTTGATTAATTGGTGGGTGTGGAATATTTGCCCAGTCCTAATTCCTAGATCTATGACATCTACCGCTCACCTTATATTATCTTGTGTGCGTCTTCCTGTTATAAATCTTGCTTGGTCTTCATGGATTATTTTCGGTAATACGTTCATCAATCTTGTTGCAAGGATTTTAGCATACAGTTTGGCATCACTGTTAAATAATATCAGCCAGTAGATAGTGCGGTCTGTGGGGTCTTTGCCTGGTTTAGGTATTAGGATGTGACCAATCTTCCCATGTCAGGAGTGACTGCACCATTTTCCCTTATATGGTTAAAGAGTTTAGTTAATGGGCCTAGTAGTTGGTTTTTGGAACATCTTATAGTAACCGTTCCCCAGCCCGTTCCGTCTCGGAGTCTTATTAGGGGGTAAGTGTGTTATGGCGTCATGTAAAGACGGGAGGGGGGTCTGTATTTCTGCTCTCTATTTGGTAGAGAGGCACAGAGGACCCCAACCAAGATTCTCTATTACGATAGCAATGGACGAGCAATCAAGGCCTAGCTTCTCAGGAGGTGATGCAGGCTGGTTCCTAAGTACAGTGTAGTCCCCAAGCCCCCACAAAGGAATGTCCACACACTGTATTAGTTAAAACACAGTCTTTATATAATTAATATTCAAGGTTATGTAGACTATCACAATAACTCACTTTGTGCTCAGAAAATCAACAATGGTAAATATATACAGTTCTAAAGTGGTTCCACAACTATTATCAGATCTCATTAAAGTGCATCAACTTTACCCTGGTCAAAGGTCACACAGATCACTTAATAAAGGAAACCAACAACAGACATAGGAGGAAAGCAGTTGGTTAGAACAATTGGCAGAATACTGGCCCCTACCACTAGACACAGTTCTGTGTGGAGATCCCCACCAACGGGGCAACCTGTAAAATAAAGATATAACACAAGCCCAGTCCATATATTGTTCTATAAGTCTTATTTCCTTCTATAATGTTTCTACCCCCCAATGTACCTTTTAGAGCAGAGTTCTTCGAAGAGGCATAGATGGATCCTTCTTGAGTGACTCCCTTTAAAGCAGGAGCTACGGATCGTCGAGAGGCGTCGAAGAAGGTGAACTTGGCGTTGATGACGTCAATAAAAAGAGGGTGCCGAGACCACAGCGTTGATCCAGGCGGTGCTCGTCGGTGACGTTCTGCGAGGATGAGGTGTGCGGTGCACCTTGGCGATTTATAGTTCAGGACCGCAAAGAAGTTCTGAAGAACTGCGGCCCGACAAGGGCGTCGAGTCGTCAAAGTCTTTGTGGTCTTTGGGATTCTCCTCAGCGCGTCAGCGTCCTTGACCTTCTCCGGCGGAATAAAGCGGTTGACGGTGCAGACAAGGGAGTCCTTCGATTCAACAGTTTTAGGCAAAGGAGCGCGCGGCTCTGTTCATCGGCGGCACGGCTTCAAGCGGTCCCCTCTTCTGGACATCACGGCTTCGACGGGCCTCCAGCGGTTACAGCGATACTCCGAACCCTGGTCGACGGCACTGGACTTCGACAGCATTGATGTCCGGGTGCTTCACTTCGTTCTCCTCGGCGGTCCCTATCTCCGGTCGGCAGCTTTTCAAGGGTCTGACTTCCAGGGAGCTTTGGCAAAGATTGGCGGTACTCGATGGTCCCTCGGAGCACGGGAAGAGGGCGCCTAACCAGGTCCTCTCTCGGATCAGTCCTCGACGAACTCGACAGCTTTCAGATCGGGTCGAAGCAAATGCAGCAGCAGTTCTTCTTCTTATAGCTGGGCGTCGAGGATAAGCAATTCCAGTTACTCTTCAAGTGTCAACTCAGCTTCTGAACAATTTCCAGTGGTGAGAGGTCCCCAGATATACTATTCTGTCTCTCATCCACACTGCTGGGTCAAACTCAGCAGCCAATCATACAGATGGGCATTCATGCAGTCAGTCAGCCAATCAAGCATACAGTGCATTCAGGCCATGCTGTCACGACCCTCGCCCAAAATCCCCTCTGGCAAACCCATTGGCCAGGTGGAGGCAGGACAAGGGCCTCTAGAGCCTGGCATCCTCTTCAAAAGCCCTGATGGGGCCAGTCCTGGCGCCTATATCGCCAGGCTCATACACCATGAACACACAATGTGCTTGGGAACTACTTTATTATTGTCAGCCAACATGGAGGCATCCACATATATTGGTTCCTAAGAACCAAGCTATGCGGTCTAGTGTTTTGGGTGTGGTAGCCTAGGGACTACTTATCCTGGACTATTTTATTGGGGCTATTTAAACCACACTGGAGCAAGACAACACGCTTTGCGTTACTTTGCAGCTTGCAGCTATTCCCTCGAACCTCGGAGAAGCAGAACCTGCAAGGAGACAAAAGGAACATCATTAGCAGCAGCATCTCACCTGCAGTCTTCATCTTTAAACACTCGCAGCTACTGAGAACAGCTTCCTCGAATCTGCACGCCACCCGGACAGAACGACCCGAAAGAGGAAGATAGAGGCAACATTAAAGAAAGCAGTAGAGGCATTTACAAATTACAAACTACTCAAAAGGCTTACCTGGCTGGTCGCCTCTCGGCTGGCACCTCTCGGGACATTCCACTCGCGCTGAAGAACACCACAGCCTACAAGGAAGGAAAACACAGGTTAGCAAAGGCAAGACTTTGCAGCGCTGCGCATAGCGCTTACTTACCGCATCATAGCGCTCTTAATGCGCCATCATTTACCAGCGGGGCTCAACCAAGCCAGTTCGCCGCGCTGAAGCTCTGCATACCTAAGGGAGAAAAAAGAGGCACTTTAAACAAAGAAAGGCATGCAGGATAGCAACAAAACTAAAGAACAGCAATAAGACCTACCTGAACAATATCAAACGGGCCGGCGTCAGTTAAGTAACTGGACCGCACTCGCCCATGAAAGACAACGCGCCCCTGCAAAGAAGGCAGGACAGAGAGCACGCCTAATTCTACCACAAGGTGAGGAGAGGGCACCAGAGGGACTGAAATCATACGGGGGTGGAGGGAGGATACTTACCCCAGTCGGTCAGTCTTGAACACAGTCCTGCTGTATTTTCAGGCAGAACCTTCCCCGCAGACCACATCAGGGCAAAGCTGAGAAGCATACCAGCGAGTAACCCGGCTGGGTGGCGTCCCTGTGGATACCAGGTGAGCGTAACACATACTCCTCCCTCTCAGACATTCACAACAAGGAATGTGGATTGGGACAAGTACCCAGCAATTCAACACTACACACTGCATCAATGCCAGTTTTGGGCAGGGCTGTCTCAGTCTTTGTCTCTCATACCAGAAACCAGACATCCACAACAAGAAGTGCATATTGGTCACATACTCCATTCACCCAGGTCCCACCCACAGGGTGTACCCACAACATACAGTCACTGGGATAGCTCCAGCCAGTCTGGCCTGGACTTCACAACAAAATCATATATGGAACTTCCGCCCAAATGCCAGTCAGGGGGAAGGGACAGAGCTAGGGCTTCCCAGGACTTTGGGAAAACAAGGTAACAGGCAATAAGCAAGAGGCCACAGAGGCCATCTTGCTTCCTATCAGGAATCAACTGATTCCAATGGCAGAGCTTGGGTATCCTAAAATGGAGGATACTCAGAGCACCTGTCAAATTCAGCATGGAACTGCTCCCAGCCCATACCCTGCTCTGCTGTCCACGCACAGGTGTCCAAAAACATACACTAAGGGCACAGGGTTGCACCCCCACCCATGGGTGCCATAAGGGTATCCCATGGGTCTGTACACTAAACCAAAAACAGGAAGAGCTGCACTGCCAGGAGTCCCACATGGACACCTCGGCAGAAGATAATACAGAACACAAATGAAAAAGGACTACAGGACAAGGACAGGGAGGGCCTGTTCCTCCAATGCATTTCCAGCATCACACGTCACTTATTTCTTGTGCTGTTATGGGGGCTTGCAGCCTGATGTTGTCCTCAGTCATTTGGGGCAGGATGAATTTTGACATGTAATCTATGTGTTCCTGTGGGGGGAGATCCTCCCATTTTAGAAGATCCTGATGGAACTTTTCCATTGTGTCCAATTTATCCTCCTCCGATGTACATAAGTCCCCGTTTCCATTTTTAAGCTGTGCTATGTAGTTACGGAACCTTTGTTTACGTAGCTTGGCTGCTGGTAATCGGTTGGCCTTCCCCCCTTGAACATAGTATATCTACTCAGTGGACAGTAGGGAGTGTGCAGTGCGATCTGCCATATGGGTTTCCAGTTGGCCTCTTGCCTTTCGGAGAGCTATCAGCGCTTTCAGTGTTTGCCTAGTCTTATGTTGCGTTTGCGCTTCCTGCAGTTCTGATTCCAGTTTCTCCCTAATGAGCCCCCTTTCTCACGTGTATGCTGTAGCTTGCGATATGAATTCCCCCCCAAATTACCGCTTTCCCTGCATCCCAGATCACTCCCAAATCTGTCTCCCCATTGTCATTGTCCTGGAAGTAGTTACTCAGTACTTTCTCTATATGTGCCCTGAGTGCGATGTCTCTCAGTATCATTTCGTTCAGCCTCCAGGTTTTGCAGGTTTTAGCTGTATCTTTTAGCAGCACTATTTGCACTAGGACGGTAGGGTGACCGGAAAGATACTTGACCCCTATTTGGACTTTATCTATTTGGGGATTCATCTTGATCGAGACCAAAATCATGTCGATTCTCGAATATCCCCTGTGGGCTGCTGAGTAATGGGTGAACTCTTTTTCCTGCTTGTGGAGGAATCTCCATGTTTACACTACCCCTAGCTCCCTAAAGAATTTACACAGCGCTTGTCTGTTCCTTCCATCTGCAGCTGTGGGTGGCAGTTTTTTGTCGAGGGCAGGGTCCATCACGCAATTAAAGTCTGCACCAATCAGTATTTGGCCTTCACACCAGCTTCCCAATTTCTGCAGTATTTCCCCCAAATACAGACCCTGCCTCTCATTTGGGGCATATATTGTGATTAAAGTGTATGCTCGTTTGTCTAGCGTACCCTTGAGGAGCAGATATCTGCCCTCCTTATCTCTGTACAAAGCCTGTTTCTTGAATGCCACATTGGCCCCTAATAAAATAGCCACTCCTTTGGTCTTCTTCCCCCCTCCCCAAGGCATAGTACTGTGTAGGGAATGCTTTATGACCATCCTTCTTTCATCTACAGGGAGTAAGTGTGTTTCTTGTAGAAAGACTATTGATGCTTGAAGGTTTACTAATCTTGTTAGAATAGAGCATTGCTTCACCAGCAAATTTAAGCCCTGTACATTTAGGGTTAACATTCAGGTTAGACATACCTCTCGTGCCAGTGTTTTCCCAAATGAACCCTATGCCTTCACCCGCAGTGTGTACTACTTTCCCTCCCACCTAGTAGGCCATACCATGAAACTTTCCTGAATGAATTAACTTCAACTTTAACTGTTCCCCTGTTGACTCCCCCTCCCTTCCCTTCAGACCAAGGTTTCTTACAACCTTCCCCGGGTTCCCCCCGGGGCGTTGGGTCCCGTAGATATACCAGCATCCTTCCTGCCAGGACATGTCCATATCCTGTGGTTAGATTCCACAATGTCCTCCTCTCCCTTCCCCACCCGGGGTAGCTGCAATCATCTCCCCATCAGTTCTTCAACTCCCTTCTTCAACCTCTGTCTTTCTCCTGACCCGAGTCCCGGGTAATACTTATCAGTTGTTGTCCTTCATGGAGTACCTCCTCTGGGTTTCACTTCGTTCGGGATCCTGTTACAGTAGTCTCTTTGCCTCGCCTCCTTTTGGTGGCTGATGACCACTCCCATTGTTTGGGTCTTTCCCCTCTCTGATCCTGGTTCGCACCCTTGCTCATTCGGGGGTGGTCCTCCTCCTCTATCTGTAGCAGGGTCATTCCTTCTTCACAGGGGGAGATCCGCTGTTGTTTACCCTCCCACATGAACAGCAAGCCAAAGGGATGTGTCCATTTTGTAAGTTATTCTTTTGCCCATTAGCACCTTTGTGACCAGTTACATCAGTCTTCTTTTGTGGAGGGTTGAGAGTGCCAGGTCCTGGAGTAATTGAACTTGTGTTCCGTTGATTGAGACAGTCTGTTGCCTTCTTGCTGCACTTAAAATCTCCTCCTTCATAGGGTAGGAGGTCATTGCCAGTAGGACGTCTCTCGGCCTTGCACATGGGTCTCCTTTCTTGGGACCTACTCTGTGCACTCTATCTATGAGTATGTCTTCCGGTTGCGTGCCAGTGAGAAGGCTGCTGAGGCAGTGTTGGATTGTTTCTTTCAGGTCTTTATCCTCAATCGTTTCTCCCAGGCCTTTGACTCTAATATTGGATCTTCGAGATCTGTTCTCAAGGTATTCTGCCTGGAGTTCTAAATTATGTGTCGCTCTGGCGAGCTGCTCGAGGAGAATGCTATTTTGTTTTGCATCTTCCGCAAACTTTGAGAGGCTCGCTTCTGTGGTGTCCACTGTCGCCCAGTTCTGTGATGCCTTTCTTCACTTCTTGCAGGCAGGACCTCGGTTCTTCTCTTATTGTGCTTCGCTGGCTTTGGAGAGACTTCTTCATTCTAGTTTCCATGCTCTTCACGAATTCCTGCAGCTCTTCTTTGTTTAGGGCCATTTTAGTGCCTTCTCCAGTGCTTTCTCTGTTGTTCGCTTCTTCTGTGGATCCCCCGCTCTGCTGTTCTTCCACGCAGAGCTGCCTCCAGCAATGTTCCAGTTGTCCCCCTGGTGTTTTGGCTGTGGTTTTGGTTTTTAACAGAGTGTTCCTGGATTTAGCGCCGGGCATCTGTGTCCTCACCTCGGCTCCTTGGGTGAACGGGTGATGCAGGTCAGGCTCTTTTTGGTAGAATCTGCGTGCTCCTGTCCCCTTCTCCTTTCAGGGGGTAGGTTAGCGTAAGTCTTAGTTGTAGAAGGCTTGCCTGGGATTTATGAGGCGCTCCTTATTTACCCCTTTAATGTGCGCTGTTTCAACCCCTCTGCAGGGGGCGCAAGCGTGGATCACACTGGGGGCTAGAGGTCACGTTGTGCTCCTTTAATTGCTCTCAATCTGCAGGAGAGCTGGGGTGGCCTTGAGTGGGTCTTTTATAGTGCCTGCGTTGTTTTTGGAAGGTGTCTGGCAGCAGGTTGCCTCTGTTCCACTGTGTCTCCCCCACTGCTCTATTACAGGCTTAGGGCTTGTTGCTCTGGTCTTCCTGGGGGCCCTGGATATCGTTGTTCCCAGTCCCCGTCCCGTGGGTCGATTTCAGAGCCTTTCCGGTGCATCCGTCCGTCGTGGTGATTCGGTTCCTTCCTAGTCCTCTTAGGTGTATGTGTGGCCACACTCTGTTACTTCGCGCATGGGAGTCCGGGCTACTTTTATGCAGGGGTCCTGGTGTTCTACCTTCGTAGCCCACTCACTGGTGAGTTGTGCATTGCGCTCCTGGGATGTAACGTTTGTGCAGCGTTCCAGCTCACTGTATTTTGTGTGAGGATCAGCTATATATCTCTGTTAGGAAAGATTTCCATTTGTGGGTAATTTTCCCTCCAGTTGTGTATCCCCCGGCTTTTTGCTGATGTTTGAACACCATAGTCTGATTTTTCCAGGTGTGCCCAGCCTTCTGCTGCACTCCCCTGGGCTTTTCGCTCACTTGTTATGGGAAAACTGACATGCCCTTAAGACAGTCAGTACTGGGAGACTTTGTTTCCCTTAGTCCTTGTTAATGTTGCAACTCTTCTGTAACAGGATGCCAGTGCACAATGTACCTTCCATTATAGTGCACTTGGGTCTTTGTAACGCTCACCTGATTCCCACGGAGGCGCTGACCCAAACTGGACTGCTACAGTTGCTTCTATGACTATGATGAGGCATAGAACTCGGAAGACGCTCTGGGCAGGACCTCCGAAGATTGACTGTCTGGCTTGTAAGGTGGGTTTTCTGCAGGTGGAAGAAAAAGGGGTAATTACAAGCTGGTTGGATAAGTTCTCCCACCAATCTTCTGCTTTTCCCACTTCTTGGTTCTCGACTGGTCTCCACGAACTCTCACCTTTGGTTTAGTAAAGCCGAGCTCTCCATCCTGCTTCTGGTGCAGGGGCGCGTGGAATCCAGTTACGTCACTGGATGATTTCAGTGTTTAGGCTCAGTGTCCTTTTGTGGCTTGTAATAGTCCTTCAGGTGCCGAGGAGCTGTTTGCGACACCACCACTGCTGTGCAAGAAGAGGCTCGTGAGTATAGAAGATCTGAGGCTGCTTCTGAAGGAGCACCCTTTTATAATGTCCTTTTCTGTCTTTCAGGTGCCGAGATGCTGTGGGCGATGCTGCCGCTGTTGCACGTGCGGTGGCACGTAAGTATAACTGAATTGTGGCCGTTTCCAAATGGGCGCCTCTGATAATGTCTTTTCCTTCCTTTCAGGTGCCGAAATGCTGAGGCGATGCTGCCGCTGCTGCGCGCAAAGAAGCGCGTAAGTATAACTGAGTTGCGAACCCTTCGGCACGGACACCACTAACAATGTCTTTTGTCTTCCAGGTGCTGGGATGCTGCCGAAGCGAAGGCCGCGGTGAACTCCGGTGTGATCACGGATGGATAAGGTAAGCAAGCGCAGCTGCGAGCGTGTTGCCCGTTTTCTAACCTTATGTCTTTATTTGCAGGTTGTCGAAGACTGGACTCGTGTGGCTGAATTCTGGTGAGTAGATGTTCCTGTGCCTTTTCTCCATCCACAGGTTGCTGCTCGAGAAGCTGAGGGTGTGTCTGGACCTGGAATGCAGGAGCCGACTCGGTGAGCGTCCTGCTGCTGTTGCAGAATAACGCAAAGCACATGAATTCTATCGGGCGTGGTTTAAATAGTGGAGAAGTGCTTTGGTGCGTATTCTTCCTCCAGCCTCACCCCGGTAAGAAAAGAGTTCCAGTGTCAGAGGATTAGCATCAGCCCCACCCAGGTAAGAAAAGAGTTCCTGTAACAGAGGATTGGACCCTCCCAGCCAGTGGCTGGGACTTCACCCAGCTTGGATTGTTCTAGGTGAGTATGCAGCATGGTCTGCCACAGGTAAGTCCACCCAGTCACTACTGCACACTTTAAGAATATGAGCCCGGCGCCCATGGCGCCGGGACTGTGGTTCCTTATGAGCCTGGCGCCAGAGGCGCCAGGACATGGTCCAAAGGGCCCCTGTAGGGGTCTGCTGGAACCGGGGGTGTGGATGATGAGCCTGCTTCCAGGGACGCTGGGCCAGTCTTGGCTCCTTGGGAGTAGCGCTCATGACAGCCTTCCTGTCATTTATAAAGGACCCTAGTAACTCTCAAAGGATTTTTTTAGGACAAGTGCAGATGTGCCTTGGACAGGGCTGGTGGCAGCTTATCATTTCGCATATCTTTAACTCTTGCCAGGTAAACCGCGTTTGGCACGGTTAGGTGGCCTGGCTCCAAAACAGTCACGCCACAAGGTTTTTTTGTCCCATCCTTTAGCCATCTTGCCCCTTCACCTTCCCCAGGTCGAGCTGACCCAGGTCAGTCCTTATTTTGGCATGCATATACCCGCCAAGCACCAAGCTTTCGCAGGCTTCTGCATGCTTGTGTGCGCGCCCCCAGGATGTAGACTGGAACATCTGGTTCCAATACACAACCTCGGTGCCAGAGAGTCTGGAGCGCTATGAATGCCTGGGACAACCGTGGTTCATGATTGGTCCACGTATGGTATGCCTGTATGTGAGCAGATCTCCCACTGGGTCCTCTTCGTTTTGGCGTGAAAGAGATTCTGGATAAAGAGAAGGCCCCAAACACCCGTACCATGTCAATATCTGGAGTTTTCACTGAACGAAGTTAGGATCCAAGTTTCCTGAAACTAAGAAGCCGAGTCGAGGAACCGCTGGTGACCCGCTGGAAGGTTTGGCACCCTGAGCCTGCTTTCGTCCCGCTGGACCCCTCTGCATCTGGTCGTCCGAGAAGGTGTGCGAAGACGCTTCTACCCATTAGAATAGTGGGACCAACTATTCTCGGTGCCTTCATCTTAACCTGCAAGTAAGCCTTTTCGAAAGTGTCCCTGGGCCAACCAGTGGACTGACCAGCTCGCGCAGACGTTTTGTCCTGATAGCACCGCCGTTTCAAGGAGGCCCTTGAAACTTGGTAAATTGTAAGCTCTGTGTTCATGGCACTCTCACACTGAATTTCGTACACTTGGCGTTCCCAGGTCTGTAGTAAAGTGAGTGTACCTGAACCAGAGTACACACTGTTACTGTGTCGCCCAGCCGTGGTGACGAACTTTGCAAGTTCATTGGAACTGTGGCCTGAAGCCTGCTACAGCAGAACTTGCCTGATCCATCCACCAGGAGCGGAGAAATCGCCACTGTCCCGTAGGGGAATCAACACTGTATCTTCGCCACTGAAAGCCGCAGAACCGCGAGATTGCCGTATTTGAACCTGCAACCGAAGTGGAATCGACTGCCGAAGGTTGGTCCGGAGTGCGCCGGGTGTCGGTGAGTAATTGCAACCCTAACCGGTGGCCCTTAGCACATCTATCCATTTTTACGCACAAGTGGCCCCTGTCCTTTACACTGCTAGTGCGAACTAGCGAACTATTCCTGACTCTTGGAATCGACTCTGCCCTCAAGTGGAGGACCTCCTTGAATAGTGGAAACCTATTCTGCATCACCTCACCTACCTTCCTGAGCTGCTACAGCCCCTACAAAAGACCCTGCTTTGCCCATTTGAACTACCGCGTGCGCAGCTTCGCAAGTAAATTTGAGCATTAGGCTCCCCTCATTTAGGGTTTGGAAAGCCTTTCAGTTAGGATTGTGTTTGATGCACTGCCTCCTTCCTTCCCTGTTTAGGTTGTGGACCCATTTGGTGCATTCACCCTTTCGACCATTGGTCGTGTATATATGTATATAGATAGGATTGTATTGGTTTAATAGTATTGCTGTGATTTTCTTACCGTATGTTGAATTGCAAAGGCCTTGGAATACATGTATTTGTATTTTTGATATATATACACCTGGCTGGGAGTGATTTGGAAGTGTCCTTTACTCTCTGTGCTCACTGAGGTCTTTCAGTCACCCTCACCCCTCCTGAGACCTAGTCTTGACCGCCGCCATAGCTACCTTGATTGGTCTGGCTTGTCCAGAAGGTTACCCTGTTCCAAGAAACTAGGCTGGCCTTCTGAACCTCTGCCCACCAGGTCAGAGTTCAGAAATCCATCTTAACAATCTCTCCCGCTTAAAAGACCCAAAATCTGCAACCGTGACCGAGGCAATGAGTTTATCTAAAGCATGTGCTGGGGCAGGTTCTCCACAGTACAACACAAGAAATAGGTAATTTCCAGCTAGTTCAAAGTATTCGCTTTCATTTTCACCTCAAAACAACGTGCCACAAAAAAGGTAACGTGCCCACCGGTACTCAGGGAAAGGAAAGCAATGTGGTCAATTTTTTCTGTGCAATCCAGTACAAAAGTAGAGATGCTGGATCTTTCCTTACTGTCGTTTTATCAGGCAGCACAAGAGACCATATTCTCCATTTAAATTCAGTGGGGAGATGGGGATTTTCCCCACAAGAACATAGTCTGTTTGGTGCCTGGTTTCGGGCCGCTTATCTCCCGGCTGGCGTTTCTGGGAGTGCGTGTATGGCGTTGGGGGCTATGGACCGCCCGTTACGCACCTTATGAGTGCCCTGTTTATATATCAAAGAGGGGAAACGTGGCCCCGTCAATATTTCCATTCGTTGGGGGGCATGCCCCTTCAGTTTTCCCCCTGCCTCAGTGGGGAGCAGACATCACCTCCTCTGGGGAACCCCACTCACAGTGCCTCTTAACGTGCTTTCCCTGCCCAATACGTGCCCCTTTCCAGGACGCATACTTATTCTCCGGTCCGTGTCCCTGCACCAACCCAGCTGCCAGCTCTGTTGTTAGAATACGCCCCTGCTCCAGTGAACCCGCTACGGTCAGGGGTGCATCTCTCCTCCGGTGTAGGTTTCCGAGCTTGCGGGCGCCTCCACTCCGGGCACCTGCTCCGGGCTGTTGCCGCGCTCCAGGCTCTGCACATTTCCTCGTTCCCACAGCTTTCTCGCTGCTTCCAGTACTAGTCGGGTGCGAGTAACAGCTCCACTCCGAGTCCGCAATTCTGCATAACCTTTAGCACGCTTTCAGGGCCAGGCTTGAGGATGTTTTATAATTGAGGTCCGCTAATTATCACTTTTAGTTTTGCCGCACGGGCGGAGCGCAGAGGCTATGCGACCTCACAGGGTGGCGCCCATCTTGGAATCCACTAGGGACAGTATTTATGTAGACAGCATTGCAGGTAGGTAAGTCCCCGGCCCCAGAAAGCCTTGTGGACAGTGCAGAGGTTCTTAAACTTGATCCTTGCAGTCAGGGGAAGCCAGTGAAAAGATTTCAGTGCCAGAGAGATGCAGTCCCTGGGCTTGAGGCCAAGGATAAATCTTGCAGTTCTGATCTGGATGAGTTGCAGAGAGCGCAGGGCAGAGGCAGGGAGGTTGAGGAAAAGGCTGTTGCAGTAGTCCAGCCTAGAGAGAACCAGGGCTTTGGAGACAGTGAGCCGCTGGGGGAAAGTGAGAAAAGGTAGAGTACCTCTGTAGCTGATGGTTAGACTTTTTAGAGATGTCCGAGACGTGAGCGGAGAAGGAGAGAGTGGAGTCGAAGACTACCCCGAGGATTTTAGCCTTGCAGGTGGGTGCAGGTGCAGGGCCAAGGAAGGTCGGCCAGAGTGAAAGTGGGAAAGCAGGAGCAGGGGTCCCAATACGAACAATCTCAGTCTTACTGGCGTTGAGGCAGAGGTAATTTGCAGCACACTATGATGGAACAGCGGACAGGCAGTCAGATATGAGCGAGGAGAAGGAGGCGGCAGCTGAGGGTAGCCTGAAAGATAGTTGCGGGTCATCCGCCTAAAATGAAAGTTAGAGTTGAAAGAGGCAATCACACGTGCAAGGCAGCCATAT
This sequence comes from Ambystoma mexicanum, assembly GCF_040938575.1. Classification (NCBI taxonomy): domain Eukaryota; kingdom Metazoa; phylum Chordata; class Amphibia; order Caudata; family Ambystomatidae; genus Ambystoma; species Ambystoma mexicanum. Next base: position 1,101,344,932 of record NC_090924.1, on the reverse strand, counting down.
AGACAATGAAAAACTAGGGGGGATAGGTTAGATCCCTGGGAAAACCATAGGTTGAGAGAGCGATAGTCGAGAGAAATGCTCCGAGTTTCCACTGGGGTGGGTGGTCGGAAAGAAAGAATGTTAACCAAGCCAGAGCCTGACCTGGGATTCCCAGGGTGTCATGGAGATGTGTGATTAGGATGCTGTGGTTAACCAATTCAAAGGCAGATGAGAAGTCAAGGAGAATGTGGACAGCAGGATTTTTAGTGTCAAAGTTTGAGAGCAAGTCTTCAGAAGACAGTTTCCGTACCTCTAGATGTTCTAAAGCCAGAATGATGGTCGTGGAAGAAGCCAATAGAATCAGTGTGGCGGGTCAGCTGAGAGAAAGCCAACTTCTCAAGGAGTTTGCCCAGGAAAGGAGTGATGGAGATGAAGCGGTAGTTGGCCGGAATGGACGGGTCGACAGAGGGTTTCTTGAGAAGAGGGTGCACAAGGGAGTGCTTAAGAGCAATTGGAAAGACTCCAGTGGAGAAGGAGAGATTGCAGAGATCAGCCAAGGCTAGGGCATCAATATTGTCCTTAATAGTTTTGGAGGGGCAAGGGTCCACCTTTTTGGATGAAGCCTTCATAGATCGGACTTGTCTGGTGACCTCATCAGGTGTGACAGGTGTGAGCGAAGAGTGGGGAAGTGAAGGGTGCGGGGGGCAAGGAAGGATCTGGTGTTGGTGTATGCTGGGGTGTGGAAGAAAGGGAGGAAAGGATGTCTTGGGTTTTTGTGATGAAGTGTGCAGCCAGGGCCGAGCAAAGATCCTGGGTGGGTGTGACAGAAAAGAGGCTGCTGCAGGATTGGCCAGTTCCTTGCAGACTTTGAAATGTATGGCCGTGTTGCTTGATGCCACAGAGGTACGAGTTTGAATAAAGACTCTTTTCTTGGAGAGATGAAGAGTCGATATTGCCTTTGAAGGAGGCGTCAGGCCAGTTTGTCAGATGGTTCGCCAGATGAATTTAATTTCCGCTCAGCTGCCCTACACTTGCGTTTAAGGGCCGCCAGGTCGGAGTCGTACCAAGAGTTGCACTTTTTGGAAGGCTTCAGTCGAACCCTCATGAAAGGGGCAAGGGTATCAAGAGTGTTGGAGATAGACTGGGGTTAGCGAGGGCTGTGTCAGGGTGGGAGTCAGCTGCAGGAATGGGAGGAGGAGAGTAGGTGGAGGCAAAGGCAGCCACAGTCAATTTTTCATGCATCTGGTCTGGTGACTTTGAAGCAGAGCAGCCGTGGTGGGTGTGCCACTGCAAGAGGAGAAGAGAGCTTCAAGTGTGTTGAGAGAAGAGAGTGGTCAGTCCAAGAGAGAGAGGTAGTGAGAGGGATAGAGAGAGCAGTGTCAGTGGAGGTGAGGGCATCCAAAGTGCGGCCCGCGGTGTGCGTGGAGCCAGAGAGTAGGATAGAGAGGGAGAGAAAGTCACATAGGTTGTGGAAAGGTTCTGAGGAGTCAGGTGAGTCCAGATGGATGTTGGGATCCCCCAGCAGGAGGATTTGAGACGAGAAGGAAAGTAGAGAGGAGGCCAGGTCAGCCCATTCCAAAATGAAGAGAGTGGACTGTCCTGCTGGCCGATAGAGTGTGGCCATAAGGAGAGAAGATTAACGAGAGAGTGAGAGCCTGCAGATTAGGCACTCGAAGGAGGAGTAGGCCTGAGTTGGGATAATAGACAGAGGTATCCATTCTGGGAAGATCAGCGCCTCACCCCTGCCTGTTTTCTTTGGCCTGGGTGCAGAGAGGATTTTGTAGCCTTCCGGGAGGAGTGTGTCAAAGCTTGTGACAGAGCTATCCTTGAACCATGTCTAAGTGATGGTGAGCACATCAAGATCCAAGACTTCAAGAAGGATGCAGATGTCAGACGAGCAGACAACAAGTGTTGAGAGTGGCAATGTGGAGAAGCTTGCCATCAATGAAAGTCTTCTGCAGGGGGGGCAGATGGGACAGTAGTCCCCCCTAAGGGTGGCAAGAGGGCCAGAGGGATAGTGGAGGATGGCAGAGGAGTCAAGGCCGACAAAGGAGCGGGACAGTAAGGCAAGGCAGGGGCGCCAATTCAGAGGAGGAGGATGGCACAGTGGGCAAGGGTGCCTGTACAGAGGAGGGAGGCACAGTGGGCAAAGGAGCCTGAGCAGAGGAGGAGGGAGTCACAGTGGGCAAAGGAGCCTGAGCAGAGGAGGAGGCAGGCACAGTGGGCAGGGGAGTCTGTGCAGAGGAAGAGGAAGGCACATTGGGCAAGGGCGCCTGAGCAGGGGAGAAGGGAGGCACAGTGGGCAAGGGAGCCTGTGCAGAGGAGGAGGTAGGCAAAGAAGGCAAGGGAGCCTGGCCGGATGGAGAGGTAAAGTTAGAGAGGTGAGGGAGGAGCCTGTCAAAGAGAAGAAGGTTGGGTTGAGGACCCTGAACCATGATGGTTCCATTGAGGTAGACATTAATGATAACTCTGGAAACGGGAAAGAGGTCAAGGAGAACCTTCCAGCCAGTGCCACCATTAGTGGGAGAAGAGGTGATACGAGAGAGAAAGTCGACCATGTAGTAAGTCCATAGGACAGGTGAGTTAACAAAGAAAAGTATGTCAGTGAGAGTCTCTCTGGCGGAAGCCGTGACATAGGTATCTGCAATAGGAAGGCCTGGGTTGGAGCCCAGTATGTCCTTCTTAAATTGCCTCTGGCTGGTTTTAGTGATAGTGGAAGGATGGGAGAGAGCGAAAAAGTTTGAGAAGATAGGAGAGATGGATAGTGACATAGCTAGCTGCAGTGGTGAGGAGGACACTTACCAGTCCGATGTACTGAGGCACAAGGAGGATGGGGAGGGCACAAGGGAGGGGAGAGGGTAGTGCACGCAGGCTAGTTCAGCATTAGCAAGACAGGTGAAAAACACAATGCAGCCACTGAGCACAGCTATGTTTGTTTTTAGCAGAGCAGGTGAAAAACACAATGCAGCCACTGGAGACAACTAAGTTTGTTTTTAGCAGGACAGATGAAAAACACAATGCAACCACTGGGCACAGCTAAATTCGTTTTTAGCAGGACAGGAGGGTTTGTTTGGTCACAGCCCTCCCAGCCCCAGCATAACCAATGAAACCAATGAAAAGCGTGTCATCTTTCCTAGCCTCTCTCTTTTGAGAGACCTAGTAAAGCTTAGGGCCCATACAGAGGTCCAGTCGGTGAAATCCCTCCTCTGCGCTGGAAGGATACGGTGGAGGAAAAACACAGTAAGATGGATTTTTTGAGAGAAATTAATATCCGTGACCAATTCTGGAAGAAAAGAGGGTCTCGCCCTCAATTTAACCTTCTCTTTGGTGAAAACCAAATAGGGAGGTTTAACAGATAACGCTTGGATCTCACTCACCTGTTTAGCGAAAGTGATGGCAACCAGGAAAATCATCTTAAGGGTAAGCAAACTGGGGCGTGGCCAGAGGCGAGCCGATGTAGTCACACTCGGCTAGAGTTTCCCAGCTGCCCGTCTAATAATCCTGTGAAATCTGTTCAGAAGGTGCGAGCACTGGAGAATCGGGAACCAAAGGTGCCAGGGATTGAGACGCCAAAGGGACAGCCTTTGAGGCTCCAGTCTGCAGATTTGGAAGGAGGAGCCGAGGACAGGAGACAAGCAAGGAGGGCCTGGGAACTTCTGGAGTTGACGCTGCGGGATAGCAAACAGGGGAGGCTGACAGAAGGTCCCTCCCCCCATCGACACATGCTGGGAGCGATTGGTTCAGAGGGCTCTGGAGATCATAACAGTTGCCGAGGTGAGTTGAATTGGCCCCACAACACTCCATCCCCTTACTAAAGGACCAAACTGGCATAAATCCCTGGAGGTACGCATTACGGGCTAACAGTAAGTCCCGGGACACATACTCAGCAAGGAAACCCTCTGGGGTGTCCCGACTTTGCTGGAGACCAGGTACGTCTGCGGGGAGGGGTGGTGGAGGAGAAGGGCGAGTCTTCACCTTGTGTAGGCTGTTGAGGGGCCTTCACTTTGATAAAGCAGGAATAAGAGTGCTGCATGGGTTTAGACAGTGTGGGACTGCTTTCTATAAATAAACCTTGGACCCGGCTCCATCCACCCCTCAACCTCATCACTGGTATGGGACAGTATCCAGGATTATCATGCCCAGTTTGAGAAACCTGAAGGTGTCACCCTCTAGCCCCCCGGGATCTGTCGTCCAGGTGGCCAGGACATGGCCATCGCTATTAAATCCAGTTCCTGGATGGGGGGTCTTCAGAGAGTGGAAGTGGGACACCAAAGATTGAGACACAGTGCCCCCCCTTCCTTGAAACACCTTTTCCCCATAGGATATTTAGAAACTCTACACCCCCCCTTTTCCAACACAAACACTTTCATACACCATGAAAGACAACAGACTAACACCGGAGCCGTTTACCTGACATGCCCTAACATAAGGGTCAGGCAGAGTCAGGCAATTGACAACTACACACACCTGACGGCCCTTTCCCTTCCCCACAGGGATAAAAAGTGGAGCACAGAGCACACTATGAGCAAGGCCAACCGCATAAAGGAAGCAGCTATTCCAGGACGGCATTTCAAATGGAGAAGAAAGATGGCGAGACATGAAAGGACGACAAGGAGGGAAGTACCCTTGGCCCTTTCAACCCAGACCCGCAAAGCCTCCGTGAAAGGAATCATAAGACTGGGAATTACAGCTGATGTGTGGTGCAACAGATTTCAATGGTGCATGGGACCCTCCTGCACTGATAGCCAAGGCAGGGAGACACGTCTGCTACCGTTGTACCGCCCTGGACTCCAGAGGCCAGATATGCCAGCAAGTTCATCACAGCTGGTGAGTCAGGGAGAACTGATAATAAGCCGGACTGTGTTGAGCTGAAGGTTGCAAGCAACAACAATATATCACTTCAAGGAACTTGTGAACAAAGAACTTGTGTGTTTCTGAACTTGCAAGCCCAGTGAAGGGCCAGCTGCAGAGTGGTCAGGTGCCGTAGGAGTGCTCACTCAAATGACTCTGGCTGGCCCCTTTGTAGTACAACTACGAGTACCAGGAGGCCTTATGAGAGAACGACGTGAGGTGTCCGAGTGGTGCTTCAAAGGTCACGTCAACTCACTTGTACAATTGAAAGTCTCTGACAGGTTGTCAAGGGAAAGCTAGTGGTAGGGAACCTCCCCCCGCCCCACGCTTTCTGATGAGATTGAGAACATTGTGTTAGAATGGCTATCTAAAACCGACAGAGGGATGCCAAGGGGAAAGCCAACAAGAGAGAATCTCATACTGTGATAAACGAAAGTGAACTGTGTATCTGGCAAATGTGAACCCGGCTGAGGGATGCCTGCGAATCCAGGTGAAGCATAATACACCAGAGAACATTGTGTTTAGCAGAGTGAACCCGACCGAGGGAAGTCCACAGTGAATGATTGTTGAAAAATATATTGAGACTCTTGAGTGTTACCTTATGAATGAAAGACCGTAGTGAACCCGACAGAGGGAGGCCAACACAGAGAAGGATCGAAGCACGACAGAGGGGGATCCTAAGGCCAAAGGTAATCGCCAACGTAGAAGATTTATTTAAGGAACTTTTTGTTTATTTTAGCACTTCAGGTCCTCTGAAGCAAGAGACTTTGTGTTAAAGAGACTTGGCCACAGAGACTTGGTAACAATTACAATATTATATTATGAAACAGAGGAGCTCACTATGAAGGATAGTTGGTGTATTGTTCGATCAAGGAGGAGCCGAGAAGGGAGTCAGAGATGTGCAGGTGCGTTGATAAGGGGTGCTGTGAAAGAGCGTGCGGCAGACAAGCTGGGTTTTTCCACTACTGTCTGGATTTTTCTGCTCTTTGCCTCAGATGCTTGCTGTCTGTCCTTCGGCCGGGGATAGTTTGTAACCTATAAGGGGCAGGGATTTGTCCCCATAATAAGAGAGGTGTTTTGATGAGGATACAGATATTGGAACCACAGGTGATGAAGTCTCACTGAGAGGGAGGACGCTACGCTCTAGACCCCGTTAGTACGTGTGATCTCTCTGCCTACCTGCCTTGCAACTCGGTAGTGTCATTGTGGCTGAGATGAAGGCTTCTCCTACAACTGCAGTAACGGTGATGTAGACGCTTTGTAACTACTTTGTCTATGTGTTTATGTATAACCAATTGCAGTTATTCCAATAGTTATTTGTATGCTTATATTTTGTGTGTGAATAAAGGGCCTGTAAAGAGCCGGTTATAATCCAATTGTGGGTTTCAGCGTATATTATGGCCTCTCTGAGTCCAATAACTTTTGGTCCGTGTAATAAGGTGAGTAGTTCTGAGGTCATTACATGTGTCGGAAAAGCAGAACACCTGCTCATCAAAGTTCCGACCCATCTTCGACATAAAAGGTTTCATAGGGTGTGGACCATATTCAAGGGTCAACTCAGGGCCACCAGCGCTGATAACGCAGAAGAAGAAGATTGTACCAGGGCAGAGGTCTCGACATCTCAGAGTAAAAAAATGTCTTTGACCACAGGAACCAGAACTGGGCCCATATGCACACATCCGTGGTCTTCAGAGGAGTCCCTTCCAGCCTTCTTAGGCATGGTGGGCCCTATAGGCACCATGGGCGGCACGGGGCATCTGAAAAGGGGTGGAGAATTGTGTCAGAAATGGTACCTGTTGAGCTGCCTCTGGGGAGTCCATGGATCAGTGGCTCCTCTTCTTTGAAGATGAACAGTGATGCCAAAACAAACTACTCGCTGAGTGGGACCTCTTACTGTGCTTCTTTTTCTTCCCTTTACAGGCTGGGGATCTGCCCTCTGACCTAGCCTGCTCGCCCTGCGACCTAAACTGAGATCGCTTTGATTCACCGTTTTCCTTGTGGAAAGAGGTCAAAGGTTTGGTGGCCTTCTCCCAAATACCCCTAGGGTGCATGGATGGGCTGTCCCACAGTCCTGGGTGTCGCAATCCTCCCCATGCTAGTACAAACCGATCATATGGCGGTTGGATGCCGACATTTGTCAGCCACAAATTGCACAGGGCTTGAAGACGGAGGCCTCCGCCGGGTTAATCAAGTGATGGTAACGAATGAAGAGCATGTACCCGAAGCCAACAGAGTGCCCAGAGGAAAAGAACTAAGGGCACAGCACCCCGATATATCCTGGCCACAATGTCATGAATGGAGCAGGAGTATAGAGGGGTCAGACAGAGCTGAAATGAATCCGCACATCACCTACTGATGGCAGAAAGGTTCAGCTGTGCTGTAATACAAATATCATAGATGAGCAATCTGTGGGGGACAGGAATCCATTAGAAACCTTTTTAACCATGGAGAGACCCTCTACTGCCACAGAGAAAACATTTTATTAACATTGGGTGTAATTTGCAAGGGTGCAGGTGACATGCACCGTCCTCTGACCAGCCAAGCAGGGAAACACTAGGATCTAGTGGTTCAATGGGTTCATATTAACAACTCTATAGTGAGGGTAACATTGGGATAACGCCTACCTAGTCTATAAAGTCGAAATCCCACTAGATAAATTGAAGGTCAGAATAACCAAAAGAAAGGTGGATCAGGTTTCTCCCACACCCCTCCTTTGCAGGGGCAGACACAAGCTATTTCAACACCAAGAGATTTATGCGATGGACAACAGAAATTCCAGTCTATTCTTAAGCAGTCCCAAGCAAAAGCTCCCCTAAGAAAACAAACACAAGTGTCAAGGACGGGACCAACCAAAAATCCCCAAACCTAGTTTTCTCACAAATCCATCCCAACACTACCATACTTCAAAACAGTTAGTTCCTATACAAAGGCTCTTAGAGGTCATACTCACAGTCTGGCTCCTCATACCGTTCTGTTCTCTTTTGACTCTTCAGCTCTTTCTCGGATCTTGTGATTTTTCTCAGTCGCAGAGGCTTTCTTTGTGGCTTGGATAGGAATCTGCTTCTTAGCCTCCCAGGTCAATGTGAAACTGAATCAAAAAGCCCTCAGTAGGTTCTTGGGTTGGACTCTCTGTCTCCGTATCTCTTCTCAGGAGAACCCTGCCCGGACCTCGTTTCAGCAGTTTGTGGTTTCTTCCTTTGTTTTAGGATTGTACAACACCACCATTCAATGGTGAAGTTACAGGGTATAGTGTCAAACACAGCTGTAGCATACTTTCTTGGATTCTCTGTCTTCGGATGCACTAGATGCCTCATGGACTTCTCCTGCCACCTGCAAGTTGTGGGTGGTATTTTGCCCTCCTTTTCAGGGTCCTTATAAAACATGATATTGTACTTGCCACCCTGTCACGTGTCACCTCTGCATCTAGGCCGCAGGTGGAGAGTTTGGCATTTTGCCGTCCAATACTCACTAGGAAAGGTTTAGGGTTCAATTCCCGGCTTCAGGTTTCCTGCCACATCCCCAACCAAGCACGTTGTAAGTCTTGAGATTAGTCGCCTTTTTCAACAACTGCCAAGCTTTCACCAGCCTTCCCATCTTCCGCTGGTAGCGTCTTCAAGTTATGTTATTTAGCTTTTATACTGCGCGCCTCACCAGCGTAGCTATCTTAGAGTGCCGAAACCTTGTCTTTGTGGGTGAACTAAGACGACCCCACCCAGGGCGCAAAGCAGACCGTGGTCTGCGGACTGAACCGGAAATGAGGAAAAAGGTAAGAGGGAATTTGAAAAAGCGGAAAAAGTCAGAGAAAAATAGAAGCCAAAAGGTGAAGAAGGAAAGGGGAAGATAACATGAGGATTGAGGGGTAGCAATAACTGGGATGCATGTACCATAGTATAGGTTTAGACCAAACAGTCATGAAAAATATCAGGAGCTGTCCATAATGGGCAAATCAATTATCTTGTCAAGTGAATCCCTTTGTATCAAGGGTGTTTGGACTTTAGGATGCATCTCCTCCAAAGATCCCTCTTCGACAGTTTCCTGTGTAGCACCAACGCTTGGGTGTCAGGATGCATCTTCTCCATGATGCTCCCCCTTCTGACCCCATTGTTTATTTCCTATCTGGTTTTGAACATGCATTTCGGATTGGATAATTATGAGACTTTCCTGGTCTCTGCTTCTGTAGTCGTGAGATTTTAAAAGTAGGCGCGAGGGTTGCTGCTATCTTGAAAGAGACTGGTACGCTGAATGCAGGTCTATGCAATTCGGCTTCTTCGCTGTCGGTTCCTACTCATGTTGATGGGAGAAGTTCAAGAGTGGGTCCCCCATTTCCTTCCATGCCTGGTTGGGATTTCACTCGGAGGGATAAGTGTTTCACAGAGACATACCCTTTGCAGTTGAATGCGCATCTCTCATTTGTATGGTTCCTGAAGTTGGAAAGGTCTGCAAGTTTGCAGTATGAGTCATAGCTGTTTTGTTTCTACCAGTGGGAGATTTTCTAATAACACGGTTCTTGCTAGTCTCCAGAGCACCCAAGGTGGACATGGTGGAGATGGTAAAGATTTCAGCATGAGCATGTAGTGCATTCTGAGACCTGCAGTCCATCCCATCCTTTCACATCCACATATGGGGTTGCCTTGGCTTACCATGTCATGAGAGGTGTAGCAGGCCTATGGAATCTCTCCTCTGCTACACTACGTTAGGAACGTTGGGTAGCAGCCAGTCCTGTCCCGTCACTAGTGGCATGACAATCTTGTGGGTTAATATGGGAAGTGGTGTGAAATCACAACACTCCCACAAGGCCAGGTTGCCAAAAGCACGCCATTTCATTTCCAAAAGCATCCAACTTCTAGCTTTCCCGATCTGGGGGCAAGGATGGAGAAGTGGCAAGGTCACAGGCCATAGCTCCTCTGCAGGCCCATTTCAACCACAAGGCAAACACCGGGGTAGCTCCTGCCAGTTTAACAGTTGAAAGTGTCTCCTTTGGGGAACACAAGAACATAATGCCTATGGGTCACAATGTACCACTGGCTTCACTAGAGTAGACAGGCCCAGGGATTCAAAGACCTTAACAATGGTTCACTGAAAGAAAGCATGTGGCTTGCCATATGCAGAGGCCTGCATGAAGTCCAACTCAGGAGAGATGTCCTGATGACTGGCATTCCAAAGGCCTGAAGCCACATCAGTGAGGGCAACCTTATGGTGCTAGAATTCCTCTGGGAAATCCTCCACCTTTCCCCAAATCTAATGGTTTCAGCCTGTAAAATATGGTATTACATTTATATTTAAAAATCTGGCCAATTAAAAAAAAAAATTAAGCTCTCAAAGCTACAGTAAATGCGAGCAAGGTGTCTGCACCGGCCGTCACGCAGGCCAGCAACAGGTCAACAACTCCTGAAGGCGGAACCAACAGTATTGGATTGGAACAATCTCATGTGGAGGCACCATAACCAAGCCAGAAGGAAGGTGGCAGCATTCCGAAGAGGTGCTTATGCTGGCTTGTCAAAGAATGGTGGCCACTTGCTCTACCAGAGGCACCAGGATCCAAGTCACCAGAACCGATACTTCGGCAAAGATGTCCAATATCGTTGCCTGAATTCCACTCACTGCCCTGGTTCAGAAGAGCAAGTCATGAATGTACATTAAAGAGCAACGATTCCCAAGAAGAGTCCATGTTTCAGGTGTGACTACTCTTCTTTTGGGGGGATCAGGTGGAAGAATAGCATCAGAATGTATGATAGGAGAGTGAGACCTCTCATGATGCTTCTTGTTCTCTTTCTGGTCACCTTCATGCGATTTGGAATCTTGTTGATGTCTGTCCTCCTTCAAGCAGTGTTTTACTTGAAAACTGAGGGTCTTTCTATGCATGCAAGGCACTAACCACAGTCATCCGTGTTGCCTTCCTACTTTGGGATCTGGAACAATGCTGTTAGGTTAGAATATTTACTAGTGGCACTCATGATCAGCAAAAGTGCACAGAAAAAAGGAAATGTGGTCATGCAGCGCTAATGTCCCTCTATGTACTTTCCCTTAACGTCACATACATATTTCATGGGCGCATTCTGGAGTTGGCCAGACATTTGTGGTGCAGCATAGCACCCCTTGGTGGAAGAACAGGATTCTGAAGACAGCTAGTGCTTGAATATATATGTAAAATTAAGAGTAAAATCAATGGGAGGAAGGAATCCATTAGAAAAGTAGCAGTAATAATGGAAATGTATTTGCTGTAATAGTGTGTTGAGAGCAGACATCACATTTATGAATAGGTGATTTAGGCTGTTATTGCTTTAAAGGAATAGTGCCATCAAAAATTGTATTGGCCCAAAAGATGGGCCATGATCAAACATATATATAAATAATATTCATTAAGAAAGCTCCTATGTAAACTTTTGAGCAAATGAGGTTCAAAGTCACACATTTAAAGCACTAGGAGGAATCCATTTTTTGCTTGTGGTAATCTCTGCCCTTGTGGCACTAATGAAGCAAAAGCCAGCCAGCTGTCATAAACAAAAGCTACCGGCAGGTGGCGGTTGCTTCATTATTGCTGCAGAGCAGAGATTAGCACAAGCTGCTGCTGGTAAGAGCTTTAAATTGCATTCTTTTTTAAAAGCACTGCAAAATAAATGCAGCGGTTTTCTTTCTAACTTTTGCTTTGAGTTTCCTGGGATCCCCCAGCCCGGGGGAGCCGAGGAGACACAAAGCAAAAGCCGCCACAGTCAGAAATACAACGTTATTGTATTTGTAAATGCTGCAGTATTTCTAGAAAGAAAACTGGAGCATTTACAAATATAACCATGTTGTATTTCTGACTGCGGCGTCTTTCGCTTTGAGTCTCCTGGGCTTCCCCATGTTGGGGGAGCCCAGGAGACTCAAAGCGAAAGCCGCTGCAGTTAATGATTTCTGTGGTTAGCCAACAACGGCAATCACAAATTCAACAACGTTGTATTTATAATTGCTGCGCCTTTGCTTTTTGCCTTTCATTTTACGTTTTCTGTGTTTCCCTGGGCTTGGAGAGCACCAAAAACATAAAATACAAGTGAAGGCAGCCTCCTCAGCTCATGTACAGCTGTGCTCTGGCTGCAGTAAGCAAAAGCTCCTTTTAGGGGGATTTTGCTGCTTGTTTAGTGCCGCCAGGGCAGAGCTTAACATGATCCGAGGAGGCTGCCTGAAATGGCAAAATGAATGCTCCCATGTAAACGCTTTGCGCCTCGTTTGCTCAAAGGTTTACATAGGAACTTTCTTTAAAATTATGTTAAATGCATGTTTTTGATTATTGTCCATTTTTTTGGGACTATAATATTTTTGAGCGCACTATTCCTTTAAGAACGACTTTGCTTACAATGTACCAGTAGAAAAAAGGACAAGGATTGGAAATATCAACAGGTCTCACTTGTTTTAAATGTGTGTTGTGTAGTATATAGAATGGTGTAGAATGAATAGGTGTTTTGTTCCAGTGTCAGTGTTTGAATATTTAATGTGAACATGTGTGGTTATATAAGTGATGCATGAATCGGCGTGATCTATAAAAGGAAGATGCAGCCATCAATGCACTGCAAACGGTTTATCCCTTGGTCTTGATCTAAATCAATTCCATGGCAAGGTCAGTGTTTGTGTTTCAGTAAGCTGCAGCCTTTAATCTGAGTTTTAGATTTGTGTGCACATGTTACTCTCTTTGTATGCATCAGGTGTCAGACATACAAGGTGCCTGCATGGGTTGAGGGACTTGTATAAATCACAATTGTATAACATTCTTTGATTTCAGTGTTATCCATTTTGAGGACATCTGCAGGCTGGGATGGGAACTGCAGCATTGCACCTTTCTGTTCAGTTTTACATTTTCCTAATAACTCAGAGGATCAGGTGGACTGCAAGGTATCAAGCTACTGCTGTACTCCTATTCAGCAGAGACAAGAAGACACCTCTGTATGCAAAGGCCAGAGAGAGCTTCTGTTAAACAGAGAACAGAAACAGGACATAAATGAGCGGAGAAGCTGGAGAGTGGTGGGAGAGAGGCAGTGTTCTGCCCTGTTTTTGGAATTCAGCCTCTTTCAATTATCTTTTCAGCATTGAGGGACTGCTCGGCACAGTTTGACTGCATCTCAGGCAATTGCTGTTATCCACTTGAGGATCTCTGCTGGCTTTGATGCGAGCTGCAGCCTTCAATTTATTATTTTGTGCATGTTTTATCTTCACTGCAGGAGTCACTTGCCTGAGAACAGTTTCTAAGGAACGCGTTACCATTCTAAGATGTCGCACATATAAAATACTGCATTAGTTCAATGTTATGGATTGAGAGTATAGCTATTATATTGCCTAAACAAATCATTTAGTAGAAATGTGAAACATAAATCAATGTAAAAGCAGCATGGAAACAAAACACGTTTTTGAAATCATCATTCGCCTGATGTCCACAGTTGTGCTGGCTGCCAATATACCAGCACATTCACCATGATGCACTAGTTCTGCATCAAGGATCAGCAGATTGGCACCAGGTCACTCTAATCAAGTGGTTGAGGGACCATGTAAACAATAGCGATCTTATAGTTAAATGGAAGAAATAAAAGAAACATGTTTTTTAAATAAAACATACATCTTCAAGAGCTGTGGCCAGGAATTACAGCTCTACCTAGCCAGACATAAAATCACTTTTTGTGTACAGTGTCTATGTCAAGGGTTTTAGTATCGTGCAGAATATGTTGCCTCAAAGCCAAGTCAGAGCACAATTGGACCTGATTTGGAAACAGGGAGACTTTGTGTCAGGCACCAAGGATAACAACACTGGCGGGGGTATTCTGCTTGACCTGATATGCTTTGAGGTGATGAACCAAGGGTTGGGTATGATAGTGGACATGAAGGCCGTGCACACCAAGGTGAGCTTGTGAGGCCCTAGGACTCTGATAAACTGGAAGCTGGACAGGTGGGTTGGATCCAGCAATCCATATTCATACAGTGTCACTCCCTCCTCCTCCTACCCACTAAAGTCTACACATTTACATTTCAGTTGTTGACAAAAAGATCAGCTCTTTTACCGTGAGATTCTTGCCCAACAAATAAGTATCTGACTGGAAAAAGGACAACATAAACTAGCGACAGCTCTTGCTTTATAAGTAGAATGGCAAGTAATGTTATTGCATGTAAGGGCTGTGCAAGGAGAAAATGAGAGCACCTCTACTGCAAATTAACGTAGAACATTGTTATGAATGTATAATGACTTTCAATCTTGATACAGTGGTTGTAATTTGTATGCTAATTCTGTACAACTACAGCGCAACCTAAAAGACAAGTAGCATCATTTAAATGCTGATTAACTAAACAATTTCAAGGCACTTCTAATTCTGACAGTAATTTTCACAAACTGGCAACATTTTGAATTAAATGAAATATAATTTGATCCATAAAGTTGGCCTAATGTCATATAATTGCTCTGAAAAGTAAGTATAGGAAAGTTCCTTATAAAGCACATAGTCTAATTTATGTACTCTTCAGTAAGGCACGCATGCACATCTTTTAGATAAGTGAGTTAGAACATGTGCACTGCGCAGATAGTGGAATGAACTGATTAGTAGTCATCAAGTCTGCATTTAATCTAGGTTATAGCTTTCTATTCAAACTGAATTTTATCTCATTGTTTGTTTCAAAGTGAAATGCCCCACCCCGTCCAGTGCTGACTTGAAACAAAATTACTCTGAGCCACTAAGTCATGAATGTGTATGTGTGTGTCTGAACGTACACACGTGCCTGTACGTGCACACACTCACACACATGTATGACAAACATTACATACTCTGATGTATCTGATGATGTCATCACTCTTTCCCCAGAGGTAGCTTCTCCTCATGTGGCATAGGGATGGCCGCCGCTACCTGATCCTGACCCTGGGGGCAGCTGTATGAGGGAGGACCACATGGGGGAGGCAATCCTCAGGGGGAGGACTTAGCATTGTCAGAGAGTCACATATCGCCCATTCCCTTTTAGGGATGTTCCCTCGCTGCCTCATGCCTTGATGGCATATTGTAACAAACTCCCTCAACCACTTGCTAAGCCTATAGTCAGTATTCCTCAATACCACATGAACAAAAGCATGAGAGGAACTGAGACAAGAAAGAGGCAAGGAGTAGTAGTAATGATTACTCCTAAAGAGAACCAACACCAGCCTCCTCTGTCAAACATTCTTGTGACATCTGTCTCCTCCTTGAAGACCTTAACGTCCTTGCTCTCACTGAGGCATGGTTAAAGGCCATCTCTGTCACCGCTTTTGACACCCTTCTCCCTGAAGACTACAAGATCCTGCCCAATCCCAGATCGTTCCGCTCTGGGGGCAGAGTGGCCCTGATTTTCCCTCAGTGGGTTCTGGCCACCATCATTCCCAATCTATCCTACTCCTCCTTTGAATGCCTCGTCTGTAGACTGTCCGTCTATCCTACCCTCTCCCTCACTCTCGCTACTATCTACAGGCCCCCCAGACCTACCACCCTCTTCCTCTCTGAATGGGCGGACCCATCTTCCTCTCTCCTGTCCTCCTCCCCCACATACACACCTTGGATGCTCTCACCTCAACAGACTTCCCTCTCTCCAACCATCTAACTGCTCCTCTCCCCTGGTCTGACCACCCTCTCCGCTCTGCTCACTTTGAGCTCCCTGACCCCCTGACAATGCCTCTGCCCGCACTGCCAATCTCCTTCTTCATCATTTGACTTATGAATCGTGTGTCAGTCGCTGCATTTGCCGCCACCTTTATCCCTCCACCCTCCCCTGCCTTTGACTCGGCTAACCTCCACCTCTCCATGTCTAACACTTTGGACATCCTTTCCCTGTCATGAGGATCCGCATGAAGCCTGTCTCCAAATGCAACTCTTGGTATGGCTTCAGACTTGGTAGTCTTCAAACGCAAGTGCAAAGCTGCTGAGTGGAAGTGGCAGGCCTCAAGTACATCCTCTGTCAAACTGGCCTGCTGCCTGTTCCAAAGGCAATATTGTCTCACCATCCACTCCAAGAACAGGACCCATGTCCAAAGCCTGCATCACTGGGGTCACCAGCAACACGGCTGAACTTTTCAAAATCTGCAAGTATCTTGCCAATCTTACTAAAATCGCCTCCTCTCCTCCTCCTCAGGCCCTCTGCACGCACTGGCCACCTACTTCTCCTCGAAAACTCAGGACATCTTGTCCTCATTGTCATTGACTCCCCTCTTCTCTTGCCTCCCTTGGCTCCCCTCTGTGCCCCCCCACCCCATACTGTCGTCCTTCTCTCTCATTGCACCGGATGAGATCTCTAGAGTAGTCTGCTCTATGAAAGTCTCCTCCAAACAGGTGCTCCCCTGCTCTTCCAGAAATATCAAGGACAACATCTCCTCCCTCCCCCTTCCCTGGCTGAACCTGTAATCACTCCATCGCCACTTGCTCTTTCCCACAACCTCTCAAGCACTCTCTTGTGCACCCGCTCCTAAATAAGACATCTGCAGACCCTTCTTTCCCAGCTAACTACCCCCTCTCTCTATCATCCCTTTCTTGGGCAAACTCTTGGAGAAACCGGTCATCCCCCAACTGACCCGCCACACCAAATCTGCTGGCTGCCTCCACGGCCACCAGTCTGGCTTCAGAGCATGCAGAGGCATGGAAACTGCTCTCCTGAACACCCGTGAAGCCCTGCTCTCAAACCTTGACTCAAACTCTCCCTCTGTTCTGATCCTCTTTGATCTTTCTTCCGTCTTTGACAAGGTCAATCATGCCATCCTCATAAATCGCCTCCGTGATACCCTTGGCATCAAGGACCGGGCACTGGCGTGGCTGGCCTCTTTCCTTTCAAAACGACCCACCCAAGTGCAAGTGGGCCCTTTCCTATCCTCCACCTCACACTCTACCTGTCGCGTCCGTCAGGGCTCTATGCTATCGCCATGGCTCTGCAACATCTACCTTGCCCCTTTGTCCTACTTCATATCCACCTTTTCGCCTCACTTCCAGTGCTATGCTGACGACACAAAACCCTCCTTTAAGCTTCCATCCTCTACCTTCTCTCCTTCCTCTCTCATACCTGAGTGCCATCCAGGTGTGGTACTCTGCTAATGGTCTCTGCCTTAATGCCAGTGAGAGAGAGATCCTTCTCATTGAGATGCCTGCTGCCCTTTTCCCCACACACTATGGCCACCCTCCGTGGGACCCCCCCCCCTCACCCTCTTGTGAGGCTAAAAACATTGGAGTCATCTTTGATTCCTCTCACTCCTCCCCGGATATCACAGACCTCATCAAGAAGTCCGACTTTCAGCTTCCTCAAGGCAAAACTCTGTTCAACAGTTATTGTGTACAATTTTTCAGTGCATACAAAAGTCCCCATTTGTAAACCAGGACATAAAATACAGAGAACACAATAAACAAGGGTATTGAAATGTACGTATATACATTACCAGAAGGATTGGTAAATCAACATGTCATCGGCAGCACATGAAAAATTAATTAACAAATGCAAGATGAAAACATTTATATGTATATATATGAGAGTAACATGTTACAACATTACAAACTCAAGAAGATACACAATTGGTGCAGTAAATGTGCTGCCGGGATCGTGTGTCACCTATATCAATAATAACCCACATAAAGTTAAAGTGATGTACACGTAGATCTCCATGCACTATTTAGCAATGTATATCTCTTCTATAATTCAATGCGTGCGTGTCATCGCCAGGGGCCAAAAAACACCAGTTCAGCACATATCACCGAACCCAGTGGGTCAAAACTTGTACTATGTCGAAAATGACCTATGAAATGTCAAAATTAGAACCAATTCAAACTAGTGAGCACAAAAGGATTCCAACACCACACCAATAAAGCGCCAGGTTGCCAAATAGAATTTAACAAATTACCGTTGATTAGTATTTCAATGTTTAGGTGTCTGAAGGTGATACCCACTGTATTAGAGTTGTATCACGGCGTTGTCTTAGATCATTTCTCATACTCGAAAAATCTGGAGAAACATATAATAGATGAATCCATGTGGTGAAAAGCCACTAGAAACACGTGAAAGTGTTAAAAGGTAAGCCATTACCTTCCTTTCCAAAAATATGAATTATGTCAGTACGAACTCAGAAATCACTCGGCATCTCATGCTGACCATATATCAATGATCAAGGAATTTTTGGCTTTTACGCTTCGACATAACCAGTTTCTATTCAATGGTCAATATTATGCACAAACTAGAGGAGTGGCCATGGGGGCTAAATATGCCCCCTCTTTGGCCAATCTCTTCATGGGTTTTTTTGAACATCATTACATACACAGTACTCATATATTTCAAGACCATATTGTACTATGGAAAAGATATATTGATGATATTTTGTTGGTTTGGAGTGGGTCTACAGAAACTTATCAACAATTTACCAATTATTTGAACAACAATATATTTGGGATTGAATTTGTGGGACATATGAGCACCACCAGAATGGAATTTTTGGATCTCGTCATCACTATTGTAAATTGTCAAATACAGACTCAAACTTTCAGAAAACCAACAGCTGTGAATTCGATTTTACAAGCCACAAGTTGCCACAAACGCACAGTGATAGAGAACATACCGTTTGGAGAATTTTATCGTGCCCGACAAAACTGTAGTAATTTGGAGAAATTTACTAATGAGGTGTCACAGATTCGAGCAAGATTTAAACAGAGAGGTTATTCAAATCGTTGTATTCAAAATGGTATACAACGTGCAAGTGTTATATCACGCGAGGACATGTTGATGGACCAGGGAAGGCAAAGACCCACCAGGTTCTCTGATGTACGCATTATTACCAAATATGTTCATAACTCGGAGATGTTATACAAATTATTGAATAAGCATTGGCACTTACTACAACTTGATCCAAATATCACACCTTATATAGCTGATCACCCGAGATTTATTTTTTTGCGGAATCGCACACTCAAGGGGCATCTGTGTCCTTCCTTTTTAGCTCCCACAATCAACTCGGCCAACACTAGATCATGGTTACCCGCTAAACCAAAGGGCTTTTTCAAATGTGGGACATGTAATTTTTGCCAATTTGCTATTCAGGCTGATAATTTTGTCTGTCACAATGGTTTATCAGTTCAAATACGTGACTTTTTGAATTGCAAGACGAAATATGTGGTGTATGCAATTCTGTGTATTTGTGGCAAAGTGTATGTGGGTTCGACCATTAGGGAATTACGGATACGTATTAGGGAACATTTTGCAAGCTTCAGAACATTTGATTCCAAATTACCCCTAGCAACACATTGGCAGGAACAGCATCAAATGGAAAATGTGAGCGAAATCAGGTTTATAGGCCTCATGCAGGCCAGACCTCATCCCAGAGGTGGGTATCGCTCTGCATTATTGCGCCAATTAGAAGCACGTACCATTTGTAGGTTACGTTGCACTACCTTGGGACTTAACAGTGACACGGAATTACATGTTTTCTTGTAGATGGTCAGGTAAAATGTGGCAAACGTGGG
Organism: Ambystoma mexicanum; assembly: GCF_040938575.1. Lineage (NCBI taxonomy): Eukaryota > Metazoa > Chordata > Amphibia > Caudata > Ambystomatidae > Ambystoma > Ambystoma mexicanum. The sequence continues at coordinate 1,101,325,640 of NC_090924.1, read as the reverse complement.
TTTCTTTGTTCGTGTGTGCCAGTGCGGGAGTCGAGCGGACTGGCAAGGCACTATCGCAGTATCCATGAGCCAAATTCAACTTGTAATAGCATTAATTTTAATTATAGCTATATTGCTTTTCTTATTTGGTTATTATTTCTGGCATTTAGCTACAATTATTTTATTTCACAATACGTTGGCAGATTAGTATTCCTTTTTCTTATTCATCCCATTTATTATGGGCTGATTGCAGATAAATTGCCCATTAATTGCTAAGTTCATTCAGTAATGAATCTAGCAACTCTTTAATGTGGTGTTAAATATCTTGTCTTAAGCATTTTGGGTGTTTTATATTATACACACTAAAGTAGGTTGTAAGTGATTCTTACACTATGTAACGGTCAGTGTTTATGATGGAATGGGATTCTGTATTGGATAATTGTTTTATATTAATACATGCTTTGGTTTTCTTCAACAGACATGCCAATTTAGGCGGGACGTTTGAACCGAATTAGAATGTTCGTACTGACATAATTCATATTTTTGGAAAGGAAGGTAATGGCTTACCTTTTAACACTTTCACGTGTTTCTAGTGGCTTTTCACCACATGGATTCATCTATTATATGTTTCTCCAGATTTTTCGAGTATGAGAAATGATCTAAGACAACGCCGTGATACAACTCTAATACAGTGGGTATCACCTTCAGACGCCTACACATTGAAATACTAATCAACGGTAATTTGTTAAATTCTATTTGGCAACCTGGCACTTTATTGGTGTGGTGTTGGAATCCTTTTGTGCTCACTAGTTTGAATTGGTTCTAATTTTGACATTTCATAGGTCATTTTCGACATAGTACAAGTTTTGACCCACTGGGTTCGGTGATATGTGCTGAACTGGTGTTTTTTGGCCCCTGGCGATGACACGCACAAATTGAATTATAGAAGAGATATACATTGCTAAATAGTGCATGGAGATCTACGTGTACATCACTTTCACTTTATGTGGGTTAGTATTGATATAGGTGACACACGATCCCGGCAGCAGATTTACTGCACCAATTGTGTATCTTCTTGAGTTTGTAATGTTGTAACATGTTACTCTCATTATATATATACATATAAATGTTTTCATCTTGCATTTTTTAATAAATTTTTCATGTGCTGCCGATGACATGTTGATTTACCAATCCTTCTGGTAATGTATATATGTACATTTCAATACCCTTGTTTGTTGTGTTCTCTGTATTTTATGTCCTGGTTTACAAATGGGGACTTTTGTATGCACTGAAAAATTGTACACAATAACTGTTGAACAGAGTTTTGCCTTGAGAAAGACAGAGAGAGGTCGAAACACGTGTTGGCACATCACTCTGTCATGTGACATCACATACTGGATGTGATGAAGATTAAATTTTGCAAATTTTTATTCACGTGTTATTCATAACATTTATTGCACAGTGATTGTGCATGAGGACTTTTCAATATCAGGATGTTTCAATGATTTGTTTTGGCAGCGCATCCAAAATGTGGGAATACCCAGTGTTCTATTTGTTTTGTTAAGTGGGTTTGAGGTGCCCGCTTTTCCCTCAGGGTGCAGCAGCCTGTCCTTTGAGTTTAAACAGGGTCAATTCTGCTATATTTATTCGCTCAAGCGCTTACATTCACCTGGCACACCTCAGGTTTCCTGTTCTGTTGTCAACTTTCAGCTTCACCTCCTCAGAGGCATTCTCCCTTTCCTCACCTTCCCCAGAAGCTCAAAGGTTCCAGAGCCCTGTTTCTATCTAGGCTGGACTACTGCAACAGCCTCCTCCTCAATTTGCCTCTTTCCTCCCTTCGCCCTCTGCAACTAATTCAGAATAGGGCTGAGAGACTTATCCTTGGTCTCAAGCCCAGGGACTGCATCTCAACAGCCCTAGAATCTCTCCACTGGCTCCCGGTGACCGTAAGGATCAAATTCAAGACCCGTTGCATCATCCATAGGGCTGTCTGGGGCCTGGGACCTCTCTACATTCAGGTTTCTATCCCTAAATACTTCCCTGCAAGAGTCCTTCAGTCTCCCAGCTTCAACTCTCTGTGGAATGGCCCACCTGCCCCCCTCCCTCAAACATGAGCCAGATTTTCTTAAGTTCTGGAAGCTTCTCAAGACTTTCCTTTTCTCTTCCTCCTTCACTCTTCTCCTCCCTTGCTAATGTCCCTCTGCCATTGAGACTGTTGCCGGGACCCTTATGAGTCTTCGGGGGCCAGGCCCTTCTATGACCAGTCTCCCCCAGAATCCCTAACCAGCACTTTCTCCGGACACCCGTCCCAGACTAGCCCAATCTTGTCCATGTCCAATGCACTTTGTTTTCCCTCTCCCACTTATCCTCCGGCACTTGCCATCCGTGGTGCCCCGCTGCACTTGCTGAGCCACCTGAGGCCCCCACTCCTGCACTTCACACCCTCCCAACTCTTCCCCCATCTCAACCACTCCCCCGAGTTCCACCCCCCGCATCTTTGTCTATGTACTTGCACAGTAAGAATGTTGCAAGGCCTAGTATGACAGTTACTAGTGCTTTATTTTCCAATGTATTCCCCCCAAACCCCTTTTTTGCCTTGTGGCACCTGGAAACACTTGTGTATAGGCATCATACAAATGTCCAATAAATAAAATAAATATCACATGGAAAATGACACGACAGAAACTGAGATGAGGAACAGGCAAGGAGTAGTCATGATTACTCCTAAAGAAAACCGGGAATCTTGATAGATGGGGCAGAATAAAGGGTAGGCCTCTGGAGGAATGGAATTGTAGATGTAAAAGAAAAACGATACCAGCAGGCTGTTGGGACAATTCAATTGGCTCTACATGGTTCAAAACCATGCTGGGAGGGAACCATGAAGAGAAGTACAGTAGCCATTGCAGGAGTCCGAATGGCAGAACAGAGCGAGAATGAAACCTGGTGTGCAACGTGCTCAGGGCATCTCCCCTGAGGCTGTGGTAGAACACGAGGAAGCAAGTTATGCTTTCTGATTGCAGAGGGAGCTGGAACGCTGACGGAAGCCCGAACACCTGTCTGAGGGGCTTGAGGTGGCCGCGTGAGATGTGTGAGCTAGAGAAACACCCGACATGGAATCGAGACGACAGCAGAAGCGCAGGAAGTGAACCGGTGAGCTGAGGGAAAGGGTTTGGACATCAAAGCACTGTTTGGTAAGAGAACAAAGGCCCTAGACAGTGGAATTGGGGTCTGTGACCCACAATCCGAACCTGGGAAAAACCAAAAGAGAGAAACCAAAGGGACATTGGGCCTCATTCCAAGTATGGTGGTAAAGAAATAAGGGTGCCGGTAGCAACGTACCGGCAGACTTTTGGGACCGTCATGCTACGAGAATGCCGGTAGGGACACAGAAACCCCGGCAGGCCTGACCTGCCGGGTTTTCATGCACCTACCGGCATGTCTCTCACTGAAGCATTGGCACCGTCAGCAATGGGATATCAGGCAGCGGAAACAGTGTTACAGGGTTGGAGGCAACCCGCCGGCCACCGCATTGCTGCACTCTGCCCCAACTTCCAGTGCTATGCGGATGACACCCAGCTCATTTGTAGGCTACCTCAGCCACCTCTTCTCCCTCTCTCATCTCTGACTGTCTGTCTGCCATCTAGGAGTGGTGTGCAGCCAATGATATGTGCCTTAATGCTAGTAAGACCAATATTCTCCTCATCGGCACACCCACTCCCTTATTTTCTGCCACTCTCTGGCCGGCCTCTCTTCGCCCTCTGTTCCCACCTGTGAGGCTAAAAACCTTGGGGTCATCTTCGACTCCAAACTCTCCTTCTCTGCTCACATCTCTGACGTCTCTAATAAGTCACACTACCAGCTGCACCTCCTCAGCGGTATTCTTCATTTGCTCACCGTCCCCCAGAAGCTCACTGTCTCTAGAGCTCTGGTTCTCTCTAGGCTGGACTATTACAACAGTCTCTTTCTAAATCTGCCTGCTTCTACTCTCCACCCTCTGCAACTCATCCAGAACAGGACTGCGTGACTTGTCCTTGGCCTCAAGCCCAGGGATCGTATCTCTCCAGGACTGAAATCTCTGCACTGGCTCCCAGTGGCTGCGAGGATTAAGTTCAAAACCCTCTGCATTGTCCACAAAGCCTTCTGGGGCCTGAGGCCTCATTACCTTCAACTCTTTCTTCCTAAATATCTTCCTTTTCGAGCTCTTCGCTCATCCGCCTCCAACTCCCTCAGGGTCATTCGCTTCTCCAAGCAACAAGTTGGTGGTAGATCTCTTTCTTCGGTTGGGGCCTCCCTCTGTAACAGCCTCCCTCCCTCCCTGAAACTTGAGGAGAATCATCTCCGGTTCCGGAAGCACCTCAAAGCCTGTCTGCTTTTTCTCCTTCTCTCCTGCTGACTTTCTGGCTGCAACTGAATCTGCACTGGTTACCTGGCCACTCTCTGTTTTCGGCCAAGGACACACCTGCACTGCCTTCCTGGCAACCCCCACAATTGGGGACTGTTTTTCTGTATCTTTACAGTTCCACTACCAGCACTTGATACCTGATGTCTGCACTTACCCCTGCACTTGCCACCAGCTGGCCATACTTTTACTTATTTATTCTATTATCCCATGTACTGCACTGTCCCTTCCCCCTTTCCATGCACCTGCTCGATCTGAATGTCACCTGGCTTAGTAGGATCGTTGTCTGTCTTCCCTCTGTTCCCCCTCCCTTGCTTCGTCGCGCCTTGAAACACTTGTGTATAGGCGCGTTATAAATGCGTATCATATCATAACCTCGTAATGAGGTCCATTGTGTGTTAATATCTGGCAGGGGAGTATACCAGATCTTTTGGAAAGCAAGCTGAAAGAACTTTTTTACAAAAATACTGAACACATCCTATATAAAGAAACTGAATTAAAGTTCTGGCAGGAGAGCATCAGACAAAGTCAAGTCTGTGAATCAAAGTCAAGTGTGTGGAGCAAGTTGTATGAAAGTCCTGGCAGGAGAATATATCAGGCAAAGTCAAGTGTATACAAGGAACTGTAAAAGAGAATCCCAAGGAAGACCCATGCCCTTGGGGATTTTGAATTGCATTGGAATGAGGAAGAAGTCCTGGCAACAAAGTATACCAGGTGTCCTATGTGTCTGAGACCCACACCCGAAATGCAGTGCAGTTAAAAAAGGAAGACCCATGTCCTTTGGATTTTGTGTTATTTTGAATGTGGAGAGCCATTTCCCTATGAGTGGATGATAACGAGAAGAGTAGGTAGTTGTCTTTTTGAACTATAAGGAACTTTGGTTATTCTTATGTTTTGAACTTTGCATTTTCTGAAGAGAAACCTGGGAAAGAGTCATTCTCTGGAACTGTGAACATTGACCATTTGGAACTTTTGTGTTGGAGTTTGAAGGTTTGTGTTGGATTTAAACATGTGTGCACTTCAAGAAGCAGAGATAATTCCATTACCACCTTTTGAATTAGTTTTAGTGTGTGAGGGTCAGGATAGGATTTTGGACAGAGAATGTGCATTTAGTCTAGACATCCTGACACTTAACAGACCCCTAGTTTTGGGTGAGGTAGGGAAATACCTCCTAGGTTAAGGACAGTAAGGAATTTTCCAACCCCTTTTCATATTAATACAAGTCTATAACCAGAGCCATGAGTCATCTGTGCCCACCTCTCATTCATGGCTTTTCACAATACCTGTAATCGTCTTTCTGATGCCTGTATCTGCTTAGATTCACATGCTGTGCATAGGCCGACATCTAGTGGTTGGCGCAAAGTATTACGTGACTTGTTTTTGAAATAGAAAAGGTACGTCGAAAGGAAGTGTTTGTAATACTATCCCTACTGCAATGTGTACTGTACCCATGGACCTTCACATGTCAATGCCCTCAGATTGTTTTGTTTCTGACCTGTGGTTGGATGAAGTGTGCCTTTAAGTAGAAGAAAAGTGCAGAAGGTTTAAGTTATTTAACTACCTTCTTCTCCGACGAGGGGAGGAAGGGTGGGTGCATGTGAATCTAAGCATATACAAGCAACAGAAAGACAATTACAGATATGCGATGTGTGTCTTCTGAGGCTTGTGAATCTGCTTAGAATCACATGGTTTGCATAGACTAGCGAGCAGTACAAGGAGAAGGAGGTGGGTTGTTAGAAGGGACAGAGGTAGAAAGATATTTTAACACTGCTTGTCCTACGAGAGTCGCTCCTAGTTTGTGTGTCCACACAGTAATGCTGGGCGGATGTGTAAACTGAGCTCCATGTTGCTGCTCTACAAATGGCATCGAAGGGCACATTTGGAATGAAGGCTAATGTCGTGTTGTAAGAGTCCAGATTCAACGCTGCCAAGTGGGACGCACGTATCAGTTGTGCTAGTACCGTTGTGACTTCGAGAATGATGTAGTGGGTAACATCGGGAGTGGGGATGTCATTGAACACAGTGCAACGTGCACAGGGAGACACAGGAGTAGGTGCAGTAGGAGAAGTCTCAAGAGGGAACCAATGGAGGGTGGGCAAATTGTTGTAGTAATGGGGCAGTTTACACAGCGCAGTATTGGGGTAGGGGTGTAAGGTGCCTTAGGGGATAAAGTGGTGGGGGGCATAAGGATTTTGAGCAATATGTGTACAGAAGAGAAGCCATGTTCTTGTAGGCCCATGTTAGGAAAGCATTTTTGCAAACAGTTTGTATTAAACGAGCTGCAGAGTTTTCGTGAAAGAAGTATGTATTTTTATACATTCAGCAGAAACAGTGCGTAGAAATGTTGCAAGTCTGTAGTTTCCCAGGCGAAAGCAGTCCCATCGAAGTCACTCTAAAAGATACTTTCGAGGCCAATGAACTAGGCACCTGCGTGCACAAGAATAATTGGCAGAGAAATAGGAATCAAATACAATTAATTAAAATCCAGCCATTGTGTGGTACAGTTTTTTCAGTCTACCTTTGGCAGCAAGGCGGGAAGGGAGCTGGTGGGCCAGAGCAATGGGGTAAGGGTTAGGGGGAGCACGACAGGGAGCCAATCAGCATTGAGAGGTTTCAGTGTCCCTAGGGTGCAACATTGTAAAGTGTCCTTGCTAATGTCTGCAGGGCACATCATTGGTCAGACTTGGTGGGAATGTCTTGCCCCTTGCTATCTCAAGATGCTATATCCAATCCTTATCCAGCAGTTTATCTATTTATTTATTTATTTTCACATTTATAGCAGCGCTTTCAACCCTGGGGACTCTAGGCGCTAGTTATGTTATCGACAAGAAACTGTTAGATAACAGATACATTATCAATACATTCAAGTCCATTCGACATAGGTAAATTGGGACCAGAGCGTGTCGCACTATGTGAAGTGAAGTGTTTTCAGCTGCCTACGGGAATCCCAGTAGGATTTCTCTGCTCTCAGGGCTGGGTGCATTGAGTTTCAATGTTTTGCTGCTAAGACTGGGAAGCTGGTGCCACCAGCTTTAGCTCATCTGAACCTGAGCATTACAAATCAGTGGGTTTATGTAGATCTGGTAGGTCTTGTAGATTGTGCTTTGGTGAATTTCTGGGATAGGTAGGGTGGGGCTGCGTTGGAGAGGCACTTGTGGGTAATGTAACACGCTCCTGAATCGGGAGACAGTGAGCAACGCTTCTCACCTCAGATATATGCTCACGCCTGGGTATGTTGAGTGTGGCTCAGAGAGCATTGTTCTGTATTACCTGCAATGTGCGGATGTGTCTCTCGGAGGTGCCAATAAAGCGGGCATTGCATTAGTCTAATCTCGATCTATTGACAGTGCAGGCGATGGTAAGGCAATTTACAGAGAAGAGGAATGGCCTGCAGGCGTTAATGATTTCTGTAGTGTGAGCAGCAGAAGAGGCGATGGAGTTTATGTGATGCGAAAGTGAGAAAGATAAGTCTAGGTGGACTCAGAGTTTTCATTTTAGAGGAGACCACAATAGTGAAGGCGATGTAGCTAGTGTCAAGGTTTTTTAGTATGGTTTGGGAGTCAACTATGAGAATCTCTGTCTTTTTGTCATTCAGGCAAAGACAGTGTGCGGCCATCCAAGCCTGAATGGTGTGGTAGATTTTCAGGAGGGCGATGAAGTTCTTAGTGTAGTCACCTGAGAAGGAGAGAAGGATTTGGGTGTCGTCAGTGTAGTTCGTGTTTGAAATGTTGTGGGTGTACAGTAGGTCAAAGAGAGGCTTGGTGAAAATGTTGTAAAGTGTCAGGGAGATACAGGATCCTAGTGGAAGCCTGCAGGAGATAGATGCATGCGGTGCGTGCGTATTGTCTGCAAAAATTCTGAAACGCCTTTCTTTTTTTTTTTTACTTTTATTTTATTAGCAGAGTTAAGGCAGATACAGACGCAAAGCAGTAAGTCATTATGACATGGGTACATTCCACAATACATTCATAAGCAGACATAGACAACACTTGCACAAGTTATAGGGCAAGCATTTAAGGCCAAAGTTCACATATGTTCATGATGCCGGGGAGTCAGATGGAAGCGAGTCTACACCAGTATCCTTGTTAACGTAACTGCTAAAGGCAGTCCAGACATTCCTGGGGCGAGACTGTGCAGGCAAGTAGGCAATGTATTCCTCTTCACACGTTTGGGTCCAGGTAAGGGCTGAGAGCCACTTCTCAAATGTGTGGGTGGGGGGGGGGGGGCATGGAGCGTTTCCAACACTGTAATACACATTGCTTGGCTACAATGCATCCTACGTTTACAAATGTAGCCATTCTCTTGATCTCGTCTCCCCTCCATACCCCAAACAACAAGGCCAACGGGTCCGGGTTAATTTCAGTACCCACAATTTCAGAGAAAGCTCTGAAAATGTTCCCCCAAAATGTATTGAGCGCAGCGCACAACCAGAGCATGTGTGCGTGGTCCGCGTTCTCTGTGAAGCATCGAAGACAAGCTTGTACCCGGCCACAGTTGAACCTAGTTAGTCTGTGTGGGGTATAGTGTACCCTGTTTAATATTTTATATTGTATACAGCAGAATCTAAAATTCAGGGAAGCCTTCCGAGTGTGGAAACACATTCTCTTCCATTGATCATCTGTGATCTCAAGGCTGAGTTCATTGGCCCAAGAGTCCCGGGCTTTAGGGGGCATATCAGGAAGCTTTGCTAATAATATTTTGCATAAGGTTGAGACTATTCTCCGGCTATCGTTAGAGTTTGCTATGTAGAGCAACTCAGGAGTGTCAGGGGGCTCAGTGGGGTATGAGAACCACATAGCACGGATTGCAGCTCGGAGTCTCTAATACTCTAACATTTCCATCGCCGCACCCGTGTGACCGGGCCGCCATGTCAGCGGGGTGATAAACTTCCCTTCCGGGAATAGGTCCGTCAGTGCATGATATCCCAGGTCCTGCCAATGTTGATAAAGAAGCCCATCATGAGTGGGTTCAAACCCAGGGAACTCCCATATGGGGAGTCATTTATAATAGGGGCGAGGGCCAGATGTCGAATCAAGGAGGCAGCGCCAGGCCATTAGAGTGGACGCGATGGGGTCAACTGGGGCATCTGCTTTGTATTTATGATAAAGGATCAGGGTCATGGTGTGACCCCTAGTTTAGCCAGTTTTTCTAGTCTGACATGTGGAGGGGCAGTAGGATGTCTATACCAGTATGTGGCAAACTGGGCTTGCGCTGCTACACAATAAAGGGTCAAATCACGAGCCGTGAACCCCCCCCCCCCTTCTCATATGGTAAGGTCATGTGCTGCTATTTCTTATGAACCGCTCCAGCATGCCATAAGAACTGAGAGCTAATTGCGTGGATCTCATAAAAATATTTCTGCCCAGGCCACAGCGGTACATTTCCGAAAATATATAGAAGTCTGGGGACTAAAATCATTTTTATCAATGAGCGTCTACCAGCCAGGGAGAGCGGTAGGGTACGCCATCTTGACACTTTTGATTCAAAATACTTTGCTGTGGCGATATAGTTGTCAGCAATTAAGGCGGATTTGAATAATGCAACTTGGACCCCCAGATATCTACTACCGTAGGGGGACCAGCAGAGAGGATATTCACAAGTCGGCTGTTGAGTCTTGCTGGTGAGAGGAAATATCTTGGATTTTGTGTGGTTAATGTTGAAGCCAGAGAAGGTGCCTATCTTGATTATATCTCTCAGGATGGGGTCCAGATGGGAAGAAGGATTCCTGACATACAGAAGGACATCGTCCGCATAAAGTGATATTATATCGGGGGTGGGGGTGCGCCAGGGATATGCCTCTGCGGGAATCTCGCACCCTAACATAGTCTGCCATTGGCTCAATGACCATTGGATGGGGGAGAAGGGGCATCCCTGTTGTGTACCCCTCCGTAACTCAAAGGGTTGTGAGGTCAGAGAGTTCACTAAGACCCTGGCGGTAGGGCACGTATATAGCAACTTAAATGTATTGAATCATCCCTGGGCCCACTCCCATTTTCTCCAGAACCTCCCACATGTATTTCCACGAGACCATGTCAAAGGCCTTCTAAGTGTCTAATGTGACCGAACCGTCCTCCGCGCCCTGGTCAATTCTTGAGAGGACATTGAAGAGCCTTCTGATATTTAGGGTTGTCGAGCGCCTGGGCACGAATCCGCTCTGATCCTTGTGGACTAGGTATGGCATGATTGGAAGAAATCTATTGGCTATGGCCGTGGCTAGTATCTTGGTGTCTATATTCATGAGCGAGGGGGCGGTAGGGTCCGCACTCATCACTTGGCTTACCGGGCTTGAGAAGAATTGATATTATTGCCTCGCTCATCGAGGGGGGGGAAGGATGGAATTGTGAAGTGCCTCGGACCATACCTCTAGTAGCCTCTATGCCAAGAGCGTGACGTGTTCCTATTAACATTTCGGAGTTAACCCATCCGGGCGAAGGGCTTTACCTCTAGGGAGATCACTAATGGCTTTAACTATTGCTTCCAATGTTATAGGGGTGTCTAATTGCTCCCGGGTGGACTGGGATAAGGAGGACATAGGGATCTGGTCGAGCAGTTCCTGGACATCTTGCACGTCGTGTTCCTGTTGTGGTGTGTATAGATCAGCGTAAAATTGAGAGAAAATTGAAAGCATTTGTTGGACTCCTGTGCATCCCTGATATATTCAATTTGGGCAATCCCACCCTCAGCCCGAACCAGCCTAGCAAGTGTTCTTCCCAGCCTCTCACCCTCACCATACGTCCTTGCTGCGATTGGCCGTGCTAGGCACTTTATCTCTGCCATAGCGTGGGCCTCGAACAATTAAAGTTCCGCCCAGATTAAAGCCAGTTTAGAGGGCGTCATATCTGTCGCACACTCAAGCTCCAGTTCTTTGAGTTTAGCCTCAGTGCGTTGGAGGTCATTTCTAATAGTTTTTAATATCCCAGCTTCCCGTGAGGTAGCCATACCTCTAATGTACACCTTCAAGGCCTCCCATCCGACCCCAAGAGACGTGTCATGTTGTGCGTTACATTAAAAAAAAGTCTTTATATCAGAGAGGATCTCGGCCTTAAACACCACGTCTTGCAGCGCCTCAGATTTGAAGCGCCAAGCACTGCAGGGTATGGGGAGGACCCCAGGTCCACATTCAGCGTCATAGGGGCATGGTCAGATAGGGTACAAGTAAGAATACGAGTATCTACAATTCTGCCAATCAGATCGCCCATGGCCAGAAGCAGGTTTATTCTTGACGAGCTATCATGCACTGAGGAGTAATAGGTATATACACGTGACTGAAGATGGAGCGTCCTCCAGATATCTCGTAGACCGAGTGACATTATATGTGCATGCAATGTCCTAGCCATGCGCGATTGGACCCTGTGTGTCGTTCCCGTCCTATCTAGAACATTATCAAGTATAAGATTCATATCCTCTTCCCAGACTATCGGGATCCCTACATACCCCATCAACAGAGAGGCCACCTGATCATAAAATTCTGGCGTGTCGATGTTCGGACCGTATGTGTTTACAAGCAGATACTCCCAGTTTATTATCATACAGTGCCGAGTGACGTATCTCCCCTCAGGGTCAATGTAGCTTTTCTTTAGTGCGAATTTGACAGAGTTATGAATCAGGGTGAAAACACCCCTGGACTGCGTGGAGTATGTATTATAGAACCTGTTTGGGCCCCAGGATGGCACCAAGCATGTTGCTAGGCAGCCAAGGGCATATGTTTCCTGCAAAATAAGTATTTTCACCCCATGTCTCTGCGCGTATGCTGTGATATTACGGGCCTTAGTGAAGTTACTCAGCCTACGGACATTCCATGACATCAGTTGAATAGCCATACCACCATTTCAATGAACATCCTAGTAGGTGTACCCACATATGCGCCAAGATATAGTGCGGTTAGCATGACATAACCTGCCCAGTGCGTGTACCGTCCCAGGGACCCTGTTTTTTTTTTAATGAACTCACACGTACCCCCCAGCCATACCCTCACCACCCAAGCCCAACCAGCAGTGTATACAACCCACCCCCCCAGCCCTCCCAAAGGTGGGCCCTCCCCAACCTGGCACAACCTTAGCGCCTGCCCAAAGGGGGCTCAGGCGCAATAAGCACACAACAACTAACATTGTAGTCACAATGGGGTGCACCGCTGTTGTGCGGCCGACATTTGCGGTAACCGTTAGGCACTGCTACAATTTTCTTAGAAGACGTGGCGACCGGCTAATTTCCACAGACACCCTCTAAATTAGAGAATGGATGCCCCTACCTCGGGTCTGTAAACATAGGTGAGGGCATAGTATAATTAGAGCACACCATATGCTACAGGACACAAGCAGCAATAACAGTGAACTTCAACATCAATTCAATATGGTCTAGCAGTCAACCAGGTGAAAAAGGCGTCTCGGAGCATTACAGTGGGGGCAGACGGTCGGTCAGACAGATTATTTTTGTCATGATGCCTACTCCCGGAAAACCAGTCCAGGACCAGCATCCCCGGAAGCAGACATCATGTTCCCGGGGAAAAGGCCAGCAACCCCTAGTAGGGGCCCTTTGGACACTGTCCTGGCGCCTTTGGCGCCAGGCTCATTTTGGACCTCAGACCTGGCGCCATAGGCGCCAGGCTCATAAAGGGAGTGTTTATGTGAACTTACCTGATGCAGACCGTGCTGCCAGATCCAGACCTCTTTGAGGCCTGAAGGGACTATTTTACCTGTGGGACTATTTTGCCACTCGTGTGTGGCCGGGGAAGAATACGTACCTGGAACTACTTTGCAGGCTATTTAAGCCACGCCCAGACAGCAGCTCACGCTTCGCGTTGTTCTGCACCTAGCAGTTGGACGCTCACCGTGTCTGCTCCTGCATCCTGACTCCAGCCACGCCGCCTCCATCCTGGAACACCTGAAAGGAAAGAAGATAAGGGAAAAGGTGAACAGAAGAACATTACCTGCTTCTACCCGGTGTCCGGAGTCATCACGCCGGCGATCGTAAGGGAAGACATTTATTTTAAAAATGCATCGCGCTGCTCGCTGCAGCGCCGCATTCCACTCACCTGTTCACGAGGCATCTCCGTGCTCCTTAGCGACCATCTGCACGATCCGCCGCATACCTGCGCCTAAGGGGGAAGAGAAGAACAAAAGGTGAGCAAAAGGAACATATTGAGGAAAGCCAGATTTTAGCCATAAGACTTACCTGATTATTGTTGGGAGAATCTTTCCTCATCTCGGGTCGGCGCCGCTTCTTCGGCAGTACCGTACCAGGGGCCGCCCTATGGGGAAAAAAGACACACGCATTAGTGGGTGAATATAAGGACATTAAAGGAACCACCCATCATAAACTCACCTGAGTTTACCTTCGGCGAATTGTTTCCTCTACGCAAAATCTTCCCTCAGCACCTGTGATAAAAGAGATAAGAGACGGACTACTGAATATAAAGGCAAATAGAAAAGGAGGTCAACTCTTGAACTTTTACAACAGTATACTTACGGCACCTTGCCAGGAAGGTCAAGTAAGCTTGGATCCTCACCAATCCGAACACCAGTGAAGTAACTGGATATAATCGCACCCCTGCACCAGAAGCAGGATGGAGAGCTCGTCCTTTCAAACCTTAAGGTGAGAGTTAACGGGGAATTTCGGAGGTGGTCTGAGGAGAGTGAAAGAGGGAAGTGGGAGGCTGACGCGCTACTCCGCAGGTAGTTAATCCCCTTTCTCCATCTGCAGAAGGATTCTCCTGCGAGTCAGACAAGTGAGATTTGGGGTCCTGTCCAGTCAGTTTTCCGAGTTCTGCACATCACCTTAGAAGAGGCCGCAGCAGCCAAGACCTGGTCAGCGTCTCCGTGGGAGTCAGGTGAGCGTTACAATTTTAGCAACAGTAAAACAGGCAGAGTACCACTGCCAGAGGTGCAAGCTCAACATGGGGCACAGAATAAATGAACCTGATTGTATAGCATTTAGCGTGAAGAGCACCCCAGATCAATTCAGTCATTCTCCATCAATTCAGTGGCAGGATCCTGCAAGGGGACGTGCGCTTCTATAAATTTCACCGCTTCGTCCGGGACTGTAAAGAAGTATAACTTGTTGTAAAAGGTGAACTTTAGACGAGCGGGAAACAGTATAACATAAGCAATGTTCCTTTCTCTGAGAAGTTTTTTTGACTCTGGTGAATTGATGGCGTTCCTGCTGCACACCAGTGCAGAAATCATGAAAGATTCTGATAATTTGTGAATCCAATCTGAGCTCTCCTTTCTCCAGCGCCAGCCGGAGTATCTGGTCTCTGTCCCTGTAGCTTAAGATTTTCGCTATGATTGGTCTCAGGAAATCACCAGGTTTAGGACGTGGGGCCAGTGCACAGTGTGTGCGTTCAACGGCGAAAAAGGGAGAAAGGGCGGGATCCCCCAACAAATCCTTGAGCAGGCTTTCAACCACGAGTTCCAGCCGAACCTTGAGCGCATTCTTTGGGACCCCAATGATGCTTATATTATTCCTTCGCGATCTGGACTCCAAATCACATTTGGCCTTAACCAATTTCATATCACTGACCAGGGTGGATACTGTGTCTTGCAACACAGCAATACCATCTTCATTAGCACCGATCCTGGATTCCGCCTCGGTGATCCGGGTGCCCTGTTGGTCTAGCTTAGATCTGAGCAACGCCACATTTGCATTAATATCATCCAGCATTTCGTGGAAGGAGGCAAGGTTTTTGGCCATGGATTCCATCATGCTGGTGAGGTCAGGTCCAGGAGCCTCCTCAGGCTCATCCACATCTTCCTGACCGGGAGCAAACTGTCCATGCGCCGGTCTTGGGCGTGCCACGCGACTTACTTGACATTATGCTATGGAACAAGTTACTTACCTGTAACTGTTGTTCTCCAGCATGGGTCTGGCATGGATTCACATGCTCATGAATATTCCCCGTCGTCAGGCTGGGAATCCTCGGTAAAGAAAAAACCAGTATCAGTTTCGTTTCTGATCTGTCTTTCGTAGTAATAACCAATCACTGGTCTCTGCGTCATACTGACCACAGCCAATAACTGCCCTCTACCTAAGCACCGCCTCTGGCAGACATCTTCAGATTTGGAAGCACGTAAAAGTGGCAGTATGACCAAGTGAAGAGCCGCAGAGGGGTAGGCGGGAGGGTTCGCATGTGAATCCATGCCAGACCCATGCTGGAGAACAACAGTTACAGGTAAGTAACTTGTTCCTTCTCCAGCATGGGGTCTGGCATGGATTCACATGCTCATGAATAAAGAATACATAGCAGTACACACATGCACAACCACGGGAGGTGGCAAAGGCTCAACATTAAGCATTACATCAAACTCAACATTAAGCATCTTACCTCCTCACCAGGCTCACCTCAGGCGAACAGGTTGCGCAGCACTGCTTGGCCGACCCTGGACTCCTCCCTGGAATCCCGGTCGACGCAGTAGAATTTCGTGAAGGTGTGCGTCGACCTCCACGTAGCAGCCCTGCATATGTCCAGCAGGGGCACACCAGAAAGGAACGCCGTGGTAGCTGCGATCGCTCTGGTGGAATGGGCTCTCGGACGGCCAGGCAGCGGTCGGTTTGCCAACCCATGACAGTACATGATACAGCCGGAGAGCCATCTGGAAATGGAAGCCTTCGAGAGAGCCTTCCCCTGATTGACAGGTCCAAAGTTCACAAAGAGTTGTGACGTCTTCCGAAAACACTTCGTGCGGTCCACGTAGAACTTCAGCGCTCTAGCCACATCCAGCGAGTGCAAAGTCCTCTCAGCCGGCGACGAAGGCGACGGGAAGAACACAGGCAACACCAAGGGTTCGTTGAGATGGAAGTCCGACGGTACCTTGGGCATGAAAGAGGGGTGCGTCCTGAGCACTACCCTCGTGTCGTGGAAAGTCAAGTACGGGGCCTTGCAGGAAAGGGCCTGGATCTCTCCCACTCTTCGTGCGGAGGTGATGGCCACAAGAAAAGCTGTTTTCCACGATAGAAACTTCAACGGGGCCGAGTGCAGAGGCTCGAACGGAGGTCCCATGAGCTTGGTCAGCACCACGTTGAGCTCCCACGCCGGGGCCGGAGCCTTCACCGGCGGGAACGATCTGAACAGTCCCTTCATGAACTCTTTCACCAGACGATGAGACCACAAGGACGTCCGCCCCGTGGTTCTGGTGTATCGGGAGATCGCAGCAAGATGAATCTTGATGGACGCGTGTGCCAGACCAGCTTTGGCCAGCGTCAGCAGGTACGGCAGTACTTGGGGAGCCGTAATCCGTAGAGGGTTAATCTTCTGTGCGTGGCACCAGACAGAGAACCTCTTCCATTTGTGTCCGTAGCATTTAAGAGTCGAGGACGCCCTGGCCTTTGCAAGAACCTCTCTGCAATCGGCCGGTATGTCATATCCTCCAAACTCTAGCGCTGCAGGAGCCAGGCCTGCAAGTTCAGCGACTTCGGTTCGTGGTGGAGGATGGCGCCTCCTTCCCTGGAGAGTAGATCCGCGTCCGCCGGCAGCTTGATCGGCGGGGACGCTGACAAGTCCAGCAAGTCCGGGAACCATATCTGCCTCGGCCACGCAGGTGCGACGAGGATCATCCTGCACCGTGACCTCTTGAGCTGGTTGACGAGCCGGATTAGCAGAGGCAAGGGAGGGAACGCGTAGAGGAACAGGCCCTCCCAGGGGAACGAGAAAGCATCGCCCATGCTCCTCGTCTGGGGAAACCTGCTGGCGAACCTCCGGCACTTGGTGTTCGTCGCCGTCGCAAACAGGTCGATCTGGGGTGTGCCCCACCGTCGGAAGAGGCGATCCACCAGATCCTGCCGTAGTTCCCACTCGTGGCACGAGCGCAGCTCCCTGCTGAGTGAGTCGGCGATGGTGTTTTTTATCCCTGCCAGATGAAACGGCACCAGAGAATCCCCTGGGCGACGGCCCAATGCCACAGGTCCTGCGCCTCCTTGGACAGCGCTGGGGACCTGGTTCCGCCCTGTTTCCTGATGTAAAACATGGTGGTGGTGTTGTCGGTGAAGATCCTCACCACCTTGCCCTTGAGGGACGGAAGGAAGGACCTGAGGGCCCAAAACACTGCACGGAGCTCCAGGACGTTGATATGCAGGGACTTCTCCGTCGGGAGCCAGAGTCCCCTTGCGTGCAGATTTTCGGTGTGCGCTCCCCACCCTTCCAGGGAGGCATCCGTGGTCACAGTCTCCTGGTGGGCTGGGGTCTGGAAGTCCATGCCCGCCGTCAGATGCGCGCGGGTGCCCCACCACCGTATCGCTCGTCGGAAACTCTCGTCGAGCTTGATCCTTTCCTCGAAGCTGCCCGTCGTCTGGATCCAGCGCGCATCCAGGAATTCTTGCAACGGGCGCATCCGGAGCCTGCACATGGGAATGAGGTAGATGCAGGAAGACATCATCCCGAGGAGGGACTTGATGGACCTCACTTTGGCCGCGTCGGCCACCAACATCCGTTGCACCTTGCCCAAGATGGTCCTGGTCCTCTCCTCCGACGGGGAGGCCAGAAGGGACACTGTGTCGAGCCTCGCTCCCAGAAACAGTGCGACTTGCGCGGGCACCAGGTGGGATTTGGCGTAGTTCACAGAGAATCCCAGGTCCGTGAGGAGTTGGACGGTCCTTGCCGTGTGGACCACGGCGAGCTCCTTCGTCTTGGCGCGGATGAGCCAGTCGTCCAGGTAGGGGTAGACGTGAATCCCCTCGCGGCGCAGCTGCGCCGCCACCGGTGCGAGGCACTTGGTGAATACCCTGGGTGCCGACCGTAGTCCGAAGGGAAGGGCTTTGAACTGGTAATGACGCCCCTGGACCACGAACCTGAGGAATTTTCGGTGCCCCTTTAGGATGGGAATGTGGAAGTAGGCATCCTCCAAATCCAACGATGATAGGAAGTCTCCTTCCTCCAGCTGACCCAGGACGTGCTGGAGGGTGACCATCCGGAACTTCTGCGCCTTGATGAACTTGTTCAGACGTCGCAGGTCTAGGATGGGGCGCCATCCTCCCGTCTTCTTCTTCACGAGGAAGTATCTCGAGTAGACTCCGGAGCCCCGAAGCCTCTTTGGGACGAGTTCGATGGCGCCCTTTCTGAGCATCGCCTTTACCTCCAGGAGAAGTTGAGGGACGTGAAGTTCTTTCCTGGCCACGGGGGGGACGCGCGGGCACCTTCTTTGAAACTCGAGCGCGTGGCCCCGGGCCAGGGCGTCCAGCACCCAACGATCGGTGGAGATGGACTCCCACACGCTGACGAAGCCCGCCAGCCGGCCTCCCACCGGGGTGCTTCGGTGGGGGCCCGACCCCACGGCCGGTTCAATCCTGCTTGGACGCGGCCTTGCCGCCTTGACCTCCTTGGCGACGACGGCGGGGTCCGCTAGACTTGCCTCGTCCTCTGTAGGCCTCTTGCGACGACGAGCGGGCCGCTTGACGGTAGGAAGCGAAACCGCCGCCGGAACCTTTGGAGGCGCCCTTGCCTCCGCCGCTCCGAAAGGGCGTCCGTCGTTGCTGCAGAACTCCAAGGGCCCGGGCCGTCTCAGTATCCGCCTTGATGGCCTGAAGGGAATCGTCCACTGTCTTCCCAAACAGGTTGTTCCCGTCGAAGGGCATGTCCAGGACTCTGGTCTGGACGTCCTACCGGAAGTCCGTAGCTTTGAGCCATCCACGACGTCGAAGGCAAACGCCATTGCCCAGCTGGCGGAACCCAGTGTCGGCGATGTCCGTCGCCACGGTGATGGCGTGGTCCGAGGCCACCTCACCTTCCTGCAGGATCTCCAGGGCCTCCGCCCTCTTGTCGTCCGGCAGAAAATCCAGCAGGGGAGCTATCTTGTACCACAGCTCCCTGTCGTAGCGAGCCACGATAGCCAAGGCGTTGGCCGCTTTAATCGTCGTCGCTGCCGACGAGATGACTCTACGTCCCATAGCATCCAATTTCTTTCCCTCGCCGTCCGGCGGGGAAGTCGATGTGGAGGCCGCACCCCCCCCCGCTTTCTTCCTGGCTGCCGCGGAGACGACGGAATCCGGGGTAGGCTGCGCCCGGAGGCATAGGGGGGCCGTGTCCGGGACCCGGTACTTTTTCTCGTACCGGTCTCTTCTAGCTGGCGTCGTGGAAGGGTTCTTGAGGAGGGAAAGGCCCTCATCCCAAATGTCGTCCAACAGAGGCACTGCGAGGACCGTCTTCCTCTTGGCCTCGCGCCGCTGATAAAGGAAGCCTTCCTTTTTCTTCTCCTCAGGGCAGAGTTGGAAAAGCTCGGAAGCCCTGGAGATCATGGAGTGGAAAGATCCGATCTCGTCGGGCGGAGAAGCCCTGGTGGGAGGCGACGACGGAATATCCTCGTTGTATGCCTCGTCGTCCGTACCCGTCGCTGCCGTGTCAGTCCCCGTATCATCCCCTCGGGTGGACGGGGAGGAGGGCTGGACGGGGCGCGACGGTTGAAAAGGAGGTGGTGGATGGATCCTTCTTTTCTTGGTAGGGGGAACACCAGAAGGTCCTGGTTCTGGATCCCCCGACGGGAGAGGTTCCTCCGTCGGTAACGGTAGCCTCGTCCTTATCTCGGAGCATAAGGACTGTATGGCCAACAAAATGGCCGCCGAGTTGTCTTGCGGCGCTGGCAGAGGGGAATCCGACGGGCGAGCAGGGGCCCCGTCGGTATCCTCGACGATGTCGTCGTCGTCACCTGCGTCGGGGTCCATTCCGACGGGCTGGCCTTCTTCCACGCCTAGGCCGTGGCTTAAGACCTCGATCAGCTCCTCTTCTGAGGTTGAGGCCGAATCTACGACGACGCCCTGCCCCCCCTTCTTCTTCCCCACGGAGGGTTTCACGGGGGTCCTATCGATGGGCACAAAAGAAGACTCCCTCCGAGGAGGCAGGGAGATTCTGGGCCCTGAGGTCGCCACCACTGGTGCAGCCTCCACAGGCTGAGCCTGGGCCGCCGCGACCGTTTCGATAGAGGGCTTGGTCGGATGGATCAAGGCCTTCACCACCTTAGGTGCGCTCACCGCCTTATCCTTGAGGGAGGGGGCACTGCCACGCTCCTCCTCTGCCTTAGAGCTCGACCGGGGCCTCTCCAGGAGCTTCGCCGGGTGCTCGGCCTTCCTCTTACCCGACCCAGAGCGTTGGCTCGTGGTTGATGGTGCCGGGGAGGGTGCGCCCTGCCTGGCGCCCGTAGAGCCCGACCGTTCGGCGCTCCCGGTGCCAGCGGACTCGCGGTGCTTGGCCTTATGTTGGGCCCCCGTCGCCGGGGCACCCTCAAAGGTCTTAGAAGACCGCTCGGATTTCTTCTTCTTCTCGCCAGACGGGCTCTTACCCTCCAGCCAGTTGGCGAGACGTTGATGGCGGCCGACATGTTGCCGCAAAACGCACAGTCCTTCTCCACGTGCGTCTTGTCCTCATGAAGGCAGTAAAGGCAGAAAGAGTGTTCGTCCTCCTTAAAGACGTTCTGCAGCTGGCATCCAGGGCAGACCCTGAACAGCTTTCCGGGCGTCGAGCTTCCCTTCTCCTGGGCCATCTCCGAGACCGGGCCTGAGAAGCTTCTGGAGTCCTCCGAAGTGTAGCTCGACGAAATCTTCACCCTTGAGGGGCGCAGACGAATCCGACACGGGTCCCCGTTGATCGGATGTAGGATCGGTGGAGCTTGAGGCTCTTTTGACCGAAAGAATCGAAGTTTTTGTGAAAAAAGCGCGAAAAATAGCACTAACGCTCGAGAGCAATAGCACGAGGATCCCAACACATGAACGTGCGGTAAAAATCTGAAGATGGCTGCCAGAGGCGGTGCTTAGGTAGAGGGCAGTCATTGGCTGTGGTCAGTATGACGCAGAGACCAGTGATTGGTTATTACTACGAAAGACAGATCAGAAACGAAACTGATACTGGTTTTTTCTTTACCAAGGATTCCCAGCCTGACGACGGGGAATATTCATGAGCATGTGAATCCATGCCAGACCCCATGCTGGAGAAAGGATGGATCTCCCAGGTGGCACCAGCGGGAGTGTGACACGTGGGACGCAGTGCCTATGCAGGGCTGACACGCCCTTGTGGTCCTGGGGTCGATAGACCGCACAGCAACAGTGTAGGGCAGGACAGGGCCAAGGCTATGGTGTGGTATTCGAGATGGGGCGGTATCCTCTGTGCACTGGATTGGAGAGCTAGAGCATGTCCAGGTCGCAGTTGTCTAATGCCTCAGCAGTCCGGTGTACCACAGCCAGTAGTTACACAAGGTGCCAGGGTGTATGGCACACCATGCCAGGACCAATAAATGGAGTGGCAAGGGCGAGGATCAAAGATGCACCGCAGAGCGAAGCTGTGCCCCCAGCATTTGTTCAGGTCCAGGGATGCAAGGAGAGGATATATGGGAAGAGGGCAAGGGGGACAGCGCCTGACCACAGTGAATATAGCAGTGGGGGCCAGGTCACCGCTCCACAGGGTGAGGTGCCTTTCCACTAGTCCTGAGCCCAGTATGTCACCGTTATGAACGGCGAGGCGTGGCCCCCAACATCATGCCGATCGGAATGGCGGGCAGCCCAAGCGACCGGGGTCATCAAATGTCACAGTCACCAGAGGCAGGGGGTGCCACCAGCCACGATCCTAGTGGGAAGCAGTGAGGCCCAATGTGTCAGCCAGCAATGTCATTGGGGGAGGAAGAGCAGCCTGGCAATGATTAATAATTAATATCCTGGGGTCTGCTGGTGGGCAATGTGGACATGTCAGGGTGGGCACCTCCACTCTTAATACTTTTTTCAGGCCCAGTGCCACCCCTATGTGTACCAGTTGTAACACCATATTAGTGACAATGGGGTCAGGGCACAACAGGCTCTCCCCATGGGAACCGTCTATCGCGGCTCCTCGGCGTAGCGAGGGCGCCCTATAGCCCGTCCCGCCGGCTCAGCAGTCTCCGACTGGGTGGCCGCCTCAGGCGCAGCGGTATCAGTCAGTGTTATTGGCAGGGATGGGTGGAGGCGGACCCGGCTTCAGTCAGGCTGCGTGCCCCGGAGCATCCCAGGTCCGGCCAAGGCAGACCAGGAAGTCCAGGCATCCAGGGGGAGCGGCGCACCACTGCGTCACCGGCGGCACACACAGGTGAGGGCAGTGGGCTCAAAGCGCTCCAGCGCCCGTACATCCAGAGGCTAAGCTGCGCAGTGATCCCCGCATCAGGGCCAGGTCAATATCCGGGCCGGGTTGCAAGGTCATCCGGTCCGATGATAAGCCATAAAGTCATTGGCTCCGGCAGGCGGCCTCAGGGAGTCGGATCACAGCTTTCGATCGAGCCGCTGAAGGATATCACACCCAGTTGCTTCCGGCTCACAGCGCAGCCCTCCACCAGCAGGCGCGATGGCAGCAGGGCCGACCAGCTCAGTCAAACATACGTAGCATGCCGGCACCCACAGGCCACATCGCCCCGCTCACAATGTGAAGGGGTTAAGCAGCCTCCAAGATGGGTCATTTGCCAAGATTTGTGGACCACCATTGCCCAGCCCCTTCCTCTCTGGGTGTACCAGTTTTCAAGGCAGGAGTATCACGGAAGACGCCACAGCAGAAGGATCAATGTCGGCTCGACACGGAGCTGCAAAGATAGGCAGCCATTTTCCAGGCTGCTGAACAGCACTCTCCCTCTGAAACACCTTTCTGCTAGGATAGAGGTGATCCAGTTAGTGGCTTTTGTCAAGAAGGTAGCTGCTGTGGAGAAGTGGCAGCAGAGGATCTAGTGATTGACAAGATCAAATGGTGCCGAGAGGTCTAAGAGGAGAAGGAGAGCAGCTTTCCTGCATCTGTGATTTCGTCTAGTAGGATATTAAGGTCTAGCAGTGTGGATTCTGCGCCATGGGCCAGGCGGAAATCAGATTGGCGATTCCAGGGATGCAGTGGGTCTCCAATATTGTTGGACTAGGAGGTAGGCTGCTCCGTCTAGGTTTCATCTTTGGTGAGGTTAGACTTGCTGGGGTGCACAACTAGTTTTGCCAGAGGGTCGAATAAATATTACAAGCTGTCTACAGGGGGCTGGATTGTTTGTGTGGGGGAGCCAGGCGGGGCATGTGGTGAAGTTACGACCAACCTCATTAGTATGCATGTGGGGGAACAAACCAGCATTTTGAAGTGTACTTCTTGTCTTCATTGCGATTTGTGATTTCAATTCTGCAGTACACATTATTATCAAGCCAGAAGAAAAACGGATTTACCCCTGGGCTTCAACATGTTATCAATAGTGTGTGAACAAAACATCCCTGCACGCCCAGCAGCAATAACATAACAGAACTAGCTGTCCTACAGGTGAATAAGAGATGAGCAGATGTGGCTGGCAAGGGAGATGCCCACATTAATGACTACAGGAGGAAGCGTTGCCTCTGGATTTTAGAAGAGAATGCAGCCTCCAGCCCTTTGCACTTTACACAATTGCAGTATGGGCAGATTGGGAGGGCACCGGCATCATAGGACACTATCACATTTAATGAAAAACATTTAAATTTGCATCCTCTACACACCACCACAGCACTGCCATGAAGGACTTCAATGCCCACTGTCAACATTGCTTCGTAACCAGGGCAATAAATTAATGTTCTCTTTACAATACTTTGCTCTTAAGAATCATAGGAAGGTGGTGTGTATAGGCAATGAAAAGAAAATATAACCAATATAGTTTGTTTTCTATACTGATTACCAAGCCTCTACAGCACTGGGGTTGGTAAAATTGCGTACTAAATTGGAGGGGTTCAAATATTTCCCCCAAATATGCCAGTGTGATGGAGCGTAGCAAGGGAGCCCGAACCAATCAAGAGGTGTTGGGGGGCTTCCTCTCCACCTCCTGAGAACATTTTTAAAACACAAGCTTCTCTTCTGCTGGACCGCTTCCGCCGATGGGCGCTTTCGGCCCCCTGCAGAGACCCCTTTCAGGTTGGCTTCAAGAAGAACGGAAGCACGTCGATAAACATCTTGATAATCAACATCTTGAAGGCAAAAATCAAACAAGGGGCCCCGACAGTATACGCGGCCTTCATCCACCTCTCGCAAGCTCTTGATAAAGTGGACCAAACGCTTTTGTGGAACAAGTTAAAAAATTGGAAATGCCCAGAGGCCAAACTGAATCCAATAATGGCACTGCATTCCAACACCACGTTAAGTGTCCGTCTCAATAAACAAGGGTCTCTGTCAAAGGAAATTTCAGCCAAAAGAGGAGTCAAGCAAGGTTGTCCGCTGGTCCTGGCGCTTTTTGCTGCCTTTCTGGGTGATTTCAAAGAGTCGGAATCCACTGTGCGCTCCTTTCCGCCGAACTTTGGTGGCTCCAAGCTTTCTCGAATCTTATATGCAGACGATATGATCCTGCTTGATCAAACGCCCATTGGCCTCCAACGCCAGCTGAACAACTTAGCCCATTATATGGACACCAACAACTTGGCCATAAATAAACTGAAAACTAAAATCATGATTTTCTCCAAAAATCAGCCATCAGTGAAAAATATTAGACCCTGGACTGTCCACCAAACAAAAATTGAAGTGGTTTCGCAATTCAAATACCTTGGAGTAATTCTTGATGGAAGTATTCAGGATGCCAAAATGCAAGACCATCTATGGGCGAAAGCAAAAAATCTAACTTCACAACTAAGAATGGTGGATCGCAAGTACGGTAAATTTTCTTTGATACCAGCTATCAATTTCTACAAGGGCAAAATGGTCCCGGCTCTGACTTACAGTATGGATGCTTCACTTCCCATACCAACCTCCTTCTGGCAGAAACTGGAGGGTTTCATCTGGAAATCTGTTCTCGGCCTCCCGAACTCTGTTCCCATTGTGGCCGTGAGAAGAGAGCTGGGCCTATTATCATTGAGGGCCACGGTGAATGCTTCTACATTAGCACTATTCAGAAAGATCCACATAAAAGATGGGCTTCCCATCTGCAATGTCATTGCTCAAGAGACGACTTCAACTGACTGTAAGGCTCTTGCCAACTGGGCCGAACACCAAAAAAACAAACTGCAGGAGCTAGCGTGTACCATGGATGACCTCATCTCCAAATCTCCAATCCAGTAAGAGTCAGCAAAAAATTGAAAAATCAGGATTGGATAACGACCAATGATCAAGCACATGCCTGCAAGCTGTTGAGCCACCTCCCTCCTACGTTCAATAGGCTAAACACTCCTTTAGCCTATTGTTCAAAATTTCCGGATAGGAAATTAAGATCTATTTGTTTAAGAGCACGCTTGAACATACTCCACACAAGAGAAATCTTGGGAATAAGACACCAAACTGCTATTAAAAGCTGTAGACTATGCAAGGCTCCAGACTCTATCAAATCCTTTTGAACTGTCCTTCCTTAACGAAAGAACGAATTTCTTTCCTGTCACCCTGTTGGGTCGATTGTCAACTAATAGAAGAAGACACCTGGTGGTACTGTCTCATTTCTGGGGAAAAAACCTGCTGGACTGTTGCAACATCCAAATTGCTGGAAGCAGCGTTTATTAAAATCAATGCCCTTGGAGCATAGCGCATTCCCAGCCCATTCTCTCGCTTTAACTGCTTCTGCGAGGGGTGAGGTTCCCAATGGAAATTCTCTGTCTCATACACAGGCAAACCGTTGTTTACCTGTCACTACACTCGAACTCTGGTAACTGAGCCATACATGCCCGATCTCTTTAATCAATGTTTAGCCTTGTAAAAATCATGTACTTTTGATTATGCACAAGTAAATAAAAAAAATAAAAAAATAAAAAACACAAGCATACACACTGACATACACCTATTTAAATTAAAGTACCTACTGCCCTGGTCCTGATGTTTCCTCCCAGAGCTACAGCTCCTGCGTAGCATGAACAGGAAGCAAAGAGCGCACTGTGGTTCGTGCACATGCACGCAAGACCCTGAGCGCTGATGACGAAGAGCCCTGCTCTGTTTGTATGTGGGAGGAGGCACAGGAGCTCCTCCCTCTTACATACAAACATGCAGTTCCTCAGCCAGCACCTCCAATGGGCCCGGCAAAGTTGGGGAAGCAAAACGCCCAACGTTACATGGCTTATCGGATAAAATCCAATGAACTGCAAGACTTATCCTTGGTCTCCAGCCCAATGACCGCATCTCTCCAACCCTAAAATCTCCCCACTGGCTCCCAGTTGCTGCAAGGATCAAATTCAAATCCCTCTGCATCATCCATAACGCTGTCTGGGGCAGAGAACCACGCTATCTACTGTTAGGCAGAAACCTGTGCAGTTCCCTTAGGGACCACTGCAAAAGATTTAGGACTACAGGTGTTTGGCAGTAAACCCAATTGGTAGCAGTCCGCACCACCCAGATTTACCTGGTAGCTGTGGCTGAGCAGTCAGACCTCTCTCAAGATGAGTTAGGCAGTATATAGATTATACACCATAGGCACAGAGATACAGTAGCACAAGCAAACACTGACCAGAGCTTTGGTGTAAAAGTATATAATTATTTATTTAAAGACACACTTGTAAATTACACTAGCACAAAAAGAGGTAAGTACATTCAACACACAGTCACTATTATATAGATACAACCCTGATTACTTATTAGACAAGTCTTAAGGAGAAACACCACTTATTTTCAGACAGAGGTGAGCACTTAACATAAGATGGCACTCTAATAAGTTATATAATAGGGAGGGAAAAGGCAAAGTTATGAAAGCACACAAATTTCAATACTTTTCAAAGAACCACAGTGAGGCAGGTTAGGCAAAGTCTACTGGAGAGCAAGGAAGTTCAAACGCCAGGCCCACTCTTAGAGAGAGCAAGCGAAATGTATCCAGGATCACACAGTGGGGTTATGCCCAAAGAGTCTTTGTAGATAGTTCATAAAAGATTGAGATCAAGTCAGGAAAAGTTAATTAACAGGCCCCAGGCTAACCCAGGTTAGAAAGTCGAGGATTTACTGTCACCCCGAACGATCTGTCGCAAGGGAAGCTAGGCGGGACACAGTACCTGAAATGTGAAGAACGCTCCAGCGGGGGCAGTTGTTCCTGGCAGAGGGTGCAAGTCGGTGTTTCGTCCAGAGAAAGAGGAGGTCTTGACGTGGAGGAAAGATGAAAGTCGTTGCACTGCCAGGGAAGAAACCAGCCGCGGAGTTTCCCGGTTACAAGGTACTACCCTTTTCTTCACGGCAGTGGTAAACCGTGGTATTCCGGTTGCCGGGGTGCTTGGCACGGGCAAGGCGGCCACCGGATGATCCAGGAAGGCGAAAAGACGGGCAAACTGGTTATCTCCACCAGTCAAAGGAAGAAGACTCTCTGGACTGGAGATCTCTTCTGTCATCGGGAAAAGTGGTGAGACGGTTCAGCAGGGCTCCACCGGTGGTGTCGTCGTTGCAGGTCGGCTCGGCTTCTCCTTCCTCGGATTCTTTAGGTCCTGCGGTGACTTCTGAAGTGCCAGTCCCCAAAGCCCTGCTTTTATGCAGAAAACCCCCATTCATTCAGCCTAGCTGTCACTCAAACATGCTAAGTGGTGAGCCGGGTGGCTCACCACTTGGGCCAATCACACAAGAGTGCGACTTGAGTTGCCGAGGCAACTCAGTCCAGGGTGCCTAAACCCCCTCACACACCCCTTGTGGTACCCAGACAGAGAGGCACCACTTTTGGAGGCTTCTGTGGAGAAGCCCGCCAAAAAGTGGAACAAAGGGCTCGACTTGGGTTGGAGTCACAGAAGCGAACACAAACGCCATTTTGGAACCAAGTTTCGGCAAAAAATACCAACCGGTGAATTTATATTAATTTAATAAACCGGCGGTATGTTCGAGGCTATTTTAAAAAAAGTGGTAGCCTCGAACAATGGGAAAATCCCATAGGAATATATTTGCGGTCGAATATAAAACATAGTATCCACTGCCACCAGCCAAAACTCGGTCGGGGGGACTGGACAGTGCCCCCTCGAACAACAGACCCCGGCGCAATCGAATTGCCCCGACCAGTACGTACGTCCACAATATGATGGTTTGTACTGGTTCTGTTCACAATTTAAGACTAGAAAAGCCAATGGTGACTTTACATGCCCTGGGAGACAGTAGTCAGTCCCAGGGTATGCAGTTTATGTTTGGGGGTCGCTACGACACCCCTGGGTTACTGCACGGAGGGAGCTGTGTAACACACATATCAAAAACACATGAAACCCTGTGGGGTAAAGGACACCAATGCCCATAGAACACATACAAAGTCAAAGGAACACCTCAAATCATGTCTAAGAGTGGGAGAAAAAGAGTCTCACTCTGAGCAGGAGAAAAAATAAACCCCAGAAATCCAGCAAAGCTGTTGGGGGACTCACTAGGTTTGGGAAATTAGCCTTTACAGAGAATTCTCCCTAACATCTACAACTGCCTTTCACCAAATACTCTCCCTCCAGATCTCTACACTCCTGCGGCGCTAACCCTCTGCATGTCAAGCGCTTCTCTAAACATCAAGATGGTGGCCAATCTCTTTCCTCGGCCGGCTCCCCCCTCTGCAACAGCCTCCCCATTCCTCTCCGTCTTGAGCCGGATCTCCTAAAATTCCGGCAGCTCCTCAAGACTTTCCTTTCACCTCATCCTCGTTCCACTCCATCCCTTGCAAAAACCCCACAGTTGCTGAGATTGGTGACCTGGGCCCTTATGCGTCGTTCTGTGTCCTACCTCCCCAACCCCCTAATCGCCTTTAGCATCCGCCCACTCACAGGCCTGCACTTATTGTATTGGCAGTTGACCACTCTTACCAGGTGATCTCTGCCAGGCACTTAACTCACTTTCTAGCACTTCGCTATGTGGAACTCCTAGCACTTACACCCCTCCCTCGTCCCTGCTCTCTTTCAGCACTTGCACTTTCTGAATGCTCACAAAGCCCAGTAGGACCGGCTCTCTCTTTCTCTTCATTGCTATTACATTTATCTTTCATTCCCATGTTCCCTGCCTTTTGCCCTGTCAGCGCTTTGAAACACAATTCACCTGATGTACAAGCGCCTTACAAATGCACAATAAATAAATAAATATGCGAGACTGAGGAATAGAAATATCAAACAGAAACCGTGTTTCCCTTTGACAGTTCAAGCCAGCTGAGGAGTGATTCCTCAGCCGCATAAAGCAGCTGAGTGAGTGCTCAGTGTTTACAATGTGCTGGCTCCTCTATTATGGGCGAGGGTGCCCGTGGGTTGGCGCAGCCTTGACCATTATGGAGAAGCACCACTGGTGCACTGTCAAAGAATGTATGCAGAGTCAGTGTGGCTGGAGATGAAATACTGTTGACTTTGAAGTCATGTACCCAACCTACACTGTTTGTAATACAGTGATTTTGAACACATGAACGGACACAGACACGCCCTACAGAAGAAAGCTACCTGGGTAGCTCAGCAGGTTGAGTGACTGTTTCTAAGATGTTATATATTTTAAACTGGCTGAAATCTTATGATTTTTTGCAATTCCTTGTAAAAACAATTGCTATAAAATCTGCTCGGTCAGGGGATGTGTTGGGCTGGTAGCTTGCTTATACTCAGGGTGAGGTGGGGTAATTTCTCCCCATGTAGTGAAAATCAAAATTTGGCACCCATGAACCCACAGTGTAATTTCCTGATAACTGCTGTCTGTGCAATATAAGCCTTTATTTGCGATTAAGCAGTTTCACAAGCATATAACAGCTTAAGAAATATATCCTGTAAAAAAACACAAAGGAAGGGACACAAAAATCACAGGACACTTGTGTGGCAGTCCGACAAAAAAATAAACACATTTAAAAAAAAAAACGAATGCACATAAGTTCAAGAAGAATGTTTCAATTGTAAGCTGCACATTTGGAAAACAAAAGAGTGCCCACCCTGTAGGTTGCCGGCTTTTATCAGTGATAGCCCCAGTGATATTCAAGGCCCTTTGCTTCCTGTGGTGTCGCTTTCAAGCCAGAAGAAAGAACACAGGCTGTGCAAACAAAGCCTGCTAAAGTGCGAATGATGGTTGAGGCAAAGGAGCACCTTTAAGGTCCCTGCAAATAGTTATTTGCCTGAGGGGGGAGGGGCAGGCCATCAACTCTCACGCTTTTGGCGGGTGTCACCCGCCTTGTAAACAGCTGACTCACCCGCCAAGCCTCCGGCACGCCCATTCATTTCAATGGGCGTCTCACCCGCCAAAACTAAAATCGGGTGTTTTCACCCGCCTTCGCGACCCAAATGGTTGAGAGCTATGCCATCAATCAGGGGGGCAATTATCCCTTTCTAGGGACGCCTATGCCAGAAATGTCTCTGGCTTCAAAGACCGTCGTAATGAAGTGCGGCCCACTTTGTTTTCTGTTGCTTGAAGTAGGCCTCACTTCATTATGAAAGGCGAGTCCTTAGGGGGCCCGCAAAGCACAATACTGCAGGCTGCATATGGCCCACATCCCGTATGTTGTGCACCACAGGGGGAGAGGGAGATTCGAGTTCGAGAGATTGATACTTTTAGTGCGAGCAAGTCGCAGGTAGGTATTTGGGCGGCACTGGTCTGTCTAATGTTCAGAGTGTCTAGCGATTAGAGCTAACCCTCCACCTTTGGCATTGAGGAAGTCACATTGGTAGATGGTGTAGCCAGGAAGCGTGGCTATGGAAATTGCTGAGACGGAGGCGTCATAAAGCAAAGATTCTGTGATGGCGAGGAGGTCCAAATTTGGGGAAGTGATGAAGTTGTGTATGTCCACAGTGCATATGATGGAATGGACCTGGTATTGACCAGGGCGCAAAGTAGGTCTGGGGCCAGCAGGTTCCTAGTTTCGGGGAGGCTCTGTGCCCTGTTGCGAGGGTGACGCAGGGAGGCGGAGGAAGATTTCTGATGATGGCACTTATTATCTCTGGCTGTGTGCAGTTGGTTCAGGGTTTTATTGCTAGCGATAATGAGAGGATTGAAGTGCGGTGCAGGCTGGTTGTTGTCATCAGACTTGCTGAAGTCAGGTTGGTTTCTGGTTTCATTTCCTGTTGGGCAGTTACAGAGTTTGGTCTTTGCCATGGTGTACATTGTACCAGGGTGGAACGTGGAGGGGTCTGCGGGGGTGCAAATGTGCGGGTTGCTGGGGCTGCTGGCTTCTTCAGTGACAGGCTGTATGGTGATCATATGTAGGTGCTCAGAGGCATCGGGCACAAGTCATGTTAGGCTAAAGGTGTGGGTGAGGTAGCCCGGTTGGACTAGTAGGGTGTGCGTGAGCAGCTGGTTTGCAGGTAAGACGAAGACCTGAGCGAGTTTGGAGAATTCCCCCTCTGATATTCTTTGTCGAAGGTGTTGGTGTACTGTTGGGGTGTGTGGTGCAGGAGCGCATGGCGTACCAGTCCCGAAGGGTAGGAGCGGTCTACCTTCGTAGAAGCAATATACGAGCACACAGTCTGGCGTTCCTGAGTGTTGGTGTAGTTGGTCGGGAGTCATGAGACACTGCAGTGCAAGTACTTGAGCTGGGGGACATAGTGGTGAGCAGACTGGAAGACAGATAGGGGCTGTGCGTAGGGTAGGTAGGGTAGCAGTTTTATGTCTGGGGTGGCCTGGGGGTGTAGAGCAATTAGACTGCAGTGCTGGGAGGGCTGCAGTGAGAACAAGCGAGGGAGTGAGGTCTGAGTAATCAGGCAGGAAAGTGGCAGCAGAGTACTGTGCAACAATGCAGTGCAAATACCTTGAAGAGATGGAGGTTCGGGGTCTTCTCGGCCTGGACATGCCCAGACAGTTGTCTGATGGCGCTTAGTGGAGGCCTTTGTGAGGGGCTGGCATTCCATGCTGGCTCATCAAACCTGGGGGTGAAGATTTCCTTAGCAGCCAATGCAGAGGCATCAGAGGCGGGACACTTGTTTTGCAAGTCCGAGGCCTCTTCTGAGCTATCATGGCTACCATGTTTGCTTGCAGCTTTCGCTCCGTAGATGCGTGAGCGGCTGTATAAAAATCGAATCCTAGCATAGATGTTGCAATTAGCCCAACAGGGCTTACCTTTATATGGCCCTCGGCAGAGGTCATCTCTTCAGGTGCAATTACGGCATTTAGCCCAACAGGGGTTATTTTCTGATGGTCGTCACCAGAGGACAGTTCTGGTGTCGGCAGGAAGGGTGTGCTGATATTAGTGCAGAGGGCACTTTGTAGTCCCAGACAGGGGACTGCATGGCCCTTAGTGTATATTGCCCAATTTGAATACTGGGCACTACCCAAGTGTTTTCGACTTATCAGCACAATCACGTAATTATGGTACGGTCGGGGAAGGTTTTTGTTGTCACGAGAGGTGTTAATGTGATTTTGGTCAAGAAATGTTTTAACCAATCAGGGTCACACAAGGGACAGATTCCCATAGGGAACTGATGTAGTTCCACCAATCGGCTCTGATGGCTTGCCCTAAACACGTAGCTAAAATGTATGGCAATTCTGTCATCTGCGTAAAAAATATTCAGTGGCAGTGGGAAGCGTTGAGAGCTCATTTCATTCAGTTCAGTTCAGTTCCACAGGGCTGTCTGAACTGTGCTTCCCAGCTGTTTGGGTCCAAAACATTTGCGTTACTTCTTGCTTGGTGTACGCTCCATTGCTTTATTACTTTTTCTTCCCTGGGATTACTTTTTGGCAGAGGCCTCCAAGTACATTGTGGAGGCCCAAGCGAGATCCTCAGTTCCCTCTGCAAACAGAGGACATTCTTGCTGCACTTCTGGGGTGCTGGGCAGGTAGGCTGAGACCGGTTTGAAGTGCACTCATGAGGAAGCCCTGCAGACACTGAGTTTGCAAAGCTCTGCCTGGTCACGAGCACCGCATGCGCTCAGGGGGAGATGCAGGCCATGGGGGAAGACTCAGGGGCGAGAGGACTCGAGGATCTCTAGAGCACAGGAGTGTACCCTAGCATGAACACGCAGCGCCATGCTTGTGCGCATGCAGCAGGGGGTTTTATGGTGTATAGGACTCATCCAACAGAGGGGTTGGGAGGCTATCGGCCATAGTAGCAGTAGATATTAGTTCCAACCCTCTGATAGGGAGAGGGTGTGTGGTGGGCACATCTATAGCAGAATTAGATGGAGTGGTGCATGGTGCAGGCGATTGTTTAGTTGCACCATTTATTATGGGGCTTGAGAGAAGAGATTATTGAAGTAAGCACTGATTATTGTTGAGGAGCTTGTGCAGTAGGTTAGAAATATTGTGGTATATTGTGTTGGCTGAGATGGAAGGACTGGCACAAGAGTGCTGCTGTAAATACTAGTGCTTAGTTATTGTTTAAGTGTGGTGGCCCGAGGAGGCGGGGACAGGTAGTCGTAGAATAAGACATACTATTTGATAAGTTTGATAAGAATAATTGTGTGGGCCTGTGGCGAATTCATTGAGAATTTGTTTTTGTGTGAGTGAGGTTGGATTGAAGGTGTGAATGGGACGTGAGATGGAGTGAGTATGAGGAGTGAACAAGCGGGCGGAGATGGGTTTTGGTGGGATTTCGGACACACCTTTGGACCACCTTTATTTACGAATATTGTCCCAGGGCAGCTTGAAGTAGCACCAGCCTGACAAGGGGGGTTTCCCACAGGGGCTGTGCCACAGGGAGGAGTGTATCTGCAACAAGAAGGGGGATTCCAGCAGCAGGAAGGGTATCCAAACAGGGAGTCTATCAGCAATAGGTATATTACAGAGAGGGGGGGCGGGGTACTATCCACAGACAGGATATTACCAACATGGCAGATCATACTCACAGAAAGGGAGGGGGTATGGATATGGAGGAGCAGGCTTCATATCTGTGGGACCATTTGGGCAGAGGGGCACTTTGCACTAATGTGCCCACACGAACAGCCGCATCAGCAGTATGTGCAACCCATGCAGCCACAGATGCAACCCATACAACGACGGATGCAGCCATCGCCAGCACAGATGCACCCACAGT
The DNA here is from genome assembly GCF_040938575.1 of Ambystoma mexicanum. Lineage (NCBI taxonomy): Eukaryota > Metazoa > Chordata > Amphibia > Caudata > Ambystomatidae > Ambystoma > Ambystoma mexicanum. The sequence continues at coordinate 1,101,291,518 of NC_090924.1, read as the reverse complement.
AGGTGCAGGCGCCCTTCACACAGACAACACAAACCATAGGGCACACAGTTTCCCAGATACCACAGGTAAACACCCAGAAGCAGGTGATAGTACCACAGAACGCCTACAGGCTCAAGCACAAATATAAACGCAGGGGACAGCACATTGTTAGCTCAAAACACAGTACCACACTACAAGGGAGGGACAGTCTTGGAGGTAACCCGTTCCCCTTTTCAAGACAAGGCTCCAATGCCCAATAGGCCAGCCCGCAGAGACCACGTGTGTGCCCAATGCTTTCAGTAACTGTAGACCCGATGAGGAACCCAAGGTAGCAGTGAAGATGGGACAGAAAGATTTTTCATTTTTGAACGACACAGGAGCCACCAAATCCTGTATTAAGTAGGGTGTCTTTCCCCTGTCAGATAAAGTAATGGACAGAAAGGGATTTTCTGGTGCTGCTGTAACGGTTTCTATAACAGAAGAATTGCGACTCACAATAGGCGCACAGCAAATAGTAGTGGACTTGTTATGTTCGAAACACATGCCCACCAACCTATTAGGGAGAGACATAATGAGTACATTAAATTTGACCATTTCATTTTCATAGAAAGGCATAGAGTGAGTCACAACAATCACAAGCGTTTTGTGCACACAGCACTTTGCCTGGGTCACCGCGCCACCCTGAGTTATTTCTCTACGGGGTACAAGTATTGCTAGTGTGGGTACCCAGAATTAAAGACAAGGCATTCCGATTGGCCACATAATTCCTGTTCAGACCAGCAGTACACAAGGAAGTGGCACCTGGTTTGACACTCACAAAACACCTAGAAGCAGCACTCACAAGGAAGGACATGGTCATTTTGTATGGGACGGATGACGAGGGTACAGAGTAGGGCATGGTTAAGTGTACTGATCCAACATTAAGACTGATAGACTTGATAGACGAAAAATTGTTCACAGAGGACGTAGAGGGGGGTGGTATTTCAGATATACATCCCATGTCAGGTGAACATATACGAGAACAGGTCCCCAGAGGATGCAGATAATGAGCACAGCATCAGCTCACCTGCGGGATGATTTATGGACCAGTGGGCCCTATGTCATAGGGTTTTTGAAATAAGATGGGTCAATCCGTATAAAACTGAAGGAAGGGGCACTGCTGCCCTGGGTTTCATAGTAGTACCCACTATCACGTACAGCAGACAAGGGTATATATGACACACTCCTCACACTATGGAGATAGGGCATAATCAAAATGTCAGAATCCTCAAGTAACACGGCCATTTAGCCTGTTATGAAATCGAAAGGAGCATGGATATTTATTCTAGGTCTCCGCCCAGTAAACAATGTAGTGGAAACAGAGGTTCCACTTGTGCCAAATCCAGCCACCATATTATGCAATATCTCCACAGAAGCAACATGCTTCACAGTCACTGATTTAAGAATGTGTTCTTTTCCATTCCATTGCACCCAGATTCACAGTATCTTACTGCATTCACCTATCACAGGACCCGGTTCCAATTCTGTCTAAACTAATCGCATCCTTTGGTATAGCTAGAAAGATTTCCCCAAACATTTTCAGTGTCTAACCTCAAAGGTCTAATGCCTCTGTTCCATCACATAGTCTTGCACATCCTGAGGTTCTCTCGTCGGTGTCTGTTCTCCAAATCTTCTATAGTGGACACCAAGAGGGCCACGTTCTGCTTTGTGTTTACAATTTCTCTCTGGAGGTATATCCTGTTCTTCACTCCAGCACTCCTCAACTCCAGACATGATGCTAACAGTCCTACTTACAGCATGCACTAAGGCCCCATCCCTCAGTTCCCTGCCTTTTTTTCCTCATGCTTAGGAGCCGAGAGTATCCGTTCCCATAACAAGGAAACATGTAAAAAAAAGGAAAACATTATTTATTTATACAGTGGGAAACTGACAAAACTCAATTAAATATTCAATTTCTATTTCTTATTTGTATATAGGCCACCCATAGATGCAAACATAAGGTCCAATTAGAGAAAACTGCACACTTCAATCTTATGATTTGCCCACAAGAAACATACAGAAGCAGGGAAGCAAGGGATGGCAATGAGGAAGCTGTGGGTGAGGAATCCACAGAGAGAATATTACCGGTAAGTAATTTTGCCTTTCATGGATTTCGTTCTCCCTCAGATTCCTCCTCTTGATAGACTCCCACAGCAGCAACTTACTAAGGGGAGGATTGAAAGCTCTTGACCGAAAAGCTATGCAATACTGCTCTTCCAAAGCAGGTATCCCTACCTCTGGACAGAACCAAACTTTAGTGCTTTCAGAAGGTGTGCAAAAAAGCTGACGTGGCGACTTGGCAATATCTTGCACTTGCACTCCCGTCTGCAAACTGGAAGATGCAGCCACTCCTTTGTCGAATAGACAGGGAGACTCGACAGACCTCCTTCCTTGCCTTCTCATAGCATTCTGCTATACAAGGAACAATCCTTCGTGATATTGTTTGCTTAGTCACTGCCTGGTCCAGCCCTGAGCGCAAAAACAGCTAGTTCTCTCAGTGAAAAGATGCTGTCCTATCAAATAAAAGCTCAATGCCTGCTTCGGGCCTAATCTATAGAGCCTCTCCCTCAGAAGGATGAGGGTGCAGAAAAAACATAAAAATCAGACATTTGGCCCTAATCTTCAAAGTAACTTTTTCCATAATAAACTACAGAAATGGAGGCATGCACAACGGTGTCTGCAACTCACTTAAGCGTCTGGCCGATGCCATAGCCACTACGAACAGAGTCTTCAAGGTCCGGAGCCTAACAGACACAGAGTGGAACGGGTCAAAAGGGCTGCAATAGTAAAAGGTTGACCACCAAAAATGTTTACCATCCCTTTCAGAAATTGGACCACTGCTGGAACTGAAAATAAAGAACTTTACTTAGGATTCGGGAAGGTAGAATGGCAAGAACGAGGGTGGTTGATTGGGTGGGTGATGAACGAAAGGAAGACAGTATCTTGTGGGACGACCTGTAGGGCCTAAACATAAACAAGGCCAATCTGCACCCTATCGCTGAAGAATGGACACAGTCTGAATTAAAGGGATTTTGGACCCGGGCACCTCAGGGTACAGTGGATGCAACTCTCGAGGTACCTATGCCCATGCCCCTTCCTGAAAGATGCTTTGGCCATCCCCCAGTGTGCAAAAGATGGGATGGGGCAGAAAGGAACGGCTCATTTATGTGGAGGCCGGGCTGTTGGACAGTTAGGTAAGGGACATGGCCATGGCCTTGGTGGACTTGAGCACCTCTAAGGACTAATTAGCCTTGATCCAAAACAGGTTGCTGCTGTCAAAGAGCATCTAAAGCAGTTTGGCTTAAACATCCAGGGCAAACCTCAAAGTGGTCAACTAGGAATACCTGCAAAACACTAAACCTGTGCCTATTGTCCAAGCAACAAATTCCTTTGTGTTAAGGCCAGATTTAAGCGTCTGACATGCTACCTTCGTTCAAACCTCCTTAACCCCTGTGTCTGGAAATTATTGGCTGACTCAGAGGTAATAGCCCATAGGGGGTGGGTGTATTTAGCCAGAACACAAGTAGCATTCACAGCTCTAAACGGAAACTGCCTGATGTCCTTGAAGCCCATGCGTTCAACGTATTGCTCACCCTGTCTGGGAGCAAGGCAGCCATCTTCGACCCCACAGTGGATGCCTGAACAATCAGGCGCTCAGGCCTGGGATAAGCAGGACAGAAGTGAGTGCTGGACAGAAGTTCTGGTCTGTGCCTTGTTGCCAGGTTGCGATCCACAATCTACAGAAATAAACAAGGCAGGCTTCTGTCATACTAAGAAAACAAGGGCAGCCACACCAGGATTAAAGTAAAGTAGTGTCTGCCTATGCCCCCTTTCCTCTCTTCCCCTTGTGTCCTCACCTGTGGTGTCCCCCAGGGATCGTCTCTTTCCCCTATCTTATTCAATATTTATATCTGGGCGCTTGTCTGCCTTATCCATTCGTATGGACTCAATTGCTATTCCTACGCGGATGACACTCAAATCCTGATCCGTTTGGATCAGGATCATACCAAGGTCTCAGCTTGTCTTCATGACTGTTTAAAAGCAGTCAGTGTCTGGATGGACCAAAATTGGCTCAAGCTCAATGGCGATAAAACGGAGCTGATGTTGGTGGGTTGTCCTTCGAGCCCATCACTATGGACCCCCGCTTTTTGACCTACTTCATTGGGCCCCTTGCCCTGTCCAGTGGACAAAGTAAAGAATTTAGGGGTCATTCTTTCCACCTCCCTGTCCATGTCAAATCAGGTTTCAGCGGTCTGCCAATCCGCCCACCACCATATTAGGGTACTTAAGAGGGTCCTCCCTATGATCCCAGAACCTATGCGCCCTCCTGTGGTGGCTGCATTAGTCCTCTCACGGTTGGACTATTGCAACTCCCTGTACCTCGCTCAGCCGGTGGGCCTTCTCCAGCGTCTCCAACGCATGCAGAACCTGGCAGCTAGACTGGCCACAGGCTCTCCCTATGGAGCACATATCTCGCCAGTGCTTCGCCACCTTCACTGGCTTCCAGTGGCTCAGCGAGTTAAGTTCAAGTCACTGTGTATTGTCCACCGGGCAATCCAGGGCCTAGGAGCTGAGTTTCTTCAAACCAAATTTGTCCGATAAATCCCGGAACGCAATCTTCGCTCCTCGACCACCAACCTCTTGGTGGTCCCTAGGTACAACCGGGAAAGACTCGGTGGCAGAGCCTTTTCCATTGCTGCGGCCAGGCTGTGGAACACCCTCCCACTGCTACTCAAGTCTACCTCTAACCATTTGGCTTTCAGGAAAGCCCTGAAAACAACTCTATTTTAGTTCTCTGGCTACTACTGTTCTTCCTGCTCGGTAGCTTCCTCACCAGCGCCATGATGCCCTTGGGCGACCGTGCGCTTTACAAGTCCAGGTAACATAACATAACATAACCCTTGCTCAAAATGGACCGTAGGTTTTCTACCACCTTGGCAATGGTCCTGTGAAAGGATGCCAGAGGCTAACCTTAACTGGGAACTTATCAAACGTTCCCCTCAAGACAGGTGTCTAATCCACTGGCATCTCTCAAACCAGATGTCAAATCGGCAATGTCCACATCCTAATTGTATAACTCTTTCAGAAAGTCTTGCCGTTCACCAGGGGCGCAAATCCATATGATAAGGAGCCAATTTCTTCTTTGAAGATTTGACCCATCTCCAACAAGAACTCACTCCTAGATGCTGATGTGTAATACAGAGACGTGCCGGAGCTGGCCAGTGCCAATGGTGGCGTTGACGACAAAAATGGCACAGAGGGCTCGACACACAAAGGTTGTGTTGAGCGGTGCGGGAGTGGAGCAGTCTCCAGATGGGAGGCTACAAACAAGCCCAGAGGCCTGCGGTTGCATGCTAGGGCGGTACCTCTGTCAACAAGTGTGTTGGTAATCTAGCTCTACCCCCAATGCCAAGGTGGAAGAGGTTGGCACTGGGGCCTTGGCAAAGATGTCAAGCATCTTGATCCTAAATTCCGCCCCCTGTCTTGTCGAGGAGGACTTAGTGGGTAGGTACCTGAGCTTAATTTCCTCGTCGAGGATGAAGAAGAGTGATGTCTGTAGCCACAATGGGAGAGAAGGACCTCTTTGTCTCTGCGTCTCTTGTTTCTTCGCAACCTTAGCAGCATGGGCCTCTTCCTCTTGGACATAACTAAGGGATTGGGCCCTCTTCAAAGAAGGAAAGAAGGATCCAATGCTGGCAATTTCAACATTGTCCACTTTACACCATTGTGAAGCTAAATAAAGAGTTTGATGGCAACATCTGGAAGGGCCTTACTGTGCAGGGCTTGGCAGGATGCAAATTGCTCAGTGACATGAACTTCCCCAGGCAATAAGAAATCCTTGTGGGGATTTCGACACCAACATTTGTCTTTCACAGTCTGAGCACAGCTTGAAGCCTGAGGCCTAGGGGTTGTTAGGAATGATGCTGTAATTTTAGCTTGAGCGAGCTGCATTCTCGTTAGCATACAGAGCATGTGGAAAAAAACAACTGTGGTCATGGGGCGCATATGGACCCAGATATACTGGCCCCAACATCACACACGGTGATGGGACACACAACTGCACAGAGTTGAGCTGTATTGCACCCCTGGTGAATGAAAAAGTACAGTGGAGAGCTAATATATCTAAGATGAAGAATCAGAGAGAGGAAGGAATCCATTAAAAATAGTCTATCTGTAATAAAAGGTTTTGCTGAGTAATCAAAATTTAGATAAAGGATGGAGATATTCTCAATTCATATCAATTTGGAGATGGCACAAGAAGAGATTACTACATAACAGTACAAAGCCTGCATGCAATCAATGTATAACTTTTTACTTTTACTGTTCTTTGTTATTTCTGTACAAACATGCTTTGTTTTGATAGTCTGATAACAAAAGTGTAAAATAATGAACACAACGAAACCACCTGGATTTCTATATTTGCTCATTTTGAACATCGACGTGTAATCTTTTTCTTTACATTTTGAAACATAAAACACTGTTTGTTTAGAGTCTGGTTTGACACATGAAATCAAACATGACCAAAAACAAACAGCCTCATTTTAAATGGGACAGAGAGGTAAATCTGTCTGTAAAGGCAATGTTTAATGCTTTTATGCCTTAATTTACCATTCCAAAATATTTTCCAGAACTGATAAGACAGAGAAGGAGCAAGGAGAGGAGATAAGATCTCGGCTATGAAGTCCATCTCTGTCTTGTCCGTGCATTTCATTTTACTCCTGCTGAAGACCAGGCAGAAACCATAGGGATCAATACATTAGTAAATGCCACATACAAAGCGCAAGACGAAGAGGAAAATGAAAGAGTAATAAAAAGGATGCCTTGCTTTATTTTCTCCCTCCGCCTCATTAACTTTTATAATTGCATGCAGGGGATCACACTCACGTAAGTGCCAACATTGGTGGTCACCTGCATGCAATTAACATCTTTTGTAAAATAAGGCTGATAGGAACTTGGTTTAGCATGTTGTCTATGATCACAAAATGGAATATCATTTAAAAGGACAATTAAGTACATAAAGTGCGATTTAAAAAAAAAAACTTACAACGACTCAGTAGCTACCACCCTTTCAGCAAGACCATACAAGGTTCCACTTGATGTCAAAACCACTAAGGGGCTGAGATGAGGACTTGGCACTTTCTCCTTCCTCTCCTCAGATGTTGTATGGGTGCTGCTAGTGTCAATGGATACTTCCTAATGAAAGAAAATCAAAGTTTTATTTTAAAATTGCCAAATTGGACATTTGTTCAGCGACTCCTGATTAAATTGCACTACGTCATAGTTTGTGATAACCTCTTGGACCAATAAAATGTGTAGAATTGTGGCAAGATACACAGACTCGATTAAAACAAAATAGAAAGAAAGAAGGCTTATTTTTGTTGATATCTTTGGCACTAAGTGATCAGAGTTATGACTGCAAAGTCCAGCCTGCACAATACTGTTTCAGCATCTCTTACGTCAGAAGCTTTCCCACATCCAACAGATCCTCTGATAAACAAAGGAATCTTACACTTTTGCACTTACAGTTTTGGTAATATGGCTTTCCCCATCTAGGATCTCATTCTCGAAGTGTCTGCAGACAGTGGGTCATGATATTGTATCTTTCTCAATGTGCAGTAGTGTTAGGGAGAATTTTCATTTTAGTGTTTAATTCCTCCCACCTTAGAGATCCCCTGCTCTTTTGCTGAACTTTGGGACTTTATACTTTTAATCCTATGTGTTTTCTGTGTTTCTTTTGGTTTGGGAGTCTGACAAACTCCATAGGCATCATCTTTTTGCATTGTGACACACAGCACCTTCAGTGCAGTGGCACAGGGAAGTCCTTTAGATTTCCCAAAGGTTTAAATACATTCTCTTGGTTAAACTACTGTTTCCAAGAGCAGTAAAGTGAAATTGACCTTATTTATCTTTTAGAACTTTGTAGACCCAGCACACACTATCTTACAGAGAGCTTTCCCACATCCAACAGATCCTCTGATAAACAAAGGAATCTTACACTTTTGCACTTACAGTTTTGGTAATATGGCTTTCCCCATCTAGGATCTCATACTCGAAGTGTCTGCAGACAGTGGGTCATGATATTGTATCTTTCTCAATGTGCAGTAGTGTTAGGGAGAATTTTCATTTTAGTGTTTAATTCCTCCTACCTTAGAGATCCCCTGCTCTTTTGCTGAACTTTGGGACTTTATACTTTTAATCCTATGTGTTTTCTGTGTTTCTTTTGGTTTGGGAGTCTGACAAACTCCATAGGCATCATCTTTTTGCATTGTGACACACAGCACCTTCAGTGCAGTGGCACAGGGAAGTCCTTTAGATTTCCCAAAGGTTTAAATACATTCTCTTGGTTAAACTACTGTTTCCAAGAGCAGTAAAGTGAAATTGACCTTATTTATCTTTTAGAACTTTGTAGACCCAGCACACACTATCTTACAGAGTGCTGGAGGGGTTACTTAGTATCCACTTTGTCTACTTTCTCATGTAACATTTTTATGCTACCCTTTCTACAGTAAATGGCTGGTGGCAGCGGTTTACTTTTTCCTACCATTGTGTGCTTTTACCGCGGGCTGCGTTCACAGCTGCAGTGTAGCACCCATCGGTACCCATTTTGTCAAAATGGCCCCGGTCTTCTTTTTTCGCCATTTCTTGTTGTAAAGGCCTTCTTGAGATTTACTCTGTGCACCAAACCCGGTTCGGGCCCTTTGTCTGTTTTGTCTTTGGCAGGGTTCACTGCTGAAGCCCACCTCTAGCTCCAGCGTGTCTGGCAGGGCAGGAAGCGAGGGAGGTGCCCGAAACTTCCTGTGCTTAGTCTCCTTGGTTACAGGAATGCACCCAAAAGGTGACTGGTCAGCTGGCTGTCCTTGGAGGACATCCATCCTGATGTGTGAGTGACAACTAGACTGTGAATGAATGAGAGAGACTTGCAAAAAGGTGAGGTATTTTAAAAGGAAGGCAAGAGTCGACCACTGGATGAAGGAATCCGAAGAAGAACTTGGAAGATATGCTTGCTGCAACCCCTGGACCGTTGGTTTGCCCGTTGAAGCCCTGCTTCAGTGCTGCAGCTCCGAATTCGCCTCGATTAGAGAAGCCCTACAAAGGACGACTTCTTCCCTTGAGTTGGTGGGACCAGTTGACCCCAAGACAAACTCATCTGGAAATCCTAGCTTTCCTGAGTGTACTTCCATTGCTGCTGCAGGAACCGAGTGCCAGGGACAGGAACACCAGAATTGAGTGCATCGTTTTTAAGCTGGACCCGAGCTCCAGGAAGATCCTCCGGACTCCCTTGAAGCAGGGCTGACAAAGCCTGTGCCACCTTAATAGGATGTTGGACCCAAGAAGCAAGGAAAGTCCACAAGGTGTCCAAGAACCGCGGTGGTGCTATTCGCGAGAAGCTGAAACTGTGAAGTGCCGCTGAACTTTGCCCATTGCTGCCGCCGACCTGAGTCGTAGTGCAGGTGTCCCCAGATGTCCTCCCTCTTGTCCCTACGACTGAGGCCTAGGAACAACAGGTTCTGCCAAACTACCACAGGAACAGAAGCCAGCTCGAACCAATTTCTTCAGGCCTAAGGTACTGTGAACTAAGGGGTACTTACCTCTTGCTGAGTAGCTTGCTTGCTCTCAGTCGAGACTTGCATTTGCTGCCTTTTGCAGATTTGCTTGCAGCTTTGTCCTCCACAAGCCTCCCAGCTTGTGGTCCAACAGTGATTTTGTTTCTCCACAAAATTCTCTATAACATTGTGCAAGACTTTTTACTTACCTTCAACAAGTGCCTCAGCTCCCCTAGACTTTGCTCAAGTAACATTGTCTGTCCTGGCTCCCTGAGACTCTTCTAACCTCTGACTTTGTGTTTTGATCTGTCCCTCCAAAAAGTCATACATTCTTCACGTGTATAGCTGGGAAAGGGTTAATCTACATTGCATTGGGGGGTTCAAAAGTGCTTACCTGTTTGAGAAACTTGTTAACCATTGTTTCCTACCCTAACATTTTCCTTTTTGCCACCAAACTCTGTATTGCTCTAAATGTACCAGTGCTAGATCAATGTCCACATTGTCCTAGTTATTGAAGTCATCTCAGGGTGTAGGAAGTGTCTGTGTGCCCTCCCAAAAGGGTATCTACTAATTTATTGAAACTGAGAGTGTGTATTTTGAAGTATATTTAAGTGTTACATATGTGCTTGTTAGGCAGAAACCTGTGCAGTTCCCTTTGGGAACACTGCAAAAGATTTAGGACTACAGGTGTAAGCAGTAAACCCACTTGTTAGCAGTCTGTACCACCCAGATGTACCTGGTAGCTGTGGCTGAGCAGTCAGACTTCCCTCAAGAAGAGTTAGGCAGTATGCAAAGTATACACAATAGGCACTCAGATACAATAATACAAACAAACACTGACCAGAGCTTTGGTATCAAAGTATATAATTATTTATTTAAAAACACACTGTTTGAAACACTCCAGCACTCTTATTGTAAAACACTCTAAACGCAGTTACTATTATAATATATATACAACCCTTATTCCTTATCAGATAAGTCTTAGTTAACACCACTTATTTCCATACAGAGGTGAGCGCTTAACTATAGATGGCACTCCAATAAGTTTATGAAAAAGAGAGGGAAAAAGACAGAATATGGAAGATACACCACTCTAAGATTTAGAAACACTTTTAGCAAGGCAGAAGAGCAAAAGTCACTTGTGAGCCAAAGTCCATAGGCTGGGCCCACTCTTAGAGAGAGCAGAGCACAAATGCGCCCAAGATCACACAGTTACACTAGGCTTAGAAAGTCTTGCAGAGAGTTCGAAAAGAGTTAGAGAGGCTCAGAAAAGTTTAGCCAGGGTGTCCCAGGCTAACCCAGGTTCGAAAGCCGGGGGCTAAATCTACCCCGTACAGTCGGTGGCAAGGGAATCCAGGCGGGACACAGTACCTTAAGTGGGAAGGATCCTCCAGCGGTGGCAGTTGTTCCTGACAGCGGGTGCAAGTCTTGTCGTCGTCCAGGGGAAGAGAAGATCTCGACTTGGAGGAAAGATGAAGGTCGTTGCACTGCCAGGGAAGAAACCAGCCGCAGAGTTTTCCGGTTAAAGGTATTACCTTTTATTTCGCGGTCATGGTAAAACGTGGTATTCCGGTTGCCGGGGTGCTTGGCACAGGCAAGGCGGCCACGAGATGCGTCAGGAAGGCGAAAAGACGGTGAAACTGGTTATCCCCACCAGTCAAAGGAAGAAGACTCTCCGTCGGGAGATCTCCTCTGTCGTTGGGAAAAGTGGTGAGACGGTCCAGCAGGGCTCCACTGGTGGTGTCGTCGTGGCAGGACGGCTCAGCTTTTCCCTCGTCGGATTCTTAGGTCCTGTGGCGACTTCTGAAGTTCCAGTCCCCAAAGCCCTGCTTTTATGCAGAAAACCCCCATTTGCTCAGCCTAGCTGTCACTCAAACATGCTAAATGGTGAGCTGGCCGGCTCACCACTTGGGCCAATCAGGAAGGAGTGCGACTTGAGTTTCCTGGGCAACTCAGTCCAGGGCGTCTAAATCCCCCTCCACCCCTCCTAAGTACCCCAGACAGAGTGGCACCACTTTGGAGGGCTTCTGTGGAGAAGCCCGCCAAAAAAGTGGAACAAAGGGCTCGACTTGGGTTGGAGTTACAGAAGAGAACACAAGCGCCATTTTAGAACAGAGTTCTGGCAAAAAATACCAACCGGAGAATTAATAATAATTAAATAAACCGGCGGTATGTTCGAGGCTATCGTAATTAAATAAATAAAGATAGTAGCCTCGAACAATGGGAAAATCCCATAGAGAAATATTTGCGGTTGAATATAAAAAGTAGTATCCACTGCCACCAGCCAAAACTCGATCAGGGGGGACGGAGACGTGCCCCCTCGACTAACAGACCCCGGGGCAATCGAATTGCCCCAGCCAGTACGTCCACAATATGATGGTTTGTATTGGTTCTGTTCAGAATTCAAGACTAGTAAAGTCAATGGTGACTTTACATGCCCTGGGAGACCATAGTCAGTCCCAGGGTATGGAGTCTATACTGGGGGGTCACTATGACACCCCTGTGTTACTGCACTGAGGGTGCTGTTTGACACACATCACAAAAAGACATGAAGCCCTATGGAGTAAAAGACCCCATAGCCCATTAAAAACATCTAGAGTCAAAGAAACACACTCAAATCATGCCCAAGAGTGAGGGTAAAAGAGTCTCACTCTTGGCAGGAGAAAAAAATAAACCCCAAAAATCCAGCAAAGCTGCTGGGGGACTCACTAGGTTAGGAAATTCAGCCTAAACAGAGAATTCTCCCTAAGAGTGCTCCCTTCTAAAGAAGGCTTACTAAACTGACTGTTAAATTAATAAATATTTGTTTAATCAAGAAACCTTGAGTGTAAGTGTTATTTTTATACTTGTCACTGTGAAACTCTATGTTGGAACCCAACAGCTCACATTGACCCCTCTTGAGATAAGCCTGGCTGCTCAGTCACTCTACCAACTTGTGTAGAACAGACTTATACCAAAGGTTGGGTTAACTATTGCCAAGAGGACAAGGCTGGTGCAGTCTCCCACAGGGTACTGCATACAATCTTGCCTAACACGTGCATTCTCCACAAGGTTTTCTGGGGCCTGGGTCCAAAATACCTTCAACCTTCCCACCGTAAATACCACCCATCTCGAGCCCTTCGCTCCTCTACTTCTAACTCCCTCAGGGTCAGTCGTTTTTCAAAGAAACGAGCTGGGGGTAGATCTCTGTCCTCGGCTGGGGCCTCCCTTTGGAACAGCCTCCTTGCCACCTTGAAACATGAGGAGAACGATCTCCGGTTCCGGAAGCACCTCAAGACTTTCCTCTTCGCTTCTGATTTTGCCACTTTTCTCCCCTGCTGATCTGTTTTCTCTCTTGGCACTATGCACCTGGCCCCCTTATGTCCTTCGGGCCCAGGTACCTGCTCACCCTTCCACCCTCCTGCACCGCTCCGGGCCACCCCTGGCACTGGGGTCTGTATCTGTACCCATACAGTCCCGCACCCACTTCTTTTCTGCACTTATCAGATATACCCTTCTGTTTAACCTAGAACTTGCCACTTGCTGGCTGCACTACCACCCTTATTTTTTTTAAAAAGTATTTATTTATTCTGATCTCTCCCCTGTTCCACACTTTCCACCTCCTCCCCCTTCCATACACTTTCCCCCTTTTCCCTTTCCCATGCACTTGCGCGTTCTCAATGTCACTGGGCCTAGTAAGATTGTTGTTTTTGTTCTCCCCTGTTCCCATCCCTTTGCCTGGTCGCGCTCTGAAACACTTGCGTACGAGCGTGATATAAAAAAATATCATTTCATTTAACACGTAGAGACTTGCACTCTAAATTACAGCATGCAGTTAGTCTAACACTACAGGGTCCAGCATGCAATGGCACTTTTCAGTGCATCTTACTCAATGCACACAAGGAACTTGTACTCTAAATTCCACCATTCAGCCCTTCTTCTAACCATGGATTAGTAGAATGTATTTAAATATGGTTGCTTCTTCTTAAGATGTGGGACTTCAACCAGTCTCCTAACTTTAGCACTCTATCTGGCCACTACGCTCTAAGTCTAGCCCCTGTCCGGAATTCACTTTCTCCTCCTCACTCAACTCGTCTTCTCTCCCAAGATGCTTTGGTCTGCAGGCTGGGACTAATGTTGGCAGCTTTGCTTGACCCAATCAGTTCACATCTCTCTAACAATTCCAGCTCTCACCTTTCCTCCACACTATCTCGAATGTCTTTGGTGGCATATGGTCTGGGGTTATTCTCACTGCTACTGCTGAGTGGTTCTAAGTCTTCTCCATGCATCATCTCCAGAATCTTGGAAGCAAGCATTGTTTCAAGTCTTGTGCTATCTGCTGCCACTCCTCCTGCTGCAGACTCACAGTATGCAAACGTTCCATGCCAGTAGCAGCCCACACCCCAGCCAGAGTTCATCACAGACCTCTATTTATCAATGGGGGCTTTTCTTTCCAGCCACAGCATACCGGGTTGGGTCAACTGACTGTCTTCATAAAAGCCAAACTTAAAGTATGGCATGCAGACATATGTGGAAGTTACTTCATCATACAAGGCACATTAGCAGTACAGAACATAACAGACACAAAATAATAGTTTTTCAATTTTTATAAATGGGTATAATCAAGATTTTAATCAAATGTATCATCCTAAGGCCAAGATACATGATGTTCATATATGGGAAATGATTATCTGGGGACAGGGAGATTAGCAGTGGTAAATTAAGTTTGTGAGACAATAGAAGTGTAATATCCACAGGTGTACAAATAGGTTAAAGGAGTGCATAGCAAGGTATACTAAGTGAAATTGTAAATCATTACTAATGCACGATAAAGCACATTTATGTTGAGTTCATGGGTAGTAAATCATATTATAGGGCTAATACTGTAATTCACTTTGGAGAAATATCTTTTCTACTATGCAGTCATATTGTATCTATTTCCACATGGTAATTGAGCCAAGAATACTATTAGCATTACATTCTATGACATCGACAGTAATTCAATATACTCCCAGGGTCAGGCATCTGCCCTTGCAAAGGTCAGTTTGTTTAAACTAGTTCTATACCTTAGACATCCAAAGGCCATGTACATTGGCAAGAAATGACTGTTGAGATAAAGGCTGCAAAAACAAAGTATGGTCAAAAACACAATCAACGCTGTGCCGAAGGACCAAAAGAACACACAGACGTCACAAAAATAGGTCAATGTTTATTAAGGGTAGTAGAATAGGTGAGTGTACCTATAGGAGCTTCAGGAATCGAGTTACAAACAAACAATACAGTATATTTGTTTTGAGGGTGTAAAGATAGACCTACTCAATGTGCTTCAAGGGCCAAACTATGTAAATCCTAACCTTCTCTTGCATTACCTAAATAGTATACAGTATAAACAATATAGCACCTTGCATGCGCCTTGGCGTCAGAGACTGAAGGATATAGCACCTAGAAGGCCACTTTGTCAGCGTCTCAGGGAAACAACACCCAACATGGGTCTGGGCTTCTGCTATTGGCAAATACTTTATCCGGCTTGCCATATAGAATGTGTCAGGCTCAGATATTCTCACTCTCTAGGCACAGGTTGCACTCATGGGTCTGTAGCAATACATTAAGAACTACTACCACCAGGTATGTCTTCCCGATTGCTCAGGATGTTTGTCAGGCTATGATATTGTTAACTCACAGGTCGCCCTCCTGGGCCAAAGTCTCCTAGTTTGTTGTTGGAGTTATTTGACAAGCTATTCAACTTTCGCTCTGCTTAAGATCGTACCCAATGTCTGTGATATAGCTCCCAGCAGGCGTTCAGCTGCCTCAACTGATCTGAATCTGGTCTCTCCTCCAAAATCTGGCACATGGATAGATCCTAGCAAGCTCTTAGGTCCCATTCTCAAATTGGTATTTTACAAATTTCTGGGTTCGAGCTTCCAGCAACATCTCACTCTCAATGTCTGCTTCCATCTCTGTAGCATGGGCTGTGACCTTGGCTGCAAGAAGGTGAGCACTTGTACAGTGCTAATGATGGTCTTTCTTGACCATTTTATTACTAAAAACTGTCCTGATTATTAATTCCCTAGCTTCTCTGATCTTGCCTGCTGGAACTGAGATATGGGGGCCTAGTGACATGGTATATATATGATGCCTGAAGTCACGTCCAGAGTTGACGATCGTGCATCGAGCAAGACGAATCGACGGTTGAGTCTAGGACCACTACGCCCCCTGTCCGAGCAGCAGAGCTGGATTAGGATATATATCAGATGAGGAATCTGCAGAGGAAAGGAAATCCATTGATGTGTGATAAAGACACCATGATAAAAGGTTGGGACCCATGCTAGTTCGACGCCCAAATCCCACAGCCAAAGCACCCGAAAATGATGCACCCCAATCTATTGGATTCGATTTCTTTAGCACCAAAGAAATTGTGATACCCAGTAGAGAAAGATGACTGATCCCCATCAGGATTAGCATCACCCCTCCCATATAAAACTACCTCGGATTGTCGGCCAAATCTGGCTTAGCTTGGCGGGTATTACCTTGAAGTAGAAGAAGGTGTGATAGACCAAGAATACCGGGGAGATTCAAGTACTGCTACACAATTCAGTAACCCAGAGTTATGCTGTGAAGGAAGGGGAATCCATTGCCCAGGGAATCTTCGAAAAAGCCATTATTACAGATGTACCGGCGGTGGACCACTTTTCACAAACCTTTCAAGGCTCTCTAAGGTTCAGGGAAGCTGATAAAAACCTGACCTCAGCTTCCAAGAATGAAGGAGGCAATACCACCACATTACTGTATTTAGCCTTTGCCCAAAAGAATTACAAAAATCTGGCAAAGGCCTTGAAAGAGCTGTCCCTGAAAGTCGGGGTTTAGAGAAATATTGACACTGCCGCTTCATGAAAAAGGGCATCATATATTGAGGCTGCAGTGAGCGCGATTGGTACCTGGACAACCAAACCGATAATTCCTGAGAGACACAGGACAGTGGCCATATAATTGGCTAATTGACATTTAATGGCCAATCACCGGGGAGTGGAAAAAACACACGGCCAGGTGCTTAATATGTTTAATTAGCTAGGCGTATACACTGACGTTAAGATCTATGTAGTGAACAGTAACATCTGTCAAAAGACCTCAGCTACCTCAATACCAAGACCCCATTTACAACCATTGCTGGTGATTGAAGTACAGTACCCCAGAATAGTGATGGATATAGTTGAACCCCACAAACCACCTAAGTTGGGTAATAAATATATAATTTTCATTCTGGATATCCCACCCCCCTCAGAAATAATACTAACACTGAACACAAAAACCTTAAGAACTTTGATTTCCCACCCCCAGACTAACGGTTTGGTACAACGCTTTAATCAGACCCTAAAGTGTATCTTACGCAAGCTGATGGAAACAAATGGTTGACATTGGGATTTGATGATACTCTGGGCCCTTTTTACAGTTCGGAAACCCTTCCAATCTTCTTTGGGACATTCCCCCTTCAAGCTCCTCTATGAATGAGAGACGAAAGAAGTACTTGGTATGTTAAGGGAAACCTGGTGGGAAGAGAGGGAGGATGCAGCCTTACTAACAGCCAAGCTGCCCATTACATAAAATCTCATATGAAAGCACTAAGGAAGATTGTGAACCAATAACTCTCGAATGGCACAGTAATTTAAGGAAGGTAATTATGATCGGCCGGCGGTGACAAGGTCTTTCTCGGTAGGGAATCAAGTATTGGTCCACTTACCTACATCTGAGAATAAGATGGTGCCAAAGTGGTACAAGCTGTACAAAATACTTGAAAAAAGGGACTCTCAGTTACCTAGTTTCCCAACCAGAAAGGCGTCAGAAAGCACAAATACATCAAAATAACCTCCTATGTTGAGCAGAGCACAGTAGCTAGGGTCACCCACTTGGTGGTGGCGAAAGAACATGATATATATGTGATCTCAGAGAACCTAACCAGTATCTAAAAACAGGACCTCCAACATCTGCTAAACCAATTTCCTGAGGTTTTCTCTGAAGAGCCAGGGAGTTTTAGGAACTTCTTCCATTAATTGTTTACAGCTCATGGAGAGACGGTAAACCTTAAACCCTACAACATCCCAAAGGTGCGCACAAAATGTTATAGTAGAAGAAGTTACCAACATGTTAAAATTGGTAGTGAGAGAACCCTCAGAAAGGCCATGGTCCCCCCAATTGTGCTTGTAACCAATCCTGATGGATTTTGGTGTTTCTGCATTGATTTCCGGGGACTGAATTCCATCTCGTTCTTGGATAACTATCCAATGTCCAGAATTGACGAGATAATTTAAAGACTGAGAAACGCCAAGTACATCTCAAACTTAGATGTCAGCAAGGGGTATTGGAAGGTCCTCCTTAACCCATCTGATCAACACAATAAAAACAGCCTTCTCCAACACTGAGGGGTTGTTTCAATTCAAGGTCCTTCATTTTGGCCTTGATGGAGCCCTGGTCACCTTCCAAAAGTTAATTGACAAGGTACTAAGACCCATCTCCGCCTTTGCAGGGGCTAATCTTAATGACATTGTGATTCATAGCAATAGTTGTGAGGAACACCTATACCACCTCTATGAGATCACTACGATCTTACGAAAAGTGGGGCTCCTTGGCAATCCAAAAAACTCACCTAGTGCAAAATGAGGCTATTTTGAAGGTAATGGTCTTATACAAGCTAAGATAAAGGCAGTGGCATTGTTACCTCCCCTATAACCAAATGGGAATGCCAAGCATTTCTAGGACTGGCTGGCAGTAGGTTCATACCTAACATTTTCAAACGTCATGGCTAATCTCACAGACAAGCTCAAAAACTCTGATCCAAGCAAGTTTGTCTCGACTGCACATGATCAGAAAGGTTTTTATGAGTTCAAAAAGAAACTGTGATGAGCCTGTCCTAAAGATGCCTTATTTCATCTGTGGGTTCATCCTACAGACTGATGCGTCCAAAGTTGGCCTGGAAGCAGTACTATCACAGTTGCATAATGGTCCGAGAACATCCAGTTGTGTATACCAGTAGGAAATTGTTCACTGGAGAACAAACCCATGCAACTGTGGAGTTGGAGGCACTTGCTATAAAATGGACTGTTAAACGTATAAGGTGTTTCATTACTGACCATTCTCTCTTAACATGGATGTGTCTAAGAATTCCCCTTATACCACAGAAGCCAAAAGGAAGGTTAGAACTGCCATAAAATAACAAATACAGATTTGGAGTAATCATTGCATTCCAATAGGAAGCAGGTTAAAAGGGTGGCGAATGAGTGTGAAGGAGATTGTATCCATGAGAAAAAAGGTTAATGAAGATAAGTAATTTGTTCATTTGATGTATACCTTTCTCCCACTGAATTGATTCTCTTTTCAAAGACTCAGAGCACAATACCAAGAATACAAGCTGATGGATAATAGGTTGAGGATTTAGTGTGCTAGAAGAGAAACTGCTGTAAAAAAGACCATCCAACAAATCCAAGCAGTAGAGGCCCGCTCGTAGGGAGGCTGTCACGACCTCGAACCGAGGCTATGGGTCTTGGGCACCATAGCCCCCACATCAGTAATGTTCCAAGGTCAGAAAGACCCACACTAGCCCGTTGCGGGTGCCTTGGTCGCAATCCTGGCGCCGTTGGCACCAGGCGCACTTGGCAAGTATGGTTCCCAATGGACAATGGGTGAACATGGCTGCCCCCGTGAGGATTATTGGGGAACTGCAGCAAGCAGGCTAGCTTCAGGGCGGGGTCCGCCCCTAAGGCATCTGGGATACCTGCCGGGTATTTAAACCACGCCCGACCCGAGGCACCCGCTTCCCGTTATTCTGCTTTTACAGCGTGACGTTCACCGGGTCCTGCTCTGTATCCTGGCCTGCTCAGCAAACAACTTGGAACAACATCGCTATTCTTACCTGCTCAGCTACAACTCTTCCATCCAGTAGGAGCCTTCGAGGACTTTTCCATCGGTCCTCTGCCACTTATTCAGGACTAAAGAGGCAAGCATTAGAAGCTACTTACCATCTCACCAGGAAGGCCTCTGCCATTCCGAACATCGCTTTTGGCGTTCTGTCCTCCACTCCATCGTCGCTTCCAGGAATTCTCTGCGACCGGAGGAGAGAAAAAGCACAGGTCAGCTCACTTGCAAGGACGCTCCCAGCGCCCCAACTAGCGCATCCTTACCTTCTTCAACTCAGTAGTCGGCCTCGGCATTCTCCATCAGCCCCTGCAAGACAAAAGAAGGTGGTTACTCGGACAATTATCAACATAGACATTATTAAAAAAACACTAAACACTTACCCGAAAAGGGGGAGTCGCAGCCGGTCTGGACTTCAAGCGAACGCCAGTGAAGTAACTCAGCGGATCAAGCCAACAACGATGCGCCACTGCCTAGCTCGGCAGGACGAAGAGTGCGGCATTGCGAAAATTAAGGTGAGCGAAGTCCCAAGGGGAAACTGCAAGCGAAGACTGGGAGGTGGGCCACGGGAGACAAGGAGCAGTCGCTAAAACATCCCTCCTATTTCCTAGAACTGATCCCACGCAGAGCGAAGTCCGGGGGAGTTGCAGAGAGCCCAGCTGTGTCCCAGACCAGTCCAGAGGCGTCCCTGTGGATACAAGGTGAGCATTACAGAGGCAAAAACACTGCCCTCATGAAATTCAGACAGTGTTAACTCCTGGCTAGAGAACAGGCCCTATTGTTTGCTCAACTTCTCAGATGCATTTGTTACAGTCAAACAAAACATATTAGTACACTGCTAGAAAAACACAAGTATCAAAAACATGGACCCCTCCAAAGGTTTTCCACTTTCTTAAAGCATCAAGCCCACCCGATCAAACTTGCTCCATTCCAGTCAACAACCTCCAGGATCCAATGTAGGGTGCCTCAAGGATCATCACTATCCATAGCTTGCATTCTCTGTTCAATATTTACATGGTCCAGTAAACCAGAGCACAAGCTGCTAAAAGATAGTCTACCAGATGTATGCCTATGACATACAATTACAAATCTAGAAAAATGGAAAGGACTATCAAATGGTTGCAGATTGTTCCTTTCACATATGAGGATGCATGGCTGCCATTCACTTCTGCTTAAATGGCTTTAAGTCTGTGATCTGGTACTGGAGCTGGAGGGCCCACTTCCCCTACCATTCCCATGGCTGCCTTCCCGAAATTCATAACCAGGATCTAAACCTCAAGTTAGCAACCTGGGATTCACCTTTATCCTACACTTGTCCTTAATCCCACAAAAAACACTGGCTCAAACTCACATTTCTTCCACCTGAAACTCTTTCAGGGAGGTCCCCCCTTCCTGTAGTTGTGTTCAAAGATTGCTATTGTTTTAGTAGTTGGTATATCCAGTGTAGACTACTGCAACAGGATCTGTGCAGGGTTGCCTGGTACTGAGACGAGGAAGAGGGCTGTGGAGGAGCACTCTTGTAAATGTCAAGCATGTCCAGCTAATTGGTTGAATGAAAGACACCACTTAAGAGGTCCCAGGTGTATAAAATTAGTGACCGCCCAACAGCAAGAGAGAACTATCCGGGAGAGAACCGTCCTGGAAAGAGCCATCCAGGAAGGAACGCAGCATGCAGAGGCAGAGCAGGCGGAAGAGGCACCGGCTGTAGCAAAAGTCGGGTTGAGTAGGAGTGCAGAAAGGATGCTGTGGCCAGCGTAGGTCGTGTGAGGGTCAAGAAGCCTGCTGTCTACTTTTACTGGTGTCAAAAGTAGTAGCTGTGGGACGCCAAAGGCTCTTTACATTTACATTTTATTACTTGTAAAGTGCAGCCATAACGGCCCGGAGGCATCAGGGCGCTGCCAAATAGATTAACACAAAAACAAAACATACAAGCATACATAGAATTCCTGCCTGGAACTCCATGGTCAGTACGCAGTGACCATTTTATCTAAATAAGTGAGTCTTTAATTTCCTTTTAAACTCAGTAAGAGATGTTAAGCTTCCCAGATCCGGTGGAATCAAATTCCATGCCTTCGGTGCTGCCATAAAAAGGCCCTTTTACTGACTGAGATAAGCTTACATCGAGGCACGATAAGTAGATTTGTGTGATTCAACCAGAGAGAATTCACATCCGGTTTCCAGGCGATCTGATCCATAAGATTGGAGGGCATTTAAATGTAATAGACAAAAGCCTAAACTCTATTCTTGCTTCAATAGGCAGCCAGTGAAGCTTCTGTCTTGCCTTCGAGACGTGATCAAATTTTGTCAATCCAAGCACTGCCCCCACTACACTATTTTGAATTGTTTGTAGTTTTGCACAGTCCCATTTCGTAATCCCAACTAATAGGCTGCAGTAGTCAATTTTGGAGCCAACTATCGCTCTTTCCACCGTCTCTCAGCTATTTATTGTGCGAAAGTGGTGCATTTGGGCAAGTAACCCAATGTAATAAGCTGCCGAAGACACTAGGGAATTGGCCTGCCCCCGCATAACAAGATTCGAATCAAGATAAATCCCCAATGTTTTTACTTTTACAGCCTGCTATCTGGAAGCACTGATATTCAGAACCTGGCTTATTTACTCTGGTACTAGTGCCCATTACCATAAATCGTGTTCTGCCACTGTTGAGTGATAGGCCACGTTCTATCATCCAATCCTCAATCAGGCGGTATACATCATTCAGAGATTGACTATCTCCTTTATACCAACCAGATAGCGGGATGACACATTGTGTGTCATCCGCATAGTTAATAGAATAGATGCCATTTTCCTCAAGCAGCAGAAACAACGGTGCAGTAATAAATTATAAAGAGAGGGGAGAAACATGCCCCCTGTGGTACACAATACTGTAGTTCCATTGGGTTTGCTTCTTCTGGATCACTACAGACCCTAATGTATCTGTTTTCTAGAAAGGATTTAACCCAGACGGCTGCATTGACACTGAAATTAGCAACACTCCACAGTCTTTTAATAAGTAGGGCGTGATTCACCAGGTCAAATGTAGCAGACATATCCAATAGCATAAAGTAGAGAGACTTGACCCTTATCCATGTACTGTAATATATTCGATTTAAGGTACAGCAATGCTGACTCAGTCCCAAAACCTGGTCTGAAGCAAATTGCTGCTTGTTAAGTAGGTTCGCCTCCGACAATCTGTTCATACGCCACTCTGTCCAATATCATCAACAGGAATGGAGTGATTGTGATAGGTCTATAGTTTGCCGTAATCTCCAGATCCAATCCAGGTTTTTTAATTAATGGAGTGATGATCCAGGACCCTTTCAACTCACCAGGAACATGGTTTTCCAAAAAAGATCTATTCACAAATTTGGTGAGCACTGCTATTAAAGAAGGAGCACAAGCCTTCACTGTGATGGCTGGAAAGATATCCCCCTTGCATTTAGTTGGTTTAAATGGGCTAATGATTACCATTAGATCCTCTTCTTATACAGGTTTAAAATTAAAGCATGCACCCATATCTGTAGGCTTTTGCTCCACAATTTCAAGTTTACACACGTCAGTAATGGGAACCTCCTTCCCTTTTTTCAGAGAGATGTTATGCCTCATTTTATCAAGTTTGTCAAGCATAGCCTCTTGGATGGTTGTACACCATTCAATATCCTTCAGGGGCTCTTTAGTAACCGGTGTGCATGGTTTCTCTAATTCTCTCAGAATTTTAAATAGCTCTTTTGATTCATATTGGGCCTCCAATATGGAGACTTCATGCATGTCTTATTTGCCTTTAGAATTGCAAGTTTGTAATTTGTGGCTGCCATACTATATTGTTTTTTATCTGTATTTCTAACTGTGTTTCTCCACATGTGGACACATTTCCTTTTCTGTACTTTTAACTTTTGCAGTTCTGAAGAAAACCAGGGTTTGTTTATTTTTTCAGGAACTAATCTCGTTTTCAAAGGGGCGATTGTATTAACTGCAAATGACATAGGTCCTCATTACAAGTTTGCCGGTCTGGAAACAACGGTGCTGGTAAGCTTACCGGCACCGTTGATTCCGGACCGGCAAACTACGAGTCTGCCTGCCGGAGCTGCTGTGTCCAACAGGGCAGATCTTGCCGGACACAGTGGCCACGGTAGGCAGACCGTCACAGAGGCACTGGCACCATTAATAATTGTGCCGGTGCTTGGGACTCCATGGGAATGGGGACTTACAATTTACCGGCTCCTGACTTTCCGGAACGCCAGGGTTACAATAGTGAACACGCTCTGAAACACTTGTGTATGAGCAGGATATAAATAAAATATCATTTCATTTCATTTAAAGTCCGGTACCGGTAAATCATTACGGGTTCGGCTGCAACATGCCGGTAGTACCGGCACGGTTACCGCCGGACTTGTAATGCGCCCCATAGTCTCTTGATATAGTTTTATTATTTGCTTTAAGGTTTCTAGGTTAACAAGATTATCTGAAAGTGGGCTAATCCAGGCTTACATACTATCTAGCTATAATCTCGGCACATTTCTAAAAGTAACCCATTTTTTGTAATCATTCAATTTTCTTTAATTCATTCATTAAGAGTGTTTCAAAATAAACAAAGCAGTGATCAGACCATGGGTATAACGAGATATTAGGCTTGGTAATTTCTATGTTATAGGTAACCACCCAATCCAAACTGTAACCTTTGCTATGTGTGGCCTCATTAATCAATTGAGATAACTTGATAAGGTTTCTTCCAAATCTTTATCTGAGCTACCTAGTTCATTACCCCACCATAGATTGAAGTGACCCATCAGAATATGTTTAGCAGCAGAGAAGCAGAATCAAGAGGCCAGGAGGAGCGATAACAGACCAGTGAGTGTAAGAGAAAGGAACACTCATACCGGGCCACTCTGGGGCTGCAGAGAGGCATATTTGCACAGCAAACAAACTAAGAATCATTACAATTGAAATGGAAGATTAAATCCAATGTTGCTGAATGCCAAACAAGCTGCAAATTGGCATGAGTACTTTTAAGAGTGTTACGAGCATTACTGAATACCAGAAAAAGCTGAAAAGGGTTACAAGTATTCCTGAGAGTGCTACAAGCATTACTGAAGGCCGAAGAAAGATGCAAAGTATTATAAGTACTTTTTGTGAATGCTGCAAGCATTGTTGAATACGGACTGAGAGGTGTGATGAGCCTATGTGAATACATCACAAGATCAAAGCAAGCCATGACCACTTACGAGTAAAGTGAAAGCAAGGTGAACACCACGGAATAAGTTATGTGAAATACACGTTGTGGCAAAGCCAAGAGAATGCCAAGGAGAATCTGAAATCAGTGTTGATTGATATATCTGAAGAATACAGAGCATAACAAAATGCCCAGGGTTATCGGTTACATGACTTGTAATGGGTGGACCGTGAGGTCTGACAACTGCGCCTAGACCGAGTGAGACCTATTTGAAAAGAGCCACAGAAAATCAAATGTGAAGTTGGTTGCATTCTGCTACTGTTACTTGTGTGTGAAAAATACAGAGAGAGGAAAGGGAACCTTTGTGAACTATTGAAAAACCTGAATGGTTAAGGAGTTGAATTGGAATTATTTTGAAAGTCAAGAGACTTGAACTGATTGTTGTTTTGAAACCTGGAATCCCTGACCTCTAGGTAAAGGGAACCCCATGGCCTTTTTGGAATTGTTCTGAACTTGGGGAAGGGAAGCTGAACTTAAGCCACGAGATGGAAGATGTGCAGAACCTGGTTTTGACCACTATTTCTTTTGAAGTTGATAACCCTATACTTTATATATGGTTAGTTGTAAGGGCAAGTATAGGTTTTGGAGACAAACAGACCTTTAAGTTGAACTAACTGACACAGACTATCCTTAGTTTTCTTTAGGTAGGGAAATCCCACCTCAGCATAGGGAAAGTTAGGCCTTACCCCATCCTGACATTTAAGAAAATTAAACCTCTACTTTAAAAAGTTCAATCTGTTGTCTGTGTCTTACCTCATGATGCCTTCACAATATGTATATTATGTAATATGAGTGTATGATGTATGGGTGGCTAGGTGTGCATGTCTGAGTCTATGGTGAATTGGTGCATGTGTGAATGTGTGTGTGCTTGGGTTTAATGCTGGGCTGAGGAGCTGATTTGGGTGTTGGGGTGGGAGAGAGGACATGTGGGGGTTTATATGTATATTATGTAATGTGTGTGAATGAGTGAGTGCATTGGGTACAATGTCTTCATAAGGGCTAGGGCTCTTCCCATACGTCATCCAGTAGTGGAATAGGAGTCACAGTCTTCATGGATGATGCCCACCTCTCATAGAGGAATCCCTCCTTCTTCTTCTCCTCGGGTACCAAGTTGAATAGGGTAGATGCCCTTGACATCATGGAGTGGAAGGAACCCACTTAATCCATATCTAAGGCACTGGCGCATCACTGCACCCACCAGCAGCCCGTCTGCCGTTATAAATTGTCGTACTCATTTGTGTTTGTTCCTGTATCCTCCACTGCCGTGTCTGTTAGGGGCGGGTCATCCAGCGGTACTATGGACGTGGAGGGTGGTGTTGGCTGCATCTGCGCTGGTGGGCATGGGCGAGGCCTATGCCTTGGCCCTGGTGGGCTCTGCGCAGGGGTGGGTTCCACCGGACCCATCTGTGGAGGGAGACGTTGTATTTCAGACACCAGAGTGTGTAGAGTAGTAAGAATACCCAGAGATAAGTCTCTCTGACCCGCTGGTGTGGGTGCTGATGGGCAACCACCTCCTGTTGGTCTCAACTAACTAAATCGGTCCCTCAGTGAGTATCCCTTACCCACAGGATCGTCACCTTCCTGGTATGAGGAGAAGCCTGTAACGCTCACCTGACTCCCACAGAGGCGCTGGCCTGGTTTGCGCTGCTGTGACCTCTTCTAAGGTGATGCGCAGGGTTCGGAAGACGGACTGGACCGGGCCCCCAAATCTGGCTTGTCTGGCTCGCAGAAGTATCCTTCTGTAGGCAAAAATAGGGGATTAACTGTCTGCGGGGTAATGCAATCGGCCTCCCACTTTCCCCTCTCACCCTCCTCGAAACCCTTCTGTGATTCCTCGTAGCGTCTCACCTTAGGGTCTGGAAGGACGAGCTCTCCATCCTGCTTCTGATGCAGGGGCGCGTTGTTATCCAGTTACTTCACTGGATTTTCGGATTGGTGAGAACCAAACTTGCTTGGCTTTCAGGTAAGTTTTTTTGATAAGAGGTTCCCCTTGTGTCCATGCATTAATGTACTAATGCTAGTGTCTTTTTCCCCATAGGGGCCGGGGTACGGAATGCCGGGGAACAGGCACCGACCCGAGATGAGAGCTGAAATCCTTGTAGAAATCAGGTAAGTCTTTAATGAGCGTTTTTTGGTAATGTCTTTTCATTCGCTCATTAACGCTGATGTCTCTTTTTCCCCTTAGGGGCCGGGGTCCGGAAATGCCAGGATGCAGCGCGGACCCGAAATGAAGAGGGAATGAATCAACAGGTAAGTCTTAACATGGAGATTTAGCTTTCCTTATTCCCTTCTCTCTCTCACCTTTTGTTCTGGTCTTTTTGTCCCTAGGCGCTGGGGCGTGACTGCGAATCCGGATGATCGCTGCTGAACATGGAGGCGCCCTGTAAAGGTGAGTGGAATGCGGCGCTGCAGCGATCGACGCGACAAGCTTTTAAATAAAAGTCTTCCTTTTCAGGATTGTCGGCGAGATGTCTCCGGGATGCGGATTTAGCAGGTAAGGACTTTTCCTTCTTCTGTTCTCTTCTTCTCTTCCTTTGCAGGTGATCCAGGATGCTGGCAGGCGTGGCAGAAGTCAGGATGCAGGAGCAGACACGGTGAGCGTCCAGCTGCTAGATGCAGAACAACGCGAAGCACGTGTGGCTGTTCGGGTGGGGTTTAAATAGCCTTGGAAGAAGTTCCAGGTATGTATCCTTCTTCCAATCAGGTATGTATCCTTCCCTGACCACGCCCGGATGGTAAATTAGTCCCACAGGTAAAGTAGTTCCTTTCAGGCCTCAAGGAGGCCAGGATCCTGCAACATGGTCTGCATCAGGTAAGTGCACCCAAGCACTCCCATAATGAGCCTGGCGCCTATGGCGCCAGGACTGATGTCTTTTATGAGCCTGGCGCCATAGGCGCCAGGACACTGTCCAAAGGGCCCCTATATGGGGTTGCTGGGTCCTTCCTTGGGGACTGGATGTCCGCTTTCGGGGACCAGGGCTTGAACCGGCTCCCCGGGAGCGGGCATCATGACAAAGCCTCCCTGAAACTCCTCCTCTGAACTGTAGATCTCCATGATGGGCTCCCTTGCTCTGCCTTCGGTTCTAGCTTCTGGAAGAGAAGACGAGAGTAGAGCCTTCACCGACTGAGTAGTCATGGACGAGGCAATCGTAGTCGTGGCTAGGGCGGTAATAGCCACCAGCCGAGAAGGTAGGGTAACCCTTCCAGAAGATTTTGTCAAAGAGATGGTGGTCGACAGGCCCATAGACGGGGCCGTCAACGGAGGCGTTGTGGGCACGGCAACCATCGACGGGGCAGCCATGGACAAAGTAGGCATTGATGAAGACTTTGACGTGGACGCGACGGTAGACAACGGTTTCACAGGCTGGGAAGGTTCTGGCACATCAACGGCTCTTGCATTGACGAGGGCCTGGATGCAGGCGTCGTCGATGAGTTTTCCTGGCGTGTGTCCTTCCTTGTCCTATGTTTCAACGAAACGGAAAACGCCATATTTCAAAGAGGAAGGTCGCCTTTCAGATGTCATACCACTCACCGGAAGGCTTACCGTTGACGGTGAAGGTGAGTGAGTGCACTCCAAGCTGGGATCCGCTGTTGCAACGGCCCTCGTCTCATCGGCAGCGTGGTGCTTCGCCTTCTAATGGATCTCCTGTGAGGGGAGCATCCTCAGTGGATCTTGACCTCTTCCCAGAGGGAGAACGTTCCTGGATGCGACCTGTGCGCTCCTGGGGGTCGCATCTGTGGCCCTTTCCTCCTTCAGACAAGCTACCAACCTACAGTAACAGTCCCGCTTTGTCATGGCAGGGAAACCCCAGTAGATTGCACATCGATCCTCGTTGTGCTCGGGATGTAGACAGTAAACGCACTTTGTGTCCCTGTCTTCCACGTAGACGTTCTTCAAACCACATCTGGCACCGAGCTTGAACAAGCTCCTCTAACCTTCTTCGGACCTGGGAGGAGCAAAGTAGGCCTCGACTACTTTGAACTTTACACGAAGATCTGACAATGTAGTGGTCCGATCTTCACCGGTAATGGGTCCCCATCATAGTACTGATTAGTGATCGGTCCAAACGGACAGTTTGTAAAAAAACAGAACTAAATTCTGCCAAAAAACAGCAAAATCGAGAAGTAGCTTGTGGAGACTTCCAGCACTGAAGCGTGCCGTAAGAAATCTGAAGATGGCCACCGGGGTGAGGCTTAGGGAGACGATCATCATTGGATGGGTGCAGTATGACCCAGACGTCAGTGATTGGTTAATAGGAGAAAGGCAGTTTTTTAAACTTAAAGCAAGACTTTCTTTTTACTGAGGATTCCCAGTCCGACGACAGGGAATATTCATGAGCATGTGAATCCATTCCAGACCCCATGCTGGAGAAGATAGGGAATACACTTTTAGAATAGGAAGAGCTAGGTTTCTTTCCTTATTATTTAATAGAGGGTTATAGCCAAACTGACACCTCTTTGTCCAACTCCTTCCACCAGCACGCCACAGAGAGCAGGATATATTGCAATGCGCTGTTGCCTTCTTATCCTTTCGGGCAGCATCTGAAGAATGGTCTTCACCCAGGAATTGTGTTTTTATCGAAAAAAAGGCTCTGATGCGGGCAACTCCAATGGTGTCCTCTTCCCACCTACCCAAGCACTAGAGGGCTTTAAATGCATAGACTGGCAGGAGCCCCAGTCCTCCATATTATGCTCCTTTACAAGGCAGTAAAGGCATACCTTGTGGGTGTTTGACAAGGGCGTCATTCTCCCGCAATCTCTTCAGAGCATGAAGCCCAGAGCCTTCAGATTATTAAGCATGGCACATTGAAGAAAAAAGAAAAATCCCTAAAAGCTAGTGCATGTAAAAAAAGCATAAGAGGTAATTGGGTGCCGCCAGCTCCATATATAATGTCCCTGATGCCACATGATGAGCCTCAGTGTGCCCATAGGTGGATGAATGCTTTTCTCAAGGCAGATGGTGGCAGAAAAGAAATATCTAAGATGAGGAATCTGTGGAGGAAGAAATCCATTAGAAGAAACCATTTTCCAAGAGGTTTCCAAGAAGCTCAATATTGAAACCGGGCAGGAGTTTGAGACCTAAGGTTACTCAAAAGTTACATTTTCTTCCTTCCTGCTAAAGTAAGGCATTGATAACAGAATGTATGGATGACCTTGGAACATTTATCTTTCAGTATGGATGCAGTCTCTAAGTGTGATGATTTTGAACACTTCAACCTAGAGTTCATCTGAGATTAAAGCTAACAACGGTTGAATCAAGACAGTCTTTTGGAATAAGGGTTTGCTAATACGATCGTACACTAAAGCGGCATTAAGTGGCTCAAAAAAGAAGCTATGTCCTAGGCCCTACATATTTACAGCACATAGAACATACTGTGCTTCCTTATAGAACATTATCTGAAGACAATTGGAGCTCCAGCCAGATTTTGTTAGCAAGCAAGGGACACAATTATAGAAAGCTTTTTGTATAAATAATTCAGTCAGGCCATACCACTGACAGCTGCATCAGGTTAAACATATACTATACTGCATTGTCTAACTAATACCAACTAGCACCTCCAACGGCAATGTTGAAAATCCACAAATGCAATAAGTATACATGGAAGACTAAATAATCTGTAGGTTACAAAATGGACAGCGTTTGGCAACCTACCTCATTAATTGGGATCATAATGTGACCCTTATATGCACCAATTTAAGATATATGCCATACTCAAAATGTATTTTTAGAGATACATTTATTGATTCGCACATCCCCTTCACAGAACAGCCAAAGCTTATGTTATGCCCACTGCAGAATATTGCTTCTGTGCTACATATTGCAAGAGTGAAATGCCAAGGCAATTGACAAACTCATGTAAGTAGTTGCAAATAAGTGAGTTCAGTCAGAAAACTGGCTATTTGCATGCATTTGTCTAGTTGCAGATATGTGATAAAAGCAATCTACAAAGGAGTGTCCCACCAAAAGGCTTGACTCTACCTACGTGTCAAAATGTTGCTGTAATGTCAACTTTTAAAAAATTGATGAAATGTTTGGTGGTATCCATCTAGCTGCAGGTTGCCACATGAAATCGGCTGAACCATCGTGATCCAACTAAGTTTCAATAAGCAAAAGAAATGTGTCTGTTATTGCGAATTAGAAATGATGTGAATTCTGCTGAAAAATATAACTGGTTTGCATGTGTTAGTCCCATTATCTCACAGCAGATTGTTGCCACTACAAAACAAACTGGTTTATAGTTGATGCACAGAAAAGTCTTGTATTGTGCCCTAGTTCAGTTCAGGTTCTTTTTTCATGCAATTATACAAAGCAATTCGGGTAATAGAACCAGAGAGGCAGCAGAGCGGTTGGCCTGGGCATAAACTCACAGGAGAAGGATAACAAACTAATCAGATGTGCGGGATTCTCTTTGAATCTGTATGTGCAGTAGACTGCTTCTAGCAAATAAGCTTCTCGAATGAAGGCATAGAAAAAAGCTGCAATAAAACAAAAGTGCTACAATGCATAGCTTGAAAAAAGGTTAGACTTTCCTGCCCACTAGGAACAGGCATGCCTTGTCTTTAATTCCTCAGCAGAGAGGTTAGCAGAATGCATTGACCAAATTATGATTAGAAATCCAGGCAAATTAACAACCACAACCACTCAAAAACTTTGTGAATGATTTTGCTAAGTGAATGCATTATCCATCATTGGGCTTGGGGCCATGGTCTCTTTCGCAGGGATCTTGGTAATAGCAACAGCTGGTTACACACAAGAACAATCAAAATATAATATTTTGAGCAAACAGGAACAACAACAAATTACTAACCTCTCAGAAAGGTTCTGATGGATTTTTCTCCCACGGATTCCTCGCCTACAATATCTTTCTCCCAGTGACAGCTGCTCTTTGGAAATTGTTTCTGTCACCAGGGGGTGGAGGGCAGCTCCGTTTGAAACCTCAAAGCGCCCTGCTAAAGAAATGACGTAGAGGCCAGTACATATAGAGGCCCTGCGCCCAATGACCTCAGTTCCATCATTTTTCCCTACCACTCTAATGCGAAGGTACTGCAGAACTAAGGTGTACTAGCTACCCCAAGAAGGCAGGTGGGTAGGGTGATGAAGATTCCTTGGGAGTAACATTCCTCAGAAAGAACCTTACAGAGAGGCAAGTAATTTGTTCTTCTAATGTACTCCTTCCTCCCACCAATCCCTCATCTATGATAGACTCCAAAAGCAGTACAATGACCTGGAGGAGGGAGGGTAGCAAGGACAACATATAAACCAGAAAGCTCTGAAGGATAGCTCTGCCAAAATGAGCATCCTTACCAGACATAGAATCCAAGCAGTAATGCCAAACATGTACAAGGAATCCTATGAAGCTTTTTGGTAAATATCCAGAACAGCACTCTGTAGTGTAGAGGCAAGGTGGCTGCCAACCCACTGGTGGAGTGAGCTCTGAGACCCTCAGGGACCTCCTTTCTGGTCAGATAGCAGAACTCCAAGATGCAGAGAATGATCCATCGTGACAGAGTTAGTTTCGTAACACTCCTATCTGCTCGGGCACCCATGTAACTAATAAAAAATTGGTCATCAGTACTGTTCTCCCTTGTCCGAGAGATGTAGTACTTCAAGGCGCGTGTCGGATATAGCCCATGGAAACGTTACTCTAGCTTAGACGAGGTGGAGGATAGAAGACAGGTAGATGGCTCTTTTGAGAGCGAAGGAAATCAGAAACTGAAGGAGGGTCTAACTCTCAATGTCACATTCTCCTTGAAGAAAACCAAGTAGGGAGGATTAACAGACAGAACCTTGATCATCAGTGCTGTTCTCCTTTGTCAGGGAGCCATAGAGCTTGAAGGCCCGCACCGGATCCAGCCGATGTATACGCTCCTCTGCCTTGGGAGGATGAGGCGAAAGGAAAGAAGACAGATAGAGGGTTCTCTTGAGAGAGATGGAAATCAGAGAACACCTTCAGAAGGAAGGAGCGTCTAACTCTCGATGTCGCCTTCTCCTTGGAGAAAATCAAGTAGGGAGGATTAACAGACAGAACCTGGAGCTCACTCACCTGTCTAGCAGAAGTGATGGCAACCAGAAAAATCTCCTTAAGGGTGAGCAGTCTTTAAGAACAATAATGAAGGGGCTCAAACCGTCAAAATGTCAATGCTAAATTTAAATTCCACACCGGAACAAAAAACTGGCATGGGGAAACATATTGAAAAGACTCATCAGGAATTTAATGACCGTGGGAATCTTGAAAAAGGAGCCCTGTTCTGGGATCCTCTTGAGGAACAAAACGGCTGCAAGCTCCCCTTCACCGTACCAATTTATAGACACCGTCTGGGCCAAAGACAGAAAAAATTCCAAAACAGAGGACGTGGAGCATGTCAAACATCCAGATCCTTCTCTCAGCACGAAGCCAAAAACCCCTGCCACTTGCAGGAATAAATGGACTTGGTGGTAGGTCTTTTAGCAGAAGGAAGTAGGTCCGGAACATCCTCTGACAAATCTCCCTCCCTATACCACATCTTGTTAACAGCCATGAAACTTCAGGCTGCGGAGGTTCGGGTGCAAGACCATCCCCTCAGAGTGCGAAAGATGCCAGGGAGGGCAGATGACCCTGTCCAGCAACTCCGGGTACCATGTGCTCTGGGCCCAGTCCGGAACGATCAATATCATTGTGGACCCAAACAGACACAATCTCCTGTCCTGTAGAATGTCAAGGATCAGCGGGAAGGCAGAGAGCAGGTTGAAGTCCTATTCGACCGTCAAGGCATCCCCCAGAGCTCACTGACAAGGACATTCGGTGGAGCATAATCACCTGAACTTCCTGTTTTCACTGGAAGCGAAGCGGTCCACCTAGGGAGTACCCCAGATGGAGAACATTTTCTCCAGGACTTCTTGGCAGGGCTCCCACTTATGTGAGGTTGAGGATTGTTTGCTCAGTGCATACGCTAGCACGTTCTCCTTCCCAACCAGATGGGCTGCAGTCAGACCCATGCTGTTCTACAGCGGTCAGAACCACAATTACATTTCTTCTCTGCCGGAGGCAAGGAGCCCACACCACCCCTCTTGTTGAGGTATTCATGGCAATAGTATTTTCTGTCAGGACCAGTATTGTCCCTTCACAGAGGGGAGGAAAGAGACAAAGGACACCCGATTACAGTCAGCTCCAGCAGATTTATGTGCTGCCAGTACTCTTATGGGGACCACAGTCCGCTCACTGTAAATTCTTGGAGGCAAGTGCCTCAACCCTTCAGGTACGCATCCGAGACTAGTGTCACTTGTGGCAAGGTTGACAAAAAAGCAACCTCTTCAGGAAGTTGTCCCTCACGGACCACTATTCTATGTCTCCAGACACTCTCTCCATGACCAGAAGGAGGTCTGAAGTTCGTCCCTGAAACTGAGACCACTGTGAGCTCAAGAGCCAATGCAGCAATCTCATGCACAGTTGGGTCTCTGGTACCATCAAGATGCAGTAGGCCATAAGACAGTCTTGAAGATGTTCGACACTCTGTCCTTGGATGGGACACCCTGACCTAGGAAAAAGTCCAAAACCGCAGCGAAAAATTGGAGGGCCTGAGAGGGCACAACCTGAGACTTCTTAAAATTCAGACTTCTATTTTTCATTCATTTTTGTCATTTGTATAGCACCTTTCACCAAAATTATGGTCCCAAAGCACTGTTTGGTTGAACAAATTTGGAAGAATTAGGAGGTGCTTTTATGCGTGTGTGCATTTCGGCCATTACAGTTATGCGAGGATGACCAAGACCATGTTAGACACCCATGTCTGAATGGTGTGTGGATGGGCGCAGCAGAGGTAAACCATGAACTAAACAGGGTGGATTGTGTTTAAATGGATAAAGAATTATGTGGGAAGCTACATTTCACAATTTTGTTGTAAATAGTAGTTACATTCTTACAGTAGAGGTGTTGCGGAAGAGTGTTTGTTTTATATGCGAGTGCAGGGTGTATGGAATGAGCATGCGCTTTCTGCTAAGTTATGAAGGTGTGCGAGGAGAAAAGGGGTTAGCTGTACAAAAAACAATATTTACATCCTGGGTTCCGTCTATGTAAAAAGAGAAGTTCTACGTATCACTTAGATTCAAAAGGAGAGCCAGGCCTAAAACGCTTTGAGACGCAATAAGAACAAAATTAGGAAAAAGCCTAGATTTAAAAGGGGCGCAGGGCCTATAATGCATTGAGTGATTGATTTTGGAAACACGATATACAATATATATTGCTACCTTTACACAATTAGAACAAATGCAGAATAAGGCCACCTTACACAATTAGGCTAAATGCAGACTATGGATACCTTCGACAACAAGGCTAAATGCTGGATATAGTGGCCCTACACAACTAGGCTAAATGCAGAACATGGCTACCTTACAAAACTAGGCTAAATGCAGAATATGGTTACCTTACACAATTAGGCTAAATGCAGAATATGGCTACCTTACATATTAAGGCCAAATGCAGAAAATGGATGACTTACCCACTTAGGCTAAATGCAAACTATAGCTGACTAACACAATTAGTCTAAAAGCAAGGTAGGACTACCTTATCCACTTAGGTTAAATGCAGAGTATGGCTACCTTACACAATTAGGCTAAATGTATGTAGCTATATGATGTTAGGTAATAAGAGTGGAGCGTTTTTATTGGTGTACAGTAATGACTGTACTCTCCACCCACATCATGCTTACTTTTCTGTCGCTGTAGGTTGTCTTTGTCAGGTGTCCCAAGCGAACACGGGAAAACACTGAGTGGAGCTGCTTAGGAGGGAGCAGCCCTTTGCCTCAGGCCCTTAGCCGATGGCTGCCCTGGAAGGGCGGTGAAGAAGGGTGTTTCCTGGTCATGTGACCAAAGACACAGGCCATTCGACGGGAGTGAAAAGCAGGCTTGGACATATAGATTACTAACAGCAAGCCAGGGAAAGCCACTAACAAAGGACAGGCACCCCTGCCCTGACTCCCTTAGCTAATTGCTATCACAACGGGAGGAGAGTCGAAAAAGGAAGAGAATAAAAACAAAGGACTGCACCCCCAAAGGCAGTCCTCTCTAGAAGTTGAACCAGCACAAAAAATGATTTGCAAATCCCACTAAAAACACAGACAAACCCCCCTAAAAACACCCCAAACAGCTTGGAAACCTCTTACCAGGTGTTGCTATAGAGAATGCCTATGGATTAATAACAACAAGACAGGGAAAGACACTAACAAAGTACAGGCACCCCTGACTCCCTCAGCCAACTGCTATCAAGATGGGAGCAGAGAGGAAAAAGCAACAGAAACATACAAAGGACAACTGCCCTAAAGCAAGTCCTACAAAAAGTTGTTCTTTTATTATTGATGTTATTTGGCACCCATCCCTTTGCCCCCATGCAAATGCATCATCTCTTCATTTTAATTATTGTTAAGGGTTTCTTTCTTTTTTCAAACTTGTCTTTTCGAATTTAAGACCAGACAACTAAAAAGCGGGCTCAGACTTCTCAAATTCTCATCCCTATTATCAAATGCCGTTCCTCTGATCCTGGACCTTTAAATCTTTAGGAAGTATCTGACAATATGATATCTTCTAGAGGCGCATGATTCCAGTTACCTCTGAATCAGCAAATCACATATAGAACTCAACTGTTGTGCTTAGAGATTTGGAAATGTAAGAACACTATTCTTAGTGTGTATGTTGTAAATGTCAGAAATAATCTGCTTTTATTTTCAACACAGATTCACATCTCAATACTTACCATGTCAATCAAACTTTCCTGTATTCTGTTCAGGGTAGTTCTTAGCCGGCTACTGCTCAGACCCAGCCCTGTAGATTCAAACTGAAAAGATGGAAAACAAATATGATATGCATTGCTCAAGGTCTTCTAACATATTACACACCAACAATCACCACAATCTTTGTGATAAAAAGATAGTAGAACCATTTAGATTAATCCATCTTCTAAAGAAACATGTTATATGCATTGTCTGTTTTTATAAATTGGACACAGATTTATCATCTATGTAAGTTTCCAGCAAAAAGTTAATATGTAATAGTATAAAAGCAACTTGTCTAACTACAATGCAATTATGCACTTTGCTAAAGCATCTTTCATTGATCTGTATCTTTGATTAAAGGACTTGGGTGAGGCATACTTTATGTGCATGGAAGGAACAAGTTACTTACCTGTAACTGTTGTTCTCCAGCATGGGTCTGGCATGGATTCACATGCTCATGAATATTGCCCGTCGTCAGTCTGGGAATCCTCGGTATAGAAAAAATCAGTATCAGTTTCGTTTCTGATCTGTCTTTCTCAGTAGTAACCAATCACTGGTCTCTGGGTCATATTGCCCCCAGCCAATGACTGCCCTCTCCCTAAGCCCCGCCCCTGGCAGCCATCCTCAGATTTGGTAGCACGTGAAGTGGCAGTATGACCAAGTGAAGAGCCGCAGAGGGGTAGGTGGGAGGGTTTGCATGTGAATCCATGCCAGACCCATGCTGTAGAACAACAGTTACAGGTAAGTAACTTGTTCATTCTCCAGCATGGGGTCTGGCATGGATTCACATGCTCATGAATATAAGAATACATAGCAGTATACACATGCACAACCACGTGAGGTGGCAAAGGCTCAATATCAAGCAATACAACAACTCAACATTAAGCAACTCTTACCTCCTCATCAGGCTCACCTTAGGCGGAGAGGTTGCGCAGCACTGCCTGGCCGACTCTGGACTCCTCCCTGGAATCCCGGTCGACGCAGTAGAATCTCGTGAAGGTGTGTGTGGACCTCCACGTGGCAGCCCTGCAGATGTCGAGCAGGGGCACACCAGACAGGAACTCTGTAGTAGCAGCGATCGCTCTGGTCAAATGGGCCCTCGGACGGCCTGGCAACGGTCGGTTTGCCAACCGGTGACAGTGCACGATGCAGCCGGAGAGCCATCTGGAAATGGAAGTCTTCGAGAGAGCCTTCCCTTGATTCACAGGTCCAAAGTTCAAAAACAGCTGTGATGTCTTCCGAAAACTCTTTGTGCGGTCCACGTAGAACTTCAGCGCTCTAGCTACATCCAGCGAGTGCAGAGTCCTCTCAGCCGGCGATGAAGGCGACGGGAAGAAAACTGGCAACACGAAGGGCTCGTTGAGGTGGAAGTCCGACGGCACCTTGGGCATGAAGGAGGGGTGCGTCCTCAGCACCACCCTCGTGTCGTGAAAAGACAAGTATGGAGGCTTGCAAGACAGGGCCTGGATCTCTCAAACTCGTCGTGCAGAGGTGATGGCCACGAGGAATGCTGTCTTCCACGACAGAAACTTCAACGGCACTGAATGCATAGGCTCGAATGGGGCCCCCATGAGCCTAGTCAGCACCACGTTGAGCTCCCGCGCCGGAGCAGGGGCCTTCACCGGCAGGAATGATCGGAACAGTCCTTTCATAAATTCCTTCACCAGTCGATGAGACCACAAGGACGCCCATCCTGTAGTTCTAGTGTAACGTGAGACGGCAGCCAGATGTACCTTGATGGAAGCGTGAGATAGGCCAGCCTTGGCCAAAGACAATAGGTACGGCAATACTTGAGGGGCCGTAATCCGCAGAGGGTTAATCTTCTGTGCACGGCACCAGACAGAGAACCTCTTCCATTTGTGTCTGTAGCACTTGAGAGTTGAGGATGCCCTGGCCTTCGCAAGGACCTCTCTGCAGTCGGCCGGGATGTCATATCCTCCAAACTATAGTGCTGCAGGAGCCAGGCATGCAAGTTCAGCGACTCTGGTTCGTGATGAAGAATGGCACCTCCTTCTCTGGAGAGAAGATCCGAGTCCGTCGGCAGCTTGACTGGTGTGGACGCTGACAAGTCCAGAAGGTCCAGGAACCAGATCTGCCTCGGCCACGCCGGTGCGACGAGGATCATCCTGCACCGGGACCTCTTGAGCTGGTTGACGAGCCGGAATAGCAACAGCAGGAAGGCATAAAGGAACAGGCCGTCCCAGGGGAACGAGAAAGCATCGCCCATGCTCCTCGGTTGGGGAAACCTGCTGGCGAACCTCCGGCACTTGGAGTTCGCCGCCATCGCGAAGAGATCGATCTGGGGTTCGCCCCATCGCCGGAAGAGTCGGTCCACTTGATCCTGGCGCAGTTCCCACTCGTGGCACGAGCGCAGCTCTCTGCTGAGTGAGTCGGCGATGGTGTTTTTTATTCCTGCCAGATGAAAGGGTGCCAGAAACATCCCTTGGGCGACGGCCCAATGCCACAGATCCTGGGCTTCCTACGATAGGGCAGGCGATCTGGTTTCGCCCTGCTTCCGAATGTAAAACATTGTGGTGGTGTTGTCGGTGAAGATTCTCACCACCTTGCCCCTGAGGGACGGAAGGAAGGACCTGAGGGCCCAGAACACTGCACGGAGCTCCAAGATGTTGATGTGGAGAGTCTTCTCCTCCGGGAGCCAAAGGCCTCTCGCGTGGAGACCCCCGGTGTGCCCTCCCCAACCTTCCAGGGAGGCATCCATCGTCACCGTCACCTGGTGGGCCGGGGCTAGGAAACCTGTTCCCGCCGTCAGATGAGAGCGGACACCCCACCATCGTATCTTCTTGCAAGGGCTGCATCCGAAGTCTGCAGTGGCGCACCAGATAAATGCAGGAGGACATCATTCCGAGGAGGGACTTGATAGACCTCACTCTGGCCACGTCCGTGGCCAGCAGACGTTGCACCTTTCCCAGGATGGTCCTTATCCTTTCCTCCGACGGTGAGGCCCGCCGCGCCACTGTGTCGAGCTGTGCTCCCAGAAACAGGGCGACTTGCGACGGGACCAGGTGGGATTTTGGAAAGTTGATGGAGAACCCCAGGTCCGTGAGCAGCTGGACGTTCTTCGCAGTGTGTTCCACGTCGAGCTCCCTTGCCAGTATGAGCCAGTCGTCCAGGTAGGGGTAGACGTGGATCCCCTGCAGGCGCAGCTGCACCGCCATCGGTGCTAGGCACTTGGTGAACACCCTGGGTGCCGATTTTAATCCGACCGGGAGGGCCTTGAACTGGTAGTGCTGGCCTTTGACCACGAACCTGAGGAACTTTCAGTGTCTCTTTAGAATAGGGATGTGGAAGTATGCATCCTCCAAGTCCAACGACGACAGGAAATCGCCCTCCTCCAGCTGTCCCAGCACGTGCTGGAGGGTGACCATCCGGAACTTCTGTGCCTTGATGTATTTGTTCAGTCGTCACAGGTCCAGGATGGGACGCCATCCTCCTGTCTTCTTCTTTACGAGGAAGTATCTTGAGTAAACTCCGGAGCCCCGAAGCCTCTTTGGAACGAGCTCAATGGCACCTTTCCTGAGCATCGCCCTTACTTCCAACAGCAGTTGAGGGACGTGATTTTCCTTCCTGGCCTCGGGAGGAATGCGGGGGCACTTCTTCTGGAACTCGAGGGAGTGCCCCAGGGCCAGGGCGTCCAGCACCCAACGGTCAGTGGAGATGGACTCCCACACGCCGACTAACTTCGTCAGCCGGCCTCCCACCGGGGTGCTTCAGCGGGGGCCTGACCCGACGGTCGGTTCAATCTTGCTTGGAGGCCGCTTTGCCTCCTTGACCACCTCGGGGACGACGGCGGGATCCACCTGACTTGCTGCGTCCCCTGTAGGCCTCCTGCGTCGAAGATCTTGCCGCTTGACGGTACGTAGAGGAGCTGCTGCCGGCTCCCTTGGAGGCACCCTGTCTGCCTCCGGAGCTCCGAAAGGACGGCCGTCGCTGTTGGAGCACACCCAGTGCACGGGCCGTCTCCGTGTCCGTCTTGATCACCTGAAGGGACTCATCAACCGCCTTGCCAAAAAGGTTGTTCCCATCGAAGGGCATGTTCAAAACCTTGCTCTGTACGTCCTGGCGGAAATCCGTCGCCTTGAGCCATCCTTGTCGTCTCAGGCAAACGCCGTTGCCCAACTGACGGAAACCGGTGTCGGCGATGTCCGTAGCCACCGTAATGACGTGGTCCGAGGCAATCTCACCTTCCTGTAAGATTTCCAGGGCCTCAGCCCTCTTGGCGTCCGGAAGGAAGTCCAACAGAGGGGCGATCTTGAACCACAACTCCCTGTCGTAGCGGGCTACGATGGCCAGGGATTTCCGCCTTGATGGTCGTCGCTGCAGATGAGATGACCCGTCGTCCCATCGCATCCAGCTTCCTACCCTCGCCGTCCGGCGGGGAGGTTGAAGTCGAGGCCGATGCCCCCCCGCTTTCTTCTTGGCCGCCGCCGAAACGACCGAATGCGGGGTAGGTTGCGCCCTAAGGCACAAGGGGGCAGCGTCGGGGACCCGGTACTTCTTCTCGTACCGGTCCCTCTTCGCAGGAGCCGTGGCAGGGTTCTTGAGGAGGGCGAGCCCCTCATCCCAGATGTCATCAAGAAGCGGTACGGCGAGGACCGTCTTCCTTTTAGCCTTGCGCCGTTGGTAAAGGAACCCTTCCTTCTTCTTTTCTTCGGGGCAGAGCTGGAAATCATAGCATGGAAGGATCCAATCTCGTCGGGTGGGGACGCCCGGGCAGGGGGCGACGGGGGACACGTCCCGTCGTCGCCTCCGTCGTCATCCGTACCCGTCGTGTCCATGCCTGTATCATCCCCATGGGTAGTGGACCGGGGGGAAGGCAGAGAAGGCCGCAGAGGCAGGAGAGGAGGCCTAGGATGCGTCCTCCTCCTCTTAAGTGGTGGGCTCTCCGAAGGTCCTGGCTCCAGTTCCCCCGTCGGGTCTGGCTCAGGTACCTCCGTCGGGAGAAGGGGCAACCTAGTCCTTATCTCCGAGCATAAGGACTGGATGGCTGACAAAATGGCCGCCGAGGTGTCCTGCGGCGCCGGAAACGACGGGAGCGAGGGCTCTTGAGGAGACTCGTCTGCGACACCGTCGCCCTCGTCGTCACCCTCATCGGGAGCCCTCCCGATGGGCTGGGCCTCCTCCACGACTTGGATGAGATCCTCTTCAGAGGTCGTGTCCGTATCCACGATGGCCACCAGCCCCTCCCCCACCCTTTCCAACGAGGACTTCATGGGGGTCTTCTCGATGGGCCTGAAAGACGACTCCCTCCGCGGTGGCAGGGAGACTCTGGTACCTGAGGGCGCCTCCACTGGTGTAGCCTCCACAGGCTGAGCCAGGGCCGCAGCGACATCCTCAATTGAGGTCTTAGCATGGTGAATTAAGGCCAACGTCACCTTCTGTACGCCTGGAGCCTTCACCTTGGGGGACGGTCCGAGCCTCGCTCCCCCTCTGCCGGAATCTTCGAGATCGACCGGGGCCTCTCCAGATGCTTCGCCGGGATCTCGGACTTCCTCTTACCCGAGCCAGAGCGTTGGCTCGTGGTTGATGGCGCCGGGGAGGATGCGCCCTGCCTGGCAGCCAAGGAGCCTGACCGTTCGGCGCTCCCGTGCCCGCGGACTCGCGGTGCTTAGCCTTTTGTTGGGCCCCCGTCGCCAGGGCACCCTCACAGGACTTAGAAGACCGCTCAGACTTCTTTTTCTTCTTCTCGCCTGGCGGGCTCTTACCTTCCAGCCAGTTGGCGAGACGGAGGTGGCAATCCTTCATGGTCCGCTCCGACATGTTCCCACAAAACGCGCAGTCCTTTTCCTTGTGCGTCTTGTCCTCATGGAGACAGTAGAGGCATAACGAATGCTCGTCCTCCTTGAAAACGTTCTGAAGCTGGCATCCAGTGCAGGTCCTGAACAGCTTCCCGGGAGTCGAGCTGCCTTTCTCCTGGGCCATGTCCGGGGTAGGCCTCGGAACTTCTGGAATCCTCCAAAAGCGCAACTTGACGAAATCTTCACCCTTGAGGGGCGTAGAAACTCTGAAACGGATCCCCGTTGATCGGATGCAGAAACGGTGGAGCTTGAGGCTCTATTTAACCGAAAAATGAGAAAATCTCCTGAAAAAAGCGCGAAAACGCAGCAAAAGCTCGAGAGCTACAGCACGAGGACTCCCAACACTTGAACGTGCGGTAAAAATCTGAGGATGGCTGCCAGGGGCGGGGCTTAGGGAGAGGGCAGTCATTGGCTGGGGGCAGTATGACCCAGAGACCAGTGATTGGTTACTACTGAGAAAGACAAATCAGAAACGAAACTGATACTGATTTTTTCTATACCGAGGATTCCCGGCCTGACGACGGGGAATATTCATGAGCATGTGAATCCATGCCAGACCCCATGCTGGAAAAATAAACATGTGCACTTGGAACCAGTACAGAGAAAGCAAAGATGGTACCACAAGGTAGTGCTTTATCATGCTTGCTGAGAAGGTATGGATTGCTTTCGTACAGCTCTGTGATCCTCCAATAATATCTTCTAGGACATATTAGTTAAGTGTCAGTTTCCTTCCTTCTGGCTATTATTCAACCATACAGAGCCTGTTCCAGAGACTGAGCTTATATGACATACTTCCAGCAGATCATTATACAGTCTCTCTTGGCATTCCAGACCATCACCAGGAAGTGCAGTAGTTCCCCACCACCCTGGGAAAGTGCTATAAAATTGCTGTCTTTGAGGCAGTGCGAACAGATGCATGGGGCGGATGCACTCTTAAAGGAGCTCCTTTGCGCACCCATGATCAGCCATTGGAGCCTGAGATTTACAACCCCAACCCCACAATACCTTGACTGGGGGAGGGCACTTTTCCCTTAGCGCCGCACCTATTTTCCAGGGGTCATTGACCCGAATAACAGCTGGAGACCCGGCGAAAAGACCCAGTGATCTGAGCAGAAATAAATCAAGATTGCAGCTGCGACCACACCATCCATGCTGGGTGCCCGCATCTGAGGAGGCCCTCAGTGTTGAGTCAGACATAGCTGAACCAATCCAAAGGGTCAGTGGGGAATGCTGGCAGATTCTGCAGACAAGGAAGTACAAGATCACCAACACCATCCCAGACATCGCACAGGGCCCCTCCGCAGCTCGAAGCTGATCAGAAGGCCGGATAAAGGCGTCAGAGGGAAACCCTGTGGTGCGTCTGTTGCGCTGCAGTTGCCAGTCCCAGCAGAGAAAGGGGTCTGGGAAGCAGGTGGGCTCGAGGGAGGACTGAGAGGGGCACATGTGTTCCTAAGCCATGCCGATGAGAGGCCAAAAAGTAGTTTATACCGACAGAATTGCCTGCTCCATTCTTTGAACAGCCTGCACTCACATACTGCATTGCTCTGCCTAGTGGCAGAGGAGGCTTGTGTCCCAACCTGATGTACTCTGGGTTATGTTTCAGGATATGAGCTCAACCTCAATATAAATAT
The DNA here is from genome assembly GCF_040938575.1 of Ambystoma mexicanum. NCBI lineage: Eukaryota > Metazoa > Chordata > Amphibia > Caudata > Ambystomatidae > Ambystoma > Ambystoma mexicanum. The sequence continues at coordinate 1,101,247,653 of NC_090924.1, read as the reverse complement.
CTAGGTTTGCAGCGGTCTGCCTCCCAACAGGAACCGGAAAATAAAACCATCAGCTACAACCAGAGGAAGAGAAGGGAATCACAGCAAGAAAAAAGGAGGCAAGCCTCCTTTAGGTTCTACGCACAGAGTTAGTATCTTGAAGCTAAGAGAGGGTAACCTGTGATGGGTGTGAAAGGCTTTGTGAGGAGCAAGGCTCACTTTATGTGGGGCTTTTCGCCCATCCGCCCATTGTGGCACAGAGAATACCTATTGGCTTGGTTGACCATTCAGCAAGCACACCACATCTAATGCATGCAGAAGGAGGGGGTGGCCTAAGTCATGGCAAGGCCCACCTCAAACATATTTTGAGGTTACAACTGGTTCTGTGTTGCTATTTGAGAGATGTAAAAATGTGTTGAATTGTCATGAAAATGTTAAATAAATGTTAAGCGATTACCAATGATGATGCAAATAAGAACAATAAAAAGCAATTTAAAAATAAATAAATAGAGGGAATCGGGCTGGGGAGCAGTGTCTTAGGAGTACTGAAAGATAGGTAGAGGACTGAAGTTGGGCCCACAAATAACCCAACAAGGAAAAGGAGAGACTTCACTAGACTTAATGCTTGAAGGATTAGATGCTTTCAGGTAGTGCTGGAGACTAAAATAGGCAAAGTGGATGCAGATGTCTTGCCACTACAAGCAGATCTGAGGAAGGTGTCAGAGAGGCCAAAACTCAAATCTCCACCCTAGAGGATGAATTGGTGGCAGTGAGAGGGCAGATATCCTTGTTGCAGAGAACGTCCGTCGGTTGGGGAGGCAGAGGAAGAGGATGACGAACAGCGCTCTAGAAGAAACATTCACATCATGGGCCTTCTGGAGAGATCAGAGGGTGAGTCCATGGAACAATTCCTGGAACAGTGGCTACTGGAAAGGTTTGGGAAGACAGGACTATCCTCCTTCTCTATAGAGTGGCACATCGGTGCCAGCCAGACCGCCCCTGCGTGGACCCTTACTGTGAGTTTTGATCATGTGGAATTACAGGGACAGAGATGCCATTCTCCAAAAGGCTAGAAGTGTGGGCCCATTGATGATTGACAAAGCTAAAGTTTTGCTCTTCCATGACTTCACGAGAGAGGGACAGATACCGAACAATACTTTGATGGGATGAAACGAGAACTACGGAAGAGAGACATCAGATATATGCTCCTTTTCCTGGACAAGTTGCACATGAAGGACGCTCCCTTTTTTTTCAGCCACTATAATGATGTTTGGGAATGGTTCTACGGTGAGGCAAGGATTGATACAGTCAGTACAAGAACGGAGAGGGGAGGAGGTGGCAGAATGGGCGGACAGTGCTCAAGAGGTGAAAGCATTGAATGAAATACTACACCCCTGGAGGCAACTGCGATGTAAAGAATCAGGATGGCAGACTATGGATTGCTGCAACGGCATCATGTTGTGGACCACACTTGATTCTGTGCAATGAAACCAGGCGCCTCATAACTGAGGTCGGAGGGGGGGCATTATTTATGTGTGGTGTGGGAGATGGGGCGAGAGTTGGTCAACTTGATCAATGTGTACCCTTCCTCCCAGTGAAGGAAGAGTTACGGGATGGGATCCTAGGCACTGAATCAGAGGTGATACTTATAGGATGAGATTTAAATAATACAATGCAAACCAACAAGGATCGAAAGGCTAAGGCGACGCCTTGCCCGATGAGATTGAACTATTGGGTGGGCTCGTTGAGCCTAATTGACATTTGGAGGGTCAGACATCCGGATGTAAACAGTTTTTCAATCCACTTGGGTGCCCATGGGTCACTATCACAAATTGACTACTTCTTTACTAGTAGGGAAAATATTCACATGGTGAAGTAGGGGGAATACCTACCGAGGGGGCTTTCTATCCACTCTCCTCTTTTATTGGAATGGGCAATGGGCAACGCTAGGCCACAGAGAGTCTAGCATTTGAACGCTTACCATCTACTGTCACCGGACATGGGAGAAATTATGGGCTAGGCCACGACACCTATTTTCTGGATAATGTTGGGTCGGTGGATAGCACAGTGACCTTGTGGGAAGAATACAAAACAGTTATAAGGGGAATAGCTATGAAGGAAATTAGGATGAGAGGGAGGGAAAGAATTCGGGTGATGGCCAATTTGGATAATAGAGTAAGGGAATTGGAAGAGAAATGCAAAGACGATAATGCAGAGATGGGGCATGAGGAACTGCAAAGGGCCAAGATAGGCTGAGGGAATTAGCACTAGATGAGGCTAAACACTCTATTCTGCTGAGCAAAGGAAGGATATGTGAACAAGGAGGCCAACGTGGGTGACTTCTGGCATGGATTGCCAGAAAAGAAGAGATTGATAGATGAGTAATGTGATTAATCTAGCGATGCCATCCCTCCCTCTCCTAGGAAACTCTCTTTTAATATGGCCAGGGAAAGGCAGCTCCTACCTGATCCTGACCCTGGGGTGGCTGCCTGAGCGAGGACCAAATGTGGGTAACCCTCATGGGAGGGAAGGAGACTCACTGGCAGGAACATGGTATTTCCCTTCCCACTCAGGGGGGTATAACACCAACCCCTTGAATTATCAAACATATATTGTGATATAGATCCAGACCATCCACTTTGCACTGACATTAGGGCTCTTTCCTATACTTTTTGCAAAAGGACTGCAACGAGGAAGAACATGAGAGCAACAAGGAGCACTGAAGCTGCAGAACTAGAGACACACTCTAGTGGTTGGATTCATCCGATAGATGCCGGGACATTTAAAACCCTGCTACCACAAGGAAGGAGGAGAACCAGTACACCTGACTTGAGTCGGAAAGTGAGGAAAAAGCCAGCTGTGGCGAGGAACAGGAGAGCTCTGATTGGCGCCGTCACAAGATGCTCAGAGGACGAAGGATCGCTGCACCGAGTCTTGTAGCACGACATGATGTGGAGAGGCATAGCGGGTACCGGAGAGCGGACGGGACACCAACATCATTTTGAGGTGCCCCACTGGAGAAACCAGAAGAGCGCAGAGAATGCTGAAACTGCCACAAGAAACTAGTGAGCCCAGCAAAGGGAATTGGGACACCGGGGCACTTTGCAAATTACACTGAATGCTGAAGAGAGACAGTGATATTCACTGGGCGAACCTGAGCAAGGGAGCTGGGATGCCAAGTGCATTTCGGAGTGAAACAAATGAAACAGGGTTGAAGACCCAGTGGCTGAATGAGTCAGACTGTTACATGTGGAGGCAGTGCTGGCAGGAGAGTATACCAGGCAACTTGTTGCAAGTCTGGGACCCACACCCAATCATAAAGTGAACATTGTGAGAACCATGGCAGGAGAGTATACAAGGCAGCCTGTTGCGAATCTGGGACCCGCACCCAATCATAAAGTGAACATTGTGAAAGTCCTGCCAGGAGAGTGGCTGCTGCTCATTTTCCCTACTTAAGGAGCCCACCATCCTCTTTTCCTTTGCAGATGGGAGCAGGTGCAAGTGGATCTATGTCACCTGGCCTAAGTCCCGGCCATCTGGTGCCTTCCTGGTTGCTGTTCTTTTTCCCTACTTAAGGAGCCATCCAGCCTCTTTACCTTTGCAGATGGGGAGCTGGTGCAAGTGGATCTAGTTCACCTGGCCTAAGCCCCACCCACCTGGTGCCTTCCTGGTTGCCGCTCTTTTTCCCTACTTAAGGAGCCCTCCAGTCTCTGTTCCATTGCAGATGGGGAGCAGGTGCAAGTGGATCTAGGTCTCCTGGCCTAAGCACCACCCACCTTCTTAGCCCTGCCTCTTCCTTTCGGCTCTTAATTCTTAGATCAAGGGCGTCTCTCGCCCAGGCGTCCAAAGCGAAGGGCAGACGAAGAAAAAGGCAATTCCTGTTTGGATCTGTTCAAACCAGGAGGACCCAGGACCCAAACCCCTACCCAGACAGCAGGTAAGCATGAACCAACATGTGGTTACTCCCTCTGTCACCTGGCCTATTGCTCCTTGCCTGTTGCTTGCCGACGCTGCCTTCTGCCAGTCCCCCTGGCCCACACAGGTCAATACCAGCATGGAAGAGTATCCCAGGATCATTCACCGCTGCCACACAGGCCAGGAGACCAACGGGTAAGCCAATCACCAGCCATCAGCATACTGCGCAGGCCCAGGTCACCATGCCGGCTTACTGCCTCCCCATATACTAAACCTTTCCTCCTGGTCGCCGCCCCTCTCACCATACTGCCGCTGGCCTAAGAGCCCGAGCACACCAGCACCCCATGTCACATGAGCGACCCGACCACTACCATAACCTGCCTGGCATCACTACGTGCATCACCCTCAGGGCATGGCCAGACAGCTCACAGCAACTGCCTATCCCTAACCCTCACGTGACATTTGCACTTGAACCCGCCACGATCCGCTGCACGCTAACCACGGCTGCACACAGATAGTGTTTAAAGCTGCCTGATGTTCTCAATGTTATCAGATGCTCTTGACTGTACCTATATAGGATTAATCTGAATGTTTTAGCAAAGCACAGGATCTACCGCAACTGACACATTGAATGCCACCCACTGCTGCGCCTTGCACCTTGCTCACTCAGCTGTCAATCACTCAATTGTTGCGATCTACTTGCACACTGTATTTTGCCTTATTGCTAGAATCTCAAATCTAGGTAGGCTGCATTAGCTGATACTACCTGCTATCTACTTCCACACTGTATTTTTCCTTATTGCTAGAATTTCGAATCTAGGTAGCCGGCCATTACTGTTACTATCTACCTGCACATTGCATTTTACCCCATACATGACCTCCTAATCCAGACTACAAGATGTTCCTCCCAGGTATTTTCTCAATAATGCTGAGAATTATTCTCCACAGTATCAACTCTGCATGCCTGTCTAGCTCTGCCCTCAGCACGGTCACCCTAGGCACCACCTCACCCCTCCTCATAGAGCCTAACGCCACAATCATGCTTCCTCAATTTTCCGCTCCATGCCTTTCTGAAAGGCTTACCAAACTACGGTCCACACTACCCAAATTACATGAGCCCCGAGCCAGGGACTCCACCCAATCCAAACTAACCAACCGATTCACTACCATTAGCACCTGCGCCAACCTCACACTGAAGAAACTCAAACCCAACCCACTCAATACCATGCCCACCAAAAACAAAGAGCACAACACAGCGACCATCCCCATCCCCACCAAAGCCACCGCCCCATCCATAAAAGGTGCCCTCATTAACGCACGCTCCATAATTGCCCATGCCACAGACATTGCAGACCTCATACTAGCGGAGGACTTAGATTTTCTAGCTATAACGGAGTCCTGGCTCCATGCAGCCGCAGGCCCAGCCCGCTCGCTAGTCATCCCCAATGATTACACCATCATCTGAGCGGATATAACTGAATCCAGAGGCGGAGGCCTAGCAGTCATTGCCAAAACTCTCCTTAACATCAGACTCAACTCCGCTACACACCTCCCATCATGTGAATCACTCACAGCTAAACTGTCCACTGCTAACTCCCAAATGATATCCATTCACCTACTCTATAGACCGCCTGGACCCCTAGGATCTTTCGAGGAAGACCTCAGTGCCATCCTCACCGACAACTTGAAAAACTCCTCACAATGCCTCCTCCTAGGAGATTTCAACCTAGGCGACAAAGACCCCAAAGACCACCAGGCCACCCTCATTAACAACACCCTCTCTGAACTAGGCTTCACACAAAAAGTATCCGGCCCCACCCATAACAAAGGGAGAACAACCCTTGACTGGGTAGCAGACTACAACTGCGCAGCATCTATCACTAACAACCCCCCTCAATCTTGGTCAGACCATCATCTCCTCTCCTTCTCCCTCGAAGCTTCAAGCCCCATCACTAACATGGCGCTAGCCGCATCCATCCCCACGAGAAGCAAGAAAAATATCACAGTGGAAAAACTGATCCCTCTTATCCTCCCAACGCTTAACCAACTCCCTGCTTCCAACCCCTACGACCTCGTAGAAGGCTAAAAAAATACCATGCGCACAGCCTTAGACGCCATTGCACCTCTAAAATTAAGAAAATGCAAACCAAAAAAGCACCACAACCAATGGTTCTCCAGCCATCTTAAAGCGCTTCGATTGGAAAAACGTAAATTGGAACAAGTCTGGAGACAGTCTCCCACAGACTACAACAAGTCAATGCTCAATAAAACAACATCCAATTACAAAAAAGAAATCATAGCTGCCAAACAAGAATCCTATAACCAGAGAATTGCACAATCCAACTCCAGTACCAAAGAGTTGTTTACAATCATCAAAGAACTGGAAACACTGGTGCTAATTCTAGATACCTGTGTGAAGGACAAACAACGGTGCACTAGTGTCCAAAATGCTCTAAACAACAAAGTCACAGGCCTTCAAACTAAAATTAAAAACAAAAAAGACTCCCTTACCAAACACACCAACCCCACCAACACCTTCCCGGGACCCCCACACCCACACCTAACGCCGCTCGCTTCAGCTTCTCCAAAGTCACTACTCTCGAAGTGGAAAAAATCATTCTCAGCCTTAAACCATCCAACTGCAAGAGCGACCTCTGCCCCCACAAATCATTAAAGACGCTGCAAGAGACCTCTCGCCTTTCATCACCCGACTCATCAACGCCGCCTTCTCTTCAGGAACAGTCCCCAGTAACCTCAAAGAATCTTGGGTCCTCCCTCTCCTTAAAAAACCCTCCCTTGACCCATCCATTCCCACCAATTACAGACCCATCACCACCGTCCCATTCCTGCTCAAGATACTAGACAAAACAGCATACCAACAAATCCAAAAATACCTTGAAACAAACCACCTCCTAGGTATTCGACAATCAGCCTTCAGACCCCAATATGGGACTGAAACGGCCCTCATTGATCTGAATGCCCAAATTGACACCCTCAGAGACAACGGGAAAACTGCCTTACTACTTTTACTAGACCTCTCTGCTGCATTTGATCTAGTTGACCACAAAATCCTATGTAATCATTTAGACTCAGCTGCCCACTTCTCCCAAGAAGCCATCGGCTGGATCGAGTCATTCCTCAGCAACAGATCCATGCGTGTCTTCTCCACCTCTGCCGCCGCCGACCCCATCCCCATCACATGCGGAGTCCCACAGGGCTCCTGCGTTTCCCCTACCCTATACAACGTGTTCACAAAGCCCCTGTTTGCTGATCTAGATGGCCTGGGTATCACCTACACCAACTACGCAGATGAGAACAGATCCTCATCCCACTGACGGGAGATTACAACCAGGATTTGGCCTTGGTGAACAAGGTGTACCTCATCATTCAGGCATGGATGGCTTCGCACAGTCTATGCCTGAATGATGACAAGATGGAACTCATCATCCTTGGCTCCACCACAAACCTAACCAAACTAGACTACAAAGACACCAACTTCATCATAGACGAGAACCCGATCAAGGTAGCCAAAGAAGTGAAAACTTTAGGAATATACATCGACTCCTCCCTAACCTTCCACAAACAGGTCAGCTCTATGGCTTCCTCCACGGCCTACACATGTAAGCTTATAAGAGCAGCCAAACCCTTCCTATCCCCCCAGAGCTGCATTACACTAGCCAGAGACCTTGTATTATCTATACTGGACTACTGCAATGCCCTCTACGTAGGAGCCAGCAAGCAAGTCACCAATAAAATTCAGACGTTACAAAACAACGCTCTCAGAGCAGCGCTCAGCATCCCCAGGAGAGAACACATCTCCAACATCAGGAAATCCCATAACTGGCTCAACACCTATGACAAAATCCTGCTTAAAGTAGCCTCTCTAACTCACAAATGCCTGAACAACGCTGCCCCACGCTACCTAGTAGACAGAATCTGCAAATACAGCCCCAACAGACCTACCAGAACCTCCAACGCAAACCTGCTCATAGTTCCCAGGTTCAAACGCACCAAAATGGGTGGCAACAGTTTCCAGGTGAAAGCATCCCAACACTGGAACGCCTTACCAACCTCCCTCAGGACACCCCAAACCTACACACACTTTAGACGTAACTATATACAGTGGCTAAAGAACAAGGACCACTAATACCTCTAACCCACCACACTTCTGCTGTTCATGTAAAGTATGTTTATCTGTAAATTTGTAAATATATGCCTTTTGTAAACATGCAACTCTTTACGCCATTGTCATACTGTAATACTGCAATGTATAAGCAACTTGTAACCAAGCTTTGAATAACCATGCTGCTCATGCGCCCTCATATCCTCGGGTCTGGTGCGCAATACAAATGAATAAACTAAACTAAACTGTTGCTAAGCCATAAAGACCACATATGGGAACTAAGGCACAATAACCATATATCCAAGTGACACGTCAGACACGAGGTTCGTTTTCCAAACAAGTCTGGTTTATTACAAAGGTTTCTCAGTCGGCCGACTGGGTCTCAACGCCTCACAATGTGTGTTCCCAGACCTCATGAGATGCGAGAGAGCGAACAACGCTCAAGCAGTAATATATATACATTACATATAATCTTTATGAAGGCAATTCGATCCGCCCACAACATGTCGTACAGGCTAGGGCTCAGTGATTGACAATTATGACAATTATGACAATTATGATACGTTATGACAAGTCTTCATTCAGACTAAACATAGTTATTCCATCAAAAGCCGCAGAGACTACTTTCTGTTATGGGGAACATGGAGCTTCTGGTTCAGCAAGGATATTGTGTTCTCAGCAGGAAAAACATTCCTTATTACGTTATCTGTATGACTTGGGTCATGAGCTAAAAGGTCAGATAGTTCTGAAGCAGAATACCACTCTCCACGAAGGAGCACCGCTAAAAGGATATAATTCATGTTTTAACAGCCTTTTACTACAGCGTTTGCAAGACAGGCTGGCACCGGGACTACTGATTAGATGCGGCTTCTGCTCGGTTTCAAGGACTTAGTGAGAGAGAAAAACAATGTATTTCTGCATAGTTGGACATTCCTGTCTGTGTTAGTATTTCAGCATTCAGGCCGTGGTCTCTCACTGTGTGCGAGTTTGAAGCATAGAATACATTTGCAAATCATTTTGACAGAAAGATAAAAAGCAAATGGCCAACATTTCACAAAATAGACGCCCTCTGGTTACATTGATGATTCTCTGACCGCAATGTTTGTCACATGATGCGATTGGTTTCAGGCCAACATACTATACATACTATAGGGTAGTTGCTGGTCTAACAAACCATCCTTTTGGCCGTAAACCAAGAGCATCATCTATACATTGCGTCTTCCTCGGACCACGTATCCAATTCCGAACTACCCATACTGCTGTAATCGTCATCAGAAATATTAATTGCCATTCCTTTTTCAGTAAGCAAAATGGGACAGAACGTGGACTATGATTAATAGTATAGGAGGGAGGCACAGCATCGTTATTGCCTACCACAGCCATTTTGAAAGTGATTAGGGACTTGTAAGGCCTAGAGAGCCTATCTACTAGACTTGTTGTTACCGGGGTTATTTTGCTTCTGCTTATAAAAACGGAACAACCTAACGGTTCTAACACCAATCTCTCAAATTAATTTATATTTGTTCCATCAAACTGACCAGTGACGCTATCATTCCATCTTCATGAAAATAGCGCTCTTAATGATGCATAGCAAGCGGTATTAAGTAGCAAAGAATGTACATACCAACCCATTCCTCTCTCCCCGTGCTGGGGTAAATGGGAACAGACCCAACAATTGGACCTGTTCAAAATAGCATGAGTCATATTCATAATCAATAGCAATGTATTATTATCAAACCGTTTTCTATGTGCCACTTCTTGTGAGGGGAGAGTATAAGAGAGCACATGTGCTGGGCTGCTCGTAGTGGGAGCATCGGTAGCAGTCAAAAGAGAGTTCAAAGGATGTACAGTTTCTAGATACCAAAATATTGGGATCAGTGTGATCAAAATGCAAAGCGGTATCATAATCATTAGCATATTATTCTTTCCGAACCAAGTCTTTCTAGGAACAGGCGCAGTATCTATTTCTATATCATCAACAGCATTGGTGCAGAAGAGAGCAGGAGCGAATATAGGCATTGTCTGTAATGTTTATCTCAGGCAAAGTTTTCAGTGTCCGTCAGGGCAAGTTCTCCACAGCAACACACGTTAGCAGCAAAGCGTTCAGGCCAGTTCAGGCTAGCCTGCTTAGCAGATGGCAGCAAGCTGATGTGAATTTGCACAGAGCTCCAAAAAGGCAGGAGCAAGTATCAATTTGACCTTTTGATCTTTGTTGCAATCTCCGCAGGCCCTTTTGTTGGTTTAGGAAGCACTTCTGGCAGAGAGCTGGCGATGATATCTTTGTAATCAAGTGCAGCTGCCTTTCTTTCGATGTCAGGATCATCAAGCTCTTTCTCATGTGGCAAAGAAACCGGAAATCTTTTTGTGTGTGTTGCGTGGATCCAATGCTTGCGTCCATTCACTCGTACTGCAGTCTGCATAGCCAGCAGCACCTGGAAGAGTCCCACCCACTGAGGTGCAAGTGAAGATTTTCTTTCAAAATTCTTGATCCAACGTCCAGTCCCTAGGCTGCAGACAATGTCCTGGGCCGGTGTATCTGACAGGAAGAACCTCCTGCACCTGCTGATGAATCAAATGCAAGTTTTGAGTCAACTGTCTACAGTAATCAATGAGCAATGGGTATTCTATATCCGTCAGCCGTTTCGGCCGAGGGGCATTCCAAACATTCGCTGGTCTCCTCATCACGATTTCATAAGGGGAGAGACCAGTCCTCGCCTGTACAGTTGTGCGCATGCACAATAGAGCTAGCGGTAATGCATCGGGCCATTTCAAATTGCTCCTCGCACACACTTTGCTTATCTTATTTTTCAAAATACCGTTCTGACGTTCCACCAAACCGGCACTCATCGGGTGTCTGGCCGATTGGAATCGTTTATCAATTTGGAGACCTGCACAAATTTGCAATATCACAGCCACAATAAAGTGTGGGCCATTATCTGACCATATGACACGTGTCAGGCCGAAACGGGGAAAGTATACCTTTAGCATGGCTTTAGCTGTGGACATGGCTGGACAATCTTTCAGGGGATAGGGTCTACCCATTTGCTAAATGCGCAAATACGAGAACATACTTATAGTTTTGACACCTTTCCATTTCTATGAAATCAAAATGGATGACTTCAAATGGCATGGGGGGGGGAAAACTTCCTACTGGGGTTGCTGTTCCTTTTCCAATGTTATGTTATAAACAAGCCATACAATTTTGAACTAATCTTTCAGCAGTTTTTTCTAATGTGTGTATTCTGCCATACAGAATCCAGGTGTTGTATCATTTTCCAAGCACATATGTGTGTTGGACTGTGGGCCACAGTGACCATTGCCAGCAGATAGGCATTTGGTAACATGAATCTATAATTTTTCTTGTCCACCCAACAACCTTCAGAATCTAATTCTGCTGGGCCCTCAGACCAGTTTTTTTATTTAATCTACGGTAGCTTCTGATTGCATTTCCTTCACTGTTCCAATTCCATTCTCTATCATGCAAGATACTTCTTCTAATCTTTCAATATACATTTTTGTGTGTAAATCAATGGCAGTTTGTTTCGCAATTTTGTCTGCAAATGCGTTTCCCTTTCCAACATTACATGTTACTTTTTTATGTGCTTCACATTTCATTATCGATAGTTGCTTGGGAAGCGCAAGTGCTGACAACAATTTCACTATCAAAGTGCCATGTTGGATTTTGGTTCAGTGTGATGTCAGGAAACCCCTTTCAGTCCATAATCGACCAAAATTGTGTACCACACCAAAGGCATACTGACTGTCAGTATATATGTTTACCTTGAGATTTGCAGAGATTTCACATGCTCTTGTTAACGCTATTATTTCTGCAGCTTGTGCTGAGTTATATGGGATACTTTTGCTTTCTACAATACTTTTCAGTGTAGTGATGGCATAAGCAGCAGTTGATGTACCATCGGGTAATTTAAAACAAGAACCGTCACAACCGCCTGCCAAGCCATTACAGAAGGGGAAAGACCATATGCAAATCAAGCTTGGCCCCACCCCAAAAGGGGCAGTCCTTTTTTAGTATGTTTTGCTAAAGTCACCCCGAGTGGGACGAGTATGCCCAGATGTGGGTCCCGTGCCAGCTGGGCCTAGAGACCCAAGCTACTCCTCACTGATGAGCCCCAACAAGGGCGAAACATGTTTGGGGATGCTTGTGGTCTTGTGCAGAAGGGATGTGGCCTAGCAGTTCGGGCTGGACTGCCCCTTTTGGGGTGGGGCCAAGCCTGATTTGCATATGGTCTTTCCTCTTCTGTAATGGCTTGGCAGGCGAAGAACAGTGGTCTGGAGGGTTGCCCAGAGCATTGCCAGTGGTTAAGATCAATTATAAACCTTCCAGCCATCACCTCTTTGTTTTTGCTGTAACAATACTCTTGTATTCAAATTCCCTTTTTCCCTTAGTTCCTTATCCTTTTCTGAATTTACTCTGTTCTCAAAACACTGGGCCATATGTAATACTTCACTTTGTGTTTTTGCTTGCCAAGCACTTTCGGATGTCATTATTAAACTTTGAATTTTCGGTAGCAACCCTCGCACAAACTTAACAACAAATAATCTCTTCCCGGGTTCAGTGCTTAGATCTTGACCACTAAAATCTGCAAATACTTCTTCAAATCAATTAAAATAATCTGTCGCTCCTTCCTCTTTGCCCTGCAAACAAGCAGTCAATTTATCCCAAACTATTCTTTTCTTGGGCACTAACGTTTTCAATTTCTCTACTATTCGCGATGGCAAAGCCAACATTACCTGTGGTGGCTTCTCTCCAGTCTTTCTTTCACTATCAATTCTAGTCAAATTCTCCCATGTATCGCCGAACATTGGCGCGTCACTTATGTTTCTAACCTGTTTCCATATGTCTATAGGAAGAATCATGGGAAACAATAAATAAATGTCACTCAATGTAAAAACAGATGAATTCGAAACAGATTCAATTTCCTTATAGAATCCTGACAGGTTCTTCCTAATATCAGGGATTGTCTGCTTTATAGTATTTACCTCTTGCCTCGAGAAAGGGACATGTACAAACTGTGCAATATAATGAGCTTCTATCGTTCGCGCTGGAGTTCCTCCAGAGGCAGCAACTTCTACTTTTGGGACAAACGTGGGAGGCACCTCCCTCATGGGTAATTGCAAACTAGGCGATTGTATATTCGTTCGTCTATTAAGCAACAAAGCTAAATCAAAAGAAAGAACAGCGGTTCCAGTTTCAGGCGAAAATGCTCTTTTATAAATTGTCACTAAATCAGCGGGACAACATATCTTATTCTTCATACATTCTTGTAGGTACTCTACCATAACTTGCAATACCTTTCTCTGCGTTTCTGGTGTACACTGACTAAACGTATCATGCACTTCAATTGGGGAAATGGTGGCATGTGTAATCCATCTAAGTGCGTCTCGCGTACAAATTCGCATCTCTTCACTAACAGGTTTCAAAGGCGGTAAAAACCTTGCTGAACATACGACATATGCGGTTTATCTTTTTTCAATAGCTCTTTATGCAATCGATCCAGTTCTCGCTTAAACACAAATATTCGGCTTAGGTGATCTCATAATTTAATCGCATCATCTCTCAAATTCGAAAAAACAACCAAATCACGCAACTCTTGCAGTACCACTGTATCGGTCAAATCACCCATATTTTCACAAGATAATTCCCCATTCATTCTAACAATACCTGTTGTTCCCCAAGACCTCTATGATCAGATATAGAACTTTGCACAGCTACTTCATTGTCATCATTCATATATGTTTCGGCGCACTCTTTCAGTTCTTCTTTCCTTCCTTTGCTTATCGTGCTACGAGTCTGTCTAATGCTTCCTTGCGCAGGCCCCATCTCTGTAGAACTCCCTGCTAAAGCGGCTAACTCATGCTCTGACGGTGGTGGAGGAAATGATGTCACAGGAACAGAGGGAGAGGAACGGCTTACTGCAGGTGCAGATGGAATAACGGGAATGGCACGTACATAAGGAGGAGGTGCAACAGGTTCAGTACTTTGATGTTCCTTTCTTCACTCATTTAATATTTTTTTTATTAGTTCATCTAATGTATGCAAATCTTGCTGAGGATATATTTTCTGTACATCTAATTGGAAAGCCCTGTCCATGTTCCTAATGGCTTCTGTCTGCTAATATGTGTCATGCTCTAGCGCTTTCTCTACATTCGTTTTATGTTTTCGCACATGTTTCTCCCTACTTCTTAATCGCAGATTAGCTTGATATGATATGATATTTTATTTATATTGCGCTCATACACAGTTGTTTCAGAGCGCGACCAGCCAAAGGGAGGGGAACAGTGGAGAACAAACACAACGATCTTACTAGGCCCAGTGACATTGAGAACGTGCAAGTGCATGGGGAAGGGGAAAAAGGGGGAAAGTGCATGGGAGGAGGGGAGAAATTGGAAAGTGCAGAAGCATAAGAGAGGACAAGATAAATAATAAGTAAATAAATAAATAAATACGGTGATCAGAAACAGTGGTCGTGCGGGCCAAGTGCAAGGTTAGTCAGATAGGGAGAATCTGATCAGTGCAGACGAAGAGTGGGGGGGCCTGCATGGGTACAGATGCAGGCCCCAGTGCAAGGGGTGGCCAGGGGGAAGTACAGGAGGGCGTCAGGGTGAGCAGGGACCTGGGCACGAAGGGCAGACGGTGGCCAGGTGCAGCATTGCTGAGAGAGAAAACAGATCAAGAAGGGAGAGGAGAGGGAAAGGCAGAGGCAAAGTGGAAGGTCTTGAGGAGCTTCCGGAACCGTAGGTGGTTCTCCTCAGGTTTCAAGGTGGCAGATAGGCAGTTCCAGAGGGAGGTCCTCGCAGAAGACAAAGATCTACCACCAGCTCGTTTCTTTGAAAAACGACTGACCCTGAGGGAGTTGGAGGTAGAGGAGCGAAGAGCTCTAGAGGGGAGGTATTTACGGAGGGATAGTTGAAGGTAATTTGGACCCAGGGCCCAGAAAGCCTTGTGGACAATGCAGAGGGTTTTAAATTTAATCCTAGCAGCCACAGGGAGCCAATGAAGGGATTTCAGAGCTGGAGAGATATAATCCCAGGGCTTGAGGCCAAGGACAAGTCTCGCAGTCCTGTTCTGGATTAGTTGTAAAGGGCGGAGAGTGGAGGCAGGTAGATTTAGAAAAAAGGCTGTTACAGTGGTCCAAACTAGAGAGAATCAGAGCTTGGGAGACAAGGAGCTTCTGAGGGAAGGAGAGGAAAGGAAGAGTACCTTTAAGGAGGTGCAGTAAGAAGTTAGACTTTTTGGAGACATCAGAGATGTGTGCAGAGAAGGAAAGTGTGGAGTCAAAGATGACCCCAAGGTTCTTAGCTTCGCTGGTAGGGGCAGGAGGAGGGCCAAGGGAGGCGGCCAGAGAGGGAGGGGAAAGGATGGAAGGGGTGTACCAATGAGGAGGATCTCAGTCTTGTTGGCGTTTAAACAAAGATAATTTGCAGCACACCAATTTTGAATGGCGATTAGGCAGTCAGAGATGAGGGAAGGAGAGGAGGTCGCCGAGGGGAGCCTGAAAATGAGTTGGGTGTCATCAGCATAGCACTGGAAATTTGAGCAGAAAATGGAAATGCAGTAGGCAACAGTTGCCAGATATTGATTGAAAAGCCAGGGTGAGAGGTTAGACCCCTGGGGAACACCGCAGGTAGAGAGGGAGATGGAGGATAGGAAGGACCCAAGTTGTACCTGGGAGGGTCGATCAGAGAGAAAAGAGGTCAGCCAGGCCAGAGCTTGATCGGTGATACCCAGGTTTTCACAGAGAATATTTAGCAGGGTGGTATGGTTGACCGTGTCAAAAGCAGAGGAGAGATCAAGTAGGATGAGGACAGAGGGAATGTTAGAGTCAAGGTTGGAGAGCAGGTCTTCACGGATGTTGAGGAGAGCAGTTTCTGTGCTTCTGGCAGCTCTGAAGCCAAATTGGTGGTCATGGAGAGAGCCAACTAAGTCAGAGTGAAGGTTAAGCTGAGAGATGGCAAGCTTTTCCAGGAGCTTACCCAAAAAGGGAGTAATGGAAATTGGGCGATAGTTAGCTGGACAAGAGGGATCACCTGTGGGTTTCTTGAGGAGAGGATGTACTAGGGAGTGCTTGAGAGGGGAGGGGAAAGTTCCAGAGGCAAAGGAGAGGTTGCAGAATTCGGCAAGGGCCGGAGCAAGGGTATCGATGTGGTCCTTAAGAGTTTTTGAGGGGCATGGATGGACCTGTCTTGAGGAGGCTTTCATGGATCGGACTTGTCTAGCGACCTCATCAGGGGAGAAAAGTGGAAAGGCAGAGAAAGAGGGAAGAGGGGTAGCTGAGGGTGGGTCAGCACGCAGAGAGGGAGAGGGGAGAGGAGCAGGGGAGGAGGAGAGTGAGGACAAGATGTCCTAGGTTTTAGAGATAAAGTGTGAGGCAAGGTCATTGCAAATGGCCTGAAAAGCGAGAGGAGGGGTGGATACTGCGTCGGGGTTGGCCTGCTCCTTGCAGATTTTAAAGAGTTCGGCCGAGTTGTTTGATGCCGCAGAGATATGGGCTTGAATATGGACTTGCTTCTTGGTACGTACAGAAAGACGGTATTGCCGTTGGAGTAGGCGCCAGGCCAGTTTGTCAGAGGATGAGCAAGAGGCCCTCCATTTCTTCTCAGCCGCCCTACACTTGCTTTTGAGTGTTGCTAGGTCGGAGTCAAACCAAGAATTACACTTGGTTTTGGGCTTCAAGCGGATCCTAATGACAGGGGCAAGAGTATCGGAAATAGAGGAGTAGAGGAGAGACAGGGCTGTGTCAGGGTGTGAGTCAGCCAGGAGTGGAGGAGGGGGTGAGAAGGTGGCAGCGAAAGCCTCGATTGACACACGTTTCATGGGCCAGATGTCCAAGAAGGTGGGTGGCAGTCTTGGGATAGGCTTGGCTTGAGGGGAGGAGATGGGAAGAGGAGAGGAGGCAGTGATCACTCCAGGAAAGAGGAGTGGTGAGGGGAGTAGATGGGGGGGCAGAGGAGATCAAGACATCCAGTGTGTGGCCAGCAGAGTGAGTCGGGCCGGAGGGGAGGATAGAAAGGGAGAGTGAATCGCAGAGGTCGCGAAAGAATACAGATGAGAAACAGGGAGAATCAAGATGGATGTTAAGGTCACCAAGGAGGAGGAGTTGAGAGGTAGAGGCCAGAAGGGCGGAGGAGAGATCTGCCCACTCAGAGAGAAAAGAGGTGAATTGACCAGGTGGCCGGTAGAGTGTAGCAACAGTAAGGGAGTGGCTCGGAGAGAGGGAGAGCCTACAGACAAGGCATTCGAAAGAGGAGTAAGTCTGAGTGGGGATGATAGAGGCAGGAATCCACTCAGGGAAGATCAGGGCCGGGTGGATCTGGGGGCAGAGAGGATCTTGTAGCCATCTGGGAGGAGGGTGTCAAAACTCGTGACAGAGCTGGCCATGAACCATGTCTCGGTAAGGCCGAGGACATCGAGGTCAAGTTCTTCAAGGAGGTGGCAGATGTCAGAGGAGTGTTTGACAGCGGAGCGAGGATTGAGGGTGGCAAAATGAAGAAGGTTGCCAGCCTTAAAGACCTTCCGGGCAGGAGTACATATTAGAGGTACACCCTGCGGAGGTGTGGAAGGAGTATGAGATGGAGCAGAGGATGAAGGAGAAAAGGGCAAGGTAGCCAAGGGAGAGGAGTAGGGTACAGCAGAAGATGAGAGGAAGTTGATGAGGCGAGGGAACTGTCTATCACAGAGACAGAGATTGGCCTGAGGGCCTTGCACCATGACAGTGCCATTTAGGTAGACATTTATGATGACTCTGGAGGAGTCGAAGGAATCCATACGCACTTCCCAGCGGGTGCCACCATTAATGGGAGAGGAGGAGAAAGACAGAGCACAGAGATCATATGAGGGGTCCATAGATCTGGCGAAGGAACGAGAAAGAGGATGTCGGTAAGGGTTTGTCTGGCAGAAGTGCTGGAATAGGTATCAGCAATGGGGAGTCCTGGGTTGGAGGCCAGGATATCTTTTTTGAATTTCTTCTTACCAGACTTATTGAGAAGGGAGGGATAGTTGATAATGTAGAAGTTTGAGTAGATGGGAGAGACAGATAGTGCCATGGTCAGGTAGAGAGGGGGCAGTGGGAGAGAAATGCAAGTACAACGGTAGGGAACAGTCACTAGGCTAGCAGGTTACAGTTAAGGTCCAAAAATGGGATTAAGCAAAAATGAAAACACACCCAAATTTGCATACAAAAACACACCCAGATTTGCTTACAAAAACACGCCCAGATTTGACTTTTAAACACACCCAGATTTGCTTACAAAAACGCGCCCAGCTTCCTTCCTCCAGTCTCTTACAAAGTCGAACGCTGCTGGTCAGGCCTTTTTTCGTAGCAATACTGATTCTAGGTGTTCTATACGTGTTAATTGAAAGCTCCCATTATTAGGCCACTGAAGGTCTGATACACGTCTGGTCTTCCTATGCCAAATCGCATTAAACACTATTGCCCCTATACCGTGTTTGATGTACATTTCATGTGCCGGCCACCCTTCAGGTGGCGCGACCTGGACAGTTTCCAAAGATTGTCTACCGCAGTGAAAAAACCTCACTAGACAGGAAGACAATTCCCGAGGCCTGGTTAATTCCTACCCTTTTTCTTACCCAGGCCACGGCCTGAATGCTGAAATACTAACACAGACAGGAATGTCCAATTGTGCAGAAATACATTGTTTTTCTCTCTCACTAAGTCCTTGAAACCAAGCAGAAGCCGCATCTAATCAGTACTCCAGGTGACGGCCTGTCTTGCAAACGCTGTAGTAAAAGGCAGTTAAAACATGAATTATATTCTTTTAGCAGTGCTCCTTCGCAGAGAGTGGTATTCCCATAACAGAAAGTTGTCTCTGCTGCCTTTGCTAGAATAACTATGTTTAGACTGAATGAAGACTTGTCATAACGTGTCATAATTGTCAATCACTGAACCCTAGCCAGTGATTGACATGTTGTGGGCGGATCGTAAAGATTATATGTAATGTATATATATTACTGCTTGAGTGTTGCTCGCTCTCTCGCATCTCACGAGGTCTGGGAACACACGTCGTGAGGTGTTGAGACCCAGTCGGCCGACTGAGAAACCTTTGAAATAAACCAGACTTGTTTGGAAAACAAACCTCATGTCTGATGTGGCACTTGGATATATGGTTATTGTGCCTTAGTTTCCATATGTGGACTTTATGGCCTAGCAAATATGGCGCCCGTACAGGGACCCTCCCACTAATGCTCCATTGTATACGTTGAAGTTGATGAAGGCAAAAATGAGTGGAGGACGAAGCCGTCGAGCCGGGATCGGAAGGTATTCGGGGCGCCCCTGTAGAAGTGATGAGACTCCTCCGCAGATCTGTATACAGCCGATCCCTGATCGACAAGCAGCGCCCAGAGAGCATCAAGGCGAGGGTCCTGGAACGAGGCAAATTGAGCTAGACACACAGTCACGACGAGTCTTGGTTGCCTCTGTATACGGGCGAATTGCATCCTGAGTGACAAATTGGTTGATCAGGTGTGTCGTGCCCCGATTCTTAAACATCCTGATATTGGTTGAGAGTTGCTCTTGCAAGATCAAACGCCTTGTTTGCGAGTTCGAAGCATAGAATACATTTGCAAAGCATTTTGACAGAAAGGAAAAAAGCAAATGGCCGACATTTCACAAAATGGACGCCCTCTGGTTACATTGACGATTCTCTGACCGCGATGTTTGTCACATGATGCGATTGGTTTCAGACCAACATACTATACATACTATAGGGTCGTTTCTGGTCTAACACTGTTCCCAGAGGCCATCCCCACCATCATCATGCAACGCCAATGTCAGCTTCTCTGGTGCTGGGGTGAGGACAGGTGCTCTGTGGCACAGTAAGTTGTGCATTTGTAAAAGTCAGTGCTGAGGAGGAGTGCTGTTTCGCTGTGGAGGACTGAAAGCCATTTTGGCTGCTATTTATTTTACTTATTGTATTTGTTAATCTCCACTATGATATGATATGATATATGATATGGCATTTGTAACGCGCCTATACACACGTGTTTCAAGGCGCGACGAGGCAGGGAGGGGGGAGCAGGGGGAGGACAGACAACGATCCTACTAGGCCAGGTGTCATTCAGACCGCGCAAGTGCAGGCGTGGGGGGAAGGGAAAAGTGCAGTACAAAGTAAGTAGAATAGAAATAAATAGATAAATAAATAAATAGGGCCAGCTAGTGGCAAGTGCAAGGTAAGTGCAGACAAGTGCTGGGAAGGGGGGGCTGTAGGGATACAGAGACAGTCCTGCAGTGCAGGGGCTGCCAGGGAGTGGAGAGTGGCTGGGCCCAGGACCGAGGTCGGCGAGAGTGGCCAAGTTTCAGATTCAGTGTTTAGTGAAGAATTAGCAGGGCAGAGGGAGAGAGAAAGCAGAAGCAAAGAGGAAGGTTTTGAGGTGCTTCCGGAACCGGAGATGGTTCTCCTCAAGTTTCAGGGAGGCAGGAAGGCTGTTCCAGAGGGAGGCTCTTGCTGCGGAGAGAGATCTACCCCCAGCTCGTTGCTTCGAGAAGCGGCTGACCCTGAGGGAGTTGGAGACGGATGAGAGAAGGGCTTGGGAAGGAAGATATTTAGGAAGAGAGAGTTGCAGGTATTTAGGCCCCAGGCCCCAGAAGGCCTTGTGGACAATGCAGAGGGTTTTGAACTTAATCCTCGCAGCCACTGGGAGCCAGTGTAGAGATTTCAGTCCTGGAGAGATACGGTCCCTGGGCTTGAGGCCAAGGACAAGTCTCGCAGTTCTGTTCTGGATGAGTTGCAGAGGGCGGAGAGTGGAGGCAGGCAGATTAAGATAGAGACTGTTACAGTAGTCCAGCTTCGAGAGAACCAGGGCTCGGGAGACAGTGAGCTTCTGGGGGAAGGAGAGGAAGGGAAGAATACCTCTAAGGAGGTGAAGCTGGTAGTGTGACTTCTTAGAGACGTCAGATATATGAGGAGAGAAGGAGAGTGTGGAGTCAAAGATGACCCCAAAGATGATCCACTCTGTGGACACCCCCCTTTTACCCAGAATCCCATAATAACAGCGAGCGCACATTCGCGTGTGTGCTTTCGTGGGAGTGCTGAGGACAAGTGCTGTTTCGTTGTGGAGGACAGAAAGCCATTTTGGCTGCTATTTATTTTATTTATTGTATTTGTTAACCTCCACTACGCTGACACGCCCCTTTTACACAGAATCCCCTAATAACAGCGAGCATGCGCATGCACAGAAGCACATTCGTGGGAATGCGGAGGACGAGTGCTGTTTCGCTGTGGATGACTGAAAGCCATTTTGGTACGGACTTATGCAAACTTGTCCCTTAACATTCAGATTGTTAGGCAGAAACCTGTGCAGTTCCCTTTGGGAACACTGCAAAAGATTTAGGACTACAGGTGTTAGCAGTAAACCCACTTGGTAGCAGTCTGTACCACCCAGATTTACCTGGTAGCTGTGGCTGAGCAGTCAGACTTCTCTCAAGAAGAGTTAGGCAGTATGCAAAGTATACACAATAGGCACCCAGATACAATAATACAAGCAAACACTGACCAGAGCTTTGGTATCAAAGTATATAATTATTTATTGAAAAACACACTGTTTGAAACACTCCAGCACTCTTATTGTAAAACACTCTAAACACAGTTACTATTATAGTATATACAACCCTTATTCCTTATCAGATAAGTCTTAGTTAACACCACTTAGTTTCATACAGAGGTGAGCGCTTAACTATAGATGGCACTCCAATAAGTTCATGAAGAAGGGAGGGAAAAAGACAGATTATGGAAAGGTACACCACTCTAAGATTTAGGAACACTATTAGCAAGGCAGAAGAGCAAAAGTCACTTGTGAGCCAAAGTCCATAGGCTGGGCCCACTCTTAGAGAGAGCAGAGCACAAATGCGCCCAAGATCACACAGTTACACTAGGCTTAAAAAGTCTTGCTGAGAGTTCGAAAAGAGTTTAGAGAGGCTCAGAAAAGTTTAGCCAGGGTGTCCCAGGCTAACCCAAGTTTGAAAGCCGGGGGCTAAATCTACCCCGTACAGTCGGTGGCAAGGGAAGCCAGGCGGGACACGGTACCTTAAGTGGGAAGGATCCTCCAGCGGTGGCAGTTGTTCCTGGCAGCGGGTGCAAGTCTCGTCGTTGTCCAGGGGAAGAGAAGATCTCGACTTGGAGGAAAGATGAAGGTCGTTCCACTGCCAGGGAAGAAACCAGCCGCAGAGATTTCCGGTTAAAGGTATTACCCTTTATTTCGCGGCCGTGGTAAAACGTGGTATTCCGGTTGCCGGGGTGCTTGGCACAGGCAAGGCGGCCACAAGATGCTCCAGGAAGGCGAAAAGACGGTGAAACTGGTTATCCCCACCAGTCAAAGGGAGAAGACTCTCCGGCGCGAGATCTCCTCTGTCGTTGGGAAAAGTGGTGAGACGGTCCAGCAGGGCTCCACCGGTGGTGTCGTCGTGGCAGGTCGGCTCAGCTTCTCCCTCGTCGGATTCTTAGGTCCTGTGGCGACTTCTGAAGTTCCAGTCCCCAAAGCCCTGCTTTTATGCAGAAAACCCCCATTCAATCAGCCTAGCTGTCACTCAAACATGCTAAGTGGTGAGCCGGCTGGCTCACCACTTGGGCCAATCAGGATGGAGTGCGACTTGAGTTGCCTAGGCAACTCAGTCCAGGGTGCCTAAATCCCCCTCCACGCCTCCTAAGTACCCCAGACAGAGTGGCACCACTTTGGAGGGCTTCTGTGGAGAAGCCCGCCAAAAAGTGGAACAAAGGGCTCGACTTGGGTTGGAGTCACAGAAGAGAACACAAATGCCATTTTAGAACCGAGTTTTGGCAAAAAATACCAACCGGAGAATTAATATTAATTAAATAAACTGGCGGTATGTTCGAGGCTATCGTAATTAAATAAATAAAGATAGTAGCCTCGAACAATGGGAAAATTCCATAGAGAAATATTCGCGGTTGAATATAAAAAGTAGTATCCACTGCCACCAGCCAAAACTCGATCAGGGGGAACGGAGACGTGCCCCCTCGACTAACAGACCCCGGGGCAATCGAATTGCCCCAGCCAGTACGTCCACAATATGATGGTTTGTACTGGTTCTGTTCAGAATTTAAGACTAGTAAAGTCAATGGTGACTTTACAGACGCTGGGAGACAGTAGTCAGTCCCAGGGTATGGAGTCTATACTGGGGAGTCACTATGACACCCCTGTGTTATTGCACTGAGGGTGCTGTGTAACACACATCACAAAAACACATGAAGCCCTATGGAGTAAAAGACACCATAGCCCATTAAACACATCTAGAGTCAAAGAAACACACTCAAATCATGTCCAAGAGTGAGGGTAAAAGAGTCTCTTTCTTGGCAGGAGAAAAAAATAAACCCCAAAAAATCCAGCAAAGTTGCTGGGGGACTCACTAGGTTAGGAAATTCAGCCAAAACAGAGAATTCTCCCTAACACAGATCCACTATCAAGCTAGCCACATTATATTCCACTTATCATTGTAATAATTTTACTTTATTTTGTTGTTTGTAGGCTGCTATTTATTTTATTTATTGGATTTGTTAATCTCCACTACGTGGACACGCCCCTTTTGCCCAGAATCCCATAACAGCGAGCGCGTGCATTCGCACGCGCATGTGTGGGAGTGCCGAGGACGAGTGCTGTTTCGCTGTTTAGCGAGTTAGCGAAAAGCATAAAAAGCATCATTCCAAAGCTCCAGTTTCCCATTTTTTTTTTCTTCATTTTCATAAACACAAACCATACTCCTTAATTATTTGCTTTTTGCAGTTTTCTTAATTGACTTTTTCTGGTGTTTTGTCATCTTGTTTGCATGGCTCTATCGGCTCTAGTGGCAATGCCTGCTGCCCCCGATCCTGCGAGGAATAATTCCTCCAACACCACTGGTGTTTCTCGCAATACAGCAGTCGCTACGCGATCCCGAAACCGCTCGTGCACAGCGGATATACGGAACTACTGTGTAACCGAAGGCATGTCTAACCATTTTGCCTTAGATGACAACACTGCCATATTATCCGACTTATCTCTGCAAACAGCTAATGTTGTCGTTCATCCGGAAAAACAGACTATATGTGATTTAGCCACGCCCCCTGATTCGATCATGAAAGCAGGCTTTGCGCAAACTTCCTCTTAATGCACTCCTGGGGGGTTCTAAGGATATTAATGTTGTAAACACCTTTCCAATTATAATTTATTTTAAAATGTTTTTATTAGCATTTATAGAAGTACAGCCATGCATATTTCAAATGTCGTAAAGCTTATTGAATATCTCTTTATATAGGCAGTGTCTTGTTAATAACAACAAACGAACACATTAACAAACAACTTTCTTTACTTGTCAGGCATTATATCATCACCAGCGTCTTAGTGTGTGTGCGTAATACAGCAGGGGTCCAACCAGGGGAGAGCGGCAACGTCAGCCCAAGGGCAGTGCCCAGGCTAGCCCGGATTGTGTGTTGGTTTTAACTAATTCGAGGTCAGGTATAGTAGAGAAAATTGAAGCTTTCAAGGGGGTTTGTCATCCGATGGGTGGAACATGTCCCAGACCAACGCTTTCCAGGCTGCACACTTATCGCTCCCGTTCGCCCCTCATCTGTTTGCTCCTTCCATCCACACTTTAGTGTCTGCCTCTGCTCAGCGTTCAAATTCTCTGTGCCAGCGCACATATTGCGGACCCCCACCAGATTTCCAAGCCATCGCAAAAGATCTTTTAGCCAGTATGCACACCATGTCCATGATCTTGATCACATGCTTGTATTTACTGACTCTGGGATATGCCCCAAGCAAGCATTCTTTCAGAGTCCATTCATATCTCGTTATCCCAGTCTTCATGCAGGCTTGTTCAATCCGTGCCCAGAAACTCTGCACCCGTTCACATCCCCAAAACATATGTATCAGATCCGCATCCCCATTCCGCACCAGGGACATAGTGGTCGTGTGCTGTTGTTGAATGTGGCTATCCTGTGTGGCATAGAGCATTCAGCTGTATGAGCCTAAATCTAGAGCTCCTCGACACCTCCCTAGGGTATGCAGTATCCTTTTCCGTTATGTCCACTCCCAGATTTTTTTCCCATCTTTCTTTTAGTGGGGTGCTTTTGGGGTTGGGTTTGTCTGCCAGTAGACTATACAGTCTGGACACCGGCCTCCAGCTGTCACTTAGGTTATTAGGGTCAGAAAGGGGTTCGGTGCGGCTCTTCAGGCCATCCTTCCCATTTCCCCTTTGCCGCCCTCGGAGCCCTTTGGTACCATAGGAACTGCCCACCAGGTACCCCTTCCTTCTCCCGTAGTGATTCAAACTCCCTGAAGGTACTGTCTCCATATAAACCTCCAGAGGTACAGCTACCCCACCTTTCCCAGTGTCTCACCATTGCTATATCCGTGCCAACCTTGCAGACGTCCGCAGCAATCAGGGTTTTAGGTGAGTAGGGGTGCACAAGTTTTAGTAGTGATATGGCCCTGCACCACACCTTCCTCCCCAGCGTTACCATCATGGGGGTGCTCCCCAAGCAGCACAATGGCACCCACAATATTTCTTTTAGTCTAATCGTTGTAGTAGTTCCGTTTTGGACGTGGCCTTATCTGACAACCATCTGGCTACAAAACTGATTTGAGCCGCAAGGTAGTACTTTTACAAATCTGGCAGTTGCACCCCTCCCTCCCTATAAGGCAGGCTTAGTGTGGTAAGTGACAGGTTATGATGGGCACCCCCCACAAGAATTTGCGTAGCAGTACTTCTAGTAAGCGAAAAAAAGAGGCTTTGATATAACAGTGTACATTATTAAAGTAGTATATGAATCGTGGCAGTATGATCATTTTGGTGATAGCCACCTTATCCATTAGGGACAGCGGCAACCTGGACCAGAATTTCATGGATTTTCTGAAACCTTTTACCACTGCTATCGTGTTGTTCTCATTCATTTGTTCTGGTGTGTGTCGTATGTTCACCCCTAGGTACTTGAATGATTATGGCTCCCACCGGAGCCCAACCTCTGGCAGTTATTCCATGCCCTTCCCCCTCAGCCCGCTATCGGGAATATTCAAGATTTATCTTTGCTGAAGCAAATCCCGGACACCTTACCATAATTGTCTAGCACGTCTAGTACCACTGGGACATTGAGGTGTGGGTCCCTCAGGTATAGTAGTATGTCATCCACGTTCAGCGAAACTAAGTGTACGCCCCTCCCCCCCCCCCACCCAGATGCCCGCATCTAGGAATTGCTTTCAGAGATAGATCGCTATCGGCTCCAGCCCCAGCACGTACAACATAGGTGACAGCGGGCACCACTGCCTGGTGCCCCTTTGTATGTCCCAGACCAGAGACACCACCCTTACAGATTTAACTCCTTCCACGGGCGCTGTGTAGAGTATCTGTGTCCATTTAATAAATTGTTCCCCGAACCCAAATTCCCTCAGCGCTGTTATCAACCATTCCCAGTATTACGGGTCAAATGGTTTTATGGCGTCTAGGGAGAGTATGGCGTATTGCTCTTGGGAATCCACTGTCTGTGCTAAAACATGTTGAAGTCTGCACAGATTCAGCACCGTACTACGGCCAGGGATGAAGCCGTTCTGGTCCCTGTGTACTAGGTCTCCAATAACCTTATTTAGCCTCACAGCCAATATGTCTTGACGTCGTAGTTTAACATTGCCAGTGGCCGGTACGAGTCTCACTCGTCAGTGGGCTTCCCAGGATTGCGCATCGGGATCACTAAGGTTTCCCTCATACTCCGGCAATACTCCTTTTTCATAGGCTTCCTTAAACACATCAAGTAAAACCAGGGTTAGGATTGACTCGTATGTCTTATTGACATCCGGGGGGAGTCTGTCGCTCCCAGGTGTCTTGCTCGTGGCTAGTGACCTGATCGCTTCGGATATGTCTTCAGCTGAAATTTCCCTCTCAAGCACCTCACGTTGTGTTGTGCCAAGCATAGGCAGTTCTATTTCTTCTAGTGTACCCAGTATATCCTCCTGGGATACCTGGTTTCTGTGGATATATAACTGGGAATAAAATTCTTTAAAGGTGTCATTGATCGCTTGTTGTGATTTATGTACCGTGCCTGCCTCGTACCTGAGTTCTGTAGTCAAGTGTCTCGTGTGTTCCCTCTTGCATAGCCACGACAGCAGCCCGCCTGGCTTGTCTCCCTGTGCATGCGCTCTGGTAGTTTTTACGGTGTGTCCAATTTTGACAGCCTCCCCCAGGCATCTTGGCAGCTACGTCGTATTTCGGCTAGTTCAAGCTCCTCCCGGTGGGTCCCCCGTGCACGTGTTTACCTCTGTTTTATTTCCTCCTCCCAATTCTCTAACTCCATCCTCAGTGTCTTCCTGGTACCACCAACACTAGCAGTAACCTCCCCTCTCACCACTACTTTCAGTGCCTCCCACACCGTATTCCATTTCTCAATGCTGCTCACATTCCTCTCAATATAGTCTTCTAACTTGTTATGTAGGTCTTCTTTGAAGGCCTGGTCTGTAAGGGCGTCCGTGGGCATGTGCCACAGTGGTATTGGGGGCCTTGGCCCTTTTATCCTACACTCCAGCATTAATGGTGAGTGGTCTGAGACCGATCTGCCCAGGTATTGTGCTGATTCCACCTGAGCCAGGTGGGCTTTAGCCACAAATAGTCAGTCAATCCTGGGATACAGGCCATGGGGCGAAGAGAAATAAGAATAACCCCTGTTATTCGGGTGCAGTTCCCTTCATACATCCACCAGATCCAGGCTCCCAAGTAATGCGTTCAACGCTTCTGTGGCCGCCTCGGCTCAGATAGATGGCGGGCTAGATCTGTCCAAGTCTAAATTCCTCACACAGTTAAAGTCAACACCCCAGATAAAGAAACATTCTCGGCATGGGGTTATTGTAGTGCATAGTGTGTAGAGGTATTTAGGAATCCCGTGGGAAAGTAAGAGTTAACTAAGCATATTTCTACGTGCTCTATGTAGCCCCTCAGTATCAGGTACCTCCCCATCCGGGTCTGCCTCCATCCCCAGTAATCTGGGAACTGCAGCGCTTATCCATGTGAAGACACCGCAAGCATATTTAGAGTAGGCTTCTCCACATCCCTGCCCTCCCCAGTGTTCTTTAACCGTAGTTATGGTGCTTTGTGTTAAATGGGCCAACACCAACCAATTCGTGGAGTGGGCCTGATAGTCCAGATCAAGTGGCTCTGCGTCCCCCCCCCCTCGTCGGTCTTGAATTACCAATCATGGTAACAATGATTTCCAGTTACCATATAGCCAGGTTATATCAACCCTCATAACACATTTTATTTACCCCCGCTCCCTCCTCCCCCAATGGGCAACCCGTCCTTCATGTGACGGCTTCTCTCATCACCCCTCCACCCCCCGGGCCAGATTATTGTGTTCTAGCCACATTGTGGCCACTGCTGGTGTTTCAAGGTAGACAGTCTGCCCGTTATATATCACCTTGAAACTGGACGGATAAATAAGCATGTATTTAAGGCTGAATTGTCTATGTCTAGCTTTGATTGGTACAAAAGAATTCCTTGCCCTTTGAACTGCCGGTGTGTAATCTGGGCATATGGCTATTATAGAGTTGTCCCGTTTTATCTGTCCCCCCTCCCTGAGTATTTTAATATAACCTCCCTGTCCTGGATGTTCAGGATTCTTGCGATAATTGGACGGGGGTGTGAACCCAGTGGTGGTCGTTTCTGTAAGGATCTGTGGGCCCTCTGCACCACAAAGCTCTGCAAGAGTTTTCCAGCCCCCACCTCTTGCATCAGTAGGGTTTCCACAAATCCTGTGGGGTTCAGGCCCTCCATCCCCTCTGGAATTCCCAGCAGGCGCTCATTGTTTCGCTAGACACATCCTTCAGCGTCTTCCACCCGGGCTTCCAGCACTGCATTCTGTTAGGGAGAATTCTCATAAATGTACTAATTCCCTCTACCTTAGAGCCCTCCAGCTCTTTCGCTAAACTTTGGGGCTTTGAACTTTTTAATTCTGTTTGGTTTTTGTTTTTATTTCTTTTGGTTATGGAGTTTTAGACAACTCCATAGGCATTATCTTTTCATGTGAGTCACACAGCACCCTCAATGCAGTGACACAGGGAAGCTTTTTAGGTTCTCCCAAGGTTTAAGCACCTTCTCTGGGATAAATTACTGGTTCCCAGGGAATGTAAAGTTAAATTGACTTTACTAGTCTTTTTAAATTCCTAGACCCAGCACACACTATCTTACAATAGAGTGCTGGAGGGGTTACCTAGTATCCCCTATGTCTAGAAATTAATCTACCAGTCAAATGCTACCCTTTCCTAACGAAATGGCTGGTGGCAGTGGTTTTATAACGAACTACCATGATTTTTCCCGACCGCGAACACGGTAGCTAAAAATCGCAGGAGCCATGTTTTTCAAGATGGTGCCTGAGCCCCCTTTGTTTAAACAGGTTCCGGTGTTCTTTTTTCGCCATTTCTTTTTGGAAAGGTCCTTCTAGAGTTTGTCTATGCACGCTAAACCAGATTTGGTCCCTTTGTTCCTACGCCTTTGGCGGGCTTCAGGACTGAAGACCGCCGCTGGCGCCTGAGTGTCTGGGGTGGGCAGGAAGTGAGGGAGGTGCCAGAAACTCCCTGCGCTTAGTCTCCTAGGAGACCCAAATGCACTCTGGTGTGATTGGCTGGCTGACTGTCCGGCAAGGACAGACACCCTGCAGGGTGAGTGGCAGCTAGGCTGGAATGAATGGGATAAAACTGTTTAAAAGGTGAATCTCTTGGCTTGGAAGGCAGAGTCGACCACTGGAACGAAAGAACTGAAGATGAGCTGGAAGAGGACGGCTGCTGCAACTCCTGGACCGTTGGTTTGCCCGGTGAAGCCCTGCTACGGGTCCGAATCGCCAAGTTCATCTCGACAGAGAAGCCCTTCAAGGATGACTACTCCCTTTGAGTTGGTAGGACCAATCAACTCATAAGCCACCTGGACACCATTCTTGGAGCTGGTTGTATTTTCCTCATAGTGCTGCAGGAAACCAAATAGCCAGTTTATGTGCTGGAAGACAACTACCGGAATCGAAGATTTGCCAGTTTGCCAGCTTTGCGACCAGTCCTTGTGCAGTGCAGGAGTGCCCCAACGTCCTCCCTCTTGTCCCCATAACTGAGGCTCGGGAACAGTGGGATCTGCAGGAACCCCAGAAACAGAAAGAAGTCTTTGTCTGCATCTTTTTCTTCAATACAGGGTACTGTGAAAACCCGACGGAGAGAACTTACCTCTCACCCGGCAAAAGTGCGTACAACTTTGGCAACTTGCAGGTCTACTTAGCTTGTGACCCGACATATGAATCTTTCTTCTATGAACTACTTCTGAGAACAGTGGCAAAGACTTTTCCGTTTAACTACCAGAACCGTTTTTATCTATACAAGACTCTAGCCCATTGACTGGCTTACCTATTACATTGAATCAACTCTTCTGGTGAACTCAAACTATTTGCACTGTTTAAGAGTAACTGTAATATTCATTGTATTATCTTGTGCCCTTTTGCTCCTACTTCTAATGCTCTGAATGCCATGTTGCTCCCCCTTCAAAGTAGTTTAAATGTCACAGAACCGGATAGTGTGAAGTACTGTAGTATATTTTTGTGTGATAATGATTGCCTCCTTTTGGTGAATGTTTTCTAACTGTAATAAATTAAGAAGTGTTTTACCAAGAAACCTTGAGTATAAGTGTATATCTGAATCCTTGTGATTGTAACCTCTGTGTAACACCCTTACAAGCTCACATTCCCTCTTGAGATAAGCCTGGCTGCTTAGCTCGCTACCAAAAACTGGATGGTACAGAGTTATACCAAAGGTTGGTTTTACTTACACATGTAGTCATAGTTGTGTGTAGCGGTCCCAGAGGGTACTGCATGCAAACTTTGCCTAACACATTCCATCTCTCCAACTCTTTCAGTGTTATTTCAAGGTCTTTAGTGATCCCCATTGTTTCCTTTAGCTCTGTCTCTGTAGCCGTCACTCCTCCTGCAAGGTTGTGGATCATCCTGTCTCATCAGTTGCATGTCTACCTTGACCTCTTCGATTTTGGTGTGAATAACCGCAGTGCTGCGATCGAATCCAGCACTTGGTTTTCTTTGTTTCCAGTTTCCAGTGTGGATTGCTCTTTCTGTGTCGCTGTTCGGCTCTGTGATTGTTGCGTTGAAGGAATCCATGATTGTGGACTTCCTTTTCCCTCTAGGTGGGGACATTCTTGTCTTTAGTTGCGCAGGCTCAGATTTTGGTTGCAGTCAGCTACGCAATCTTCCCAACTCAATGTGGTTGGTGTCCACTGTGTGGGAGGGCCATTCACAGGTTGAATCAGGACCAGTCCAGGTTCTACGTTGTCGTACGTTTGGTTGCCCCTGTGGTAGCAGAGTCACCTTTCCAATTATAACAGATTCCCAAGAGGAGAGCCCCACTCTTGTGAAAATCCTCCTGCTCTGTGCACTCCCAACACTCTGGCTCTCACTGAAACCGATCCCTCGTCTGAATCCAATCATACTCTGAATATCATATCACCCATTCCCTCACACTCTCTTTCAAAGACTCACAATTTGCTAAATACCCTTCCTCAATCCGTGATTCTTTTCCCACTTTCTAACCATAATTCTTCAGCTCTATCCATTTCACTTGCTAATCCCATGCCTAGAAGACTTCCCATTTCTGACGAGCTTGCAGTACCCACAGATCATTATTTTCCCTTGTTAGCCCACACCATAACAGCCAGGAATACTGATTCGATGTCCATTACGAGATTATATGAAATACTGAACACTAAAGTCACTCATCAAACAACACTTAACATAATTGTTTAATAATGGCTCTTTGTCCAAAGAGCAAAATCAACCATCTCATGAATCATGCTGTGCGAAATTTAAGTCCCCCACGCCTAGTGTCCTTTTATGGACGTTCTCGTGCACAGACTCTGTTCTCATAAATCTGTTTCCTGGTTTTCAAACCATCATGCCTACTTGGATCATATACGTCCTCCCATAGATGTTATAATAGACTTGGCGAGTCTCTCCAAACAGGAACAATCTAAAAAGAGTTCAAATAGCAAATCAGCTTTTCAGATGTTTGAAGCAGCAAAAAACTCCTATCATTTCAGACAAAAATCTATCCAAGAATATCAAGTGTGGCATTAGCTATGAGATCCTCCTCGAAACATTTCATCAAAACACTAGCTATACTCAACAAAGCTTCTCGGCTTTCATCTGTAGCTCAAGCAAAGAAGGTTGCTTTACAGACATCCCTATAAAAACAAGCTACCGGAATAAATAGTGAACAAATTCTGGCCTGTGAACTCCTTGTGCAGCTTGTCAATGAGGTCAACAACCAACCACATTCACAGTTGCAAAAAAGGTAGCAGGTGCTCCTCTCCAGAAAGAACATGGCATGATAACCTGTTCTGAGATGAGAGTTTGCAGCACATGCTTTTTGCTCACTGTACCTTTCACAGATGGGAAATATCTATTTGCATATCAGTCTTTGTCCCGCTCACAAGGGCAGTCCAGCACCAAAATGCTATGGCAATTCCTCTCTGAACAAGAGCACCAACAGCAACCCCATACACGTGTTTCAGCCTTGTTGGGCCTCATCCATGAGGTGGAGCTGTGCCTCTCTGAGCACAGTGAGCAGGGAGTCCACGTCTGGTTGCCTCCATGTAACTCAGGTTGACCAACCCCAAGCTCCTTGCAAATATTTCAAAAAAATGTAGCAGGCGCTCCTCTCCAGAAATAACATGGCATGATAACCTGTTCTGAGATGGATATGTCCAATCTGTGAAAGGTACAGTGAGCAAAAAGCGCGTGCTGCAAACTCTCATCTCAGAACAGGTTATCATGCCATGTTCTTTTTGGGGAGGAGCGCCTGCTACCTTTTTTTGACACATTCACAGTTGATCATAAGAACTGCCTTACCGCAACAAGTCTGGCATAATCTCACTAAGACCTTTGCAGCTGCCGCTAAACAGGCGGTCTTAGTGCCCACTCTGTTACACCCTAGTGATTTGGTGCCAGCACCTAACCTAGACAAGAATCCACATGATACCCCCTACCATGCACCTCAACAATTTCCCTCTGGCATTATCAAAACTTTAACAGCTGACACTCGACAGGAAGACTTAGCAGTAACATTACCACACATTCGAGATCTGGCCCCCTTTCTAATTCAGACAAGCAGCAATTGAGAATCTTTAAATCTCTATATGGAAGCACAAGATTTCAATCTCAAGATCAAATATCACGTATTGTTCATGAACATCCTTCTAAATTTCATCAACCTATAATTTCTCCTACTCCTTCAATCGTTAAACAGAATCCCCATAAAAGCAGTCCTCCTGCCTTTAAGCATAACTCAAAATCTAATCCTTTGCCTTACTGTCAAGTGCGTGCAGAGGAGCTCCGTATCCGGACTACGACCTCAATCGCACATGCATACTAAACATCTTCAGCAATGTTTTAGCATTTGAAGATTTGATCAGGAGACATTCATTGTGTAGAATTCATAAGAGATTCTGATCTCACGGTAGCCAGACTCTGGATACCTTCAGGTATTATTTTCATTACTATTTGGTGAGCCAGAGCTGATATTAGACAGCTTGGCTTTGATTTGAGGCATGAATGTCAATCAAGTGCAAATAATCTGTCTGCCGATGAAACAAATCTATCTCAAGTCCCTTGCTCCTCTCAAGCAAGTTCTTCCCTAGGTTCCAATGAGCCTATTGATTTCCTGTGTGATTCCTCATTACAAATTACTTGTTCTTGTGATTCAAGGATAATGACTCGAGCATGCCAATCAATGAACCATGACTCATGTTCTAATAACCTATGATATGTTTCCTCAGCATAGCAATCACAGAAATATGTCTCATTATCCATCTCGCTTGCTTCTTGGAACACTCCTGGTTACAAGCACTTGCTGGATCCTTCCGGATCACATTTAATGCAATATGACATTGTTAGCCTTCAAGACACGTGGCTTACCATCACACTTGCCTGCGATGGTTATGACATTCTCATCCTTCCGGCTTACAATCAGCCGAGAGGAAGACCCATGGCTGGTCTTTTAACGGCCACTAGACAGGCCAAGGGCTTTTATCTTGGGCAATGGGCTAAAATGAAGCGATTCATTCAACTTGTTAAAATCAGTATTCAGACTCAAATACTAGCACTCATTAATGTGTACTGGAATCATCAAGCAATTGAAGGGGATATCTTCTTCCGAGATATGGCTCATATCTTTGACATCATTGCAAGCGACTTCACCGTCTCCCACATTCTTATAGTGGGTGATCTGAATATCCATTATGTTCCCAATATGGGGGGTCTCATATCCCCTGTAGCCAAACGCTGGAACAACCTCATGAGAGACCATTCGCTGTTCATGATCAATGGTACCCTGCCAGGGGATATGTCTCCCA
Source organism: Ambystoma mexicanum (assembly GCF_040938575.1). Lineage (NCBI taxonomy): Eukaryota > Metazoa > Chordata > Amphibia > Caudata > Ambystomatidae > Ambystoma > Ambystoma mexicanum. Next base: position 1,101,213,237 of record NC_090924.1, on the reverse strand, counting down.
ATCCTACTTGGAGTCGGCTAGATCAGGTAGCCATCATTGACTACACATTTGCCTCTACAACAATATTTGCTGCACCAGAAACTTTTCAAGTTATCCAAAAAATAAATAGTGACCACAACCTTATAACACTGTCGTTGAAGTGTTTGTTACTTCCTCCACAGTGCCATGCAAAGTTTCAGGGAACTGAGGAAGTTAATGGTGGCAGAAACCGCTTTTGTTCGACGGACAGTAAGCTTGAGTCTTTATACTCATGCATTAAAAATCGAAACTCGAATCTATGTGTAAGCACCATCACGGACAGGGGCACATATGTTGCAGCTATACACGTTTTCCAACAACTTCCTACTGACTTATCTAATCCCCAGCATAGAAATAAACATGCATATGGTGCATATGATGAGACGTTACAAGTCAGAAAAACCGGCCATCGTAGAGCGAAAAGGCAGACTGCAAATTTACCACAAGACCAAAGGAAATCAATTCTAAGAACTCTCAATACACAATATAAAAATTGGTAGATCGCTCATAAATCCATCCTATATCAGAATGACTCTGAAAACATGCGCCAGACAATAGCATCTATAAACTCAGCACAGACGTGGAAACTGCTTAATGACGCGAGTCACCTTAGTCAACTCCCTGTTCAAGTCAATGCAGTTTCGGAGGAAGCATGGCATGATTATTATTCAGGACTTTATGCATCTGCTCCTGCCTTCATCATCATGCTAGACAACCATTTTCCATATTTTCCATCAAATTTGACATTGATGACATTAAGCTCCATATTGTAAAGCTGAGCATGTCTAGAGCGCCTGGCCCTGACGGACTGAGTAATCGCATGCTCAAGACACATCCTGAACATTGGGCCCGAATTCTGTTCAGTGTTTTCAACCAAATAGTAACATCTCAAATAAGTCCACCCTCATGGCGAAAATCAATTATCATTCCGATCTTTAGGGCGTGGCTAGCACGCATGGCGTGAGGGAGCAATTCCACTGAGCTCCAGTCGTTGATCCTGGCAATGATCCTCTTGCAGACACACTTTGGCATTGATTTATAAAACCACGCATATCGTAAGCTACAGGAACCTCCTCAGAGTCTGCTGGAGCTTTTCCCGTAGAAAATCGGAGCACGCAAGCAGAGAAAACCGCCCTTGAAGATGTCTCCCCCCCAACCTCCAAGATGGCGCTGCGCGCCTATGGGCCGGATCGGGCATGCATGGTCCCCCGCTGGAGGCGCTACACCCTCCGCCAACACTGAACTCCCCGAGTAACCAGGAACACTGCCCTGCCTATCATGCCTCCATCGGCGGCAAACATAAGGAAACTCTGTGCAGTCTGCCTGACTGTGTAAGAAGGGGTGGATTGGGGCCACTGCGTGCAGCCGGGCGTCATCGGAGACAGCAACACTCTCTGGGAGCAGCCCGAACATCACAGTGCCACAGGTGATCCTTGGGGAGACCGGAGTTCGCTCCAGGCTGAGGAGGGCCGTGGCCCCCGAGCTGGGACCAGTAGAAGCGGAACCTGCCTTGATCGGTGGACCATCGGCAGGAGCCACGTTGTGAGATGCGTGGACTCATCCACCCATCGAGGCCCCTCGCGCCAGGAGGTGAAGCGAACCCTGCAGGCGGCATTACCTGGCACGGCAGGGTGAGGCGAACTGGCGCACCCCTGAGACAATTACCGGGGGCCCAGCGCGAGGAAACCGGGGGCACGCGCTGAGCTGTATGACGGTGCCGCCTTTATACGCATAGCTCTCCAGCCCTGCCGGAACGACCCAGCACGGCAATCCGCTGCCGCACTAGAGGACACAGCCTCCACCAGCACCCCAATCCGGGGCCACGCCTGCTGTCACAGACATTCCTGCCCTCCGGAACACAGGCCGGGCTTACCATTCCCACTGATTCCACTAAAATCAAACTTCTCTTCACCCCTGAGGGCTCCGGCTAACTTTGCCCGCCGAGTGGACCTATACCATTGGGGTCCCGCTACAAACCACGGGCCCGCACCTTGTCGGTGGGACCACATGGGCATCTGTTGGCATCAGGGATCCTAACCTGCACAGAGCCGCCAAGACCCCATTGGTCAATGATCACACTGCCGTGATCGAAGCAGACCAGCATCAACATAACGGTATGTAGCATTCTAATTGCTCCCACACAGGACTGTGGCAGGTCGAGCCCGAACCAAGCACCATCTTGCACTACGCCAGCTGCTGCTGCTACCAGAACTCGTTCTCACTCCCATAGGGCCTGGAATTCATCACAGGGCGCGCCCCGGCCCACAAGAGACTGATCCACACAAGCGCTCCCTCCTGCTTAGTGTCAACAACCAGAAACGGCTGTGCGCTGACCCCCTCCCAGGTAGCAAACCTGTTCTAACCCAGAAGTCTGCCTCGACCTTAGTACATGATACGGACCTCCCACACGACAGAGCTGGACATGTGGGTGGCTTCGGTCAGGTCACCTGGGCCTCTAATATACGGTGACACGGAGGGGGCTCGGCAGAGTCGCTACCTCCAGAAAGCTTGTACAACCCCACTCATGGCGAGCAAAGGAAACCCCCTACGCGCAACGAGGGAACCGTAAGCTTCTCTACATATTATATCCAACTGGCAGAGGACCGCGAGCTGGGGTTTGCATCTCCACACACCGCCATTGATTACCCTCAGGAAACACAGCGGCTTTACATCCCATATATCTGTCCAGGGATAGAGCCAAGTGTCGTGGGGGAGCGGCCCCTGCATATTGGCAGACAACGCAAAGTCGACGCTCCTACCCACGATTGGGGCCGGCTCTGCTGAACATCTACCGCACATCTTTGCTCGAATTGCATCACAACGTTACTAGAACCCACCCGAAGCCTCTGTAATAAGGCAGGCAACTCAGATGCGGATGTCCCCCTTAAAGAACAAACCTAAATCATCCATCATGGACTCTTTCGCAACTGCTAGGCCTAAGCAGCAGTCACAACAGGAGGCCGCCACTGACATTGAACCAGCCATTTCCGACGATAATCCTAAAGGCACACAGGTGCTGCAAGCTATCGCAGCACTCCGAACATTTATTGATACCAAAATTGATGAGGTCAAGTCGGACATGCAACTAATGCGCCAAGATGCTCGCAACTTGGCTGAAAGGGTGACTGCGACAGAGGCTAGTCTACAGGAAACTGCTGAGACAACCTCAGATCTGCAATCCAGGGTCCAAAAACTAGAGATGAGGGTGGCCCAGCTCGAGGCACGATCGGAAGACGTGGAGGGGCGCGCCCGCCGCAACAATATACGCATACTCGGAATTCCGGAAGACATGGAAGGGTCGAACCCAACTGAATTTGTGGAATCTATGCTAAAACAGGAGATCGGCGCCGGCAAACTCTACCAAGGATTCTCAGTGGAACGGGCCCACAGGTCCCTACAAAAGAGGCCCCCACCAGGGTCATGCCTATGCCCGATGATCGCAAAGATTTTAAACTTCTGTGAAAGGGAGACGATACTAAAATTATCGAGAGAAGGAGGTGAGATCAAGAGAAATGACTCTAAGATTGTTATGTACCCGGATTACATCCCTGCTGTACAACGTGCGAGGAACTCCTTTGTACCGGTGAAAGCGAGGCTACGAAAACTTAACCTCAAATACATGTTGCTCGACCCTTCACGCCTCAAGCTGCTCTACAAGGGAAAAGCAATTTTTTTGGAGACCCCAGCCACAGCAAACATGTGGCTAGAACACAACAACCTAGCCGGCAACCAGGACCCAGCACCACGATCGGAAACTAAATGAGAAGACAATAAGGTCCACCGGAAGCGACAGGAGGTTACTGTAAAGATGCAAAACGCCAATAACCCAGGCCGCCCATTGCTGCAATATTATCAGTTGCAAACATGGACGGGAGCCCACGAAATCACACATGCAACTTGCTATCACCCACACTATTAAAACCCGTGTAGGCCGGTTGCCAGCACATTACCCACATCAAATGACCCGGATGGGCCGCGACGATGCAGGAGCCCTCGGGCGCTGCCGGTTGGAAGCGGCTGCTGAGGGCAGTTTAAGGTTTTTAAGTTTGGTTTTCTCGATCATTAGATCGAAAGTTAATGTAGTTTCGATGTCTCCATACTGCAATGCTTTGAAACAGGGAGGGCTGGGGATGGGGGCGGGCAGGTCGGGCTTAGACCCCCCCCGTCGACGAGATGTCCCTATTGCCTGTGCATCGCTGCGGATACCCGTGATGTGGTGCTGACAGCTTGGAAACTTCCCCCTACGCTTCCATGGCTACACAAATTAATGTGATGACATGGAATGTGCGGGGGTTGGGCACTTACCTCCACAGGAATAGAATTAAATCCTACCTACTCAGAAAGAAGGTCAGCCTAGCTTTACTCCAGGAGACCCACTCCGCCGGGGAGTCCCTAGCCAAATTGCAAGAACACAGGGGTGGACAGGGGTTCTGGGCGGCCTACTTTAGGTAAGCCAGGGGGGTGTTCACCTGGATCAACCCCCAACTCCCTTTTCAATTCACAAAGTTCGAAGCTGACCCAGAAGGCAGATTTGTGATACTGTGGGGGTGTGTTGAGCAAACAGAAATATGCATTGTGAACTCATATCTCCCTAACAGTAACATCCCAGCTCACCTGAACTCAATGTACACCAAAATTGCTCCATGCAGAAGTGGCCTCTTTATCTGGGGAGGGGACTTTAATTGCGTGATCAATTCAGAAATAGATAGGTCAACACCCTCCCCCCCAATGGTCCGACGATGGCCACAGCTGCTCCTAACACCATGGTGGACCGCCTAGACCTCGCAGATATCTGGCGGGAGCTACACCCCGGTGAGAGGGGCTATTCTGACTTCTCATCCCCTCACGGCCTTTATACAAGGTTAGATTATATCTTCATTGATAGGGAACATCTACCCCACATGAAAAAAGTGCAATACACAGGGAGATCCATCTCAGACCATTCTCCCCTGGTGGAAGAGTGGAACATCTCTGGCCCTAGACCCCCTATCTCAATGTGGAGAATGCCCACAGTAGCCCTGAAAGACCCAGCATTTCGAAGTGATCTACAAGACTCCCTGGAGAATTATATTGAGGAAAACATGGGCAGTGTCGACCACATAAGCACGATATGGGACGCCCTGAAAGTGGTGATGCGGGAGAAATCATAGCGAAAGCAGGGGGCATCAGAAAGCTACTAAGGACAGAACTGGAACACCGGGAGAGAGAGATCGAAGGCTAGAGTCCACTAGTCAGGGCACACAGCAAGGGGAAGACAAAATCAGACTACTCAGAGACGAATGTAAAGAGGCCTGGAATAGACTTGCTAAATTCGACTACACCACTAGAACCACCAGGGCGCACACAGAAGCAGACAAACCCAGTCACCTACTAGCATGGCTCTGTAAGAAGGAGAATCTAGACATTTAACCACTGAATTGAAGGGAGAAGACGGCAACCCACACCGGCCTCAACAAGGCATTAATAGCACCTTTATACATTTCTACACCCAACTATACTCTCACGATTTCTTGGTCCTCTCGGAAACAATTACAGATACGTTGGACGAAATAGGACTACCCACACTATCTCCCGCACACAGAGAAACCCTAGACACAGACATAACCACGGAGGACATAACAGGGGCTATCAGATCCCTGGCCACTTCCAAAGCTCCCGGCAGTGACGGACTACCCCCAGAATTTTACAAAGCTTATGAGCCAACTCTAACACCACTCCTGCATAAGGTCTTCCAGGAGGCGTTCGACCGAGGGATCTTGCCGGACAGTATGCGAGAAGCTCACATGGTCCCAATGCTTCAACCCAATAAACCCGCAGACATATGTGACTCCTATCACCCTCTTGCAAAGCTTAATTACAATGTTAAGATATTAACCACAATCCTAGCCAAGAGGCTCTCTAGACAATAGGCGAGGTAGTACACACTGATCAGTGCGGCTTTGTACCAGGGCGCAACACCACTGCGAACCTCTGCAGGCTCCAGCACGTCATAGATCAAACTAACCTAAACTGAGGCTCCTATGCGCTGCTATCCTTAGACGCTATAAAGGCATTTGATTCCATTTATTGGGAATAGCTGATAGCGGTCCTTAAGCGCTTCGGCTTTGGGCAGAGGTTCATCAGATGGGTCAAAGTGCCCTATCCTAAGCCACGAGCTCGAGTGAAGTCCGGGAGGTATATATCTGCAACGTGGGACATACGTAGGGGCAGCTGGCAGGGATGCCCGTTATCCCCCATGCTCTATATACTAGGACTGGAACCGATCGCCATCTTCTTTAGGAAGCAGTTCTTCGACGCAGGCATTCAACTGGGAAGGGTAAACCACATAATCTCCCTATACGCAGATGACATTCTCCTATATGTTAGAGACCCACACCTCAACGTGCCAAACATGCTGGAAGTCCTAGATAATTATGCTAAGGTCTCCGGGATACAGTTCAGCAGGGAAAGTCCTGCCTGTCCCCGTTAGCAGACACGAGGGGCAAAAACGAGGAAGATCTACCCTCAGTAGGAATACGGTGGCATTAAACCTCGTTCAGTTACCTCGGGGTTAATATAAGGTATACCCCGGAACTGATGCACGAATATAATACTAAGGCAGCGCTCCCCGCCCTGCGTAAGTCAATGGGCTTCTGGTCTAGGCTCTCCCTATCGATGATGGGCAGAGCTTCAATCATTAAAAAGATTGTCCTCCCCAGATTTCTCTACGGGTTCCAAAATATACACTACTACATCAACACGACCTTTTCCGCTTGGTAGAGACCATATTCCAAGAGTTCTTGTGAGGGAAGGGCAGACACAAGATGGCACTATCCACACTGACCCTTCCACATAGGCTAGGGGGAATCCAACTCCCAAACTTAGAGAATAACTATTTGGCAGCCCAACTTGGCTTCGTAGCTAAGTGGTTGGCCGACGAAGTCTCGCCCGAGACTGCCCTGCTCCAACATGTGATTACTCCAATAAGACTAAAATAACTAATCTGGACACCCCAACACCTACTGGGCAGAGCACCCTTACTAGCAAAATTGGGCAGAAAGATATGGGATAGAGCTAAGACACTTTTGCACATAGAACACCCATACTCCCCGGACATTCCATTAGTTTCCGACCTCTACAAGACCAACACTGACCTAGCAACCATCAGGCTCTGGAATAGGAAGGGAGTTTACACCTGGGGAGACTTTTTGGACAAAGGCACTTTTCGTGAGTTCATCTCATTACAAGCCGAAGATGGCATACCTAACGGTCAATTTTTGTGGTACCAGAAAATTTGCATGTTGGCAAGGGCCAAATGGGAGACCTGGCCCGAGGAACCCGAACCATGCCCCCTACTCACATTGCTATACAATCTAGGAGAAGGTTGAAAGCCAGTGTCCCAAATATATGGTCATTTAGGCGATGTCCCTAACCCCCGCAGTTCCGAACTGAAATCCAGCTGGGAAACAGACCTCGGATCAGCAATAACTGATAAGGAGTGGGACAGAGCACTGACTGATTCAACTAAATGTACTTTACCGCTCATACCTAACTCCACACAGGATGGTGAAGTTCAACGGACAGACCTGCCCTAACTGCACATGGTTTAACGCTGACAAGGCGGATCTTATACGTATGTTCTGGGAATGCAGAAAGGCACAACGACTTTGGACAGAAGTTGAATGGATCTGCAGGAGGCCAGGCGTATCTCGATACGCCTGGACCCCCGGTGAATGCCTCTTGGGAACTCACAGAACTCACCCCAGATTAGCTAAATCCAAACACATAGCGAAACTAATGGATATCACGTGCCTGTTAACCAAAAGGACCATTGCAATGGCCTGGAAACGACCTAACGGCCCACAATATAACACATGGTATAGGGAGATGGAACGCTGGGTGGGTTGCCGAAACTAAAGCCTGGGAGGAATGTGTCGCCAAATCGGCAGATGAATCTAGTGTGACACTCGATGCCTGGAAGGAGTTGACGTGGAGTATGTTTCACCCCTCGGACGACAAACCCCCATGAACACAACCGCAGAGTTGTCACTGGAACTCATCAACCGTGGTGTCTCCCACAGAGGGACACCCCCTGGGTCCTGATTGAGGATCCCCTCCGCCCTCCTCCCCTCCCCCGATCCCCCTCCCTTTACACATTCCTCTACTGGTGAAATGTCCACTCTAAACCAAATGATTAAGCACAAGGAGACAGTTAATGTTGTTTGGTTCTCCCCCTCCCCCCTTTTTTTCTTTTTTTTTCTCCCTTCTCTTTGCTCCCTCCTCTTTTTCCTTGTTATATGTTCCTGTTCCTCTTATACAGCAGATTGCAAGCTTTGTATCAACTGCAAACCAATTGTGAAATACCACTGTTGTAACCATGAAAAAATGCCAATAGAGAAATTTGAAAATCATTCCGATCTTTAAAAAAGGCGACCGCCTTCTCCCATGCAACTACCGCCCGATAGCGCTTTTGGATGCTCCAAGCAAGTTGTTTGCCCATCTTATTTTAAAAGAATTTAACTCGTGGACAAGTGAACAACATCTCCAGGACCCCTTTCAAACGGGATTTTTTGTGGTATAGGAACTTCTCTCAATCTGACCATTATAAGGATCATTAAGACTCTTTGCCTTGACACCATTCAGCCTCTGTACATGGCGTTCATCAATTTTAGATTGGCTTTTGATTCTGTATCGACAAACTTTCACAGGCTGCTTGCCCCCCATCTCTTCATTCGCTTGTCGCCCAGTTGCATTCAGAAACCACAGTCCACATACGTTTAACCTTGGAAGGCCATATGACACAACCTATAAAGACCTATCGAGGCCTCAAACAAGGTTGCCTATTGGCCTCCACTTTATTTAATCAGTTTATATCTGACATAGGCCACGGTTTCGCAAAAATCATATCTGACCCTCTGAAGCTGGGCACTTACCCAATCCCATGGCTGCTCTATGCGGACGATTTGGTTCTAATGGCTAAAACTCCCAAAGGCCTGAGGAATTTACTGTGTGCTTTAGAACAAAACACCAAGAAAAAACCACCTAATTATCAATACAGAGAAAACCAAAGTGTTGCAGATTGTACAGAGACGGGACAAACGTAAATCTCAACAAACATGGTCTCTTTAAGGCACCAGATTAGAGACAATAGATGAATATCGTTATTTGGGTATGAACATAAATAACTATAATGATGATCACCCGTATGTCTCTGATCGCAAAAAGAAAATTCAGACTGCAACGTATCAGGAATTAATGATACACAAGAGGTATGGAAAGTTTTCATACTCCCCCATAATAACCTTTTATAATCAAAAGACATTGCCAGTTCTGCTACATGGTGAAGAGTCCAAACCATTGAGATTGAAACTGTTTTGGACCTGTATCGAGGGCTAATTTTGAAAACGCATTTTGAAATTACCACCATCATTTCCCATGTCAATTATTCACCATGAATTTGGTTTACTATCTATGTATAGCATGTACAAATGGAAATTATTATCCTTGTACAGAAAGTGTCTCTCTGATTCCAAGACAGGAATTGTCTTGCACATTCTGTCATCATACTTGAATAACTCAGAACAGCAATTTGCAGCTCGTTGGAGAAATGCTATCTTGGCCATTCTCCAAGCTGCTGACATCTCGGTGGATCTCTTAATTAGCAACCCCTGCAGAGCCAAACAAAAATATGGCAGATGGATTGGATAGAGACTCAAGAAGCCTGTTTAACTTACATCTCTTTTCGACTCAATGCGTTCAGTAAAAAAAAAAACAGGGTGTGGCAGAGTAATATCTAATTACATTTCCCAGTCCTCTTTATAGGGCAATTTATTTATGAGAATGTCTGTAGGTTTTGTAACATCTCTAACCAGAAAGAGACTATTCAACGCCTGATGACAGAGTGTCCAAGACTGATGGACAAGCGGAAACAATATTTCTGGAAACACTTTAAAGGTCGGAGAACTCTAACTTATGAGTCCATGTGGAAAGATCTACTTGCCTTGAATTGAAATGCTCTAAGAATTGCTATAGATACATTTGTAATATGTTTGAATTTAATCTGAGATAATTAGTCAAACAATCACTTTTGACTTATCTTGTGTTTAAATCATTGTATGACCTTTGATATAATGGCACAATTTAGAGATTATACTCATTTTATTTCTTGTTTTCCTTTTTTCTTCTGAGCTCATCTTTTAATTCAGGCACTGAATTGTTACATGCATTTAAAGGTTCTGAATTAATTGTTTTATTTTATTCATTTTTTATTGTAATCATGCTTTTGTAGTTCTTGTTTTATTTATTGAAAGGTTGATAAAGTGCTGTTCATGTTTTCAACCAAATCAATTAAAAAAAAGAAAAGTTATATTCCAGCACTGCAGCGTGTGTGTGCGATTCGCTCACAGCGGCGCCTCCCTGAGTGCATGGTCCATCGCAACTCCCTATCACGTGTTCCTCACGCCCCCACCCTTTGCAGCCGCCTGCATCAATGTGCCCCCTTTTCCTCTTCTTCATTGACTGCCCTGTTTTGCATTGTATTGCTTTGTGTTCTGCTGCATTCTTCCTTATTCTAGGTCCACATTTGTCAACTGCTTTGTACTTTTGTATATTGTTCTAGTGTTCTGCTATGCTACACCCTCCTCTAGGTTCTCTTTTTAATGACTGCACTGTTCCTGATGCCCTGGTAACCTGATTTGCTTACCGGACTACCTTGTTTTCTGCCTGCTCTTCTATCTGAGTTCTTGTCTACTTAGTCAATCGTCCACTATTGTCTTGTCCCTTTCTCTCTCGTCTGCTTGCACCCCTTATTGTGTCCTCCCCTAGTGTCTCCCCCCCACCTTTCCCCTTCACCCATCTTCCTCTCTCCTCTTCCCCCACCTACGCTATGGTGCTCTCTGTTTTTCCTATCTTTTCATCCTGCTCTCCTCACCAAGTCTGGTAGAAAGAAGTTCAAAAAGGCTATCCTGGTTTCCAACCCAGGCCTCCCTATCACTGTCTTCTCTGCTCACATCTCAAACGTCTCTAAGAAGTTAAACTACCAACTGCACCTCCTCAGAGGCAGTCTTCCTTTCCTCTCCTTCCACCAGAAGCTCACTGTCTCTAGAGCTCTGGTTACTCTAGGCTGGACTACTGCAAACATCCTCTTTCTAAATCTTCCTGCTTCTACTGTCTGCCTTCTTCAACCTATCCAGAACAGGACTGCAAGACTTATCCTTGACCTCAAGTCCAGGGATTTTATGTCTCCAGCACTGAAATCTATGCATTGGCTCCCAGTGGCTGCAAAGATTGAGTTCAAGACCCTCTGCATTGTCCACAAGGCCTTCTGGGGCCTGGGCCCTCAATACCTCCAACACTCTCTTCGTAAATACTTTCCTATTCTTCGCTCCTCCACCTCCAACTCCCTCAGAGTCAGTTGCTTCTCCAATTAAAGAGTAGGTGGTAGATCTCTCTTCGGCTGGAGCCTCCCTCGAACAGCCTCCATGCCTCTCTGAAACTTGAGGAGAACCATCTCTGGTTCTGGAAGCACATGAAGATCTTCCTCTTTGCGTCTGCCTTCTCTTTTCCTCCCCCCTGCTGATTTCCTGTATGATACTGCACTGGTCACCTGGCTAGCCTCCGATTTCGGGCCCCGGTCCCTACCCGCCCAGTTGCGCACTCGCACTGCCTCCCCAGCAACCCTTGGACTTGGGTCTGTATCTGTACCCTACAATCCCCCTACCTGCACTTTTGGACACCTGCTGTCTGCACTTACCCTTGCAGGGTGGCTGAGAGGAAATGGCGTGCTTCTGGTACAGGTAATAACAACAGGGTAAATTAAGGCTTGCTTAAGCCGAAGTAACAACTATCATCCCAAACCGTAGGGGTATAATGGTACACAAAAAGACGGTTGGGAAAGGATACTTGAATTAGCAGTATACAGCTGCCATAGATAGGTGGTGGGAGATAGGGAGGTCCAAGATGGACGCTAGATAAAGAGATGCTCTGGCCCTCTGGTCAGGTGCCCCTTGCCCTACCTGTGGTGGAAAGGAGGGGGGTTGTGTCTGGGGTGACCTGAGTGTGGGGGTGACCTGAGTGTGGACAAGCCTCAATGTGGGGCCTTGTTTAGGAGGGAAGGAGTCTTTGGATCAAACTCTTTTTGTGGGGTGATAGGTGTCCCCCACATGGTGGTAGCACCAAGAGCCTGTGGTGAAAGGAGAAATCAGGGGGCAACTGCCAAAGTTTGTAAGTTGCTGTGAGAGGGAAATTATATCTCGAAGTGATGACTCGAGCACCTTATAGCTAGCATGAGAAGAATGAAGGCATTGGGATTTCCAAGTAAATGCTTTATTCACCCTAACGCCTCAAGATCCATTGCATGCGGGCGATTGTCTAGGTAAAAAAATAAACAAAAAATGTCTAAAAAATATATATATTATTCGCCTTTATCAAGAAAGGTGAAACGGTTTTTGAATTATTATTCATGAGCCATTTGGCTTTTTGTCTTAAAAAGAACACACTCGCACTGGTTCTGGTGGTGTGCTTGAAACCCATTTTCCACTGGGTTGTAGTATTCAATGTCTTGCTACCCCTCCTTGTCTTGGGGATATCGTAAAGTGTTGTGGAGGGGCCACAACAGGTCTGGTCGATTGATTTCGATGGTTATAAGCGGTTGTGGACATCTTCTTCAGGTGATAGGATTTCTTCGTGTGATGATCAAATCTCTGGCTGTCCTCACAGCATGAACAGGCTACACAGAATCCTGTATTGGGAAACATAATGGAACATTGCAAGGAGGGCATAAGTAACCTCTAGTTGCAATGTTGCATAACAGAATTTTCCAGAGCATTCAAGATTATATCACAATAGCTTTTGTGCTTTAAAGAGAGAGTGCATGTGCTCTTTTTTGAATTAGAGTGTAGCCACAGAGTAGTGGCTTGAACATAAAACTTTAGAACCATTAGCCCAGAACACCAGGGTGAGAGGAGGAAGGTGCGGGGGAAGGGGAAGGGGGTGAAGTGGCCCTGGGAATAGATCTGCCTAATGCGGCAACAGCCGCCTAGCGGGTCACTGGAAAAGGCGGGGGCTCAAAAGGAATGCAGGGGAGACTGCCGGATCCTACCTTCCTGTAGTCCGGGATATGTGTGATCTCCACGGAGTTGGAGACACGGTTGTTCGTGCAGCAGCGCTGCATCTGTGTAAAAGTAAAAAATATATAGAAAATAGCTAAGTATGGCGAACGGCTAGGCAGCTAGGTACGGGGCTGCACTGAAAACAAAAGGTGCTCTTACCAGGTAGGTAGGCTGCGCTGGCAGAAGCTGTGGTGGAAGCCGTCAGGGTCTGAGCGCGGAAGGTGCAGAATCGAGGAATGACTCCTTCCGGGTTTGATGCGCTGCTGAGGGCGTGGCCTAGCAGACGGCTCAGTCCAATGGTAGTGCGAGGACTGATGGGTGTGAGCCCTGGCCTCGTCCAATGCCTGCACGTCAATAAGGGGGGTGTGTGTGTTGGCTGAAAGCAGAGGCCCTGCGGGGGGCGGGCCTGTGTTATACAGTGCGGGGGGCGCAAGGCTCTGAGGGCAAGTGATGCCGCTAATGGCGCTGGATCCGTGTCGGTGGGCACATGGGTGATCCTTGTATGAGTATGGGCGGCCGGTGCACACGTGTGTGCAACCGAGCGCCCGTGTGATGCGGGGCGTCTGCCCGGCAACCGTGGATAAAGGGAGTGCAGGGGCGGGAGGGTGGTGGCTGGGTCGGCGCAGGCTTGTGAGAACAGGGGAACTGTAAAGGATGGGAGGCGGCTGCACTCCTCACGAGTGGGGGGGGGTGAGAAGGACGGATGGGGGGAGGGGGAGGACTGTAAACTGAATACACTGTGTGGCACTTTGTGTCAGATGGCATACCAGGCGTTATTAGAGAACGTGCGTGAGAAGAGATACACACAAATACAGCATATGTGGACAAACATGCACACAGTTACTTGGTTCTAAAAAAGAGAGAGAGTCGAGCATTCAAAGCGTGTTACTGCATGCACGGAAAATAAATGTTGTCTGCATCCATGGGTTAGTGCTGTAGACAGGAGTGAAGCGACCTGTATAGAACAGCGTGCTTGATTCTAAAGAAGAGAGAGAGTCGAGCATTCAAAGCGTGTTACTGCATGCACGAAAGGTAGATGTTGTCTTAAACCCCTGGGTTAGTGCTGTAGACAGGAGTCAAGCAACCTGTATAGAAAAGCATGCAGTTCACTGTTTATTTAACTCTAGCAGGAGTAAGGCATTCCGAGCATGATGTAGTATGCGTGGAAAATAGATACTGTCCAAGCGCGTGGTTAAGTGCTGTAGCACTGCAAGCTCCTGCCACTGCATTGCTTCATTCAGGCCTCGATTGCATGTGTCCAGGCGAAAAATCCACTTCTGTTCTTGTGTAAAGAGCATGGCGAGGTAATTCCCTCCTCGTTTCGGCCGTTTGATCTTTTCAAGAATTGTCCATTTGAATGCCTCGGCTGTGTGGCCTTCTGCCAAAAAATGAGGGACCATTGGCGCTGTTATTTTCTTAGTTCTAATACATGATCTATGTTCAATCATTCGTTTTTTGACTTCTCGGGCCGTCATCCCAATGTACCTTAAATTACATGGGCAAGTGATCATGTACACTACTCCTTTCGTGTTGCAATTTGTGAAAGTTCTTTGGACCCATTTCTTGATATAGGCGAAAAATATATATATTTTTTAGACATTTTTTGTTTATTTTTTTACCTAGACAATCGCCCGCACCCCAACTGCAGTTAAAGTGAAGGGACTGAAATACTGGGTGCACCTCTCGGACGTGAGAAGAGCGCGCGGTGTCGCACTCCCCCAAAATGAAACATCCTGGATGGCATCGCTAAAACAGTCTGACATGATGAAAACTGCAACTAAGACAGGGAAAGTATAGTGAAAAAGCAACATGTTTTTTTTTAGATATTCTGTCTCTCTCTCTCTCTTTTTTCTTTTTTAATCTCATATGAATCGTGTTATTTTTTCTATTTTTCTTCATTGTTTTTATGATAAATGGCAAATATCTTGTGCTCCACGCAGGTCAGGGTCCGGTCACTGTGGTCACTACCTAAGCTAATATGCTGCATTCGTAAAACACTAAATAACAAATTATCTAAACATTTTATGCTACTTTTCATATTTCTTACACAGATCACACATAGTATTTATTGTCAGTACAATTGGGTCATTCGTGGCTTTAATTGGAGGCCTTGACCTTTATTGTGCATGTAAAAAGAGTCAAGCTGTGTTTCACATATCACCTAAGCTTTAGACCTATTAGTATAAGTAAAAACATATATTGTGGCAAGATGCTTAAGGTTAGTAGTGGGTGTGTTGGGTGGGTTTCGCAGCACAGGCGAGGGTCTGGCACTTGAAAGAAATACCTTACAGGGAGCGCAGGGTCAGGATGGCAATAAATTGCTCTAAAGGGGGGTGGGTGGCTTGCACGTTTACGGGGATGAACGAGCAGAAAGTGCTTAGCTCATCCTGGTTCACATGCTGGTTCTCATGCTAGCAGTGATTTCAGAGGAATAAAACTGTATCATATTGGTTGTTGCAACAATCTCCGACTTCAGCGTGAGAATGGGAGCGCAGAGCTTTCCTTCGCAGGGGGAGTGAAAGGGTGGAGGCCAGCCAGCTGCCTGCGCGTCTTGTGTGTGTGTGTCTCTGTCCTTGGCTGCTGCGGTGGAAGGGGAGCTGAGCCTTGCTGTACTATCGCAGTGAGGCCTGTTTACCCAAGATGGAGTCGAAAGGGGGCACAAAAGATGGATGCCCCGTGTCCTGCTCGGTGGTCCCATCAATGTAGCGGTCAACCGTGGTTAACTTTACATAAGGGCAAGGGGCAAACCCACTACCGGAGGCACGTGGTCCAAGCATTGTACTGAGGAGTGTGCGGCGCGAGGGGGCCTCAGGCCCCTCACTCCCATACACAATCTTGAATTTTTGAAGAGGGAGGGAGAGGTTGAGGGTGGAGAGGTCCAACACAACTCTCAGGCCAGCCTGGTTCTTTTTCTGTATGGCGAAAATCCTGGAATTGAAGCCTAATCCTCTCTGAGAGGCTGGTACTTATTCCACTGCCTGGATCTTGACGAGCGACCAGATCTCCGCCGACAGAGTTGGCGTCCCAATCTGTGAAAGGGGAGGGGAAGAAGGAGGAGAGGGAGGTATAGGTGGGTAGTAACCCGTGGATACTACTGAGAGGATCCACGGGTCCGCGAAGTTCTGGTGGCAAAAATGCATGTGAGAGGATAGCCTGCCCCCCACTGGAGACATGTGGACCTTCATGCCTAGTTCCTGACCCCATTTGCATTTTGCATTTTGACTTTAAAATGTGCCTTGATTTTGCTGCCCACACTGCTTCTCATATTTAGATGTGCCTAGTTCTCACTACATATTGCAACACGATCCGCAGTTTGTGCCTTTTCTCGCAGCCCGAGTCTTTGACCCCCACATTTTTGCAACTTTTGCCATAAATTGTTGCCTCATTGCCATAAATTGTTGCACTCCACATCCAGAGGCACCACTCCCTAACTGCCCATACCGCCCGAGAAGGGCACCACTCGCTGTCTGCCGTTCCCAGTATCCAGTGGCTCTGCTACTCAATCTCAACCCCTACCTACTCTCGCCATGCCTCATCACCAATCCATTAGCTCGCCAGCTGTCCCACTTATATTCCCCTCCAACATTCCTCCTACTTACTTCCTACCATCATTCTTTACTGGAAGTAACACCATAGCACATCATCCCATACCTAGCACAACCTCTTACACTAGACCCACCAACATCAGGAACCAACTCCTGGGTCTCTGTTCAAGATACCCTAGTATCACTCACCAAGCCCCACCTGTCACACCCAACACTCCTACCCCGCCAGCCCTCACGGTCAAACCATCCCCACCTCTACCTGCCATGACGCACCCCAACCCCGCTTCACCCGCACCACTCAACAACACCCCTAGCCCATCCCAACACTCACACAACCTACAATGCACCCTTATCAATGCTAGATCCATCCCTGCCCATGCCACTGAAATTCACAAACTCCTAATTAACCTGGACCTCGACATCCTAGCCATCACCGAGACCTGGCTGCACAGCGCTGCAGGGCCAGCCCTCAACCTTGCCATCCCACTGGGGTACTCGATCATCAGGCAAGACCGCCTTTCGTCAGTAGGAGGTGGGGTAGCACTCATCCTGCAAAAAGTTCACCTCGAGGCCAGACAACTCACCTCCAACTTAGGTGACAACATAGACCCCCTAGCTATAAAAATTGCCCTCTCCCCCAACTCCGCCATCACCTTCAACCTCGTCTACCGCCCTCCTGGCCCACTACAGGATTTCCATGAGAACCTTATACATCGCCTGACAGAAAACCTAAAACTCTCCTCCAAAACCATCTTTCTAGGTGGCATTAACCTCGGATACAATGACAAAAAGGACAAGCCAGCTAAATCTCTCTCGCTAGCCTTAAAAGAACTAGGCGTGGACCAAAAAATAACCTCACCTACACACAACAAAGGTCGTATCCTGGATTGGATAGCCGACCACAACTGTCACACCGACGTCAGCTCCATCACCCCTACTCCATGGTCAGATCACCACCTCATTCACTTCTTCATTCCCATCGCATCTAACACAAAAAAGCCCAACCCCATCCCACCAGCACTGGCAAGATGCGCAAAAAATCTTACTAAAGATAAGATTATACCTCACCTACACATCCTCTCTACAGATCTCAAATCATCTGACCCGTCAGAGCTAGCAGATATCTACAAGAGCACCATAAGCACAGCCGTCGACACCATCGCCCCCTTACAAACAAAAAAAGCCAAAACAATTAAACACTCAAATACATGGTTCTCCACTGAACTCAAAGAACTCGGCTCACAGAAAAGAAAAGCATTAAACTCCTGGCAGAAATACCCTTCCACAGTCACCTTATCCGACTACAAAAAAATCACAGCAATTTACAAAAAAGCAATAATCGCAGCTAATTCCGTCTCCTATAATGAAAGGATTGCCAATGCAAGCTCCCAATCCAAAGAACTCTTCGCCATCTTCAAAGAACTCACCACACCAACCACTTGAGACATTGTGAAAGACCAAACATGGTGCAACTCCATACAATCCGCCTTGTTAAACAAAATCGAACTCCTACAAGTAAAAATTAAGGAACACCACACAAACCTATCACAGCACGTCAAATCGACCATCCCCACGAGCCACATACCTACCCTCAGCATTCTGCCCCCCTCCACCAAAACCCCCACCACCCCCTTCAAATTCAGGGAGGTTACAGAACACAAAATTATTGAGATAATGAATAAGATCAAACCATCCAACTGCCCTGCCAGTCTGATCAAAGACTGCACTGAAACACTCGCCCCCTTCCTTAAATCTTTCATTAATGTCTCCTTCAAAGCCAATACAGTTCCAGATAGTCTAAAAGAAGCCTGGGTGCACCCTCTTCAAAGAAAACCTACTCTAGACCCAGAAGTGGCTACCAACTGTAGGCCCATCACCACAGTGCCTTTCCTGCTTAAGATCCTGGATAAAGTTGCCTACACGGAAATCCAGGAATATCTTGAAATCAACCATATCTTAGGCAAAAGACAGTCAGGCTTCCGACTTGGTCACGGGACAGAGTCAGCCCTACTCGACTTAAAAATACAGCTTGCTGACACTATGGATAAAGGCAAACCGGCACTTCTTCTACTAGATCTATCCGCCGCCTTTGACCTTGTCAATCACGATATTCTAGGCATGCACCTAAAAAATGAAGCACACTTCCCCCGGAAGCCATTGCTTGGGTGGCCTCATTTCTAAATGGGAGACTCATGAAAGTCTTCTGAGACACTGCCTCGGCAACCCCTACCATCATCTGTTGCGAGGTCCCCCAAGGCTCCTGCACCGCCCCCACCCTCTACAATATATTTACGCTCCCTCTCTTCAACGACCTCGATTGTCAAAACACAGCGTACACTAACTACGCAGACGATACGCAGGTACTACTCCTGCTAACTGGGATTTATGAAGAAGATGCTACAGCACTAACCAAAATCTACACAGCCCTCCAAACCTGGATGGCAGCCAACGGTCTCTGCCTAAACGGGGATAAAACAGAAATCCTCATAGTAGGGACCAGTGAAATTCTCAACAAACTCCCCCCTCAATACAAATCCTTCAACATCGACAACTCCACCATCACAGTCTCCAAGACTGTAAAAACCCTAGGTGTTCACCTAGATGCCTTACTATCCATGTCCCGCTGGGGCAACGCCATGGCTTCGCCCTCAGCGCTCACTACCAAAATGATAAACGCTGTCAAGCCTTTCCTCTCCACCAAAAAATGCCTGTCCATTGCCAGAGCCACTATAGGTACTAACCTGGACTATTGTAATGCCCTTTCCCTAGGCACCTCTGCCCAAAACCTAAAAAAACTCCAAATCACGCAAAACAACGCGCTCAGAGCAGCGCTGACCATTCCTAAAAGGGAACACATCTCGCAAGCAAGGAAAGATGCTCACTGGCTACCTGTAAAAGAACGCATACTCTTTAAAGCCATGGCCATCACACATAGATGCCTCTCACGGGATGCCCCACCTTATCTCGCAGAAAGAATCACATCTAAAGCCTCAATCAGACCTACTAGAGCTCACCTCACCGACATGATCCATGTGCCCACGTTTCAAAGAACCAGGGCGGGAGGATCCAGCTTCCAAATCCTTGCACCTCAAAATTGGAACTCCCTACCTACTCCACTAAGGAATGAAAAATCATATCCCACCTTCCGTAAAAACTTAAAAACACATCTATTCCGCTAAAGTCTATCCACCTCCACAGTTATGCCTGCACTGTAACCACAGCATAGCATAACATCTAAGTTCATTGTCACAAGGCTAATGTGAATGTTCCCAAGCACAGCTATGCTTACACTGTAACCACAGCTAAGCTTAACCAACGAATCGCATGTACTAATACCAAAAAACTGTTGTACTTTGTCACATGACTTTGTCTCTACTCTATACCTATGCTATGTTTCAAGTTCAAGACTGCTGTAACAGCGCCACGATGCCCCAGGGCAGTTCTGTGTGCTTTATAAGTGCAAATAAATAAAAATAAAAAAAATAAAAAATGCCCTTTTGCTCGTTGAGGCTGCTGCTGAGGAGGGGGACTGGAAGAAGCCCTTGCTCCTCCCCCCCTTTTTGTTGCTTGTGCCAGTGCTGACTCGGCGAGCGGTCGGTCGTCTCGACCTCCATTCCGGGAATCCCCGGAACTCGCTGAATGCCTGCCCCTTATGGGAGCATTGATGCGACTGGGTCTAACGCCTTGGACATGGCCTTCGTCAGGATAAAGATTTTGCAGTTTGCGAGCTGTTCTTCTCATCTAATTCGGAATTGGTGGTAGAGCGGAAGAGGTCACTACCCTCGAACAGAAGGTCCAATATGCGATCCTGGACGTCGGGGTTAAACTTAGTAGCCACGAAGCCAGGCTGTCCTTCTCATGTCGATGGCGATGCAGATGGCCCGGCAAGAAGTATCGATGTGGGCCACTGTGGACTCCACGATGTCCTGCGCCACCAACCTGGATTCTCCTAGACCCGTCTTGAAGCGTGCCTGGCTCTGCACCTAAAGTTCCGGAAGGAAGTCTATTTCCCACCACAAACTCTAGTTAGCGGCTGCCAGCATGGCATCCACGTTGGCTTGACGCAGGTGTAGGGAGGCATTGGACTAAAGCTTTTTCCCATACGCCTCTGAGATCTTCTCCTCCTTGCCTAGCAGCACCGAGGATGAGGTGGCTGAGGACGATTGAGGCTTAGAGTAGAGTGACGCTGCAGCGATCACCGACGAGTGCGGCTGGGGGTGCGTTGACAGCAAGAGTGTATCCCCCTCCATCAGTCTATACTTGGCATCGAGGTGCTGATTGACAGGCTGGGCCGAGTGTGGCTTGAGCCAACCCTTCTTGGCCAGAGCGACGACTTCCTTCTGCATCGGGATACCCGTCCTGGCAGGGGGTCTTGGGAGAGGACCTTTGCCAAGACCCCCCTCCTCGGGCTGCTCTACCTCGGGATGAGTAAGGCCCAGATATTCTGCTAAACCTGCAAGCCTGTCGTGAAATGACTTCGCTGACAACAGTGTGTCAGGGTCCTCCTCCTTGTCTGTATCTGCCTGGGTGTCCGGCTGGTCCGCCGCGGGAGGAGGAGTGCTGGGCGTCGTGAGCTGCAGTGTGGAGACCAGAGCCGGAGGCTGCTTAGGAGGCTGCTTAGGGCTGCTCGGAACCGGCTGAACTGGGAGCGGATTCAACAGAGCCGGCAGCGGGGGCTCCGCTGGGGCCTGTGGTGCCGTAGCCATGGGAGGAATGAATATAGGCGCCGGAATATTGACCGGAGGGAGCAAGTCCCTGACTGCATCCCTAAGGATGGCACCCATCTGGGGGGTTCGCATCAGACCCAAAAACCTTTCGAAGAACCTGTCCTCGGAGGCTGATGAGGAGGCAGGAGATACTGACGGAGTGGCTGGGGGCTGCTGGGGCCGGAGCACACTCAGTCTGGCCTGCAGGGGAAACCTGCCCTGCGCTACTGAGGGATACACCGTAGGCCACATACCTGGTTGACACCAGTCCCACCTTGAAACTCGTTCACCCACCAGCTCTGTTCCTAGCAGTGGCATCGGACGAGTGCCCATGTTGACTGGCGTGCAGCCATTTTGTCGGGCTGCGTGCCACATGCCAAAGACGGAGTGCATGGCCCTCTGGACATGGCCTCGCCCAAGACTCTTGGTGTTGGAACATGAGGTCTATCCCGCACCTCAGGTCCAGACCTGGAAGTCATACCACCCTCGGCATTGTCGTCGGTGGAAATCGTATTTCTACACAAGGCAGTATGCACTGATCCTGTGAAGGTCGGAGGCAGACATTTGTCTCCAGCAAACTGCGCAGGGATTGAAGCTTGAGGCCTTACTGGGGATATGTATAGCGCAGTAGTAAGAGTAAATCTATTAGCGGTGTTACAGAAGTGCACAGCCAGCATACAAAAAGAAACGCAGGTCGTGGGGCATGGCAGCTCCATGTATATTGGCCCTGATGTCACATCCGGGGCACACAGAGGTGTGAAGCAGATCTGAAGTGGAGCCATGAGGAGCCACCTAGTGGTAAAAAAGATTCTGAAAGCAGCTGGCACTGGAGATAGAATTATCGAGATAAGGAATCCATTAATGGAAGGAATCAATTAGAAGAACAAGTAACCTACCCCTGGCAATGTTTCTACTATATACTCCTCCCACTGATTCCTCATTTTAGATATAGCCATATCTTGTCTTTGCAGTCTAGGAAACATTTTCAAATAGAAGAGGTAGTTGTGGGGCGTCAAATTGATGTCCCTCGATGGTTACCATTGCTGCATCCGGACATGACATTGAAGTAAGTATAAATAGCACACACTGTGCCCATTGCATCAGTTTTTAGTTCTTCCCTCCTTCTGCACAGCCGACTTCAGGATGAAATTACCTGCATTGGCAATGCAAGAGAGAAGTATTAAAGAAGTATTGGCTATGCCAACAGTTTGAGTTTTTGTATAGGTATGAGAAAGGCATTTTTAAGGCACAGCCTGTTGATGATTTAATGTTTAATATGATACCGGCCCCAGGCCCTGAACAATTGTTGATGGTACTAATGTTGAGACTGCCTAAATATGAACCCTGCTCTCAGGATGTTACGCTCACCTGGTATCCACGGGGACGCCACCCAGCCAGTTGGTCGTTGGTGCCCTTCCCAATGATTCCCTGGTGTGGCCTTGGTGTCGATTGGATTCTGCCTGGAAATGAAGAATATATTAGGATTGGGCAACCAAGGTAAGTTTTCCCCAACCTCCCTTGTGTTTCCAGCCCCTCCAGGTTCTCTTCTCACCTGGTTGTCGGAATCGTTGGGCTCTCCATCCTGTTCTCTGGGCAGGGGCACTTTGTCTTTTGTGGGCGCGGCGGTCCAGTTACTTCACTGACTGCTGCCCTTGTAGTGTCTTTCAGGTAGGTCTTATTGCGATTGATGGCATCGTAATTCTTGCATGCCTTTTCTCTGTTCTAAATGTCTCTTTTTATCTCCCTAGGAACGCGGAGTGTCTGCTTGGGGAACTGGATATGCTGGTTCTCACCGAGAGATGATGGTGTGCTATAGCGCTATGATGCGGTAAGGAGGCGCTTTACGTAGCGCAGCGATGTCTTGTCCTCACTGGTCTGTGCTTTTCTCTTTTCGTAGGTCGCGGTGAGTTCCCAGCGCAGATGGAGTTCCAGAGCTATGCCGGCCGAAAAGCAACCAACCAGGGAAGTCTTTAAGCGCTTTGTGGTTGTAATGTCTCCACTACCTCCTTTAATGATGTCTTCCTCCTTTTCTCAGGTCCTTCAATCGGGCGGGAACTCCACCAACAGAGCTGCACAGGAGCTGCAAGCAGTGAAGGATGATGAATGCAGGTAAGATTCTGCTGCTAACGATGTTCTTGGTTTTTCTGCAGGTCCGGAATTCACCAGGCTCGTGAGAAAGCTGGACACGGTGAGCGTCACGTTGCTAGAAGCAAAGTAACGCGAAGCGTGTTGTCTTGTTCGGGTGTGGTTTAAATAGCCACTGTAAAGTAGTCCGGGTAAAGTAGTCCCTAGGCCACCACACCCAAAACACTAGACCGCATAGCTTGGTTCTAGGAATCAAGCTATGTGGATGCCTCCATGTTGGCTGAAAGCCTAAATAAAGTAGTTCCTCAAGCAGATGTCTTTCCATACTGATGAGCCTGGCCCCAGGAGGGTCTGAGAAGTGGATGCCAGGCCTTATTAGTGATCCGAGCCCTGATTCCACCTGGCCAATGGGCTTGCCAGTGGGGATCAGGGCTAAGGGTCGTGACACAGGACTTGCAAAAATGCTGAAGGTATTGATGTTAACTACATAAATATCACACCGGCCCCCATTATATGATATGATAAGTCATTTATAACGCGCCTGTACACAAGTGTTTCTAGGCCCTGTACTAATAGTAATATTACAGATGTTTATTGCCCAACTATGATCCGGGCCCCTAGGCCTGGCACTAATGCCTATACTAGACCTGCTGCCTGTAAGGATACACACCTGGCGGACCAGCCCTGGACCACTCCAACCCACTGTGCCACTGACGGAGCGAATACCTACAATAGCTATCACGCTACCGTCACCCCCCCAGGCCTCATACCCCTCCAGCTAACACTGCCGCCCTTAACCTCACAGCATGCTGAGCAACTCCTTCCAGACACACCGGTGACAACACCCCATCCCCATAAGCACCAGCCAGCTCCCTCTGAGCCACCCACCAACTTACCCATGGCCATACTGAGCATTTGTCCTCACACCAACAGCCTTGCCTGCCAAAACAGCACCCACAGCACTAACCGTGCACCCCTTAGCACCAGCCAAGATTTCCATACCAGCCCCTCCTACAACATCATCTTCGTTCATCCGAAATGTCACGCACGCTAAACCTCATCCTCCTACCCTCACCATCTACCTCCCTAATCTGAACCTGGGCGCTCTACACCTACAGAGACTTCGCTCCAGAATGACTGGCCTTGCCAACCCTACTAAGCCTAAAAGCCATTGCTCCTCCACGGATGATCCCAGACCACCTCATCATGCAGCAACCTCATGTAGGCTGCTTACCAACAAGCCCACTTCCTCTCAAACATCCCTGCCCAAAACCCCCCACCCACAGCCTGCCTATCGCCTTCTTACTCGCCCCCAAGTCCAGAACCCCTCGCATGCACCGTCATCAGCGCCCTCTAAATTTGTGCACGAGCCCCGAACATCATACTTGATAACAATCTTGACCTCCTGGCCATAACTGAAACCTGGCTACATGAAGCAGATCGTCCCCCCTATTTCTCACCATAAACTCTGGCTACTCCATCCTAAGAAATGACAGAGAGGGTACCCAAGGCGGAGGAGTCGACGACATCTCCAAATCCCCATGCCCCATAATAGCTTCCCCCTCCCACCATTGCTGGGTCCCAAACTTTATGAGCTAAAATTGAAACCAATACCCAGACCAGCACTAGCATCCTACTCTTCTACCACCAACCCAACAACCTTGGCGCCCTGGACGCTGACATCCTCTCTTCTCATCGCTCCTCTCCTGAAGCCCAAAACTGAATTCCTTCTCCTAGGCGACATTAACCTGGGATACAAAAACCCCACCAACCAAAAGTCAGCAGCGCACACCTCAGCTGTAGAGGATATTAACTTTTCCCAAGCCGTTTTCTTCCCCACCCACGACTAAGGAAGGATCCTTGACTGGACCCTATCCACTAATACACCTGTCCAAGTCACCTCCATTGACCCAGTACCCTGGTCAGACCACTCCCTGATTTGCTTCGCCTTGATCCTCGCATTCACCCACACCCCAAAACGGGGCCCTCCCACCCATTACTGTCAGACACACTTGCAAAATGACCAAAGATCTACTGGAACCCACCATCTGTGCCTTCCTCGAGGCATGGCCTCACAACTCCGACCACAAAGCCATTCTCATTGCCTACAACACTGCACTCCTCAGTGCCTTAGACCAGCATGCTCTCCTAAAAACCACCACGCACAAAAAATGTTACCATTACAACTCGTTCACTGAGAAACTAACAGCCCTCTGCAAATCGAAACGCGCCCAAGAACATGTCTGGAGAAATAACCCCTCTCCCAGCAATAAGGACGCCTTCAACACCATTGCTAGTACATAAAACAGCAAGCCTGACCACTAAAGCTAGCATTTATAATGTCAGAATGAATTAAGCCAACTCAAACACAAAAGAGCTCTTTAAAATCCTGAAGGAGCTTGAAACTCTTGCTCCTCCTCAGTGACAGCTTCCCAAAAGACAAAGCCTGGTGCTCCCTTATACATTCAGCACGAGCCAACACACCCACAACCTTAGAGGCAAAAATCATTCTCTAAAACTCCCTCAAACCCCCTGAATTGGACAACCCTGAGTTAATCACATCCGTTGCTCCAACTACCCCCATCCTTTTCACTTCACCCCTGTCTCCACAACGGATGTGCTCAACAACATTCAACACCTCAAAGCATCTAATTGGACATGAGACATTTGCCCTGCCAACCTTATCAAGATGTGCGCTGACCCATTAATGCCCACCATTGCAATTTCATTAATGCATCCTTTAACTCCCACATAGTGGCCAGCTCCATCAAAGAAGCCTGATTAATGCCACTCCTGAGAAAACCCTCCCTAGAAACAACCGCCCTTACCACAGTTCCTTACCTCCTGAAAGTTCTTGACTGTACCACCTACTTACAACTTCAATCCCACCTTGAAACCAACACCCTACTGGGCTCCCGCAAATCGAGATACAGGCACAGCACAGAATCAGCCCTCCTCGACCTATAGATTCAGCTCGACCACATCCATGACACAGGAGATCTTGCCACCCTCCACCTACTTGAACTCTCGGCGGCCTTTGATCTCGTCAACCATGGGATCCTATACAACCATCTTTAACCTATCCACCGAAGCGACTAATTGGATCAAGTCCTTCTTGACTTGGCAATCTTCCAGGGTCTTCGTGGGGGATGAAGAAGCTGACCCCATCCCCGTTTCCTATGGTGTCCCACAAGGATCTTGCTTCTCACCTACACTGCACAACACGTACACTAAGGGCCTCATTACGAGGATGGAGGAAGCCATGCGCCGTTCTTACCAGCATGGCTACCTCCATTCCGGGTACCAGGTCCGGGTTCCCCGAATGGGGAATTACTGGGCCATTCCGACCTTAGAGGGCCCGGTATTTCCCCATTCAGGGAAGCCGACCCCAGTACATCCCCATTCCCATTTGAGCTCCATAGGGGAGGAGACATTGTAGCGGTAGGGTGTTAACGGGGTCAGCAGCTCTACCGGCCCCGTTAACTCCCAACCGCATTCCTCGTAATGAGGCCCTAAGTCTCTCTTTGACCATCTGGACAGCCTAAATATCCCCTACACAAACTTTGCAGATGATATGCAGGTCTTCCTCAAAATCACTGGAAATCACGAACTTGACTCAGCCAATATTAACCTCTTCTACATCATCATCCAGGTTTGGATGGCCAGCCACCATCTCTGCCTGAACGATGAAAAAGCAGAGCTCCTTATCGTTGGCTCCCTGCATCGGCTCAAACACCTCCACCCTGCCGTTGCATCTTTCTGCATCAACGGGAACATCACCCATGTATCTATCCATGTCAAAACACTGGGAGTCTGTGGCCTATACTACCAAACTCATCAACCTCTCTAGGAAATTCTTTACTACTCGCAACTGGCTCACCCTAGCCAGGGCCATCACTGGTAGCAGACTTGACTATTGTAATGCCATCCGTGCAGGAAACTCTCAAAAAAACATCAACAAACTACAACTGACCCAAAATAACAACCTTAGGTCAGTGTGGGGCCTGAAAAGGTCAGACCACATCTCACTAGCGAGAAGCAAAGCTCATTGGCTGCCTATTAAGGTGCATATTGTATTCAAAATCCTGTCTATCACAACACCGCCCCCGTACCTCACCCATCGCATCTCAAGAAAGCTCAAATCATGCAGCCTGCGCGCCCCACCTCCTTCTCCTTCTCTCCAATACCACCAGATACAACAGAAAGAGAGCTGGTGGATCTAGCTTCACCGTCATTGCCCCCAGCCTGTGGCACTCCCTACCTTCCTGCATCCAAGATGAACCATGCTACTTAATCTTTTGTAAAAAAGTAAAAACCACATTTTTAATAAATACGCCTGAATGTACTAGATGACCCCACCAGAAATGTCTACCTGCCATAAAAATTGCAGGATACCTGTATTGCAATGATCACACTTGAATTGTACTGCCTGCAACTAGTAACGGATACTCTGCTTCCAGTATTGTAACCTTCCTAGCGCTGTGATACCTCCGGGTCTGGGTGCTACCAACGAATGAAATAAATAAACAGCCATAGTGGTATTAACTGTCCATTGATGGTTACAGGTGTACAATGGTGTGAGTACCTGGACATCTTACAGCAGTGTGTGGCAAATGCCTAATATTATACACAAACCAAAACTCCTGGCTTTGCCAATGCTTGTTTTTAACAGGACTTCAGTGAAGAGCACGTAGAGTGCCTTTAAATCATGTGGCTGAAGGCAGAACTGGCTAAGACATTTGTATCACACCAGTAGCGTGTTTACCACAAATATTAAGTCATTAACTCTCAGAAGACCTCTTTGAGCACAACGTTTGAGGCTAAGGCTTGATTAAAGCCAGCTCAAAGGGTTCCCACGAGGAGGTGTTTTGGGCTGGGAGAGGTAGGAACTGGGTGGGAATGGCAATAGAGATTAGAATGGCCATAGGCAGTCAATGAGTGGGCAAATAACCAAACAACATCTACACGCTGCATATCCCTCCTCATATGCCATTTCTCCCTGTACTCTAATGCAATAGTTTCACTCTATTGGTGTCGCAAGCGACACTTAATAGCCCAAACTAAAAATTCACCCACAGTCAGAGAGGTAGGCTGGGAGGGCGAAGAGGAATCTGTGGGAGGAACATCCAGCAGAAAGAACATTACCAGGGTTAAGTAATTTGTTCTTCTAATGGATTGAATCCTCCCACGGATTCCTCATCTCAGATAGAGTCCTGCAGCAGTTTTGCAGATGGAGGTGGGAGAAGTGGAATTTTTTAATAATGTTCTGATTATTGATTGATATTATGCAGAACCGCTCGTCCAAACCAAGCATACTCGCTCGTTAGTGTCTAAGCAGTAATACTTTTAGGAAATGTGGACTGAGGACCAAGTTGCGGCATTGCAGACGCCCTGCACTGTAACACTTCAATGGAGAGCCGAAGTAGTTGCCACTCCGCTGGTGAAATGGGCTCTTAAGTTTCCAGGGACATATTTTCCCGCAATGGAGTAGCACTCTGAAATGCATAGGATGATCTAATGTGATTAAGTTTGTTTGGTGAAGTCTATGGCTGGTATAACCAATTGGTCATCTTGCCCGATTTTTGCAATCCTAGAAATGCAGAAGCTAAGAGCCCTTTTCGAGTCCCGTCTGTTTAACCTCTATTCATCCTTAGAAGGGTGAGGAGGTGGATAAAAAGCTGGTAGTGTTATTTTCTGTGTCAGATGAAATTCAGACAGCACCTTGGGAAAGAAGGAGGGATAAACCCTGGAAACTACCTTCTCCTTGGTGAATATAGTAAAAGGTGGTTTGCATGACAAGGCTTGTAGCTCACTCACAGTGCGAGCAGAAGAGATTGCTATCAAAAATATGTTTGTCTGGGTTAATAACCTGAGAGGGCAAGAATGGAGAGGTTCAAAAGGAGCGTCCATTAAAAAAGTTAGCACGGAGGCCACCACGGGGCGCACAGGCTATGGCAGCCTGAGTTCCGAGCTCCCGCCGAAGCTGGGCTGAAACGAAGGATTGAGCCCCCCCCGGATACCCCCTGCTGGGATAGTTGTAGCCCGAAGAGGCAGTGAACCCCCGGGGCCCCCCCTAGTCGAAAGAGCGACGTCTGAGGACCCCTGGGGGAAGGTATACGGGACCCGCCATCTGGAGAGGGGAGCCGAGTGAGACTAGAGCGGCTGTGACGCAACGAGGGGACCTCAGGATGCCGCGGCCGGGAAGGCCCACCAGCGGGGCCTTCCCCCCGAGCCCCCGTCCTGTCGAGGCGGGTGTTCCACTGGAATGACCAGTCGCCGGGGCCCACAACGCTGGGGGGCAACGGAGGAGCGAAGTGAGAGCCCCTCCCCCCGCGGAGGAAGGCCGCTCCCGAGGCCCAGGCCTGACGGTGGCGATGACGCCCAACCCCTGTGTCGGGACTTGAAGACAGGCGGCAGGAGCCCCGGGGCCCCAACTCACAGATTTTAACCAGGATTAAAGAACAGAGGCCCCGAGGGCCTGGGCCCGCGGGCACACCGGGCCTCTCCCGTCCCGGAAGGGGTGAAGGATCTGTTATTAACCCCTACACCAGTGCGCCCACATCAGAGGACGCCTGGGACTTTTCATGTTCTGATCTGAACAGGGGTGGCTGATCCACAGGCCCCCCTGCAAACAAAGCAGCGGCCTAATCCCCCCATGGGACACCGGGTGGATCGAGTGAAGGAGGACACAGAGTGGAGGAACGGGGTCCCCGCGCCCAGACCCCACACAGGTGGTGGCCCCTGGGCCCGCGCGTGTGCCTGCCTATCGGCAATCGTGGTGAGAGCTTTTTCATCTGGAAAGGACAGGGGGGCACTGACCACATCACCATCCCCTGGGAACCCAAAGGAGCTTTCAGATAGACAAGGGGAGAACAGACAGGGTGCGATGCCCCCGCCCGAGGTTGGAGTCCGCCCGAGGTGGACAAGACAGTGAGAAAAGGGATCACATCTCCAATCCGGTCCCCCTTCCCGCGTTCCCTTGTCTGGATCTGTCTGGGGAGCAGATAACGGAGCCCGGGAGTGTCACCACGACCCCCCCTTTGGACGGCAGCAGATCCGGCGGCTGGGCGTGGGGGACGAACAAATGAGCTGGCGGAAAACCCTTCAAGAATACCGATACCTGGAGGCAAGAAGCGAAGACAGCGGCCTGGGCCGAGATAGCGGAATGGCACACTCAGAGACCCCATTGTTGCCCACCTCTGCAATGGAAAAGGGATTCGCATCAGTCCTGCAGGAAATTGCAGGGCATGAGATCGGACATTGCCCAAAAACTGGAAAAAATGGACCAAAGGGTGGATAAGGTTGAGGACAGGCTGCTCCAGCTAGAGACCAACCAGTCGTCGTCAGTGACCCAAGAGATGCAAATAAGCATGAGGCTATCGGCCCTGGAGAAGAGGGATGAAGAAAGGGCCAGACAGATGGACGATTTCGAAAACAGGGAAAGGAGGAACAACCTCAGGTTTATTGGGTTCCCAGAAAGGGAGGGAGAGACAGAGAGATTTAGTCCGAGTGGTGAGAGAAATCATCACCCTCCTTTTTGCGGATGAGATGACGACATAACCAACGTTCGATCGGGTGCACAGAGGGGGGGCAGGGCGGGAGGCCCCTGGTCTATATTGGTCCGGTTTCACTACTACACGGAAAAGGCGAAGGTGCTGGAGGAGGCCAGGAAGGCTCAGGAGACCACATACAACAACGTTCAGGTGTCAATTTTCCAGGATCTCTCGTCGTACACACTGGCCAAATGCAGAATGTGCTGCCCCCTGACGCAGCTGCTAAAGGAGAAGGGAGTGCGCTACAGATGGGGCTATCCCCTCTCCCTCGCTTTTGAGTATATGGGTAAACGGACGACCCTGATCACGGAGAAGGACATAAGGGGAGCCATCCAAGACTACGTAACGGACCCGATCCCCCCGGAGGGGACCCACGGGGATGGCTATGGAGGGCGCCGGTGGTCACAGACCACCGGGAGACAGGAGGAAGAAAACAAGCTCAAGGAAATTCAAGAAACTGAACTCGCAGTCACCGACAAAGGACAGAGAGCAAATCAACCCTGATGGGTGAGGTGTGGACTAACCCGACCTACAAGGGAGCGGGAGTCGGAGAACATGGGGCCTAGCCGCAAACAAGGTCCCCTTGAACAGCAAGTAAAGATGGAATTCTGAGGGTGTAATGGGAGGGGGGGGGCTCAAAGAGGAGCTAATTTACATGACAGCCTAGCAGAGGAGGGCAGGCTGGTGGTCCGGCCAAGTGCTAGAAATGGTTGAACTATTTGGCTGGACACCGGGGAGGGGGGAAGGGGAAATGGGGAAAGCTGGGGATGTTAAACCTGGGGGGATACGGGGGGCAGTTGAGGATAAGTTTAAGGCCCACCTTGAGGGGGGGAGAGTGGGAGTATAGTAAAAGACAAACAGAGCTGGCTTGGAGTGGTGCTGTGAGGTTTTTGAACGAGAGGAAAGGGAACCTAGAAAATGTCTGAGTCTGCCTGCCTTGGGAGTGGGCACCCTTAATGTGCGGGGTCTGAACACTCCTACCAAGGGGTCCCTGGTCTGTATGGAATTCAGGAGGGCAAACTGGACCTACTCTTTCTACAACAGAAACACTGGGCTCGGGGGAGGGAACCGAGGATGCGGGGGGGCGGGGAATTGGAGAGGTATTCTGCGCATCACACAAGACAAAAAAAAGAGGGGTGGCCATATTATTGGCTTGGGACATGGCGTTTGACAAGGAGGCCATCATGAGGGATTTGGAGGGCCGATACCTGCTAGTGAGGGGTTCCCTACAGGGTTCCCCTATAACTCTCACGGTGGTGTATAGCCCAAACGAAGGCCAAGCACAATTCTGGGAGTAAATGAGGGACAGGCTGAAACTATTTGTTCAAGGCACGGTGGTGGTGGGGGGGGGGATTTTAACATGGTCCTTGACCCAGCCACTTACAGGAAACGCTTGGGACCCCAGACCACTAGGGGCGCTGACAAAGCCTCGGCACAAATTTTCCAGAAGGTTAACGCAGAACTGAACCTGGCGGACACAATTCCGAGCCCCAGGTCTGGGGTTCCCTCATTCACATTTCACTCCGGAATCCATGGTCGCATGACGGCGGAAAAAATGAACATCCTGTCGAGACTGCTGTACCTTTTTACAGCTCTCCCATCAAAAGTCCCCGACCAAACCTTTAGGGATCTACAGAAAGCAGTGCGAGAGTTCATACGGCAGGGAAGAACCCTGAGGATTGGGAGGGTTACTCTGACACTACCTAGGGAGGAGGGGGGGAGTTGGGTTACCAGATTTTCTTCTCTATTATCGGGCCGCCCAATTGCGCATCCTTTTAGAACACATGAAGGAGGGGATGGGAACCAACTGGTCCTACCTGGAAGATATGGACGCCCACCCTCTTAAAGTACGTGACCTCCTGTGGAGCCCACCCAAGTACATCCCGAGCAGGCTAAAAACCCATCCTTGGGAGTACTCTGGGGGATATGGAAAGAGGGGTCCCCGACCACGCACCTTACTCATGGCCCTCCCCAATGTCCTCACTTTGGGGCCACCCACTCAGGCTGGGTAGCAGGAGGTTCAGGAACTCCCAATCCTGGTCGGACATGGGAATGGAATGGGCGGGACAAATGTTTAAAGAGGGAGAGTTCCTCGAGGACGAGGAAATGAGGGAGGCACTTGGCCGGGGATCTCTCTCCATCTTCGAATACCTTGGTCTGAAGGGCATCCTCTGTGATCAGCCATGGGGCCAAAACCTGAGGAGACAGCTGACCCCTTTTAAAAGAATTCTTGGACACAGCGACATCAAGGAAGGGGACGGTGTCCAAGATGTACATAATATTGAACACCAACAACTTAGAGGGGAGGAGGGGATTCCGCACGTTCTGGAATGACTTGGCAGGGGAAACCCGTTCGGAGGATGCATGGTCTAGGATATTCAAGAAAGCATTCCACGGACACTTATTTACATCAGATATGGAACACAATTTTAAAATCCTGCAGGGGTGGCACAGGGACCCATCGAAATTGTCTAAGATGTTTCCAGGGGTGTCACCCATATGCCCAAGGGGATGTGGCCAAGTGGGAACGAGGGGCCACATGTGGTGGCACTGCCCCAAGGTTCAGAAGTTTTTGGGAGGATGTAAGGGGATGGATTGCAGAGGTCACCGAAGAACTACCCCCACTGAACCCGTTGACAATGTTGTTGGGCCCCCCGCCGGAGGAAACAGAAATATACAGGTACCCAAGAATGTGGGAAACAATGTTGAGGGCGGGTAGGGTGGCCCTGGCGCAGAAATGGAAGAATCTGGTGACTCCTTCCAAAGAGGATTGGTTGAAAAAACTGAAGAACATGTTTCTCATGGACAAACTGACTGCCATGGCCAACGACGACTCCCGCACGTTCCAAGCGAATTGGTTCGGCGTGCAACAGGCATGGGGATGGGAAGCTCATTGACAACAAGGGGGTACTCTATTCCGGGAAGGGTGGTGACTGGGAACGTGAGGCATTAAAAGTGTATGGGGCCGCCCACGGCCTGGGGGAAAGCAGACATGGATAGTAAGGCATTGTCATGGGTTCGACTCAGGGTTGGTATGTCTGGCGCCGTTGGTGCTCTCTACATGCGATAAGGTTTCCCTCTACTAAGATGGCGTCGCCACCTGCAGGTGTAGTTTCAGCTCTCCCACGACTTGGGCAGACCGTAACTCGGCCCCTTCTCCAGGAAAGAGTATTTCCAGAAACAACGCTGGCAGAACAGTGCGTTGCTACATTTATCGTCAGCCACACTTCGTGAGTTCTCAAGATTCATCGTCCAGTTTTTTCTAATTAGAACAAACTGTCCTCTCTCCTATCTCATCTATACTTACTTCTGTTGTATTTCTCTAGCGGTCCTCTCGGCTTTGAACCTTCCAGCCAGTATCCTCCGGTCCTCTCCCCGAGCAGACTTTCTTCCTGTACCTCATTGGTGTAAGTGGATCCCAACCAGCCAGTATTTGTCTTCCGCCCTTCGGGTCCTTGAGGGTCTATAACATTTCTCCCGTCTCTTTAGTGCAAGTCCGATCTATTCTGATTACAGACTACATTCCCCATCATCCTCTTGGACCAAATGTATTACGCTGCCTCCACGAGGAAACCCAGACGCCTCTCGCTTGCAGGTAGGCTATACCGTAAATCCAGGTTTAGTTTGTTTTCCTTCTGCCACTACCCTGTTTCACTTCACAAATACTTCTTCCAGGAACATCCCTCTAAAGAGTCCATTAAGCCCCATCGTCTCTCGCTACTCAATCAAGCTTCTGACACCGCTGCAGCCCTTTCATCTAGATAGGATCTTTAAAGATTCCACTCAAGGTATTCTGCGTTCTTAGATTTTACTTACATTCAGAATCTATTGCTTTCTCATCTAACCCCTGTTCCTTATATCTACAGACAGTATTCCAGGGCCCGATACGAGAGTCCATCCCAGCTGACATCTACGCTCACCCGCTCAGTCAGCGCATCTCAGATAATTCCAACGCACCCCAACTTCACAGGGTTTTTTCCCTTCAAGGGTTTCCCTGGCACCCTCACTCCACATCTTGGTTGTCAGAGGGGGCCAGGGGGAGACAGGTAGATTCTTACACTCAGCCGGGTCGTATGAAGACAAGGTAGGAGTATCTTTTGTACCTTTTCAGTGTCTAGTCGCCTACACTCATTCACGACTGCATCTGTCAGATTTACCTAGACCCCCTTCAAGTCAAGCAGTGTGGTAGACTATGTTAACAATAATAAAGCCGACGAAGATGTCAACAACTACTTCAGCTCCCAGGCACCGAGAAAAAGTGGACATATGGAAGCTCTAGCGGTAAAAGGTCTGTTTTGACAATCTAATAGGGGGGAGGGATGGGGTTGGGGCAGGGGGATGGGGGGTGGAAGAGGCTGGGCTCAAGGGTCTGATGAAAAGTGTTAAATCTGTATCAATAACGGGCCTGTTTGTTATATTAAGAAAATGCTAATAAAACCAAAGTTTAAAAAAAAAACAAAAAAAAGTTAGCACCAAGTTCAAATAACAGGACGGAACCAGAAAAGGGACCGGTAGGAAGACATTTCTCAGTCCTCTGAAGAATTGAATGACACTCTGCATCTTAAAGTAAGAGCCTTGCACTGGTGTGCATTTAAAAATTGATAACGCACCCCGTATCCCTTGGGGGTAGCTACCTGCAGCCCCGGATGGGCTAGGAGGTGCAGCAAAAAAGAAAGCACTGCATGTGTATTGCAAGTGAAAGGATCAATATCTCTAGTTCTACACCAACTGCAAAACCTATTCCCACAGCAGTGGGATAGTGTTTTTGTTGCTGGCCTTCTGGCCGAAAGCAACACATCCATCACGTCTTCAAGGAAGTTACATGTCTAGTTATTGTGCAGCCTCTGACGGTGTCGCCCCAGTCTATGGCGGATCATTCTGGCATTGTGTTGGGGATGGGCTCTGGGGTAGTACTTCTTCATCTGTTGTCATTAGATATGATATGTACAAGCCCCAGATGTCTGGGGGACGAGCGTGGAGGGGTAATGTCCTTATATAGCTGGATTCAACGTCATGACAGTATGTGACGTCTCATAGCCATTGTTGTAAATTCGGTGTTGGTCCTCTCCCCCAGGTGCATGCTATTCGTCTGCGTGCCAGGACGAGCAGCAGGTTCGCCAATTTCCTGGCGTATTCGGGTATTTGGTTGGTCAGACTGGGCAAGGTCAACATTGGTTCGTGGCTCAGTTGTACCCCGATTATTGCTGATATTTTCTCTAGTACGGCATTCCAGAACATTGCTATTTCGGGGCATGACCATGCGAGATGGACGAAGTCTGCTTCTGGGTAGTCACAACGGGTGCATGAGGAAGATATCGTTGCTCTTTGGGCATGCAATTTTGCTGGGGTGTAGTACACTTGTTGGACATAGTTAAAGTGTATCTGTTTGTATCTCGTATTTATTGCCACTTTTTTAGTGAGTCTTCATATATATGCCCAATCTTCTCCGGATATCATAGTGTTTAGGGATCTTTTCATCTTCTTTTGGCCATTGGGCAATGTGGGGCTTTTCGGCCAGTAGAGCTTTGTAGATGTTTGCTACTAGTCGTCCTTCACCTTGGGTTTGTATTACACTATGCAGCAGTGGCCAGGTTGGGGTTTGGAGTGGAAAGGTGGGCATCACAGTTTGCAGGGTGTGCCGGATCCTGTAGTAGATAAAAGTATCTAAGGCGTTATTACAGCCTTTCTCACAGGCTTGTTGCAAGGACAGGAATGTTCCATCTGGAAAAAGGTCCCGTAGCCTAGTAGTTTTTTAGTCCATTGCTGGAATACTTATTCCGACGTGATCGGGATTCCCGGCATGCTTCTAACTAGAAGGAGAGGGGAGTATCTGGTCTGGATACTACTTCTTTTGGCTATTCTTTTCCAAATTGCGTATGTCGTGTACATGGTGTTCATCGGTGTTCAGGGTGGTTGTGTTTGGCCGAGGATGATCGCTCGGAGGAGATGGGGGGTTGCCAAAGCCCTATCAATCTGTACGTGAGGTCGGATGAAATGTACTGCATACCAATGACTGAGGTATTGCGCCTAAGCTGCCCAGTAGTAGCTCTCGATGTCCGCCTTGTGTTACGGGAAGGATCATCATGAGGTGGGCTACTCTAGCGACTTTGCCTGCCCAGACCAGGTCGAGGATCATAGTTTTAATTCGATGTAGAAACTATTGTGGCAATAGTAGGGGGATGTTTGTGAATAGGTAGAGCAATTTGGGGAGGATTACCATTTTAGTCAGGATACTCTGCCCCAGAGTGTGAGGGGGAGCGTTTTCCATCTGTTTACTTTGCCTTGGATTGTGTCTAGCGTGGTTTCGTAGTTATCTTGCATAATATCGGTGCTGGACCTGAACATTAGAATGCCCAGGTCTCTAACTTTTTAATGTTGCCATTTAAAGCCGAAGTCGTCTGTAAATTCTTTAGTTGCTTCGGTGAGGGGGAAGATGATTGATTTTGAATTATTAATTTTTAGCCCTGAAAAGTTGCCAAATTTAAGCAGCACCCGCATCACCAGGTTTAGATTTTCCTGGGGGTCAAGAAGAAAGAGTGCGATGTCGTCAGCATACAATGATACCACTAATTTGTGCGGCCCCAGGGCGAGGTCTCTGTGCAGATGGTATAGCCTGAATTCCGACGCTAAAGGTTCCATAATTAGAGCAAATAGCAGTGACGATAGTGGGCAGCCCTGTGTTGTCCATCTTCGCAGGTGTATTTCACTCGAGATTCTATTGCCGAGTGTTACATTGGACGTTGGTCGCTTGTACAGGAGGGCTATCATTTTTATAAATCGCTTGCCGAGGCCCATCCATTTTAGTATGGCAAAGAGGAAGGGCCATTCGACGGAGTCGAATGCTTTTCCGTGTCTAATAAGACCGTTGCTGCTTGAGTTTCTGGCTTAAGGGCTCCCATCACTCCGAACATCCTTCTCAGGCCAAATGACGTGTTTCTGCCTGGGACGAACCTGCTTGATCTGCTAATACCAGTGCGAGGAGGAAGATGATGTTTGCCATGTAGAGTGTTGGTGGTAAATGGTCTTTTTCTATGGCTTCCTCGTATACTTGTAGCAACAGTGGGGCTAGGAGGTCAGCGAAGAATTGGTAGAACTCGCCTGTTAGGCCGTCCGGGCCGGGAACTTTTGTGTTTGGTAATTCTTTAATTGCTTCTAGGATTTCTTCTTTAGTGATAGATGCATTCAGGGGCTCTCGGAGTTCGGCGCTTGTCCAGTAGAGCTCTATTGTGTTTAGATACTGTTCAATTTCGTTGGGATCCATGCTGTAGTGGGAGTCGTATAGGTTTTGGTAGAACTTGCGAAATGTTTCCACTATATCTTCTTCTGAGTATAAAAGGTTGCTTGACTGGTCGGCGACTAATTCAACTGTCGTGGGTTTCCTTTCTGCTGAGATTAGTCTTGCTAGGAGTGCTCCGGGCCTCTGTCCTTCACGGTATTGACGAATCTTGTGGTGTCTCGCTAGAAACTTATTCTCTCTCTCTGTTGCCGCTCTGAAGGAATCCAGTTATTGTTTGAGTGCTGCCAGCGTGTCTGAGTCAGTTGTGGACAGTAGAGACTGTTGGACCGTTTTTCCGACGACTCTCACTTTCAGACAGTTCTCTTCGTATTAGCTTTAGGATTCTGTTCTCTTTTGCAAGGCTCACTCCTCTGATGAAGCACTTTAGTGTTTCCCAGAGTGTGCCGGCTGATAACACCGGGCCTTGGTTTATTTCGAGGAAGGTCGTTAGTTCAGTTCATAGTTCGTCAGCAAAGACTTGATCTAGGAGAGATCCATGTTTGAACCTCTATTGGAGTCTAGTGGTGATGCTTCGGGACGTAGTACACTCAAGGGTGACTGCTGAGTGGTCTGAGAGTGATTTGGGTAGGATTTGACAGTCGCCCCAGTGGAGTCTGCTGTGTGCTGACACAAGGATGTAGTCGAGTCTCAAACTGGATTTGTGGACCCAGGAGTAGAAAGTGTATTCTTGGGAATCCCAGTGTTTTCTTCTCCAGATGTCTCTGAGGTTGTAGGCTTTACATATTTCTACGATTTGTAGACTCGCATTGGAGGGTGAAGACGTTGTTTTGTGTGACTTGTCTTTGCTTGGGTTGAGCGGTGTATGGAGGTCACCACCCCAGATTATTGTAGCTTCTCTGTTGGATTCAAGGTGTGTCTGCACCCAATCGAAGTTGTTAGGGCTGTCCATATTGGGGCCGTAGGAGTTGATCAGCATGAGTTCTAGTTCCGTTGACCAGCAGTGTTCTGCCCTCAGAGTCTTTTTGGGTCCGTATCAGCTTGAAGTTGGTTGTTCTTTTGATCAACACGGCGACCCCTTTGCGTAAGAAGAAAAAGAGGCAAAGTATCTGTGGCACCCCCACTCTCTTGCCCAGTGGTTTTCTTTTTTTTTTAAACTCTTTATTAGTGTTCACAAAGAAACACAGCACCATCACATCGTTCACATAGTGTAAAAAAAATGATATGATACATATCTCATTTAAGTGTTAAAGATTACATAGTTTCGTCATCATCAGAAATCATGTCACATAAGTACATTCTGAAGGGGCCCCATATGTCTTTAGGCCTATTTGCAGCTGGGCGGGTAAGGACAAACTGCTCCTCTGTTTCGTTTACATATGCCAGTTCCTGAAGGAAATGTTTCATGCTGGATGGTCCAGTACTTTTCCAATGTTGTAAAATGCATTTTTGGCCACTGCACATGAAACGTTGAACAGGCTCCTGAATTTTTCTGAGCACTTGCCTATGTCTCCAAACAGGTATTTCTGTGGGGTTAGTGCAGGGGGAATCTGTGCGATTTCTTCTAGCATATCCGCCACCTCCTTCCAAACGGCTGCCAGCATCGGGCACCCCCAATACATGTGGAATGCACCCGCCTGAGGTGCTCTGCATTTAGGACAATCCCCGGACCCATTCAGCGTAAACTTGGCTATTTTGGCTGGAGTGTAGCCTGTTTAAAATTTTAAACTGGATTAGGCGTAGGCCAGCATTCAATGTTACCTTTTTGGTAAGCGAACAATAACTGTCCCAGGTTCTATCATCTATGGAGGCCTGTAGATCTCTCTCCCATTTGTCTTTAACCGGGTTTGTCGTGGGGGAGTGTGTTTGGACTGCAACAAATAGTCTGGAAATCCCCAGGGTGTCTCTGGCCGTTACCAGCAGTGTACATGGATGTGTAGGGGGCTTATCTGGGAAGAGTGGCCAGTGTTTTTGAAAAGCAGACAGATCTCATGCGATAGTACTGGAGTGTCTTAAGTGGTCCCCCGCCCAATGCCCCCATCACGTCTTGTATGGTCGCAAATTTCCCGTTGATGAACATGTCACCAGTTTCATTTCTTCATTGGGATCCCAAGCTTCCTGTAGGCTGTTATCATGTGTTGGCGGTATGCCCGAGTAGTTCCAGAGGGGAACCTCTGGGATATAAGGGGTTTCCACTCCCAGTCCTTTAAATATAGCCCTCCATGCTCCAACCGTACAGCTCACTGGGTTATACTCACATGTGTCTCTATAATGTGTATGGGGTTATTGGTAAATTCTTCATTCCACGCGTGGGGGGGATCGGTTTCACCATACCAGTATTTCGCAAATTGGGCTTGGGCAGCGTAGTAGTATAGTTAAGAATCAGGTGCCGCTATGCCGCCTGAAGAGTATGGTTCAGTCATTTTTTCCCATCCTATTCTTGGAGTCTTCCCATTCCAGAGAAAAGTTACCCCCATGGATCGAAGTCTATTAAAGAAGGGTCGTCGCAGCCAAATTCCAGAATCTCCTTCATAATGGGTGCAATATTATTTTCTGGCTCACAAACATATAAGAGCGTCTCATCCGCATATAGGGATCTTAGTTGGGTAGAGCCTTTCAAATGTATCACATTATCTGAGTGTCAAAGCCTAATCGCAATTGCCATTGGCTCTATCGTCAATGCAAATGTTATAGGCGAGAATAGGCAGCCCTGCCTGGTGCCCCTCCCCAGCAGGAATAATTGAGAGATGGATCAGTTGGTCAACAACCGTGACCCAGGTTCCGTGTATAACAATTTCACATACCTAATAAAGTTCGGGCCTATCCCAAATGCTTCCAATACCGCCAACAAATAAGCCCATGACACCGAATCAAAGGCCTTTTCGGCATCCAGGGATATGGCCACTACATTTCTCCCCGGGTCTATTTGTGTCATAATACCAAAAAGTCTACGGAGATTGAGGGCCGTGGATCTAGAAGGGATAAACCCGTTTTGGTTGGGGTGGACAAGTGTCAGGACTACTGGTAAAAGCCGATTTGCCAGTACTTTTGCAAATATCTTGGCATCCGTGTTTATAAGAGAAAGAGGCCTGTAGGAGGATATGTCCTGCGGTGGGCGACGAGGTTTAGGGAGTACGGTATTATGGCCTCTCTCATCCACAGAGGTAGTATGTTGCTCTGGGGGCCTTCCTCCCACACCTGTAACAGTACTGGAACTAGTTTCTCGCGGAACTCCTTGTAGAATTCCGCCTCCAATCCGTCTGACCCTGGAGCCTTACCAGTTGCAAATGCTTTAACCGCTTCAGCGATTTCCTCAGCAGTGACAGGCTGTTCCATTGCCAGCCGGGCCTCCTCCGAGAGTCTTGGCATCGCCAGTGCCTCTAATTATGATTTAATTTCAGTGTTTGTCTTAGTATCCTTGTTACTATATTAATTGTTGGTAGAATTTAGCGAACTCTCTATTGATCTCTTGTTCACCAAGAAGAACCTCCCCCCGTGGTGTTTGTATGCTTGTAATCTGGTTAGGTTGCCTATCTTGTTTTGATAAATTGGACAGTATCCTCCCAGCTTTGTTCCTATCGCCATATCTATGGGCGCGGACCGTGGCAGCCATATATTGAACTTCCCTAGCGGCTAACTTGCCAAATTCTTGAAGATGTGCCTGAATTTCAGCCAGTGTTGTCTTATGTGTGTGAGTGTAGGCTTCCTCAAGCTCCCCTAGTATCTGTGAACCGATCCCATGTTGTTGCTGAAGAACTCCGCAATTTCTACGTGCAGCTCCTCCACAGCCCCAGGGTCGCCCAATATCCCTCCCGGCATTCTCCACCTTTTAACAGGTTTGGGGCAATTGTGAAACTTAACCTCAATCACCACAGGGGAATGATCAGACAGTGTGCGGGATAGTATTTCGCATATCTTCACTACAGTGATCACAGCAGGGGAGATGAACCAGTAGTCAATTCTAGACTCAGAGTCATGAACCGAAGAGTAATATGTGTATCCCCTTATGTTCGGGTGTAGCACCCGCCAGGCGTCTTCAAGTGAAATCTGAGGTAGAATGTGTTTCAGAGTAAGAACAGTTTTACTAGGCGACCTGATGATAGTACTAGATCTATCTAGTCTGGGGTCAAGGGCAACATTGAAATCTCCTCCCCACAATATAGTAGGCACATCAATTGAAGCGATTAACTGGTATATATTCATATAAAAGGCAGGGTCATCAACATTAGGGCCATACGTGTTAACCAGTAGCATTTGCTGGCCCGTGATCTCACCCCACACCAGAACATATCTGCCAAGGGGGTCAATTTGTTGG
Organism: Ambystoma mexicanum; assembly: GCF_040938575.1. NCBI lineage: Eukaryota > Metazoa > Chordata > Amphibia > Caudata > Ambystomatidae > Ambystoma > Ambystoma mexicanum. The sequence continues at coordinate 1,101,170,693 of NC_090924.1, read as the reverse complement.
CCCTCCAGTTTGAATCCCAGGTTTGGGTGTATAAGAGTAATGACCCCTCTGGACTGGGATGAATAATTAGTGTAAAACCTCGACTTACCCCATTTGGGCAGTATGTATTCATTGTTAGTATCCATAATATGTGTTTCTTGTAAAATAACAATCTGGGACCATGCCTGGCTATGTAATTCCCCACTTTCTTAGTTTTTAACCGATTATTCAGTCCCCTTACATTCCATGACAACAGCTTCACCTTCAGTCCATCACCAATGCATCAAAGGGAAATGTTTCGATGACATCACGCATCTCAGTAGTATATTGTTCATATAATGCGGACAGTGCTAGCATCCGTGCAACCACTTTTTTAACCATTAACAAACAACCTGTTCCCTTCATCCTCACCTCAGGACTGGGCACCGTAAAATGGGGCCCATTTCTCGTTCCAAACCAAAAGTCTGTACAACAACAACAACTTATTACATACCCTCTAACCAACCCCCCTCCCTCCCTCATCATCACCCCCAACTTGACGATGTTCCCACTTCAACTTGTGGAATATTCCAGGGGTAGCCATGTTGCTTCACATGACCGTCAATTCTGGTTCCCACCGCACCACCTGTCAATGGATCATGGGGACGTCTTCAGCGTTAGCCAATCTCGCACCGAACCAAAAAGGAATCTGATAGCCCAGACATATCTGCATTTAGCATGTGTCATTAATCTGCTGGATGGGGTCTGTTCTGCGCCGGTCTGCCCACTCTGGGAGGAAGGGGTATAGAGGTCTCTATGTAGGTCAAGGCTTCAGTCGGATTTTCAAAAAGGTGTGCTCTCCCTGCATGCTGAATCCTCGTTTAGGCTGGGAACACCAAGGCATATGTAATCTGGCGTGCTTTTAAGAGCTTCTTGACTGTTTCATATGATCGTCTGCTTGCCAGAACCGCGGCAGAACAGTCTGGGTATATATGTATGCAGTTCTCCTCATACCGCAGTATTCCAGCTTCCCTTGCCAGGCGCAGGATTGTGTCTCTGTCCCTAAAGTTGAGGAGACGCGCAATTATCGTACGTGGTGGTGCACCTGGTTTAGGCACCGGTGCCAGTGTGCGGTGCGCTCTCTCTACCAGGAAATGTTCGGAGAATGCCTCCGACCCGAACAAGGATCTGAACAGTTCTTCCATTTGTTTCTCCATTTGACCCTTCCCAAAGGATTCCGCCACACCGACCACTTGAACGTTGTTCCTCCTTGATCTGGATTCAAGATCCTCACATTTATTTTGCAACTTGCTTATTGTTTCTTTGATATGGGTAATGTCCCGACTGTGATGAGCAATAGTATCCTCATTCGCGCTTATCCTGTTTTCAGTTTCTGTGACACGTGCGCTCTCTTTATCTATTCTGGCCCTCATGGAGCCTATAGTGGCCACTATCTCATCTAGCTTCATGTTTACTGCCAGGAACCCATTTTGCATTAGGGTTGCCAGTTTATCTTCTCGCTCCCCTCCTTCAGGCTCGCCAGTTACATTGGTCTCCGGATGCATCTCCACTGCCACGGTTTGATTTTGACTACTGGCATAAGTATCCATTGGCCCTTTCTTTTTGCTCCCAGGGGTTTTTGATGCTTTGCCTGCTTTATTTGGTTCCCCCATGTTGGCACAGGACAGCGTGCCTATCCCAATTGAACTTCTGTTAGGAAGAATTCTCTCTTTTGGCTGAATTTCCAAACCTAGCGAATCCCCCAGCAGCTTTGCTGGATTTCTGGGGGTTTGTTTGTTTCCTCCTGCCAAGAGTGAGACTCTTTTCCTCCCACTCTTGGACATGATTAATAGTATTCCTTTCACTGGTAATGTGTTTTATGGGCTATGGGGTCCTTTACTCCATAGGGTCTCATGTGTTTTTCCTATGTGTGTTACACAGCACCCTCAGTGCAGTAACACAGGGGTGTCATAGTGACACCCGACCATAGACTCCATACCGTGGGACTGACTACTGCCTCCCAGGGCATGTAAAGTCACCATTGGCTTTACTAGTCCCAAATTATTAACAGAAACCAGTACAAACCATCATATTGTGGACGTACTGGTCGGGGCAATTCGATTGCCCCGGGGTCTGTTAGTTGAGGGGGCACATCTCCGTCCCACCTGATCGAGTTTTGGCTGGTGGCAGTGGAAACTACTTTTTATATTCGACCGCAAATATTTTCCTATGGGATTTTCCCATTGTTCGAGGCTACCAACTTTAATTATTTAATTCTCATAGCCTCGAACATACCGCTGGTTTATTTAATTAATATTAATTCTCCGGTTGGTATTTTTTGCCAAGACTCGATTCCAAAATGGTGTTTGTGTTCTCTTCTGTGACTCCAATCCAAGTCGAGCCCTTTGTTCCACTTTTTTTGGCGGGCTTCTCCACAGAAGCCTCCAAAAGTGGTGCCACTCTGTCTGGGTACCACAGGGGGTGTGGGAGGGGGTTTAGGCACCCTGGACCGAGTTACCTAGGTAACTCAGGTCGCACTCTTGTGTGATTGGCCCAAGTGGCGAGCCGGCCGGCTCACCACTTAGCATGTTTGAGTGACAGCTAGGCTGAGTGAATGGGGGTTTTCTGCATAAAAGCAGGGCTTTGGGGACTGGAACTTCAGAAGTCGCCACAGGAACTGAGAATCCGACGAGGGAGAAGCTGAGCCGACCTACCACGACGACACCACCGTTGGAGCCCTGCAGAACCGACTCACCACTTCCCGACGACAGAGAAGATCTCCCGGCTGGAGAGGCTTCTTCCCCTGACTGGTGGGCACAACCAGTTTTCCTTTCTTTCTTCGCACCCCAGCCCGGTTTGTGGTCAAACTGCCCGTGCCAAGCACGCCGGCAGCCGGATAGCAACTCACCACTGAACCGCAAACACCGGACCGCTCCTTGTACCTGAGAAACTCCGCGGCTGGTTTCTTCCCTGGCAGTGCAACGGACTCCTGTCTTCCTCCACGACGAGATCCTCTCGTCCCCCGGATGAAGCACCGACTTGCACCCGCTGCCAGGAACAACTGCCCCCGCTGGAGCGTTCTCACCACTTTAAGGTACCGTGTCCGCCAGGCCTCCCTTTCTAAAGATTGCTACAAGGTAATAATAACTCCTTAACCTTCTGGACTGGGCTGGCCGCCTTGACCCTTGACTGGTCCCTTTCTGTGGTCTAACTCCTTTTTGAACCTTTACAAAACCTTTGTGCACTGCAACTGTGTGACCTTGGACACATTTCGTTTGGATCCTCTGAAAGTGGATCCGGCCTCTTGAACTCTAACTTCACGGTTTTACTTTGCCTTCCTCCCTTGTTGTGTTCTTGAAAAAGTGTTGGGATCTGTTTCAATTTGTTCTCTGCTTTTCTCTCCCTTTTTAAAACAAACTATTAGAGTGCCATCAACGTAAAGCGCTCACCGCTGTCTGGAAATAAGTGGGGCTTTACTTAAGACTTGTCTAATATTCTTTTAAGTGAGTGTATATCTTTTAGTGACCGTGTTTTTGAATTGCTTATTATTAGTGCCTGTGTGTTTTTCTAGATGTGGTTTTAATTAAATAATTATATCTCTTTTACACCAAGCCCTGGTCAGTGTTTACTTGTTCTATTGTGTGCTCTTGACCTATTGTGAATATTCTGTATGCTGCCTAACTCTTCTTGAGGGAAGTCTGACTGCTCAGCCACAGCTACCAAGTGAATCTGTGTGGTACAGACTGCTACCAAGTGGGTTTACTGCCAAACACCTATAGTCCTAAATCTTTTGCAGTGGTCCCAGAGGGAACTACACAGGTTTCTGCCTAACAACTTCTATCGATGTTTTAGGGCAATGATTTCTGTAGATGTTCGCCCCTCACCCTGTGTCTTGATCGACATGCAATGGCTGGGGATATAAATATGTCTGCGACCTTAACCAAGTCTTAGGAATCCAGAGCGTATCGGCCACAAGTGAATTGCGTCCTCCCACGCACGTAATGTTTCAGTTGCATTATCTCACAGCCTTTAACTCTCCCTTTTGATGCCAAAGTGCTGCAGAGCCATGTCTGTGTGTCTTCAGATGTTTAAGAGGAGGTGGTGTAGTAGACGTTGGATGTTATTATGGCCTCCTCAGTGCACAATCAGAGGTGTTTTCCTGCTTAAAGTTCAAGTGTGCTTCCTGGATTGACCAGTAATGTCACTTCAGGCCAGTCGAACCGCGTGCGTACACCACGGGGGTCAGAACCCCACAGCCGTTGGTTCCGGGCTTTATAGTATGCCTCAGGTCAGGATATTGTATTGCTTGTGGTTCATCAATGTTAAATGGATCGTGAGAACTTGGGTGTTAGTGTCTCTTCAACAACGAATCCGCGCCAACCGGCACGCGGTTCTATTCGCCCCAATCCTTGTGTGTGCCGGCATAGGTCGCCCACCGCAGCCACCAGAATGCAGGAACGCTCCAGCCGCTAGGCCGGGCAGCGGTATGGGCAGGAGATTAACACACAGCCGGGTAGCGCCCGTCAAACCTCACCCCCGCATCCCATAGTATCTTACTTGGTTTCTCGCGTGTTCACCGTCTCGCAGTCAGTGAGCCGAGGTGCCCACCAAGTCAGCCAGGAACACCGCAGGATCACCGCCAAGCGCATCATCTGGGGAGGGTGACGGGCGTTCACAGCAGTCCTCAGTTGGGGGCCCGATCAAGCACAGGTACCCCAGGAAGGCACCAGGCGCTGCCGTCCTCCAAGCGTATCAAAGATAGGAGCCGTATGTTTGGGCCAGGCGTCAACCGCCACCGCAGGCTCCTCCCCCCTGCAGCCCACAGCCCCTCCGCATCCACGGCAATCGGGTGAATCAACCTGGTTCTGTGCGTCGGGCCGTCACAGTGCTGAGCGTCGACGGATGTTCACTCGGGCATATCTCAGCGATCCTGGGTAGTAGCAAGTCCAGTTTTCCGGCCTCCCAAACAGCCTCGGAATTGATAGATTAGCGCAGGATATTACGGTGGAGCAGGAGCTCTGAAATCAAGCGGCCATTTTTCTTGTGCGCAACAGCGCCCCCTGCCCAGTGGTTTTCTGAGGAAGGGCGCAGATGTGCCTCCTGGATGAAGGCCACATCGATTTTTTGTCGATGCAGGTATTGTGTTATTTTCCTCATTTTGGCTCCTTTAATGTTCCATGTGGCTAGTCTGAATTTGTCTGGGTTACTTTCGTTGTTTTAGCTGCGTGGTTTTGGATTGACTTGTTTCGTAGTTTTAGGCGGCCGTCTTTGGCCATATATTGTCTTGGATTTGCCGCCTTGGTGATTGATGTTGGGTTAAGTTGTCGTGTGGTAGACGTTGGTCTGTTGATTTTAGTAGGGGTCAGGTGTGGGATAACTTGGCAGTGGTTGGTGCATGTTCTGAGTAACTAACTTGTTTTAACTGGGTACTCTTTCCCCAACTTGGGGCCCTTCCCCTTCTCCCCCCCTGTCGGGCAACTCCCAATCCGCCCAAAGTAAACCCCCGCCCCTTTAATACAACTATAGCAAACAGTGCTGTGCTTGTGGCGCTGGTGCCCTCCAAGAGCTACTGGCCCCGACGTATATGCTACGGATCGTGTGCTTGTGCTTCCTTCTCGCGAGTCTATTAGTATGCATGGTGTTTCCATTGGTCTGTTTTCAAGGAGGTCCCCCCCTGTTTCTTTTTCTTCTTTGCGGTTTTGGAAGGTCTCTTAGTTGGCGGCAGCCGATGTTATCAAGGAAGGAGTTGGCCTCTTCGGGGGACAGAAAGAACTGTGTTTTCTCTGCATGGAGGATGCACAGTTTAGCCGGGAATAGCATTGAGTATTGCATTTGCTCCTTACGAAGGCACCTTTTTACCCCTCCAAAGGCTCTGTGCGATGCTTGCACCGCTGGCGAGAAGTCTGGGAAGATCTGTATTTTGTCACCATCGTATTGGATGTCGCCTTTCTCCATTGCCTGCTTGAGTATCAGGTCGCGGTCTCTGAAATTTAGTATTTTTGCAATGATGGGACGGGGTGCTGCCCCTGGGATCGGACGGTTGGCCAGTAGTCTGTGTGCTCTTTCTACGACAAACAGTGGGGAGAATGCAGGTGGTCCGAAAATGCCTTTGCAAAGCTGTTCCACGAAGTCCTCCATCTTTGACAGGGCTTGTTGTTCTCTCACTCTTACCAGTCTGATATTATTTCGGCGGCTGGACCCTTCTAAATCTTCCTTTTTGGCAGCTATTTCTTTCATCTGGAGCTTGGTCGACAATGAGGTGGTATTGTCTTCTAGGTCAGAGTCTCTCTGCTCGACAGTGTCTAGTCTTTCACCATGCTTATCAAGGCAGTGTTGGATTTGATCCACCTTGGATGAGAGAGTGTCGATCTTGGAGCCCAGATTGCCTATTCCTGCCTTGAGGTCAAAGAGGATTTCTTTTATATCGAAAGTTGAGGGATGTGCCTGCTTATTGTCATAGTCCATGTCTGAAGCCGGGGCGTGTTCTTTGTTTGGCTGCTTGGGGTTCTTCGCTATAGCCTCAGCCTCACAGATCAGTTTCTGTTGAGACTTGTCTGTCTTTCCCATACTGCTGTTGCCGCCTTTGCTGCGGTTGTGTGGGGTCGATAGGGAGGTGAGGGAATCTTCTAGGCGGTGAGCAGGATGGTATCCAGGTATGGTTTGACTGCGCGGTAGGGGGGTGCCGCCGACCGTGTGCACAGAGTCCCTCTGGAAGGTAGCCCAGTTCTCGTGCGTCAGGACAGATCAGTCTTGTGGCCGGTGGTTATCTGGGCCTGGTAGGTGTTTTGATGGGTGTTATATCCTTAATTTTTGGTAGGGAGCCGCGTGGGAGGCAGCGTCCTGCTTTCTCTCCAGGCTAGGTTTTAAGATTTTTGTAGGGTCTGTTGGTGATCACTTTTCCGTGGGGTTTGGTGTGTTGGAGGTTCGCAGTTGTCTGCTGTTGTCAGGGAGCTATGGACTGGACGTTGCTCATTTCTTTTTTGGAGTGGATGCCCTACTGCGGTGGCAGCATGAAGTATGGAGGCGTGCAGTGTTCCTGGGGGTGTTGGTGCAGTCCATGCATATTTGCAGAGTTAGTAGGGGTTTACCGCCCGTTAGTTTCTGGGGGAGGGGGTCCCGTGGATCAGGCCGGCACCATCCACGGCCGCAATGGGGCCAGCCCGCTGGCAAGGGCCTGCCTGGCATCCAGCTCTGGTCTCAGAGCCGCTCAGTGCTCTCGTCGGGCTGCGGCCCCCACTCCACTTCTCACCACGACCGCCAAGGCAACGGCGACCGGTGCCCAGCTCATGGGTCGGGGCTGCCCGGTGCTGTCGTTGGTTTGCAGTCCCTCCTCCACCTCTCCCTGCGTCCGTTGAGTTGATGGCGGGCGGCTGTACCCACGAGCTGTAGCTGGCTGCTTTTAGAGCTTCTCAGGTGTCTCGGGGTCTTCTATAGCATGTATCGTTGGTGGAAGGGGTGTATGCTTGTGGGAAGCACTTTCTTTTCAGGATTTATTCGGGGCTCAGTGCGCAGCTCGTTAGAGAGCTGCCATCTTGGATGGCTCTCTAGCGCCCTCTCTGATTCAACTTATCCTCTAAGCCCATTGGGGTCCTATCAAAGAAAATTAAGTCATTGGAAAAACACCAGCCAATGCATCCTCATATGAGGCAGCCTAACTGGGATCATATTATTCACCTTCCATAGTTCCTCAATGTCACTCACATAGATATTAAAAAGAGTTGGAGATATAGGATGCATCCCTGTCTAAGTCCAAGGTGAGAAGGAATTGACCTAGTCATAGAACCTTCCAGGGTGATTCTAATCTTAAGTGAGGAATTGGTATGTAGTAGGGCGATTAGTTGTACCAGTTTTAGGGGGACATTACAGAGAGCATCTTTGACCACAGGACGGAACGCACAACACGGTCAAAGGCACAAGACATATCCAGTGAGGCCAAATAAATTGGTCACACTCCCTCCCGCCTAATCGTCTAGAGTAAATGTGCCAAGATAGTTGCATTAAGAGGGGTTCCCATAGTCTGCCGAAAGCCTACCTGAAAACGAGACAAGATGGTAATTGTTGCATTACCTGATTAAGATCCCTTAGAATAAGAATTGCAAAGACCTTGCTTATGGCATCTATGAGCGCAATAGGTTGATAGATGGATTATCTTTGGCCCCTTTTTTATGTATCGGTATGACGACAGACTTGGGCCATGGTGGCGGAATCCTATGTGTCTTAAAAATATAATCAATGCAAGGTTTTATCCACCCACAGGATGGAAGCCTGCATCCAGACAAAAGGTGGTAAATCGTTGGGCCTGGAGCCCTAGATGGTTTCAATTTAACAATAGCCCATAGCAGATCCTCCTCTAACCATGTGCATGTCCATTGGCCCCTTTCTTATGTATCGGTATGACGACAGACTTGGGCCATGGTGGCGGAATCCTATGTGTCTTAAAAATATAATCAAAGCAAGGTTTTATCCACCCACAGGATGGAAGCCTGCATCCAGACAAAAGGTGGTAAATCGTCGGGCCTGGAGCCCTAGATGGTTTCAATTTAACAATAGCCCATAGCAGATCCTCCTCTAACCATGTGCATAGCTCAGGCTCAATCGGTCCCTCCGTGGGGTCATCTTGTCCACAGAACTCGTTGGGTAGATGGAATTTTAGATTAATGAAGTTCACTGAATCTGGCTCTGAGATAGGACAATCCATGTGTGCTTTAACCCCACCTACCAATTGATTTACACAAAACCAGATTTGCCACAAATTCCTACACAAAAGATGTTTCAAAATGGAATAATTATCGTTCATGTAAACCTCATATTGTATTGAGATTAGGAAATTATTGTGGCATTGGCAGATCAATCTTTTATTAGTTAGGTACTCAATGGGCGGTTACCCTCTCCTTTTTAGATGTTTAATACTACTACGTTTTTCTCTCTTTTAGTTGGCAATTCTTGCATCATACCGATGAGAAGTACACATTTTATTTGAATCCTCATCCTTCCAAGTCAAATATTTTATACATGCCATCACAATCAGATACCAGTCTGCCAATGTTCCACAGGGTTGACACCACCACTCTGCCTTCCCACTAGCTTCAACCACTGCAACCTCCAAGAGCTGCATGTATTTTAGAGACTGTTTTTCATTCCATCTTACTGAAAGACCTCTTCTATCTAAAGACAGCCACGTGATGGACGGATTCCATTCATGTACGAAGTGTCGAAAGATGAAATCGAAATATATCATCAAATGATCCCCTAACAGAGGATCGTGAATGTTAAGAGGCTCACTTTTTAAAATGAATTGCTGAGAGACAAAGAAATTATCAATCCAAGAGCAAGTCATTCCCATGTGCCATGTAAATAGGTAACGTGTGCCCTGATGTTGAACCTCTGGTTGAGTAAATTCTCAATCAACCATGAAGGAGTCCCAAACAGCCCCCCTAATGGAGCTAGTTTGGGAGACATGGGGGAAGGCACTAGCTAAATTTAATCTAGCCCCCTGTGTGCAGTTAGAATTGAAGTCACCACCTACAATTATAGCATGTTCTCTTCACCCTACTAGCCAGGATTCAAATATCTGAACTGCTGAAAAACTACCATATTTTGTCTTGCAGGATTCCAATCAACATTGGCCAGTAATATGAGACCTTGTAAAATTGTCAGTGAGCAATACTGCCATAGCTGCCACGACAGAGTGAAACACCTTCGTTTGCAGGTTCAAGGCACTGTCTATGGCTGTCCTCCACTCGGTCGACCCTTGTCGACTCGAGTGGCCAGAGAGGTAAAGGTACTATACCCCCTGAGATCAAAGAGCAAAATGTTAATTGTTTCCTGCAAGAAAAGAATGTTCACCTTTCTAATCAGATCCGAGGTGCAAACATCTTTTTAAAGTTATTAAATCCACAAACATACCATAACAGTTTCTTAATAGATGCAAGGTTAGGGTTGGGTCAAGCCATGTCTTATCTCAGAAAAGGACTTAAGCGCCACATATATCCAGGAACAAACCTGACCCTCTTTAAAAATACTAGAAAGCTGGGCTATAGCAACAGAAGAGGATGCAGAGCCTAGATTCTTATTTTTAGTAGTTACCTCAACCCCCAATTTTCCCTACACAGGGAAGGAATCAAAAATCTTTGCTTCCTCCACGGTTTTCAACTCATGCAGTGCAAAGCCCAGCATTGTTAAATTAAAAAGCTGTTCCCATACCATTTTCGAGATAATTGTTGAATGCAAATATGCAACCATTCTATTATTGGGAACTATTGAAAGAGATATAAAAATCAATGTCTTCCGACTGTAAAGACCTCAACGTCGGAATCTGTTTAAGGCGGAGGTGAGCACAGGTCAGAACTCGTAGGCTGCAATGGGAGCAAGTTATTGCCCATATCCTTGACTAGATTGGAACCCAGAGCCGTAGAAGTCAAGTTTGAGCCCTCTGTATGCAGGTTTAGTAGTCCCTCATCTCCGAATTACACATTGGGAATTCGCAAGTACTCCGGTCCTCAGTTTTTGGTATGTAGAGCGGCTGCCATAGGGGAAACAGAGAACTAGTATTGGTAGTGTTGCTTATAAAGGTTAGCACCGCAAGAGGGGCTAAGGATCTCACTACTGATCCAGACTCCCCAACTTTGAAGCAGCAAACTTTTGATTCAATTCCACGTACTTTCACCAAGTAATAATCCAACAGACTCTTTATATACAGAAAGAAGTGTCTGTTTCTTACCACTTACAGAGCCTTAGTTGGAGCCACTGCTTCGCCGAACCCTCTCACCCTCCACCAAACACAAAACACACTGCTGCACACTGATGCGCTCCACAGTGCACAAGGTTTATGAGGGATAAGGTCCACCTCCACCTTGATGCTGCATTCGGGAGACAGAAAATAAAGAGTGCTGGCGTCTCAACTCGACAAAATACACTTCTGCACACAGCTGTGCTTCGTGGTGTGCAGGGTTTATGATGGATAGGTCCGCCTCTTCCTTAATGCAGAGTTCGGGAGACAGAAAAGAAAGAGTGCTGAGGTCTCGACTCCACAAAACACACTGCTGCATACAAGGTTCTTCCTTTTCAGGGAAAAATACTGTCTCTCATCCCATGGGAATCTTCCTACCACCCTGCGGCCTGCCTCCTTCAAGTTGATCCTCCTGCAGTACACCACCCCAAGGGTTGGGATAAGCAAGCAACTGTCTTTCCCTGGACACCAGGAGGAGACTCTAGGTAGGGTTTCAGTGAGGGATTCATCACAGTGTTCGGAAAGGTTTTGGGGCACGGGCTGTGGCAGAGGACAGCAAGGAGGTGGTTGCTAAGCAGTTTTTCCTCCACTGCCTCTGGGGGAACATATGAACATCCTTTGTCGTCTCTTGGTAGCCTGACCTTTTCCTCTTTGGCCAAAAGAGTAAAAAAGAAAGGAACGCCCTCTACAAGCTGGCGGATGGTTTCCCCTAAAGATTTTGCAGTAGCATTTCCTAGCTTTCATCTGCCTTTGTTTGGAAAAGATTGGAGCCATAGAAGGGCATGTTTAGGAGCCTTGATTGGATAATGGGGCAAACCCAGACTTGCCAAACCATGCAAATCTTCTTACTACCTCACTCAAGCCCATACACCGGCTGATGCAGTCGGACGCATCATGGCCTGATTGAAGGGACTGGGAGGGAGCCTCCATGCCATCACTGATAAGATTGTTAAAACCATCTCTCATCTCCCCTTCGGGAATGTTTTCTGGCGCCTGAGAAATTACATCCAATAATGTATAGGTGTATTGTTCCAGAACACAAGATGCATTAATGTCTTTCAGTGCCATTGCATCCAGCAGAAAATACCCTCTTAGCCAGCGCATCATATTTCTTACTGTCACTACCCGAGGGGATGGTAAGATAAGCTGCAGCCTTTGTGGTGAAAGTATCTGTGTGGGCCACCAAACGTTCGAGTGAAAGGTGCCTGGAGAGGAAGTCAGGGTGAACAGAAGAAGACCTGTACCTCTTCTCCAGCATAGGCTGATGGGCAGCTCAGGCTCCTTAGGAAGGCCTCAATTCAAAATGGCTATATGGTCATCCTCAGTAATGTCCTCAGCAGGATGCCCCCAACCCAAATACTCAATCACCCTATTCATGACCATTGTATATGGGAGCATTAGGGTGAGAGTGTGTGTCTTGAGTGTCAAATTCCACCTCAGGAGAGGTATCCAGACCACTGGTTTCTTTCAGACATGTGGTTAGGTTTTCAAACCGGGATTAGTCCGAGATCAATTTCTCAGGAAAATTGGGAGTTCCAAAACGTTCATACCCAGAGGGTACAATGTCATCTTCTTCCTCCTCTTCCTCAAAGATGGACCCAAAGGACCATAAGAAATCAGTCTTAGATTTGGGTTTAAAACTCATCTCTGAGGTCGACGTTGACATCGAAGGGCCCTTGAACTGCGACTCCGTAGAGTGGGAAGTCACAGAAGCTTTTTGCTTTGATGAAGTCTCTGTGGTCGACGTTACGCAAGACGACATCCCTGAGGTCTTCAGACTCAGGCACTTGGGTCCGCGGGTCAAAGCCTTGCTGGATTCCCTGCCGGCCTTGCAAGACGCTGTGGATCCGACAGCCTCTGTTGGCTCTTTTGATTGACCAGGAGGGGCCTCCTTCGAAAAGACATACATTATCTTTTCTCTGGCCTTTGCAAATTCGGTCACAGAAGCAGTCTTATCAGGAAAATGTAACTGATGCTTGATCGGCGAAGATGAGGAACGATGACCTTGTTTCTTCGACTTCTTCTTAGACGATGAAGAGAAAGAGTGACAGGAATCACTCCTGGATCTTGATCGTTTGGAATGTCGAGATCGTTTCTTGGGCATTCCGGGAGACTTAGCTCCAGAAGTGGAGCTTCTCTCTTTGGAAGACTTTCTTTTTGAAAGATGTGGAAGACGGAGACTTGGAGACCAACCGACCCAGGGTGAGTTTAGATCTTCTCTCCTTTAGATCTTGCTGGTCATCGTTTGGCAGGAGCCACACTCGATGACCTAATTTTCACAACAAGGCACCAGAGACAACTCTTGTGTGACTCAGTGACCGATAACTTCAAATCACAGTCCGTACAACTCTTGATGTCCATACTCATGCTATGCATGCAGAAAACCCAAACTGAGGCAACAGGTGTAGTGTGTGCTATTCATACTATCATTGAGGTCACGTCCGGGCATGGGAATGGTAACCATCGAGGGACCTCGACTCGGTGCCACATAGCGCCCCCCTGCTGCCGAAATATTTTCTGACACTGCAAAGCAGGATATGGATATTTCTAAGATGAGGAATCCACGGGAGGACACAATACATTAGAAATCTATTTTATTAAAAATGTATTACTTCATTACTTCATCTAAAACACAGCCACCTAAAAAAATAATAACATTAACTTACCGTATCATTTCGACCAAAGAACGTATACACAGCATACAAATAGTAATCAAATAGCTGAGACATACAGTGAATTACATCAAAAGCAATTGGTTTGAGGATGGTCATCATTTGCATGTATTTTCCTATAAGAAAAGAGAAAAGGTTTGCAGGTTTTATACAATATACTATGAGTAAACATTGTAACTAACTCTTTCTATAAGTGTAATTAATAAAAATTGTGTGCACAGTATTAAAATCGGGTGCTTAACTGCAGCACTGGTTCTAGTATGTTGTTACCTTTTGTAGAAAACAAACATAATGTTTGCGGGACACTTTGGTGACTGGTAAAACTAGAAACATCTCTTTCAGGTCCTTCAGTTACAACTATGATGCCCAAGAGGCTATGCAAACCCACCCTGGTCATCATCTTAAGCTCCTTTTAAGAGTAGCGAATAATGATGGCAATACAATGCTTAACACTAGGAAAGGCAGGCAGGTTTGTAGGTAAATCTATACAACACACACATTTTACTTCTATAGCACTTGATCTTTACAAGACAAGCTCCCCATCCATGTTTTAACAAAATAGCCATTCTCTAGAATCTAGGAAGTACATCAGAGATATTTGTGAGCACTGACTGAACATCATCTCTCGAATCAAAGTAAGTCTTCTTTGAAGAAAGATGCACATCACAAAGAAATGACTGCAGAGAAAGCTGCAGCCCCAGCATGTAAAGTGAGCAGAAGGCAGTCATAAAAATGAATACATTTCCCTTTGGAAACAAAATTCAATGCTACAAAAACGCATCAGGGGGGGCTCCTCAGCTTGTAGATAAATCTATCTCCAGAGCAAAGCAAATTAAAAAGCTGTTTTGCCAGACTGAAGTACACATTAATTACCTCTTGGTAATATTATTTTATATTCCTCCCATGAATTCCTCATCTATGATATCGATCTCTCAGCGCAGCTGCTCTTTGGAACCTTGTCTGCCGCCAGGGGCACAGTGTGGCTCCACATTGGCTTCGCCTGATGCCTCTATGCGCCGACATGACATTGGACTAGATGGTGCGCAGAACCAAGGTGTACTAGCTAACTGCCAAGAGGGGCAGGTAAGGAGGGCAATGAGGAATCCATGGGAAGAACGCTCATCAAAAATAACAGTAGCAAGAGGTAAGTTATTTGTTCTTCTAATGGACTCCGATGGATTCCTCATGTATGATAGACTCACAAAGCAGTCCAATGACCTGGAGGAGGGAGGGTAGCAAGGAAACCACCTAAACCAGAAATCTCTGAAAGACAGCTGTGCCAAAATGAGCGTCCTGACCAGATATAGAATCCAAGCAGTAATGCTTCGACAACCTGTGCAAGGAACCCAAATAGCCACTTGACAAACATTCAGACCAGGCATTACAGAGCTGAGGTGGCAGGCAAACCTCTGGTGAAGAGCGTCTTGAGACCCTCAGGGACCACCTTGCCGGCCAGATCATAGCATTCTGAGATGCAGAGAATGATACAATGAGACATGGGGCCTCATTACAGGTCCAGCAGTAACCGTGCTGGTGCTACCGGTGTGTTGCCGCTGGACACGTAAATATTTACCTGCACCCGACTACCCGGTGGCACCGGGAGATTACAACCCCAGCAGCCCAGAAAGTCAGTACCGGTAAAATGTTGTTCCCCAATCCCATAGAGTCACATAGGACTCAATGGGAATGAGGACATGGAAGCACAACGGTTAACAAAGGTGCCGGTGCTTCCGTAACAGGTCTGCCTAGAGTGGCCGCTGTGCCCAGCAGGGTCAGGCCTGTCGGGCATCGCAGCTCTGGCAGGGAGACCTGTAATATGCCGGCCCGGAAACAAGGGTGCCGGGAAGCTTACCGGCACCCTTGTTTCCGGACCGGCAGGGTCAGAATGGGCTGTTTGGTGATGGCCCTGCTAGCTCAGGCACCAGCGTAACCAAGGAAACGTTGGTCATCAGTTCTGTCCGAGAGACGTAGAACTTGAGAGCCTAAACCAGATCCAATCAATAGAAATGCACCTTTGCCTTAGAGTGATGAGGCGGAGGGAAAAAGATAGGTCGATGGATCTTTTGAGAGAGATGGAAATCAAAGACCACCTTCGGTAGGAAGGACGGTCTAATGCTGAACGCTGCCTTTTCCTCTGACAAAACAAGTAGGGAGGATTAGCAGACAACTCCTGGAGCTCACTCACCCATCTAGTGATAGTGATGGCAACAAGGAAAATCACTGTAGGTGTGAGCATTCTTAATGAGCAAGAATGAAGGAGCTCAAACGGAGCGCCAATTAAAAAGGTCAACACTAAATTTATATCCCACATCCGAACAAGAAACTAGCATGGGGGAACCATCATGGAAACACCCCTCAGGAAATGAATAACCTTGAGGATTGTGGAAAAGGAGTCTTGTTCTGGGGAGCTCTTGTGAGGGGTCAGAAATGCGAGACCGACACAAAGTGGTAGTTTTCTAAATGTTTGCCATTAAAAAATAAAGAGCGGTGAGATAAATGCCTATATTTCCCTATCCTTACGAGGATGTTCCTATCTAGCAAACTAAAGCTAAAGAAAGATGATCTGGTGTCCAAAGGTATCTGACCCTAAAACTAATACATATAACCAAATTGTACAGGGTAAATATATCTGTCTTCAGTTCAACAAAACAGTGCAAATGTTCAAACGTATAGTTCTTACAGAGTACTCCTTGCGACCAGGGTTTGGCTCCCTTCTCCTGGATCAATTCAGGAAAACCCTTGAAAAAGTTCTGTTCAGTTCAACACAACACAAAATGTCCTTTCCATCTAATGCGCCCTTCCACTTGATAAAGTAAATGTCTCTTTCATAAATCACTTATTCAAAAACAAAAGCAATTGATTCCTCCACACGGTATCCTTCCCAGGATGTAAAGCAAATATTAGGATAGGAACAAGTTACTTATCTGTAAGTGTTGTTCTCCATTATGGGTCTGGCATGAATTCACATGATCATGAATATTTCCTGTCGTCAGGCTGGGAATCCTCGGTAAAGAAAAAATCAGTTTCAGTTTAGTTTCTGAACTGTCTTTCTACTAATAACCAATCACTGGTCTCTGGGTCATACTGCCCCATCCAATGACTGCCCTCTACCTAAGCCCCTCCTCTGGCAGCCATCTTCACATTTAGTAGCACTTAAAGTGGCAGTAGGACCAAGAGGGATTGGAGGGAGGGTTTGCATGTGAATCCATGCCAGACCCATGCTGGAGAACAAGAGTTACAGGTAAGCAACTTGTTCCTTCTCCAGCATTGGGTCTGGCATGGATTCACATGCTCATGAATACAAGAATACATAGCAGTACACACATGCACAACCACGGGAGGTGGCAAGGCTCAACATTAAACATTTCAACAACTCAACATTAAGCATCTCTTACCTCCTCACTAGGCTCACCTTGAAGCAAACAGGTTGCGCAGCACTGCCTGGCCGACTCTGGACTCCTCCCTGGAATCCCGGTCGATGCAGTAGAATCTCATGAAGGTGTGTGTCGACCTTCACGTAGCAGCCCTGCAGATGTCCAGCAGGGGCACACCAGACAGGATCGCTGTGGTAGCAGTGATCACTCTAGTTGAATGGGCTCTCGGACGGCCGGGCAACGGTCAGTTTGCCAACCGGTGACAGTGCATGATGCAGCCGGAGAGCCATCTGGAAATGGAAGCCTTCGAGAGGGCCTTCTCTTGGTTCACAGGTCCAAACAGTGGAGTCACTTTGCTGAAAATATTGGGGGGACAGGGGTGGGGTGGTGGGAGGGTGGATGGTGGCTCTTGGGGATAGTTTCGGCCAAATTGTTTGAAAAAGTGTGGTCAAATGGTAGATTTAACTGAATTCGGTCAACACCATTAGTTCGAAGCCGAAGATACCGAACATGAAGAGCTGGGGTTGTGGGGTTGTCCCCCGCTCCCCATGTTTGGTATTTTTGGCTTTGGCCTTTGCAGGTGTGTCCCCTGCTTCTTCAGCATTGGTGGCAAGGGACCCAACAAAAAAAAAGAAGAAAAGGGGAGCCTGCAATGTCAGATCCAACCCGTGTTAGATGGATGGATCTGATGCTGCAGGGTACAGGAAAGGCAGCGGATGGAGAAAAAGTAAGGTGGGGAGGTTTATGGGTGTACTGGCGGTTTGGGGGGACATGGGTTTGGTTTTTTGTATCGAGGTAAAAACGTATTTGCAGCGAAAATTACTACGGTCAATTCCGCTGTGATTTTGTACCTCAGTCAAACAACTTAAATCACTGAGGGATAACACTATACTACTACACCACAAGAGTCCATTGCCAACGCTCTGTTATAACTTTCATAATAAGACTGGTGGCGTGTCCTTAAAATTCAATTGGGCCCCCATACATCTTCAGCCAGCCTGCCATGCACCCAGTGAGACAACATAACATTCACAAACTTAATTCCAATAAAACATACAAAAAATGCATTATTTATCATTCATTCAGACACAAAAGTCAACACACATATACTTGCATACACTCTCACTCACACACAAATGCACCCAGCACCTCCATTGACATACACTGTGGGCACACAACATTTATATGTACATACATATACAATAACACATGGAATCAGTGGAGCAAGGTCCATTGAGCAGACCTGACTTTATCACCCATTGACCCCTGAAATTTTGGGCTAAGTTAACTTGACCTAGCTGAACTATAAAGCCATGGCTGAAAGGAACAGATTCACTGGAATGTCAGCAATTCCCTTGATTTTTCCTTTCATTCAAAGGCAGAAGCCATCCGTTAATGCAGTGCAGTGGGTGACCAAGTATACTTGTTATCAATTTTTAAATGCCATATATCTCCAAACTTGGGTTCTGCACAGCACCTTATATGCGTACTTGCTGATACATTTTTTCTACAAGATTGAAATTAAGGTATGTTTTCCTGTGTTCAAATTGCTCTAAGCAGTGGACTACCGAGCGGGAGAAGCAGGGGGGCAAGCTGCCCCCATGGCTCTTTTAAGAGCCAGGCGGGAACATTTATCATGGGGGCACCTCTCCCTGAAGGCACCTCAAAGAAGGTGCCCAACAGCAAGAGTGTCCCACTGGCTGGACAATGTGTGCTGAGCAATTCCTGCACAGCACGCTCATTGTCCTGGCAGCAGGACACCTTACCTGTTCCGAATGGTAGAGGTGTCCCGCTGCCAGGACAATGTCCCAAGGAGCTCCGAGCAGCAAAGGGTCCTCACGTTGCTCTGTATCAACAGAGCATTACAATGTTAGCCATTAGCCACTGATCAGAGGGAGGGGGGTACTATTAGCATGGACTTTTGTCCCTTTAGAAATGTGAATTGGGGGGTGATCAGAAGTGAGAAGGGTGCATAATGTTTCCTGCTTCATGAAATAATTACTATGGCTTTAAAACCCAAGGGGGATTTGTTTTGCTCACTTTAATCTACATGATGCTATTTTGACTTTGCATGCAGAATGGGGAGAATAAAACTAAAGCCATAGTCCCATTGCGCAACATATTTCTATGACAATGCATATAGTGTATGGTTAGGTTACTATGAAAGGCAAGTTTATTATGTAATGTGGTTTGCTTCCAAGGCATTGCTATAAATAATTAAAGCACATGAAATGTAAAGCAAAACTTTAATAAATATCTATAACAACTAAACCTAGAAAGATGTGCGTGGTCGCTTAAATTGTCCACATCCCAGTTTCACCATTTAACCAAGTGTGTGATCCTGAGCAAATCATTTAATCACATTGGGCCTCATTACACGGAAGGCGGTAAGGGTTTACCGGTACCGGTAAGGGCACCGGTACCGGTAAACCCTTACCGCCTTACTACGAGGTCCCTTTGCGGGTCCTCCCTTAATGCCTGGTTTTTACAGGCATTAAGTACGGGACCCGGAAAGGGACCTTGGTGCTAATTACAGTACTGCAATTTGCGGTACCGTAATTAGCACCTTCACCATTAACATGGAGCCCTATGGGGCTGACTGGCAATGGTGAAGGGGCAATGGTGGATGGCAGAATTAGCGGCCCCACACACCTTGGAATATGGCACTAATTCCGCCATCCACCAAGGCGGACCCGGTAAGGTACCGGCGGCAGCCATGGCGCTAATAGCGCCATGGCTTACCGCCTTCCGTGTAATGAGGCCCATTGTGCCTTATCTGCAGCTCTGCAAGGGACTCGGATTCACTTCAAAGCTTATGTTAATGTATCATTGTATTATAATGGAAAAGCCTAATGACTATAGAGTTGCTCCACAGATAACAATAGTGCAATTTAGGTATTTTGCCCCACAAAGTTATTTGTCACTTTGCTCATTTATGGCAACTTATTCTAAAGTCACTTCCATGGTGCCTCCAAGTATCATAGACTGATGATGGGCCTTGCAATGTCCTTTTCTGTGAAGTCAGGTCTGTTGGTGCAATCCATATAATTATTAGTGAGTTTGCATGTATTTTGCCTCAGAGGGCTTGGACAGAGCTCTAATAGATGAGTTTCCTGCATCTGGAATGATTCTGCAGTTTTATTTTAGTTGTTGTGTGTTATAATTCTATCTTCTACTAATCTTACCAAAAAAGTAGGTGGGCGCCAATGAGAACATGTGGAATTCCATACATTGCATTTCATTGCTCCCTCCCCCTACCTCTGCCACCCCCCACACTCCTGCAACACCCAGTTCAGCACCCTGGCTTCTGACTTTGAGTCAGGCCAGCCAGGGTGAGGAACTGAGCCATGCAGGGCATCCCGGCCCTGAATGCGTTGCAGTGTGGCTGCCAGGCATCTCAGCATTATGTAATGAGACAGCGCAAGCCTTGCTGGGCACCCCAGCTAGGCTTGCGTTATCCAATTACATAATTTATGATTGTGGCCCCCCTGCCCTCCCTCCAAAAGATGGGGTGGACAAAAAGGCATGCCACAGACGTTGGGCGGAGACAAAACCCCCTGTCCCCCCCTATAATTACGCCCATGGGTCCAAAGTTCACAAACAACTGGGACTCTTTGTGCGGTCCACGTAGGACTTCAGCGCTCTAGCCATATTCAGAGAGTGCAAACTCCTCTCAGCCGACGACAAAGGCGACGGGAAGAAAACAGGTAACACCAAGGGCTCGTTGAGATGGAAGTCCGACGGCACCTTGGGCATGAAGGAGGGGTGCGTCCTCAGCACTACCCTTGTCTCGTAGAATGTCAGGTATTGAGGTTTACAGGAGAGGGCCTGGATCTCTCCCACTCGTTGTACGGAGGTGATGGCCACAAGAAACACTGTCTTCCATGATAGGACCTTCAGCTGTGCCGAGTGCAAGGACTCGAATGGGGGAACCATGAGCCTGGTCAGCACCACGTTGAGCTCCCACCAGAGCGACGACTGCCCGCAGTTCTGGTATAGCGGGAGATAGCCGCCAGGTGGCTCTTGATGGAGGCATGTGCCAGCGCCGCCTTAGCCAGCGACAGCAAGTATGTCAGCACTTGAGGGGCCGTAATCCGTACAGGGTTGATCTTTTGTGCACAGCACCAGACAGAGAACCTCTTCCACTTATGTCTATAGCACTTAAGAGTCGAGGACGCCCTGGCCTTTGCAAGTACCTCCTTGCAGTCCGCCGGGATATCGTAGCCTCCGAACTCTAGTGCTGCAGAAGCCAGGCCTGCAGGTTCAGCGATCCCAGGTCATGGTGTAGGATGGCGCCTCCTACCTTGGCGAGAAGATCCGTGTCCGTTGGCAGTTTGACTGGGGGGGACGCTGACAAGTCCAGAAGGTCCGGGAACATATCTGCCTCGGCCACGCCGGTGCGAGGAGGATCATCCTGCACCGGGACCGTCTGAGTTGATTGATGAGTCGCAGAAGCAACGGTGGGAACGCGTACAGGAACAGGCCGTCCAGGGGAAGGAGAATGCATCGGCCATGCTCCCCGGCTGGGGAAATCCCATTGTCGGAATAGGAGGTCCACTTGCTCCTGACGTGGCAAGAGTGCAGCTCCGTGCTGATTGAGTCGGCGACATTGTTTTTCACTCCTGCCAGATGAAAAGGTACCAGGAACATACCCTGGCCGACGGCCCAGTGTCACAGATCCTGCGCTTCCTTGGATAGGGCTGGGAATCTGGTGCCCCCCTGCTTCCGGAAGTAGAACATTGTGGTGGTGTTGTCAGTGAAGATCTGTACCACTTTGCCCTTGAGGGACGGAAGCAAAGACCTGAGGGCCCAGAACACGGCCCGGAGCTCCAGGACGTTGATGTGCAGGGACCTCTCCTCCGGGAGCCAAAGGCCTCTTGCGTGGAGATCTCCGGTGTGTGCTCCCCATCCCTTCAGGGAGGCATCCATCGTCACCGTCTCCTGATGGGCTGGGGTCTTGAAGTCCATGCCTGCCGCAAGTTGCGCGTGGGAGCCCCACCACTGGATTGCTTGACGGAATGTCTCGTTGAGGGAGATCTTGTCTTCGAAGCTGCCCGCCGCTTGCATCCAACGGGCGTCGAGGAACTCCTACAGTGGCCGCATCCGCAACCTGCATAGACGTATGAGGTAGGTGCACGA
This sequence comes from Ambystoma mexicanum, assembly GCF_040938575.1. Classification (NCBI taxonomy): domain Eukaryota; kingdom Metazoa; phylum Chordata; class Amphibia; order Caudata; family Ambystomatidae; genus Ambystoma; species Ambystoma mexicanum. The sequence continues at coordinate 1,101,148,821 of NC_090924.1, read as the reverse complement.
TGACATCATGCCGAGCAGGGACTTGATGGACCTCACCCTGGCCACTTCCATGGTCAACAACTGCTGTACCTTGCCCAGGATGGCCTTCGTCCTTACCTCTGACGGTGAAGCCAACCGAACCACTGTGTCGAGTCTGGCTCCCAGGAACAGGGCATCTTGCAACGGTACCAAGTGGGATTTTGCAAAGTTCATCGAGAATCCCAGATCCGTGAGCAGGCGGACGGTCTTCACTGTGTGATAGACGGCGAGTTCTCTTGACTTTGCTCGGATGAGTCAATCATCCAGGTAGGGGTATACGTGGATCCCCTGCAGGCGCAGCCACCCCGCCACCAGTGCCAAGCACTTGGTGAGGATCCTCGGCTCCGACTTCAACCCGAAGGGCAGGGCCTTGAACTGGTAGTGTCGCCCTTGGACCACGAATCGTAGGAACTTGCGATGTCCTTTGTGTATGGGGATGTAGAAGTAGGCATCCTCCAAGTCCAGCGACGACAGGAAGTCACCCCCCTCCAGCTGTCCCAGCACGTGCTGAAGGGTGACCATCCGGAACTTCAGGGACTTGATGGATTTGTTGAGGCGGCGATGGTCTAGGATGGGCCGCCACCCGCCAGTCTTCATTTGGACGAGGAAGTACCGCGAGTATACTCCGGAGCCCCAGAGCCTCTTCGGGACGAGTTCTATCATGCCCTTTTTTAGCATTGTTCGTACCTCCAGAAGCAGCTGTGGCATGTGGTTTCCCTTCCTGGCCATGGGTGGTAGACGGGGGCACTTTCTTTGGAACTCCAGAGTGTGCTCGTGGGCTAGGGCATCTAGCATCCAATGGTCGGTGGAGATGGGACTCTCACATGCTGACAAAATTCGCCAGCTGGCCTCCCACCGGGGTGCTCGGGTGGGGGCCCGACGTCACGGCCGGTTCAGTCTTTCTTCGCTGAGGCCTTGCCACCTTGGCCTGTTTGGCAACGATGACTGTGTCCTCCGGCCTTGCTGCGGCCTCTAGGCTTCCTGAGACGAGGAGCGGGCCGCCTGGCGGTACGACGCAAACTGTGGCTGAATCCTCTTGTCGTCTGGAGGAAGTCCAGGAGGGGAGCGATCTTGAACCACAGCTCCCTGTTTTAGCATGCCACGATCGCGAGGGCATTGGCCGCTTTGATGGTCGTCGCTGCCGACGAGATGAACTGTCGTCCCATGGCGTCCAGCTTCTTCCCCTCGCCGTCCGGTGGGGAAGTGGAAGTTGATAATGTCGGCCGTGCCGATTCCTTCTTGGCCGCCGCGGAGACCACCGAATCCCAGGACGGCTGTGCTCTGAGGCACATAGGGGCGGAGTCTGGGACCCGGTACTTGTTCTTGTACCGCTCCCTCCTCGCAGGAGCTGTGGACGGGTTCTTCAACAGTGCCAGTCCTTCGTCCCAGATGTTGTCCAGTAACGGGACTGAGAGGACGGTCTTCCTCTTGGCCTCCCGCCGTTGGTAGAGGAAACTTTCCTTCTTCTGCTCTTCGGGGCATAGCCACTCGGTCTCTTACCACCTGTCATTGTCATCACTGCACTCAAGGCATTTATTCTTATTTTACTATAGGAACCGAATGCTACATCATACCTATGTTAAGATCAAGCCTGCTGTAACAGCGCCACAATGTCTCAGGGCAGTTCTTGCACTTTATAAATGCAAATAAATAAATAAAATAAAAATAGCCGGAAAAGCTCTGATGCCCTGGCGATCATGGTGTGAAAGGAGCCAATTTCGCCGGGAGGGGAGGCCCGGGAGTTAAGAAGGATTTCTGAACTCTGTCCAGGAGGGGCAGAGGTTCAGAAGGCCAACCTAGTTTCTTGGAACAGGGTAACCTCTGGACAAGCCAGACCAATCAGGATAGCTATGGCAGGCGGTCAAGACTAAGTCTCAGGAGGGGTGAGGGTGACTGAAGGACCTCAATGAGCACACAGAGCAAGGACACTTACAAATGACTCCAGACAGGTGTTATATTAAAAATATAGACACTTTTATTACAAGGCCTTTGTAACACAGACTATAGCAGAGAATCTCAGTACAACTAAGTAAACCAATACATCACACTCAATACAATATATATACACAAGACCAGGGGGGTCTAAAAGGATGACTGCACAAAATATGTTGACAACCTGTAGGGGGAGAAAACAGGCAGTGCAGTTAGTCTTCTAGACCCAATTCAACATCAGATATTCACCCAACTAAGAGGCAGTCCAAGCCCTAAGAAGAGTGGAGCATTGTGCTCAATAGTGCATGTATGACAATGCACGCGGTTGTTCCAATGGGCAAAACAGGGCTCTTCAGGGGGCACTGGCAGCGCGGGCAGGTGGATAAGGCGATGAAGAATAAGTTCCCACTATTCAAGAAGGGGCTCCACTTGAAGACAGAGGCAGTTCAAGAGTTTGGGATGGAGTTGCTATTTCGCAATAGCAGTGGACAGGAGAGAGGCCCCCAGGGGCAACTCGTGCGTAAAGTTGGGCTCTAGTGCTAGGGGCCACCAGTTGGGGTAAAGGTTACTCACCGGTCCCTGAGGCAAGGAGACCCAAACTTCGGCAGGTTAGTCCAATTTGGTTGCAGGTTCGACGGCAGCAAAAAGGACGTCTCGGCACCTTTTAGTTCCTGAGTTCCAGCGAGGATTCCCAAACGGGACAGTGGCGATTTCTCCGCTCCGGGTGGATGAATCATCACAGTTTCACTGCAGCAGGCTTCAGGGGCAAGAGGGTCACAAATGCAAAGGACGTTGTCGCAGCAGAGCAACACGGTAACCGAGTTTACTCCGGTCCGTGCGCACTCGTCTCACTTCAGACCTGGGAATGCTAAGTGTACCAAATTCGGTGTGAGGGTGCCGTGGACACAGAGCTAGCAGTATACTAAGTTTCGAGGGCCTCCTCGAAACGACGGCAGAGACAGAGCAAAGGTCCTGCGTAAGCTGGTCAGCCCACTGGTTGGCCCAGGGACACTTCAGAGAAAGCTTACTTGCAGGTTTTGGTGAAGGTGCCGAGAATAGTTGGTCCTACTATTCCAATGGGTCGAAGCGTCTTCGCAGACCTTCTAGGACGACCAGATGCAGAGGGTTCCCACGGAACGACAGCAGGCTCAGGGTGCCAAATCTTCTAGCAGGTCACCAGCGGTTCCTCGACTCAGCTTCGTAGTTGCAGGATACTTGGATCCTATCCTTTGTTCAGTGAGAACTCAGGAGATCGACATGGTAGTGGTGTTTCCACCTTCCTCTTATCCAAAGTTCCTTCGCGCCAAAACAGAGAGGACCCAATGGGAGATCTGCTCACAAACACTCACCCCATAACGTGGACCAATCATAGACCACGGTGGTCTCAGGCATTCTGGATACTCCAGACTCTCTGGCACCCAGGATGTGCATTGGGACCAGACATCCCAGCCCACATCCTGGAGGCACACACACAAGGCAAGCAGAAGCTTGCGAAAGCATTGGGATTTGCGGGAAAGTGCATGACCAAATAAGGAATGGCCCGAGTCGACTCGGCCTGGGGAAGGTGAAGGGGCAAGATGGCCAAAGGACAGGACAAAGAACCTCGTGGCATGGCCATTTTGGAGCCAGGCCACCTATTTGTGCCAAACGCAGTTCGCGCGGTTAACATGGCAGGAGAGGGTTAAAAATAATGCAAAACGATAGCTACCACCAGTCCTGTCCATAACACATCTGCACAGTTCATAAAAAGTCCAGCCAGAGTATCTAGGGCCTTTGGAAATGACTTTAGACCCAAGTGTGCTGTATGGTAAGATACATTGCACACTTGTTACGTGTTGCACACAAGTTGCAACATGAGAAAAGGACCAAGGGAAACACCGAGTTCCCGTACTGACTGTCTTAAGGGCATGTCATTTTCCCCATAAAAAGTGAGTGAAAGCCCAGAGGAGTACAGCTGAAGGCTGTGCTTCTCTGGCAAAGTCAGTCAGTGGTGTCTAAACAGCAGCAACATGTTTGGGGGTTGACACATGGAGGGAAAATTACATACACATATGAAATCTTTCCTAACACTCGCCCCTCCCAGACTAAGGACAGGGGGAACTAATCCACCCCTGGATGAGACTCTTGTTCAGGTCGGTTAAACATTCTGGACAACCCATCAGCATTGCTATGTTGGACGCCTGGCCTATGCTCAATAGTGAAGTCAAAGCCTTGCAGATTTATGGACCACCTAAGCAACTTTGGATTCTTTCCTTTCATGTTCATTAGCCACTTTAAAGGCTTATGGTCAGTTTGCACAGTGAAGTGGGTTCCATAGAGGTAGGGACTCAGCTTCCTTAGGACCCACACAACAGAGAAACATTCTTTCTCTACTGTGGACCATCTGAGCTCTCTGTCCTTAAGCCAGCGACTAATGAAGCCAATAGGGGATTCCTTACCCTTCTCATCTACTTGTGATAGTACAGCTCCTATCCCAGTGTCAGATGCATCTGGCTGCACAAAAAAAGGTCTTTGGTAATCAGGGGCCCTGAGAACAGGGGCCTCGCACAAGGAGTCTTTTAAGCCATTGAAGGCCTTCTCACACTCTTCAGACCAAGTTAACTTCTTGGGTTTCTTTGGAGTAGTGAGAGTAGTCAGAGGGGCAGCTATGGTACCATAGTCTGCCATGAAATTTCTGTAGTACTCAGTGAGTCGCAAAAAGGCTCTCACTTGGGTCTGTGTAGTGGGGGTAGGGCAGTCTTGTACTGCTTGTACTTTACTGGGTAGAGGCTGTCTCCTCCCTCCACCTACTTCATGTCCAAGGTAGACCACTGATCCTTGTCCAATCTGGCACTTACTGGCCTTTATGGTCAAGTGGGCCTTCTGAAGAGCCTGTAACACAATCTTAAGGTGTTTCACATGGTCTTCCCAGGTGGCACTGAAAACCGCTATATCATCCAGATATGCAAGACAGAATTCATCCAACCCATTCAACACATGATTCACAAGCCTTTGGAAAGTGGCAAGGGCTTTCTTCAACCCAAAAGGCATTACCCTAAACTGGTAAAGACCCTCTGGTGTTGAGAAAGCTGTCTTCTCCTCGGCATGTTCTGCAAGGGCTATTTGCCAATAGCCTGCAGTGAGGTCAAACGTGCTGAGATACTTGGAGGCACCCAAAGTATCCACCAGCTCATCTGTTCTAGGCAAGGGGTGTGCATCTGTCTTGGTGACAGAATTCAGAGCCCTGTAATCCACACAGAACTTCAGTTCAGATGTACCTGCCCTTGGAACCAAAACCACTCGGCTGGACCAAGGACTACTGGGGGGTTCAATCACCCCAAGATCCAACATCTTGTTGACCTCTGTCTTAATGTAAGACCTTACTTTGTCTGACATTCTGTATCCCCTACTCTTGGTAGGTACACTGTCTCCTGTGTATATGTTATGTTTGCACCACTGTGAAAACAAGGGGGAGAACTGCCTAAGCAAAGTTTTCACCTCAGCCTGTTGATCAGAAGACAGGTGAGGAGCCACTTGGACACCCTCAATGGAGCTGTCTGACTGCTTTGGAGCAGGTCAGGAAGAGGTTCAGACTCCTCATCTTCAACATCTGAAGCCAACAGCAGGGCTGCGATTTCAACTCTTGGGATGAAAGCCTTCAGTCTATTTACATGGAACACTTTTGGAGACTGACCAGCTCTTCGAAAGTCCACTAAATAGTTGACCTCACCAGTGACTCCACCACTGTCTAAGGGCCTGATCACTTGTCCTGTAAAGCTCTAGGACTTATAGGATTCATGGTCAGGGCTTGCCGACCAGGTGTGAAATTGATGAGGGAAGCCTTCTGGTCATACCAATGTTTCACCAGAGCTTGCCATGCTTTCAACTTTTCACTAGCCAGACCCATCAGGAGTACCATCCTTTTTCAAAGCACTAGCACATAGTCCACTACATTGGTAGTTATGTGAGAAGTGGGCATCTCCCATCCCTCCTTGACTATGGCTAAGGGTCCCTTTACAGGGTGACCAAACAGAAGTTCAAAGGGGCTGAAGCCAACACCCTCTTGTGGTTCCTCTCTGTAGGCAAACAGTAAGCATGGTAACAGAAGATCCCATTTTCTTCTTTGGGGTGCTTCCAGAGCCCCAATCATGCTCTTCAAGGTTCTGTTAAACCTTTCTACCAGGCCATTCGTCTGTGGGTGATATGCAGAGGAAAACTTATAGGTAACCCCACATTCCTTCCACATGGCCTGCATATACTTGGACATAAAGTTGCTGTTTCTGTCAGACACACCTTCTTTAGGGAAGCCAACCCTAGTAAAGATGCCAAGCAAAGCCTTTGCAACTGACTTGGCAGTCACAGTTTTTAATGGGATGGCCTCAGGATACCTGGTGGCATGGTGGCATGGTGGCATGGTCGACCAGCACAAGGATAAACCTATTGCCTGAGGATATTTGGGGGTCAAGGGGACCAGCAATGTCGATCCCTACCCTCTCAAATGGTACCCCCACAACTGGGAGTGGTACCAATGGAGCTTGGATTGTTGAGCCACTCTTACCAGATAACTGGCAGGAGGCACAACTCCTGCAGTGACTTTCTACTTGCACCCCCATCTTGAGCCAGTAGAAGTGCATGGATAACCTTTGCTTGGTTCTCTTGATTCCAAGGTGACCAGCATGGGGCACTTCATGCGCCAGCTGCTGGAGAAAGGGTCTTACAGCACGGGGACCCACCAACCTCCTATGGTCTCCTTCTGTATACTCTGTAGGCTCACTATACAGGAGCCCACATTCCCAATAAATCCTGTGCTTCCCAGGAGGTTCACCCTCAAGCTGGGAGCTGGCCTGTCTCCTTAGGCCTTGCAGAGATGGGCACTCACGTTGGCCCTTACTAAATTCTTACCTGTCAGGACCACCTTCTACTAATAAATCATTTAGTTCAGGATGGTCATGTGGGTCAATTATTTCAGGTATCACCACCTCCTAGTCAGGTCCTGGTGATTGACCAACTACCTCCACCTCAGTGGTAGGTGAGTTAGGGGGAATGTTTTCTTTCCCTCTTAGATTTTTGTACTCCTTTAGCCTTGGGTTTCCCATTTGGCTGCGGCATGGCATTGGTCTTGGCTAGTGCTGCCCTTGTTTGAGACCTTGTGCAGGGTCTTTCAGCTGTATCTCCCACAAGCCCTAAAGCTCTGAGATAATTTCCCAGCAAGACCTTTCCTGGGACATTCCTCTGTATGCTCACTGGAATTCTGACTGCTGTACCAGTGATAGTAAGAGTAACAGGTATTACTGGGAACATGATAGGTGGTCCATCAGCCAATTTAGTGGGGGCCAGAGGAGCTCTGACAACTTCCTATGGGTCTACCAAGGTAGAATCCACTACAGTTTGACTGCACCCACTATCCCTAAGAGCTGGAGTATCTACTCCATTAATCGGCACACTGTCATTAAAATAGTGCTTGGTATTATCCGGAATCCTAGCATAAGCCTCTGAGACTTTAGGCTCCCAGGAACCCAGGGAAACTAAAACTAGGAACAAGTTACTTACCTGTAACTGTTGTTCTCCAGCATGGGTCTGGCATGGATTCACATGCTCATGAATATATTCCCCGTCGTCAGGCTAGGAAGCCTCGGTAAAGAAAAAATCAGTATCAGTTTTGTTTCTGATCTGTCTTTCTTAGTAGTAACCAATCACTGGTCTCTGGGTCATACTGCCCCCAGCCAATGACTGCCCTCTCCCTAAGCCCCGCCCCTGGCAGCCATCCTCAGATTTGGTAGCACGTAAAGTGGCAGTATGACCAAGTGAAGAGCAGCCGAGTGGTAGGAGGGAGGGATCACATCTGAATCCATCCCAGACCCATGCTGGAGAACAACAGTTACAGGTAAGTAACTTGTTCCTTCTCCAGCATGGGGTCTGGCATGGATTCACATGCTCATGAATACAAGAATAGATAGCAGTACACACATGCACAACCACGGGAGGTGGCAAAGGCTCAATATTAAGCATCACATAAACTCAACATTAAGCAACTCTTACCTCCTCACCAGGCCCACCTTCAGGCGAACAGGTTGCTCTGCACTGCTTGGCCGACTCTGGACTCCTCCCTGGAATTCCGGTCAACGCAGTAGAATCTCATGAAGGTGTGAGTCGACCTCCACGTAGTAGCCCTGCAGATGTCCAGCAGGGGCACACCAGACAAGAATGCCATGGTAGCAGCGATTTCTCTGGTCAAATGGGCTCCCGGACGGCCGGGCAACGGTCGGTTTGCCAACTGGTGACAGTTCATGATGCAGCCGAAGAGCCATCTGGAAATGGAGGCCTTCGAGAGGGACTTCCCTTGGTTCACAGGTCCAAAGTTCACAAACAGCTGTGACGTCTTCCGAAAACTCTTTGTGCGGTCCACGTAGAACTTCAGCGCTCTAGCTACATCCAGCTAGTGCAAAGTCCTCTCGGCCGGCGACGAAGGCGACGGGAAGAAAACTGGTAACACCAAGGGCTCGTTGAGGTGGAAGTCCAGACGGCACCTTGGGCATAAAGGCGGGGTGCATCCTCAGCACCACCCTTGTCTTGTGAAAAGTCAAGTATGGAGGCTTGCAGGATAGGGCCTGGATCTCTCCCACTTGCCATGCGGAGGTGATGGCCACAAGAAATGCCGTCTTCCATGTCAGAAACTTCAACGGTGCCGAATGCAGAGGCTTGAATGGCGGCCCCATGAGCCTGGTCAGCACCACGTAGAGCTCCCACGCCGGGGCCAGAGCCTTCACCGGTGGGAACGAACGGAACAGTCCGTTCATAAATTCCTTCACCAGGCGATGAGACCACAGGGATGGCCGTCCTGTAGTTCTGGTGTATCGGGAAATCGCTGCCAGGTGTATCTTGATGGAAGCATGCGCTAGTCCCGCTTTGGCCAGCGACAGTAGGTACGGTAGCACCCGAGGGGCCGTAATCCGTAGAGGGTTCATCTTCTGTGCACAGCACCAGAAAGAGAACCTCTTCCACTTGTGTCCGTAGTACTTGAGAGTTGAGGATGCCCTGCCCTTTGTAAGAACCTCCTTGCAGTCCGCCGGGATATCGTAACCTCCAAACTCTAGTGCTGCAGGAGCCAGGCCTGCAAGTTCAGCGACTCCGGGTCGTGTGAAGGATGGCGCCTCTCTCTCTGGAGAGAAGATCTGCGTCCGTCGACAGTTTGACTGGTGGGGACACTGACAAGTCCAGAAGGTCCGGGAACCAGATCCGTCTCGGCCACGCCGGTGGGACGAGGATCATCCTGCACCGGGACCTCTTGAGTTGGTTGATGAGTCGGAACGGCAACGGAGGGAACGCATACAGGAACAGGCCGTCCCAGGGGAACGAGAAAGCATCGCCCATGCTCCTAGGCTGGGGAAACCTGCTGACGAACCTCTGGCACTTGAAGTTCGTCGCTTTCGCGAACAGATCGATCTGGGGTTTGCCCCATCGCTGGAAGAGTAGATCCACTTGATCCTGGCGTAATTCCCACTCGTGGCACGAGCGCAGCTCCCTGCTGAGTGAGTCGGCGATGGTGTTTTTTATCCCTGCTAGATGAAAAGGCACCAGAAACATCCCCTGGGCACCGGCCCAATGCCACAGATCCTGGTCTTCCTTGGATAGGGCTGGGGATCTGGTTCCTCCCTGCTTCCGGATGTAGAACATTGTGGTGGTATTGTTGGTGAAGATCCTCACCACCTTGTCCTTGAGGGACGGGAGGAACGACCTGAGGGCCCAGAACACTGCTCGGAGCTCCAGTATGTTGATGTGGAGCAGCCTCTCCTCCGGGAGCCAAAGGCATCTCGCGTGAAGATCTCCGGTGTGCGCTCCCCACCCCTCCAGGGAGGCACCCGTCGTCGCCGTCACCTGGTGTGCTGGGGTCTGCAAGTCTGTGCCCGCCGCGAGATGCGCGCAGGTGCCCCACCACAGGATCGCTTGGCAGAAGACCTTGTTGAGCGAGATCCTGTCCTTGAAGCTGCCCGCCGCTTGCATCCAACGGGCGTCGAGGAACTCCTGTAGGGGACGCATCCGAAGCCTGCACAGGGGCACCAGATAGATGCACGAGGACATAATTCCAAGAAGGGACTTGATGGACCTCACCCTGGCCACGTCCGTGGCCAGCAGACGTTGCACCTTTCCCAGGATGGCCTTCGTCCTTTCCTCCGGCGCCGAGGCCAATCGCACTACTGTGTCGAGCTTGGCTCCCAGAAACAGTGCGATCTGCGACGGGATCAGGTGGGATTTGGGGAAGTTGATGGAGAATCCCAGGTCCGTGAGCAGCCGGACGGTCTTCGCTGTGTGTTCAACGGCGAGTTCCCTTGTCCTTGCTCGGATGTGCCAGTCGTCCAGGTAGGGGTAGACGTGAATCTCCTGCAGGCGCAGCCGTGCCACCACCGGTGCTAGGCACTTTGTAAATACCCTGGGCGCCGACTTCAATCCGAATGGGAGGGCCTTCAACTGGTAGTGCCGTCCTTGGACTACAAACCTTTGGTGACCTTTTAGAATGGGGATGTGAAAGTACGCATCCTCCAAATCCAACGACGATAGGAAGTCGCCTTCCTCCAGTTGGGAGGGTGACCATCAGGAACTTCTGTGCCTTGATATATTTGTTTAGTCGACGCAGGTCCAGGATGGGACGCCATCCTCCTGTCTTCTTTCTGACGAGGAAGTATCTTGAGTATACTTCGGAGCCCCGGAGCCTCCTTGGGACGAGCTCGATGGCTCCTTTCTTGAGCATCGCCCTTACCTCTAACAGCAGTTGAGAGACGTGGTTTTCCTTCCTGGACACGGGAGGAATGCGGGGACACTTCTTTAGAAATACGAGAGTTTTCCTGCGGGCCAGGGCATCCAGCACCCATCGGTCGGTGGAGATGGACTCCCACGCGCTGCCAAACTTCGTCAGCCGGCCTCCCAACGGGGTGCTCCGGTGGGGGCCCGATGCAACGGCCGGTTCAATCTTGCTTGGAAGCGGCCTTGCCGCCTTGGCCTCCCTGGTGACGACAGCGAGACCCACCTGACTTGCCTCGTCCCCTGTAGACTTCTTGCGACGAGAAGCGGGCCGCCTGACGGTATGTCGAGTAGCCGCCACCGAATCCTTTTCCGAAAGGGTGGCCGTCGTTGCTGCAGAACTCCCAAAGCCCAAGCCGTCTCTGTGTCGGTCTTGATGGCCTGCAGTGACTCATCCACTGTCTTTCCAAACAGATTGTTCCTGTCAAAGGGCATGTCCAAAACCTTGGCTTGCACGTCTTGGCGGAAATGTGTCACCTTGAGCCACCCCCGCCGTCGAAGGCGAATGCCGTTGCCCAACTGGCGGAAACCGGTGTCGGCAATGTCCGTGGCTACCGTTATGGCGTGGTCTGACGCCACCTCACCTTCCTCTAGGATCGCCAGGGCCTCTGCCCTCTTGTCATCCGGTAGGAAGTCCAACAGGGGGGCGATCTTGCACCACAACTCCCTGTCATAGCGGGCCACAATAGCTAGGGCGTTGGCCCCCTTAATCGTCGTCGCCGCAGATGAGATGACTCGTCGTCCCATGGCATCGAGTTTCTTTCCCTCGCCGTCTGATGGGGAAGTAGAAGTTGAGGCCGACGCCCCCCCTGCTTTCTTCTTGGCTGCTGCCGAGACGACCAAATCCGGGGCCGGTTGTGCCCCAAGGCACAAGGGGGCAGCCTTGGGGACCCGGTACTTCTTCTCGTACCGGTCACTCTTGGCAGGTGTCGTGGACGGGTTCTTCAAAAGAACAAGTCCCTCGTCCTAGATGTCATCCAGCAACAGCATCGCAAGGACCGTCTTCCTTTTAGCCATGCGCCGTTGGTAGAGGAATCTTTCCTTCTTTTGTTCTTCGGGGAAGAGCTGGAAAAGCTTGGATACCCTGGCAATCATGGCGTGGAAGGCGCCAATTTCATCGGGCGGGGAGGCCCGAGGAGGTGGTGGAGGTGGTGATGGGAGGTTCGTCCCGTCGTCATCACCGTCGTCATCCGTCCCCGTCGTGGCCGTGTCTGTTCCCGTGTCATACCCAGGGATGGGGGAAGGAGAAGGAGACAACGGCTGAGAAGGCTGTGAGGGCTAGAAGGGTGCGGGTGGATGAGCTCTCCTCCTCTTGTTAGGAGGGCTTCCCGACGGGCCCGGTTCCGCTGGGTCGTCCATTGGAGAAGGGGCAATCTCGTCCTTATCACCGTGCATAAGGTTTGGATTGCCATCAAAATGGCCACCGAATTGTCTTGTGGCTCGGGTTGCTCCTCCTCCACGGGAGCCTCGTCTGCACCACCGTCACTTTCTGCATCCTCCTCGTCGGGATTCTTCCTGTGGGACGGGGCCTCCCAAATTTCCTGTTAAGGCCCTCCACGACTTCCCCCAACTCCTCCTCGGAGGCTGTGTCCGTGTCCGTAACGGCCACCGCCCCCCCTCTTTTTCCACCGGGGTATTCACGGGGGTCTTTTCAATGGGCTGAAAAGAGGATTCCCTCTGCGGTGGCAGGGAAACTCTGGGCCCCAAGGTCGCCTTCACTGGGGTGGCCTCCACAGGCTTAGCCAGGGCCGTCGCGACTACCTCGGTAGAGGCCTCGTTGCGACTACCTCGGTAGAGGGTAAATCAAGGCCTTCACCACCTTGGGTGCGCTTGAGGCCTTCACCTTGGGGGGAGGGTCACCGCCTCGCTCCCCCTCGGCTGGTTCCTTCGAGATCGACCGGGGCCTCTCCAGAAGCTTAGCCAGGTTCTCAGACTTTCTCTGCCCCGAGCCAGAGCGTTGGCTCGTGGTTGATGGCGCCGGTGAAAGTGCGCCCTGCCTGGCAGCCGAGGAGCCGACCGTTCGGCGCTCCCGGTGCCTGCAGACTCGCGGTGCTTTGCCTGCTGTTGGACCCCTGTCGCCGGAGCGCCCTCACAGGACTTACAAGACTGCTCGGACTTCGTCTCACCTGCTGGGCTTTTTCCTTCCAGCCAGCTGGCGAGACGGGTCCGACGATCCCTCATAGTCCGATCTGTCATGTTCATGCAAACCGCACAGTCCTTCTCCACGTGCGTTTTGTCTCTGTGAAGGCAGTAGAGGCATCTCGAATGCTCGTCCTCCTTGAACACATTCTGTAATCCGCATCCAGAGCAGTTCCTAAACAGCTTGGATCCGGGTGTCAAGCTTCCTTTCTCCTGGGCCATGTCCACGAGGTAGGCCTCAGAAACTTCCGGAACCCTCCGAGAAGCGTAACTCGATGAAAACTTTGCCCTTGAGGGGCGTAGAAAATTCCGAAACGGGTCCCCGTTGATCGGAAGTAGAAACAGTGGAGCTTGAGGCTCGATTGACCGAAAAAAATGAGATAAATCTCTTGAAAAAACGCAAAATGCAGTAAAAGCTCGAGAGCTAAAGCACGAGGACTCCCAACACTTGAACGTGTGGTAAAAATCTGAGGATGGCTGCCAGGGGCGGGGCTTAGGAAGAGGGCAGTCATTGGCTGGGGCAGTATGACCCAGAGACCATTGATTGGTTACTACTAAGAAAGACAGATCAGAAACGAAACTGATACTGATTTTTTCTTTACCGAGAATTCCCAGCCTGACGACGGGGAATATATTCATGAGCATGTGAATACATGCCAGACCCCATGCTGGAGAACCTCAGCTTCTATCCCACTGGGGAAGGAGTCTGAGGAGAAGGATACCCCTGTAATCTATTCTTCCTCATAGGAGGAGAAGGCCAGATTAGCAGAGTGGACCTCCAAGGTTTTGACCTTACATCTGGGATCCCCCTTCACATGGTCAGTTGCTCCACAAGCAAAACAAGATCCACTGGGTCTGTTTACATAGGGAGGCTTACTATAACCAGAATTCTGTTTTGGAGGCTGACCTCCTCTATCCTGTGAGTTCTCTTGTGTTTTATTTTTTCTTTTGTGGCCCTTATGGGAGGAAGTTTTATCAGTTTCTCCACCCTCCTTATCTTTGGACTTTTTCCCCTCCTCCTGCTTACCAGGATGAGTCGTGTCCTTATGGGACACTCTATGTGACACTCACAGGTCTGCTGCTATTGCTAGTTTCTTAGGATCTATCTCCTTTGAATCTGCTAAGAGCTGCTTAAGCTCAGGGGAAGAAGAAGCAAAAATGTGTTCAAGCATGACAAGACATATCATACCTTCAAAAGTAGAGAATTTATAACCTTCAACCCAGCCAGTCAAGTTCTTTAAGGATTCAGTTACATAAGATACGCAAGTACCACCTTCTTTCTTTTTGTACTCTCTGAATATTTTTAAGTATTGGTCAGGAGTCCTTCCAAACTTTAAGATGAGAGTTTGCTTCAACATTGCAAAATCTGCTCTCTCAGCTTTTGACATTTCCATAATTGTATCAATTTTATCAGCATTGTCAACTTGTTGAACTTCACAGGCATACTCGCATGCATTCAGCCAGTCCATAATGTCAATCCTTTCCTCATACACACTGAGCAGATCTTTAGGAAACCTTGGATGAGAGGAGGCCCCAGACCCATGTCCAGGACCCTTCGATCCATTGGCAACCTGAAGCTTGGCCAGTTCCAACTGCTGATCCCTGTCTTTCTGTTTTTCTGCCTGGTCTATTTTCAGTTTGGTCATGTTGAATTCAAGCTCCTTCTGCCTAAACAGCAGTTCTTGCTTCTTGAATTCAAGCATGGCCTCACCTTCAGTACTGGCAGAGGAAACACTAGACATTAAATCCTCCAAATCTTCATGGATCCCACGGACAAGTGCAGTGACAGAGCTGTCAGTTCCGCCAGTGGGATCAGCCCAACCTCCTTCTGTATTGTCCACAGGAGCTATGACACTAAGCTGAGCTTCTTGCCAGTCCATGATTCTTTGGATCATTTCCATTTTTGTGCCTTGAGCAGAGACACCTCTCTCAGCACACATCTTTCTCAATGTTTCAGATTTAGAAGGATTTAAAGTTAACAAGGTACGTGTTTCCATACTGTTTGATAGGACTATGGCCTTTTTCAGTTATACTACAACAATTCACTGTGTGTCCTGGTAGGAATAACTTGAAATGCCTTCACTAGTATGCAACACTGGATACCTCCAGTCCTATCCCACCGCTGTACACCAATTTGTTAAGAAGGATTTCTGAACTCTATCCAGGAGGGGCAGAGGTTCAGAAGGCCAACCTAGTTTCTTGGAACAGGGTAACCTCTGGACAAGCCAGACCAATCAGGGTAGCTATCGCAGGCGGTAAAGACTAAGTCTCAGGAGGGGTGAGGTTGACTGAAGGACCTCAATGAGCACACAGAGCAAGGACACTTACAAATTACTCCAGACAGGTGTTATATTAAAAATATAGACACATTTATTACAAGGCCTTTGTAACACAGACTATAGCAGAGAATCAAAGTACAACTAAGTAAACCAATACATCACACTCAATACAATATATATACAAGACCAGGGGGGTCTAAAGGGGTGACTGCACGAAATATGTTGACAACCTGGAGGAGGAGAAAACAGGCAGCGAAGTTAATCTTCTAGACCCAATTCAACATCAGATATTCACCTAACTAAGAGGCAGTCCAAGCCCTAAGAAGAGTGGAGCCTTGTGCTCAATAGTACATGTATGCCAACGCACACGGTTGTTCCAATGGGCAAAATAGGGTCTCTTCAGGGGGCTCTAGCAGCTCGGGAAGGTGGGTAAGGCGATGAAGAATAAGTTCCCACTATTTAAGAAGGGCCTCCACTTGAAGACAGAGGCAGTTCAAGAGTTCGGGATGGAGTCGCTATTTCGCAATAGCAGTAGATAGGAGAAAGGCCCCCCAGGGGTCACTTGTGCGTAAAGTTGGGCTCTGGCGCTAGGGGGCACCGGTTGGGGGTAAAGGTTACTCACCGGTCCCTGAGGCAAGGAGACTCAAACTTCGGCAGGTTAGTCCAATTCGGTTGCCGGTTTGACGGCGGCAAAAAGGACGTCTCGGCACCTTTTAGTTCCTGAGTCCCAGCGAGGATTCCCAAACGGGACAGTGGCAATTTCTCCGCTCCGGGTGGATGAGTCGCCCCAGTTCCACTGCAGCAAGCTTCAGGGGCAAGAGGGTCACAAATGCAGCAGACTTGCAAAGGACGTTGCCGCAGCAGGTCAACACGGTAACCGCGTTTACTCCGGTCCGGACGCACTCGTTTCACTTCAGACCTGGGAATGCCAAGTGTACGAAATTCGGTGTGAGGGTGCTGTGGACACAGAGCTAGCAGTATACACTAAGTTTCGAGGGCCTCCTCGAAACGACGGCAGAGACAGAGCAAAGGTCCTGCGTAAGCTGGTCAGCCCACTGTTTGGCCCAGGGACACTTCCGAGAAAGCTTACTTGCAGGTTTTGGTGAAGGTGCCGAGAATAGTTGGTCCCACTATTCCAATGGGTCGAAGCGTCTTCGCAGACCTTCTAGGATGACCAGATGCAGAGGGGTCCCACGGGACGACAGCGGGCTAAGGGGGCTAAACCTTCCAGCGGGTCGCCAGCGATTCCTCGACTCAGCTTCGTAGTTGCAGGATACTTGGATCCTATCCTTTGTTCAGTGAGAACTCAGGAGATCGACATGGTAGTGGTGTTTCCAGCCTCCTCTTATCCAAAGTTCCCTTTGCGCCAAAACAGAGAGATCTGCTAATAAACAATCACTCCATACATGGACCAATCATAGACCACGGTGGTCTCAGGCATTCAGGACACTCCAGACTCTCTGGCACCCAGGATGTGTATTGGGACCAGACATCCCAGCCCACATCCTGGAGGCACACACACAAGGCATGCAGAAGCCCGCGAAAGCATTGGGATTCACAGGAAATTGCATGACCAAATAAGGACTGGCCCGGGTCGACTCGACCTGGGGAAGGGAAGGGGCAAGATGGCCAAAGGACAGGACAAAGAACCTCGTTGCATGGCCATTTTGGAGCCAGGCCACCTATTCGTGCCAAATGCGGTTAATGTGGTTAAAATGGCAGGAAAGGGTTCAAAATAATGCAAAACGAAGGCTGCCACCAGTCCTGTCCATGACACATCTGCACAGTTAATGTGCTGTATGGTAAGATACATTGCACACTTGTTACATGCTGCACAAAAGTTGCAACATGAGAAAAGGACTAAGGGAAACAAAGTCTCCCCGTACTGACTGTCTAAAGTGAGCAAACGCCCAGAGGAGTACAGCTGAAGTCTGTGCTTCTCTGGCAAAGTCAGTCAGTGGCATCTAAACAGCAGCAAAAAGGTTTGGGGGTTGACACATTGAGGGAAAATTACATACACATATGAAATCTTTCCTAACACTGGGCAGGGGGTGATGGGAGATCCATCCCTTTGTCACCACCATTGTCATCCATCCCAGTAGTCACTGTCTCTGTTCCCGTCTCATCCCTCGGTGGAGGGGATGGAGGTGAATGATGGAAGGGAGGGGGAGGATGGATTCGCCTCCGCTTGTTCGGTGGGATCCCCGACGGTGCAGGCGCCACTGGATCGTTCGCTGGGGGTAAGGGCAACCTTGTCCTTATCTCTGTACACAGGGTCTGCAAAGCCATCAAGATTGCACCTGAATTGTCCTGTGGCGGGTTGCAACGGGAGCGACGGCTGGGGTACGGGTTCCTCCGTTTCCTCCAAAGGTCGGGGCCCCTCGACGGCTCCACCATTGCTCTCCATGTCCGCCTTGTTGGGATCCCTTGCATAGGACCGGACTTCCTCGAACTTCTTGTCCAGGATCTTTTTGACGCCAGCCAGCTCATCCTCGGTGGTATCTGTGTCCGTTATAGCTAACGTGCCCCCCCTCTTTCTCATCACAGGGTTTCACGTGGGTCTTCTCGATAGGCTGGAAAGATGATTCCCTCATGGGTGGCAGGGAAACTCTAGGCCCGGATGTTGTCTCCACTGGGGTAGCCTCCACAGGCTTCACCAGGGCCACCACGACTCCTTCGATCGAGGCCTTCGCCGGGGGAATCAGGGCCTTCACAACCTTGGACGCATCTGAGGCCTTCATCTTAGGGGGGAGGGTCACCGCCTCACCCCCCCCTTGGCTTTCTCCGTCAGGATCGACCAGGGCTTCTCCCGAAGCTTACCCGGGTTCTCCGACTTCCTTTTCCCCGAGCCAGAGCGTTGGCTCGTGGATGATGGTGTCAGTGACATTGCGCCCTGCCTGGCAGTCGAGGAGCCCGAATCAACGGTGCTCCCGGTGCCGGCGGACTCGCAGTGCTTTGCCTTTTGTTGGGCCCCTGTTGCCGGAGCGTCCTCAAAGGTCTTAGAAGACCGCTCTGACTTTTTCTTCTGAGCAGCTGCTGGGCTCTTCCCCTCCAGCCAGTTGGTGAGCCGAATACGACGGTCCTTCATTGTCCAGGCAGACATGTTCTTACAGAACTCTCAGTCCTCCTCAACGTGCGACTTGTCGGTGTGAAGGCAGTGGAGGCACCGGGAGTGCTCATCTTCCTTGAAGACATTCTGTAGTCCACATCCTGGCCAGTTCCTGAACAGTTTGGATCCAGTAGGTGTCAAATCTCCTTTGTCCTGGGCCATGTCCGAATCGGAGTAGGCCTCAAAGGTCTTCTGTCTTCTGGAATCCTTGAAGAAGTGTAATTCGACGAAAATCCGCCCTTGAGGGGTGTAAAAAATTCCAAATTGGGTCCCCGTTGATCAGAAGAAGAATCAGTGGAGCTTGAGGCTCGAACAGACCAAAAAAATAAGAGTAAACTCTTTTAAAAAACGCAAAACGCAGTAAAAGCTCGAGAGCTACAGCACGAGGACTCCCAACACTTGAACGTGCAGTAAAAATCTGAAGATGGCTGCCATAGGAGGGGCTTAGGTAGAGGGCAGTCATTGGCTCAGGGCAGTATGACCCAGAGACCATTGATTGGTTATTAGTAGAAAGACAGTTCAGAAACAAAACAAACTGATTTTTTCTTTACCGACGATTCCCAGCCTGATGACGGGGAATAGGGAATATTCATGAGCATTTGAATTCATGCCAGACCCCATGCTGGAGAATCACAATTATTCTTCCAATGGAATACTTTTGTCAAGATAACACATCAACTGTCTGTTGTAACGTTCCAGTTTGTCAGGAAGATACAGTTTGCAGGTTCTTTCCACAACAGTTGTTTTACCATAACCACATGTCTTCAAAGCCACAGTTTCTTTCCTTCTATACTCGCATGACAGGATTAACTACAACTGGTTCCTTTCCTGGTGTAGGCAGCTGCCAGGAAGGAACACTCCTACTACCACAATTGGTTTCTTTTGTTAGTGCCGATATGTGTTCCAAGGTTCTCAACACCAGTATTCCATGTGAGGAAGGTTGACAAATGATTGCCTATCTTTAAAGTCTCTTGACTGTTGGCAGTATGGGTTACAGATTTTCCCAAACTGGTGTCTCAGAAAAGAAGAACTGCACCCGTGTTGTTGCCCTTTTGTATACTTGTTATATTATCTTGGCTGTTGGCAAAGTGAGTTACCGATTTCCACAAGTTGACATCTTAGAAAAGAAGAATTGCGCGCTTTTTGCATTTGAATTCTGCTTGCTCTGTATTCGAAATGATCTGGTATTAGTGCATGTCCTGCTCGGAGCGCCCAGGGTTAACAGTTTTGGTAGGCCAACTCACTAGTTTCTCTCGGCAGCTCTACGTCACTCCTTGCTGCTGCAGTGGACCTTCTGCAGATTGGCAGTCCAGTTGATAGCTCTCCTGTAGCTGCCACCACCTGCACAGCCCTTCCTTGGAACCCCACCAGCTCTGTCGAGTCTCTGCACCCTCCAGCAGCACTGAGTGACTTGCATTGAGTCGAGAGCAGGTCTCCCATACAGCAGCCCTTTTCCCTGCTTCGGACCACGACACTGCTTCCTGCTGCACGTACTCTGCAAAACCGCACTCCTTCTCATCCCACGTGGGCGTCTGCTGGCGCTCAAACTCCTGCTTCAGCTCCAAACGCTTCTGTCTCTCTCCTGACTGCTTCTGCCTCTGCTACTCCTTCACACAGGTGTGTGCTTATGCTCAGGTTTAAATGTCCCGCACAAGTGTCCCGCTCAGGTGCCTTGACTTCAAACAACTGGACCAGACAGTCCTTTCTATAGTACCTTTGATCCTCATTAATTCTCTGTCCCTCTTCCTCATCCCAGTACCACAGGCATTATGGATCTTGAAGTCCACAGTGGTTGTGGCTTTAGTTCTGATGGATTTGTGCATTGAATATAATCAAAGCTGGGAGATGGTATGTGAATGTTATATGATTTAGTATTGGGTTTGGGACTTTTACCCAAGGTAGAATCATGATTACTAAAGGAGGTCACATTTGAATAATGAATTCCTGAAGTATAAAACATATTCTGTTTCTGTGACTTTTAATAGAATGTTATGATATGATATGGCATTTATAACGTGCCTATACGCAAGTGTTTCAAGGCGCGACGAGGCAAGGGAGGGGAGACATAGGGGGGGCAAAACAATGATCTTACTAGGCATAGTGGCATTGAGATAGTGCAAGTGAGAGGGAGAGGGGAGGGGAAAGGTGCTGCCAAGTGCAAGGCATGGGATCAACAACAAGAAGTGCAGCCAACAGGTAGCTAGTGCGAGTGAAAGGTGCAGACAGCAAGTGTCTAATAAGTGCAAGAAAGGGGACTGTAGGGTTACAGATACACACCACAAGTGCAAGGGATGCCAGGAGGCAGAGCGGTTGTGCCACTGGACGGGCAGATACCTGGCCCGAATTCAAAGGTTGGCCAGGCCACCAGTGCATTATCAGGCAAGGGATCAGCAGGGGAGAGGAAGAGAGCAGGCAGAAGAAAAGAGGACGGTCTTGAGGTGCTTCCGGAACCAGAGATGGTTCTGCTCAAGTTTATATGTACAAATACATTCACTCGTTATGGTTCAAACCCTAACATCAACTTCACTTCATCATCAGTATTTTTATTTTTATTTTTTTACTAGCTGCATAATTCCCACTGTTCAAATCCAACAGAATCTTATTGAGGAAGTCTATTACCGCACAGACTAGCATAAAGTTCAGGCCAGACAAAATACCTAGCCATCACATTTCCAAATCATTGTTTTTTGGTGCATATTTCGCCAAAAACAGACTTCGCTGTGATCTCAACTCCAAACATTCTATGGCCAGATGTTTAACTGATTCAACTGCGTTTGCACAAAAATGACATTGATTGTTTTGAATCTCGGGATGATGTCGGATACACAGCATTTCTTTCGTCTGATAGTGGTTTAAGCGCAAGCGCAAGAACTGGCCATGATGGAATCTGCTAGGAAATGCCATCAAATAGTTTGCTGTCATGTTCACACCTCTGGACTCCTGGCCCAAATTTAACATGGTGGTATAGTTGAACAAGTTACTCTCTTACCTGGTAACGTTCTTTCGATGGGATGGTCCGACGACGTATTCCATATCTATGACAGTAATCCCCACAGCTGTGCTGCTTTGGAAAATGTTCTGCGTCTGCGTCCTGCGTTGATGACGTCGATGCGCCGTCCTCGAGGACCTCTTCCAACGGCCAACGTCACCCGATGTAATAAGTAGGACGCACGACACCCGTAGTCTCAGTTGTAGTTTTTTTCCCAGAACGTGTGCCCCCAGTCATCTGCCAGTCTGACACACAAAGCCTTGCGGAAAAGTAAGCTGCAATCGCATAAGAAATTCTGTAGCGGGGAAGGTAGGGAGGGAGCGATATGTAATACGTCGTCGGACATCCCATCGAAAGAACGTTACCAGGTAAGAGAGTAACTTGTTCTTCGAGGGGATTGGGTCCTCCAACGTATTCCATATCTATGACAGACTCCCAAAGCAGTACCAATGCAAGGAGGTGGGAAAAGAATTTAGAAAACAGAAATTTAGCATGCCCAATCAAATTGCGCAGTAAAGGACCGCCTTGCCAAAGGCCAGATCCTGACCCCGGATGGAATCGAGGGAATAGTGACGTGCAAAAGTATGTACCGAAGCCCAGGTGGCTGCATCACAGATGTTGCGAATAGGAACACCCCTCTGCAGGGCAGTAGAGGCAGCCATACCCCTGGTAGAATGGGCCCGTAAGCCGACCGGTGGGTCCTTACCCGCCAAGCGGTAACACTCAGAGATAGCCAAAATAATCCAGCGAGACAAAGTCTGTTTCGTCAGAGCCTGTCCCAAACGCTTTCCAGCGTAACCAATAAAGAGCTGATCGTCCACTCTGACCCGGGACATGCGTGAAATATAAAAGCTTAACGCTCTCCTAGGATCAAGCCTATGGAGCCGCTCCTCTTCCTTACCAGGATGTGGAGGAGGATAAAATGCCGGAAGAACAACCTTCTGGCCTAAATGAAATTCCGACACCACCTTCGGAAGAAAAGAAGGACAAACTCTAAGGACAACCCTGTCTTTATGAAACACAGTGAAGGGTGGCTTAACTGAAAGTGCCTGTAACTCACTCACTCTGCGAGCGGAAGTGACTGCAACTAAAAATACAGTTTTCAGAGTCTCAAAGGGCATGAATACAAAGGCTCAAACGGAGCACCCATCAGAAACTTGAGAACAAGGTTCAAATCCCAACCTGGCACCTGGAAAGGTGACGGAGGGAATACATTAGTGAGCCCTTTCAGAAACTGAGAAATTAAAGGAATTTTAAAATAAGAACACTCTTCAGACGAGCGCTTAAATATGGACAGCACCGTCAGATAACTTAAATGGTACCCACTTGAAGGCCCCTGTGGGCCAAAGAAAGCAAAAAAGACAGAACCATGGGAATGTCACATGCAAAAGGATCCACATTTTGAATCCTGCACCAGTCGCAGAACTTTCTCCAACAGCAACGGTGCAGGGACTTAGTTGCGGGCCTTCTGGCCGAAAGCAACACCTCCATCACATCTTCAGGGAGGTCCCAATCCTTATACCTCAACCTTTCAGAAACCAAGCGTGAAGGTTGAGGGACCTGACCTCTGGATGGAGAACCTGACCCCCCTCCCGTGAAAGCAGATCGTCTCAGTAGGGAAGACGACGTGGAGGGCAGATCGACAAGTCGAGAAGGTCCGGCTACCACGTCCTCCGGGCCCACGCCGGAGCAATGAGGATAATCCGGGAACCAAACCTCCGTAACCTCTGCAGTACTTGCGGGATGAGGGGGACTGGAGGAAACGCGTACAGCAGTGGGAATGACCACTCCACCACGAACGCGTCTCCTAAGGCTCCGTTTGGAGGAAATCCCCGCAAGCAGAACCTCTTGCACTTCCGGTTGACACTGGAGGCGAAGAGATCCACTTGAGGGGTCCCCCAAAGGGCAAAGATCTCCAGGAGAATCTCCTGAGCCAACTCCCAGTCGTGAGAGATCACGCTCTGCCTGCTCAGAGCGTCTGCCGTCTCGTTTACGTCTCCTGCCAGATGAACTGCCGAGATCGAAACTTCCTGCTGGATTGCCCAGAACCAGAGCTGCATCACCTCCCTGCACAGAAGAAGTGACCCTGCCCCCTCCTTTTTGTTGAGGTAGTGCATGGCCCTGTGTTGTCCGTCAGGATCAGGACATTCTTTCCTTGCACAGACTGCAGAAAAGCCTTCAGGGCTAGCCTGACGGCCCTCAGCTCCAACAGATTGATATGGAGTCTGGACTCCGACGGAGACCAACGACCGCTGACTGTCAACTCGTTGGCATGAGCTCACCATCCCGTGAGGGATGCGTACGACACGATCGTCACCTCCGGCCAGGGCAGCCAAAATGGAGCCCCCCTCATCAGATTGCCTTCGTCGGCCCACCACAGAAGGTCCCGGGCGACCGAAGACGGCACCTGAACTGGGTCCAACATCCTGCCGGAGGACTGAGACCACTGGAGCTTGAGTGCCCACTGCAAAGATCTCATCCGCAACCTGGCCTCTGGCACCAGAAGAATGCAGGATGCCATGAGGCCGAGCAGTCTTAAGAACTCAATGCTGGGAGAGTCTGGGCAAGTTGAAACTTGTGCACCATCTGCTGAATGTGATGAGCCCACACCTGGGGAGGAAAACACTGCCGCAGGGACGTGTCGAGCACTGCTCCGATGTACTGGAGCCTCTGAGTTGGTGTCAAATGGGACTTCTTTAAGTTGAGCGAGAAGCCCAGCTTGTGGAGGGAGTGGCAGGTGACGGACAGATGATCCAGGACTTGCTCGGGAGAGAGCGCCCTGATCAACCAATCGTCCAGGTAGGGGTAGACGTGAATCCCCCCTTTCCTGAGGTGCGCTGCCACCACTACCATGAGCTTGGTGAAGACCCTTGGGGCGGAGGTCAATCTGAACAGCAGGACCCGAAACTGAAAGTGCGAGTCGCCAACCGCAAACCTCAGGTACTTCTTGTGCTTCGGATGGATCGGCACATGAAAATAAGCATCCTTGAGGTCGAGAGACACCAACCAGTCCTGAAGTTGAAGGGCCTGGAGGACTTGAGAAAGAGTAACCATCTTAAACTTGTCCTTCCTGAGGAGTTTGTTCAAACCGCGCAAGTCCATGATGGGTCTCAATCCCCTGTCTTTCTTGGAAATCAAAAAATAAAGGGAATACCATCCCTTGTTCCTCTCCACTACAGGCACCAGTTCTATGGAGCCTTTGTCCAGCAGGGATTGAATTTCCTGCGCAAGGAGCGGATCCGGACTCTTCAAAGAGAGATTCCCCGGTGGATTGTCTTGAGGCCTCTGCCGGAAAGGAAGACAGTAGCCGTGGGTTATGATCTCCAGAACCCACACATCTGATGTAATGGCGCGCCACTCTGCAAGATGCTGCGCCAGCCTTCCCCCAACCAGGGGACATGGCCTCATGACTGAGCTGAAGCGGCTGCGGCATTGCCTAAGGGCAAAGAGGCAACAGCCCGAGCGGCCTTGGCACCTCGAGTACCTTGTTTTCCACCTCTGGCACTCCTACGGTGGCCCCTTTGACCGGCAGCACCTCTCGCTTTACCAAAGGATGAGTAATAACGAAAGGAACCTCCCCTCCATTGCTGCCCCCTAGGACGAAAAGGTGGAGGTTGTCGAACTGCAGCGCCCAACGACTTCGCTGCAGCTTTCGAGGTCTGCAACCTCTCAAGGCTCTCGTCAGCCTTGCTGCCAAAAAGATGTTCCCCGTCAAAGGGCATGTTGAGGAGCCGGGCCTGCACATCAGGAGCAAACCCGAAACCATGCAAACCTGCGTATCACGGTGCTCGCCGCCATGGACCGGCTACGCAATCTGCCATGTCCAAACCCGACTGAACGGCCTCACACATAGCATCCTTGCCATCCTGAACCATGCGAAGGAAACCATCCCGTTCATCCCCTTCGGGAATATGTTCAGCCGCCAAGGAAAGACAGTTCCACAGAGTGTGCTTGAAACGAGACAAGGCACAAATGGAGTTGGCCGCCTGAAGCGCCATACAGCCTGCAGAAAACACTTTCTTCGCCCAGCCGTCAAAAAGCTTGTCGTCCCTATCAGGGGGGATGGTAGGGTACAACGCCTGCTTTGCTGGGGCCGTAGCTTCCTGCACCACCAAACTCTCCGGAGTAGGGTGCTTGGACAAGTAGCAGGGGTCACTACTGGCTGGGCGGTATTTTCGCGGCAAAGACTTGTTCACTGGCGGGAGACTCTCAAGAGCAGTCCAAGCCGCTGCCACCCTTCTCTGCAGAGCCATATGGAATGGCAGTACCGGGTCAGTTGATGGACCAATGTCGAGGATATCCGTAAGGTCATCCTGAACAAACTCCCCTGGGGGAGCATCCTGTGATGCTGGAAATGCATCAGAGGGACAGGGCCTCCTGAATCCTTGTCCTTTTCTGCCTTTTATCGTGTGTTCTGTTATGTTTTCTGCCCAGGAGTCCATTTGGGATTCCTGGCAGTGCAGCTCTCTCTTTTGGTTTGGTGAACAGACCCATGGGATACCCTTATGGCACCCCTGGGTAGGGGTACAACCCTGTGCCCCTAGTGTATGTTTTTGGGCACCTGTGGGTGGCCCACAGAGCAGGGTATGGGCTGGTGGCAGCTCCATGCTGAATTGGACAGGTGCTCTGGGTGTCCTCCATTTTGGGATACCCAGGCCCTGCCATTGGGATCAGTTGATTCCTGATGGAAAACAAGATGGCCCCTGTGGCCTCTTGCTTTCTATTGCCTGTTGTCTTGTTTTTCCCAAAGTCCTGGGAAGCCCTGACTCTGTCCCTTCCCCCTGACTGGCTGTTGGGTGGAAGTTCCATATATGGTGTTGTTGTGAAGGCCCAGCTAGACTGACTGGAGCCTTCCCTTTGACTGTATGTTGTGGGTACCTCCTGTGGGTGAGACCTGGGTGAATGGAGTGTGTGACCAATATGCACTTCTTGTTGTGGTTGTCTGGTTTCCGGCATGTGAGACAAAGACTGAGACAGCCCTGCCCGAAACTGGCCTGAATGCAGTGTGTAGTGTTGAATGGCTGGGTACTTGTCCCAATCCACATTCCTTGTTGTGAGTGTCTGAAAGGGAGGAGTGTGGCCTGAATGCACTGTGTGCCTGATTGGCTGACTGACTGCATGAATGCCCTTCTGTGTGATTGGCTGCTGTGTGTGTGCCAGCAGTGTGGATGAGAGACAGAATAGTATATCTGGGGACCTCTCACCACTGGAAATTGTTCAGAAGCATTCAGAAGCTGAGTCTCCACTCAAGAGTAACTGGATTTGCTGATCCTCGACGTCCAGCTGGAAGAAGAAGACTTGCTGTGGCATTTGCTTCGACAGAAACTGAAGGTTGTCGAAATCGTCGAGGACTGACCCGAGAGAGGACCTGGCTAGGCGCCCTCTTCCCGTGCTCCGAGGGACCATCGAGCACCGCTGAATCTTCGCCGAAGCGCCCTGGAAGTCAGACCCTCGAAAGGCTGCCGACCCGAGACGGGACCGCCGAGGAGATCGAAGTGAAGCACCCGGACATCGACGCTGTCGAAGTCCATTGCCGTCGACCAGGGTTCGCAGGTCTGTGTAACCGCTGGAGGCCCGTCGAAGTTGTGTTGCCCAGCCGTGGGAACCACTTGACGCCGTGCCGCCGACGACCGGAGCCGTCCGCTCCTTGCCTAAGAACATTTGACCCGAAGGACTCCCTCGTCCGCACCGTCGACCGCTTTTGTCCTGCCGGAGAAAGTCGAGGACGACCAACGCGCCGAGGAGAATCCGCCGGTGGGTTTCCCGCCACCTCACGACCCCAAAGACTCGAGCGACTCGACGCCCTTGCTGGGCCACCGTCATTCACAATCTTTGCGGTCCAGAACTAGTGTCGCCGAGGTGCCCCGCACGCCTCTTCCTCGCAGGACGCCGACGTCTCGACGCCGACGAGCACCGCTCGGATCGAAGCCTGCCGCCTCATCGACGCCGTTCTACCTTGTTTGTTGTCGGACGTTCGACGCCCCGTGTCTCCCGCTTGAAAGGGGAGGCATTCAAGAAGGGCCGTCGATTCCCCGACACAGAACACCGAGTTCTTCGACGCTTCTCGACGCCTCTCGACGATCCGTGACTCCTGCTTTAAAGGGGGTCATTCAAGAAGGATCTGTCGACGCCTCTTCGAAGAACTCGACTCCACCAGGTACATTGGGGGGGTAAAAACATTGTAGGAGAGAATAAGACTATTGGACAATATATGGACTGGGCTTGTGTTATATCTCTTTATTTTACAGGTTGCCCAGGTGGGGGGATCTCCACACAGAACTGTGTCCAGTAGCGAGGGCCAGTATTCTGCCTATTGTTTCAACCATCTTTTATCTCTCCTCTCTCTATTGCTGGTTTCCTTCTTATTGATCTGTGTGCCATTTTTACAGTATTGTGAATGCACTTTAATGAGGTCTAATATTAGTGGTACCACTTTAGAATTGTAGATATTTACCATTATTGATTTTCCTGAGCACAAAGTGCGTTATTGTGATGAGTGTACATAACCCTTGAATATTAATTATATAAAGACTGTGTTTTCAGTAATACAGTGTGTGGACATTCCTTTGTGGGGGCTTGGGGATACACTGTACTTAAGAACCAGCCTGCATCACCTCCTGAGAAGCTAGGCCTTGATTGCTCGCCCATTGCTACCATATTAGAGAATCTTGGCTGGGGTCCTCTGTGCCTCTCCTCTACCATATAGAGAGCAGAAGTACAGACCCCCCCACCAGTCTTTACAAAGTCTGGTGGCAGCGGTGGGATGCTTATGGTTTTAAGACTCAGAGTATAACCGTGCCACTTACAAAATATCCGCACTTTTATTAGATTAAGGTTCGGGTGTGTTCCAAATAACTGCATTACAAGCAATGGAGTCCATTGCAAATGGTAAATTGACTCGGATGAGCTTAGAGGCTCTCCAGAGTGCTTGTGAAGCCAGGGAGTTAGACTTTGTGGATAAGTCTAGGGCTGAGCTGATAGCTGCCCCGGTGGATTACCAGACTGATGGTGAAACTCTTGAGGAAGGGGGGGATGCAACCAGTGAGGACTCTGCCCCTGGGGTTGTCACTGAATCTGTTTCTGGAAATGCCACCATTCCTGCTGCCTCTGTTCCAAACCCCAGCAATTCCATGGAACTTGAGTTATTAAGGATGAAGTTAGCCTTTGAATATCGCAAGTTGGAAATAGAAGCTGAGCTTAAGAAAGAGGAGCTGGCACAGCAAGTGGAACTCAAGAATAGGGATCTTGCGCTCAAAGAAAAGGGCACTGAATGTCAGAGAATCCAGTTAGAGAAAGCTCGAGTGGAGACTTCAGCTAGACCAATTAAGAGTGGCAGGTCCCCAGCCACCAAGTTTATGAAAGATTTGGTTGGTGTGTTTGTGGAGGGTTCAGATATCCTCCAATGGATTGAAGCGTTTGAAATGGCTTGTGCAATTCATGATGTAGATAAAAGAGATTGGGCTAAGTGTTTGTTAAGCAGAGTGCCTCAAACTGGATATGACTGTATTCTGAAGCTGGGTGTGGAAGAAAGGGGTCAGTATGAGTGTATGAAGTCTGCTTTGATTGCCAAGTTTGGCAAGACACCTACCCAATACCTTAAAAGGTTCAGGGAATTTAAGAAAAGAGAGAATGTGTCTTGGGTTGACTGGGTGAGTACTGCGCACATGAACATGATGGGGTGGATTGATGGATACAAGGTGAAAACTTTTGTTGAGTTGTCCCACCTCTTGTTTTTTGAGCATTATTCTGAAGCCAGTTCACCAGAGCTGCGTCAGTATGTGGCTGACCAGAACATTTTGGACCCCTTTAAGCTGGCTAGGTTGGCTGACAAGTGGGTCTCCCATCGGGTGTCCCCTAAGGACTCCAGTGGGAAGGACAAGGACAAAGAAAAGGGGGCCTCTCAGAAAGCTGAGGAGTCCCAAAAGCAGTCACAGTCGGGTAAACCAAAACCTTCCTCTCCTAAGACCCAAAAATCTAGTGGGGATAAGTCCTCTGTGGGTGGGAATAAGAGTAGTGGTCCACCTGCTGCAAAGCAGGTTCCCAGTGGTTCCAGTACCGTACCCCGCACTCCTGGCACTTGTTGGGATTGTGGGGCTCTGGATCACAAAAGGGGTGACCCCAAGTGTAAAGGTAAGGCACTTGGAGTACAGGCTGTCAGCCTGACCTACCCTTACCCCGTGTCTGAGGTGGAGGCCACTGTCCTCCCCTCCTCTACCGGAATCACCTTTGGTGCTCCGGTAGAGATTTCCTTAGTGTCCCTTGGGGCCTGGGACCAGTACGCAGAAGTACTGGCGACTATCCCACAGAACACCCGTAGGTTTTTGAGAAGTGTCCTCTTGAATGGCCAGCCTTCTACTGGTTTGAGAGACACTGGGGCAAGCATGACAGTGGTGGACAGGACCCTGCTCAAGCCAGAGGACTATGAAGGTGCTCCTCTGCAAACCACCAGGTTAGCTGGTGGGCCTCCCAAATTATCACCTGTAACCTTAGTCACACTCATGATTGGAGACAAGACAGCAAAGCTTCCTGTCCTGGTTCAGGACAATGTCCCTGCTAACATTCTGTTAGGTAATGATCTAGTGGAGTTGGGGTTGATCTCGGATGGTCTTCCCCTGACTGCTGCTGCGGTCACTAGGTCACAGGTGACACCGGGTCTGGCTGCGAGTCAGGTTCCCGAGCCAAAGGCGAGGCCTAAGGCAAGAAGAAGGAAGACCAAGAAGGCCACCTCTGTGGAGGGAACACCTTCTCTTCCTGCTGTTCCGACAGCACCCATTGGGATCCATGCTCCGGACGGCTGGGTCCAGTGGAAAACCCAAACTCAACTCCTGTGGGAGAAGAGACAGAAGACTCTCCTGTGGGAGAGGTTCTTAACCCGGAGGAGCACCCCGACCTTCAATGCTTGTTAGCTGAAGGGGGACCCTCCCGGGCAGACTTCTGTAAAGGACAGAGAGAGTGCCACTCTCTCGAGGGTCTGAGGAAACAGGCCCTGTCCCAGGCACAAGGTGAAGTGCCTAGGACATTCAAGATTTATTGGGAGGGTGAGCTCCTTGTTAGTGAGCCCACTAAGCCTGAACCTGGTGCCCGCAAGAGGTTGGTGGTACCCCAGGTTTACAGGCCCTTCCTACTGCAGTTGGCGCATGAGGTGCCCTTGGCTGGTCATCTTGGGACTAAGAAGACTAAGCAGAGGCTCTCTGCCCATTTCTACTGGCCAAGGATGGGGGTAGAGGTGGAGTCCCACTGCAGGACCTGCCCCACTTGTCAGTTGTCTGGCAAGACTGGAGGCAGGATCATTGCCCCACTGCAGCCATTACCAGTGGTTGGCACACCATTTGAGAGGGTGGGCATCGACATCGTCGGTCCCCTTGACCCTCCCACTTCAGGTGGACATCGGTTCATCCTGGTCTTGGTAGATCATGCCACCAGGTACCCTGAGGCAATACCCCTTCGGACTGTTACTGCCAAGGTGGTTGCCAGGGCTCTCCTGGGCATTTTCACCCGTGTTGGATTCCCCAAAGAGGTTGTCTCTGACAGAGGATCCAACTTCATGTCTAGTTACATGAAAACCATGTGGAAAGAGTGCGGGGTAACCTACAAGTTCTCCACCTCTTACCACCCCCAGACCAATGGTCTGGTTGAGAGATTTAATAAAACTCTCAAGGGCATGCTAGGTGCTTTGGAAGAGCCCCTAAGGAGGAAATGGGATCTCCTCCTGCCATGCCTGCTGTTTGCTTACAGAGAGGTACCTCAAGAGGGTGTTGGTTTCAGCCCCTTTGAGTTACTCTTTGGACATCCCGTGAGGGGGCCCCTCGCCTTGATCCGAGAAGGCTTGGAAGCCACCCCTCCAGGTCCCGCCAAGCAAGTGGGGGACTATGTGTTAGGCCTCAGGCGGAGGATGACACAAATGATGGGTCAGGCAACAGCAAATCTCAAGGCCAGCCAGGAATTGAACAAGTACTGGCATGACCTTAAAGCTTCGCAAGTGGATTGGACTCCGGGACAGGAAATCCTTGTGATGGAGCCTACCAAGCCTAGAGCTTTGGCAGACAAGTGGACTGGACCCTTCAGGATCATCTCCAAGATGAGCGAAGTCAATTATCTGGTTGACATGGGAGCCTCTGGGGTAGCCCCCCAGGTATTCCATGTCAACAGGCTCAAGCCTTTCCACAGGCGAGCAGAGGTCTCATGTCTCTTGCTAGCTTCAGGGCAAGAAGAGGATGAGAGTGAGCCCCTTCCTGATTTGCTGCATAGCAACCCTCAGGATGGCTCAGTGGAGGGAGTACAACTCTTTCCCGATTTGACAACAGAGCAGCAGAGGGCCTGCAGGCCTTTGCTCCAGCAGTATGCCTCTCTGTTTTCACTGACACCGGGCCTTACACCGTGGTGTAAGCACGAAATTGACACTGGTGACAGTGTGCCTGTCAAGAGCAGGAGCTATCGTATGTCAGATACCGTCAAAAACCACATCCAGGCTGAGGTCGCCAAGATGTTGGATCTGGGTGTTATTGAACCCTCAACCAGTCCCTGGTCCAGTCCAGTGGTCCTTGTCCCCAAGGCAAGTTCCCAGGCGGGTACCAAGGATTGGAGGTTCTGTGTGGACTACCGAGGAGTCAATGCCGTCACCAAAACTGACGCGCACCCATTGCCCAGGGCTGATGAGCTCGTGGACACCATAGGTGCTGCCAAATTTGTGAGCACCTTTGACCTTACCTCAGGCTATTGGCAAATAGCTCTGACGGACCATGCCAAGGAAAAGACGGCGTTCTCCACACCTGAGGGACTCTACCAGTTTAGGGTCATGCCCTTTGGGTTGAAGAATGCCCCTGCCACCTTCCAGAGATTGGTCAACCATGCGCTCAGTGGGCTGGAAGCCTTTTGTGTGGCTTACTTAGACGACATTGCCGTCTACAGTTCCACCTGGGAAGAGCATTTGACACATCTGGATAGGGTGTTGCAGGCCTTGAAAAGGGCTAACCTCACTATCAAGGCCACCAAGTGCCAGATAGCTCAGGGGAAAGTTACCTATCTTGGTCATGAGGTAGGAGGGGGTCAAATCCAACCTCTCTCCAGTAAAGTACAGGACGTACAGAACTGGGAGACTCCCACTACTCAAACCCAGGTGAGAGCCTTTTTGGGCCTCACTGGGTACTATCGCAATTTCATGACAGACTATGGAACCATAGCTGCACCCCTGACAGCTCTAACTTCGCCCAAACAGCCTAGGAAGGTTAATTGGACTGAAGACTGTCAGAGGGCCTTTGATGGCTTGAAAGAAAGTCTGTGTAGGGCACCTGTGTTGTGTGCGCCTGACTACAGCCGACCCTTTATCGTCCAGACGGATGCCTGCGACACCGGAATTGGAGCTGTCTTGTCCCAGTTAGATGACAAAGGGAGAGAACACCCTATCATATTCATCAGTAGACAACTCAAGGGTAGAGAACTTAGGTGGGCTACTGTTGAAAAGGAGTGTTTTAGCATAGTTTGGAGCCTTAGGCGTTTTAGGCCCTACCTTACGGGGTCTACCTTCAAGGTCCAAACAGATCATAAGCCCCTGAAGTGGCTTATGCAGATGAAGGGTGAGAATCCGAAATTGCTCAGGTGGTCCATTAGCCTGCAAGGGCTAGACTTCACCATAGAGCACAGACCAGGGAAGAGTCACGATAATGCGGATGGCCTTTCCAGAAGGTATGTTGACCGTCTGGATGAGGGTGTCTATCCCGTGGGAGATTAGACACCCTCCACCTCAGTCTGGGGGGGGCGACTGTGATGCTGGAAATGCATCAGAGGGACAGGGCCTCTGAATCCTTGTCCTTTTCTGCCTTTTATCGTGTGTTCTGTTATGTTTTCTGCCCAGGAGTCCATTTGGGATTCCTGGCAGTGCAGCTCTCTCTTTTGGTTTGGTGAACAGACCCATGGGATACCCTTATGGCACCCCTGGGTAGGGGTACAACCCTGTGCCCCTAGTGTATGTTTTTGGGCACCTGTGGGTGGCCCACAGAGCAGGGTATGGGCTGGTGGCAGCTCCATGCTGAATTGGACAGGTGCTCTGGGTGTCCTCCATTTTGGGATACCCAGGCCCTGCCATTGGGATCAGTTGATTCCTGATGGAAAACAAGATGGCCCCTGTGGCCTCTTGCTTTCTATTGCCTGTTGTCTTGTTTTTCCCAAAGTCCTGGGAAGCCCTGACTCTGTCCCTTCCCCCTGACTGGCTGTTGGGTGGAAGTTCCATATATGGTGTTGTTGTGAAGGCCCAGCTAGACTGACTGGAGCCTTCCCTTTGACTGTATGTTGTGGGTACCTCCTGTGGGTGGGACCTGGGTGAATGGAGTGTGTGACCAATATGCACTTCTTGTTGTGGTTGTCTGGTTTCCGGCATGTGAGACAAAGACTGAGACAGCCCTGCCCGAAACTGGCCTGAATGCAGTGTGTAGTGTTGAATGGCTGGGTACTTGTCCCAATCCACATTCCTTGTTGTGAGTGTCTGAAAGGGAGGAGTGTGGCCTGAATGCACTGTGTGCCTGATTGGCTGACTGACTGCATGAATGCCCTTCTGTGTGATTGGCTGCTGTGTGTGTGCCAGCAGTGTGGATGAGAGACAGAATAGTATATCTGGGGACCTCTCACCACTGGAAATTGTTCAGAAGCATTCAGAAGCTGAGTCTCCACTCAAGAGTAACTGGATTTGCTGATCCTCGACGTCCAGCTGGAAGAAGAAGACTTGCTGTGGCATTTGCTTCGACAGAAACTGAAGGTTGTCGAAATCGTCGAGGACTGACCCGAGAGAGGACCTGGCTAGGCGCCCTCTTCCCGTGCTCCGAGGGACCATCGAGCACCGCTGAATCTTCGCCGAAGCGCCCTGGAAGTCAGACCCTCGAAAGGCTGCCGACCCGAGACGGGACCGCCCAGGAGATCGAAGTGAAGCACCCGGACATCGACGCTGTCGAAGTCCATTGCCGTCGACCAGGGTTCGCAGGTCTGTGTAACCGCTGGAGGCCCGTCGAAGTTGTGTTGCCCAGCCGTGGGAACCACTTGACGCCGTGCCGCCGACGACCGGAGCCGTCCGCTCCTTGCCTAAGAACATTTGACCCGAAGGACTCCCTCGTCCGCACCGTCGACTGCTTTTGTCCTGCCGGAGAAAGTCGAGGACGACCAACGCGCCGAGGAGAATCCGCCGGTGGGTTTCCCGCCACCTCACGACCCCAAAGACTCGAGCGACTCGACGCCCTTGCTGGGCCACCGTCATTCACAATCTTTGCGGTCCAGAACTAGTGTCGCCGAGGTGCCCCGCACGCCTCTTCCTCGCAGGAAGCCGACGTCTCGACGCCGACGAGCACCGCTCGGATCGAAGCCTGCCGCCTCATCGACGCCGTTCTACCTTGTTTGTTGTCGGACGTTCGACGCCCCGTGTCTCCCGCTTGAAAGGGGAGGCATTCAAGAAGGGCCGTCGATTCCCCGACACCGAACACCGAGTTCTTCGACGCTTCTCGACGCCTCTCGACGATCCGTGACTCCTGCTTTAAAGGGGGTCATTCAAGAAGGATCTGTCGACGCCTCTTCGAAGAACTCGACTCCACCAGGTACATTGGGGGGGTAAAAACATTGTAGGAGAGAATAAGACTATTGGACAATATATGGACTGGGCTTGTGTTATATCTCTTTATTTTACAGGTTGCCCAGGTGGGGGGATCTCCACACAGAACTGTGTCCAGTAGCGAGGGCCAGTATTCTGCCTATTGTTTCAACCATCTTTTATCTCTCCTCTCTCTATTGCTGGTTTCCTTCTTATTGATCTGTGTGCCATTTTTACAGTATTGTGAATGCACTTTAATGAGGTCTAATATTAGTGGTACCACTTTAGAATTGTAGATATTTACCATTATTGATTTTCCTGAGCACAAAGTGCGTTATTGTGATGAGTGTACATAACCCTTGAATATTAATTATATAAAGACTGTGTTTTCAGTAATACAGTGTGTGGACATTCCTTTGCGGGGGCTTTGGGATACACTGTACTTAAGAACCAGCCTGCATCACCTCCTGAGAAGCTAGGCCTTGATTGCTCGCCCATTGCTACCATATTAGAGAATCTTGGCTGGGGTCCTCTGTGCCTCT
The DNA here is from genome assembly GCF_040938575.1 of Ambystoma mexicanum. Classification (NCBI taxonomy): domain Eukaryota; kingdom Metazoa; phylum Chordata; class Amphibia; order Caudata; family Ambystomatidae; genus Ambystoma; species Ambystoma mexicanum. The sequence continues at coordinate 1,101,113,471 of NC_090924.1, read as the reverse complement.
CCTCTACCATATAGAGAGCAGAAGTACAGACCCCCCCACCAGTCTTTACACATCCCATCCTAAGTACTCGGTGACCCGTGACATAAGGCGCCGGTACGAAGAATCAGCATGAGTGCCAGGCTCAGGCCTACAAAACTCCACCTCCGGAGAGGTGTCCAGCCCACTAGCATCATGCAGGGACTGCCTGAGGTCCTCAAACTGGCTATGGCCCGAGAGAATCTTGTCAGGCACCCTGTCAGGCACCATGCCATCATCAGAGCGCTCATCCACCTCTGAAATGAACTCCAGATGGCGGTAGGAAGGCACAGAACTGGAACCAAAGCCATGCTTGACCTTGGCCAGAGCCTTCCTAGGTGGTTCCCCCGACCACGGGGTACCCCTGTCGACACAGCCCCGAAAGGCGTTGAGAGAATCGGCGTTGACGACAGACGCGGCGCCGACAGCATTGATGGTGTCTACACAGGCCTCGAAGGCGGAGCCCCGAGCGTGTCCCTCGACATCCTGGGCGCCGAAGGCGTCCACGACTTCCTCGGAGGCGGAGCCTCGAGAGAGTCCGTCGACGACCTCGGCGCCACAGGCGTCCATGTCTTCCTTGAAAACTTCACAGGTTCACGCGATCTCGAGCGCGTCGAGGACCGGGACCTGGACCGGGCATGCCGAGAATGATTCCTCTAGCGGGACCTTTCCCGCAAATCGTGACGACCACCAAAGCCCGAAGGCATGCGAGCGGCGTCTCTCGGCTGATCACGACCGATCCCACGGAGGCGCGGATGGACCAGTGCCCTGCGATTCGAGAATCGCCAACATTTTCTTCCCGAAGGAAGCTCATTCCTCCAGTGTCGCATGCTTGGTGGGGTAAGCGACCCGCTGACGGCGGAGTCCTCGGATGAGGACGGGGAAGGCGACCGATGACGGTGCTTCCAGGAGTACCTCGAAGAGGCAGAGGAGTGGCGAGACCGACCCCGGGACCAAGACCCACTGGACTTCCGACGACGACGCGGAGAGTCGCCCCTCGAGTCGTCCGTCGAAAGCCCCGCAGACCTCGACTTCCGGGGCTTGGACACCTTACCTACCGATAACTTCTTCTTGCGCTCCCGCAGGCTTTCGATGTGAGCGACTGGCAGTCGACACAGTCATCCGTGTCAGGGGCCTCCCCGAGGCACCAGAGGCAGGCGTCGTGTGAGTCGTGACCGACATCTTGGACCCACATTCCCCGCACTTCTTAAAGCCTGGACGCGGTGTGGAAGACGAGGTAGACATCTTCACGAAGAATAACTTCACAAACGAACAGGTTTGAAGAACCGAGATGAACAACAGAGACTCCAAAGAGTCGAGGCGTACCGAGATTCACGAAGCTAACACGTTCGCGGAAAAAACGGAACTGAGGCTACGGGCGTCGTGCGTCGTTCTTATTACATCGGGTGACGTTGGCCGTCGGAGGAGGTCCTCGAGGACGGCGCATCGACGTCATTGACGCAGGACGTAGACGCCAAAAATGTTCCTAAAACAGCAGAGCTCTGGTGATTACTGTCATAGATATGGAATACATCGGAGGACCCAATCACCTCGAATGCTCTTTTATTCAGGGTCGCGATCCAGTCACAAAATAACCGTTTTTTCTCAGCGGCACTGGGGTTATTTAATAGTAATTCCATTCCAATATTAGCATTGGCCAATTGGATCAATACCTTTGACATCCACTCTTTCAACAGGCCATGAGATGGACTTGCAGCTGTCGCACTAAAGATTGTATACGCCTGTGCAGGAGTTATCAGAGACATTTTCTGAAACATCATGATTGATTTCCACAAGACAGTTGGGAACATGTACTGCAGCCCAAGTTCATATCGGATGGCCTCAATTTGCACGCATCTTGGTAGGTGCAGTACTTTACACCAGAATTGGCCTTCCAAAGAATCCCACAACCCTTGGCTGATTGTTAGACCGCTGTCCCTCCCAAACATGATTGTTGCTATCACCTTCTGTCGACAGAACATTAAGATGGGCTTGGTTATACATTTCCCATAATCACGGTTTAATTTCATGCCTTGCAGCATCAGGTTTTTCATTCTTTTTAAAAAATCTGCAGTCCATTGTTGTTCTCTAATGGATTTATTGAACATTATGCCCAGGTATCAGATGGACTCAATTTATTTCTGTTTGCTTGCTGCAAACCACTTAAATTGGTTCCCTTTTTTTCCAAGGTTTGAACCAAATGCCATAATCTTTAACTTGCTCGCATTTAGCTGCAAATCATTATATTACAGATTTACCATCAGCTTATTTAGTAGTCGCTGGAGGCCTATTTACGTGGTATGTACTAATACAAGGTCATTCGAATAGATTGCCCAAATTAGCCGATGGCCATTTACTTTCGGTGGAAAGGAATTGAAATTCACAAAGGCAGTTGGTAAGTCGGCCACGTATAGTTTAAATAGCAGGGTCACAAGCGGGCAGCCCTGCTTGACTCCCTTTTCCATTGGAATTTGTTCAGTGTGGTTGCCTTCTGTGCTTAACCTAATTCTTATGGATGTATTGGTGTGCATCGCTTGGATTGGTTGGAGAAGCTCAGCCGGGCAGTTCCATTTCTTGTTTCCACAGCATCGCTAGGTTCATGCTGTCGAACGCCTGACGCAGATCGATAAATGTAAGGAACAGGATTTTGCCTCCTTTGATTGCTTCAACCTCAAGCAGATTTAACATCATAAGATTCACGTCTACCCCTACAATATAAGTGAACCCAGTTTGTCTGCAATCAAGAATACCAGCGTCTTCAGCCCAACTTGACAACCTCTGTTGCAAAAAAGAAACATATAGCTTTCCGATTACATTGAGAAGCGCAATCGGACAGTATTTGTTCGGATCTGTTCGGTCTCCTTTTTTGAAGATTGGAACTACTACCGCCGATTGCCATGATGTTGAAATTGCCATCTCCATCGATATCTCTGCAAAGAGCAGTGCAATAAAACGTGACCAATGATCTGGGTGCTTTTTTAGTGCAATATTAGATCGACCATCTGGGCCGGCCGCACCAGAGTTCTTCAGTTTTGTGACTGCAGTTGATATCTCATCTTTCTCCAATTGAAGATTCCATGAGCCTTTCTGTGCTTCAACATCGACTGCGACGGCCACTGTGTTGGATTTAAAAACTGCAGAGTAATGCTTTATCCATGAAGCGGCACTCACACTGTTACATATTGTCGCTTTCTGTTAAAGTGAACCTTCTTTGATAATGGTCCATGTATCTCTACTGTGATGGGCAGACGACTTTAGCATTTCTTCAGCTCTGTCTTGATCGTGGATTGATTTATAGGAAATTAGCCAGTTATTGTATTTTTGTCGGCGCTTCTTTATTGTAAACCCACAATCTACTGTTTTTCTGGCTTTTAGATGTCTAATGTCTCTGTTCAGTTTCTTTTTTTCCCTCTGCCACCTTTAGGTTATAGGGGTATTTCATGCTGTGGTGAGCTGCCTTAAATCCACTTTGCTTTGATTGGCTGTGGTGAGCTGCTTTAAATCCACTTTGCTTTGATTGGCATTGCTCCAGCAAGGGTGCATAATAAAGGGAGCCCTGTGTACATTCACATTATATATATATATATATATGCACACACACACACACATACACAAAAATACATAGTACAGATAATTTTCCTGCCATCTCTGCGATTGCTTTTTTGGTCATCTTTACTCGATTTATGCCTCGATTCATTTCCAGATTGCATCGATATTTATTACTTGGAGCTGTTGTTACTGTTCTCCCGGTCAAATTCATGGCCTCGTGGTCGCTATGATTCATCTTCAAAACATTTAGGTTTGTCGTTAGAAGTGTCAAGTTCCTCGATGTCTAGATATAATCTAACGTTTTCTAAGATCCATTCCTGGACCACGTTGGTCTAGCCGGGATGTCACTGACCGCCTGACCATTCAGCATATCACAAACGAACAGGTTCCTTATGGCTAGTTCCTCTTCCCAGCCTTTGGGCGGCTTATTAGCTTTATTACCTTACGTTTGGTCCATTACTTTCCTCTCGCCATTTGTATTGAACCATTAGAAGTTAAAGTCGCCACATACTACAATATGAATATTGTGAAACTCCAAAATGCTTTTGTCGATCACCAACATTACGGAGAAGATACATTTTTTTGATGCTATCATGGCCGGATTCTAATAAATATTTAGAATTAGTCAAACAATTCATTCCGGGTTGCACATAGCACCCTACCTTGTCGAACAAATTCGGATTCAGAGATTTGATGATTAATCATTGTTACTAGACCTGAGAACGGACGGCCAGTCTTATTTTTCCCTGTAGCGTTTAAAACGACAGTGTACCCGTCGCTTAATGGCTTGTCTCATAGCCAAGACTCTTGTAGGCATATGAATGAATAACATTCTTTATTTAACCCACTCTCACAGAACACATGCATAAATCTGCGGGTGTTCGATGAAATAAGGGAATCACAGGGTCATACAACGGCACATTGCAGCTACTCGTCAGACAGACGACGACTGCTCCTCTAATCCAATCTTCTTTGCAAAGAATCCTCTCAATGGTTTACCTTTTCATTACTTTAGGCGTAACCTTCTGCTCAAGTTTCATAGAGGCAGGGAGGCTGCTCCAGAGGGAGGAGCCAGCCGAAGAAAAGAGACCTGCCCCCAACTCGTTGCTTGGAGAAGCAACAGACCCTCAAGGCATTGGAGGCGGAGGAGCAACGAGCTCGAGTAGGAAGATATTTATGAAGAGAGAGATGGAGGTATTTTGGTGCCAGGCCCCAGAATGCCGTGTGGACAATTTACCTAATAGGCCGATAGGTGAATATTGGTCTCTATGGAGCCATGGAGCCACTGACCTCCAATTAACTTGGTTCAGTCAGGTATTGAGTGAATGCAAAAACATAAGACATTGCAAACAGATCAACAGTGGGTAGAGCGCACAGACTGATAAAATTCACCAAAAAACAAGTATGCCTTGTGGACAATGCAGAGGTTCTTTAACCTGATCCTGGCAGCCACTGGGAGCCAATGGAGAGATTTCAGGGCTGGAGAGATACAATCCCTGGGCTTGAGGCCAAGAACAAGTCTTGCAGTCCTGTTCTGGATGAGTTGTATAGGACGGAGAGCAGAGGCAGGCAGATTTAGAAGGAGGCTGTTGCAGTAGTCCAGCCCAGAGAAAACTCGAGCTCTGGAGACAGTGAGATTCTGGGGTAAGGAGAGGAAAGGAAGAATACCTCTGAGGAGATACAGCTGGTAGTTTGACTTCTTAGAGACGTTGGAGATGTGAGGAGAGAAGGATAGTGAGGAGTCAAAGATGATCCAGAGGTTCTTAGTCTCACAGGTGGGAGTAGGAAGAGGGCCCAGTGTGGGCGGCCAGAGAGAGACAGGAAAGGAAGGTGCAGGTGTGCCGATGAGGAGGATCTCCATCTTACTGGCATTAAGCCAGAGATCATTGGCGGCACACCACTCCTGGATTGCGGACAATCTGGGATGAAAGAGACAGGAGGTGGCTGAGGGGAGCCTGAAAGCGAGCGGGGTGTCATCCGCATAGCACTGAATGTTGGAGCAGAGAGCAGCGAAGCAGTAGGCAAGAGGTGCCAGGTATTGGTTGAACAGCCAGGGAGAAAGGTTAGACCCTTGGGGAACACCAAAGGTATAGAGTGAGATAGAGGAGAGGAAGGACTCAAGTTGGACCTGGGAGAGTCGGTCAGAGAGGAAAGAGGACAGCCAGGACAGGACCTGATCAGTGATACCCAGGTTATCACAGAGACGGTTGAGCAGGATGGCATGGTTGACCGTGTCAAAAGCAGAAGGGAGATCAAGTAAGACGAGGACAGAAGGGTGGTTGGCATTAAGGTTAGCGAGCAGGTCTTCACGGATGTTCAGGAGAGCTTTTGGCTGCTCTGAAGCCAGACTGATGGTCATGGAGACAACCAACAGATTCAGTGTGAAGATTAAGCTGGGAGATGGCCAGCTCTTCCAAGGGTTTGACCAGGAAAGGAGTAATGGAGATCAGGCGCAAGTTAGCCGGGCAGGAGGGGTCGGCTGAGTGTTTCTTAAGAAGAGGGAGCACAAGAGTGCTTCAGGGGGGAAGGGAAGGTTCCAGTGGCGAAAGATTGTTTGCAAAAGTCTGGCAAGGCTGGTGCGATGTGTTCCATGTAATAATGTTGCCACAAAAATCTTGCCATACAAAAATATTGCCGAAAAATGGCTGTTTTTTGTGGCGACATTATTGCATGGAACATGCAGGGGACACCCCCAATTTTTTTTGTTGCCCCTGTCCCCATATATATGGTCACCCAAATAATATCACCACGACCTTTTCCCGGCGATATTATTTACGGCGACCGTATATATGGGGATAATACTACCTGATACCGAGCGATGGTGTCAATGTGGTCCTTGATGGTTTTGGATGAACAAGGAAGAACCTGTTTTGTCAAGACTTTCATCGGTCAGACTTGTTTAGAAACCTCGTCAGGGGTGAAAAGAGGAAAGGCAGAGAAGGGAGGCGGAGAGGTGGCCACAGGGTATTACCCAAATTGACCTTTTACAATTGACCTTTTGCACAATTGACCTAATTATAGGGGTCCTAATAGATCTTCTGCACAATTGACCTTTATATTATTTTAGTTATTTTATATATGTATTGGGTTGGTTTTGGATTATACATAATATAAGGGGAATGGGTAGGGGGTTGTGGGTTTTTTTGGTTTTGGTGGGGGTCTGCAGGGGGTTTCCCCCTGCATATATGTGTTAATTGACCTTCTAAATTAGGTCAATTCTCCCGAGGTCAATTCTCCCGAGGTCAATTGTGAAAAGGTCAATTAGTATACAATCGGCCACAGGGAGGACAGAGGTAGTAGAGAAAGTAGAGGGAGAAGGAGGCGAGGACGAGAGGATGGACTGGATGCCCTGGGTTTTATAGATGAAATGAGAAGCCAAGGCCATACAGAGGGCCTGGGTGGGGACAAGAGACGTAGAGATTGGCCGGATTGGCCAGCTCCTTGCAGATTTTAAAGAGTTTGGGCGAGTTGTTAGATGCCGCAGAGACGCAGACTTGGCTGTCGGCTCTCTTCTTAGCGTGGACAGAGAGTCAGCATTGCCTCTGGAGCAGGTGGCAGGCCAGTTTGTCAGAGGGTTCACAAGATGCCAGCCATTTCCTCTCAGCCACCCTACACTTGCGTTTAAGGGTGATGAGGTCTGAGTCGTACCAAGAGTAGAACTTGGCTTTGGGCTTCAAGCGGATACTCATGATAGGGGCAAGTACATCAAGAGCGTCAGAGATAGAAGAATGGAGGTTAGAAAGGGCTGTGTCAGGATGTGAGTCAGCTAGAGTTACAGGAAGAGGAGAGAAAGTGGCAGCAAAAGCCTCAAATACACACGGTTCATGGGTCAGAGAGATGAGAGGATAAAGTGGTCACTCCAGGAGAGAGGAGTGGTGAGAGGGTTAGAGAGAGGGAGGTCTGCGGAGATCAGAACATCCATGGTGTGCCCTGCAGAGTGAGTCGAGCCAGAAGGGAGAACAGAGAGAGAAAGAGCGAGCGAGAGAGAGAGAGAGAGGAAGAGAGTCGCAGAGATCACAAAAGAGTCCAGAAGAGGGACAGGACGCATCCAGGTGGATGTTGAGGTCTCTGAGGAGGAGTTGAGTGGTAGAAGCCAGGAGGGAGGAGGAGAGGTCCGCCCACTCGGAAAGGAAGGAGGTCACATGACCAGGTATGGCAGATAGTAGCTGCAGTGAGAGAGTGGCCAGGAGAGAGAGAGAGCCTGCAGACCAGGCCTTCAAAGGAGGAGTAGGACTGCATAGGGATGAAAGAGGCAGGGATCCACTCTGGGAAGATCAGGGCTACACCCCCACCGGGACGGTTGGATCTGGGCATGGATAGGATCTTATAGCTTTCGGGGAGGAGAGTTTTAAAACTCGTGATGAAACTGGCCGTGAACGATGTCTCGTATGACAAGAACATCAAGGTTGAATTCTTCCAGGAGATGGCAGATGTCAGAGGAGTGTTTGACAGCTAAGCGAGAGTTCAGAGTGGCAATGTGGAGAAGGTTGCCACCCTTGAAAGACTTCCGGGAAGGGGTACAGGTCAGAGGTACACAATGCGTAAGTGTAGAAGGAGGGCAGAAGAGGAAGGAGGAGAGGGCAAGGTAGCCAAGTAGGAGGATGAATGCACCAGAGAGGAGGCAGAAGAAGGAGGAAAGGAAGCTGGTGAAGGGAGAGAAAGGACAGCAGGAGAGAAAAGGAAGTTGATAAGGCGCAGGAAGCATCTATCAAAGAGGAGGAGGTTGGCCTGATGGCCCTGGACCAAGAGGGTGCCATTTAAGTAAACATTAATGATGATCTTTGAGGAGTGGAAGATGGCCAAGAGGATCCCCCACCGGGTGCCACCATTAATCCGAGAGGAGGAAAAAGGAGAGAGCACAGAGACTACATGTGGAGTCCATAGGTCTGGCGAAGGAACAACAAAGAGGATGTCAGTGAGGGTTTGCCTGGAGTAAGCATTTTTATAGGTATCAGCGATAGGGAGGCCTGGGTTGGAGACCAGGATATCCTTTTTGAACTTCCTACCAGACTTAGTGAGAAGGACAGGATAGTCAATAGAGAAGCAGTTATAGAAGATAGGTGGGTTTTCTAATGGGAGAGACTTCTGCAATGACAGCGTGCCATTAGATATTTGGGAATGATAGGACTTTCATCCTCACAAGAAGATGAATACCGCATCTCTCCCAAGGGAGTTACCACTTACCTCGGACAGCCATATCCTCCCATGTGATCCACCCTCATGATGCCACACCCAAGATCAGGACCAGTTAGCGATAGCCTTCCCCTGGCAACATGCGAGGAGATTTTAGCCTGGGGTTCAGTGATGACTCTGCAGGATTCATCACACTCTTGAAGACCGAAAGGGCAGCAAGATAACCCTTCACTTTACCAATCTGCAGGCCTGTCATGGCCAAAGACAGAGGAAACTCCAACACAGAGGAAGGGGATCAAATAAAAGGGTCCAGATCACTCTCCTGGCACCAAGCTGAAAACTTACGCCACCATCAGCCATAAAAGGATTTGGTGGCGAGTCTTCTAACAGTGAGGAGGACGCCCAGAACGTCCTCTGACAAACCCCACTACTTATACCATAGCCTTTCAGAAGCTAGGAATTACGATTAAGGCTGCAGAGGTTCAGGTGCAGGACCTCCCCTTCCCTCCCCCATGAGTGGGGGAGGAGGTCCATTCTCTGCGTAAACGCCAGGGAGGGCAGATGACCATGTCCAGGAACTCCGGGTAAAATATTCTCCGGGCAATCAAGATCAGTGTGGGGCTGAACAGATGCTGCTATCTGAGAACCAGCGGAACGACAGGGACCAACGGGAACACAGAGTAGTTCGAAGTCCCTTTTGACGGCCAAAGTGTCCACTAGTGCTCCCTGATAAGGCAATTCCCTGGAGCAGAACCAACAGGACTTCCTATTCACACTGAAAGCAAAGAGGTCTATCTGAAGAGAGGAGTGCCAAGTGGAAGAAAATCTCTTCCAGAAACTCCTGGCAGAGCTCCCACTCATGGAAGTGCATCTGCTAGCAAGTTCTCCTTGCCGGCCAGATGGTTCGCAGTCAGAGACACGCTGTTCTCCAGATCCCAGAACCACAATCGCATTGCTTCTCTACACAGAGGCAAGGAGGCCACGCCACCTGCTTGTTGAGGTTACAGTGTTGACAATAAAGTCATGCCCTTCACAGAGGGGAGAAAAGCGATCAGGGACAGCCTGATTATGCTCAGCTCCAGCAGACTGATGCACTCCCGGCACCCTGATGGGGACAACAGAGCGCAAACCATAAGGTTTTGAGGGTGTGTGCCCAAGCCCTTCTGGCACGCATCTGTGACTAGAAACTCTTGTGGCTAAGGTTGACAAAACAGAAACCCTTTTCAGGACATTGTCTTCCACCCCGGATCACCTTTGCAGGTCTCCCGACACTCTAAGACCAGAAGTTCTGATGTTTGCCCCTGAAACAGAGCACATTGAGCTCAGAAACCATTGCGGCAATGTCATGTGCAAGCAGGCTTCTGGCACTACCAAGATGTAGCGGGCCATAAGATCCAGCAAGCGCAGAAAAGGCTGAGGCTGGAATTGGTGTCTGTGGTTTGAAAACATGGACAATCTTGCAGATGTTCACCTCTCTGTCCTCGGGTGGGAAACCCCAACCCAGGAGAGTGTCCAGGACCGTACCAATAAATGAGAGGCACTGGGACAGCGATACCTGAGACTTCTTGAAGTTCAAGGAGAAGCCAAAGCTGGGAAACAGGCTGCCCATCTGTTACAGGTGTGCCAATGCTCGATCTGATGGTGAGCCGTCATAATTGCTAGCAGCTTGGTAAAAAGAGTAAGTGCCTAAGAAAGACCGAACAGGTAGGACTTTGAACTGGAAGTGACAGTTCAACACCTTGAATCTCAGGAACTTTTTGTGTTTCTTATGGATGGCCACATGGAAGTAAGCACCCTGGAGATCCAGGGAGACTAACCAGTCGCTCACGTTCAGAGCCTGGAGAATCTGGACCAGAGTGACCATCTTGAATTTGCCCTTGAGTAAATACAAGTTCAGAAGCGGTAGATACAGGATGGGTCTCAGATTTCTGTCCTTCTTCAGACCCAAAAGCAGAAATTACTTACCAGTGATGTTTATTTTATTTATTGTAAGGTCCTTATACATCAAGTAAATTGTGTTTCTTTCTATGGATTCGCCGCCCGCAGATTCCTCAGATAGATGTCCTCCCAGCGTCAGCTGCTAGGAAAACATTTCGATAAGGGGGTTAGTGCACCTCCACTCGGCCATCGATCCCTCTTGACTCGATGCAGCAGTCGTAGTCTCCGGACATGATGTTGGTCGTCATACATATACCACATCACTACACCCCCGCACCTCAGTCCCTCCCACCCCAAGCTCAGCTGCTGCTTCAGAGGACGAATCACAAGATTTGGCTGAAAACAGCCCCAACTCACAGAAAAAATAAAAACCAACATCCTAATCTGAAGAATTTGTAGAGGATCATACATGAATACACAGGAGTCCCTCGATAGAGGCAGCTTGCCTCCTCCTCTCACAAAGAAATTTGTTTGAGGGGTGTGGAGTATATTACAGGCAGGTCAATGCTCCGGGCTAAATGAAACTCTGAGACAACCCTGGGCAAAAACTCTGGTCAAACCCTAAGGGAAACTTTCTTCCTGAAAAACTGAAGGAATGGTGGTTTGCACGACAGGAACTGCAATTTGCGAACCCGCCTGGTTGATGTAATCTCCACTAAGAAAGCAGTCTTTAGCGTCAGTAGCCGAATGGAGCATAAGTGTAAAGGCTCAGAAGAAGCCACCATGAGAAAGGTTAGGACCAAATTAAGGTCCTAGTAAGTAACCACAAAGAGAACAGGCAGGAACTTATTCACAAGACCCTTCAGAAATTGGGCCATAACTGGGATTGTAAAGAAAGACCGGTGAGAAACCTAAAGGTGTCCCACCCGCTAGTCCCCGGGGATCTGTCATCCAGGTGGCCAGGACACAGCCATCGCTTTTGGATCCAGTTTGTGGGGGTGGACCAGTGTGGGAGGATCACCTGGATGAAGGGTCTTCAGGAAGTGGAGGTGGGGCACCGGATGGTGAGACGCGGTATTCCCTTAGCTGTAAACACCTTTTCCCCCCTCCTACCAGCTAGGATATCTATGAACTCAACTCCCCATCCCTTTCCCGACACACTTTCTCACTGACAGTTCACCGTGAGCGACAACGGACTAACACCAGAGCCATACACCTGACATGTCCAAATACAATGGACAGGCAAGGTCAGGCAATTACTGATCATTACACACACCTGACTTCCATCACACTTCCCCCGCACTAATAAAAGTCAGAGCACAAAAGCACACTGAGCGAGGAAAAGCACACGAGGAAACAGCAGTTCCAAGAGGGCAGTTCAATACAAGGAGAAAGACAGCGAGACCAGAGAGGGTTGCAAGGAGGGAAGTGCCCTTAACCGTTAAAGACCATTACTTTCACTAACCTTGGAAAGTAAGAAGCCCAAGATCGGGAACTAAAGCTGAACAAACCTACACTGCGTTGAAGGTGCCCGGGGCTCTCCTCAGTCGATAACCAAGGCAGGGAGGAGCGATTGCCACTGTGGTACTCTCTTTGGCTCCTACAACAAAGCAGCGCAAGTAAAGACAGCACAGATGGTGAGTCGAAGAGACTTATACAAAACCAGCTTGTATTTGAACCAAGAAATCCAAAGGAGGACAGTGTTCGAGATGCATGTGACGAGCGTGGCAAATATAATTGGAAACCAAAGAAGTGAATGAACATTGGGAGGCCAAGTGAGATACCGTATACATAGTGGTCCGGCACCACGTGGGTGCTCATTCAAAGGTCTTTGTTAGGTATACAACTGAATGGCAATTGTATTGTAAAATGGAAGTTTGTATTGAAGTGGTCCTGCAAGTGGTCAAGCTTAATCCTGTGCACATCCGAAAGTCTTTGCTAAAAGCCAAGGTGAACTACAATTGGTCTGAGCCTGGCTGAGGAAGACTAATTGAAAAGGAGAAGGATGTGAGTCCGGCTGAGGGGTATCCAGGGTGAACCTTGAGTCCCCAGAGAAAATAAATATTCTCTGAACATGGTAAAAAGTGGTATCTGAGCAAGGAAGAGGGGGATCCGCAGTAACAATCATAAAATAACAGAGGGGGATCCAGGGTGAAGCACCCGAGTTGAATACTTGTGAGAAGAAAGAACTGTCTATCTTATTTTTTGTACATCAGGCACTTTGAATCAAGAGACTTTGATGAGAAAAGGGACTTGGGCACAGAAGGCATTTTTGCTGGAAATAGAACTGTATCCTCGTGTTGAAGAAGCCAGAGTGAACCAACTTGCCCAGTGCTGAAAACGTGGGGAAGGGAGACCAACGGCATGAACATCCTGACATATCATTTTGTCAACACTTCTTTCTTTTTCATGAACATTATCCCCACACTATTTGTATATTAGCGGTAGGGATGGATAATAGTTATTTTAGTATAGTCCCTTTTATTTTGACACAGGACTGCATAATTATTATTGTATGGTCATAGCTTACTCCCATCTGTAGATATAGGTTTAGATAGGTGGTTATCACACCCTTGTGAAAGTTCAATAAACACCCTTAAACTCTGGTCACTTGTGTCTGTCTTACTGTTGATACCATGCCTTCCTTACAGACCCTTCATCCAGAAACCTTTTGAAAACAGACAAAGCACCAAATATTCTTTGACTGTTGCAACCTGGAGGCCCACCAAGGCCAGTGACAGCAGGAACTCCATCACTGCAGTGGTGGCGCAAGAGATGGGGTCAATCTCGCGTTCCATTCATCACGTCTCAAATCTTCTTCACCTGCACGCATCCAACGATCTTGTTGAAGGTCTGTGTGCAGTCAGTAGCACCTCAAGTACATCTTCAGAGGTCCAAGCCATCATACTTCATCCTCTAAAAAGCCACATATGTAGGTTGATGGATTTCGCATTCGGGTGGAGTAACCGACACTCCGAGCGAGATAGGAGGTCCGGCCGACGATGCAGACAGAGAGGTAGGGAGATGGTCAAGTCCAGAAGCTCTAAGTACCATATCCTCCTCGATGGACCCAGGGAGATCAAGATCAGGGTTGCTCAGAACCTCCTAAGAACCCACGGAATGATGGGGATCGGAGGGAAGGCATATTGGAGGTTGATGTCCCACTCCACTAGGAACGCATCCCCAAGTGCACCTCTCTCTGGGAATTCCCTTGAGCACAACTAGGACTTCTTTGCACACTTCGCACACATGTGAGACTGTGCTCTGCCTACTTCGAATGTCTGCCAATCCATTCTCTGTCCCTGCCAGATGTACTGCTGAGACTAAGATCTGATTCTCCAAAACCCAGAACCATAGCTGCTTTGCCTCTCTGCAAAGCACACACCTCCATGCTTGTTCAGGTGGTACATGGCCACCACATTGTTCGTCATGATCAGGATGTGTCTGCCTTTGAGAGAAGGTGAAAAAGCTTTCATAGCCAACCTGATCGCTTGTGCTCCAGCTGTTGATGTGCCACTGGGCTTCCGCTGCGGACCAGAGGACACTCCCCTGCAAATCCTCGCAGTGAGTGCCCCAACCTTTCAGAGACGCATCTGTGACCACCTGGGTGTGAGGCTACAGAGTTCAGAAAGCCCATCCCACCAATCATGTTCTCACTACTGGCCCACCAAGAGAGATCGTCGGCCACCAACATGGACACCTTTAAAATGTCCTTTAAGGTGCCGAAGTACTGGGACTATTTGCCCTGTAGCAGCCACTGCAGCGACAGCATTCGCAGCCTGGCCTCTGGCACTATAAAAATGCAGGAGGCCATGAGGCCTAAGAGGCGGAGGAAGTAAACCACTGGCAAGGTGGTGTGGCTCTGGAATAGTTGAGCCATCTGTCGGACACTGGCGACTCTCTCGTCAGGTGCCATCAGCTTTCTAAAGACCGTGGGTGCGGGAGGTCAACCCGTAGGGAAGCACCTAGAACTCGTAGTGCTTGTCCGCTGTGAGGAATCTCAAGACTTTCCTGTGCTTTTGATGGATAGGCACATGGATGTAAGCATCCTGAAGATCTAACAACACCAGCCAGTCCTGAAACCGAGAGCGTAGAGAATTTATCTCAACGTCACCATTTGTTTTTTTAATAAAGTATTTTATTATTATCATAGTATTACAACAATCACAAAAACAAAAACAAATCAACATAAGGACTATCGTGGTCAGTTCCAACCAACAAAGGCAGTACACATATCAGCTGTGGTCAAGAGTCTTCCTTAGTACATATATCGGCGTGTAGTACATAATACCCATTGCACGCTCCCCAGCATGCAGGAGGGAGTCTTAGATCGCTTCTTCTTCCCACCTATCCCAAATTTTCGAGGCTTTGTTGGCACAACCCCTTGCCAAATAGATCCTATGCTCCATCATGGCGCACACGTCCATATCCAGTTTCCATTGATCCATTGTCGGGGGGTCAGGGGCTCCCCATTTCTGCGCTATATTACGCTTGACCAGCCCTGCTGCCGTGTGTAAGAGCAATCTCTCCCACTTGTTAGCTTCGATTTCATTAGGTATTCCCAGGAGGAGGGCTTTTGGGTCCAGTGGTATGGTCCAGCCCAGGACCCTGGAGAGCTCCCCACAGCATGCATTCCAAAAGGCTTGTATCCGGGGACATGCCCACAAGATGTGAAAGAAGGTTCCCTCCTCCTCCCCGCAGCGGAGACAGTTTGGGTTTGGGGCCCTTTTCCAGCCGTATAGTCGCGTCCTAGGGTAGTATACCCGGTGCAGTATCTTCAACTGCACCAGTCGGAGCCTAGAGGAGATAGCAATTTCTCAAGGGTGCATGAGGACTTGTATCCAGTCCTCCGGATCTATTTCTCCCACATCCGCTGACCATTTCGCCTTGAGCTCATTCAGTTCGGGGGTAGCAAAGGAGGATATGGCGTTATATAAGATGGAAGTGCATTTGGTGGGGATATACGCTGGTAGGATGTTGCGCTCTATGAGGGGTGTAGTCCGGTAGCCTTGTGTCAGCTGTTAAGTGGGTTCTTAAAGCGTGGGCTAGTTGTATGTAGTGATACTGTTCCGTATTTGGGATCTGGAAGTGTGACTGTAGATCTTCAAATGAGGCCAGCTTTCCATTTGTGAGCATATCCCCCACTCGCGTGACCCCTGCTTTCATCCAGTTGGGCCATGGCTCTAGTTCACGGGACGCAGTTAGATTATTATTTTGCCAGAGAGGTTGTGCGATGGTAACTTTATTATCCCACCCAACGAACCGGTGTGTGCCTGTCTCCAGATCATAGTGATGTGCGTTGTAGTTGTGGGGTCCTCGGGAGGGGTTGATAAAGAATGGTCAGCGGGTCTGCATTCTGTATACTATACCGACAGACCTATACTAATAATGGCCATCTCAGCGCGTATGTGAGGTAGGTTCTGATTCCCGTGAAGCAGATCATTAACTACAGCCAATTGTGATGCCCAATAGTAGGTTTGAAGATGGGGGACTCCCACTCCCCCCTCCCATATCGATCTCTGAAGGGTGGTTAACGCTATTCGTGGTTGACCTCCCCCCCATATAAGGTCCCTAAGAAGTGTCTCTGCTAGGTGAAACTCTGAGTCTGGAATTCTGTGTGGGGCATTTTGAAGGACATAGAGGTATCTAGGAAGGGTCATCATTTTAAAGAGTGCCGCTCTACCCATAAGGGTCAAGGGGAGAAGTTTCCAGTGTTGGATATCGATAATGAACCGGTCTGTGATCGGTCGGAGATTGTGTTCTACATAGCTTGTCAGGTCCCCGGATATCCAGATTCCCAGGTATCGAAAGCCTTGTCGTTCAACTCGGTACGGGCACTCCTGGGGGATGGCCTGCTCTCCACCCTTCACAGGGAAGAAAACTGATTTATCCCAATTGATTCTGAGTCCGCAAAATTTACCAAAGCGGATGAGCAGCTGTGTTACGATGGGACAGGATCAAGGCGGGTCTCCCAGGTATATAAGGAGGTCGTCTGCGTAAAGAGATGTACGGTCCTCATAGCCCTCTAGCCAACTAAACCCCGTCCAGGCTGTGTTTTGGCGAAGCCAAATAGCGAGTGGTTCGATTGCAAGGGCAAACAAAACGGGGGAGAGCGGGCATCCTTGCCGCGTACCTCGGCCCAAGGGGAAGGATCGAGAGGACCATCCATTTACCCTTACCTGGATGTTAGTATAGAGTAATTGTACCCATCCTATAAAGACTTCCCCGAATCCCATACGGCGCATAATCTCCCAAAGGCTATCCCATCGAATTGAATCAAATACTTTTTCAAAATCGATTGCCAGCAGGGCCAAAGGTCCGCTCTCCATTGCCAAATGGAGACGGCGTAGATTCATCCGGGTCGATTGGTGGGGCAGAAATCTGCATTGGTCCGGTGAATCAGGGTGGATGTAACCAGTTGTAACCGGTTCGCCAGGAGTTTTGCGCGGGTGTTCCTTTTATGTGTCGTCCAGGAGAGGATTTCGCCCCTAAGCACTGCTTTGTATGCCTCCCATACTGTCACTGGGTTATCTACCGATTCTTCATTAATTCCGAAGTATTCGGCGGATATTTCCTCTAGGCAATCTATCAGCTCCGGGAACCCCAGCTAGCAGCTATTAAGTCTCCACGTTCTGGGGGGAGGGCGCCCTGCATACATATTTCCATCGAAAGCGGTGAATGGTCCGAGATGCCCCGAGGGAGCAGTTCTGCGGACATTGCCCTATAAAGGTCAGTGTGCGATAGAAGAAAATAATCCAGTCTGGACATAGAACCATGGGCACCAGAGTGGAATGAATATTCCCTAACATCGGGGTGTAGCTCCCTCCATACATCCCGTACCCCAAGGGCAGATGTAAAGTTGGCTAATTTGGTAGGGGTATCTGGGTTACGATTTCGGAGGTGGGAGCGGTCAGTGTTGTTATTCATGGTGTCATTGAAATCCCCCCTAGGATGTATATGTCAGGGTGATGTTTACCTATAAGGGTGGTGAGGTCATCCAGTAATTCCTGTCCCAGACCCGGTGGAGAATAGATCGAGACAATTGCCACCTTTTGACCCAAGATCGCTCCCAGGATGAACACGTATCGGCCCCTGGGATCTTGTTCTACGGTATGCTGAATAAATGGTATACGTTTGTGTATCAGAATAAGGGTGCCCCTGGAGCCCATTGTGTATCCCGCATGAAAGGCAAGGCGATAGTTAGTTCTTTGGAAAAACGCACAGTTTACCCCAGCCAAGTGGGTTTCCGTAAGGAGGGCCACATCAGGGGAATGTCTATTTAGGAATTGCATGATAAGGCGCCGTTTAATTCCTGACCCCATCCCATTCACATTCCAGGTAAGGAGTTTCAAGGACTTAGTGTGCTGCATGAGGGATGTGTGAGTTTGTGTAGAGGATATTTACTAGGTATGATGGGGATATTCAGGGTATAGCAATTCTTAAGAGATAGCGGCCTGTACTAAGGAAACAGGGTTGCCTCGTGGAACAGTGCAAGACGCCCCTAACAGGGGACAGTGAGTAGTTCGGTCCATGAGCAAGTGGCAGTCCTGAAGTAACCAACAAATTTTTTTTTAAACTTTCCCAACACACCCCCACCCCATACTCCACCCCAACACAAAGTACCTGTCGCCCAAACATGCTGATCCTTCAACTTAAGGTGTCAGCTCAAAAACCAGACCCTTAGATGGGGTCGAAACCAGCAAGAAAAAGAGAGGGGGGGAGGGGGAGGGGAAAGAGAGGTCTAACCAGGGGAGAGTTCAGACCTTTCCCCAGAGTTCCCACCTTGCGCCCATCATCGACTTCTTCCATGGTGGGTAGATTGCGCGTCGGTATCTGAGGCGCGGTCGGTACACCCTCGTGTGTCCCAGCAGTGTTCTAAGGTCCTCGTAGGGGACTATAGTTAGTGCATTCCTCTTCTTGTTGTGCCGGTGGCTCTGGGATCTCCTGTCCCCCCCGTTCTGGGTGTCTCCTCGGGGAGGCCCGCCTCGGCCCGGGTCGGGGTCGTCCTCTCGGTCTCCTTGGTCTTGCAGTCCAATCACCCTCTATGTGAGCCTCTGCCCACTTCCAGGCGTCTTGTGCGTCGGTGAAGTGGACAGTAGTGCCTTTGTGATAGATCTTAAGTTGGGCCGGTGTAACGCTCACCTGATTCTCGCAGAGGCGCCGGTCTTGACTGGGCGACTACCGTATCTTCAAAGGTGATGTGTAGCACCCGGTTGGCTCTTTGGGCTGGACCTCTGTGCACTGTATGCCTGACGTGTAGAGTAAGATGTCTGCAGATAGAAAATATGGGGTTAATGAACTGGGGTTATTGGGGTGTCCCTATCTCTTTCCTCTTCTCCTCTCCTGTAGACCCCCAAAGGTTAACGCTCTCACCTTAGGTAAGTGAATGCCGAGCTCTCCATCTGCCTCGGGGCAGGGTGCTGTAACCAGTTTCTTCCCTGGATAGGTAGCGCAGGCCTCTTGACTTCAGAGGACTGCTGTCCGTCGTTTACTGCACGAACGGTAAGTTTCGAGTCATTCAAATGTCTTTAAAGTCTTTAGTAATGATGTCTCTTGTTTTGCAGGGTTCCGGCGATGGCGGATGACGGGCTGAAGTGAGTTGAAGATGGAGCCCGTGTGATGAATAGAAGCGCCTGGAAGCACGTAAGTAAGCGCTTGTTGCCTGCTTCACTATGCGCTCTAACTGTCTTTTTATTTTGCAGGTACGAGTTCGGAGCGGCTGCAGGGTGCCGGAATACCCACTGGATTAGATGTGGAAAGGAGTAATGGCACGTGAGTATTAAAGTTCCCCAATGTCTTTAAACGCACCTTGTTTTGTCTTTCAGATGCGGGATGCAGCGCCGAAGGCCTCCGGAGCGTGCGAAGAGTTGGTAAACTTGCCTTTCAGATGCCGGAATGCTAACCTGTTCTTTCTTGTCTTTATAGGTGTTGCTGAAGACTGGATTCAGGATGGTAAGCCTTTGCCTTTCAGATGCCGGAATGCTAACCTGTTCTTTCTTGTCTTTATAGGTGTTGCTGAAGACTGGATTCAGGATGGTAAGCCTTTTTCCTTAGGCCCAGGACCGGATGCAGAAGACACGATGAGCGTTCTGCTGCAGAGGTTGCAGAATAACGAAAAGCAAGATTCATCCACCGGGTGTGGTTTAAATAGCCTCCTGTAGTGCTTAGGTGTCTCCTTCCACAGCCACGCCTAAGTAAGAAAAGAGTTCCTGGTAAGAAAAGAGTTCCTGCCTTCCAGAAGAGTTCCAGTGTTCTGAATCTAGGGAGTGTCTCCAGCCCCACCCAACAGGAAAAGTAGTTCCAAACAGAAGAGGATCAGAGGCTCAACTGGCAGGCAAGTAAGCAGCATGGTCTGCTGAAGGTAAGTCCACCCAAGCATTATGAGCCCGGCGCTTCCAGCGCTGGGACTGGGCATATTTATGAGCCTGGTGCCACTGGCGCCAGGACTGGGTCCAAAAGGTCCCAATTGGGACTGGTTGGCACTCGGAACCTGGGTTATGGATCTGCTTCCAAGGGAGTTGGGAAAACCCTGACCTTTTGGAAGCAGAGATCATGACAGTACCCCCCCTCAAGGCCCCTCCCAAACCGGGCTTCTCCGGGGGTTTTGGCTTGTCAGGAAATGTTCGGTGAAATCTTTTGATTAGGCGAGGAGCGTGGACATATTCAGCAGGTTCCCAGGATCTCTCTTGGGGGCCGTAGCCTTTCCAGTCAATTAGGTAGAATAGTTTAGATTTGGAGATCTTGGAGTCCAGAATGCTTTTGACTTCAAACTCGAGTTCTCCATCCACTAGGATAGGTTTTGGAGATTTGGTTAGTCGGGTTTGAGGTTGCACGGGTTTTAATAGAGAGACGTGGAAGACCGGATGTATCTTCATGTGCGGGGGCAAGTCCAACTTGACCGCTACTGGGTTTACTATGGTAGTGATGGAATAGGGACCAAGGTATCTTGGGTTGAATGTGCGTGGCCCTTTTAGAGATAGATATTTGGTGGACAACCAGACTTGATCCCCTACTTGATAGTGAGGGGCTTCCTTCCGATGTTGATCTGCTCCTTTCTTGTATTGTTCTTTAGCCCTTTGAAGGTGAGAAACAGCTTCCTTAAAGGCTTGGGTGATTGTAGAATGCAGGTAGTCTACTGCTGGTGTTTCAAGATCTTGGAGGAGATCCAACTCCGAGGTTCGAGGGTGACTGCCGTACAAAAGAAAAAACGGGGTTTTCCCAGTTCCCGAATGGACAGAGTTATTGTAGGCATACTCGGCTATCCAAAGGATATCTTTCCAAGTTTTTTCAGTTTGTTGCAGCATGCAGCGTAAATACTGTTCCAGAGTTTGATTGGTCCTCTCGGTTTGTCCGTCGGTCTGAGGGTGGTGACTGGTCGATAGTCTCACATCAATTTGAGCCGACCGACAGCAACTTCGCCAAAAATGAGAAATAAATTGACTACCTCGATCCGAAATTAGAACCGAAGGAAAACCGTGCAGTCAGACGATGTTTTCGAGAAATTCTCGGGCCAGAGTTGCTGCTGTTGGCAAGCCTTTGAGCGGAATGAAATGCGCCATCTTGGAGAATAAGTCCACGATTACTAGAATCGTATTGTATCCGGAGCATGGAGGTAGATCGGTGATGAAGTCCATAGAAAGCGTATGCCAAGGGCGAGGTGGGATGTCAATAGGGCGTAAGAGGCCTGCTGGTCTTTCCTTTTGACTCTTGTTTTGGGCGCATACTCCACAGGACATTATAAAGTCTCTGATATCTTTTTTCCAAGACGGCCACCAGAAGTAGCGCTTGATCTTTTCTGAGGTCTTGGCTATACCGGGATGACCTTCCATTAAAGAGTCGTGATAACAAGAGATTACTTTTTTCTGTAAATCTGTGCTGGGTAGGTATAATCGTTCTTGGAAATACAATAAGTTGTCCTTTACTGCAAAGTCCTTTCCCTGCAGATGCCAATTCTGTATGTCTGCTGGAGTTACAAGTTGCCTGGCTTTATCCTTAACTTCCTCTATGGATTCTGTGGCGATTACACCCAGAATTCTTTGTTCGGGAATGATTGGTACAGGTTTAGGGTTGACCAAGTGTTCTTCCACTCCCATCCGAGAAAGGGCATCGGCTTTACCGTTCTTTGTACCAGGTCGATAGGTAATTATGAAGTCAAACTCGGCAAAGAATAATGCCCAACGGAGTTGTCTAGAGGATTGGGCTTTTGCGGTCTTCAAATATTGCAGGTTTCGGTGATCCGTAATCACAGTAACGGTGTGTCGGGCCCCCAGCAGATAATGCCGCCAAGCCTTAAAGGCAGACTTGATAGCCAGAAGTTCCTTGTCAGTAATCGTGTAATTGATTTCAGGAGGCGAGAATTTGCGGGACCAAAATGCCACGGGATGCAACTGATTGGTTACCGGGTCCTTTTGTGATAGAACTGCCCCCATGGCAGGGCTTGAAGCATCAGTTTCCACGATGTAGGGGAGTTCGGGGCGAGGGTGTTTTAAGATTGGTGCAGAGATAAATTTAGTCTTCAAGTCCTGGAAAGCTTGTTCCGCCTCGGTAGACCATTCAAAACGTTTGTTTTTCTTTAACAAGGCAGTGATGGGCTGGACTATTCGAGAGAATTCGGGGATAAACCTGCGGTAAAAGTTAGCGAAGCCTAACATGCTTTGCACACCTTTTACGGAGGATGGTGATGGCCATTTGAGAACTGCATCGACCTTCTTTGAATCCATACGCACTCCGCCAGGTGATAATATGAATCCCAAGAATTCAACTTCAGTCTAGTTGAAAACACATTTTTCCAACTTAGCGAAAAGTTTGTGTTGACGCAATCTTTCGAGGACCATTTTCACGTGTTTCCGATGTTCAGATTCCGATGAAGAATAAACGAGGATGTCGTCAATGTAAACAACAACACATACATCTATGAGCTCTCTGAGGACATCGTTCATAAAATATTGAAAGGCGGCCGGGGCATTGCAAAGTCCGAAGGGCATGACCTGATATTCAAATAGCCCATACTTGGTGCGGAAGGCCGTCTTCCATTCATCGCCCTCTTTTACTCGTACCAAGTGGTAAGCTCCTCTAAGATCCAGCTTTGTATATATGCATGCTTTTCTGACTTGGTCCAGGAGTTCAGGGATCAAAGGTAACGGATATCTATTCTTAACGGTGATCTGGTTCAGGGAGCGATAATCGATACAAGTTCTAAGGTCTCCTTCCTTTTTTGGAACGAAGAACAAAGCTGAAGAAGCAGGGGACTTGGAAGGACGAATAAACCCATTTGCCAGGTATTGATCCAGGTATTGTCGAAGGTGAAGGTTCTCAGGCTCGGTGAGGGCATAAATTCTACTACAAGGAGGAGTAGATCCAGGTATCAGGTCTATCTGGCAGTCATAAGACCTATGAGGAGGTAGAGAGTTAGCCTGATCCTTCCGGAAAACATCTTGGTATTCTAGGTATTCGGGAGGTAACTGGGGAGTCTCTGAAGAAATTGCGGCCAGTGCAACACCAGGTGGGGGGTGACAAGTAGAGACACATTCTGGAAACTGGACCGTTCTTGCTCGCCAATCGATCAGAGGATTGTGTTTCTCTAACCAAGGTATTCCTAGAATAATATGAAACTGAGGGGCCTTGATCACATCGAACACGATCTTCTCATGGTGTCCATCTTGACTTACTAGCGTCACCTCTTGAGTGGTATGCGTTACTGGCCCGGAGGCTATCTCCGTACCATCCACCGTAGTAATGACGTCCTTTACAGCCTTGGGACAAAGAGTTAGATTCATCCTCAAAACCATTTCATGATCCACATAATTGTCGATGGCACCGCTGTCGACGTAAGCTTCAATTGCATGTAATCGATCCGGATTATCAGGGCTAATGAGGACCATAGGTATCACGAAATGCGAGGTCACGGAACTGGTTTTCACGCTCGGCAAGAGGACCTCTATTCTTGTCGAGCGAGGTCGTTTCCCTGCTCAGAGTTTGTAACTTTGTCAACTGCAGCTCCTACTGCCTTCTTGGCAGGTTTCACCGGACAGTCTTGAAGAAAGTGCCCTGAGTTTCCGCAATATAGGCATAATTGCAACTGTTTCCTCCTTTCCCGCTCCCTTTGTGTTAGAGGACCTTTCAGACCCCCTATTTGCATGGGTTCCCCGGAGTCTACTCCTTTGGAAGGAGTTGGCGGTTTGGAAAATACTCGAGCATCAAACTTGGAACGATCGGCCTTCCTGTTCTGCAGCCTGTGATCTATTTGAACGACCAAGTCTATATAATCCGAACAGTCTTGTGGGGGATTCACTACTTGGGCTAAAACGTCTTTGAGCTCTCCACGTAGACCTCTATAAAACACTTAATCCTTTTGTCCTCAGGCCATTGAGTTTCCACTATTAGTCTATTGAAAGATGCAATATAAGCCAAAAGGTCTTGATTACCCTGTTGCAACGAAAGAAGCTCATTGTCCAAGGCCTGCCCCTGTGAATGTCTTGCGAACAGTTTTTCCATACTAAGCTGAAAGGCTTGAAAATCATGGAGAACCGGATCATCTTGATTAACTAGAGGGATCGACCAGTCTGCCGCATTGCCACTAAGGTACGAAAGTACAAAAGCTACTTTTGCTTGATCAGTTGGAAAGGCTGCTGGCCGGCATAAGAAGTGCAACCGGCACTGATTGATAAATACTGCAAACCTCTTTGGGTCACCAGAAAATCGTTCGGGCGGAGCCAGAGGTACATTCCCAGGTAGGTTGATCTGCACTGGATTCATAGAGGATGTTGAAGGAAGATTTGCCCCTGATGCGGGTAACGGGGTCTGTCCGGCTTGTGACTGTAGCACTTGTCTAGCAAGATTGTCTGTTCTCTCCTTGGAAATAATTAGTTCCCTTCTTAGAGCATTCGTTTCCTGACGAGCTGCATGCACTTCTGCCCTTAGTTCCCCAAGTAACCGGGCTAGGGGGTCAGTATCCGAGGTTTCCATAGCGCCTGGGCGAGAGTTTTGCGTTCTGCTGCAGAGGTTGCAGAATAACGCAAAGCAAGATTCATCCACCGGGTGTGGTTTAAATAGCCTCCTGTAGTGCTTAGGTGTCTCCTTCCACAGCCACGCCTAAGTAAGAAAAGAGTTCCTGGTAAGAAAAGAGTTCCTGCCTTCCAGAAGAGTTCCAGTGTTCTGAATCTAGGGAGTGGCTCCAGCCCCACCCAACAGGAAAAGTAGTTCCAAACAGAAGAGGATCAGAGGCTCAACTGGCAGGCAAGTAAGCAGCATGGTCTGCTGAAGGTAAGTCCACCCAAGCATTATGAGCCCGGCGCTTTCAGCGCTGGGACTGGGCATATTTATGAGCCTGGTGCCACTGCCGCCAGGACTGGGTCCAAAAGGTCCCAATTGGGACTGGTTGGCACTCGGAACCTGGGTTATGGATCTGCTTCCAAGGGAGTTGGGAAAACCCTGACCTTTTGGAAGCAGAGATCATGACAGCCGGGAAGAGCAGGCCGTATTTCACGTTCATCTGAGCAAGTTGTTTCTTGAGTGGTTCAAAGGATTGTCGTGCCCTCTGCACTTCTCGGGTATAGTCCGGAAAGAAGGCGATTCGGGAGCCGTTATGGGTGATCGCCCCCTGCGAGCGTGACAATTGCAGAAGGGCATCCCTGTCGCGGTAGTTGAGCAAGCGAGCGATGATAGTCCGGGGCGGAGCGCCCGGGAGCGGTTTGCCCGAAGGTATTCTATGAGCCCTCTCCACCGAAAAGAATTTTGAGAAGGATTGGGGTTCGAAGATGTCCACAAGCCACTGCTCCAGGAACAATTCCGTGCATTGTCCCTCTTCCCCCTCTGGCAGGCCCAGGATGAGAACGTTGTTGCGGCGGGATCTTCCCTCTCCATCATCCACTCTCGCCTCCAAGGCTTTCAGGCGGTTTAAGGCTTGGGACAGCTGCCGGTTGATCCCGCCGATGCTGTCCTCTGCTTCGGAGATGCAGTGTTCCACGACTCCTGTTCTGGAAGTCAGCTTCTGCAGATCGTGGCGTAGGAAGGAGACATCCGCCGCCATGCTGTCTATTTTGGTCTCCATGGAGGAGCGAGAGTTGGCGATGGCCGCCAATATGTCCCGTAAGGAGAGGGATTCATCTCCCATGGGGGAGTTTGGTCGTGTTGCAGGGTCCGCCGGGGCCGGGGTGGTAGCGACGGCAAACTGGTCCATGCTGCTCTGTGTAGATGGTTTCTTCTGCCTGTCCTTCCCCATGTTCTCGGGAGTAGTGGGGCGTCTGCCACGACGGGGCTGGAATTATTGTATGTACGCCATTGGGGTGGTCGTACCCCCCCGGTATATGGGATGGTGGCCGTGCAGCGAGTCATGTGAGGGGGTATGAGTTCCAAAAGCCTCCTCCACCAGGGCCTGGGGCTTATATGACGAGAGTACTTTGAGGCCCAGCGCCCTTTAGTGGGCCTCCACAATATGCGTGGACCTCCGGCGCTTCTAGCTGTTCACCCAAGCAGGTGGCGGTCCCCCCTTCGCTGGTACGGTACAGTCCTCAGCGGGCAGGGCTCGATCACCTACTTCTAACGCGGTTTGCAGTCGCGGCGTGGTGTCCCAAAGTGGATATGAGTAAGGAGGCAGAAGCCGCACACCACCGGGACCTCAGGAGGGCCGCCATTTTCCCCCGCACTTCTCTCGCGGATCGGATCCGTCTGGGCGTCCTCCGGGTGTCAGCGGGGCTCAGCAGGTGAATAATCTCAGATTCGGCGGTGGAGGAAGAGAGGATGATTCCGGGCATCCGCCTCACGTTCTGTCCCGTGCCCCGCCGTGGCCTCTCGATCAGGCGGAGGAAGTCCGTCCTCAGACACCGGTGGCCATCTTGGTCGCGTAGCTCCGCAGCCGGGCCTCGGCAAAATGTGGATTTATCTCCATCGTCTGGGCAGGCAGGTGGCACCACCTCCGTCAATCCGAGCCCGTAGCTTTATGGGCTCAGTCGCAGTGTTTATTTCGCACGAAATCCCCAGGAATGAGGATGAAAATGCAGGATTATTTTGGCGCTTGCGGGAGTTCACTCGGCTCACGTCCGCATTGTCCGCGCGCTCAACGTCACCATTTTTAAATGTTTTTTCCTCAGGAACTTTTGTCCAAAATGGGACGAAGTCCTCCCCCTTTCTTGGGTACCAGGAAATACTGGGAATGCCAACCCAATATTCTCTGCTTGGGAAGTACCTCTTCCATGGCACCCTTAAAAAGCAGGGCCCGCAGTTTTTCCTGGAGCTCTGGTTGTTGAGGTGACAGGGGTGGTATGTCTGGCGGTCTCCTCAGAAAAGGCAGACTGTATCCAAACTATCCGGGCTTCAAGGCCTAGCCGCCAGAAGTAATCTCCTGCCACTGAGGCCAGTGCTCATCAATCCTTCCACCAACTGGGGAAACATGGGGGGAGAACACAAAGCGGCTTTGAGGGCGGCCCCACCCTAGCTGCTGCTGCCATCGTCTGCTGGACAAGGGTGGGAAACGCCTCTGCCCCTGCCTGGGTTGCAGGAGCTGTGTCTTCCTTCCAAAGAGGACGTACCTTCTGTATCCCGGTCCTATGAACGCGAAGCTGAAGGAAGGTTTAGCCGGCTGTTGTATAGCTAGGCCCAGTAACTTAGCAGGTAGCTTTGAGTCCTTACATTTTTCTAGGGGTTTATCGCCCCTAAGGCCGAACAGGTTCCCGACATCGAAGGCAATATCCAACAGCTTTGCCTCGACATTTGAAAAAAAAAACTGAATTGTGCAGGTAAGCCCGCCTCCTCAGAATTGTAGCTGATCCCACTGCACTCCGGACGCAGTCTGCAGCATCCAGACCCGTTTGGAAAGACTGGCAGGCCACCTCCTTTGCATCATCCACAATCCGCAACAAGAACCGATCCCGCATTTCTCCTTCATGAATGTGTTCTGACGCTTCCTCGATTGTCTTTCCAAGACCAAACATATATTTTGCAAATGCCCAGGAAGCATTTATAGCCTTTAGGGTCATATTGACGAATGCAAAACATTTCTTCGGAAGGGCGATTGACTTCTTGCCTTCCCTATCAGTAGGGAGATTGGATGTGGTTGTGGCGGGTCTAGTATTGACTGTGGCATCTTGGACAACCAGGCCCATGTTTGGCTGGGTGCCCAAACCCAGGGCATCTACCACCCTGTCCGCTGGGTTGCGGTAGTGGGCATTTGCATGTCCATAGGGGTGGGCTTGTTGGATAACTAAGTCGGGAGACAGGTCCAAGCTACTTGCATCCCTAAACCCATCTGCCAAGGAGAGTAAATCGGCCTGGTCAAAGAAAATAATCCGTGCTCCCAGAGCCTCCACCTGCTGATTCAAGACCAAAACGTATCTGGTCACTGTGATTGCCAAAGATCGTCGACACAGTGTTCAAATATACAGATCGGGGCTGCGGGACATACAAACCATCGGGCACCGGGATCGGCGCTGACACCGACGGGCACGTGCCTGATGGCAACGATGACTGCTTCGATGATGTCACCATTTTGGCAATGGGCGGCACGAAGCCCAAGGGCATCGCTACCGGCATGTGTCAAGGCAAGCATCTGCTCTTTAAAGGCCTCCCACTCTGCCCTAGATGATGAGCCTGATCTCTACTGTAAGGAAGGCATGGTATCAACAGTAAGCCCGACACAAATTACCACAGTTCAAGGGTGTTTATTGAACTTCAAAAAGGGTTTGAACAGATGGGAGCAGTCTACGACCATCAAATAATAATAACACAGTCCTCGTAGTGTCTTGTCAAAATAAAAAGACCTATACTAATAAACCTATTATCAATCCTTACCTCTAAATACAAATAGTGTGGGAAATAATGTTACGCAAAAAGTGTTCACAAAATGATATGTCAGGATGTTCAGGCCGTTGGCCTCCCTTCCCCATGTTTTTCATCATGGGACAAGGCAGTACACTCGAGCTTAGCATTGTCTCTGGCTTCCCTAGCACGAGGATACAGTTCATTCATTAGTATCAGAGCCTTACGTGCCCAAGTCTCTTTGCCTTTCAAAGTCTCTTCCTTCAGAGGGCCTGATGCGACAAACAAACAATATGTTATTTTCCTCTTTAGATTATCACAAGTACTCAAGTTCTTAGACGACTCGCTATTCACCTCAGATCCCCCTCAGCCGGGCTCAGATCCTTTCAACACAATGTTCATACATTATTTATGCATTTAATTCCTCGTAGGGTATTCTTTTTCACGTGACTCACGGTTCACCCCGAATCCCCCTCAGTCAGGCTCAGGTCTCGGATCACCTTCGGACGGGCTCAGATCTCGGATCCCCTTCAGTCGGGCTCAGATTCCTTTTAACACAATGTTTATAACTACACAATCTTGCTTTAACCGAAAGCTTTTAGATGATCTCCCTCTGCTGGTCTCAGGCCAACTTCCTATATGATTTCATCAACTATCGAAGACTTTCGAATGTGTACAGTTGTTGCTTGACCTGTTGCAGCACCACTTCGATTTCACAATTCTTTATCACTCTTCACATTTGCCACCTTTCAGCTGGATACCAAACAGAGACTTTCGAACGAGCACCCACGTGGTGCCAGCCCACTCTGTCTACAGTATTGTATGCTGGCTTCAAAGTTCGATCACTCATCTGCTAATTAATTGTGTTTGCATCACTTGCCACAAACGCTTCATACACTGCTCTCTTCAATTTTCATTATACAATATTGCCGGTTGCAACCTTGGCTTCAACACAGACTGGTCTCCCAAACTCACCGGCTGTACTGACTTAACTGGTGCCGCTTTGTTGTAGGAGCCAAGAACAGTACCACAGTGGCAAACGATTCTCCTCACCTTGACTATCAACATGGGAGATCCCCGGGTACCTCCTACACACAATGCAGCATTCCTTCAGCCTCGATTCCTGGTTTTATGTTTCCTATTCCCGAAGGTTCATGAAAGTAAGTCTTTCATTGAAAAGGTCAAGGGCACTTCACTCCTTGCAATCCTCTACAGTTTTGCCGTCTTTTGCTATCTGGGAACCACTTCTCCCTTGTCTGCTTTCATGTTCCGCCTTTTATCTGTCTGGGGAAGTGTGACAGAAGTCAGTTGTGTAATGGTCAGTAATTGCCTGACCCTGCCTGACCATTGTATTGGGACATGTCAGGTACACGGCTCGGAGGTTTGTCAGTTTTCTCTCACAGTGAGCTGTCTGTGAGAAGGGTTTTGTATAGGAAAAGGGGGGGAGTTGAGTTCCCAAGTATCCTACCTGTTAGGATGAGGTAAAGGTGTTACAGGGAAGAGGATGCTGTGTCTCGCCATCCGGGGTCCCACTTCCACTCCCTGAGGAACCCTCACCCAGGTGATCCTCCCGCACTGGTACACCCCCAGGAACTGGATCCAAAAGCGATGGCCATGTTCTGGCCACACGGATGACAGATCCCCGGGGACTAGCGGGTGAGACAGCGTTTGGTGTCTCACACTAATGTAATGATATGATATGATATGGCATTTATAACGCGCCTATACACAAGTGTTTCAAGGTGCGACAAGGCAAAGGAGGGGGAACAGAGGGAGGACAGACAACGATCCTACTAGGCCAGGTGTCATTCAGATCGTGCAAGTACATGGGAAGGGGAGGAGGAAAGTGCAGAGGGGGGAGTGAGGGGATGTGCAGTACATGGGATAAGATGGATAACTTAAAAGTACGGCCAGCAGGTGGCAAGTGCAAGGGTAAGTGCAGACAACAGGGGTCAAGTGCTGGTAGTGGGACTGTAGGGATACGGAACAACCGTCCCCAAGTGCATGGGTTCCAGGAAGGCAGTGCAGGAGTATGACTGGCGGGGAAGGGGACTTGAGCCCGAGATCAGAGGGTGGCCAGGTAACCAGTGCAGTTTCAGTATCAGCCAGAAAGTCAGCAGGGGAGAGTAGGAAAAAAAGCAGAAGCAAAGAGAAAGGTTTTGAGGTGCTTCCGGAACCGGAGATGATTCTCCCCTAGTTTCAAGGAGGCAGGGAGGCTGTTCCAGAGGGAGGTTCCAGCCGAAGAAAGAGATCTACACCAACTCGTTGCTTGTAGAAGCGTCTTACCCGCATGGAGTTGGAGGCGAATGAGCTAAGAGCTTGAGAAGGAAGATATTTAGGAAGAGAGAGTTGAAGGTATTGAGGACACAGACCCTAGAAGGTCTTGTGGACAATGCAGAGGGTTTTGAACTTAATTCTTGCAACCACTGGGAGCCAATGCAGAGATTTCAGTCCGGGAGAGATACGATCCCAGGGCTTGAGGCCAAGGACAAGTC
This sequence comes from Ambystoma mexicanum, assembly GCF_040938575.1. Classification (NCBI taxonomy): domain Eukaryota; kingdom Metazoa; phylum Chordata; class Amphibia; order Caudata; family Ambystomatidae; genus Ambystoma; species Ambystoma mexicanum. The sequence continues at coordinate 1,101,082,650 of NC_090924.1, read as the reverse complement.
TCGCAGTCCTGTTCTGGATGAGTTGCAGAGGGTGGAGAGTAGAAGCAGGAAGATTTAGAAAGAGGCTGTTGCAATAGTCCAGCCTAGAGAGAACCAGAGCTTTGGAGACAGTGAGATTCTGGGGGAAGGAGAGGAAAGGAAGAATACCTCTGAGGAGGTGCAGCTGGTAGTGAGACTTCTTAGAGACGCCAGAGATGTGAGGAGAGAATGAGAGTGTAGAGTCGAAGACTTACTTACTGCGGTCTTCGGAAAAGTCAGACTCGTGGCTATGGTGATGGTAGTGTTTCTTTTTGTGGGAGGAGGATGAAGAATGGTTCCGGGAATGTTAATTTCTTTCTTTTTCTTCCATTTCCTATCTTCCTTTTCAGGAGTGGGCTCTGACGACCGAGTGTCCGAGTGACCCGGGGACTTAGATGGGGCATATCGAGCTTGAGTTTTGCTGCCCTCTCCCGGAGTGATTTTGGGTTCATCTTCACGCAAGAACCGCACTCCTCTGTGACGTGACCGACACAGAGGCACTACCCACAGACACCTTGTTGGTCTGTAACAGACATCTTGCAATTGTAGTCCCCGAACCGGACACCTTGGCGCAGACATCGTGGCAAAATCACGCTGAATTTCTAAACACATTTTGATGTCAAATTTCAAAGATTCTCTAATGAGAGTTATTCTAGTGAGCAGCATGCTGAGCACGTAGAACAAAGGCACTGAATTACCGGGGTGTAGCGACGTGGTCTATGTACAACGACCAACATCACGTCCGGAGTCGACAACCGCTGCATCGAGTCAAGAGGGATCGATGGGCGAGACGAGGTGCATTACGCCCCCCTACTGAATGGATTTCTGAGCAGCTGAAGCTGGAAGGATATCTATCTGATGAGGAATATGCAGGAAAACGCAATCCATTGAAAGTAGGTTGAGTACCAACCCCTGCCTTGTTCTGAGCAGTGTACAAGCTCTATGGCCCCTTCTGCCAGAAGCAGATCTCCCCCAGTAGGAGAGGTTTTGGAGGCAATGATTGGTGGGATGGTCAGTGGTCTGGCTGGTGAGTGGCAGTTTCTCTTCTACTGTATAACCAGTAAGGCCTAGGCACCCGAGGTGGTAACTTTTGATTCCTTGCCAAACAGGGATATTCTGCCTTCCATAGGGGATAGATAGCAGAAGTCCACTTCAGAGAAGCTTTGCATCAGGGATAACCCTGCCGGGCTCGCAGGCCATTGTTGCTGGACTGCCAGCCCCAGTGACTTGGTGGTACCCTAGAGGTTTGGAACGTCTGTAATGACTCATTGGGCCTCATTAGAAGTTTGGCAGTAGCCTTGCTGGTAAAACTGCGCCCACGAATGGGCAATTACCCGGTCATTACGGCCCTGACGGATCCGGTAATTGCCCTTTCGTGGGCGCCTGAACGGAATGCTCCCCATTCCCATTTGAGCCCCAAAGGTGTTCAATGTGAATGGGGAGGTTGAAAGCACCGGCACCGTTAGAAACAGTGCCGGTGCATCCGAGATGCTGTGCTCATAGGTGCCGCTCTGCCCACCAGGTCAGACCTGGCGGGCAGAAAGGCACCCGCTAGCACAACTCGTAGTTTGCTGGTCCAGGAACTATGGTACCAGCAAGCTTACCGGTACCGTGGTTCCCGGACCAGCAAACTTATAATGAGGCCCATTGTCCTTGGTGCCGACCAAGATCATGCCATTGAAGGGCATATCCAGATGTTTCTCTGGCACGTCAGTAGCAAACTCGGATTGTGGCCATTGTTCTTGTTACTCAGTCTGCCGTATCCATACCAGATTGCAGTATCCGATGTAAGGCTTCTTTGGCATCCTTGCTTACGGCCTCAAACCCTCTTGCATTTCCGCTTCAGGTATGTGCTCCGACGTCCCTGCCATTACTGATAGCAGGCAAAAAAAGAACTTGGCCAGAGCGCAAGAGGCCTTGAGGCTTCGGAGGCCCAAGCTCAAAGAGCTGAAAGTCTTCCTACCTCATGCGTCCATTCACTTGCTCTTCCTGTCAGGGGGGGGGCAAAAACACAAAATAAGTGGTTTTAAAGTTCACCATAATGGCCAGGACTGCCAAACTGTCTGGGGAAGCATGGCTAGAAAGAAACATGAGGTCAGATGGTGCCAACTTGTGCTTCTTAGCTAGGTTGCAGTCCACTGTGAGAACTGAAGCCGGTTTGGTCCATAGTTCCATCAGTGGCCCCTCTACTGCCCAATTTAAAGGCAATAGCATCTTTCTTATAGGACCATCATCCATGATGTGAGTTAAGTCATACTGCACCTTCGGTCACAAAGGGGCCGACAGCCCTAAGGGGTCGACCACCTTCGCCATCAGATGCTGAAAAGCGGCCTGTGGCTTGCCCGGGGTGGCAGCAGGGAGCATGTCAAACTCTGGCGAGGTGTCCAGGCCACTTGCCTCCTGCAGGTTGGTCACTAGGTCCACCAAGTTTCCTTGTTCCTCTTAAAACGTCTCAGGAAGGTCAGTCATTTGCCTAGTGTTGAGGGTTTCCAACTCCAAAGCGACAGGACCCCCCTCCTTGTCATAAATGGCCTCAATATAGAACATGTACGCCCTTCTGGAGAGCGAGAGGAATTCTCTCATGACTACAATGGTGCGCTAAAGAGGGCCCTGAAGTCAGGCGACTGATGTCCAGAGATGGAATGGTGTACCACTTTTTCGTGACTTTGTCACGCCTGCTTGCGGAGTACCTGCCAGGTCATCCAAGCATGGTGGAATCTGTTGGCTTGGCTGAAGCCATCTGCGCCAGGGCCTTAGCCAAGTTGTCGAGCATCTTCAACCTTAACATCGCCCATTCTTGCAAAGTAGAGAACTGGATGGGAAAAAGTACCTGTGGGGCCTCTATCTCTCGGTTTTCCTTGGAATGGTGGATCCTTTTCTTCGAGGACAAAGAAAAATGATGCCTTGAAAAACTGCTGGGGGTTCTTGACCTTTTGTGCTTCTTTTTGTCATTCCAGACAGCGGACCGTTAATCTGTGCTGCGGACCACGCCCGGGGATCTCAAACGGGTCTGCTTATCACCTTTCTCTTTGTGGAGGAAGATAAAGTTTTGCTTCATGTTCTCAAAGCGCCTTCGAGTGGATCGATTTGCACAACACGCAGTCCAGCTTGTCGTGGCCTTCACCAAGGCAGAAAAGGCCAATACAGTGCAGGGCCAAAACATGATGTCCACAATTCATGCAGGCTTTGAACCCCAAAGACTGCGTTGGTGTTGGCATCTCGACAAATTTGAGAAAATATTCAGTAAAAAAAGGAGTACGAATTTAGAGCAGTGTTCCTACAGTGAGCAGAGTGCGTGGAAAAAAGCAAGTGAGGTCATGCGGCGCGGCGCCTCTATATATACATCCTCCAACATCATTTCCAGGTAGGGTACGTAGAGGCACTGAGCGCGACCAGCGCAGAGCGTGCTGCACCCCCTAGTGTCAGGAAAATTTCCATGGAGCAGCTGCGCTGGGAGATATATATCATAGATGAGGAATCCGTGGGAGGAAGGAATCCATTAGAACAGTGTATTTGTAGCAGAGCCAAAGCTCTCAATTAATCGTGGTGTAAAGGTCTTATTTTGGTGACAACTGAAATGTGAAAAGATGACTAGAGGAGACCTACATGAAAATCTCAAACAAGAAAATCCTGAGTGCCTCATGTGGTGGTGTGCGGAGATCGATGTTCCTCTCAGCCCAGCCCGGGCCCCTTCTGAGGATGGAAAAACCATTCAAAGGTGGCGGTTTTGGAGTCAGAGGTTACATGATGTGGTCGAGGAGAACAGACCAATATGTACTATTTTCAAAAAGGTTTATTGGAAATTAATAAAGAAAATGCCTACCTTTCCCTATCCTAAAGGTTTCCCTACATAACACAACTAAACTAGGGGGCTTGTTGTCAGAAATGAAGTCCAAATTCAAAAGTCTGTCCTCCGACTTACCCTACCACTATTAATACAGAACAAAAAGGTTGGGAGAATGACTCCCTTCTCCTGGATTGCTTCTCAGAAAAGCTCTTCTCAATATGGAGTCTTAAAATAGTCTTTTGCTACCTCTCGTAATAATTCTTTCAGTTCTCCGAAGGGGTTTGTCCAGGCCCTTTTATATTTATTCCCTGTACTCTTCAGACTTCTTTCTGGGCTTTCTCTGGTTCCTGAGGTTCTGAGTATGCGTTGTGTTTCAAAAGCGGTCTTTCTTCATTCAGATACAAACACAGATTCTGAGTCCAATCCTTTTTCCTTGTGTTATTTATTTTCTAACTGAGATATGAGGATAGAGTCAGTGGTTGACTCTTGCTCTTCTTATGGTCTTGCCATTCACTGGAAGGAATACGAGGCCCTGAATGAATCTTAATCTTTCTATAACCTCGCCATTCACTGGGATGAGTATGATGAGTCACTGAGTGACTCTCACTCTTCTGGTAATCTTGCCACCACTGGGACAAGTATGATAAGTTCCTGACTGATTCTCACTCGTCTGATAATCTCACCATTCAATGGGACAAGTGGATTTCTTCCAATCATTATGTTCGGTTTGCTTATTGGGTGGAATACCACTGTCCCTGCTCTTCTTCGTATTCGGTCAGGGCGACTCTCTGGCTTTTCTCTTGCCACTCTTCCAACACACTTCAGTGTCCTATGGTGGTATCAGCGATGAAACAGTTCTTCATTCATTTCCCCTCCACGCCACCACCTTTCTCCTTCGGTTCTCTCCTTTGGTTCTCCTTCTGTGAGCAGACTCCCACAGGTTCGTTCTTTGCATATTGCGACTCCAGGACGCCAATGTTAGGGCTCTTATACGGCCCTGCCCATGTGTCCCTCCTCGAACTTCGACAGGCTTCCGCCAGTCTGTTGTTGGTACTTCTTCTTGGTAGCTGCTTCTGTGCATGAAAAGCAGCGTCTTCCTCGGGTTCCCAGCCTCCTCGATCCGGACAGTTTAAATCTCCTGGTTCTCACGTTCTGGTTCTCGTGGACCTCTTCTTTTTTACTCTGCACTACTGGGGCTCCCCCAGCTTCTCAGGAAAGTCCTTCCTTTGTGTTATGGCTATGTTCGTCATGACTCCTGTTGGCTTCTTCATCTCACTGATTGACAGACAAGCATTCTCTACCACTCCCAATTTCTTTTTTTTTTTTAAACTTTATTTAATACTGATAATTTCGCTTGAGAGGAAAAGCATATTTCAAACAGAGTGTTCTAACCTGATGGGTCCGACTTGATGGTCGTGCAGTTATAAATGCCTCTGTCCCCAAGTACCGCTCGAGCAGAATATAAAGTACTGCCCTAGCAATCTTTGAGGCCACAGGAAGGAGTGTTGTCGTCAGCCTGGTATTTGAGAACGCCGGAAGGATCCCTGAGTGCTGTAAGGCAAAGGGTTATAATCAGAGATACGCTCTATCTTGGCAATGGACAATGATAGAAAGAGTCAAACAAGATGCAGTGACAACAGCTTACCTAATAGGGATGGAGAGTAGGTAGCAACCCTACACAAGGAAATCCACGGCAGGCTGGAATGATGTAATAGGTACTCCTTCCTAGTACCTTGTGCATAGAGACGAGGTCTGTAAGGCTTGAAGCAATCCGAAGGTTGCAAAACAGAAGGGCAATCCAAGAATCAGTCCAGAGTACAATCAAGGTCAAATGTCCAGAAAACAGAGAGCACGCCAAAATCCAAGGGTAATCCAAATAGCAAATCCAAAAAGAGTTCCAAGGTCGAGGCAAACAAGAGCAAGGGAAAAGCGTGACTGTCCTCTGTAGCAGATGAAGTAGCTGTGAAGCAAAGAATCTTGTTTGCCGGCTTCTTTTGAAGTGGTGAGTGGTATCACGTGACGCATCACGTGACTGCTCGCGTACGTTGCGTGGAGTGCAACGTGGCCAGCGATTGGGGCTGCCGGCACTTCCTGTTATCCTGACGTTGCCGGCTGTGCAAGAGGCGCCATGGCAGTTGCCAACGTGGAAAAGGGCGAAAAGTGACAGGTCCGCCCAACATGGTATTCCGCCTGCCGTGTTTTCCCTGCTGGTGGTGTAAATGGGAAATACGACGGCGAGAAGCGCCTGCTGAGGAGGAGGGGTGTGAAGAGGGAAGGGTTGTGTGAGAGGGCGTAACAGAGCCCCCCCTCAAAGGCCCACGACCGCGTGGGCTGGAAGGATGCTCTCGATGAAACTTGGCCACCAGGCGAGAAGCGTGAACATCTCAAGCAGCAACCCAGGAGCGATCCTCAGGACCATAACCCCGCCAATCCACCAAATATTGCAGCCCACCCCTGTGTATACGGGAACCCAGTATACCCTGGATCTCAAAAACATCAGGGGATGAGACAGAGACCGGAGCAGGAGGGACAACCAATCGGGTAGGACCAAGGCAAGGCTTAAGCAGGGAGACATGAAAAACCGGGTGGATTCGCCAGGCAGGAGGTACCGCCAGACGCATAGCCACCGGGTTCAGAACTTTGACCACCTCGTAAGGACCCACAAAGCGAGGGAGAAGTTTGCGACAGCCAGGAATGTGTAAATGGCGAGTGGAGAGCCAAACCCGGTCCCCCACCTTGTACGCAGGAGCATCCGCCCTCTTCCTGTCAGCAGTGGATTTCATGGAGGATTGGGCCTCACGCAGATGAATCAATGTCTGGGCATGGACTGAGACCAAATCCCTAGCACAGGCCGAGGCAGCGGGGGTATCAGAAGCGGAAAAGTCTGGCAAGGGAAGAGTACGAGGATGTTGGCCATAGAGGGCGAAGAATGGTGAAAAACCCGTAGCAGAATGCAAAGAGTTGTTGTAAGCAAATTCGGCCAGATGCAATAAATTAAGCTAAGTGTCCTGATATTGTAACGTTAGACAGCGTAGGTATTGCTCCAATGACTGGTTAACCCTCTCAGTCTGCCCGTCGCTCTCTGGATGGTAAGCAGAGGAAAAATGAGCATCGATCCCCAACAAAGAGGTGAGGGCCCGCCAGAAACGGGAGGTAAACTGTGTGCCTCGATCAGACACCAAAACATGGGGCAGGCCAAAGAGACAGAAGACAGACTTAAAGAAATGCTTGGCTAAAACTGGGGCTGAGGGTATTCCCTTACATGGTACAAAACGAGCCATTTTGGTATAGGAGTCGACTACAACCCAAATAGTATCGAAACCCTGTGTGCGTGGCAAATCAGTAATTAAGTCCATTGAGACCGTGTGCCAGGGACGTGGAGGAACCGGGAGAGGAAGAAGAAGACCTAAAGGTCGGCCCCTACGTGACTTCCCTTGAGCACAGATCTGACAGGTATTGACATAATTCTGTACGTCTCGTTTCATAGCCGGCCACCAACACCAGCGTTTGAGTAGTTCTAGGGTACGCTGCTGCCCGGGGTGACCATTAATGGCAGCATCATGAGCCCATTCCAATGCCAAATTCCTGGTGTCACTCGTGGGAAGAAAAAGCTTCCCATGTACAAAGGGCAGCCCATCCTGCATAACGGGATCCCATTCTGTTAGTGACTGTGGATATCGGGAGACCCATTGTCGTATGGTGGACTGCAATGAGGGCGATGGTGTGCAAACACAAACTACATGAGATTTACTCAACAAAGTTTCAGGGAAAGAAGGTAGAACTTCCCCCCCAGGGGAGCGAGACAGGCCGTCTGCTTTCCCATGCCCTACACCAGGTCTATGTTTAATCACGAAGTCGAACGCAGCAAAGAAAAGATGCCAACGCACCTGTCGACTATTGGTACATTTCAAGGAGGCCAGATCTTGGAGATTCTTATGGTCGGAGAACACCACCGTCTGGTGTTTTGCACCTAGAAGGTGATGTCTCCAGGTCTGTAGGGCGTCCTTAATGGCCAATAGTTCCTTTTCTGTGACTGTGTAGTGTAATTCACTTGTTGTGAACTTGCGAGAGTGAAATGCCACCGGATGTAGTCGACCAGTGGCAGGACATGACTGGGACAGTACAGCTCCAAGTGCATAAGAGGATGCGTCTGCCTCAAGGACTAACGGGAGTTCAGGGTCAGGGTGTTGCAACACTGGAGCAGTGGTGAACAAAGTTTTCAGAGAATCAAAAGCATTTTGTTGTTTGTCGGTCCAGACATAGGAGACTGAAGGACTAGTGAGCGCAGTGAGTGGTGCTACAATAGAGGAAAACCCAGCTATGAACCTCCGATAAAAATTGGCGAAACCCAAGAATGACTGTAATTGCTTAAGTGTGGTTGGAATTGGCCAATCGTTTATTGCCCGGACTTTGGACTGATTCATGGAGAGACCTCCTGGAGAAATATGAAACCCCAAGAACTCAACCTGGCTGGTATGGAAAATGCACTTTTCAGGTTTAGCAAATAGTGCATTGGCTTGAAGACGTAATAACACTTCCTTGACATGCTTGATATGTTCATCGAGGGATGAAGAGAAGATCAATATGTCGTCTAAATACACTACTATGTATGCGTTCAGGATATCGCCAAATATGTCATCCATGAAGCGCTGGAACGTAGCAGGAGCATTACAGAGACCAAACGGCATAACTGTATACTCAAACAGCCCTTGTCGTGAGCAGAAAGCCGTCTTCCATTCATCTCCCTCTCGTATGCGTATGAGATTGTATGCACCCCGTAGATCTAACTTGGTGTAAATAGTGGCATGGGTAAGTTTGTCCAACAACGGGGTAATGAGAGGAATAGGATAGCGGTTCTTTACTGTGATGGCGTTCAAACGCCTATAATCAATGCATGGACGGAGATCCCCTTCCTTCTTTGGCACAAAGAAGATTGGACTTGCAGCTGGAGAGGTTGATGGACGAATATGACCCAGACGCAGAGCCTGCTGTATGTAATCCTGTAGGACTTGCTCTTCTGTTTGGGTTAAGGAGTATATCCGCCCTTTTGGAATGGGGGCGTCCGGAATTAAATCAATGGGGCAGTCGTAAGATCGATGCGGAGGAAGGCCTTCTGCAGAGCCTTTGTCAAACACCGCCCGAAATTCATAATACTCAGGAGGTATGTTATTTGTGACCGCTCCTATCAGGTGTGTGTCTGGAGAATAGGACCCGTCTTCTATGTCTAGTGAAGCAACTACCCCTAGGATATCTGCAGGACTGGAAACCCGAGGTGTCTCAAGCAGGCAGTAGTATTGACATATTTCGGATTCAAAGAGGACCTGACCTGTACCCCAGTTAATCAAAGGATTATGCTTTTTTAGCCAAGGGATGCCCAAGATAACACCAAACTGAGGCGTAACTATGAGGTCAAATGACATGGTCTCTTTATGGACTTCCTGTATGATTAATTCCAAAGGGGCTGTCTGCTGTAAGATTGGTCCCGAGGCTAAAGACGTCCCATCTACTGCATGAACCGGTTCGGGATGTTTCTTTTGAACCAGAGGTAGGTTTAAAGTATTGGCTAGCGCTATGTCTATAAAGCAACCAGTAGCACCAGAGTCGATCACTATTTGTATTGCATGGGAGACTCCTGCAGCTAGGTTTAAGGAAGCTTGGACCACCACAGGTCGGACGGGACCAAAAGCAGGTTCAGAGGAATTAGGTATAGGACTCGCCCCAACCCCTGATCTCAAGGGCGAGTATTCGGAAAACCCGGATTTTTGTTTCTTGGCCGACGGAGACACTCCTTTACAAAATGCCCATTGAGTCCGCAGTAGTAGCAAGCGTTGTCTGTCCTCCTGCGCTCTCGTTCGGCATGTGTAATAGGACTGCGTACCCCGCCAATCTGCATGGGTTCAGGGACGGTGCTAGATGAGGATGTAGGCGCGGTCTGGGACAACCCTGCTTCCCCCTTACGTTCTGCCCGCCTGGCGTCGATTTGCAAGGTTAAATCGACCAGATCAAGATAAAGTGAAGGGAGGGCACTACAGACAAAGCATCCTTCATGGAACCACACAGACCCCGATAATATATCACTGCCTTCTTGTTCTCTGGCCAAGCAGTCTCGGTAGCGAGTTGATTAAACTTGGTAATATACTCAATGAGAGTAGATCGACCTTGAGTTAGATCTAAGAGTTCCATGTCCCTGGATTGGGCTTTATATCTAGTGTCAAAAACCTTAGCCATTTCTTGAGTTAACAATTCGAAATCATACAGAGCAGGATGATTGCTCTCCAAAAACGGATTAGCCCATGTGGCTGCCACACCTGACAAATGGGAGAGAAGAAAAGCTGCTTTAGAGACTGGATCAGAGAAAGCTTGAGGTCGGCATAAGAAATGTAGTTTGCACTGATTTATAAAAGTGCGATATTTCAAAGGATCTCCCTGAAACCTCTCAGGGGCTGCTAGAGGAAAGGGAGTCTGAACCACCACAGACGGGGCTGGCAGAGTAGGTGGAGTGAGTGGGACCGGGTTTTGGGATGATGCAGTATCGCCGAACTCAGCGTCAGCAGGTAAGGGATGTCGGGAGCTCTGCATGGCATCAAGACGGTGGTTCAGTGCAGTGGTGACAGAGGCTAAATCAGTGCGGAGGGCAGTGGTAGCAGCTGCCATATCTGTCCTAAGTGATGTCACTGCTTGCATTAAAGCAGTCACAGGATCCCCGGCTGAAACATCCATAACTGGACGACCATAAGGCTTCACAGTCTGTTCTAACCTGATGGGTCCGACTTGATGGTCGTGCAGTTATAAATGCCTCTGTCCCCAAGTACCGCTCGAGCAGAATCTGCCCTAGCAATCTTTGAGGCCACAGGAAGGAGTGTTGTCGTCAGCCTGGTATTTGAGAACGCCGGAAGGATCCCTGAGTGCTGTAAGGCAAAGGGTTATAATCAGAGATACGCTCTATCTTGGCAATGGACAATGATAGAAAGAGTCAAACAAGATGCAGTGACAACAGCTTACCTAATAGGGATGGAGAGTAGGTAGCAACCCTACACAAGGAAATCCACGGCAGGCTGGAATGATGTAATAGGTACTCCTTCCTAGTACCTTGTGCATAGAGACGAGGTCTGTAAGGCTTGAAGCAATCCGAAGGTTGCAAAACAGAAGGGCAATCCAAGAATCAGTCCAGAGTACAATCAAGGTCAAATGTCCAGAAAACAGAGAGCACGCCAAAATCCAAGGGTAATCCAAATAGCAAATCCAAAAAGAGTTCCAAGGTCGAGGCAAACAAGAGCAAGGGAAAAGCGTGACTGTCCTCTGTAGCAGATGAAGTAGCTGTGAAGCAAAGAATCTTGTTTGCCGGCTTCTTTTGAAGTGGTGAGTGGTATCACGTGACGCATCACGTGACTGCTCGCGTACGTTGCGTGGAGCGCAACGTGGCCAGCGATTGGGGCTGCCGGCACTTCCTGTTATCCTGACGTTGCCGGCTGTGCAAGAGGCGCCATGGCAGTTGCCAACGTGGAAAAGGGCGAAAAGTGACAGGTCCGCCCAACATGGTATTCCGCCTGCCGTGTTTTCCCTGCTGGTGGTGTAAATGGGAAATACGACGGCGAGAAGCGCCTGCTGAGGAGGAGGGGTGTGAAGAGGGAAGGGTTGTGTGAGAGGGCGTAACACAGAGTCACAGCATACATATAATGCAGTGTAGTATGAGACTTTTGGTAATAGATTCACGTAATGTGAGGGAGAAGGGGAAGGAAGGCAGGGGGGTGAGGTTGGGTGAGGGAGGAATATAAGGGAAGGGTGTCATTCGGGGGACATTGCGGTGTTCATAGTTTTTATCTCTTCTTCCTTAGCGAGCAGGTATGACCTGAGAGGTGCCCATATTTCCTTGGGTCTCGAGGTAGTTTGAATCCCTCGGACGTATGTCTCTTCGTATTCTTGTGTGTTGATTATGTCTCTTGACCAGTTTTGATGTGTGGGAGGGTCTTTTAATTTCCATTCCTTAAGGATATTCCGTTTGGCTACGGCACCTCCCACTGCGAATAGTCTGCGGGTCTTGACGAAAGCCTTTCCGATGTCGCCCAGGAGGTATTTCAGCAGTGTGACTGGGATGTTGGTATTTAGTATGGCGTCCATTGTGTTGGCAACTTCCTCCCAGTATTGCTTAATTGTCGGGCATTCCCAATACATATATATGGCTGTTGCATTGAGTGTACCACACTTGGGGCATGGCTGTGGCTTGGTGGGATCGAATTGGGCGATTTCTTTGGGTGTAATGTGGAGTTGGTTCAGGATTTTAAATTGGATATGTCTGAAGTTTGCACATAGGGAGATGGTTTTGGTGTATTTACAGCAGTTTGTCCAATGTTGTTCATCTATCTGGATGTTCAAGTATTTTTGCCATTTAGATTTCATATTGTTCTTATATGGTGTACTAGATTGAACAGTCCTGTATAAGGTGGACACGCCGCCCACAAAGCCTTCTTCTGTAAGGATCTCCGTTAGGAATTTGTGTGTCTGAGGTGCTTTGGGGAGGGATGGCCATTTTTTCTTGCAAGCGGCCTTCAACTGTTGGTGGTGGAGGGTTGTGGTTAGACTTTTCCCTGTTCTGTTTTGGATTTCCGCCAACGTGAGGAAACTCCCCTCTGGGAAGAGGTCTCCAACCTTGGCCTGTTTATTGGGATCCCACAGTGTCTGTATAGTGCGATCCATTGAAGGTTCCAGACCTGGGTATTGCCATATGAGAAGGTGCGGCCAGTAGGGTGTTTCACATTTCACTCCCCATTCGGGATCTGCGCCCATGCTCTTGCTGTTGTTTCCATTGGGTCAGCAATCAGTTTTTATCTGGGTACCTTGGCAAATACCATACTCTTGAGGTTCAGTGGAGATGCTGCAAACTCTTCTGCATGTATATGGGCATATTGTTCTGTGGTGTTGGCCCAGTATTTCGCGAAGTGTGCTTGTGCTGAGTAGCAGTATAGCTGGAAATCCGGGGCTACTAGGCCAACTGTGTCAAAATTCTCAAATAGTTTGGACCAGCTCAGTCTAGGCGACCATCCACCCCACACAAAATGATTAGTACGTTTTTGCAGTGTGTCGAAGAATTTCATACCTAGCCAGATCGGGATGCCATTAAATAGGTACAGCAGTTTTGGTACTATTAACATTTTCAGCAGGGATATTCGGCCATACAACGACAATGGCTGTTTGGTCCAGGCGTTAAGTTTGCATTCCAGTTGTGCTAGGTATGGGGCGTAGTTGTTGGTATACAGTGTTCTTTTGTCTGGTGCCATTATTATGCCCAGATATCTTGCTGAAGTGGGGGACCATCGGAGTTTCTCCATGGCTGCAGACTGGTTTGTGGCCTCGGTGAGGGGGATTACTTCGGACTTGGTTCGGTTGATTTTATATCCAGAGTGTCTGGGGAATTCAGCAATGTCATGTACCACCGGCGGTAAGTGAATCTCCGGATTCCTGAGATAAATTGAGGTATTCCCAATATACAGATCCCCCTCCAGTGCATGGTTGTGTCATAAACATGCTGCCATTCCCTCTATTGTTAGTGCGAATATTAGCGGGGAGAGTGGGCTGCCTTGTCTCGTGCCTCTGCTTAGATTGATAACAGCTGATAGGGTTTTGTTGGTGCGTACTCTGGCAGTGGGGTTGTGGTACAGTAGTTTTAAAGTTCTGAGGAATCCTGGTCCGAACCCCATCTTCCCCATGATTCCGTACATGAATTTCCAGGAGATGGAGTTGAACGCTTTTCCTGCGTCTAATGAAACTGCCACAGCCTGCACCCGATGATCCAGTTGAGATTAATGGCGAAGAAGCGTCTAAGGTTCAAGGCGGTGGAGCGGCCTGGTATAAAATCTGTCTGGTCAGGGTGTACCAATTTAGTCATGTAGGGGTTCAGTTTATTGGCTATGGCCTTAGCTAATATTTTGGTGTCCACGTTGATGAAGGACAACAGTCTGTACGAGGATGGGGAATGCGCTGGCTTATGCGGCTTCAATAGCACTGTGATGATGGCTTCTCTCATTGTCAGTGGGAGTGGTCCGATTTCAAGAGCTTCTACCCATATCTCCAACAGCCGTGGGGCCAGTTCGTCTACATACATTTTGTATAGGTCCGTTGTTAGGCCATCCGACCCTGGTGCCCTGCCGGACTTGAGGTCTTTGATTGCTCGTTTTATTTCTTCGAGGGTGAGGGGTGAATCCATATTACCACTTTCTTCCGAAGTGAGTTTTGGGAGGGGGAGGAGTCAAGATATCCTTGTAATTCTACTGTTGATACTTGATCCGCTTTTGTGTAGAGCTTATTGTAGAAGAGTCGGAACACCTAGTTAATTTCTAGGTGAGCCACATGGGTCAAACCTTGGTCATCCATTATGCTGGTGATTTGTCTGTGTCCCAGTTCGGTCTTAATAAGATTTGACAGCATCTTGCCGGATTTATTACCTTTGCCATATTTCCTGGCTCTGATTGGTTGGGATGTAGACCACACCTCCCGTTCTGCCAGCGTCTTCAACTTATTTAGCGCTTCGTTTAAAGTGGATAATGTTGCTGGTGCAGGTGATATGGTGCATGCTGTCTCTGCTTCTTTGATTTGGGTTTCAGTTAAGACCAGTTGGGAACGTATGTCTTTCACAGTGCCATGCACTTTGGAGATCAGGTGACCTCTAAGCCATACCTTAAAGGCTTCCCAGGTTGTATAATTTGATTCCACTGAGTCTTTGTTGCGGTCGAAGAAGTCCTGTACTTCTATGCAGAGTATTCTTGTACTGAGGTGTCTCGTAGGAGATCTGGGGGCATTCTCCATAAGCAGTGTTCAGGGTTGGGTGTCCCGATCTGGATTTCAAGGATCACTGGAGAATTGTCTGAGTGTGTCCTGGGTAGTATAGTACATTCCTTTAAATCCGCCGTGCAACGTGTGGAGCAGAGCCAGTAGTCTATCCTGGAGCTCGACCCATGGACATATGAATGGAATGTGTAGTCTCTGGTGGTGGGATGCATTTTCCTCCAGGCATCTGCCAGTGGGACTGTGATCATGAGCTGTTTTATGGTAAGTGCTGCTTTAGTGTTTGCTCGCAGGCCCGTGGATGTCCTGTCGAGAGCGGGATCAAGGATGGTATTGAAGTCCCCTACCCATATTATTATTGATTCTTCTGCGGGGGACGTTAGATTTACAATCTGTTGATAGAATTCTGGGGTGTCTGTGTTGGGGCCATATGTGTTTATGAGTATTAGTTCCTTCCTTGAAGTGTGCCCCAAAGTATGACGAATCTGCCCTCTGCATCTATCTTGGAACCATGGGTGTAATATAAGGGGTGGACGGGGGTGTTTGTCTCCCCCAACTTTCATGGCACACCATTTTGTCCCCATTCATTTGGCTGGGGCACCTTTTTTTCAGATGTCATGTCCCCCCCAACATTTTCAGCAAGGTTACTCCACTGATGGAACCATAAACACAGAGTCCCAGTCTGCGGTGAATTAGGGTAAGGACCCCTCGCAATTGTGACGAGTAATTCATCATAAATACCTGCGGACCCCAAGAGCGACCAAGTGAGTTATTCGTTTGTTCCAAGGTATGTGTCTCTTGTAATAGTAGAATGACTATTCTGTGTCTGTTGGCATACGCTATTACTTTCCTGGTCTTGATTGGATTGAGGAGTCCCCTTACATTCCAGGTTAGCAGTCTAGTTCTTTTAGTTATTTGATGAGTTGCCATTTATTACCCTTCTGCGGTGTGTGCATTGATGTTGCTGTGTTGCGAAAGTCTTTTCCCTCTTGCAACGATGGCAAGTTTTTTCTGTTTTTATTCCAACTACCTGTAACCAAACCAACTTTTCGGTGGTGCGGTTTTATAAAACTACTGAACTTTGCTGTTGTAACCAGGCAACCGGCCTGTTTGTTCCCCCACCCCCGACCCTCACCATCCCCCCAAACGGGCATTGTCTCTCAAACAACCATTTGCAACTTTGCGGTAGAACTAGAGGGAGGGTGGGGGTTGCGTGGCCCAGCCTCCTCTCCGGGACTGTAATTTAGTGTTCATGCGGATCGGCGCGGTGCTGCCTTGCCTGCAATTCAAGGTGGTGGAATTAGTTTCTTGTCAGGACCGGTAGATGGAAGTGCGTTGGTCTGGTCCCTGTGGGTATCTCTGGGATGTGCCTTTCTATATAGGTCATAGCTTCATCCGGTGAATCGAAGAATTGTGTCTTGCCCGCATGTTGGATGCAAAGACTTGCCGGGAACATCATGGCATATATTGTTTTACAGTCTCTCAGTGCTCTTTTCACTGGGTCAAAGGATCTTCGGGCCGCCTGCACCCCTGTCGAGATATCTGGGTATATGTGAATTCGGTTGGATTCAAAGGAGAGGGGGCCTTGTTCGCGTGCCAGACGGAGCACCAGATCTCGGTAATTGAGGAGCCCTGCTATTATAGTTCGAGGTGGTGCCCCCAGTTTGGGGGGGGGGTAAGTGCTTTGTGCGCCCTCTCGATCAGGAACTGTTTGGAGAACTGTGCATCCGGAAATAGGGAGTGGAGCATATCTTCAAGGAATTATTCTATGGGGATATTAGGTTTGCGCTCCGCCACCCCGACCACCCTGATGTTGTTGCATCTCGAGCGGGATTCTAAGTCTTCACACTTGTTCTGTAGACATCTTTTTGGATTTTTTCCATGGTTTGGCCCTGTATGGTAGCTGTGCCTTCCAGTGTGGAAACCCTATTTTCTGCCTCTGTGACCCTGGAGTTAACTTTCTTTATATCAGCACGGATGGAGGCTATATTTTCCCTTATATCATCCAACTTGGTGTTGACTGCTGCAAACCCTCTCTCCATAGCAGCCATGTATGGGGCCATTTCTTGTGTAGGGGGTCAGGGATAGGTGTTTTGGAGGATTCTGCAGGGTCATAGTCTTGTTCTTGGCTTGAGGAGTTGGAAAAGGCATCCATGGGGCCCCTGTTTTTGCCCTTGTTTTTGGCGCCTCCTGCCATATTTGCAGGGGGTGGGTGTGCAAAATATATTCCCGCTAGGCGCTTCAGTGCAGCAGTGCAGTGTGTGCAGGGTGGCAGTAGAGTTTTCAGCACGACTCACCGGTTCCGCTGGTATATGGCTAGGTAGCAAGAGGTAAGGATTAAGTATTATGTCTTGCCGTCGAAGTAGTTCTCTTTCCTCTGGTCTTTTGCCCAGTGCTGGGTAGGTATGCTGACAGATCTTGCGTGGGTAACTTGGATTTAAGTGTTTATCCAGTTTACAGGAGAGAGGTCCAACCCTGAGTACAGATGATGAGAGGTGGTTCCTGCGCTATGAGGCTGTGTGGGGTGTAGAGGTGATCGTGGGGGACCCTGTGTGCTTGTCAACATACACGTACCTTGATTGTTGAGGCTCGTTGCTCTCCGTGTCCCTTCCGGCACCGGTGAGCAGGCCAGCCCGAGGGA
Organism: Ambystoma mexicanum; assembly: GCF_040938575.1. Classification (NCBI taxonomy): domain Eukaryota; kingdom Metazoa; phylum Chordata; class Amphibia; order Caudata; family Ambystomatidae; genus Ambystoma; species Ambystoma mexicanum. The sequence continues at coordinate 1,101,065,425 of NC_090924.1, read as the reverse complement.
AGTTTAATGGCTGTGAAGAACTTTGGGCCCGCTCCTACCCGGCACCAGGACGAGGATCTGGACGGCAGGCTTCTTACCAGGGGCAGCGGACTGGTGCGGCAATATGACACAGGAGCGAGGCGGCCCTGCCTCAAGGTTTATCCCGCTCCGGGGAGCTGGCCGGCCCAGGATGAAGGGGCAGGCAGCAGGGGATTATGGCCAGTGTCCACGGGGAGGATCATAGGTGGTGCGCTGGGTGGCGTCAGGGAGCGGGCCATGTCGGGCCGCACAGTCCCGTGGGTCCACCCCCGCCCAGCCGTGGGACGAGAAAGCGGGCAGCGGGTATCAGTGGGCCAGGTCCTCAGGATGATCCGGAGGTGCGGGACAGAGGAGCACCGGGAGCGGGGCAACCCAGACCCAAGCTCCGGGATGTGTGGATTTCTATGTCCGCTTCCAACCGGCCCTCGGATGAGTGCAGGGGCTGCTGGTGCCTGCGGTCGCAGTTGTCGGGAGAAACTAAGGGGCCTTGCTGCCGCAAGGACAGCTCCACAGGGGTTCTCGGTCCAGGCGGCTGTACAAGTGAGGGTTCCTGGAACTCAAGTGGCCTCCGCCGCCGGCTTGGATTTGGCGCGAAGTCGCTGGGCCGTTGGGCGGAGATGCGTCCACCTCTCGCCGGTCTATCTCCTCATCGGTGGGCGGATTTCCCCCAAACTTCTTCCAAAATCTGCAGGAGGGATTCAGTCGCTCTCCACGGTCTTCGGTTATTGCAGCAGCGCGGTCTATCTGCAGGATTTTCAATTTCAGGAACTTGCTAGTCTCGGAGCTCTGTGGCTAGGCAGCCATCTTGTTCCGCGCATCACAGCGCCCCCCCCTACCACTCCTATTTTCTAACTATTTGCAGTACCAGGCTGACACTTTCCTTCTGTCATTATATCACAATAAAATATGTAAGAGGAGTCCAGTTGTCTGTCAACTAATAAGGATGGACTGGGTTTTTGAGCATAGTGAGTATGGAGTTACTCATTGGAAAGGGAATCATTATTTCCAAGAGGGGAGTCGCTCCCTGTGAAGTCCTGCTTACTGCTACCCCTATGAGGAATGTTGCAGAGTGGGCTCACCTCCCTGGCCTCACAGGAAGGGGCTCCCCTCTTGGGAAAAGTGACTGAAACCCACAATCTGTCATAGTAATCAGCCCTTAGAGTGACCCTGGATCGTTCTTGTAGGCCCCCTACCTCTGCAGGTAGCCTCAGGTAGCTGGAATGAGTGCCTCTGGTGGTGTTGTGCTGAGCTCAATGTCCCTCCAAGCCCAGTTCAAGTCCCTTCTGAGGATCGAAAGACCATTAAAAGATGTCAGTTTTGGGGTCAGGGCTAAGTGATCAGCCCGTAGATCGAGCCTGGATCGTTCTTGATGGTCCCCTGACCTCTGCAGGCAGCCTCAGGCAGCTAGAAGGAGTGCCTCTGTTCGTGTTGTGATGAGCTCGATGTTCCTCTCTGCCCAGTTCAAGACGCTGCTCAGGATTGAATGATTGATATTTTATTTCTATTGCGCTTGTACACAAGTGTTTCAGAGCGCGACAAGGCAAGGGAGAGGAGCAGGGGAGAACAAAACAGCGATCTTACTAGGCCTAGTGACATTGAGAGCGCAAGTGCATGGGAGAGGGGGGGAGGGGAAAAGTGCATGGAAGGGGGAGAGGTGGAAAGTGCGAAGCAGAGGAGAAACAGATAAATAACAATAAATAAATAATAAAGGCAACAAACAGTGGTAATACAGACAGCAATTTGCAAGTGCTAGGTTTAAGGCAGCAGACAGGGTAGGTCTGATAAGTGCAGGAAGAAAAAGGGAGGGCTGTATAGGTATAGATACAGACCACAGTGGAAGAGGTGGCCCGGAGGCAGTGCGGGAGTGTGGCAGGATGAGCTGGTACCTGGGCCCAAAGGACAGAGGGTGGCCAGGTGCATGGTGCCAAGAGAGAACAGATCAGCAGGGGAGAGGGGGAGCGAAGGCAGAAGAAAAGAGGAAGGTCTTGAGGTGCTTCTGGAACCAGAGATGGTTCTCCTCAAGCAATAGAAACACCATTCAAACATGGCAGTTTTGGAGGCCTTGCACTTCTTGAGAGCTATGGATCGAAGATGTAGGGGGTTTATGACTGTGCTGGTAGCACGGGTGGTAGGTGCTGCATTATCATACATTGAATGTGCTGGGGCTGCACCTAACAGTGCTAAATGTTTCCACTCCAATGCGAGAGAAGAAGAAGACACCCTACAGCATCGTGCCGAGAGCAACTGCCCTGCCAAAGGGGCTTCAAGCCTCATGCTCTTAGGCTTTCGGGAGAGTTTCTTTTTGTACTCCAGTGCTATGCTTGTGAGGAGTAGAGGAGACAGGAGCCTTAATGGACTCCAGGGTATTCTGCATAGCTTGTCTAAACAAGAATACAAATGTGACATCTACTTTATAATGTAAACAAGAAAAATAACTGGTATTGGCATTAGAACATCTCTGTAAATGCAGAGGTAAGATTTGTTTGTAACCCCCCCAACAGGACAACACAATTATTACACTTTACTTTGCAAGACCAGGCCTTTTGATGTTGCTAATGCTTATTATTGCATATTTAGCATTAATGAAAATTGTCAATAGTTCCACAACATATTGTCCGCCAGGCAGACAAACTCGGATTTTACCCAGCATCCTTATTTGGGTCACAATCTCTTTGATAAGCAACAATCATGCATGCTCCAGAAATCATCCAGGTCTCCTTTGCATACTTATGATTCCCTTTTTGCCATGGGCCCAAGATACCGGCAGATACTATCTCAGGCCCCACTAAACCCCTGTCAAATACCATTGTTCGTCCGAGCTGAAAAACATCTGCTAACAGAAGTGCAAGCGTTACCAATTTGGAAGCAAATTGTTAGGAGTATCAAGGCCGAACTAGCATTGAGGAATCACGAGTCATCTCTACTTCAAGAGATGATTAAAACAGAACATTCATTGTATTGTCCCTGCAGATATTTTGAAGGAGGGGCTGAGTGAATGACATGGCAGGGCAAAGAGGGAGAGCCAGCACTTTCATCATCTCAGGGGGATGCAGCATCATACACAAAAGATATTCTTTAAGAGATTAAGGCCCTGAGGTCAGACATACAATGTTCAGAGTCAGAACTCAAGGGGTAAATTAATAACTTAAATGACAAGGTAGAAGTTAATGAAAACAGCCAGTTGTGTGCTGACCTTTTGGAATTAAGACCTGAAAAGCAGAGCAAAGAACTAAATGACAGAGAGAGACCTCCACCTCAAGGTCCACCATATGGAAAACAAGGAGAGGACGTATAATGTTCATATTTGGGGTGTGCTTGAAAAGGAAAGGGGTCAAACAGCTAAAGAAGTGGAGAGTAAGGTCAAAGACATTGTAAAGATTGTTTTCCAAGAGAGCGGAGGAAAGGGCATTATAAAGGACTGTGTTAGAGGAGGGGCCCCTTGCAAGGGCACTTGATGCAAATAAGCCAAATTCCACTGTGGCCGAGACAAGGGGAGCTTTTGATGGAAGCAAACGTTCTTGGTAGTGTACAAAGGAGATGATGTCAGTATTTTTCAAGACATCTCTGATTGTACCTTGCAGCACAAAGAGTGCGAACCCTTGACAAGCAGCTCATCGACAAAAGAATCTGATACAATTGGGTTTACCTCTTTTGATTGACGTTTGACTGGGGAGTGAACCATGGACACATGACTGATAGAGCAGAAACTCTACAGGTAATGAATGATTTGCTGGAGAAAGATCAGCAAGTCAATTTCTAGGAAGAGCAGAGTTCCTCGAAAATGGCAGGCAGATCAAAGGAACAGAAGGGAGCAAGAAGAAGAACAACTGGAACTTGAACATTTCAAAAGACTCAATGCCCCCGCCTTGAGATTAATTCCTGTATGTCATTTATTGACAAAGGGCCTCATCATGGGTCCGGCAGTATTCTGGCGCAATTCCCGCAGAGCCGAAATGGCGTTACTGACAGGTCACGTGCCAATATTAGCGCTGCATCACAAACTGGTGTGAACGCGTTCCCTCACCGGCGGTAATGCCATTACCGCATAGCAGAAACTGCACCGAAATAAGGGGTTCCGCCGAAATATTGGTGCTAATTGCCCTACCGCCAGCGAGCTCGGTGCTAATAGCGCTGGTGGAAATTGCATCATCACCGTAACGGAAAGCAGGCAGCAACCATCTTGAAAAACTCGATCCATCCAGAATCTTCCACTTCCTGCAGCCATTCGAACCTGGAAACAAGTCAAAATGTCACAGGAGAGGACCAGAGGCAAGGTGCCTGAAAATGGATGGAGGAAACCAAAGTTCAGTGAGGGAGAGCTGGTGGTCCTCACTGATGAGGTTGTTGCCCACTGTGAGGAGCTGTATGGCAGTAGGCAGCGTAAAACCTCCGGTCAGGACAGGACAGCCATCTGGCATGCAATCAGCCAGAAGGTTAATGCCGTGGCCAGTGTACGCCGTGATGCGGAGGAGTGTAGGAAGCGTTGGAATAACCTCAGGGTCAGGGTGCGTGGACTCCTGTCCCAACACCGCCAGAGCCCCGGGGACTGGAGGTGGTACCGTGGAACCATAGGTCCTCATTGTCTGGGAGGAGAAGTGCAGCACAGACCTGGAAGGCAGAGATCACCCCCCCACAACACCACGGCACAACACTGCTGGCTGCACAGCAGTGCCCCAGAGAGCCATGCCAGTGCCATAGAGGAAGCCACCACACCCACAAGGTGTGTGCCACCGGGGGAGGGGAAGAAGGGGCATGAAGGACCACAAGCATGCAAGCAATACATCAGCTGCCCTAAGCATGGACACCGTACCCTCCCCACAAGGGCCACATTAAATGCATTTGTGTGCCATTACAAAATCGTGGCTACATGAGGCTGCAGGACCTGCACTAACACTTGCATTGCCCCCAGATTTTAATATCTTGAAAGAAGATTGTGCTAAAGGGAAGGTTGGCGGTGTAGCCCTACTGTACCATAACTCACTACAAATTAGAAAAAATGACATCTGTCTAGTGGATTGTGAACTATTAATGGCTAAGCTATATATGAACCCAATCAGACTGTAAACATCTTTTTCATCTATAGACCACCTCAGAGCATGCTAGACATTTTAATTAACCTTAGTGATCTAATCACTGTTATCCTTAAACCTAAGTCAAAAATACTGATCATGGGTGATTTCAATCTGGGCTATGACGATATAGCATACTCCCAATCTACATTAGTCACTAATACACTCTGTGATCTGGGTTTTACGAAGCATGTTAGGACATCCACCCACATTAAGGGAAGAATCCTGGATTGGGTTCTTACCCAAAACCTCTCAATTTCCAATCTGGGGTGTAACCACTGCCCTTGGTGTGATAATTATATACAGGACTGGAATATGTGTTTTCCAAGTCTCAAGAGAACCAAGCCTCACAAGAGTTGGGTGACGTGCAGGAACTTGCACACATTGACCCCAGACACCATGGCTACTTTTATAGCCGCCACTATTAATAATCTAGACTCTCCGAACTCTGCTGAAGAGTTGACTAAGGCCTATGGTGGCACTCTTGAAAGAGCCATCAACAATCTGGCTCCATTGAAAACACGCCTATCTAAAGACAGGCCAAAAAAAGCCCCCCCCTGATATCCAACTCCTACTCACAGCTAAATTCAGGGCGCTGAAACAATGGGAACAACTTCACTCAGCAGAAGATAAAACCATTTATGCCAATTGTTAGGCAGAAACCTGTGCAGTTCCCTTAGGGAACACTGCAAAAGATTTAAGACTACAGGTGTTGGCAGTAAACCCACTTGGTAGCAGTCTGCACCACCCAGATTTACCTGGTAGCTGTGGCTGAGCAGTCAGACTTCCCTCAAGAAGAGTTAGGCAGCATGCAAAGTATACACAATTGGCACTCAGATACCACAATACAAGCAAACACTGACCAGAGCTTTGGTATCAAAGTATATAATTATTTATTTAAAAACACACGGTTTGAAACACTCCAGCACTCTTATTGTAAAATATTCTAAACACAGTTACTATTGTAATATATACACCCCTTTTCCTTATTAGATAAGTCACAGTAAAACACCACTTATTTTAAAACAGAGGTGAGCGCTTAACTAGATTGCACTCCAATAACTTTGTGAGAAAGGGAGGGAAAAAGACAGAAAATGGAAAGGTACACCACTTTAAGATTCAGGAACACTGTTGCAAGGCAGAAGAACAAAAGTCACTGGTGAGCCAAAGTCCAAAGGCTGGGCCCCCTCTTAGAGAGAGCAGAGCACAAATGCGCCCAAGATCACACAGTTACACTAGGCTTAGAAAGTCTTGCAGAGGGTTCAAAATGAGTTTAGAGAGGCTTAGGAAAGTTTAGCCAGGGTGTCCCAGGCTAACCCAGGTTCGAAAGCTGGGGGCTAAATCTACCCCGTACAGTCGGTAGCAAGGGAAGCCAGGCGGAACACGGTACCTTAAGTGGGAAGGATCCTCCAGCGGTGGCAGTTGTTCCTGGTAGTGGGTGCAAGTTGCGTCGTCGTCCAGGGGAAGAGAAGATCTCAACTTGGAGGAAAGATGAAGGTCGTTACACTACCAGGGCAGAAACCAGCCGCTGAGTTTTCCGGTTAAAGGTGGTACCTTTGTTTCGCGGTCGTGGTAAAACGTGGTATCCCGGTTGCCGGGGTGCTTGGCACAGGCAAGGCGGCCACGAGGTACGTCGGGAAAGCGAAAAGACGGTGAAACTGGTTATCCCCACCAGTCAAAGGAAGAAGACTCTCCAGCGGGAGATCTCCTCTGTTGTTGGGAAAAGTGGTGAGGCAGTCCAGCAGGGCCCCACCGGTGGTGGTGTCGTGGCAGGTCGGCTCAGCTTCTCCCTCGTCGGATTCTTAGGTCCTGTGGCGACTTCTGAAGTTCCAGTCCCCAAAGCCCTGCTTTTATGCAGCAAACCCCCATTCACTCAGCCTAGCTGTCACTCAAACATGTTAAGTGGTCAGCCGGCCGGCTCACCACTTGGGCCAATCAGGATGGAGTGCGACTTGAGTTGCCTAAGTGGAACAAAGGCGCGACTTGGGTTGGAGTCACAGAAGAGAACACAAACGCCATTTTAGAATCAAGTTTTGGCAAAAAATACCAACCGGAGAATTAATATTAATTAAATAAACCGGCGGTATGTTCGAGGCTACCGTAAATAATTAAATAAAGATAGTATCCTAAAACAAAGGGAAATCCCATAGGAAAATATTCGCGGTTGAATATAAAAAGTAGTATTCACTGCCACCAGCCAAAACTTGATCGGGGGGACGGAGACGTGCCCCCTCGACTAGTAGACCCCGGGGCAATTGAATTGCCCCAGCCAGTACGTCCACAATATGATGGTTTGTACTGGTTCTGTTCAGAATTTAAGACTAGTAAAGTCAATGGTGACTTTACATGCCCTGGGAGACAGTAGTCAGTCCCAGGGTATGGAGTCTATACTGGGGGGTCACTATGACACCCCTGTGTTACTGCACGGAGGGTGCTGTGTAACACACATCACAAAAACACATGAAGCCCTATGGAGTAAAAGAACCCATAGCCCATTAAACACATCTAGATTCAAAGAAACACACTCAAATCATGCCCAAGAGTGAGGGTAAAAGAGTCTCACTCTTGGCAGGAGAAAAAAATAAACCCCAAAAATCCAGCAAAGCTGCTGGGGGACTCACTAGGTTAGGAAATTTAGCCTAAACAGAGAATTCTCCCTAACACCAATACGACAAAAATATATAAAAAGGCTATGTTGAATGCAAAAAGATGTTGCTACGATAATAGAATCTCCGGAGCAACCTCAAGCTCAGGTGAACTATTTAAGATTCTCAAGGAACTGTAAGATCCCTGCCCAGTCCGCATGCAGGTGGTAAAGGATGCTAGCTGGTGTACATCCATCCAACAGGCCATGATGAATAAAACAGAGACCATAGAAAAAAATGTAGCAACCTAAATTGACTCCTGTATCGAAGTTAATGTGACCTTGCCACCAGCAGGCCCCAATACAGTCACTGTTAAATTTGAGATCCAGCCCATCTCTGAGCAATACCTGCAGAAGATTCTCAATCACCTAAAACCAACTAACTGTAAGGGGGATGTCTGACCCGCCATAATAGTCAAACAATGTGGCAACCAACTTGCCCCTCTTATCACCAAATGTATAAACCTTTCCTTTAAAGAGAGTGTTGTCCCCCTTTGGATTAAAAAAGCCTGGATTTCACCTCTTATAAAGAAACCCACTTTTGACCAGAATGTGCCGGGTAACTACCGGCCTATTACGAATGTGCCGTATTTACTAAAGATTGGGACGAAGTGGAACAGCTACAGATTGAGGAGTTCCTGTCCAACCATAAGGTTCTGGGGCCTAAACAACCAGGTTTCCGATGAGGTTACAACACTCAGTCGACTGATCTTGACCTTAAATCCAGTACGTTAAATATATTTGACAAAGGGAACTCGGCTCTGCTAGTGCTACTAGATCTATCTGCACCATTTGATATTGTGGATCATACCTTCCTTGCGGACAGACTATGTAGCACGGCACATTTTTCTGCTGCAGCATCTAACTGGGTTCAATCATTTCTATCTGACCGGACCGCAAGAGTTTTCTTTCAGGGCTCACTGGAAGAGGAATTTCAGTCTCCTGCAGCATGCCGCAGGGCTCTTGTTTATCACCTATGCTATTTAATATCTTTATGCTCCCTTTGTTCCAACAACTGGATGCAGCCAAGATCATCTATGCTAATTATGCAGATGATTCTCAGTGTCTTATGCCACTATCAGGTGACTATATCACTGATTCCATTGCCCTAAATTGTATTTACGGGAGAATACAAAGTTGGATGCAGGTGAATAGACCAGCTCTAAACGATTCAAAGACTGAACTGATGGTTGTGGGTACAGCTCACCAACTACAAAAAATTAGTCAAGAGTACTCCGAGTTCAACATGTCTAATTAAAACTCAACCCAAGGTCAAGACTCTTGTCTTGGAGTCACTCTTGACCAAAACTTGTCAATGCAGGCTCATGTAAGCAGCCTAGTCTCCTCCTCCTCTTATTACCTTAAATTATTAGCCCAGCTTCACCCCTTTTTGAGCATTACCAACTGTGCCATGATTGCACGTGCCATCACAAGGGCCAAGCTTGACTATTGCACTAGCCTTCTGCTTGGGTAACCAAAGGGGAACTATTCCGACTTCCCATGGTTCAGAATATTGCTGTGCGCTTTGTAATGGGGATGGGTAGGGCAGATCATGCTTTCCTAGCCAGAAGGGCCCTGCACTGGCTGCCAGTGAACAGTCGTATTCTGTACCATGTGCAATGCATAACACACTGATGCCTCTATGGCCTGGGCCCAGAATATCTAGCCCATCCACTCCATTGGCTGCCTGCACACAGGAGCTTGCGTTCCAACACATCCCTTTTGGTGATGTGATGTTCCAAACCCTCCTGTGTGACAAAAGGGTAATTCCCACATGCAGCCCACAATATGCAAGCATGCTCATCGATTCCAGCCTTCAAGAAGGCCCTGAAGACAGCACTTTTTTGCTTAAGTTCCTTGAACTAGAAGTTTAATGGCCATCTTCTCTCGCTTCTCTTATTGGTGTTTTTTTTTTCTACATATGTCTTGTTTAGCTCCCCCATACCCACGGGCTCCATTTATGCGCTATATAAATAAACTAAATAAATACATTTTAAAAAGGCCAACTGGCCGTGTGTCTTACACATACATTGCTGCAACCATCCCCATAATGCTGTGCCCACGTGCAATCTCCACCATGCCCATCTGCCCAAATCTGTGGGGTACCATATCTAAAGTGTTTTGCATGCCAACACACATGGAAGAATCATACCTGACAGAAATGCAAATGTCCCCTACAGGCACTCACGCATCACCAGAGGCTTCGGAGGACGACGAGGGGGCAGGTTCATCTGGAAATGGCGCCTCAAGGCCCTCAAGGTCTGCCACCACAGCACCTCACAAAGGTGCACACAGGCTACGCCTAGGCGGATGGACCGCCGTGGGATGCCACAACCCAGCTAGGCCAAGCCTGCGGCAAAATCAAAGGCCACCAGGAGAACCCCAATGCGCACTGCACCCACTCCTGCAGTGACTGACACTGAGGGCACATCTCCAGGCAGGGCAACTATGGAGACACAGGTGGACATCATCCAAGCGTCACTGCCTGCAGTAGGGCCACAAACTCAAGAGAGCCCTCATCGCCACCAGCGTGCACATACATCGGAGCCGGACATCGACACGCCATCCGATGGCTCCTCGGCCTACATCCCAGAGCCAATGCACAGCCCCCTTTCCATCCAGCACACACCACCAAGTAGAACTGTGTTTCAGAGGCTGGTGGAGATGGAGAGGCGACAGAGGGAGATGGAGGCAATTGGTCACACCATTCTGAATACCTGCAGGAAATCCGTGACTGTCTGCAAGGTGCCACCCGCAGGATTGTGCGGACCATGACAAGGAATCGGGCAGAGGCAGCTGCCAGTACGGCCACCCTGACTGTGTATGGTCAGAGGGTTAGGTAGATGATGGAAGGGGTCTGGGCACTTGCTCAGGCCATCTGCCAGAGCACACCGGTCAGACTCAGCACATCAGGGGGCCAGGCTTAATAGCCTCCAGTTTACCGACACCCATCGAGGAGTCACAGCAGAGTACACCAAGGTGCCGGTCCCGGCACCATTTGGGCTCAATGTCACCGGGGGCTGACATGGGGAGAAAGAGGCCATAGATATAAATAACATTGAGACACATTTTGCCCCAAGTGGCTGTGCTGGGGAGTTGGTGGTGGGTGGGCGGAAGAGGGATAGTGTGCTGGAGAGTTGGTGGTGGGCGAGGAGGGGGAATAGTGTTCTTGAGAATTGGTGGCGGGTGGGGGGAGCGGTGTAGTGTGCTGGGGAGTTAGTGGTGGATGGGGGTACGGGGGATAGTGTGATGGGGAGTTGGTGTTTAGGGGATAGTTGGGGCACATCATTTAATTAAAACTGTTGAACTTCATCAATGCGAGGACATTCCCGATTGTATAAATGTTGTGTTTATTAATAGAGGTGAGAGTCACACAGTCGTGCATGGCTTGTGCCATGTGAATGTGTCATAAGAAATTGTCTATCAGTCCCTGGCAAGCCAGTTTCCAATCCCTCACATCATCTCTGGCAATGCGTGCATTTGCCTCTGCCACAGGCACTGCTTCCTCATCCTCAGGGGGTGGCATGTCCGCGTCAGGGGGTAGCTGTACATTTCACTTCAGGCAGATATTGTGCAGCATGATGCATACAAGCACAATTTTACCCACTTTCGCTGGCGCGTACATCAGGGCTTCACCGGTACGGTCGAGGCAGCGGAAATGTGCCTTCAGGAGCCTGAAGGTATGCTCTATGCACACACGGGTCCTGCTGTGAGCGTGGTTGTAGGCAATATTGTAGGTTCGTCTCGGGAGGATAGCTCAGCGGCAACATGCTCGCCTTGGAAACAAGATAACACAGAGCAACACAGGTTCGATCCCCAGGATCAAATACTGCAGTGTTTGTGGATCAAGCACAGGAGTCATCAGCCAGGGCAGGTGTGGGTATCCAGAGTCACCTGATGGGGAGGCACAGCCATTACTCACAGAGCAATGTGTGGAGGTGGCCTTACACAGTATCAGGGCAATGGACATCATGTGTATGCATATGGGGCTTCATTTCTTGGCATGCGTCTGTACTATGTCTGTGCATGCTGAGTCACTCGTATCATGCATTATTTTTGCTTCACATGCACCCTGTGTCCTTGCAGCAGATCTTATGTAAGGTGTCTGTCAGTGACATGTGCAGCTGACATGGTGGCTGTCTTGTGGCAGTGTATTTCGCACGTGCATGTGGCATGCTGGGTTTGCCATTGGCCCTCCCTACGCTTCTGTGGCCAGAGGGTCGGCATTGTGGGCTGGGCGCAAATGGGTGCATGGCTGTGGTACTGGCAGGGTTGCTGTTGTGTGATGTTATGACGCCATTTGTCAGCATTGCTTTGGATTGTGCATGTAGCATTGTGCTACCTGTAGTCATGTTTGTGTTTGTTAAAAAAAAGGTAGCAGGCGCCCCTCTCTCGAAAGAACAAGGCATGATAACCTGTTCAGTGGTTATTAACCACATTGAGAGTTCGCAGCCATTGCTTTTTGCTCACTGTACCTTCACAGATGGGAAATAACCATTTGTATATCAGTCTTTGTCCCGCCCACAAGAGCAGTCCAGCACCGAAATGCTATGGCAATTCCTCTCTGAACAAGAGTACCATCAGCAACCCCATACACGTGTTTCAGCCTTGTTGGGCATCATCAGTGAGGTGAATCTGAGCCTATCTAAGCACAGTGAGCAGGGAGTCCATGTCTGGTTGCCCCCAGGTAACCTAGGCTGACCAACCCCAAGGTCCTTTCAAAATTACAAAAAAGGTAGCAGGCGCCCCTCTCTCGAAAGAACAAGGCATGATAAGCTGTTAGGCATGTTTGTGTTTGTAGTTGCTACTGTAGGTGTTCATCAGCTTCTCCATCCAAATAAGTATGACATGTGCATGCTACCTGGGCTGTACTGTGATCTTGGTGCCTATGGTGATCAGGTACGATCTGCAGCATATTGCTTCCAGCTTTTTGAAGAAACCCCTAGGGATGTCATATGGCACATTCGCAAAATAATGTAGGAATCTAGGGAGCACCACCATCTTTAGTAATGCAGCTCTGCCCCTCAGTTACAGGGGTAATTTAGCCCAGAAGTCCATAGAACTTGTCACTTTATTTGCTGCCTTCTGTGTATTTTGTATGTGTTCCGTCTTGGGGTCATGATATATATTCACTACCAGATATTTGAATGTTTCCACCTCGCACTTCACCGACAGCACAGGTAATGTGTCCAGCGTCTTCCCCGTGTAATCTGCTAAAGGGAACAAGCACGATTTCTTTTCGCTAACTGTGATGCCCGAGAGATCCCGGTACCGCCCAAGTACATCTAGTATATATTGTAAGTTGGGCTCCGGGTTTTCTAAGTAAATGAGCATGTCATCACCGTACAGGGAAATCAAATTCCACATGCCTTGTACCTCTATGCCGGCCTCCTGGTAATCCTTCCGGAGGTACGCCGCTAGAGGTTCTAGATTGTTCCGAGATCAGGTTGCCTGTCTTGATGCTAGCCCCCGGCTTGTTGTACAGCAGGGACACCCATTTTGTGTATGTGGGCCCTATGCCAAAGCTATTCAATGTAGCTAGCAGCCATGGCCATCTGACCGAGTCAAAATGAGGCTATTGCGTATAGGTTCATGGTATTCTTAATGTGGTCTATAATGTGGTGCAACCTCTGTAGGTTCGCTGTAATATTTCTGTCCGGGACGTATCCCGTTTGATCTGGGTGTATGAGCTTGGCTATAACCTTTTTGAGCCTGTTGCCCATTAAGGCTGTAAGTATTTTCCCATCTTGATCTAGTAGTGACAGGGGCCTATATGAACTACAATCTGTATCAGGTTTATTTGGTTTAAGAAGCAGTATAATAAGGGATTCTCTCAACGACAGCAGGAGGGTTTTCGTGTTGAAGGCTTCATTCAGCTTTGTTAACAGCGGAAGCATGATATCTGCTATGTATTCTTCGTCACATTCACTGGGTAGCCCTTCTGTTCCAGGCATCTTACCCGTTGGTAACCCTCTGATGGTAAGTTCTAGCTCTTCTCATGTTATGGGGGCTTCTAACTGTGCCGCAGCTTCTTTGTCTAACTGTGGGAGATCTATGTGCACCAGGGCATCTACTATGTCCTGGGGCTGTATCTCGGCTGTGTCTGCATATAACTGTTTGTAATATTTAAGAAAACAATTATTTATCACTTCTTGTGACGCAACCACTGCCCCGTCTTGACCTATAATTGACCCTTTCACCTCGTGTTTGGATTCACTTTTGTATAGCCAGGCCAACAGACGCCCAGGTTTGTCTCTGTCCGCATGTTGTTTTTCTACGTATTTAGTGTAGCTCAGGGTGCTTAACCTATCCCAGTGTTTCAAGCATTCGTGTTTCAGGCGGTTAACCTCACAGGCTTCCTCCATTGTTTGTCCCCCTGCGCTGTCTATTTCTTCAATTGCAGCTTCCGCATCAGCTATGTCTTTTACTATTGTAGGCTGTATACCCCCGCCTTAGCTATTGCTATTCCTCTAATTACCACTTTAAAGGCCTCTCATAGTACCCCAGTAGATGTTACACTGCCAGTATTATTTTCAAAGTAGTCTTTAATTCCCTGTCTTTGGTGTTCCCGAAACACCACGTCTTTCAAGGCCTCGCTTCAAAGCTTCCAGGGTGGAATGTGTGTTCTAAGTGGGAAAGCGCGCCATGATATTATTAGCAGTGAGTGGTCCGACAGCACTCACGCTTTATATTCTGCTGTGGTGAATTCGTTTAAGGTTTCTATGCCTGTAAAAAGGTAATCTAGTCTGGTATCGAGGTTTGTTGGGACAGCGCAGTGAGAGTATCCCGGATCTTGCGGGTGGCGGTCTCTCCAAATATCTGCCAAGTTAAACTCTTGCAACAGGGTGTTTAGGGCTTTAGCCACAGGGGTTGGGTGTGTGTATTTGTTGTCCGACCTATCTAGTTTGGGATCTAGTACACAATTAAAATCCCCCGCCCCCCTCCGACACCAACGTGCAGTTTCTATGTGTTGCGTTGTGCTCAAATATGTTCTGGCACTGGTGCTCATGTGGTGTCCTGTAGAGATTCACCTGAGCGCTCCACATGCGAACATGAATTTGGGGGAACCGACCAGATGCTAGACCAATTCTGCAGAATACCAAACAGGTATTAGAGCCGGGAAGGAAATGTGGTTGCAGGAAATTGGAAATTTGAGACCTTAGACAATAAGTTAGATTTACAATTCAGGAGGATATTGGTCATCCACTTAAAACACGATTGTGCTAAAAGGAAAGTCTAGCCTTGAGAAAGACACTTCTGTCGAAACACGGGTTGGCTGTTCAACCAGGACTAATAGGGAATAAACATATAAATGAAGAAGTTTATGTATCTATTTGTGAATAGCTTTAATAATATTACAGAACTTATCTAGACCGCAGCGATACATTTTGAGGATAGCGCAAAGTGCTGGTGGTACTAATATTTCTTATACAGCTTACGGTTTAGGATTTCACAGAAACCGTTAGCCACGCAGCTGCCCCTGCAATACACAAAAATCTCAGGTCCCAGCGCAACTAGACAATACTTATACCTACTCTACTTTCTATAATACATTTAGAGTTGATTCCAACTCTGCTTTGCACAGGCTTAACAGCTTGGGACCCTACAAGGGATTTTTCTACAAACTCTCTAAGTTTTTATTTTTTTTAATGTATTTTTATTATTTTCCACATGTATAGTTACTAACAACATGACATTATCAAACAACCAACCAAGAATTTCCCACCCTCCCCCGATCATCTGTGCACGTCTTCTCTGGGAAGTCTCTTACGCCCTTCACAGGAATAGGTCCAATATCCCTATTTTGTGTGGGCACCATTGTTCTTTATAGTGTGCTTGGAGGTAGCCCAGAACTAGCCCCCAATCGTTTCTGAACTTTTCGTGTTCTCCTTGAATGTTGTATGTTAGTAGTTCCATGGCCAGATGGGACCACACCCTTTTTGTCCAGTCCACTGCGAGTGGTGGGGTTTTATGTTTCCAGTTATATGCTACTTCCAGCCACGCCCCTATCAATAGGCCCATAAAGTTCCTTTTCTGTGTGACATTCAGTTGTTTATTCCTGTGATCCCATAGACCCCCTAGCCACACTTCGTCTCCTATGTGTTCTGCCCCCGGGATTTTTTTTTCTTCATTTGGGCTTTAATCTCCTCCCAAAATGGCCTTAGCCTCGGTCATTCCCACCATATATGTCGCCAGTCTCCCTTCCCGCCACATTCCCTCCAGCATCTATCTGGGGAGTTAGCGTACATCGTATGCAGTCTCTCCAGGGTATAATGCCATTGCTTCATCACTTTCAACCACGTTTCTCTAGTTTGGATGGCCCTCGTCAGTTTTGGTATTGTGCGCCATATGTATTCCCATCGTTCCCTGGGGAATGTGTATCACAGGGTTTTCTCCCACCTTTTCATGCATTGCCATGTGGCTGGTTCAGCTTGTGCATTTACATATTTGTATGTGTTGGAGACAAACTTGTGCATTCCTGTGTGCGTCATGATGTAGGTTTCAAAGGGAGTCAAATTCCTGGACGCTGCATCTTTAACGCGGGGTGTACTCAGCTAGTGATGTAGTTATAAAGGTCATTAGGGGTCAAGTTCAGTAGTGTTGTGCAGTCCGCGAATGACCTTATCTGCTGGTCTTGATACATATGATACATATCTCAGACCTTCTTGCACCCAGCCTCCTCCCATTTTCGTAAGGCTCCCCTTTCCATTCCTGGTGGGAATTCTGGGTTGCCAAAAAGTGGCATAAACGGGGTGGGGTCTTTAGTTAGTTTTTTTTTATAGCCTCATCCCACACCCTCATTGCAGCCTTCATTATCTCACTAATGTGCATATTGACGTGTCTGAATCATTTATTGATCCATAACAAATGTCTGGTGGAGGTTTTTGCTACTGCCCGAGCCTGCGTCTCCCAGAATTTTTCCCCATTTTCCGGAATCCATTCCTTCAGTACCCAGAGCTGAGCGGCTTCATAGTATTTCTTAAAATGTGGTAGGGCGCACCCCCCCTCCCTTCTGTGTGCTGTCAGGACAGAAACTCTAGGGGTTTTATATTGCCATACATAAACTGAGACCATCTTCCTGAGTGACTTAAAGAACGCTGGGGGGATTCTTATCGGGAGGGCTTAGAATAGGTACATTAGTTTTGGGAGTATCGTCATTTTCACTGCTGTAATTCTGTACAATACTTTTTATCTAAGAAGTGCCTTAGCTCCATAGACTGCGTTCCAATTGACTTTGGCTGTCCTGGCTCCCTGCAGACTCTTCTAGTCCACTCACTTTGATATTGTTTGTCCCTCATAGGTGGTAACATGTTTTAGACTGTTACTGCTGGGAAAGGCTTGTCTAGATGTCATTGGAAGATTTAGTTGTCCTCACTCCTTAAACCCTCTCCTTCTGCGAACTCAAATTCTAAAAAGTATAACTAGTGTGATATATAAATGAAAGTGATCGTGGGACCTTGGGTTTGGAACTGTCCTTGCTAAGCTTTGTTGATTGTTACTGTGTCTTTCTTGCTTGCTGCCGGGTCATAGGATGTGTTTTAAGGTAAAGACCACACCTCCTTTTTTTGCTTTCACATAACCCAGCCCATCAGAATTGAGGCATCTTGCTGGAGGGCACCGATGTTGGCAGAACTGTGGCGAAGGGAACTGGCACAGAGACCTTGATGCCTGAGGGTGGGGCAGCAAGGTGCTAGGCCAATTTGTATCCTATCCAGCCGAGTCCGTAGACATGCGGTCTTGCGAGGAAGCCCTGCCTGCTTTTCCAAGTGCGGTGGGTTCTGCGGTCACATCTGGTGCTGAGGCTGAAGCTGTTGATACCGGGGTTTTGGTGAAAATATCCAACATCTTGAGCAGCAAACCCTCCCAATCGGGGCAAAGTGTGCATCAGAATATTTCAGATGTGCATGCCAAGTACTGTATGTAGATTTTAATGTTGAATGACTAAAGAAGTATGTTGTGTCATTATCAAAATTGTAATTCTCCCATGAGAAAATAGACAACTTATGCACACTCATTATTCCATGACCATCATCAACAGGATGCAAGAGACTGGTATGCCAAGACATTTGGTGTATGTGAAACGTCAAAGCTCATTAACAGCATGTGGGTTCAGCAGCCCACAGATAACAAAATAAATGAACGGCCAGTTACAATCCTATACTAATGCTCAATACAAGGGTTTACAGAGTATCCAATGATATTAACGAATACAAAATGAAGAATAACTTTTTAACGAATAGAAAATAATGAAAAAACACAGAATTTGTTATTAAAAATATATATGGGTGAGGTAAGGGATTAAAACAGGTGGGGAGGGGTTTGGGGTAGGGTTATAATCATGGGGAAAGGTGTTTAGGGGGTAACCACCTCAAATAAACAAATAATAATAATTCTGTGTTTTTTATTTGTTACAAATGTTTTCGTT
Organism: Ambystoma mexicanum; assembly: GCF_040938575.1. NCBI lineage: Eukaryota > Metazoa > Chordata > Amphibia > Caudata > Ambystomatidae > Ambystoma > Ambystoma mexicanum. Next base: position 1,101,047,268 of record NC_090924.1, on the reverse strand, counting down.
ATTACATTTTTCATTAATAACCCATAGATCCTGGTTACACATATACTGAAGCTCTCACATTTGTTGACAAGCATAGCACAAAGGATGATTAATTACCAAATGATACCTACCAACAAGTCGTATTACATTCAGTGTAGTGTTTGTGAGGATGGGCGCATTCACCTTGTTCAGACAGTAATCTGACCTTTTTCTGCTTCGCAGAGTTTCACGAGACACGCTAAATTAAAAGAAACAGAAATCTAATTACTCAAGGTAATGTAACAGCACTTGTTTGTTTGTTTGTTTATTTGTTTAGTAATGCGCACCAAGCCCTTAGGTAGACGGGTTCAACAGAAACAAGAAATCTTAAAACTTAGTTACAGTACAAGGTAGCAATACATAGAGCAGTGATTGCAGTAGGAGCAAAAATACAGGTGCAAGATACATTAAATACAAAGCAATGGTCAGCAAGTGGAAAGTGTGTGGTTCAGTTAAAAGGCTAATGATCATACATCAGGCGAATGTATTGAATCATTTATTTCTGAAAAGAAAATGCAAGTCCCTGTTAAAAACTCTATAATAGATGAAAGTCCCAGAGACCAAAACTATTAGCTTGGAAGACAGATCCAACAGCAGGAGAAGACATCACTTATATCCACTTGGGTTTGACACAGGGTCTGGTTCATAAGATGGCACCAGAGAGGGATTACTTACCTGCAACCTAATAAACCCTCCAAGGAATGCTTAGCCCTTTTAACACTTGTGTCTGAGCATGAACGTCACCTAGTTGCAGATTACGTCCTGCGAAGACATGCCAAAAGTATCCAGAGAATGTTTAATGTTAGGTGCATGACATTGACATGCTTGCCAACCAGAGGCTGAATTATATAAACTGTATTTCCAGTGTAAATTTACAATGTTGCATTGATTACATTTTTGGTTCATTTTATTTTATTTGATTAAACAAGTTTCTGAAGTCAAAAGTCACAAAACGAACAAAAATACATAATCGGTCAACGCATTAGGCAAACTGATATTACTCAACATGTAATGTAAACCTTTTTACACTAAAAAAAACAGCCTTTTATTATGTCAAAAGTAATCGAAAGGATTACCACATGGAGTGTGTGGGAAGGAGGATTTAGGCTATAGGACTAAGAACCAGAGATCAAGAGATCGATGTATTAACAAACCGCTGCGAAGGGCAAAACCTGCAATATTACTTTCCAATAGTGAAAGAGTTAAATCCACCAACAGGAATGAAAGTGCTTCAAAACATACCCTTCAAAACTGTAAAACTATCAACAATTAGAATATGCCAACTGTTATATAACTGCACCCATTATACTGCAATATTAGTTTCCAATAGTAAAATACTAAGAATCCACCAACAGGAATCAAACTGCATCAAAGAATACTCTTCAAAACGGCAAAACTATTAACAGTTAGAATAAGCCAACTGGTATCTAACTGGAGCCATACCACCAGCACTTTCGAAATGCAAAACCAGTACACAATTACAATTCTTCGTACTGTAACACTGCTTGTAGCAACAAATATACTTATTTGCACACCTTAAACATTCCTTTAAGTACTGTACACTTCAAACAAACATGGTGTGACACGGAACGTCAAATAAATGTACTACATGGATTTTTTCCCACAGACCCAATGATTATGCAACCAAACACAGCAACTGTGCAAAACGCACAGTAATGTTGTTTGAAGCATAGTACTTGGAATGTACTAATTATGAGGGTCTAAAAAGTACATGAATATGTGAGATTGTATGCAATGTGACACTGAACTATCCTACCTAACATATTATACTATGTTTTTTTCAGAGAAAGAAGCACAGATTTCTCCTGCTTTACCATGTACAACAAAGTCAACCTATACCTCCAACGCTACATCAATGAAAAATGTAATTTCCACTCAAATGGTATTGTGTCACTATGTTCCAAAAGCTATACACTGCCTTTACAGTATGTATAATTACTTTATTCATATTATTATGGTTGTTTCCAATGGCCGAATTCCATTTCTGTACACATATTATTACAATGCTTGTGGCCAGTGGCCAGATTCGTGGGTGCATGGCAGTATTATGGTGTGATGGTTGTGGCCAGTGCCTAGATTCTTGGGTGCAGAGGGTCTGACATGTGGCTCTGTATCTGCGACCATTGGCAAAAGAGAAGCCACTGAAGCGTTTGCATGCACAGCCTCACTTCAAGCACCACAAGGATGCAGGAGGTGATGAGGCCCAGAAGGCGGAAGAGGCCCAGGCACAAAGACGTTCCTGTGATTGGAAGACATTGACTATCAGAAAGATGTTCGCCACTTGATGCTCTGCACAGGTGAGTGTCTAAGACTGCCCCAATAGATCGGAGAGACTGGGACAGGCAAGCCTGAGACTTTTTGAATTTATTGGAAAATCCCAACCTGTGCAAAAGAGTGCCTGTACGGAGTAGGTGCTCTGACCACAGATTCCGAGCACAGACGAGGCAGTCGTCCAGGTAGGAAAAGACAAGAATGCCGTCCTGAGCCGCTCCCACTGTCAGCCGCTTGGTGAAAACCTTGGGAGCTGAGGAAAGTACGAACAGCAGGACCTTGAACTGGTAATGGTGTTCGCCCACCACGAACCATGGGTATTTACTGTGCCTTCGATGAATCAGCACATAGAAGTATGCATCCAGAAGGTCCAGGGAAACCAACCAGTTCTGCAGACCAAGGGCTTGCAGGCAGAATCTGGGCTAGAACAACTACTTTGAACTTATCCTTGTGTAAGAACAATTTCAGCAGCTGCAGATCCAAAATGGGGCGCAAGTCTCAGTCATTCTTTGGCACCTGAAAATCAGTGGAGTACCACCCACCTCCTGATAGTGAGTGCGGAACCAGCTTGATCAGAAGCTGACAGACTTCCTCCAGGAGTATTGCGTCTGGAGACAAGGAGGCAGCTAGAAGGACGTGGTCCAGGGGGTCGCTGCAGAAACAGAAGGCAATAACCCTGTTGGATGACCTGTATGGCTCAAGCATCAGACGTGGTCTTTGACCATTCCGCGTTGAACAAGTAAAGCTTCCCACACACCAGGGACGGGTGGTAAAACACGTCACTGAGTTTTAGCATCCTGGGCTGTCGCAGGGACAGAGGCCGCTGCAATGCCACCACTCTGGGCACCCATTCCCCTACCTTCCAGGAAGTGTCTGCCTCTTCCTGGGGCAGATGGACCACGGCCTCTTGTGTAAAGGGACGAGATGAAGCCCCGAGACGACGGCTGTCTGGAGGGCTGTTGCACACCAAGCCTCAAGGACTTAGCTGTTGCTTTAGATAACTAGACCTTCTGGAGGGCATTTTCAGTCTTGGCGCCACAAATATGTCGCGCCTAGAAACACTTGTGTACAGGTACATTATAAATGACTTATATCATATCATGTTGTTTCTGTCGAAGGGCATGTCCAAAAGTCTGGCTTGGACATCGGCCGCAAACCCCGACGTCCTCAGCCAGGAGTGGCGCGTGACCACTGTGCTGGTGGCCACGGTCCTACCTACATGATCCACTGTGTCCAGCATCTGGTGTGCCACCTCCTTGCCATCAGAGAGCAGGGACTGGAAACCATACCTCATTCCCCCCCTCAGGGACATGACGGCCATATTGACCACCACTGTCCATAGGCTGAAGGAAAACATTGTCATGGTGCAAGAGGAATTGATGGCCTGCAGTGCCAGACTGCCCAACGCAAAAACCTTCTTGCCCCATCCTCAAATCTCTCTCTCTCCAATCCGGTGGAAGGGTCTTCAGGTTAGCCGTAGTGGCCTGGACCACCAAGTTCTCTGGTGAAGCGTGGGAGGAGAGAAATGCCTGGTGTGATGGTGCGGGACAGTGCTTTTTTGCAATATCTCTGTCCACAATTGGAACAGAGGTAGGCTTCTCCCATGCCTTCAGTACGGGTGCTTCCACTGTCACCTTGAAGGGCAGGAGCATCTCCTTCTTGGGTACCTTGCCCAGAATGTCATAAAGCTTGCACTGAACCTTGGATCTGATGGAGCTGACCATCCCAAAGTACTGGACACTTTAGCCATCAAGAGCTGGAATGTGGTCTGAGGCTTTCCCGGGGTAGAGGCTGGCAAAAAGTCCATCTCAAGATAGGCGTCTGTTCATTGGCTCCTTATAAGTCCTCTGCCAATGCCAGAATATCCTCACCTTCCCAGTAAAATTCTTCTGGGAAATACCTCACTTCCCTAGAACACAGACATTCAATCTTCCTCATCATATACGTCGTACATATTTGACATAAAAGCTTCCATAGGGAGTGGGGAATATTCCTGTGGAGCCGGGGTGTCCACGATGATGAAGACGAAGCCGGTGCCGAGGCTGCGGCACCCGAAGGCAGGCACTGTCGGCGCCAAGTGACCTCAACTTCATTCTGGTCCAGGCCCCCCTTAGGCTGGCAAGAGTGGTCGCCAGAGGGTACCCTGCCAGTTGCAACAGGCGCGTTGAGACCCCGCGGTGCCATAGCCGAAGACGACAGTGCCATCACCTGCACTACAGGCACAGAGGCCGCAGCCATCTGCGTCTTTACAAAGATGTCCAACACCTTTAGGCGGAAAGTCGCTCATTGCTCCAATGTGGAGTATAGGGTGGGCCGATTAGGCGAATCCCTGGAGTGGTGGCTCTTTTTCTTTGAAGAAGACGACGAATGTCAGTTCAAAGGCTCACTCGGAGAGCAGTAGCACTTGCAATGCTGCTGCTTCTTCTTCTTCTCCTTCTCCAAGCGTGAAACCGCCCGTTCTTCGGAGCGCCGATCCACGTCATGCGACCTCAATCAAGACCGTAGAGCCACATCCTTTGTCTTTTGGACAAAAGTGAATATCTTCGCCGTCCTCTTCCAGAGTGCCTTTGGGTGCATGGACTGACACGACCTGCGATTCTGGGTGGTGTTGTCAAGCCCCAAGTAGTATAAACAAATCCGGTGCAGATCCAAGATCAACATCTGCCGGCCTCATACAGCTTGAATCCTGAGGCCTTTGACAGAGTAGGCATGGCATCGGAGAAAATAGTTAAGCACGACAAGCGTGTTCTCAATTAGTGAACAGAGTGCACCGAAAAAAGGAACTGTAGTCACAGGGTGCAGGCACCTCTATATACTGGCCCGACGTCATATCAGGCACAGGGCGCTTAGAGGCATCAGCCAGAGCCAACACAGAGCCACGCTGCACTTTCCGGCGGCAAAAAGGTTTCTGAAGAACAGTTGGGATGGGATGAGATTATCATAGATGAGGAATCCGTGCATGGGAGGAAAGAATCCATTAGAACCATGGAATCCCTTTGACAGTAAAAGCCACACTAACTAGTGTGGAAGTCATTGATGGTATGCCTTTGTCCTCTGGCCCCATCCATGAGCATTCCATTCCGTGACAAATGAAGCTCAGTCAACACTCTGAACATATTGCTTTGGAGGTCATCTGTGCACTTTCATAATGGGTTGTCCTGGGCCTTGCTTGGCTGATGTGCCACAACCCATACGTCAACTAGACTACACAAAAAGCAACCTTTGGCTCCAAACCTTTGGCTCCAGCTTGCTTGGCTGATGTGCCACAACCCATACGTCAACTACACTACACAAAAAGCAACCCTTGGCTCCAAACAAAGGCACACAGCAATGATGTAGCCCCCAGTTGGGGTTTCTAAACCCTACTCTGATGCCCGGTGGCTCTTTGTCACATAGCCTCTGTTCCCCGCTGGAAGTACCTGATGTTTACCACGGGTTCTGGAGAGTCTTTTCAGATCCTGATGACATACCCTTGCAAGCTCATCAATTTAACTGTGAGATAAACTTTATACCCAACAAGCCTATATGACATGATGAAGTCTATTAATTAACTCTGCAAGAAAGAGCTGAATTGCAGACTTACTTGTTGGCAGAAAGCATAGGCAAATGTTACATCACCCCTTCATGGTCCACAGCAGGGGCCCCTTAATTCTTCATGCCAAAAAAGGAAGGAAATCTCTGGCATGTATAGATTATCGATACCTGAACAAAATCACTGCCAAAGCTCAATACTCTCTGCTGTTGATCAAGGATATAATGGAACTCTTAAATTCATCTAGGTTGTTAACTAAGTTGGATTTATGCGGGGCTTGCCACCGCCTCTGAATAAAACAGGCAGACAATTGGAAAACGGCGATTAAAACAACTCTGGGACACTACGAATACAAGGTCATGCCTTTTGGTCTATACAAGGTCATGCCTTTTGGTCTATACAAGGTCATGCCTTTTGGTCTATGTAATGTCCCGGTCGTCTTCAAGAGGTTTTTGAACTATATCTTTTCAGATCTCATAGGCCTCTCTGTTTAGGTTTACATTGACGATATTCTTGTTTTTGCCCAAACCTTGGATGATCACCAACAGCAAGTGTCTGAATTGTTGACTCGTTTGGCAGCTTACCATCTCTTTGCGAAGACCGAGAAGTAGGTTTTCCACAAGACACGGATTGGATACTTAGGCTACATCATCAGTGACAACGGGATAGAGATGGATCCCAACCATGGATTCATCGCCAACTTTGCTTGTTTGTCTGCAGGCATCTCACGACTTCTCCAGTCCAATCAGACGATCATTTGGGATGAAAAACCGGAAAGAGCATTTTAATCCTTGAAAGCTGTATTCACAAAGGCACCTATTCTGCAACATCTTGAAGACTGCTACCCCTTCATAGTGGAAGCCTCTGAAGATGCGGAAGGCACCATCTTGTAACAAATAAATCATTCAACCATGTAAGAACATCTTGTAGCTTATTATTCGAGTAAGCAAACAGCTAGTAAACTGAATGACACTGTAATTAAGAGGGATCTCCTTGCCATGAAGGAACCCTTTGCACAATATCTATATATATATATATTTGTGAAAGTGTCTTTGTATGTTCGAGGTTGGTTCCAGCCACATAAAAGTTGGTAGTCTGAGGTTTTCGCCTATGGTCGGCAGAAATTTGAACAATCCCACCCACTCGCTGTGCATAGGGGTGAAGCAGGTCTGGCCCTGTGCTATCAATATAGATGATTCTGTGAGATTGCAGATTTAGTGATTTTTCAAAAATAGGCAGCTAGGACACAATATAACAAAGACAAGGCTATAGAAGACCACCACATACATGTCAGCTACAGACTAGCAACACCAGGGTGTATGGCTAGTGGAGACAATCTACAAGGGGGCTGCTTCCCTGTTACGGTCCAAACAGATCACCTCAATCTACTGTATCTGAAAACTTTACACTGCAAGAACAGCCGGCAGGCCTGATTGTTTTTTTTTGTGCATAATGTAATTGTCACAACCCTCATAACCAGGTACTACTAATCAACATGCTGATGCTTTATCCTGCTCTATCTCTACAGAGGCAAAGATTAAAACAATGTCTGCACTCCTCCTGCTGGCAGCATACTTCCCCTGTGTCATTCAAGCATTTCTGCAACGGAAACCCATCCCCGCTGGAACTTGTACGACCCTTTGTTGAATGACATGCCACGCAGGGATTCTATCGCACAGGTAATCCGGCACTATTTTCAGGAAAACCCAACAACAGATACTTCTGTGGCTAACACCTTGGACGCTATGACGGCTGTGGTGAGGGACAAACAAATTGCCCATGGAACAGCATTCCAGAAACAAAAGCGACATGCCCACATAGTACTTGAAGAGGATGTCCAAAGAGCTCAAGCCTCTTATAAAAAGAAGGGCTGGACGCCTAGGACTAACCCCGCACTGCAAACAGCCCGTCAGAAATTGGAAGCTCACTAGGCAGATGAAACAGCACACGTCTTGGCCAAAACCAAACAAGCCTACTACACTAAAAATAACAAGGCGAATACATTTCTGGTGGACAAACTGGCCAAGGCAAGGAGAAAGAACACTATAATAGGCCTGCGCGACCCACAGGGCAATGTCCACTATGCTGAACAGGCCAAACTACGGCTGGCAACAACCCATCTCGCTGATACAATGTTGGCAGCGCCCTGGGACAAAGAGAAACAACTAAGCTATCTTCGGAGCGCCACTCTGCCACGTCTCGAAGACCAAGACAGAGAGGCCCTAGAAGCCCCAATCACAAGTGAGGAAGTGGAAACAGCAATTAAATACTTAAAACCCAGAGCCCCAGGCCCAGATGGCTTAACAAGGAGGTTCTATAAGGTGCTTTGTCCCCAACTTACTGCCCCCATAACGGCCCTCTTTAACTCCTTTAGCATCACAGGCTCCATTAACCCTTCCATGCAGGATTCGGTAACCATCCCTTTACATAATCCCGGCAAGGACCCCAAAGACAATGGGCCTCATTACAAGTTCGGTGGTAGCCTTTCCGGTAAAACCAGCAGGCTGCTGCCGAACGTGCACATTTTTCCGGCGTCAGGTAATGGGCAATTACCGGGGCATTACAACACCAGCAGACCCGGCAATCGCCCATTCCCAAGCGCCGAAAAATATTCTTACCCATTCCCATTTGAGCCCCATTCATGAATGGTACCAGTTCATCCGACATGCTATGCTTGCGGGTGCCGGTACGCCCGCCAGGTCAGACCTGGCGGGCGTAAAGGCACCTGCGAGCAGAACTCGTAGTTTGCTGGTCCGGTAACTACAGTACCGACAAGCTTAACTGTACCGTAGTTACCGGACTGGCAAACTTGTAATGAGGGCCAAATGCTCGTATAGACCCATCTCCTTGTTAAACACTGATGCTAACATTTACTCCAAAATGTTGGTAAACCACCTAGCCATGTCCCTCCCTAAGCTTATTGATGCAGATCAAACGGGTTTCATACGGAATAGATCAACTGGAGACAACACCCGTAGAGCCCTCAACCCTATAGACATAGCTATCCAGGACTCCCACAAATTGGCTCTATTAGCCTTGGATGCTACTAAAGCGTTAGTCTGGTCCTTCCTACATCTTACCTAAGAAGCTTTTCAATTTGGCCCCAATTTTCGTAAAATGGTCCTAGCCAACTACCAGTTTCCGAAAACCCTGCTTCGGGTTAATCATATTCTATCGGACCCAATTCCCCTATCCTGTGGCACGAGACAGCGATGTCCGCTGCCCCCTCTTTTATTCACCCTAGTAATGTAGCCTCTCGCCCAACGGATTTGTCAAAATCCCAACATTGAAGGACTTCCATCTGGTGCTGTGCAGCATAAAATCTCATTGTATGCAGACGATGTACTGCTGTCTACAACAAACATTGGTCCTTCTTTAACTTCCTTGCTCCAAGAACTTCATAGATTTGGAAAGGTTGCGGGGTTCACTACTAGCTTTGGGAAGTCTGCAGCGTTGGGGGTGGGTCTAAATTCAGGGGATCTAGATGCCCTTAAGCCTTTGTGCCCCATCCAATGGAGCCAGAAATCAATACCTTGCCTGGGGGTTCACATCCCGGCATGCCCCAAAAACATTTACACTTTTAACTCCCCCTTCAAAGAATTGGAAGGAGACCTTGAATGCTGGGCCTCACAAGAAATCTCTCTCATTGGACGAATCACGGCATGCTAAATTAACCTCCTCACACGATTCCTTTATGCCTGTGCTTCCCCTACCCATCACGTTCCCACTGCCTGCCCTCCAGGGCTACAAAGGAAAATGTTTGGGTTTGTATGGAAGGTAAAAAATCAAGGATTTCCCGGAAGGTCATGATGGGCAATCCCTGCCTGGGAGGCTTAGGGGTACCCAACTTATGCAATTACCGGTGGCCGCACAACTAGTGCACTTTCAAGCTTGGTGGATAGGGGATAAACCCCTGAAATGGGTCCAACTGGAACAGGCATGGCTCTTGGTGCCCCCTGCTTTCTTCCACATGTCCCCCCCTCTGTTGCGGAGGACATTTACTAGGACCCTGACCATCACCAAGACCACCCTTAATACCTGGGACGGGATTTTAAAATCTAAGGGAATAAAGCGAGGCCTGAACCCAAACTCTCCGGTCTTCCTTAACCCGGCCTTCTCCCCGGGGCTTAACCCTATGAACTTTAGAAATTGGGTAGTGGGGGGCTGGAATCTCTGGGACGCTCTTTGAAAATGGCCAACCGCGCACTTCCGAAAGCTGAAAACAAACCTTTAGCTTAACCAAAGCAGACAGATTTTCTTACGCGCAACTCCGGCACTGGTACATGCACCCACAAATCCGTTAGGAAGTCACGCGCTCTCCCACCACCCTTGAACTCAACCTGCAGGGAATTCCAGAGAGGGGTAGGACCTCGAGCCTCTACAAACTACTCCAAGATGATATCCTTTGCCCTAGACCTGCATATATGATACAATGGGAGGCGGACCTGGGGCATTTATTAGACGACCAAGCTTGTCTGGACATATGGACCAGAGCACATTCATCATCTGTCTGCATCACTAATCGGGAATGTGCATATAAACTCCTTCTCCGTTGGTACTACTCCCCTTCATGCCTTCATCGGCTTAACCATTTGGTCAGCCTCTTATGTTGGTGCAATTGCAGATAACCTGGATCATACATACACATGCGGTGCACCTGCCCCACAGTTCAAATCTTCTGGACCAAATGCATAGCCACCGTAAAGGACATCACCCAGGCGACAATCCTCATCAGCCCGAAGATGCTCTTGCTGGGCGTTCCGGTCCCAGAATCCTATCCTAGGTCCAGTAGACTGCCAAGCTCCTCACCCAACTGCTATTGGCAACAAGGATTACAATAGCCTGCACATGGAAAACATCCCAGGGCCCATGTGGTGGATCAAGCTCTGGGACATCCTGGTTGCAGAGAAAGTTACTGCTGACAGGGCCGGCCTCCTACACCGGTTTATGAATATTTGGGCTCCACTCAAGGACAACTGGATTCCTCCTTGCTACAGCTTGGCAGACCATTGTTCCTGGACCTTGGTCGTGGTGAGCACCTGCGGAAGTGCTCGGGAGAGGGACTCCTCAGAAATGGATTTCCTTTGTTTCAGCAGAACTACAGTGATTTCGTGCCTTTACCTCAGCGGCAAATGAATGAAAACTCTGGTTGGAAGAAGCTTGCTCCCTCGGTCCTGGACTCTAGTGAGTGGACTCTGGATCAGGAGTTCCTGCTTCTGCAGGGTCCTCTGGAAGCCCACAAAGATTTGGACAGATTCAGACTTCACAAGACGATGCATTTGTCAATGCTCACAGGACCCCTGGCATTGGGCTTCTGCAGCTCTGGTGAGGCATAGCAAGTCGAGGGATGCGCCAAATGGAAGCTTGTCTTGAGGCTAGTTGGTCCCATCAACTCAAGAGAGGAAGTCATCCCGTACGGGTCTCCCCACTTGATATGAAAACGGGCTCAGCACAGTTGCAAGGCTTCACCGGGCACTTTGCTGTCCAGGAATGTGCTGCTTGCGTCTCATCACGTCTTCTTCTTCGGATGTTCCTCTCCAGTGGTCAACTCTGCCTCTAGTCCTAAAAACCTTGCTTTTTATGCAATTTCCCATTCATTCACAGCCTATGCTGTCAATCACACAGTCCTTTTAGGACATCCAGCCAGCTAATCAGGACTGGTTTCACTCAGGTACACCTAGAGACAAAGGACAGGGAAGTTTCGGAACCGTCCCTCACTTCCTGCCTTTCCAGACACACTGGAGCCTGGGCGGGCTTCAGGACTGAAGCCCGCCAAAGGTAAAATGCACAAAGGACTCAAACCTGCTTCAACTAACAGAGTAAAAGCCCAGATGAAACTACTTACAAACAGAAAATGGCAAAAAAAGAAGACAGGGGGCTTTTTGGCAAAATGGGCACCCATGGGTGCTGTACTGCAACTGAGGATTCTGCCTGCGGTAAAGATGCACCCTGGTAGTAAAATTAAACCACTACTACCAACCATTTAAAGTAGGTTTGTGTAACAAAAAATGTTATATGAGAAGTGGGATAAGGAATTACTAGGTAATCCCCCAGCACTCCACATAGGGTGGTGTCTGCTGGTCCCAAAAAGAGAAAGGTAAGTAAAACAGGGATCATCTTACTATTCTTTAGAACAGTAGTTTACGCAAGAAAATGTATTTAAACAGACTCCATCAAACAGTGAAACACTAAAATCCTAGTCCGGAAAAATACAGTAGAAAGTGAGAAAACAGTCCCACTTGCTCAGATGGAAAAATTCACAAGCCCCAAGGCCAGCAAGGGAGCTGGGGGTCTCTCAGGTTGAAGGGAGTTAGCACAGAAATGAAAATTCTCCCTAACACTCAAATCAAAGCTTTGTGGCATAAGGGGGATGTTGCCCTGGGAATGCTTGGAATTATAACAGAAGGCTATAGAGGGCATTTCAATAATTATGATTGGCTGAGGAGGGCCAATCCCTTTGATAATTAGGTTTAAAGCTAGAAGAATGAGCATATTTCTGACGATGGTTCATGTTTCTTGGTGCAAAAACAGACGCTGTATTTTTTTCAATCAAATTGAATATTTTTATTACATATTAGCTAGACCAGTTTTTGATCTTTAAGGCACTTTACTATTATTTCCAATCAATAATACAAGTGTTTGAAATCACCATTTATTGGAAAATATGTATTTCTATCTTGTGGCATGTAGGTATGTAATACAAAAATCTAAGAAATGTACCTTTTTACAGGGATATCTCCTGTCTGCTCATCCACAAAATCGCGCTTCAGTTCTTCAGCAACATCGCTATCGCTGTCATATTCCTGATACGCACTCTTTTCCAGCTCATCGGATTCATACTAGGGAAGGATTGAAAGAAATAGTTCTATTCAGAAATAAGCTCCTTCTGTAGTTCCAACGAAACAGTTCTTATAACTTTACCATGCTGGTGAGCCATTGAAAACAATGGGTCAGCAGAGAGTCTTAACCAGTTACACTTGATCTGTCTCTCCCAATACCCTGCCTTAATGCTCAGTGTCTCCATAAGCCAAACATCCACTAGGACAATACTTACTCATTCCAAGTTTCATAGCACCATCTACAACTCTTTTCTTTTGTTTCTAATCTGCTTTTGTGATTTTGCCAAATTATAATAGCATTACAGACTCGGGGGTTGGAGGCATGGGGGGTGCAACAGGTGTTATCATCCTTTACCCTCGTCATGTGTCGTTGGCTTAGGCTCAGGCTCATAACTCAGGTCTGAGCCAATAACACCCATTCCGCCCCTTGACTGTAATGCCTCGAAAAATAGCATAAAATCCATCAAGTTAAGAAAGTAATCATTGGAGCACAGAGAAAGTGAAAACAAAACATGCTGTAAATGAAAAATAAAGAACAAAACCCCAAATGAAGAAGTGCGAAGCAACACAGCATGTCTTCTTTTTTAAATGATTTTTCGGTTCTTAAGGCCATTTAAAATAAAGTTATAATGAGAAAAACGCTCTGAAACTATGTTTTTGACAGTAAATCAACGATAACACAGAACATTCAATTAAAAAAATGTGAAATCATCCAGCTTTCATATTTTATCACTACAGTCCTAGCAAATCAGAAACTAATTAATCAACACTAATTAAAATGTATTATTGTTGTGAACATTTCAATAGGAATGGATTGATTACATTTAAGCAATAGCAAAACTAATTTTCGTAACATATAACTGTTAGTTTGCATGGAAATTATCTACAACTAATTACAACAATACACTTTTTGAGTTCTTGTTTCGATAACTGTTCACCCTGGTGCAGTATTAACCTCTGAAAGAACAGTTTAGCAAAGGGTCATTGTCAAATAGTTGAATAATGGAACAGCAATTTGATGGGACCATAACTCTGCCTTCATGGTTTTCATTTACAACATATATGGCCCACTGCTTCTTTATCCTCTCCATGGTAGGGCTGAATGTACACCTGGTAGGGGTAATGCATGCTCATAAATGTATACATTGCATATCGGAGTCACCTTTTAATAGCTGTGTTATCTCTCCTGGACCCTTATTTCAAGACGGAGAGATATCAATTATGGGTATATATATTCAATGAGAGGTTCCAAATCACATTTGATAGATGACGAGCGTGAAGCTCGAGTTACACATGATGTCGCTCAGAGCCATAAGATGCAATACACCCCAACTTTGAAAGCTACTCTTGTATATACGTATTTTGGGAACTCCACCCCCTCCCCGAGTCGTGGTGCTTTTTCACCCCTGTGCAGCGGTGAAGAGGGAACGCATGAGATGGAGCCTTAGCGTGAGGTGGCCTGGGTGCCGAGCATTCTCTGCATCCCTCGGTCTCATCACAGCCAAAACAGAAGGAGAATGTGGCATTTTGAAAAGGAAATAGTTGCCGATACTTTTCAATGGATGCCCTACACAGCATGCAGTATTTGGTGTATTGCATGTTTTTACTGACTGCCTGATTATGAATAGATAACGCTATGGCATAACATGGGTGCGTAGCAGACAGACCGTTTCTGACATACTGTTTGTCGTTCCCTCTCCAGGCCCATATGGTCTCTGTTCTCTCTCCTCTCATTAATGGTGGCACCCAGGGGAGGCATTCCTGGCCCCTTCCACTCCTCTAAGACCATCATTAATGCCTACTTAAATGGCACCTTCTTGGTCCAGGGCCCTCAGGCCAATCTCCTCCTCTTTGATAGACGCTTCCCGCACCTTATCAACTTCCTTTACTCTCCTGCTATCCCTTCTCACCCCTCTCTGGGTCCTCTGCCACCTCCTTCCCCTGCCATCTCTTCGGCACCCCCTGCTGCTTCTCTGGCCACCATGTTGCCTCCATCCTCTGCCACCCTTCTGGAACTCTCTTCTCCCTCGGACTACCCTGCCTTCTCTTCCCTCCTACTCTGCCCATCCTCTGGCACCTCCAAAACTTCTGCAAGGTGTACCTCTGGCCTGTACCCCTCCCCGGAAGTCCTTCAAATGTGGCAACCTGTTCCACATAGCTACTCTCAACTCTCGATCAGCTGTCAAACACTCCTCTGACATCTGCTGTCTCCTGGAAGAGCTTGATTTGGAAGTAATTGGTCTGACCAACACTTGGTTCATGGCCAGCTCTGTCAGAAGTTTCAACAACCTCCTTCCTGATGCGTATAAGCTCCGCTCCGAACCCAGAAGCAACCGAACCGGTGGGGGAGTAGCCAGCCTTGATTTTCCCAGAGTGCATGCCTGCTTCTCTCATTCCAATGCAGCACTACTCCTTTGAATGCCTGGTCTGCAGGATCTCAATCCCTCCTGGCCTCTCTCTCACTGTGGCCACTATCTACAGGCCGCCTGGCCAGGTCGCCCTCTTGCTCTCGGAGTGGGCTGACTTCTCCTCCTCGCCTCTGCCTCTCAACTTCTCCTCCTTGGAGACTTGAACATCCACCTGGATACTACAAGCACTTCTTTAGGACTCTTTCGCAACCTCTGCAATATTTTCTCTCTCACTCTCCGGACCCATGAAGCGTGTGTCAGTTGAGGACTTTGCCGCTACTTTCTCCCAACCTCTTGCACCTTTGGCTGACTCACATCCTGACATAGCCCTTGCTTCATCTCTCCATCTCTAACACTCTGCATGTCCTTGCCCCTGTCATGAGGATGCGCTTGAAGCCCAAATCCAAGTGCAATTCTTGGTACGATTTTGACCTTGCCGCCCTTAAACGCAGGTGTAGGGCAGCAGAAAGGAAGTGGAGGGCATTGGGAGCACCCCCTGACAAGCTGACCTGCCGCATGCTCCAAAGACAGTACAGACTCCCTGTGCTCTCTAAGAAGGGAGCCTACATCCAAGTCCGCATCTCTGTGGCATCTAACAACTCAGCCAAACTTTTTTAAATCTGCAAGGAGCTAGCCAATCTGCTTCAGTCTCTACCTCTCCCTGTTGCCTCCCACGCCCTCTGCATAGCCTTGGCCTCTTATTTCACTACTAAAACTCCTCCTTTCCCCTGTTCACCTCTGACGATGCTTCTAGACAAGTCCGATCTATGAAGTCTCGTCAAAGCAGGATCGCCCCTGCTCATCCAGAACCATCAAGGACCACATCTACACCCTCGCTCCAGCCTTGGCCGATTTCTGCAATCACTCCTTTGCCACTGGAACTTTCTCCTCCCCCTTAAGCACTCTCTTCTGCACCCCCTTCTAAAGAAGCCCGATCTCCATCAATCCTTTCCTGGGCAAACTCTTGGAAAAGCTGGCCATCTCCCAGCTTAATCTACATACCGAATCTGTTGGTTGCCTCCATGATCACCAGTCTGGCTTTAGAGCTGCCAGAAGCACATAAACTGCTCTCCTGAACACCTGTGAAGACTTCCTCTCCAATCCTAACTCTAATCTCCCTTCTGTCCTCATTCTACTTGATCCATCCTCTGGTTTTCACATGGTCAACCACGCCATCCCTGCCAATTGCCTCCACAACAAGCTTGGTATTACTGATCAGGTCCTGCCCTGGTTCACCTCCTTTCTCACCCACCGACCCTCTCAGATCCAACTGGGGTCTTTCCTCTCTTCTATCTCTCTTGCTATTTGTGGTGTTCCCCAGGGGTCTAATCGCTCTCTCTGGCTTTTCAACCACTACCTGGTAATTTTCAATGTTAGGCTCCCCTCATCCACCTCTGCTTCTTCTCTCATACCATACTGTCTGGCCGCAATTGAGGAATGGTGTGCCGCCAATGATCTCTGCCTTAATGCCAATAAGACCGAGATCCTCCTCATTGGGATGCCTGTTGCCTCCTTTCCTCTCTCTCGCTCTCTCTGGCCGCCCAC
Source organism: Ambystoma mexicanum (assembly GCF_040938575.1). NCBI lineage: Eukaryota > Metazoa > Chordata > Amphibia > Caudata > Ambystomatidae > Ambystoma > Ambystoma mexicanum. The sequence goes on along the minus strand of NC_090924.1, from coordinate 1,101,030,634 downwards.
TCTGGGCCCTCTACCTGCTCCTTCCTGTGAGGCTAAGTGTAACGCTCACCTGATTCTCGCAGAGGCGCCGGTCTTGACTGGGCGACTACCGTATCTTCAAAGGTGATGTGTAGCACCCGGTTGGCTCTTTGGGCTGGACCTCTGTGCACTGTATGCCTGACGTGTAGAGTAAGATGTCTGCAGATAGAAAATATGGGGTTAATGAACTGGGGTTATTGGGGTGTCCCTATCTCTTTCCTCTTCTCCTCTCCTGTAGACCCCCAAAGGTTAACGCTCTCACCTTAGGTAAGTGAATGCCGAGCTCTCCATCTGCCTCGGGGCAGGGTGCTGTAACCAGTTTCTTCACTGGATAGGTAGCGCAGGCCTCTTGACTTCAGAGAACTGCTGTCCGTCGTTTACTGCACGAACGGTAAGTTTCGAGTCATTCAAATGTCTTTAAAGTCTTTAGTAATGATGTCTCTTGTTTTGCAGGGTTCCGGCGATGGCGGATGACGGGCTGAAGTGAGTTGAAGATGGAGCCCGTGTGATGAATAGAAGCGCCTGGAAGCACGTAAGTAAGCGCTTGTTGCCTGCTTCACTATGCGCTCTAACTGTCTTTTTATGGTACGAGTTCGGAGCGGCTGCAGGGTGCCGGAATACCCACTGGATTAGATGTGGAAAGGAGTAATGGCACGTGAGTATTAAAGTTCCCCAATGTCTTTAAACGCACCTTGTTTCGTCTTTCAGATGCGGGATGCAGCGCCGAAGGCCTCCGGAGCGTGCGAAGAGTTGGTAAACTTTTGTCTTTCAGATGCCGGAATGCAGTGTGAAGACTTCCGGAGCGCACTAAGAGTAGGTAAGGCTTTGCCTTTCAGATGCCGGAATGCTAACCTGTTCTTTCTTGTCTTTATAGGTGTTGCTGAAGACTGGATTCAGGATGGTAAGCCTTTGCCTTTCAGATGCCGGAATGCTAACCTGTTCTTTCTTGTCTTTATAGGTGTTGCTGAAGACTGGATTCAGGATGGTAAGCCTTTTTCCTTAGGCCCAGGACCGGATGCAGAAGACACGATGAGCGTTCTGCTGCAGAGGTTGCAGAATAACGCAAAGCAAGATTCATCCACCGGGTGTGGTTTAAATAGCCTCCTGTAGTGCTTAGGTGTCTCCTTCCACAGCCACGCCTAAGTAAGAAAAGAGTTCCTGGTAAGAAAAGAGTTCCTGCCTTCCAGAAGAGTTCCAGTGTTCTGAATCTAGGGAGTGGCTCCAGCCCCACCCAACAGGAAAAGTAGTTCCAAACAGAAGAGGATCAGAGGCTCAACTGGCAGGCAAGTAAGCAGCATGGTCTGCTGAAGGTAAGTCCACCCAAGCATTATGAGCCCGGCGCTTCCAGCGCTGGGACTGGGCATATTTATGAGCCTGGTGCCACTGGCGCCAGGACTGGGTCCAAAAGGTCCCAATTGGGACTGGTTGGCACTCGGAACCTGGGTTATGGATCTGCTTCCAAGGGAGTTGGGAAAACCCTGACCTTTTGGAAGCAGAGATCATGACAGTACCCCCCCTCAAGGCCCCTCCCAAACCGGGCTTCTCCGGGGGTTTTGGCTTGTCAGGAAATGTTCGGTGAAATCTTTTGATTAGGCGAGGAGCGTGGACATATTCAGCAGGTTCCCAGGATCTCTCTTGGGGGCCGTAGCCTTTCCAGTCAATTAGGTAGAATAGTTTAGATTTGGAGATCTTGGAGTCCAGAATGCTTTTGACTTCAAACTCGAGTTCTCCATCCACTAGGATAGGTTTTGGAGATTTGGTTAGTCGGGTTTGAGGTTGCACGGGTTTTAATAGAGAGACGTGGAAGACCGGATGTATCTTCATGTGCGGGGGCAAGTCCAACTTGACCGCTACTGGGTTTACTATGGTAGTGATGGAATAGGGACCAAGGTATCTTGGGTTGAATGTGCGTGGCCCTTTTAGAGATAGATATTTGGTGGATAACCAGACTTGATCCCCTACTTGATAGTGAGGGGCTTCCTTCCGATGTTGATCTGCTCCTTTCTTGTATTGTTCTTTAGCCCTTTGAAGGTGAGAAACAGCTTCCTTAAAGGCTTGGGTGATTGTAGAATGCAGGTAGTCTACTGCTGGTGTTTCAAGATCTTGGAGGGGATCCAACTCCGAGGTTCGAGGGTGACTGCCGTACAAAAGAAAAAACAGGGTTTTCCCAGTTCCCGAATGGACAGAGTTATTGTAGGCATACTCGGCTATCCAAAGGATATCTTTCCAAGTTTTTTCAGTTTGTTGCAGCATGCAGCGTAAATACTGTTCCAGAGTTTGATTGGTCCTCTCGGTTTGTCCGTCGGTCTGAGGGTGGTGACTGGTCGATAGTCTCACATCAATTTGAGCCGACCGACAGCAACTTCGCCAAAAATGAGAAATAAATTGACTACCTCGATCCGAAATTAGAACCGAAGGAAAACCGTGCAGTCGGACGATATTTTCGATAAATTCTCGGGCCAGAGTTGCTGCTGTTGGCAAGCCTTTGAGCGGAATGAAATGCGCCATCTTGGAGAATAAGTCCACGATTACTAGAATCGTATTGTATCCGGAGCATGGAGGTAGATCGGTGATGAAGTCCATAGAAAGCGTATGCCAAGGGCGAGGTGGGATGTCAATAGGGCGTAAGAGGCCTGCTGGTCTTTCCTTTTGACTCTTGTTTTGGGCGCATACTCCACAGGACATTATAAAGTCTCTGATATCTTTTTTCCAAGACGGCCACCAGAAGTAGCGCTTGATCTTTTCTGAGGTCTTGGCTATACCGGGATGACCTTCCATTAAAGAGTCGTGATAACAAGAGATTACTTTTTTCTGTAAATCTGTGCTGGGTAGGTATAATCGTTCTTGGAAATACAATAAGTTGTCCTTTACTGCAAAGTCCTTTCCCTGCAGATGCCAATTCTGTATGTCTGCTGGAGTTACAAGTTGCCTGGCTTTATCCTTAACTTCCTCTATGGATTCTGTGGCGATTACACCCAGAATTCTTTGTTCGGGAATGATTGGTACAGGTTTAGGGTTGACCAAGTGTTCTTCCACTCCCATCCGAGAAAGGGCATCGGCTTTACCGTTCTTTGTACCAGGTCGATAGGTAATTATGAAGTCAAGCTCGGCAAAGAATAATGCCCAACGGAGTTGTCTAGAGGATTGGGCTTTTGCGGTCTTCAAATATTGCAGGTTTCGGTGATCCGTAATCACAGTAACGGTGTGTCGGGCCCCCAGCAGATAATGCCGCCAAGCCTTAAAGGCAGACTTGATAGCCAGAAGTTCCTTGTCAGTAATCGTGTAATTGATTTCAGGAGGCGAGAATTTGCGGGACCAAAATGCCACGGGATGCAACTGATTGGTTACCGGGTCCTTTTGTGATAGAACTGCCCCCATGGCAAGGCTTGAAGCATCAGTTTCCACGATGTAGGGGAGTTCGGGGCGAGGGTGTTTTAAGATTGGTGCAGAGATAAATTTAGTCTTCAAATCCTGGAAAGCTTGTTCCGCCTCGGTAGACCATTCAAAACGTTTGTTTTTCTTTAACAAGGCAGTGATGGGCTGGACTATTCGAGAGAATTCGGGGATAAACCTGCGGTAAAAGTTAGCGAAGCCTAACATGCTTTGCACACCTTTTACGGAGGATGGTGATGGCCATTTGAGAACTGCATCGACCTTCTTTGAATCCATACGCACTCCGCCAGGTGATAATATGAATCCCAAGAATTCAACTTCAGTCACGTTGAAAACACATTTTTCCAACTTAGCGAAAAGTTTGTGTTGACGCAATCTTTCGAGGACCATTTTCACATGTTTCCGATGTTCAGATTCCGATGAAGAATAAACGAGGATGTCGTCAATGTAAACAACAACACATACATCTATGAGCTCTCTGAGGACATCGTTCATAAAATATTGAAAGGCGGCCGGGGCATTGCAAAGTCCAAAGGGCATGACCTGATATTCAAATAGCCCATACTTGGTGCGGAAGGCCGTCTTCCATTCATCGCCCTCTTTTACTCGTACCAAGTGGTAAGCTCCTCTAAGATCCAGCTTTGTATATATGCATGCTTTTCTGACTTGGTCCAGGAGTTCAGGGATCAAAGGTAACGGATATCTATTCTTAACGGTGATCTGGTTCAGGGAGCGATAATCGATACAAGTTCTAAGGTCTCCTTCCTTTTTTGGAACGAAGAACAAAGCTGAAGAAGCAGGGGACTTGGAAGGACGAATAAACCCATTTGCCAGGTATTGATCCAGGTATTGTCGAAGGTGAAGGTTCTCAGGCTCGGTGAGGGCATAAATTCTACTACAAGGAGGAGTAGATCCAGGTATCAGGTCTATCTGGCAGTCATAAGACCTATGAGGAGGTAGAGAGTTAGCCTGATCCTTCCGGAAAACATCTTGGTATTCTAGGTATTCGGGAGGTAACTGGGGAGTCTCTGAAGAAATTGCGGCCAGTGCAACACCAGGTGGAGGGTGACAAGTAGAGACACATTCTGGAAACTGGACCGTTCTTGCTCGCCAATCGATCAGAGGATTGTGTTTCTCTAACCAAGGTATTCCTAGAATAATCTGAAACTGAGGGGCCTTGATCACATCGAACACGATCTTCTCATGGTGTCCATCTTGACTTACTAGCGTCACCTCTTGAGTGGTATGCGTTACTGGCCCGGAGGCTATCTCCGTACCATCCACCGTAGTAATGACGTCCTTTACAGCCTTGGGACAAAGAGTTAGATTCATCCTCAAAACCATTTCATGATCCACATAATTGCCGATGGCACCGCTGTCGACGTAAGCTTCAATTGCATGTAATCGATCCGGATTATCAGGGCTAATGAGGACCATAGGTATCACGAAATGCGAGGTCACGGAACTGGTTTTCACGCTCGGCAAGAGGACCTCTATTCTTGTCGGGCGAGGTCGTTTCCCTGCTCAGAGTTTGTAACTTTGGTAACTGCAGCTCCTACTGCCTTCTTGGCAGGTTTCACCGGACAGTCTCGAAGAAAGTGCCCTGAGTTTCCGCAATATAGGCATAATTGCAACTGTTTCCTCCTTTCCCGCTCCCTTTGTGTTAGAGGACCTTTCAGACCCCCTATTTGCGTGGGTTCCCCAGAGTCTACTCCTTTGGAAGGAGTTGGCGGTTTGGAAAACACTCGAGCATCAAACTTGGAACGATCGGCCTTCCTGTTCTGCAGCCTGTGATCTATTTGAACGACCAAGTCTATATAATCCGAACAGTCTTGTGGGGGATTCACTACTTGGGCTAAAACGTCTTTGAGCTCTCCACGTAGACCTCTATAAAACAGCGTAATCCTTTTGTCCTCAGGCCATTGAGTTTCCACTATTAGTCTATTGAAAGATGCAATATAAGCCAAAAGGTCGTGATTACACTGTCGCAACGAAAGAAGCTCATTGTCCAAGGCCTGCCCCAGTGAATGTCTTGCGAACAGTTTTTCCATACTAAGCTGAAAGGCTTGAAAATCATGGAGAACCGGATCATCTTGATTAACTAGAGGGATCGACCAGTCTGCCGCATTGCCACTAAGGTACGAAAGTACAAAAGCTACTTTTGCTTGATCAGTTGGAAAGGCTGCTGGCCGGCATAAGAAGTGCAACCGGCACTGATTGATAAATACTGCAAACCTCTTTGGGTCACCAGAAAATCGTTCGGGCGGAGCCAGAGGTACATTCCCAGGTAGGTTGATCTGCACTGGATTCATAGAGGATGTTGAAGGAAGATTTGCCCCTGATGCGGGTAACGGGGTCTGTCCGGTTTGTGACTGTAGCACTTGTCTAGCAAGATTGTCTGTTCTCTCCTTGGAAATAATTAGTTCCCTTCTTAGAGCATTCGTTTCCTGACGAGCTGCATGCACTTCTGCCCTTAGTTCCCCAAGTAACCGGGCTAGGGGGTCAGTATCCGAGGTTTCCATAGCGCCTGGGCGAGAGTTTTGCGGTAGGCTTTGCGTTCTGTAACGCTCACCTGATTCTCGCAGAGGCGCCGGTCTTGACTGGGCGACTACCGTATCTTCAAAGGTGATGTGTAGCACCCGGTTGGCTCTTTGGGCTGGACCTCTGTGCACTGTATGCCTGACGTGTAGAGTAAGATGTCTGCAGATAGAAAATATGGGGTTAATGAACTGGGGTTATTGGGGTGTCCCTATCTCTTTCCTCTTCTCCTCTCCTGTAGACCCCCAAAGGTTAACGCTCTCACCTTAGGTAAGTGAATGCCGAGCTCTCCATCTGCCTCGGGGCAGGGTGCTGTAACCAGTTTCTTCACTGGATAGGTAGCGCAGGCCTCTTGACTTCAGAGAACTGCTGTCCGTCGTTTACTGCACGAACGGTAAGTTTCGAGTCATTCAAATGTCTTTAAAGTCTTTAGTAATGATGTCTCTTGTTTTGCAGGGTTCCGGCGATGGCGGATGACGGGCTGAAGTGAGTTGAAGATGGAGCCCGTGTGATGAATAGAAGCGCCTGGAAGCACGTAAGTAAGCGCTTGTTGCCTGCTTCACTATGCGCTCTAACTGTCTTTTTATGGTACGAGTTCGGAGCGGCTGCAGGGTGCCGGAATACCCACTGGATTAGATTTGGAAAGGAGTAATGGCACGTGAGTATTAAAGTTCCCCAATGTCTTTAAACGCACCTTGTTTTGTCTTTCAGATGCGGGATGCAGCGCCGAAGGCCTCCGGAGCGTGCAAAGAGTTGGTAAACTTTTGTCTTTCAGATGCCGGAATGCAGTGTGAAGACTTCCGGAGCGCACTAAGAGTAGGTAAGGCTTTGCCTTTCAGATGCCGGAATGCTAACCTGTTCTTTCTTGTCTTTATAGGTGTTGCTGAAGACTGGATTCAGGATGGTAAGCCTTTGCCTTTCAGATGCCGGAATGCTAACCTGTTCTTTCTTGTCTTTATAGGTGTTGCTGAAGACTGGATTCAGGATGGTAAGCCTTTTTCCTTAGGCCCAGGACCGGATGCAGAAGACACAATGAGCGTTCTGCTGCAGAGGTTGCAGAATAACGCAAAGCAAGATTCATCCACCGGGTGTGGTTTAAATAGCCTCCTGTAGTGCTTAGGTGTCTCCTTCCACAGCCACGCCTAAGTAAGAAAAGAGTTCCTGGTAAGAAAAGAGTTCCTGCCTTCCAGAAGAGTTCCAGTGTTCTGAATCTAGGGAGTGGCTCCAGCCCCACCCAACAGGAAAAGTAGTTCCAAACAGAAGAGGATCAGAGGCTCAACTGGCAGGCAAGTAAGCAGCATGGTCTGCTGAAGGTAAGTCCACCCAAGCATTATGAGCCCGGCGCTTCCAGCGCTGGGACTGGGCATATTTATGAGCCTGGTGCCACTGGCGCCAGGACTGGGTCCAAAAGGTCCCAATTGGGACTGGTTGGCACTCGGAACCTGGGTTATGGATCTGCTTCCAAGGGAGTTGGGAAAACCCTGACCTTTTGGAAGCAGAGATCATGACACTAAGAACCTTGGTGTCATCTTCGACTCCACCCTCTCCTTCTCTCCTCACATCTCTGACGTCTCTAAGAAATCAAACTATCAACTGCACCTCCTCAGAGGTATTAGTCCTTTTCTCACTTTCCACCAGAACCTCACTGTCTCCCGAGGTCTGGTCCTCTCTAGGCTGGACTATCGCAACAGCCTCTTTCTAAATCTTCCTACCTCTACTCTCCGTCCTCTACAACTTATGCAGAACAGCACTGCCAGACTTGTCCTTGGCCTCAAGTCCAGGGATCATATCTCTCCAGCTCTGAAATATCTTCACTGGCTCCCATGGCTGCAATGATGAAGTTCGAGACCCTCTGAATCGTCCACAAGGCTTTCTGGGACCTGAGACCACTCTACCTCCAACTCTCTCTTCCAAAACATCTTCCTTCTCCAGCTCTCCGCTCATCCACCTCCAACTCTCTGAGGCTCAGAGGCTTCTCCAAGCTGAGAGTTGGGGGCAGATCTATCTCCTCGGCTGGGGCCTCCGTCTGGAACAGCATCCCTGCCTCTCTCAAACTTGAGCAGAAACACCTCTGGTTCTGGAAGCAACTCAAAACCTTCCTTTTCTCTTCTGCTTTCGCTCTTCCTCTACCCTGCTGATGCACCCGACTGCTCCGCTGTAATGCTAGTGTGTAAAATGCAAGCTAGAATAACATGGCGTTGATGCACAGCCATTTTGAACACTCATCTACCATTGCAGTAATAAAGTCTGCGCTTCCGCGGGCCTCACAGAATGAACAAGTAGCTGGGAAAACAGAGCAAGGTCACAGATATTTTGCAGGCGGACTGACAACAGGGAATAGTTATTGTATTGTCCAGTGAAGGACGAATACAGAAGGGGAGTTGGAGTGCGCTGCAGCTGCACGATAAGGGGTCTGGGAATGCATGCAAGTAAAGAAGCACTGGGTTTTTTCCACTTTCAACTGGATTTTTCCACCCTTTGTCTCTTCGATGTGTGGTCTGCCTTTCGGCCGAGGGCAGAACACGGTTTGGAAGGGAGGGGGGATGACCCATAAAGGAGAGGGCATCACGGAAAGGTGGTTGTTGGATGGTGAACCCCGGGTGTTGCAATCTCGCTGATAGGAAGGACGCTCCACTTCAGACCCTGTTGACCATAACTATCTCTTCGCGAACCTGCTGAGGGACTAAGCAGTGTTGTCTGGTGGCCAATATGACGTTTTTCTTTGCTGTATAGATAACGGTGATGACATTTATATTCGAATCTATCTATCTGTGAATATATGCTTATATGTATTAGTGTGTTATTTGTTTATTATCAGTTATTAATAAACAGCCTATAATGAGCCATTTTAACATCATTAGGCTGCAACTTTCAGTCTCGTGCCTCTGCAGCCCTCTTTTTCGTCCCAGTACTTTGGTCATTGTGGGACTAAGTCCACAACGTCCAAATCATCTTTTCTTATGGAAATAGCATTACCAAATTCATTAGTTTCCTTAATTATATTCCCTAAAGGAGTATTATAAGGATTCAATGAAACGTTTGGCTTTACAGGGGAATTATGATTTTCAGAATCCAAACTGTTAATATTTAAAGACTCATACTTAATATTCTCCTTAAGGTCATAGAAGCTTTCATCTCTATGAACATCAGTGACTTTAAAATTGTTTTTTTTACTCCCATTGCATAACTGGTTTTGACTGTTTTCATCCACAATCAGAAAGTTAGCTTGGGGAATAAAACGCTCTTTCTGACGGCAAGCCATTACATATTCCGGTATCCCTGATATTTCCTTCTTTAAGGAAGACAAATATTGCATCTCACCCCACAGAGTGCTCCTGTTCCCCTGGGGCCCTTCTCCTTTCAGGTGATCTTCCCGGCTAATACCACCCCCAGGGTCAAGATAGGGAAGCGGCTGACTTCCCCTGGCCACCTGCGAGGATACTTTAGGTAGGGTGTTTGTGCAGGATTCATCACACAATCCTGAAACTCTAGGGCCTGAAGTATCTGCGTCAAGGACAGAATGTTAAAATGTGTCCGTCTTGAGGAATTTGATCAAATGTCTCAGGTCCAAGATGGAGGGCAGCCCTGAATCCTTTTTTGGTACCAGGAATTAGGGGGAATACCACCCCTGGCATTTACCCACCAAAGGCACCAACTCAATGGTTGTCTTTTCCAGCAGAGATCACGGGGGTCATTATGACCTAGGCAGTAAGGGATACCAGGTACCGGTAAGGAGACAGGTGCCTGTAATCCCTTACTGCCCTATTCCAAGGTCCCTTGGCAGGGACCGTAAGGAACGTGTTGTCCGACCACACGTCCCTTACAGGTCCCGCTAAGGGACCAGGGCACTAATAACGGGCTTGCAAGTCGCGAACCCGTTATTAGCGCCCTCCCCATTCCCATTGAGCCCTATGGGGGCTCAAATGGGAATGGGGAATGGTTTGTGCAATGGGGACTTACCGGTCCCGCCAGGGTCGGACTACACCGGTAAGTCCCCATTGCACAACACCGGTGCCGGACCCGTTATTGGTGGCAGTCATGGCGCAAATAGCGCCATAACTACCACCAATCTCGGAATGAGGCCCCATATCTCTTACAGAATTAGCAGATCGTGTGAACCACTGCCTGGCAATCACAAGGGTCTCAATTAATGGAGAACCATTCTTCTGAGCATTGTGATAGCCCTTGTTACCGCCACTCAAGAGGTATGAGCCCAAAGTGGGTTCTACGCAGATGTGGGACCTGAGGGGGACTCTTCCTGGTCTGGAAAATCTTGTTTGTCCTTGCCCAGGTTCCGATTGTGTACTTCCTCTTGGATTGAAAGAAGAGAAATACTGAAAGGGCCATGTTCTACAGGCTGATGTCTGCACAGGCAGTTCTCAACGCAGCAACAAGAGACTTGGTGACAACTTTAGATGGACTTTCTCAAGGGTGCTTGGACATCCGGGGCTAACCCTGCAGACCGTATCCAGTAAAAGCTCCTGGACACCAACTAGTGACAATAGATCAAGCACCAGTCTGCAGAATCTAAACCAGATTGAAACATTTGATAAACTGCCTCCTTAACATCTGCCTTAAGATCATAAAATTCACCTCTTCACTCCCGTTCAGGTAGGTGAGAGGCCGCCTCTGACTCCACTGCCCATGGCGCAGGCCTCAAAATATGCACTTGCCATTGGCTAGTCATATTTGCTCTTGACAAATCAGAAATGGTTTGCTGAATATATGTATAGAATTGAGATGACTAGTGACTTTTCAATGGCTAGCTAGCAGTTTATGAGAAACTTTGGCCAGGGCGCAGGATGCATTGGGGCTTTGAGAGCAATGCACCCTCAGGTGAACACTTTCTTGTCCAAAATGTTTTCCATACCTGTCTGGAGAGAAGGTTGGGAATACCGCTGACATAGCACCAGCTGTGGTTGCTTGAACAACTAGACTCTTAGATGTAGAGTCTGAGAGAGAAAGTCAATATATTTTTTCACCAGCTCCTTTCATTCGCTGACAGTAAGGAACACAGCTTCTGCCAAAGCTCCATGATTGGACTTCTTAAGGCCATATTAAAAGGCAGCATTGGCTCTCTTGGAGGAGCTTTGCCGAGAATCCTTTGGGGAAAATGGAGGCTTATATGAGTGCTTGAATCCAAATGGAATTCAGTCAACTTCCTTATCGAAAAGGGTTCACATTGTGGTAAAAATAAAAATATCACCTCTCGATTTGGGTTTGCATCTATGTAAAGACTGGAGGGGGGTGGGGTGTCTGTGGTACTACACACTATATGGTTGGGATCGAGGCACAGAGGCACCCTAGCCAAGGCTATCAAACGGTAGTAGTGGACGATCGACCAAGGCTGAGACTCAAGGGAGGATATGCAGGCTGGTTCTTAAGTACAATGAATCCCCAATCCCCCAAAAAGGAATGTCTACACATTAAGTTATGGGCTACCCAAGTACTTTAAAAAAAAATAACATTAGGTTTAGGTGAATATATACATATAAATAAGACTCACTTTGTACTCAGGAAACTCTACTTCAACAGTTAACACAATACATACAGTACTATGTGGTACCACAGTTATTCTTAGCTTCAGCAATAATGCACCTATTTGTATGTGTCATAAAATGCACTAACATTATTGAGCACTGTTTAACTTCAAAACCACAAATGTAAAAATGCAGGCAAATTACTTTGGAACACTGGCAGAATACTTTTCAGAGTAAAATTCAATTCTGTGTGGAGATCCCCGCCTGGGCAACCTGCAATCAAAGTTAAGTTATACTTTTCGCCCTTAAATGTTCAGTAATTGTCTGCTTTTCTCGTTACAGGTCCCACCACCCCAAAGTACCTAGGAAGCAACAGAGGTGCCGGGAACCAGATGAATTTGAGGCCCATGGATGGACCCTGATGGAGGAAGCCCCTCTTCCTCATCACAGTACCTTTGGTGCCTTGGAAGGCAAAGTGGTGGAGTCTCTCAGCTTTACTCGACGTTGCCCCTCGAGGATGGACCCACTCTGGAAGAAGAACTCACTGTGTCATAGCTGTCGAACAGGTGAAGGAAAGCAAGCAGTGTTGGAAAGGCAGCAGTGATGGTCTGTCGCTTTGGTCTCCTTGGTTGCGTTACTATGCAAGCTTTGGATGTCCCATGAAGATGAAACTCACTGTGGACCCCAACAAGGCTTGGGAGGTGAGGATGAGTTCATTGTTTTTCCATGACCTTTGGTGGCAATGGGTGCAGTGGCAGAGTAGGTGTTGGGTTTTGTCGGTTCGCAAATTGTTGTTGGTTGATTCCTCAGTGCTGCAGCCGCAGCAAGGATGTCATGATGGCTTCTGTGAGCTGGACACAAGCATTGGACTTCTCTGCGGGCCACCACCCGCAGAGAAGGGTTGGACCTTCAGGATTTGTTCCTCGATGCAGAGTGGCGGGAAACCCACCAGCGGGCACCAATCTACAGGCGGTGACACTGGACTTCTGCAGCTGCGGAAAAGTGGACAGATGGCAGGTCTGCAGTGCCACTTGAAGATTTCTTCAGTTTGTTAGAATTTTGCAAGCTCTGGGCGTCGAGCAGCACTATACCAGGGTAGGCCCTCTCCTGGGCGATACTGCAGTCTGGATTTCAACATCACAGACGTCCTCCGGACCCTGGACAACGCCAGTTGACTTATTGGGCTCAAGATTTCTGGCCACTCTTCTTATGGACCCACAAAAATACCTCTGCAGGATGGCAGGCAATCCAGGACACTTAGGGTAAAGAACAGCAGTTGCACAATGTCCACCCGTAGCTACGGGAAGACGTTGCCTGTCCAAGTCCTCTCTTGATCAGTCCTTGAATCAGCACAGCAGCCGTTTGATTAGGTGAAGAGTTGCAGCAGCAGACTTATTCCTCCAGCTGGATTCAGGATATGCCTCACTGAAAACTTGAAGCTTCTGACAGAGGTAAGTGAGGGGTCTTCCAATTTACACAAATCAACCCATTCACTCAGGCTTCAGCTAGGCTCAGTCAGCCAATCACACAATTAGGCATTCATCATGCAGCACCCAATCAGGCTTGCAGGCATTCAGGCCATTCACCCAAAACCAGACACTCAAAACAGTGGATGTATATTGGGGACAACTCACAGCCTTTCAGAGCACACACTGCATTCAATATGTTTCGGACAGGGCTGGCTCAGGCAGACCACAGGCATTGTGACACAACGAAAACCAGAACACAGAATGCGAGTTGACTCCTCTTTCCATTCATTCAGGATTCACCCCTAGGATGTACCCAAAATAAGCAGTCTCTGGGAAAGGCTGCCCCAGAGCCATATATGGTCCTTCATTCCAACATCAAATCAGGGGAAGAGAACAGAGTCAGGGCTTCCCATGACTTCGAGAAACAGGAAGGAAAAGGCAGTGGCAGTGGCCATCTTACCTTTGTTCAGGAAATTAACAGTTACTCACTGTAGTGACTAAAGTACTCTTAGTCCATAGTCCCCTTTCCTCCATACTGTATGGGCGTCCCTCGCGAGGGATGGGAGACGGAACCTTTTTCACAAGAAACATTTTTCTTCCCCTTTAAATTTAGAGGCACGCGGGAGCGCGGCCCTGGGAGAATGCGCTCGCCTGACTACACCCACCGGCGCCACTTCCCAGACCCCCTTGAAGCGTCGACAATGATAGGCATTGCCTACCGACAACAGTATTATTAGGGGGGTAGATGGTGGGACGTATGGAGGAAAGGGGACTATGGACTAAGAGTACGTTAGTCACTACGGTGAGTAACTGTTAATTATTCTTACGTCCCGTCCCCTTTCCTCCATACTGTATGGGTGATTACAACTGAATGTAGCCCCAGGGTGGAGAGGAGCCCCTCCTTAAGAAAACAGGTTTCTTAGAACCGTATGCCCGAATGCCGCTTCTGACCTAGAGGCGGCGTCCAAACAGCAGTGTTTACAGAAAGCCAAAGGGGTGGCCGAGGAAGCCGCCCTGCTGATGACCTGCCCCCGCACATGCCGTTGGAACGCGATGGCCATGGCCTTGGCTCTGACTGCATGGGCATGTAAGATAGCTGGCACTGGTTTGTGCTGCCCCTCATGGGCCCATTGATGGCTGCAATCATCCCCTTGCTATGGAGGCCCTGGATAACCAGGCCTTGACCCAATGAAAGTGACCAACAAGGCGTCCACTATTTCCTCATTGGGATAGAAGGAGAAGGTCACCTTAGGTAGGAAAGCAATGTGCATCCACAGGACGACCTGTGCAAAGTGGTGTAGGGTTCTGATGCCACCAGAGCCTGGATTTTGCTGACTCTGCGAGCTGAGGTGAGGCCCACAAGCAGAGCTGTCCTTATGGTGACCAGCCTGATGTTCGCGGATGCCTTTGACTCAAAAGGTTTGTGCGCTGAGGCGCCCAACACAACATTAAGGTCCCACACCGGGTGTGGCTACTTTATAGGCGTGTAAAGCCTGTGGAGGCCCGCTAGATGTTGCTTAACCATTTACTCTTATATTGGTTCCTAGTAGCCTTGCTTCTAGGGCCCTGGATGATCCCTAGATTAGCCTGACATAGGCTTAAGTGTTTCAGAATGACCTGCCCAGGAGCCATGCTGCGAAGGCTAGCTTGTGAGGAGCAGGGTGGAGTACCCTATCCCCGTTTGGCCCGGAGAGGAGCTGGGCCCAGCAGTAGGTGAATGGTCTGTACCAAAGGCTGAGGAGCTCGGAGAACCACGGTCTGGCTGGCCACCAGGGAGCTATCAAAATGATACTGAGGTGCCGGGATCCCTTTATCTTGCAGATCATCCTGTGGACTAAGGGTGTGGGTGGGAAGGCATATGCTGTTGTTCCATTAGATCTGGAAAGCATCGCCCAGGGAGCCTGAGCCCTGCCCCTGCAGGAGGTTGTCCTTTACTGTTGACCCAGGAGGCAAAAAGATCCACATGGGGATGCCCCCACCTGAGGAAGATCTCCTTTAGTACCAGGTTGTTCAATTGCCACTCATAATTGTCCGCCCCCAATCTGCTGCACCTGTCCGCTTCCAGGTTGGATTCCCACAGGAGGTGGACAGCCATGAGGTAAATGTTGTTCTCCAGAGCCCAATCCCACTTGCCGACTGCTAGGTTGCACAGCTGAGGGGATCTGGTGCTCCCCTGCTTGTTGACATAGTACATGCTGGTGGAGTTGTCTGTCTGAATAAGAACTGTCTTGCCCTCGATAAGAGGGAGAAAGGCCTTAAGAGCCAACCATATGGCCTTCAAGTCCGTAGTAACTGTGACCTGAGGTGCCAGCTGTCGGAAGGGCTTGCCCTGCCTCAGGTTGAAGTTCGCAGACCCCCAGTGGAGGTCAGAGAGGAGAAAGGGTGGAATGTTGACTGGCTCCTCTTGGGAGCCCTTCTCCTGATTCCCTGAGGCTGCGGAATTAAGCTGTAATCTCCGCCTCCTGAGTCTTGTGTGGGGCACGGCCAAAAAGGACCGCTGCCATAAGCCAGTAGGTGTTGATACCACCAGGCCGAGGTCTTGGGCCTGGAGAGGAAGTGAGCTGTAGCTCTCTTGATGGCCACAATCTTGTCCCGCGTGGGAAAGACTCTCACAGAGCTTGTGTCCCAGTTGAGGCCCAAGAAGGTCAGGCTCTGCGTGGGCTGCAGCTGAGACATCTCGAGAATGATAGTGAACCCCAGGTCGTGGAGTGTGTTCATCAGTGCGAGGTAGTATGCTGAACCTCTTCCGGAGAGGTGGTCCGGACGAGCTAGCCATCCAGGAATGGGTAGAACCCTGAGGAGGGCTGCCACTGCATTCATCAACCGGGTAAATACCCTTGGAGCCGAGGTGAGGCCGAAGGGTAGCAGCTTGTATTGGAAATGGAAGCCCATGATCCTGAAGTGCAGTAAGGAACAATGTGGCTGCCAAATCGGGATGTGTAGGTAAGCGCCCTTCAGATCCAATTTTCCAGCAATAAGAGCTGGCGTAACCATATTGAATTTTTGAAGAGGGAGGGAGAGATTGAAGGTGGAAAGGTCCCACACCACTCTCCGGCCAGCCTTGTTCCTCTTCTGTATGGTGAAAAAATCCTGGACTAGCCTAGCTCTCGACGAGCAACCGGATCTCCGCCAGCAGAGTTGCTGTCCCAATCCGTGGGAGTACCAGTAGGCGATACCCTGTGTAGACTACAGAGAGGATCCCGGGTTTCGAATAATTCTGGTGCCAAAATTGCACATGAAAGGCAAGCCTGCCCCCCCCCCACCCCCATCGAAGATACGTGGACACAAAGGGGCGTGTGTCATGATCTCTGCTTCCAAAAGGTCAGGGTTTTCCCAACTCCCTTGGAAGCAGATCCATAACCCAGGTTCCGAGTGCCAACCAGTCCCAATTGGGACCTTTTGGACCCAGTCCTGGCGCCAGTGGCACCAGGCTCATAAATATGCCCAGTCCCAGCGCTGGAAGCGCCGGGCTCATAATGCTTGGGTGGACTTACCTGCAGCAGACCATGCTGCTTACTTGCCTGCCAGTTGAGCCTCTGATCCTCTTCTGTTTGGAACTACTTTTCCTGTTGGGTGGGGCAGGAGCCACTCCCTAGATTCTGAACACTGGAACTCTTCTGGAAAGCAGGAACTCTTTTCTTACCTAGGCATTGCTGTGGAAGGAGACACCTAAGCACTACAGGAGGCTATTTAAACCACACCCGATGGATGAATCTTGCTTTGCGTTATTCTGCATCCTCTGCAGCAGAACGCTCATCGTGTTTTCTGCATCTGATCCTGGGCCTAAGGAAAAAGGCTTACCATCCTGAATCCAGTCTTCAGCAACACCTATAAAGACAAGAAAGAACAGGTTAGCATTACGGTCTTCAGTGACAGCTCTTCACTTACCTGGTCCATCGGCTGTCACCAACGCCTCGCGCTGCATTCCGGCATCTGAAAGACAAAGGCTTACCTACTCTTCGTGCGCTCCGGAGGTCTTCACACTGCATTCCGGCATCTGAAAGACAAAAGCTTACCAACTCTTCGCACGCTCCGGAGGCCTTCGGCGCTGCATCCCGCATCTGAAAGACAAAACAAGGTGCGTTTAAAGACATTGGGGAACTTTAATACTCACGTGCCATTACTCCTTTCCACATCTAACCCAGTGGGTAATCCGGCACCCTGCAGCCGCTCCGAACTTGTACCTGCAAAATAAAAAGACAGTTAGAGCGCATCGTGAAGCAGGCAACAAGCGCTTACTTACGTGCTTCCAGGCGCTTCTATTCATCACACGGGCTCCATCTTCAACTCTCTTCAGCCCGTCATCCGCCATCGCCGGAACCCTGCAAAACAAGAGACATCATTACTAAAGACTTTAAAGACATTAGAATTACTCGAAACTTACCGTTCGTGCAGTAAACGACGGACAGCCGTCCTCTGAAGTCAAGAGGCCTGCTCCCCTTATCCAGTGAAGAAACTGGTTACAGCACCCTGCCCCGAGGCAGATGGAGAGCACAGCGT
The DNA here is from genome assembly GCF_040938575.1 of Ambystoma mexicanum. Classification (NCBI taxonomy): domain Eukaryota; kingdom Metazoa; phylum Chordata; class Amphibia; order Caudata; family Ambystomatidae; genus Ambystoma; species Ambystoma mexicanum. The sequence goes on along the minus strand of NC_090924.1, from coordinate 1,101,013,236 downwards.
TCACTTACCTAAGGTGAGAGCGTTAACCTTTGGGGTTCTACAAGAGAAGAGAAAGGGAAGAAGAGAGAGACATTCAATAACCCAATTCCTTAATCCCGTATTTTCTATCTGCAGACATCTTACCCTTCGAGTCAGACATACAGTGCACAGAGGTCCAGCCCAAAGAGCCAGCCGTGTGTTACACATCACCTTTGAAGATACGGTATACGCCCAGTCAAGACCGGCGCCTCTACGGGAATCAGGTGAGCGTTACAGAACGCAAAGCCTACCACAAAACTCCCGTCCAGGCGCTATGGAAACCTCGGATACCGACCAGGTAGCCCAGTTACTTGGGGAACTAAGGGCAGAAGTGCAAGCAGCCTGTCAGGAAACGAACGCTCTAAGAAGGGAACTGATTACTTCCAAGGAGCGAACAGATGATCTCGCTAGACAATTGCTACAGTCACAAGCCGGACAGACCCCGTTACCCGCATCTGGGGGAAATCTTCCTTCTACATCCTCTATGAATCCAGTGCAGATCAACCTACCTGGGAATGTACCTCTGGCTCCGCCCGAACGATTTTCTGGTGACCCAAAGAGGTTTGCAGTATTTATCAATCAGTGCCGGTTGCATTTCTTATGCCGGCCAGCAGCCTTTCCAACTGATCAAGCTAAAGTAGCTTTCGTGCTTTCGTACCTTAGTGGCAATGCGGCAGACTGGTCGATCCCTCTAGTAAATCAAGATGATCCGGTCCTCCATGATTTTCAAGCTTTTCAGCTCAGTATGGAAAAACTGTTCGCAAGACATTCACAGGGGCAGGCCTTGGACAATGAGCTTCTTTCGTTGCGACAAGGTAATCAAGACCTTTTGGCTTATATTGCGTCTTTCAACAGACTGATAGTGGAACCTCAATGGCCTGAGGACAAAAGGATTACACTGTTTTATAGAGGTCTACGTGGAGAGCTCAAAGATGTGTTAGCCCAAGTAGTGAATCCCCCACAAGATTGTTCGGACTATATAGACTTAGTCGTTCAAATAGATCACAGACTGCAGAACAGGAAGGCCGATCGTTCCAAGTTTGATGCTCGAGTATTTTCCAAACCGCCAACTCCTTCCAAAGGAGTAGACTCCGGGGAACCCATGCAAATAGGGGGTCTGAAAGGTCCTCTAACACAAAAGGAGCGGGAAAGGAGTAAACAGTTGCAATTATGCCTCTCTTGCGGAAACTCAGGGCACTTTCTTCGAGACTGTCCGGTGAAACCTGCCAAGAAGGCAGTAGGAGCTGCAGTTACCAAAGTTACAAACTCTGAGCAGGGAAACGACCTCGCCCGACAAGAATAGAGGTCCTCTTGCCAAGCGTGAAAACCAGTTCCGTGACCTCGCATTTCGTGATACCTATGGTCCTCATTAGCCCTGATAATCCGGATCGATTACATGCAATTGAAGCTTGCGTCGACAGCGGTGCCATCGGCAATTATGTGGATCATGAAATGGTTTTGAGGATGAATCTAACTCTTTGTCCCAAGGCTGTAAAGGACGTCATTACTACGGTGGATGGTACGGAGATAGCCTCCGGGCCAGTAACGCATACCACTCAAGAGGTGACGCTAGTAAGTCAAGATGGACACCATGAGAAGATCGTGTTCGATGTGATCAAGGCCCCTCAGTTTCAGATTATTCTAGGAATACCTTGGTTAGAGAAACACAATCCTCTGATCGATTGGCGAGCAAGAACGGTCCAGTTTCCAGAATGTGTCTCTACTTGTCACCCTCCACCTGGTGTTGCACTGGCAGCAATTTCTTCAGAGACTCCCCAGTTACCTCCCGAATACCTAGAATACCAAGATGTTTTCCGGAAGGATCAGGCTAACTCTCTACCTCCTCATAGGTCTTATGACTGCCAGATAGACCTGATACCTGGATCTACTCCTCCTTGTAGTAGAATGTATGCCCTCACCGAGCCTGAGAACCTTCACCTTCGACAATACCTGGATCAATACTTGGCAAATGGGTTTATTCGTCCTTCCAAGTCCCCTGCTTCTTCAGCTTTGTTCTTCGTTCTAAAAAAGGAAGGAGACCTTAGAACTTGTATAGATTATCGCTCCCTGAACCAGATCACTGTTAAGAATAGATATCCGTTACCTTTGACCCCTGAACTCCTGGACCAAGTCAGAAAAGCATGCATATATACAAAGCTGGATCTTAGAGGAGCTTACCACTTGGTACGAGTAAAAGAGGGCGATGAATGGAAGACGGCCTTCCGCACCAAGTATGGGCTATTTGAATATCAGGTCATGCCCTTCAGACTTTGCAATGCCCGGGCCGCCTTTCAATATTTTATGAACGATGTCCTCAGAGAGCTCATAGATGTGTGTGTTGTTGTTTACATTGACGACATCCTCGTTTATTCTTCATCGGAATCCGAACATCGGAAACACGTGAAAATGGTCCTCGAAAGATTGCGTCAACACAAACTTTTCGCTAAGTTGGAAAAATGTGTTTTCAACGTGACTGAAGTTGAATTCTTGGGATTCATATTATCACCTGGCGGAGTGCGTATGGATTCAAAGAAGGTCGATGCAGTTCTCAAATGGCCATCACCATCCTCCGTAAAAGGTGTGCAAAGCATGTTAGGCTTCGCTAACTTTTACCGCAGGTTTATCCCCGAATTCTCTCGAATAGTCCAGCCCATCACTGCCTTGTTAAAGAAAAACAAACGTTTTGAATGGTCTACCGAGGCGGAACAAGCTTTCCAGGATTTGAAGACTAAATTTATCTCTGCACCAATCTTAAAACACCCTCGCCCCGAACTCCCCTACATCGTGGAAACGGATGCTTCAAGTCTTGCCATGGGGGCAGTTCTATCACAAAAGGACCCGGTAACCAATCAGTTGCATCCCGTGGCATTTTGGTCCCGCAAATTCTCGCCTCCTGAAATCAATTACACGATTACTGACAAGGAACTTCTGGCTATCAAGTCTGCCTTTAAGACTTGGCGGCATTATCTGCTGGGGGCCCGACACACTGTTACTGTGATTACGGATCACCGAGACCTGCAATATTTGAAAACCGCAAAAGCCCAATCCTCTAGACAACTCCGTTGGGCATTATTCTTTGCCGAGTTTGACTTCATAATTACCTATCGACCTGGTACAAAGAACGGTAAAGCTGATGCCCTTTCTCGGATGGGAGTGGAAGAACACTTGATCAACCCTAAACCTGTACCAATCATTCCCGAACAAAGAATTCTGGGTGTAATCACCACAGAATCCATAGAGGAAGTTAAGGATAAAGCCAGGCAACTTGTAACTCCAGCAGACATACAGAATTGGCATCTGCAGGGAAAGGACTTTGCAGTAAAGGACAACTTATTGTATTTCCAAGAACGATTATACCTACCCAGCACAGATTTACAGAAAAAAGTAATCTCTTGTTATCACGATTCTTTAATGGAAGGACATCCCGGTATGGCCAAGACCTCAGAAAAGATCAAGCGCTACTTCTGGTGGCCGTCTTGGAAAAATGATATCAGAGACTTTATAATGTCCTGTGGAGTATGCGCCCAAAACAAGAGTCAAAAGGAAAGACCAGCAGGCCTCTTACGCCCTATTGACATCCCACCTCGCCCTTGGCATACGCTTTCTATGGACTTCATCACCGATCTACCTCCATGCTCCGGATACAATACGATTCTAGTAATCGTGGACTTATTCTCCAAGATGGCGCATTTCATTCCGCTCAAAGGCTTGCCAACAGCAGCAACTCTGGTCCGAGAATTTCTCGAAAACATCGTCCGACTGCACGGTTTTCCTTCGGTTCTAATTTCGGATCGAGGTAGTCAATTTATTTCACATTTTTGGTGAAGTTGCTGTCGGTCGGCTCAAATTGATGTGAGACTATCGACCAGTCACCACCCTCAGACCGACGGACAAACCGAGAGGACCAATCAAACTCTGGAACAGTATTTACGCTGCATGCTGCAACAAACTGAAAACCCCGTTTTTTCTTTTGTACGGCAGTCACCCTCGAACCTCGGAGTTGGATCCCCTCCAAGATCTTGAAACACCAGCAGTAGACTACCTGCATTCTACAATCACCCAAGCCTTTAAGGAAGCTGTTTCTCACCTCCAAAGGGCTAAAGAACAATACAAGAAAGGAGCAGATCAACATCGGAAGCAAGCCCCTCAATATCAAGTAGGGGATCAAGTCTGGTTATCCACCAAATATCTACCTCTAAAAGGGCCACGCACATTCAACCCAAGATATCTTGGTCCCTATTCCATCACTACCATAGTAAACCCAGTAGCGGTCAAGTTGGACTTGCCCCCGCACATGAAGATACATCCGGTCTTCCACGTCTCTCTATTAAAACCCGTGCAACCTCAAACCCGACTAACTAAATCTCCAAAACCTATCCTAGTTGATGGAGAACTCGAGTTTGAAGTCAAAAGCATTCTGGACTCCAAGATCTCCAAATCTAAACTATTTTACCTAATTGACTGGAAAGGCTACGGCCTCCAAGAGAGATCCTGGGAACCTGCTGAATATGTCCACGCTCCTCGCCTAATCAAAAGATTTCACCGAACATTTCCTGACAAGCCAAAACCCCCGGAGAAGCCCGGTTTGGGAGGGGCCTTGAGGGGAGGTACTGTCATGATCTCTGCTTCCAAAAGGTCAGGGTTTTCCCAACTCCCTTGGAAGCAGATCCATAACCCAGGTTCCGAGTGCCAACCAGTCCCAATTGGGACCTTTTGGACCCAGTCCTGGCGCCAGTGGCACCAGGCTCATAAATATGCCCAGTCCCAGCGCTGGAAGCGCCGGGCTCATAATGCTTGGGTGGACTTACCTGCAGCAGACCATGCTGCTTACTTGCCTGCCAGTTGAGCCTCTGATCCTCTTCTGTTTGGAACTACTTTTCCTGTTGGGTGGGGCAGGAGCCACTCCCTAGATTCTGAACACTGGAACTCTTCTGGAAAGCAGGAACTCTTTTCTTACCTAGGCGTGGCTGTGGAAGGAGACACCTAAGCACTACAGGAGGCTATTTAAACCACACCCGATGGATGAATTTTGCTTTGCGTTATTCTGCATCCTCTGCAGCAGAACGCTCATCGTGTCGTCTGCATCTGATCCTGGGCCTAAGGAAAAAGGCTTACCATCCTGAATCCAGTCTTCAGCAACACCTATAAAGACAAGAAAGAACAGGTTAGCATTACGGTCTTCAGTGACAGCTCTTCACTTACCTGGACAGTTATAGCGCATCGTGAAGCAGGCAACAAGCGCTTACTTACGTGCTTCCAGGCGCTTCTATTCATCACACGGGCTCCATCTTCAACTCTCTTCAGCCCGCCATCCGCCATCGCCGGAACCCTGCAAAACAAGAGACATCATTACTAAAGACTTTAAAGACATTAGAATTACGCGAAACTTACCGTTCGTGCAGTAAACGACGGACAGCCGTCCTCTGAAGTCAAGAGGCCTGCTCCCCTTATTCAGTGAAGAAACTGGTTACAGCACCCTGCCCCGAGGCAGATGGAGAGCACAGCGTTCACTTACCTAAGGTGAGAGCGTTAACCTTTGGGGTTCTACAGGAGAAGAGAAAGGGAAGAAGAGAGAGACATTCAATAACCCAATTCCTTAATCCCGTATTTTCTATCTGCAGACATCTTACCCTTCGAGTCAGACATACAGTGCACAGAGGTCCAGCCCAAAGAGCCAGCCGTGTGTTACACATCACCTTTGAAGATACGGTATACGCCCAGTCAAGACCGGCGCCTCTACGGGAATCAGGTGAGCGTTACAGCGTGTCATGCTTTTTTTTTTAGGCTGTTGCAGCGGAGGGGGATTGGAAAACTATTTGCCCGCCCCCCTTTTCTTGTTTCCTCCGGTGCTGACTAGGAGAACGGTGCGGTTGTCTGGAACTCCGTACTTGGAAGCCTAGGAACCCACCAAACTCGTGCCCCTTGTCGGAGAGTTGCTGCGATGGGTTGTAGGGCTTGGGCGTGGTCTTTATAAGAATAGATAAAGATTTTGCGGTTTGCAAGCTGTTCTTCTTTTTATCTGATTCCTCATCCTTGGCGGAGTAGAAGAGGCCACTGCCCTCGAAAGGAAGGTCCAATATCCATTCCTGAACATGGGGATAAAACTTAGTAGCCAGGAGCTAGGCCGTCCTCCTCATGTCCGTGGCAGTGCAGATGGCCAGGGCAGAGGTATCAATGTGGGCCACGGTGGACTCCACAATGTCCTCCGCTACCAGCATGGATTCTCCTAGTCACCGCCTTGAAGCGCGCTTGGCTCTGCACCGGAAGTTCTGGGAGGAAGTCCGCAATTTCCCACGAGAGCCCTTGTTTAGTGGCTGCCAAACATGGCATCCTGCCGCAGGTGCAAGGAGGTGTTGGAGTACAGCTTCTTCCTGTACGCCTCCAAGATCTTCTCTTCCTTGTCTAGAAGTGCCAAGGACGAGGTGGGCGAGGACGACTGAGGCTTGGAATAGAGTGATGCCGCAGCTATCACAGAAGAGTGCGGTTGAGGATGCGCTGAAAGCAAGAGTGTGTCCCCCTCCATCTGCCTGTACTTGGCGTCGAGGCGCCGATTGACAGGCTGGGTCGAGTGCGGCTTGAGCCACCCCTTCTTGGCCAGGTCAACTGCGTCTTTCTACATCGGGATCCCCGTTGAGGTAGGGGGCTTTAGGGGGAGGACTTCTGTTAAGACCCTCTGCTTGGGCTGCTCTACCTCAGGCTGAGGAAGGCCCAAATACTCTGCCAAACCTGCAAGGCGTTCATGGAAGGCCCTGGCTGAAGATGGCGTGTCGGGGTCTTCTTCCTCATCCGTGTCTGCCAGGCTCGGGGGTCCAGAGCTGGTGGAGGAGTGCTGGGCGCTGTGGGCTGCGGAGTGGAGGCCAGAGCCAGTGGCTTCTGCGGAGGCTGGTGTGGAACCGCCTGTACTGTGGGAGGCAGGGAAGCCAGAAACGGAGGAGCCGGCTGGGGCAGCTGCATCTGCACTGGGGCCTGAGGCACCAGAGCCCTCGGAGGAATGACTATGAGAGTTGGTGGGGTGTCCTGAGGGAGCATGTCCCTGATGGCATCCCGGAGGATGGCCCCCATCTGGGGAGTTCGCATCAGCCCTAGGAACCTTTTAAAGAACCTGTCTTTGGAGGCTGAAGAGGTGGCAGGTGATAGTGACAGAGTGGCCAAGGGCAGCTGGGGCCGGGGTACACTCTGCCTGGGGTGCAGGGGAAACCTGCCCGGCACTGCTGATGGATAATTGTAGGCCATGTCCCACCTTGTGACTCTTTCCTCCACCCGCTCAGCAAGTTGGAGTATCAGATGAGCGGCCATCTTGCCTGGCGCAGCGGCCATTTTGTCGAGCTGTGTGCCACGTGCCAAAGCCGTGGTGTCTGGGTTGCTGGAACCAGCCCCATCCAAGACGCTTGGTGTTGGCACAAAAGGCCTATCCCGCACCTCAGGCTGTGACCTGAAAGGCGTGTTGCCCTCGGCAGAGCTGCCAGTAGTGCTGCGTGAAGGTGCCCCCTCGGACATGATGCCGGTACTAGGGTGTTGCCCCTCGGGATTAACCCCGGTAAATGAAACTTGCAGCCCCTCAGCAATGACACCGGAAGGATCCGAAGACCCCTTGGCCATGAGGCTGGTAGCTAGACCAGCCTCGGTATGTGTGCCGGTACTAGGGCGTTGCCTCACAAGAGTGATCCAGGTATTTCAGGCCAAGACCTGGTAGGCGTTTCGCCCTCGGCAGATCTGCTGGTAGTACTGCGTATAGGCGGCCCCTCAGACTTATTGCTGATACTAGGGCGTGGCCCCTCAGGTGAAGACCCGGTAAAGGAACCTTCCGGTCCCTCAGCACTGTCACTGGGAGGATCCACTGACCCCTCAGCCTACCGGCCGGTAGCTGGCTTAGCCTCGGTACTTGTGCTGGTATGAGAAGCCGAGCGGTTCCTCCCACACGGGCGAGTCTTTGGAAGGAGTCTCCCTTGCAGGGTGTGCTGGAAAAGAGTGGCCCTACATTGGGCCTGGATCGATGATTGATGAAGTCCTTCCGGTCCTCAGGGGGCGATCTCTGGAAGAGCTCCCTCCACCTGGCTAGTCTGTTCTTCAGAGACCTCGAAGAAACCACATCACACGTGGTACGAGCTTGCCAGCCGTGGTCAGAGCCAAGGCAACGCAGGCGGAGGGCGTGGGGGTCTGAAGTTGGAAAGAGCCCATCGCAGGATGGACACCTGCTGAGCCCTGTAAAAGACGACATGCGCCGGGGAAGAGCGTGACGCCTGAGGACCAAGTACCTGAGTGATAAACAGACAGAAAGACAGAAGAGAAGAAGTATCCGCGCATGGAATTACATGGCCAAAGTCAAACTCAGGAGAATTCGGCCTGTTCCCGTTGACATGGAAAAGGGGACTGAGGAGTGGCTTCAGTGGGCAGAGCCAGGCGAGTGCATGCTCCCAGGGCCACAACCTCGCACGCCTCTAAATTTAAAGGGGAAGATTTATTCTGGTGAAAAAGGTTCTGGCTCCCATCCCTCGCGAGGGACACCCATACAGTATGGAGGAAAGGGGATGGGACGTAAGAGTATCCATTGATACCTGTGACAGGGCTTGGGTGTCCCCAAAATGGGGGAGACACAGGACTCCTGTGAAATCAGCATGTAGCTGCCACCAGCCCATACCATGCTCTGTGGGGCCAAGCACAGGTGCCCAAAAAACACGCACTAGGGGTACCAAGGTGTACACCTACCCATGGGTGCCATAGGGGTATTTCATGGGTCTTATTCACCAAGAAATAAAAGAATGAAGAGCTGCAGTGCGAGTGGGGGGGCAAACTGGACTCGTGTGCAGAAAACAAGTAGAAAACACAGACTAGTGAAGGCCATGTCCCTCCCCTGTCCCTCTAAAGCATTTCCAGCATCACAATCTCAATGCCAATGTTCACTCTGGGGCATACTGTGACGCTAATAACCCTTTTGGTGGAGACACTAAGCATGGAACGGGGGCCAGTCTCAATGAAGACCATTGATCCTACTCATGGGGTTCTCACAGTCGACACTGTAACCCATTTGGGCGTGAGGGAACCAATTTTGAAGAATCCCTGCCTGCCTTGAAAGGCACATGGGTTCCCATTTGTGTTTTCAGCGCTCATGCTGGAGCAGTCAACGGCACTGCCTTGCAAAAATGTTAATCATTTGGAGTCTAAACTGCTCCCTCTGTTCCACCGAGGAAGTTCTAGAAGGAAATGTGACTTGCCTTTACCCATTCAGGGAAGATTCTGACAAGCCGTCCCAATGGCATCTATCAATTTTATGAAGATGAAGAGAAGTGTTGGTACTCGCTTCTCGAATTGGAGTGCTTCCTGTGGTTTTTGCTCCTCTTTTTCAGCCATTCGGGAGATTTGTATCTCTCGGCTATCTCCAAACTTCTACGTTACAAGGAATTTCTTTTGGAGAGTGTACTTCCTGGAGATTTGGAAGCTGATCGAGCTGAGTCAACTTCACCACTCTTTCTTTCAAGGCCTACAGGTTCATGGACTGAAAGGAACCGAAATTGGTTATGTCATATTTGATTAACCAGGCACCATATACAACTGTGTTACAGACCAGTCAATTACGCTTTTGAATTGCAGCTGGTGCAGCGCAAACATTCTGAGGGTTTAGGAGTAGACATTGTAAGGATTGTTTTCTGTGAGAAAACTGTGACACACAATGTTCTGTGAAGCATGCTGAGCGCAATGAAAAAGGAACTGAGGTCAGAGGATACGAGAGGTAGATATGGATCCTCAACATTCTATTAGGTGACTAGAAGTGAAAGCACCGAGGTATCCAGACACCAGAATCGCATAGTACTCCCTGCTGGGAAAAAATTCTGCGATCCAGCTGACACTGCAGGAATATATCAAAGATGACAAATGTGTGAGTGTACTTGTACCCTATCCATTAGAAATGTTTTTATAGAGGTAGGAAGAATTTTGCCTTTTAACACTTGTCACCATGTAATGGATCGGGAAGTGGACTTGCAGGTGCCATGCAAGGTCTCAGGCACTATTCCCATATGGAACATGTATGGGACTTGGAAACGGACATCTGGTCCTTGTAATGCTGGTTGGGTTCATGTGAAAATATTCACTCGCAATAATATAAAGAATAATCAAAAATAGATCAGCGATTTGATAAAAACACAAGCATGGCATCAGCCTTATAAGGAACAAGTTACTTACCTGTAACTGTTGTTCTCCAGCATGGGTCTGGCATGGATTCACATGCTCATGAATATTCCCCGTCGTCAGGCTGGGAATCCTCGGTAAAGAAAAAACCAGTATCAGTTTCGTTTCTGATCTGTCTTTCGTAGTAATAACCAATCACTGGTCTCTGCGTCATACTGACCACAGCCAATGACTGCCCTCTACCTAAGCACCGCCTCTGGCAGCCATCTTCAGATTTGGAAGCACGTGAAGTGGCAGTATGACCAAGTGAAGAGCCGCAGAGGGGTAGGCGGGAGGGTTCGCATGTGAATCCATGCCAGACCCATGCTGGAGAACAACAGTTACAGGTAAGTAACTTGTTCCTTCTCCAGCATGGGGTCTGGCATGGATTCACATGCTCATGAATAAAGAATACATAGCAGTACACACATGCACAACCACGGGAGGTGGCAAAGGCTCAACATTAAGCATCACATCAACTCAACATTAAGCATCTTACCTCCTCACCAGGCTCACCTCAGGCGAACAGGTTGCGCAGCACTGCTTGGCCGACCCTGGACTCCTCCCTGGAATCCCGGTCGACGCAGTAGAATTTCGTGAAGGTGTGCGTCGACCTCCACGTAGCAGCCCTGCATATGTCCAGCAGGGGCACACCAGATAGGAACGCCGTGGTAGCTGCGATCGCTCTGGTGGAATGGGCTCTCGGACGGCCAGGCAGCGGTCGGTTTGCCAACCGGTGACAGTACATGATACAGCCGGAGAGCCATCTGGAGATGGAAGCCTTCGAGAGAGCCTTCCCCTGATTGACAGGTCCAAAGTTCACAAAGAGTTGTGACGTCTTCCGAAAACCTTTCGTGCGGTCCACGTAGAACTTCAGCGCTCTAGCTACATCCAGCGAGTGCAAAGTCCTCTCAGCCGGCGACGAAGGCGACGGGAAGAACACAGGTAACACCAAGGGTTCGTTGAGATGAAAGTCCGACGGTACCTTGGGCATGAAGGAGGGGTGCGTCCTGAGCACTACCCTCGTGTCGTGGAAAGTCAAGTACGGGGCCTTGCAGGAAAGGGCCTGGATCTCTCCCACTCGTCGTGCGGAGGTGATGGCCACGAGAAAAGCTGTTTTCCACGATAGAAACTTCAACGGGGCCGAGTGCAGAGGCTCGAACGGAGGTCCCATGAGTTTGGTCAGTACCACGTTGAGCTCCCACGCCGGGGCCGGAGCCTTCACCGGCGGGAACGATCTGAACAGTCCCTTCATGAACTCTTTCACCAGACGATGAGACCACAAGGACGTCCGGCCCGTGGTTCTGGTGTATCGGGAGATCGCAGCAAGATGAATCTTGATGGACGCGTGTGCCAGACCAGCTTTGGCCAGCGTCAGCAGGTACGGCAGCACTTGGGGAGCCGTAATCCGTAGAGGGTTAATCTTCTGTGCGTGGCACCAGACAGAGAACCTCTTCCATTTGTGTCCGTAGCATTTAAGAGTCGAGGACGCCCTGGCCTTTGCAAGAACCTCTCTGCAATCGGCCGGTATGTCGTATCCTCCAAACTCTAGCGCTGCAGGAGCCAGGCCTGCAAGTTCAGCGACTTCGGGTCGTGGTGGAGGATGGCGCCTCCTTCCCTGGAGAGTAGATCCGCGTCCGCCGGCAGCTTGATTGGCGGGGACGCCGACAAGTCCAGAAGGTCCGGGAACCATATCTGCCTCGGCCACGCAGGTGCGACGAGGATCATCCTGCACCGTGACCTCTTGAGCTGGTTGACGAGCCGGATTAGCAGAGGCAAGGGAGGGAACGCGTAGAGGAACAGGCCCTCCCAGGGGAACGAGAAAGCATCGCCCATGCTCCTCGTCTGGGGAAACCTGCTGGCGAACCTCCGGCACTTGGTGTTCGTCGCCGTCGCGAACAGGTCGATCTGGGGTGTGCCCCACCGTCGGAAGAGGCGATCCACCAGATCCTGCCGTAGTTCCCACTCGTGGCACGAGCGCAGCTCCCTGCTGAGTGAGTCGGCGATGGTGTTTTTTATCCCTGCCAGATGAAACGGCACCAGAAGAATCCCTTGGGCGACGGCCCAATGCCACAGGTCCTGCGCCTCCTTGGACAGCGCTGGGGACCTGGTTCCGCCCTGTTTCCTGATGTAAAACATGGTGGTGGTGTTGTCGGTGAAGATCCTCACCACCTTGCCCTTGAGGGACGGAAGGAAGGACCTGAGGGCCCAAAACACTGCACGGAGCTCCAGGACGTTGATATGCAGGGACTTCTCCGTCGGGAGCCAGAGTCCCCTTGCGTGCAGATTTTCGGTGTGCGCTCCCCACCCTTCTAGGGAGGCATCCGTGGTCACAGTCACCTGGTGGGCTGGGGTCTGGAAGTCCATGCCCGCCGTCAGATGCGCGCGGGTGCCCCACCACCGTATCGCTCGTCGGAAACTCTCGTCGAGCTTGATCCTTTCCTCGAAGCTGCCCGTCGTCTGGATCCAGCGCGCATCCAGGAACTCTTGCAACGGGCGCATCCGGAGCCTGCACATGGGAATGAGGTAGATGCAGGAAGACATCATCCCGAGGAGGGACTTGATGGACCTCACCTTGGCCGCGTCGGCCACCAACATCCGTTGCACCTTGCCCAAGATGGTCCTGGTCCTCTCCTCCGACGGGGAGGCCAGAAGGGACACTGTGTCGAGCCTCGCTCCCAGAAACAGTGCGACTTGCGCGGGCACCAGGTGGGATTTGGCGTAGTTCACGGAGAATCCCAGGTCCGTGAGGAGTTGGACGGTCCTTGCCGTGTGGACCACGGCGAGCTCCCTCGTCTTGGCGCGGATGAGCCAGTCGTCCAGGTAGGGGTAGACGTGAATCCCCTCGCGGCGCAGCTGCGCCGCCACCGGTGCGAGGCACTTGGTGAAAACCCTGGGTGCCGACCGCAGTCCGAAGGGAAGGGCTTTGAACTGGTAATGACGCCCTTGGACCACGAATCTGAGGAATTTTCGGTGCCCCTTTAGGATGGGAATGTGGAAGTAGGCATCCTCCAAATCCAACGACGATAGGAAGTCTCCTTCCTCCAGCTGACCCAGGACGTGCTGGAGGGTGACCATCCGGAACTTCTGCGCCTTGATGAACTTCTTTGAAACTCGAGCGCGTGGCCCCGGGCCAGGGCGTCCAGCACCCAACGGTTGGTGGAGATGGACTCCCACACGCTGACGAAGCCCGCCAGCCGGCCTCCCACCGGGGTGCTTCGGTGGGGGCCCGACCCCACGGCCGGTTCAATCCTGCTTGGACGCGGCCTTGCCGCCTTGGCCTCCTTGGCGACGACGGCGGGGGCCGCCAGACTTGCCTCGTCCTCTGTAGGCCTCTTGCGACGACGAGCGGGCCGCTTGACGGTAGGAAGCGAAACCGCCGCCGGAACCTTTGGAGGCGCCCTTGCCTCCGCCGCTCCGAAAGGGCGTCTGCCGTTGCTGCAGTACTCCAAGGGCCCGGGCCGTCTCAGTATCCGCCTTGATGGCCTGAAGGGAATCGTCCACTGTCTTCCCAAACAGGTTGTTCCCGTCGAAGGGCATGTCCAGGACCCTGGTCTGGACGTCCTGCCGAAAGTCCGTAGCCTTGAGCCATCCGCGACGTCGAAGGCAAACGCCGTTGCCCATCTGGCGGAACCCAGTGTCGGCGATGTCCGTCGCCACGGTGATGGCGTGGTCCGAGGCCACCTCACCTTCCTGCAGGATCTCAAGGGCCTCCGCCCTCTTGTCGTCCGGCAGAAAATCCAGCAGGGGAGCTATCTTGTACCAGAGTTCCCTGTCGTAGCGGGCCACGATAGCCAAGGCGTTGGCCGCTTTAATCGTCGTCGCCGCCGACGAGATGACTCTGCGTCCCATGGCATCCAATTTCTTTCCCTCGCCGTCCGGCGGGGAAGTCGACGTGGAGGCCGCACCCCCCCCCGCTTTCTTCCTGGCTGCCGCGGAGACGACGGAGTCCGGGGTAGGCTGCGCCCGGAGGCATAGGGGGGCCGAGTCCGGGACCCGGTACTTTTTCTCGTACCGGTCTCTTTTCGCTGGCGTCGTGGAAGGGTTCTTGAGGAGGGAAAGGCCCTCATCCCAAATGTCGTCCAACAGAGGCACTGCGAGGACCGTCTTCCTCTTGGTCTCGCGCCGTTGGTAAAGGAAGCCTTCCTTTTTCTTCTCCTCAGGGCAGAGTTGGAAAAGCTCGGATGCCCTGGCGATCATTGAGTGGAACGATCCAATCTCGTCGGGCGGAGAAGCCCTGGTGGGAGGCGACGACGGAAAATCCTCGTCGTATGCCTCGTCGTCCGTACCCGTCGCTGCCGTGTCAGTCCCCGTATCATCCCCTCGGGTGGACGGGGAGGAGGGCTGGACGGGGCGCGACGGTTGAAAAGGAGGCGGTGGATGGATCCTTCTTTTCTTGGTAGGGGGAACACCAGAAGGTCCCGGTTCTGGATCCCCCGACGGGAGAGGTTCCTCCGTCGGTAACGGTAGTCTCGTCCTTATCTCGGAGCATAAGGACTGTATAGCCAACAAAATGGCCGCTGAGTTGTCTTGCGGCGCCGGCAGAGGGGAATCCGACGGGCGAGCAGGGGCCCCGTCGGTATCCTCGACGATGTCGTCGTCGTCACCTGCGTCGGGGCCCATTCCGACGGGCTGGTCTTGTTCCACGCCTAGGCCGTGGCTTAAGACCTCGATCAGTTCCTCTTCTGAGGTTGAGGCCGAATCTACGACGACGCCCTGCCCCCCCTTCTTCCCCACGGAGGGTTTCACGGGGGTCCTATCGATGGGCACGAAAGAAGACTCCCTCCGAGGAGGCAGGGAGATTCTGGGCCCCGAGGCCGCCACCACTGGTGCAGCCTCCACAGGCTGGGCCAGGGCCGCCGCGACCGTTTCGATAGAGGGCTTGGTCGAATGGATCAAGGCCTTCACCACCTTAGGTGCGCTCACCGCCTTATCCTTGAGGGAGCGGGCACTGCCACGCTCCTCCTCTGCCTTAGAGCTCGACCGGGGTCTCTCCAGGAGCTTCGCCGGGTGCTCGGCCTTCCTCTTACCCGACCCAGAGCGTTGGCTCGTGGTTGATGGTGCCGGGGAGGGTGCGCCCTGCCTGGCGCCCGTAGAGCCCGACCGTTCGGCGCTCCCGGTGCCAGCGGACTCGCGGTGCTTGGCCTTATGTTGGGCCCCCGTCGCCGGGGCGCCCTCAAAGGTCTTAGAAGACCGCTCAGATTTCTTCTTCTTCTCGCCAGACGGGCTCTTACCCTCCAGCCAGCTGGCGAGACGTTGATGGCGGTCCTTCATGGTCCGTTCCGACATGTTGCCGCAAAACGCACAGTCCTTCTCCACGTGCGTCTTGTCCCCATGAAGGCAGTAAAGGCAGAAAGAGTGTTCGTCCTCCTTGAAGACGTTCTGCAGCTGGCATCCAGGGCAGGCCCTGAACAGCTTTCCGGGCGTCGAGCTTCCCTTCTCCTGGGCCATCTCCGAGACCGGGCCTGAGAAGCTTCTGGAGTCCTCCGAAGTGTAGCTCGACGAAATCTTCACCCTTGAGGGGCACAGATGAATCCGACACGGGTCCCCGTTGATCGGATGTAGGATCGGTGGAGCTTGAGGCTCTTTTGACCGAAAGAATCGAAGTTTTTGTGAAAAAGCGCGAAAAAATAGCACTAACGCTCGAGAGCAATAGCACGAGGATCCCAACACATGAACGTGCGGTAAAAATCTGAAGATGGCTGCCAGAGGCGGTGCTTAGGTAGAGGGCAGTCATTGGCTGTGGTCAGTATGACGCAGAGACCAGTGATTGGTTATTACTACGAAAGACAGATCAGAAACGAAACTGATACTGGTTTTTTCTTTACCGAGGATTCCCAGCCTGACGACGGGGAATATTCATGAGCATGTGAATCCATGCCAGACCCCATGCTGGAGAACTGGGGTGTGTCCCGGACAGGAAAAAAAAGGTCCCAGGAATAGTAGGAGGATGGCATTTGAAGCAGGAGTGATCCTTCGGGGAGGAATGACCTCAGGCTGGGCTGGGTCGCAGGTTACGGTAGGGCCTCAGGACAAGGATGGCTTTGAGGAGGGGAAGGCAACACAGCACGGGTGGAGCGCAAGCAGGGATGGTCATTAAATTGGAGATAGGAAGCAGGGTCAGTATGACCCTCGGGGAGGCTGGGCTTCTGTCAGAGTAAGGCCTCTAGGCCAGGCGTAAGGTGAAAGTAGTGGCCATGCTTTCATTATAGAAAACCGATGGGAGCATAGCTCAAGCAGAACATCCCAACCATGCCATGCATCAGGGGTTCGATACCCCTGTTAGGTCTCCTCAGCACTTCTCTCCCCCGCCCCATAAATACCTAGGTCGATATACTGAGCATCTCACTATGGGTAACAGTGATGCATATAAGCACTCACAAAGTGGAAAAAGGTGAAAACAACGTTATATTTTAAAAAACGGTTATTTTTATTATTAAAATATCATTCAACCGTTCTCAGTGTGATTATTTCATAGTACAGAAAGTAAACACTATTGGGTGTAACTTATTTTACCCATTGAGAAAAATCACATAGTAAAATGCCCTGTCATCATGTATTTATTTATTTATATTGTATTGTATTTACGGTCAAAATGTAACCTTTATACATTAGCCATCCCTTCCCCTGCACTTGTGCGAGCTCAATGTCACCTGGCCTAATAAGATCGTTGTCTCGGTCTTCCCTCTGTTCCTCCTCCCTTGCCTCGTAGCGCCTTAAAACACTTGTGTATAGGCGCGTTATAAATACCATTTCATATCATATACAAAGATAAAACGCAAACAGAAAATTCCACATAGCATTGACATCAATCCACCGTGAAAAGAAATAAAAATGATTTTACCACCATCACTTGTATTTATTTTCTGCCTGATTCATGGAATTATTTGCGTGAAAAACGCAGATTTGCGCGCCTTTCTGCCCGAAAATCCCCACACTTCAAACAGGGATTTTCGGACAGAAAGTCGCGCAAATATGCGTTTTTCACGCAAATAATTACATGAATCAGGCTTTGTGTACATGGAAGACATTTCAACATTACTGCAGCGCAGAACAAAAAATAAAATAAAATCCGTCATACCCCATTTGAGGCCAATACATCCTCGGTCTCATCATCTTTACTGTCAACTTGAATTTCGAAAGGGTTTCCGCCATCGCTATATTGTTCAAACAAAGAGGCTACTGCTGAAGCTGCGGAAGAAGACTGCTTATTGGGCGACACTGATGGCGACCGTGAATGGCCCAAGAATTTAAACTCCTGATAACAAAAGCAAAAAAAAAACAAAGTGTTAGACTTCAAATGCACAAAGTTATGAGCCAGTATAAAAATGATATCAGTGCAAGAATGAACGCTAAAGCACAGGGAAATGATTTCCGAGCCAGGTTCGGAACCTTTGGACTGTATTGTATGTACAACATCAATACTGAAGCCTTAAATAAAACGTTTCTGAGTCTTCACTTTAATACATTTGAGACAGTCCGAGCTTTCAATGTGTTCTCAAGCATTTAAATCTAAATTCAAATGAACGCTGATAACATCATTTATAAGTAACATGTTCAAAACATTCCTTTTCTCATGCACTGCGCGGATTTCACCAATTCTCCTAAAAGCACAAACGGTCATGAAGGAATTTCACTCGCTGCGAGTATTAGCAGTCACATTTTTGAAAGCTTCACTTAGGATGCTCTCAGACTTTCAATGTAGAACGGCAGATTTTCATGAAAGCCGTAATTGTTATCATCCAAATGATATTTAATGAAGTCTCCTAACTTCTTTGGAAGCATTCACCAAGGCACTTCCCCATTCCCGCAAAGGGAACTCGTAGTAAGGCGGTAAGGGTTTACCGGTACCAATGCCCTTACCAGTACCGGTAAACCCTTACCGCCTACCGTGTAATGAGGCCCCAAGTCTGGCCGCAGTAACAGATTTGGAGATGAATAGCTAGAAGTTGTGAAATGGGTAGAAGACGAGACCAAGGTTGCGTGCATAAGCCGAGTAGAGAAGGAAGTCGGGAGAGAAAAACTGAAGGGGGGGGAGAGATAGCCTGTTTGGATGGGAAGTAGAGCACTTCAGTCTTCGTGGAGTTGAGCATGAACGAGTGATATGCCATCCAATATTTGATGGCAGAGTTACAGTTAGACATTTTTTAAAACAGCTTGTCAGATAAGGATGGAAACGAAAAGAGGATATGTGTGCCATAGGCAAAGAGTTGCTAGGAGAAGCCATAGGAGGAGATCAAGGTGCCAAGAGCAGAGGGATAGAGAGTAAAGAGAAGTGGACCAAGGACTGACCCTTGGGTACCATTTTTTAAAACAGCTTGTCAGATAAGGATGCAAACGAAAAGAGGATATGTGTGCCATAGGCAAAGAGTTGCTAGGAGAAGCCATAGGAGGAGATCAAGGTGCCAAGAGCAGAGGGATAGAGAGTAAAGAGAAGTGGACCAAGGACTGACCCTTGGGTACCACAAACAGTAAGGGGGTAAATTGGGAGGTAAGGCTGTTCCAGCACAACTGGAAGTGTCTGGGGGTGAGATATGAAACAAAGCAAGTGAGGGCCATGTCCCTAGTGCTTAGGCGAGATAGTGTTGAAAGAAAATCAGAATCGTTGACGGTACTGAAGGCAGCAGAGAGGTTGCGAAGAATAAGAATAGATGAATGGTTAGCATGATGAGCTGAAGAGATGTAGTTGCCGACATTTAGAAGAGCCGATTCAGTAGAGTGAAGATGTTGGAAGTCAGATTGAAGAGGATCCAGGAGGTTGTTTGCGTCAAGGAACTCCGTTTGTCAGTAGAAAACTACACGCTTTAGGATTTTGGAATTGTGAGGTACAAAAGAGACAGGATGAAAATTGGTAGGACAGTTAGGATCTAGGCCGTGTTTCTCAAGGATGGGGATGATAGTAACTGACTTGTAGGATGATGAAAAAGTGGCACTGACAAGAGAGGAGTTGAAGAGAGAAGTAAGATATGGAGCAACACTTGGAGCTATGAGGTTCACTATGTGTGAGGATAGAGGGTCGATAGGGGCACATACAGTGTTAGCCCTGAGGAGAAGGTCAAGAACCCCATCAGGGCTGGTGAGAGCAAAGTAAGACATTGTTGCAAGAGAAAAGGGTAGAGGTGGTGGAAAAACCCAAGAAAGTGGGGGATAAAAGGTACATTTGAGAGGGTATTTTGAATGTTGGAAATTTTAGAAGCAAAGTAGAGAGATAGATCGTTAGCAGAAAGAGGAGAAGAGATGGAGGTGGGTTTAGGAGGAGAGAGTAATGACTTGAGAGATTTCTGAAATGTGCATAGGTTGAGAGGATTGAGACAAAATGTGGGAGACATAGTAGAAGTCCCATTTGGCAGAGTTGAGAGCTGGGGTACTTGAAGAGCAGTCAGGTAGAGTTGGAGATCTGGGAGTGTCTAGATCTTTTCCAAGGGCAAGTATTTTTCCACATTGTTGTTTTCAGGACGCATCAGAGGTAGATTACCACCATCATATCATTACACTGGGCCTCATCACGTGTTGGGCTGGTAGCCCTTAAAGGCGGCGGTTACAGAGTTACCACTGCATGTAAGGGTCCGTCCAATCATGAGTCTGGCGTGTTTACCCTCATCTAAGCCGCCGCAGTCTCTACCTCTCCTGTCCCATCCCAGGTCCTCTGCACGGCACTGGCGTCTCACTTCTACTCTAAAACTCAGGATACCCTGTCCTCAGTCCCCTCCTATCCCCTCACTTCCCCTACTCCCTGCTCTTCCTCTGGCCCTTCTGCAGCCACCCCTCCTCTCTCCTTCTCTGCCTTTCCCCTGTTCTCCGCAGACAATCTTTCTAGACAAGTCCGATCTATGAAATTCTCATTGAAACAGGTTCACCCCTGTTCCTCCAAAACTATCAAGAACAACATCGACTCCCTGGCTCCTGCCCTGGCTGATTTCTGCAATCACTCCTTCGCCACTGGAGTCTTCCAATCACCCCTGAAACACTCTCTTGTGCACCCTCTTCTTAAGAAACCCTCTGCCGACCCCTCCTGCCTGGCTAACTATCGCCCAATCTCCATCACTCCCGTCCTGGGCAGTCTCCTGGAGAAACTGCCCCTCTCCCAGCTTAATCTCCACACTTAATGTGTTGGTTGTCTTCATGATCATCAGTCTGGCTTCAGAGCTGCCAGAAGCACGGAAACTGCTCTCCTGAACATCTGTGAAGACCTGCTCTCCAACCTTGACTCTAACATCCATTGTGTCCTCATCTTGCTTCATCACTCATCTGCCTTTGACACTGTGAACCATGCCATCCTGCTCAACGTCTCTGTGATAAAATGGGTATCACTGGTCAGGCTCTGGCGTGGCTGACTTCTTTCCTCTCTGACCGACCCTCTCAGGTCCAACTTGGGTCCTTCCTCTCCACTATCTTTTACTCTACATGTGGTGACCCCCAGGGGTCTAACCTCTCTCCCTGGCTGTTCAACCAATACCTGGTACTCCTTGCCCACCGCATTGCTTCACTCTGCCCCAACTTTCAGTACTATGTGGATGACACCCAGCTCATTTTCAGGCTACCCCCAGCCTCCTCCTCTCCTTCCCTCATCTCTGACTGTCTGTCTGCTATCCAGGAGTGGTGTGCCGGCCATAACCTCTGCCTTAATGCCAATAAGATTGAGATTCTCCTCATTGGCACACCTGATCCCTCCTTTCCTGTTGCTCTCTGGCCGGCCTCTCTTGGTCCTTTCCCTGCTCCCACCGGCAAGGCCAAAAACCTTGGGGTCATCTTCAACTCCACACTCTCCTTCTCTCCTCACATCTCTGAGGTCTCAAAGAAGTCACACTACAAGCTGCACCTCCTCAGAGGTATCCTTCCTTTCCTCTCCTTCTCCCAGAAGCTCACTGTCTCCAGAGCTCTGGTTCTCTCTAGGCTGGACTACTGCGAAAGCCTCTTTCTAAATCTTCCTGCTTCTACTCTCCGTCCTCTACAACTCATCCAGAACAGGACTGCAAGATTTGTCCTTGGAATCAATCCCAAGGATCATATCTCTCCAGGACTGAAATCTCTGCACTGGCTCCCAGTGGCTGCGAGGATTAAGTTAAAAACCCTTTCCATCGTCTACCAGGCCTTCTGGGGTCTGGGGCCTCAATACCTTCAACTCTCTCTTCCTAAATATCTTCCTTCTCGAGCTCTTCGCTTATCCGCCTCCAACTCCTTCAGGGTCAGTCGCTTCTCCAAGCAACGTGTTGGTGGTAGATCTCTTTCCTCTCTTTCCCTCTGGAACAGCATCCCTGCCTCCCTTAACCTTGAGAAGAACCATCTCCAGTTCCGGAAGCACCTCAAAACCTTTCTCTTTGCTTCTGCTTTCTCTCCTCCTCCCCTCTGATGATCTCCTGGCTATAACCGGTACTGCACTGGCTACATGGACACCCTCTGATCCCGGGCCCAGGTCCCTCCCCCACCAGCGTCACACACCTGCAGTGTCCACCTGGCAACCCCCGCACTTGGGGACTGTTCTGCATCCCTACAGTCCCCGTCCCAGTCCTCGACACCTGATGTCTGCACTTACCCATGTACTTGCCACTTGCTGGCCGCTACTTACTTAGTGTTATCATCTTTTGCCATGTACTGCACTGTCCCTGCCCCCTTCCCACGCACTTGCGCAATCAGAATGATACCTGGCCTAGTAGGATCGTTGTCCGTCCTGCTTTTTTCTCCACTACCTTGCCTCGTCGCGCCTTGAAACACTTGTGTATAGGCGTGTTATAAATACTAGATCATATTATATCATATCATATAACATGACAACCCTGTGTCTGAATCTCATTTCTGACTCCTCACATCGCCCAGTAAGATATCCGTTGCGCTTCTTGAGACAGAGTTTGTGAACTTGTCCCTCCTTGTTTTCTGATGTAATACATCATAGTTGTATTGTCCATGTGAACCCTCACTGTGGATCCTCACAAAACCATTAGGAAAGATCAGACAGCCCATCTGACTGCTCTCAACTCTAGACCATTTATATGTAGAGTCGCCTCTACAGCCGTCCATCGCCCTTTGATAGGAAGCTGTTCCATGTGCAGACCCTAGCAAGACACGGAGGCATCAGTTCCTGTAAAGGTTTCCTACCTTTATGTTCTGCATGAGGGACAGCCACTCGAGCTTGTGTCTCAGCGAGGGGGTAAGCTACACCCTGACGTCCCACGACCCCATCATCTGGGACCAAATGTTGGACATAAACTACTGCAGAGGCCTCATTTGAAGTCTGCAAATTGGAATTAGGGGAATGCAAGAGGACATGGTGCCCAGCAGCCCATGCATTTGCAAATAGACATCCATCAGCAAGGTTGGAAGGTCTTGACTCTGTCTGTTGATGGCCTGACAAGCGCTTCTGCTGTCGTAAATTGTGCTCCAAGAAAGACTAGTAGTGTCCTGGGTAGAGTCGGAGCCCGAATGAGCCAACCGTGTAAGTAGGGATAGACATTGTGCCCCTGCTTTCTGAGGTATGCCGCAATGGGAACGAGGCGTTTTCTAAATGTCTGGTGGGATGATCTGGCACAGAAGGGTACTACATGGAACTGGTACTGTTTGCTTTCTACCACAAACCATAGGTATTTTCTGTGCTTTGGGTGCACCGGGATATGAAAAGATGCATCTTGTAGGTCGGGAGATGTCAGGAAGTAATGGGGCTGTACTGCTTGTATTGTCTCATGCAGTGTGACCATTTTGAACCTTTGTTTCTTTATAAATGTGTTCAACTTTCTTGAATCGAGAATGGGACGCCACCTGCCGTCTGACTTTTTTACTACAAAGTAACTCGAGTAGACCCCTGAGCCTTTGAGATGATTGAGAACCTTTTCTATTGTGTGTTTTTGAAGCATTTCCTGAACTTCCTCTTGGAGCATCTTTAGATGTGGCAGTGTTCGTCGCTTTGGGGAGATGCCCAGGTGGGCTCCTGACGAACTCCAGAAGATGTCTCTTCCTGGTGATATCCTGGATCCATTGTCTGTTATTTGGCACCAGTTGTATGTTGTTATTTGGCACCAGTTGTTGCTGTAATTCACACCATTTCAGTCTATCTGGCCTCTTTGTTTGCATCTTGTCGAGTCAGTCTTGTGTTTTCCCCCGTCCCCTTCTTTGGGAGGCTGGAGTCCCCTTGTGTCGCTGTGTTTGTCGTTAGTCCTTGGACCTTTGGTAACCTTGAAAGCTTCTTCTATGCCCTTGGGAGTAGTTGGTACACTTACCATATGCCCATCCACCTCTTGTGGAGGATGAAGAGGTGGCTCTTTCAGATACTTCTCTCAAGGGACGAAAATGTTGTCTTCCCTGTAACGCAATAAGAAATCTCACTGTATCTATGTCGCTTTCATCGCCTTTAAGGTGTCATCTATTTTGGTCCCAAATAGATTATCTCCTTCAAAGCGCATGTCTATAACTTTGTGTTGGACCTCCGGCCTGAAGTCTGTGCAATGGCGACAGCTTTGTCGCCTGAGCAACACCCCATTTCCAATTTGCTAGTTTCCAATTAAAGCCGGTTCTGGCTATGCCCACAGCAATATTTATGTTGTAGTTGGACACCTCCTCTCCTTCTTTTAGGATGGTCAACAATACTTTCATTTTTTTCTTCTGCTAAGTGCTTCAGGATAGGGGCCACCCTGTGCCAAATCTCCCTGTCATACCTCGCCATTATGGCTAAGGTGATTTCTGCTTTTAGCCCGGTGGCTCGATGATTAAGACCTTCTTCTAAAACACGTCCATCTTGCACCCCTCGTTTTCCAGTGCTACTGTGCGTTTCCGCGTATGCGAGTGGGCCTTCCTGCCTTCTGCCACTGAGACTACCTAATCGGGGGTGGGCTGAGAAGTAATGCATTTTGGCGTCGCTTTCGGGGCCTTGAACTTTTGTCCAACCTGCCTTTAACTGCTGGCTCGATGAAGGGGTGCTTCATTGTGCGGAGGCCTTCTTCCCAGACATGTTTCAAGATGGGAATGGACACTACTGCCTTATGCCCTTTGCTCATATGGTCAAAGAGGCAACACTCTTTCTCTTCTTTGGACGGTGTAAGGCCGAACTCTTGGCCCACCTTGGTGATCATTGAATGGAATGCTACAATCTCATCCGGTGGAGATTGTTTTGGTGTATCCTGCGGGGGGTCGTCCACTTGGGATTCATCAGTATTCCAGTCCCTCTCCTCCCCCGAATGGTGACACAGAAGTGGTGGTAGATGCTGTGTTCGAGGGTCATTGTCGGAATCCGTGGTCGGAAGTTCCCCTTCCTCTTCGGTTCTGGGTGGAGAGCGCCTTGGTGGTCAGTATGGCGTCTCAGTTGCCTGTGATGGTGACCTATGGAGTCTAGGTGTTTTGAGCATCATTTGTTGATGGCGCTGTTGGGGTGATGTGAATCTTGATGGAGACCTTGAACTTCTTGGAGATGTGGCCGGGGGGGCCCACTTCACATTAGTGAGACTTCTTGTTGTGTGGCCAGCTGTGTTGGCATCTGTGGAGTTGGTGGTAGCCTTGATTAACTGTGACAAAAATCTCTGCCGAGAGGACAAAACAAATATAGATAACCACATATGTGGGTTTAACAGAGACTGACCTGGCACCAGGGGCTGGTTTGGCCTAGGAATTTGTGGTGGTGGGGCGGTTGCTGCCTCTAGTGGAAGCGGTGCATATTAATGGTCTCTCCTGTGGGTCCTCTTCGAAAATGATTGAATCTTCAGATTCTGAGAAGACTGGGGAGTCCCCATGTGTTGCTTCAAAATCTGAGTTGATTTGATGCTGCAATATTTCGTCTGGCATGGTTTGTGAGTAGGTGACAGGTGACACTGGTGACATGACCGACTGTACCTACTCTCTTTGCGCCTCATGCATATTATAGGGAAGACTCTCTGGTGCAGATTGTTTTGTACTTTGCTCTATGCTTGGTGACTTGTCATCCTTTGCTGATGCTGTGGGCTTTTAGAAATGTTTTCCATTACTTGTTTAGCTGGCTCTCTCTAGGTCCTCAAGGACATTGTCGACGACGTATGTACTACTTTTTTGATGATGAGGAAGCAAGTTCTGAGCGATGCTTTGATTCCTTTTGCACCACCGTATGTGATTTCATCATCGATGAGTGCGTCGCGGAGAATGTCTGTGGTGATTGTGTCATCGACAAGTGAGGTGTCGACGCTGACGGTGCCTGCGGCAATTTCCCGTTCACGAATGGGTCGGGCAATGTTTTTTTGCAGATCTTTGGACGTCTGCAGATCTTTGGTGGAAGACTTCGTCAATGGTGTTTCGTAGATGATTTTGATGGAGGTAGATGGTTTGTTGACAGTGTCGCTCCAGAGCCGGTTTTGCTGACGGTATTGGGTCTTTGACGGTGTAGTTGGCTTTGCCACTGACAACCTCGTCAACGCTAAAGGCTTTTGTGATATCAACCCAGCCGTTGTTGATGTCAGGGTACTGGTTGCGGATGGAGCCTCACAGGAGTGTTTCACATGCTTGTGCTTCTTATGCCTTTTACATGGCCTCTCCTCAGCCAAGTGAGGACTTTTTATAGACAGTTTTAGCACTGCCTGCTTCTGAGAGCGGGTAATTCCTTTCGTTAAGCCACCAGACCCGATGTCTATGTCTGTACTTCAATGTCTTGGAACTGAGGCCCTGACAGATATCACAATCCTCAATGGAGTGGTTGGGGTAGATACCGTAGATGCAGTCTTTGTGCATGTCCCCCACAAACACTTTTTTGAGCCCACAGGTAGAGCAGGTCCTAAATAGGGACTTTTTAGACCTGCCCTCCATTCCTCACTATGAAAGTTGGATTTATCTGCTTATTCTGTACACCTGGATCTGAGGTAGGTTTTCACTTTGTAGAAAGTTGAAAGTGTGAAGAATGTTCCTGTGAAGTAGGTTTTCTCTGTGGAGAAATGTAAGAGGACTCCTTCCAGCACGAATTGTGGTTATAATCTGAAGAGGGCTTCCAGGGAAAGGGCTTGACATTTGATATCCCATTGGCTGTCATGATGCCTACCTCCAAGGAGCCAGTTCCGACCCAGCGACCCCAGAGGCAGGCATCATTTCCCCCAGGGGAGTGCCAGCGGGCCCAAGCTGGGGCCCTTTGGACGCAGTCCTGGCGCCTTAGGCGCCAGGATCATAAAGCTAGACATGTGTTCAAGTGTTTTAATGTGCACTTACCTGATGCAGACCATGCTGCCACATTCAGGCCCTCTTGAGGCCTGAATGGAACTACTTTACCTGTGGGACTACTTTCCACCCGGGTGTGGTCGGGGAAGGATACATACCTGATCGGAGGAAGGATACACACTTGAGACTTCTTCCAAAGCTATTTAAACCACACCCGATCAGCAACTCACGCTTCGCGTTGTTCTGCTCCTCGCAGCTGGACGCTCATCGTGTCAGCTCCTGCATCTGGACTTCAGCCACGCCTGTCAGCATCCTGGGTCACCTGCAAAGGGAGACAAGAGACCTTACCAGCTAAATCTGCACCACAGAGACATCACCGACGATCCTGAAAGGGAAGACATTATTTTTAAAAGCATTTTGTTACGATCGCTGCAGCGCTGCATTTCACTCACCTTTCCTGGGTTCCTCCATCTTCAGCAGCGATCATCCGGATACACAGCCACTTCCCAGAGCCTAGAGAAAAAGACAAGAATAAGAGGTGAGAGAAGGAAGGGAATAAGACTTACCTGTTGGGTCATTCCCATTTCATTTCGGTCTTGCCGCTTCAAGGCATTTTCCGGACCCCGGCCCCTATGGGGAAAAAAGACAAAGACATTGAATGAGCGGATGCAAAGACAGTTCCCGGGCGCTCATCCAGAACTAACCTGCCATTTACTGGAACTGGAACTGCACGTTTCACTTCGGGTCGGTGCCATATCTCCGGCATTCCGAACCCCAGCCCCTAAGGGGAAAAAAGACATAAGCATTAGCGCTTGCTGCAAAAAGACAATGAACATTATTATTAAGCTTGGACTTTTGAACTTGCAACAGAACTTTTACAGAGCCTTACCTGAATAGTCAAGCTTACCTGAACTCCCATCAATCCTCAATCCAGTGAAGTAACTGGGTTTCAACGCGCCCCTGCATCAGAAGCAGGATGGAGAGCTCATCCTTCCTGACCCTAAGGTGAGACTTCACGGGGAATCGTGGAAGGGTATCGTGGAGCAGGCTCGGACTGGCCCTTTCGGTCTTTCGGCCCGTGGCCGAAGGACTTTAGGGTCCCCTGGGGCCGGTTTTCCAGCAGCCACTTCTGCGCCGTTTTTTTTTTGTCATTTTTTTTATTGGCAGGCCCGGCGGCCCCGGCCTAGTGTGTGTGTGTGCGCCGAGCACCGCAGAGCAGCAGCTCGCGACTGTCTGTAGCTCCAGGGGCTCAGAGCAGGAGGCTGCCCATGGCCGGGAAGTCAGATGGGGAGGGGGGGTTTGGGCTGCCTGGGCTGGGCTGTGCTGTGCAGCAGGGCAGGGAGCCAGGGGGGGAGGCGCTGGTGCCGCACGGCAGCGGCACTGTCTGCCGTCTTCAGAATCATCATAGCAACGTAACACACTAGATGTTACCTTGCTTTGATGATTGCATCTGCATCATGCATGCATCATAATTTATGATGCATGCAGATGCAAATGCATGCATAATTCATTCACGGCGTCGTGGGCCACAGGGCCGGCACCCGTGCCGCCACTGAAGGGGGCCGGTGCCGTTTGTGCTCGCCGGCTCGCGCTCCGCTCAGGCCTGCAATGGCCAGGCCAGAACGTTTCTTTGATCTGTGGGAGGGAGGCAGGCTGAAGCAATTGCAAACACACAATAAAGCTATTGTAACACCTGCCTCCCTCCGAGTCCTGACCCTGGGGGTGCAGCCTGCCTGCAGGGCTGAGGGCTGAGCTGGGGGCCTGCCTGGGGCTGGTACTGCCAGAACAGTGACACATTTCACAGACACTTGCTTCAACTTTGCAGGAAGTAAGTAACACTTCTTTGCAAAGTTGAAAGCAACTGTCTTCAACTTGTGCCTGGGGGCTGGGCTGGGGCCCGGGGCCGCTGGCGCCACAGAAAAGCCAATGAAAATTCGGCTGGGCAGGCTGCCCTGCCCACCCACAGTGCCGCCAATGCTGCTATTTCTAATTGCCTTGGGCCTCGCTTGCCTCTCTGACCCACCCTGGGTTGGCCCTGATTTATTTGGGCACGTCGCAGTCACACCGACACAGCGCAGCAGGCAGCGCTCTGGCAGAGAGACAGAGAGAGAGCCACCACCACCAGGCACCACGGAGCTGGACCTCACCAGACAACTTGGAGGCCGACAGTCCAGTGCCCAGTGCCCACACACAGGCGGACCACCAGGCAGCAGGCGAGGCGGCCAGCAGACAGTGCCCAGTGCCACTGCCACAGGCCACAGCCCACAGACAGCAGCCCAACAGCCAGCCAGCCACTGAGGTAAGGACTAGTACTAGTACTATTCTCGTAGGGCCCATCATATCATCACCTGTCGGCCAATCTGTGACTCAGCAGCAGGCAAGGTATCTCAGTGGGCCTTGCGCCCGCTGCTCAAATCGGTGTACAGTCCCAGCGTCAGGGGTGCGAGCTACGGCAGACCCGAGAGTCAGACCCCCCCCCAGACTTTCCCCCTTTGGAAGTGAATAATACCATGAACTCGCCGGAGGAGAGCCAGTTCTGTTGGTAGTTTAAAGGGCAGATAATGGAACCCCGGAGAGTTTGCCATAACACACAGAAATTCAGAAAACCGTGGGCAAAGTGCTTTAAGATAGCGTGGCGGGGTAGCGTCCTGCTGCAGAGATGACTGTAGGCCATGGACTAAAATCTGAGCGAATGCGGCATTTGTAACGCGCCTATACACAATTGTTACATGAATGGATGCCACGGTGCCATGTCGGGAATGGGGGAGTGAGGTGGACTTGGTAGAGAGGGTGCAACATGGTGGTGTGTTGTGATGTGTTGTGGCATTTGGGGAGCGCCACATAAACAGCTCAAGGTTGGCTGTTCTCAGTCTATGCACTTTATTTAATGACTATTGGCGCATGCATTATTATCATTTATCCAAGCACAGCCAGCATTTTCCATTTCTCACCTTGTGTTTCGCTTTTTCACATTGAGTGCAATTTTTATCCGAACTGCTGTCAACCTTGTATAGCTGGAGGCGAACGCACATTTCACTAGCCACACTGTGTTGTGGTTTCAATGATTCCCACGTCCTTTGATACCTTTTATTTGCATGAGGTAGTTGTGGGCAACGTTATGCCTGCATACGAGCCTCCATTTTATGTCACCAACTTAAAAATGGAAATGCAACTAATAGTGAACAATGCTCCAATTAGTCTTTTAATTTGGTCATATCAATGATATCTCGAACCTGTACGCGTACATGGCATTTAAAGAGGGCCTACTCGCTAAAACAAATCTCAGAGGGGTGTGATGTACTTTCCATCCCACAAAGCAGTCATCCTTCCTTCTTCAAAGCTAATTGACTTTTCTCTTTTGACATTTTGTTGTTAGAATCTTACTTTTGCTTTGTCCGTGCAGAATCTAGCCTGCTTAACAGGGATCTTTGCATTACAATTTCGACCTCCTTTGGTCTGTCGATTTCCCAGAATCCCTGTGGGCGTGTGGCCAGGAAGCGCCTTGAGGCGATTCAGTTAACAGTGCTGCGCTATGCATGTCCCTTCTTTCATTCACATGTTTCTCGGGCCCCCACTTCCTAATAAGCAGAGGAAACGGCCGGGACTGCCTGAAGCACCATGCCTTGGTGGTGCTGTTCCAGAAACGGGGCCTTTACTGACAGTGTTTTACTGACGTGACGTTGTTGTTTTCAGGCTGGCTTTGACATCCAGCTAACATCAGCCTACCATCAGGTGCTCGAGGTCCTGGGGGATTGGCTGGCAGCTTGTCATGGATGTGATTTACTAGAGACTGCATTTTGGGATCTTAGAAACTACCCTCAATGGTCAGGCGCCATTGCCTTGTGTCATGCACTTGTATTTGCTGATGCCCTCATCACACAAGCACTACCGTGGGCAGAGCCTGAAAAGTAGATGCATTGCACACATGCTTGAAATGCGGCCACATTTGCACCAAACCTGCAGATGCTCATTTTACTATAGCCAATATAATAGCTTAGTGGGTTGAGTGCTCGCTGCTGTGATGTGTGTGTGATCTGCAGGTTCGAATCCCAGCAAGGCCATCTCAACCTTTCATTCTTCTGAGGTCGATAAATGGGTACCAAGACAGGTTGGGTGATATTGTATGCATATTTGTTCTATAAAAAAGAGCTTAAGCGTAAGTGCTATACAATAACATATTATCATTTGGCCTTGGACGTCTGCTTGCATTCACAGTAATTTGACAATATGGCTCTAAACACACAGATACATATAGTGATCCATTCTTGTATGAAATGCATATCATATTAGTGAAATCATAACCATATTAGTCTGCTTTTGATGCCGCTTCCTGTTTTGTCAAGGGGTGAAAGGTTGTGTTTTATTAATGGCACTGATACTGTAGAAACATCTGTTTTTGCGCAGTGAGAAGCGTGGTAGGCGATTCACGGATGATGGTTTGAGGGCCACTTTTTTTGAGGCACGGGGTGGGTCACTTTTTTTGAGGCGTGGAATGGGGCACTTTTTTTGAGGCGCAGGGTGGGCCACTTTTTTGAAGCGAAGGGTGGGCCACTTTTTTTTGGGTGTCCGGGCCTATTTCTTGTCCCAGTCCGACCCTGTCGTGGAGGGTTGGAAGAGAGTGGGAGGCTTGAGCATAACTCAGTCAGTAGGTAATATTCCCTTTTCACGCACAGGGGAATATTCCTGCGAGCCGGAGAAGCCAGAGTAGAGGGCCCTTCCTGTCCATCTTCAGAGTCCTGCGCTTCACCATTGAAGAAGCATCAGCACTCGAAGCCAGACCTGCGCCTCCGTGGGAATCAGGTGAGCGTTACAGAACGCGAAGCCTACCCACAATTTCCCACCTGGGCGCTATGGAGACTTCCGAGACGGACCAGCTGGCCCAGCTTTTGGGGGAATTACGGGCAGAGGTGCATTCAGCCCGCCAGGAGACTAACGCTCTCAAAAGAGAACTGATCTTATCCAAGGAAAAAACAGATGACCTAGCCAAAAGGTTATTACAGGCCCAGGCAGGGCACACTCCTTTACCTAATTCCGGAGACATTTCCACATCAATGGGTTTCAGTAACCCGGTACAAATTAATCTAACTGTACACATGCCTTTGGCCCCGCCTGAACGTTTTGCGGGGGATCCCAAGAAATATGCCGTCTTTATGAACCAATGTCGTTTACACTTTCTATGCAGACCCGGAGCCTTCCCTAACGACCAGACCAAGGTAGCCTTTATACTATCTTACCTCAGCGGCAGTGCTGCCGATTGGTCTATTCCATTGGTAAATGAGGATGACCCCATTCTCCAGAATTTTCAGGGCTTCCAGGCCAGCATGGAAAGATTGTTCGCTCGGCACTCTCAAGGACAGGCCCTTGATAACGAACTGCTATCCTTACGACAAGGTAATCAGGATCTTCTGTCCTACATAGCCACCTTTAACAGACTGGTTGTGGAAACTGGATGGCCAGAAAGCAAAAGGATCACATTGTTTCATCGAGGCCTGCACGGAGAGCTTAAGGATGTTCTAACTCAGATAGTAAACCCACCCCAGGTCTGCGCAGACTACATTGACTTGGTGGTTCAACTTGATCACAGACTTCAAAATAGAAAAGCAGATCGATTCAAGTATGAAAACCGAGCACCGATCAAAACCCACGCTAACTCCAAGAGTACCGACGTATCTGAACCTATGCAAATCGGTGGTGTTAAAGGACCATTAACGCAGAAAGAACGAGAGAGAAGGCGGCAAATGCAACTTTGTCTGTATTGCGGGACTTCCGGTCACTTTCTTCGAAATTGTCCAGTTAAACCACTTAAGAAGGTGGTTGGAGCTACTGATAACGAATTAGTGACACCTGATTCGGGAAACGACCTAGCCCGGCAAGCGTAGCGGTCCGCTTGCCGAGCTTGAAAACTAACTCTTTGACCTCGCATTTTGTCATGCCAATGGTGCTCGTGGACCCAAAACAGCCTCAGCAGTTGCATGCTATAAAAGCATACATCGACAGTGGAGCTATTGGAAATTACATAGACCGTGAATTGGCTTC
This sequence comes from Ambystoma mexicanum, assembly GCF_040938575.1. NCBI lineage: Eukaryota > Metazoa > Chordata > Amphibia > Caudata > Ambystomatidae > Ambystoma > Ambystoma mexicanum. Next base: position 1,100,980,926 of record NC_090924.1, on the reverse strand, counting down.
CAGGATTAAGCTTCCTCTCCGCCCGAAAGTAACCCAAGATGTCATTACTACAGTAGATGGAACCGAAATAGCCTCAGGGCCTGTAACGCATTCCACTGTTGAAGTGACACTGGTGGGTCAGGATGGACATCGGGAAGCGATCGTGTTTGATGTGATCAAGGCCCCACAATTTCAAGTAATTCTTGGAATTCCTTGGTTAGAAACACATAATCCGAGAATTGACTGGCGAGCAAAGAAGATAAGTTTTCCTGATTGTGAACCAACTTGTTATCCAAGAAATCCAGCTATGGGTCTAGCCTCAGCGACTTCCACCCCTGTACAGCTACCGTCAGAATACCAAGAATTCCAAGACGTTTTTTAGAAAGAACAGGCTAACACGTTACCTCCCCATCGGTCTTCTGATTGCCAAATCGATCTGGTACACAATGCTCAACTACCTTGTAGTAGGATTTATGCTCTTACGGAACCTGAGAACCTGCATTTGCGTCAGTATTTAGATCAGTACCTAGCCAATGGTTTTATTCGCCCGTCCAAGTCTCTTGTCTCTTCAGCTCTGTTCTTCGTGCCGAAAAAAGAAGGCGACCTTAGAACGTGTATTGACTATCGCGCCCTAAATCAAATAACGATTAAGAATCGTTATCCTCTGCCCTTGATCCCTGAGCTTATCGACCAGGTGAAAGAAGCTTGTGTGTACACCAAGTTAGATCTCCGAGGAGCTTATCACCTGGTGCGCATCAAAGAAGGCAACGAATGGAAGACTGCATTCCGCACCAAGTTTGGGCTCTTCGAATATCAGGTGATGCCCTTCGGTTTGTGCAATGCACCTGCCGCCTTTCAGTACTTTATGAATGATGTTCTTCGGGAACTTATCGATGTCTGTGTCATTGTTTACATTGACGACATCCTGGTGTACTCTTCTTCAGAATCTGATCACAGAAAACATGTTAGGGCAGTTCTTGAGAAACTGCGCCAGCACAGATTATATGCAAAACTCGAATAATGCGTTTTTCATACCACAGAAGTTGAGTTTCTCGGATTCATCCTGACACCTCAAGGAGTCCGAATGGACTCGCGAAAGGTGGACGCCATCCTCAAATGGCCATCTCCAAGCTCGGTGAAGGGAGTTCAGAGCATGCTCGGCTTTGCCAATTTCTATCGAAGATTCATCCCGGAATTTTCCCGAACAGTCCAACCCATCACCGCTCTCCTAAAGAAAAACAAACGCTTCAAATGGACTCTTGAGGCCGAACAAGCCTTCCAGGACATGAAAACCAAATTCACCTCTGCACCTGTATTGAAGCACCCGCACCCAGATCTCCCGTACATAGTGGAAACCGATGCATCCAGTTCGGCCATGGGAGCTGTCCTGTCGCAAAGAGACCCAAAAACTAACCAACTACACCCAGTGGCCTTTTGGTCCAGAAAATGTTCTCCTCCTGAAATCAACTACACAATTACCGATAAAGAGTTACTGGCCATCAAATCTGCTTTCAGGGCTTGGCGTCACTACCTTCTCGGGGCAAGACACACCATCACCGTAATTACAGACCACAGAAACTTACAGTATTTGAAAACGGCCAAAGCTCAATCTTCACGACAACTCCGATGGGCTCTATTCTTTGCGGGATTTGATTTTGTAATTACCTATCGCCCTGGCTGCAAGAATGGAAAAGCGGACGCCTTATCCCGGATTGGCATGGAAGAACCTAATTCGAGCTTAGAACTTGTGCCCATCATACCTGAGCAAACAATCTTAGGCTTAACTTCATTGCAAACTATTGAGGATATCCAAACGCAAGTAAAACAACTTCTAGACTCTTCAACCTTACTGGAATGGAGTCAAAAGGGTCCTCATTACACCGTTAAGGATGACTTACCCTACTTCCAGGAGCGGTTGTTTCTGCCAAGTAAAGAATTGCAAGAACTTGTTATTGCCCATCATCATGAATCCTTAATGGAAGGACACCCTGGTATCGCTAAAACGGAGGAAAAAATCAAACGCCACTTCTGGTGGCCTTCTTGGAGAAAAGACATCAAGTCTTTTGTACTGTCTTGTGGAATTTGCGCCCAAAACAAGGCTCAAAAGAAAAGGCCAGCCGGCCTACTTCAACCCTTGGATATTCCACCGGCGCCATGGCACACCCTGTCAATGGACTTTATAACAGATCTGCCTCCTTGTGCTGGTTACAACACAATCCTTGTAATTGGGGACCTATTCTCCAAAATGGCCCACTTTATCCCTTTAAAGGGTTTGCCTTCAGCTTCCACCTTGGCCAAGGAATTCCTGGAGAATATAGTTCACATACATGGTTTCCCTTCCATATTAGTCTCGGATCGTGGAAGTCAATTTATCTCACATTTTTGGAAGAAGTGTTGCCAACTAGCAAAAATAGATGTGCGGTTATCCACCAGCCACCACCCCCAGACCGACGGACAAACCGAGAGAACCAATCAGACTCTCGAGCAATATCTTTGGTGCATGTTACACCAATCCGAGTTAAATTGGAAAGACATCCTTTGGATCGCAGAATATGCATACAACAATTCAGTGCATTCTGGAACCGGACAAACCCCCTTTCATACTTTGTATGGTCACCATCCTCGGACCTCTGACCTAGATCCACCTCTGACCCTGGAAATGCCCGCAGTAAATCATCCGCATTCCACAATAACCCGAGCCTTCAAAGAAGCTGCAACTCATTTACAGCAAGCCAAGAAAAAGTATAAAGAAAATGCTGATTTGCACCGAAGTAAAACTCCTCCTTACCAAGGAGGAGACCAGGTATGGCTAGCAATTAAACATTTACCCCTCAAGGGCCCGCGAACCTTCAATCCCAGATTCATGGCCTTTAAACTGGATCTACCGTCCAACATGCGTATTCATCCAGTTTTTCATGCATCACTTTTGAAGCCAGTACAACCAGGAACCCGATTGTCCAAGCCTCCAGATCCAGTTCAAATTGAAGGGGAATTAGAATTCGAAGTTAAAGACATTTTAGACTCCAAGGTGGTAAAGTCGAAACTCTTCTATCTTGTTGACTGGAAGGGATATGGACCTCAGGAGAGATCGTGGGAGCCTAGTAACCATGTCCACGCACCTCGATTAGTACAAAGGTTTCACCGGAGATTTCCGAACAAGCCCAAACCCCCGGAGGGAAGAACCTTGGGAGGGGCCTTGAGGGGGGGTACTGTCATGATGCCTACCTCCAAGGTGCCAGGTCCGACCCAGCGACCCCAGAGGCAGGCATCATTTCCACCAGGGGAGTGCCAGCGGGCCCAAGCTGGGGCCCTTTGGACGCAGTCCTGGCGCCTTAGGTGCCAGGCTCATAAAGCTAGACATGTGTTCAAGTGTTTTAATGTGCACTTACCTGATGCAGACCATGCTGCCACATCCAGGCCCTCTTGAGGCCTGAATGGAACTACTTTACCTGTGGCACTACTTTCCACCCGGGTGTGGTCGGGGAAGGATACATACCTGATTGGAGGAAGGATACAAACTTGGGACTTCTTCCAAAGCTATTTAAACCACACCCGATCAGCAACTCACGCTTCGCGTTGTTCTGCTCCCCGCAGCTGGACGCTCACTGTGTCAGCTCCTGCATCTGGACTTCAGCCACGCCTGTCAGCATCCTGGGTCACCTGCAAAGGGAGACAAGAGACCTTACCAGCTAAATCTGCACCACGGAGACATCACCGACGATCCTGAAAGGGAAGACATTATTTTTAAAAGCATTTCGTTACGATCGCTGCAGCGCTGCATTTCACTCACCTTTCCTGGGTTCCTCCATCTTCAGCAGCAATCATCCGGATACACAGCCACTTCCCAGAGCCTAGAGAAAAAGACAAGAATAAGAGTTGAGAGAAGGAAGGGAATAAGACTTACCTGTTGGGTCATTCCCATTTCATTTTGGGTCTTGCCGCTTCCAGGCATTTTCCGGACCCCGGCCCCTATGGGGAAAAAAGACATTGAATGAGCGTATGCAAAGACAGTTACCGAGCGCTCATCCACAACTAACCTGCCATTTACTGGAACTGGAACTGCACGTTTCACTTCGGGTCGGTGCCATATCTCCGGCATTCCGAACCCCGGCCCCTAAGGGGAAAAAAGACATAAGCATTAGCACTTGCTGCAAAAAGACAATGAACATTATTATTAAGCTTGGACTTTTGAACTTGCAACAGAACTTTTACAGAGCCTTACCTGAATAGTCAAGCTTACCTGAACTCCCATCAATCCTCAATCCAGTGAAGTAACTGGGTTTCAACGCGCCCCTGCATCAGAAGCAGGATGGAGAGCTCATCCTTCCTGACCCTAAGGTGAGACTTCACGGGGAATCGTGGAAGGGTATCGTGGAGGGTTGGAAGAGAGTGGGAGGCTTGAGCATAACTCAGTCAGTAGGTAATACTCCCTTTTCACGCACAGGGGAATATTCCTGCGAGCCGGAGAAGCCAGAGTAGAGGGCCCTTCCTGTCCATCTTCAGAGTCCTGCGCTTCACCATTGAAGAAGCATCAGCACTCGAAGCCAGACCTGCGCCTCCGTGGGAATCAGGTGAGCGTTACATTGGCTGGGACCAAAAGCACCCATAAGGAGGTGAATAAGCTACAAAACAGACTTGTTTTTTCCTTTTAGTAAGATAGTTAATGTGTGACCGAGGATTCACAGCCTGATGACAGAGAATATTCAAAACATATAAATCTATGCAAGATCCAATTCCGGAGAACCCTGTATCAAGACCTGCAAGGCCCAAGCTTTGGATGTGGAAAGTGCCATTCCTCAATGAACAGGGAGAGCCTCCCCCCACTGTGGTAGAACGTTTGAAGTCTTCTTCATAGGGACTTGGTCCCTCGGGCTGCGGAGAGCAGTCAGAGCTCTGAAGCCTGTTCCCTGGCAGGGGGAGCAGCATAGCCGCTGCTTGCCTCAGGGCAGATGAATAGTTTTATATCCACTTCTTCTGGCTATGGGAGCTATTGGTCAGCCAGGCCCAGGGACTTCATTCTGGCTTTGGATAACTGGAACGTTTGAATGGAGTAATTAGCCTTGGCCCCAAAGAAGTTGTGCCTAGCGAAGGGTATGTCTGTGAAGCTTCACCTGATATCGGCAATAAACCCGGAGGTCATCTTCGGCAATGACTTCGGATGACCGTTCCCATTGGCCCTGGGACATGCTACATAGTAAAGGTCTGACTGCAAGAATTGGCATGCCGCCTCATCTCCCACTTGAAGATTCCTGGCCACCTCTGACACTAAAGCCCAGAGGCCCAAAGAAAATGTGGACAGTTGCAAGAAGCATTAACTGCCCCCAAGGCAACGCTGCTCAAGGTGAAAATGTTTGCCCCTTCAAGCGTCCAGCTTCTTTCTCTTCCTGTCAGGAGGCAAGGAGGGAAAGGAGGTCATTTAAAAAAAAAAAATTTTATTTAACTTGCACAGATACATTATCATGTCATTCTTTCAAACATTGTACACATTATTGTAGTCTACAAAAACATTTCTGGAGTACATATTACACACATGATTACATTATAACCAGATCTATCTCTTCACGATTTTTGTCAGAGAGGTATTGTTTGTATCTGCCCCATATGTCTCTGGGGCGAGTCGGAATGGGTAGTAATTCGGCATACATTTCTTCACAATCGTTCACCCACAACATTTCTTTTTCCCAGTCATTTTTTGTGGGTGGTTCCCTATTTTTCCACCTCATCAAGATTACGGCTTTGCCAGCAGTAGTCCGAGACTGAGTAGTTTCCGCCATGTGGGATTCATTTTACTTACTGCGCCTAGTAGACACACAGTTGGGGTCCTTTCAATGGGGTGATCTGACATGGTATCTAATGTATCACACACCTTGGCCCAGTATTCTGTCAGACGGGCGCATGTCCATAGCATGTGAAGTATATCTGCTCCATCGTTCCCGCATCTGGGGCATTTACTATCCATTGAGGGAAATATGCCCTTCAGTTTAGCTGGCGTATAATGTGTTCTGTGCAATATTTTATAATGTATTAGTCGATATCGTGAATTACAAGAGATGCTTTTTGTCAGACTGCAAAGCCGTGTCCATTGATTATCTGTGATGTTGTGCCCTAGATCCTGTTCCCATTGTTCCTTAGCTCTTTGAGTTAATAGTTCTTGGGTTGCTGTCACAATTTTGTATAATGTGGAGGCTGACGTTTTGGCCGGCCCTGCAGTGAATATATACCCCACACCCAGATGTATTGCGGGCTTTGACGGGAATACCCCCCCACACCTTCGCTATGGCCGACCTTATATGCAAATAGTTCATTTTTTGCAGTGGGGTGTCTCCCACCAACCCTCTAGCTTCTTCCCATGTGATGAATTTCTTGCCTGGGAAGAGATCCCCAAACTGGTTTATACCTTTACTTTTCCGGTGTGTGGCTAATTCTGAGTCTTGTGTGGGGGGGGATGTAGGGCGCTTCCCACAGTGGCATATTTGGGTTGTACAACGCATCGTGTCACTGTATCCCCGCTATCCTGGCCCAGGCAGTACACGTTACCAGTGTTGGGTCAGAGGTGTTATGTCTGGGATGTGCTATTGCCGCTTTATGGAGGAGTTTCACCGGGTTCCCTACATGTATTTCAGCGGTTGTGTGATGCGATTGTAGATAGGCAGGTGCCCATTGTGTGGCATAGTGTGCCTGCGCTGCCAAGAAATGCATTTCAAAATCCGGTGCAGCCAGCCCGCCTTGCGAGTATTGATTGGCGAGTTCCCGCCAACTTACTCATTCCACACAAATTACGAGGTCCTACCCGGCCACACAGGGACAGTGCTGAATAAATAAAAAAATTGGGTAGAATTATCATTTTGACCAGCGCAAGTCTGCCCATTAGGGAGATTGGTAGGGATCTCCATTGTTCTAGCTTGGTGCAGAGTGTCTCAGCCAGTGTCTCGAAGTTCAATGTGTGAGCAAGTTACGCTGTTATCGCCACCTGTAACCCCAAGTATTTCACTTGGTTAGGGTTCCACTGCAGACAGTGGAGTTCAGTAGGTTTCGAGGTTGCTTCTGTGAGGGGGAATACCTCAGATTTGGCAGAGTTTAATTTGAGGTCTGAATACTGCCCACATTTCTTGACAGCGCCCAGAGCTTTCCCCAGATTGCGTGCAGGGTTTCTCAAATATAACATTATATCATCAGCGTATAGCGTGATAATCTCTGTTTTTTCTTCCAGGGGGGATTCCCAATCTGCTGTATCTAACCCTCAATAGGTCGGCTAACGGTTCTATTATCAGCGCAAATAGGAGGGGGGATAGCGGACATCCCTGTCGTGTGCCTCCCATCAGTTTTAGTATTGCGGACAACCTACCATTAACACATAATCTGGCATATGGCTGTGTGTACAGTATTCTGACCCACTTTATAAAAATGGGTCTGAACCCATAATTATGCAAGGCCCTAAATAAGAATGGCCAGTAGACGGTATCAAAGACCTTCCGCATATCTAGTGCAAATGCCACCCCTCGCATGCTCCTCGGAATTGAAACCAATATATTGTAGCAGCGGCGTATGTTTGTCACTGTGGATCTACCCGATATAAAGCCTGCCAGGTTCTCGTGAACCATATGTGGCATCAGGTGGGTTAAGCGTAGAGCAAGGATCTTCACAAACATGTTTGTGCCCATATTTATTAACGAGAGTGGCCTGTAGGAGCCGCAATCTTCGGGACTCTTCCCGGGCTTAAGCAACAGAGTTATAATTGCTTCCCAGGTTGTCGCAGGGAGTTTGCCTGTGTCTAGGGCTTCGGTCCAGATGGCGTGTAGTCTGGGCACCAGGGTTCCCGCAAATTTTTTATAAAACTCAGCACCAAGGCCATCAGAGCCTGGTGCTTTACCATTTGGCAACGCTTTAATGGCTCCCGCTATCTCAGCTTGCTTTAGTGAGGTTTCTAATGCGTCTTTTGCCGTGGCTTATAGAAGCGTTGTGGGTATATTTGCTAAATAATTATCTATCTCCTCTTCTGTGGCCGTGCCCTGGGGAGAATATAGTTGGGAGTAAAAGTCATAAAAGACTCTCTCTATTTCTACCTGGTCTGTCACCACCAACCTGTCTGGTCGTGTTATACAGGGAATAACCGTGGTTCCACGTTCCACTATTACCATCTTGGCTAGGAGCCTGCCTGGCTGTTCTTGTTCGCTGTATCGGCGTGCCACGGCTGGTTTGTCAAAGTAGCAGATCTCCCTATCCGCTGCTGCCCTATATTCTTCCATTTGAGTCTTAATTTCAAACAATTTTTTTTTTAAACCTTTATTTTTTAAGTCTGACAGTGAAACATTGCATAGGTGAAAGCAGGCGTACATTCAATATTTACAATAAGTTACATTGTATATAGACGGTGCAACCACTTTCGAGGTAAGGGTTGTTACAATAGGATATCAGCAGTGCATTATGACTTATATAGGGGATGCAGCAACAGTAAAAGCAAGAGTCGCCACAACCCCTTTGTGAAACAGGCGAAAACAAGGCATACATATTAAGTGGATTTTGGAGTCAATGGGCCAAAGTCCTCAGTCTCATCTTCTGTGTCTGTGGATAGAGAAGATACTTACAAACAGAAGGGCATCCAGATGTTTCTTGGCTTCAACGTCATGGGTTGTAAATATGTCCAGTGCTCTTCGTTGTCTGCGGCCCAGATGACCGCCCTGAGAAACTTTGCATATGTGGGGGGTCTAGGACGAAACCAGAGCCGTAGAACACAGCGGATTGCGAGTAGCAGACAAAGGCCTGCAGGTTTCCTAGAGTCCCAGCTCATCTGGGGGAGTTCATGAAAAAGACATGTTGATGGGGGTGGAGTCGTGTGCAGTCTGTGATGTTTGATAGGAATGTGCACACCCCATCCCAGAACTCGGTCAGTTGCGGGCAAGACCACATCATATGTATATAACTTGCATTGTCAGAGGAACACCTCGGGCATGTGGGTGGTCTTGTGACATATGGTGCAATCTTATTGGGGTGTAGTGGAACCTATGTAGGATCTTAAACTGGATCAATTTGAACCGGGAGTTAAATGAAACATCACGAATGCGGGCGCACATGCGGTCCCATGATTTGTCACATAATTTGAGGTCTGGGTTTATAATGTACTGGTCCTGTAGCAATTCCTCCCTCCCGTCTTTTCAATTCTCTACAGATATCACTGAGTACCCTGAATTCCGTTGACATGGCTACACCCCTTATATACAACTTAAAGGCTTGCCATAGTGTTGCCTGACTCCTCACTGTGCCTTCATTGTGTTCAAAGTATTCATCAATGTGTTGAGTCAGACTATATTTATACACATGATCTGACATAGCTGTTGCCTTAAACCTCCATGGGGGCTTTTGTGGTGCAACTCTAGGTATATGCATCGAAATCTGCATTGGGGAGGGGTCTGACACCTTTCTGATGTGTATTGTAGCCTTGGTTACCCAGCCCAGTGCCCTCTGTGACAGCAGCAAAATGTCTACTACGAGTAAATTGTGTAGGCTTATTTTGTGCCGTCCAGTGTGCGCCATACATCTCTGATGCCCAGATCAGTTATGTGAGTATGCATCATGCGGGCAGCATTAGTAAGTGACCTGGGGGTGTCAGATGTTCGGTCTCGGTGTGTCAAGAATAGTGTTAAAATCGCCCAAGCTAATTATTTGGGCTGTAGGGTATTTGGCACATTTCTTAAATAGCTCAGAGTAAAAGCTTGGGTCATCTATATTCGGCCCGTATACATTCAAGAGTAGTACCTCTTCCTCGGCTTGCCTTCCAGGTACCAGTACATAGCGTCCCTCAGGTTCACTATCCGTGTTGTAGTGTGCAAATGGTATAGACCATGGGTGCATAACATACGGCTCGCGGGCCAGTTGCGGCCCGCCATGCCGTTTTGTCCGGCCCGCCAGCAACAAAGACTTTCCTAATGGAGGGCGGCCCGCAAGCAGCATCTTGTCTTCCGGGCCGGACAAAACACTGTCCCTCATTGGTTCAGTGCACACGAACCACGCAGCTCCTATGAGCCACGTAGTGCGTGTGTGCTGCACCAATGGAGGGCCAGCACTACGGCTGACGTGGCCAGTAAGGCTTGATGCTGGAAGGCATTTCAGCCTTGCTTGCCACGCCAGCCGTAGTGCCAGAAGCCTCGTTAGCGTTCCAGCACGTCTCGGTAAGTACATGGTGGGAGGGGCTGTATGTTTGTGTGTGTGTGTGTCTGTCTGTCTGTCTGTCTGTCTCGGGTCCGTCCTGACTGTGTTTTTTGTTTTTGTATATATGTTGAGATGCGGAGGTGGGGGTGTGTGTCGGGTGTGTATGGGTGTGTTTGTATTTGTATGTCTGCAGTGTATGTTGAGATGCGGGGGTGAGGGGTGTGTCGGGTCTGCTTGAATGCGTTTGTGTGCAAGTGCAGTGTGTGTTGAGATGCGGAGGGGGTGTGTGTGTGTCGGGTCTGCCTGGATGTGTTTGAGTGCAAGTTCAGTGTATGTTGAGATGCGGGGGTGGGGTGTGTGTCAGGTCTGCTTGAATGTGTTTGTGTGCAAGTGCAGTGTGTTTTGAGATGCGGGGGTGGGGTGTGTGTCGGGTCTGCCTGAATGCGTTTGTGTGCAGTGAAGTGTATGTTGAGATGCTGGGGGGGGGGGGTTGGAGGGGTCGGGTCTGCCTGAATGTTTGTGGTTGTTGTGTGCACGTTCAGTGTAAATTGAGATGTGGGGGTGGGGGGTCCGGGTCTGTATGCGTGCATGCTTGTGAGTTTGTTTGTTGAGTTGGGGGTGGGGGGGTTCGGGTCTGTATGGGTGCATGGTGTATGCTTGTGGGTTTGTGTGCTGAGTTGGGGGTGGGGTGTTCAGGTCTGTATGGATGCATGGTGTATGCATGTGAGTTTGTATGGTGAGTTGGGGGTGGGGTCTGTATGGGTGCATGGTGTATGCTTGTGGGTTTGTTTGCTGAGTTGGGGGGGTCCGGGTCTGTATGGGTGCATGGTGTATGCTTGTGCGTTTGTGTGCTGAGTTGGGGGTGGAGTTTCGGGTCTGTATGGGTGCATGGTGTATGCTTGTGGGTTTGTGTGCTGAGTTGGGGTTGGGGGTTCGGGTCTGTATGGGTGCATGGTGTATGCTTGTTAGTTTGTATGCAGGGGTGGGGGGGTTGGGGTCTGTATGAGTATGTATGCATGGTGCATGCTTGGTGGCATGGGGCATAGTGTTTGCTTGAGGGGTGGGTGTCTTGGGGCATAGTGTTTGCATGAGGGGTGGGTGTCTTGGGGCATAGTGTTTGCATGAGGGGTGGGTGTCATGGGGCATAGTGTTTGCATGAGGGGTGGGTGTCTTGGGGCATAATGTTTGCATGAGCGGTGGGTGTCATGGGGCATAGTGTTTGGTCGGGGAGTGGGGGCTATGGGGCATAGTGTTTGCTTGAGGGGTGGGTGTCTTGGGGAATAGTGTTTGCATGAGGGGTGGGTGTCATGGGGCATAGTGTTTGGTTGGGGAGTGGGGGCCATGGGACATAGTGTTTGCATGAGGGGTGGGTGTCTTGGGGCCTAGTGTTTGCATGAGGGGTGGGGGCCATGGGGCATAGTGTTTGGTTGGGGAGTGGGGGCCATGGGGCATAGTGTTTGCTTGAGGGGAGGGGGCTATGGGGCATAGTGTTTAATAAAAATTAGGGGTTGAAAAAGCTTCCTGCCATGCCACGCCCCACCGTGCCTACCGCCCCACACACATTTACTTTTCGGCCCACTATAGCCATCATGTAGGGTACTTTCGGCCCTCTGTCAAAATAAGTTGTGCACCCCTGGTATAGACCTATGTATCAATGTTAATACACTATGTGCGCTACTAGAGTATGTCGTATAATAGCGATGATTGCCCCATCTGGGGGCCATCTTTTCTACTTGGAGCCCTAATTGATGGGTCTCCTGAAGGTGTAGTTTTTAACTTCAATTCCCTGAAAAACAAACCCAGCCCCCTCCCGCACCCTCATAGTTCCCCAAACTTCAACTATGTAATTCCCCATCCCCTCCCCATCTCCTCTTCTCTCAGGTGGACTAACTGGGATGTGCACCTGCATCATGGGGCCACTGCCGTGGTGGCCAAGGCCTATGGCTATCTTTCGTCGCCCATATTATCACTTAACTTGTTGTTGTTTGAACTCATGCTAAAATAGTAGCATCCTTCTTGCATACATATATTTAACATGTTATCCTGAAGATTCTTGGTTCAGGATGCAGTCTTTCTGATATTCGCGTTCGTCGTCATCTTCTGTGCTATGCCCTTCTCAAGCTTAACCATGTTGAAGTGACTTGTTGCTATTGTATACTGTAGCATTCGGTGTCTGCTTCGGTTGTACCGGAATATTTGCTTCGACAAAGCTGGCTGCCTTCTCCGGGAATTTGAAGAAGTATGTCTTATTGTTATGTTGCATGCAGAGTCTGGCCAGGTACAACATTGCGTAGGGGACTTTCCGCTCGCGGAGCATTTTCTTAACCCCTGTAAAAGAATGCCTCTCTTGCTGAACTGCGAGCGTGTAATCCGGGAAGATCCAAACTACCTTGGAGTTAATTTCAATTCCTGTTTGTCCCTGGAGACTCGTAAGACCAGGTCCCTGGCTCTGTAATTTATTAATCTTGCGATGATTGGTCTAGGGTAGGCGCCAGGTTTGAGTTGTGGTGCCAGCGAACTGTGTGACCTCTCCACCACGAACATCGAGGACAAGCCATGATCCCCAAGCAATTCCTCAAGTAGTTCTTCTACTGCAAGTTCCATCGGGCCCTTGAGGGCGTATTCCGGGACTCCGATTATGCAAATGTTATTGCGGCATGACCTAGCCTCCAAGTCCTCGCATTTAAGCTTCACCGTTCCCAGATCTTTTGCCATCTCAGTCATTTGTATATCTAAATGTATAAACTGTATCCTGTAACCATTTACCTAAGCGCCCTTTAACCCATGGGTCTGGAGCGCTATATAAATAAATAAATAAACAAACAAACAAACAAACAAACTGTGTTGCGCAATGCCTCCATCACATCTTCTGTTGTGCTAATCCGTGTCTCAGCATCCGTGATGCGACCAGTGGCTTTTTCCAACTGGTTCTCGATAGTTGTCACGTTTGCATTTATTCCATCTAGTTTGTCATTTAATGCTGCAAAGCCCTGCTGTATTGATGTGAATACTGCCTGAGGGTCCATGGTTGTTGCCGGTGATGCAGGTGCGTGTTGCAGTGTCTGTTCCGTGCTTTCATCAGCCATGCTGCCTGTTCTAACCAACGTCGTGAATTTGTCAATGGCTCCTTTTCCCTTTTTGTGGCCCACCCCTTTGGGCATTGTCTTCGAGTTTGTTCCAGGCTTTATTCTTGCTCCTCTCACTCTCCACTTATGGGATTATGGTCTATATGATATCCAGAGCCTTCCGCTGCGATTCTTTGTGGTGTCAGACCTGTCCTTAATGGTTGCACCGCCATGGGGGAGTCTAGACCGTTTCGGTTATGTGGATTCCCAGGTTCATATAAGTATTGGTGTCGACTTCTGTGACAACTCCTTTGCATGCTACAAGTTTGTAACATGTCCTAATAATGTACCTTTTAGTCTCCTGTGTGCCTAGAAGGGGGAGGTCTGCCGGTAGGAATCCTGTGTGCAATTGCCGTGTTGCGGGTTACTTCTGGAGCTCCCCTATGCGGGGCCAGTTCATACTAGTCCGCCACTATTGCTGCAACATGTCCACCTATGATATGGCACTTTACGTTGATGCTGTGTTTCCGGCCCCCGAGACCTCCGAGCGAACCTGGCAATGTTGGGGTGATGATTAAGCAACTGTTAGGGCAGGAAATGTTCTTCGCCCCGCGTGGGGCAGCTCCACTATTGTTTCTCTGTTTTCACTCTTCTGCTTGCCTCGAGTGTTGAACCCAATCCTCTATTCTTCAGGGTCGCTTCTCATGTTTAAAGGCAGCAGCGGTGGAGTATGCCACTTCTCAGGGTGGCATGCTGGGGCTGAATGTACCAGTATTTGTCACCACTCCGGAGTGCAGTGGAGTTATGCGTCTGTCAGTCCAGAAATTCTCGATTGGAAGGCAATATACTTTGTTGGCCGTAGACCAACCGCCTCATGTGTTTAGTAACAAGAAGGTGTAGAAAAAGCTCAACCATAGTGCGGCCATTATAAAGGTGACTGAAATCGCCATTTTGTTTTCTTTCTGTCTTCTCTAACGTTGCCGTTTTGCCTCATGTAAAACTGTTTTGCTGAAATATTATTCTGCTTCACTGGTGCACAATTCAAGGCCGCGGGCAGCATGTTGAAACATAATGCAATAAACCAGACAGAAATGCCCGGTCCCTCCCGCGTATATCCTTGAAGGATGAGCAGTGAGGTATTTTAATCAGAACAGCAGGTGCCAGCTAGTCTGGGTATGCACAGTAGCAACTCTACAGGGAACATTAAATGACTTGAATTATGCTCTTCTTTGCGGCCCCCCCCTTCCCTGAGCCCGGTAGAGCCCTGGAGAGCAAATTGACCCCCCGGTACATGAATAGAAACGAGGAGATAGCAAGGCCTGGAATGTGTCTCTCCCTATGCACAGCTTGCTTGTAGAAACAGAAGCATTGTGTTCTTTAAAACACAGACTTAATGTCTGTGGGCTTACAAAATTGCAAACTGTTACACAATGAATGTTTGAAGGTGTCAAACTCGTCACCATTGTCAATCATCGTGCCCAGTTCAAAGGAAATGCAATAGGGGTGCTATAAATTGTGACACTACTGATTACTGATTACGCAGGATTTTCAAACTTAGGTGGCCTCTCCACTGGGTACCTGATATGCATTACTGTGTTCACTGTGTTCTGAATTTGTGGTAAACTAGGGCTTGCTGCTTCTCTTCCTGCCCGCTCGTGCTTGTCCTACCTCCCCCCCCCCCTCTTATCCCATGGTGCTCTCTATCTCACCTATCTTTTCTAACTGCTTCTCCATTGACTATCCTGCTCTCCTCGCTAAATCTGGTAGGAAAAAGTTTAAAAAGGACATCCTGGTCTCCAACCCAGGCCTCCCTATCGCTGACACCTACACCAGTGCCTCCTCTAAGGAAACTCTCACTGACATCCTCTTTTTCGTGCCTTCACCTGACCTATGGACCCCTCATATGGTCTCTGTGCTCTCTCCTTTCTCCTCTTCTCCCATTAATGGTGGCACCCGCTGGGACGTCCTCTTGGCCTCCTTCCACTCCTCCAAGGCCATCATTAATGTCTACGTTAATGGGACCGTCTTGGTCCAAGGCCCTCAGGCCAACCTTCACCTCTTTGATAGACGCTTCGCGCGACTCATCAACTTCCTTTCCTCTCCTGCTGTCCCCCCTCCTCTGTCCTCGACTACCTTGCCTCTACCCTCCCTCCCTGCCCCCTCCCGTGCTCCTTCTTCTCCTCCACAGGGCGTACTTCTGATCTGTACCCCTCCCCGGAAGTCCTTCAAAGATTGCAACCTTCTCCACATTGCCACTCTTAACTCTCGCCCTGCTGTCAAACATTCCTCTGATATCTGCTGCCTTCTTGAGGAACTGGACCTTGACGTACTCGGTCTCACTGAGACATGGTTCACGGCCAGCTCTGTCACCAGCTTTGACACACTCCTACCTGACGGCTACAAGATCCTCTCCGTGCCCAGGCCCAACCGTGCAGGGGGGAGGTGTGGCCCTTATCTTCCCTGAGTGGATTCCTGCCACTGCTATTCCCACGCAGACCTACTCCTCTTTTGAATGTCTTGTCTGCCGACTCTCTCTCTCTCCTAGCCATTCCCTTACCGTGGCTGCTATCTATCGGCCACCTGGTCAAATTTCCTCCTTCCTCTCCGAGTGGGCGGACCTCTCCTCCTCACTCCTGTCCTCAACCACTCAACTCCTCTTTCTTGGAGACTTCAACATCCACCTGGATGCGTCCTGT
Source organism: Ambystoma mexicanum (assembly GCF_040938575.1). Classification (NCBI taxonomy): domain Eukaryota; kingdom Metazoa; phylum Chordata; class Amphibia; order Caudata; family Ambystomatidae; genus Ambystoma; species Ambystoma mexicanum. The sequence goes on along the minus strand of NC_090924.1, from coordinate 1,100,965,040 downwards.
CCCCCCTCTGGACTCTTTTGCGACCTCTGTGACTCTCTCTCACTCTCTATTCTCCCGTCTGGGCCAACCCATTCTGCTGGGCACACTCTTGATGCCCTGATCTCTTCTGACCTTCCCCTCTCTGTCCCTCTCTCCACTCCTCACTCCTGGAGTGATCACTTTCTCCTCTCCTCCCACCTCACCCTCCCTACCCTACAGGCAAAGCCACCCTCATCACTGACATCTTCCTTCTCGGTCATCCGACCCATGAAGCGTGTGTCAGTTGAGGCTTTCGCTGCCACCTTCTCGCCCCCTCTTCCTCCCTCGGCTGACTCCCACCCTGACACAGCCCTCTCCACTCTCTACTCTGCTATATCTGATACTCTTGATATCCTTGCCCCTGTTATGAGAATCCGCCTGAAGCCCAAAGCCAAATGTAACTCCTGGTATGACTCGGATCTCGTCACCCTTAAATGCTTGTGCAGGGTGGCAGAGAGGAAATGGCGTGCTTCATGTTTATCCTCTGACAAACTGGCCTGTCGCCTGCTCCAAAGGCAATACCGGCTCTCCGTTCTCACCAAGAAGAGAGCCCTTATCCAAGCCCGTATCACTGCGGCATCTAACAATTCGGCTGAACTCTTTAAAATCTGCAAGGAGCTGGCCAACCCTGCTGCAGTCTCTACCTCTCCTGTCCACTCCCAGACCCTCTGTACGGCACTGGCCTCTCACTTCATTTCAAAAACTCAGGACATCCTGTCCTCACTCTCCTCCCATCACCTCCTCCCCTCTATTCCCTGCCCATCCTCTGGCCCTTCTGCAGCCACCCCTCCTCTCTCCTTCTCTGCCTTTCCCCTTTTTTCTGCTGATGAGGTTTCGAGACAAGTCCGATCTATGAAAGTCTCGTCAACACAGGTCCACCCCTGCTCCTCCAAAACTATTAAGGACCAGATCGACTCCTTGGCTCCTGCCCTTGCTGATTTCTGCAATCACTCCTTCGCCTCTGGAGTCTTCCCATCCCCTCTCAAGCACTCCCTTGTGCACCCCCTTCTTAAGAAACCCTCTTCCGACCCGTCCTGCCCAGCTATCGCCCTATATCTATCACTCCTTTCCTGGGCAAGCTCCTGGAGAAACTTGCCATCTCCCAGCTTAATCTCCATGCTGAATCTGTTGGTAGCCTTCATGACCATCAGTCTGGCTTCAGAGCTGCCAGAAGCACGGAAACTGCTCTCCTGAACATCTGTGAAGACCTGCTCTCCAACCTTCACTCTAACACCCGTTGTGTCCTCATCCTGCTTCATCACGCATCTGCCTTTGACACTGTGAACCCTGCCACCCTGCTCAACGTCTCTGTGATAAAATGGGTATCACTGGTCAGGCTCTGGCATGGCTGACTTCTTTCCTCTCTGACCGACCCTCTCAGGTCCAACTTGGGTCCTTCCTCTCCTCTATCTTTTACTCTACATGTGGTGTCCACCAGGGGTCTGACCTCTCTCCCTAGCTGTTCAACCAGTATCTGGCACTTCTCGCCCACAGCATCGCTGCTCTCTGCCCCAACTTTCAGTGCTATGCGGATGATACCCAGCTCATTTTCAGGCTACCCTCGGTCTCCTCTTCTCCGTCCCTCATCTCTGACTGTCTTTCTGCTATCCAGGAATGGTGTGCCGCCAACGACCTCTGCCTTAATGCCAGTAAGACCGAGATTCTACTCATCGGCACACCCACTCCCTCCTTCCCTGCAGCTCTCTGGCCGGCCTCTCTTGGCCCTCTTCCTGCTCCTACCTGCAAGGCAAAAAACCTCGGGGTCATCTTCGACTCCACACTCTCCTTCTCTCCTCACATTTCTGACGTTTCTAAGAAGTCACACTACCAGCTGCACCTCCTCAGAGGTATCCTTCCTTTCCTCTCCTTCTCCCAGAAGCTCACTGTCTCCAGAGCCCTGGTTCTCCCGAAGCTGGACTTCTATAACAGCCTCTATATAAATCTGCCTGCCTCTACTCTCCGCCCTCTGCAACTCATCCAGAACAGGACTGCGAGACTTGTCCTTGGCCTCAAGCCCAGGGACCGTATCACTCTAGGACTGAAATCGCTACACTGGCTCCCTGTGGCTGCGAAGATTAAGTTCAAAACCCTCTGCATTGTCCACAAGGCTTTCTGGGGCATGGGGCCAAATTACATTCAACTCTCCCTTCCTAAATATCTTCCTTCTCGAGCACTTCGCTCTTCCGCCTCCAACTCCCTCAGGGTCAGCTGCTTCTCCAAGAAACGAGTTGGGGGGAGATCTCTCTCCGCAGCAGGGGCCTCCCTCTGGAACAGCCTTCCTGCTTCCCTGAAACTTGAAGAGAACCATCTCCGGTTCCGGAAGCACCTCAAAACCTTCCTCTTTGCTTCTGCTTTCTCTCTCCCTCTCCCCTGCTAAATCACTGAAACTGTACTGAATCAGCAACTGGGCCACTCACCAATCTCGGTCCTTGGCCCAGCCACTCTCCCCTGCACTGCGGGACTGTCTCTGTATCCCTACAGCACCCCTTCCCAGCACTTGTCTGCACTTATCTTGCACTTGCCACCAGCTGGCCCTTAATATTTATCTTGTTCATTACTAACCCCGTACTGCACTTTCCCCTCTCCGTTCCCCCTTGCACTTTTCCCGTCCTCCATACCCATGCACTTGCGCGATCTAAATGACACCTGGCCTAGTAGGATCGTTGTCTGTCTCCCCTTGTTCCCCCCTCCTTGCCTCGTCGCGCCTTGAAACAATTGTGTATAGGCGCTTTACAAATGCCATATCATATCATATCATACTAGATGCTTGTTTTGTGTATATGTAACTGTTGTACGAATTTCGCTCTCTTGCGTCCCCCAAGGTCTGGTAGACACACGTCGCGGCCGTGGGACCAGTTGGCCAACTGAGACTATTCGCTTTGCAATAAACCCTAGATTTTGGGAATACAACCTCGTGTCTGGCGTATCAGTTTGTGTGTGGTGATTGTGCCTTGTCTCCACAAACGAAGGTCCCTCAGGGGCCCCTTCAAGATGGCGCCTGAATATGGACACTCTCCCACTTGTTCCATCGTGTACGTTGTAAAATAAGGAAGGCGGAAAGAACGGCGAGGACGGGACGATCGAGCCGGTATCAAGAGGTGTTCGGGGCGCCCCTGCATAAGTGATGAGACTCCTATGCAGATCTGCACACATCTGATCCCTGATCGACGTGCCCGGCCAGAGAACAAGGAGGCGAGGGTCCCGAAACGAGGCAGAGTGAGCCAAGATACACAGACACAACGTTATTGGTTGCATCAGTATATGGACGAATTCTGTCTTGAAAAGACAAATTGATTGATCAGGTGAGTCGTGCCCCGATTCGTAAGTAAACCTGATATTGGTTGAGAGTTGATTTTGCAAAATCAAACACCCAGTGTAAGTTTGATTAGCCAAGGGTAAGGTTAAAACATGCCTGGGGTATTGTCCACCCTAGCAGGGTTTTTCCGCTGCGGTGGACAATCTTTGGAAACTGGCCAGGTCGCGCCACCGGTGGGAACGCTGGTATATGAGATGTATGTGAAATACGATGTGGGAGCGATAATGTTTTGTGAGATTTGGCATAAGCAAACCAGAAAGCAGGAAGATCTTCAGTGGCGAATCATGGGAGTTTTGAGATGACGAGGATAAATAATTTGGAGAAGGTTTTAGTAAAAAAGAAAACACGCCCTGCGGCATTTGATATCCTTAGGGACTGGAGGAGGGAAGCTATGCTTCGTTTCAGAAGTAGAGAGAAACATGCGCGTAGGCATAAATCGAAGTCAGAAAAAGCAGAAGAAAAAGAGGAGGAGGAGTGGAGTAATAGTTTGAGAAGATCAAATAGATGCAACCAGTTGAGTATAGAAATAAATATTGACTGATACGAAACAAGGCCCAAGGTGAGAGGCTCAAAAGACGGCGTCAGTGGCTATTGCTCTACCCCCTCCTATTGCTCAGCCCCTCCAATCTGTTCAGATCCTAGCACAGCCACAGACTGCACATACAGCGCCTCTTGTTAACCAATCAGCATCACAACAGATACAGCCCGTTCCCATGGTCCCATCCGCACCTCCCTCTCTAGAGATCGTTTCTGTCCCATCTGCCCCTCCTGTAATTGAACTTGAATTTGTTGAAAAAGAAGAAAGGGCCGGACAGAGTGGATGTGCGAGAGTGACTCGTAGTGCAATTAGCAAGGAGAGTAAGCGAGAGTTGCAAGAACAGGCCAAAATGTATATAGATGGGAATGATGAAACAGCAGCGATGGCTTCAATATTTGACTTCAGAAGGAGCAACGAAAGACAGGTAGTGTTGGAATGCATGGGTGAATATTTAGTGGCTAGATGGAAACAGTTAATTGGGAGGTTACCGCCACAACGATTGGTAGATTTGAATGTATTGGCACGTTGTAGAGGGAGAGATGAAGAGCTGAGGGAACATGTAGATCGGCTTTTTGAACTGAAGAAAGAACTTGATAATCAATATGCTGAAATGTTTGCCACACCTGGGTATAGGAGTAAAGATATTAGGAGAGATAGAATTGAAGCGGCAGAGCCCTATATACATCGACGATATTTGTCGGCATCAAGACAGATGGGCGACCGACTGAGAGTATGTGTAAGAGAGGCGCTAAGATGAATGTCAGACCCTAGTATTCCCGCAAGGGAGATAAATGAGATATGTAATGAGCACCCCTTGCCGATGAGAATAGAAGCATTATGAACAATGGTTGGGGTGCTATTCCAGCAAGTAGCGGGACACAATAGAGGTAGAGGAAACGGCCAAGGCAGAGGTTGGACAGCCCAAGACAGGGGTTGGAACCAGTGTCTATTCCCGTGAATCAGAAAGGACCCTACGTAGAAATGAAAGTCGGGGATAGTAAGCGCAGATTCCTCGTGGATACGGGGGCACAAAAGTGTTCGATAGACAGGGCAAAGAAATATTTCAGTAGGGTTCGCAGGTACCCCAGTGATTAATCCAGTGTCCCAACAAGTATTAGTAACATTAGGCCCATTCACTGAATACTGTCCATTCCTTTTAACAGAGAACTGTGGGGATAATCTGTTGGGATTGAATTTATTGAAAAAAACTAAGTGCAGTTATCCGCTGTATGCCAGATGGAGTATTTTTGACCATTTCTCCACAGGATGTGCCAGTATCTGAATTTTTGTCTAAACCTTTGCCAGGGGAATTAAGTGAAGTGCCAACTTGTATTTGGGCTATACATGACAATGATGTTGGATGTTTGAAGATAGAACCAGTGAAAATTGCCCTGAAAGAAAGAGTAACGTTACCACGTATTCCGCAGTACAAAATCTCAGTGGAAGGAGAAAAAGGATTGAAAAGTATTGTGTCTGATTTGGTAAAATTGGAGGTGATTGAAGAAATTACAGGCAGTACATGTAATAGTCCCATTCTTCTGGTGTATAAGAAAGGAGGTAATGAGGTACCATATGTTTTATAATTGATCTGCGTGCATTAAACAAGGTGGTAAATCCTCAATTCCCGTTAGTCCCAGATGTTAGCACAATTTTGACCATGATCCCTGCCTCAGCTGAGTATTTTAGTGTTATTGACTTAAAGAATGCGTTCTTCGGTGTTCTAGTGCACCAAGAAAGTCGATATTTGTTCGCCTTCACATTAGGAGGACGCTCATTCACATTCACGCGCATTCCTCAAGGCTACACAGAGAGTCCGAGTATTTACAGCAGAGCATTGAATGAACAACTAGACATGTTAGAGTTACCAACAGGTTGTGCATTGTTACAATATATAGACGGCTTGTTGATCGCTGTAGATACAGAAGAGATTTGTAAAGACAGTACTGTTTTGTTGTTAACACATTTGGCAGCGCATGGCCACAAAGCAAGCTTAAAGAAGTTTCAGTATTGTCGAAAGGAGGTGGCTTATTTGGGTTACCTATTTTCGAGAGAAGGGAGAAGACTAATGCCAGAGCGAATAGAGAGTATTTCTGGTATGCCTATTCCAAAAACACAAAAAGGAGTCCGAGCTAAAATAGGCATGGCTTCTTATTGTCGGCAGTGGATAGTGAATTTTGCTCTAATTGTGAAGTCAATGCTGGAGTTGACAAAGAAGGATGCTGTGATGCCTTTGCAGTGGAGTGAAGAATGTCAGAGAGCATTTGGGTTGCTCAGAACTTTGTTGTGTTCCGCTCCAGTTTTGGGCACACCAAATTATGAAAAAATGTTTAGATTGTTTGTGCATGAGAATGACGGCTGCACGCTGGCTGTTCTAACACAGGAACAAGGTGGAGGAAATAGGCCGTGTGGCTATTTTTTTTCTGTGCTGGACTCTGTAGCGCGCGCATTACCACGATGTTTGCGAGCTGTTGCAGCGGCTGCTGCGTCAGTGAAAGAAACGGAAGGGATCGTACTGGGGTACACTTTAATTTTGATGGTGTCACATGACATAGACGTTCTACTCAATAGAACGCAGACGCAACACCTCACCTCTGCTAGATTGACTAGATATGAAATTGTCCTGTTCGCGCCACACATCCAAATTATGAGGTGTAGCGCTTTGAATCCTGCTGAATTAATGCCACTGCCCATGGAAAAACTTGATGGAAATGAATCACCTCCCCATGATTGTTTAATGGTTACTGAGGAAGAAACGAAGGGGAGAATTGATTTGACAGACACCCCACAAAAAGAGCCAGATGGCGAGTTATTTTGTGACGGCTCCTGTTTTAAATTGACGGATGGCACATCAACTGCCGCTTACGCTATCACCACGTTGAAAAGTATTGTGGAGAGTAAAAGAATCCCCTACAACTCTGCACAAGCAGCGGAAATAATAGCCTTGACCAGAGCTTGTGAGATTTCAGAGAAGTTGAGTGTAAACATATATACTGACAGCCAATACGCCTTTGGCGTGGTTCATAACTATGGCCGACTTTGGGCTGAGAGAGGGTTCTTAACATCACATGGGGCTAGAATACAACATGGCCCTTTGATTGTACGATTATTGTCTGCACTTACGTGTCCAAAGCACCTGGCGATAGTGAAATGCGAGGCGCATAAAAAAGTAACATGCTAAGTGGGAGAGGGAAACGCATTTGCAAACAGAATTGCGAAACAAACTGCCACTGATTTGAATACCAAAATGTTAACAGTACAGTCAGAGGAAGTGCCCTGCATGATAGAGAATGGAATTGCCACTGTCAAAGAAATGCAGGCGGAATCCACTGCAGATGAAATAGAAGGGTGGGCTGAAGGCTCTGCTGAATTAGATCTAGAGAGTTGCTGGGTAGACAAGAAGAATAGAAATGGGATGCTGCCCAACTCCTATGTAACTGCAATGGTCACAATGGCTCACAGCCCTACTCATATTTGTGCCAAGAAGATAGTTCAACACTTAGCCACAGTATGGGAGAATGCGCACATAAAGAAAAATGCTGAGAGGTTGGTGCAAAATTGTATCACGTGTCTACAACACAATGTGGGGAAGGGAACAGTGACTCCAACAGGCAGTTTTGGCCCTCCGTCTATGCCTTTTGAGGTAATCCATTTTGATTTCTTAGAGATCGAGAGATGCCAAAACTTGAAGTATGTTCTGGTGGTCATATGTGCATTTAGCAAATGGGTGGAAACGTATCCATTGAAAGACTGCACTGCCATGAGCACGGAGAAAATAATGCTAAAAGAATACTTCTCCCATTTTGGCTTGCCCCGTGTCATATGGTCAGATAACGGTCCACATTTTGTGGGCGCAGTAATATTACAGATTTGTGCAGGTCTGCAGATTGAAAAGCGATTCCATTGTTCTAGGCACCCCATGTCTGCTGGTCTTATTGAGCGCCACAACAGCATTTTAAAATCTAAGATATGTAAGATATGCGCAGGAAACAAGTTACGCTGGGTAGATGCATTGCCGCTAGCGTTATTGTGCATGCGCACATTTGTGCATGCAAGAACTGGGCTCTCCCCTTACGAAATCATTATGGGGAGGCTGGCGAATGTTTGGTGTGCACCTCAGCCAAAAAGGCTGAGGGAACTCGAATACCCTGTGCTCAGCATTTACTGTAATCTTTTAATCCAAAAATTGCATTTGATTCATCAGCAGGTGCAGGAGGCGTTGCCAATAAGATACACTGGCCCGGGACACGCACTGGAGCCAGGAAACTGGGTGCTAATCAAAAATTTTGAGCGAAGGACATCATTAGCACCCAGATGGCGTGGGCCCTATCTGATCCTCCTAACTACGCAGACGGCAATTCGGGTGGATGGGAGGAAGGCGTGGATACACGCGACACACGCCAAGAAGGTCCTACCACCGCTTGAGAAACTGACTGATCGTGACGACCAGAAAGAGACAGCGGTCCCAGAAATGAAAGAAACGATTGCCAGTTCTTTGCCACAAAAACTGCCTAATCCTGAAACAAAGCCTGAAGAGATTGCACTGAAAGAGGAAGGACAAAGAGCGCCCCAACATTGTCCAGCAGATCCTGCATCACTGCTGGCCGACACCAAGCGTGTACCGCTTTGGCGCCCACCATTTATTGCTGCACCACAGCCTGAAACGAAATTTGCAACATCACGTGGGCGCCCGCCATCATTTGTCAGAGTGCCACAGGCAGACTCCGAGTTTGAGTCTGGAAGTGCATCCGCACTGTTCATTGATCACACGATACCAGGGGCAAGGCGATATAATTTTGCGGCCCAGGAAAGAGGAGTGATCAAACCTGCATTCCTGTCGATTTTTTATTTGTTTTTGTCTCTGTTTCCTATTCTCGGATGAAGTAGGAACCGGAGGCCTAGAGGAGAGCGTTGTGAGGGTTGTGCAAATCGGACAGCCCAATAATCGAGACTCCTCGGTGCTAACACAAATTCCATGCGTCCTGAACCCGTACAGACAAACGGGGCGCACATGGTACGAAGGCAATTGATAACTGCTCTGGAGTTCTTTTGGGCAAATGTGCAGACGCACAGAGATCCTGCCCAACGTGTAGCAATCCAGGCTGCTAAGAACTGGCAGGAAAGACTGTTGACATTATCAAATTTATTGACATTCCAACGAATGCAACAATGAGAGACATTCATGACGAACAATGAAGAGGAAGAAGGACCGCGAGAGAAAATGCCGGAACCAGCTTTTGCCTCCTCCTGCACCACTGCTGATAATGAATTAAACATAGAAACTGAAAGATTACACAAAAAGAGTTATCGAAATAATTGTATGCTAATTCTAACAATAATAATGTGCGTAATGAGCATAATAGCCCCAGTAACGACAGCACTGGTATCATGGTACCTGGAAGAAATGCACCCCTTAGAAATTCTCTTACCCATAAGAAACAACTCCACCACTGAAAGCCCTGTTCATGTAATTACTTACACTCTGTCCCCAATGGAAGAAAGACATAGAGAAGGTTATGGGAATAACACATTACTGCAAATAATGAATATGACACATTCAATTTTGAAAAAGAATAACTGTTGGGTGTGCAATCATTTGCCACAGCATGGTGGCAAAGGAATAGGTTGGTACGTGCAGCCACTAACATTAAGTTCTGCATGCAATGCATCTCTGAGTACATTATATTATGGAAAATTGAATAAAAGTGAAACGGGTCAATTAGATAGCACAAACATGAATGAATTTGAGAAGATAATTATGAGACCCATAGGTCGCTCCATATTTCACAGAGCGTGAATGATAATGCCAAAAGCTACGCCCAAACCAATGCCACAAGACAGATTGTGCCGGAAAAATCATCAGTAATCATATTTCGTATGAGATCAGAAGGAAATAATGATGCAGTGCCTCCTCTCCTATACAGTAAACTACAACCCACGTTCTGTTCCTTTTTGTTTAAAGAAGAAGGACTCTTATTCAGTAGGGACATTCACTAGATGTATGAATACAGCGATTCTTAGGAGGGAAGTAGAACCAGTATATGTAGGTCTGTATATTTTATTTGTGGCGAAAAAGCGTATCCTTGGTTGCCTAGACACTGGGAAGGTACTTGTTATTTAGGACCTTTGTTCCCAGGAGTGTTTCTTTTAAAAACAACGGATATAGCCAAACTATCTAGATCTAGGCCACAAAGGAGTAATGAGGATGGATTAATAGTAGAAGACGTAGCAAAATCATTTGTACCATTTCTGGCCCAAGCAATAAACTCCTATAATATAGGACAACTATCCAGAATCTTAGAAAAAACAATAAACGGAACAACAGATATATTATACAACATGACATTAGAGGAGAAAGGGATTAGATTAATGACACTTCAGAACAGAATGACTCTTGATGTAATCCTGATTGATCGTGGCGGTGTGTGCACAATCGTGGGATCAGCGTGCTGTGTATTTGTAAGTGACTACTCTCCCACGATTTTTGAAGCGATAAGAAAGCTACATGTCTTAAGCTCTGAACTCCATACCCAAGAAGGAGGTTGGGATATGGGCTCCTGGTTCTGGGGGTTATTATATTCATGGGGATGGAAACTATTTGCGATCCTAGTAGCAGTACTAGGAATATTCATGACATGTTGTTGTTGCATACACTGCTTACCTGTAATATGCACCGAAATTAGTAACGGGTGTGTGCAAATGATAGAAAAAAAGAGCACTATTAAATTGAGTACCCATGGAAAAGAGGAAACAAAGGCAGTGAGGTGGAAACTAAAAATGCACAAGATTCAGAATCAGAATCTGGATCAGATACTTGGTCAGAAGAGGATGCAATGTACGGATGAGACGTTTGGCATACGGCCAAAAGGAGGGTTTTGTCAGTCCAGAAATTCTCGATCGGAAGGCAATATACTTTGTTGGCCATAGACCAACCGCCTCATGTGTTTAGTAACAAGAAGGTGTAGAAAAAGTTCAACCATAGTGCGGCCATTTTAAAGGCGACTGAAATCGCCATTTTGTTTTCTTTCTGTCTTCTCTAACGTTGCCTTTTTGCCTCATGTAAAACTGCTTTGCTGAAATATTATTCTGCTACACTGGTGCACAATGCAAGGCCGCGAGCAGCATGTCGAAACATAACGCAGTAAACCAGACAGAAATGCCCGGTCCCTCCCGCGTATATCCTTGAAGGATGAGCAGTGAGGCATTTTAATCAGAACAGCAGGTGCCAGCTAGTTTGGGTAAGCAAAGTAGAAACTCTAGAGCGAACATTAAATTACATGAATTATGCTCTTCTTTGCGGCCCCCCTTCCCTGAGCCCGGTAGAGCCCTGGAGAGCAAGTTGACCCCCCGGTACACGAATAGAAACGAGGAGATAGCAAGGCATGGAATGTGTCTCTCCCTACGCACAGCTTGCTTGTAGAAACAAAAGCATTGTGTTCTTTAAAACAGAGACTTAATGTCTGTGGGCTTACAAAATTGCAAACTGTTACACAATGAAAGTTTGAAGGTCAAACTTGTCACCATTGTCAATCATCGTGCCCAGTGCAATAGGGGCAGTATAAGTTGAGACACTACTGATTTCTAGATGCTTGTTTTGTATATATGTAACTGTTGTACGAATTTCGCTCTTTGCGTCCCCCGAGGTCTGGTAGACACACGTCACGGGGCGTGGGATCAGTTGGCCAACTGAGACTATTTGCTTTGCAATAAGACCTAGATTTTGGGAATACAACCTCGTGTCTGGCGTATCAGTTAGTGTGTGGTGATTGTGTCTTGTTTCCACAAACGAGGGTCCCTCAGGGGCCCCTTCACGTCTGCCCAGTTATTAATACATGGGGCTTCCAGCCTGGTGCAGTTATTGGGGTTTGTGCTGGGAGCTTGGTAGTATGTGTATCCTGCAAGTCAGTTCTCTTCTCATGAGCAACCGCCTACTGGTGTGTTTATGCAGGTTTCTTGAAGCGTGTTGCTCTGTACGTGACACACCGGGTTTTCACTGGGCGGCCCCCATTATGGAGAACTGGGTTTATTTGTATTGTTCCTCACTTGCGTTAGCGATTGCATTGGGGGGGGTCCACATGTGCCTCTCATATGTGTGCAGGAGTTTGTGTTGCAGGGAAACTGGATCCCCCGATGTGACTCAGGCTGCTGCGTCTCTCGGGGCCTGGGGGGGGGGCAACCCGCAGGGTCACGACGTACCCCCAATGTCTGTGTGGGTTCACTTGTGTGGAGCCTTCCCCCGCCCGCCCGTCTTACTGAGTTAGTGCTGCACCGCAGTCGGTCCCCAGATCCAGGAGGAGTCTCCACTCACTAGTGCTCAATGGGGGCTCCCGAAGTGCCAGTGGACCTGGAGGTGTTGGGGGGAAGCAAACGTGCTGTCTCCGGGCTCACGCTGTGCTATTATCTTCGACGGCTTCACCACCGTTGTTGGCAGTGTGGTGGGGAAGGTGGCTTGTTCCTCTGTGTGGATGCCAGCGTGGATTCTCGTGGCTACAAGGCTCCAGAAGGGCTTCTTGCAGGTCGCTCCTTTCACTCGGCGTATCTCTGAATCTTGGCGACTGAACGCTCCATTCTTCCGCCTGCACACAGCTGGTTCTTTCAGACGACAACACAAGGGTTTTCACATTAAATCGGGCATCATTTCAGAAATTATCTGATCTTTGGCCGCAGCCGCCACCTGAGCTCACACAGGCTGCGTCATTCAGCTGCGTGCGCAACAGCGCACCCCTCCACCCCCGAAAGGAGGTCATCTTAAGGCTTGCTGTCGTGGCTTGAACCAAAAAGCTATCCAGGGAGGCATTGGTGGAAAGAAAACCTAAGTCAGAGGGTTCCAGGAGGGGGTTTCTTGGCCGGTCTCAGTCCAATGCACTGACTGAGGCTGGCTTTTACCAGGCTAGTAAAACTGGGGCATCCACGACCGGATTCAAGGCCAGCAAGGTCGTAGAGGTCCCTCATCCAAAATGTCAGTTAATTCAAATTGAGCTCTTCTCCATGAGGCTTCCCTGGAGTTGGTGCAAGAAAGTTGTCTTACTCGGTGGGGTGGGGGGGCTAAATTGTAAGTTGGAGGCCAGGTCCATTAGATCCTCTCCCTCAATGTAGAATTCCTCTGGTAAAGCTCTTAAATCTATAGACCAAGGTGGTTCTAGCCCAGAAGGGATAGTATCACCCTCCTTCATTAAAGACTCACAACATGAATTTGCCCATAGGGAGGAATGCATATTCTTGAGGTGATTAGGGGCCAGCTGCGTCTGAAGCTATATGCCCGAAGGCAGAGCAGCAGGGCGCTGGTCTGGGTGAGAGACCTTTGGAGCCCATGGGGAACAAGTTACTTACCTGTAACTCTTGTTCTCCAGCATGGGTCTTAGATGGATGCACATGCTCATGAATATTCCCCATCGTCATGCTGGGAATCTTCAGTAATATAAAGCAGTTTAGATTTAGGCTAAAAACTGCATGTCGCTTGTATAACCTATTGCAGTCACTTTGGGTCATAGTGCCCGAGCCAATGACATGTGCCCTTCTAAGCTCCACCCCTCATGGCCATCTTCAGATTTGGTTATGCATGTAAAGTGACAGTAAAAACCAAGAAGAGCCATGAGGGCAAGGACGGAGGGTTCGCATGTGAATCCATGTAAGACCCATGCTGGATAACAAAGGTTACAGGTAAGTAACTTGCTCCTTCTCCAGCATGGGGTCTTACATGGTTTCACATGGTCATGGATACGATTACACAGCACTACATTTACACAACCACAGGCGGTGGCAAGGCTCAACAGAAGCAATACACTTACCCCTGGAACAAACTCACTTCATGCAAACAGGTTGCGTAGCAACGCTTGGTCGACACAAGATTCTTCCCTGGAACCCCTGTCGACACAGCAGAATCTTGTGACGGTGTGAGTAAACATCCACATAGCCTCCCTGCAGATAACCAGCAGGGACGAACACCGTTGTCGATGTGATGGCGTTGGTGGAGTGGGCTCTCGGCGGCTTGGCAATGGTCCGTTGGCCAGCTGATGGCAATGCATGATACAACCGAAGAGCCACCTGGAAAGCGAAGCCTTGGACAGGGCCTACCCATGCACCATAGGTCCAAAACTGATGAAAAGTCAAGACGTTTTTAGAAAGTCCTTTGTGCGTGCAAGCATAGAACTTCAAAGCATGTGCAATGTCCAGGAAGTGCAAAGACCTTTCAGAAAACTGCCAGAACCAAAGGCCTGTTTATATTAAAGTCCAACTGCACCTTTGGCATAAAGGAGGGATGAGTTCTGTGAGGGCATTTTGGAGTGAGAAACAAACAACAGATTCAAAGTTCAAAACAAACACTTTTATTAATTGAAATGTTAGGATGGAAAAATGGCTATCTTGCCCTATACAATAGTGGGATTTCCCTAACAAACTAAAACTAAGGAAAGTAAGAGTCAATAAGTTCAACTTAGGAATCTGTCTGTTTCCAAAACCTATACTTGCCTCACAACTACACTTATACAACGTGTAGGGATGCAAGTAACCAACAAAATAGTGTTCTATATAAAGTTCAGAGCTTGGTTCAGTTTGCAGAGTTTTTTCAGCTCCCTTCCCCAAGTATAAAGCAGTTCTTTTAAAAAGTCTTAAGATTTGCCTCGAGTTCCAAAATAATAGAAGTAGGCACCGTCCGCGCGACAAATAAACAATTCCAACTTCAGTGATGTATTCATATGAGGGTAGTTCTAAATTTCTTGAAGGTTCTACACACTCGGACCCTCTGTATATGGCTGGTCTTGGTTTCACAAAAAGGTTTTGGCTGAAATTGAAAAATCATTTTAAGTTCACCTCTTTAAAGTTAATTTCCTAAAATGTCCTTCACTTTGAAAAAATAATACACATTGGGTTTGTTGGTATGTGTTTTCGCTTTGTAGTTCATTATGCATTAGCCTCTTTATTGTTATATTGAAGGGTTCTGAAGAGATAGCCTAGTTAAAAGTTGTTTGCCATATAAAGTTAAAAGCTCACTTTAGGAATTATCATCCAATATATATAATTTTATTGAGAAAGCTTCCCTCCTCGTAATTTTGTCATAAGTATTTGTTTTCTTTTAATGCAGTATTCAAAATGGTGCAGTTTTATATTTTGAACGTTCTCTGCTGTTTGGCACCTCTGTAACATGTAAAGGTTTCAAGGTAAGTAACTTGGTTATTTTCATTCAATTCATTATTCAATGCGGCATTCAAAATGGGAGTAGATTTTAAGGTTTAAATATTCTCGTTCAATACGTCAAATATTATAATTCCTGTGTGCCTTTAAATTATTCTCACCATTCGGAGACTTTCTATAACATGATTTAAATTGCACATGACCACTCTGTAATAAAGTATTTCTGTGGCTTTAATGGGTTAACAAGTCTTTAATGTTCGTTGATTAGTAAGGATTCTATTCGGAGACCTTCGACAACGTTCCTTTCAATGCACGCAACCATTCCGTAACAAAGTACCCAACACTTGCATACTTGGTTTCTGTCTGTCTGTCTAGAAACTCACTGGTTGCTTTGATGCTGGTTTTTGCAGTGCAGATATACCGGCCTTCTCGTCTTCGCTTCAGGGCTCCACCTTCTGCCCCTCAGGCACTCCTGGGTCGGCTTCTGGCCCTAGGAGAACAAGCACCTTGAATAATCAAAAAAAGGGCCAGCCTTCCAGCACAGCTCCCCTTTCACACTTCTGTTGGTTCCACAGAGCCCCTGCCTGAGGGCCGCTCCTCTTTGAACCATAAGTGTGTAGGGTACGAGTAGCACCTCGCTGTATTTCTTGGCCTCTCGGCTGCTACAAATTCAACACCACTGCTCCTGTCACCATTGCCTCCTTTACATTCATTAAGTGGGGCTTTTTATACACCTGCTGCCCTGTAACAGGCTGCAGGTGCGAGTTCACAATTAGCCCTGCCTGCCTGACCATCATTAAAGGGACATGCCTGGCCTCTACTCCTCACAGCAGGCCTCTTCCTAGTGCCAGTACCTAAGTGGTAAAAGCAACTAGTGGTCACTGCCCTTGGTTTCTTTGTCTTCGTCTCAGTACTTTAGGTGGTCATGTGTGAATAATTCAAGGGAGTTGTATTGTAATACCCCAGAAAGACGGGAGATGGGTTGGCTTGGTCATTTTTAGAGAAAGGAGATACCATGTATCTCCTAAGGGCATCCCACTCCTAGTCCCCACAGACCCTCTACCCAGGTGACCCTCCCTCACTTGTCTACCCCCAGGGTCAGGTTCCAAAAGCAATGGCTTTTTCCTGGCCACCTGCACAGAGGATCCATGGGGAATAGGACAGAGAACACCCTCAGGTTTCTCAAAGTTCATAGAGCCACTTTAGCTGAATGGAACGACAAATATGGAGGCTTACATGCAAGAGTCTGTAGTTCCCCAACCCGCCTGGTAGAGGTGATATGTATGCAATGAGAGCTTAAGGAAGAAGCTGCAGCGCCGTTATGCAGAGCAGGGAAATCTTCTGTGACCGGCACCACACCGTAAAGCGCTTCAATTGTGTTTGCAGCAGGAAAGTGTAGATGGAGCCCTGGCTAGGATTCTCTTGCATTCCGAAGGCAGCGAGTAGTGTCCAAACTCTAGGGCTGCAGGAGCCAGGCCGTAAAGCTCAGAGTCGCTGGGTCGTGGGGCAGGATTGACCCTCCTTCCCTGGAGAGCAGGTCTGGACGAGGAGGCAGTTTGATGGCTAAAGTCACCGACAGATGGAGAAGGTCTTAGTACCAGATCTGTCTGGTACCACGCCGGTGTAATGATGATCATCTTGCAGTAACATCGTCTGAGTGTGTTGATTACTTGTAGCAACAGAGGAATCAGTGACAATGCGTACCGAAAGAGGCCCTCCCAAAAGAAGGAGAAGGCATCCCTCAGACTCCTGGCCTGAGGATACCTGCTTGCAAACCTTTGGCACATGGTGTTGGCCACTGTCGCAAAGTGGTCAATTTAAGGGTGACCCCACTCCTTGAAGAGACATGATACTTGTGCATGCTGGAGCTCCCACTCGTGGCAGGACTGCAGCTCCCTGCCGAAAGAGTCTGAAATGGTGTTTTTGTTAGGCGATCCCCTGCACACCAGTCCACTCCACATCAGAACACTGCGCACATTCCCCCAACATCTCCGCCCACGGTTCGAGGCTCGGGTGATTCGGTGAACCCAAAGGACCGAAAACACCGTACCAGCTTTGGTGTACGGGCTTGATTGCAACCCTTTCTGCATTGGCAACTGCCTTGGAGAACGTATAGCAGAAGGGGCGGCGTTACGTCTTCATGTCGGTCACGTGATCCAGTGTGGCGTTCCTCACGTGACATTGGTGGACGTCACATGACCCAGAGACGTCACATGACCCAGAGACACACAGTATAAAGGTCTGAGAGACAGAATGCTCACTGCTTCTCAGCTGTCTTCAGACCCTGTTTGGCGTTACGGATTGCTCCTTCTTACTTTGATCACGGAACTCTACCTCGGACTCCTTCGGACACCCCTTTGTATCTTTGCTTGGAACTGTTTACCTGTTGCCGGATTTTGGACTTGTCTTTGGATCATCCCCCGACACCTTGCTGAACCTCGACGCCATTTCCCTTCTTGGGATTCAAGTCAAGCCCTCTCTCCTACAGGTGGCTAACCCTACGTCCACGCTCACCTGCGGTTCTACTATTCCAGGGACCGCCGCGTCATCTGAGTCTCGAACCTCTCTACTAGGTTACCTGGGTTTCCCCAACACCAGATAGGTAAGACTCTTTAGAGCCTATTGTTTGCCTGATTGTATTGTAATTGCCTGGTACTTAACCTTGTTCCCTTCTGACAGCAGCATCGGTGTTCCAGAGGTTCCGTGGATCTGGGAAGACATCTCTCACCTGTGGCCTCAAAGGTCGCACAGCGGGTTTCTATTAGTTCCCCTGTGCGTCACTTGGGGAAGGAGGTCTCATCGGTCTACACGACTCTCAAGTCAGAACAGACTGAGAAGCCGTTGAGTCGTGTTAGACGATGCAGGGATCCATGGAAGAACCCATAGCTGCCTTAGTCCAGGCAATTACAGTATTAAGGGCAGATATGGCCGCCGCGAACACAGTGATCCACCAAAGGTTAGATTCCATACAGAGTGTTCAGCATTCCCTTCCCGCAGACCCTGAGTTTGGAGATGCTAGCCGCTCAACTACACCCCCTCCCTTGGCTGCTACTACAGTCCCAACTCCGGTGGTCCTCCCAACCCCTTCCCCCCTGGCTGCTCCTGAACGGAATATCAAGGTGACCCCAATAAATTCAGAACCTTTGTTAATCAGTGCAAGTTACATTTCTTATGCAGGCCTTTGGCCTTTCCTACTTCCACTGCTAAAGCCGCTTTCGCCCTTTCCCATTTAGCCGGGACAGCTGCCGCTTGGGCTAATCCCCTGCTGGAGAATAATAGCCCAGTCCTTTATGACTTTGATCTGTTGGTTCTAGAAATGTCTCGAGTATTCGATACCCGACACAAGGCACAGTCTAGGGATTTGGAGTTGTTATAATTAACTCAGGGTAGAAGGACATTGATACACTACATCACCCGGTTCAATCAACTAGCTGCTGAAACATCATGGCCAGAAAACAAGCGGGCGGTGGTCTTTTATAGGGGGTTGAGTAACATCATGAAAGATGCTTTAGCAGCGATCCCTTCTGTGCCCACTCAGTATCAGGAATTGGTTGATCTCGCCCTGCAGATAGATGCACGGCGATCGGAGCGTAGAGCCGAATTGGGGGTCTCTTCCCATCCTACTCTTGCTAGTACTCCTGCTCCCAGTACAGAAGATCCTATGCAAGTGGGAGGTTTACGTAGTCCTATTACATCATTTGAGAGGGAACGTAGGAGGGTGGATAATGCATGCTTTTATTGTGGCACCACTGGACATTTTGTGAAAGAATGTCCTCGACGTCCCAAGAAGAGCCAGGTTTTTCGGATAGCTCGACCTTAGATCCGGAGAACAGGTCGAGTGTTCCGTCATCATCTCCGGATACCCCTCTTGCCTTTGCTCATGTTCAACCCATCTCTGTAAAGGCGACTCTATGTCCCTCTACAGGCCTTCTTCATGCGGTCAATATCATCATTGATTCAGGTGCTACTGGTAATTACATAGACATCGATTTGGCCCATTCCCTCAACCTACCTCTAGTGGTAAAAACACGACCTGAACATGTCCAAGCCGTAGACGGCTCTGCGTTAGTTTCTGGTCCTGTTAGACACCAAACTGCACCTCTCTTGTTGAACATACAAGAAATACACACAGAGACCTTAAGCTTTGATTTGATTACCACACCTCAATTCGGTATCATATTAGGGATTCCATGGTTACGTGAACACAATCCGCTGATCAATTGGCAGTCAGGAACTGTGCTCTTCGAGTCCGAGGTCTGTCAGAATTATTGTCTCCCGGTCCACCAAATCACTGACACACCTTCTCGGGCCCTGGGAGCTTTAGCTCAACTCACGCTGACTGTTGACGATCCAGAGATTGTGCGTTCTCATACTGTTGGGGGTTTGGTGTCTGGGATTCCACCTGAGTACAAAGCATTCGAATCAGTGTTCGATCGTGGCTCTTCCGAGGTACTTCCTCCACATAGACCATATGACTGCCCAATCGAATTACTCCCTGATTTCATTATTCCTTCGGGCAGGATCTATTCCTTGTCCCCTTCGGAGGAACAAGCATTGAAAGAGTATGTACATAACGCCCTTCGTTTAGGACATATCCGCCCCTCTACTTCACCAGCGGCAAGCCCTAAATTCTTTGTACCCAAGAAGGAGGGGGATTTACGCCCTTGTGTGGATTATCGGCGTCTTAACGCTATCACAAAAAAGGATAGATATCCAATCCCGTTAATCACACCACTTCTAGACCACTTATCACATGCTTCTATTTTCACCAAGCTTGACCTACGCGGCGCATATAATTTAGTGCGCGTTCGCGAGGGAGACGAGTGGAAAACTGCTTTCTGTACTCGTTACGGCTTGTATGAATATCTAGTCATGCCCTTCGGCCTATGTAATGCCCCGGCCACATTCCAACGATTCATGAATGACATATTCAGGGATATTCTGGATGTATACATGGTTGTATACTTGGACGACATCTTAATCTTTTCTCATAGTCTTGATGACCATGTAAAGCATGTCTGAGAAGTACTATCCCGTCTGAGAGAACATTCCTTATTCGCCAAACCTGAGAAATGTCAGTTCCATAAAACGTCTGTTGAGTTTCTGGGTTTCCATATTACCCCTGGGGCGTTATCCATGAACGAATCTAAGGTCAAAGCAGTATTAGATCGGCCAGTACCTCGAACACTCAAGTCCTTGCAGGCCTTTTTGGGATTCGACAACTTTTATAGACTTTTCATTTCTTCCTTTTCCACAATTGTTGCCCCGCTCACGGCTCTGACCAGTCCTCAGGTACCCTATCATTGGCAGAGAGAACATCAGGAGGCTTTTGAGGCTTTGAAAACCGCCTTTACTACCGCACCGGTACTCCAGCACCCCAATCCTGGTCTTCCGTTCATAGTTGAGGCGGATGCCTCTTCTTTTGCGCTCGGTGCGGTACTGTCTCAAACATGTCCTACAACAGGCAAGTTACACCCAGTGGCATACCATTCTCGTAAGTTTTCCAGTACTGAGACACATTACACCGTTACGGAGAAGGAACTCTTGGCTGTCATGGATGCCTTTCGTGTTTGGCGCCATCATCTTCTGGGGGCTAAACATCCCATCACCGTATACTCAGATCATCGGAATTTACAGGATCTGGCTTCATTGTCGTGCATTAATAGCAGACAGGTCCGTTGGCATCTTTTCTTTTCCTCTTTTGATTTTCATATTATGCATCGTCCTGGCACTTCACATGGAAAAGCAGATGCATTGTCACGTTCCCCGGGGGGGGTCGAGTTGCCAACCTTCCCTGACACTGTTCTCGGAAAGAGTCATGTGATTTGTCTTTGTACACCCTCATTGTCATTATTAGACTCGGTCCGATCCTGGACTAGCAATCATTCCGATCAGTTGCGAGAATGGGACCCAGTGTATTCTGATGGATTACCTTTCGTACATGAACGTCTGTTCCTTCCCACACCTGACACTCGTAATCTGGCCCTTGAGTGGTCTCATGATGCTCCCTTTAATGCCCATCCCGGTCAAGAGCGCACTTTAGATCTTCTCAAGCATTGGTGTTGGTGGCCCTCTATAAAGCGCGATGTAGAATGCTATGTCAATTTGTGCGCAGTATGTGCTCAGGCTAAACATCAAAGGGGTCGACCGGTTGGGTTGTTACTTCCGCTTCCGGTACCTCCCAGGCCCTGGCATACGTTGACTATGGATTTCGTTACCGATCTCCCCAAGTCGAAAGGCTTTGATTCCATCTGGGTAGTGGTGGACACGTTCACAAAAATGGCTCGTTTTGTCCCTTGTAAAGGCATTCCTTCGGCCCCGGTCTTGGCGGACTTGTTTTTTGAACATGTGTTCGTGTTATTCGGCCTTCCCTCGGTCATTATATCCGATCGAGGATCACAGTTCACCTCTCGGTTCTGGAGGTCGTTGACGAAATTACTGGGCATTGATACCAGGTATTCTTCGGCCTATCATCCTGAGACCGATGGGCAGACCGAAAGGACGAATCAATCTATGGAGCAGTACCTTGGCTGCCTTATACTGCAATATCAGACCTACTGGTTGGCCGTTTTACGGCTTGCTGAGTTCACGTACAATAATGCGGCTCATTCAGCTACTGGTAATTCTCCCTTTTACGCCCTCTACGGCCAACACCCCAAGGTCTTGCCGGTCCCTGATGCTTCTAGTTCTTCGAATCCTGCGGCCACGACCTGTTTTAGGGATCTGTCTGCTGTACATGCTAGTACTGTGCTTCGTCTCACTGAAGCAAAGGCTTCTATGAAGGCCCGTGTGGATGGCAAACGTCGGGCTGCCCCCCCCTCTGGTGGTGGGTTCTAGGGTCTGGTTGTGTTCACGTCATCTTCGCCTAGTGGGTTGCCGGAAATTGCTACCTCGTTTTGTCGGCCCGTATGTGATCTCTCAGGTTGTGAACCCGGTGGCCTTTCGTCTGGTGCTTCCTAGTTCTTGGCGTATCCATCCTGTGTTCCATGTCTCCCTCCTCAAACCTTGTCCTGATTCCGACCGTCTTAGAACCCCTGTTGTGCCGGTGTCCCTGACCTCTCCTGATGTGTTTGAGGTGTCGGCCATTTTAGGGTCCAGATGGTTTAGGGGTAGGCTCCAATATCTGGTGGATTGGAAGGGTTACGGCCCGGAGGAGCGTTCATGGGTTTCCGCCATAGATCTGAACGCCCCCCGGTTGGTGGCCCGCTTCCATAAGGATCATCCGTCCTGCCCACGGGGTCGTGGGCCGTTGCGGGGGGGGGCTATGTTAGGCGATCCCCTGCACACCAGTCCACTCCACATCAGAACACTGCGCACATTCCCCCAACATCTCCTTCCACGGTTCGAGGCTCGGGTGATTCGGTGAACCCGAAGGACCGAAAACACCGTACCAGCTTTGGTGTACGGGCTCGATTGCAACCATTTCTGCATTGGCAACTGCCTTGGAGAACTTATAGCAGAAGGGGCGGCGTTACGTCTTCACGTCGGTCACGTGATCCAGTGTGGCGTTCCTCACATGACCTTGGTGGACGTCACATGACCCAGAGACGTCACATGACCCAGAGACACACAGTATAAAGGTCTGAGAGACAGAATGCTCACTGCTTCTCAGCTGTCTTCAGACCCTGTTTGGCGTTACGGATTGCTCCTTGTTACTTTGATCACGGAACTCTACCTCGGACTCCTTCGGGCACCCCTTTGTACCTTTGCTTGGAACTGTTTACCTGTTGCCGGATTTTGGACTTCACCTCGACTTGTCTTTGGATCATCCCCCCGACACCTTGCTGAACCTCGACGCCATTTCCCTTCTTGGGATTCAAGTCAAGCCCTCTCTCCTACAGGTGGCTAACCCTACGTCCATGCTCACCTGCGGTTCTACTATTCCAGGGACCGCCGCGTCCTCTGAGTCTCGAACCTCTCTACTAGGTTACCTGGGTTTCCCCAACACCAGATAGGTAAGACTCTTTAGATCCTATTGTTTGCCTGATTGTATTGTAATTGCCTGGTACTTAACCTCGTTCCCTTCTGACAGCAGCATCGGTGTTCCAGAGGTTCCGTGGATCTGGGAAGACATCTCTCACCTGTGGCCTCAAAGGTCGCACAGCGGGTTTCTATTAGTTCCCCTATGCGTCACTTGGGGGCGGAGGTCTCATCGGTCTACACGACTCTCAAGTCAGAACAGTTTTGAACATGGCCAGGTGAAATGGGACGAGAAACATCTGTTGAATTATGCCCCAGTGCCACAGATTCTGCGCCTGCAGAGAGAGAACGGGAGAGAACGTCCAACCCTGCTTCCAGATGTAAAACATGGCGGTGGTGTTGTCCGTGAACACTTGTACCATCTTCCACTGAAGCTGAGGCCAAAAAGACTTGAGAACCCAGAACACTGCCTGAGGTTCCAGGACACTGATGTGCAACTCCTCTTTCTCCGGGAGCCAGAGTTCTCTGGTGTAGGATTGGCTCATGTCGTGTCCCAAGCTTCCAGAGAGGCTTTGCTCGTGATTGTCTCCTGATATGCAGAAATCTAAAAGAGAGCACCCTGTGAGAGATGAGAGCGAATTGACCACAAGTGCAGGCTTGATGGAATGGTAGATTGAGGGCGATTTTGTCAGTCCATGACCCTGTGACCTGTTTCCATCTGGCATTCGGGAATTCCTGAAGTGGTCTCATCTGAAGTCTGCAGGGAGGAACCAGATGAATACAAGAGGACATCATCATCATCCCCAAGACGGACTTGGTGGACCGGACTGTTGCAATCTATGTATGCCGTACTGCCAGGTCATGAGAGCGGGACTGGATTAGCTAGTCATGGATAGATGTAGACACTCTGGTGGAGAGGAAACACTGCCACCAGAGTCAAGCACTTGGTGAATATGATTGGGCCCAATTTCATGCCGAAAGGCAGTGCCTTGAATTGGTAGTGTCTTTCTTGAATAATGAACCAGAGGAATTTTCAGTGTTTTGAATGAATGGGGATGTGAAAATGTGTGCCCTCCACATCCAGTGATGCCAGGAAATCCTGTCTTTCTAACTGCTCGAGCTCATGCTGCAATGTGATCATCCTGAAATTCTGGGACTTCAGGAACTTGGTGAGATGTCTAAAGACCAGGATAGGTCTCCATCCTCTGGACTTTTTCTGAACCAGAAAATATCTGGAGTACACTCCAGAGCCCTGGAGTCATAAAGCGACAGGCTCTATTGCCCCTGTCCTCAACATGGCTTGGATATCTTTGCGGAGTTGGGTCCCACGCTGCGCCTGCCTTCAGATGGGAGGGATGCAAGGGCATCTGCTTTGAAACTCCAAGGTGTGATCATGTTGGACAATATTGAGCACCCATTTGTCAGTGGAGATGCTGCCCCAATGGCGGATAAATTGAGACAGCTGGCCTCCCATCGGGGTGCAAAAGTGGGGGCATGGGTCATGGGCCAGGTGATACTTCTTTGGCCAATGGCGTCCTGGCTGCTGGGGTGCGACGATGTTGGGAACCTCCCCTGTAGGTTTGCAAACATCCTCTATACACCTCCTGCATGGTGGATCGAGAGGGCTGACGGTAGGCTGGATTGAGAACCTTAGAGATTCTGGAGACCTTTCCCTTATCTGCTTCCTCATCTGCAGTATGCCCAATGAGTGTGCCATCTCAGTGTCCGTCTTGATAGCCAGGAGAGACTGGTCTACTGCCTTGCTGAAGAGGTTCTCCCCATCAAATGACATGCCCACCACCCTAGCCTTCACATCTGGGTGGAGGTTTGTGCCCTTGAGCCAGCCTTGGCAGCCTAAAGCTACTCCATTCCCTATTACTCCATTCCCTATTTGCCGAAACCCAGAGTCTGCAACATCTAGCGAGACAGTGATAGCATGGTCAGAGTCTACCTTACCGTCGTGGAAGATAGCTAGAGCCTCCACCTTCTTGTCATATGGGAGGAATTCAAGGGGCCCAGCTTGTAACAAAGCGTTCTATCATAACATGAGAATGGCTAAGGCTTTGGCGGCCTTGACAGTGGAAGCCACAGTTGTAGTGATGAGTTTCCCAGCAGCATCTTCTTCCCCTCCTGATCCGGTGGGACTGTACAAGATTAAGAAGGGTTCGCCAACCTTTTTCTTGCTGCCGCAGAGACCATAGAGTCTTGAGTGGGATGGGTTCTGAGGCATTTGGGTGCCATGTCTGGAACCCTTTACTTCTTTTCCAAATGCTCCTTTTTGTGAGGAGCCGAGTAAGGGTTGCTCATCACCATCAGACGGTCTTCCCAGATATCATTTATTAGAGGAACAGAGACTACTGTCTTCCTGAAGGGCTCACGACATTGGAAAAGAAAACTTTCCTTCTTCTCACGTGGATGAGGTTAAACAGTTTCACAGTCTGGGAGATCACGTCTTGAAAGGATCCAATCTCATCCAGTGGAGAGTTTCATACTCATCCGTCCCTTAAGTATCATCCATGTCCGGGTTGGTATCAGTATTGGTATCTGTGCCTGTAAGATCAGGCTCCTCCAGAAAAGGAGGGCGTGGAACAGGTGGCTGCTGTGGAACAGCAGGAGCTGGACAGGGTGGTGTCTGGCGAGGCTCGGAAGGTCTGGCGAGGCTCGGAAGTTCTAGCCGGCGCTGGGCTGGGAAACACTGGTGGTAGACGCCGTTGAATCTCCAAGACAAAAGTATGGAGAGTGGTCAAAATGTATATAGACACATCCCTGGAAGCCATAGGCGCCAGTATGTGGACATGAAGCCAAGGGCTTGTGGGGCAAGGTGGATGCTTATCCCGCAGAGTTGGTTGCGGATCAGTGTCACCATGACGACCTTCTGGGTCGAAAGTGGAGGGCTGAACGAATGGAGCAGGGGGTGACACCCTAGGATGCGGAAACACAGTAAGAGGCTGCATAGGTCTGGTAGTCCTAGGGAGAAAAAGGAGTGCTGGAAGCAACTCTTTCTCCATACTGGATCCCGTAGGGAAGGAGGCAATCACTGGGTCTCCTGGTGATGCAAGCGTTGGTGGCCCAGCCACCAGCGGTGGCTGACGGAGGCCTTGGAGGCAGGGCCATCCTGGAAGCAGTCGTAGTCACTGTTATGTTATGTATCATGGCGCTGGAAAGAGAGGAGTCAGTAATCCATGTGCCATCAGGAATCAGCTAAAACAGGTACGTTTTTTAAGCTTTTCTAAAAGCCAGCTGGTTTGACAAGTTTTTCAAAGTCAATGGAACGTTATTCCATAGTTGAGCTGAAACTACCGAGAAAGCCCGGCCTCCAATGCGGGAGCGGCTAAATTAAGGAACACGTAGCAAGCATGCTGAGGCAAATCGTAGTGACCGCGCAGGAAAGTAGCGAGTAAATTTTGTGCGCAGGTATTCAGCCCCTTGATTGTGAAAGGCATGGTGTACCAGGCACAGAGCCTTGAACCCAATGCGCTGAGTGACAGGCAGCCAATGCAATGAACGCAAAACCAGCGATATATGAGCCCCATAGGGAGAGCCCGTGGTCACGTGGTGGCCATGTTTTGCAGGCGCTGAAGCCACTGGACTAACCCCTTAGGTTGGGCCACGTATAATGAGTTGTGATAGTCCAAGCGACTCAGTACCAGGGCTGCAAACACCAGAGGTTTTAGGTGTGGAGGTATCAGAGGGAGCAGCTTTTTTAGTATTTTAAAATGACCTGTTTGGCAGACCGCCAAGACTTGTGCCTCCATAGAAAGGGAAGCAGAAATTACCACACCCAGATTCTTTACCTTGGCAACTGGGATCGGAAGAGGGCCAAGAAGAGACAGCCAGAAGGAAGAGACCCACAGTGAAGGATCAGGGGGGGGAACCCACCACCAGCACCTCTGTCTTGTCTCCATTTAGCTTCAGCCAATTGTGGTTCATCCAAGCTCCCATGGCAGACAGGCACCGATGCCGGCATGACGACAACTCAGCCTGATCATGATCTAAATGGATCAGGATCTGAGTGTCGCCGGCATATGAATAGCACCTGATGCCGAAGGAGCGGATGAGACACACAAGAGGCCAGATGTAAATGTTGAAGAGAATTGGAAACAAGGCAGAGCCCTGGAGAAGCCCACAGCCAAGGGGAGATGAGCACGAAAGAAAAGGAGTGAAATAGTTTGGGTTCTCTCGTCCATGAAAGAGGTGAATCAGGCAAGCACTTGACCTGAAATTCCAGCATGAGCCAGGTGGGCTAGCAGGGCAGGGTGGTTTACGGTATCAAACACAGCTGTGAGATCTAATAAAATCAGGGCGCCAACCCCTCCTGTATCAACCAGCCTGGCCATATCATCCTGGACTGAGACTAACACACTCTCCGAACCCCAGCCAGGTCTGAAGCCTGACTGATAGGGGTCAAAGAGTTCTGTCGAGACGGTAACCATTTCTGTCGAAGTGGTTGATGGGACAAAAACCGGTACTGCAGGCTTGGTGGACGTGGTCTTCGTGGATGAAGTCAATGATGGTCTAGCCATAGGCGAAGCCATCGACAATGACTTGGAAGATGAAGTCTTATGTATCATCGATGGAGTCTTGCCGGTCGATGTCTTTGTGGTCATAGACAAGAGACGCCACAGCTGCGGCGCTCGTCGTTGGAGAAGTCAGAGCGTGGGATGACTTTACCTTTTTCAGTATCTTTCCCTTAGAAGTGTCCCCAAAGGACCTCGACCTCTTGTCAGAGGGACTATGCTCTTTGGGCCTGCTGGTCCTGGCAGAGGCAATACTGCGCACAGATGAGGAGTCAGATGCTTTACCCTCAGCGATACATGCCACCAACCTTCTATGATAGTCCCTCTGCATCTTAGAGGAGAAAGACTGGTATATCGAACAACCATCCGCATTGTGTTCTGGGTGAAGGCAGTAGATGCACTTTTGATGGTGATTTTAGGCAAAGATGTTCTTCAGCCTGCATTTCGAACAGGCCCTGGAGAGCTGACTCTTTGATGCATCCACCATACCATGTGTAGTAGGCCCAAGTCAATTGCTACACACGATTCTGGGATCTGATGATACACAGGATCACTACCGGCAACAGATCCCCATTGCTGCAAGTCACACGGTGACTGATGGAAAAATGTAATCAAAAATAGGCAAAATTGAACAAGATATTCAAAGAGCGAAACTCGAGGACTCCCGACACGAAAACGTGTGGTAAGAATCTGAAGATGGTCACCTGGGGTGGTGCTTAGGAAGATGGATGTCATTGGCTGGGGCAGTATGACCCAAAGTGACAGCAATAGGCTATACAAGCGACATGTCATTTTTAGCTTAAAGCTAAACTGCTTTATATTATCGAGTATTCCCACCCTGACGACAGGGAATATTCTTGAGCATCTGAATCCATGTAAGACCCCATGAAAGGGAAGTGTGAGATCGCTGTCTATCAAGGGGCCTCTGCTGACACCTTCAAGTGTGGTGGGCCTTGTTGATGCCAACGGCACTGAGGTTGAAACCATCAGCCCTGGGGACTTGGAAAAGACATCCTCCAAGCACCATTAGCTGAAGGGTGGAGGATTGGGTGAAAATGGTAGCTACGGGCCGGAATCCTCCAAGTAGTTCCCGGTGTGGTGACTTCTCTTCAAAGAAAAAGAATGGTGTGTTGAAGAAACACTTGGTTTCCTGGACCTCTTGCAGTGCTTTTTCTTCTTTGCACAATATGTATAGTCCCAAAAGTGTATATCAACTCTGATAGCGTTACCTGATTATTTGATTATCATAGCGATCTCCTTACATAGAAACCCTGCATAATTTTGTTTAGCAAAACATTTCTTTATTTTAGATCATGCATAGACATCTAATATGAAGACAGTGCACATTTATAACCAAACAACCCATACTGTACTGCATACAACCCATATCATTAATAATACTCTCACACTGTGCAAAATACACAAAGTCAATAAGAAAAATTCAGTAAAAAAACAGTCTTACAACTTGACCCAAAAGTACAAAGTGAGTTTTTACACAATCAATGCACCCATTTAATGCAACATAGACACATATCAGTAATCTTGTTTTGATATGAACATTGTCCCTTGCACTCCAGGTGACTGCTCCAACTTTCTGCAGTTTGAGCAGAACTTTAGACAAAATGTGTCGACTTGCGTTTCAGCTATTAGTACTGTTCATGTTTTCTGTACCAAAGTCATCTTCAGGACATACAATACCCCATTTGGGGTTGCGTTGGTGTGAGTCGTGAATTAGCAATTTGGATGTCTAGATAAACAAAACAAAACAGAAAGAGACAGAAATAAGAGGACAGGGCAGAAAAAGGGGAAAGTGAAGAACAAATAAGCAAAAACACCAGTAAAGAAAGAAAAGAAGGGTATGGGAGGAAAAGAAAACAAAAAAGTGGGTATCAATACACCACTTCTAGACATCTGCCCATTAATTTACATTGTGATCAGGTATGTATTGGTATGTCACACTGCCAATTATCAGTCTCTGTAATTAAAAAGAGTTGAGAAAAAGTATTTAAAAACAAGTGAAAGGGAAAGGGGGAAACCAGACGGGAGTCGCAAAAGCTTCACATTGCTGAGATGTCAAAGAAACACCTCCCCATGGCCCCCAGCCAACATTTCTCAGCATCAACCACCTCTGGTGTAGTGACTTTCCAAGTTGTATTTTGGGGATCGCCCCTAGGATGTGAACATCTGGATATTATATCATGCCCATAAGAGTGACAGAGTTGTGCCAAAATCCTCAATGTGTGTCACCTAAGACATACTTGAGCTAACTATTCCATTTCTTCTGGGTGGATTGGGCAATTGTGCACTGCATATTCTAAATTAAGAAAAACATCAGTACCATGAGCCGTCCATGTTTGAACTAAACCAAGATAGTATGTTTAACCCCCACCTGCTTTTTCTTCTTGTCTTTCTGATTTGGGGAGCGGCCTTCCTCTCTCCTCCGCTCCACGCCCAGCGACTTCAATTGAGTCCTTTTGTCACATCTGTGGCAAATGTGTTGTGGCCCACTCCATTAAGGCCTTTGGGTGTATGGATTGGCATGACCCATAGTCCCGTGAGTCGTGTTCCTCCCTGAGGCAGTATAAATAGATTCTGAAGGGTTAGAAGATAGGCATCTGTCTTCCACAATGGGCTTGGGCCTGGAAGGTCGAAGCCCAACCAGTATTAGACCTGAGAGTGTAGAATAGCTAAGATTAGCGGTTTTCCAGGAGTGTGCCGAGTGAGCGGCAAAAAGGAACAGAGGTCATGACATGGGGTGCAGTAGCTCCATGTATATTAGCCCCGATGTCACGTACGGCGCAGGGTGCATAGAGGCGCAGAGCCAAGCCGAAAAAGAGCGACACTGTGTCCCCTAGTGCCCAGAGAGTTCCCAAAGGCAGCTGGCGCAGGTGACAGAATATCAAAAATTGCGGAATCTGTGGGAAGAAGGGTTCCATTAGAAGGGTTGCAGTGTCTAGTTGTATCCAAAGCAGGAGCGATCCAAAATGGCAGCAGTCAGTGACCAGAGCGAGGAGGAGCGCAAAGATGCCTCCTCGGTAGTATTTCACATGGCATCTGCGCTCACTTGCTCACTGGTATTTATTGTGATAAAAGGCAACTTTTACATGTTCAAGTTTTTATTGTTGCTCTCAGATTCCACCAGAACCCTTAACTGAGTATTCCTGTCATTTGTGTAAGCCAGTCCCGAAAAGTAAACGGGAACATCTTAGCTTGTTGTGAAGTGTACAAACGTCAACTTTTATATCATGTTGAAATGAGTGTTGCTTCAGTGCAACAGTAAAATTACCATTAATGCGGTTCATAGGTGCATGAATATAAAATAAAATATCACTTACGTGCAATTGTAAAATGCTAAAATTGTACTTGACTGGGCAAAGCTCCCAGGTTTCATTTTCTAAGAACATTCGGAGTTCTTCAAGACGAGTTCTGAAAGTACAAAACCAAAACCCTGGTTTGAAACTCGGTAAAAGCAATGTGCAATATAAGTGTTTTCAGCAGAGCGCTTTAGGCACCACATCCCTTAACCCCACCCACAACCCCCCAAACCCCAACCCCGCCTTAACAGTTCTCCATTAAATGATATATTAGGCTAAGAGTCAGGAGGAGATGGGTCGGGATTTGCTGTAGTTGCTAACCTTGGGAACTGCACTCTAGACCGAAACACATCAGAGACTCTAGGTTATTCACTTTATTTTGCTCTGCTGCAAGTTGTGAATGTATGTGTAAGCACAAACCTACGGAAAACAAATGTAAAGTGGCAGTGGTCTGTGCCAGTTCTATGTGGGACATTACTTGTGACCCAGCCCAACAGGCCATACTGTTGTATGTACCGCACCGCTTGTTCGAAGTACTACTTCGCCCCCAAACGCTATCTGCAAAGCCTTGCACTGCTCACTGGAGCTTGGTTCATGTGGCTTACAAGATTGGTTATGGCAAATACAAATAAGGCCACTTTGACTCCAAGTATGTCCCTTCTCCTTTTGTCAAACAGAGTGTTGTCTTTCATCGCAAAGTATTATTTTACAATCCAAAACAGTTGTTGCTGGATAAATACATTTGTCTCCTCCCAGTGGCTGGAAAGAAAACCACCCTGAGACTACCGAATACTGCTTATGACAAGCATAGATAAAGCCAACTGTTTGGGCTTCGTTTGGATGTGTGATAGGCATTTGCTAGGTACTGATATCAAGCTACTACCTGGCCATAAAATCGCAATAGCTGGCACATGGTGTGATTACCGGGACATATGATAGTAGTGCCTGGCAAATGTCTATTTAACAATTGACATAAGCCCCAGGTGCTGGCTTTGTCAATGCTTGTTGTTAACAGGACTTCAGTACAAGGAACATATGATAATGAAGTGGCTGGCGGCACATTTGGTTAAGACATATTTATCACACCATTAGCCATTTACTGCTGCATTTAAACCATTAATTCTCAGCGAACTGTTTAGAAATAACTCTGACAGGCTAAAGTTTGAGGCTTTGGATTGATAGATTGGGCTCAAAGAGATCCCAGAAGGATGTGTTTGGGGGCGTGGAGTGGGTGGGAATGGCCATCGGAATTAGTATGGCCAAAGGAAGACAATGGGAGGGTAACACCTACAGGCTGTGGGTCCGCCCTCACATGTCATCTCCCTTCTAGGCTAATGCACGCTAATGCAATAGTCTCGGCTTATGGGTGTTTGTAGTCAAAACTAAAAATGGCAGACCAGAGCCAATTATCAATCATTCAGCAATATAATGAAACACGATTTCTGCAAGATTAAAACAGAACAATCAGGCTGAAGCTATTTCAGTTGTCCCTACCGCCCCTAAATGAATCGGAGTAAACATCAGAACAGGGGTGAAGCCGCATAAGTGTTTTTCTGCTAGCAGGTGAACAGAACAGGATATGTTTACACGGCCGTGGCCCATGTTACTGAACATGTTTATGGCATGGTTAGGGGTTCAACATTCCTAGGCAAGGCACAGTCTGGGGAAAGTTATGCAGCGTTAATGAGGATCATAAATCGTGCGGCAGGCAGATCACGAGGCAGTTTCCAGTGAGTACATAAGAATGGTCATACATTATGGGGTACGTTATTTGAGCACAAAAAGCTCCTGATTCTTTGGGGCCGATTATGGGGTTGGCTCTGTTACATATAAAAGACTCATCATTAATATCAAATGACTTGGGTTAGGCAATCAATGCTTTCGACAAAAACCATCTTCCTTCCACGGATTCCTAACTTTTAGGTCTGGCAGGAGAGAGTTTGCTCTCTGCCAGCCTCAGTGGTATAGCCAGGATTTTGGTTTCCAGGTTTTGGGCCTGCATATCATACAAGCCAACCCAGAGGGGGGACCCCACAACTATAGGATACATATGTCTTTTATTGGGGTGTTTCTTTCACATGCTCCCACTAACCAGGTCAAAGTTCGAACTGCACTAGGACATTGAATATTTTTAAATAATTAAAATAAACAATTCAACCCTTCATCAAATGCTGCCCACTTCCACTGTCCAGTTTTACGATTATTTTCGAGACACACAACAAAAAAACGGTGTGATAAGGGTACCTTCTTGCAGCCACTGTTTGACAAGGGCATGCATCTTGTGTGATGTGAGGAACAATGTAAAGTGCCATAAAAAAGCAAAGAGTGCGTAAAATATAAACGCAGACAAAACACAATGCACTTTTCTCACCTAAAATGATTCCTTCATGCACACTCATGTTTCTTAAAAATATGCCAGAAAAGAGCCTTCAAATCATGGTCTAGAAGCCCTTCTATTTGAATAGCGTGGCATGTGCATTCTTCTCCTTGCTATAAATGCAGCACTATATGGACCAGAACACAATATGAGGTGAACCTAAACAGCCAACACTGGTTTATTTCACACCTGCTACGGCACCACTTGAACTCGCTGTAAACGGAGCTATGTATGTCCGCAATTCTTTCAGACTTCCACACATGTGATAGTCAGCTGCTTGTAGTCATGCAAGTATCTTGGTGCTGTGCATAACATTCATGCATCCACAATTAAAGGTGTTAAATACTTTGCCATAGATGGCTGTCAAAGACTCCTACTTGGGCGAGAGCCGGGACTATGCCGGCTCAGACTGGCCTTTACTTGTGTTTGCTTTAGCACCAGGCCTTTCTGCAGAGGCTCATAGTACTTTCCTTGATGGGTGAGGGCCCCAAGTGGCAAGGAGCGCTTAACATGGATGCACGGCACCACTGTGCACTTAAACAGTGTTTAATGAACATCCACCAACCTGCAGTCGGAAGGAAAATAACTCCTGACAAGATGTGTGCGTACACCTGTGCCTAGGCTCCATTTACACCAACAGAAGGAACAGACATTGCCTAAATGATTGCATCCTTATTTAAGCAAATTCGAGAACCCCTTTTATGAGGCTCGGGTTAACCTTGTACCGACTATGGAATTATTGGATGTAAGACACAAGTTAGTTGCCTAGATCCTGTCGTCGTTGCAGGAAGCAGGAAATGTGGAGTCATTGGAACACTTATTTGTGGAATGTTTTAATTTATGGCCTCTCAGGGACACATATGTTGGCAAATGTGTGCATGACATTGATAATTTGCAGACTTTTTATTCCTGGCAGAGAATGTTAAATGGTGTTCATCGCTAAAGGAACTGATACGCTCGCTTTTTGTTTCTATTTACTGCTGGCACTGCGAGTGCAGGGATACTCTTACCAGCGTGACTTCCTGGAGGAGGAGGAGCCCAGTGTCGATCACGTGAGTTGTCACGTGACTCCTTCCCGACCACAAAATCCGCCCCAGCCGCCCGAGCGGCATGTTCATCGCTAAAGGAACTGATACGCTCCCTTTTTGTTTCTATTTACTGCTGGCACTGCGAGTGCAGGGATACTCTTGCCAGCGTGACTTCCTGGAGGAGGAGGAGCCCAGTGTCGATCACGTGAGTTGTCACGTGACTCCTTCCCGACCACAAAATCCGCCCCGGCCGCCCGAGCGGCGTGTTCATCGCTAAAGGAACTGATACGCTCGCTTTTTGTTTCTATTTACTGTTGGCACTGCGAGTGCAGGGATACTCTTGCCAGCGTGACTTCCTGGAGGAGGAGGAGCCCAGTGTCGATCACGTGAGTTGTCACGTCACGTGAGTTGTCACGTGACTCCTTCCCGACCACAAAATCCACCACAGCCACCCTTGTGGCGTTAATCCCGACTGCGGAGTAAAGGGCACTGCATTTTATATTTAAAGAACTGTTTTGCTGCTGTTTGGCTCGGGTGGCTCAAAAGTAGGTAAATCGTCTAGATCACTAATTAGCAATTGAACTGTGGGGAGGAGAGACGGACTAAGGCTGCTCCTCAAGCCATCGGGCGTTCCCAAGGCATTATAATCATAGTTGATATTCTTACAAGCTGAGAGAATTGTTATTTAACATAGGATTTTATTATCATTTATTTTAGCATATACCGTAATTACTTATCTTCAAGTTTTTACTATTGTATAGCAGAACACCATGGTTATGGTGAAAAATACTTTGAAAACAGGTATGCTGAACTTGGTTCCAGGCCCTCTTACTGCTGTTTCCCGCTCTTCTTTAAAGCAATCCATTTTGTCATTTGTTACCCCCACCTCTCCTAACTTTCAAAGTCAAATAATGCGTGCTGCTACTGCCCACTCCCAAACAATTTGTGAAAAATCAATGGGCAGAACGTTGTCTTGCCCTATTGTGCCTATGATAATTACAACAGAAATAGACACTGCGTCTTCACATGTTACCAGTGCCACAGAGACCTTACCTTCAGCAATATCCCAACCTGCACAGCAAACATACATCCCACTTACCTGTTCCATTCCTACCGATCTACCTAGTACCATCTTAACCATGTGTCATTCTGCTGGATGCGCTCCATCTACAAGTAGTCATGCAGAAGTTACAGATACCACATTAGAGTCTGCATGTTTAGCGGGAGACATACATGATACCTCTCAGCTCAATTTAAATAAACAGAAATATCGTTCTCCTGTTCATAAAACTCAGGCGATAACCAACGCACAAAACATTGATTTCCCTCAGGTACAAGAAACTTCAATATTGCCTTTGGCACCCATACAGTGTTCTGTAGCTGCACAGGCCAATCTACGGCAAGCGCATGAGCAATTGCGAATATTGGGAGAGGTGGGCGAAGACACTATGGAATCCATTAATTTATCACACAATTCAACCTGTCCTAGCACTGATGTACTATATATGTTCAAATACAGGTGACTTAATCCAATTGCAAGAGGACCAGTCACATAACAATACAATAGTACCTGCTATCCCTGGCCCATCCTCACGTTCTAATCATTTGAATTCTGTTTCGTCTCCAGTATTAGACAAAACTCATAATCAAACTATCAACGAATCTCCATCTTTTATTGCGCCTATTCCACGGCGTATTAGATTTCATGAAGAGGGTCGACCGTCAGATTTTTTCATACACAAATCCCAAGATAAATGTTACTCATTTCCTGAGGCCCTGGCGCTTAATAACACACTGACTGCCATGAATACTGCTTTATTGACTGTTGCAAAATTATATGAATTGTTAGATCATAAAGTTTCATACCAGACCAAACTTATTGAACAACTTTGCATCAAAACCTCATATCCTGGGACTACGACTAGTATTAACAACAAAGAAATACAACTACCAACATCGCCCTCCAGTAAATCAAGTATACCAGGGGCTGACAATGTGATGCAACTTTCACTTATCAAAACTGCACAATCACGTTCTGCAGCACATGATCCACCCAACAATTGTAATCCTATTCAATCTCAGCTAGATTTTGAAGAAATTCAAATAGTGTCTGAGCCAGACCCACTACAGATCCCCAAAGCAATCACTGAAAAGTCAACAAACATATTTGATCTTTTTACGCAATCATCGGCAATTTTATCAAATAAAGCAACAGGAGCTCGCCGCTCAAGAAAAGATTGGAAAAGGATGAAGAGATCAAGTAAAAAAAAAAAACACTGTCCAAAATCCAAAGACACTGCACGTAAATATATTAAAATCCCTACTCGGCTAGAATCTCCTATAAATACACTCCCTGTTAGCGTTCCTGCAGCTAAGATTCCAACAGTGGCCACATACAAGACACTTGATGATCTAGTGACCCTTGCGAAACAGACTACTTTTCCGAATTCTAATCCACTCACCATGTTTCCAACTGTAGTCACCAATGTCTCCACCGCAATGACTAAGCAGTCTGGTCTCGTTGGCACTGCCGCATCTATACCTATAACTAGCTTGCAGCAAGAAACTGAATCTATTATGTCTCAATTGCGAGATGAAATAAGAGCTTCAATCCATGCTTATACTCTCCATTCACTACCAACTTCCCAAATTATCTTGCCATCTCAATTGGTGGACCAACCGAAGGCACCATCCCTAATCATATGCCCCCCTAAGGACTTGAGTGAGTTACTACCCACTGACCTGACTTCCGACAAGGCTGAGAATAAATCTGTCCTCGCCGCCTCAATAGATTGGCCACAGGCGCAAGAAATCTCTGAGGCGGCTTGCAATGGTGTCACCCACATTCAAAATTAATCGAATCCTATATTCACAGCCTCGCCACAAGAGGTACAAGACTATATTAAATCATCCATCGACCAATATATGATCGAACTTAAATCCTGTGATAGAGATTATAGAATTCCCTTACCGCCAAATTTTCCCAAAATGTGCATTCCACCTCAAGAATTTAATCTTACAAACAAACAAAAGGTCCATCAGCAAAATCTAAACAGGACTAGTGATCCGCAAGTCTGCAAAAGAACAGCAAATTTGCAAGATTTGCGTGTTCCAGGTAAACTGCGACTTCACTCCCTTAATTTAAAGTGTCGCGCATCACCATTTCCCAACTATGTTCTCAACAGGACAAGTATTTTGAATATTTGCTCTGATGTACCACAACTGAAAAAACTCTCTACTTCTGACATCGATTTGGTGGAATTCACAAATTTAAACGATCTAGCGGAAGTCAGAATACATGTCCGCTCAGGTCTGGTGTTTGATTTACTTTGGCAAGCAAGGATGGTCTTCTTTGATATGGGTTTTATTCTGTCTCAGGAATCCAAACCGAGTGCTCATAAAATTGAGAAATCGCAAATTCCCATTTATCAGTCCCGACAAAATGATGTAACTAAAACTACATCTTTTCTCAAAATTCAAGAATATCAAGCACACAAGACCGCGGTACACATTCATAACTAGAAAACAACATAGGCTCCATCACCCTTCTTTGCTGGAACACTAAAGGTCATGCCCACTTTATTAATTCAATAGATGGCAAAATGAACCAATATGACTTGCTGATTCTACAGGAAACATGGCTCACAGAGACCCCATGTTGGACCTCACATGCAATTGTTTCGACACCTGCAATCAAGAAGTTAATGGGGCGCCCTTCTGGTGGCCTACTTATAGCCATTAAGCATGATTGTGGCTTTAGTATTACACAATATCCCTCTTCATCTCCTTATTTTCAGAGCGTGAAATTGACTCGAGGCGAGTTCAATTTAGCCATCGTAAATATATATTGGAGTAGACAAAATGTATCAGTCGATTCCTTCTTTACCTGCCTATCTGCTCATCTTGATATTATAGCTGCCGATGCTAGCATTACATGCTCTATCATTCTCGGTGATTTAAATTTACATATCCTCCCATTCGATACTAACAAATATATGCCTGAAGAATTAATGTGGTCTAACATCATGCAAGAAAGAGGATTTATCATGGTTAATAATTCTGTGCCTGGTGATGTACCTGGCTGCTCGACTTGGACGTATTTGTCGCGACAGGCAACTCTAGACTATATTTATATCAACAAAAATTACTTCTCCCAGGTTGAATCTCTACAGGTAGTACCCTCTCCGGCCAGTGATCACCACAAACTTATTATGCTGCTCAAAGTACCATCTGGTCAGCGCCCTGTTTATAAATCTATTTATTTGTCCTCTTTATATGTGAATAATAGCGGCTCTCGCTTACAATGGAACCCTGAGAAACGAGTTCATTACAATCGTGCATTGATTAGTTGTTTCAATTCTTCAACTGATAACTCTTCCAAGTCTTATGTTAGTATGATGCAGCTCTTTAAGCAGATCAAATTGCCAGATCATACTATCAGATATAAGCACCAATACACATATAACCCAATTCTTCAGCAGAAAAAAACTAAACTTAGACAAGACATACGCAATTTAAAGTTTGAACCACTGGCCAATAGATCAGCGCTTAAAAGACAATTGAAAGCAATTTATAGATGCTGGTTGAAAAGTGAGAGAGCCCTTCACTATCAAAAGAATGGAGAAGAAATGTTGAAACAGATACTCACCAAATCAACTAGTGGTGTCTGGAATTGCTTGAACATTGCCACCTTTAAATCGCAAACAGCCATACTTACATCTGCTGTAACTAACGACAAATGGCATGACCACTTTAATGCCTTGTTCCAATCCCCGTTTCCAGACTTTGATTTGAGTTCAATTAATATGGCAACTTCGCATGCCTTCCCACTTGTCTTTGCAGATATTCTTCTATGTATTAAAAATATAAGTCGATCGAGAGCCATTGGCCCAGATGGCTTGCACAATGGCATGCTCAAGGATCACCCTGATGAGTGGTCCTCCATACTCATCACAATTTATTTCTCATATTTTTGCAAAGGGCAGTATACCAGATTCATGGAAACATTCTATCATAGTCCCCATTTTCAAGAAGGGCAATAGAGCGGACCCCTCAGCATACCGCCCTATTGCCCTCCTTGATTGTCCAGGTAAAATTTTTCGCCCGCCTAGTACTAAAACAATTGAATATATGGCTGGATGTGTGTAAATTGCGTGATCCATTTCAGACCAGATTTTTGCCAGGGTTAGACACATCTGTCAATGTCATCACTCTGAACTCAATCATCTACCAAGCTCGCCAGCGAAAACAGGCATTGTACAGGGCGTTTATAGATTTTCGTATGGCCTTTAATGCCATACCTCGTGAAATATTATTAAAAAAACTCATGGACAGAGGCTGCCCCTGGCACGTCTTGAAGTGGATTATTCAATTACACAGTGGTTCATCCATACAAATTAGATTGAACCACGAAGGCTTACTATCTGAACCAATAATAACTGCACGTGGTTTGAAGCAAGGCTGTTTACTGGCATCAGCGATATTTAATTTCTTCATCT
The DNA here is from genome assembly GCF_040938575.1 of Ambystoma mexicanum. Classification (NCBI taxonomy): domain Eukaryota; kingdom Metazoa; phylum Chordata; class Amphibia; order Caudata; family Ambystomatidae; genus Ambystoma; species Ambystoma mexicanum. The sequence continues at coordinate 1,100,925,387 of NC_090924.1, read as the reverse complement.
CGGACATAAGAGAGGACTTTGAAACTGCCATTTCGATTTGCCAAAAATCAATAACTCCCACGTTAAACATCTACTATATGCAGATGACATGGTGCTTCTCTCAAAGACTGCAAATGCATCCTATTGCAAATTTTGGATAAATATACAGCAGCAAATTGTCTAACTGTTAACATATCAAAAACTAAAGTCATACAATTCGGAACATCTAGACAACGTTACACCAAACAACAATGGCCCCTTCAACTAACAACTGTAAGCATAGTGCCATCTTATATCTATTTAGGCACCCTTGTCACACACAACTGCAGTTCAAATCCTGATGAATTGAGAATCAAGCAAAAAGTACTAACAGCAGTGTCCCAGGAACGTTTAATTAAAATTAAATACTGCAAATTTTCAATAAATCCCATCATAACTTATTATAAGCAAAAATGTGTTCCAGTTATAATGTATGGTACGGAAGCTGCCCTAAAAAAATCTTACCATCATTGGTCGTTACTTGAGGGTTGCTATTGGAAACGAGTGCTAGGTCTCCCGTTATCTCAGCCAATATGTATTGTAAGGCATGAATTGGGTTTGTTGTCCCTATATGCTATGCATAAGTGGAAAATGTGTACTTTCTACAGGAAATGCCTGATGGCTGAGAACAAAAATGGCCTCATTAACATCATTGCAAGGTATCTTTTAACCTCAAAAGATACATTTCCTTTCACTTGGCGAACACAGGTACAGGAAATCATTACCAATGCAGGCATTTCTACATCCCTTTTGATAGCTAATCCAAACAAAGCCAAGGTGCGCTTATGGGAGTTTGATTGGATACAAACCAGAAGAGCGTGTAATCAATACCGCTCTTTTGCCAATAATCCCTTTAACGTTAAAAGTTATGGATCCACCGAAAAATACTTGATTTTTCCCGATTCTCGACTGCGAAATGATTTCCTGCGCTTTCGCTTAAATTTATGGCCGACTCACGAAATATTGCATAATCGTAAATTATTAACTGATGACGAGCTTCCATGTAGGTTCTGCGGCATAGCCATTGAATCCTTGAAACATTTATGTGCAGAATGTCCATCACTTCTCAAGCAGAGACTTTTGCATTTTAAACATCTATTACAAGATTATGTTATAACAACAACCGAAAAATTGTCGGAACTATTGTTTCACTCCAATACTCAATTAAGTACGCTATTTTGAATTACCTTTATGGTTTAAAATTCCAAGATAAAAGATCAAATCATAGAAAATTGTAAACATATATAGCGAACTATTAAAGAGGTTTTCGTTGATGGATTGATAACTTTTGTGATTACACATCAACAATGTGAATGATATGATTTCTTTTTAAAAATGTCATCAATTATTGTATATCCTATTGTTATTAATGTCGTTGTGAATATTCCGAAATTCTTGTAAGTTATTGTTACAATTTCTCAACTATTTCTTCATCTTAATATTTTGTATTTTACTAACTGTTTTAAAAATATTAACTATGATATTTGTTGAAAAATCAAGTTTCTTGATTAAAACAACTTAATAAATAAAAAAAAAGGAAGTACTGCTGCTCTGCTGTACATTCATACTATGCTGGAAATTAAGTAGCTATTCCAGAATAATTAAGAAGGAAAGATATTATTGAATGGAACGTTTTTTTATCATGAATGTGAAGTCATTTTTACCATTTTTGTAATATTTTATGTAATTAATGGGGGTGGCATTGTTGTCACCCGTATATTTGTATCTGTTACTTTTCATTTTTATTTATTCTTCGCTTATTCATTTATAGGTTTGTAATAAACCACATACAAATAAAAACATGATTTTATTGACTCTAATGGAGTAAATCGACGTGCAGACAAAAGATCTCATGTTGGTTGTCGAGTGTATTTGAAAGAAAGTTTGTGATAAGTTCTCTTGATGACTGTAATTATCACAAATGTGTACATTATTATTCATGGTGTGACGAAGAACATTAGAAATTGAAAAAAGCAAACCGTGCTTGTGTCAAGCAAGCAGACCTTAAAATAAACGTGCAAGAGGCCTGTGACATCGGGTTGGCTCCCTCCTGTCTTTTTGGGCCCAAATGAAGAAAGAGCAGGCAATGGGCTAAACAAAGCAATCAGAATATTAGAAACCAAACCCCTTCACCGAAGACAGCACAGTAATATGCAGTCTGATGGCAAAGCTAGAATATGGGCCTTGAGCTTTGACTCTGCTATATCTAATTTGATTACCAAGTCACCTCTCCTGACTAATACATTGTGCTCTCATCCAGTTCATACTACCCTTATTTGGAGAGACCAAGCTCTAGACCTGCACTATAGTAATGTCATGTTCATTTTTAGAAGTTACGTTTTCTGGCACAGGTGTATTGCTTTGTGGCACAGCAGTTAAAACAATGTATTTACTCAGGTTAATCAATCTGAGAAGGTGGCAATGCTAAATCAAGCTTGCAAGGATTTGGAACTGTGGCATAGCATATGAGACAGATCTCTTTAACACGTGCTTGACACCCACTTACCTTCGAAACCATTGTGGCACTGAACTCATCAACATGCATTTCAACTTGCAGCTTACTGAGACCAAGACAAAAGGGCTGCTAATGGCCAAGCAAATTCTGTAGTACGTCCTTTCTCTCCATAAAGCAGCGGCCATTTTGCAGGGGCCAGTGGAGCTGTTTAAGATGGTGACACACAGGGTCGCTGAGTACGGGGGGCTACGGGGCCCGAGCCCCCCGCAAAATCAAGTCGGGGCTGAGAACCCCCCCGGACCCCCTCCGCCGGAGAGAAGTGATGCAGCATCGATGGCCCTTTCGCCATCGATACTGCATCACTTCTCTCCGGCCGGGTATAATCGCGAAAATGTGCGATTAAGCCCTCCAATCTAGGACTCATTGGTTATTGGTCCTGGAGTGGAGGGCTTAGGCGCAGCGGTATTCAAACTGTGGGGCGCGCCCCTCTGGTGGGCCGCAGCCTCATGGGGGAGTGGTGGGGGGGCGCATCCACAGTTTGAAAAATGACCAAAGGGTCGGGCTGTTGCTTCATTAACAAGCGGCAACCCGATCCACGGCCCCTGCCACACATGCTTAGTGCGACAGGGGCCGGGCCTTTGTGAGGTCTCAGGCTCCATTAGGAGCCTATTAATGAAGACAAAAGAAAAAGCGCACACCTTCTTTTGCCTTGATGATGGTCATCACGGCAAAAGAAGGTGTGTGCTTTTTTTTTGTCTTCATGAATAGGCTCCTAATGGAGCCTGAGGCCCCACAAAGGCCCGGACCCTGTCGCACTATGGGTGGTGGCAGCAGGGTCTGATTGGCCCCTGGCCGGGCCGAAATTGTCCCTGGGGAGAAGGGCCGGTTTCAGGCCATGCTTGGGCCGGTTTGAAAAAAAAATTCGGAAAAATTCATTTTTTTCAAATTTATTTTTTCATTTTTTATTCTTCAAAAACCTTTCATCCTTCTTGGGTCCATATAAGTACCAACACAGGTTGGGTGATATTGTATGCATATTTGTTCTATAAAAAATAGCAAGTGCTATATAATACCATATTATCATGTGGCCTTGGAGTCACAGTATTTTGACAATATGGATCTATACACACAGATATTAATGATACGTATGGTGATCCATTCTTGTATGAAATGTATATCACCTTAGTGAAATCATAACCAAATTTTTCGTAGTGTAGTTTACTTAGGAACAATGCTATTTGATGCCACTTCCTATTTTGTCAAGGGGTGAAAGGTTGTGTTTCATCGCTTCCCGGGATGTCACTTTGGTGTGGGGACAAATTACATCACTCGCGGTGATATCATCAGAGGTCAAGTGTCGTGAGGCGAGGGGTGGGCCACTTTTTTGAGGTGACTTTTTTGAGGGTGGCCACTTTTTTCTGGGTGACCGGGCCTATTTTTTGTCCCAGTCCGACCCTGGGTGGCAGCAGTGGTGTGGAACTGCCCAAGTGTCACAGAAGTGCTAGAACATATTTGGGCACAGGCACCTACTGTTTTACAAATTAAGCACTTGGTATACACATGCAGTTGCAATTAAATGTTCATTAAAAAAGTATGCCCTCAAGAGTATGCTATCACAGAGAAACGGGGACCCCAAAGCCAGTTCAACTACCCACTCCCAGGTGTGCTACTGAACAGATGTAAGTCGAGAGCCAACCAACCTCTTTATCCTATCTGTGCTACTGTACCATACAAATTAGGGGGAATCGCTCTCCTGCAGCCTCTCTCCCAGTCATCGATTCTTGATGATTTACTGGTGCAGTCACAAAAAAAAGATTTTTTGGGGTTCATTTTGTTTACAAAAGTAGCGCAATGCTAAAACCCCCTGGCTGCCAGTTCATTGTCCTTGGAGCGTCCCAGGCTCCCTACCCCCTGAGAGCCACCAACCTTGGGTGCTGTTTTATAACAAATGAAAGATGCAGACAGAACAATAACTGCGTGAGTCAACTGCGAGATGAATGCACTCATGCTCCATTCAGAGAGAGGCTTTGAAAATGTAGCTCTGACAAATCAGAGAATCAGGGGGGCAAAGAAGCACTGCACATCTCCGCTCCCTCTTCATGGGTTTACGGTTGCCACCTGAAAGGTTGCCAGCAGCTAACCTGCCATCCTGCCCCAACTCCATGCCTCATGTGCTATTCCCCGGTCAACCAAACCCTGTGAACTCATAGGCCGCATAAGACCCACAGAAGTCTTTTTACCGCCCGTCCTGAACGTTTCTTGCACTAGTGCTATTAACGTGTGCAGCTCCAAGGTATAATATTAACAACCAGCGTTTGTGGGTAAAGGGCCGGCATAAAGTCTCTATTTCAGAGCCAGAGTCAAATGATAAGGTGCTTGTGGCAGTATGTAGTTCCAGGCCTCTGCTTGGACGCCAGGTTCTGCAACCTTTAGCTCTGCAGATGTGCTGGACTACAATGCTCATCAGCCCCAGCCAGCATAGTCAATGGTGATGGATCATAGGAGTCGTAGTCCAAAACATCTGGAGAGCCACATGTTTAAGACCCCTGGCTTTAAGGAACAGGAAGTAAAATAATCCATGAAAGTAACAGGAGTATGACGTTCCTGGATCTACATGGGTAGAATAAAAGTAGACTAGAAGAACAGCCTGGGGGCATCAAGTTTATGTAGGATGGAATGGTGGGGGTCTGAGTCACCTGAGGAGACAGGGGTATTTTACAGGTCTGAAACTTGATAATCCACTTTACAATAAAAGACAACATGGAGAGAGGTGATGTCTCTGTGTGGCATATAAATCTGCCGAGATACCACCAAAATGTACTACCATTACTGCCACTTGGTCTGGCGGTATTACTGCCGGGTTACAAGTGGTGGTAGGCAGTGTTAGTCCCCATTAATTGGAGTCCATAGGACTCCATGGTGGATTTCAGCGGTATTACCCCCCATAATCCCAAAATTCTCTGTAATTTTATGCAAAGCTGCATTTTATTTTTATAAGGTTATTTTACTCACTGAATGCTGATCAAGTGTTTTAAGTCTGGACTTTATTAACTGGGTGCTTGTAATTGCAGCACAAGCTCTCTTTACAATCTAAACTAGTGGTGTGTTTACAATGTTGATTGTTCCAAAATACATCTCCTAGTGTGCTGCTTTGGATCAGGTGGCCCCCTTTAAGCTGTACACAATGATACATTGTCTGGTTGACATACTATGTGATTTGTGTATTTTATAAAGGAAACTAAGACCACTAGAACTCACCACCCCAGAAACTCCCAATCCCCCCTTTGGGGGCATTCCTGTGCACATGGGAACACAGAGGAAAGAATTAATAAAAAAGTATTTGCCTTCAAGAGGAAGCTAGACCTTTGCAAAAGAACAGTTGGAGCTGGGCAAGCCACCTAGCATCATTAAGGTCCAGCTTTGATGAATACTTCCCTGAAGTAAATGCTGGCATTAATGACTATGTGATGCAGACTTTTCTGGCAGAGGAGGTGGTGCATCATCCATTTGATGCCCAGGAAGAGCTGATTGAGGTTCAGTCGGACACTACTCTGCAATCTGAATTTAGGAACATTGCAGTGGGTGAATTTTGACTGAAGGTAATCCTGGAGTATCCTACATTAGCATGGTCTACTATACAGTCGCTCTTACCCTTTGGGTCTTACTACTTGTGCGAAATAGGCTTTTCAGCATTGGATTTTTTACTGACTCCTTCATTTCTTGAATAAGGGGTGTTTCAAATGAATGTTGAAAACCCGGAAAGTGGGAGTTTTTAAAACATGGAGACAACCATGGCTACAACATTTAGACGCGAGTGCTTCCATCAGTCCCAAACATCACCTGGGTGCAGGGTGAGCCCGGGTAACTGCTTTTTAACATTGTACACTACTTTACCAGAATTTCTGGTAAACTACAATGTTAAAAGCATTAACACTCTTCCCCTCCAAGTCTGAAATCACACTTGATTGCATTATACTTCAGTCAGGACTGCATTATACTTCAGCAGCTCATCTGATGTGTCCACTAAAAGGTTTAAGATTAAGATACATCCTTAACTCTATCTGGTTAACCAGAGGTAACATCTTAGCAAATTTCACTTGTGGCTGGCCAATCTACAGCAGCACTATTGTAAATTTGAATTGTTGATGTTTTACTTAACTATGGCACCACACACGTCTTGCTTGGTAGTTTTTAATCGGGAAACATCTTTACTTCTCGTTTCCCTTGCATTGGGAACTTTTGTTTGGTGGTGGTGGTGGTACTCTACCTTGCAGCTGTACCTTCTGTTTAGCAAGCATTTCATTCTCCCATCCTAGTTGTGTTGCTGGACGATTATGGAGCGGTGGAGTAGGGGCAGTGATGTCTTACTGGAATGCAACTCGAAGGCTTAAATCTCCTTTCTTGACTTTCGTATATATGCAGTGCATGCTAGCCAATTTTTCCACTGTTCTGTGCTGCGCGCGCCAACACACGCCCCCCGTGCGGCGTTGCGCCAAGTTGGCGACTACATGCAAATTTGCGGTCATATAACTGCCAGTGATGTCACTTCCTGTATTCCCCCCGCCCCCCGGGAAATTCATAAGTCGGCTCCCCTGACGCTGTGCAGTCTTGCATAAGGAAAGAAATCGAGTTTTTGTGAAAAAACGCGAAAAAATAGCACTAACGCTCGAGAGCAATAGCACGAGGATCCCAACACATGAACGTGCGGTAAAAATCTGAAGATGGCTGCCAGAGGCGGTGCTTAGGTAGAGGGCAGTCATTGGCTGTGGTCAGTATGACGCAGAGACCAGTGATTGGTTATTACTACGAAAGACAGATCAGAAACTAAACTGATACTGGTTTTTTCTTTACCGAGGATTCCCAGCCTGACGACGGGGAATATTCATGAGCATGTGAATCCATGCCAGACCCCATGCTGGAGAAGTAATGTATCTGCAGACAAGCTACCATTGTTGCACTTTTGCCAAGATGAACGATAGGGCTGTGAATTTGTGCTAAATAACAGAGGCGTTTGAACCAGCCAAGTTAGGCCACTACTGTAGGCCGCCAATATGCAGTGTTGTGAACTTGGGCACCAACATTGGATGTAGCGGAATGCTTTACCACAAGCTATTGATAGGTGACGCTGTGCCGTCTTGCATATGTATAGGGAGTGCGGTTGTTCCGTGTGACACAGTGAAACATGTGTGCAATCTGTGTTTCTGCATTTCTCACAGGCTTTATTACACCAGACTGGATGCAGTTTTGTGTAACTGACCAGTTGTAGTAATGTCCTCTTTGTGTTTCTATATAGAACACATTTGGAAGTGTATGCACATTTCCCTATATGTGTATTTACTAATGCACGACTAATTATCCTTCTATTTGTTACTATTCACACATCTGTCACACTCAAGTGTTTCACAATATACAATGGTTATTACGCTCACATGTAGATCATGGACAGTAATGTTAATTCTATGGATTCTTCCCCTGCAGTTTCCTCACATGACAGATATCCCCTTCCAGCTTCAGCTGATTGGAAAAACATTCAACAGGGGCCATAGTGGACCTCGACTTGGCCGTCGATCCACGTTGACTCTGTGCTCGATTGTTGGCTCGGAGTGTGACATTGGGCGTCGTATATATTTTTTATATACTGCGTCACTATGTCCAGTACCTCAGTTCCCACCTCCCCCCACTCCAGAGCTCAGCCGCTGCAGAGGAAAATCAGCGAGAAAAAGATGGCTAACTAGCCAACAGAGGGTTAGAAAACAAGCGATCCCAACTGGGATAAACAGAACTTCCATTTTTATTTTTATTTTTTTTTGGGGGGAAAAGAGGAAGGCACACGGTTTGCACCCAAGAAGTGCAAGAGACCCTAGAACCATTGCCAACACCACTCTCTCAGGAGAAGGCAGACACATACTGCCAACGTGTTCTTAGCAGGGATGGATGGGAGGTGTGATGAGGAATCTGCGAGAGAAGAATCCATAGAAAGAATATTACAGTAAGAAATTTCTTCTTTCAATGGATTGCTTTTCTCCCACAGATTCATCATCAGATAGCTCCGAAAGCAGTAGAGATAACAGAGGTGGGAAGAAAGCTCTATAGCAGTACATTTTGCAACACCACCCTTCCGAAGCAAGCGTCAGCTCCACAGGCTACATCCAGGCTATAATGCTTCGTGAATGTATGAAGCAAGGACTAGGTTGCGGCCCAGCAGATGTCCCAAACCGGTACTTCCCTTTGAAGAGCCGTAGAGGTAGAGCCCCCTCTGGTAGAGTGGACCCTGATGCCAGGAGGCAGTTCCTTGCTTGTGGTATGGTAGTATTCCGAAATACACAATGTGATCCATCGTGCAATTGTCTGCTTCGATACAGCTAGGCCTTTTCTGAAAATGGAGTAGACTACAAACTACTAGTCTGTTTTTCTGTATTCTGCCATTTTTGCTACATAGAAGCTAACTCTCTCTTAAGGTCCAACCTGTTAAAACGCTCCTCCTCCTTGGAGGGGTGCGGAGGTGAATAGAACACTGGAAGATTTATCGCCTGAGAAAGATGGAATTCTGACACCACCTTAGAACCCTGGTCTCACTTTAAGAGATATTTTTCCCAGAAAAAAATGAAGAAAGGTTGGTTTGCAAGAAAAGGCCTGCAACTCGCTGCGGACACATCTGGCCGAAGTGATGGCAGCCAGAAAAGCATTTTTCAATGTTAGCAGTCGCAGAGAAGAAGAATGTAACGGCTCAAAGGGAACCGCCATAAGAAAGGTGAGAACCAGGTTCAGATCCCAATTAGGGACAATAAAAGGATTAGGCAGAAACATATTCATAAGACCCTTCAGTAATTGGGCCATAACCGGGATTGTGAAGAAAGAACCTTGATACAGAGAGCTTTTGAATACAGACAAAGCCACCAGGCTGGCTTTTTGGGAATTAAATCACGTACAGATGAAACATTTGATGATATTGTTTTGATTTCATATTTATAGACTGTACATCTAACTTTGGCAGACAGAGCGTGAATCGCCAATACCAACCCTTTCTCTGTCTTATTCAGTGAAGGTCTTTATGGGCAGACCTTGTGGAATTGGTGACGCAGCTCGCCATCGTTTATATTTATAGTAGTCAAAGCACACTCTCAAGGGTACAAACCCATACACATTTTCTCAAAGCCGCCAAGTATCCTTTGAGTGTGGTGACCTGAAGGCCTGAAGAGGCCAGTGACAGAATGAATTCCATCACTGTGGTGGTGGGGCAAGAGATCGGGTCAATCTCGCGCTCCGTGCACCACACCTCAAAAATCATCTCCACCTGCAAGAATACAGAGATCTTGCTTACGGTCTGCATGTAGACAGCAGCACCTCGAGTACCTCCGCAGAGAGGTCCCAGTCATATCTCATCCTCTCAAGAGCCACGCATGTAGGTTGAGGAATTCTGGGTTCGGGTGGCGCACCCGGCCTTCCGACTGGGATAGGAGATCTGGGCGGCAAGGAAACCGGAGAGGTGGGCAGATAGTCAAGTCCAGGAGGTCTGAGTAGTGTAACGAAGGCATGGTATTAACAGTGAGCCAGACACAAGTGACCACAGTTCAAGGGTGTTTATTGAACTTCAATTGGGTTTGAAAAACGCCTATCTAATCCTAAATCTAAAGATGGGAGCAAGCTGCGACCATCGAATAATAATACAGTCCTAGTGGTGTCTTGTCAAAATAAAAGGGCCTATACTAATAAACATATTGCCAATCCTTACTTCTAAATACAAATAGTGTGGGAAACAATGTTATGCAAAAGAAACATGTTCAAGAAATCATATGTTTGGATATTCAATCTGTTGGCTTCCATTCCCACGTTTTCAGCACGGGACAAGGCGGGGCACTCAAGTTTAGCACATTCTCTGGCTTCTCTGGCACAAAGATGCAGTTCAAAACTTCAACATCACGGCCGTCTGTGCCAAAGTATCTTTGCTGTTCAAAGTTTTTTCTTTCAGAGGGCCTCATGCAACAAACAATAAAGTTCATTTTCTTTATGTATTTCACATATACACAACTTCTTTAGGTGATTTACTATTCACCTCGGATCCCATCCACCAGGCTCAGCTCTTATTTAACAAAATGTTCTTAGGATTTTCATGTATCCAATTTCTTGGGTGATTCACGGTTCACCCAGAATCCCCCTTTGGCGGGCTCATATCCACTTTGTCACAAAATCTTCAATCAGTCTCTCTCTGCTGGGCTCGGACCAACTTTCTTTAATGTATCAATATCGAAGACTTTTGATTGTTCACAGGATTTTGCTTGACCCGTTGCAGGACCACTTTGATTCACAATCCTTTGCCACTCTTTTAATTGTGTTAACACTCAGCAGGATACCTTACAGAGACCTTCCATTGAACACACACAGTGCCGGACCACTCTGTCAAAGGCATCGTATCTTGGTTTCAAAGTTCAATCACTCATCATCTTCTGCAGTTCAAGTTTACTCACGTTGGTCATCACGCAGATTTCAGACAATGTTCGTTCCAGCACTTGCCATACAATGTTGCTGCTTGCAACCTTGGCTTCAACACAGAGCGGTCTTGTATCGGTCTCCCCAATTCACCGGCTGTGTTGATTTCGCTGTGGCATTGCTTTGTTGTTGGAGCCAAGGACAGGACCGTGGCAGCTGGCGATTCTCCCCACCTTAATTATCGACGTGGGAGGGCCCCGGTTACCTCCGACACACAATGCAGGATTCTTCAGCCTGGTCTCCTGGTTTTACACTTAGTATTCTCGAGGTTTCATGAAAGTAACGGTTCCTTGTCAAAAAGGTCAAGGGAACTTCCCTCCTTGCGATCCCCGTCTGTTTCGCTGTCTTTCTCCTTCTGTTAAACTGCCATCTTGGAACTGCTGCTTCCTCGTGTTTTCCCTCACGCAGAGTGTGCTGTCGTGTTACGCCTTTTATTCGTGTGGGGTAGTGGAATGGAAGTCAGGTATGTGTGATGGTCAGTAATTGCCTGACCATTGTATTGGGACACGTCAGGTATACGGCTTGGGTGTTTCTCTCATCACGGGCTGTCTGTGAGAAAATGTTTGTGTTGTAAAAGGGGGTGGGGGTTACGTTCCTAAATATCCTACACCTGGATGACCCATCCCCGGGGACTAGTGGGTGAGTCACCTTCTGTTTTCTCACAGTACCATGTCTTCATTGCCCAATCCGGCGCAATCAAGATCAAAACCTCTTCAACCTCCTGAGAACCAACGGGATGACAGCAATCGGAGGGAAGGCATAGTGGAGAGATAAGGACCAATCCACCAGAAACATGTCCCCCAGCGCATGGTCCGCTGGGAATAACCTCAAGCAAAACTATCTGCACTTCCTGTTGGTCTCCGTAGAAAACAGTTCCACCACTGGGGTACCCAAGAGAAAGAAGACCTCCTCTAGGACTTCCTGGCACACTTCCTGTTAGACAGAATACTGTGCAGTGCCCTTAGGGACCACTACACGCAATTAAGACTACAAGTGGCAATACAAGTTTCACCTTTGGTACAAGCCTGTACTACTAGGTTATAGTGGTAGTGGGAGCAGTAGCGGAGCAGCCAGGCCTATCTCAAGAGTATATGAGCAGTAGCAGAGATTACACAAAGGGACCACAACTACTGTGACTCAAGCAAACACTGACTCAAGATTTCAGGTAAATAAATATAAGTACATTTATTTTTAAACCGTTTGTTATTAACACGACACTTCTATGAATTAAAAAAAAACACATAAAATATACTACAACTAACCAATTCAATTTGTACAGTATTATTTGAGGTAAGTACCCTGTGTTTGAATGGACCGGTCTTACGAAACAGAACACGTTACCGTGAATACAATTGTGATCACTTTTGACAGTTCGGTCTACTAGATAAACGCATATCCGCTGTAAGAAATTCTACCGGGGTAAAAACACACTTAGCACCCGAGATACCCAGAGAGAGTTGGGGGCAAAAATCACAGGCAATATGTTGGTTAGACAGACAGAATCTCAGAACACATATGGAGAGGAATTCAAGAGTCAAAGGGCCGGAGCCAAAGTCAAGTTACACCTGGTGCCTGTTGTCGAGGATCACACAGTCGGACAGTTTGAGATTCAACGTTGCCAAGAGTACTTTGATATTGTCAATGTTCGGAAGCAAAAGTTATAAGAAGGAGGGAAAAGTAAGGACGAGCCTTAAAGTAGAGAAATAGGGATTTCACCCAAAATTCCTCAAACAGGACACAGTACCTTTCTCAAAGAACGAAGCTGGTGCCACGGCAGTTGTTCCTGTTGGTTTCCCGCAGACCCACGCTTTCCTGCAGCTTCAGCATGAAGGACGATGAGGGGTCTGCACTACACAGGGATGAGGCAGGCAGCAGCGACAATGAATAAAAGGTGCGTTCCTTAAAAACAGGAGAGGGTCTTCAGGTGGCTATCCGGAACACTACAGCAGTGTGCAGTGATTTCGACCACAAAGGCGACCTCTGACTGAAGAAGATGAGCTGGTTATCCCCACCAGGCTCAAGGGAAGAAGACTCCGGACTGGATCTCCTCTTAGTCGTTGAAGGGTAGATAGCTCAGGACTGCAGCAGGGCTTCACCGGTACGGGGTAGTTGCAGCAGTCGACCTCTCCTCCACTTCTCGTCGGTTCCTTGTAGTTCCAGTAGCGACTCTCTGACTTCCAGCCCAAGAGACCTGCCTTTTATGCGAACAACCCCCATTCACACAGCCTGGCTGTCAATCACCCAGCAGGGGGGCTGTCCAGCCGGGCAACCACCCTTGCCAATCATGACAAAGTGCGACTTGGGTTTCCTAGGATACCCTGTGCAGGGGGTGACTACACCCCTCCCTCACATTCAGCCCACCTAGACACCCAGGCGCCTTGAGGAGGGCTTCTAGGTAGAAGCCTGCCAAAAAGACAGTGAACAAAGAAGGCAAACCTAGTTTTCCGCGCAAAGTAAAACACAAGAAGGACTTGTACAAAAAGAAATGGCGAATAAACCACACCAGAGCCAAACGAAAAAGGATTTGGTCAAGCGGGTTTAAGTTTGAGGCTAACACAATAGCCTACAATATTACCACGATTATATAAAATAACCGCAGTAGAAATTTAGGGTAGATACCACTGCCACCAGCCATGTCTAAATGTTAAAAGAGCGAAACAATGCTCTAGGAGGTACAGATAAAAAGAGTTAAGAGTTAACCCTTCCAGTACTCCATGTAAGATGGGGTGTACTGGATCTGTGGTTACCTTAGTAAAGTTAATGGTAACTTTACCCTTTTCTGGGGGACAGTAGTCACCTGAGAAATGGAGTCGGTGGGACGTCTGAACGACAACCCTGTGCCACTGCACAGAAGGTGCTGTGTGACACACACAAAGAAGGGGGCTACTGAAGTAGTGTACTCCAGAAACCACAAACACAAAAACTGGTAAAACACAAAGCAAAATACAGGTAAGAGTGGTGAAAAGCTCACACTCTTACCAAGTGGAAAAGAAACAACTCCAGAGATCCAGCAAAGCTGCTGAGGGACTCACTAGGTAAGGGAAATTAGCCATGAAATGAGAATTTTCCCGAACACTTCCCACTCGTGTGCAACCATGTTCTGCCTGCTCAGACCATCCGCCAAACTGTTCTCTGTCCCCGCCAGATGAACTGGCAAGACAGAGATCTGGTTCTCCAATAGCCAGAAGCACAGCTGCATTGCTTCCCTGCAGAGAGGGAGGAAGCTCACGCCACTCTGCTTGTTTAGGTAGTGCATGGCCACTGTATTGTCTGTCCATATCAGGACATGCGTCCCCTTCAGGGACAGAGGAAACGCCTTCAGGGCTAACCTGATGGCTCGCAACTCCAGCCTGTTGATGTGCCACCTGGCTTCCATTGCTGACCAAAGGCCTGCAAGTCCCCGCAGTGAGCACCCTAACCCTTCAGGGAGGCATCCGTGACCACCCAGACCTGGGGCCACAGAGGCCAGAAGGGTTCCTCCACAAGCAAGTTGCTGCTGCTGGCCCAGCAAAAAAGGTAGTCGACTACAGACCTGGACACCATGAGGAGGTCCCACAGAATGCAGAAGTACTGGGACCACTGACCTCGCAGGAGCCATTGCAAAGATTGCATCCACAGCCCGGCATGTGGCACTAGAAAAATACAGGAGGCCATGGGGCCTAAGAGGTGGAGGAAGCTAGCTGCTGGTAAGGTGGCGTGGTCCTGGAACAACTGTACAATCTGCAATGCTGGTGACTATCTCCCTGGGCAGAAAAGCCTTCCCTGCCTGAGTGTCTAGGACTGCTGCAATGAACTGGAGCCTCTGAGCTGGTGTCGTGTGGGACTTCTGCAAGATAAGGGAGATAGTGAACAGATGTTCCCCACATGAGACAAGACCTGCTCCGTCGACTTCCCTCGGATCAGCCAGTCGTCCAAGTAACACACATGGACACTGGATCTGCTGAGGTGAGCCGCGGCTACTGCCATGAGCTTGGTGAACATCATGGGTGCGGAGGTCAACCCAAAGGGATGAACTTTGAACTGAAAGTGCTTTTCACCTATGAGGAACCTCAGGAACCTCCTGTGCTTTTGATGTATCGGCACATGGAAGTAGGCGTCCTGAAGATCTATGGACTCCAGCCAGTCATGTAATTCGTGAGCGTGAATAATCTCCCTCAATGTCACAATCCTGACTTTGTCCTTCAGGAACTTGTTTAGGGCTCTGAGGTCAAGATGGAATGGAAACCCCCCACCCCCTTTTTGGGAACCAGGAAATACCGGGAATACCAGCCCAATACTCTCTGCTCGGGCGGTACCTCTTCCACGGCACCTTTTAACAAAAGGGCTTGCAGTTCTTCCTGGAGCTCCTGCTGCGGCTGGCAAGGAGGTGGTGGGGATATGCCGGAGGTTTCCTTAAGAAGGGCAGACAATAACCCAACCGCATGAGTTGTAGAGCCCAGTCGTCAGAGGTAATCACCTGTCCCTGGGTATGCTCGGTCAGCCGTCCTCCAACCGGTGAGTTGTGGGAGGGGAAATGCAAGTGGCTTTGAGGACAAAGCCGCCCCAGCTGCTGTCTGCTGACCTTTAGAGGCCCCACTGCCCCTTCCAGAGCGTGGGAAACATCTCTGCCCCTGCTGGCTTGCTGGAGCTAAGCTTTCCTGCTGTAGGTGACGTAGCACCTGTAGCCTCTGCCCTTCGAAGTGAAACTGAAGGCAGGTTTGAACAACTGTTGCGCAGCTAGGCCAAGCGACCTTGGCGGTGAGCTTGGACTCTGTGAATTTCTCCAAGGAGTCATTGGCCTTCGGGCTGAAGAAATTCTCCCCATCAAAAGCAATGTCCAACAACCTACTCTGGACATTGGGATAGAACCCAGAGGAGTGCAGATATGCCGGTTTCCTAAGGACCATAGCCAAACCCATCGACCGACCAATACAGTCCGCCACGTCCAGGCACGTTTGCAAGGAATTTTTGGCCACCTCCTTCCCATTGTCCAACTGCAGGAAACCATCCTGCATCTCCCCTTTAGGGGCGTATTGGGCCGCTTGCTCAACTGCTTTTCACAATCATGGGAGCCATTAGTCAACTTTAAAGCCATGCTCCCGGAGGAGAACATCTTTTTTGCTAGGACATCCACTTTCTTGCCCTCCCTGTCAGTAGGCAAATTGGACGTGGAAGAAGCGGCCCTGGTGGACACCGTGGCTGCCGGAACAACAAAACCTTCTGGCATGGGGTCAGAGGGGAAGAAAAGAGGGTCTCCCCTTGCCGGCCTATATTTCTTCGTTAGATCTGATTTAATCAGAATGGTAGAGGGGCGTTGCCATAAGGAGGCGACTGGATATGCAATAGCCAGATTGCAAGGCATAGCCCTTTCCGTGGTGGGATCCTGGTCAAGAATGTCCATGAGATCATCGCCTTGGACAGGTACAGCAGGGGTATTCCGCCCCATGGTATCAACTACTCTGTCAACCAAAGCCCTAAACTTTCCATGAGTATGGGCATAGGGATGGGCCTGCTGTATATCGATGTCTAGCAAAGTGTCCAGCCCACTGGCATCGTGCAGTCCTTCTCCCAAGGCAATCAGGTCTGCCTGGTCGGTAAAATAGTCTGCAACACCATCTACAGAATAAATGGGGTCAATATCACCTTGGTTTCTGTCGTCAGCACTGAAAATGTTTGCCATCGACCAGAAGAAGTCGGATCGAGACAATGGTACAAAAGATTGTTCGACATCAATGATTTACATGATGACGTCGAGGGTAGGGCAGCAACAATGTTCTAGGTAGGTGGCGTGGCCAACGGGCGTGCGATGAAGACGTGATCCTCTGTCGCTCCCGGGCCGCCAGCCTAATCCTTCATTCATTCTGATTAAAAACTACTTTGAAAATATCCAAATACTCTCCAGCGACGTGCAACAGAACGCGGTACAGCGGACCGTAATCAGAGTGTATTCTCGGAGTTACGGTGGTTGGAGTTCAGACAAACAAACTGCGAGTGAAGACATCCAAGATGGCCGCTGGAGATAAGAGGCGAGCAGAGAGAACGGCGACCCAGTGAAGAAGCCAGCCTAGCAAGAGCGTCCACCATCTCCGGCTGCACAGACATCAAGGAGGCGGAGGTCGGCCCCATCTGGCGACTCCCAAAGGAGGGCGGCGGAGCGAGGCTTAGCAGATGGGCGCACCCGTGCGGCGCGAGGACAACAAACCCCCTTCCCGCCCTGCACGAGGCGAAGTGAGGGGGCAGAGTCCGGAACATCTGAGGCGTGCAGCCGGACCCTGCGAACCGAGAGGAGTGCCTGCATAACCTGCCCTGTCCCCCCCATGCCCCATGTGAATCCAACAGGGGGTGACAGTGTACCTGTATCCGGCTGAAAAGACCCGCGACACGGACGCGGGTGCTCCGCTTGACGCAGAGCGCCTGCTACCCTTCCCCCAGCACCACAGCACTGTATCCTGGAGCTGCAACACGACACAGAGCGGCGGTAAGGAGTGGGAAGAGCGGGTGATGAAGGGCAAGAGGGACAGGACGCTGAAAGCGGCGTAAACACACATATCAGCACTACAACAACGAATACGGCTGAATATCTGTGAACTACAGTTACTCCTGCCTAAAGTGGTAACTCATGATATATAGCCAGCGAGCACCCAAGGCATGAGGTGACAGGAAACTCCGGAGCACGGGAGCTCCTCCACGGGCTGAACCCACACACGCGCAGATGGACTACCACACCCCGATTGCAGATCAAGCCATACGAAGCTCCGAGATACTTTTCTGGTGTGTCGGGAACGCAGATGCCTTGTGGAAACTACACTTACACGCATAGACCTCATATTCGATTGTGGTCCGGACGAACCCAAAGCAACCCCAGCATTTGTAGCCCGTTAAAACGCTTGGACAACAAAATCGCCCCCCAGGAGTTCCTAGGCCCTGGTGATCATCGACACGCACGCTACAACCCTGGACACAGCTGGCAAGACCCGTAATACGGGCGCGGGCGCTCCCCTCTACGTAGAGTGCCTGCCGACTCTCCTTCATAGCAGTGAAGGTGGCTCTGAGGGCCCAGATATCGGGGCAAAGGTAAGGAGTGGGGGGAGAGGGTAGCAATAAGGGCAATTGAACATCGCACTCCCCGGCCCGCCCTCTTGGACCTCAAGAGCTCGCGATCTATGGGCCCCCCCCACGAACCGGAAGAGAGCCCAGTAACACAACAGTGACAGGGCAATATGGGGAAAGATAAACCCAGGAAAACCACCACACAGAGCAGGATAGACCAATACGCCACCACACCACTCTCTCGCTCACTGGAACGGCCGGCATCAATTGAACCTGACAATATCAGAGATGTCATGAGTGCCATCGCCAGCTCCAAAACATCAATGGAGAAGAAGATGGACAGCATTGGTGCGGACGTATCCCTACTGAGACACGACCTCCAAAAACGAACCTCACGTACTGGTGAGGCTGAGGCACGCATCTCTCAAACTGAGGATGGCCTTCGTGGAATCAATCGAGGCATGTCTGGAATGCTAGACTGTATCAAAATCCTGGAAGCAAGAGTGGATGAGAGTGAAGGAAGATCCAGGTGCAATAACATCCGTATACTCGGTCTCCCCGAGAAGGCAGAGGGAGCAAGTATGGAACTTTTTCTTGAGGAGTGGCCCATGGACATATATGACGCAAAATCCTTCTCCAAATTCTTCTCCATAGAGCGGGCACACCGCATTCCAACGGGTAGGATTATACCAGGAGCACCACCACGCACGGTCATCGCGAGATTTCTAAATTATAGGGACAGAGATGCTGTGCTACAGATGGCAAGGGCGAGAGGAACTGTCACTTATAATGGATCTAAAATAGCCTACTTCTCTGATTTCACCAGAGAAGTGCAAAAAGCGCACCAGTCCTTCGATCCACTGAAAAAATGTCTGCAGGCTATGGGTACGAAATATGGCCTAATCTTCCCCGCCCAGCTTAAAATCTTTCACAATGACACCACATTATATTTTACGGACCCAAAAGGAGCGTGGAACTGGGCGGAAAACCACATAGAAGGCGACTGGACTGCCAGGAAGAAAACAGGAGGCGAACGCAACAGACCACATCCTGAGAGGCCACTGGATATCAGACCCCAACAACAACAGGACGCCATCACGCCGCAAGGAAATGAATAACAATGTACGGCAACACTTGAAAATAGCACAACCACTGTAAATCGGAACATAATGGATCCTCTGCTTCAACGGAAGCAAGTATCAAAGGGTGTAAAACGGCTGGCGGCCAAAGTAGAGTGCCCCCCCCCAACGAGGAAGCGACTATACATCAGCGAGCAAGAGTACTGGGCGCCCAAGCTTCAGTGTATACACACAAACTGTGAGGCTCAGTAAGTACAGAGCTGATCTACGTTAGAACGTTTATGCTTTAGTTTAAGCGCAAGTTAGGTTTTACTTATGTTTGGGCGACAGGTACTTCGTGTTGGGGTGGAGTATGGGGTGGGGTAAAGGGCAGTTGAGGTTGCTTTTGTATTGTTTTAAAATTATGGTGCATTCATGGATTCACTGAGCCACTCCGACCAACATGTGTCGCCATGTGCTACCCCCAAGTGGCAACACACCCTCCCCGCGACCAGCCCCCGCATAATGCCCCCATGCAACAGCTCTCAAAAAACTGTGAACCCGACCCTAGAAGTTATGAATGCCACCTACAATGACCCACTCACCACTCTGTGAGCGACCCAAATCCCTCAAATTGATCACATAGAACGTGTATGGGCTAGGCTCCGGAATTAAGAGACGTCTTGTGATGCAATTCCTGAACAGACACTCCCCAGACATCGCCCTACTTAATGAAACACACTTAGCCGGTACCAATTGCACTTTCTTTCGAAGAACTAATTACCGTGTGGCACTACATGCGGGATACACCATGGGATCCAGAGGGACACTCATACTGGTTCATAAACGCCTTCCACTCGAAGTACTGACAGTAGAACGGGATCCCAGAGGTCGTTATGTGGTAGCAATTGGAACACTAGGGGGAGAAACCTTAGCCATAACATCAGTGTACTCTCCGCCAGGGCTCGGGGAGGAGTTATTAAAAGGCCTCGTTATCCTCATGGTAAAACACCAACCTGACATGTGGGTGTTGGGGGGCGATTTTAATGATGTTGTGTGCAACAGTAGGGACCGCACTCACATTAGAGACCGCAACCCGAGCACCTCCACTAATCTGGCTAAATTTCTCTCAGCTCTGGGCCTCCGAGATGTGTGGCGACACTTTCACCCTGACACCAAGGCATACTCGTTCCACTCTGGTGCACATGGCTCCATGTCTAGGTTAGATTACTTTCTCCTCCCCAACACCGACATACACAGGGCGACGGCCGCGGCCATGCTCCCCCGTGGCATCTCAGATCACTCACCCCTGACAATGGTGTTGGAGATGCAAGGCAGTGCCCACCCCAAATCATGGAGATTGAACAGTTACTATCTGGGCTTCCCCGACTTTGTCGACCGGGCCACCGAAACAACGAATGAATACTTTGAAAACAATACCACCACAGTGGATGACCCCGTTATCATCTGGGAGGCATACAAAACAGTGCTGAGGGGGGAGATAATCTCCTGGACAGCAAACAAAAAGAGGGAACGGCACCGGGAACTAGCAAAAGCAGAAACCGAAATGAGTGAATGGGAGACCAAGTACGTTCTCGGCCCATGCTCTGAGACCCTTAGATCCTTCAAGGGCGCTAGAGAAAGGCTTCGGAACATCGGACTAGACAACGCTAAACAGGCCAATCGGGAGTCAAGAGTGAGGGTCTATGAACATGGTGACAAGGCTGTGAAAATGTTGGCTTGGCTCGAAAGGAGAGATGAGGGTCAACGCCATGTCAGAGAAATTTTAACTCTGCAAGGTGAGAGATGCCATGCAGACTGCGAAATAGCGAAGGCGTTCGCGGACTTCTATGCCGCGCTGTACGGCTCCCCGGTATCTCCATTGAACCCTTCTCTCCTTGAGGACATTGCACTGCCCCAGCTGTCGGAACAGCAAAAGGAGCAATTAGACGCGGCTCTGACCGAAACAGGGATAGCTGAGGCCATGGCCCAATTACAGTCCGGGAAAACACCGGGCCCCAACGGATTCCTGGTTAAAACTTGGAAGAAACTGGGTAGGGAGAAACTAGCACCATACCTCCACGGGATGTTCCTCGGGGCTCGGGAGCAGTGTACCCTCCCGCCAGACCTGCGCAAAGCCACGATCGTTGTCATTCCCAAGCCGGGCAAACCACCGGAGCAGTGCGCCTCTTATAGGCCCATCTCACTACTTAACACCGAAACCAAAATCCTTGCCAAACTCCTAGCTAACTGGCTACAATCAGTCATTACCTCCCTGGTCCATACGGACCAATGTGGGTTTATGCCACATAAATCAACGCGGATGAACATACGACGCCTTCACTTACTATTAGAAAGAGCCCCAGTCATAGACAGACCGCTGGCATTACTGGCCATAGATTTTGAAAAGGCATTCAATTCGGTTTGCTGGGACAGCCTCTGGGAAACCATGCGGAGAATGGGCTTTGGAAACAACTTCCTGAGCTGGGTACAACTCCTCTATACAGACCCACATGCAGAGGTGAAGTTTAACTGGTGGCCCTCGGAGTCCTTTCCCCCCGGTAAAGGCACGCGACTGGGTTGCCCCGTGTCCTCCCTCCTCTTCGCTCTGGCAATAGAGACACTCGCTTTATGGCTCTGCCAAAGCGAGGAGTGGACCGGATTTAGATGGCCGGAGGGACATGAGGATAGGGCGTCTCTTTATGCTGACAACCTTTTGATCTACCTGGGGGACCTGATACGAACCTGCCCCATAGTGACGCAGATGCTTGTTCGCTTCGGCGAATTTAGCGGGTTGAAAATTAACTGGAGCAAGTCACTCCTCTTCCCGGTGAAGGGCGGTAGACAAGCCATTCCCCAGGACTGCCTGTACAAAGTAGAATCAGCCGGATTCCGATATCTGGGAATTTGGGTATCAGAGGACTGGACTCGTTACACATCCCATAATCTCCAACCAATCATGGACCGTTTCAGAGACGATGTCCGCCACTGGAAACTCCTCCCGTTGACACTTATGGGCAGAACCGCCCTCTTTAAAATGATTACCCTGCCCAGATTTCTTTATGTGTTACAGAATGCCCCGCTTGAAATCCAAGACTCTGAATTCAACCGCCTCGACAATCTCCTTAGAGAACTCATATGGGGAGGAGGTCAACCCCGCATTGCATTAGCCACACTGCAGAGATCAATCTGGGAGGGAGGAATCAGTGTGCCCCGCCACAAGTATACTACTGGGCCAAGCAGCTAGCTGTGGTCAATGACCTACTACACGGGAACCAGGAGCTACCACATATAAAGGCCGAAATAGCAGCCCTGCATGATACAGACCCACTTCACTTGCTCTATCAGCCCCTGGGAAGACCCTCCACACAAACAATGGCAGCGCATGTTGCCATAGTTTGGAGACGGGCACATGCTTTTGTAGGTTGAAAAGACAAGATCACTACTGCACAACCTCTGTGGTACAATAGTAACCTGAAAGAGCTGGGTAAATTTAAACCATGGTCCAAATGGGAGAAGGCCGGTATCACCAAGATCGGGGACGTCCTAGAGGGCGGAGAAATTGCCTCATTCGACACTCTGCAACTAAAGTTCCAGATCCTGAACAATATCACTATACTCAGTTGGCCCACGCTCTACGAACACATATTCAGTCGGACTTTGCCATTCCCGAAAGCACACCCATAGAACGCAACATACTCCCGGCATACATCCCCACCAAATGCACCTCTATATTGTATAACGCCATGGCCTCATTTGCCACCCCAGAACTCCCTCACCTTAAGTCCAAATGGAAGGAAGACGTGGGAGGCATAGACCCGGAGGACTGGATCCAAGTCCTAATGCACCCCAGGGAAATTGCAATCTCTTCCAGGCTCCGCCTGGTGCAGCTGAAAATCTTACATAGAATATATCACCCTAGAACCATAATATACAAATGGGGGCAGGCCCCAAACCCGAACTGCCTCCGATGTGGGACAGAAGCTGGAACATTCATACACATCCTTTGGGAATGCCCCCGAATCCAGACTTTCTGGGGTGAATGCTGTGGGGAGCTGTCCAGAGCACTGGGTCGAAGCATCGCACTAGACCCCAAAATTCTGTTGTTAGGTACGCCCGATAAAAACATTGCAAATAAATGGGAGGGACTGCTCCTGGCAACGACTGCAGGACTGATGAAATGCAACATCGCACAGAAATGGGGTGCTCTGGACTCCCCGACACTGGATCATTGGGCAGAGGACATGGACACTTGTGCAATGTTGGAACATAGAATATACAAGGCACGGGGATGCCACACCAAAGCTTCCAAAATCTGGGGGAAGTGGGAGGAGCGCGATTCCCGGTAGCTACTACCAGTCGACGGAAACGCGCACTGGGAACCCATGAAGCCGGCAAAAAAGGGGACTCGTCGGACTCTGACCATACTTAATTATTGATTTAATCTTCGAATGCACAAGTTTTGTTTTTGTTTATTTGTTATGATCTTGTCTCTTGGCTTGTATGTTAATTATGTTTGTTGAAGAAATCAATAAAATATATTATTTAAAAAAAACAATGTTCTAGGTACCAGTGGCGCATCAAGAATGATCAGAACCTAGGGGGCGTGGCCGACGGGCAGGCGGTGAAGATGGGATTTCTCATCGCTCCCTGGCCGCCAGCCTGGTCCTGCGTCCATCCTGTTCAAAAACTACTTGAGAAACACTCAAATACGCCTCAGCGAAGCGTGAAATACTGCTGCAGCAAACCGCAGCACTGCGGACCATAATCGGTGTATATTTGAGGAGTTACAGCAGTTGAAAACTAGAGCCATCCGCCTGAGAAAAGAATATCCAAGATGGCCGCTGAGAATATCGAATAAGCGGGGAGCACGGTGACTCAGCGGGGGAGCCGACCCGTGCCGAGAGAGGACTGTCCCCGGCTGCGTTGACATCGTGGGGGCAGGGGAATAACGAGCACTGGCCCCCATCCGGCAGAAACGAGGAGTGTATGAGGGCGTGCAGAGCTGGTCCGCACCTGCCGCCCCTGCAGCGGACCAGCGTGCCCGTGATACACGGTGGCAGATTGCAGTGCCCGAAGAGGAGAAACCCTTCCCCCGCCACTACACAGCAGCAAAGAACGGACACGACCTGGGGAATCGGGGGCGCACGAGTAACATCTGCAGCCCCTGGACCCGAGGTGCGCGCCACATCCTGTGCCACACGAGCACCCATGTACAACCATCCCTGCGCGCCGCAGGAGAAGAAGACGAGAACGTGGCCCTTCCCCCCTCCTGAGACAAACCTACAGGGAACTAAGACAAACCGGCAACCGGCTGACAGGACCCACGATGCGGGCGCTCCGCTTTGCGTAGAGCGCCTGCTAACTCCCCAATGCAGCTGCAACACACCTTGGAGCGGCGGACACCAAAAACAACGGTAAGGAGGGGAAGAGGTGGCTGACGAGAGACGACGGCTGCAGGTGTGGGTCCTTGTCCGCTCTCTGGTCACACCAGCACAACCATAAAGACCCCGCGGACCCCAGTGGCCTCTGCCTCGGCATGATGTGACCCAGACTCTGAGGCCCAATAATGGCGTGGGTACACACGCGCTTCTCCTGAACTAAAACTCCGAGTCACGAGAGGAGAGGACATAATATTATCAGGGCCAAAGGATAGCAACCTCTTAAGACTCTGAAACTGCGTCACTGAGATATCACTATAAGGGTGAGTCATCCAGGAACAGCTGCCCACCGCGACGAACACATGGGGTGCTGGTAAGCCAGGGAAGCCAGGAGATAAAACCCGCAAGGCACCTCAAAAACCATACGAATACCTTGCAGATACCCAAACGTTCTGGACAGTGGAACAATACACGCAGTAGCAGTTACCACCTGATAAAACCCACACTGGGCGCATCTAACAGCAGTAAACAACATTATCACCCACCCTCCCAGTACATGTGCCAAGATCCCATGACCTGGAAAGCACGTGGTACATGGGATGCCCGACAACCAAGTGTCTCAGTGGGTCCCGTTGCACCAAATAGCCAATAACCTACACCGCAGGTAGGAGGAGAGAACACTCTTAAGTGGGAAACGAGCTGGACAGAATGCTGCAAACAGTGGAAACATACACAACAGGCTCCAAAGTGACGAATACGGCTGCATTTACAGTCCTGTGAACTACATATCCTCCTATCATACTCCTATCATAAGTGGCAACAACAAAGCAGGACCCCATTCTGTGTCCCCTTCCATTAGACTCCATGATCCAGTAGAACAAAAGCTCAAGACTCTGAATCGCACCTGAGGGCCAATACTGGCAACCCCCCACCTGCCCCCCCGAGACGGAAGAAACCTCTGTACTGCCACAGCACCAGACCAACATGGGGAAGGACAAACCAAGGAAAACCTCCACACAAAGCAGGATAGAACAATACGCAACAACACCAATGTCCCGCTCACCGGAGAGACCGGCATCAGTTGAACCTGACAACATGGAGGACGATATCTCCCTCAGAGATGTGATGGGTGCCATTGCCAGCTCCAGAATATCAATGGATAAGAAAATGGACAGTATCGGTGCTGACATGTCCCTACTGAGACACGACCTCCAGAAATTGACCTTGCGCACCGGAGAGGCCGAGACACGCATCTCGGAAGCGGAGGACAGCATACGGGGAGTCAACAGACCTATGTCTGGCATGCTAGACCGCATAGAAATTCTGGAAGCAAGAGTAGATGAAGGCGAAGGGAGATCCAGGCGCAATAACATCCGCATACTTGGCCTCCCTGAGAAGACAGAAGGAGCAAGCATGGAGCTATTCCTCGAAGAGTGGCTCACAGACATATTTGATGCAAAATCCTTTTCTAAATTCTTCTCCTTTGAGTGGGCACATCGCATCCCATCAGGTAAAGTCATGCCAGGGGCGCCACCGCGCACAATCATCGCAAGATTTCTGAATTATAGGGATAGAGATGCTGTACTACAGATGGCAAAATCGAAAGGGGCCATCACCTACAATGAACCAAAATCGCCTTCTTCCCTGACTTCACCAGGGAAGTGCAAAAAGCGCATCAATCCTTCGATCCACTCAAAAAACGGCTGCAGACACTGGGAACAAAATATGATCTAATATTTCCTGCCCAGCTCAAAATATTCCATAATGGAACCACAGTGCATTTTACAAATCCGAAAGAAGCATGGAACTGGGCGGAGAGTCACATAGCAGGCGACTGGAGCACCAAGAAGAAAACAGGGGGCGAACGTATTAGACCACACGCAGAGAGACCACCAGACAACAGACCCCTACCACAACAAGAGGAAATGCTGCACAAGGAAATGAATAACAACAGACAAGCTACAACCGAAAACAACACAACCGCTGAACACTGAAACGTAACGTAGCCTACGCTGCAAACAGAAACATGAACCGCAAAGTTTGTTTGTTGTTTGTTTGTTTTATTATTTGTAATGCGCGAGTGTACCCGAAGGTATCAGGGCGCAGCCTTTACAAGAATTTTCGAAGCTTAGTTACAGAACACATAGATAATACATAAACAGGAAAGAGATACAACAAAGTTATTTACAAGGTAGCGGTGGGCCAACAGGTCGATATATACATGGAGCAGGAGGGCACACGTGGTTACAGTGTGTGCAGATGGCGCAGGTCATTTAAATGTCTTGGTGAGTATCCAGTTTCAGCCATGCGATTACCTTGGACCGGAAGCTCTGAAAGGGCAGGTCCATTCTAAGATTAGGGGGTAGGGAGTTCCAGAGTTTGGCTGCTTTTACCGGGAAGCTATTGCCCCCAATGGTGGCACGTTTGTATTGGGGAACTGATAAGCAAAATTTGTAGGCACTTCTAACAGGTCTTGAGGAAGACTGTCTGTGGAATCTATTAATCAGGTAAGTGGGGGCTGCATTGTTGAGAGACTTGTGGGTGAGGGATGCTGTTTTTAAAAGAATTTTATCTCTAGTGGAGAGCCAGTTGTTCTGTAGGCTAAATCCTGTAATGTGTTCTCTTCTGGAGATGCTTAGAGCTGCTCTAAGAGCATTGTTCTGTAGGGTTTGCAGTTTGTAGGTGGTGGCCTTGGAGGATCTCAGGTATAGGGCATTGCAGTAGTCAAGGTGAGACAATATGAGGGCTCTGGCGAGTGTAAGGCAGCTGGAATCTGACAAGAATGGTTTGGCTGCACCGATTAATTTGCATGTGTAAGCCGTGGAGGAAGCCAAGGAACTCACTTGTCTTTTGAAGGAGAAGTTGGAATCTAAATAGAAGCCCAAAGTTTTGACCTCCTGACCGACCTTAATGTTGTTCCCATCGATCATGAAAGAGTTATAGGCCGGGCCGAGTTTCTTTAGGCTGAATGAGGTGCCTAGGATGATGAGTTCTGTTTTATCATCATTCAGGCATAGTCCATGAGTGGCCATCCATGCCTGGATGATGATGTACACCCTATTTAGCAAGGCCAAATCCTTTCCATAATCTCCAGAAAGCGGAAGGAGGATCTGAGTATCATCTGCATAGTTAGTGTAGGTGATACCCAGATGATCCAGATCATCGAAAAGGGGATTGGTAAATAAGTTGTACAGTGTAGGGGAGACGCAGGAACCCTGAGGTACGCCGCAGGTGATGGGTATGGGGTCTGCTGCGGCAGTGGGAGAGAAAACCCTCATGGTCCTGCCGTTAAGGAAGGAGGTAATCCAGGTGATGGCTTCCGCGGAAAAGTGAGCTGAGGTGTGGAGGTGTGAGCATAGGACAGAGTGATCGACCAGATCGAAGGCTGCGGGTAGGTCGAGGAGGAGGAGTAGGGCAGCTTGCCCGTTATCTCTGAGCGTGTCGATCTGCGCCTTCAGGTCAATGAGTGCCGTTTCAGTCCTGTGTAGGGGACGGAACCCTGATTGTCTGGAGCCTAAGAGGTTGTGTTCTTCCAGGTGCTTCTGTATTTGGACATAAGCAACCTTGTCCAGAATTTTTAGTAGAAAGGGAACGGTCGTTATGGGTCGGTAGTTTGTGGATATGGTCAGGTCCAGAGTGGGTTTTTTCAGAAGTGGGAGTACCCAAGATTGTTTTAGTTTAGTGGGGATGGAGCCAGTGGCGAAGGAGGCATTAATTAGTTTTGTGATGAAGGGGGAGAGGTCGCGGGCAGCCTCTTTAATAAGCTGCGCAGGGCATAGATCACCCTGGCAATTGGAGGGTTTCAGAGTCAGAATGATTTTTTCAACTTCAAGTGTGTTGATCTTGGAGAACTGGAAACGGGTGAGATCTGTAGGCATGAGCTTGTCCAGTGTTTTAGAAGGGAGAGTGTCATTCAAGGAAGCTCTTTTGCTAGAGATTTTACTTTGAAGGGTCACAATCTTATTTGCTAAGGCTTTTTGAATTTCTGAACACCACTTTTTATCTTTGGTGCAGGTGTCAGGGGGTGCTATCAGGGTTTCTATCTCTTTGAGGATGGAGAAAAGTTCTTTTATTTTGGATTTTGATTGGGTTATGCGGGAATCAAAGGAAGCTCGTTTGGCCAGGTAAATTTCTTTTTTATAAAGTGCAGCTAATTTGGAAAGTTTGATTTTGTTTGCAGATGGGGGGGATTTTTTCCAGGTAGCCTTGCAGTTTCTTTTTTGCTGCCTTAGGTTTTTAAGGAATCGTGTGTACCATTTGTTGATGTGTGATTTCGGTTTGCTGGTTCTAAGCTTAAGAGGGGCAATACGGTTCAGCAAGGTAGTCATGATTTAGTTATATTCCTCAACCAGGGACTCTGGGTCCAGGTTGTCAGGGAGTGTGTTGAGTGTGGGGAGTAGGTTAGGGATGAGTCTTTCAGCTGTCATGTTCTTCTTATTTCTGGTAAGCATGGGTGGGGCACTGATGGTGGGAGTAGGCGGTGGTCTGTCAGTAGATAGCGTGAACGATACCAGGTGGTGGTCAGTCCAGGCTAGTGGTGAGATATTTGTGACATTCGCTAGGCAATTGTAGTCGGTCACCCAGTCAAGTGTTCGGCCTTTTGAGTGCGTGGGCTCTGTGCATCTTTGTGCAAAGCCTAGTTCAGCGAGTGTGTTAGCTATAGAACTAGCGCTGTGGTCTTCCGGGTCGTTGTAGCCCAAGTTAAAGTCTCCCAGGGTGAAGGCTTGAGTGGAGTTTTTGAGGTTACTGGATAATAAGGAGTTGAGGTCTTCATCAAAGGAGCCAATAGGGCCAGGTGGACGATAGAGCAGATAGATGTTGAGGGTTTGGGAGTTAGTGAGAGGAATTTTTACTGCTAGGGTTTTGAATGAGATGGCATCGGTAGAAGTGACTAGTCTCATGGTGAGGCTGCACTTATGGATAATAGCGACACCCCCACCTCTAGAATTAGGGCGGTCTTGTCTCATGATAGAATAGTTGTCAGGGACTGCCAGCATAAGCATAGGGCCTGCTGCTGGGTGAAGCCAGGTCTCGGTGATGGCCAAGAAGTCAAGGTCTTCTGTGAGGATTAAATCTGCAATTTCTGTGGCATGTGCTACTAGCGATCTGGCGTTGATCAAGGCGCCCTTGATTTTGGGGCTAGCTTTGTGGTTGAGGGTAGAGGCTGTGTTTTTTTAAGCAGTGGTGTGGCGCTTGTCCTGAATGGGTTCAGGGGTGCCCTGGTTGAAGGAGTTATGAGGGAGTGTGAGGTTGCAGTTTTGGTGTAAATGAGGAATTTTAGTAGGGGCGTTAGGTCGGAGCGTTCTAGAGTTCTGAGTGGTGGGCGTTGAGCCGGCAGGGGGCTCATACATTTTGGCTAGTCTAGCTCTGAGTCCTAGGTTCCTGTCTATGATGGTACGAGGGAGGCTGATGGGTGGTAGTAGCTGAGGATCATTTATATCTAGGTGTGGAGCATGGATATTGGGTCTGAAGGGGGCTGGCGTGTTAGGCGAGTGTGGAGCCATCTTGGGTGGTAATGCAGCGTTTAGGCTGATCAGGGAGTAGGCAATCAGAATGGTGGTGAGTGGACACATGCTAGATTCGAAATATGGCAGAATGACTAAGAGTATATTTAGTGACACCTACAATAATGGCAAACCAAGAATAAGGTGAGATAGCCACAGTACCTAAATCAGCAACTGGATTCGAAGTATAGCAGAGTGACTGAGAGTACATTTAGTGGCACCTGCAATAATGGCAAACCAAGAATAAGGCGAGATAGCCACAGTACCTAAGACAGCAACTGGATTCAAGTATAGCAAAATAAATTACTAAAGTACAATTAATGGCACCTACAATGGTGGCAAACAAGTAGGCAAGGTGACTGCAGTACCTGAATAATGGTGGTGAGTGGACACATGCTAGTTTCGAAATATGGCAGAAAGACTGAGGTACAATTAGTGGCACCTGCAATATTGGCAAACAAATAGGCAAAAGTGAATGCAGTATCTGAATCAACAACTAGATTAGGGATGTGGCGTTTGACTGCAGGACATAGGCAACAGCTAGATTCAATGATGCAATTTAGCTCAGTACATTGTGTAATAGCTAAGATAAGTGGAGCGACTATATGAAATAATATGACTGGTATGCATAATGTGATAGTTAGGTTCAAGATCCAGCATTATGGCTAAGATGCCTTAGAAGGCGGCTCTACTCGAAAAGGGCAATATGAGTGGAACACATTTGAGCATATAGTACAGTTGTAAAAGGCAGCACAGTTGATGGGCATAGGTTAGTGGGTTGAGTGCGATACGAGGAGTCTGTAGGCGCCGCGTTCAGTAAAGTACATATTGAAGTGGCTGGGGATGCACTGCAGGTAGTTCGGATAGCGGGGGCGTTGGAGTTACCTTGGAGTTAAGCAGGCGCAGGACCAAGGGGACTCGCAGGCGGGGCAGCAGAGGCGGCACGAACAGGCAAAGAACAGGCGCGGCCTTATTCTCCTGGGCCTTCTTCGAAATGGGCCGGCTGTGCCTGCCGGCAGCCTATCCGGCTCAAGAAGGTGCAGGCAGCCAATAAGGAGGTGGGTGTGTGCTGAGGTGGGCCTGGCTAGGCTGGGGAGACCTCGCGAAATCCTCTGGCGGCCATCTTTGCGTGGCTCGGTACCTCGTGTACCTGTATGGCGTGCAGGGCGATCCGGGGCCTTGAGGCCAGCTGTGAAGGCAGCTGTATGGGACGATCAACGAGCCAGATGAATGGGATGAAATAAAGAGGGGTCTTGGGGCCGCGGGATCGGGGAGCGGTCACAGCGCTTACCGCGTGTGCTCAAAATGCGAGCCTGGATCAGCTGTGCGTCGGGTCGTCCGCCGACTGCTCCTGCACAATGGCTGGTGGCCAAATCAGAACCGCCCCTCCCGGACAAGGAAGCGACCGCTTAGTAGT
Organism: Ambystoma mexicanum; assembly: GCF_040938575.1. Classification (NCBI taxonomy): domain Eukaryota; kingdom Metazoa; phylum Chordata; class Amphibia; order Caudata; family Ambystomatidae; genus Ambystoma; species Ambystoma mexicanum. The sequence goes on along the minus strand of NC_090924.1, from coordinate 1,100,894,038 downwards.
TAACCAGTTTTGTTTTGTTCAGTGTTTAAGTTATGAAGGGGCGACAGATGCTTCAGTAAGGGCAAAGTATGGGGATGGGGGAGTTGGATATAGGTTTAGAAGATGGAATAGCTCAGCAGACTGTCGAAGCAAACAAAAAAGAAGAACTAAACGAACACTAGTCACTGCTCCCTGTCACAAGACGAGCGTGGGCAACGCCACCACCCCAGGAGGCAGCAATGTCAACCAGAACTGTGAGTGCTGACGCAACTCTGCAAGATAACAAGACTCGAACCCTAAAGCTTCTCACCTGGAATGTGAACGGCTTAAGAAACAGCCTGAAAAGACGATTGGTACGACAGTTCTTGAACAGACAGGACCCAGACATAGCCTTCCTAACAGAGACTCATCTAGCAGGTACTACCAATGCACTGTTCAATCGCTCCAACTATCGCACAGCAACACAGGTAGGCTTCACGATGGGAGCCAGGGGAGTACTGATACTAGTACACAAAAGACTGCCACTCACCCTCACGAAAACAATGCAGGACACTGGAGGCAGATTCACGTATGCCACAGGCACACTCTGGAACAAAACAATATCCCTACTGGCGATCTCCGCTCCGCCCGCACTACAATCCATGCTAATAGACGATATAACACCTTTGCTCACCAAGGATACCTCAGACATCCTAGTTTTAGGAGGTGACTAACGACGTCATGAATAATATACAGGACCGCACACACCTACGCAGCAGAGACCCCAACCGCCGAACCAACCTGGCCGCATTTGTGGAGGCATTTGGTTTTAGAGAAGCGTGGCGAGACCTACATCCTGAAGAGTAGCAATACTCCTACCACTCTGGGGTACATGCATCATTATCACGCTTAGATTACTTCTTTGTACCAGCAGCAATAATACATACAGCAACACAAGCGGAATACCTTCCAAGAGGTATCTCAGATCACTCCCCCCTACTCAAGTCTATTACAACATGCAAATCAACCCCCCCACCGGTATGGAGATTGAACAGTTATCATCTGGGCTCCCCTGAACTAATAGAATGACTACAAACTGCTAGCACGACATATTGTGAACTAAATGAAGGATCGGTGGACTGTCCCATTACAATATGGGAAGCCTACAAACCGGTGATACGAGGGGAAATCATTTCCTGGACTACATCACAAAGGAAAAAACATTTCGAATCAGTGAAGGAGGCAGAGGCAAATGTAAAACAAGCACAGAGAATACACCTAACCCAGGATTGCGCTGACACGAACAGAGCCCTGATTCTGGCCCAGAAAAAACTGCAAAACATCGCATTGGACAACGCAAAACAGGCTCATGCAGAAAGCCAGAGTTTATGAAACAGGTGACAAGGCCGGGACTATGCTTGCCTGGCTCAAATGGAGAGACGAGGAGCACAACCAAGTAAGAACAATTATATCCCAACAATCGGAACCATGTCTGACGGATGCGGAGATAGCTGAAGAATTTGCAAGGTACTACCGAGACCTGTACAGGGCACCTGCATCTCCCCCTGAGACCTCTGTGCTAGAAGAGATTTCCATCCCTTCCCAAGACACCGAACAAGTTGCTACCCTGGAGAAGGAAATCATGGAGGATGAGATTATAACAGCCATGTGCAGCTCCAATCCGGTAAAACACCCGGACAGAATGGCTTCCCCATAGAAACCTGGAAAAAGATAGTGTAACGCTCACCTGATTACCGCAGAGGCGCCGGACTTGACTGGGTGAATGCCGTATCTTCAAAGGTGATGTGTAACACACGGTTGGCTCTTTGGGCTGGACCTCTGTGCACTGTATGTCTGACTCGAAGAGTAAGATGTCTGCAGATAGAAAATATGGGATTAATGAACTGGGGTTATTGGGTGCCTCTCTCCTCTTCCCTTTCTCTTCTCCTGTAGAACCCCAAAGGTTAACGCCCTCACCTTAGGTAAGTGAACGCCGAGCTCTCCATCTGCCTCGGGGCAGGGTGCCGTAACCAGTTTCTTCACTGGATAAGGGTGCTGGCCTCTTGACCTCAGAGGACTGCTGTCCGTCGTTAACTGCACGAACGGTAAGTTCTGGGCGCTTCAAATGTCTTTAAAGTCTTTAGTAATGATATCTCTTGTTTTGCAGGGTTCCGGCGATGGCGGATGGCGGGCTGATGAGAGTTGAGGATCAAACCTGCGTGAGGAATAGAAGCGCCTGGAAGCACGTAAGTAAGCGCTTGTAGCCTGCTTCACGATGCGCACTAACTGTCCCTTTTATCTTGCAGGTACAAGGTCGGAGCTTTAGAGAAGCTGAAGGGTGCTGGAATACCCACTGGGTTCGGCGTGGGAATGAGTAATGGCACATGAGTAAATAAGTTGCCCAATGTCTTTAAACGCACCTTCTTTTGTCTTTCAGATGCGGGATGCAGCGCCGAAGGCCTCCGGAGCGTGCGAAGAGCTGGTAAGCTTTTGTCTTTCAGATGGCGGAATGCAGTGCGAGGACCTCCGGAGCATGCGAAGAGTAGGTAAGCCTTTGTCTTTCAGATGCCGGAATGCAGCGCGAGGCGTTGGTGACAGCCGATGGACCAGGTAAGAGATGCGCTGCCACTGAAGACCGTAGTGCTAACCTGTTCTTTCTTTGTCTTTACAGGTGCTGCTGAAGACTGGATTCCAGGATGGTAAGCCTTTGTTCCCTTAGGCCCAGGAGCAGAAGCAGAAGACACGATGAGCGTTCTGCTGCAGAGAATGCAGAATAACGCAAAGCAAGATTCATCCATTGGGTGTGGTTTAAATAGCCTCCTGTAGTGCTTAGATGTCTCCTTCCACAGCCACGCCTAGGTAAGAAAAGAGTTCCTGCTTTCCAGAAGAGTTCCAGTGTTCTGAACCTAGGGAGTGGCTCCTGCCCCACCCAACAGGAAAAGTAGTCCCAAACAGAAGAGGATCAGGGGCTCAACTGGCAGGTAAGTGAGCAGCATGGTCTGCTGCAGGTAAGTCCACCCAAGCATTATGAGCCCGGCGCTTCCAGCGCTGGGACTGGGCATATTTATGAACCTGGTGCCACTGGCGCCAGGACAGGGTCCAAAAGGTCCCAATTGGGACTGGCTGGCACTCGGAACCGGGGTTTTGGGTCTGCTTCCAAGGGAGTTGGGCAAGTCCTGATCTTTTGGAAGCAGAGATCATGACAGATAGGAGGTAGCGAACTGGCCCCACACCTGCTCAAAATGTACCAGCAAGCCCGCACCATTGGATGCCTACCGGCGGACATATGAAACGCTACAATAATTGTAATACCCAAAGCAAATAAACCCCCAGAATGGTATAGCTCATACAGACCGATCTCCCTTATTAATACTGAGGCGAAGATACTGACTAAACTATTAGCGACACGCCTACAGCGGGTCATATCATCTTTGATTCACCCAGACTAATGCGGCTTCATGCCTAGTAGATCTCCAAGAATGAACATTCGTAGAATACACTTAGCCATTGAACGTGCCCAGACCCTGAATATCCCCCTGGGAGTCCTCGCAATAGACTTTGAAAAGGCATTTGATTCTATCCACTGGGAGGCACTATGGGAGTAGGGATGTAACGGTATAACGGTATACCGTTAAAGATACCGTGAACCACTCAATTGAACAATAATAACCGTCACATTGTTTATACCGGTATACCGTTTATACCGTTAAGTGTGCTTTTTAATCTGATTTGGAAAGGCTGCAGTAAGCAAGTGCTGCGCAGTCTTGGTCTTGTACTGTTGGATGTGCCATCTACGAAGTAGTTTCAGTTGGTGCATTTTTTAATCGCATTCCATAAACCACACGTGCCTGACACAAAATCAATATGTTAGCAATATGAAGAATAAATACAGTGCCAAGAAGGAAAAGGGTTTTCTTTGGGTTGGCGGCTTTGGGTTTATATATTTATAATGGATAATGTTTGCTAAACATATGACAATGGGGGGGGGGAGTTCCCTGGTTCTATCATTGAATTTACATATAATAAGTCACACTGCGAAAGGCTGTAACGCAAAGAGAGCGTGTGTGTGTGTGTGTGTGTGTGTGTATGCGCACAAGCTTATACTACCATCAGCCTCCATTGATCTGTGGCATGCAGGTTATAAAGATGGCAACATGTTCATCTTCACCAGCAGCCAGTGGGGGAGCTAAAAGCCTAAATTACCACTTAAGAAAAGCTATTAAGTTTGCTTTGCCAGTCGCAGCAGCCCCCCCCACCCCTACTCCTTTCCACACATGTGTTTGTGTTGTTTGGTGGAAGCAAGGGGTGGCATTTCAGTGGAAAGTATGTTGAAAAGCCCAATTCTGGCCCTGGGTGCCTGGTTTTGTTTCTGATGATAAATCTGACAATTTATGACCTTTTAGAAAATATTTGTTAAGATTAGTTAACTCCACCTGCTATACCGCGATAACCATGATATACCGTCATTTGGCAAGAAGGTTATCATACCGTCATAAAACTAATACCGTGACACCGGGAGATTATGCGTAAAATGGGGTTCCGAGACCAGTTCCAGTCCAGGGTCCAACTACTGTACAACGGGCCAAAGGCTGAAGTCAGGGTGAATGGCTGGACGTCTCGATCCTTTGCCTTGGGGAAAGGGACGCAACAAGGCTGCCCCCTATCAGCCCTGCTCTTTGCATTAGCCATGCAACCTTTGGCCCAGCTGCTAAGAGATACACCCACATAGAGAGGCATCCCGGGGAGGTTAGGCTGGGAAGACAAAGTCTCATTGTACGCTGACGACCTATTGATATATATGCAAGATCCCAAGGTGACATGCGCGGTAGTGACACAGTTACTACAAAAATATGGGGCCTTTAGTGGCCTTTATATACCCCATCTTGTCCCAAATCAAATTGTAGCATTTCTGTGCACTTTGAAGGCCAATGTGTAGATTTATTGGAAAAAAAGTATTCAGTAATGCTTTTTATTAAGAAATTGCGCAATCATGAACAACAATTTTAAAGAAGGGCTTGTTTCCAGTTTTTACTCATGACAGCACTCTTGACATGCTAGGGCATGTGGCAAAGCCACACAATGACAACCTGTCACTGTTACTGAAATTGAAACTACACCACACAAAAGAATACAGTTCAAGTTTTTTAGATACAAAAGTGCCCAAAAGATAACTGAAGATGCCAGGATGCATGCCAAAAGCTAACAAATTGTGTCAGGATTGTAATAGTGATAAAAGCAAAGTACTGGATAATGGCTCCAAGTGTTAGGCTCTTAAAGTGAGGGAAGGGCGGTGATCTCACCAAAAGGACTCAAGAGAATATGAAAAGTGATGGATGGCATTGAAGTTTGGGGTCAAAAGAACAGATTGTTATCTAAAATGGAGACCCTCTGTCTGTTTAAAGTCCTTCTTACAGCTTCCAAACAGAACACAAATGGAATTTTTACGAAGTGAACTCTGCATTCGTTCTATACTGTCCCTCAAATCTACGCGATGTATCATCAGAAATTGGTCAATGCTGGTTATAACCCTCTTCCATCTGTTGGATTGCAAAAAGCCACTAAGATCCTTAAACTTACTAAAACATCCACTTGTACTAACATTATTAGTGAGGGAAACCTGTGGGAGCAAAGATTGAACACTGACCGGACTAACATTTCAAGGACCACCTATAACAAATTGCTAAAAGTTAAAATACTTGAACTTGACTATGAACAAAACTGGATTCATCTTGTAGCAAAAAGTAGTATCAGGGACTTTGAGGGCCCACGTGTACCTCAGACTCGTCCTGCAAGCTATCTTTTCGCTTTTTTATAATACATTTTTATGCACAGACTACATTAACATAAAATTGAAGGTACTGGGGGCTAGATGTGTTATACTAAGGGAGGAACGGCAGATTACGCAATACTCGTGAAATCGAGTCATCCAAATATCTCCTCTATTCTGGTCATGTATTACAAGATCTGAGAGTCAAAGCCATTTGAGGAACAGGGGATGTTAGCTTTGCATATTTATAACAATCACCTGTGATCATATTTTTTAAGGGCAATAATATTCTATTAAATTTACCATCTAACCAAATGATGGTCATACATTAAAAGTTGGTTACATTGGGTGAACCAATGACAGGGAATCTAACTTGATTAGTATCGTAGGATAAGTTTATTTTCTATAATTATTTTGTCATTTTGTCTTGGAATTGGAAGGACATTCCTTTTTCAGGCATATTTTCTTTGTTTACAATTCATAAAAAGCCACAAGTATGGCTGTATTATATTATAATTAAAAAAACATATGAACTTCTCATCTTGCTTCAAAGGGGATTCTTAACTAAGTGTTCAGTGTTCCCAAAGTAAAAATAAATCCCCGGGTCCAGTGATAGGGCAAAATGAAATGTCCAATAAGTTCTTCCAGTGTCCCAAACACTGGTATCTAGAAAAGTCTCCCTTCTTCAAGGAAGGAGTTCCTTCTCCTCCAGAGATATCCAGGAAGAGGATGATCTGGCCCGTAGAACTTCTCCTTGGGCTGCGGAACATCCCTTGCCACAGACCCATGGCTCACATGCACACTGATGTTTGACAGGACTGAGAGAAGTCTACCTTCTCTGTCTTTTGTGGGGGTTCTCCCTGCGTGGCTAAACTGAAGTCTAGCCATTAGGAGGCAGCTTACCAGGAGGTTTCATAGGCCATTGTGGGGTTTGGTGGAGATTAACAAATTACATACCACTCGATAATGTTCTTTCTGATGGATGTTCTTTGCACTGATTCCTCATGTATGATATCCTACATGCAGCGCAGTTGATTTTTTGAATCTTTTCAACCACTAAGGGGTGCAGCATGGCTACACATCAGTTTAGCCTGATGACTCTACTTGCTACCACCCCAGGGCCAGTATATATATCGAAGCACTGCAACCCATGCCCTCAGTTTCATGATTTTTCCATAGCACTTTGATAATGAGGGACTCTGGAACCAAATATGTACAAGCAATATGCCAAGTATGGCAGGTGGGGAGTGTGATGAGAAACTGTGGGAGTAACATCCATCAGAGAGAATATTACCAAGAGATAAGTAATTTGTCGTTGTAATGGATTCCTTCCTCCCACAAATTCCTCCTCTATCGTATGTGGATATGGAAGACGGAGGAGAGCAAGGACACCAGCTATACCAGAATGTTCTGCATACCTGCCGTACCAAAACAGGCATCCTGCTCTAACTGGGAATCCAAGCAGTAATATTTGTGCAGTGAGGCCTGCATAGCCAACTGGCAAATGTCGAGAAAAGGGAATCCTCTTTGCAGGGCAGAGGTGGCAGCCAGTCTTTTGGCAGATGAGCTCTGAGACCTTCAGGCACACAGGGTCTGTTTGGTTACAGCCCTGACAGCATGGGCACCAACATAACCCTAAAAAATCTGGTAATCTTTCATGACGTCCCTCGTCCCAGAGACATAGGAGGTGATGGCCAAAAGGATGGGTGTAGCAAAAACACAAGAAGATAGATTTTTTGAGAGAGATGAAATTCTGAGACCACTTTCGGGAGGAAGGAAGGTCACCCTCTCAACATCACCATGCCCTTAGAGAAAAACAAATAAGGCGGTCCAACAGACAACACCTGGAGCTCACTCACCAGTCTGGTGATGGCTACCAGAAAGATTAACTTAAGGGTGAGCAATATAATAGAACAAGAATGTAGGGGCTCAAATGGAGCATTCTTAAGAAATCTTAACACCAAATGCAAATCCCACGGCGGAACCACAAACTGATGTGAAGAAAACTGATTGCACAATTCCTGTTAAAAACTGCATAACTGTGCGGATTGTAAAGAAAGAGCCCTGGGGAACATTTGAAAAACCAATACATTGCAGCTAGGTACCCCTTCACAGTGCCAATCCGCAGACACAATTGGCCCAAAGACAACAGAAAATCCATGACAGAGGAACGAGGACATGAAATTGGATCCAAATTGCTTTCTCGGCACTAGGCTGAGAATTTACGCCATCTACAAGCATTAATCAACTTAGTGGTTCGCCTGTGGTCTGAAAGGAGCATACCCAGGACGTTGTTGGACCAATCCCACTATTTGCATCTCAGCCTCTCAGTAGCCAAGCATGAAGGTTCAGCATGCTGAGGTTCAGGTGGAGGACCAGTCCCTCTGAGTGGAGAGTAGATCCACTCTTCTCGGAAGGTGCCAGGGAACGCAGATGGAAATATCCAGCCACTCTGGGTACTGTTAGAAACCAGAAGGTGTCTCACCCACTAGTCCCCAGGAGTCTCTCTCTCCCCCTCTCTCAGGTGGCCAGGGCACAGCCATCACCTTTGGATCCAGACCCTGGTGGTGGACCAGTACGGGAGGATCACCTAGGTGAGGGGTCTTCAGGGAGTGGGCCACCTGATGGCGAGAAGTGGTTCTCCCTTCCTGTAACACCTTTAAAAGACAAAGATGGAGACTGTTGCTTTCCAGAAGAACCCTTCAGATTAAAAGCATAAGGCCAGGAAACCAGACTGAAGAATCCTGTATTGTGTGTCGGAGATACCCAGGGTCCTCCGAGTCGGGAGGAATAGCAGTCATTGTGGTACCGTCCTTGGCTCAAAGATCAATGCAGTGCCAGAGAGATCAACGCATCTGGTGATTTGGTGAGACCGATGCAAGACTGGTCTGTTTTGTGTCAAGGTTGCAAGCAGCAACATTGTATAAAGAATGCAAGAACAAAGATTGGTAACGCGTGTGATGAGACGCGAGGAAAGCTTAATTGCTGATGGATGTTTGGACATTTATGGAGAAAGATACAATACCAGTGACATAGTGGTCCGGCACCACGTGGGTGCTCAATCAAAGGTCTCAGTAAGGTATCCCGCCAAGAAGTGGCAGAAATGAAAGTAGAAGATTGATAAAAACATTGTGTGAAGTGAATCAAAGTGGTCCTGCGACAGTTTAAGCAACCCCTATTGCACATTCCAAAGTCTTCGAAATACTGTGCTGAAGGGATCCAAGCTCGAACGAAGGAGATCCATGGTTTGAGCCCGAACGAGGGAGACCAATTGTAAACATTGTAATAAAAAGGGGTCCAAGCCTGAAGGAGGGAGACCCATGATGAACACTGGAAACGAGAACTTGTGAATGTGAAAATCCTGATAAGAAAGGCACTTTGATGCTTGTTTATTACGTCAGACCTCTGCAGTAAGAGACTGTTACTGGAAAGGAGGCTTGGCAGAAGGCCCCGATCCCTATGCTATGAACTGTATCCTCATGGCAGAGGAGCCAGAGTTTGTGCGAAGCTCAGACATGCCGCCTTGCGCTGTGCAGAAAACGTGGGGAAGAGAAGCCAACTGCTCAACTATCCAGACATATTATTTCTTGAACACTTTTCCTTTTGAATACACAATTGTCCCACATAATTTTGGATTTAGAAGTAAGGATTGGCAATAGATTTACTAGTATAGACAGAGACTAGACCAGGACTGTGTAATTTTTATTTGATGGTCGTAGCTTGCTCCCATCCTTAGATTTAGGTTTAGATAGTTTAATAAACTCCCTTGAATTGTGATCACTTGTGTCTGTCTTCACTGTTTGATACCATGCCTTCCTTACAGTACCACTTCCTACGGACCCAGTCCACAGCGATCAAGATCAATGTGGTCCCGAACAGGCAGAGTCTACAGAGAACCAGCGGAATGACGGGGAACAGCAGGAATGCATAAAGGAGGTTGAATGTCCACTCGACCATCAATCTGTCCACCATAGCTCCCGGCCAAGGAAATTACCTGCAGAAGAATAACTTGCTCTTCCTGTTCAAACTGGAACCGAAGAGATCTACTTGAGGAATCCCCCCACAGGTGCAAATCTCCACTAGAACTCCCCAGCAGAGCTCCCACTCGTGGTGTTGGGAGATATTTATGCAGCAGCAATCAATGCAGAGAATTCTTTCCGCCCAATCAAGAGCACCACACAAATAGAACTGTTGTAGAATTCACTCTAGCTTTGTCTGTGACTCTTTTAGAACCATGTAGATCCCTCACCCATGTGCCATAGATAAGCCAAGAATCAGTACGGTAGGTAGAAAGAATATATTTAATAATGAAAAGGATTTTTTTTTTTTACTAAATCACAAGTCACGCCACCTCACTCTGTGGACCAAATGCTTTTCTTTAAAAACAATTCTCTTTTCACACCAATTGAAAACACCAGTTGGTTTAGGATAGGGGTTTACTATATAACATGTAGCACTTCAAAACATGACCAGATCATACAGTTAGCAAAATACTTTACATGAAGTTTAATTTAAATAACATGCAATACTTTCCTATTGGCAAAAGCAGTTTCACACATGCAGCCCTCTGCATTTTTTTTTATCTCTCTGCGCACTTGGAAATGCTTGCAGTGTTGGAGCACAAGAGACTTGTAGAAACAAAACAGAGGGGTGCTGAATGTGAACTGAATATTTGGGTTTTTGTGCTGGGGCAGAAAAATGTCTTGCCAAATTAAATAAATTGAAGTCCCTGATTGAAAAGCATACTCTCTGCTGAGAGTGGGAAAGGGACTCCTGGTAGAAGAAATATTCTTCATTGCATTCTAGTGAAGGAAGAAGGGCTTTGACAAGTACCCTTTTCCCTTTAAGGAATGTTAGGGTTGGCAATGAGAAATAGGAGTACCCAAATACTTTAAAGACTATATTTTTATCCACACTGGAAGCAATGTTGTTGATTTCAAATTTCAACAAAATCACCCTGCGTTAATTGGCTATAGGGGAATTCATTATATTATTATTTTGTAAAAATACTAAAGATCTACTTAGTCTGCCCACTCAATCAATAATAGAAGATATTAAATCAAACACATCCTCACAAGACTCGGTTTGGTTGGACAGGTTACTTACATAGAATCTCTATGGGTTTAGTGCTCAGGCAAAAACACTGCCTCAGGGCTCCTGAATCATCTCATAGGGAAAGGTGTAAGGAACTCATGGTGGCAACAGTAAAGACAGACACAAGTGATGACAGTTCAAGGGTGTTTATTAAACTGTATAATGGGTAGAAAAACACCTAATCTAAACCTACATCTAAGGCGGGAGCAAGCTACGATCATCAAATAATAATAAGGCAGTCCTAGTGGCGTCTTGTCAAATAAAAAGGGACTATTCTAAAAAACCAATGGCCAATCCTTACAACTAAGTCACAAAATAGTGGGGGATAAGGTTCAACAGAAAAGAAAGAAGTGTTCAAGTTCTCAATGAAAAATGGAAACAGAAATAGTGAGTCTCAAAAGAAGAGTTAGGATCACGGGACTTGGAAATAATTAATTAATTAATTTATGTATTCACATTTGTTGAGCGCACAACAGCCCAGAGGCATCGTGGCGCTTGTTACAGTGGGTGAACATAGCTTAGTTACATACAAAACAGAAACAACAGTCAATCATAATATGTACAGATAATATAGATCAGAGTAGAAGCAAGAGGAGGGGGGGCTGCAGCGGTATGAGCAGTTAGTTGAAGAGAGCAGTTTTGAGGTTTTTCCAGAAGGCGTGGAGAGAGGTTTCAGCTCTGAGTGTAGGTGGGAGCAAATTCTATAGCTTCGGGGCAATGTACGGGAATCCTAGCCCTCCTGCCTTGACCCTGTTGATGCGCGGTACCAAGAGTTGGTTGGAGTACCATGTTCTGGTGGGCTTAGATGAGAGTGATCTGGATAGTGTGTCTGAGAGGTAGGATGATGCTGTGTAGTTAATGCATTTGTGTGTGGTTGTGAGAATTTTGAACGCAAAGCGGTCTTTGACTGGGAGCCAATGATCCGCCTTTCTAGCTTGTGTGATGTGGTCTCTTTTATGTATACTTAGGGCTGTTCTGAGAGAGTTCTTGTGGGTACTCTGGAGCCTGTTTATGTTTTTTTTGGAGGTTCCGGCTAGGAGCGCATTGCAGAAATTAAGCTTCGCCCCTATAGTAGCTCTGGCAATGGAAAGCCAATTGTCCTTTGTAAGGAAGGGTTTGTAGCATTAATGTGCTTAGTACTCAATGCAGAGGCAGAGACGATAGCACTGACTTGTTTGTTCATGGATAGCATGGCATCAATGTGTACCCCGAGGGTTTTCACAGAAGATGAGAACGGGATGATGAAGTTGTCAATGTGGAAATTGGTATAGAGGGCGTCTAAGTTAGCTAAGGTGGACTTTTGGCCAAGAATGAGAAGTTCAGTCTTGTCCCCATTAAGACAAAGGCCATTTGTGGCCATCCAAGCTTGGATGGTGGAGTAAATTTGTCTTAGGATTGTAGCGTAAATTCCTGTTAGCGGGAGGAGCACTTGGGTATCGTCAGCATAGTTAGTGTATGTGATCCCAAGTGCATCCAGTTTATCAAAAGAGGCTTTGTGAAAAGATTGTATAGCGTGGGGGCAGTACAGGATCACTGTGGCACACCACAGTGAATGATGGTGGGCGTTGTATTAGCTATTTAGAGAAGACTTTCATAGCTCTACCTTCTAAGAAGGAGGTAATCCAGGTGGTTGCTTGGTTGGAGAAGTGTGCGGCGTGTGATAGGTGTTTGGTGAGGGTTTTGTGTTCAACCAGATCAAACGCAGCTGAGAGGTCTAGGAGGAGTAGGAGGGCAGGTTTGCCCTTGTCCAGGATATGAGTGATTTGTTTTTTTTACGTCTAGCAATGCGGTTTCAGTTCCGTGCCTTTTGCGAAAGCCAGACTGTCTTTTGCCTATAATGAAGTTGGTTTCAAGGTAGAGTTGTATTTGGCTGTGGGCGGCTTTGTCTAATATTTTGAGAAGCAATGGGACGGTCGTTATGGGCCGGTAGTTATTAGGATGTGTGGGGTCTAACGTAGGTTTTTGCAGGAAGGGACGCACCCAGGCCTCTTTAAGGCTGCCAGGGGCTATGCCGGTTTTAAAACATGAGTTCATGAAGGCGGTTAGGAGAGGAGCGAGTGGCTCGGCACACTCCTTTATGATCCTTTATGATTTGCTAAACATATGACAATGGGGGGGGGGATTTCCCTGGTTCTATCATTGAATTTACATATAATAAGTCACACTGCGAAAGGCTGTAACGCAAAGAGAGCGTGTGTGTGTGTGTGTGTGTATGCGCACAAGCTTATACTACCATCAGCCTCCATTGATCTGTGGCATGCAGGTTATAAAGATGGCAACATGTTCATCTTCACCAGCAGCCAGTGGGGGAGCTAAAAGCCTAAATTACCACTTAAGAAAAGCTATTAAGTTTGCTTTGCCAGTCGCAGCAGCCCCCCCCCACCCCTACTCCTTTCCACACATGTGTTTGTGTTGTTTGGTGGAAGCAAGGGGTGGCATTTCAGTGGAAAGTATGTTGAAAAGCCCAATTCTGGCCCTGGGTGCCTGGTTTTGTTTCTGATGATAAATCTGACAATTTATGACCTTTTAGAAAATATTTGTTAAGATTAGTTAACTCCACCTGCTATACCGCGATAACCATGATATACCGTCATTTGGCATGAAGGTTATCATACCGTCATAAAACTAATACCGTGACACCGGGAGATTATGCGTAAAATGGGGTTCCGAGACCAGTTCCAGTCCTGGGTCCAACTACTGTACAACGGGCCAAAGGCTGAAGTCAGGGTGAATGGCTGGACGTCTCGATCCTATGCCTTGGGGAAAGGGACGCAACAAGGCTGCCCCCTATCAGCCCTGCTCTTTGCATTAGCCATGCAACCTTTGGCCCAGCTGCTAAGAGATACACCCACATAGAGAGGCATCCCGGGGAGGTTAGGCTGGGAAGACAAAGTCTCATTGTACGCTGACGACCTATTGATATATATGCAAGATCCCAAGGTGACATGCGCGGTAGTGACACAGTTACTACAAAAATATGGGGCCTTTAGTGGCCTTTATATACCCCATCTTGTCCCAAATCAAATTGTAGCATTTCTGTGCACTTTGAAGGCCAATGTGTAGATTTATTGGAAAAAAAGTATTCAGTAATGCTTTTTATTAAGAAATTGCGCAATCATGAACAACAATTTTAAAGAAGGGCTTGTTTCCAGTTTTTACTCATGACAGCACTCTTGACATGCTAGGGCATGTGGCAAAGCCACACAATGACAACCTGTCACTGTTACTGAAATTGAAACTACACCACACAAAAGAATACAGTTCAAGTTTTTTAGATACAAAAGTGCCCAAAAGCTAACTGAAGATGCCAGTATGCATGCCAAAAGCTAACAGAAATTGTGTCAGGATTGTAATAGTGATAAAAGCAAAGTACTGGATAATGGCTCCAAGTGTTAGGCTCTTAAAGTGAGGGAAGGGCACGTGGTGATCTCACCAAAAGGACTCAAGAGAATATGAAAAGTGATGGATGGCATTGAAGTTTGGGGTCAAAAGAACAGATTGTTATCTAAAATGGAGACCCTCTGTCTGTTGAAAGTCCTTCTTACAGCTTCCAAACAGAACACAAATGGAATTTTTACGAAGTGAACTCTGCATTCGTTCTATACTGTCCCTCAAATCTACGCGATGTATCATCAGAAATTGGTCAATGCTGGTTATAACCCTCTTCCATCTGTTGGATTGCAAAAAACCACTAAGATCCTTAAACTTGCTAAAACATCCACTTGTACTAACATTATTAGTGAGGGAAACTTGTGGGAGCAAAGATTGAACACTGACCGGACTAACATTTCAAGGACCACCTATAACAAATTTCTAAAAGTTAAAATACTTGAACTTGACTATGAACAAAACTGGATTCATCTTGTAGCAAAAAGTAGTATCAGGGACTTTGAGGGCCCACGTGTACCTCAGACTCGTCCTGCAAGCTATCTTTTCGCTTTTTTATAATACATTTTTATGCACAGACTACATTAACATAAAATTGAAGGTACTGGGGGCTAGATGTGTTATACTAAGGGAGGAACGGCAGATTACGCAATACTTGTGAAATCGAGTCATCCAAATATCTCCTCTATTCTGGTCATGTATTACAAGATCTGAGAGTCAAAGCCATTTGAGGAACAGGGGATGTTAAGCTTTGCATATTTATAACAATCACCTGTGATCATATTTTTTAAGGGCAATAATATTCTATTAAATTTACCATCTAACCAAATGATGGTCATACATTAAAAGTTGGTTACATTGGGTGAACCAATGACAGGGAATCTAACTTGATTAGTATCGTAGGATAAGTTTATTTTCTATAATTCTTTTGTCATTTTGTCTTGGAATTGGAAGGACATTCCTTTTTCAGGCATATTTTCTTTGTTTACAATTCATAACAAGCCACAAGTATGGCTGTATTGTATTATGATTAAAAAAACATATGAACTTCTCATCTTGCTTCAAAGGGGATTCTTAACTAAGTGTTCAGTGTTCCCAAAGTAAAAATAAATCCCGGGGTCCAGTGATAGGGCAAAATGAAATGTCCAATAAGTTCTTCCAGTGTCCCAAACACTGGTATCTAGAAAAGTCTCCCTTCTTCAAGGAAGGAGTTCCTTCTCCTCCAGAGATATCCAGGAAGAGGATGATCTGGCCCGTAGAACTTCTCCTTGGGCTGCGGAACATCCCTTGCCACAGACCCATGGCTCACATGCACACTGATGTTTGGCAGGACTGAGAGAAGTCTACCTTCTCTGTCTTTTGTGGGGGTTCTCCCTGCCTGTCTAAACTGAAGTCTAGCCATTGGGAGGCAGCTTACCAGGAGGTTTCATAGGCCATTGTGGGGTTTGGTGGAGATTAACAAATTACATACCACTCGATAATGTTGTTTCTGATGGATGTTCTTTGCACTGATTCCTCATGTATGATATCCTACATGCAGCGCAGTTGATTTTTTGAATCTTTTCAACCACTAAGGGGTGCAGCATGGCTACACATCAGTTTAGCCTGATGACTCTACTTGCTACCACCCCAGGGCCAGTATATATATCGAGGCACTGCAACCCATGCCCTCAGTTTCATGATTTTTCCATAGCACTTTGATAATGAGGGACTCTGGAACCAAATATGCAATATGCCAAGTATGGCAGGTGGGGAGTGTGATGAGAAACTGTGGGAGTAACATCCATCAGAGAGAATATTACCAAGAGATAAGTAATTTGTCGTTGTAATGGATTCCTTCCTCCCACAAATTCCTCCTCTATCGTATGTGGATATGGAAGACGGAGGAGAGCAAGGACACCAGCTATACCAGAATGTTCTGCATACCTGCCGTACCAAAACAGGCATCCTGCTCTAACTGGGAATCCAAGCAGTAATATTTGTGCAGTGAGGCCTGCATAGCCAACTGGCAAATGTCGAGAAAAGGGAATCCTCTTTGCAGGGCAGAGGTGGCAGCCAGTCTTTTGGCAGATGAGCTCTGAGACCTTCAGGCACACAGGGTCTGTTTGGTTACAGCCCTGACAGCATGGGCACCAACATAACCCTAAAAAATCTGGTAATCTTTCATGACGTCCCTCGTCCCAGAGACATAGGAGGTGATGGCCAAAAGGATGGGTGTAGCAAAAACACAAGAAGATAGATTTTTTGAGAGAGATGAAATTCTGAGACCACTTTCGGGAGGAAGGAAGGTCACCCTCTCAACATCACCATGCCCTTAGAGAAAAACAAATAAGGCGGTCCAACAGACAACACCTGGAGCTCACTCACCAGTCTGGTGATGGCTACCAGAAAGATTAACTTAAGGGTGAGAAATATAATAGAACAAGAATGTAGGGGCTCAAATGGAGCATCCTTAAGAAATCTTAACACCAAATGCAAATCCCACGGCGGAACCACAAACTGATGTGAAGAAAACTGATTGCACAATTCCTGTTAAAAACTGCATAACTGTGCGGATTGTAAAGAAAGAGCCCTGGGGAACATTTGAAAAACCAATACATTGCAGCTAGGTACCCCTTCACAGTGCCAATCCGCAGACACAATCGGCCCAAAGACAACAGAAAATCCATGACAGAGGAACGAGGACATGAAATAGGATCCAAATTGCTTTCTCGGCACTAGGCTGAGAATTTACGCCATCTACAAGCATTAATAAACTTAGTGGTTGGCCTGTGGTCTGAAAGGAGCATACCCAGGACGTTGTTGGACCAATCCCACTATTTGCATCTCAGCCTCTCAGTAGCCAAGCATGAAGGTTCAGCATGCTGAGGTTCAGGTGGAGGACCAGTCCCTCTGAGTGGAGAGTAGATCCACTCTTCTCGGAAGGTGCCAGGGAACGCAGATGGAAATATCCAGCAACTCTGGGTACTGTTAGAAACCAGAAGGTGTCTCACCCACTAGTCCCCAGGAGTCTCTCTCTCCCCCTCTCTCAGGTGGCCAGTGCACAGCCATCACCTTTGGATCCAGACCCTGGTGGTGGACCAGTACGGGAGGATCACCTAGGTGAGGGGTCTTCAGGGAGTGGGCCACCTGATGGCGAGAAGTGGTTCTCCCTTCCTGTAACACCTTTAAAAGACAAAGATGGAGACTGTTGCTTTCCAGAACCCTTCAGATTAAAAGCATAAGGCCAGGAAACCAGACTGAAGAATCCTGTATTGTGTGTCGGAGATACCCAGGGTCCTCCGAGTCGGGAGGAATAGCAGTCATTGTGGTACCGTCCTTGGCTCAAAGATCAATGTAGTGCCAGAGAGATCAACGCATCTGGTGATTTGGGGAGACCGATGCAAGACTGGTCTGTTTTGTGTCAAGGTTGCAAGCAGCAACATTGTATAAAGAATGCAAGAACAAAGATTGGTAACGCGTGTGATGAGACGCGAGGAAAGCTTAATTGCTGATGGATGTTTGAACATTTATGGAGAAAGATACAATACCAGTGAAAGAGTGGTCCGGCACCACGTGGGTGCTCAATCAAAGGTCTCAGTAAGGTATCCCGCCAAGAAGTGGCAGAAATGAAAGTAGAAGATTGATAAAAACATTGTGTGAAGTGAATCAAAGTGGTCCTGCGACAGTTTAAGCAACCCCTATTGCACATTCGAAAGTCTTCGAAATACTGTGCTGAAGGGATCCAAGCTCGAACGAAGGAGATCCATGGTTTGAGCCCGAACGAGGGAGACCAATTGTAAACATTGTAATAAAAAGGGGTCCAAGCCTGAAGGAGGGAGACCTATGATGAACACTGGAAACGAGAACTTGTGAATGTGAAAATCCCGATAAGAAAGGCACTTTGATGCTTGTTTATTACGTCAGACCTCTGCAGTAAGAGACTGTTACTGGAAAGGAGGCTTAGCAGAAGGCCCCGATCCCTATGCTATGAACTGTATCCTCATGGCAGAGGAGCCAGAGTTTGTGCGAAGCTCAGACATGCCGCCTTGCGTCGTGCAGAAAACGTGGGGAAGAGAAGCCAACTGCTCAACTATCCAGACATATTATTTCTTGAACACTTTTCTTTTTGAATACACAATTGTCCAACATAATTTTGGATTTAGAAGTAAGGATTGGCAATAGATTTACTAGTATAGACAGAGACTAGACCAGGACTGTGTAATTTTTATTTGATGGTCGTAGCTTGCTCCCATCCTTAGATTTAGGTTTAGATAGTTTAATAAACTCCCTTGAATTGTGATCACTTGTGTCTGTCTTCACTGTTTGATACCATGCCTTCCTTACAGTACCACTTCCTACGGACCCAGTCCACAGCGATCAAGATCAATGTGGTCCCGAACAGGCAGAGTCTACAGAGAACCAGCGGAATGACGGGGAACAGCAGGAATGCATAAAGGAGGTTGAATGTCCACTCGACCATCAATCTGTCCACCATAGCTCCCGGCCAAGGAAATTACCTGCAGAAGAATAACTTGCTCTTCCTGTTCAAACTGGAACCGAAGAGATCTACTTGAGGAATCCCCCCACAGGTGCAAATCTCCACTAGAACTCCCCAGCAGAGCTCCCACTCGTGGTGTTGGGAGATATTTATGCAGCAGCAATCAATGCAGAGAATTCTTTCCGCCCAATCAAGAGCACCACACAAATAGAACTGTTGTAGAATTCACTCTAGCTTTGTCTGTGACTCTTTTAGAACCATGTAGATCCCTCACCCATGTGCCATAGATAAGCCAAGAATCAGTACGGTAGGTAGAAAGAATATATTTAATAATGAAAAGGATATTTTTTTTACTAAATCACAAGTCACGCCACCTCACCCTGTGGACCAAATGCTTTTCTTTAAAAACAATTCTCTTTTCACACCAATTGAAAACACCAGTTGGTTTAGGATAGGGGTTTACTATATAACATGTAGCACTTCAAAACATGACCAGATCATACAGTAAGCAAAATACTTTACATGAAGTTTAATTTAAATAACATGCAATACTTTCCTATTGGCAAAAGCAGTTTCACACATGCAGCCCTCTGCATTTTCTTTTATCTCTCTGCGCACTTGGAAATGCTTGCAGTGTTGGACACAAGAGACTTCTAGAAACAAAACAGAGGGGTGCTGAATGTGAACTGAATATTTGGGTTTTTGTGCTGGGGCAGAAAAATGTCTTGCCAAATTAAATAAATTGAAGTCCCTGATTGAAAAGCATACTCTCTGCTGAGAGTGGGAAAGGGACTCCTGGTAGAAGAAATATTCTTCATTGCATTCTAGTGAAGGAAGAAGGGCTTTGACAAGTACCCTTTTCCCTTTAAGGAATGTTAGGGTTGGTAATGAGAAATAGGAGTACCCAAATACTTTAAAGACTATATTTTTATCCACACTGGAAGCAATGTTGTTGATTTCAAATTTCAACAAAATCACCCTGCGTTAATTGGCTATAGGGGAATTCATTATATTATTATTTTGTAAAAATACTAAAGATCTACTTAGTCTGCCCACTCAATCAATAATAGAAGATATTAAATCAAACACATCCTCACAAGACTCGGTTTGGTTGGACAGGTTACTTACATAGAATCTCTATGGGTTTAGTGCTCAGGCAAAAACACTGCCTCAGGGCTCCTGAATCATCTCATAGGGAAAGGTGTAAGGAACTCATGGTGGCAACAGTAAAGACAGACACAAGTGATGACAGTTCAAGGGTGTTTATTAAACTGTATAATGGGTAGAAAAACACCTAATCTAAACCTACATCTAAGACGGGAGCAAGCTACGATCATCAAATAATAATAAGGCAGTCCTAGTAGCGTCTTGTCAAATAAAAAGGGCCTATTCTAAAAAACCAATGGCCAATCCTTACAACTAAGTCACAAAATAGTGGGGGATAAGGTCCAACAGAAAAGAAAGAAGTGTTCAAGTTCTCAATGAAAAATGGAAACAGAAATAGTGAGTCTCAAAAGAAGAGTTAGGATCACGGGACTTGGAAATAATTAATTAATTAATTAATTTATGTATTCACATTTGTTGAGCGCACAACAGCCCAGAGGCATCGTGGTGCTTGTTACAGTGGGTGAGCATAGCTTAGTTACATACAAAACAGAAACAACAGTCAATCATAATATGTACAGATAATATAGATCAGAGTAGAAGCAAGAGGAGGGGAGGCTGCAGCGGTATGAGCAGTTAGTTGAAGAGAGCAGTTTTGAGGTTTTTCCAGAAGGCGTGGAGAGAGGTTTCAGCTCTGAGTGTAGGTGGGAGCACATTCTATTGCTTCGGGGCAATGCACGGGAATCCTAGCCCTCCTGCCTTGACCCTGTTGATGCGCGGTACCAAGAGTTGGTTGGAGTACCATGTTCTGGTGGGCTTAGATGAGAGTGATCTGGATAGTGTGTCTGAGAGGTAGGATGATGCTGTGTGGTTAATGCATTTGTGTGTGGTCGTGAGAATTTTGAACGCAAAGCGGTCTTTGACTGGGAGCCAATGATCCGCCTTTCTAGCTTGTGTGATGTGGTCTCTTTTATGTATACTTAGGGCTGCTCTGAGAGAGTTCTTGTGGGTACTCTGGAGCCTGTTTATGTTTTTTTTTGGAGGTTCCGGCTAGGAGCGCATTGCAGAAATTAAGCTTCGCCCCTATAGTAGCTCTGGCAATGGAAAGCCAATTGTCCTTTGTTAGGAAGGGTTTGTAGCATTAATGTGCTTAGTACTCAATGCAGAGGCAGAGACGATAGCACTGACTTGTTTGTTCATGGATAGCGTGGCATCAATGTGTACCCCGAGGGTTTTCACAGAAGATGAGAACGGGATGATGAAGTTGTCAATGTGGAAATTGGTATAGAGGGCGTCTAAGTTAGCTAAGGTGGACTTTTGGCCAATAATGAGAAGTTCAGTCTTGTCCCCATTAAGACAAAGGCCATTTGTGGCCATCCAAGCTTGGATGGTGGAGTAAATTTGTCTTAGGATTGTAGCATAAATTCCTGTTAGCGGGAGGAGCACTTGGATATCGTCAGCATAGTTAGTGTATGTGATCCCAAGTGCATCCAGTTTATCAAAAGAGGCTTTGTGAAAAGATTGTATAGCGTGGGGGCAGTACAGGATCACTGTGGCACACCACAGTGAATGATGGTGGGCGTTGTATTAGCTATTTAGAGAAGACTTTCATGGCTCTACCTTCTAAGAAGGAGGTAATCCAGGTGGTTGCTTGGTTGGAGAAGTGTGCGGCGTGTGATAGGTGTTTGGTGAGGGTTTTGTGTTCAACCAGATCAAACGCAGCTGAGAGGTCTAGGAGGTCTAGGAGGAGTAGGAGGGCAGGTTTGCCCTTGTCCAGGATATGAGTGATTTGTTTTTTTACGTCTAGCAATGCGGTTTCAGTTCCGTGCCTTTTGCGAAAGCCAGACTGTCTTTTGCCTAGAATGAAGTTGGTTTCAAGGTAGAGTTGTATTTGGCTGTGGGCGGCTTTGTCTAATATTTTGAGAAGCAATGGGACGGTCGTTATGGGCCGGTAGTTATTGGGATGTGTGGGGTCTAACGTAGGTTTGTGCAGGAAGGGATGCACCCAGGCCTCTTTAAGGCTGCCAGGGGCTATGCCGGTTTTAAAAGATGAGTTCATGAAGGCGGTTAGGAGAGGAGCGAGTGGCTCGGCACACTCCTTTATGATCCTAGGGGGCAAACATCGCCCCTTGCATTGCGAAGGTTTGAGATGTTTCAGGATGTCTATGACTTCTGTTTCAGTGACTTCCTTAAATGAACATTTGGGAAGGTCAATAGATTTGGAGTTGGGCAGAGTCTGAATGTGTTGGTTCTGTTTAGGTAGTGTATTATAGTGGTCTCGGATTTTTTTTGTAGTAGGTCTATTTTCTTTAGCATGGCAGTTTGTATGCTAGGGCACCAGGCTTCATCTTTGATGATCTCATCAGTGCAAGAGGGAGGATCTGTGAGCTCTTTAAAGATGGTGAACAGATCTTTGGTTTGAGAGTTAGCATCAGAGATTCGGCGATTGTAAGCTTCAGATTTGGCATTAAAAATGGAGTCTTTGTACTTTTTTGCAATAGTTTGGAAGTTTTCTTTAGTGGTGTCGCAGGGGGTTACCTGGCATTTTTTAAACGCCTGGCGTTTACTATTCCGCAGGGTCTGTAGCTCTTCTGTGAGCTCCCTTTCCCACGTTAATGGCACAGGGTTAGGCAGAGCTTGTTGGCAGCAGGGTCAACTCTGGCATACAAGCACTTTGAGCCAGGTTTCCAGTGTTGCAGGCTTCCAGAGTTTTGGCTCTCAACACACAAGGATTTTCCACAGTTAAATATCAGTTTTTAATGTTCCTTCTGTCTGGCTTAATCTCACATCAGAAAGCGGGATTCCCTCCCCTTAGCGTTCCTTTGGCCTTCATCTCAACAGCATCAATTCAAAACAAATTTACAAGAATTCTTTTACTTGCAAAAAGGGAGTTCCCTTCGCCGGGGGTTCAAACTTAGCCAATAGTTATTTTGCTTGTTTGCCATGTCGGGCTAAAACGTGCTACACAATGCTGTTTCTAGTTCCCCCTAGTCAGGCTCCAACGTTTACACCATACAGCGTTCCCTTCTCCTTTCTTTCTCTGTTTGGGTTTGCACTTGCCTTCTCATCGATCTCCTTTGCTTTCCTATTTGTCAAAGGCTTTTGACTGTACAAAGATTTTACTAGTTACCTTCGTATGACCACTTTGACCATCTCACCGGCCTTTCCCAAGGCCTCTTGGTTCTGGTAGTTCATTTACATTTACGGTTGCCCCTCTAAAGGCACTTCCTTTACACCGTTGCACACTGCTAGAGACTTTTGATAAGACAGTCTCTTTTGCAGGACCACTCCGAGATCGTGTGCTTCACCTTCTCTTGTTACAAAGTCTCTTGTTTTTAATCATGGTGTCACAACACCGATATTCTGTCAATCCCAATGAATCAAGGTGTCGCTTGCGGTTTCTTTGAACACGCCGCTTCCAAGTACCAACAAAAACAGTTCTTTCACTTCCTAATGTACACTGGCCTTTTGTGTCTCATATCACTTACCGGTACGTAGGATTACTCTGTATCAGCACTTCCTTGAAGTCAAGGGCTGTAGATTCTGCGTAGCTCTCCTCATTCCAACTCAATTGTCACCCGAGGGAGCTGCTGGCTATCTTTCCACAAAGCGAAGGAGTTTCCTTTGAAGTTTCCACACAGCCTTCATGCTGATTTGGCCACGGCCTTGTTGTCGCTGTCTCAACGCCTCGCCTCTGCTTCCAGTGTCTTGCTTTCCAAGGGGAAACTGTTGTTCTGCTGCCCTGCATGCCTCACGCCCCGTGTACATCTGACCTCTGCCTTTTATCCAGGTGGGAAGGGTTAACAGGCTTCAGGTGTGTGTGGTCAGGTTGAATTGCTTGACCTTGCCTGATCTGATTAGTGGGACAAAATGGTGGATGTCCATAGGGAAGTATGATCTTATTTTCCCTATGGGTAATCGTCATGTCTCGGGGCATGTTCTTCTTCGTCATAGTAGAGGCTTCAAAACCAGGTGAAAAAGGAGTACGGGCGGTGTAGTATTTTGGGGTATTAATGGAAACAGAGGGATGAATGAATTGTAAGGAATAACTATTACTTCTGTCAAAATTTGAATAATGCACTAGAAAACACGGGTTCTGAGGAATGCAATCTTCCAATGCAACTGGGGTTGGGTTTAAGTGGTGTGGGTTGGTTATGATATATGTGGAGAAAGAAAACGGGCAAACAGAGCAGGAGCGATAGGGTCGCAAAATTGCAGAGGGGAAGTATGGTGATGGATAATTGAGGAGAGGGGACTAATAATATTGTGAATCTTGGGAAGGGAAGTTTCCTGGCTGAGGGTAAAAATTAAATCTGTTAGAAAGGGGTATTGCTAAATGATTGGACACTGATTAATACAGTGAAAACAGAGATCATGGGAGTTGTTAGATTTTCCTTTAGATAAGGAAGATTCATCGGGTGTAAGAGATGTGAGGGAATAGCCTATAAAAGCTTCAGGGACCCCTTACTCACCTTCTTCCCTGTTGTGATAACGCGTCTCACCTGGGGTACTCCCCGAGCTTAAACCCGGGTTCCTCTACCCAGGAGTTCCTCCCCCACTGGTCCACCCCCAGGAACTGGATCCAATAACGATGGCCGTGTCCTGGCCACATGGATAAGGGATTTGTGTGGTCTACTTGGGAGAATACCCTTAGGTTTCTCACAAAGGACAGGTATCTGGTCAGATGGCCTCTCCAGGTTCAGTCATGCATACCTCCAGCATCAATAACCTTTGATTTGCCTCTCCTTGTAGAGGGTCCCAGCTTCTGTCTATCCCTGGTTTTCCACCTCCCAGGCAATCTTGGTTCTCCAGCAATCTTTCAGTAGTCCTACTCAGAGAGATCTCCCTTATTTCCATTGTGCATCCCCTCATGAATCTTTAATCACTCCCCAAATTATCTAAATTATCAGGTGCCAGCTCACTGGTTAGTGATTTGGATTGGACAGAATCAGCCCTTCTATCGATAAGAGACCTGAAAATAAACACAGATGACAATGCCCAATCAACCCTCATACTATTGTACATATCAGCGGCTTTTGACACAATCAGCCAGGCAACACTAAAAAAAGGATTGATGGAATGTAGAACACAGGAATCTGCACTAAAATGGCTTAACTCATTCCACACAAACCAAACCAAAAGAACCTGCCTACCACAGTTCACCAAATATATCCTGAAGAGTCTCACAGGACCCAGCTTCTCCCCTCTGCTTGTCAAAATCTACATGTGCATACTGATGAAAATAATTCGAACCTAAGGATGTACCGCATACAACTACGCAGACGACACACAACCGATTGTGAAAACAAACAGAACCCAGGAACAAAATAACAGCCTCAACAACTGACTCACAGACATCTCCGGCTGGATGATCACTGTAACCGCGAGTCAACGTAAATGCCCAAAAATGCTTCTTCCTCCTACAACTGCTCTGAGGATTAATCACCTACCTCATCTTGCCCCACATACCCCTCACAATCATATCCCTGATACTCACAAAAATTGACTACGCAAACAGCCTCTACCTAGGAATGCCGGAAAATACCAAGAAACTCCAAATGGTGTAAAATACAGCAGCCGGGATCCTATTAAGACTAAACATTAGAGACCACATTACTCCAACACTGAAAAGACTACACTGGTTACCAGTAAAAAAGTGCATCAATTTCAAAGCACTCTACATTGCCCACAAAGTCTTGCACAGCTAAGGAGTGGAATTCCTCCAAGACAAGATTAGCCGGTAAGGCCCAGGAAGGGAACTAAGATCCAGCGATGACATACAAATAGAGGCAAAACACTACAAAAAAAGGAAATTCGGCGGAACAGCTTTCTCATGCCTAATTGCTAACACATGGATCAACATGCCCAAAGAAATTAGAACCACAGGAGACCATATCACCTTCAGGAAACAGCTCAAAACTTGGCTATTCAGCAGACAATGACAACCTCGAAGGTACACCAGCAACGAAAACACCATAGACAAATAACTAGAGAGGAGATGAGATGGGCCAAAGAACCACAAACAAGAACTTGGCTAGATACCGTCAAGCGGAAACCAAAGAACCGCGCCAGAGGCTCCAACAAACTGACCGACTTACTAACCCATGTTCCCCTTTCTGCTCCTCCAACATAACTGACGCCACTACACCAGACATTGAACTAGCCACAATACACATAAAAAAAGAGAGAATCAACACTATGCTCACACCCAGCATCTCTAGATGCTGAAGCACACCTTGCGCCAACCACCCACATAGTCCATAAAATCACCAACAACGCAACTACACACCAAGATACCGGACTACCTTACAGCTACAGCCACCCGTGAATCTGAGTCCCTTATGGACACTATCTAACCAGTGCGCACCTCAAAACCCACCTTAACCCATACTACACACTAACACCAACAAAAAACACCGCTACACACCTGAGGCACTGAGTCTTACTGATACTGTTACAATGCACGAGGTGTCTCGCACAAACTACCACATGCAAAAATAACACTCAAAGACGCCAGTGCCTCTTGGTTCTAAACCTATCCTCGTACCCTATCCCACTAACTTCCCCAGCCCCCTCTCTTGCAGAGCCACGCGAGCGGCTGGAGACTGCTCCTGGGTGGTAGCAGTGCACAGTATAAATGAACATAACATTGTCCACCCCCATTGCAACCATTGATTCCTTTAGTTACTAGACATCATCCCTGTGAATTTATGACTCCACATATATGGGATAGCATTTCAAAAGTTTCAAATATGCAGTGAAAAGACTACAACATGGTGAACAATTTTACTTTACAAATAAGCATCCTATAATATATATTGCCGGATTTGTCTGATCATACTAGACTTAATGACATGAGTCCTGTGTCAGTACGAGTTTGCAGATTTGAAGGACAGTTTTACGTGAATTACACAAAAATGATAAATGTTAGTGTCACACAATTTTACATACAGTTAACTAATTCACTAAGCTACTATCTCCCAAATGTCTGCTTCGTGACATCTTCTGGGAAGTCATAATTACATTTCAGGATATAACTCTTGTTCCCAAGGTCGAATTCTTTGAAGGGTTGTCACTATAGATAGGTCTGTTCATAAGCTTTCAGTGATGTGTACAAATTATGGTTCTGAAGATAATGGACCTAGTATAATCCTGCATGCACTCCTATGTAACAATGGACATGCATATTTTCCCATCAATTAACTGACATATTTTTGTTCCCAAGAACTGTGCCCTGGCCTGGCCTCTGTTGAACAGAGCGTTCCATAAAAGCACTTAGCATTTCTTGCAAAGTCAAAGGACTGCAGAAGTAATCTTATCTTCCTGGGCAGTTGGTGTAACTCCGCCCCCTCACTCATGTGGCACTTTCTGTAACTTGTCACTTGTCATTCGGGTCCTGAACTTCACCAGGAATCGAATTTGAATCCATGAATTTTTAAGGTTTTACTTCCATTAACTGGATCTTCTGTTTTCACAGGCCATCTGTTAACGTCATCAACCCTTTAGTCTGGCATAAACCTTGCCCTGTCTTGGCTCTGTGAGCTTCAAGGAAATCTTCTGTTTTTGATAAGGACAGAGTGGCGGGACGAGCTGTGCAGTGCCTGAGCCTTCGAATCTCATGAGACAATGACAGCTTTTCTTCATGCATAGAAAACTGGTATTTTTTAATGCTGCAATT
Source organism: Ambystoma mexicanum (assembly GCF_040938575.1). NCBI lineage: Eukaryota > Metazoa > Chordata > Amphibia > Caudata > Ambystomatidae > Ambystoma > Ambystoma mexicanum. The sequence goes on along the minus strand of NC_090924.1, from coordinate 1,100,866,570 downwards.
CGTTCACAATTTGGTCTGCTTTAATATCTCGCATCATGCCATCAATGTCCACCTTTAATGTATACTTTAGATTAAATTGGCACAGGCACTGGAGTTTCACTGGTAAACAGTTCCTTTCAATATCAGATGTAATTGTCTTTATTTTATTTTTCCAGACAGCAGAATTAGTAATGTAATAAAAAGGTAGGGCTCATTTATTTTCCTACCCATTTGAACCCCACAGTGAGAGGCCGAGGTTTTCTTTTTTAATGTCTTTATTACATTTCCAGTCAACAATGCAGCAAACACAAATACCCAACATCCAAATGACATAGGTCAGCATTCCACAAACAAAAACGTCATGACCCATTCCATCCACCACAAACCCCCTTTGTGTACCCTGCCCAAGGGCCTTACCATTGCTGTGAAACCAAGAACACCACTTCCCATCTTGGTATTTTCAATAATGGTCAATTAAAACCCACAAGTGTAATCCACATTGCTCACTGATAGGAACCCATCCAAATACAACATCACAGCATTCATGGCTGTATATCATCGGAGGGGCAAAATAGTGACTGAACTAACCAATTCCAGGCCAAAAAGATGTCTTCACTAATATCATCCCGAGCTGATCTGGCTCTCATCCAGACTGCCGTCTCGGGCAATGATCACCGCTGAAAATCTTTCAGCCACAGTTCCAATTTAGGGCCCTCCTTATCCTCCCATGCAAGCGCAATATGGAGTTTAGCCAGTACAAACCTAAGATCAACCAACTTCACCACATGTCTGAGAACTTTCAGACCTTGTCTCGGACACATTCCCAACAGGCATACCTGGGGAAAATACAAAAAGTTCACACCGAATAGAAGCCCAATCCTTTAGTTTCTTATATATAGCTGTCCAGAACACCCACGACACCAGGCAGCTCCATAACACATGTACCATTCCTGCATTCTTCTGTGAGCACTTAATGCAGTTTATTTATTTATTGTGCATAAAGCGAGAAGGTCGGGTAGGGAAAAGCAAATCCATCCATGCCAGGGTCATATATATATATATATATATATATATATATTTCAGGTTCGCAGTAGCGGCCTGTACCACTAAGCTCTAGGGGAGGCCTGAGTGGACAAGAAAGCCGGATCCGAGGGGCCAGAACAGTGCTTCCTACCCAGTTCACTGTCGACTGCATAGGCGGGACTTTCTCACACCTCGACTAGAGTGGCTTCTACTGCTAAATTGAAAGGTAACAAGGTTTCCCTTTTGGGGCCTTCATCGAGGATGTCCATCAATTCAAACTGAATCTTAGGTCTGGATGGAGCAGATAGCCCCAGTTATTAGTCACCTTAGCCATAAATCTCTAGAAGGATGCTGCTGGCTTACCAGGAGTGTGGGTGGAGGGGGGTGGAAGGATGTACAGCTCAGGGGAGGTGTTCTCCTGGAGATCTGAGGCCTGCCCCAGGGCATCTTCACCTTCCCCATCAAACATCACCGGAAAGTCTATATTCTCTGGGGATTAAAGGTTCCAACCCAAAGGGAACCTCTTCTCTCTCTTGGCCATAGATGTCATACATCTTTGGCATGAATGGTTTTAAAGGTAGACAAGCATATTCCAGAGGTGCTTCGGTGTCTGCAATGTTGATTGGTGCTGATGACGCAGAGGACGAAGTCAGAGCCAAGACTTTGACACTCAAAGGCAGAGCCTGACTGCGCTGGGGAACTTCATCCCACTTTGGGTTCAGTCCAAAGCCTATAGGGATACAGGAGTAAGTTTGTGCAGGAGCCCTGCCAGTTCCAAAAGATGTAGTGATGTCCATCATGACATACAGGAATCAAGGCTTTTTAGGAGCGTACAAAACCAAAGTCTCCACAAACTTGGAGAATAGTTAGGCTTGCCAGGCAAAGGTGCTTGAAAGCTATCCAGCTCAGGACAACTGTCCAAACCATTCGTCCCCTGAAGGCTTTGAGCCAAGTACAGAAGATTCTCTCCTTCCTCAGAGAACAGCTTGGAGAAATCCACATCCCCACTGAATTAACGTGGTTCTAGACAACTAGGCATGACATCTCCTTCCTCATCAAAGATTTGGATCATCTTTGAAAGAAATTTCCCCCCAGAAGAATTGCATATGTCATTGCTGGTGGTACCAAAAGGAAAATATACAGGCTTTGGTTGCCCGTAGGTGGAACCATGCGGTGCCGAGATGACACTGACTATCGGCAGAGCTGGAACAGAGCCAACAGGTGTGCGCTTGCGGTCCCAGGAGCAGCCTATGATGGCTTCACAAAGTGATGTGGGCCCTGCAGTTCCTGCGAGGGCCAAAGTGCTTACACCGGGTTCTTGGAAAAGATATCAAGCATCTGCTACCAGAATGCCACCTCTGTAATGGACTACTGTGGGATGTTTTATTCGGGTGAAAACTGTTTGGGGGAATTTTCTACCCACCCAAATCAGGCATGCGCAATTATGATTTAATAAAGTGCTTCTGATGAAACTGGGACTCGCCAATTTAACAGCATCGGTTCCCTGCAGTCTTCTTCCCATTTCAGGACAAGAAACGTAAAGGTTTGAAGAGAGGACTATTTATTAACAATATAATTAATTAAATCAATTTAAATATAAATACACTATACATCTATGAAATCCCAATGTTGAAGAATAATCAATATGGTGGTCAATTCAATTGTCAATGCTACATTCATTTGAATATAGATTTTTGTAAACACATACCTACACCATTTGTACATTTGGTTTACCAGCAAAGTGCACATTCACCATAGATTTAAGAGTGTATGTATGTTTGTTTGTTTTATTTATTTATTTGTAATGCACACCAGACACAGGGTTATCAGGGCGCAGGGAAAACATGAATACTTTAAGCTTAGGGTTACACAGTAATATAAGAGGCGAGACGAAAACATAAGCAGAGGGGATAAAGTCAGTGGATTATTTGAGGGCTAAATATATACAATAGGAATAATCAATACAACATTACATAATTTAACAATATAGGTTCAGCATCAACTAGGCATAGTGGTATTTACTACAGTGCAAGATAAGGAGTGGAGACAATAGGACCGTAACGGTAGTGCATTAGTGGTTGTTTTCTTTGAGCCAATTAATGATGTTATATCTGAAGTACAAACAAGCTTGGTCTGCCCACAGGGAGGGTGGTAGAGAGTTCCAAAGCTGCACAGATCTGAGTGGGAAACTACTCCCTTCGGCATTAGACTATTTGAATCTCGGTATAACTAGACAGTTTGTGTTTGCAGTTCTGGTAGGCCGACTGGAGGATTTTTTATTGATTCGCTCTATGAGATAGCGGGGTGCAGTGTTGTTTAGGCACTTGTGTATTAGCGAGGCAGTTTTAAGAAGGATTTTTTCGCTGGTAGAAAACCAGTTATTCTGTCTCCTTACCTCTGAGATGTGCTCTTTTCTAGCTATGCCCAATGCTGCTCTAAGGGCATTATTTTGGAGAATCTGAATTTTGTTGATGATGTACTTATTGGCGTCAAGGTATAGGGAGTTACAATAGTCCAGTCTAGACAAGATTAAAGCTCTGGCCAGAATGGTACAGCTATTCTTAGATAGGAACGGTATACCGGCTCTAATCAGCTTACATGTGAATGCAGAGGCAGAGGCCTTGGAGTTAACCTGTTTGGCAAAGGTGAGGGTAGAGCCTAGGTAAAAGCCTACGGTTTTTACCTTTTGCGCAACCTTAATGGTCTTGCCTTCAATATTAAAGGAGGTGTATTTGTGGCCAAGTTTATTGAGGTTGGAGGTGGTTCCCAGAATTAAGAGCCCAGTTTTGTCATCATTCAGGCATAGACCGTGGCGAGCCATCTGTGCCTGGATTTATTTACCAAGGCCAAATCCTTGTCATAATCCCCAGTAAGTGATATTAGAATCTGGGTATCATCTGCATAGTTAGTGTATGTGATACCAAAAAGGTCCAGATCATTGAAAAGGGGCTAAGAAAATATATTGTACATTGTGGGTGAGACACAAGAGCCCTGTGGCACTCCATAAGTAATAGGAATAGGGTTTGCTGCTGCTGATGGCGAGAAGAACCTCATAGTCCTGTTGCTAAGAAAGGATTGGATCCAGACTATGGCCTCCTGAGAGAAGTGGGCCGCTGAGTCAAGGTGATTGCATAGGACCTTGTGGTCCACCAAGTCGAACTCAACCGAGAGATCTAGAAGAAGTAGTAAGGCAGATTTCCCCTTGTCCCTAAACTCGTCAATTTGGACCTTCAGGTCAATCAGCGTAGTTTCGGTCCTGTGTTGCGGCCTGAAGCCTGATTGGTGGAATCCTAGGAGCTGGTTGTGCTCTAAGTACTCCTGTATCTGGAGATAAGCCACCCTGTCTAAAAGCGTAAGTAAAAATGACACTGTTGTAATAGGCCTATAGTTGGTGGGTATAGTTGGATTCAGATGCTAGGGATGGTGCAAGCAGAGAATGATGCATTGACTAGCTTAGATATGAAGGGTGCTAGGTCTCTAGCAGCATCTTTATTGATTTTCGAAGGGCATTTATCTCTTTGACAGTTTGACGGTTTGAGGAAGAGAATGATTTTTTCAACCTCAAGAATTGAGACTTTTGCTAAATTAAAGTGTTGTGATGGTTTATGGGGAAGCGTGGGAGTACTAGCCGGTGTGCCAATATTAGGTAGGTTTGCCTTTTGTTTGGCAATCTTATACTGAAGCATGGTTACTTTGTTGGTTAAGGCCTCTTGTATATTGGAGCACCAGATTTTGTCCTTCACACAGTTGTCTGGCACAGGGACCGGGGCTTCAAACACTTTTAGGATTACAAAAAGTTCATTTGTACTTGAGTTTGCTTGGAGGATCCTATTGTTGTACGTTTCCTGCTTGGTAAGAAGTATTTCTTTCTTATAGAGGGATGAGATATTGATAAGGTTAGCTCTATTTTCATCAGAGGGTAACCGCTTCCAAATTACTTCACATTTTCTTTTTTCCGTTCTCAGGGTTTTGAGATGTGGGGTCAACCAAGAGTTCAGATGTGCTCTGGGTTTCCTTTTCCTCATTTTTAGAGGGGCAATGGTGCCTAAAGCTTCAGTCATAGGTTTATTATATTTGTTAACTTAAGTAGTAGGATCAGTGGTATCTGATAGAGTGTTGAGGGTTGGTAGTATTAGGGGTAAGAGTTTATCGGCCGTGATATTCTTTTTATTCCTCGTTAGGGTGGGAGGAGCAAATGGGTTATTTTTGGTTGTGAGAATTTGAGCTGCTAATGTAAATGCTAAAAGATAGTGGCCTGTCCATAACTGAGGAGGTATGGTAGTGATGGAGGCACTGCAGTTAAAATCTGCCACCCAATCAAGTGTTCTTCGTTTGTCATGTGTTGGTAGTGTCACTCTTTGAGTGAGGCCGAGTTCAGTAAGAAAATTGGCGGTTACTCCTGCTTGCTGGTCTTTGGGGTCATTGAACCCCAAATTGAGATCCCCATCCAAGAGTACATGCGAGGTATTTTTTAGATCGTCGGAGAGAATGGTGGCGATGTCCACCTCAAATGCACTGATGGAGACTGGATGTCTGTATATTAGATGAATGGTGAGCGTTTGGGAGTCAGAGATGGGTAATTTGGCAGTGAGGGATTCACAGGATTTTACGTCTAGAGAAGGGACTAGTCTCATGGCTAAATTAGACTTAGCTATGAGAGCTACGCCTCCTCCGTGAGCGTCGATTCTGTCTGCTCTAAGAATAGTATAATTATCAGGTACTGCAAGCATGAGTGCAGGGCCTGCTGCTGCATGTAGCCATGATTCTGTAATGGCTAGAAAGTCATAATTTTCTGCCTGAATTAAATCAGCCATCTTTGTGACGTGAGCCACTAAGGATCTAGCATTTATTAAGGCCCACTTGAGGTCTGTAACAAGGTTATCTGTCAATGGGTTGGGTGAAACTTGCTTCTTCGTCCAGTATCGCAGTGTGGGGTTTATTCTGCTGATGTTTTTTGTGGGTAGGACCGTTGGTCTTAAATGTGGGTAGCGTGATAGGGCTGTTATTTTTGGTTATGAGGGTTTGTTTGTTTTGTTGGCATTTTCTCCTTATGCCTATATTAGTTATGGAACTGGCAAGTGGTTCAAAAAGTTTAGTTAGTCTAGAATGGAGTCTAGTGTTTCTGGTGGATATGTGGCATGGTCTATTGGTTTTGGGTAAACCCAGGGTGAGATTGACGTTAAATGGCGGTTGTCGTTGGTCCAGATTACTGGGTATCGGTGGGGTGGGTGTAGCACCCATTATGGCTGCCATATTACTTGTGGTAATGTCCGGTGCAGGTATCGTAGGCAGGCCTGTAATGCTAAGCAATGGAACTAGTGCCAGTATGGCCCACAGTAAGGCTGGATGTGGGACAGTAGCATGCATAGTGCACTTAAGGCAAGTTTCTGTGTGGTATTTCACAGGGCAATGATTTAGTTCTACAAACAAATAGTGGGTAGAGTACAGAGTTGAAGTACACAGAAAACACAATCTAATAGCATAGGCTATTTCAGTTATTCAAGACAGAATGCAAAAGTGCACAGTCTGGCAGGACGGGCTGGTACAGTTTGCCAACAATTAGGCCAGATGCACTGACTAGTTCAGTTTGCTAGCAGAATACACTCAGGTGGAAAAGGCTAGTTCAGTTTTAGCAAGGCAACGTGCACTCATGCAGCGTCTACCTGGATGGACTAGTTCAGTTCTCAAGCAGTAGGGCGAAATACAAGCTGGTAGAGTAAGCTAGTTCAGTTATAACAGGCAGTGTGCAACCATGCACCATCTATCGTAATAGGCTAGTTTCATTTACTAACAATGAGGCAAAAATATACAGACTAGTTCAGTTTGCTAACAATGAGGCAAAATGCAAGCTGGTATGATAGGCTAGTTTTGTTTTAGCAAAGGCAATGTGAAATTGTGCACCATCTCAAGTAACAGGTTAGTTTTATTTACTAACAATGAGGCAAAAATATACTGACTAGTTCAGTTTGCTAACAGTGGGGCCAAGTACAAACTGGTATAATAGGCTAGTTTAGTATTAGCAAAGTAGCGTATAATAGTGCACAGTCGACTGGGATAGGCTCGTACATTTTGAGATACAGTAAAGCATACAGGATGGTATAAATGGAAATGTCAATTTGGAGCAGTAATACTTGATATTTGGGTACTGTAGGAGAATGTGAGTGGCGAGCAAATGGCAGTGTTCATAGCGCGGCAAGGTCGGAAGTTCTGACTGGCGGGGCAAGCATTACCTTAAACGGTGTAGCGAAGACAAGTGGCGATGAGACGTATCGAATGTATCTGCAGCTTGCGAACGTAGGCAGAGGCTCCTGGCTCCTCGTGGCCTTCGTCGTGGCAGCCGGCTCCTTCCGCCTGCCGGCGGATGTTGTTGGCAATTATTCAAACAAATTTCCTAGCAACATGATGAAGCAGAGCCTCGTTGTGGTGCTGCGTCGCGCCCAACATCTTTAAATCAGGCTATGGAGGTACGATGCGGTTCCGGACACGGATCTTCTAACGCTGAACATATACACAGGACTAAAATGCTCAGGCAGGCACACAGGGGGCTTCTGTGGCTCAGACTTTTCAATACACAAGGCCTCGCCAGGTGATATGTTGGGAAGTTGCTGGGGGGCACCAAGAGGCGGCAGGCAGCGTAGTGCATCGCCCTCGATTCCGTAGCTGTAGCTGAAGAGGCTGCTGGCTCAGGGGGCTGGTGGGGGCTCCTGTCCTCTCCACCTCACGAGGGGGCTGCTGATGTTGGTTTAGGATAAAGCTTTAATTTGATCAAAATTAAATCAGAACATGCCTGTCTATCTGAATCACTCTACACATTTGGAACACACACACCTTCTCTCGACCCAAATTTACATGTGAGCATCTCAAACAGCGTTCTAGTAAAATCAATTTAAAAACAGGCTACTTGACATTCACGCATGTAAATCGTTTGCAAAAAGAAAAATCCAGATTCCATTAAATGGTGCTTCTATTGTATGAATATGTAAAAGTGTACATTTGTCATTTTCAAGGGGCCACTTAAAGGTGGGAAAATGGATAACAGTTAACCCTTTCCCCTTTGTCTTCAGCGCTTCAGCACCAGTCAGTAACATGACTCTGCTTGATGGTGTAACCAAGGAATGATTTCATCCATAAAAATGTTCTAGGTATGTACAAAGTGAGATATTATTTTGGCTTCCATCCTGTGCTTGCGGATCACACACAGGAGTAGTCAGAGATCTCCCAATACACACACTCAATTAGCCTATTTGACCAAATCTTTAATGCTAGGAGCTCAAACACTTCTGAAAGATTACTAATTTCCCAGGATGTACAGTCAAAGTATATATCCTCTCTTAGTACTTTTACAAGTAAAAATAGCTTGGATTTAATGCATTCCCCTTAAGAGTATTTACATTCAGTCATTATATTTCACCTAAATATTATACTTGCATAACATTTTGGCTGTCTCACCCTCTTAAGGACTGGTTTCATTTGCCCCCTGAAGAAATTACTCCATGGGTGTCCCTTCCTAGGGACGGGAGACGGATCCTTTTTCACCAGAAAAAACCTTCTTCCCCTTTAAATTTAGAGGCGGGAAGAGGTGCAGCCATGGGAGCATGCGCTACCCCGACTCCGCCCATCGGCGCCACACCTCAGTCCCCTTGACGCGTCGACAATATTTAACATTGCCTAATGATACCAGTATTATTAGGGGGGAGGATGGTGGGACGTATGGAGGAAAGGAGACTATGTTAGTCACTACAGTGAGTGAATTATAATTACTCTTACGTCCCATCCCCTTTCCTCCATGCTGCATAGGCGATTACAATTGAATGTAGCCCCAGGGTGGAGAGGAGTCCCTCCTTAAGCAAACAGGTTCCTTAGAAATGCCTGGCCGAAGGCCACCTCTGACTTAGAGTCGGCATCCAAACAGTAATGTTTACATAAAGCCGAAGGGGTGGCCCGGTGGACGCCCTGCTTATGACCTGCCATGGAACGTGCCGCTGCGATGGCTGTGGCCATGGCTCTGACAGTGTGAGTGTGCATGTTAGCTGGCAGTGGCTTGTGCTGCCTGTCGTAGGCCTCCTTGATGGCCGCAACCATCCACCGTGCAATAGAAGCCTTAGATGCCTGATACCCGGGCCTCGAAGGTGACAAAAAGTGTGTCTGACTTGCGGAAGTCCTTGGTCCTGTCCAGATAGAATTTCAGAGCGTGCCTGACATCCAGACAGTGCAAGACTCTCTGAGCCTCATCCTTGGGGTCAGCAAAAAACGTAGGTAAGACTATTCCCTTGTTTAGATGGAAAGCGGATGATACCTTAGGTAGGAAAGCCGGGTGAGTCTGCAGGACCACCTTATCCCTGTGGAAAGTAGTATAGGGTTCTGAGGCCACCAGAGCCTGGATCTTGCTTACTACGCGAGCGGAGGGGAGGCCAACCAACAAAGCTGTTTTAATGGTGACCAGCCTGATGTTTCGGATGCCATTGGCTCAAAGGGTTTGTGTGCCAAGGTGCCCAACAACACAATGAGGTCCCACATGGGTTGTGGCCTCTTGATGGGCAGGTAGAACCTGGACAAGCCCGCCAGATGTTTCTTGACAATCGGGTTGGAAGACGAGAAGACTTACGCCTCCGAATTTCTATAGGGCCCTATGGAGGCCAGATAGGTGTGACATGTGTCTGAGTGTGCAAGGTGTGTCAAGAAGGAGAGTAAGTCATCCAGTGTGCACGTAAGGGTTCTTAGAGTCTGCCCAATGACATAACCTAGTCCATTTACTCATGTATTGGCTCCTGGTAGCCTTGCTCCTGGCGCCTTGAATGATATCTAGGTTAGCCTGAGAGAGGCTCAGGTGCTTGAGGGTGACCTGCTCAGGAACCACGCTGCGAGGGCCAAGTTCTGTGGTGCAGGGTGGATAACCCTGTCCCCTTGCTGAGACAAGAGATGGGCTAGACCCAGTGGAAGATGAATGGGTGGTCTGTCCATGAGGCTGAGCACTTCGGAGAACCACAGTCTCGCCGGCCACCATGGAGCTATCAGAATGATGCTGAGTTGGTAAGCTTCCTTTATCTTGCGGATTACCCTGTGGACCAGGGGTGTGGGAGGAAAGGCATAGGCTGTCATGCCTTCCCACCGAATCTGTAATGTGTCGACCCAGGGAGCCAGCACCCTGTGCCTGCCAGGACACAAACTGATGGCACTTCCTGTCTCTCCAGGGGACAAATAGATTCACCTGAGGCTGCCCCCATTTGTTGAAAATCTCCTGCAGTACCTGGTCGTTCAATTGCCATTCGTAATTGTCTGCTCCCAGTCTGCTGAGCCTGTCCGCTTCCAAGATGCCCACCCCCCGCCCGGAGATGAACAGCCGTGAGGTAGATGTTTTTCCACAGCGCCCATTCCCATATGCTGATCGCTAGGCTGCACAGCGGAGAGGACATGGTACCCCCCATGCTTGTTGACCTAGTAAATGCTGGTGGAGTTGTCGGTCTAGATAAGGACGGAGAGGAAGGAAAGCTCTGAGAGCTAACCAGATGGCCCTGAGCTCCAGTCAGTTGATATGTGATTCCCGCTCCTGTCGGGTCCAGACTCCCTAGACGGTGTGGCTGTACAGAGTGGCCCGCAGCCTTCCAGGGAGGAGTCTGTTGTGATGGTGACCTGAGGGGCCGGCTGGAGAGAAGGAGGTAGGCTGATCAGCTCCACTTGGGAGCCCCTCTCCTGACTCCATGAGGCTGCGAAGTGCAGCTGTAACCTCCTCATCCTGAGTCTCGTGTGTGGCACAGCCAGGGAGACCGCTGCCATGATACCCAGTAATTGTTGGTACCACCAGGCCGAGGTCACTGCTCTGGTAAGGAAGTGTGTAGTGGCTCTCTCGAGAGCTGTAATCTCGTCCTCCAAGGGAAAGACCCTCTCAGAGCTCGAATCCCAGATGAGGCCAAGGAAGGCGAGGCTCTGCGTGGGCTGCAGCTGAGACTTCTTGAGGTTTATATGAGTAAGTGTGGGTATCCCCCTCCTGAGATCTCGCCCTGATGAGCCAGTTGTCCAGGTATGGGTAGACATGGTGGCCCTGGTCCCTGAGAAGGTCTGCCACTGCATTCATGAGTCTGGTAAATACCCTGGAGGCTGAGTTGAGGCCAAAGGGTAGCACCTTGTACTGGAAATGGCAGCCCATGATCCTGAAGTGTAGGAAGGAGCGATGTGGCTGCCACATCAGGACATGTAGATAGGCGTCCTTCAGATCCAGGGACCACATCCAGTCTCCCTTGTCTAATGTCTCCGCACTGATTGCTTAGGTAACCATGTTGAATTTCTGAAGAGGGAGGGAGAGGTTTAGGGTGGATAGGTCCAACACAGCTCTCAGGTTAGCTTGGTTCTTCTTTTGTATGGCGAAAATCCTGGAATAGAAGCCCAATCCTCTCTCGGAGGCTGAGACTTCTTCCACTGCCTACCTCTCGACGAGCGACCAGATCTCTGCCAACAGAGTAGCCATCCCAATCTGTGGGAGTGGAGGGGAGGAAGGAGGAGGAGAAGGAACTGGTAGGCGGTACCCAGAGGATACTACAGAGAGGATTCAGGGGTCCGCAAACCTCTGGTGCCAACATGGCACGTGAAAGGCAAGCCTTCCACCCACTGGAGACACGTGGACCTGAAGGGATGGGTCATGCTTTCTTTCCTTCTGAGGCTGTTGCTGAGGAGTGGGGGAGTCCTTACTCCCACCCCCCCTTTTGTTGTTTACCGGTGCTGACTGGGCGAGTGGTCAGGTTGTCTCGAATCTCCGTTCCTGGAAGCCCCGGAACCCACCGAACAACAGCCTCCTGTCGGAGACTTCGCAGTTTGCGAGCTGTTCTTCTTTTTATCTAATTCCTCGTTGATGGTAGAGTGAAAGAGGTCACTACCCTCAAACGGAAGGTCCAATATGCGTTGCTGGACATCAGGGTTAAATTTAGTAGCTGAAAGCCAGGCCGTCCTTATCAAGTCCGTGGTGATGCAGATGGCCTGGCCAGAGGTATCGATGTGGGCCACGGTGGACACCATGATGTCCTACGCTACCAGCCTGGCTTCTCCTAGACCTGCTTTGAAGCGTGCCTGGCTCTGTACCAGACGTTCTGGAAGGAAGTCGGCTACTTCCCGCCAAAGCCTCTGGTTAGCAGATGCCAGCATCGCATCCGTGTTGGATTGATGCAGGTGCAGCGAGGCGTTCTTCCTGTAGACCCCCCAAGATCTTCTCCTCCTTGCCTAGCAGCGTTGAGGATGAGGTGGCCGAGGATGACTGAAGCTTAGAGTAAAGTGAAGCCGCAGCGATCACTGAACAGTGAGGTGGAGGGTGCGCCGACAGCAAGAGTGGATCCCCCTCATCTGTCTATACTTGGCATCAAGGCGCTGATTGACTGGTTGGGCAGTGTGTGGCTTGCGCCACCCCTTTTTGGCCAAGTCAACAATGTCCTTCTGCATCAGGATACCCGTTTTGGTAGGGGGTCGAAGGGTGAGGACTTCCGCTTGACCTCTGGTTGAGGAAGGGCCAGATATTCAGACTTACCTGCAAGTCGGTCATGGAAGGGCTTTGCTGATAACGGCATGTCAGGGTGCTCCTCGTCTGTGTTCACCTGAGTGTCTGGCTGGTCCCGACCGGGTGGAGGAATGCTGGGCGCTGTGGGCTGCAGTGTGGAGAACAGAGGCTGCTGCAGAGGCTGGTGTGGAACCGCCTGTACTGTGGCAGGCAGGGGAAGCAGGGGCTGCGCTGGGGCCTGTGGTGCTGGAGCCATGGGAGGAATGACTATGGGCGCCGGTGGAGTGACCGGAGGGAGCAAGTCCCTGACTTCACCCCGCAGGATGGCCCCCATCTGGGGGGTTCGCATCAGCGCCAGGAACCTTACAAAGAACCTGTCTTCGGAGGCTGAAGAGGTGGCAGGTGATATTGACGGAGTGGCCACGGGCTGCTGGACCCAGTGCGCACTCTGCCTAGGTTGCAGGGGAAACCTGCCCTGCACTGCTGATGGATAAACTGTAGGCCACGTACCTGGTTGACACCAGTCCCACCTTGAAATTCGTTCACCTGCCTGCTCCGTTCCTAGGAGTGGCATCGGACGAGCAGCCATGTTGTCTGGCACAGCGACCATTTTGCCGAGATGCATGCCACGTGCCAAAGTCGTGGTGCATGGCTCCCTGGGCACGGCCTCCTCCAAGAATCTTGGTGGTGGTGCAGGAGGCCTACCCTGCACCTCAGGTCTAGGCCTAGAAGACGTATTGCCCTTGGCAGTGTTGCCAGTAGTGCTTCGTGCAGGCGTCCTCTCAGACATTGAGCCGGTACTAGGGCGTTGCCCATCGGGTGTAAACTTGGTAAAAGAACCTTGCGGTCCTTCAGCACTGTTTCCGGAAGGATCTGATGACCCCTCGGCCGTGAGGCCTGTAGCTGGACTAGCCTTGGGGTGTGAGGTGGTTGTTACGCTCACCTGGACCCCACAGGGGTGTCGATCGGACCTAGACAGCTACGGTCTCCTTCAACGTGATCCGCAGTGCAGAGATGACTGTCTGGACTGGCCCACCTAGTCTTGTCTGCTGGACCCGAAGAAGTATTTTCCTGCAAGTGGAGACAGGGATTAACCACCTGTGGGTTTTAGTGATGGCCTCCCAACTGTTCTCACTCTCCCCCACTAATCACCTCCGATATCCCCTTTGTAACCTCACCTTATGTTCGTAAAAGATGAGCTCTCCATCCTGCGTGTCTTGCAGGGGCGCGTAGATACCAGTTACTTCACTGGTTTGAAGGCATTGGGAGAGTTCCGGTACGTATTGACTCTGAAGTCCCTGGCGGGATTGGTAAGTATCAAGTTCAAAGAGTTCAATGTGCCCGATGTTCACTCTTGTCCCCTTCCTTGCTGAAGTTGCAACTGAGTTTGTGAGAAGAAGGTCTTGTAGCTGCTGCTGGCGTTCAGGTAAGGGTCTTGTTTTTCTCCCTCTTTACAGATGCGGCATATGAAAATGTGGAGAGTTATGGAATAATACCGCCGGTGGTAAGTCTATGGTGGTAAGAGGTTGTATTTGTTGATTCCCTTGGCTCACCTTGTTTTTTCTTGTGTCCCCTAGGTGCCGGACTATGGCGAAGAAATGATGGAGCCAGTGCCGGATCGAAAGATGCTGTGAGAACTGGTGAGTATGGCACCGTGTTGGAGCTGGCGAAGCGACGCGTGCAGGACTGATGTACTTTCCTGGTCCGGAGATGAAATGGTTCTGGAATTAGGTGAGGAATTTGAAATAAGTTTGTTTTCTAACCTTGTCCTTTTCTTCTTCTTTATTCTAGGAGCTCCGGATTCGAGGCGGGCGTGGCAGAAGACTGGATGCTGGCTGCAGGCACGCGGGCGTGGCAGAAGACTGGATGCTGGCTGCAGGCACGGTGAGCGTCACGCTGCTGGATGCAGAATAACGCGAAGCATGTGCTGCTGTTCGGGTGTGGTTTAAATAGCCTCCAAAGTAGTTCCAGGTAAGAAGTTCCCTAGAGCCACGCCCGAATAAAAAATAGTCCCTGTAACAAAATAGTCCCATCCAGGCCTCATGTAGGCTTGGACTCTTTTGCAGCATGGTCTGCATCAGGTAAGTAAAGTCTATGAGCCTGGCACCTATGGCGCCAGGACTGATTTCTATGATGAGCATGGCGCCTAAGGCGCCAGGACTGACCCCAGACAGCCCCTAGTCGGGGCTGCTGAGGTTTAAACAAATGTCTGGATGCCTGCTCCCGGAGCTGAGGGCCTTGGTCCTGATACCCGGGGGTAGGCATCATGACAGTGGTACAAGAACCCAAGAGGTTCCTCCCACTCAGGCATTTCCTCTGGAAACAGTCGCTCTTACGGGGTACGCTGGAAAATAGCAGCCTTCCCTTGGGCCTTGATCTCTGTCTGACGAAGTTCTTCAAGTCCTCTAGAGGCGACCTTTCGAAGAGGTCCCTCCACATAGCTAGCCTGTTCTTCAGTGTGCGTGGAGTCAGTGCGTCGCACGCGGTACAACCTTCCCAGCCGTGGTCGGGCCAAGGCAGCGGAGGCAAAGAGCGTGGGGGTCAGATGCAGGAAACAGCCCCTCGCAAGCTGGAAACCTGCTGTAGCCCGCTAAAGTCAACATGCGCCGAGGAGGAGCATGACGCCGGAGGACCAAGTACCTGAATGACAAAAAGATAGAAGAAGAGCGTGTGGTATTACATGGCAAAGTCAAACCCAGGAGTGGCCTGTTCTTGTTGACGCAGAAAAGGGGACTGAGGTGTGGCACTGGTGGGAGAAGTCAAGGTAGCGCATGCCCCCAGTGCCGCAGCCTTGCATGCCTCCGAATTTAAAGGGGAAGAAGGTTTTTTCTGGTGAAAAGGGTTCCATCTCCCGTCCCTAGGAAGGGGTGCCCTGCAGTAAGGAGGAAACGGGATGGGGCGTAAGAGTATATGTGAGCGTCCAGGTGGGCCTCTCTTACAGTGCACAATTAGTAATCCAAAATGAGTCCAAAGGAAAGTAATCTATTCCATTCTCCTTAAGACTGTTGTCAACTCTTCTTTCTCCCTCTCTTATTTTAGAGGTGGGTAACATTTCTCTAACCAACTTGGTGAGTGTATGTGATTGAATAATGTGCAAAAAGTAACATCACACTAAATCACACTAAACCATCCCCTGCATACTCATTCCACATATTAACAAAGAGGGTAGTCTAATGGGAGTAACTTTTGAACCCACTTTCACTCCAATAGGAGATGTGATGACACCTTGGATATTTCTAAATTAAACAATTGTAATTTTCTGAAACATCATGTTCCTCTATTTTGATCATGTTACTAATCAGTTCATCAGATTGCTCCAACTCAGGTTAATCCAATGATGCTAGCCTGATTTTGGCATGACATGTGATATGCGTGATAGATTTTTGCCTTTTACTTTCTGATCCTTACATAGAAAAATTCAATTCCCAGCTCAACATAACTGCCTCACTGGCACATACGCTAGGAGATGTGAAACACTAACATGCAACTTTTCTGAGCAAAAACATCTATAATCGTCCAATTTGCATAACAAAACAAATATAAAAAAAAATTGTTTTACATTCACTCATTTCCATTGTTTTTCAGCCTGAACAAGTTGCTACAGCATTTGTTTCAAGAAAATGTGTTTCCATATCTAAAATTTAAATAGGTGTATTGTTTTATTTTTTTTTAACATCTAATGGGAAGAAATCAAAATATGAAATGGCATTCCTTTTCTTGCCTGGCAGTAGCTAAATGGTATGAGTTCCTTTGAGGCTTCAGAGCTGGCCATGTATGACCCAGAGACGCCTTGGTGTCAGATGCCTCTTTGAAGTTCAGTTCCTCCAGCCAAGTTTTGACACAGAACCCAGCCTCACAAGTAATTATACCAACTTACTGTCACATTGCCAGACTTCATGCCCGAGTAAGTGTGAATTGCGTCATCCATCACAGTACTTCCTTGCATGTGTTTTTTCAAGATGCTTTGCACAGGTTGCAGTTCCTATATTTATTTTTCAATGTGAAGTTAGCATTTGTATCCTTTCCTTTTGTATGGAGTTCCCTACAGAAATTATTAGGGAGCGGTACCTTTTGTGTAAGAGGCGATTCTTCATTTTGCCTTTCTTCGCTGGAATTGTGCCCACAGGTGTCGTTTTTGTCTGGTGGTCTTTCCATGAGCGATGCATTTTGGCATGGTTCGTGTGATTGGAGTATGGGGAGATGTGATCTGAGCAGGCTGCCTATGTGCTGTAGGATTTAGAGTGCCTGCTGTTTGTCTTCTGAGTGCCTTGTGATGAAGTTGTTAAGTGATGAAGTTGTTAAGTTGTTTACTGGCATCTGCTTATATTACATCTGTGGGCGCAGTGAGGTTTTGTTCATGAGTGGAAGCAATCCGTGTGGCCCTTTGGCTCGTGTTAGGGAGAATTCCCTGTTTAGGCTGAATTTCCTAACCTAGTAGTCCCCCAGCAGCTTTGCTGGATTTTTGGGGTTTATTTTTTCTCCTGCCAAGAGTGAGACTCTTTTACCCTGACTCTTGGACATGATTTGAGTGTGTTTCTTTGAATCTAGAAGTGTTTAATGGGCTATGGGGTCTTTTACTCCATAGGGTTTCATGTGTTTTTGTGATGTGTGTTACAAAGCACCCTCAGTGCAGTGACACAGGGGTGTCTTAGTGACCCCCCAGTATAGACTCCATACCCTGGGACTGACTACTGTCTCCCAGGGCATGTAAAGTCATCATTGACTTTACTAGTCTTAAATTCTGAACAGAACCAGTACAAACCATCATATTGTGGACGTACTGGCTGGGGCAATTCGATTGCCCCAGGGTCTGTTAGTCGAGGGGGCACGTCTCCGTCCCCCCTGATCGAGTTTTGGTTGGTGGCAGTGGATACTACGTTTTATATTCAACCGCAAATATTTTCCTATGGGATTTCCCATTGTTTTAGGCTACTACCTTTATTTAATTATTTACGGTAGCCTCGAACATACCGCAGGTTTATTTAATTAATATTAATTCTCCGGTTGGTATTTTTTGCCAAAACTTGATTCTAAAATGGCGTCTGTGTTCTCTTCTGTGACTCCAACCCAAGTCGAGCCCTTTGTTCCACTTTTTGGCGGGCTTCTCCACAGAAGCCCTCCAAAGTGGTGCCACTCTGTCTGGGGTACTTAGGAGGGGTGGAGGGGAATTTAGGCACCCTGGACTGAGTTGCCTAGGCAACTCAAGTCGCACTCCATCCTGATTGGCCCAAGTGGTGAGCCGGCCGGCTCACCACTTAGCATGTTTGAGTGACAGCTAAGCTGAGTGAATGGGGGTTTGCTGCATAAAAGCAGGGCTTTGGGGACTGGAACTTCAGAAGTCGCCACAGGACCTAAGAATCCGACGAGGGAGAAGCTGAGCCGACCTGCCACGACACCACCCCCGGTGGAGCCCTGCTGGACTGCCTCACCACTTTTCCCAACGACAGAGGAGATCTCCCGCCGGAGAGTCTTCTTCCTTTGACTGGTGGGGATAACCAGTTTCACTGTCTTTTCGCTTTCCCGACGTACCTCGTGGCCGCCTTGCCCGTGCCAAGCACCCCGGCAACCGGGATACCACGTTTTACCACGACCGCGAAACCAAGGTACCACCTTTAACCGGAAAACTCTGCATCTGGTTTCTTCCCTGGTAGTGCAACGACCTTCATCTTTCCTCCAAGTCGAGATCTTCTCTCCCCCTGGACGACGACGGAACTTGCACCCACTACCAGGAACAACTGCCACCGCTGGAGGATCCTTCCCACTTAAGGTACCGTGTCCCGCCTGGCTTCCCTTGCTACCGACTGTACGGGGTAGATTTAGCCCCCCGGCTTTCGAACCTGGGTTAGCCTGGGACACCTTGGCTAAACTTTTCTAAGCCTCTCTAAACTCTTCTTGAACCCGCTGCAAGACTTTCTAAGCCTAGTGTAACAGTGTGATCTTGGGTGCATTTGTGCTCTGAGAGTGGGCCCAGCCTTTGGACTTTGGATCACCAGTGACTTTTTGCTCTCTGCCTTGCTAACAGTGTTCCTGAATCATAGAGTGGTGTACCTCTTCATATTCTGTCTTTTTCCCTCCCTTTCTCACAAACGTATTAGAGTGCAATCTAGTTAAGCGCTCACCTCCGTATGAAAATAAGTGGTGTTTTACTGTGATTTATCTAATAGGGAAAAAGGGGTGTATATATCATAATAGTAACTGTGTTTAGAATATTTTACAATAAGAGTGCTGGAGTGTTTCAACTGTGTGTTTTTAAATAAATAATTATATACTTTGATACCAAAGCTCTGGTCAGTGTTTGCTTGTATTATTGTATCTGAGTGCCTATTGAGTATACTTTGCATACTGCCTAACTCTTCTTGAGGGAAGTCTGACTGCTCAGCCACAGCTACCAGGTAAATCTGGGTGGTACAGACTGCTACCAAGTGGGTTTACTGCCAACACCTGTAGTCTTAAATCTTTTGCAGTGTTCCCTAAGGGAACTGCACAGGTTTCTGCCTAACAGCTCGTCAACAGTTGATTAATATTACACTGCAAAAGTCACAGAGCCTTTATCAAAGCATTATTCTCGGACAATAAGGGAGTACAGGGATTGAGTACTGGAGTTGGAGGTATCACATTTAAACAGCTATCGAGGAAATTATCAGATTGGCAACGTATCCCAGTGGCAATGCATCTCAGTGGCAATGCATCTCAGTGGCAAAGTATCCCACTGGTCAATTATCCCAGTGGAATTGCTGAGTGTCTGGTGTGTCATGGATTACGCTGCTGATTTGCTGTGAATTGCTGTGCTTCACTTTCTACGGCTGAGGACCCTGCTGTGGAACTCGTTGTTACGCTCACCTGGCTCCTACCGAGGCGTCGATCGGAACTGGACAGCTGCGGTTTCCACCCACGTGACGCGTAGTGCAGAGATGACAGACTGGACTGGCCCACCTAATCTCGTCTGCTTGAACCGAAGAAGTATTCTCCTGAAAGTGGAGAAAGGGAATTAGCCACCCGTGGATTTGAGTGATAACCACCCCCACTGTTCTCCCCTCTAATCACCTCCGATGTCTCCTTTTATATTCTCACTTTAGGTTTTTTAATGGATGAACTCTCCATCCTGTGTAGAATGCAAGGGCGCGTGGATAACCAGGTACTTCACTGGTCCAAAGGAATTGGGAAGTTCCAGAACAATATTGACTCTGAGGTTCCTGGCGAGGAGCCGTAAGTATATAGTTCATAAGAGTTCAAAATGTCTGACTTTCACTCTTGTCTGATTCCTTGCAGCTTGCAGCTTGACCCTAGAGAAGATTGCCTTGTGCGGCTGGTAAAGTTCAGGTAAGAGTCTGTATTATCCAACACTGTCCGGCAAATGACACCTGTATGTAATCTGTTGCTTTCTCCCTTATTACAGGTGCTGAGTGAGAAATTATGGCGTTTTGAGGACTAATACCTCTGGCGGTAAAATCAGGTACGTCTATTGTGGTGAAAGCGATTCCCTTGGTTTGTTCTTTCGGCTCACCTGGCTGTCCTTTTGTTCCCCTTAGGTGCCGGAGTTCGGCGAAGATGAATGGAGGCTGCGCCGGTCCGTGGAGATGAAGAATGCCTCCGGCGGTAAAATCAGGTAAGTTATTGTGGTGACTAATATTGCCTTATTTATTCTCTCGGCTCACCTTGCTGTTCTTTTATTCCCCTTAGGTACCGGATTTTGGCGAAGAAATTATGAAGACAGAGGTGGATTGTGGAGGTGCTGCGAAAGCTGGTGAGTATAGCGCGGCGCTGCAGCAGGCGATGCGATGCGCATCAAATAACGTCTTTCTTCCTATTCGAAGGCGCGTTGGATCCAGAATCAGGTGAGGAATAAAGTATTGTTCTTGTTCTAACCTTTTTCCTTCTTTCCCCCTTTTTTCTAGGAGCTCCAGACTCGAGGCGGGCGTGGCAGAAGACTGGATGCTGGCTTGCAGGCACGGTTAGTGTTACGCTGCAGGATGCAGAATAACACGAAGCGTGAGCTGCTCTTCGGGCGTGGTTTAAATAGCCTTCAAAGTAGTCCCAGGTAAGAAGTTCCCAAGACCACACCCGAGTAAGAAAATAGTCCCTGAAATAAAGTAGTCCCCCTTCAGACTTCACATTGGCTTGAATGCTGAGCAGCATGGGCTGCATGAGCTAAGTGAAAGCAAATGAGCCTGGCGCCATAGGCGCCAGGACTGACCCCTTCTATGAGCCGGCGCCCACTGCGCCAGGACTGTACCCAGATGGCCCCTAGCCGGGGCTGCTGGGTTTTTCCCAAGTATCTGGATGCCTGCTCCCGGGACAGATGGACCTGGTCCGGATGCCAGGGTGTAGGAATCATGACACTCATACACTCACTCAGTCTTTCATCACTGTGGAACTCGCAGACTCGCCAAGTTTTTCATTACTGTTCACACACTGATGCTCGTCCTCCTATTCACCCTCTTATCCACCCTGAGTAGCGAAGCGTAGCAGAGTGTTGCAGAGTGTCCGGTGTCCGATGGATGAGGCCATGCTGCTAAGGAGTTGTAAACACCGGAACACGTCGGATCTTGGATGTCATCTTTCTGCCCGGACTCCAACACCATCCATGGACCAACCTGACTCGGAATGCGAGGGCCAATTGGTGAGTACATCTAAGACTACCACCTTAAATGTTACAATGCTTCCCTCACCCGTAACGCTGACTTTACGGAGCTTAGTTCCTTACATCACCAAACAGATGGTAGAAGCATCACCTGTTCCCATGTCATGGGACATCTCAAAAGATATCTGTGCCTTTGACCTCTTACACACCTTGTGACTTGTATTCCCTAAAGACCAAGGGTAAGACACGACCAGGATCACAGCCACGGTTGCCAGTGCAGGCGCCTTCCCAGGAATACCTATAGGGTGTAGATCGTCAGCTTTGTCCGGCGTCTCAACTATCCGCTTACTTAGAGGATCCTAACTTTGCTGGTTCTATAGGTTATCTAAGTCCGGGGCTGCCTGTTAGCCTCCCTATAATGGTTACCCAGCTAAGGGATTGCGGTCTCTCGATGGCAAGAACGAAAATCATTTGGAGCCGGCTAAATATGCCGGTTGTGCCCTGGGCACACCTCTTTTGATTGAGGCTCAAGTGCACAATAATTTGTCACCCACAGGACAAATTCTGCTGACCCACTCGCACTCTACGAGAGAGTCTGGAAACAACGACCCAGATGACAACGAACGACCCGCCTCTCCCATGTTTGAAACAATTTGTAACAACAAGAACCCTGGCCCCCTGCACTTGGCCAAGGAGGGAGAGCTTGGCTTAGGGACGGTCCTCTTCGAACAAGCCTCTGACGAAATAGATCCCATGAGTGCTTTGGCAAAGAACAGTACAGGCATTGCACTTAACCATTCTGGCGTCAAGACCCGCCCAAAATTGACTACGGCACACACTAGCAACACGCTGTCAGGAAGCTTGGCAGGCAAAAAAAAAGGCAAAATCAATCATGAAAACAACACACAAAGTCTGCACCTTTTAAAAACTAAGAAAACGAGGCCTGGGTTTAGGCACAACCGTGCCCTCCATGTTCACCAAAAAAATAACTATCTACCCCTGAATCCAACCGTGGTGATCTATCTTATGCAGACCTTTTGGAGGGTGTGGAGTCCTGGGGCTGGCCACCAAGTGACTCTCAGGGCCTAGTTGGGGACTACACTGTGGCCCCAAACCTGATCACCCCGTTCAACTTAACTGCACCTGCCATCACAACCAATCATCTCCTTACTCTACCCCCGCTGCCCAGGCTGAATAGACAAAGTGATGGCTCGATATCGGGCAACAACAGGGCCAGGTCCGAGACCCTGCACCAGATGATGCCTATAGCTCTGGGGCGAAGTGCCAGGCTCATGGGCCTTTTTCCCCCCACTAGGGCTCCTTTCGAAGGGGGGGGGGGTTAAGGGAGTCGGGAGTATTTGCATTCTCCGATTAACGTCCCTGAGGCCCAGGGCCCATCCATCTGTGGGGGAAAACGGCAAGTCCCGGCTTCAAACCGGACTCTGCTTGAAGTAGACCGGTTGAATTTAGAAGCCGGTGAAGATCTGCCGATACACCGAGAACGAATCCGAACCCTTGATGAAATTGTGGGCGCAGTACTTAGCCCTTTTACATCAGCACTTGAGCAACCTACTGTTTCCGGGCCTGAGGTTGCTCTTGTCCCTTTCACTAAGCTATATGAACAATTAAACGACACACTTAAAGATCACACCACTTAATTGCTGATGATTAATTTAAAACGTATTTTTCTGGAAGGTTTTGTCACTGCTAATGAAGAACGGAACCTACGGGAGATTTCTCAATGCGACAAGGACAACACGACACATCGAAAAAAGTGTGTTACCAGTTTGAAGTTTGTCCAGGCTACCAAAGTGACTTTTCCAGTTGACTTGACAGGGGAAAGCCCCGAACGACAAGGCACTTCAAAGCCCTTACAGAAGGGTGAAATGTCCCCTAATAGTCTGGTGAACGGCCCATTTATCTGCAATGATAAGAGACTACAAAATCATCTCAGCAGCAAAAGAGGCAGAAGGAGTTTCTGGAGACCTGGCTTTTTCAATCTTCAATCAGCCAAAGTCTTTTGAGCCCTGTACAAGGTACAAAACCACCAGCAAACCTAGCACTGATGCCCAAAAACAAAGTCAAAAAGCTAACTTGAGCACCTTGTGAGAGCCCCGAAAGCCACCCAAAGAAAGACAACCTCAAAGTCAACACAGGTTCGGGAAAACCGCCTACCGATGCCAGGACCCCTACCCCAATTGTACAGCCTTAGACTGAGCCACTAAGCCCAATCTCGCTAACATTGCTAGACCTTTCTACTTACTGGGTGGCAGTGGCCACAGCCATCGAACCCAAAGCAAACGCCAACATAGTAGAAGTACTGGAGATTTCTCCGGCCTCGCAACCGTTTCTGACTATGGCTGAGAAAAGACGGCGAGCAAATGTCACTGTATGGTTTGCCACTCCCGAGGACCAAAAGCACGGTGCAGTGCCAGTTTCCCAGTCTAAAGGCCAAGACCCTCATGGAGAACATCTAAGAAAATCGGCGGACTCTCAATTTAAAGAGCCCAGATGGAGTAACAACACCCGGACTCTTTTGAGGTAGGGGCATAAAAATCGGCCAATCTCGCACCATCAAACTGGAGAGAGTGCTGGACTGCAACGACCTGATCATTCTCAATCGCAGAACAGTCTTGGATCTTTTCCATTCTATCCCTAACTTGAACCAGCTGCACTCCTCTGACCAGTCATTGATTGAATTTTGCGACGAAAGGCGCCTGGACGCAGTGTGCCTTCATATCATGTTGCCCCTTGTCACAAATATGCTGCTGGACGTGTCTGAGAGTCTTTTAATCTTGGAGTTTGACTTGACGACTGGACATTTTTCAGATGAAGAGCTCTCAAACTGCCAAAAATCTGTGGCAGGGAGGAACAAACAACAATAACAGGCACGCATGCCTACCCCAAACAGAGGATAAAACAGCCCGCCCGACTCCAACAACTAACTACGAGGATTCTCCAGAAGAGGGTAGAGTGATGGCTGGAAACCATTCAAAATGCCCGAACGCTTCAGGAGGAAGAAACAACAACGTTAACAGTCACGCTCATAAACCCCAAATAGAGGACACAATAGCCTGCCCGACTCCAACATCGAAGTACGAGGACCCACTGGGAGTGAGTAGAGTTTCGTCAGGCATGGGCCTAAAGATAAACGTTACTTTTCAATCAGACTCTTCCTCTTGACAAGTGAACTGTGCCGAATTGAAAGCTACTCCAAAGAAGTCCATCCTGGCTTCAACAGACTGGTCTTGGCTCTCACGTGAATTATCTGCCCAAAACAGCCTCTAGCAACCCAACCGTAACATCGAACTCGGGAGGATAGCTCAGGGGCAACGTGCGCCCCTTGGAAGCAAGACGACACAGAGAAAAACAGGTTCGATCTCCGGGTCCGCGCTTGGAAACCTCTGGCTATTAAGAGCATTATAAATAACCTATCATATCATATCATATCGAAGGACAACTTCGGGGACTGAACGCTACCATCTCAATTCACCCACCGAGTAATTTAAAATTGGTTTCATGGAATACTCTGGGGTTTGTCCACTTAACAAAATCTAGTGATACAAACCTGGGGGACTATGACTTGATCTGCTTGCAAGAGACCTGGTTGAGGAAAAGCCCGGTTATGGATGGTTTCGAAATATCTATAAACCCTGCCATCAAAGGGAATGTTGGACATCCATCTGCGGGCCTCTTGACTGTGGCCATGTCAGGTAGGCCTCTAAATCTTCTAAAATCTGCAACTACAAACCTACTCACATAAGAGTCAGTGATTGGATGGGAAACTGAGGTGTCACTATCGGGCTCTAATCTTCCATCTAAACTAATAATCATCAACGTTTACTGGAACCCTGTTGTGATCACCAATGAAGTGTTTATAGGCCAGGTTGCTGACCTACTGGACGACGCTTACACCTACCAGCAATCCACATATGTCATCATCTGTGGGGACCTTAATATTATGGACCTGGCTAACATAACGCATGGCTGTGCTTGGAACCTTGATGACCCTCTGTATACTAGACACAATCTGTGGAGTGGACTTATGGATTCCAGAGATATGTACTTACTTAATGATATCTGCAAAGGCGATATACCTCCTCAGCTGACATGGGAAAACATGGGTCGCACCTCAGTTATAGACTACATTTACGTCTTCAACAACTTCTAACCTTTGGTTAAGAAATTTCAAGTCTTCAAGACATCACACAGTGATCATCACCTCCTGCTGCTAGAATGTACGGCAACCGGTTCCCAGGCCCGGGACCAAATGTAAACCTTACTTGACACCTGTAATGGGGAGTTGCATCTGAAAGTTTCCACCACAAGGATAAGATCCTTGACGATCGACCAGCGAAGAGCAGGCTCCACGGTTGATTACTCAACCTTGTTGGAACAATTCTGTTATTGCCCTTTTCCCCAACCATAAATACACTTTTGACATCGAACTGGTAGTCCGGAGAAAAGAGGTGAGAAAGCTGGCACGAGCGGCAAAGAAGTCAGGCTCACCTGAGGACCATTTTATAGCCCGGTCCGCTAAGTTCAGCTATAAAAATTGGCTCTCTGCATCGAAACATCAAAGATACCAGCACGACGGGGAAGCTATGTAAAAAGCTTTGGCTAGCAAAGACCCGAAGATATTCGGATCACTAATAAAGATGGAATCGACAGTCCTTAGAGCAGATCAATCAAATCCAATAAGTGAGGAAACTTGGATTACCCACTTTAGAAACCTGTATATGCTGGTCCGAAAAGACAACAATTCCACCAACCTCAGTGATTGCCCTGAGTCATGGGTCACCTCAAACAACTTGAGTGATATTGTAGGAAATTAAAAAGCTGAAAGGTTAAAGAGCACCATGCCCCGATAGGCTGTCGAATTGTATGCTCAAAAAGTTTCCTGACGTTTGGGTCACCTTCATATTCATCTTGTTTAACCAAATAGCCATCTCTCACCCACTACCAACTTCATGGAGGAGAGCGATAGTGGTACCAATCCATAAAAAAGGTGATTGGGGAAACCCAAAGTACTATCGCCCTATCGCTCTCCTCGATGTCATCACTAAACTTTATAGTTCAATCATCTCAGACTACTTTAAGACGTGGTATTGGGAAACAAGATGTTTCGACCAATTCCAAACCAGTTTTGTTAAGGGTCTGGGCACCTCGACAAACATCCTTTTACTCCAACTGCTGAAGGGGAACTTGGGTAATCACAAAACCAAGATATACATTGTCTTTGTGGACTTGATCTAAGCATTTGACCAAATCGACAGATGCAAACTGTGGTTGAAACTGGCAAGGAAAAACTGCCCAAAACCAATATTCTATCCTATCATGGCTATGCATTCTGACACTTCTTTAAGAGTCAGACTGAATAAAGCAAGGAACCTCTCAAATGAAATAAAAACCTTCAGAGCAGTCAAGCAGGGGTATCCTATGGCCCCCGCACATTTCAACTTCTTCCTGCAGGACATGCCCGTTGTGTTAATCGACGAGACACCGGTCGGCCTACAAAGGCAACTCAACCCCCTACACTGTTACGTCCAAAAGAACGACCTCGAAATTAACAAGGGGAAAACCAAAATCTTGACCGTTGGTACCAGCTCTAAGGGGAAAAGCCACCACTCCTGGTAGATAGGTGGATAAAAAATTGAACAGGTGCAATCTTTCAAATATCTGGGTGTCTGGTTGAGCAACTCAAGTGTTGAAGCACCCGTGTCAACTTACCTTTCTGGAAAGATGAAAACCTTAACCAGTCAAGCCCATGCACTGAACAGAAAGTTCCTCTGCTTCTCTATCTTGCCAGTAGTGTAGTATTACACAGCTAATGTGGTCCCTTTTGTGACATATGGGCTGGAAGCTATGTTCAACCTCCCGGAACCTCTTTGGAATCGCCTTCAGGGCGGATTTTGGAAGAGGGTACTGGGTGTCCCTCTGTCCACCCTGATTGCTATCATCCAGAGAGAACTAGGTCTGAATTCCCTGAAGTGTACAGTGGGCTGGAACAGACTAGCCTTGTTCGGGAAATGTTACAACCCTCTACGTCTGGTGATCCTGAAGACGGTTCATAAAGAAATGTCTGATTCCAACTCAACTCTGAACGGATGGCGCTCAGCCATGATGTTCCTTCTAAAAGAGATTGGCAGCTCTCTTGAGCAACTGGCGTCCAACCTAGGACGAGTAAAAAGAAAACTTCAAGATCGCGACTGGATTCTAACATTGAAGGTGGCCAGAAATTACCAATCGGTTGCTCAACTACCCTCAGAAGGCCGAAAGCTCAACACAGTGTGTGAATACCTGAAGCAGTTGCCCGACAATAAGGTCAGGGACCAATTTTTGAGAGCTCATTTGAACTTCCATCCAACCAATGAGATCTGAACAATTCGGAGTCAATCTGTGGAAAATCACTGTCAGCACTGTAATGATAATTCTAAGGTGGAATCACTGTTTCACATGATGACACTGTGCCCTGCTTTAAGAGAGACTCGTTCAAAACACTTTAGCCCTCTCTTTTCTGATTTTTCTATTTCCGACTGCAGAGTTTGGTGGTCGTGTTTGATGACAGGACAAAAAATCAAATACATAATTGCCGTGGTTAAGTTCTTGACAGAGGTCCTCCCTGAGATTGGAATTGCCAAAGTATTTCTTAAACTGCAATGCCAATGTTAAAGTGGAATTACTGTTTCACATGATGATATTGTGCCCGGCTTTAAGATAGACTCGTTCAAAACACTATAGACCTCTATTTTTTTTTGATTTTGCGATTTCCGACTCCAATGGTTGGTGGTCGTCTTTGATGGCAGGCCAAAAATCAAATACGTTACAGCTGAGGCCAAGTCTTCGACAGAGGCCCTTCCTGAGATTGGAACTGTGAAAGTTTCTTAAATTGTATTTCTGAGACAGTATTTTTTTTTCTTCCTTTTTTTCTTTTCCTCTCTACCCCTGACCTACCATAATAAGACTATAGGAAAGTAAACTTGTTGATTCACTTTTAATGCAAATAAATAAATATAATTTATTTATTTGCATTAGTATCAAAGTTGAAAGTATTTCAGTGGTACAGTACATTAACACATTAAGTTATGCAATATTGCAGTGACAACATTCAAAGTGGCCAAGTATCCAAATGGCAAATTGTAAAAGTGGCAAATATCTTATTTGCAAAATATCATAGTGGAAATCATCAAAGTGGAAAAGTATCCCATTGGCAACGTATCACAAAAGCAAAATATCCCAGTGGCAAATGATCCCAGTGGCAAAATACAGCAGAGGCACAATACCACTGTCAGGCCTCGAGCCTCTCACTGCTGTGGCCCGCGGTCTCTCATCTGGCGCTGCATTTCACGGTGGCGCTTTGGCCACGGAAGGACGGAGAGATATGCTGTTGGCCGGGCTCTGAGTCTCCTTGTCCGGAACAGAGCCCGGCATTCCCTCAGCGTCCTGATGCAGGGCGCGGGCATGCGCGAGGACCCGATGCTGGTCACTAGCGCATGCGCAGTGAAGGTAGCATCAGGAAGCACCATGGCAAAGCTGCTAGTATCGTAGAGTATTTAAACGCTGGTTTCACAGCCTACGGATGCAACTGAACTTGCTCCGTAGTTTGTTGTGCCTTGCACGCTTGCTTTCCTGTTCTCTGTATGCCTTTTGGCTCTGCCAGCTCTGCTTCCCATTGCCTTTCCTTGGCCTCCAGCCTGCTTGGTTCCTCTGGCTTCCCCCTGGTGCATGCTTCCTGCCTTGCTCCGGCCTGCCTTGCCTGCCTCTGCTTGCTATTATCTGTCTGGCCTGCCTTGCCTGCATTCTTCACCTTGCCTTTGGGGAACCATCTGCAGGTATTACATCTACCTGGACATTGTGCTGCTACTTACTACATGCTGCTACACCACTGATCCTGCGGCTTCACCAGCCAGCGCTCCGGCTCTGCCCCCTCACCACGTTAATTCCGGGGAAGCCATTTCATGGTATGGGAAGTTGTTTTCCAAGCTCCTCCTCTCGCTTTTTCACGAGTGGTGAGTTGGGAGATTTTTCTCACACTACTCTCACATCATAGCACCGCTTGGACAAATCAACAAAGACCAGGACCGGAAGGTAGACCGTGCGATCCCGCCAGCAATGATACCAGGTATTTGACAATCACAGTGGCAAACTATTACAGTGCAAACTGTTACAGTGGTAAATTATCAAAGCAGTGAAATATTACAGAGAAATGTCAAAGTAGCACATTTCACAGCAGCAAATTATTAACGTGGGAAATATTACAGTGGTTAAATATCCAGACAGCAAATTATCAAGTTCGTCAAATATCTTAGGTGTAAATGATCACAGATAAAATATTGCAGTGACAAAATATCAGTCAAGGCATGTTACAGTGGCAAACTATCAATGTGGAAAAATATCACAGTGGAAAATTATTCACAGCGTCAAATTATTCACAGCGCTGTCCTTTACCTCAATGCTGTGTGGTCCAATGAGTTAGAGTAGAGAGTACTGCAGAGCATGGCTTGGCCACCATGTGAACAGGCAAACAGGAGGCGCCTTTGCCCTACTCCGGCTACCCGAGCAAGGCTACCCTAGGTCAATTGTACAAATGGGACCCAATAGGAGCCATAGACAAAGGGAGAAGGGTGTGGAAGATGGCTGCTTGCAAAGCTAACTCAGTTTTCCTGAAAAGCTTACAAATGAGAAAGGAAAAATTCCAATCCAGCTAACACAATACTTATTTTTATTAACTTATTCATTTTAGTTGTTGCTCAATCGCTACATGCCCATAGGCCTCTGAGTGCCCTTTCTGTTTCAAAGCCTTAAAAAAGAGGGGGCGGGGGACGTAATTCAGGTAAAAACAGATAAAAATACCCCAGGGTTGGGAAAACTGGCGACTCCTTGTAGAACCAATTTCCCCTCCAGAGAAGAAAGACAAAACTCTGTCTATTTTGGCACTGCTTCCCGAGACTGGGGAGGGGAGTCAGGTGACACCCTGGGCCTATAGAAAGACTGGATTTCACAAAGGGATTGTTGGAGAAGGGTGTGGAAGATGGCTGCTTGCTAAACTGGTTACATGTTTGCAAACGTTTAAAATGAGAAGGAAAAAATACCAATCCAATAACAACACAATACTTGCTGTTTTAAAGCCTTAAAAAGAGGGGGGAGAGCAGATTTCAAGTTAAAACAGATCAAAATATGCCATGGATGGCAAAACAAACAGCTCTGTAAAACCAATCCCATCTCCAGACAAAACACCTCCCTGGGCATCTCTGTCTCTACCCTGGAGGGAGGGAGGGCAGAGGTGGTTTTGTGGTTGCTTGTTGTATGGCGCTGGACCCCTCCGTGGGTGGGCAAAAGTTAGGAAGGGCCAAATAAATGCTTCTGTGATGAGGCTGCAGCATGGCCAGGCCCAAGGATTTAACTGTGGCTTTGGAGACTTGTAACCTTTGCAGCAATTCCATCAGACTTTGTCTGAAACAGGTTGTTCCTGTCAAACCACATAACCAGAAGGTTGGATTGGATGTCGGAAGCAAATCCCAAGGTCCTCATCCAGGAATACCAGCATAGAACAGGGTCTGTTTTTTATGTTGGTATTCCTGGATGAGGACCTTGGGATTTGTCCATTGCTCATGCCACATATTAGGCAGGGTCCACGTCAGGGTTCAAAATCGTATGTGTGGCCTCTTTGCCATTGCCAACAACAGAGTTGAAACTCACCTTCACCTCCTCAGTAGGCAGATTCTCACCTTCCCCAGAGATCATACACAGTAGGCAGTGTCCAGGCCCGGGGTGCAAAGTCTTGTGTGTGTGGCCTCTTTGCCATTGTCAAAAAGAGAGTTGAGACTCTTCTTCATCTCCTCAGTAGACACATTCTCACATTCCGTAGAGATCATTGTGATGAATCAGAGGTGATCATCCCAGAAACCCCAGGCCAGACCCCTTCTCGCGTGGCCAGGGAAAGGTAACCGCTACCTGATTCTGACATGGGGGTGGTATCATGTGGGAGGATCACATGGGGGGAGGTTCAGGTCAGGCAGAATGGGAGAATACCCTAAATATATTCACTAGTGATCATACCCTACTTATGGTCTATTGTAAAGTTGAAAATCCTGGAATTAAACAAACTAAGAACATTAGGGAATTCAAGTCCCATAATGCCATAAGTACTGGGACGAGGAAGAGGGGCTCAGAGGTGGCGAACTGCAATATGCTGTATAGTTGATCTGATAACCCACCCCTGACCGAGACTTTCAAATGATTAAAGCCCCTTCAGGTGCAGGCCATCAAGAAGAGAAAGAGAAGAAGCTCCCTTTAAATGGTATAATGGGGCACACCTAGCCACGATTATTTTTGTAAAGGCGATATTTTTGCCGCAATTTTATTACTGCACACCCTATAAAGTGCAGATAGCGCGCAGTGGGAAGCGGTAAAGAAACGGATTGCCCGGAGGGATAGAGACGCTTTCCCCACTCTGCGTACTGCTGCGGTCTTTGGTGTTCACCGGAGTGTGCTTGGAGCAAATGCAGCTCCATCTGCGGAAGGTGCGAAAGAAGGAAACCTGACCGGAACTGTCAAGAAAAAGGGCTTCCCTGCCAAAGGCAGGAATACACACAGCGGGTCCGGAGGAGACATGTAAACAGACAGGTGATTTGCCCTTGCCTAGGTGATCCCGGGGCGCTCCTAAAAGGACCGCTGATACAGCATAATGATTTTAAATGCCAAACTGATAAGAAAGATTTTGAATACTCAGTTAACGAATGAAGGCGAATTGAGCAGTATTAACGCTTTAAGAGGGAGAGTGAAGAGAACCACTATAACCACCAAGCCAAGAGGGGTGAAGACTTAGCAAACATTCGAACCACCATTTTCCAAGCCAAGAGAGGACAATACTTAACAAAGGCGAAAAAAACATTGGTTTAAACAAAGTGAAACAGAACATTCTAACCACCAAAGCCAAAAGGGAACAATTTTCAAGCAAGGTGAAGGTGATGCACAGAGAGGAAGATTAGGTTTTGTGTGTGGAATAAAGAGGGGAACTGGCTTCTAACAGCCCATAAAGGTTGGAGGAGGGTTAGGTTGACTTTCACTAGGGAAATATACAATTTCTCGCCTAGGCATCCCACTCCCAATTCTCAAGGACCCTCACAGAGTTGATCCTCCCTTGCTTTTTCACCCCGAGGCCCAGGATCCAAATGCAATGGCCTTTCCCTGGCCTCCTGCATAGAGGATCCAAGGGGAGTAGGAGTGAGAATACTCTCGGGTTTCTCACAGCACCCTCAGACTTGAAGTGATTTCACGAGAAGTGTTGGTAACCAAAAGATAAAGATTAGACTTCTGAACTGCCTGTCAACAAAGAAAAACCTTTTGGACTCTACTCATTGTCTCATCATTGCAAGTTAATAATTTGCCACACTGAGTAGTTCGGGACTGCCCTAGAAGGTTTCTCCATCATGTACCTTTTTACCAAATCCTCCCCCCCCCAAACATTAAGCTCTCTATTTTAATTCTCAACCATGAAAAAAATGCTATTGTTGACCTATGCCACTCTGTCGTTTGTCCGCTCTCTGTGGACCTGCTGCTGTCAGTAAACTGCAATTCCACTGCCTGGTCCTAAGGTCAACTCTGGACTACTTTATGTCCCCATCAGTGTATCCCCAAATTAGGTCCTTCTTCCCTGCTTGATCATTTACTGCCACTCTCCTATCTAGTCATCCAACTCTGCCCGATCCCATCTCAGGCAGACTGTTTCACTTGAATGTGAATTCCCTCTGAATAACCATGCTGCCACCAGGGTCGGATGGGCCAGTCGGCCTTTCGGCCCAGGGCAGTGGGGGCCGATTTCTGGCCACTCATGGCCGGTTTTGGAAAAATAAATGTTGAATTTTTTTTGTTGCAAAAACAAGACAAACACCTGCAACGTGCAATATGGATCTATACACACAGATATTAATGATACATATGGTGATCCATTCTTGTATGACTTGTATATCAGATTAGTGAAATCATAACTATATTTTGCATAGTGTACTTAGGAACAATGCTATTTGATGCCACTTCCTGTTTTGTGAAGGGGTGAAAGGTTGTGTTTCATCGCTTCCCGGGATGTCACTTTGGGGTGGGGTCAAATGACATCACTTCTGATGATGTCATCAGAGGTCAAGGGTCGTGAGGCAAGGGGTGGGCCACTTTTTTGAGGCGAGCGGTGGCCTTTTTTTGGGTGTCCGGGCCTATTTCTTGTCTCAGTCCAACCCTGGCTGCCACCTCACTCTCTAATCACAATAATCACAAACTCCCCAAAAAAATGCAGGTGCAAGGTGGGAGGGGGGCAAAACACAGGAATTAATGTTCTTGCTGTACTTCTGCCAGCCTCACTAAAAAGCAGTGAATGACCGTCAAGAGCAAGGTTCCCTTTTAAACTGTGCCTATGTGTGCTTGCCCAGCTTCCTCCTGGGTGCCGCTCAGAAGACTTTTAGCAGCGCACACAGACAATTCTCACCTATTCAAAAATATTAAATAAGGCACAAGCCACAGCAATTACCTGCCATTGTCTTTCTCTTCAAATAAGCAACTAGTCTTGATATTCTGCTAATTTGCATTACACTACTATGCACCTAAAATCCCGAACAGCAAAATACATCACAAGAGGTTAAAAACTATTATGGAAAACTGGCTCCATGAACAAAACAATCTAACCAAGATATGCCTGCATGCATTAACCAAAAATGTCCCCTCCCCACCCATGACTCCTAAACCTGACTATGACACTTTTACCTTATGACTAACATCTGCCCCAGAGTACATTAAGATACTACCGGACAACCTTGACTCTTCACCTCTTGGCTCTGCGAAAGGTTAGCACACGAGTACCTACATCCACTTGTTTTATGTTTGTTGTAACATGAATGACGTTCACATGCCAACATTTCTGTTACTCATTGTACATTATCAAAAGCGTCACCCACACTATATAATCGAACTACCAGCTCAAATATTGGATACTGACTGTAACTAAGCAGGCTACTTTGATGTGTAACCAAATCCCATACTTCCTCTTCTTTGTACATATGTCACGCAAGTGCTTTGAAGCAGCCCCCTTTTAAGTTAACGCATTATAAAACTCAAATATTAATTTGCCATCTCCACACTATATAATCGAACTACCAGCTCAAATATTGGATACTGACTGTAACTAAGCAGGCTACTTTGATGTGTAACCAAATCCCATACTTCCTCTTCTTTGTACATATGTCACGCAAGTGCTTTGAAGCAGCCCCCTTTTAAGTTAACGCATTATAAAACTCAAATATTAATTTGCCATCTAAAGATTTTGAAAAGACAAATGTGATGCTCAGCTTCTCCTACTTTAGCATTGCTAACATTACCCTATAAGTGGAGAGCAACATTGCAATATCATTTATTTAGCCTACAAGGGATAATGGGTATGGACTATGCCTGGGATTACTCGTCCATAATATCACGACACTGTATATTCAGACAGGAGAATGCCTTTCACACAACCTGCATGGTTTGCAAGTGTTCAGAGTTCCTTTGGGCATAGACCTTCACACATTATATGGTAACTTGCTTCTGTACAAAAACAGTTTCCCTGAGCACTTGTGTAATCCCACACAATGATATATGTTGCAAACGGTCTTGTATGCACTGCAAAAGAATTATGTACATGCAGAGTCATGACATTCTTAAAATGTACATCATATGTTGAGGCATTTAAATATGCCTTGCTTGCAAAGTATTGTGGGTCTGCAAATATCCCAGTGAGTATTTACTGCTACAATCCCTCACTTTATTACAGTGCTCTATCAATTAGTATTGGAGGCAAGCACAGGGGCCGGGGAAGGGTATGGGTGGAAGCATCACTCCTTGCGGATGATGAACAAAGCAGCACATTTCAAAGACCAAGTCAGGCGTTTCGTCGGTAGACTGAAGGAAATGTGTTGCGACATTCTAGTACCCATCTAGACAACAGCACCTTAATTTTCTTTCTATGCTCAACTGCATAGGGCTTTTCAATATAACCATGTGTTCTGTGTGTGCAGTCTCTAGCATCTCCCTGCATCTTATTTAACTGATCACAAGGAATTACTTACAGAAGAGAGATCCATAGTTACAGAAGAAGGCACTCCATCAGTTGTATCTCTGATGGATTGATGCTATTAACTTAAAAGGCATATATGTTTGATTTTCTTCAACAGGGCTCCATAATAAACCTCAGAAAGGCTCTTGTTTAATTTTATCTAGGCTGTGGTGCAGAAGTGTGGGCAAAACTATACACTTTATTATGTGCCCTGTCATTTCACTTCGTATGTCAGGGGTACAAGCAGGGCTCTAATCAGATGTTGCTCCCTACTTGGAGTCAAATGATTTTTCAGGGAGTAAAAAAGTAATTAGCTCTGCCAATAGGGATTCTTTCTGCTTATTAAAAGATGTTCGTTCCCCATAAAATTCCTTTTGAGATCGGGCATTCAGATTATTCGAGTTCCTTCCTTCCTATGCCACGGCTCTGTTGGTCCCTAATTCAGAAAAATATCAGTGGAGCTTTGTAGGTTAAACCAATGATATGTTCATTATTTCTCGTTTTTGTTAGGCACATTTTCCTTTTTTAGGGAGTAAAAATGCATGGTACATATGTCTCTTAGCTCTAAGGCGGGTGTTATCGGTACCCACAGGAGAACGTAAGGCAGATAGTAAGCAGAGGCACAGGAATTTTGGATCATCATATTCTAAGGTGCAGTTATTCTGATGCAATTATCATCCTTACACAAATTATTAGAAGCATGTTCTCCTGCCCCTTACATTACTTCATTAAAGTGGCACTTGAACTCCTTTCAGCATGTTTTTGACACACTGCTTTTAATTGCCATTAATTCATCAGCAAATGTATTCTGTCCGAGTTTCTTGACAGCCACATCAGTTATGACAAGAGATATGTGTTTTGTAATACAAATGAGACATTTTACAGTGCCATAAAACATACAGGGCCTCATTACGACTTGGGGCGGTATCCCGGCGTAAATCCACCAGAATACTGCCCAAACGAATTACTGTTACCGCCACTTGGTCCACAGGAATTTCTACTGGATTACA
Organism: Ambystoma mexicanum; assembly: GCF_040938575.1. Lineage (NCBI taxonomy): Eukaryota > Metazoa > Chordata > Amphibia > Caudata > Ambystomatidae > Ambystoma > Ambystoma mexicanum. The sequence continues at coordinate 1,100,830,421 of NC_090924.1, read as the reverse complement.
ACTGGTGGTGGCTGTGTAATTCCCCATTCATATTGAGTCCATTGGACTGAATGTGGCTTTTTTGACGGAATTACTGCAGCAGAAATTTGGCATAGTGGTAAAGTTGGCATTAATGGAGTTACTGCCAACTTTACCACTTACCGTCAAGCTCGTAATGAGGCCGACATTTTTCTTTGCGCAGAAGTACATTTGCAAGGTACTGTGGCAGATAGCAAAGTCTTGGACTGGTTGATGAGTTTTCTGTATAATCACAAATGACATTTTATTTTAGCCTATGTGTTTGGAAAAAGTGTTAAAAGATTTGTAAAGAATTGCAGCAGCTGGGAAGAGGAAATTCCTTTCCAAACTCTCTTCTGCGACGGTAACTCACAAAGTGGCTTACATCATTAGTCAGTTGCGCACATGGAAAATAATGTGCGCATAAAAGTCAACCGGTTCCGCACATAGAGAAAAATAATTAGAGGGGACATTGGAAGAGCAATGTCTGCACTAACTTGAGAATACTCTCAGAAGTTCCATATAGCAACTAGCACTTTGTCTATGGGAGAGGACAACAGTGCCAAAAGGTGGAACGAAATGATAAGAGGCGTGTCATAACAGTAATTCATTGTGCAGTCCCATGCGTTAATGTCGATATTTCAACATGTATGCAGAGCCAGGCGTTCAGAAACCCTCCACTCAGATACATCTGGCATGTAGGACATAATTCGGGATGATGAGCAGGGAAACACTGACCACGAGGATAAACATGCCCCTTCCAAGAAATCTACAACGCTAGCGCTGGCCTAACATTCCCAGTCCAATGTACAACATGCCCACTAATGAACAGTGACCTCAAAAGACACTCAAAAGACGTACCTGTGATAGTTCTTGAAATAGTTAACACTCTGCTTTCGGATGGATTCTTGTAAAACTTCAGATTTGCTGCCACAAAATTCCTCTCCAACTTGCATTAACCTGTTAAAATATTTGACAGAAATTACACTCATGTTCTTCATTTTAAAAGCTTGCCATTGTATAAACTGAATAACCTCATACATTTGAAGACCATAACACCATCATTTTTTACCAAACACTGCATCTTCAATTTTATTTTGCTATGCAATGGTATGAAAATGTATAAAGCGTGGCATTCACCCGATGACATCTTGGCGCTGAACCAAAAAGGTAGACCAGAAGAACAGGCCAATAGCAAGAAGTTTAGAAGAGATGCATTTTTAAAGCACCATGAAAGGACAAATGATGTTCCATTTCACGCAGGACCAATGGTAGGGCATTCCATGCTCTTGAGGCAGCCACAGAAAGCGCATCGACCAATACGGGAATGTTTAGTCTGGAGAATTTGGATAGTAAGTGAGGTTTGAGAGCAAAGCGCTCTAAATGGAATATAGGGTGGACATTTCACCTGAAGATATTCTGCCCCCTGCTTATAGAAAGCTTTATGGACAATGCGCAGAGACTTGAACACCCACTTATCAACAGGAAGCCAGTGCAGTTGGCAAAGAATAGGGGACATGTGCACACCATATGGCGGGTGGATAACTGCTCTAGCAGCCATGTTCTGTAGTAGCTGGAGTCAAAGTATTAAATAGGCAGGTTGTGCTAAATAGAGCGCATTGCAGTAGTCAATATGATATGATATGTCATTTATAATGCACCTGTACACAAGTGTTTCAAGGCACGAGGCAAGGGAGGGGGGCCAAAGGGAAGACAAAGACAACGATCTTACCAGGCCCAGTGAGATTGAGATTGCGATTGCGCAAGTGCAGGGGAGGGGGTGGGGGGAGAAAGACCAAAGAGTAAACTACAGGAGCATAAATATGTGATGGAATATAGGGGAGAACCTTGCAAAGAACCCTCAACTTAAATGGCCTGAAAATATATGATACCTGAAAAGACATTGAAAGAGTGTTAGAAATGTTTACACCTACATCCTTCACCATAGTAACAGAAGGAAAGGAGCCCAAGCTAGAAGGCCAGAAATCAGAAGTCCAATACAATAGGGGATCAGCTGTACCCACAATCAGTACCTCGTTTCATCAGCGTTTAATTTCAGCCTGTTCCTGGACATCCATTCACCCACAGCCTCCAAACATCCCCTAAGCCGAACAACAGTATCAGAAGAGGGCAGATCAAGCCGAAGGAGGATCTGTGTGCCATCAGAATAGGAGTAGCGTAGGAAACCGTGGGACTGGATGAGGCCAAGAAGAGGCTGAATATGGATGTTGAAAAGAATAGGTGATAATGCGGAGCCTTGAGGGACTCCGCAAGACAGTGGGGCTGGTTTGGATTTGAAAGGAGTCAGGGAGACGGACTGGGATGGACCTGAGAGAAAGGAAGTAACCTCTTAAGCACTATGCCAGATAGGCCAACAGAGGAAAGGCAGGCAACCAGGGTGCGGTGGTCAACGGTGTAAAAAGCAGCTGATCGATCTAAAATAATCAGTGCTCCGACCCCACCTTGGGCCACTAACCGTGCCAGATCATCCACTACCGCCACCAGCACTGATTCAGTACCCCTGCCAAGGTGAAAAACAGACTGGAAATGGTCTAGAAAGTGGAGAGATAAGAGATTCAAGCACCTTCATAGAGAGCGTGAGGCGAGAGATAGGATGAACATTGGAAAGAACTGCAGGATCCAGGGAGGGCTTTTAATGTAAAGGAATTACAAGAGGGTGTTTTAGATCATTGGGGATGAAACCGGAAGCAAGAGAATCATTAATTTCTAGTGTATTCCAGGGACCAATGTCAGTAGAGATATCTTTCAGAATAGAAAGAGGAATGGTGTCAAGAGGAGAAGCAGACTTAAGCCTATTTATAGCAGATAGCACATCATGCAAGGAAAATGTAGGGAATGATGACCAACCCACTAAGGACCCAGTGTCAGCATAAGACACCGTTGGTAAATCAGCAGGAAAGCATACACTGTTGAGGTTATTGCGAATGCAAAGAATCTTTTCCCCAAAGAATGAAGACAGGGAGTCACAGAGAGCTTGCGAAGATATAATATTCGAGGACATTTTTGCAGGCAAGGATAATGACTTTACCAACTCAAAGAGAGCTTAAGTTTGGTTAATGGCATCTGCAACTGTGTCACTAAAAAAGGATTGTTTCGCCAAGAAAATTGCTTCCTGGTATTTGATGGAGGCTTGACGAAACAAGGTTTTATAGGCTAGCTTATAAGGTCATCTCCATCTTCTTTCCACCTGCCTACGGAGAAGCTATAGCACTTTTAAATCCTCAGTATACAAAGGTTCAGAGGGGCAAACCTTAGCTACACTGTGCTTCAAAGGGGCAATGGAATCAGCCGCATTGCCAAAAGCCTGCACTAAGGTGGTTAACGTGCAGTGAGCTGCCCTGCCACAATTTAGCTCAATTTGATTGCATAGGTCTTGGCGAGAAGTAGAGCGCCAGCCACGTTTCCAAAGAACCTGTGTTGGCCGAGTTTCAGGGCAGAGCATAGCTTGGATAGAGAAAGGAACAGCAAAATGATTAGTGGGAGCACATAGAAGATGCTAATGACCTAATTTGCAGCAAACACAAGATCTAAAGTATTATCAGGATGGTGTGTTAGGTAAACAACTTGTTGCGGTAGGCCTAAATCTAACATGGTGGCAGACAGTTGAGATATCAAATGCTCACTGGCTTTAGTAATCGGAAGATTAAAATTCACAACAATCAGCAGGTTAGAATGCTTTAGTTGGAGTTCAGAAGCAAACTTGGGGAAATCAACTAAAAAAGAGCGGTCATAAACGGGGATAAACTAACAGCCCAACCAGGGACATGGAAGCTGATACTAGGAAACACACTAGTAAGGATTCAATTTTAAGGCTATGATCAATTTGTATAGGGGAAATATTAAATGTAGATTTAAGAATCACTGCAGTACCTCCATCCAAATATGTCGACACTCGAACCCAACAGAGAATGCTATAATTGGGGGGTAAGGCTAGAATTTCAAAGGGGTCAGAATGCTCACATACTCATGTTTCTGTGTCGAAAAGATATCAAGGTGATAGTCATCTATCAAGTCAAAACATTCATGAGCAACTAATGATCCTGCATTTAATTTAAAAAACTATTTAAAAAAGAGTTCCTAGTGTTGGACTCGTCAACATTAGTTTAGCTTGCCATTTTGAAATTCCGTCGAAAATGGTATTAGAAGGAGCAGCAGATCCTCAAGTGATAAATGGGCAGAAGAGGAGGCACGACTAGAGAGAGTGGGAGACAAACTCCCAAGACCCGGTCTGCGCACGGACGAGAACAGGCGGGCTCGCGTCCGCTGTACTTCTGGAAACCTCTGCTATTATGCAGGCACATTTCGCACTAGCTCTGTCCCTCTCACTCGGGGGAATGAGCAGCGAATACAGACCGCAAAGCGTTTCTGCAACGGAAGCCAGGCACCTTCCAGCCGTGTCAGTACGCTGCATAAAAGGAAAGGAAAGTAAAATTAAACTGAACCAATATGAAACTAAAAAGTATGAGGTGTCCAGTCACCTGCCTGCCAGCAGCAGTGTGCTGAAAGGAAATTAAATAAAATTAATAAAAGTAAATTGCTAAAAAATAGCTGAGCCGGCACTATCTGCTGGTTCCAACTTATTTATTTATTTATTTGCATTTGATAAGCACACTTGCAGCCCGTGGGCATTGAGGCGCTGTTACAGGAATATGTACAAACTTTTGATTAAGGTTACAGATGTCTATTAGTTACAGAAGGCATAGACAGTGTGTGATACAGAAAAAAACAAGGTTACAGGGAGAAGCATATACACAGTGGTTAGGTAAACAGCCTGCATGAAGAGAATAAGTCTCTAGATAAAAAGTTTGGTTTTGATGTCTTTCCGGAAGGCTTGATGAGAGTCTATCATTCTTAGGTGAAAGGGAAGTGCATTCCAGTGGGTGGCTGCCAGGGTGGGGAAGCTAGATCCTCCAGTGCGGACTTTTTGGGTTTTGGGCGCGACGATCATGTTGGAATAGCACTTCCTGAGTGGTCTGGTGGCGGTGTGCTTTGTGATTCGCTGAGCAAGGTATGGAGGAGCGAACTCATGGAGGCACTTATGCATGATGGCCAGAGTTTTGAACACAATCCTCTCTTTGACAGGGAGTCAGTGGGCCTGTCTTCTAACTTCGGATATGTGATCTTTCCTGGAGGTTCCTGTGGCTGCCCTAAGGACGTTATTTTGGACAAGCTGGAGTTTGGTTACATTTTTGCAAGATGTCCCTAGGAGTAGGGCATTGCAGTAATCAAGCCTTGAACCAATTATTGCCCTGGCAATTGTGAGGCAGTTCTGGCGTGAGAGGTAGGGTCTAGCTGCGTTAATGACTTTGGAGTAATAGGCAGATGAGGACGCGATGGCGTTAACCTGCCTGTCCATGGTAAGGTTGGAGTCCAGGTAGACTCCGAGTGTCTTTACATTATTGGAGACCTTGATGGGGATGTTATCAATAGTGAAGGATAGGTACTGTTCACCAAGGTTACTGAGTGTAGTGGGTGATCCTATGAGCAGAAGTTCTGTTTTTTCACTATTGAGGCAGAGCCAGTTGTCTGCCATCCACGATTGGATAGTGGAGTAAATGGTAGTGAGTGTTTTGGCGTCAGCCTCGTATTCTCCAGTGAGTGGAATGGGCACCTGCGCGTCATCCGCATAATTGGTGTACGAGATGAGCAGGGAGTCAAGAATGCTGAACAAAGGTCTTGTGAAGAGGTTGTAGAGTGTGGGCGCAATGCAGGAGCCCTGCGGCACCCCACATTTAATATGGCTAGGGGTGGCAGAGGCTGAGTCGGAGAAGACTCTCATGGCCCTTTCTTGGAGAAAGGAGGTAATCCAATTGCAGGCTTTGCGGGAGAAGTTGGCCGCAGTTAACAGATGGTGGCACAGCGTGTTGTGATCAACTAGGTCAAAGACAGCGGATAGGTCAAGGAGCAAAAGGAGCGCAGGTTTGCCTGTGTCTCTTAGATCGTCCATTTGATTCTTAAGGTCCAGGAGAGCAGTTTCTGTGCCATGTCGTGGGCGGAATCCAGATTGCCGCAGGCCGAGAAGCTGGTTGTCTTCCAAGAATTTTTGGACTTGCATGTAGGCTGCTTTGTCAAGGATTTTAAGTAGGAAGGGGACGGTGGTAATGGGCCGATAGTTCCCTGGGACCGATGGGTCTAGGGAAGGTTTTTTTAGAAGCAGGCAGACCCATGCTTCCTTGAGTCCAGTTGGAACGTGGCCAGTCTGGAAGGATGAATTGATAAAGGCGGTTACGAAGGGTGCTAGGATGTGGGCCAAGTCTTTGATGAGTTGGGCAGGACAAGCGTCCCCCTTGCAGTAGACGGTTTAATAGATTTGAGGAGGGGGATGACTTCCATCTCAGTCATGTCCTTAAAGTCAAAGGGAGTGGAGGACTCAGTTTTGGTGGACGGGGGTGTTCTGCTGTGTAGGTTGGAGATGTGGCGGTTGAGGGCATTTTGATGTCCACAAATTTTGTTTTGAAGCAGGTCAAATTTGTCTAGCATGGCCGTTTGAATGCTGTTGCAACATCTTTCGTCCTTGAGGAAGGGGGGGGGAGAGGCGCTATTCTCTAACTCCTTAAAGATGGCAAAGATGTCTTTGGAACTTGATTTAGAGTCATTGATCCTAGAATTGTAGGATGCGGCTTTGGCTCTGGTAATGTTGGCTTTATAGGATATGGAGATGGCCTTGAACGCATTTCTGGTAGATTCAGAAGGGTTGGTTTTCCATGCTGAGAGAGCATACCACTTCTGAGAACGTTGAACAAGTAGCTCTTTAGAAAACCAGGAGTTGGAGTGTTTGGCTTTTTTAAGTGTACGTGGTGCAATTGCATACACTGCTTGAGTGATGACCTCTTTGAAGATGTTAGCCAAGATCTCTGGGTTATTGGGTAATGGGGCCTGCAAAGATGGAGTAAGGAGGAACGGTGCTATGTTTTCAACAGTCAATTGGCGTGAGCCCCTTGCAAGGGCTGCCGAACAGGGGACGATAGGCTTGAGGGGCCCTTTCTTGGTGTTAAGGTTGAATTGAATGTAGTGATGGTCGGACCAAGGGATGGGGGAGTTGGCGGTCAGTTGGATAGAGCAGTTATGATGGCTAATCCAGTCAAGTGTGCGCCCTTTGGTGTGAGCAGGTCCTGAGGTAGAATGTGAAAAGCCCAGGGTAGATAGGGCTTTTTTGAGGGAGTTGGCGTGCGGGTCCTTAGGGACATTAAAGCCCAGGTTAAGGTCTCCCAAGAGAATGACTTGAGATGTCTTTTTTTATGTTGCAGATAATGAGAGGATGAGGGTGTCCTGGAAGTCTGTGATGGGACCCGGTGGTCTGTAGACAATGTGTATATCTATAATTATGGGAGACATTGATTTTCAGTGGGAGATAGTCACAGAGGTGATCAAATTGCCCTTCCGCTTCTCTGATAGCAAGGGTTTCCCTAGCAATGAGTGCCACACCACCACCTCTCTGAGAGGTGCGATCTTTTCTGAAAATGGAATACCCCGGTGGGATAACGAGAGCTAGTGCCGGGCAGGAACTTTCATTAAGCCATGTCTCAGTAATTATTAAGAGGTCAAGGTTGTCTTTGACAATGAGGTCATTAATGTCAAGGGCATGGGCAGGAACTGAGCGAGCATTGAAGAGGGCACAACCAGTGCTTAATTTGTGGGGGTGGTTGCCGGTGCCCAACACCGGCACTCTTTTTTGGGCACCGGAACTCATGCGGGGCCAGCGCACGTGCAATTGCTTTGTTTGTTCTTCCACTTCGCTTTGCTTCGATTATAAATCATTGGGATTTGTCATTCTGATCTTGATCTCTCTCGTGCTTGCAGGTTGCAGGCCATGGTTGGCTATGCCTGGGAGGGGCCAGCAATAGCATTTGAGCAACAAACTGTTACAAACAACAGCCAATGAAAACTACCATTCTGTTGTTACTATGCAGTATTTGATACATTCTGTATAGTAACACAGAATGTGCAGTTTTCATTGGCTGTTCTTCTGAGCCAGTGAAATTACATGGTGACGTGTTGTTGTTGCCACAGGAGGCAGCGAGGCGCCACCTTCATTTCACAAGTCACTGTGAAGTGAAGGTGTCAAGGCATGGCGTCGTCGGTCCTGACTTGTGAGAGGGAGAGCCTGCCTGCTGCACTGCATGGTGTGGCCTAGTTGCTTCCTGGGGCCCCCTCTGCCTGCTTTTTCATTTGTGCGGGTGCCAGTGTGCGCACTCGACCCCCCCCCCACACTGAGGCCCGAAAGGAGACCAAGTCCCAGCCGGCAAAGGAGGTAAGTCACTTGTTGCGTGCGGTGCAGCCTGAGCCTGTCACAGTCAAGTGATCAGGCAAGGAAGGCCCAGGTCGGGGACCGGGTGGCGGCACGGTCCCCTGGTGGTGTCCTGACTGCCCAGGAGTCAAGACCCCACCAGGGGCTCGTCCGCGCCAGGGCTTCTGTCTGTGTGACCTGTGTGCAGTGTGCTGCTGACTGCAGTCAGTGCCAGGCCAAGGCCAATTTCTGTGGCCTGGGGCTGCCGGCTGTCGCAGACTGAGTCAGATGACTCTGCCACGGGCGGCTGGGCTCTTGGATTGTGCCCAAAAGTATGTTTTTTACTTTTTTCTTTGAAAGCCTGACCTCCCGTGTGGCCGGTGGTCGGGGTCCCGCCCCACAGAAGGTAGGTTTTAAAAGAAATAACTTATTTTGAGTGGCGGCTGTGGTCCATCACTTCGAAAGTGATGGGCTCCAGCTGCCCAAATATACGTTTTTTCTTTTAAAATCTTAACTTCCGCGGGGCCGCTGCGCCGTGCACCTATTTTTGTTATCATCAGGCTCAGCATGGTGGTGGCCCCACGGAAGGTAGCCTAAGTGATTGAGGCAAGGCAGGGCAAATCCCAGGACCGGGCGGGGCACGGGGGGCAACGTGGTCCCACTAGTGTCTGTCACAAAAGGAATTAATTGTCGTTTGCAACTTTGCCCACTTTTTCATTGGTGCTGAGCCCGACTTGAGACAATTTTATGCCCCAATCTGACCCTGGATAGCATTCATCTAAGCGAAACATGAACTGTGAATTTGTGCCTGGGTGTTTCCGTTCTTTTTTTAAATTTTATCAGCCTCATTAGTTCACAAACGAGCTTCAGCGAAGGGACCCGGAACGGTGCACGTATAGGGCCGATACCGAACCAGCTGTACTTCGCGAGAAAAGCCCATGCAAACACGAACTTCTGAAATGTCATTTCAGGCTTAAAGATACACACATGGATACTAGACAGGGATAAACATGGTGCACATGCCCACTAATCTGTCGTCATAAATAAAAGCACTAGTTGAGTATTCGTGTATAATTCTCAACTGTCTTTTGCTGTCATTTTTTTACATAATTCCAGCGCATGTTTTCTATCCTGATGTGTGGTTTATACACCAGATGTGGCCCCTTAACCTGGGTACAATACGCTCCGAGCATGTGCTCCGAATGAGAGCACATGCAATCCTCAGATAGGAATCCTCAGATAGAGAGGTGGGTGTCTGTTACACCCTGCAGTTTATTGAAGTATGTCAAGAACATGTCAGTGGGAAGGAGATATCCGAATATGCATTCTCTTCTGGCTCCTGAATATTGGGTGACAAAACATATTTAGTTTTTTAATATGTGTTAAGGTGGAAAGAGGCCCTAAAGCAGAAGTAGCACAGGCCGTTGATTTCACTACAATGTCTTGCAGGAATGGCTTTTTCCAAGTTATACAACACCATGCCCATGCTTGAAGGAAGGGTGAAGGGGGATGCATTTATGAGATGTGATGACTGATAAGGGCTTGAGAGTAAATTGATTACACAAAACACCTGGATGAGGTGACTGAAGAACGGGCTGAGGGAAGGGTGCTCTTCCTGGAGGTAACCGATTAACAATACTTGGTTTACTTTAACAGACTGTCAGATGGGGCAGAAGGGGTAGAGCAAATACAGTGCAACAGTGACTGAAACAGAATGCTTTTTTTATTTATTTGCATATTTAAAGCACTCACACAGCCCGGGGGCATCGAGGCGCAGTTACAGGAGGAGCATGTCTTAGTTGCGTATTTACTAGTAGCCTGTTCCAGCAGTTGCTGCAGCACCAAACATGTGACATGGAGCAGCAGCAGTGTGATGGGCTGGTGGCGGGCCTATCTAGGTAGTGTAAGAGGATTCAATTCAACACTACAGCTAAGTCAATGCCTAGTCTGGGATACTGAATGGAAACCCTTATTGATATATCTTTACGTCCAGTTCTAGATGACTACCCCTATATAACACCCCTCTCTTGGAATCCCCCTGACCCCACTGAGCCAAGAAGTAGTTCTGTTTTGCAAGTTTAAAAGGTTTATTTGATAATTTAAACAATAGATATATATATATATATCACACTTTATAATAAATTATTAATTGAATATCACACTTAATCTGAGCAGTAATCAATAATGGATAGTCCGGCACTAGCACACTTCTTTATAATCAATGATGAGTGGTTATAGGATGGATAAGATAGCAACAATACTTTTATGGTTTCAAATGGATGCAAGGTGGAATGAAATTGCAGTACAGAAATACTCAATATGATTTCAACAAAACAATGTAATCACTTTTCTCTGGCAATCCACTCCCCCCTTTATGCAATGCAAGGAAATGGAAGGAAAGCACACAGTTCTCAGAAATGCAATCAAATGTAATTCAGTTCAGCCCAGCAAGCTTAGACTACAGAAGTTTGAAACACAGGCCCAAAATGCTTTTATATGTGCTGGCAATGAAGTGAAAAATATGCTAAAATGCTTTTAATTCCCTCTAGAGGTTCAGGGTGAGTGGTATCTAGTTAATATTAGTCCAGGCTCACTCTAGCAATGATTCAGGGATGGTTCTTAAGAGGCAAACGATTTTTTAGCAAGGAAAGCAAGGAAGCTGCTGTTTTCACACGTGGCTGGATTTTTAACCAAATCGCAAATCGCGGTAAAATTCGCGAGTGCGAGAATCGTGATTACGGCAAGAGTATGAGGAGTAGGAAGTCGGTTCTAGGCTTGTTGAAAAGGTGAGATTCCTAGCCCAAACGGTTCCAGAGATACAGATGATTAAATAAAGGTAGTTTTTCGAATTTGAAATTTTAAAAGTTCAAAGCGACAGGTTACAGCTTGCAGATAGAAAATGACAAGTGACAGCTTTGCAAATTACAGGTGACAGTTAGGAGGCAGTTCTGGTTAGATTAAAATAGATTGAATTATATTATTTTAACTAAGAGATTGGTTCTGCACAGTTCTGCTAGGTACTCACAATATATTTTTGAATTAGGCCTCGCCACGGATCTGGTCAGGTTTTGGACTGGACTCCGGTCTGGTCTGGGTCTCTTCACAGTGATCTGGGTCAGCTCTCTGGTTCTGCTAACAGCGGTCTGGGTCAGCTCTGCGCTGCTGGTCTAGCCTCTCTGGATTCTGGATACTGCTCTGCTTTCTAGGTACTGCTACAGGTTCTGGAGATTGATGGATTTGAAGTCTGGATCTCTGGATGTGAAGTCGTCGATCAGCATGCTCCGCAGCAAATGGAATTGAATGTCTCTATCTGTCCTGACTGTCTGCTTTTATGTGTTTTGAAAGTGGGTGTGTGTGCAGCATCACTAGCCAGCCCCTCTTTCAACTTGTCATTGGCCCAATTCTCCCCTCTCCCATGATTGGGGAAGGAACTGTGAGTCAGAGTGATGCTGTAGGTTTTATGGGTCAGAGGATCCTCCCCTGGTCAGTTTGCCCACAAATCTATATTTGATTCAAAATGCACATTTCTCAAATACATAGTGGTTTGTCATTGCATGTACATATTACCTATCACATGAGGTAGTCTCTGTCCCAAATCTGCTCTTCCTAGGAGCTTGGGTTCAAAAATGGCAACATATTTCACTTTTTAGTCGGGTTACCAATATTGGATTTTTCCCCGCATTTACACAGATGTGCCCATGGTGTGTGGGCATTAGGTGGTGGAGTGTCAGATTTTTAACATACATACATTTAGAGTAATATCCTCTTTTCCGCTAAAACCTCCCTGAACATACCACCGGGTCCTACCACGTCTTCAAATGTGCACAGAAAAATCACAAGAATAATGATATCACTTATAAAATTTTCACAAGTCCGCTCTATGAATGATCCATCTTTTTAGATTTATGTTCTGGCCCCAAAGGGGTGTGGTTTCCCCCAGCACAAGGTTGAATTTCTGGTTTTTCCAGTTCTGCCAAGCCAGCTTGCTCTCACAGGCAGTGCTCCTCCCCTTTCCTTCCAGGAGGAAGCCACTTTTACGACCCCCATAATAAAACATTTGCCTGAGTCAGGACAGGGCTTTGTTCAATTTCCTGCAGAGCCCAGGTAATTCAATCAGAGAAGTGTCATATCCCTTTTGGTGGGAACAGCAAAAGGCAGCTAGGCCTGGGAACACAGCTGTTGTGCAAGTCTCAACTCCTGTCGGGGGTAGCTGGTGGGCAGAATTCAGTTTCATTAAGCCAGGTTTCAGATAAAATGTCACTTTTTGTTCCCCAGTTTAAGTCAAGACAATTTTTACATATGCAGCTAGAATGCTGATTCTAAGTTCAAAACTATGACATTTTAACAGTGACAAACTATGTGACACTCAAAAGTAGGTCACTCAGTTAATTTAAACATTTTCGATTTTTGGTAGTTTTAAATCCAGTTTCAGTTAGGCTGCTGCAGACCTGTTATGAACATTCAAGTCACTTCAGCATATAACTTTACATTGTATCCACCTCTTAGTAAGTCTTTCTTTGGCCTGCTTTGGGTTCATTTATTCAGTTTTACACAAATGTCTGGTGTTGTTTTAAAACGCCGGCTTTCTGATAGTGGTGAGTACTGGTAATGCAACCATTTTTGGGATTTAAGAAATGAATTCCCCACAGTTCTAGGTTGCTTTTGGCAATCAGCATTGCCATTCCCGATGGTTTCAGGCTACTGTGTGGGTAGTCCAATGGTGGTTTTAGGCAGTGCCCTTCTGTGTCCATAACATCGGCAAAAATGGGTGGCAGCCTATTCTTCATGCATTTCCCTGGGCATTTTCTGGGAAGCTCTGGCCATCATGATGTTTTCAATGCCAGTACTGCACAGTTTTTGTGGTAGGGCTCGGATGCATGGGTAAAAACATCCCACAGTAGGTCTAGCACTGAGGGCAGCGCCGCCCCCGGCATTAAGGGGCCAATATTTTCTGGGCACTGGCACTTATTTTTTTACAAATTAAGCACTGGGCACAACTGAGAGTGAGAGTAGGGCTCGAGGTATCCTTCACAGTGGCTGGTGGGGCTGTGGGGGCCTCTAGGTCAGGGTCACCATTAAGCATGGGTGCCACAGGGGGCTCAGGCAGAGTATGCAATGCAGGGTCAACATTAGTCATGGGTGCCACAGGGGGCTCAGGCAGAGTATGCAATGCAGGGTAAACATTAAGCATGGGTGCCACAGGGGGCTCAGGCAGAGTATGCAATGCAGGGTAAACATTAGTCATGGGTGCCACGGGGGGCTCAGGGAGAGTATGCAATGCAGGGTAACCATTAGTCATGGGTGCCACAGGGGGCTCAGGCAGAGTATGCAATGCAGGGTAAACATTAAGCATGGGTGCCACAGGGGGCTCAGGCAGAGTATGCAATGCAGATCAAATGATAGTTGAGTTCTGGGCAGGGTACTCACCGAGAGGGTGTGTAGCTCTAGTAGGGCATGGAGAGTCACAAGTGTGGGCATGTGCCCTGCTATGGCTGCAGGAGGAGGCATAGAGACTCCTGCAAGGGACTGAACTTGTGGTTGGCCCTTAACTTATGCTAACAAATACAGAATTAATGAATCAATCAGACAGGTACAGAGCTCTGCAGGAACAATACAAAATCCCCAATCAGAAGTATAAATCTGCAACTGGTAGCCCACCATATCCCAACATTTCCACTTTCCACCACCCCGACAAAGTAGGTAACACCAAACATTCAGAATAAAATAAAACATTTCAAAATGGTGGGTTTGAAGGTGCGAGGCTCATCTCATAGTCCTTGGTGTAATCAGAAAAAGGAGCACAGAATTTTGATATCCTATCAACCACTACTACTGACAATGTCTTAATCTCAAGGGTCTGCAATATCTTGCCCCACAAGCTAATCAACAGCAGTCCTTCAGTAGACATCCAGGGCCGAGACAAGATTAAGTGTGAGGCATTGAGAAAGCGCTTGATGAGGTCAGCCACATGATCAGACATAGGTTAAAGCTTGTCCCCATCCAATTCTCCCAACACCAGAGAATCCAGTTATTTTAAACAACCTCTTATTCCGTCCAATCTGTGCTTTGGAACAAGTTGTGCCAGAAGGCCCATGTCAACACAATTAAGTCTGTAGAGTGGAGAATAGTCTGAAATCATTTTGTGGTGCCACACGAGGGAAAGATATCTCCACAGGCAAACATAGGCACATGCTCTAGCCACTTTCCATCTGTATCGCCCTTTGCCAAATCTGGGCCCTTCATGAGATACAGGACCAGAACACTGGACCAATTTCAACCCCCAACCCATGCTCTCACTTGGTAATATACAGTAGCTTCTCATCTGGATTTATTCCGTCTAAACGTCTGTAGCATTTGGATATCTTTTGTTAATTGCACCTGACAAATTAATTTGAAGGGGGGCCTCTGCTTGGAACACACTTTGTTAAGACGTAGATGAACAATCCAGTGATGCAACTGAGCCTACCGAAACCTTTCAGCTTTGTTCATACGGCAGAGTATCTTACACTGCTCAAGAACAAGTGGAAGACCGTCCATAAATAGTTAGCACCTGGTCTTCAGCCCTCTTGCTTCCAGCCTCAAAGGTTCTCTAAGCCACGCCAGAGGTAAAAAGAAAGAAAGCTCTCTCCGCTCCACCTTCAGTACCACTTTGAAAAGGTAAGAGTAACCAGTGGGAGCATTGAAAGAGACTGTTCCACCCCCCAGCAATATAGCACGAGTTATGAGGAGTGTTGGAATTGCTTAATGCGTGGGACTTCTGATGCCCCTTCGCCAGTTGGGCTCAAAATAACTTTTCTGGGAACCCTTGGAAACGTTCCAACCCAAAATAAATAACTTATTTTCCTGTAAAGCGTGCAGCAGTGCATCGAGAATCATGATAGGCAAAGCCAGAAACACAAACAACACTCAAGGGATACATTTTAACAATGATAATCTTTCCAAACCAGGATATTTCTTTTAACAGCCACGCGTGAAACTTGCTTGCTAGTTGTTGAAAAAGCAGTGGAATGGTGTGCTACTCAAGCCAGAGAAAGTGGGTATACGTTTTAATCCAAGAGAGTCAAGTGCCTCAGTAGGCCACCTAAAAGGAACAGATTAGTTTGACTACCTTCTCAGACCCAATGTTTTATAATTAATTGAGAAGCCCAAGACCTCTTTAAAATCACCCAGTTGCCCCATGATCACTGTAAGGTGACCACAGAACTCTTCAAAAAAAGAATTATGTCATCAGTATATAGGGAACCTTTTTGGGAACCAACCCAGTTTTCATAAACATGCTGGGCAAACTACTGAAGAGAGGGCAAATAGAGGCCAGAGAGGTTATCTGTATTTGGTACCTCTTGAAATGCTCACCTGACAGATTCCTCATCTTAGATATACTCGTCCTGCTAGACCAGATCTCAGGAACGTTCTCAACAGCGTGGGGATTCTATGCATACATTGACATAAAGGTCCCTTGATGTGCCCCTTCTTTGAGTCCAAACATGACATCAGCATTGGTAAAAATAGCTTGCACTGTCCCCCATGATCTCAGTTTTATTGTTTTTCCCTGTGCTCAGCCGAGTATGGGGAATTAGTTGAAATGACATTTATTTGACAGAGAGAGGGCTGGATGTGAGGGCAATGAGGAATCTGTGGGAGAAAAATCCACCAGAAAGAACATTAGAAGATGCACGTAAATTGTTCTACTAATGGATTGGTACTCCCACAGATGTCATAAATTATATTCCCATAGCAGAATGGTCATGTAGGAAGGGAAGAAAAACAAACCTCGGGGTGACTGTCAAATCAATTAATTTTGCAAGACTGCACTACCAAAATGGGCGTCCTGAGCTGACAGTGCATACAGCAGTAGTGCCTTGTGATGGTATGTGGCAAGGACCATGTTTCTGACAGGTAGAAGTTCATTGTTGGAACTCCTCTTTGGAGAGACAAAGTAGTCAAGTGTAAGACCTCAGGAATGTCCTTCGCTGCAATGGAGTAGCATTCCGTTACAAATAAAACTATCCATCTCGATAATGTTTGTTTTGTCACAGCTTTCCCTTATCTAGGACCAAAGTATTCTGCAAAATGCAGGATCTCTGTAAGGAACTCCCTTGTTCTGGAGATATTAAAACTTAAACTCCCTCTTTGGGTCTACTCTGTGTAATCTTTCCTCCTCCTTGGATGGTGAAGAGGAGGGTAAACACTGGCAAGTGAATTTTTTGGGACAGATGAAGGAAAGTGGGTCGTTCCCTGAGCAAAACACATGAAAAGATGTTTGTAAGAAAGAACTTGCAGTTCGCTATTTCTACGTGCTGAGGTAATCACCACCAATAATACATATATACGTGATCAAGCAGCAAGGCAGCTACGAAACGCGTTGTACCATGCTTTTTAAACGGTTGGCTGATGCCAAATAAACTGGATATTGCAAGAACTTTATGTTGAAATTGTTTTGGGTTTTGACTGAAGGCAGTATTTTTTACTGGTGTTTATTTTGCTGCTCTTGGAGTGCTGTCCTCTTCGGCAAAGATGGAATTACTTTCCCTTTTGCTAAATACATATATTTCTTTTTTCGGGGGATATTTGTAACACGCATAGAAAGGACTTAACCCTATATGGGGCCGCTGGTATCAACAATCGGTAACAAAATAGTGATGCACACAAATCCTTTGTTAAATGACAAATATATGGCTCCCTGCAGCCCCCCCCACATTATTTAAGAAGGAAGGTCCTACCCATCATAAGACTACTACAATAGTCCAGATGGGCATTTGTCATGGCGCCTACCACCATCTCATGATCTTTACCCAAAATAAACGGCAGAACTTTCCGTAGCAATCACAGCGAATAGAAAACGGTCTTCACCTTGGCACCTACCTGCACCTTGCTTCCAAGATTGTCCTGCCAGAAACAACCCAGGTTTTTGATCCTGGAGGCAAACCTCTACAAAATACTAGTGACGGAGGATTTCTTTGCAGCCGCAATAAGATGTTTAGGTCCACACAGTGCTAGCTCTGTTTTGGACGCATTGCGTTAAAGCTGGTTTTCAGACATCCACTCCCTTACTTCTTGCAGACACTGTTTGACCTTAACGAAAGTTTCCTCAATGTTTCCGATTTTGATGAAGAACTGGGTATCATTGGCGTAGGAGTGGTATTTCACCCTGTGACTCCTCAAAATCTCCATCAAAGGCCACAGATACTGGTCAAAAAGCTGGGGCGATACTGAATACCCTTGTGGAACTCCACATTACATCAAAATAGTTTCTGAAATATATCACCCAAATTGAACGCGCTGTTGTCGGTTAGCCAGAAACTAACCAAACCACTTATTGGCATGTTCTGCGACATTGCCAACCATTTTCAGGCGGCTGAGTAGGGTATGATGGGCAACCGTGTTAAAGGCCACGGACAAGTGAAGCATCACCAGAAGTGACAGCCCCCCTTGATCCATGACACTTAGCAGGTCGCCCTGCATGGTCAGCAGCGCTGTTTCTATTCCAAGCTTAGGGCGAAAGCCAGATTGAAAACAGTCTAGCAGCGACACCATGGCGTCGGATATTAGAGTTACTTTGAAGCTTCATTTCAGTAAAACGAACAGAACAACAGAACCAGAACCAAACAGACTCGCTGCAAGCGAGAAGAAAAGGAAAAAGTAGGAGGGAGGGAGGGAGAGGGGAAACACAGGGAAACATCAGTTTTCACAATAAGACGTTTCGGGCATCTACTACTTGTTGCTAATGTATATTGGGGCGGGGGGGCCTTTCCTTTGACCTAAGTTCACCAGGGGGCATAGGGGTTGAAGGTTTGTCAGTTGTTAGGCCCAGTCTTGGCCTCGGGAGTTCCTGTATCTATTTTGCCTCCATCGGGTGCTATAAGTCAAATTTCTCCATCCATCGTAGGGTTGGGGGTTGTCTTGGCACCCCTGGGAATTGCTGTGTGTAGTCCAGAAAGGGGCCCCAGATGTGGTGGAATTTGCTTCTGTTGTCGAAATGGATGGCCGTAATTTTCTCTGCTGCCACAATCTCCCTGCATTTGGTCCACCACACTGGGATTGACCGGCCTTCTGGGTTTTTCCATAGCCTGGTAATTGATATTTTTGCTGCAGTTAGGAGGTGTGAACAGAGGTCGGCTAGGCATCTGGTTAGCAGGAATTGTCCTTCGCCTGCCGCCTCCAGCAGGACGATTCCTGTGTCCCACGGGATTTTACGGCCTGTGATTAGTTTAATTTGATCGAGGACACTCCTCTAGAACTGTGCCGCCTTGGGGCAGGCCCATAGCAGATGGTATAATGTGCCTTTATTTGGACATCCTCTCCAGCAATGCTCCAGGATGGTGGGGTTGTATTTGTTGAGAATCTCTGAGGTTCGATACCATCTGTAGCACACCTTGAAGGCTCCTTCCTTATTGGTTATGCATTTGGAGCTTTTGTGCACTCGGCACCAGATACGGCTCCAATTTGCAGAGTCAATCTCTCTGCCTATGTCCGTTTCCCATTTAATCATATGGGGCTCTTTCTTACTTGGGTCCGTTCTGTCGATCAGCTTGTACAGGGTGGATACTTTCCCTTTAGGGGGAGTGGCGGTGAGTGTTTTCTCTAGGGCTAATAGTTCTCTGCTTCCGCTGTGCCTTACTACTTCGCTTGATAGCCAATGCCTGAGGTGTGCGTACCTGAACCTTTCCGTTTCTGGGACCTGGAATTTGGCTTTGCAGGCTTAGAAGTTCAGCGGGTCACCGTTTTCGAAGAAGTCTGCAATGACGCTCAGCCCTCCCACTTGTTGAAGCTGTTCGGGGTGATGCCTGGGGAGGAGTCCGGGTTGTCCCAAATGGGGGTGAGTGGGCCAATCATGGTTCTGCAATTCCATTGGCGGGCTGCTTTTTTCCAGCATTCCACTGTATTTCTTGTCACCGTCAGGGGCCCCTCGTTGGCGGGGTAGCTGGGGCTTCTCATGTGTGATAGGGATTTTATTGGCGACTGGTACCATTTGTCCTCGAGTGTCAGCCAGCGGGGTTGGGGGTCGCTTAGTTTCCATGTGAAGGCCTGGGAGAGCTGAGCCGCAGGCAGCATCTGTTAACATCTTGGACCCCTAGGCCGTCCATCGCAGTGCCCCGGAGCATAATGCGCCTTGGTATTCGCGATCTCTTTCCTTTCCAGATGTATTTCAGAATGGCTACCTGCAGCTTTTGGATGGCTTTCTTTTGGACCATTACTGCGAGGGCCAGGCAGTGGTAAAGCAGTCTTGGGATTAAGTTCATTTTTACGGCAGTGATCCTTCCGAACCATGAGATTTCTTGCTTTTGCCATCTGGCAAGGTCCTTTCGGAGCTCTGTGAATAATGGGTGGACATTTTTTTTGTAGATTCTTTCCATTTTATTTGGCATATAAACGCTGCATGGACCCTCTTGGGAGATATGTGATTGTTTGGGGGGAGATTAGAGTGGGCTTGGTCAATACATATGGTCCAAATATGGATGAGCCTAGAGTTTACTGTGATATATCCGAGATACTAAGTAGGGAGGCCGGCGCCCGATGTTATGAGGTGGGAAATTCAACAGAGTACTTGACTGTGCGCTGGACTGGTCGAGAACCACTCACATGGCCTTTCCGGTGCGGCATGAACGGCCGGACAGATTATGTCCCAGATGAGACTAGTGGACATTTGGAGGAATCGAAATCCGAGGGTGTCTGAGAACACCTTTTACTCGTCAGTTCATGACGCACAGTCCAGGATAGATTATTGATTCATATCGACTGGCTGGATGCTGCTAGTGCGGGGCTGCTCGATCCACCCAAAGACCCTTTCTGATCATTCACCAGTGGAGATGTCAGTGTCGAGGGAATGCCCCACTACTGCCCAACCGTTATAGCAGATGTCTCCGACAATATTGTTGGATACAGGTATATTGTCCGCCTTGCAGAAATTATTTGAGTTCTTTTTATTAACAGAACGAGGGTTCAGTGCCACAATATGCCACGGTGCGAGAGACTTTCAAGGTGGGTAAGAGGGGAGATGATGTCCATGACTACAGGAATCTAAAGGGAGATTTGCTGAGAGGTTGAAACACTGTTAAGGCAGCATGAGCATGGCTATGGTGCATCCAATGATAGGGCAACTTTTGGGATTGATTAAGGGGAACCTGGTGAAATTCAGGGAGTTGGTGGATAAAGAGGTCAGGTATATAGAAGACCAGCACAGGAGCACCGATATGGGGAGACAGATAGGCCAGGATGCTTCTTAGCCGCAGTGGTTTGGGGTGAGAGGGGATTCAACATGTGGCCGGAATCAGGGGGCGGACGCGGGACATGTGCACAACAAACAAGGGAATCAATGAGGAGTTCCGGCACTATAATGCTGCCCAATATGTTAATTGTGATACGTGTACTGATGAGGAGTTGGATAATTACATAGGGAACAGTGCTCTCCCAGGCGTACCTAAAGAGGCACGCCTGGCCCCTGATGTACCAGTTATGGAAGAGGAAGTAACAGCAGAGATTCAGTCGCTGGCGTCTGGAAAGGCCCCGGGATCCATTGGGTTTGGTATTGAATTATATAAGGGGCTCCGCCTGACACTGTTGCTGAGATTGTTGAGACTATGGGAGGACTCATTAGAACTTTGCTGATTAGGGTCATCGCTCTCGGAGGCTATAAACTCAGTGTTGTTTAACTGGGGTAGACCATCTCATGAACTGGCCTTGTACAGGCCACTGTCGTTGATCAATACAGATGCAAAGATATTTGAAAGAGTGCTGGCCACTTGATTGTTACCATACATGTCATTGCTAGTGCATTCCGATCAGTCTGGGATTATTCCGGACCGATCCACTGCACTTAATTTATGCAGCTTTTCTGTATTGTGTTACAGATAGATCTGAGGGCCAAGGCAGTTGCAGCTTCTCTGGACGCCAAGAAGGCCTTCGACTCTGTGTCTTGGAAATTCTTGATTGGAGTTCTGCAACATAAGAGGTTTGGGGCTACTTTATTAGCTGCGTACAACTGTTGTATGCTAACCCGGTCGTCAGGGTTTGTAGCAATCGCATACTGTCACGTGCATTTCGGCTGGGGTGCGGGACGCAACAGTGGTGGCCCCTGTTCCATCTGTTTGCCCTAATGATAGAACCTCTTGTACAGTTAATGAGGGACAGGCATGGGCACAGAAGGATCCGTATAGCGGGTCCGCGTCTTGTTGTACGGGGACGATACCCTGCTGTACACTCATGAGCCGGAGCAGAACATGGAGCCGATGATGGAGGAGATCCATAATTTCACACATTAATTCGGCAAAATCAGAGTTATTTCCGTTTACGGACAGCACACAGAGGCCAGGTGAATTACTGGGATTCAGGTGGATCTCGGCTGGTTTCAAATATTTGGGCGTATTAGTGTCTCGATTACACATTTTAAACTATAACACACAATAATATATATATATATATATATATATATATATATATATATATATATATATATATATATATATATATATATATATATATATACATATATATACATATATATATATATATATATATATATATAGGATCCGTCCAGGGAGAGCGAAGTTATAAGCCACCCAAAAAGTGCTCTTCCTGTGGAAACAGCAACTTAACTACCGTGGACATGTAATATATATATATGTATATAGGATACATTACTCACCGTAATCGTATTTCTGATGCTTGTATCTGCTTAGATTCACATGCTGTGCATAGGCCGACATCTAGTGGAAGCTGCAGAGTATTACACTTTGTTTTTCGAAACTCGAAAATGGGCGTCGACACAGGGCGTGCCAGTAATACTATCCCTAGTGTGACGTCCACTGTACCCAAGATCCCTCACACATCTAGGATCCTCAGATTGTATTTTTTCTGACATGAGGTAGCACGAGGAGTAGCGTGAGTACAGATAATCCAAGCAGATAGACAGAAAGGTAAGACTACAAGCCATCATGTGCCTTCTATCAGAGGGGAGGAAGGGTGGGTCGCATGTGAATCTAAGCAGATACAAGCATCAGAAATACGATTACGGTGAGCAATGTATCCCTTCTGAGGCTTGTGGAATCTGCTTGGATCACATGCTGTGCATTGATTAGCGAGCAGTACCTGAAGAAGGAGGTGGGATGTGAGAAGGGTCATGAGCAAATAAGTGTCTTAGAACCGCTTGTCCCACTTGTGTATCTGCCTTGGAATGGGTGTCAATGCAGTAATGCTGAGTAAAAGTGTGAATAGAGCTCCAAGTAGCTGCTTTGCAAATGGTGTGTGTCAAGGGGTACATTTGCAATGAAAGCCAGAGTGGCCCCAATGCCTCTAGTAGAGTGGGCTCTTGGCGTGAAAGGCAGAGTTCTTTCAGAAAGTGAGTAACACAGCTGGATACAGTTAATAATCCACTTCGAGATGGCACCTTTAGAGACGCGATCCCCCTCTCTGCCTGTAGCTACGGAGACAAACAGTTGATCTGTTTGTCTTAGCGGTCTGGTCTTATTTACATAGTAGAGGACCGCCCTACGCACATCTAGGGTGTGTAGTTTCACCTCAGCCGAGCTTTGCGGGTGTAACGCTCACCTGATTCCCGTAGAGGCGTCGGTCTTGACTGGGCGTATACCGTATCTGCAAAGGTGATGTGTAACACACGGCTGGCTCTTTGGGCTGGACCTCTGTGCACTATATGTCTGACTTGAAGGGTAAGATGTCTTAGGTAAGTGAACGCCGT
The DNA here is from genome assembly GCF_040938575.1 of Ambystoma mexicanum. NCBI lineage: Eukaryota > Metazoa > Chordata > Amphibia > Caudata > Ambystomatidae > Ambystoma > Ambystoma mexicanum. The sequence continues at coordinate 1,100,807,484 of NC_090924.1, read as the reverse complement.
GCTCTCCATCTGCCTCGGGGCAGGGTGCTGTAACCAGTTTCTTCACTGGATAAGGGGAGCAGGCCTCTTGACTTCAGAGGACTGCTGTCCGTCGTTTACTGCACGAACGGTAAGTTTCGAGTAATTCTAATGTCTTTAACGTCTTTAGTAATGATGTTTCTTGTTTTGCAGGGTTCCGGCGATGGCGGATGACGGGCTGAAGTGAGTTGAAGATGGAGCCCGTGTGATGAATAGAAGCACCTGGAAGCACGTAAGTAAGCGCTTGTTGCCTGCTTCACGATGCGCTCTAACTGTCTTTTTATTTTGCAGGTACAAGTTTGGAGCGGCTGCAGGGTGCCGGAATACCCACTGGGTTAGATGTGGAAAGGAGTAATGGCACGTGAGTATTAAAGTTCCCCAATGTCTTTAAACGCACCTTGTTTTGTCTTTCAGATGCGGGATGCAGCGCCGAAGGCCTCCGGAACGTGCGAAGAGTTGGTAAGCTTTTGTCTTTCAGATGCCGGAATGCAGCGCGAGGCGTTGGTGACAGCCGATGGACCAGGTAAGTGAAGAGCTGTCACTGAAGACCCTAATGCTAACCTGTTCTTTCTTGTCTTTATAGGTGTTGCTGAAGACTGGATTCAGGATGGTAAGCCTTTTTCCTTAGGCCCAGGATCAGATGCAGAAGACACGATGAGCGTTCTGCTGCAGAGGATGCAGAATAACGCAAAGCAAGATTCATCCATCGGGTGTGGTTTAAATAGCCTCTTGTAGTGCTTAGGTGTCGCCTTCCACAGCCACGCCTAGGTAAGAAAAGAGTTCCTGCTTTCCAGAAGAGTTCCAGTGTTCTGAATCTAGGGAGTGGCTCCTGCCCCACCCAACAGGAAAAGTAGTTCCAAACAGTAGAGGATCAGAGGCTCAACTGGCAGGCAAGTAAGCAGCATGGTCTGCTGCAGGTAAGTCCACCCAAGCATTATGAGCCCGGCGCTTCCAGCGCTGGGACTGGGCATATTTATGAGCCTGGTGCCACTGGCGCCAGGACTGGGTCCAAAAGGTCCCAATTGGGACTGGTTGGCACTCGGAACCTGGGTTATGGATCTGCTTCCAAGGGAGTTGGGAAAACCCTGACCTTTTGGAAGCAGAGATCATGACAGTACCCCCCCTCAAGGCCCCTCCCAAACCGGGCTTCTCCGGGGGTTTTGGCTTGTCAGGAAATGTTCGGTGAAATCTTTTGATTAGGCGAGGAGCGTGGACATATTCAGCAGGTTCCCAGGATCTCTCTTGGGGGCCGTAGCCTTTCCAGTCAATTAGGTAAAATAGTTTAGATTTGGAGATCTTGGAGTCCAGAATGCTTTTGACTTCAAACTCGAGTTCTCCATCAACTAGGATAGGTTATGGAGATTTAGTTAGTCGGGTTTGAGGTTGCACGGGTTTTAATAGAGAGACGTGGAAGACCGGATGTATCTTCATGTGCGGGGGCAAGTCCAACTTGACCGCTACTGGGTTTACTATGGTAGTGATGGAATAGGGACCAAGGTATCTTGGGTTGAATGTGCGTGGCCCTTTTAGAGGTAGATATTTGGTGGATAACCAGACTTGATCCCCTACTTGATATTGAGGGGCTTCCTTCCGATGTTGATCTGCTCCTTTCTTGTATTGTTCTTTAGCCCTTTGAAGGTGAGAAACAGCTTCCTTAAAGGCTTGGGTGATTGTAGAATGCAGGTAGTCTACTGCTGGTGTTTCAGGATCTTGGAGGGGATCCAACTCCGAGGTTCGAGGGTGACTGCCGTACAAAAGAAAAAACGGGGTTTTCCCAGTTCCCGAATGGACAGAGTTATTGTAGGCATATTCGGCTATCCAAAGGATGTCTTTCCAAGTTTTTTCAGTTTGTTGCAGCATGCAGCGTAAATACTGTTCCAGAGTTTGATTGGTCCTCTCGGTTTGTCCGTCGGTCTGAGGGTGGTGACTGGTCGATAGTCTCACATCAATTTGAGCCGACCGACAGCAACTTCGCCAAAAATGAGAAATAAATTGACTACCTCGGTCTGAAATTAGAACCGAAGGAAAACCGTGCAGTCGGACGATGTTTTCGAGAAATTCTCGGGCCAGAGTTGCTGCTGTTGGCAAGCCTTTGAGCGGAATGAAATGCGCCATCTTGGAGAATAAGTCCACGATTACTAGAATCGTATTGTATCCGGAGCATGGAGGTAGATCGGTGATGAAGTCCATAGAAAGCGTATGCCAAGGGCGAGGTGGGATGTCAATAGGGCGTAAGAGGCCTGCTGGTCTTTCCTTTTGACTCTTGTTTTGGGCGCATACTCCACAGGACATTATAAAGTCTCTGATATCTTTTTTCCAAGACGGCCACCAGAAGTAGCGCTTGATCTTTTCTGAGGTCTTGGCCATACCGGGATGTCCTTCCATTAAAGAATCGTGATAACAAGAGATTACTTTTTTCTGTAAATCTGTGCTGGGTTGGTATAATCGTTCTTGGAAATACAATAAGTTGTCCTTTACTGCAAAGTCCTTTCCCTGCAGATGCCAATTCTGTATGTCTGCTGGAGTTACAAGTTGCCTGGCCTTATCCTTAACTTCCTCCATGGATTCTGTGGCGATTACACCCAGAATTCTTTGTTCGGGAATGATTGGTACAGGTTTAGGGTTGATCAAGTGTTCTTCCACTCCCATCCGAGAAAGGGCATCAGCTTTACCGTTCTTTGTACCAGGTCGATAGGTAATTATGAAGTCAAACTCGGCAAAGAATAATGCCCAACGGAGTTGTCTAGAGGATTGGGCTTTTGCGGTTTTCAAATATTGCAGGTTTCGGTGATCCGTAATCACAGTAACGGTGTGTCGGGCCCCCAGCAGATCATGCCGCCAAGCCTTAAAGGCAGACTTGATAGCCAGAAGTTCCTTGTCAGTAATCGTGTAATTGATTTCAGGAGGCAAGAATTTGCGGGACCAAAATGCCACGGGATGCAACTGATTGGTTACCGGGTCCTTTTGTGATAGAACTGCCCCCATGGCAAGGCTTGAAGCATCAGTTTCCACGATGTAGGGGAGTTCGGGGCGAGGGTGTTTTAAGATTGGTGCAGAGATAAATTTAGTCTTCAAATCCTGGAAAGTTTGTTCCGCCTCGGTAGACCATTCAAAACGTTTGTTTTTCTTTAACAAGCCAGTGATGGGCTGGACTATTCGAGAGAATTCGTGGATAAACCTGCGGTAAAAGTTAGCGAAGCCTAACATGCTTTGCACACCTTTTACGGAGGATGGTGATGGCCATTTGAGAACTGCATCGACCTTCTTTGAATCCATACGCACTCCGCCAGGTGATAATATGAATCCCAAGAATTCAACTTCAGTCACGTTGAAAACACATTTTTCCAACTTAGCGAAAAAGTTTGTGTTGACGCAATCTTTCGAGGACCATTTTCACGTGTTTCCGATGTTCAGATTCCGATGAAGAATAAACGAGGATGTCATCAATGTAAACAACAACACAAACATCTATGAGCTCTCTGAGGACATTGTTCATAAAATATTGAAAGGCGGCCGGGGCATTGCAAAGTCCGAAGGGCATGACCTGATATTCAAATAGCCCATACTTGGTGCGGAAGGCCGTCTTCCATTCATCGCCCTCTTTTACTCGTACCAAGTGGTAAGCTCCTCTAAGATCCAGCTTTGTATATATGCATGCTTTTCTGACTTGGTCCAGGAGTTCAGGGATCAAAGGTAACGGATATCTATTCTTAACGGTGATCTGGTTCAGGGAGCGATAATCTATACAAGTTCTAAGGTCTCCTTCCTTTTTTGGAACGAAGAACAAAGTTGAAGAAGCAGGGGACTTGGAAGGACGAATAAACCCATTTGCCAGGTATTGATCCAGGTATTGTCGAAGGTGAAGGTTCTCAGGCTCGGTGAGGGCATAAATTCTACTACAAGGAGGAGTAGATCCAGGTATCAGGTCTATCTGGCAGACATAAGACCTATGAGGAGGTAGAGAGTTAGCCTGATCCTTCCGGAAAACATCTTGGTATTCTAGGCATTCGGGAGGTAACTGGGGAGTCTGGGAAGAAATTGCTGCCAGTGCAACACCAGGTGGAGGGTGACAAGTAGAGACACATTCTGGAAACTGGACCGTTCTTGCTCGCCAATCGATCAGAGGATTGTGTTTCTCTAACCAAGGTATTCCTAGAATAATCTGAAACTGAGGGGCCTTGATCACATCGAACACAATCTTCTCATGGTGTCCATCTTGACTTACTAGCGTCACCTCTTGAGTGGTATGCGTTACTGGCCCGGAGGCTATCTCCGTACCATCCACCGTAGTAATGACGTCCTTTACAGCGTTGGGACAAAGAGTTAGATTCATCCTCAAAACCATTTCATGATCCACATAATTGCCGATGGCACCGCTGTCGACGTAAGCTTCAATTGCATGTAATCGATCCGGATTATCAGGGCTAATGAGGACCATAGGTATCACGAAATGCGAGGTCACGGAACTGGTTTTCACGCTCGGCAAGGGGACCTCTATTCTTGTCGGGCGAGGTCGTTTCCCTGCTCAGAGTTTGTAACTTTGGTAACTGCAGCTCCTACTGCCTTCTTGGCAGGTTTCACCGGACAGTCTCGAAGAAAGTGCCCCGAGTGTCATGATCTCTGCTTCCAAAAGGTCAGGGTTTTCCCAACTTCCTTGGAAGCAGATCCATAACCCAGGTTCCGAGTGCCAACCAGTCCCAATTGGGACCTTTTGGACCCAGTCCTGGCGCCAGTGGCACCAGGCTCATAAATATGCCCAGTCCCAGCGCTGGAAGCGCCGGGCTCATAATGCTTGGGTGGACTTACCTTCAGCAGACCATGCTGCTTACTTGCCTGCCAGTTGAGCCTCTGATCCTCTTCTGTTTGGAACTACTTTTCCTGTTGGGTGGGGCTGGAGCCACTCCCTAGATTCAGAACACTGGAACTCTTCTGGAAGGCAGGAACTCTTTTCTTACCAGGAACTCTTTTCTTACTTAGGCGTGGCTGTGGAAGGAGACACCTAAGCACTACAGGAGGCTATTTAAACCACACCCGGTGGATGAATCTTGCTTTGCGTTATTCTGCAACCTCTGCAGCAGAACGCTCATCGTGTCTTCTGCATCCGGTCCTGGGCCTAAGGAAAAAGGCTTACCATCCTGAATCCAGTCTTCAGCAACACCTATAAAGACAAGAAAGAACAGGTTAGCATTCCGGCATCTGAAAGGCAAAGGCTTACCATCCTGAATCCAGTCTTCAGCAACACCTATAAAGACAAGAAAGAACAGGTTAGCATTCCGGCATCTGAAAGGCAAAGGCTTACCTACTCTTCGTGCGCTCCGGAGGTCTTCACACTGCATTCCGGCATCTGAAAGACAAAACAAGGTGCGTTTAAAGACATTGGGGAACTTTAATACTCACGTGCCATTACTCCTTTCCACATCTAATCCAGTGGGTATTCCGGCACCCTGCAGCCGCTCCGAACTCGTACCTGCAAAATAAAAAGACAGTTAGAGCGCATAGTGAAGCAGGCAACAAGCGCTTACTTACGTGCTTCCAGGCGCTTCTATTCATCACACGGGCTCCATCTTCAACTCACTTCAGCCCGTCATCCGCCATCGCCGGAACCCTGCAAAACAAGAGACATCATTACTAAAGACTTTAAAGACATTTGAATGACTCGAAACTTACCGTTCGTGCAGTAAACGACGGACAGCAGTCCTCTGAAGTCAAGAGGCCTGCGCTACCTATCCAGTGAAGAAACTGGTTACAGCACCCTGCCCCGAGGCAGATGGAGAGCTCGGCATTCACTTACCTAAGACATCTTACTCTACACGTCAGGCATACAGTGCACAGAGGTCCAGCCCAAAGAGCCAACCGGGTGCTACACATCACCTTTGAAGATACGGTAGTCGCCCAGCCAAGACCGGCGCCTCTGCGAGAATCAGGTGAGCGTTACAGAACGCAAAGCCTACCGCAAAACTCTCGCCCAGGCGCTATGGAAACCTCGGATACTGACCCCCTAGCCCGGTTACTTGGGGAACTAAGGGCAGAAGTGCATGCAGCTCGTCAGGAAACGAATGCTCTAAGAAGGGAACTAATTATTTCCAAGGAGAGAACAGACAATCTTGCTAGACAAGTGCTACAGTCACAAGCCGGACAGACCCCGTTACCCGCATCAGGGGCAAATCTTCCTTCAACATCCTCTATGAATCCAGTGCAGATCAACCTACCTGGGAATGTACCTCTGGCTCCGCCCGAACGATTTTCTGGTGACCCAAAGAGGTTTGCAGTATTTATCAATCAGTGCCGGTTGCACTTCTTATGCCGGCCAGCAGCCTTTCCAACTGATCAAGCAAAAGTAGCTTTTGTACTTTCGTACCTTAGTGGCAATGCGGCAGACTGGACGATCCCTCTAGTTAATCAAGATGATCCGGTTCTCCATGATTTTCAAGCCTTTCAGCTTAGTATGGAAAAACTGTTCGCAAGACATTCACAGGGGCAGGCCTTGGACAATGAGCTTCTTTCGTTGCGACAGGGTAATCAAGACCTTTTGGCTTATATTGCATCTTTCAATAGACTAATAGTGGAAACTCAATGGCCTGAGGACAAAAGGATTACGCTGTTTTATAGAGGTCTACGTGGAGAGCTCAAAGATGTTTTAGCCCAAGTAGTGAATCCCCCACAAGACTGTTCGGATTATATAGACTTGGTCGTTCAAATAGATCACAGGCTGCAGAACAGGAAGGCCGATCGTTCCAAGTTTGATGCTCGAGTATTTTCCAAACCGCCAACTCCTTCCAAAGGAGTAGACTCCGGGGAACCCATGCAAATAGGGGGTCTGAAAGGTCCTCTAACACAAAGGGAGCGGGAAAGGAGGAAACAGTTGCAATTATGCCTATATTGCGGAAACTCAGGGCACTTTCTTCGAGACTGTCCGGTGAAACCTGCCAAGAAGGCAGTAGGAGCTGCAGTTACCAAAGTTACAAACTCTGAGCAGGGAAACGACCTCGCCCGACAAGAATAGAGGTCCTCTTGCCGAGCGTGAAAACCAGTTCCGTGACCTCGCATTTCGTGATACCTATGGTCCTCATTAGCCCTGATAATCCGGATCGATTACATGCAATTGAAGCTTACGTCGACAGCGGTGCCATCGGCAATTATGTGGATCATGAAATGGTTTTGAGGATGAATCTAACTCTTTGTCCCAAGGCTGTAAAGGACGTCATTACTACGGTGGATGGTACGGAGATAGCCTCCGGGCCAGTAACGCATACCACTCAAGAGGTGACGCTAGTAAGTCAAGATGGACACCATGAGAAGATCGTGTTCGATGTGATCAAGGCCCCTCAGTTTCAGATTATTCTAGGAATACCTTGGTTAGAGAAACACAATCCTCTGATCGATTGGCGAGCAAGAACGGTCCAGTTTCCAGAATGTGTCTCTACTTGTCACCCTCCACCTGGTGTTGCACTGGCCGCAATTTCTTCAGAGACTCCCCAGTTACCTCCCGAATACCTAGAATACCAAGATGTTTTCCGGAAGGATCAGGCTAACTCTCTACCTCCTCATAGGTCTTATGACTGCCAGATAGACCTGATACCTGGATCTACTCCTCCTTGTAGTAGAATTTATGCCCTCACCGAGCCTGAGAACCTTCACCTTCGACAATACCTGGATCAATACCTGGCAAATGGGTTTATTCGTCCTTCCAAGTCCCCTGCTTCTTCAGCTTTGTTCTTCGTTCCAAAAAAGGAAGGAGACCTTAGAACTTGTATCGATTATCGCTCCCTGAACCAGATCACCGTTAAGAATAGATATCCGTTACCTTTGATCCCTGAACTCCTGGACCAAGTCAGAAAAGCATGCATATATACAAAGCTGGATCTTAGAGGAGCTTACCACTTGGTACGAGTAAAAGAGGACGATGAATGGAAGACGGCCTTCCGCACCAAGTATGGGCTATTTGAATATCAGGTCATGCCCTTCGGACTTTGCAATGCCCCGGCCGCCTTTCAATATTTTATGAACGATGTCCTCAGAGAGCTCATAGATGTGTGTGTTGTTGTTTACATTGACGACATCCTCGTTTATTCTTCATCGGAATCTGAACATCGGAAACACGTGAAAATGGTCCTCGAAAAATTGCGTCAACACAAACTTTTCGCTAAGTTGGAAAAATGTGTTTTCAACGTGACTGAAGTTGAATTCTTGGGATTCATATTATCACCTGGCGGAGTGCGTATGGATTCAAAGAAGGTCGATGCAGTTCTCAAATGGCCATCACCATCCTCCGTAAAAGGTGTGCAAAGCATGTTAGGCTTCGCTAACTTTTACCGCAGGTTTATCCCCGAATTCTCTCGAATAGTCCAGCCCATCACTGCCTTGTTAAAGAAAAACAAACGTTTTGAATGGTCTACCGAGGCGGAACAAGCTTTCCAGGATTTGAAGACTAAATTTATCTCTGCACCAATCTTAAAACACCCTCGCCCCGAACTCCCCTACATCGTGGAAACTGATGCTTCAAGCCTTGCCATGGGGGCAGTTCTATCACAAAAGGACCCGGTAACCAATCAGTTGCATCCCGTGGCATTTTGGTCCCGCAAATTCTCGCCTCCTGAAATCAATTACACGATTACTGACAAGGACCTTCTGGCTATCAAGTCTGCCTTTAAGGCTTGGCGGCATTATGTGCTGGGGGCCCGACACACCGTTACTGTGATTACGGATCACCGAAACCTGCAATATTTGAAGACCGCAAAAGCCCAATCCTCTAGACAACTCCGTTGGGCATTATTCTTTGCCGAGTTTGACTTCATAATTACCTATCGACCTGGTACAAAGAACGGTAAAGCCGATGCCCTTTCTCGGATGGGAGTGGAAGAACACTTGGTCAACCCTAAACCTGTACCAATCATTCCCGAACAAAGAATTCTGGGTGTAATCGCCACAGAATCCATAGAGGAAGTTAAGGATAAAGCCAGGCAACTTGTAACTCCAGCAGACATACAGAATTGGCATCTGCAGGGAAAGGACTTTGCAGTAAAGGACAACTTATTGTATTTCCAAGAACGATTATACCTACCCAGCACAGATTTACAGAAAAAAGTAATCTCTTGTTATCACGACTCTTTAATGGAAGGTCATCCCGGTATAGCCAAGACCTCAGAAAAGATCAAGCGCTACTTCTGGTGGCCGTCTTGGAAAAAAGATATCAGAGACTTTATAATGTCCTGTGGAGTATGCGCCCAAAACAAGAGTCAAAAGGAAAGACCAGCAGGCCTCTTACGCCCTATTGACATCCCACCTCGCCCTTGGCATACGCTTTCTATGGACTTCATCACCGATCTACCTCCATGCTCCGGATACAATACGATTCTAGTAATCGTGGACTTATTCTCCAAGATGGCGCATTTCATTCCGCTCAAAGGCTTGCCAACAGCAGCAACTCTGGCCCGAGAATTTCTCGAAAACATCGTCCGACTGCACGGTTTTCCTTCGGTTCTAATTTCGGATCGAGGTAGTCAATTTATTTCTCATTTTTGGCGAAGTTGCTGTCGGTCGGCTCAAATTGATGTGAGACTATCGACCAGTCACCACCCTCAGACCGACGGACAAACCGAGAGGACCAATCAAACTCTGGAACAGTATTTACGGTGCATGCTGCAACAAACTGAAAAAACTTGGAAAGATATCCTTTGGATAGCCGAGTATGCCTACAATAACTCTGTCCATTCGGGAACTGGGAAAACCCCGTTTTTTCTTTTGTACGGCAGTCACCCTCGAACCTCGGAGTTGGATCCCCTCCAAGATCTTGAAACACCAGCAGTAGACTACCTGCATTCTACAATCACCCAAGCCTTTAAGGAAGCTGTTTCTCACCTTCAAAGGGCTAAAGAACAATACAAGAAAGAAGCAGATCAACATCGGAAGGAAGCCCCTCACTATCAAGTAGGGGATCAAGTCTGGTTATCCACCAAATATCTATCTCTAAAAGGGCCACGCACATTCAACCCAAGATACCTTGGTCCCTATTCCATCACTACCATAGTAAACCCAGTAGCGGTCAAGTTGGACTTGCCCCCGCACATGAAGATACATCCGGTCTTCCACGTCTCTCTATTAAAACCCGTGCAACCTCAAACCCGACTAACCAAATCTCCAAAACCTATCCTAGTGGATGGAGAACTCGAGTTTGAAGTCAAAAGCATTCTGGACTCCAAGATCTCCAAATCTAAACTATTCTACCTAATTGACTGGAAAGGCTACGGCCCCCAAGAGAGATCCTGGGAACCTGCTGAATATGTCCACGCTCCTCGCCTAATCAAAAGATTTCACCGAACATTTCCTGACAAGCCAAAACCCCCGGAGAAGCCCGGTTTGGGAGGGGCCTTGAGGGGGGGTACTGTCATGATCTCTGCTTCCAAAAGGTCAGGGTTTTCCCAACTCCCTTGGAAGCAGATCCATAACCCAGGTTCCGAGTGCCAACCAGTCCCAATTGGGACCTTTTGGACCCAGTCCTGGCGCCAGTGGCACCAGGCTCATAAATATGCCCAGTCCCAGCGCTGGAAGCGCCGGGCTCATAATGCTTGGGTGGACTTACCTTCAGCAGACCATGCTGCTTACTTGCCTGCCAGTTGAGCCTCTGATCCTCTTCTGTTTGGAACTACTTTTCCTGTTGGGTGGGGCTGGAGCCACTCCCTAGATTCAGAACACTGGAACTCTTCTGGAAGGCAGGAACTCTTTTCTTACCAGGAACTCTTTTCTTACTTAGGCGTGGCTGTGGAAGGAGACACCTAAGCACTACAGGAGGCTATTTAAACCACACCCGGTGGATGAATCTTGCTTTGCGTTATTCTGCAACCTCTGCAGCAGAACGCTCATCGTGTCTTCTGCATCCGGTCCTGGGCCTAAGGAAAAAGGCTTACCATCCTGAATCCAGTCTTCAGCAACACCTATAAAGACAAGAAAGAACAGGTTAGCATTCCGGCATCTGAAAGGCAAAGGCTTACCATCCTGAATCCAGTCTTCAGCAACACCTATAAAGACAAGAAAGAACAGGTTAGCATTCCGGCATCTGAAAGGCAAAGGCTTACCTACTCTTCGTGCGCTCCGGAGGTCTTCACACTGCATTCCGGCATCTGAAAGACAAAACAAGGTGCGTTTAAAGACATTGGGGAACTTTAATACTCACGTGCCATTACTCCTTTCCACATCTAATCCAGTGGGTATTCCGGCACCCTGCAGCCGCTCCGAACTCGTACCTGCAAAATAAAAAGACAGTTAGAGCGCATAGTGAAGCAGGCAACAAGCGCTTACTTACGTGCTTCCAGGCGCTTCTATTCATCACACGGGCTCCATCTTCAACTCACTTCAGCCCGTCATCCGCCATCGCCGGAACCCTGCAAAACAAGAGACATCATTACTAAAGACTTTAAAGACATTTGAATGACTCGAAACTTACCGTTCGTGCAGTAAACGACGGACAGCAGTCCTCTGAAGTCAAGAGGCCTGCGCTACCTATCCAGTGAAGAAACTGGTTACAGCACCCTGCCCCGAGGCAGATGGAGAGCTCGGCATTCACTTACCTAAGACATCTTACTCTACACGTCAGGCATACAGTGCACAGAGGTCCAGCCCAAAGAGCCAACCGGGTGCTACACATCACCTTTGAAGATACGGTAGTCGCCCAGCCAAGACCGGCGCCTCTGCGAGAATCAGGTGAGCGTTACACTGAGTTTCCGCAATAGAGGCATAATTGCAACTGTTTTCTCCTTTCCCGCTCCTTTTGTGTTAGAGGACCTTTCAGACCCCCTATTTGCATGGGTTCCCCGGAGTCTACTCCTTTGGAAGGAGTTGGCGGTTTGGAAAATACTCGAGCATCAAACTTGGAACGATCGGCCTTCCTGTTCTGCAGTCTATGATCTATTTGAACGACTAAGTCTATATAGTCCGAACAATCTTGTGGGGGATTCACTACTTGGGCTAACACATCTTTGAGCTCTCCATGTAGACCTCTATAAAACAGCGTAATCCTTTTGTCCTCAGGCCATTGAGTTTCCACTATCAGTCTGTTGAAAGACGCAATATAAGCCAAAAGGTCTTGATTACCTTGTCGCAACGAAAGAAGCTCATTGTCCAAGGCCTGCCCCTGTGAATGTCTTGCGAACAGTTTTTCCATACTGAGCTGAAAAGCTTGAAAATCATGGAGGACCGGATCATCTTGATTTACTAGAGGGATCGACCAGTCTGCCGCATTGCCACTAAGGTACGAAAGCACGAAAGCTACTTTAGCTTGATCAGTTGGAAAGGCTGCTGGCCGGCATAAGAAATGCAACCGGCACTGATTGATAAATACTGCAAATCTCTTTGGGTCACCAGAAAATCGTTCAGGCGGAGCCAGAGGTACATTCCCAGGTAGGTTGATCTGCACTGGATTCATAGAGGATGTAGAAGGAAGATTTCCCCCAGATGCGGGTAACGGGGTCTGTCCGGCTTGTGACTGTAGCAATTGTCTAGCGAGATCATCTGTTCGCTCCTTGGAAATAATCAGTTCCCTTCTTAGAGCGTTCGTTTCCTGACGGGCTGCATGCACTTCTGCCCTTAGTTCCCCAAGTAACTGGGCTAGCTGGTCGGTATCCGAGGTTTCCATAGCGCCTGGACGGGAGTTTTGTGGTAGGCTTTGCGTTCTGTAACGCTCACCTGATTCCCGTAGAGGCGCCGGTCTTGACTGGGCGTATACCGTATCTGCAAAGGTGATGTGTAACACACGGCTGGCTCTTTGGGCTGGACCTCTGTGCACTGTATGTCTGACTTGAAGGGTAAGATGTCTTAGGTAAGTGAACGCCGTGCTCTCCATCTGCCTCGGGGCAGGGTGCTGTAACCAGTTTCTTCACTGGATAAGGGGAGCAGGCCTCTTGACTTCAGAGGACTGCTGTCCGTCGTTTACTGCACGAACGGTAAGTTTCGAGTAATTCTAATGTCTTTAAAGTCTTTAGTAATGATGTTTCTTGTTTTGCAGGGTTCCGGCGATGGCGGATGACGGGCTGAAGTGAGTTGAAGATGGAGCCCGTGTGATGAATAGAAGCGCCTGGAAGCACGTAAGTAAGCGCTTGTTGCCTGCTTCACGATGCGCTCTAACTGTCTTTTTATTTTGCAGGTACAAGTTTGGAGCGGCTGCAGGGTGCCGGATTACCCACTGGGTTAGATGTGGAAAGGAGTAATGGCATGTGAGTATTAAAGTTCCCCAATGTCTTTAAACGCACCTTGTTTTGTCTTTCAGATGCGGGATGCAGCGCCGAAGGCCTCCGGAGCGTGCGAAGAGTTGGTAAGCTTTTGTCTTTCAGATGCCGGAATGCAGCGCGAGGCGTTGGTGACAGCCGATGGACCAGGTAAGTGAAGAGCTGTCACTGAAGACCGTAATGCTAACCTGTTCTTTCTTGTCTTTATAGGTGTTGCTGAAGACTGGATTCAGGATGGTAAGCCTTTTTCCTTAGGCCCAGGATCAGATGCAGAAGACACGATGAGCGTTCTGCTGCAGAGGATGCAGAATAACGCAAAGCAAGATTCATCCATCGGGTGTGGTTTAAATA